>NC_134511.1:21768907-24563189 GCF_027942865.1 Odontesthes bonariensis
GCCTTTTAATGTGCAGTTTTAAAGTTGTTTTTTACTCTTTTATGTTTAAATTCCCTGTGAACAAGGAAGTATCTTGTTTTGAAAGGACTTTAGCTCATCATAAAATGTAGCAATTGATGATGTGTAAAAAGTTTTTGTTTTTTTTTACTTTTTTTAACTTTTTCTTTTATTGCAATTAAAGAACAATGACAGAGACATGGTATGACAATAAGGCAAAACAAGGATATAACAATGTAAAGGACAATTTAGATTAGGTTAGGCTACACTAAACAACTAAAAGAAAAACAAACAATAAACAAAACTAGAGGAATACATTAAAGAACATTCAAAAGTCTTTCATTTTTCTTATTATTTACAAACTTAAGAGACTTGAGAAGAGTGGACATTTCTAACATAAAAACATTAAAGAAAGGCTGAAACTCGTTTTGCATTGCAAGTGGATGAAGCTACCGACAGCAATAAAGACAGCTTGCTTGTTGCATACGTCCGCTTTGTGAACAGCGAGTCATTGTGCGAAAATTTGCTGTTTTGCAAATACATAAAAAAAAGAGCCACGGCTGATGAGCTATTTAAGATCATGGACAGTTACTTCGAAGAACACAGTCTTAAATGGGGAAAACTGTGTGGGCTTTCTGATGGCGCACAGACCATGGCGGGGAAAAGAAACGGGCTCCAGGCACTTTTCAAGAGGGTTGCTCCATATGCGCACTGACGCACTGTATCCTTCAGTTCACAGGGAAGCGCTGGCATCAAGACAGATCAGCCCCGAACTAAACGAGGTTTTAACAGAGGTTGTGAGCATTGTAAATTTCATCAAAACCCAAGCTCTGAAAGCGCAACTGTTCTCTGCACTATGTGAAGAGATGGGAGCTAAGCATACATCGGCTCTGAGCATACATCGGTGCTGTTTCACAGCGAAGCAAGATGGCCCTCCAGGGGCAAGTGTTGTCGCGCGTCTTTGAGCTGAGAGTGGCGATTCGAATGTTTTTGGAGGAGGAGCGCATGTATGAGGCTGCAAGCAAATTCAGAGATGAGCAATTTCTGTTGAAGCTGGCCTATCTCAGTGATGTGTTTGGCAAGCTGAATGAACTAAATATTCAGCTTCAAGGCAAAGACAAGCACCTACCTCACCTGACAGACAAGATCACTGCATTCTCCCGAAAGCTCGAGGCATGGGACAGACGCCTCGATCGACAAAGTATAGATCACTTTGAGAACCTGAGTGAAGTTGCTGAAACCACTGATAAAGGAGCCACCACAGTGATCCCGTGTATAAAGCAGCACATCTCTTCCCTGAGAGAACTGTTTCAGAAATACTTCCTGAACAACAGCGCTCAGTATGCTTGGGTTATTGATCCATTCAGTGCAGCAGGTTGTTATTTTGAAATTTTATTGATCATAATCACATAATTTATTGATGTTTTTGTTCAACAGATTTCTTTTATTATCATGTGTTTATTATGCAATGGCAAATAAAGTAATCCTATTTTTATTCAATTTGCAGTACCTGCTGATTTTAGTCATGCTGAAGAGGACCAATTTATAGATGACATCTGACTCCACCCTGAGGCTGAGGTTTACAGCTCATACACTGAGTGGATTCTGGATTGGAGTGGACAGGGAGTATCCACTCATCGGGCAGAGAGCTTTGTGCATCCTTCTTCCCTTTGCCACATCGTATCTCTGCGAGATAGGCTTTTCAGCTGTGGCATCTCTGAAGACAAAATATAGATCTCAGCTCAACACTGAGCATGACTTGAGGGTAGCAGTTACAAGCCTGCAACAATGTTTTGAAACGTTGTGCAGTGTAAAACAGGCTCATTGCAGCCACTAATGCAGGGATACATTTTAGTTGTTTTTTGCACAGAATGCAAATGAAACACATCATTTGACTACTTTTTATTTTTGGTCCAAGTGATGATGACGCAACTGCACTTTTATTTTCTCTTTTTGAACTTTGTGTTATTTGATGTTATTGTTATATAAAATATGACGTTACTTGGTGTTAGTTCAATAAAGTTGAAATGTAATTTGTCAATACTTGTTCAAAGTGGGGAATGACCAAAAAAGTTTGAGAACCACTGACTTAACTGAACTTTTCACTGATGGAACTGAAACATCAACACATGACTCAAAACTTAAGTATATCTGATCAGTTCTTTTCCAAGATCAAGAAATTGCTCGCAAAACTGAACAGCGGCAATGTAAATCTCGCTGCCATAGGACTGGGATGCAGCTCTTGGCTGAACTGCAGCTCTTAAAGCTGTCAGTTGTCCATCGGTCACTGGGCATGCCGTGTGTGGAACGACGACGCTGAAGTGGTCATCACAAAGAAGTCCACTGTTTTCCCACTCAATGTCAGGAATATCCATGCCCTACAAATAGAGAGCATTTTAAATTGTATACAGTAACAGGCACACTTTAAAATACTATGTGTTCTTAGCTTCAAATTCAACAGCTTAAACATGAAAAACAAAAAATGATTCATTCAAATCACATATTTGTATGTACAGCAACGTTTGTTGCTTGTAGCTGTTTGTCAACAGCTGCCATCACTGACTTACAGCAACCACGATATGCTGTCACCAGTTAACACTGTGACGGTTCAATGTACTGTCAGTCTTCATACTCGCTGCCTCAGATCCGAAAGTAAACCATGCTCACATACCGTTAGCTAGTTACTAACGCAGTTTTCACGAACGCGGCGCCACCTCATTAAAAGTTAAGTGTAGATATTATTCAATAAATCCGGTTAATGTGCAACGTGTTGAGTAATATCTATTACTCAATTTTATTAACACAAATGGCAAATAAAGTAAACTCACTCACCGAAGCACCATCACCCGCGTTGGTGGACATGGCTGATCTGTCCCAGAGCAATTGAGAATGAGGAGTCACGTGACTCCGGTCGGCCGGTCGGCCATGTTGGCAGGAGACGCTATTGGTTGCCAGGGGCAACGCCATCAGAACTTAACGGAGGCGCGCCTATATATTCCAGATATGTTCCCGCATTTGTCATTTCGGCAGGACAGAGACGAATACAAAAAAAGAAAGAAAGAAAGCAAAGCAATGCAGAAAGATAAGGCGAAAGAAAAGGGACCTTACAGGGACAAGCTTATAAGCGCAAAGCAGCGGTATTTGGAGAAGCTCTCGAGCATCCAAAATATTGATCCTTACGAGCTCCCTGCAGCAGAATGGCACAGAGACCTGGACCAGTTACCTCTGTGCACATATATGGACATAGTCAATTATCTTGTCTTTGGTGTAAGTTACTACTTACAAGTTAAGACTTGTTTCGTAAACACTAGATTAACGAGATGTTCAATGTACACAAACGTTTCCAATGTTTTGATGTATGCTAAAGCTTATGTTTAGGTATTTAGTTGTCATTTGATTTTAGCCCAACGACACATTTAATTCTCAACGTCTGTACCTCTCGGGAGCTGAAAAAGCAGCTAATTGAATTACTTATTATATGTACCACAGCTTTTTGTCCGCTCATTAAACAAAAAAATAATCGAATTAGCTTAAAGACATGGTTGGTAATCCTGTTCAGAAACACATTTTGTAATACTGGGTGAAATGGTCCATCTATCCTGAGAGAAATCTATACAAGATGTATTTAGAAATGGTGGAGCTTAGAGGAGGGGACACTTTCGAATCTTGCTAGCTCTCTTGCTAGCTCTCTAGGATTACCTACCATAGCTTTAAATAAGTTTTTTGGTTTTTTTTAAATGCTTCCTCACGCGGAGTTCAAAGTTAAGTTTACGCCAAATAAAATCTGGTGTTTAGTACAATCCTGCGTCTCCTCGTCAGGTCAGACACCTGCTCTCCCTGATGCTGCATCCATTTAGGAAACCTAAAAAAAATTATTTCGTTGTTCCTATGTTTCCCAAACGTATTATGTGAGGTACTGGAACAGTTCTTCACACAGCAGTGATTTCCAGGCATGTTCTTGCAATTCCGCACTGTTTAAACTTACTGATTTAAAAACACACGCGTACACTGTAAACGAACGGAGAGAATGGCGTTTTCACGCCAGCATCAGAGAGTCTCTATTATGAGGAGATTGAAAGCTGGCGGCTTTTTCTGGGTGGTACTGCACTCTAGGGGGCGCCAACGAAGCAGTGCAGAGCATGCAGAACTCTCTGGTGATACTATGAGATCCACCTTAGATGCGGCCATTGCTTTGGATAGAATTTTTTATATTTCTTCATTTTAATTTTCCTAAAGGCAGGATAAATTATCCTTTCAAACGGCACTTGGTTTGATTTTTTAGACTCACTAGATTTGTTTAAAATACACATTTATTGTCAGTATTGCATCCCGAGTGACGTCACGCATGTGGCATCACTTTACGGCATGGTCAGTCCTAGTGCTGAGCTAGCAGAGAGGTGTTAGCTCAAATAGTTACAGATTTCAGCACAGCCCTTTTACATACTCTCTGACTAGCCTCTGGTTTAGCTTTGGTTGTTGTTAGCAGCACCAGGTTAGCACTCTGGCGCAGTGGACGAGTGCCGTAAAGCAGCCGGTCGTAATCAGCCGTGCGTTCTTCAGATTCCGTTAGCTAGATGCTAGCGGAGACTGACTCGCAAATGCCAGACCTGTAAGAAAACAGAAAGATAGGACTCCCAGGTTATTGTACTTTCGATATAAATCCACATCCCTCTGTCAGAAATCACAGTAATATTTTCAGGTTTCAGCCGCTAGCGGGGACATTTTTTGAGTTATTAGCGCCAGCCCTATGGCCAATGGTCATTCTGCACTCGCTCGCCAGCGCCCCCAGACAAAATCAACTGAACTGCAGCCAAATTTTTTATAATGGGGCGAATAGGAAGCAGAACGGCTGTCTGTAAAAGGGCTGTGCTAGCATCCTGCCAACATGGCGGATAGGGGCGGGGCTCTGTACTATGACGACAACTCCTCATTCTCAATGGAGTAATACAGTTGCGACACGCTTTGATGTCGCCGCAAGGGCTGTCAGGTGGTTCATGTAAGCCTTCATAGTTCCAAACTTCACAGCACTGTCAGTCAGTTTGAACGGGTTTTAGCGGAACGGAGCGCAAAAACGACAACTTTAACATTTATGACACAATTTTCGGTAAATATTGACCAATAATGTGCATTGATCACTTCACTGACGATGTATTTTATCATCGTTTTTCTTTTTTGGAGCGGCAGAGACACCACTGTCGTAGCTGTCCCCTGCTAGCTACATTGTCCTCCAATCATGCCAGTGGTCCAGCTTACCTTCAGATCAACATCGTTCAACAGAGCATGATATTACTGTCTGTTCCCAGGATTTACTCCTGTTGTCCCAAACACTCCATCTGTAGAAGATGTCATTCAGTCTGTCTGTTCTCTCTGGTGTCAGATGGAAAATGAGCTGAATACATTATTTTAAAGAAGCTTAAAATGACTTTGTGAAAAATGACGACGGATGGTAATCACATTTTCCACAGAAACGCCACTACAGACTTTACCTACACTCGTCTACACTCACAGACACCTCTGACACTCACAAGACCCTCTCATTTGCGCAGTAGCACACACACACACACACACACACAGGCGCACGTAGGCGCACACAGCCGAGACACCTGTTAGGCCGATTTCAGACCAGAGCGTGGCGTGGCGGCAGTGAAACGACGGCAGTCTTACGCCGGTTATCAGGCGGTGTGTTCAACTTGGCTTTTCACACCGGACAGTCCGCGGCCGCGGTAGTTCTGCATTCCCCATTCATTTCAACGGGACACCGCCGGCCGCTGCCATCCAAATTCCGCTCGAGTTCTATTTTCCAAAAGCAGCGCGGGACGGAGGCGTCTCCGCGCCGCTACCGCCCGACTACCGCCGCGTCGGTGTACAAGGACAGATCTGTTTCCATGTATTTTCACCCCCGCCGGTGAAAATCGCTTCCGTTCCGCCACGCTTTGCCGCCCTGGTCTGAAATGGCCCTTAGCTTTACAAACATTCATTCATGGTTTTACCGCGGCTAGCGCGAGATGACACCCACACGCAATTACATGTACACTTTGTTTGAACATTCATTTACTCACCATGTTAGCAAGCAGTGCGGTACCCGTTGTCTTGGCTCCATAATCCACACGCATTACAATAACCCCCACGAGACATTCAAACATTTCGCTCACCTCGCATTGGTGCGTCAACCATCGGGTCCGGGAGGAAACCAGAGCCTCTCGGAACCAAAGTTCTTATACACTGATCTGGCAGTGGAGAGAGCTTTCGGCACCCGGAAGTGGAATGTTTTAACGAAATAATATTGTATCTCTTTATTGCAAACATTTAGGAATGTCAATTTTGTCTGTGTCTATTCTAGTATTTTTAATGTAGGTTTGGGAGTATTGTGATATTTTGTATGGGGATTTAAATGGGTGTTTTAATGCTTTTTGTGACTTTATTTTTCTATTGGTTGATTACTGAACCAATCATCAGTGAGCTGCAGTCTGTGAGCCCTTCAAAAGGGCAGGCCTGTCTCATTCTAGAGAGAGAGGGTGAGGTGAATGCACATGCTTGCTGTGAGGCTGTGTAAAAGAAAGGGCCAGTCCTGACGTGAGCTGGGGGTAGAGAAGCCCCCTTTCTCACAAGTGGTGTCAGAAGTGGGATAGTGGCGCCTCGGAAGATTGGGAAGAAGACGACAGGCAGACGGGTTCAGCCTAAACGGGGCATGGCGTATCGGCGTCTACTCCAAGATGCCGGGGAGGAGGTGAGAGCCGAAGAGGTGGAGGAGCGTGAGGCTGGTGAGACGAACGGAGGAGCCATGGGCGGAGAAGATGGTGTTCCGCAGACAATGGACATGAGCGCGCTGTACGGTCTGCTACAGAAGTCCATACTGGACCAGCAACGTGAGGCGAACAAGCAGGAAATGAGATGGCGCAACGTCCAGATTCAGCTCAACACTGTACACGACGAGCTGGAGAGAGATCGACGAAATGCAAGAGAGGAGCAGCATCAGCAGCCAGATGATGATGACGGGGGTCTACTACAGCTGAGACCTCAACACAACCCAGTAGCGCCACCGCCAGGTTTCCCGGTACCAGCAGTTCCAGCAGCCGTAGCAGCAGCGCCAGCAGCTCCAGCACCATCACAGCCTCCAGCACAGCAAGCAGTACCACACCCTGCAATCGGCCCAGCCGCACTGAATCCTGTTGCCTGGACGAGGGCATCAGTGCCAAAGCTGGAAGAAGGAGATGATATTGAACAATATCTGACAACGTTTGAGAGACTGGCCTTGGCCTACCGGTGGCCGAGGGCAGACTGGGCCATCTACCTGGTCCCATACCTGACGGGTCGGGCCCGAGCGGCGTATGTCGCGATGGACATG
This sequence comes from Odontesthes bonariensis, assembly GCF_027942865.1. Lineage (NCBI taxonomy): Eukaryota > Metazoa > Chordata > Actinopteri > Atheriniformes > Atherinopsidae > Odontesthes > Odontesthes bonariensis. The sequence continues at coordinate 21,776,250 of NC_134511.1, forward strand.
AATGAGACCATGGACTACGACAAAGTGAAGGCAGCAATACTCACCAAGTATGAAATCAACGGCGAGACGTACCGGCAGCGGTTCCGGGATCCAGATGTGCGAGCAGAGGAGAACCCTCGGGAACTGTACAACCGCCTGATGGACCTATACAAGAAGTGGGTGAGACCGGCAGGCAAGACTGTGGAGGATATTGGAGAAATCCTCGTGCTTGAGCAGTACCTGCGCACCCTAGCTCCTGAAATCCGGGTCTGGGTTAAGGAGCACAACCCAACCACAGGCCAGCAGGCAGCTGAACTGGTGGAGGCGTTCCTGGCAGCTCGATCGGGTCCGAAGGTGTTCCGGAGCCAGAACTACAACCGACCAGCTGGCAGTGGTAAGTCTGGGGTTTCTGGTGGGGGAGTTGGTCCTAGGGGGTTAGGTCAAGTCAGGCCACCGCACCACACCTACACTTCCCCTTACACCCCATCACCTAGGCCTCCTACAAGCCCCTACACACCACCGCCTAGACACCCGGCACCCACAGCTACCACTCATAGGCCGCCCTTCACATGCCATAACTGTGGTAAACCTAACCACATTGCCAGAGACTGCCCGAGCAGGAAAGCTCAGGGGTCCAGTTTTTGTAATGTCCCTAGAGCTGATGATGTGTTATCCAAAGTGCAAACGATCCCGGTAACTGTAAATGAGAAGCTAACATTTGCCCTGCTTGACACTGGCAGCACACACACCCTTGTCCAGCCACACCTGATCGATAAGTCAGCTGTATTGAGGACAGAGCAGCTTAGAGTGTGTTGTGTGAATGGAGACGAGCATGTGTACCCTGTGGGAGATATTTTTCTTGAGGTTCAGGGGCAAGCTTTTCTTCTGAGGGCAGGCATTGTACAAGGATTACGGTATCCTGTAGTGCTGGGTCAAGATGTCCTCATTTTGCCTGAGCTGGTACTGTCATCAGTGCCTGTTAGCATGGTAGTCACAAGGGCCATGGCTAAGCAGTTTGCTGAGAAGGATGCACAGGAGGAGGCACAGAAGGAAGTGTGTGAGATGTTGCCCTATTGCCAATGTGACATTGATCCCCCTGTTACTAGAATGCCTAAGACACGTAGGCAACGAAGACGTGCTAAACTGCAGGGCACAGCAGATAAGGTTGTCGGCCAGTTGCCAAAACCTGTTGATGAAAGTGATGTGTGGAAGCCTCCCCATAATCTTAATGATCTGCAGAAGAATGATGACTCTTTGAAGGATGCATTTGCTAAAGTGACAGAAATTGATGGTGTGCAAACCGGTGTGGCTAAGGCGCTAACTGGTGAATACTACTTTGTGAGAGATGACTTATTGTACCACCAACCTGAAAATGGCAGTATAGAGCAGGTGGTAGTGCCGAAATGTCTGAGAGAGAGAGTGCTCAGTCTTGGCCATGATATACCCTGGGCGGGGCATTTGGGTACTGTTAAGACCCTTGAAAGAATTGCACAACGCTTTCACTGGCCAGGGCTCTACACTGATGTTCAAAAATACTGTCGCACATGTGCTACCTGTCAACTCACTAGCAAACACAAGGCTAGACCCTTCCCTCTACAACCACTTCCCATCATAGGCGTTCCATTTCAGAGGATAGGGATGGACATTGTAGGACCATTGGAAAGAACCAGGTCAGGGCACAGGTTCATTCTAGTCATGTGTGACTATGCCACACGTTATCCGGAGGCATTCCCCCTTCGGAAGATAACTGCAGGGTCAGTTGCAAGAGCACTGTTACAACTGATATCACGAGTAGGCATACCACATGAAATACTGACAGACCAAGGCACCGCATTCCTGTCCAAGACACTTAGACAAGTGTATAGTTTGCTGGGGATAAAGGGGATACGGACCACTCCCTACCACCCCCAGACTGATGGGCTGGTGGAACGGTACAACCAAACCCTGAAGTCGATGCTGAGAAAGTTTGTGGCGGAGAACGGCAAAGACTGGGACCAGTGGTTGCCATACCTCCTTTTCGCCTATAGGGAGGTACCACAGGCTTCCACTGGTTTCTCCCCATTTGAGTTGCTGTACGGGCGCCAGGTCCGGGGCCCGTTGGATCTACTCCGTGATGCCTGGGTAACACCAAAACCCCAGGAGCCAGACAGTGTGCTCTCCTACGTCCTGCGGATCCAGGAGAAGATGGGGAGGATGGCCAGCTTGGTGGAGGAGAACATGACCAAGGCCCAGCAGACCCAGTCGCAGTGGTACGACCAGAGGGCGAGGTAAAGGAGCTTCGCACCCGGGCAGCAGGTTCTCTTGCTGTTGCCAACGACGGAGAACAAGTTGCTGGCCCGCTGGCAAGGTCCCTACACCGTGACGCATCAGCGGGGGCCGGTGACCTACGAGGTGGAGATGCCGGGACGACGGAAGACCAGGCAGGTCTTTCACATTAACCTGCTTAAGGAGTGGCATGAGCGGGAGGCGCCGCCCAGCCTGCAGCTCCTGGTGCAGGACGTGGAAGGTGATGTGGAGCCGCAAGAGCAGTTCTTCCCTGCAGCAGCCGCACCAACTGACCCCGATGTCTCCCACCTGACAGCTCAGCAAGCAGAGGAGTTGCAGGCCATCATCCCGCCTGGCCTGTTTTCCGAACAGCCTGGGCGCACTTCGTTGGTGGAGCATGACCTCCAGCTTAAAGACTCGAATCCAGTGCGGCAGAGGATGTACCGCATCCCAGAGCGATTGCTTCCCGCTCTGCGGGAGGAGCTGGAGGTCATGAATCAGCTGGGGGTCATTGAGCGGTCCAGCAGCAGCTGGAGCAGCCCGGTGGTGCTGGTCCTAAAGAAGGACGGCAGCATCCGCTTTTGTATTGATTTTAGACACTTGAACTCGCAGTCCACATTTGACGCCTACCCAATGCCCAGACTGGACGACTTGATCGAGGGGCTTGGGAGGGCGTCGTTCATCACGACCCTTGACCTCTGCAGGGGTTATTGGCAGGTGCCGAGGGGGCGAAACAGTACACCGCCTTCCGTACCCCTCAAAGCCTGTACCAATTCACAACCATGCCCTTTGGCCTGCAGGGGGCACCGGCGACCTTCCAAAGACTCATGGACCATGTCCTGGAGGGCATGGGGGGCTTCGCCGCAGCTTACCTTGACGACGTCGTGGTATGGAGCGACACCTGGGAGGAGCACCTCCAACACCTGGCCGAGGTGTTCCGGCGCATCAGCGAGGCGGGCCTGACTGTCCACCCAAAGAAATGTTCCCTGGCTCAGCAGGAGGTTCGTTACCTGGGCCACATCATTGGCAATGGTGTGATCAAGCCACAGAAGGACAAGCTCGAGGCGGTCCAGGACTGCCAGCGACCACGGACCAAGAAGGACGTCCGCTCTTTCCTGGGCCTTGCTGGGTGGTATCGGAGGTTCATTCCGAACTTCGCCACCCGGGCTGCACCCCTCACTGACCTGACTCGCAAGTCGGGGTCGGCAAAGGTGGAGTGGGGGGAGGTGCAGGAGCAGGCCTTCCAGGATCTGAAAGGGGCTCTGCTTTGTGAGCCTGTGCTACAGAGCCCAGACTTTGAACAGAGCTTTACGGTGCAAACGGATGCCTCTGGGGTTGGGCTGGGGGCAGTCCTTCTCCAGGGGGAGGCAGAGCAGCAGAAGCCGGTGGCTTATATTAGCCGTAAGCTTTTCCCCCGAGAAACAAGGTACTCGGTGGTGGAGCTCGAGTGCCTTGCCATGAAATGGGCGCTAGAGACATTCAAGTACTACCTGTTGGGCAGAGACTTTTTACTTGAGACTGACCACAGAGCGTTGCAGTGGCTGGGGAGAATGAAAGACTCTAATGCACGCATTACACGTTGGTTTCTCTCCTTGCAGCCCTTCAGGTTCACAGTGAAATACAGGGCAGGGTCACAAAACCCTGTAGCGGACTTCCTGTCTCGCCACCCGGGTGGCGAGCCAACAGAAGGGGGAGGAAATGTGAAAAATGACGACGGATGGTAATCACATTTTCCACAGAAACGCCACTACAGACTTTACCTACACTCGTCTACACTCACAGACACCTCCGACACTCACAAGACCCTCTAATTTGCGCAGTAGCACACACACACACACACACACACACACACACACACACACAGGCGCACGCAGGCGCACACAGCCGAGACACCTGTTAGCCTTACAAACATTCATTCATGGTTTTACCGCGGCTAGCGCGAGATGACACCCACACGCAATTACATGTACACTTTGTTTGAACATTCATTTACTCACCATGTTAGCAAGCAGCGCGGTACCCGTTGTCTTGGCTCCATAATCCACACGCATTACAATAACCCCCACGAGACATTCAAACATTTCGCTCACCTCGCATTGGTGCGTCAACCATCGGGTCCGGGAGGAAACCAGAGCCTCTCGGAACCAAAGTTCTTATACACTGATCTGGCAGTGGAGAGAGCTTTCGGCACCCGGAAGTGGAATGTTTTAACAAAATAATATTGTATCTCTTTATTGCAAACATTTAGGAATGTCAATTTTGTCTGTGTCTATTCTAGTATTTTTAATGTAGGTTTGGGAGTATTGTGATATTTTGTATGGGGATTTAAATGGGTGTTTTAATGCTTTTTGTGACTTTATTTTTCTGTTGGTTGATTACTGAACCAATCATCAGTGAGCTGCAGTCTGTGAGCCCTTCAAAAGGGCAGGCCTGTCTCATTCTAGAGAGAGAGGGTGAGGTGAATGCACATGCTTGCTGTGAGGCTGTGTAAAAGAAAGGGCCAGTCCTGACGTGAGCTGGGGGTAGAGAAGCCCCCTTTCTCACAGACTTGGAGAGAAAATAGCGCCAAGCGATTGTGAGGTCTGACTTTTTCTGGCAAAATGATTTTGTGATGCAAATGTATTACTCTTTTGAACGCATATTGTTTTGAGAAGCAAAACACTTTATTTATAACTACCTTCATCAACACCAAAACAAGGCTGGAACTCGGCTCACAGGACGCAGCGGGGGATAAGAAAATGTTCATAAATAATATTGCTAGTATGGGATGTCGTACAGATTCATGTCAAAAGAGGCGAACTATCCCCTTAAGGCTTGTTTTACATTTTCCATGATGACATTTTATAATAAAATGTTTTGTTGAAATCTATTTGGTTTTTTTTTTGCACAAGTGACACACTTATTTTATCATTAATATGGTGCTTTAATATGTTCTTTTTACACTGATTTTTTTTTTTTGAAAATAAAAAACATTGAATTTTTTATTTTTTGACAGAGAGGAGAGAAGGAAAAACACTGAATTATTTGAGATGAAGTTTTTTGCATGTCGAATTTAGAAAAACTGAATATTTTTGAGACATTAAATTGCTTTACACTGAATTTATTTTAACATTGAAAAAAAATCAGAGGCAAAAAAAAAAAAATTGCTCAAAATGTGATGGTTTTTAAAATTCAAAGTCTGATTTTGATCCTGTAAAAATTCAATATTAGAAATTCACATTCAAACTGATGGCACAGAAAAACTTCCATACTTGTGGCTATCAGCTGCGGACGCCACTGTCTGCAAGTTGCATGTCTGCATAACATTCTTTAGCTTGTTTAGCACGATCATCAGCTTCTTTTATCCACATCTCCACATGTTGCATATATCCACGATTGTGCATCAACTTAGGCTCAAACCATGAGCTCTGATCCTTTTCTACTTCTTCTTCATATAACAATCGTGTTAAAGCATCATTTGTCTTGCACCATAGAGAGTCTTGATAATCCAAACGTAATTTCTGTTTGACTTTGTTTAGTTTGCATCGTCTTCCATTAGCCGTTCGATCTTGTTAGCTTGGCTAGTTAGATGGCCCAGTTTAGCTTTCCTGGATTGAGTTAATCGATGCACTTTTTCCAAGACAGCCCTCCCTGTCATTTTCGTTTCTCTCTTTCCACAAACTAGCTTCTCATAGCATTCTTCCATAATGTCCAATTGCAAAGAATTAGCGACGTTAGCTTGTTTGCTTACCACGCTGTTCTCTTGTCTACGTTGTCCACGGAAGCAGTCCAGTTTCCACGAGTCTTGTCCTCTCCACAGGCTGATTGCCAATCATGCCACGCCACATTGATGCAGTGATTCATACAAAAGGAGGCCCAACAAAGTATTGAGTTCATAGATATTAACATACTTTTCAGAAGCATGACTGATTTCTGTTTAAGATATCCTTTTTTTTATTGATCTTATGCAGGGTTGCCAACTTTTCCAAAAACCTTGGAGTGAGATTTCAGCGGGTCGGTTCGCAACACGCATCTCAGAAGTTGTTCCACAGTACAGATATATATCTGTGTAGTTACATGTATACATTTTATGAATATGCAATAGTGCAGAGTGTGGGGCCTTCCTCTAGAAAATTTTGCATTTCTTAAATGCAATTTCTTCCATTCTAGTCGCTTTTAGGGTGACTAGTTAGACATGGCAAATCCTAAATCCACATCTCATTCATAGCCTACAGCCTCAGCTGCCCTTCAAAAAACAATGTTGTTTAACAGAGAGAAACTAGTCTATGCTGGTTCAACAAATTTAAAGGCAAAGGTGAGATGGTATATGTAGATAGTTTCATGACATAGTCATAGATCAATTCAGAATTTAACAGAAAATGTACAAAATGACAATGTACACGGTCCCTCTTAAAAATAACTTCATATATACAATATATTACAAATGTCAATATATAAACTCAAATCAGAAATCAAAATATTAATATAAACATTCTGTAACAATTGTGACCATAAAAAAAAATAAAAAAAATAACCATTCATCTGGATTGCTGATCCATTTTTTTGTTTGCCTTTTATTGGTCTGTTTTTTTTTTTCTTTTTGCCTTGGTCTCTTTTTTTTTGCCTTTAATGTCCATATGCAAAGTGTCTCTCTTCAATTTCCAACTCATACAATCCCCTCCAAAAGGCTACTTACCTACCTACCTACCAGACAGGACAGACTATTATTATTATTAATTATGTCCTTCCCCTCAGACTGAACTGGCCGCGCTCACTTGAATCGAATAACACTACATTGCTGTAGTGTATGGAAGCAAATCGTGATCAAAATTCAAATTCAAATGCATTATCATAAATGCTTTTTCATTTTAAGAATGTGGCTGCATTATTTGACTCATAAATAAAATTACTAATCAATCATCCTATTTGCATTTCAATTTTCTTCTTCAAGACTGCTCATTCTTTCACTTAATTCAAATGAAAAGGACAAAGACATTTGAGATTTAATTTTCAAAATACGCCTCAGCAAATAGATACCAAAATTCAATTTGAAATGTAAAAGTTGAAAATTCAAATGCATTTGCAGAAATGCTTTTTCATTTTAAGAATGTGGCTGCATTATTTGACTCATAAATAAAATTACTAATCAATCATCCTATTGCATTTCAATTTTCTTCTTCAAGACTGCACATTCTATGCCATAATCAAAAAGAAAACAAAGCGGACATTGCTTTTTCGTTTTCGTGGTCTGCATGCAAAATACTGCCCACAATTCGATAACGAAAAAGCAATCTGAGCGGCGCAGGAGAGTGACGTCACGTCTGCTGACCGTGCTACCCATCATGTAGGCTACGGTAGGGGGCGGTGTGCACATTTGCTGTACAGTTAGCTGCCCAGGTGGAGTCAAACAATATATCCGATTCTGATGCCCATGACCGGGTTGAACGGAACGGGTCACAGAGAGCTTGGCTGCATACTCTGCCGTCACAGATTCAGAGATTAGTGCAGCAAGGGCTTGCGCGCCGAGGCCATTACTGAGGGAGCAGCCATTAATGAGGCTGAGACAGACGTTGCAAACAGGAGTCGGGGGATTACCTTTCACAGGTAGGATTCAACATTATTATTGGTTGTATTTTGTCAATAGAATATTATTGTACTGTATTTGTGTCTGCTGGCGAAATCGTAGCCAGCAAACGTTAAACTAGGATATGTTTATAGCCGGTGTTATGCCGAGAAGTGCACCCCCTGCTGGTCGTACTTTAAGGAGAGTCTGTGATGGAATGATATGATATAACTACATCATAATTTGTTTATCTAATTGAATTAACGGATGCAAATCTCAACAAGTCCAAATTTGTATATAAAATTAAAATAACCAAATTTTATAGTTTCAGGTTCATTTTTATATCATTTCATCTGGGCTATAATGAGTTGAGATTGTCAATAGTTTACGCGCGCTCCGTGAATGGGAATGCACTTCTCGGCATAACACCTCTGTTCACACAGCTATTAGGCCAACGGAGACTTCATAAATCATATATTCCATAACACAGGCTTAGATTACAACTAACACAAGAATGCAACTTTTGAAATAATGCAAATATTACTGTTATAACATTGACCATCAGATTTTACACAGGTTTATTAATGACGTTTATTATGCCTGTATTATTCACATGTAATTCTTTCATCCTAACAAAAGTATTTACCTCATGTCTCATACCCACTCCACAGATTGTCCGACTGAGAGTTGGTGTTATTCCCTCCATCTTCGGCTTACAGGTTCACCTAATAAGAGTAGGTGTATCATCATAAGGCTATTAGCATTCATAAATTGAAATATTATCAATAACAGGGCGGGGTGAAATACTTATCCCTGTGTGTGTGTGTGTGTGTGTGTATTTTTATATATTTTCATCTTGACTGACACGCCACTGCAGCCACTCACAATGACTCAACCCGTGACGTAGCTCCGAGCTTACCTGACTCCCGCCCTCTGGAGCATGAATGGGCGGCAATAACGCGGCCATAGCGCTGCCCATTCATCCAAAGCCCCACCCAGCGATTAATGATTGGCTCTGATTATTTTCTAATCGGACGAAACACATATGACTCCCAGGCTCCTCAGATGGTTGTGTGAGGAAAGGGAACACCCCCGCGTGTAGTTGGTGAAAGCAGCCAGATGACGTGAGTCAAGTTACCACTTTCTAGCCCTGAAAAACAACGGTGTACTAGTGATTCCATCATGTGGCACAGTGAAGGTGCTGAGAGCTGCAGAGTGGGTGATTCGCCAAGCTTCAGCGAAGCTGTAAAGACGGCGACAGTCACGTACATCATCCGGGAGGACATTGGAACGGAGGATGTTTTTCAGCTTGGGGAACACATTGAGGAGACAAAGTTTGGCATCAACAACCATTATTCCAACTTGTTGTCATTGTTTGGGTCTGTGTTTCTGAAAATAAGGCTCCACCACATTGGCAAACTGACCTCTCTTGACCTGCATAAAAGGGAGCATGAGACAGAAGCTCTGCAAAACACTCCTCTTTCAGGGCTTTTAGCTCATTTTGTTTTGCTTTAGGTTGATACCATTCAAAATATTAAAACTTGTGTATATACAACTACCTTCTTGTACAGTGTTTTTTATATTCTTTATATTTTATTATAGTATTTCTATTTTTCTAGACTGTTAACTCAGAGAGATCCCTGAACAAGTAATGCATGTGTCTTGACTGCGGTTCATGCACAATTGGCAATTTAAAAAACATTGCACCTTGAACCTTGATGCTATGGTCATAACAAAGTTATGCTGTGAAGCCAAAAAAGCAAAAATCAAAGATATTTTCTTACATTGTTTTGGCCTTGTGAAATACTTTATTACAGATTTGATAAAGCTGTTACATAAAAATCATAACAGCTGTATAGTGTCTTTATTCCTCTTCAATGATACAAAGCTTGTAGTACATGATTGGAAAATTCGTTAGGTCAACAGCTTGAATGATCTTCAAGCAGTGTGTATACATACGTACTCATTCATTCGTAGGGCACCATAGGCAATCGTCAAATAAATACACATACAAAACAAACATCCTCTACCTTACACTAGAAATATATATATACACATACATATGTATATAACAAAGCTGGATTCTCATTCCATCCGTTCCAAAGTACAAAATTACGACAAGGCTCGAGCTGCCAAAACAGCGGCAGCTGACAACGGGCATCAGTGTCTTATAAATATAGCCTACTGACCAGTCTATCACACACTGTCATTCTGCTGTTAATGTACGGTACCTGTAGGTGGTGTTCTGGCCCTAGTGTGTGTGTGTGTGTCCCACCAGAAAATGCGCGAGCCCTTGCTGTCATCCTGAGTGGTCACAGATAGGCTCTCTTCAGCTTTTCTGGAAGAACATGTAGTCCTGCCCTTTTCTGGCTAAAATGAAGAAACATAATATTAAAATATTTAAAAATACACACACACACACACACACACACACAGGGATAAGTATTTCACCCCGCCCTGTTATTGATAATATTTCAATTTATGAATGCTAATAGCCTTATGATGATACACCTACTCTTATTAGGTGAACCTGTAAGCCGAAGATGGAGGGAATAACACCAACTCTCAGTCGGACAATCTGTGGGGTGGGTATGAGACATGAGGTAAATACTTTTGTTAGGATGAAAGAATTACATGTGAATAATACAGACATAATAAACATCATTAATAAACATCATTAATAAACCTGTGTAAAATCTGATGGTCAATGTTATAACAGTAATATTTGCATTATTTCAAAAGTTGCATTCTTGTGTTAGTTGTAATCTAAGCCTGTGTTATGGAATATATGATTTATGAAGTCTCCGTTGGCCTAATAGCTGTGCAACAGAGGTGTTATGCCGAGAAGTGCATTCCCATTCACGGAGCGCGCGTAAACTGTTTCAGGTGTGGATTATTGCATTTATCCAAAAAAAAAAAATATTGAGCTGACAATGGTGTTTCATTCGTGCATCTTTTTTCACATCTCTTCATGTAAATTAATAATACGTATACAATTATGATAATCCGACAATTGTAGAGTTTAGAGTATTCCTATTCCAAACTATTTTTATATTATTGGACATATATTCAAAAGTAAGGGCCGTGACTAATACTTTTGTAGTCAACACGAAAGACGGTTGGATACATTTTCTATTAACAATCTAAACTCATTATAGCCCAGATGAAATGATATAAAAATGAACCTGAAACTATGAAATTTGGTTATTTTAATTTTATATACAAATTTGGACTTGTTGAGATTTGCATCCGTTAATTCAATTAGGTAAACAAATTATGATGTAGTTATATCATATCATTCCATCACAAACTCTCCTTAAAGTACGACCAGCAGGGGCTGCACTTCTCGGCATAACACCAGCTATAAACATATCCTAGTTTAACGTTTGCTGGCTACGATTTCGCCAGCAGACACAAATACAGTACAATAATATTCTATTGACAAAATACAACCAATAATGATGTTGAATCCTACCTGTGAAAGGTTATCCCCCGACTCCTGTTCGCAACGTCTGTCTCAGCCTCATTAATGGCTGCTCCCTCAGTAATGGCCGCGGCCAGAAAGTCATGGCCGGTCGTGGCCGCGGCGCGCAAGCCCTTGCTGCACTAACCTCTGAATCTGTGACGGCAGAGTATGCAGCCAAGCTCTCTGTGACCAGTTCCGTTCAACCCGGTCACGGGCATCAGAATCGGATATATTGTTTGACTCCACCTGGGCAGCTAACTGTACAGCAAATGTGCACACCGCCCCCTACCGTAGCCTACATGATGGGTAGCACGGTCAGCAGGCGTGACGTCACTCTCCTGCGCCGCTCAGATTGCTTTTTCGTTATCGAATTGTGGGCAGTATTTTGCATGCAGACCACGAAAACAAAAAAGCAATGTCTTGTCTTTGTTTTCTTTTTGAATATGGCATAGAATGTGCAGTCTTGAAGAAGAAAATTGAAATGCAATAGGATGATTGATTAGTAATTTTATTTATGAGTCTAATAATGCAGCCACATTCTTAAAATGAAAAAGCATTTCTGATAATGCATTTGAATTTTGATCACGATTTGCTTCCATAGTAGAGAGACAGCGCTTGTCAGGTTTTGGTCAGGATGGAGGGAGGGAAGGTAGGACTTCAACGAAAAACAGGGTTTATTAAGCAAAAACAAAGTATCAACATAAAACGCGGCTGAGCCGGAAAAAACGTAGCTGTTTAAAAAACAAAAAGACTAGGCATGGAATAAATACTTAGCTTCACGAGGGGGACGAAGAACGAGAATTAACTCAGGCAGGTCAGGTATGATTGGCAAAGGACTGAGAACTTAAATAGGGAGTGAGAGTGAGTGCAGCTGAGGGAAAAAAAAACACAGGTGAAGTGAGTGGTGAGTGAAACTAATGAACTGGTAAGTGAAGGGAAACTAAAACATGGCAAAACTAACAACTAAACATGGACTAAGAACAAAAACGTGACCTAAAACATGAAACTAAAAACAAGAGTCCATGGGTGTGACAGAGCCCCCCCCCCCTCAAGGGGTGGATCCCAGACAACCCTTAAAAGTCTGAGGGTGGGAGGGAGGGGCTCGAAGCCGGTCAGACGGGGGACCACAAACAGGCATGTGGCTGTGGTACCGGCTTCGGGCTGCAGGAGGCGGTGGTCTGGCGGATGCCCAGACCGCAGACGGCGTGGCAGGAACAGGCGGTGGTCTGGCAGACGCCCAGACCGCAGACGGCGTGGCAGGAACAGGCGGTGGTCTGGCAGACGCACAGACCGCAGACGGCGTGGCAGGAACAGGCGGTGGTCTGGCAGACGCCCAGACCGCAGACGGCGTGGCAGGAACAGGCGGTGGTCTGGCAGACGCACAGACCGCAGACGGCGTGGCAGGAACAGGCGGTGGTCTGGCAGACGCACAGACCGCAGACGGCGTGGCAGGAACAGGCGGTGGTCTGGCAGACGCACAGACCGCAGACGGCGTGGCAGGAACAGGCGGTGGTCTGGCAGACGCACAGACCGCAGACGGCGTGGCAGGAACAGGCGGTGGTCTGGCAGACGCACAGACCGCAGACGGCGTGGCAGGAACAGGCGGTGGTCTGGCAGACGCACAGACCGCAGACGGCGTGGCAGGAACAGGCGGTGGTCTGGCAGACGCACAGACCGCAGACGGCGTGGCAGGAACAGGCGGTGGTCTGGAAGACGCCCAGACCGCAGACGGCGTGGCAGGAACAGGCGGTGGTCTGGCAGACGCCCAGACCGCAGACGGCGTGGCAGGAACAGGCGGTGGTCTGGCAGACGCCCAGACCGCAGACGGCGTGGGAGGAACAGGCGGTGGTCTGGCAGACGCCCAGACCGCAGACGGCGTGGCAGGAACAGGCGGTGGTCTGGCAGACGCACAGACCGCGGACGGCGTGGCAGACATCCCCATTGTCTGGGGGTGGGAGGGAGGGTCTCAAAAAGGTGAGTCCATGGGCCGGGGCCCCATGGGCTCTGAGGTTTTGTCAGGCCCTGTGGCCTCTTTGTCAGGTACCGGGACGAGTTCTTGGTCAGGTAGCGGGTTGGGTTCTTGGTCGGGTACGTGGTCAGGCCCTGCGGCCTCGTGGTCAAGCTGTGGGGCCCCTTGGTCAGGCTCGTGGTCAGGCTGTGGGGCCTCATGGACACTGTGGCTGCTGGACACTGTGGCTGCTGGGTCGCTGGACACTGTGGACTGAGATATTGAAGAGGTGAGGGGGGAGGAGTATAGTGCAGCTACCTGATGTGGCTCCATGCCAAAAATGTCCATCGTTGCAGCGCGCTGCATGGTCCTCACCCTCCCCCAGATGCGAGACAGGTCCACAGGCCAGGTCTGGAGAATTTGCTTGGCTAAAAAGAAATCAATAATGTCATTGGCCACGTCTAATTTCCTCCAGGAGGAGCTGTCCTGCTCCAAGCAGGAACAGAGGTCCTCTGCCAGCCGTAGTGCAGTTTTTAAATCCGCCGCGTCCATTGTAGGCGAGATCATTCTGTCAGGTTTTGGTCAGGATGGAGGGGGGGAAGGTAGGACACGGATGCGGACTTCAACGAAAAACAGGGTTTATTAAGCAAAAACAAAGTATCAACATAAAACGCGGCTGAGCCGGAAAAAACGTAGCTGTGAAAAAACAAACAAAAAGAGTAGGCATGGAATAAATATATAAATACTTAGCTTCACGAGGGGGACGAAGAACGGGAATTAACTCAGGCAGGTCAGGTATGATTGGCAATGATCTCGCAAAGAACACAAAGGACTGAGAACTTAAATAGGGAGTGAGAGTGATTGGAGAGTGAGTGCAGCTGAGGGAAAAAACACAGGGGAAGTGAGCGAAACTAATGAACTGGTAAGTGAAGGAAAACTAAAACATGGCAAAACTAACAACTAAACATGGACTAAGAACAAAAAACGTGACCTAAAACATGAAACTAAAAACAAGAGTCCATGGGTGTAACAGCGCTGCGTTACCAATCAGATTTCGCCTTGGCAGACCGACGTCACTGATGTACCGACTGACGTAATGACAAGCCGTTTCCAGCGAATCAACAATCAGAGAGGGATTAGACTTTCTGCTGTGGTCCAATCATGAGTTTAAGCATTCGGAAATTATAGAACGAGAGTGAAAAAAAAATCAACACAGAAAGGCGTGAGATTTCTTTGTTAAGTGTGAGCGTGACACTAAGCCTGAAAGAGTGAGTGTCACGGCAGATGCGTGAGAGTTGGCAACCCTGTCTTATGTAATATTCAAATTTTCTGAGACACTGAATTTGGGGTTTTATCTGTAAGCCATAATCATCAAAATTACAAGGAAAAATGAGTGACAAAAAAAATATCAACATTTTTCACGATATTCCAATTTTTTTTTTTAACCGTACCTGTACATGACAGACGGAGAAAAGATAAGCAGGTAAGAGAGACAAGGTAGAAGGAGGGTCAGCACCTAAAGCCTCGTTCCACTATGCAGTCCGGTACGGGTCGGTTCGGAACGGTACGGTAGGGGTGTGGTCGCTTTGGGGTTAGCTTGCGTTCCCACTGTACAAAGGGGACCCTTAGGGGTGGGCGGAGTGCGTGCCGAAGCGTAAATAACAAATAACATCCATAATTTCGAACCACCGCCAAGCTTCTTCAGCTTAATGCGACACTGGCTCGTGGTCCGGTTGAAATCACTCTACCATTTTTGCGGCAATCAGCTGGAAAACTTTTTCGTTTCGCACAGCGCCATCGAGCTCCCGCTGCACAGCCTCCTCGCCAACAACAGAGAGCAGAGCCTGGAACCGGTCCTGTGTGCTAGGTACCCCAAGCAGAAGGGTTACAAAAATGGTAACGGGTACCATGGGACCGGTAAGCTTTCGTGGTAGTGGAAACACTGAAATAAGCGAACCGTTCTGAACCGACCCGTACCGGACTGCATAGTGGAAACACGCCAATATTTCAGTGTTTCCACGGCCACGAAAGTGTACCGGTCCCATGGTACCCGATCTGCGGTCTGCAGTCAGGGGTACTTGTTTGTACTGGCATGAAAAAAATCATCCAAGCTTGTTTTTCAAATGTTTGGGGAGTGGCAGCTTCTCTGTTTCACTGTGAAAATATTGCAACATCATGCATAGTTAAACAGGTGTGTGAGATAATAGAAGAAGAATCATAATGAGACAATTTAGTGGGAAGTCATAAGTAAAATACTAAATGTTCACTGATGGTTAAAATATGTTCGTTGGTTGTACCTTGCTTTTATTTGTATTTTCTTATATTTACACTTTTTTGTTGCGTCCACTGTATCAATAGGTTGCAAAATACATACAACTAATTACATAAAAAAATACATTTCCCCCCAAAACAGTCTTTCACCTTTTATTAATGTTAACAGTATCAAAACAAGGGGCAATATAATCATGTATAAAAGCAACTGCTTTCTGTTCACATTGAATAGTTTAAGCACAAAGTTAAACACACCTGAGCCAAAAAATGTTTTGCATTCCATCCATCCATTATCTATACCGCTGAATCCGTCGATCGGGTCGCAGGTGGGCTGGAGCCTATCCCAGCAGTCAATGGGCGAGAGGCGGGGTACACCCTGGACAGGCCGCCAGTCCATCGCAGGGCCACATAGAGACAAACGAGACAAACAACCATGCACGCTCACACTCACTCCTAAGGACAATTTAGAGATGCCAATCAACCTAACATGCATGATTTTTTGGACAGTGGGAGGAAGCCGGAGTACCCGGAGAGAACCCATGCATACACGGGGAGAACATGCAAACTCCACACAGAAAGGCCCCAGCTGGGTGTTGAACCTGGAACCTTCTTGCTGTGAGGCAACGGTGCTAACCACTACACCAACGTGCAGCCCATGTTTTGCATTATAGCTATTTTTTTAATTTAGGGTCAATTACAGAAACTAATAACAAACGACTGTAAGAGACCTGATTAAAAATGTTAATGATACATTTGAATTGTTTCTCTGTTAAGTCCAAAGTATTCACACCTCTGTATTCAGTAACAGAGCCTTTCTTTGCCATCACAGTCTACAGTTCTCTGATTACCTTGTGAAGAATGTGAACACGAAATGCATCTTAAACATTTGAATCATTTGTTGCAAAAGTTATATATTTTGTTCTTTTTGACTTTATGCCAAAATAACTATTCACCTACTGTGACTCATCCAGAGCTTTTTGTCTGAGATATTTCTCTAAGCAGTAGACAGAAATGGGATCACTTTCTACATCAAACTTATTGGCAAAGAGGTGGTCCTGTTCAAGCAGCCATTGCAGGTCTCCAGCACCATATACACATATTGCCCGGACATGGTTGCCTTGACACTCTGGGTATACTGCCTCCAATGAATCCTGTGATCCCTCATGCCACTGCCACTTCACCAGCCGTGCAATGGCATTGATATCTGACACGTCATATTTACGGTTTGGCCGCTTTGAGCCAGGAACACCAGGGATTCGTTGAATGGTAGCCCAGAAGTTCTCATCAGGACTGTAGGTGTCTTTGAACCACTCAATCAGTGTGTGTATTCGGCTGTCTTTCATCACACTGTGGACATATCCTCGGCTAACCACAATGTAGGCATTACCGGACATAATGGGCAGGTTAAAGGGAGCCGGATCCTTTTGCTTTCCTGTATTCTAAGAACATCAAACAGTACATGAGAATGATGGTTATGGTCAGAGCAGTCTGAACATGGAGTTTTATCATGACTGTTCTTGCTACTTCATCAATATAAATGTGTTTATTCTCAAAAAGATGTACCTTGATTTGTCCATCAACAATCTGATGAACATATGACACTCTCCCCTTCTTTCCTGCAGGCATGTTTTCTGACTCCAAACTGTTACCGCCCTTCAGTGAGCGCAGACTCCTTATTATCTCCAAGTTGGTTTTCAGAGGGAAGTCCTGGCCACAAAGGTTGATGAAATATTTCCATTCTGTGCTGATATTGTAGAGATCTGCCATACAGTTAAGGTCAGCTTGGACACGTGGCCAGGCAGCATAGACCACACTGACAGCCTGGCTGACCATGAAGACATTGGGGAAACAGGATGTAATGGCACTGATGGCAGAGTACACCGAGACCTCTGCTTTTCTGTCCACATGGACACAATAAATATTTTGAGGTGCATAGATCGCTCGCAGTAGTCGTTCAAAGTTCTGCACCTGAAAGATTGGAAAAAAAGAAAGAGAATGCAATGATTGCATTTTTCATGTGCACATTTTAAAATATAATTTATTTACTTTAGTGCAAATCCACTGAAACAGTAAAGTATCGCTCTGTAAACAATTCACTGCCAGTTGAAAAAGTAGTCACAACAGAAGCTGCAGATTTTTAATCCTTCCTGTGAAACAAGTTACAAAATCTGCGAGAAATCTTGTATTTCCCACAGCAAAATATTTCATTAGATCCTTGTGACTCTAAGGGCCTGCTTTGAAACTTGAAAAGCCAAGTGGTGTAGCTATATTTCCTAATTCTAATAAGCTCCTTCCCTATATACAATTGTGTGGGATACATTAAACTTTATGTATACAATCTTATGTGGTACCTTTTGTTATTGACAAGAGTAAATTGTTACAATCCAGAGCACAGTTTCTTTTAAGTTTGTTTGCAATTGAATTCAGAATTTAGAATCTGCATACCTTGTGATGCACTACTATAGAATAAGCCAGAGGAAAGTCCTCCTCTTCCTTGCTTAATGGCACTGTTAAGTACTTCTTCAACTTGAAACTCCTGTAAAAATGTTGCATATAAATGCTTTTATAGTTCAAAGTTATTGAATTAAAAAAACAAATGGTCTGAAGCAACACACCTGCAGTCTTGGGTTGCATTATTGTAATATTCATCAGGGATCTGAATACTCTTACGGAAGTCCTTAGTGATGGTGAGTAATTTGGCCTGCTCCAGTGCCTCCTGCTCGCCCTGTAGGATTGCTGAGCAGTTGCACACTTTCTCTGGGCCACCATCATCATCCGTATACTCCAACCAGCTGTACTTGAGGATGAAAACAGGGTGCCAGTCCGTGTTCAGCTGACAGACAAGGAAAATCGTCCACAGTGATCCCAGCGCAACACTGAACTTCAACAACCATCGCAGCCAACGTTTCGGCAACTGCATTGTATAATATTGTATTGTGCAATATTGTGAATTCTGTACTCCAGTACTCCAGCTGCAGTTACTGTAATTCTTTATGTTGCTCTAAAAGTGACTGGTTTAATTGATTTTTCATCTTTCAATGAAAAATCGTATCAAGGCACGTGCTGACATTTTGACTTGTTTTATACATGTCAGACGGAGGCTTTGTCCTGGGGCACTAGTGGAAGGGTTTTCCCATAATTCCACTCATCATGGAGCCAGGCTAGTTATTCCAGAAGTTGTTTTTCCTAAAAACAAGATAGGAGAAACAATTTAAAAATACACACTGCTTTCATGCTGTTATTTAGATCCTGTTGACATGTATTAAATGCTCAGATCTTTTTCAATATTAATCAACTAGAAGAGTTTTTGAGTTTTTGAACATCAAAGAATAATTTCATCTAGTGAAATAATAAAGAAAAATGTTAACATTTGTTTGCCTAACTTTTGGCAGCAGCAGACGCTTCTTGCAACTTTAAGTTGGTGACTTTTTCCTGTCTTCTGTCTGTTTAAGTTTGAAAAAGACAGATTTGGCTCTTTCTGGAGGTTTTCTATGGGTTTTAGTTAACTACTAGCCAGTTTAAAACATTCAGTGGGTTCTGTTTCCTTTTGGGATGTTTGAAATGTGTCTTGGACTGGATAACACACTTTGCACTAAACTTGATCAACCTCTGATTTTATTGCCCACTGATTTATTCAGTATTGGCATAACGACCAACGGCAGCAAAGAAGCTCCACAGCATGATAGGACGTCCACCATATTTTACACAAGGGGTGATGCAAATGTTGCCTTTGCATGCTTGCCTCTTAAAAGCTGTTATCCTTGGCCTCATCCACGGGCCCTACTTGCGTCGGAGCACATTATTCTTCAGAATGAAAGTACCACTTCAGGTCAGCATGAAGCTCTTTAGATAACCTTTGTGGGGCTTTTTTGATGCCCCAGGAGGCAAACACTATTTACAAACAAAACAAACAGCAATCAATATTTCCCAAATATAAAACAAACCTTTGCACCCGGCTTTACAGACTTTAAGTAGTAAGTTTGTTCCTAATGCCACAGTGCGGAAGCAACTGAACACTTGTTTCAGATGGGAAAACGAAACAAAAATGTATTACACCATAAATTTTTATTAATTAATGTACGAAAATAAACTTAGGTATAAAATATACTGAGGTGTAACGCACTTTATTGAGATGCAGATGCACTTTTTACCCTAAAAAAGAAAGAATTGTACAATCTAAAGCAATCTGAATGCAAATCTGTCTTTCTGACGCTGCCAGCAGCTGCTTCGAGAATTTCAAATAAAGAGGTGTTACAACTGAAACTTCACTGACCGCTGTAGGGTTGACAAAGTTGATATATTCCTGGGTGGGGATGGCTACTGATTTCCTGAATCAATTCAATTCCAACTCAGAAGGTTGTGTTTCAATTTGATTTCTGATTCAATTCAAATAATTCACTTTGAGTGCAAATTGGACTTGGCGGCTAAAGAGATTTTCACAAAAGTGGAAGCAAAAGTAAAATTTAAAGAAAAAATGTTTGGTGTTGTCGAGCTTCCCACGGTCGGCATAGTTTCTAGCCTATAAATCTAGACGTCCCTAGCGACCGCAAATTGGCCCTCATTTATCAAGCCGTCGTAGAAAGCATCTTTGATATGAGCGGAGAACTCGTCGTACGCAGAGGCTCAAGTGAGGTTTGGATTTGAGTGCCTTGGAGGAGAGGGTGGCTGGCCTGATCGGAGCTACGTCTTTGCGTATGCGCAGTGTTAAAGCGCCTCTCCTGTACGGCTCATGAGCCACTCATCATTTTCCCGAAAGAGATTCTGCCGGTCCCGGAACACTCTCTCACGCCTGATGCGCGCGTTCAGGTCCTCTAACAAAGCCAGATCTGCCATCGTTTCGCCATTACCGCGCCGCTAGAATCAACTCTTAAATAGGCGGTTGAATAATGAGCCATCACTCTTCCAATTACGGAGTTGTACTTGTTTAATTTTTTTATTTATTTAATTTGCGTTTATGTTTATATTTATGTTGAAGTCAATTAAAACATGGGCCTTCTTTGAAGTGATAAGTCTGTAATTTTAACCTAGAGATTTGTTGCGACTCATGAGGCACGCACTAGTGACGCTGTTGTTTATGTATGCTATTGCAGTCACCGCAAGTCAAAATGGAAAATGCGTACACGGCTTCAGACCTGTCGTGGCGATTTCATCTTTCCTGCGCTCACGATGGATTTGATAAATGCCAACCTTTGCGCAGAAAAGAACGTACACACGACCTACGCATGTTTTTCGTCTTACGCAAGTTTGATAAATGAGGGCCATTGAATTTTGCTGTACGGGTCTGGCTTGCTAGGTGACATAGTTTCCATTTCAGAAATGCTTCGGCACGTTTGCCTTCAGGAGTGATGGTGCCCATCAACAACCGATTGTCATCTTACAGTTACTCATGTAAAACCAGTTAAACCACTTAATAACTTGTAACACCGCAGACGCACCTCCTTTTTGACTTTATGCCAAAATAACTATTCACCTACTGTGACTCCTCCAGAGCTTTTTGTCTGAGATATTTCTCTAAGCAGTAGACAGAAATGGGATCACTGTCTACATCAAACTTATTGGCAAAGAGGTGGTCATGTTCAAGCAGCCATTGCAGGTCTCCAGCACCATATACACATATTGCCCGGATTAGATTAGATTATACTTTATTTATCCCACAACGAGGAAATTCACATGTTACAGCAGCAACAATAGACATGAAACAAGAAATTAAAAAGATAAACATTTTTTTAAAAGAGAAAAAGCAAGTACTCAAAAGTAAGAAAAAAAAACAACAACTTATATATACCTATATATATATATGAAAAGCGCTTTAATTCAACATAGGCTACTTCACCTTTCCGAAGTTTTCGTGGTTAATAAAACTGAAATATGATTATTTTCTCAGTTTCTTTCATTCTTTGATTGATTTGAAAAAAGAGCCCCCATTTTAATCTCTACCTGTTTCTCTTAGTTTTAGAGGTGTGAACATGTGAACTATTTACATTGTAAAAGGGTAATCTCTCTTTATGGAGGATGCCACTGCGGATTAATTGTTTGGTGTCTGAACCAGAAGAAAAAAAAAAGTCACTTGAGAATGCGCCAACATAAGAACATTTTGTTTTATTACGTCTTTCAAAATCTATTAAAATCTGTGGAAACACATTGCGGCATAAATCTGTAAATAACTGCAGAAATTAAACAGCAGAAGATGCAAATGGTTCTTACCTGTGGTAGAGCTGAAATCTTCTGTCGATCTAATTCCATAGACGGTGCAGATTAGGTACAGCAGACTGTGATGTTTACTTCACTAATTCACTTCCTGTTAGTGATTTTCAAATTAATATTTTTCTTTTAACCAATAAAAAATCTGTTGAAAGATTTCATTGAAGGATATAAACATATTTGTATATGCATATGTTTAAAATGCGTTGCCTTTTAATGTGCAGTTTTAAAGTTGTTTTTTACTCTTTTATGTTTAAATTCCCTGTGAACAAGGAAGTATCTTGTTTTGAAAGGACTTTAGCTCATCATAAAATGTAGCAATTGATGATGTGTAAAAAGATTTTGTTTTTTTAACTTTTTTTTATTGCAATTAAAGAACAATGACAGAGACATGGTATGACAATAAGGCAAAACAAGGATATAACAATGTAAAGGACAATTTAGATTAGGTTAGGCTACACTAAACAACTAAAAGAAAAACAAACAATAAACAAAACTAGAGGAATACATTAAAGAACATTCAAAAGTCTTTCATTTTTCTTATTATTTACAAACTTAAGAGACTTGAGAAGAGCGGACATTTCTAACATAAAAACATTAAAGAAAGGCTGATTTTTCTGCCATTTTTGTTTATGAATAAAAAACTTAGCTTGCAAAATATAAAAGTTAACTAAAAATTCAAACGATGGATCTATTGAGTTTTCACAGTAAAAGAAAATATCTTTAAGAGAGAAAACATAATGGCCATGCTGTTGAAAAAGATAAGAACTGAGGTTTGCTAGAAATTGTTTCACTATGTAACAGTCAAAAAATAAATGTACAAGAGTTTCACCTTCTTCATCACAAAAAGAACAATTAAAACTTAAGTCTGTGTGTTTGGAAATATATACATTTGTAGGGTAAATCTTGTGGATAATTTTAAAATTAGTTTATTTTATTTTATTCGTTATACAATATTTATGAGGTAGCAACCAAGCCTTCTTCCAAATGATACCTTGAACTAAAGAATTCCAAAAAAAATTCCCTCTCGGAGTAATTCTGTTTCTTTGCTAAAGAGACTGACGCACATGTTTATTGTCACATTTTTTATCAAATGTATTAATGCCATTCAATATTATTTCTGAATAGGGAGAAGGAGTAGGTAAATGATATGATAAGTGACTTTTAATTAGAAGAGCTAATCCTTGAGGGATTGCTTTGATTACTGTGTTAAATTGACGGAAGGGTAGTACCGTGACAAAAACTGCTCATATGTCAACAAAGTGCCAGAATTATCAAACAATGAAAAAATATTACATATACCATGTTCAAACCACTTAGGGTCAAATAAAGTTTTGTTTCTTACAGTGATGTCAGAATTTTTTCCAGATAAACACTTTATGGGGGGAGAAGGTTATGATGTGTTAAAAGTAAGTAAGTTAAGACTGATGCAACGATGTCAGGGGTTTCAGTTTAGCATCAGTCGAAAGTGGCAACAAAGTCAATATAAGAAGCGTACTCAAGATGTACAGAGAATTTGAGAGGTGCTTCTTGTACATAAACTAATTGTGGTGCTAAAAGCTGAAGAAGCTAGTGGAAGTAATGCAATGTTTTGTGTTTATTCTTCGTTTAGCTCTTATGTTGGTGTCAAGGAGGATTCAGATCAAATAAACCGTGAGTGTATGTATTTGAATATTTTTGTTTTTAAAAAGCAAATGTCTGTGAGCTTGATACCAAAGGGTATCCTGACCGAAAGGGTGGATCTTTTTTCATCACTTTTAGTGCCAAACTTTAACAAAAACAAAGAAGGAAAAAAAAGACTGGCCCAATGCTTTTACTCGCCAGGACAAACAGAGACGTCTTGAAGATTTAATTTAAAGCAAATTCGAATCGAATCAATCATCCATCATATACCGCAAAAAGACAACTAAAAACTTTTTTTTTTTTTTTTTTTTTAACAGAGTATGGACTCATGTAAAAGTGTTATGTTATGAATGTCACCCAAAAAAAAAGAAAGGGAAAAAAAAACAACTGCAAGACTGGACAAAAGCTCAGCATTCATTATGGGGGAAACGCTTGAGTTCTTGGAGTACAAAATCTAAGCTGCGTAGTATTTCTCTTAAACATATCTATGAAAATTTACTTTTTAGGGAGCTATATTTTCCATAACACTGAAGGCAACATAACTCCTTTGGTCACACGGTCAATGACGTCAACCGAGCGTTGCTGACCGTAAAGAGTTAAACACATGCAATATCACCGGCTCTTTCTGAGCTTCATCTTCATCACCATACTACGAGTGGATTTAATCGAAACGGAGACTGCCATCCTCAGAGTATTGTACAACCCAGCTCTCCTGGATTTAAACCCGTTTCAGGGACTGTGTGCTTCTGATTCAGCTAGTTAGCATTGCTAGCGTAGCTGGTGAACTTTCACCATACCTGACTGAGGTTCAACTTTAACCAACTTAAACAAACCAGCACCGCCCACAGGTGAAGCAAACGATAACGCTGGAATCCAATATCACTGAGCAATAAAAGAGACAGACTTCAATCTTGGTAACGGTGTTCGTTGCGTTATTAGCTAGCAGGGTATCTGGTTGAATAGCCGGGGTCCGACTTCCTTGTGTTCGAGGTCATTCTGTCGCTTTCATCTAAGCCAGCTGCTCTTGGGAAACTAGTCATGAAGAGCCTTCCGTATTTCTGTCGAGGAGAGGTTATTCGAGGCTTTGGAAGAGGAAGCAAAGAACTTGGGATTCCCACTGGTAAGAAAATAGTTTAGCCTATATCTCTTTGGGCTTTTCAGTTGGCTAATATGTAACGCAGTGCTTACGCAGACAACGTAAACCCAGTGTACATCGTTTTTCTACCAAACCAGAGCAATATCAAGGAATAAACCATGTGTGAGTATTCTTATCACGACAATCACTTCTTCTCAGGTGACTTATCAGATACTTCGTGGTTGTTCATGCACACTGGATACATGAGCGTTAGCTACACTGGTTACGACACTCTTTCACGTAACGAGGTCTCCGTTATTTCACTGCACTGAATGTGAGTTGCGTAACGGAACTTGCCCTGTTTTCTACCTGGTTTGTCGCTATGTGGATGTTTCCATAAACCTGTTGTAGGTGGACAAAAATGTGCTCTTGGATACTGAATTAGGTAAGCAATTTATGAGCGTCGAATGTAGGGAAAATTGAATTTTGTGACAAACATGCACTCTTAATGTTCGTTATTTCTCTAACATTCAGCCTGAAAATAACTGCGAATGTTTAAGACGTACAATTTCATTTTATCATTGGAATTCTGAGTTCAGGACATATCATATTTGGCTAAGTGACAATGCAGACAACGGGGGAATGAATATTTGTTTGAGGTGGTACAAGCTTTGTTTAATCAGAAGGGAAATAATACCAAAGTATGACATTATATTATTAAAGCTGTCCTGATCTGGAAGTAGTCTGTATCAACTATTGAAAACCATTGTTGGTGGGTCGCTACTCCTTGTTACATGCCCCTGCTTCTTACCTTTCTTTGTACTTCTTCTGACTCTTGTCTCTGTTTTCCAGCCAACTTCCCAGACTCGGTGGTGGACAATCTTCCATCAGATATCAGCACAGGGATCTATTATGGCTGGGCCTGCGTCGGTAACGGTGATCTGTACAAAATGGTGATGAGCATTGGCTGGAACCCTTACTACAAAAATACCAAGAAATCCATGGTAAGTATAAGATAAAAAAAAAAAGTATTCATTCCATTCAGCTCGGTCTGAAAAACGGTGTGCACATTTTAAATATGTTTCCAGTATGTTCGATAGTCCATGGTCTCAAGCTTATTGGAACCCATATATTACATGACTACACATCCGATTATATATGTCAGTTTAAAGCTGCAGTCTGCAGGATTTGTTGTTGTCATACGTAAAGTCCTAATTTTTGGCATTTTAAGAGTTTACATGATCCATCAGAACGATTGAAGTTGAAAACGGTGACCTCCGTAGTCGCAAAATGCAAGAAATGCTTATTTTTTAACCGAAAAATGAAAAGTTATTCAACTTCCTGTCCCGCCCCATCAAAACACATGAGAACTCGTGCACGTCTATGTGCACGCCAGATGCGCTTACACGACTCCTCATTCATCAACTCACCTGTCATTTGCGATCATGGAAGACACAGTAAGTAGACTAGCCTGTAATGAAGTTCAATAGTCTAGATAAATAAGCGTGGGGACGAGCCTACCTTGTATCGCGCGTGCACAATCGGTGATTGACAGGCAGCAGAGCCCAGCTCGTAACCTGATTGGTTACCTTTTACTGGTCCGATCTGCAATTTTGTAAACAAACCTGCTGGCTTTGGAGGGACCTAGCGGGACATATAGGGGACCTAGAGAACTAATTTTTTTTGTATTGGGGTATTTAATGTACTACTTTCAGAATCCCCGGACAGTTCCAGGCATTATGCTTGAAAAAGAGTTGCAGACTGCAGCTTTAACTGAGCATTGGAGTCTTTCTGGACTCTAATGGGAAGAAAGATATTGGAACCATTTTGATTTGATATATTAGATAAAGTTCCTTTTATTTATTAAAAAAACCTCTACTGATCAGAATAAAACCAGGAAAACCCCACAAATCATTAAAAAATGGCCATTTTTGTCTGCGTGTGTCTGAGAGTACTTTGGTCGTCAGCTCCTAATGAACCAACATGAAATCAATGGTTGTATTTATTGCTCATTGAATGCATCGTATAAAGTTGGACTACGGTTAAGTTTTTATCTCGGCTCACCTTTGAACCCCTTTCACTAAACGTGCAGCTAAATATTGTTCAAAGGACAAACTGAAAAGCATACAGACACGAAGAGGTGAAAGCAGCGAGGCGATGTGATGGTGGTAATATGTGTTTGGGGTCATTTTTGCTGGCGCGGTTGAGATTAATTTGTCTCTTTAGCGGGAAGGGCCTCTGCAAATTTACACTTGCAACATGTATCAAGAAATGTGAGGAATGACTGTCTGCAAACAGATTTCTTTTGGACAATGTTGAACCTTTTTTGTTACAAACCACGCTCGGCAGCTGTGCTGTTATCACAGTTGAAGGATGAGGAAGCATCTGTGACAGACAAAACAAGAGCCTTGGAGGTGGCTTAATTTCAAAATTGTATAAGAAATAGGAGCACACTTTGTGCCAAAGCATTGTTTTAAAAAGACTTACTGTCTCAAGTTAAGATTTGAGACACATTTGAAGATACACCACAAACTTGAGGGCAAGTTGAAAAGCCCTTGTGTTCTGTGTGTGTACAAAGAGCAAAGGTTTTTATCCTGCTGTGCAGATTTAATTAGTTTTATAACCATCTCTTTGAATTATTACATGAGTTTCCTATCATGGTTGCTACGCCCACATTTTTCAGCCTCTTAATTTCCTGGTCCCTAACTTCAGATGCCAAAGCTAATCTTTGTACTCTCTGGTTTCATAATACCAGAGAAATGCAGTGAATTCTGGCGTCTGCTGTTCTCTGAGAAAGTTGATGCGAATGCTTTTTTTGGCCCTAGGAGACGCATGTGATTCACAAATTCAAAGAGGACTTTTATGGGGAGATTCTCAGTGTTGTCATGGTGGGCTACATCCGTCCAGAAAGGAGCTACGACTCACTCGGTACGCCTTGCCTTAAAGTTCTTATCTTTCACACCTTCGTATTTTAGTTGGTGTTTGGAGATGTTTTTGCTTTTTTTTTTTTTTTTTTTTTTTTTTTTCCCTCCACGATGCCCACTCTTAAGTTTGTTTTCCTCTGCACATGTTTACCTGTCCTAACAGAGGCTCTCATTGCGGCCATCAACAACGACATTGAGGAGGCCAAGATGAAGCTGGAGCTCCCAGAACATCGCAAACTGAAAGAGGACAACTTCTTCACCAGCACGACCAGCTCGACTTCAGTCACACCCTCTACCACTGCATCCACGTCTCAGACTATTACGAACGGTCACTGACAGCTGGCTGTGACAGCAGCGCTTTGTGCACACACTCACACAGACCAGATGAGCACAGTTGTCTATACACACACACACACACACACACGCAGACACAGACAGGTTGTTTATATGCACAGCCTTATTCTGAAACCTGTCAGCGGGCACAACATGCATATAATCATAAACAGCCAATCTGTTTTGATATATTTTTCTTTTTTCTTTGTCAATGTTCCTGTTTGAAAGAGCTTGCAGGAATTTTTTTTTTCCTTTTTTTGCAGTCAATTATTAGATTACTTTTCTCTTTTTTTGTTTATCTTCACACCTGACTGCCTCTTTGCATCTCATTGGTCCTGCTGAGCATTTTATAAGAGAGAACACTGGTAAATTACAGATTTTTGGCAAGATATCGAACAGAAAAAACAGTTTTGTAATAGCGCACCAAACAGACTGTAAATTCAACTCTGTGAATGCTGTCCTCCTACCTTAAGGGGGTTGAGAGAAGGTTTCAGCATTATTATCTGTAACGTACTGTGGCCTCGAAGTCAAAAAATGTTGTGTAACATTGTCCCCCTGGTTTTCTCATTTTTCACCCCTCTTCTAGAGCCTTATTCATCACTAGCCCTGAAAACCTCTACATTGGACCAGAGATTTTATTTGTGGTTTTGAGGCATTCAAAATAAAACCTAAACGCTTGCTAGATAGGAGAAATTCAATAACTTGCAGCATGGTTATTTATTTAATGAAAGCTAAGGGGGGAAATGTGTTTTGAAAGACAGGCTTTTTCCCCACTGTTTCAGCATATTCATTTGCTGGATTTAAGTGTCTTGACACTTGGTCGTTGATAATCTAAAGAACACAGTAAAGCTGAATAACAAAGCAGGTGCTTCTGCTCGTGGTTTATTCACTCACAGTTCTAGTGACACATTGGTAGATGGTAGTACGAATTAGAAAAAAAAACCACCTCACCAATCCTGTTAGACAACCACAGGCTTTTAATTGCACGAAGAGCAATGTTAGAAAGTTGCTTAGAACTGGAAATTGTTCAACATGTATACGACTCCTAATAACTCTCTCTACAGCAAATATACTACACGTATGTTTTGTTCAGAGGGACTTTCCAAGTTCTTAACAAATATATTCCAAAACAGCTGGCAAAACCCTGAAGGAAGAGTATCTCTTTATAGTGTGTGTATACTTGAGAGATTACATGAAATTGTCAAAGATAAAACTACAAGTCTCAACAGTTATTTGAACCCCCTGTAAAAAATTGTTTTAGGTGATAAAATATTTAAGTCTGCATATGTGATTATTGGATTTTAAGTCTGTTGGATTCATTATTTTTGTTTATTAAAGTGTTAAATAGGCAGCGAAAGATGTGACCGCATTTTCTGAATGTTGACTTAATCATGCAACAGGAGGTGCGATCCTGTTTTTCGGCCGATGGCTTTTCTTCTTCTTCTGCTCTCCGTGTACATTGTTTTCATCACTTTCTTAACCAGCCAAATGAAAGCGGCGTAATCGGATGTGTCGCTTCGTCAAATCTTTCAAAGATTTGAAGAGGGCAGCGCTCGTAACCCTGAAACGTGTTACTTTACCGTGTCACTGCGGTGAGGCTCGTGTTTCCCGGTCCCATTTGTTGGAATAATTCGCTGTAGTTTACACAGGGACCGGGGTTACTGCACACTGACTGAAAGCTCTGTTTTAATCCATCGTGTTTTACATCATTTTATTAAATGAAAAATTTGATCAAATATATTTCAAAATTCATTTTTGATGTTTTTACATGTAAAAAAAAAAAAAAGAAAGAATGTAAATGATGCTTCAGGAAAAATTAACCTTATAGAAAATACTTGTGGCCTTGCTGTTTTGGGACTTTGCATCCACAGTTGAGACTGAATGCAGTTGTTCCTTTTAGCTTCTGCCATGTTGCACAGATGCGAATTATAGTTGATTTATTTCTTATCTTTTTTGAATATATAATTGAGATGATCGTCATCTTCCCTTTGTGCTCCTGAAAGGATCTGTGAAGTTGAACACTGTAAGCAAAACAGATTCCACTGTGTGCGTCGAGACAAGCGAAACAATGAAGTGTATTTTGCGTATTATGTTTCTAATCCAGACACGACAAGTTCTACTGGAAATCAGCTATTTGTAACTGGCAAAGCGAGATTAATGCACGTTTAACATGCACGGCTTAACAAAAAGTTGAAAAAAATATATAGTCATTACATAAAACATTCAGTTGTTCACAAAGGCAGAAATTAAATGCAAACAGTAAGAAAATAGCATAAAAACTACAAAATTATGAACCATCTCAAAGGGTTATAGGCTAGTTTGAAAAAGTGATCAAATAAGTGCAAGTGGCATACAACTTTAAATGATATATTTGAATATATATATATATTGTTTTGAACAACCACTACTAAAATGTTATGTTGTCAAATGAATGAATGGACTTTAAAAAAAAAAAAAGAATAAATAAAAGTATCTCAGACCCATTTATTAACACCCAACACTGACATTTGATTACAGCCTCACAAACTTGAATGTAGCCGCCCGGAGGCTTCTTGGATCCGTCTGCTTTGTTGTAATCGCATCATTTCCTCAAATAAATCAGAAAGCCGTTGGACTGACTAAAGTTCCTACAACCTCAGTGAGCCAAGACATGTTAAAAGGGTCTGATTGTTTCCAGTGTCTTTATCACGGTGGCA
Organism: Odontesthes bonariensis; assembly: GCF_027942865.1. Classification (NCBI taxonomy): domain Eukaryota; kingdom Metazoa; phylum Chordata; class Actinopteri; order Atheriniformes; family Atherinopsidae; genus Odontesthes; species Odontesthes bonariensis. The sequence continues at coordinate 21,806,573 of NC_134511.1, forward strand.
TAGTCAGGAGAGCAGTCTGAGAACATCTGAAAGGCTTTCGTGAAAAAACTATTTCAGAAGCCACATGAAATTCACCTTAAAGTTCTCGTTTCAGCACTTTTTGACGCCGTGGTTTACTGCTGAGCTGTAAGTAAGAATGGAGAAATAATCTTTTTTAACGGTGGAAATGTGCTCGAAAAACAGGTTGGGGTGTGTTTCACCAGGGAATGGGGTGATGACACTTCACATAACTTTCTGTTCTTGCGAAAGGAATAGGTTGCACAAATCCTCCTTAATTAAGAGTTCACATCTTCGTGTGTGATACACAGTCCAGTTTAATAAAGGTACCAGCAAAATGATGACATTGCAACACTCTGAGCTGCGGTTAAGTCTCGCATTTGATATCATGTTTGTGATTTACAAAGTAAGTAAGAAGCCCAATCAGAGGACCAGTCTGCTTAATCCAACACTAAACCTTTTTATTGTTTGTTGTGAGGCTGAAGGCCATCGGTAAGCTCACGTCCAGCTTGACCTCGCAGCGTTATGTCAGATTTCTCAGATGACTCGGTGACTTTCACAGTGACTTTATTTGCAGACTCTATCTTCTGGGTCAGATATTGTCTGGGCTGTAAAAACTTCTCTTTTCTTTGTCTGTGTCCCTTTCAAATATGTTCATGGATATGTGGCATGCAACAGCAGGGTTGTTTAAAATTTTGTGAATACTATCAAATTTTCTACATTCGAGCAAAGATGCGATGTGGAACACCACTGGATCTTTAGACTTTTTAAAGATTAACAAACACTAAATTTATTTAGACATAGACTAGACTTAGACAAGTCGTTTCTCTACTGAGGAAAGTGGCGTTACATACTGTATCTGAGTGGCAAAAGCTCGTGGGACCTTTGCCTTCAGTAGGAGGAAAATTCAGTGTGACTTGGCAAACCTTTTTTATTCAAAGAACTGAAAACTTCACAAAATGTTCAATTCAAAGAAAAGGTCAATTCAATTTGATCTAAATTAGCTGTATTACGTCGGTGGAGAAAGGAAGCACTGTTGTATATTTGAAACATGGCGGTGGTGGTGCTGTCATGCTTCAGGCATTTTTAGTTTTGTTTTTTTTACGGCATCTGAACTGCATACAAGCGGTTTTACCAAAGCTTAACCAGCTTAACAAGAATAAAGTCAATGTTATAACATGGCCAAGTCAAAGTCCTGATCCAAAAAGGCATGTTGTTGCAGGGCATAAAGTAGGAATTCATTTGAGGAAAGTCACCAACATCGCAGAGTTGTATTTACAACTGCTCAAGAGTTCTTCAGCCAAGGCTCACAATCTGCATCCACCGAGGAACTCTGCTACTCGTTAAATTGAATAATTTTCCTCAATAAAGGTGTATAATTGTGTCTCTTGTTGTATTGGCTTTTCTACAGCTATGACAAAGACTTGTGTGATCATCTGATTAAGTTTCAGGTCACATTCAGTGAGGAACACATTTAACTTGTTAGTTATAGCCAGAATTCCTAGATGAATACAAATCGCCCTGCTTTAACCTAGAAATGTGCTAAAAGTCGGAAGGAAGACAGGTTAAAAAAAAAGGATTCATTAAAGATCAAGCCGGTTTATTACATTGATGTTTGGTTTCCAAACAAGTAATACATTCACAACAAATTCAACTGCAGAAATAGGCGAAGAACTGTGTCCGTCCACTGAAGGTCTTTTTTGTTTTCTTTTCACCTAAATGAGTAGCTCTCATCGTCATACTCTAGCTCCATGTCATCCTCATCCAACAGTCCATACTTAAATTTACGATACACCGTGCCATCTTTTGTCATGTACACAATATCCTCATCATCATCTTCTTCCTCTTTATTTTCACACTCAATTATTTTGTCACCGTACTCCCCAAACATAGAGGTGGTGGCTTGTGGCACCTGTCTTTCACTGGTGTCCAGTTTCTCATACCCTCCCGCTCTGGTTTTGTGAGTCATGGCGGCAGTTTTAGATCGAGCACTGAGGAAGAGGAAGATCCCTCCGCCCAAAGACAGGATGACCACAACACAAACAGTGACAAAGAGCTTAGCCGTGCCGTCCAAATCGTCAGTCGTCACCATCACAAAGTTGACACTGAGCATGCACTCCACTGGGAAGAAGAAAAAGAAGAGCTTACAGTACATTGCTGGGTGTGACCAGCTTATCTTAAATTGTTGTTGATGGATCAGTATGCATGACATCCGTCTTCCTTGATTAATTTTGCACTTCTTATGTGGGGAATTTCATCGGCCAAAAGAAAGCCGATTCAATTCTTTGTACATTCACTTATATTCAACATGTTTCCATGAATAAGTATGCGTACTGTTTTTGTGCACACATACTGGAACTTCCTCAGGAGTTTGCACTAATGAATGTCACAAGAGGTCTTGTTGCACCTTCAGTGTTCATCTTGTTTACCTGTTGATGACTTGCAATCGCAGCACTCCCTGGGTATCGGTTTATCATCGTGCAGGGTCTCATTTCCACAGCAGCTCAAGCAACGGCCATCATCAGACAAGATCTGGCTCGCAGGGCACAGAGTGCAGTCCCTCATGCTGGGACCATGGCAGCCCTCGCAAGACGGGTCGCAAGCTTTGCAATTTGGTTTCTCACTCTCTGAATCCTGGAGCAACAACAGAATACAGATTAGACTGCAGCGCCACACTCTTGTGAGTGAATTTGACCTGCGGATACTTCCCCAAATCTTGACGCGAAGCTGGGATGTTGTTTTTATTTTTTCACGAAGCAAAACACCCTTTTATACATAAAGTAACACAAAAGCTGTCTGTCACCTGTGAGGCAGCATAGAAGCCTACGAAACAAGGGTTGTAACAGATGCCTCTCTTAAAGTCAAAGCCTTCATAACAGGAGAGGCAGGCAAGAGCACCCTCACCTGTTAGGAGAGGGATATAACACAAAGAAGAACGCGTAAACACATGACTGAGCTGGAATTTCTTTCAAACAAAGAAGCACAACAACTGAATCAAAAAGCCCAGCCGAAGTACATCTTATGACGGGTATGTTGCCCTGTCTTTGCCCCCTATCTTTATAATCAACATGTGTTAACTTCTCACCACATCTCATATCCCAAAAATACAAAAAAGCTGGGTAAATAATAATAATAATAATACTACAGAAAGCCACAACGGGCTTCTTTTACCGCTGCAGGTCTTGCAGGTAGGGTGACACTTGTGACAGGTGGTAGACCTCCTGCCTTTGTAGTAGCCTGGAGGGCAGCTCTTCAGGCACTGGCCCCACTGCCCCAGGTAGACGTAGCCCTCCCGGCAACTCAGGCAGTTTCTGTTACTACTACCTGAACACTGGCTGCAGGAGGGGTCACATCGCTCACAGACCATGGTGGCCATGTTGCCAAAGTGACTAAAAGAGAGGAAGAACAATTGATAGGTGTCAGTAGACTAGTGGGAAGGCTTTCGTTCAGTCTGTCGCGTGTCCTCTAACCTCTCTGAGCAGGTTTCAACACAGCTGCTGCCCAGCTTGAAAAATCCAGGTTTACAGGTGACGCACTGCACGCTATGATGACCAACACAGGACTGACAGCTTAGGTGGCAGCGCTCACACACACGCCCATCCTTGTCCTCAGCATAGTAACCCACAGGACACTCTTTCACACAGGTGATGTCTGATGGACACACACACACACACAAAGTCGAGAACTTTAAAGTTAAAAAGATTGGAAGCACACCTGAATGAGCACAAACTACAACTCTGGCATTTTGAGGACTCACTCAGCAGGAAGCGTGGCTCCTTGCAGCTGAGGCAGAGGTCTTTTCCAGGCCCAGAGCAGCGATTGCAGAGTGCGTGGCACTGTTGGCATTCCCCATTCTGATTCACGTATGTGTCCGGGGCGCACTGACTGTACCACGCACAGTGTCCGCTGGCGTCTTTCCGTCTGTTGGTATCACAGCTGAGGCAGTTTGAGGGCCCGTGTCCTGAGCAGGTCAGACATGACTTGTCACAGTCTGCGAAAAAATGAGAAGGCATTTTTTTTTGTAAACACATTACAGGTGCATTAATATCATGAGTATTACTGTGAGATCAGTTTTGGAGTTCCACACCTCTGCATTCATTGGTGTTCTTTTCATAGAACGTGTTGTTTGGACACTCAGACAGACACTCTCCGTTGTAACGCACAGCTTTCGGGTTGTGACACACTTCACAGTCATCAATGTCCGGTCCGTCACACGAGGCACAATCAGCGTGACACCGCACACACTCCTGTTGCTTCTCACTGGCAAAGTATCCAGTGGGACAATCATCCACACATTTATCCTCATGGAGGAAGTAGTATTCCGAACACTCTGGGAGATAGAAGAAAAGAATATGCAAGATAATAAAGGAGAGGTTGTGTTTGTCACATTGTACTGAAATCTAGGCTCTTAATCAAAATTTTCAATAGCACCACAGGACTTTTCAAGATTTTATTAATTTAAGGTGTTTTATCATCTAACCCACACTGAGTCTCAGCTGACTCAGTGTGGGCTTTTATTTGTGTTTCGTTTATTTTACTGTCGAGAAAATACAACAATTTTTGGTTTAAGTTAAAAATAAAGTCTGTTTATAAATGATGTATGCCTACCATCTTGCTTTTCATAATATGCATGTACTTGGTCTACAGGACCGGTTTGGCATATATGATTGAGACTATTGTCATATACAAGCAACTCACTCTTTTTTCTTAAACTCTAAAGTTCCACTGCTCAAAAGCTGAAATTTGATCTGTTATCGCACTGAAAAGGAAAATTTCTGCATAATGCAGTAAAATCTATGTAATCATTTAGCTTTTTGTCCAGACATTTTTTGTCATTTTCAGGCACTTGGAAAGAAAATCTCTAAAATACACATTTTTATGTTTATTTTGTTACATGAAACATGCAGTTGACGGTTGGAAAAATGCTTCCATACGTCAGTTCTCCGTAAACCTGTAAAGAGGATTTTCTATTGAAATCTGTCAATAAGAGATAAAAAAAAAAATTCTAGTTCACACACTTTGTGTTTCAGAAACTAGAAATCAACTCACAGATGAGTACGCTTCCTGATACCTGCCAGGTTAAACTTTGACCCTGTTCACCGGCCGTGTCTCACTTTAACTGAATATTTTCCCCATAATATTTTCCAAGCAAGACAAATTTATGAAACAAATTTCATGGATAAATATAAACGTTTTTGAAAAAAAAAATAAAGAGTTGGGAATTACAATTAATTTTCATAAATTCACTATTCAAAGGCAAATCAAAATAGCATCGGAAAAGACATTTTCAAAACAAAATATGTTAAAGTGAAGACATGAGCAAACAAAGGTCCAGCGGGAGCTAATACCAGGAGATGGCAGTATAATGACCAAAACGATCTCACCTTGTTGGGTTTAAGGAGGGAAATAGGTTGGGCTAACAAGAAACAGCCCATAACCTCTTACTGGTTTGTTTTTCTTATCCAGGATTCACTTCTGGAACACGATGCAGCCAAGAAGAACGATTTCAATTTGTCTCGGTGTTAATCATTTCTAAACTGCTCAAAGCAATCCTGTCCATTGAGCTAATCAGTTGACGTTTTATCAAGTCAAACAATCTTCCAATTCCCAGAAGCTAAGCACTAAAGCCTTGTGCATTATATGAAACCCAATCATTATGATATTCAATATGACTAAAATACACAAAAAGGTGTCACTACTGAAACTACTCTAATCCTAACAAATGATGGTTTTATATATTCTGTATTCATGTTAATCATTTCTGCAGTGTTTTTGCTGTGGTTCCTACAACCGCAACCCCCCCCCCCCTTCTGCTGTTAAATTTAGGCTGAACCACTCGCAGAGCAGGGAGCAGAGAGGGATCTCGCTGTCCTTGCTGATTATCTCTCTTGCGCATCTCCTCTTCATGTTCCTCCTCTCTTCAGCCAGCCACTTCAATTCTAAATTAAATCACATTTCCAGTCTGCATCTCTTTAATCTTCCTCCTCACATTCTCCATCATTCTACCCCTCACTACTCTTCTGAGTGCACTTACTCTTACACAGGCCATCCTCGCTGCACTTGCTACAGTGATCTGAGCAGCGATGGCATTCTGTGTTGCTGGCATAATAGCCCTCTGGACATTGGGACTTGCAGGAGTGGTCCAGCAGCAGCAACGGTTTCTCACAGCTCAGACAGTGGGAGGGACTTTCCTTGCAGGATCCACACTCCGGGGCACACGGTTCGCATACATCATCTCGTGGGAACCCTCTTTGAATGAGGAAGAGAGGGGTGTCAGTGCTAATGCATGGCGTGTGTTTATGTACAAATCAAGAAATGAGACAACACGAGAAGCACCTCTGACATTCAACCACACACGCTCCCTCTTGCAGATAAAGTCCTTGGCCACACTGCTGACAGACTTGGGCCTCCTGACATGCGATACACCCCTTCAAGCAGTCCTCACACTTGCCAGATGTCTTGCTGCCAAATGTACCAGATGGACAGTGAGACACACAAGTCTGATGAGCAGTCAAAAATCGACCTAAAGGGGGGGAGAAAAAAAGAATCTTAACAGCGTTTCAAGAAAAAAAAAATAGCTGGATAAAAAGGTTGTCAGCAGATAATATCTCGGCTGCCGTGTGAAGGTTTGTCTTTCCTTTGAAGCATGTCATGACATGCAATCAAGGTAGATGCTGATCTTTATCGCCCTTACACACACCGCCACCTGATAAAACTATTTGTGCTGTGAAGGAATTTTTTCCAGTAGCTTATGACAAGACTAAACCTTTCCTAGTTTCCAAGGCACTCCAACACAACCTATAGATGGAATAAGCGTACCTGTGTGGCAGCTGCTGCAGTTCTCCTTCCCTGCAGCAAAGCACGTCTCACAGGATGAGTGACACAGCTCACATTCATCCTGACCTACAGGAAAAATACAACAGAAAACAGCACAAACCACTATGTCAGGAACTACATAACAGGAAGGAGGAAACAAAAAGAGAAGCATCAGAGGAAGAGAATACAGACTCAACAATGTGTTATTGTGTACATATATATTTCATGGCAACATGTCTGAATGGACAGCTGGATTCACATTCTCATTTCAGTTTATCGTTAAGAGAAGAAAGTACAGGGTCAGCTCCACAATTTCAAAATCAGAGACATGCTTCAGTTAATCAAATGCCTTTGTGTACAAATCAAAACAGAAGGTCAGTGTTGATAGCATTCATTACCGAAGTAAAATTAACATGTGCCATACTGTTTCTGAAGTGTTTCTCAGGACAAGCTTCCCGCTGTGTGCCCTCTAAGCACTCCCCGTTTTTCAGAGTGACTCCATCTTCGCAGGTGTCACAATCATCATATTGTGGTCCTCCGCAGCTGCGACAGTTGCGGTGACAAGGCTCACACTCCTGACTCTCCTTGTCCACAAAGAAACCTTCCATACAATGATCCACACACTCTCCATCTGGGCAGACAAAAAAGTACCACTATTTCCTCTGTACGCATTCTAAAATTATATATATTTTCTTTAATGAAAGATGTATTTTTGCTTCTCTGAAACCAACAAGTGGAGGCTTTTATTCTGATGCACTTAAAATACATAAAACGATACTATCTGAAAACCTTACTAACACAGTGAAACTTCTCTTTCTGGTAATGTTACAACACCTAAAGGTACAGTGCTCCATCCCTGCAAACATATCTGAAGAATACTGAATCCCCTATTCTTGCACACAGGTCAACTATCTAATATTTCAAGCACAGTTTACACATATAAACATTAAAAATGTTACCAAAGACATAGAATCCATCAATACACCAGTGGCACTGGGACTGGTCACAGATTTCACAATGTTTATCTTCACATGGAGCACAAACCATGGTGAGGTTCACACTGTAGGTCCGATCTGGACAAGACTTATGACAGTCAGTGTCTAACCTGAGGAACAGAAAGAGTAGCATCAATATGAGGACACACTGTTGGTGTTTGGGGCCGTGATTCAACCAATCAGTCATCTAAAGAGACTTACTGATAGTACCCGTCTTCACATTCAAGGCAAACTGTTCGCTGCTCCTGATCTTCCGAATCCTCTGTGGTGACAAGCAAAGAGTAAAAACAAAAAAAGAAAAGAAAAGACATTAAAAAAACTTTAAGAAAAAAAAAAAAAAATTAAGAAAAAAACATTAACACATGTGAATTGTGTTTGAATATTAATTGCTGCAAGTTTTCAAATGTAAACCTGTGGGGTCATCATCATTCTACTGCTGCCATTTGTTATGGTCAGTGGCTTCTGTAATGTTTAAGATCTTCTGGTTTCTTTAGATAAGTCTTAAGTTTCTTATGCTGAGTGTTTGTTTGCTGCGTGTAGTCCATGTTAAGCCTTTTACTTGTGTTCATCAGCCATATCTTAAAGAATCATGATTTATAGACCACCTGTTACAGAAGTGCAAAATGAAAATTTTGTTCACTACAATTCCCCGAGTCCACCTGTGAACCTGCATGGGGGTCCTCACCGGAACATAATCACCAGATTTTAGGCACCATAAGTATGCAGCACTTACAGTTTTTTTCTGAAGCCAGTTTCTTTTAACACCAGCAGGAGGCACTCTGAGTTTACTGTCGACACGCTTAGATCATTCATCAGTTGTATGTGTAAAAATCAGAAGAAAAAAACTAAGAAATCAACTCTAGAATCCCTCAAACAAATGAGAGAGTCACAGAATCTGTAACATCTTCATGTGTGTGTGCTGTTTGCTCTCATTGCCCTCCAGGCTTACGTTTGCTCAATACATAACCAAGTCAAATGTGAGAGATAGTTTAAGGTATTTCTTTTTGTTCTTTTCTATTTTTCCTTTCATAGATCAACTAAAAATCCCAGTGGTTACTAATAACTAATTCAGGTGAGTGTGAGACTGTTTTTGTACACACACCAAAAGAAGGAAGCTAATTAATTCCTGCTGTCAATCAAAGCCATCCAAGTGGTAACTGAAGAAAAGCCACGCTGTCATCCCCTTGTCCAACGTTGTCAAAACATCTCCAAGGACAGAGAAAGCAAGCAGTGTGGCAAAGAAAAAGAAATAAAGGATTAGACAGGAGGGAGAGAAGGTAAAAGATGGCTGAAAAAGGCGCATTTGCAGGATTCCCTTTGGGACATTCATCCTCTCCAGAAAAGCCTCCACTGACCCCCACACCCCATTCCTCTTGCTGTCTCCTTCCAGCACCCACAACTTAACGCTGCACTGGTTTGCGCTTCAGTGCAGTCGACAAGCCACTACCTGTGAAAGCAATTACTCATACAGAGAGGGACTGGAAGGAAGGAAAGGTGGGAGGAACAGAGGTATAGAAGAAGAGAGCTCAAGTGAGGAGCCGGAAATCATGCCTCCAGGCTGTGTCTATGAGAGAGAAAATAGTGCCCGCATAAATATTAACTGTGCAAGCCAGAGGAGGGGGAATTCAGCTGCCATTCACATACCAAAGTATTCACTCGTGGACTGTGCAAAAAAATGTGCCTAAATATGGCTAGACATCCCAGGATTTACGGGACACATATAACATGCTCGCACGTAATCACACTTTCAAGATTCGGTTACATTAAAAGTAAAGTTGAACATAGTCAAAAGTGGCAATGGGTGAACTCATCACCCAAAATCATCCCTTCAGATAAATAAATTGACATCCAGCGAGTTGTTTATCCATAAATAGGTCACAGATATGGGGAAAAAAGAACAGTTACGTGGATATGAATAATAAAAATGAAAGCAGAGCTGCACTCCCTCAGACCTGCTGCACTGCAGGTGAGATGAGCTTAACAGCCTCAAAGTAAAGAAGCTCTACTTGTACTGCTTTTATCAAGGGCCAAACATCTCAGAAAGATCTGCTCAAGCTTCTATATAAAAGAGTAAACAAATCAAAATTGCACTGTATTATTTGTGCGCTCTTTAACAGAAAAGGTGACCTACGAGAATTCAGCAACAGTCACCAACGGTATGAAAAAAAACCCCCCACATATTTTAAAAGGGTGAAAAAAGTAAAGTATAATCTTCACGTGTGTCAGGTGTTGGGTTTCCACATGCAGCCAGAACACCTTCACTTCTACTTGGCTTTAAAAAAAGGCCCAACCGATGACCCCTGCAGAGCTGCTGAATCTCATTATGAGGGTGGTCATGGTTTCAGGTTTTTCATTTGGCATCCTTATGTATGCCCTGAAACACAACACATGAGCCAAGGATGAGAGGACCTGGATAAAATATTACATTCCTTGTGAAATACATCATTTGGAGTCGAGGGCTATGCAAGACATGTAGATCACTGCCATTCCTGAAATTACGCAGAATGAGAAACATGACTAATCAATGCAAAGTTGGAATGTTTTCAAATGTCTAGCCAGTGATGAAGAATTATACTAAAGTATGTTGGTAGGATTAAAGGGCAAACAACTAATGGTGAGTTAAAAGAAGTGTTTATCTTAATTTGTGGGAGATGATGGAACTTACAAGAAGCTGGCGTACTTTATCACAGATTGTCAGGCTGGTGAATTTAATGATAAGATCTCATAAAGCAGCTCCTTGCACACTGACGCACACAGCCTATTTAATAACTTCTAGGCTCCTAATCTTGCAGGCTTAATCTAAATTGTACTGTGGAAATGTAATAATTTCAGAGCATTAATTCTGTGGAGTTGATAAACAACCTGTTCTTTTTTTTTTTTGGTCGTGCGTCTTAATCCTAAAAAAACATTAGGTCCCAATTCTGGTTTGAGACCGATATTCTAAAACACATCGAAAGAAAAGTGAGGACCTGCCAAAAACAACCAAGAATCCTGCTCATTTTTTCACAGAAAGCTTTCAGCCACATGATGACACCTAGAATAAGCATGCAAACAAACATATCAGACGCTGGCCTCAGACACTCCACCGTTTCTTCCTTATTTTAGCCTGTCGCATCATGTCAGAAGGCCAATCACCTCAAATCTCTCATCTGCTGACTTGTTTAGTGTGCAGAATTGTGTCTGGGTGGCAGGGAGGCTGTGCTCTGAGCAAGAGTGAAGAAAGATATTCCAGCCAGAATGCATAATGACATAATAACAGCCCATCTCAACCTCAGACTGGTTCAGTTCACAATAACAACTTTCAATGGTATGCAATAATCATCCCTGAGAGGAGGAAGTCTTTTTCGTCTCCATGTGGCTTGAAATGAGGCTGAGATGTTAAAGCACGTAGAATCAGATTTAGGGGCGACTTGTGCTGTGTGGTTTATTAACATTTTGCAATGGAAAAGCCAAAGCTTGTTTTTCTGTATACGTCTCAGTCTTTGCTAACTGCAGAACAACAGCCTTACATTTTCAAAAAAAAAGGAAGTTCAGTTTGAGTTTGGATATGCGTCTGCAGTAACAGAGCGTGTGGTGCAGCGTCATTCGTGAATGCATCTCACAGCTACACTGTCCAACACATTTAACGAAATGTTTGATTACAAGCTGTTGTAACCTTCATATATGTATATGTATATATATATATATATATATATATGAAGGGAAGGTTGTTTTTTTTTCTTCATTTCTTAGTTAATGAGAGAGGTAGATCCAATTAAAACAGAGATGTGTTCCACTTACTGCGTTTGCATTTCTCACAGCCCTCATCACAGGGGAGACAGTCTTCCTTTTCTGCATCTGAAACCTCACCTAATGAAGGATAAAGCTGTTGATTAGTGATCAGTGAAAAGTGCTTGAATATAGGTTAATTAACACTGACAGCTGTTGAATTAAAAGTGAATTTAAGAAAATAAAGTAAAGAAATAAGTACCTACAGCTTCTATACCATGAGGAACAATTTTGGTTAGAAGAGAAGACAATAGAGGAGACAAAAAGAGAAGAGAAGAGAACAACAAATGACCTCCATCCTCCATCCTCCACATCACAAATTGCAAGCTCTCTGTGGGACCTGTTGAAACTTGCCCACCACTAATGACAAAAATTTGGTCTTATTCCACAGTCTGAACGCTTTATTTTCTCATGAGCAAACTGTCATCATTGCTCATCATCTCTGTCTCATATTCACAGGCAGAAGAAGCTCCAGCTCCCTTCTTTATCTCATACAGTCTCAAATAAGAACATCTCACTCAAAACATTCCAGCTCTCTCTCTAAATCCTCCTTTGGCCAACATTCAAATTTGAGCTTATGCTTTGAGATACAGTGCAATGTGTTCATCTTTCAGGATGTGTCCAAGGAAAAAAAGAAACGATTAAAAACAGAAAGTAGGAGTAAGAAGACATCTGCACCAGGCAGCGATAGGTAGATGTCAACCTCATGCCTGACTGCATTCATTTGGCTCGATATCATTTTCCTTTCAAAATATATTTTTCCGTTGCTTGCATTATTCAGAAAATAAAACTGACACCATGCAAGTAAAGTGCCCAATTTATTGTAGTATTGTTGTTATATTAAATACACTTTAAAGCCATCTTGGATGGCTTACACCCCATTGAGAACTTAATTCATATATAAATGAATGGTGCTTAAACAAAAGCTTAAAAAACCTTAACAGATAAAGAAACTGAAGGAGTTACTGAATATTGTGCCTATATAATTGTTACACTAACTCTAAAGGAAGAGATTAAACAACTAGGCCATGGGATTTTGTCTTTTTGTCATTTTGATTCCTTTATAATTACATTGAATTATTATTATTGTATTACTTAAAAGGTTGAGAGGAGGATGACTACAGGGAACTGGCTGACCTCATCTTGAACAAGATAAAGGATGATTGGGGATTTTAGGAGAATTGGGAATACACCGAGGAGTATTTTCACCCAGGGTGAAGAAGTGGAGTTGGTAGAGGTCAACAGATAGGTGGATGTTCACTTGGACAGTAGATTGGACTGAAAATGCAACACTCAGACTCACCTTTATGTTGGTGCAGAGCTGAATTTATATTTTTCAAAAGCTTAGGTCCTTCTGCTTATCTTTCGAAAGTCTGTGCAAAAAGATATTGCAAACAATTTCTTCTATAAGTCTGTGGTGATCGTCTTTAGGTGGCTTCTTCGACTCCGCTGCAGTGAGGACAGGTATAAGAGGGGATCACGGCACACTGCAGCAGCCTTATATAATGACCCACTCAGTGCTAGCAGGTGGACTGCAGCATGCAGTATGATAATGTTTCTGTCTTTTATTTAGATTTTTGATTTTGGTTTTGGGTAGGTAATACATTTTTCTCACCCAATCTATAGGGTTGAAGATTATTATCAAAAGTTCAACATTTTGGAGAAAACGAACTCTTAAGAACAGGATGTGCCTGAAAATTGTGCACACCGTGTAGATGAGATCCATATTGATCTATACAAACTAAAACTCAAACTGGTGACCTCTGTGGAAATCATCCCTCTGCTGCCGCAGAACAGAAATCGGTCATTTCCTACCATCTTCAGTAAATGGCAATGTGACTTTAACAGCAACCCTCACCTTTTTTGCACTCCAGTGGGATGCAGTGGCCATTTCTCAGCTTGTGCTGTGGGCTGCAGTGGAGACAGTGATCAGCCGCAGCACAGATGATGCAGTCTGTAGGACAGCGTTCACACCGCATCCTCGCAGAGTGGAAGAACCCCTCAGGACAGACTTCCCGACACTGATTCTGAAAGAGGTATCTGGCCACACCAAACCTATCTAGGTGGGAAAAACAAAATACAAAAGAGAGCTATTAAACCAAGACGAGAGTGCTGATGCACAACACAGGTATGCAGACGGACAGGGACTCGTATGGAAGGCTTAAGACCAAACATTGTGACAATGGGTTTTATAATGCCTCTGTCTGGATGGCATACAGCAAAAACATCCGACACAATCACTCACGTGTGTGCTGGCACCAATGCAATGCGACTTACAAACGAACTGTAGGATACATATCTATAGTGGGGAAATGTCTAAAAGGAGAAACGACTATTAAGATGTCAATGTAGAAGCCAAGAATGGCCATAAAAATTGTATCAATAGATCATTTTTGCACTTAATTGTGAAATTTAAACACCATTGGATAGTTAGAAAGAACGAAACCAGCTGGATCAATATGTGCCCTTTGATTCAAGTTTTAAATTTAAAAAACCCCCACGTTTCTGTTTTCTTTGTTTCCTTCTTTTCAGTTCAGGGTCTCTGTGTCAGTGATTTGAAAAGAAGAGTTTGAATTTAATTAAATCCGATACAAGCTTCTTTTTTTCGTTTGTACAAACTTTTCGATACATACTGGAAATTCAACGAAAGAGAACTTCGACATCTTAAACTGAAATAAACGGTTTTCCAAAACGAATAGTTTTGTTGCATTAAATGCTCTGTTGTGATTGCATTTCACAGCCGGGGATTCGGTTTCTGATTAAACTCAGGCCTCCGTGTGTATCGTTGCTTCCACAGGAATGAAACAGAAAGATCTATAATATTGTGTGCGACTTTAATTTCATACCTGCCTGGAGTTGTGTGTGTGTGAGTCAGTATTCTGATGCTGTCATGCTCTTTGATTGACCATCTCTTTTTTTGTTATTTCATCTGAGTTTGTTCCCTGTCATGCTCCCGTCTTCACTTTTTCCTTTTGAGTGACAGACGGAGAGCAAAGCGTTACTATCAAAGGTTAGTATCAAGAATTGCCTGCTCAGTATGTGGCGGCACCTTCTGCACGTATATGTGTGTGTGAGAGAGACGGGCTGAGATAAGAGAGGTTGTTTTGAGAAAGAAACAGCACAGAGAGAGATAGATAGAGAGTCTGTTCACGCTATTATTGTTATGTCTCATTGAGCCTCAGACAGAGCTGCAATTAAATGGAACCACATTTGCACACAGAGTTTGACAAACTTTCCAGCTAATTGAAAGTGTGTGTGCACAAATGAAGGTGTGTGTGAGAAGAGAAAATCTGGTGTTAATTTTCTCTTGGCTGTCTGGTATCTGCAAATGTGTGTGTAGGTAGGAGTGTAACAGTATATCCCCAGTGTAAATACTCTCATTCCTACAGCCATAATACTGTCTGTAACCGTGTGATAAACACAGTCGTTCTTGACATTAACAGGCCGATATTTCTTCAGCTGTGATCCAGTAATGACGTCAGAGCTTTATAATAATACGAGGGTGTTTTATGAGGGTGTGCATCTTTGTTTAAGAAGATAAAAGAGGTCATCGCACACAGACACAGTTTGTCCTTTAACTGAGATAAAATGAGATGTTGGATAAAATCTTGAGATGTTCAGGGATCTCTAGATCAGGATGCAACATGCGAGTGAATAATTCCTCTTTTCAACACATCTAGCAACAGTTCATAGCTGAATTACTGCTTAATTAGATCCAATTACTTTCAGAAGATGGATTGGTGGTGTCTGACACAAATGAGCCTTAGCTTGATCCAAGAGCATGATTTCATTTCATTACAGTTACAGCTACATAAATGATTTTTTAAGAGAACACCAGTGAACCTCTGCAAAAAGCTACCTGTGTCAGTTCAAACACAGAGAGAGTTCCTGTTTTATGAGCTAGGGGAGAAAAAAAAAAGGGAAACTCCATGCTCTGTAACTGGGGCAGCTGGCTGGCATACCTGTGTCACAGCTGGTGCACTGGTCAGGTCCCTCATCAGTACACGCCTGGCAGGTGTGGTGACAGAGGTTGCATTGCCCTCCCATAGCATAACGACCAGTTTGGCAGTGGATAACACAGAGTCCTTCATCAAACAACCTGCAGGGTGCGATTCACAATTGATGAGCACAATCAGATTGAGCTGCTGCATCTGATGTACATAGCACCGTATAGAACAACAAATTTGATTCATCTACCTAAATTAACAAGATTTTGCAAAAGCTGGACCTCTGCGTGGATTAAGAGCCCAATTTATACCAAATGTAATCAGATGCAGTGTTACTTTACATCTTTTGAATGTGCAGCGCAGATGGAAAGTTTTCAAACCCTCTCAAAAGTTCCACATTTTCTTTTGTTTGAGGCAAAAGTGGATTCAGATTGTTTTTCTCCCTCGTTCATTTACACGCAACAGTGCAAAAAGACAAAGCAAGAGCAGATTCTCGAGTGTTTTGTAAATTCTTTAAATAGAAAAACGGAAATGCCCCTTTTGGCAAACCTTTCTCTTGGCAGAATCCTTAAAGGTCAATCAGGTTGTACGGGGAGCATTAGTACTCAACCATCTTCAGGTCTCCCCAACAATGCCCTGCTGGGTTTAAAATCTGGTCACACAGGGACCTTCACAGAGTTTTTCTCAAGTTTCTCCTGTGTTTTCGTGGTGGGATGCTTGAATTGCTCTCTTTTCTCATTAATCTTCCAGACCTTGTTGTCGAGTGTATGGAGGACGGTGTCCCGGAGGTGTCTAGTTCCTTGTTCTCGTCTGAGAATTATGGCCAAGTAGTTCAATCTTTGTTTCATCAGGGCAATGCTTCTCATCGCCTCAGAATCGTTTAGATGTCTTTTGGCAAATTCCCAGCAGGTTTTTATAAGCCTTTAGTGAATAATAGCTTCTGTCTACCACCACCATAAAGACTTGGTTGACTTTCTCCGTTTCCACAAAAGAACTTGCATTTGTAGTGACCATTACCTTGTTTTCTGTCCGACCAGATTACTAAGCTTGGCTAGGAACCCAGACATAAGAAATCTGTTTCAGGGCGATTCAGGTCACTGTGCTTTTGGGCTCCTTAAAACACTGAAGAAATGGCCCGGTATCCTTCCCAGAGAAGTTGCCTTGACTTATCTGGTCTAACACACTGACAAATCTATCAATCTCATGGTTTGGTTTTCACTCAGAAATACATCATCAACTGTTACATTAACAGATCGTATCTAACCAAATTCAATCAAGCACTGATGGTCTCTGAGAACTGTGTCCAGATCGACAGGGTACAAAAAAAAAAACAAAAAAAAAAAACACAACCTTTTTAAAATCAATTTGATGTGGAAAACATTCAATCTGCTCAGTAGATGCTCGCATGTCAGTGGTGGTCACCTCGTTGCAGGGCAGCTGGTGCAGTCCTCACTCTCTGGACCTGTGCACTGCAGACAGGTAGCATCACACAGGTGGCACTTTCTTGATTTACTCAGGTACTCTCCTGCTGACAGAGAGCCACACTGAATAACACTGCATTATACCTGCTGCATACTTTTTGTGTGGTAGCATTTTGGTCGCTTCATGCCTTTTTAATTTGTTTACCAGGTTGGCTTTCTTTGTGCTCATTCTTTTTAATCTACTTGAGTGATCCGATTTGATGCTATGATGTAGCTCAGTTGAACCAATCAGCCAACACACTGTTTTCACTTTAATAACAGGCCCACCTCATTGTCCTCTGGTTTCTGACACCTCCTGCAAAATAAAGACTAAAGCTTTCATCTGTCTTGTCATCATGTTCGGCGCAAATCAATTTCACAGATCAAAAATCCCTTTTGAAACTATCACTCAGACGGACTTATTGAGTTTTTTAAATTTATCTATTTTCCATTATGAGTTCTAAGATAAAGGTTGATGAAATAGATTATCATCATTTTGAGACCAGAAATGATCTTTGACAAGCACAAAATAAAAAAAAACTACATTCTTACGTAGACTTAAATTGATGATAATTTGGTAACTCACTGCAGAAAGTTTTGTTCGTCATGGCTTTTTGTGTCGTTAGCCATTTCACTTTACATTTCTGGGGTTTCCCTTCATCTTACAAAGAAATGCAGTTGATATAAACTTTATGCTACCCTGGGGCGGTGGGTGGCGTAGTGGGTACAGCAGACGCCCCATGTACAGAGGCTAAAATCCTCGCTGCAGCTGGCCCCCGTTCGAATCCCGCATCGGACGGCCCTTTGCTGCATGTTATTCCCCCTCTCTCTGCTTCCTGTCTCTCTCCACTGTCCATACAATAAAGGCATAAAAAGCCCCCCCAAAAAAAGAAAATTAAAACAAAACTGCTACCCTTAAATGTGTTTGTTTGGTTTTCTGTTTCTCTAGGGCATTGGAGTCATTTTAGGACAGGTAGAGGACAAATGGTTAAGAATTTAGCAATAAACAAAATCATCTAGACTGAAACCACAAGAGGCATTTTCTTCTGATGATTAGTTTTTGTGACCAGATAATGGCGGCATCAGCAGGCCTCTGAAGAAGAAGCAAATTGGAGCAGAAATCGGCAGGCTCATCCACCACCTTTCCTCGAGCTCCATGGTCACATCCTCCACTGCTGAAAATGCTGAAATGTGCGTGGGCAGTCTGGAAATTGAGTTTTGGATGCCAGAAATCTCCACACCTGGCGGAGTAATTGTTGAGTCACTGCACTGATTGAAAGCATTATCACACTCCAGGTGTATTTGTAATTTTTCATTCCACACTATGTAGCAGTGTGCAATGTACTCATTGCTCGTGTATCAAAACAATCCTGTTCGCCAAATTCGTTTTTCTCTTTCAGGAGTGGGTAAACTCTGCTCCTACAGAAAATTAATTTGACCCATCTTATCCATTGCGGAGAGAGAATTGAGTTTCCAAAAGTATCTTCAACCTTCAGCTTTACACTTGGCTGCATTGAAACAGCCATAACAAAAGAGGCATAAACATTGTCTACTATCCCACTTTGGTATTAGACAAAGGTGACAGACACTGGTTCAAGCCTAAGGATGAAGCTGTGTGTGTGTGTGTGTGTGTGTGTGGAAGAGCATCCTTCAAGGCAGCGGCGAGGTTGTCTGTGCTCTCTGGCTTTCTGTGAAAAGCTCAATTGTTTCTTTGAAAAACAAAAGAGCTTCTTTGTGTACAAACACAACAGGCAGTGGCTTCCCATTCAGCCGAGCTCTGCTGAAACCATTCAAACAGCCCCCGAATAAACGCCGTCACTCTTCCTCACACACACAGATTGTCTCCCCTCCTCTCACGCTAACAAACAAACGGCGAGCCAAGCTCTCGGGGGACAGAAAGCCGCACAACTTCACTCAGCAGAAATAGACACTTTGGACTCGCACTGCCAGACGGAGCAAAGAAGAAAGAGAGGCTGTCACTCAGGGGAGTAAAACTTTTCCTCCGTTATAGACTACCCTGACCTTGTGACGATATGACAGTCTCTGTCAAGGAAGATAATTGTGTTGCCAGGTATCCCACTGACACCACCCACTCTTAATTCCGAATCCCAGTTTCCTGAACCCTCCTCCTCCTGAACCCTGCTCATCCCTGGTCCAAGCAGAAAAAGAACAACTTCATTCGGCCCTGCAGGTCATCTGGATAACATCATCCACCTGGTTTATCTACTACTGTGCACCTATTAACTGACATCAGATATCCTTTATCAATCTTTATTGTACTCGCTGTGCAGGAGGTGAAGAAAGTTTCCTCATTGGCTGCCCTCACTTTGAATGAAACTACATATAAAAAAGTGGAGGCTGATTACAGCTGGAATTGTCATCTGAGAGAGATCAAGCAACAACAAAAGAAACATCCTAATGGAATGTAGAGAGGACTGAAATCAACATTTGTCTGCACAGGGAAGATTAGTTTCAACATTAAAAAAGTTTGCTTGATGAATTTGAAAAAAATGCTT
Organism: Odontesthes bonariensis; assembly: GCF_027942865.1. Lineage (NCBI taxonomy): Eukaryota > Metazoa > Chordata > Actinopteri > Atheriniformes > Atherinopsidae > Odontesthes > Odontesthes bonariensis. The sequence goes on from NC_134511.1 coordinate 21,826,072, forward strand.
GTTTTAAAGATAAAGTTGATCAGAAACTAAAGGTTTCTTAATACATTACCTCTGTCTTGCAACTACACAGCACCCCACGCCTCTCTAAACACGCGACCCCAGAGGTTGTGCTGTGGTAGATTCCAGAGAGTGGCCGTTAGGAGCACATTGCTCTATCTATAATCCTCATTTTTGGGGAAGTTAGAAGCCCAGGTCAGCGTATTTGGTTTCATGTCCACTGAGCTGTTCTTATTTAGTTTTAGCATGAGGGCGAGCCACAACAATGTTTTGGATCATAAGAGAGCAGCATCCACATGAATGCAAAGAGCCAGAGTTTCTCAGCAGAACATTGCTACGAAAGAAGATGATCAGTATTCTTCACGTCACCTGTCGATTGTTTGAATGTAAAAAGATTTATACATTTATTTATCCATTATGTTCAATGTCTCTAACAAAGTTTCTTGTATATTTAGAAAATTAAAAAAAATGTATTTAAACTTCTATAAATTTTTTTTTTAAAAACATTAAGGAATTATCTCACCTGTTCCCACTTCAGATATGATGTTAATGATTTGTTGAAACCATTTACATTATTTCTGCAGCTTATGGCAATTAAACTTGTAGCTGAAAAACTTAAAGGAGGGTCCAGAGAATAAATTCTAAATTCACCTTCATCCAATCCCCATCATGAATGTGAACTAGCTTGGATAATTAATGAAGTTCACTGCTGTAATGAGGCGGCAACAAGTAGCATGGCTGATCTGTTTTTATCTGCTACCTTACTGAGTGCACACGCTGTATCCCCTTAAAGTGCTCTGCCTTGGGGGACTTTCATTTAATAAATGCTGAAAACTGAACTTGTGAAAAAACACAACTGAGCCAACCTGATATGGAAAGTGGGAAAGTGATCAACAAAATGCTATTGGTTAAATCAATTCTAATTAACACAGCGTAAATGTGTTCAATTAGAACTAAAGAAGCAAAAAAAACATGAACAGATTAAACATTTTAATAAGAACATTTAAGTAAAAAAAAAAAAAAAAAAAAAAAAAAAAAAAAAGATCTTCAAAACTAGGACTTTGAGTAACATTAATAATGCATTGTCACAGATATGTCACAAGTACACAATAAAAAACACTTTTTATATGAGGGGGTGCGCGCGTGTGTGTGTACTACAGCACACAGATGCAAGTCATCTTAAACAATGACCAAGATTAAGTTTTAGTTAACCAAAACAGGGGATTTATCCATCTTTATTACAAATCATCATCATGAACCATAAACAGTTGACAGTACAACAATTTATCTAATACTGTAAATGCTTAAGCTGCAGGCATGAAAACCCACCACAAAATATATGTCTTAAACTTTTTCTTTTTTCTTTCCTTTTCCCTGCTCTTTATCAGAAGCCAGCACCTCGAGAGTCACGTGTGAGCTACATCAAGTAAAGTTCAGAGACGTGCAGGAGGAGAACGCATGCATCTGAAGTCTCTTGGCCCGTTTGCGCAAAACAGTTTTCTGGCTCAACGCGATTTGAAATTTTTCTGACGCAGCTCCTACTTCCACAGTGGGGCTGTCGGTTCACCTGCAGCTTTTAACGACTAGAATGTAAATACGAGAAGAAAAAGAATAGAAATCAACCGCCTTGTGTACGTTTTCCCAATTTAGCTTGAGTGTTTTTTTTTCCTAAATCTGAATTTTGACCGTAGTCCCCCTTTCTGAAATAATAATAATCCAAAAAAATATATATTTTTAATTGTTACAGCTCTGGCATCAGTTTGCTGTCTGCCTGCCTGCTCGTCAGCGATCTTTAGCGGCAGATGAAACACAACAGAACGTTTTCTGTGCCAGCTGTTGACATTCTGTGTCCGAGATGTAGAGGAGCACTTTAGCTGATGTGCGTTGTCATCATAATGGAATGACAAGAGCGGAACTTTCTAAAACTATTTTATTTGAGCACAGTAACATGTAGGGATGCACCGATACAGATAAAATACCATTACTGGACAAAGTTCCCTTCTGCGGGCTTAGACATGGCATGTGGAAAATCAAACCAACAAATAAAAGAATTTCTGATCCCTGTAACAAGTCTGAGTTATACTTCAGTTTCTTTATCCAACAAAATAAAAAGAGAGGCTTTCAACTGTTGAGTCACTGCGATAGAGCGAGCCAATGCTCGGGTTTGGGCCAAAGTTTCATATCAAGAATCTTCATCGTGTGTGAAATGTTGACAGCGGTACATCCCCAGTACCACAAATTCATTAGAACGCTTACTGCAAAGTTTCCCTCACTGCAGAAAGCTCTGGGAGGAATGACTATCGACTTGTCTTGTAGTACCTCTTGAATGAATCAATGCTGTCTGGGCTTACATCAAGAATTAATGGCATTCTGCTAGACACACGAATAAACACAAACACACACTATTCAGAGGGCCGGTTCATGTTTTAAGGAAATGAAATGAGGTGATTCTGGTCAGTAACGTGCAACGTGTCTTGGCAGATGGTGACAATGTAGCATCTGTAACTTCAAAATGGTGCCTGATTTATGTGTCTGTGTTCATTTTTATAAGTGCATGTGTGTGTGTGTGTGTGTGTATCTATATATATATATATATATATATATATGCATGCATCTGTGTGCTGCATGTGTGGTATACATAAAAGTGGGAATTTGTCCTCTCTCACCCAAAAAGCCAAAGTCAGCCCAGACACGCATTATTTTCACATTACTGAGCTTCTTCTTTTCTTTTTTTTTCTACTTTGACGTATATTTACAGGCAGAAATCCATGGCCTTTCCTACTGTATGTTCACTTTCCATCTGTTTATGGTTAACACTGGAAAGAGAGGAGGAAGAGGAGCCAAAACAAAAATGCACACAGACGTATTCAGAGATTCACAGGCTGAGTGGCTTCTGTTTTTAGCTATGCTTCATACACTGGCAACAAAAAAGAAGGTTCAATTATTTTGGCATCAATGCTTTGGTCACAAAATATCGACACTTTTATTCTTTTGTTTGTTTTCACGTTTGTTTTCATTTGCTCATTTGTTCTTGAAGTAAGTCCCAGTCGTTTAACACCCTGACCACGTGTGTGTGTCCCAGTACAGAAAAAAGGTAGGTTTGTTGTAGTCCTGTCATCGCACCTCCGATGCAGTCCTTTTAAGAGGCACAGATTCTCTTATAAATTATGTGACTGTGAATACGCGGGCAGGGGGTTGGAGAAGGAGGGGTGCCCCCTGTGCCCCCACGTCTCCCCCCACACTCCCTTTTTGCCCAGTGACTGCATGCCGTCACCCTTTTTGTGAGCACGTTCTGCAGCACAGTTGCTGCAGCACTCTCCTCTGGCAAAGATTGTTCTTTTTAACAAGCACGCAGAAACTGCCTTCTGCCCAAGATTCTTCATTTGCTTTCCACAGACCAGGAAGAAGAGAGTTTGAAAGAGGGGAAGGAGGGAAACACCCGCACACAAACACACACACACACATATTCAAGGAGGAACCATTAGCAATGTTTGAATGACAGGTAGAGCCACGTGATTGGTCGGGAGAAGGTTCAGGTAACAGGAAGAGTTTTTTTTTATCCAATCACAGGTGATGTTCATCGTGGTGAAAAGTAATCGTAGTCCAGCGAAGTGATTGCATCCATGTCAGGAAAAAGGGGAAAACAGGAAGAAAAAAACAGACAGAGAGAGGGAGAGGGAAAAAAACAAATGTCACACAATTAGTAAATGTATGATTTTTATTTTTTTAAATCAATCCATAACTTGGTGTCATTTTGCAACATAAAAAAAAGCTTATAGTGGACCACCAGTCTGTACAATCTATAAGCCAATTATTATATTCATCATTAACACTTAAAACAGCAGTTCACTTGAACTGCCAATATAACCATCAGCAAAGACAGGAGACAGACTGATGGTGCGCTTTAAGCAAAGTCATTATCAACAGAAAGGTCACACAGCAAACACGTTATCTTCTCAGAGCTTTATCTCGTCACATGGCCATGGGTTTATATAAACTACAAGGTCTCAGCTAAAGCAGCAAACGAGCACAATTTTGGAGGATAAAAAAAACAAAACAAAGACCAGAACACGAAGCACAGACAAAAGAAAAACGAAGCGAAAGGACAAAGCAGAAGATAGCTCTAAGAGAATATAAATGCAATAAGAGAAAGGAGATGTCATCAAGAGTCCGTTCAGCCTATGCGGAGTCGCAAAGAAGAGAGAAAACAAACCAGGGAAATAGTGGTTTCATGTTAGAATTCCACACAAGGAATGCGTGAGTGTGTATTCCCAGAAAGATTTAGTATTTTAGTAATATGCAGAACATGAAGAAGTGCTACACTGTAGACAGGGAGCACAAAAGCAAGGACAGGCTGCCATCCCGGTTAAAAGCAACAGTGAGCAGTTTAATTCAGGGTGTCAGTGCAAAGCTAGAAATAATTCACACAATTTTTTTTTTTTTTTTTTTTTTTTAAAGGCCACAAGGTAACTCTTTGCTTTACTGAACAAAAGTACTGTTGCATTTATTTTTCTCTGCATTTCTGCAGTCTGATTTCAGCACCATTTAGCATCCAACCTTTTAGCCTCTTATTTTAAAAACACGCTTCCCTGCACTGATGCTAATCATCACAACGATCGAAGAAATCTGACAACTCACCATCTTTGCAGATGGTGCTCACCACGCAGGCTCCTGCCTCCAGATTGTAGCCACTGACACAGTTGCTGCAGTTTCTTTCTCCGGGCCCCGAGCACTCGGAGCAGCTCGCGTCACACCTGTGAAAAGGTGGCATGGAGAATTACCTGCAGCAACCTTTTGATCACATGTGGATGAACCACAGCACTACAAACAGATAAACAAAGCAAATCGCATTTTGGCGTAACAAACATGTTTAGACTTTATTACTACTGCAACACTTAGTCTGTGGGTCTAAAAGCAGATTTCAATACGTTACAGTAATATCTCTTTCTATTTAAAGAACGACAGTATCATCATCTTTCTCTCTTATGAATAGAACCTACATTTGTATGTTGATTATTCTGTTCCGTGGTGTGCACCACATAAACTCTGAAAGTGTGTAAATATAACTGAGACCACTGTTAGAAACGAGTAAAAATCTACATGAAACAAAGTTCTCTATTCAAATTATAGTTAATTTCTTAGACTCTCAGTCGTATGTAAAACACTGATCACCAACAAAGACGATAAGACTCTTGAGTAAAGAAGAAAGGGGACATTTTGAACCCAGTCCTTTTTTTTTTTTTTTTTTTCCTTCCCCCCCAACAAAAACTAGATGAGAAAATACCTCTGGGTAACGTATCACATCCATCTTCCTGCCAGTGGGAAAATAAGGAAAAGCTTTCATAAAAACTGATCTAATATCAGACACAAGTTGGGAGTTGACACCGAATGAAGGAATCAAGAAGAGTAAAGGGTCAAGTGAGCAATAAACATTTCAAGGTGGAAGAGTGAAATCTCAGGCCGGCAATAAGAGAAGCAGACAAGATGTCCGACTCTGTGGAGGAGTTTGACTGTGAAGGAAGACAAACCAGTCATCAAACCACCGGTATAATTAACATGTTTACATGTTATTTTCTTCACTTTTTCCTCTAGTCCAGGTTAGCATTAGTGAGGAGTGAGGCAACTGAACTGTCTGTGGGAAAAGCTCAAGAACAACAGCAATGAGTGCAGTTGTTGTTCCGTGTTCAACTTTCATGCATTCAGTGAAAGCTCCAACTGACACAGAAAACGCACATTGTATGTTTTGGGCCAATAGTCAAAAGTGACTCATTTTATATGCACGCCAATAATCAACGATTATTCTGAAAATGACTATCAGAATCTGATACTGATTATGGAGAACAGCATATACCGCTTGGATGGTCTCCATTCTTATTCCAAATGTGGCATTTTCAGACAAAGACATGAGGTATATTTTGGTTATGATCCGAGTTCTACAATAAATATTTACACATCAATACAGGGTGTTCAGAATACCCATCTCATTTGAGGATTTTACATTAATTTGCAACACACAGTCCATTGTCTGTTTTCAGTCAGCTCTCTCTGTGAAAACATGGGGAGGAGATGGGAGCTCGGAAGAAAAGGCCCCATTTCGGTTTGGAGGGAGAAACACAATTACTTCCAAACAGTATGAAAGACTTTGATATCATCTGGTTCTGGGATAGTTGTTATAATTACTTTAAGGGTGTTGCCGGTGAGTGCACATCATGAGAGGCTTTGAAGTTAATCAGAGAATGCATGGCTGCATGCAAACAGGTGTACTGGAGGAGTATTAACTTTCACTGGCCATGTATACAGCTCAAAAGAAATATTGCTTTTAACAGAATAAGGGCAAACAAGGTAATATTCTGTATATGTGCAGTCCTAAGTGACTAATTCTTATACAATGCTGAATTATTCCTGATTCAGCCTCAAATCTAAATTTAAGCATCACGTAACAAACTTGATTTGATGGGAGATACTGGTGTGCAATGGTGTCATATTTGCACCAAACGTTGCGTGTTTAATCAAACGTGGGTATTCCTGCTAAAAGAAACCAGTTGAATCCTTTCCCACTTCCAGTAGAAGTGTGTTTACCCTCGGTGCTCTGAGAGCGATAACTTACCATTCCTTTATACCGCTACGTTCCAAGGGAACAAGCCTGTAACTATGATAACATGAAGTTATGGCATTCCACTTTATCATGCAGGCTGTGCTGGATCATACTTTCCGATAATCACAACTCTCTGAGATAATTAGGCCAGTTTATTATTTTTGACTGAAGACGGACATCAGCCCGACACAGCGGGATGGAGTGTGAGCTGCCGGCTGTCTTCTAGACAGATATAAATCTAGCAATCTCTTCTTTTTCACCACAAGCTGTTGCTGTCAGTTTCAGAGCTTCCATGTGAAACATTAAAGTGGGTAAATGTGTTTCTGTAAAGAAAAGGTGAGTCGTGTCCACTCTCGTCGGCCTGACCTCGGCATCCTCAGTGAAAAGTAGCATGAACATCCAGGTGTGGTGTTCCCACTGAGCCAGAGCCAACAAAAACCCTGGACTACTGTAGGGTCATTTAACGTGGGACCGAATAGCGATTAAACACTTTCACATTTCACTAAAAACTCCAGCTGTTTTCTTGAACAGGGCTTTTTGCTTGAACCTCATTCTCGTGGGCAAAGTAGTTTCCCCTTTTGAGTGCGTTGTATAGAGGTGCGTGGAGGCATGCTGACTCACTTCTTACAGGACCTCTGGACCTGTCCACTGTCGGAGGTCTGCTCTGACAGGTAGTAGCCAGCGCTGCATGTTGACACACATCGCCAGTCCTCAAGTAAGTAGCTCTCTGCGCACTTAGTGCACGCCTCTATGCCTGTCCCTGAAAAAACACATGAAAATGCACTTTTGTAAGAGCTCTTAATATCGTCAGCAAAAATGTCCTCAGAGCACTGATTACATCTAGTCATGCCTGGGGAGTGGGAGTTTGTTGTGAAATCATACCTGCGCAGGTGGCACAGGCCCGATGACAAGCCTCACAAGTCCTTCTGTGGCCGTTGTAATAAGTCCCTGAGTCACATGTCATCTGACACTTGTTCCCTTGAAGACTGGAAAGTGGCGAGAGACAAAATTCACATTTATCCTTCTCCCTTCACAATTCGAGCAAAAGATTCAGATTTTGAACAACAGTTTCGACAAAAGAAAAGAACAAAAACACCTGCAGAACCAGTAATATTGTCCCCCGGGTGGTGTATATAACAAGAGACTGCCTTTTGGTTCACAATTTGACTAAAATGCAGGAAACATATTAGTCTGTGAAACTTACTGTTGTTTTGACACAGAACAAGTGATTTTGGAGGTGCCAGATGTAGGGGACAGAAGTTAGTTAGGAAGCAAGTTTGAAGGTTATAAAGTCAGTTCTGTGAAGTCACAGTGAGGACAGGTTGGTGAGCATGCTGCACTGAGCTGAAAAACAGCTGGTCTGCGTTAGCTTAAGTTTCCCAGAAACGATCTGGTCCCCTCTTCCTCCTTGGCTCCTAACTGAGCATTAATGCTAGACTAAATGGGAGAGGGAAGGCTGAGCGTGAGTGTATGTCTGTACTAGTGAGTGAAAATGTGTCTTACTGTGATCTTGAAGGCGTTCAGAGGAAATTATGGCCTTCAAGTGTCCCCACCTCCACCTCTGGCTAAACTGAACGCTTAAAGTTGAGTTCAAGATGGCTGTTTGTTTCAAACACTTCAAGTGTTTCCTTCAAGAACTATCAGGAATACCCACATTTTAAATGCCCTATTCTTTCTCAGGTAAAGTGTAGTGGAAGTGGCCAAAGATTCAGGGTATAGATTGGAGATTCCTGGAAGCAACGATTACAACCAACAACACATCCATTTAACATGTGCGCATGTGAGTATATGCATGAACAAAGCAGTCTGTAGGATTTCCATGTCTGAATTGGCTGTTCTAAATAATTACACTTAAAGCTGCAGTCTGCAACTCTTTTTCAAGCATGATGCCTGGAACTGTCCGGGGATTCTGAAAGTAGTACATTAAATACCCCAATACAAAAAAAAATGAGTTCTCTAGGTCCCCTATATGTCCCACTAGGTCCCTCCAAAGCCAGCAGGTTTGTTTATAAAATTGCAGACCGGACCGGTAAAAGGTAACCAATCAGGTTTACGAGCTGGGCTCTGCTGCCTGTCAATCACCGATTGTGCACGCGCGATACAAGGTAGGCTCGTCCCCACGCTTATTTATCTGGACTATTGAACTTCATTACGGGCTAGTCTACTTACTGTGTCTTCCATGATCGCAAATGACAGGTGAGTTGATGAATGAGGAGTCGTGTAGGCGCATCTGGCGTGCACGTCTACGTGCACGAGTTCTCATGTGTTTTGATGGGGCGGGACAGGAAGTTGAATAACTTTTTATTTTTCGGTTAAAAAATAAGCATTTCTTGCATTTTGCGACTACGGAGGTCACCGTTTTCAACTTCAAGCGTTCTGATAGATCATGTAAACTCTTAAAATGCCAAAAAGTAGGACTTTACGTATGACAACAACAAATCTTGCAGACTGCAGCTTTAATAATGGAACCAAAAGGCTGCCGTCACAATGATCACGTAATCTAGCAGTCTTTCTTGTTGTAGTGGCATGTACACACAAAAGGGGGGGGGGACACACACAATTGAATGAAAAGTTTTAAACCATCTCACCTCCACAAAGCATGGAGTGGGTGTAAATGCAATGATTTCAGTCAGAAAAGTGCAACAGGATTTTCCCGCCAGTCAACCTTAAGCAGGTACATCAAGCCGCTACCAAAACAATAAAATCATCAATACTTTAAACTCACTGACTGGTAAGGCTTGCTCAACATGGTTCCCAGCTTACCTCATCCCAGGTTTACATTCTATGCAGATGTTGGCGGCTGTACACTTCTTACAGTTCTCTTGACATCTCCTGCAAATGTTGGAATCTGGAAGACACGCAGAGAGTCCATCACACACGGTGGCTAACGTTTTCAGTTTAATAAAAAGGTTTTCAATGATTTGTACATTGTTGTGTTTTTAAATCGCATTCATCACAGCGACCCAACTTCATTTGGAAACTGGGTTATAGATGAATATTTCAGAAGGCAGACTAAAAGCAATGACACACTTTTATACAGTGCACTTGGACACTGTTGCCCTCAGCAGCAACGATAACTGCCAAAAATATGTGGATTTTGTCATTGCTCCTCGGAAGCCAAAGGGTTGGTGGTGATTAGAAATGAATAATGTTGTTTCTACATTTCCAAAAAGGACTACTTTTGTATTAAAACTACCTTTCAGATTTTGTTTGGTATTGTTAATACAATCTGAAAAAAGAGGAGGAGATGGAAAGTATAGAGTATAGAATATGGACCGGCCAAGAACCGACATCCATGATCATTAAAAGGTGCTTTGTGGGTGACAAATGGAGGTCAAAATTAGCAACAATTTCAAATCAGCTGATATCTATGATCAAAGCACTTGGCAAAGTTTCTACTTTTATCTATTCTATGATCAATATTTTTGGACTTTAGACAATCGGTTTCAGAAAAGAACCATTATGAATAGAAAGCCGTCGGCTCAGGGAAACTGATGGAAACTAAGCATAAAATAATAAAGAGAGCAACCAAATAATGCCAAAACTATCAACCGAATCCACGTAGAGAATATCTTTTGTGGGGATTTCAGGAAATATCAACTCTGTTTACGTGTCAAACGTAACACTTGATTCAGTTGACACTGTACATTAGATTCATCCTCTTGACATTTGCTTTGTTTTGCTCCAAGACTGATAAAAAGAAAATAAAGTAGTTTGCTCATCTTAAAAAGCACCCAAAGATCAGCTGTGCACACGTGGCCATTTCAAAGGGGATAAATATCCACTACATCTTGGCCACTTGAAATATTATGAGTGAGCTTGGATTGGACCACTTCAGATCTGCCGCCAGACTCTGCCAGGATTTGCACTAACTTGGCTGAAAACATGTACATGTAATTAGAAGATATACATGGTTTCAGTCTATGCTTCTCATTCCCGATTCGCTTTCATCCTGACTTGCATGCAGTATATCTTTGAACACAAGTCAAACACAAAAGTCCACACATCGAGTATATATGGTCTGTGGAAACCACCGCACAACTCTGTTTATTATAAGCCCGGGTGGGTAACAAAGAGAAAACATGACAAATTATCTTTAACGCAATCCAAAGACAGTCTTCTTGCCGTTTTATCTCAGGTTTCATTTCACTTTAATTTGGGGAGGGAAAACAAAACAAAACAGCTTAGCAGCACAGACTTTTCAGTTCAGCAAGTGCACGAAAATAAACAAGAGGCTAGACATTACATCAAGGATACAATGGCATCATTCTGGGGCAGTGAGTGAGAGCACTTTTGCTGATTTTTTTTTTCTTTTTTTTTTGTAGAGCAGGTGGCAGACAGATGTTCGTAAAAGTTCAGTCTGCCTCCCAATTTGTGGATAACCTTCTCCACCTTGAGTTGATTTCACCATACTCTTATCTTAGGGACCTAAGCCTTGATAATTTGATCGATGGACAGCAAAGTAACAAAAGACCTGCCGGGACAATCAAGACAGTCATTATCCATTATCTCTTTGATGGGGTTGGTCGATGGGAGCAATTTGCTGCAGCATCCCCACAACTGTTAAGTTTAATTGCGCTTGATGAGAAGTGGTGTTTGCTGCAATTTAAGAAACAAACAAACAAAAAAAAAAAAAAAAAAAAAAAAAAAAAAAAGAGAGAGTCAGAAAATAACCAAAGCTGTGACCCAAGAAGCAGTGAAAGAAAACCAAGTGTCTGGAAATTCTCGACTGCATCATGTGCCAGTCAAGCCTGCGTAGACCGCAGAGCACCGTGGGCAGAAGGGAAACTCACCATTATCAAGGTAGAAGCCATCGGCACAGTTGGCAACGCATGTGTTGGAGCCCTCGTTCAGGTGGAAACCGGTCCTGCACGTGGTGCACTGGTCGCTACGACTACCAACACAGGTCTCACACAAGGAGGAGCACTTCTTACAGCGCTTCCTATCGTCACGGAAAAAGCCGCTGGGGCACTCAGACACACACATCCTGGAGTGAGAGGTGATGATGAGGAAAGGAGGAAGAGCGGGTAAGAAAGAAAAGTGGAAACACAGTATACATAGAGGTAATTTCTGGTTGTTTTCCTGGCCTCTAATGATTTTTACCCCTTTAATGCCCTGATCTACTGTCTGGTAGAACACGTTTGTCACTGAATTAACTGCATTCTATCAAAAATATGCGCAAGTCTGCCTGAGAAATATCCTCTACTTGGTTAAGCTATGCACCATAAAGTTTTACCATAAACTGATAAAACAATAAAACAAAACATGAATTCCTGATTATTACCGTTGCACCAAAAGTGCCAGGAAAATCTTTTCCATTGCTTTTTTCCCCTCACAGAGGACATCACACAAGGTCAATGTCATGTTTAAAGTCTCACACTGTGCCGTATGTATTATGGACGTAATACTGTTGTAAACATAAGCCCTAGCCTCATTAAATGGAAGCAGAAACAACCATAGTTGTTATAGCAATATCGCTTAATGAGTTGAGATACACAGATGCAGAGGTAGACGGGGCTGAGCTCTTTGCGTGCAGGCCAACATCTGCTCGATAACTTCACAACCCCTCGTCACTTCCACATTTCAGCCTGAGGCTCCCTTCCTAAGGTAAAAAAGACCTCCAAAATCCTCAAGAGCACAACACACACACACACTCTTTAAGCTTCATTCGCACACTACAGGAGTTTCTGCCAAGAAACACATATGGCACTTGTGAGATGCATAATCCATGTGTGAAAGAACACATTATCATGCGTTTGTCCTGAAACTCAAACACCTGCTTTCTCTGCTATGCTGATATGATTCATTCATCAGTATAGTAAAATATCTAAATGTGAACATGAAACTATTTCCTCTGAACCACTCTGTCAGCACAAACTTATGACCAAAGTTGGTTAAATCAAATTGGAACGTTTTGGGTTTTTTTGGCCATCCTTTCTAATAGATTATCGATAGATCTTTGTCACCAAATTTATCACCAAGATATGGGGATCCCATAACTTTAAAGGGGCAACACAGTCAGACAATGACAGTAACAAATCTGGGTACCCAAAAAAGAGGCGGTTGGAAATGTAAACCTCCTTGTAATTGCCATACTGCACACCGACAGGAAAAGATCTACGCTTGTTTTGTGCACGCATTAAACCAATTTATTCAAATGCACATGGAAGCAAATTCACCACCCATGCACAAAATGAGTTACTAAGTTAAAACGATTGAATTAGGAGTTAGGTTTGAAGTTTAAGTCTTGTTTCCAACTGTCCAGGCGCTGACAGTCCATGACAAAAACACCTTTGAAGTTCCAAAGACCCACACACCTTTTGCTGAGTGCAGACCATCAAACAACTCATAGTGTTGTAATTATCTGAACATTACGCACCACTGCCACCCCTCCCCCTTCCTTCCACCACTCCCACAATCTTCATCCATCAATCGCTCCCTGTGGAGGCAGAAAAGGGCAACGCACCTCTAAAGTGCACTAATGATAAGCTGCAGCTAAGCTTGCACGTTCTCATGCACCTGCATCAGTCTGCCTTTTATGAGCACAGAGACAAGCCGACACAAAGGCAATTACTACAGACTTTGATCCTAATGGGATCCTAAGGGTGCACACAAGTGTGCGCAGATGCACATTTCCATTCACACACGCTCACAAACTGCGACTTATATAGTAAAGAGCGAAAAGAGACAAATTCAATATGACTGAGAGGAAACATCATCCCTGTCAAAAGACTGTCATGGTGAAAGTGATCAGCTAAGAATTCTAGCCAACAAAGCAGAAAAGGTATGTGTAAACATTTTACAAGTGTTGGAAATGCAAGACTGATGAGATGACAAATTAATATTTTGCAATATTTTTTTTTTAAGAGACTCATTTGTTTGTTTTTCACAGTGAAAATGTAAACAATGGGCTCAGGTGGTCACAAATAAATGCATATAAATGACTTTTTTTTGTAAATAATTGGTATTTAGGTATCGTCGTCATGAAATGTTCATTTTGCTACGTATGTGTGTGTAAGTCGTCTGCAGCGACAACAGGCACTGGGCCAATATGAAATAACCAATATGTGTTTTTCAGTAAATTGGCAAACAATCGTGAAAAGAAATCATTTAGAAGTTTGATTTGGTAAGTCAGCTTGTAGACGAGCCAGAGATAAATCTAAAGTAGAAATGAAACCCCATATAACCACGAGGATGATGTTTGTCCAGCGTTACATATGGATGACTGCAGCTGATGCACGTGTGCTAGAATAAAGCTCCACTCAAAGCTTCAACTGAGTCTCCTCTTATTCTGTGAAGAAGGTATCATTTCAAAGAATTGTGCTTTCAGATACTTATCTATACTAAAAATAAATGTTTGACTCAATATTAATTTGGACCGACAGTCCGCTTCCACAACAACTTCTGAGCCCCGCTGCAGGCAGCCATGCAGCTCCCCTCACAAGAGTTCACAGCTAAGATCTGGCTGCTGTTGTAGCATAAAACTAATTTTCCCTTTAAAAAAACAAACAAAAAAAAAAAACAGTAATTTTTCTTGTACATCGTCTAAGACAGAGTACTTCATCAATAATGAAGTCAAGATGAAAAGTTTTGCATTGAAGCCGATGAAAGGGGTTGATTATTTAAAGTTTACAACTTTTCCAAGGTGGTCAGAGGCCCTGTTTCTTAAAAAGATTCTATACCTCTTAGTTATTTTTGTTGAAGATGGTACGGAGTAATGAGTGTTTTCTTTGATATCGGTGTAGAATTTAAAATTCTGGTAAAACGTTGAGAATTGCGTCAAAGCCTACAAAGCGGTCAAAGCTTTGAGAAGAAAGCAAAGTCCTTTAGAGTCGTGTTTCTTTAGTCTTTAAGTGTAATTACCAATACAGGCATTCATATCAAGCCGAGGCCCAGAAAACCAAGAAAACACTTTGAAAGAACTTCTCAACAAATTGGTAGAAAAGCAAAAACCTCTCCTTAGCAACAAGACACCTCCAGGAAGATTTAATAGGCGACCTACAATATCCTTTATCCCCAGCACAAAGTTCCGCAACAGCTTTGCTAATGCATATCTATACTATCAGTCCTGATCTCGTTAAAAATCCACAGTGAGAGAAGGAATGTTTCAAGACAACACAAGAAAACTTCTCCACCTGTTAAACATGGGAGTGGATGAGTCATGCTTTGGGTTTGTGTGCAGCCAGTGGTATAAAGAACGTTTCACTGACTCAGGTAACGATACAGTAAAAGGAAAAGTGGATTCAATGAAACACTTCCAATTTGTGCAAGCAAACACGACATCAGATGCCACTCCAAGTCTGCTGATTCTTAAATTCAGTCACGTTAAGTCGGCGGCTTAAAAGAACTCTCTTTGATTAAGATTTTGGGAGCATTTTCTCAGTTTCTTTTTTTAACAGAACAAGAAGAACATCACGTCAGAAAAAGTCATTAGAAAACAGAAAACGGGTCAACAGAACAACATCACTATTCAAGAATAAAAGATTCATCATCATGTACTTTACAAATCTATAAACAATTTCCCAAAATCCAGAATTGTCCACTTAATTTCAGTCACAATTTTGCTAAATAGATTAAAACATTCACTCGGTTATTTCCTGACATCTTTCTGTTGATATTGATTCATCTGTCTATGTGTGCATTATTTGTTTTAGCTATGACTCTTTATTGTTCCACCATTTCCGTTCAAAGAACCTGTAGATGTGTAAAAGATAGCAGGTGAAAATCCTTGTAAAAATACTCACCACTTAGAAATACTGGGGAAAGAAATTAAACAATGTCACCAATTATATCATAAAGAAATCTGACCTAGTGTTGTTTTTGAACTTGAGGAAGTAGTGGAGGCAGTTAATGCAGTGGTGGGGTCCGGGGCCCTCACACCCGTTCTCATTGCATTCAGAGTCACAGGGGCCTGGAGAGACGCACAGAAAGAAACGCTTCAGTGGTAAATCTCTAAATTACAGCCGTACTGTATAATATGGCCTCAGCAGTAAAAAAAAAAAAAAAAACTATTCAAAACCACATGTTTCAATGCCCCTATCTGCCACGGTGACCGATAGTTTGCAAAGCTGCTACTGTGCACACTTACCGTTGTACTCCTCCGCGAACTCCTCATCAATGGTCGGCAGCATGCCTGAAAAGCGAGTCTTATCAATGTGCTGAGGCGAGTACGGGTGGACAGAGGTGCCGTACAGAACCAGGGACCACTCCTTCAGTTTGCCTAAGAAAGCAGAATCCTTTTAAAAATCCTCCCATACGCAAACATATTTCAGTTAACGGCGAGATTTCCATTTTATTTGCATGTTGAGCCACTTTGACACTTGAGTTTTATCAGGCACATATTTACTCAGGCACAGTTCTTCAAACTGACTATCACAGCCGAACAGCTGAATTTGTGGAAAGTGAGCGTCAGCTATTTAAAAGCTGATTATATCATGCGACAGGTTTAATGATACCCAACAGAAAACTAAGCAAGTTACATGGAATTATAGTGACTGATGTAACTGCCACTCTTGATTTGAGACTTTAAATTAGTGGGTTATTTTAGTCGTTAAGTTGATTGCCTCCAGAGCCACATGTGTGCCCGTGCTGGTAGTACACTGCAGTCTGCCAAAATCTTTAGTCTGTTTAGCTGCTCTTTGTTCATTTAAATAAATCTGCATCCTGAAAAATAAATACCAGAAATACCAGTGGGTATGGTGACTACTAGATACTCTTAACGGAAGAATTGCTGAGTTATTACCTGGGACTTTCTGACTGCGAAGTTGAGAAGGTGAGTCGTAGATCTCTAGGACCCAGTCGCCCGTCGCCTTCTCCCCCCAGCAGTGAGTGGTCATAAACTCCCAGTTCTTAAAGCCCTCCATGGAGTGATCAAACAACCTGTGCATCAAATACACACCCACGTACAAAAACACATGCACACACACAAGTCACACAGTTATATCTGATTAGGGATCAACTTTAGAACTGTAAATACCAGAACAATCAATCATTGCCACTCTGTGAAAGACCATTACAGTCTATAATAAATAGTAGACAAACACTGTATAGGACTGCTGTTTACTTGAAGTTTTACTTGGGAAAATTAAAGACCGGAAAGAGAAAAATTTAATTGTTAGAAAATTTTACTGGACATTAACAACATAGGTATTTAGAATACTACATTCATTTATCAGCAATGAAGATGAGGATCGTAAAATCTGAGCCACCAATAATGAGATTAAATAGGTTCTCCATTGTAGATGGCAACTCTGATCATGCATCATGGCAAAATCAAGGGTCACAGGTCACTACGATGGAGCCGGTGTGTGCGAGAAGGAGAGGAGAGATGTGGCCCACAGAGCGCTTTTAATGTCGTCTCTGCTGGACAGATCATTTTAATAACAGAAAAAGGCGTAAAATTGCCAAGAAAAAGGTGTCTTCAAGCTGACAAGTATCAGTGTAAACTTCTCTCCAAGTGTAAAAACAGCAGGTCCCACCTCAGAGCCCCTTCACAATTTGATTACACATTAGATTTGTAGTTCTCAGACTGGGGTGTCTGCCCTCTCTGGCTGGTCACAGCGTCAAAAGTACGCAGGGCATGAGAAACCAAGGGGGAGAATCATTGGTAAAACTAAGATATATGAATATGTGGAGGGAATGTTATTCATTCGATTTTTAATGAAGTGTTTGCTCATGCTATCACAGTAGCACTGATTTAACTCAGACTCAACTTATATCGTGAACGTGGATATATTCAATGTCTATGATAGGAGAGATAGGTCAGAATTAGTAGATGGAGAATGTTTTGGCTCAGTTCCATGTCATATTTAAGTTGACATTATACACCATCCAGTCGCCACGTGCTTTTGAAATTTTGAAGGGTTGTTGCTCAAATAAGAATAGATATGCTCTTACTATTCTTGCTTAATATCCAACTACACAAGTTAGTAATCTCTCAATCAATAAGGACCTCTGCTCTCAACTGATAACACTCCACAGGTTTGACTGTGGCAATATAGTCATTATATAAAACCCAACAATTACCTTCACAAAGGAAAAAAATCTATTTCATTCTTTTAACATGTTTTGACCTTAAGGGTAGAAACTGAGTTTAACTACAGAATTATAGTTCTGTACCTGTTGGCAAGCAGCTGAGACTTGGTCCCTGAGGGTGAAGTCAGGTTGATTGACAGGTCTCCACGCCGAGGGTGTGTAATAGTAATACGCACGACCACGTGCTCCAGATAGATCACATGGTTGTTGGAGTTGTCGGTGCATCCGGTTGCCTTGTACACGGACCGAACCACATGCTCCGGACGGATGGTTCTGCATGACAGGACAGCGGTAAATGAAGCCGTTAGGATGATGAGAAAAGGCATGCTAAAACTGAATCTAGCCGCGGTTTATTATTCATGAGAGCTCGATGAGTCGATGCATAATATGGAGCACATTTTCTCTAAGTGAAATCCCCTTAAGACTGACAGTTTATTATGAGACAAGGTTCACTCACAACCAACTCCACTTACAAAGAGTTGAGAGACCAGATGTGCAGACATAGTGGTATTAACTGAAGACACTTAATTAGGCCATCATTAGGGTTTAGCTGGTTAATCTCACCTCAGCCATTATATACCTGACCTGTACCCGAGATCTGAGGGCTGTGGCTGTCTCACTCCACTGAGACATTCAGCTCTCTCTGCTCTTGAAAAAGTGACTGACATACAACTCAACATCAATCCTCTATCCATCTTAAAGCAATCCCATGCACTTCTTTTCAAACACAGGACATGTTAAAAAAAAAAAAAAAAAAAAAGTTCACGGTAAAACTTTTCCACTTCTTGCCAAAGACGCTGATAAGAAAGACAAAGATCATTATTTGCTCCGTCTGCTATGCACAGCTCAGCAGCAGAAAGACCTCTGAACAGCCAACACAAACATCTAATGGCCCCTTGAATAACATCTGTGGAATGATCTAATACAATAGCAACAAAACACCAAAAAACAGGGACCGTTCCAGAAAAGGAAACAATGAAAATCATCTAGCCAGCAAAAAGAGTCACATGGTGCTGCTGCACAGCAACTGCACACGAACCCACTGCATTAACTGGATTGAATGCCAAGTTTACTCAGTGGAAACTACAACAGAGTGGGTGTATTACACAAGCTGGCAAATTGACTTTTAAATGCTTACTATTATCATTTATGCCAGTGACGTGCTATTTTATCATGTATTAGAGACCATCTCTGAAATTCCCAGTTGTCAAGGTGACAATCACAGTGATGATGTTTTAGTGACAAAGTGGCACAGCACAGATGTTTATCTTCCAGGCGGTAATTATGCTGCGGTAACGATAAATAGTTGCCATCTTCAGTTGTATAAAGACAGTATGTATTCACACTAGCTTGATAGATTACTAGAAACAAAGAGCAACACGGTGGCTTATTTGATCACAACAAATGTTCTCTTTTGTTACTCTGACCATGTACACTGTTGATCAATTACAAGTAATGACCTGAATGGGTTTAGTGAAAGGCTATTATAGTGAAACTAATAACTTCCACTTACAAATGTTGCTTGAATCACCAAATCGGTCTTATAATTACGAGGTCAGCCATTTAGTATGAAAGGAGCAACAGTGATTTGTTATTCAAAGCAGCACATAGTGATCTGTCCTTTTCATGAGCGCCCACACTAAAACAATCCATACTAATTTATCCATCTGCCTTTCATCTCAGGTCATCTTTCAATTTAAAGCCTGGTCAGCCAATTGAGGGGACAATGGGTTAATGTAAGCAATTTAGAATAAAAGCTGGAAAAAGGAAAACATTAACACAAAGAGTCATGATGGAATGAGTCTTTGTGGACGACTGTCCTGGGAGACTAAAGCTGATATAACAGCTTTGGCCTCTATTACACAGCTCAGATAACTGAACCGTATGCAGGAGATCGAGCAGAGCAGATGCACAGCTGATTACCACCAGCCTGACTGCACACGGATCATGCACTTTTCCTGGTTCATTCTCCAAGTGGACTGCAGAGATCAGCTGCAGAGAGGCATTACCAAACATAGTTAGAAGGGCCAGCTAGAGGGGGTGAGGGAACACAGTCGTGAGGTGACGTGTAGATTAACTGTGTGTGAGCAGTTACACCAGAAGCACGGAGTACTTTGTATACAGTACATGCTTCCAGGAGATGTGCCAGCAAAAAAAGTGTACTTTTCTCCAAAAAAAACTGCTCAATGTAAAAACACAGACGCACATCAATAAACACAAATTAACGGTCTACTAAGGTTTGGTTGACAGTAAAACATTGTTTAAGACTTTTTGGGGGAGACTGAAAGTAAGGTTTTAAACTTTTATACATTTCATGTTTGTTTTGCCTTTTCCTCCCTGGAGCCTTTCATTTAAACGGATAGAAGTCTTATTCTCTTTAAAAACAATTTACTTAGGAAAGAAGCAACGAGAATAAAAAAAAAAATGGCAGTGTTGTCTTATTCATATCATACATTACACGAGCACAGAGGCCTAAGGACAGCTGCATCTGACACAAGCCAGACTTTACATAAGCCTCATATGGACCGACTTGTGCACTGGAGCAGAACAGACAGAATGACACTGATAATGCTGCAGTTGCTGGCCACTGAGCCTTCGACTGAAAGCAAACCAGTTCAGGGCCCAAGTTCAGCCAGCCTAATACAGAGTAGCGCTAAGGCTTCCAGCTGCATCAAGAACAACAAGCTGTGAAGCCCTGGCTCTCGGTGTAAGAGTGTGTGTGTGTGTGTGTGTGTGTGTGTGTGTGTGCGCGCAAAGTAAAAGTCTTATGTGAGAATGAGAGCCACCCTGCCAGAACTAATGCTTGGCCCCTATCAAGGTACAGCTTGCACAACCACACTCTAAAACACATGCCAGTGCAAAACATCAGGGACAGAAAAAAGAAAAAAAAGAAATACAGTACAACTGAGAGAGAGAGGGGGAACAGACTGAAACAAAGAAACATGGGTATGGACCAGTGAAACAGACATTTCCCATTCAACATGCAACCACACTTGCTGGTTAAACTTGTACAGCAGATTTATGTGAATCAGAGAACATATACTACAGTTAGGCACGCTTATTCTATGAGGACAGACCAGTCCGTGTGACTTGTATGACCCCTTCAGTTCAACTTATCAGTATATGAGTGCACCTGTTCTCAGGTGTGACTGTAACTCACCTTCATGGGTAAACCTGGGTGAGATGCAAATGACATTTCAGGCAAGAAAATTGCTTCCAGCGATGTAATAGTAGTTCAAAGAAGGCAATTTATCTCGGTGCAAAGTGAGGCCAACTCAATGATTCTCCAAATCTAGTGTGGAAGAACTTAACTGGCCTTAACAGAGCCCTGACCTCAGCTTTATTGGTCATCTCTGGGATGGACGGGAACAGAGACTACAAGACTTGTCTTGTGCCTAAATGGGAGCAAAAGTCTCCACCAAAGTCTTCCTTGAAGTGTGTAGTAGCGGACGAGTGCCAAAAGTTTTTGTATTGAGATGTGCAGCATTCGCATCGAGGCACGATGTCAGCAGATCTATCCTAAAACAGACTTTACGCACATTTTTGACTCGCGTGTCAGAAAGTCGGATAGCTTGTTTGAGCTTGTGCCTGTGTTGTACCTGATTTGTCGGTCAGCGCTCTCCACGCAGATGTGCTGAGCTGGGACTTGCTTCCATCCCTCTGCCTCCTTCACCATCGCCTCAGCGTCCATCAAGCCAAAGCCGTACAGGTGGCTGACTGCAGAAACGGTCAAACAGTGGAAAGTCACAACTGATCAGACCACTCCTTTGCTGACTCAACTGTTTTGCAGACCAATGAGGATTTACCGTTGTTAGAGCTCTGGGACAGATTGTGAAATTTGCTGACTAAACTCACGTCGATCGATCATGTGAATGAAAGGGTCGGGTTAAGCATTGGTGCGATTCCAGCACAATTCCAGGCTCAAAATGTTTCTTTATGAGGAAAACTCCAGATCGAGTTGTTCTTCTTAAACAGATTCTTTATTATGCGTACAATGAAATTACTCCGAAAACTTAACTCTCCACTATGAAAAATATAGTTTGGAAACCATACAACTTATCTTATGGGTACAGCTAATAAACGATGAATTCTTTTCATACTTCTCCACCCCCTTTCTCTGCTTTGTCACTTGGAAGATCTCCAGGTACACTGAGCCTGCAGCCTGGCTGACCCTTAGTTTTCACTCTCTTGGTTTCTCTCCAACTCACACTCACAACACACACACGCATTTATAACACACTCAAAGTTACAAAATAGCACCCACCACATGGACCCTGACAGATGGCAGCTGGCGGCGCAGTAGTTAGAAAGCAAGAACTAAACATTTTTGGAAACAGCTCATCACCCCTCCTCTGTATGGAATGATAGGAGTGCCACAAAAAAGAATAAATCTGTAAAAGAATAAGAAAATAAATGAGGAAATATATACAGAAATATATCAATAAATGTGGAAAGAAAGACAAATACCTAAAAGAATAAATATGGAAATATATTTTAAAAAGAAAAAGACGAAACATAAAAGAATTAAAGTATTTTCATTTTCACATTTATTTGTTCATTTTCCTTTATATATACACATTCAAATCTTTTTTTTAGATAAATATTTTTATCCCTCCTTTACTTTCAAATATGTCATTTACTTATTCCTTTATATTTCCTCATTATTTTCCATTTTGCTCTTCTTTTCTTTCTTTTTTTTTTTTAAATACATTTCTCATTGCTTTTTCGTTAAATAACTCCAGTTAGTCTTTCCTTTTTTCATCGGGCTTTATACTCTGGGCCAGTCAGGTTTGAGCCACAGTTGCCTCGTCCACAGAGCCAATAGGGTTTGAGCACGAGCGCAATCATGTTGAATCGGACTAATTAATCTGTCACCATTTCACCTTGACAGTATATCAAAATCCATTTATGACCACATTTGAAGTGAGAGATCAACAGTACCGTTACCAAATAATTCGGCCATTAGATTATTTTACAAAAACAGTAAGTTGTACTGTAAAAGTTAACATTTATTTCTCACCTCAAACAATTATCAAATAGATTTTGTTTGATAAATGAGGGAGAGATTAATTGGTCTTCTCATGCAAAAACTCCTAAAAAAGAAAAGGGGTTTAGTGCTCGATCAAACCCGATTGGCTGACAAGACGAGGCAGAGGCCGACTGTGACTCGAACCCGATTGGCTCAGAGTGAAAGCTTGATGGAAAAAGTTCAAACTAACTCGAAATGAAGCAATGAGCAATTAAAATCAATCCAAATGGAAAAGAAAAATTAAACTAAAGGGATAAATATAAATGAAAAACATGATTTAAAAAAGAAAAAAAAACATGGAAAGAAAATAGAGCAACTCGCATTTAAGAAATAGAGATTTCATGTCTAAAAATTAAAACAAATCAATGAATAAATGAACAACCAATAAATGAACAAATAACTGAAAATAGATGAAAACGCTTTTCAATGTTCTTTTGTCTTTTGCCGTCTTAATATTTCCACATCCATTTTTTCCTTTGTCTTTTTATTTCCTCATTCATTTCTGTATAGATTTCTTCGTTTGTTTTCACATCTTTTTTAAGATGTGTTCCTTTTTTTGTGGCAATCCTAGGATTCCATTTGCCGGACTAAAGAGAAAATGATGCAACCAAACTCCTCTGAAGCTTTTCTACCCAGACTTGTCTTAAATATGACTAAATACGGATACGTTCATTTCTGTGACGCCGTCCACATAAATGAACTAAAAGTAATGACTTTTCACGTCCAGCTGATTAGTTCTGTTGTGTCGCACTGGAATTATGGTATGAGCATATACATGCTTGGATGCAACATCGTGAGTTTTTCTGCTTTTGTTTCAAGGTTTACGTCACCTGCAGCCTTTGCAGGACCATCTGCGTCCACTGACAATAGATCTTTGAGTTATGTGTTGTGTCAAGTAGTGTGTGTGTGTGCGTGTGTGTGTGCGTGTGTGTGTGTGTGTGTGTGTGTGTGTGTACCGTTGTAACCAGCAGCATTAGTCTTCCAGTCAGGAGCACTAAGGTGTCCAGCTCTAGAAGTCTTTACAATGATGTGTTGGACATCTCTCCAAGTTAGAAGAGCACTAAAAGAGGAAACAGACACAGAAGTTTGCTCAACCATACATCATCATCTTATTTATAATATTATATATAATATATCTAGCAAGTGTAGGAATGAATAATGTTGTATGAACTAGGCGGATGAGTGACACTGTGCATAAATCCACATTCATACAGCACAATGTAGCGCAGGGGGATGATGCAGATGAGATGGTTATGTATAATTCATTGTGTTGTGAAAGAATGAGCAGAGCCTGGTGTGTGGATGTGTGTGATAGTCAACACAGTATTACAGGCAACGCTTTTTCTCTAAAAGAGCTGTATGAGGGTGAGTGAATGTGGCTTGTAGGGTAAAAGCACATTGAGTGGTAAGCTAGACTAGAAAATACAGTCCATTTGCCAAATAACATGAAGATGTAAACCTAAAGTGTAATAAGGACAGTAGGAACATTAACTAGCAGACATAGCTTTGTTAATGGGAGTAAATCTAGACAGGAAAGAGAAAAACAGAGGAATAGAAGGGGCAGGGGATTAAAAACACAGCAAAGGCAGGGACAAAGGATGAAATGTAAAATAATGTAAAACAATGAAATACTGTAGGTAGAAGATCACTCAGATGAAAATTACAGAAGGCATAAATAAGAGAATATGGATGCGCGTTCATCCACTCTTAGTTTCTCAGATCTCACGTGAGATCCATTTCAAGATGGCAGCCATGTGTCTTTTGATGTCCCAACATTACATTAAAAGGAAAAACCAGGAAGAAGTGGGTCACCAAGTTTCCTGGGATTCCCTTCCATCTCATATGTTGGCCAGATGCTCCGTTCCCTCCCCTGGTGTCACTGCCTCTAGAATTGGCAATACTCTAAAGCGTCTGAACAAAAAGTTATTTTCTAGGTTTGTAATCCAACAACTGGGTTTCGCAATCTAAGAAATGACACAGGTATAGTATGAGGGGGAGACAGGGAGCAACAGGCCATTGCCTGTTGAGTTGTGTGCAAAGGGGGCAGGTATGTTTAAAATCGTGAACATCTGGAGGATTGTGGGGGGGTGGGCTCTGCCCGTCACACATTTAGCTGCAGACTTTCACAGAATGTAGTCAAAAGCAGCTTTTGTGCATGCTCTTTATTCTGTAATGTTCAGACAGATTTACAGTACAGACCAAAAGTTTGGACACACCTTCTCATTCAATGAGTTTCCTTTCTTTTCATGACTATTGACTTTGTAGATTCACACTGAAGGCATCAAAACTATGAATTAACACATGTGGAAATATGTACTTAACAAAAAAGTGTGAAACAACTGAAAATACACCTTATATTCTAGTTTCTTCAAAGTAGCCACCTTTTGCTTTGGTTACTGCTTCGCACACTCTCTGCATTCTCTTGATGAGCTTCAAGAGATAGTCACCTGAAACGGTTTTCACTTTACAGGTGTGCCCTGTCAGGTTTAATAAGTGGGATTTCTTGCCTTATAAATGGGGTTGGGACCATCAGTTGTGTTGTGCAGGAGTCAGATGGATACACAGCTGATAGTCCTACTGAATTGACTGTTAGAATTTGTATTATGGCAAGAAAAAAGCAGCTAAGTAAAGAAAAACGAGTGGCCATCATTACTTTAAGAAATTAAGGTCAGTCAGTCCGAAAAATTGGGAAAACTTTGCGAAAACCCAAGTGCAGTCGCAAAAACCATCAAGCGCTACAAAGAAACTGGCTCACATGAGGACCACCCCAGGAAAGGAAGACCAAGAGTCACCTCTGCTGCTGAGGATAAGTTCATCCGAGTCACCAGCCTCAGAAATCGCAGGTTAACAGCAGCTCAGATTAGAGACCATGTCAATGCCACACAGAGTTCTAGCAGCAGACACATCTCTAGAACAACTGTTAAGAGGAGACTGTGTGAATCAGGCCTTCATGGTAGAATAGCTGCTAGGAAACCACTCCGAAGGACAGGCAACAAGCAGAAGAGACTTGTTTGGGCTAAAGAACACAAGGAATGGACATTTCCAGTGGAAATCTGTGCTTTGGTCTGATGAGTCCAAATTTGAGATCTTTGAAAAAATGCCAAGAGTGTGCGAAGCAGTAACCAAAGCAAAAGGTGGCTACTTTGAAGAACCTATAATATAAGACATATTTTCAGTTGTTTCACACTTTTTTGTTAAGTATATAATTCCACATGTGTTAATTCATAGTTTTGATGCCTTCAGTGTGAATCTGCAATCTTCATAGTCATGAAAATAAAGGAAACTCTTTGAATGAGAAGGTGTGTCCAAACTTTTGGTCTGTACTGTATGTGCAGCAGTGGAAAAATACTTAGTAATGTCAACTCAGGTTTGTTAAGTACGAGAGAGATTTAAGTTTTGATGCTGAGAATCACTTGATTATAAGGATATTTGAGGCCAGCAATATTTAGAGCGCGGGGATTTAGTCATTACCCAGTCAAGCTGCATGATCCCATTCTGATTAGTCCACAAGACATTTGTGAAACGGTTCACAAATCATGAATGCAGTTAACTGCCGTTCACCTGTCCTATGTGTTAAAGATTGGTGTGAGGTCTCCATGGCTCTGAAAATGTGTCAGTTTTATTTGTTTTTGGACAGAACTTATTCGATATGTTAAAGGCCATCCATGAGTCTCTCATGTTGCAAAGATGATTGAGAATAACAAAAATGCTTGATAATGCTTAATAACAGATGTCACTTTTGTAGAAAAGTAATGAGAGAGACGTCAGTGTTTCCCGCAGGAAATTGCTTAGTCAAGGTGGTGAGCCGTCGGCCGGGACCAGGGGTTTTGCGCGGATAGCGTTCCGTCGGGTGGCGGGGGTATTTGGAATGGGACGGGGGCTGTTAGCGCAATAACGAAGCTGTTTAAGAGCTGTAACACTTTTTTATTTACATTATTAACTATTTACATTAACAACCAGTAGGTGTCACAATTCAATGTTATCAATGCTGTCTTTTAACGTCTGAGCCTGGCAAAGCATTATTACTTCGGTTTAAAAAAAAAAAAAGAAAAATTCTTTTTTTTTGGGAACGTTGGCAAGGCAGCAGTGCGAGTTTGCTAAGGCGGCCGCCTTAACTATAATGCGCTGCAGGAAATACTGGACGTAATCAGCTGATCGGTAAAGCTTTTTAGGATTTTCCTGATACATGGATTTGCTCCTGCTCAAAGCGGTGGTTGAAAATAAGGGAATCTAATAAATGAACGACTTGTCACTTAAAGAAAACCCAATACATCGTAGTAGCACTACAATGCTCTGAATGCACCAGTAGCTGAACAGGCTGTTCTCAGTCCAAAATTCACTAAAGCTCTCAATGAGCCCACACTTATCATTGCCAACATCTTAAACATAAACAGCTTTTTAAAAAAAATCAAGTAAATAGAAATAAAGGATAGTAGCGCAGATCAGTCCTGTGAGAAGTCAGAATAATTAATGTTCACATCAATATTAATAGGCTTAGCTGCCACTGTGTAATTATGGCTCCATTAAAGTTTTATGGTCATTAATTAAAAGTGGCTTTGGCATCGTTATGTAGGCCATGACCGCCTTCCCATAAACAAACCAATACTAATTAATGGAGAAGCTCACAGAAAGGGGAAAAACCAGAAGCAAATAAGAAGTCTAATATAAGTTTCTCTGCACTTCTCTCAAGTGTAATTATGGATGAAAACACCCGGGAGTAATCTGGAGGGAGAAGGCAGAGAGCAGAGAGGAGAAAATGAGATTTCATCTCCACTTCCCATAAATTCAATCCAGTAACAGCAGATTATCCTCTAACCTGTCATTTTGTGAGTATACATTTTTACTCTAAAATCCGTGCAGTTTTAATTCTAAAGCAGACAAACAAAGAAAAAACGTTTATATTTGTTTTGCCTTGATAAGACCCTCCGAGTAGGACAGGTTTATATGACAGGTTGCTCCTCTCACTTTCTTGTTTGTTTCTACTAAATTTCTCAAGGAAGTCTTCGACGTCTTAGCTAATTCACTTTTCCATTTCTACAGACACAAGGAAAGATTCTTTAAAAAAGATCCAAAAGCTTGGCGCGCTTAATCATCAATCACTTAAACAACATCTTAAACTTGGCAAAGAATTAACATAGTACACCAGTGTTCCAAAGTACTCTCAGGTCAAGAGAAACCCAACATGACAGATAGTTTAGTAAAGTCCAGTTTAAGGGTATCGTGTCATGTTTATCGCAGAAAGTTTGCTCGCCCTCATTTACCTGATAAGAGCAGATGTTATCAGTACTGTGCCAGCTTGTCTAAACTGTTTCCCTGCCCCTCTTTCATCCTGTCCTCTTTGACTGCACGTGCACACAGGCAAGAAACTGAATGAAATGACTAAAAGAAAGAAGAGAGTTTGCCTTGGAGGAGTAAGCAAGGAGCACTGTGACAGTGGTGGAGGCACAGCAAGAATGGCAGAGCCAGCGGAAGTGGATGACTAGAAAGCAGGCAGGCAAGCATGTGTGATAATCTTGTTGAGGAAACAGGCTTATGTGCCCAGTACTGCCTGGAAACCGAGAATTTGGATTTGATTATCCAGGCTAATCGATGTGACCTCGGCTATCTGAGCTGCTCAACATGTGATGGGCCTAATTCAGTCTCTGTACCTGCTGTGAAATCCTTGATTTTTATTAAAAATGAAGCCACTTTGCAGATTTCACAGAAAAGCTGGCGAGCAACTGTCGTACCCCATAAAAGAAATTAAAAAAAAAAAAGAGGCAACAACAGCGTCTTGAAGGGATGGGGACAGGACACTAAAACATAGTGGAAAAATAACTTGCTTTCAAGACTTTTCTTACATTTTCCTCTCATTTCAAGAGCGAAATGCTGCCCTGCCCAAACACACCCTTTCTAAATCAATCAAGGTTTTAATTTTCTTTCAATCTTCAAAAGGGAACTGCCATGTCCAAAAAAGTGCAAAAAATAGTGGTCATGATATCCCATTACTTTCCCACAGTAATATAGCATAGAAATGACAACCATCTGCTTTTATCACAGTCTGGGTGTTCCTGAATACGAAACTACTCTTGGAAATTGTCGTTTCATGAGCATTTATTCATATTCTAAATTAATCAATTACTTTCAGTGTTACTGAAGTCGAGGCGTTTCTCAAAGCTGAAACCTTGTGCCAAATAAAGGCCACACGGCAGAACACCACATCAACCAAGTGTGTGCAGTAAACAGCAGAAATGCAAATGTATTTTACACCTGCCTCGGGATATACCGCAGCAAGTTAACTCTGTTTACAATACACACACACTGCTGCCAAACATGGTTGTCTCTACACAATAGAGACAAAATTTTTTGCCACTGTAGAGGTGTGATGACAAACCACAACCTGAGAAGCAGCCATTGTTTACTGAAAGAAGGTCTCTGCATAATCTGCCTCTACTTCAAAACAATCCCAAAGACCTGTTTAAAACCCAAGGACGTCAAACTGTTGATCATCGACAAGCTTCCCACTGCCTGCGTCGGTCTGGGTGAGAATAACAGGTAAATATTAACAGCTGCTAATTTCTTTTGCTGAGCTTTCTGCCTTCATCACTTGTACCCAGATATAGAATCAAACTGTATTTGTGCCACTCAACCCTTGTGTATCAAAGCTGAGCTTTAACACTGCATCCTAACCATCTGTGCTAAGGGAGCGCAACCTTCAGATCAGTACAAATCTCTGCACAAATTTTGCAACTCCTCCAAACAGATAAAGGCATTCCTGCAATTATGACTATGAGAAGAAAAAAAAAAAAGTCTCACGTGTCCCCATCATGGGCAGAGTATAAAAGAGCATTAGAGGTTAAGCAAGGTGCAAAGGGATGAAGTGACGGGATGAGGTTAAGTGGATCTTACTTTGCCTCCAAGGCCAGAGCAATGATGGCAGCAGCCATGGGAGCTGAGGCTGATGTCCCCGTGTGACTGTCTGTACACCGGTGTCTGAGATCTGTTGTTATCTGTCAACAGAGAGGAAGGACAGGGTCAGAGAGATGCACAGGAAACACAGGAATGATAGGGAGGCCTCACAGATACAGGAGAAAAAGAAAAAGTTCAATAACATCAGAAGTGCAGGGAGCCAGCAGCGACTACAGGACCTGAGGAGAGAGACTGAAGTCATGAGGATCAGGAAGATTTAAACACACCTGAAGCTCCTGAAACACACATTCCAGCTTTGATTTGCTGCTGTGCACAAGATAACACATAGTTATGTCCACACACACAAAAAGCATAACGCTCTCTCCAAGGCATCAGTTTATTCCAAAAGAGAAACAAAGAGCACAGTGTATTAGGCAATAAGGGGCAATAAATCAAGTTATTAAAGAGGTGTATGTTCGCTTTGATTGTACGGACTTTAATCACCCAACTAGCTTGACAGCTTGACAGTCAGTCAGCCAAGAAAAGCTTGGCCAACTTCCAGCCTGAACCCTCATCAAAGGACCTTTTCTGCACAGAAAAGTTCGAAGGATTATCTAAAGACACACACACACACTCACACAGAGAGGATCTGTAATGATTTTGTAAGAAATTAAATTGGTCCAAAAGTATCAAAGTAGACAGGCCAGTATGTGCTGCAGCAGACAGCCCGAACTTCTGATATATGAGGTTCTATTGTTAATTGTGCTAAGTTGTGGGTGAATTGTAAAGAAAGTGTGTGTGTGTGTGTGTGCCAGTCTGTAGCATCAATATGAGGAATGTAGCAAGACACTGGCAGACAAGTTAGCTAAAAGTGGCCAACCATCCCCGTTCATCCCAGTAGGTCATGGGAGAGATGTGGTCAATTTGAGTCACGGTCACCACGCTAGACCCCCAAGCAAGTACAAACACACAAAAGGCCAAGTTAACGCCAAGTTGTGTCATGCTGCACTCTAAACTAAAATTACACACTGTGTGTGCAAACCTACAAAGAGACCCACATTTGCAAGCACGTTTCTCACACATTTGTTACTGAAAAACTACAATCAAAGTTGTATCTGTTGTGTTTTTTGCTGCAATCTAAATGAAATCATGTCTTGGCTGCTTACCTCGAATGACTGTATTTGAATTATTACTTAAACACAATGCTTTGGTGCCGGGCTAGGACAAGAGCCAGTTTAGAGCTAGTTCAACTTTAGATCTAGGAAGCGGTTGACTTACCACAGAAAGAGAGCCATTCTGAGCAACATCATTATGTCACTTTAAATGTCTCTTCCAATACATGTCTGAACCTCCCTCTGGTGTATTGTGAATTTCTCTATTGCACTGCAGCACAGAGGGACAGTTCATCTCCACTGATCAAAGTGTCCGTCTCATTTTTCTTACAAACTGATATCTTATCTTCATCAGTTAAGTTGATAAACAACAAATGATGTTTGTGTCTGTGAATGTTCCTTGCAGAGCAGGCGAGCTTTTCCAAATGCTGAACGGCATTTATGATCACGCTGCAAACAAGATTTCTGCACACTGTTTAAAGCAAGATCAAGAAACACTAGCTGGTAATATTTAAGAGAAAAAAAAGCACATACAATTTGTAACCAAAAAAAAAGGCTGCAAACATGGTTTATAAATTGAAAACCACTGTCTTTTATGCTGCTGCAAAAGGAAAATGAGCTTACACTGCTGCTTCGATCTCACATCCATCTTCAAACTCAATGGTGTTTTTAAAAGTATTAGTTGGTCCGATTGGTGTTCATAACCCTGAAATCCCTTAACCCACTACCCCTGATGTGCCGTTCATTGTTCTAGACAATCAATGAGTTGGTGCAGTTGTGGCCCCAGGTT
This sequence comes from Odontesthes bonariensis, assembly GCF_027942865.1. Lineage (NCBI taxonomy): Eukaryota > Metazoa > Chordata > Actinopteri > Atheriniformes > Atherinopsidae > Odontesthes > Odontesthes bonariensis. Next base: position 21,857,517 of record NC_134511.1, read on the forward strand.
TTTTTTGTTTGTTTGTGTGTATGCTGGAGCCAGAGCTTTGCAAGTCAAAACAGAAAGAATTGCTTCTAAATTAGGCACTGGTTCCAAACCAGCTTTGGAAATACCTTGGTGGAAAAGGTCCAACGCATGTGTATTAAGACCCAGTTCTCAAAGTCTACACACACACACACACAAACAAAGACACTTCACTTCTTACGATCTTTCGGTCGTAGTTCTCCCCGCTGCTGTACGTCGTGGTCAGTGTGGACGAGCATTCTTCCAGGTACCAGGGCTTGCGTCCACTCTCAGCTGTGCTGGAGATGGAGATGGTGTAGATGGAATTGGTGTAGCCGTCACAGGAGCAGTGATCTCTGCTGCGCCCGCCGTTGCCTGAAGCCCATACAAAGATAGAGCCACGGCCCTTTCTCCCCTGACAGGAAAAGAAGCAAAGAGGTTAAGATTTCCTCAGTACTTGAGGGTAATTGCTGCTGAAAAAATGCTGTATAGTCTTGATTTTTTTTTTAAGATCTTTTGATGTCTAGCAGAAAGGTTGTTACAGAATTTGGTTCGGGTATTTTTAAATAATAATATCCAAGTTCAGTAATCATGTTTAACCCTTAGGAGTCTAATATAAATGTCAGAGGACCGATAATAAGCTCTGTAAATCTCATGTCTTTTACACACACAATAAAAAAAAGCAATATAAATTTGTTAAAAAATTATTTCTATGCATTCAATTTCTGAAAGATCAATAAAACATGCGACAGACTCCTAAGAGATGTCGGAGATGTTAGTGAGGTGGGGTTTTTTTGTTACATGTTGGGTTAAGGGAGGTGAATTTCAGTCTCTTTTCCCTCTACTGCAGCAGAGGTGGAAAGTTCCTTTATTGACTGAAATATGGCTTCAAAATAAGGATACTTTCTGTTCAAATTGTGATAAACTGTCAAAATCATGCATGTTCAGCTCAAAAGTGATGTTTGACTTCAGCTTGAACTTTCTCAAAAAATCTGTTTCTGTTACATTTGTTGTAAATCTAAAAGTTGAAAATGACAATCTCTTTGTTTGCTAGAAAGACAGAAGAGTTTTGCATATATTGTGCGTAGTATTCAGTAGGTTTTCAGAACACTCCAGTTGTATTCAGAAGATCTTAAAAAAAATAATAATAATAAATTAAATAAAATGCAGCCTCCATTATTTTTTGGACGTTCAACACCATTTCAAACCCACTTGCTCGGGTAGAAACAGTGCAACCAGATCTGGCTAAACTTAATATGATCTAAACACCGGACCTAGTGGAAGAAAACGGAAGGTGTCACAGCTTTGGTGAGGACCGACTGTCTCATGAAGGTAAAGTTTAGCCAGAAGTCAGCGGAAAAGACACTTGACAAGCCGACTGACACTGTGATTCACAGCGCTTGTCATGACACACAGACCCAACATACACATGCAAGTACAGGGCAATAAAAGGTAGGATTGAGCTTTTCAAAAGAAAGGCTTCTGTAAGGAAGTAATAGGTGCATGAGCCCTTCTGAGTGAGAGGAGGATTATACTGGAGCAAATACTGACAAATGGGAGTGACGAAGAGTTACGAAAAGAAAGAGGGGAACAAAGACTGGAGGAGGAAGAATAAAGGAAAGGAGAGAGACGAAACGCAACATGAAACAGAGAGGACGGCAAACAACAATGCACGACAATACCAATTACTCGACTGTTTTTTCAGAGACTCCATAACAATATCCAGGATTCAAGAAAAAGAGTAAAACAAAATGTTTGATTAATCAATGATCAAAACAAACTTAAGTGCTGAAAAATAAAGTAAAAACTGCACTGAACCAACATTTAGAGTTATTGCTTGTTCTTTTCTTCTCTTATGAGTAAAGCTGCATAAATAGACAGCCGTCTTTAAACACATAAAGACGGGTATATAAGAAAGCATGTGAAAACTATCACACAAACAAGGTAAACTTGTTTAAAACCAACATGCTGCAGCACAATCCACAGCCGTCAGCCTTACCGCTAACACCTCCGCTCCTGATAAAGTGTCTCTTCATGGTGCCACACGTTACTTTACCAGGTACGCCATCGCCACTCAACTTCACAGAGACAGACACAGCAGTGTGGGGAGATGTAAGCACATCCTAATGCCCAACTCAGTTGGACAGATGTCTCCCTAACCTATGTCATAGTTAACCAGCATATCCGGAGGAAACAGGGACACTTCTCTACTCACACCAGGAACGTGTCAGTTTTTGTTTTCCTCTTTTATCCATTTCGTATCGTGCCTTTTCTTTTCTTGTCTTGCAGTCTTAAGCCAGAAAATTTGGAGGTTTGTGTTAGCCCCGACCGCCACCCTTGATTGCCCCGTCTCACTGCTTCAAAGTTCTACATTTGTTTCACCAAATGGAAATCAGCTGCAGCCAACTTTGTAAATGTGTAGATCAAGGCTTATGAGATGCAACCAGTAAATGACTTCACCCCTCTTGACCTTTGCTATGGCTTTTCCGCTCCACTCAGCCAACATCCCAACACCAGCTTGTCGCTATGCAAAATAGGTGATGAATATGTAAATGAATACATGCTAATACAGCAGGGCTGCTCTCTAATGTTGGGATGAGCTTCAAAGGTGGAAATGGACAGAAAAGAATCTGCCGTGTGAGCACTGGCACAAAACAAATCTGTTTGGAGTGTGTGCTTATATCTGTTCTTTCCGTAGGAATACAAATGTCAGAGTCTTGGTTGTGAAATGAAGCACAAGTTCATTTGCACATATCTCTGCATGTACAAGTGAATGTGCCCACCGTGCGGATGCCGTTTTCAAAGGCCTGCCTGGCCAGAGATGCTGGTCCATCAACAGTCTTTCCGTCGTCATCAGGTCCCCAGCTGGCGCTGTAGATGTCGATGTGCTGCGGGTTGAGGCTCAGAGACCTGGCCTCCACCATGTCTGTTACATCTCCATCCAGCATACGCACACCTGAACACAGAAATAAGGCACGCACAAAATCCAGTTTAATAAATCTTCCAGGTATTGTCACTAAATCTGCCAATAAGATTTAGTATGCAGCCACTGGAACTTCACCATAATTACTACAATAAATTCAAAATGGACAGGCTTGTCAGATATCTCTAAGTCAGTAATCTTACCTTGAAAAACATCAATATTAATGCAAGAAACACAAAATAGGAAGATATACAAATACATGTGTGTTATTTCTCTGTAAATATGTATGTTCATGTAACAAATCTAATCAGATAATCTTATTAATCTCATTTCTGACCGACTAATTAATGGAAACGACTGAACTAGTAACTCCTACAGTGAGGGCATTTAGTGGTTCTGTCGGGCTGCAAAAGCGGCATTATATTATAGGTTGTCTTGAGTGATCAGCTTTACTCTGCGAGTGATGTCCATTTGGATAACAATGCCCGCATTCACGGTAATAGAGGGGAATGATTTGCTGAGTATGAACATCTGAGAGAGAATTTGGAGCAACTTTAGACGGTTTTACATCCCTCAAAAAAAAAAAATAGAGTTTGAGAGACTTAATGAATCAGTGTTGAGACACACTGAAGCTGCTTTTGAGCCGGGTGTTCAGGAGTCCCTTTTAGAGGCAAATTGTAGGTCACAGTCATTTTATCACCCTATCATATTATAAAGGCTTAACCATTCTGACGTACACAAGCCTCAGCTGAACCAACATTAATATGTCAAAAATAGTTAACAAATACAAATAAAATCATCACTCACCTCCTATTCTGGCATTATAGGCAATTCCCACAATGCAGTGCGAGTTGTTTGCAGATGCAGCAACTTCCCCCGCACATCGTGTACCGTGTCTGAGGAAAGGGCAGGAATGAAGGGGCTTAATACACAAATCTAAACACACTCAGACTGTATGTGAGTTGGAGAATGTAACAAACAAGGCTGCACAAGCAGAGGTGCACAGACAACTTAAAACATAAACATGCTACTTGTAAAATAGAATTTCTGGACACGAACAAATAAATACATTTTTCCGACAGATGTGTACATTACTGTTAAAGCGGTTGCAAACAAAATGGCTGAAGTGTAACAGGTGAAGCAAACACTACAAGTCCAAAGTGGGCAGCGGGTACAGCAATGTACTGCTCCAAAAAACAACAACAAGAAAATTGTGTCTAAAAGGAATGAGTCAGACGCCCGATATTTCCTAAACAATTAAAAATACACACAGACACACACGCGACAGGGTAACATTCCACCAGTGGTGACAATCGGCCCGGGTCAGCGACCAGCGCAAACAAACATAGCATGTTTGTGTCCGCCGCCTGCTCATAAACACCACTTTCTGGATCTGCACAAACACACTCAAACACACATGCGCCTCCAGCAGAGAACATCTGTATCAACCCCCCCCCCCCCCCCCGGAAACATCTCTAACCACTGCCATGGAAACCCAGCATCTAGCTTTAGAAACCCACGGGAAAGACCAGTAGACTTACAGTCCAGGGAAGCACTGAGACTAAAGAAAGTCTGTGTCACAGTGACCTGATTATCTCAAGATAACATTATTTCAACAGCTTCAATAACAGATATAAAAAAAAGAAAAGAAATACTCACTATCTTCACTTAGCACATGTTGTAACAAATCATTTCAAACAGCAAGCATAGTAGTCCACTATTTTGCACAGTATAAAAAGTAAAAGCACAGAAACATGAACCTTTAGATTTGAACATTTTCTTGAAACCATCTTTCCACTCACCTTAATTCTATTTCAAATTCAGATACTGAGTAGTCCAGGTTTAGATGTGGATGCAGGAAAGGTGGCAGCTGAATTATGAGCTATTTAGATATTCTACAGACATGAACATAGACAAATCTACAACATTTTGACAAATATAGTGTATGAGAAAATTTCAAATGAAATGGAACTGCATTAGATGTATGCTGGAAACATTAATATACCATATAAGAATCCACCCTTTGGATGACCCTGCCTGAACTATTTCTGACCAATGAGCCTCAGCTTTACTTTCGGTGCTTACTGGTGACACTTTGACCTGAGTTAACCAATAAAGGAGTGAAAAGAAGCCGATTATTTCCTTTTTCACAAAGGTGAAGATAACAGTTTGTGCGAGAAAAAAGTCATAAAAGTCAGAACATATTTAGGGTTTGACTTGATCATTTGATAGGACCACCGTCCTCGTCTCTGTATATATGCAGGGGAGTGAAACTGAGTGATTGACTAAAGTACTGCCAATACTGATACGCTCAGTCGTCTGACAAAAGAAACAGAAAATTACTTGAATAAGAGCAGCTTTACTGGGAATTCGGTTGTGCACTTTGACTTATTTGACTCTAGTCGTGTGCATACGTGCAGACCTATTAAAACCCAACAGTACCACTCCTACTAATGCACTAGACCAGGTTAAAGAAACTTCATTTTGTACGTTTTCGGTCAGACTAACAAGCATTTTAGAAGTCTGGTTTTGATCCGACTATACAATCCTTTTTTTTTTTCCCCACCTCATGTTAAGAGAAGAAGAAAAAGAAACACCATGTATAGGACTCTAAAGAGTTTCAAGCCAAATTAGAGACATTTGGAGTGATGGTTTCAGCTACCATATGCTGCATATTGACACAAGTTCCATTTTCAATGGACAGCAGGGACCATAGTGAAGTTCACTGAGAATGTAGGGCATCAATTTGTTTGTAGGGCACAAGACGAAGCACCTTTGGAAAAGAATTCCCTGTGGTCAGCAATGAGTTCTACTCTAAATCTTGCTGAAAAACTTTGCAGATTTGAAACATGTTGTTTTAAAGGGAATTCAGCGATCTTTTATGTTCCTGAACACCTAGATGTTGAGGAGATGTGCAACAAGCTTCTAGGCGGCATTAAAAAAACGATTCAGAGGCCGTCACTATTGCCAAAAGTACTGCAGCTGAATGCAAGCCTATAATCATGTCCAAAGCGTCATTTTTATTTCACCATCATGCAAGTTATGTTATTAAAAAAAAAATGTTTTATGAAGATTTGATCTTTTCAAATGCAATACTTCTATATATATATGTAAAAATATAGAAACCTTCCTTTACTCTGAACCAAAAATACCATCAAACAACCGAAGCTTTGAAGGTTGAAGTAAAACATTAAAATGTTGAGAGCCAGTGATAGGCCCCTTCATCAAAGTTAATGAGCCAAACCGCTGGCTGCCTCTTTGAAAATGCTTCAACAGTCACCTCTCCATTCATTTCACTTCAGTAATCCATAAAATTGTCTGTCTGGCCATCTTTCCAGTCTTGCATTTGCCTGTATTTTCCATTTTCTTCACATCTGTGTTACAGTTACTCATGGATCTCTGCGAACAACCAGAACCATATAGGATGTGTCTGCTGGAGAACAGCGAGAAGCAAAAATTCAACAGATCCAGTCAGATAAAACTCCCCTTTAACTCTGTGGCATGCATCAGATTTATTTGTTGGTTCTTTGTCAAACTGGTTTGACGTAGTCTCAGATGTTTTTTTTTTTTAAACAAAATGGATTTGAACAATAAACAAACCTTATTTTTGAAGTTTTCTTAAACAAAACAAGAACTTAAATATGTTGATTCACATTACAAATACAAAGAAAATTCATTTCAGTGTATTAACTGACCAATTTTATTGAATCTTTAAAAAAAAAAAAGTAAGGAAAACACTGTGTTTGCCATTGTGTTACATGAACCTTCCTTTTAATCCCAGCTGTAAATATTTAGTTGTTGAAGTTTTGCAAGAGGATTCTGAGTGTATTCTTGTGGAAGTCAAAGCTATCGGAGAGATGCTTTCGCATCTCTGCATTTATCCATTTTATTAGTAGTCTGCAGCCTGTTTTCCTCTTGCCTTTTGTCCAACCAGCTGCTCCTCAGCATCTTCACACATTCATTAAAGCATATATTAAAGCACACCAACAGAAGCCAAGGGACAAACGCTTCTGTCGCACAGTTAACAACAGCTAACATCGGTAGTTTCAGCAGTGGGTGAGGAACATGCCGCTTCAACCAGCTGAGGCAAAATGCTCCACACATCAGATGCCTAAAAGAAACGACTTAAGAAAACATACTAAGAAAACAAAGCTGCAGCTAAGTGTAACCAAATCTGGTGTGGGAGAATAACAGCAACTGAAATCGTTCTTAGCGGCAGTGCACGACACAGGTGAGGACAGAGCTGGTGAATGATCAGCTGTCTGGACCACGGCAAAAACAAAACATCAACCTAAATTACAGGTTTTCTCCACAGGCTTTCTGTGGTGCAAGTTTGTCTATTAAATTCTTCAGGTTCAGGCAGTGGACCTTCGCTGTGCCTTGTCTTTTTTTTATTTATCTCCTTTATACATTTTTCTGAAACCCATTTTTGTCGAACTTCGTATTTTTATCAACCATCCAATTTTTTTATTTTTTTTTAAACTTCAAATCATCCTTTAATCCTTGTTTGACTTCATTTGAAATGGCAACATACATATGAACTAATTCATTTTGTTGTGGTATTTGTTATAAGTGTTACATTGCTAGAGATTTCTAAATCTCAAATGAATGAACATCATCAGACATTAACATCATGATGCAGAAAGCTCGTCTCAGGGAAGGCTTTGGATGCTCTAGCAGCTATGATTCTGCACACACAAATGCAGCAAAGCTAAAAATTCAACTCTTTCTTGCCTTATCGAGGATGGGCCACATTGACATAGATGGATGTTTTGGCAAGACTTGAGTTGCATTCACACGACACTGAACACCACCTGAAATGTACAAGAGATGTTTCTGGAGCGTTTGGCATGTGAGAACACAAATGTCGGAAAGATTCACTCAGGGCTTCTCGAGGAGTTTCCACCCAGCCCCCTAGTGAAGTCTTCCGAACATCAGTGGGTTAGACAATGTGTGAACATGTCAGCAAATATTCTGGAGCATTTGCTGACACTATGCGAGTGAGCGCATATGTCCTGGTTATGGTTCGTCTTTCTCGCTGACCTGTAAGCTGTTTTCTGCTTGCTCGCCTCTATTGTGGATACACATGGACAATTAGCACTCAAATTAACAACAAATTGCCTGCAATTTGTCCTGAAAACCTCCAGTGTTCATGTGTGAAAGTGGTTTTATAGAACTTCCCAACCTTTCTGAAAATGATGGTTTGTAATATAGGTAGTAGAATGAATTTTGGGGATAAAAGTCTAGATTTCTCCAACATGCACTCATTGGCAGAGGCACTGGGTAATACCTATGGCCTACCAGATCTATCTGAGGTCCACTGCTCAAAATCATAGTCACAGAGTCCCTAAACGCAACAGAGGCAACAGTGGCAGGTCACAGTGAAAATCGATCTATTTGAACATAACAAGATTTTGTTTCCTTCCAACTCTATAGGACACACACACACGGACACACACACACACACACGCACACACACACACACACACACACACACACAAAAAGGCTTTTGCTCATTTTTTTGGGGAAAGCCAGACAATCTGTTGAGACTATTTTAAAGTTAAAAGATACAGGAAGACAGATTAAAGACAGATGGTGCATCGAAAAGTCTTCTTTCAGAGAGCTGTATCGGAGATCGAAATAGGGATAGTTTCCTCCTGCTCCCTTTCAAATCACGCCTCTTGTATAAACAGTCAACATTTATACCCAGAAGAGTTATGCTGCAGCTATACAACACAATTATCCAGATGAAGTCAGCTTATTCCTCAGATAACTGTGTGACTATATGCTTCTCGTCATCCTCTCAGGAATTATGGCCAACATCGACTTTCCAGCCACCTCATAAACTTTTCACATTCATTTAGCTCCCACTAATGTGACCACAGAAGAAGATGGCTTACACTGAAAAAAAAATTTAAAAAAAAAATCTGTTGTTTGTTATGGAAATCCAAGAAGTTAAAAAGTACACCAGATGTCTGTCCACACCTATAACCTCATAGTAACGTATGAAATCAACCCTAAAAAGGCAACTAGCTCATTAAGCTACATCTGTGCCTCATGTCTCTTTAAGACAATGCATTACCAGCAGGGACTGAGCCACTGCCACGGCACTTGGGTTGCTGCAGCCAAACACACACTCAAAAATCATTCACTGAGCCAAAGCCATGCTGGCACAAGACAAGTGCATGGACAAGCTTTCTCTCCCCCCTCCTCTCTTGCAAACACATGCATGATCTTCCAAACAGAAAAACCACAGCCTAGCCACAAATGTCACAATCAAATTCACTAATGTGACTCATCGCACCCACAACAAAGTCAGGACAAACATACAAGCATGAAGCACAGAGCTTCTGGTAAAAATCTATTTGAGAAACACTGTGATGAAGCACTTGGTGAATGCAACAAAAGCAGTAGCTACATTCTTAGATTTTACGAAAAGCCATCGTAACAGTTAAAATTATACAGATTTTCCTTCTTTTTTTTTTTCCTTACTTGTTTTCGTTGGTTGCGTCATATCGAGGCATGGGATCTGGGTCGTTGCTGTTGACATCATAGCTTGCTTGAGGGTCCTAGAGGTTAAATCAAATATATCCAACCTTAAAAGAGCTCGTAATAACGATCAGAGAGAGAAAATGGCAGGTTAACGGATAAATTCATAAGAAAAATAGGTCTAACGTGACCCCAAACAGCTACAAATTAAAAATACTAAAAGGGGACAGTAATAACATGGATCAGCTGATTACAACTGGACACTGAGAAAGCTTGGGTTCTGGCATACATGCAGATGTTACTCACACACTAACGTATTTATCCACCCGAACACTGTTTCAGACCAAGCAGGCCCACTTCCCTCCCCCATGTAATGTCACCGTCCTCGTCCAGCAGTGCAATCACACCACAAAAACTGCTCAAAAAATGGTCCAAAGAGCACAACAAGGAGGCAAAGGCATTAATCCTGCCTACACCCCAACCGGATGAGCCTTATCCACGAGCCCATACAGTAACCAAGAGGACCAAAGGAATCTGCTGCCAACATCCCAGAGGGAGACCGCTGGAAACTCCCTGGGGGTTTATTTTCATGTGCTGATGGGTCAGAGTTCTTTTGGTGGCAACGAGGAAGACCTACAGGATACTAGGCAGGTTGCTTTAATTTTGTGGCTGATTGTTGTAAGATCGTCAAAAAGCTTACATAGACAGGCAGTTCGCATTAGCATTACTCACAAACGGTTTTGTAAATCGAATGCAATCAAAACCAATTGAATCTGCTGTTCCATGCAGCCTTCTAAACAAATTTTAGAATTTTAGAGGCATTTAAAGTTGCTGATAACCGCAGAGAGGCGCTGTCAAACAGGGTGTGAATCGTTTTATCTGTATGGTTGATTAATGGCCTTATCTGCTGCCTGGTGGGTAAAAATGTTACCTTGTCTATTTAACCTTGTCCTGAGAGGTAGAAATACCTCAGAATGCACACAAATGTGTACGCACTGGACTCACACAGGTTTGAGGAAGCCTCCCACAGAAATTAAATCCACGATGCAAGATTATCAGATCTAACCAACCACCAAAGTCATCATCTAGCTCACTAATGGAGTTCTGTAACATATATCTCCGACTTTCTCCAATAGGACTATTATGTATAAAATAAAGACTTAAATTTTTTTTTCTTGTAGAGAATTCAAGAATTATTTTGGTGCCTTTTTTGTCCACTTATTTATAGACAGACTGTGATTGTGGAAAACATATGACATATATGACGCAGTTAATAGTGAATAAACGATACTCACCTCTGCTAACACTCACAAACGAACATATACAGAGATTTTATTTGAACTCATATTCCAAGCCAAATCTTGCGCACAGACACCGGTACCGACAAAGATTAACGCTTTCATTTCCCTGACAACACCCGACGCGTGCGCTCGCACACACACACACACACACACACACACACACACACACACACACTCACGTAGTTATGAAAAAGGTCTGGGTGGTTCCTCTCAATGCCGTCATCTAGTATGGTCACCACCACATCTTTACCCGTGTAGCCCCTCTTCCAAGCCCCCATGATGTTCATGTCCGACTGGCAGTTATTGACATCACCGTTACAGTGCTGCAGAGGCAGAAGCAGAGAAGAGAGAGGACAACATTTGAGGAAGGGGGTTTTGCAGATGCGCAGTGTTAGTTTCTGAGAGTACCCACATTAGCTGACAGCTTTCGTTGCGCAGTCTGACATAAAACAAGGCCAAACATGATCATGTCAGGCCTACGTTTTCACAAAAATCGCAGCTTACTTTGGAAAAGGAAAAAATGTGTGAGGAAATACGGGCCGTCAGTCTATCGAAGGATCTTTCACCTCATCTGTAATGTGAGTGAAGGATCCTACTGTTTTCAAACATTTCTGACATGATAAAAACAGTATTTATCAATTAGTTTTGTCAGATGTAAATTTTAGGTCTGTACGGTCAGGCTGTTTTCCAGCCAACATAGAAGTGGATTTTTTTTCTTTTAATTTCATGATTTAAAGAAAAGAGTGATCCTAAATACATCAAGTTATGGCGCAAAAACAAGTGGCAAAAGGTTTAACACACTTTCCTTTTTTACCCTGTGACCTCCTTAAATCCATCAGCACTTAGTCATAAACTCTAAGGCTCTGTTTACATTAATTCATTTCACCATTTCTTCGCGTCGGCGTCTTGCAAACTATTTACATTTACACACAAACGGGGATCGGCTGATTCGCTAGTCACATGACTAATCAGCCCTTGCTTTATTATTTATTATGCTTTATTATTTATTCTTCGGCGACAACAACTTGGTCCACGAAATTGTCCCACCATGCACTGCTTCTTCCCGGTCTAACCCAAAAGCGGCGCTCCATGTACGGCTTGCGTTGCTGCAGTGGCTGGGTTCTCATCATAAAAGCTTGTTGAATCTGGCGCCTCCTGCCACGTATTGTTGTGCACAGCGTACTACCAGCAGTAGGACATGGAGCAGGCTCCCATGCTGATCGTGGTTGTCCATGATTTCCATATTCTTCTCGGTGACACGAATAGAAAGGAAATGTGTAACTGAAGTGAAGCAGCCTGTTTGTTTTTAGTTTCCCAGCACTCAAGTCACATGACCAACGATACCAGCCTAGCGAATCAGGGAGGAGTACGTCCGCAGTAGCTAGAGCTCAGCACTGCGGATCCTCGTTTCTCCCCGTTTACAACTGCTAAAATCAGCATCGTATGCGAATGCTTACTTGGGCTCCGGCGTCTTTGAATCCTTCCACCTATGAAGTCGTATTCCAGTATTTTAATGTAAATGGACAGTGCATCCGCGATAGAAACGATATAGAAACAGATTAGTATAAATGGCACCCAACACAGCTGGCTCTCAACCAATCACAACAGGTTATTTTGTTGTCCCACAGTTTATCCAGTTGGGTTATTAAATGCTAGCCTGATTAACATAGACTTTCAAATCTCTTCGAGATTCTGGTCTGACCAAGACCATAACGAATACGATTCGAAATGGCCTGGTCAACCCGCCTCCCTCGGGTTGCTACTGGTTGTGGCCAGAAAAGGCTGTGCCTAAGCTTAAGCCAATCACACCACTCTTTCCTCTGACGTATGATTTAGCTACCAGCGGGGCTAACTGGTAGATTAAACTCTTACCAAAGCCAGTAGGGAGCAAGCCAGGCGAAAACGTCTTTCCTGTCAAGAAACGATTCAAGGGCTGTTCTTTGCTCGATTTTTAACGAGAATCTCCCGTCGAACACTTTCATTACAGCATCTACAGCAGTGTCAAAAGCTTGATGCTGCTCCATGTTGATATTGAATGAAGCGCTTCCGTGTACAATCCATGGGTTGAGTGGCAGTTCAACCACGTCACTACCTTGAACCCGCCTTGGTTGGCGCTGCTCAAAGTTGATTGCTTCCCGACAAAGTGGGTGGAGTTCCCATTTTTTCGGGAACTCGAATCCACCTGAATGAGCAGTTGGCCTGAGTAAGTGTAGCAGAGCCGAAGGTGTTGCGTCACTGCGAGGGCGGAGCCTGGGTAATTAAATGCCCCCTTTATGCTCTCAACACACTTCTTCGACCTCTTCGAATGGGGAGTCGCAAAAATGGTCTCAGTCTCAGAAATATGTGGAACAATCTGAGGTGTTGGCTGCTCTTGTTGGTGCTTTAGCTTTGCTCTGGTTTTTAAAAAAAGACCAAAGTCAAAGAGGACAAAGATCTGGATCATGGAGTGAATCTGCAGAGCGCATTGGCTATGTTGTTGCATGCATAATCGAAATAGAGATGTCGCACAATTTTCCAGCATCTTAAGTCTGAGCTGGCAATTCAATATCTTTCACTCCAAATGTAACTCAAAGGTATTGTATGTCCCACAAGCTTTTATCTACTTAAAAGTGATATTAAATTCCATAATTGTCAACTGATGATAAACCTCTTCACCTACTTCACTTCCTAAACCAGAATCATTTTAGTCAGTCGGTTCTGACAAACTTCAGTGTGATTCAAGTATTAAAACTCACACTCGTGTGTAATCACTGTGTCCATACAATCGATGTAAAGAGATTAAATCTGTGCTCTTAAATAAGTCTCTAATTCTAGAATAAGATTTTTTTTAAAGGTGTAAATGAACCAACACGCAGAGCTGAGTTCAGTGGTCCACTAAAGCAACTTTGTTGAACATGATCAGAGGAAACCTGAAAACATGCACAGTTCGAGGAGTTCCATCCTGAGGCTTGAAACAGGGGGAAAAACAAACTCTGGTCAAAGTATCAGGAGTTATCTGTATTAAGTTAACAATTGACTGAGCTAAGACACTCAACCGCACATACACACACACACACACACACACCAAAGCGTAAACTAAATGAGCAGTGATCTGATGGTTTATGCAAACAGATGTGATAACTCTAAAAAGCCAGCATTGATTTCATGTGTGTGAGCTGTTTCTAAATGCACAAACATGAACACTTGTGTGGACTTTTCTGTCACAAAGACTTGAAAATAAACACAAAATGTCTAATGACCTTAACGTAACACCTTCCAAACCATCGGACGGCAAACGTTTCATCACTATGGTAACTTGACTCTTACTCAGAGAAAACACAAACAAATCCCTCAGCTCCACTGACAGAGCGGTAATCAGGGCCATGTCATGACCTCAGCAGACCTTTGATCCACACGGTGGATAAATGTTGGCAGCATGCAATCCTCTGAGAGGAACAGCCAGAATTGACGGTGTACTTACAATGTACCACATACTGCTCCACTTGGCATCATTATAGAATATGTTGTTTTGGCTGTGGGCGGGGCTTGTCAGGGAAAGAGGTGGTGCTGGTTTGTAATCTCTCTTGATCCTCCTCTTCACCACCTGCTGTTGTATCCACTCCACCTGAAACAAACACACATAGGACGGGGTGCATCAGAAGCTGGGGTGGCTTTAAAAAAAAAACAACAACACAGAGTTAAAAAAGAAAGAAAAGACAGAGGCTGAAAAGAACTTGATTTTATTGACACTAAAGAGGAACTGAAACGTAAAGTTTTGTTGTGGAAGCCTTCCTATCGTCTTGAACTAATACGTTCACAAAATGTATCCTTTTTTTTTTTTTTTTTTTTCCCCCCCATCTGTTAAAATGACCCCTGATGCATTCAGCCAACAAAGGTTTTGCTGTGGACTCATCAGTACATTTCTCCCCATTTCCAGACAGACAAACACACACATGCATATATGCACCAAAGACCTAAATGTCTCCCAGGTAACATCAATCTCTCAGATGTTATGGGCTCGCTTCGAGGTGCGATGCATTCCTTGGCAGGAACCTCTCCCCAGTTTTAGACGGAATTTTCCGATTTCAAAATCAGCAACGCTGGATCTGAACAAGACAGCTGGACCCACTTGCTTGGCCCTGGTCGACTCCTTTTCAAGCCTTTTCTGTGTGTTTAGTCTCGCAGACTTCGCCTTTCTTAAAAGACTCCATTATGAGTTCACATGCACAAACGATGACCACACTGCAACTGAAATACTACCGGACACATAACCCAAGCAGGAGAGAAGCAGCTTGGGACGTACACATTTCTGTAAAAAAAGTATTTAAGTGAGCACCAAAAACAGGACTTTAAGGTTACAGCTTGTGCAAATTATTATGGGATTTTATCCTTTTATTTTAGGTGCAGCACAAGTTCAACTGTAATATGTTCTGGAGCTACAGATTATTTACACAGTATCCTCAAAAGAGTGAAATCCCTTTGAGATGCTCACTGCATCATCTAGTGTGAACTAAAGGTCTCCAGCGTGCACATGAAGTACTGACAAAGAGACTAAACTCAAAAGAAAATCGATAAAATCATTTTCACGCTGCGTGGTGTTTTTTGTTTGCCAGCTCCAGAAAAGCCTAGAGCTTATTGAACGAAGTCCCTCGATAAAGACAAAGCATTTTTTTTCCACATCAATAAAGCTTCAGCGGGACTGAGAGGAGAAGAGAGAGGGGGGGGGGGGTAGCTGACATGATGACTGAGGAGTGATTATCTGGTCTCATGCACTGAAACAATCTGCCATGATCTCCGGAGAGTTGGAGCGCGAGGCAACAAGACAAGATAAGATGAGAGGAGGGGAGGCGATAAAGAGTTGAAGAGTACGAGTCCCAGGGGTCGATAAAAGAAGGCTGAGCTGGAAGAGGAGGGATGTTAAAACAAAAAGCAAGAGAGACTAAAAGATAGCAAGAGAAGGCAGGATAATTGATTTTAGAAATGGAATTACCTTCATAACACAGATAAGATGACTCATATTGATTATGAAGGAGGGAAAGAGAGAATTAAAAAAAAAAAAAAAAAAAACACTTGTATAGGTGATGTAATTTAGTAACTGTTGGAAGCTCCCATGTAAGACTGCAAGAAGATGGGGAGAAAAAGAAAGAAAAAGAAATCCAGGGGAGGGAGAAATGTAAAGAGTGGAGAGCCAGTAAAAGCCTGATGCTCCTCTCGTCTGCCAAGGTCTCAGCTCATTTCACTTAAACATCTTAGGCAGAACTATCAGCTTCAAAGTGACCGTTTACACACGCCATTAGCTTCAAAATAACACTGTCATCAGGAATTGTGCGTGAATGTATCTGCTCAAAAGTACTGGTGTGTCATTACAATTTGCATAGATTAGCGTAGCAACAACCACAATCTTTGATAAGCAATATAACTTATCTGCTCTTCTCCGTAAATTGGCACTCCCAAAGTGGTCCGATGGAAAATTAAGTACTGCTCTCCCATCAGCACAAATCCTCTCCTACTGCCATTCATTTTCCAGCAGACTGACTTCACAAATGGCAGAAAATGTAAAGAATTTCATAGAATTTTTGCTTTAGTGGCTGAAGACAAGAAGGGATCAAACTCACAACCTGAATGTATCAACTGGACTCCAGAGCCTTTTTAGAAAATAAACTGAATCTCTGTAGCTGACAGTGAACATAAGTTTGGTCCCAATGAGGAAGATTTGCTGAGTTTCCCAAAAATTAAACAAGAACTATCCAGAATCCGGAAGATTTATTTTCGAACCGAAACAACGTCAGCAGCGATCATCAATGTGCTGATCGAGTTCTGAGGCCAAAAGAAAATTACTCAAGTAAAAGGTGAGAATATGTATATATATAAAAAAAAATAATAATAATAAAAAAAAGGTCCAAAGGTTTCAGTGGAAATGTGGGTGACTATTGGTGGAGTTAACATTATTTCGAAGTAACTCTCCTGGTATTTACACAGAGAGCTACTTCAAATTTACAGTGAGAGCAGCTGATAATTTACTTCTATTGATTTTCTCAGCAGCAAAGGCCTTTTCAAAGAGACAGGGTCCACCAAAGTCTAGTTATTACAAAGAAAAGATTACAGAAAGAAAACTGCCTGGATGTCTGTGCTAATTACTCACAAGAATGTGGCACACTTACAAACACATTCTAAACTAAACTATCAAAAATTATGTAATCAAAACTTATCTTAACCTGTTTATTCTTAGAAACTCACAGCATCATAACATCACAAAACCATCATTTGTTTCCAGTAGCTGCTCAACAGACTTAAGCTAACAGACACACACTGTGATGAAGAGGGATACTGGTCCATTAGTGTTTCTGGAATGTCTTTATTAAACTGTCCTCTTCATATCGTGCACCACACTGTCTCTCAGTCAGGTTTCAGAAGACTTGACCATTCCAAGACATTCATTTTCTTCATTTTCAAGCACTCTGCAGCTGATTGTATGTGCTTTGGAATATCATCTTGTTGCATCATCCCACCTCTGCTAGGCTTCATTTTGTGGACGGCTGCCATGACTCTCTCCTGTAACCATCCCGTGTTGCTGCCTGACACACCAAAGTTCTCCCGAACCAGGATATTTTCTCCAACCTGGTCCACAACTAAGAGGAGATTCTAATGGGAAGAGCAGCAACACCAACTGAATTTCTTCCACGAGTGGACTGCACTGGATCTTAGGAAATGCCCTTTGTGGTTTTATCCTTCTTCCAATAACAGCAGTAACCAGACAACATGACTTTTTTTTTTTTTTTTAAGATCATGGGGGGGGTTAACCTCTGCAACCCACACTTTGCCTGTCCGTTCTCTATTTCAAACACCTGTCTCCAAGCAGCTTTTGAAGTCATTAAAACAGATGTTTACTTACATTTTCCAGCCCATAATGTAAATGATTACTCGGTTTGTTCAATAACAGTTTTCAGCAGGTCTGAAAAGTACAACTCTTTGTGTGTTATTAGTTTAGTCAGATCTAGTTTTTCTAGAATTGTGCCTCAGATGACGGTGAGACCAGAATTCAAGAGTAAGCTCCACAGAAATGTTGGTCATTTTAAAGAAAATGTTTCCTTGGATGTAAGCAAGAGTGAACTGAATAAATGTCCATGTGTTTAACTCTACCTTGTTCTTCGTTATGGCAAATTTTTAATACCCCAAAGTTCACATTATTTTCACATTTTAAGTGATTCTCTGCTTTTCGTCTTCTTCCCTCTTCTGTGGTTACACACTTGGTCCTGCATTTCTTTACTTGGATTAAAGTGAATTAAAAAGAAAAGAAAAAAAAATACGCGTACACACGTTTGTCCTCTCTTTGCAGGACAACCAGACAAAGACGATAGTATTCAATCGTTTTTCTATAGCCATCAGGGACAGTGTGATCCTTTGTTGTTGCTGCTAAGAATCCCTCGCTGATAACAGCCTGTAGTTATCCACATCTATTGTATCACATATGCCAGAGCCAATCCAAACAAAGACAATATTGCCTTTCACTATTGCCCGTAAAACTTGCCCATATATCAATGCCATTGTTTCAGTGCCAATTCTTGGCTGGCTCTGAGGCATCACAATCTATTCAATTAATTTAACTCCAACTTGGTGGAGAAGAAGAATGATCTGCTAAGCACCTGTACTTCTTCAGCCCTCTTTTTTTTTCTTCTCTTCTCCCAGCACAATTCCCTCTGTTATCTTATTAGTTCAACCTTTCTCATCTCTCTCTCTCATTTACACCGTCTCGCCGTCATCTTATTTTTGCACTTCTAATCTGCAGATGCCCATTCCTCTCTCGGATGGCCCGTCTTTCCCTCCCAATCCCACTCCGACCCTGGTCCTCCCTCCCCCTCTCTCGCATTTGCTCTCTGTGTAAGGGTTTGCAGGTGGCTCTTGCTGGCTGGGTCAGTAACCAGGGAAAACTGGGGAAGAGTTCACTTCATCAGAACAAATTGATCCACTGTCACTGCTGCTTTTGTGACGATGTTTGAGCTGCAGGCAAAAAATGTAAGCTGGGAGTTTGAAAGACGGGCCAAAGACCAGTGAGCTGAGTGCTCACATAAACCTTTGGCCTGACAGCAGAAGCCACTTTTAGCACTTTCTGAGGTATATTTTGAGAAACTCTACTCAGAACTGGAAGATTGCGTGAGCGGTAGAGCTGTGCTGATCAGACGTAGGTGGTTGCACTATTTAAAGTTAATCTGTTAAACAAATTCAAGGCAAAAACAGACTCTGAAGTCATTAGCATTACATATAACATTACATAAGCATTCTGGCTTAATGGAAATCTAAACCTGGAACTGTGTGGAGTCTCATTGTAACTAGGTGTATGTAAATGATCTAAAATGTCCATACAGGTACACAAGCTCTGTCTGTGTGGTGTTCTTGATGCCACGAATGTGATGTCTGCAAACTTATGAGCACATCCCAGCAGTTGCCAACCACACTTGGCTGGCAGTTTTCCTTCTCGCATCTAGATAAATAACTTCAAGTAAACTAGTGTCTAGCTATGTGAAATAGGCTGGAATTAACATGCTCCTGCGGCAAAACAACAGAGCATCACAGACAGACAGCTGCAAAGGCGCTCAACAGTTGCATCCCTCTGCTAATCTCTGCACAGACTTCAAAAGGACATCATAAAAGGAGAAACAGCCACTGCAGTGCTGTAATCACTGTTTACAGTCAACTTCAAATTGTTGGAAAGAGATTTCAGACAAAGCAAAGTAAGAACACTTGAGCTCATTTCACACCAAAAACTAAAGCACACCAACTAGAGCTACACCAAAAAAACTTTTTTTTTTTTTTAAATAAACTGTGGCTGTTCAAACACTTACAGTCATACATTAGTACACATGTGCAAGGTGCAGGCCGAGTGCTGCCTGAGACACGGGAACAGGTTCATATTATTGTGATTGATGATCTGCTTGGATTTCTCTGCTCATTGGAGGCTTAGCCAAGCCCTGAAATCTTTTACCATCGTCAAGTTATAAGACAAATATAAAATGTAATACAACAGTCATGGTTTGTGGAGCTCATATCTTTGACCCCCCACTTTTTCCTGCCAATAGAACAAAAATCACCTTCTGGTTCTCCTTTTTAATTTGACTTAAAAGCTAAATTCCCAGTGTTGCTGTGGAGTTGGGCTTTGCCATTAAATCCACGACATTCATGTCAATAGATGCTAAATCCAAGTCAAATACAAGAAGTGAAACCCTTCAAGTTAACCTGTTGGTGTCAATAAATTACGAGCCAGTGAATTATAGAAGAAATGGTCACAAAAGGGCACAAGTCAATTCTACCAGTGAGAAACTACATGGAAATAAGGCATAAGCCTAGGAAAGTATCATGATTATTTCAAATAATGGCAATAATATGATTATGTAACAACTGTGACGAGCCATTTATGGTACATCTAATAAATTTTGTGATTTATTTTCTTTTTCTTTTAAATCAAAGACCATTAATAAAAGATGGCTGCATGTATCAATAGGTCAGCCCTGTTTTATGAACTGCCATTGGGATGCCTCAAGTTTGCTTTTTTGCTGTCACCATCTTGCTCTTTTTGAATCCAGAAGTGACTACATTTGGACGAGATGGTGGCAGTGCAGAGTGATACTAGATAGAAACAGTAGTTTCTGATGTCATTACTTTCAGAAGGACAAACCGCTCAGAATGTGTGAATCTAGTTGACTGACCATTTAGATACACAGAGCAATTTCTAAAAAAAAAAAAAAAAAAAACTTTAGTTTCAGTGAACTGGATATAATTTAGGACAAATTTAGGAGAAATAATGCCATATCAACAGTGCCCAGAGACATTTATCCTTTAGATTTACGGCCATTCATTTGGCAATTAGTTTTACTTATAATATATATATAATATATATATAATATAATTAGTTTCCCCATCACTGCTGTCAGTAGCCAGTCCTCATCCGGTCTTTCGGTTAAGTCTAGTGATTCGGGCTGCTGCAGAGGTCAGTGTGTTTTCCTGCCTGGGTTGGTCAAAGATCATCATCACAGAAGAGTAACACATTCCAAATTCTTTCAAACCAAATGTTAGGCTACATTATCTATCAAGAGAGATGGATTTTTGAAAAGACACAACTAACCCTAACCCTGCAAAACAAGCCCAGCCACTGTAACGAAACAGGGCCACACACCCGACTTAAAGCTGAAGCTGCCCAATGGTGTGTGCAGATACGTTGGCCTCCCAAACCTGCCACAAATTCAGCTCAGGGTATACCTAGCAGCTCCCCGGGAGAAAGAGACAGGTGAACAAAGTGTCACAACTTTGTCTATTTGCTAATATTTTCATTTAAAACAAAAAAAACATTAAGAAAGCAAAAAGCTCATCCATCTGTTGCAAGATATTAAAGTGCATTGCTTATTCCTTTTTCCTATTATTATCAGGATTTTTAAAATATTGCATTATTAATTTCCAAGATGTTATGCAGGGAAGAGGGAAGAAAGAATGGTTAAAGGTAAGGTCCAGGTCTGGTTTTATTCAATCTTTAGTCATTATTTTTGGGCACTACAAAAGACCTTGTGAAAAAGACTGTATGTGACAGTTCAAAGTAGTTTTATTCATCTTTATTACTCAAAAAGAAAATGACTTGCAGAATGGAAGCAATTCTTGTTGTTTTAAATTCAGAATCTAACCATATTTATTTATTTTATCATGATTTGAAGTGAAGTGGTGGGCTTTGTGTCATTGTTGCTATATGGAAAACGAAGCTTGTGATAACATGAATTTAGCTAAACCTGTGGGGAGGATTGAGAACCATTTCATGTTTCTACCCCAGCAGCTCAGTAGTGCCGTAACTTTTCAAATTAAGGTAAGAAATTAGTCTTAAGACGTCTAAATTACATTGATCGATTAACGACATAATCCAATAGTTTGTCTTCAAGTCAAAGACATAATGAATTCCCTGTGGGTCCTGATCTGTCAAAGGCTAAAAACACAAAAACACAATAGTACGGAGACCATAAAATATCTCATCTCAAGTAGTATTGCAGTAAAAATACTCATAGCTGGAGGCTCTATATTCCTAGTAAAACCACAGCGAATGAAGAAAGCATATTAAAGGAACTCAGTCATCCATTTCCAAGTGAAAGATGCTATCCTGACTACTGTCTGCATCCTAACAAGTATTCTCCTTATACTTGTGAGGCACAAAGTGTTTAATAAAGTTTTGAGTTGCCGAAATAGACGTAGTTTGCATGTGTTTCTCTTGTGTTACTCCAATTCTCCTTCAAAAAAGAACAGTTAAAATGAAGACAGACTCTTTCCAGGTGAATGACCTTTAACCCAGGCTGGAAAAAGAAACGGCCTTTGACCAACAAGGAGGTGATGGTGCAATTTGGCGGGTGCCATAAAGTGGTAATCTGTGCTGAGCTGCATCACCATAGTAACATCCGTTCCAATAAGCACTGC
This sequence comes from Odontesthes bonariensis, assembly GCF_027942865.1. Lineage (NCBI taxonomy): Eukaryota > Metazoa > Chordata > Actinopteri > Atheriniformes > Atherinopsidae > Odontesthes > Odontesthes bonariensis. The sequence continues at coordinate 21,879,645 of NC_134511.1, forward strand.
GGATGGCAGGGTGCGCCTTTCATGCCATCGCTACACCCCTCTGACTCACTCACACACAAAACATACATGGCTGTCATTACAAAAACCTGACTGCAAAACATCATCAGCATTATGCCAAACTGGCAGTCATGTTGAGTTCAAACCCATAGACTGACCAGCAGATTATGCTGAAACGATAGCAACTGACGGCTCAATTTCTCCTCTGTTTTCCTCTTTCATGATTTGGTTTCCCCAATTCATCTTTTCCTTCCTTCACCCTCTTTCTGTCGTAACAGCTCATTTTCTGTTTTCTCTCATTTAACCTCCTCTCTGATCCATTCTTCTAAAATCTCTCGGTCTCTCCGCCAGCTGGCATCAGGACACAAACCTTCCACCACAACGGCACGGTGTTAGGCCCAAGACGGTAAGAGAACCAGAGAAACAGGGAGGGAGATGAGACAACAGGTGAAAAAATCATGAGTGGATCAGAGAAAAATGAACAAACAGCTCATGTAGATCAAAATAAGTGGATAACACAAGGTGGCAGGTGCTGTCGTTTTCTTTTCAAGCTAATTTCTACCGGTTTAATCCTCTTTTTTTAAGAATCACACCAGTGCATCGTTACCATTCTTCACCATTTATTTATTCAACTAAACTGGTAAACTGGTTCATCAAAGACAGACAGAAACAAAGATGGAAAAATACGGTAAAGATAAAGAGAACAAGGTTTTCATTCATCGAGAATATGAAGCCATCTACTTTAGAATTCTAACCCTGACATGACTGAAGAAGTGTTTTGAAAATGTATGCAAAATGCGTTTCCATTGAACATACACAAAGTTTGATTAAGCAAGGCCTCTACTGAGTTTTGGTGAGTCAGACTTCCTTTAATTACAATTCCTGGTGGAATGATGAGAAAAGCACAGTGAGCACATATTAATATAAACCAGGGCCACTGCTAGCCATTTCATTGGCCAAAGCACAACTGCTTTGTGGACCCAACCAAAAGTAGATTAATTCCATATTTGCAAGTGCAATTGGCTTCATTTCCAAAATAGCTGATTTTACAATAACAATGTCGCCAAACATTAAATCAATAGATTAAATTGATAAATAAAAACCCTGTACAATGACTCCTACATAAATAACAGAAGAACTGCACTAACTTTAGAAACATAGTCTATTCAAGTAAGATTGCTAACTAATATTGAAAGATAGCGCAGTGACCATGAAGAACTGCATTAATTTATCCATTGCCCGACACCTGCACAAAGTAAAATAAGTAGCTAGCTAGCATTAATTACTTACAAATAACAGTATACTGAAGTCTGAACTTGGCTAGGACATAGCAAACTACAGTTTTCATTGTGTTAACGGTAGCTAATGTTACCAGGTTATGTGAGCATAGGCATGCATAGAAGAGATAACTGTTACAAAGTTCCTCGTATTTAACAAGTGACATTTCAAATGTGGGCTTACCTGCAAGCGATGCACAAGCACCATCTCGCTGTCTCTTCTTTTTTGTCTTTTCCGCCCCCGATTTTTGATGCCTTCTCGAGGCCATGTCCAAACACAGTTGTTTGTCAAACTCGAATTTGAGCCATAATCAAACAGAACAGACCCCAAGGGGATTGGAGAGGGGGTGCAGGCTACAATTCAATAAAATGTGGCAACCGTTCTCTTCATTGGTTGGAGGCTCGAGTCTGAAACACAGCCTGATCTGATTGATTCATGTTGACTTGCCATATAGCAGATTAGTTTCTCTCAAACAATAATAATGCAGAGGTTGATTCATAACCCAGGGGCCTGGCGGGTTTGGCTGGTTTAGTGAAGGCTTGTAGAAAATATCACAGGTTCAGACGTGTCAAGTCAAAAACTAACAATGCAGAGTTCTGACAAACTTATACCTTACAGAATCATTGCATGTGATAGGCTGTGTTGACTTCCACCTCAATCTGTCTCAGCAGTGCTCATCTGCCTCAATTAGAAAATACAAGGCCACACAGTCCAACTCAAAAATGGCCCCACTTGTGAACTAAAATTGTTAAATGAGAAATATCAGTTGTGTTGAATGAGTTCTGCAACAGTACTTCTGATTTGGGTCAGGTTTGGGTGGTTTGTTTAATCATCTTTTTGCAGGTTGGGTGGAGCATACAAGGTACGGCTATTGAATAAAACCCTGAGCCACGCATCACTAAGGCACAGGCACTCTGTCAACATCCAGATATCTTGTGCAGTCTGTGGGGTGAAATGAATTTTTCAACAGAGCACCACCCAAGTGAACAGGAATAAACTTTGCTGAATGTTACTGGCTGCCTTTTGAATCAACCTGCAGGAGCAGGCTGGACAAAAACCCCCACACACACACACACACACACACACACACACACACACACACACACACACACACACAGACCTGACAGCAAAATAGTGGTGGTGTCCAAGTGAAAAGTATTGTTTTTGGTTACGCTGGTTACCGTAAGTGTAACAAAGTCCTTGTGACAAAGAACGCAATAGAAAATCCTTTAAAACTTTGCCCGTCCAAACATATATGGGCTGTAGTTTCAACTGCTCCCATCTAGCGCAGATATGTTTTTGATGACCACAGTGCACTTGGTAGGCTACTATGAATTATTATGGCAATAATGCATGTTTTTGGAAGAAAATTCACTTTGGTGAGGACTTTTGCATCATTTCCTGACTTGACGCACTCTCCAATCTCACATGGTGGCTCACTCTAACCTAACATGGTTCTAACTGAAGCGACTAATGTCTCAATGACTTGTTGTTTTAACAGACAGATGAAGCTATTAATGTTACATATCCCATGTCTGGCTCTGAAAAGAACAATATAAGATTTTCCTGAATTGTGATCCAATATGTCTATTTAACAGTTTCTTTCTGGAACAATGCTGCATTATTATACCTGCCCTACCATGCACATGTGGAGTTACAAAAGAACATTTTAAATAGCTATATGTATACATTGATAAATTCTGTTTTTCATTACACCCAATGGCCGGTCATGAAAACCTAAAACAATACATTGACAGTTGAAAATGAATCCAGCAATAAGGACTTTTGATCATTTGCCCCCTATTATTACCTGTTATTAGCATAGTCTGATTAATAACTCACGTTCACATTATTTGCATATTTGCACCCTTTGCATTTGTAATGTTTGCATCCATCCAAAGTCTCAATTATATTCATATCCATCAGAACACAGAGCATTAAGGCCTGAACATAGATGTCCACGTTGGTGAATTACAAGTACAGGTCTACATGTCAGGGCATTGTGCTGCCACTTGTGTCAGTCTAATAAATGCAATGAGCAATCGGAGCGGCTCTTAGTTCTGTTGGCATTGTTGTTGATCCTTTGGCTTTGTTCTACTGTGAAAAAAACAGAATTCAAAGTGGAGAAAGTTCTGCTTTGTGACTGAGCGAAACCAACTGTTAAGATAAAGATTTTCTAATGCAGCTGATGCCATTGTTTTCCCTCTGCGTTTCTGTGTTTAGCTCCTCCCGGATCACGCTGATTTTCAACTAATACCCAATCAAAAAATGTGTACCTTCATTTAGGGATTTTATGCATTGTTGGCTTTTTGGTTGACTGCACATCTGTTCTTCTGCATTAGAAAAGAGGCATTTGCGATGGCTGAGAGTAACGCAGACGGCTACATCCCTGAAGGTACAACACAGCTCAAGCGCCCTGTTTTCACTTATGTGTGTGTTGGGTCCATAATAAACATCTTATAATAAACGGATTATGTCTTCAACATTAGCAAATGCCCTCCTTTTTTCTGAGAACTTCTGCGTCTTATTCAGCCAACATTGGTATTTACATAATACTGTATATGGATCATCTTTACTTCAGCAATGGAGGCCCATCCCATTCATTTTTCTGGAATATGCGGATGTAATTACCATGACAGAATGACAGTTATAATTCATGGGGAGAAGCAAGTTAAAAGAGGCATCCGTTGTCATTTTTAGTAGCAAAAATCATTGGGAAAGGTTTTATGAACCATTATGCATGCACGTGTTACACAGACTCCTATTATCTAAATACCAATGTTGGCTAAAGGAAGTTTTCAGTTGACTGTGATGGAAAACACAGTGTTCTGTTTGACCGTAAAGCTTGTATTTTGTTAGCCTTATTGCTAAACTTCCTGGCACATTGTGTCGCATCTCCTCCAAAATGAAAATATTTCAACATCTGCACATCTATCAAAGATTATGATGGCTTTATAGGAATGAATCAACTTTTGGTTGACTTGCATACGAACACACATGTAGAAACAAGGCGTCAAGAGCATTCGGGCTCCTCTCTTGCCCAAAAAGTGTCTTCTTTTTACAGCAGCCTTACTGTTCTGCACTGAGCTCAGTTGGCGCAGGAGACGTCAAGTCTTAGGACAGAAAAAAAAAAAGCAGCCCAACCTATAAAATGAAGGCCAACAGAAATGACAGTGTAGGGTGGCTCACAATTAGTAGACTTGGCTACTCTGGAGCTTAGGTCATGCATTGTAAAGCACCAATGTGCGTCATATAAAATGCAATTAACGTGTATTTATGTCTACATATTGCTACTAAGATCAGCCTATTCCACACTGCTTAATTCAATGATTGTTTATTCTGAATATGACAATCAGGTTAATGCAATCAGAAGAATCCGTTTACATGGCAGTGTCTTAATCAGGGTGAAGCGTCAGTTGGGTTAATATCAGAATATTGCTGTGCGTGACGACACAGTCAATAGCCAAGCCTGTAGCTAATACACAGAATATATAGGTTAATATTGTATTTACAAGGAGTGCCTGATTAAATAATCAACAGTTATCAAAACACTGTCAGAAATATCCTCCTCCGTGTGTATACAGGACTATTTGCGGCCAATTATCTTCACTAAAAAGCAAGCATACACAATCGAGACATTAGCAATTGCTCTAGTGAGAAAAGCCCGGCAGTCTGCCAAAAACATGGTTTCTGAAAAGAATCGTCACATATCTTTGGTTTGATGAAACCATCTTAACTCAAGGTCCACCTGGTACTTTACAACGATTGAGTTTGGTGACATGATATCATCATTCGTTCGGAGGTCACCTGATAGCCACGGAGTCATCTCCACCACAACTGAGCCACTCCATCTAGACATGAATACCATGAAACATAAATGAACGGTAGCTCCGCAAAGCAGTACAACAGGGCTCACCTTGGGCTCCATTGAGATGAAACTATGGCGACCACGGCTGGACAACGTTGATCTCTTGATAGTCCGACTATGGAAGAAGTGATAGTGGTCTTTGAGATCCCCAATCTGCAAAACACAAATGCAGACTTAGTTATATATGTCACCATCATTGCTTAAACCGTTTTCAGTCCTCTGGCTTTAACAATATCGTAAAGATGTTTTTAATGGTACTTTCTTTTTTTTCTTTTTTTTTTCAAAATACCGGTCTTTCTGCAGGTTTTTTTTAATGGATTTTTGTTGTCTCGTGATCTTCTGTCTCTTCATGTAATCCCAAACTGGCTCCATGATGTAAAGACTGGGGCTCTGTGGGGGGCACAGCATTTACTGCAGGACTCTTTGTCCTTGATCCTGAGGATAAACATTCATTACTTTTTATAACTTTATGGCTGCATGTTTTGTTGGCATGCTGTAGAATGAAAGTGGTACCGATCAGGTGCCTTCGGGATGATTTAATGTGCTGAACAGGAGGCCAAAGCTCCACAGTGTTGAAACTTTTTCTTGGTACTGTATAACCAAACATGGGGTCCTGGAGTTTGTGAGTGAGCTCCACAAGTTAAGTACTTGATAAGTACCTTAAAAATGCTTTCATAAAAAGCTACTTTTTTTTATGTTATGGCATTTTTTACTTTGTATTTTTCACATTAAAGTTTTTAGCATTATTTGAGATTATTACAAATGAACTTGGGGATCAGACAGACAATGGAAGACAAGCCAAACTAAAATAGATGAAGCGACATAAAAACACAAAGACACACTGAAAGTCAGACAAATGTATGGACACACAATCAGAAAAGGGCTGAGTGACATTGAATGAGGACAAAGGATACACAGGCAGACAATTATAGACAGACGGCAAGCTGCTGGATGCTGATTACTTTTAATAATTGATAAGGGGCCCTCTGATGATCAAACTATCATGGCTGCCAAGGGTACTATGGTGTGTCACTGATCCGTGGCTGAAATCCACCACCACAGGGCCCATTAGATCAGCTTTCAGCTCATGTCCATGCAAGCATTCTGCTCCTTACGGACTGATAAAACGGGAAACAAGCAAGGGCCAATAAATTCACATTTACAACCTTTAGCACAGTTCAGCATGTTCTCACCTCCTCGTTTTTAATCCTCAACAACAGGACCAATGGAGCTTGAGTTGTAATTGCATTGACGACACCATGCGATCACAGGCAACAGTATGTGATCCTAGCACAAAAAAAACCCAAAGAGAATCACAACTTCGGCATGAACTTTGGTTTTTGGATTGGACTGGATGGCGTGGTGACTGAGCGGGACAAAACACCACTATCACATCCGTGATTCATGATTTCTGTTGTTTCATAGACTTTTTCACTGAATTAATTAGATTTCAGTGTCACAATCATGTTAAGAACTGAACACAAACTACAGGTTATGGTTGGAATCTGATTATTGAGTTCTGTCCAAATTATAAAAACAAAAACAGGACAGAGACAAACATGTCACAAGAAGATGAGTGATATCACACACACACACACACACACACACACACACACATTAACCCTGCCAGATTCTGCCTATGCAACGCAAAAAAATCCCATGTGTCAACAGAAATGTGAATGGATTGCAAAATGTGTTTTCCAACATCTTGTCATACTGCGCAAATGCCACAGCCCTGCAACAGCTGCTGGGTTAAAATGACATGAAGGAAGCGCAAAACACAACAGCAAAGCACACGATATCCTATCACGAAATGTGACATTTCACACAACAGCGACACAGAAGCAAAACAAGGGACGCACGGATATATCAGCCTCTCATCGGTATCGGACAACATTCAGCTTGTTGACTGCAATCAGCCTATCAGCTAATAGGATAACATCAACCAATGCTGATGGCTGATATCTATATCATGTATCCTCGTTGTGTTGCATGGACTTCCCCCTGAATCTGACCTGATATATTTACATTTGATTTTGTTGGGCACAAATGTGTTGAGCCACATAAGCGCTAAAAAGCAATGAGTCTATTGTGGTTTTACAAGCTAAAGGTGTCCCTATACTGTTTGAAAGAGGACAAATCTTTTCTTACAAAAGCTTATGATAAAGGGCTTTTGATACACTTGTACGAATTCAACTGTGCTCCTTCAAACAGAGCGTGACGACAGATTGGAATACTTTTAAACCGTTCCTTCATCTATTTTTTTGGAAAGCACACTTCTCTATTTCTGTATTATTAAAACTATCAGCATTCATTCTCACGTGTCAGACAAATTATGACTTCCAACAGTGGTATTGGCCACATTACTTCATCCCACAGCAAAAAAAAAACAAAAACAAAAAGAACACAACATTTTAGAAAACCAAATTTCTTCATTTTTCAGTTTCTGTGTTCTGCCTCCGTAACCCCCAGGACTCCATAATAACCCAACTAGCCAAGAATCTAAATAAAAGTCTAAGCTCCAAACCAAAAAGCATGAGGTGAAATAGAGGTTTTGTAGGACTTTTCAAACACGGGATGAAAATGATTAGTATGAGTGAGACGTTTGGGGAAATGGGACTCCTTGGTGCTTGAGCCTTGAAAACTCTCCAATAACAATTCCCAAGCAGGGTCGATGCCTTCAACAAATGATGCAGGAACAGTACAAACAGTACAAATAATCTCTTGAAATGTTATTGATCCAAGCGCCTCCTGCCGCTCGCCCCCCCCCTCTATAGCTTTCAGTGGCCCCACATCCTCCTCCTCCTCCATCTCACCAATTTGCTCAGATATCTGGAGCCTTGTCAGCTGATTTAGACTCAATTTGGGCCACTGTCTTAGTCTGGGAAGGGGGCTCTATGGTTAAGAGGATTACCCAGAATTCCCCAACGAGGTGCTCTCTTACTCCATGCCAACTCTTTTCATCCATCCGTCCATCCATCCTTTCTTTCACTCCCTCATTCTACCATCTCTCAGTGTGTGCTTATCTTTGTCCGATTTCCTCTCTCCAACACTGTCAAGAAGACTATATTGTCCCTCGGCCACATTCTTTCCCTTCCCATCCCCCCATTTTTTCCTTCTTTAACTGCTTTGCTTCCCCTTAAGAATTAAAACCACGCTCAGCATTCATATCATATTATTTTTTGTATCATTTGTCATGATCAGTCAAATCTTTAACAGTCAAGAGAAGTTTAACACTTGTACATCAAGGTGTGAAAAAAAACAATAAAAACAACAACACAAAGTGAGCTCGCTTGAATAGTTCAGTTTCATTCTTCATACATAGTGTTGCAATGATAAAGAGGGAGGGGGTTAATGACAAGGATGTCAGAGTTCACATTAGGAAACCAGAGTGTGCTGTTATCACTCCCATGGGAGAGGCTTTCGGCTGACCCCACAACCAGGAAGTGAAGTAAAACTCTTGTCTATGAGGTGTCAAAGTCCAATGAACGCTCCATATTGAGATGGAAATTAGGGCGAATGGTGGGGGTTGGGGACGACACTCCACTCCACTGGGGAATTCCTATGGGGGTGTAGTATGGAAAGGGGGTTACTCCACACATTAGTTGCTGTCAAAGAGGGGGGATAAACGAGGCCATTAAGGCCTGCTCTCTTGGGAGTATGGTGGGTGGGCAGGCTGGATAAGGTGGAGAGGGAGGGGCAGGGAGGGGGGTTCAATAGCTGTTGACTAGGCTACCCCACAACAACCTGTCAGAATGCCCCCCTCTGTTCCCTGCTGTCTGCACGTCGAACGCTGGCAAGTGCAGGCACGAACTGCCCGTGTGTATCGGTTGTATTGGAGTATGTGTGCGGTCCATATTTGTGTGGCCTGTTACTTTTGTCCACACAGAACACGTTGTTGTCAGACTTTGTAAAAACGTATGTCCAAGTAACCGGAAACTACTCCTCGCTGACCTGTGCAGATTCCTACCCATTCATAAAATTTGATGATGTGAAAAAAATAATAATAATAAATTGGAAAATCTCACACTTTTTACATAAGATATATATTTTTTTTTAACAAATGTGTTTGGGCTGCAGGCAGAGTCCTGTTGCTGAGCATGGCTGAGAGTCAAGGCTAATGAACATGGTAGAGACTACTGAGGCACATAAACTACATATGTATACAAATATTGCTCACTTTTATAACTACTTTCACATCATTTCAAATTCCCAGGTGAAGAACAACCCTGCTTATACAATTTGGCAATACTGGCTAAATGCAAGGGTGCTTAACCTCAAGTCCAAGCAGAGTCCTGTTTTTAAGCAGCTGATAAAGGAAGAAGTGCAACACATTGTCTTGGTCCTTAAAATATTAAAACACACATATGTCGCCTCGTCTTCCGGTGAAGTGCTAAGCTGCGAGGCAAGACATGACTTATCTGGGAGTATTTCTGAATCAGACGGTCCCACTAATGCCAGCTATACTGTGGAACTGAAGAGGGAACAACATTCCTTATCACTCTTAACGCACACCAGAAGAATGGCACGTGTTATATAAGCAGAATCTGTTGCGTTGTGGACGTTTAGATGTCACTTCCAACATCCTAAACCAAACAGCACTGGCTGGTCTCACTTCTGTGCCCACGGAAAGCAGACAGCTGTGGCCGTGAGGCTGAAAAGGGAGTCCACCGTGTGTCAAACAGATCTGTGCAAATGCAGAGAGGAAGGCACCTGTTGTGCCATCCTGCTCCACCGTCTTTGTTCCCTGCAGCTTTTCTCTCCTCGTCCGAGGGTCAGAGTGCCGCTCAAGGAGTAACGAGAGGGTTCGTGGCTCGGGCTTGGTGGCTCAGACCTGTGAGGTCAACGTTTTTGTCGACCGGTGAAAGGTAACAAATCACAATGCTATGCCCCGCACGTAAGAGTTGATGAAAACACGAGAGCACAAAAGGAATTAGAAGCAACTTTAACCGGAGAAATAGGCCACCTACCTGTCCCATGTTCCTATAGCCATATTTTTCCGCTATCCGGTCGGCCACCTCGGGTCCCCCGGGTATCCTGACTGCCCAGTGGTTGGTGTAAATCCGAGCTTCGCACGGCGGGGACGCAAAGCCAAGACTGAGCGCGAGGACGCAGAGCAAGCTTCTTCTCCAAGCGGCGTTGTGGACCATCTTCCCCCCACTTTTAACCAGACTCTTCTCCTCCTCCTCAGCCGACCAGGCAAACAACCAAACTTCTCTTCTCGCCGAGCACGACTCTCATAGAAACACAAATATCCGGGCAACCAAAAAAAAAAAAAAAAATGGGGAAAAAATGAAAAATAAGAAAAGAAAAGAAAAGAAAAAACCCTGAGAGAGGGGGGCAGAGAGGTGAGGAATAAAGCCCCGAAGAGGAAAAATACACCTTATCTCCAAACCTCTGCTTTCCACATGGGAGAGTTGGAAGTTCGTCTGCCCTCTCTCTGCTCCTCTCTCCCTCTTTTTTTTCCACGGAGGACGAGAAGGAAGTGTGCGTGTCCGTGAGCCGTGCGTATTCGCGCGCGAGTTCGTATGTGTGTGCGCGCGCGCGGAGCTCCTCAAAGCTGATTTCTCTTCTCCACCAACAACTCGGATGTTGGTCGCTCAGCTCATCGGGCTTTCATGTGGCGAAATGGCTACAGCGCCTCCCCACAAATAACTAGCTGACACTCTGGAGAGTAGAAACAACTAAAGCCGCGGGGTTTCCCTGCCGAACTCCGCTGGGTCTTAAAGGCACTCTGTTTGGATCCACCGCTCACGCGCCAGACACAGCTCAGGGAGGGGTCAAACCGGGGGCCACAGAGCCACGTTGGGGCCAGCTTCGAGGACTTCCTCCAAGAGGGCCACCGGGGAAAAAAGTCAAGAATTCTACACTTTCGAGCTGGCTGGAAATTATCCACCTAAAACTATTTTTGGATTGACTTTTTATTGTTGCTGTAGCTGTCAAGTGGACTTAAAAGACACTGTGACCCACAGAGGGGTTTGAGAAACATTCAGTGCGAATGTGTAAAAGGGCCCCCACACGTCCAGTGGCGGACCAAGACATCCAGACACAACCACAACCATGCAAATGTGATCTGAGGATGCTCATTGTCTCTGTTTGTTTTGCAGTTGCTTTTAATCATTTTGCTCCTTTTAGTGGTTGTTCTTGTTGTAGTATATGGGTCACGTTGCACCTTAAATGATCATGTCTTTATGTCTCTGTGTTGTTTTGTGATCCAGCTTTTCACATTTCGTGTCTCATTTTGGTCAGTTTAGCGTCTCATTGCGGCCACGTTGTCACTTTGAGGCCATTCTATGCTTTTTTTAGCGTCTCCTTTGGGTTGTTTTGTATCCCTCTCTTGAAAATGTAACATGCTCATGTTTGTGTTACTGTATCCACAGTACAACAGATATCCGAGGTGACAGTAACGCTGAGAGATTATCTTTGCTGTGTGCTTATTTTTTTTCCATCAACCACACATGACATGCGTTCACAACGCAGGTGACAGAACAGACATGTTGAGATGGTTACTTCCTGGCCTGCTACACTGTTGAGAACGTAGAGAGTTTGCTTTAAAATGACTTTTGCAAGTTTTCAGGGAATGACTGAGAGATATACATGTTTACCCGGGTGTTACATTTAAAGCTGATTCGAACCAGGTTTGCCACTGGTGTTTTTCCCATACATTTCATTCTAAAAGAAAAGCAGTTATCAAATGCATGCATTACATTTTGGTCACTGCCGCGCTCGCTGTTGAATGCAACCTTTGTCAGTCTCCTGGGCAATATTGACACAGACATACCAATGTAAACTTTGAATAAACTATGACCTTCCACTTCCATCATCATCATCATCCAATGGAAAACATCAGCTGACATGAATAGAAATATCTTTCCAGGAAATGAGACAAAACATGCTTCCTATTATCCCAGGTGTGTTAATGACTGTCATACTGTAACAGATAACTGTATGTCTCGGTTACGCGCCAGCGACTGCCAATTAAGCGGTCTGCCCTCTTACACTAGCTTTACTGCATATTTGCCCTCAATCAGTGAGGCTCTACATGTCATGCCCCCCATCGCAGCACAGGTCACAGCTGACTAAATGCTGTCATTATGGAATGTGCCTGGTTTTATCCGCCGCTGAGGCTTTCATTCAAGGCCTTTGTTGATTGATGGCTTTTTGTTTTGCAGCAATTTTCCGGGGATGTCTCTGTGCACAGCAAAAACTCTGTTCTGCATGGGACACAAGTGAAAATCAGCATAATTGCACTAATTGCAGACAGTTTCTTGCTGAATGGACCCGCTGTCACTTTTCACAACAAGCATCGGGATAAGAGCATCCCATGGTCCCCGAAATGGAGATGAAAGGGACTAAATAAAAGAAGCATCCAGTTATAGTTCCCTATTCAGCTGGATGGAAAGGTTTGTGATTTAAAGACAAAAAAAAAAGGAAAGGGGGGGGGGGGGGGGGGGGGCAAAACAGAGCAGAAATGTATTTTGGTATAAAATCAAGCACCCAGATCACGGGGCTCCCTTAAGCGCCAGGGCCCCCAGTTTCCATTCAGGTCTTAACTGTTGCGATATCCCGTGTGACAGCTCCACAGCTTCCCGTGTTTCTCAAGGGAGTGAACTGAGTGAACCCCAACAAAACGTCTTTGTCAACATCTGAGAACAGAGTGGTCACAAGTGTCAACAAACACTGAGGGGCATTCCTGTGCCTCTTCACTGAAATAACAGAGTAAATCGTGTTTTTAGTCCAGACAACATTTGAGGGAACTTACTACACAGTTACACAACTTCCATGACACATGACAATGGAAGGCCCCAATGAGAAAACGCAGCCAACCAGCTTCATTCACCAAGGACACGGCTAATTTGTTCATTCAGTATCAAGCACAGCACTTGGAGGGAGGAACCTCCCACATGATTTTCTTGTTTCATTAGGACAGGCTTGCTACCAAATATGTGAGCTATCCCTTTGCACGATTGCTTATAAACACCTCACTCATTTCTTCACATCTCTGTCATGACTTCTTGCTCCTGTTTATTGCCAGCTTGCCATTTCTTTTCCCTGAGCCAGTTTTTACTCTTCTCTCTTCATGGCATGGACCTTTCTGTTCCCTTGGTTTCTTTTTCTTTTTCTTTTAAAGACCCACCAATCTGGTATCTGTATCTCTGTGGGTGGCCTTACAAGGGGAATCTTGGGGTTGGCCTTTCAACTTCACTTTGACCTTCGACCTTGTTGCAGTAGGTTCTGCACTTAATCCACAATAGCACCTGCCACTCACTGACTTTCTGTCCTCCCTGTTCTGCATCATATCCTCCCATAAAGCATCCATCCCTTCGTCCTCCCCTTTGTCGGCAACATTCCAGGGTTATATAGGCTTTTCTGGGGGTTCACACACTCGACATTCAGTGAAGACAAATGTTAAAAAGGAACAACGGAGAGAGGGCTACAGCCAAATGAAACATTGTAATTCTAAAAGTACTGTCAATTCCAGTTTTCTCTGTACTCAGTACAGCTATGGGCCACCAAAATAAATCACAGAAAACGAGAAAAATGCTATGAGAAAAGTTTTCGATTATTAAATATAATCATCTCAATGTATTCTCACACAGCAGACTGTCATGCAGTCATTTCTCTACGTTTATGCTGAGTTTGCTAATATGTCTTCAGTCAGCTTGTGTCCCAGATATGAGCAGCATATCTAATAATCAGTCCGTTTATCTTCCAAATATGATTATTTGTATATTCCTGGGGAATAATAACCCACTTGGTCTGGGCTCCTGTGTCAGAAGGTGGGGACCCATTCAAGAACTTTAACAGCAACAGCTATATACTGCCACCTGGTGGTGACCAGTGAGACTACACAACAAAGACCACATGATTAGAGGACTGTAACACTGTCGGCATTCCAACACCCTTGAATTTCATTAAGAACATGCATAAGACCTGATGGACTGACGCCTGTCATATGGTCAGTACTGTGTCATTACAACACAATATACATGTAAATCATACAGATGAAAAGTTTTCTCAGTCTTCGGGATGTCTGGCCAGCAGACCGTGAACATTTATTGTCCCGCCTCCCCCCTTCTCTTTCAATCCTCCATGTTCCATTGTGACAAATGGGGCCATGAAATTAAAAACAGAGGATGACCTCATAGTTTAACCTAAAAGAAGCATTGCATTGTCTTTCCTCGTTGTTCTGCTTGACTATACTTACTCCTCATTGCACTGGAAAAAATGCCCCTGCAAAAATAAGTAAAAAAACAAATAAAAGACGTTTTTGCTTGAAATAAGCAAAAAAATCTGCCAATGGAACTAGTGAAAATCGGCTTGTCAAGATTTCTTGAAATAAAATGCGATATTTAGGACTTTTGAGTTAAAAGTGATCTTGAAATTAGCTTAAAAACCTCTTCAAATAAAAAAAAAAAAGCTTGTTTCATATATGTGACTCAAAACAATTTGTTTTCAAGACTTTTTCACTTAACAAGATATTCCAGATGTATTGTATTAAAACAAGTCCCTATATATGGCTGAAATGGTACTTGTTAGGCAGTTGTGTCATATCAAGTGTAATGAGATACTCAATGAGACAAATATACTTGGTAAGATTTTGATTTTTTCCAGTGTGAATGTGGCAGAATGAAGTCCTCCATGACAAACGCCAGCTTTTCCTGTCACACATTTCAATCTTTATTACTTTGGCTCTGTAACAGGCTTTGATTACTAGCAACGTGTTTAATAGGAGGCGTCTTATGATGAATTCCCTGTAATCGGTCATCTGTGTCTCACTCAAGCTGGGCCGCCATATGGCCCACTGGCCCCGAAGACTACTGCAGAGCAGTTATTCCAGTCACTTTAGAAAAGAGCTTTGATTGAATTTCAGGACATTTGTACTTTTGAGAATAGATTAATTTTACATCCCACCAAAGCCAGCCATATGAAAGAAAAGTTTTTTGGTTTTTTTTAACCTACAATTCTCTAGGAAAGCCCCAAAGATAATCTGTTAAAGTTGAAGTCATGATCACTAAATGATAGCAAGCAGATTGCTGGGCAAAAGCTCCACTGAACTCCGCTTTGTAACAGCAGAGAAACAAGATTTTATTCGGGGCTACTTTCATCACACATCTTTACAAGTGCATTTTTAAAGTTTTCTTTAACATACCTAGTCAATAACAATTGACACGCCATGATAAACACCTCAAAATATTGCTCAAGACTGCTTCTAAGAATTCTAAATGGACGAATGAAGATAAACAGTATGTTATTTTCCATCTTTCTGAACATCCTGAACATCATAACTGAATAACTAGTACCCTTTTGAGATAAAATACCAAAAAGAAACACAGATAAATTGCAGTTCCAACTGCTCAGAACTTTATTTCAAGAGAAATGAGGGTTAAAATTAAATTATAATATAAAATTTAGATGGGCAGGTCTGTTTTTTTTTTTTTTAAAAAGGGAAAGTGTTGACACAGGGAGAGTAGGCAGCTTCCAGAGGGGAAGGAGAGGCCAGAGGGGAAAGACGGGAAGCTACAAAAATGGGTTTAACAGGGACGAGCTTGGCCACTCAGGGAGTCAATGTATAAAAAGAAAAAAAAGGAGACAGATGCAGTTAGTCATTATAAACCCCACCCCATCTGAAGTGTCCTCATATGCAATCAGTGCTGCTGCGCTCTCCTTTTCCTGGTTTCTTCCAGGACGTGATCACGTATCCCCATTGCTCCCTTTCATCATCGATGTAATCTCAATCTGTCTTAATGTAACATCTTTTCCTGCAGTTTTGAAAAAAGTAAACAAAAAGTCCTTCAAAAATAAAATGCAGCAACCACATTTCAAGTTCTACTATTACATATACAGTATATATATATTTATATATATAAATACATACATAAATATCTTACATGTACAACCAATTTTGAAAAGGGGGGGAGGGGGAGAGAACTCAAAAGACTTATGAGGACAGGGGCGGGGCAGGTTGCTCATTGTGAGGATAGTGTCTTTCTGTTTGCCGTTTTGTTTTAGCTCTACACACGCGCACATACAGCCTTTTTTTGGGGTGGGGTGGGGGTGGGGGTAGTAAGCATTCCTCAATTTGCCCAGTATGGGGAGCTGCCGTAGTTGGACTTGCTGCCTTGGGTTTTCTGCTGCATACCACTGGACTGACTGCGCTGTCCGGGACCACCCTGCCAAGAAGTAGAGGTGTATTCAGTGCATGTTTATGACAAGCTACTTAAGAGATTCAATTCATTTCACATTCTTACTACAATCTTTTTACAAGCATGGAACTTTTCCCAAGAACCTTATCACAAGCATTTGTTAGTAAAGCCAAAATCTCTGCACAGACGTGGTCTTTAGGTTACTTTAATGGTGGTTTTGTCAGATGATGCAGAGGTTATAAAATCAGAGTTTTATTAGAACAGAGGGACATAATTTCTTATGCATTTAGCTATCTGACAAAATAAACAAAAACACATGTGAACGAGAGCAGCTTTGTTGAGAATTTGGCTGTAACAATGTACACGTTTTAACAAACAATGTAAAAAGAAGAAACTTTGGAGCAAGTGTGGAATTAGTTGAGTGTTTGCATGCAGAAGTAATTTAACATCCTACCACATTATGTTGCTGTGTTAGTCTGGCTTTGAGAGCTTGGATTTCGTGTAATTTCAGTTGGACTCGTATGTTAACCTGCATTTTAAAAGTCCAGTTTTGGTTGGACAAACAATAAATTGTGCTTTGTTAACACGCTGGATAAGAGGGCAAACAAAATTCGAGCGTATTTGGTCAACAAAATCAAAACTAACTTTAATACTGTAAGCATGCAGGCAAGAAGACACTGACACCATCATCAAGCAGAAAAGGTAGACAAATGTTCTCACAGGTGACATTTTGAAACAGAGTGAGCAGAATGTGACGCACGCTAAATCAGTTTGTGTTTACCTGCCCATCCTGAGTGAGATGATGGTGCAGCAGCTGGGAGTGCGGTTGTTGGTGTGGAGGCAGGATGTGCAGGAAGGGAGCAGGAGCATAGCCAGGTGCACCTCCAGGGTTCAGGGGTCCCGTTCCTCCCAGTGCTGATGGCAGGCTGAAGGGAGGTGGTGTCCCTGTGTGGAAGCCCTGCTTGTCAAATGACTGGGGAGAACCAAAAGAAGGAAACTGTAATGAGCATATATGTATGGTAGATTTTACAAATAAAGAGCATGATAAGCATCTGAATTCAACTGAAATTTCATGTGTAAACTTTTCTTTATCCAACCTGAATTTGAAACTTCAGTTGGCCACAACCACCACTACTACAACAATAAGTAAAACACCTGTGTTTTGCTGTAGATGGAACCTCCCATGTCAGGTACTCCTCCACTGGTGCCCGATCCTGATAATCCTGGGGCTAAGGAGAGAATGAAGAGGAGAGAGAAAAAGAAAAGTTGGAATTTAAGAAACAAGGAAGGACAGCAAACTAGTAAAACATTAGGAGGACGATCAGGCGGTTTATAGTGATGAAATACTAACTGCTACTCCAATACTGATGAGTGATTCTTTAACATTTAATGTATCTTTCCAGTGTTAGTAGGATGAGGCCAGCCAGTAGGAAGAGGCATATAAATTGAGGGGGTGCAGAGGCATTTTACTCACTTCTTCCACCATTCGTTTGGCATGTAGCGCTCCATGCCCACATGGAAGCACAATAACACACATGCATATACACACCGATCTCCAGCGGACTATCAAGAGTCCCACCCTCCCACCCACTTTGTGTGCGTGTTGATGAATGTATGCACTTGTGTTGTGTGTACCTTTCCCCGGGCCGCTACCCGCTGACTTGGCCTGTGACTGGGCAGAGCCTCCGTACCCCGCCTTATTGTATTCCCCACCATGGGCTTGAGACAGGTCATCAAAGGCTGAAGGAGGAGGAAGAGCACAGAACAGAAGAGGAGCCAGAATGAGGAGAGGATGGGGGAAAGCAGATGATAAACAGATTTGGTGAAGAAAAGAGTAGGGAAAGGGGTTGGAAGAGACGACAGGAGCAGGGGGAGAGAGGCAGTAAAGTAACACTAAGCTGTGTCCAACCTCAGCAGGTTTTAGCTTTGCATGCAGGACAAGCAAAAAAAAAAACAAAAAAAAAAAAAACAACCTCACACCAAAACACAAACCCAACTCAACAAACATGCTGGAGTGCGTCTCCCATTTTTTTTAATTACATTTTTTAAATTAAAACAATCTTAACACTAATTTCCGCCCAGGTCTACATAAAGTCTAGGTTGCTTTCATTTAAAATAGAAAAGTTTGTCAGTAGAATTAGCCCAACATCTGGATTAAAAACTAGTTCACGGTTTATTTAGAATTGATCCGACTGAAGATATGGTGCAGCGTTAACTCCCTTAAAAAATAAGATCAGTCCGAAAGAGCCATGTCATTTGGTCCGGGTTTTACCTGTTCCATATGTGTGTTGTCCGTAGCTGGGCTGATGCTGTTGGTGGTATTGATTGGAGGGGTTGGCCAGGCCCACTGCAGGCTGCTTGGCTGAAGCTGGAGGCACAAAGACTGTGGGACCATACTGGAAGGCTGAGGGAACCCCAGGCATGCCAGCGTAGTACGGCAGACCTGCGAGGTCGTGAATAGTGATGAAAAGTCGTAAGTAAAAAAATCAAGCAAAACGATCTTAAGATACAATACTGAGACTGGCAGAAATACATTAAAACCGTCTATTCAAACGTGTTCTGTGCATCCATTACCTATCACTCAAAAAAATAAAATAAAAGATCTGCATAAAAGTTTTTCTTTCTCCAAGCTTAGCCTGAGGCTTCACCTACATACAACTGTTACCAGTGTTTTCATGCTTTTAGTGCTCCAACAAATTTCAACAGAGTCCATATCCACAAACAAGGAGAAGGTAAAGTGGGGCTGTGATTTGAATTTAGTGTAAAAGCTATGGGTACTGATGAATAAATTGTGTTACGATTTAACGCAAACTTTGCTTTTCCTTACCCGTGTATCCGTAGCCAGGGGGTAGAGGAGGGTTGAGGAAAGCTTGGTTCTGTGTCTGTTGACCCTGGTTCTGACCCTGTCCTTGTGACCCTGCCTGCTGTGCCTGTTGGGGCTGCGACTGCACACCTGTTGTAGACAGGCTGGTCGAGGGAGCTGGGGGTGAGGAGTCATTCCTGCCAAACTTTGTGGCCTCTCCTGGACAGAAAAATTAGTGACAGCAAAAGTGTGACCGAACATGGAGAAATGAAAGAATTTCAAGTCTTTGCCATTAAGGTGTAACATGAAAATGTGGAAAAGGGGCCGCCAAATTAACAAATGAAGGAGCTGTGCCACATTTCTTGAAAAATCTGTATTATTTTCATAACTATGTAAACATACTTAAGAACAAATATGACTTGTATAACACATAACGAGATAGGAACAAATATGTCATTTATAAAATGGAAAAGACTTGTGTAGTCGTTCAGTGTGAATGTAATTTAACACCATCTCAAAACGCCTTTTTTAGTATTATTTACCAGTATAAGGGTTATTTGCCAGGCCATCTCTTCCAGGCATAGGAGCCGTAGCGCCAGGGAATGTTACACCATAGTAGTCCTGCTTAGAAAGAGAAAAATAATCAAAATAATATACGCAGCCCTGTATGGTTTACTTGTTTTTCACTGTCCAAAGATAAAATTGTTCTGGTACCATTCGTTTAAACTTCCCTTTCATGGAAAATTCCACTGTTCCAAAGGCAGCAGTATATCCCACGTTAAGAAAAAACAGAGGCATCTATTGAATGTTCCACCGATGGTCCATGTGCACAAGTTTCAAAGTTGGCCCTCAGTAGACTTATATCATTGGTCTTGCTCGGATTACGGCTTTATTTTGATTAAATTAAGTTACAGCTCATTTGATACTTTAATATGGCTGCAAGGGATAATCACTTTATCGAGTATAAAATTTTGATTCAGAGTAAATTATTAGGGATATTTGAACATGGTGATATCCTGCCAGAGTGCAACCAGCAAAGTAAAAAAAAGTTGCTCTACTTGGTCAGATGTAGATACAAAACTACCCTGTTTGCACATGTTATACAAACGATCTGGAAAACTTAGCCCACTTTACAAAATATGTGTGGATGTCATTTTATTGCGTCTTTCAGTGCGCCCGACGTGAAACTGCCCTAAAGCTCATTGTTGGTGACAGCGACTCAACCGTAAAACTGATCAGTTGGGTGCACGTCTATAACAAACAGAAGAGACTCACCAGAGGGAGGCGAGATTGCAGCATTTGCAAGTCTTCGTATCCATATATCTGCTATTGAAAGGAAGAAAAGAGCCGGTGATTATCCAATAACATGTCAGAGTCTTTAATAAATCTCAGTGAAAGTCGGAAGACCAAGAAACAGTTCAGCATAAACACTCATTTATCACTAAAGTGCCTCCAGATGACATTTGTTGTGATTTGGTGCAACATAAATAAACTGCATTGAATTAAAACTTCAGGTCATTTAATCTAATCTTAATAAATCATTTAAGCAAAAACAACAACAACAACCACCACCATCATCATCCTTTTACAAAGCAAATTTCTGGGTACTTTATATAATAAAGAAACCCAGCAATAATAATTAAAAAAAACTATTCTCTGAATAGAGCACTTGAGTGTACACATTTCTTTCCCTTTATACTAAGAAGTAAATACATTTTTAGCAAAGCACATACTTACCGGGTAAGCAGGGAGCAAGCCACCAGGACCCATAATGTACTGGTTGGCCAGGAGAGGTGGCACTCCTTGGGCCAAGTTAGGAGGAGCTTTACCTGAGGACAATTATAAACACAAGGGTAACCACCTTATTGCTTACATTTAAATGGATTGAGAATTACGTGTATGTTTCGATCGGTCTTTGAAAGTCTACATTTAATGCAAACTTTAGTTCACAAAACAAGGACTTTTATGTCAAGATAGTCATTGTTATTTAAAGAATCCTCTTTAAGTCCATTTCTGTGCGAAGATGATCATGACTGTACCGGAAGTGTTGGCGAGAAGAGGTGCTGCGCGGCTGCCTGCAGCTGTGAGGGTGGCGTTTGTGCCGTTTGGAGTTAGTCCAGGCACTCCAGATTGGTGCAGGCCATTGATGGCTGGGCTATTGACAGTCGGGGGAGCACTGGGATTGACAACTTGACCTGACGATGATGAAAAGGCATGCAGGTTGCTGCTGCTCTCCTCGTTACTTATCTGATGGAACAAAAACATAGGCAGAAGGGGGATGTGAAGTACGGATATCTTTAGAAATGTGACACGCCAGGCCTGAATTAACTTAACTGCCAAGTCCAAAGAAAAAAAATAAAATAAAATAAAAAAAAAAATGGCAGAATGACGTCAAACTCTTGTCAATGCGTGTACACAAACTTACCGTGAGGGCAGAACTTGTGGCAAGAGCTGATCCAGAGGACTGAGTAGTGCTCACATGACTGCAAAGAAAGTAAAGTCATTCCGTCAGCCTGCTTAAATTTGATGAAGCCACAAATTTCAACTAGCAAAGGAAGAATAATTAGGAAGATTAGATAATCAGAGAAAATCATGCCCACAAAACAGAATTGTGATACACTGCTACTAATCTTTTGTTGGACAATTTTAAGCTATAATCACAGCAGATGAGATGAGACAATAAGGCCTAAACATAACACTGTCTTGTACAGTAAACCCAATCATACCATGATGGGTGCCACACTTCATCCACTGTTCCTCCTACGCTGATGCACCCCTTGGAAAAGGTACAACTGGACTAAGACCACATGACCTTTCTGCATGGTTTCTGAGTCAAATCTTTAATTTCTTTGCTTTGATTCTACACACTCAAGTTATCCCTGATCCAAGATCATTCAAGATTTTCTACAGACCACATTTTTGCCTTGAAAATGATGGTCCACTGAACCTTTCCTAAACCAATCTTATTAATATAAGCAATCTCCTTCAATATTTTCTTTTTACCTGATGCAGATCAATTATTTGATTGGAAACAGAGTAACAACTTTTCCACACAGGCAGGATGCATCTTCCAACATGGTTCTTTAAGGAATAGGAAGCCACTGACGGCATTAGTTGAGGTTAAATAACTTTGTGAGCCAAAACATGAATTGCTGCTCTACGTTTTTAAACAGGAGTTTCTTATCCATTTAGTTAGTTAAATCCAGGTGTTGCCAGGCAGTTGATGTTACAATTATTTTCAAGTTAAATGCCATTGTATGCTTGAATCACCTCTTACCTGCTGAGTAAAGGGATAGGTGTCGAGTGGGAAGGTGTAACTGCAGGGGAAGCGACGTGATGGCCTGAACCACTCTCACTTGTCATAACAGGAGACTCCGTTTTTACTGTTCTAGATGATGATGATGTAACTGGTTTAAAAGAAAAAGAGAGATATTGGTTTGAGGAGCATTCTTGTGTGTTCAAGTTAAATGAGCCCGTGAGAAGAAATCCAAGCGGGGAAACTTGTTTCGCTGAGAGGTTTCTCTCCAGTTCCAACCACAAATTTAGCAATCTCTATTAAATTACAATTTATTCAATTCAACTGAAGCTCTTTAGAACCAACAATGGTCAAAGTACTCACTTTCCTGTGTGCTCTGTGTCTTCATGGCGCTGTAGCCATTCTGCAAAAAGAAATGTTCATCGTCTCAATTTTACCATTAAGAATCATTTCGGCTTTGAAGTTGTAAAAATCTTTCCTTTGCCATTCAGAAGTTTCAACCATACAGAGAGAAAAGGGTTTATCCCCACCGTCAGAGGTGCATTAGCAGCTGACGGAACTTCTTTGCTCTGAGAGAAGCCAAGATGGGGTGGCATGGACCTGGAGCCGCTGTTCTCCACGCGATTGGCTGTAGTAGGGACATTAGAGGAGGGTGGTGCTGCTGCACTGGGAAGACCAAGGGAAGGGGATGGAGTAGCACTGGGTAAGCCCAAAGACGGTGAAGGGAAATTGGGATCCGATACACCCGATGGTAAGCTGCTCATGTGTTCACTGTTCACAGGGCCAAGAGAAAAAATGCTCCTGGTTTACCATGCACATTTCCCACGGTCAACCTGTACCTGACACACCAATTCAAAACACATACCTCACTGCTCCTGGCTTGGAGAATTTGCTGCTCTGTGACTGCTGCATGGGAACAGCAGTAGGAACAGAGATGGCCCCTGGGGGCAAAGAAGGGGTGTGTTCCCTGGTCGACTCGGTTTGTGACATGTCCGCTGTTCCACTACCAGTTTCAGACCCAAAGTCGAGAGCTCCAAACTGAACATTCAGACCCGATACATCTGCTGAGCCTGGCATTTCCACAGCTGATGATGGAATCTGAGGCAGACGTAAAAACTCATAAGAGGGCAAACAGGCAGCAATCACATTCGTGCTTATATACTGAGAGGGTAGAGGGGCTGCATTGTATTCTGAGCTCTTTATGATTGTTGAATAAACATCATAAGTTCTGCAGAGTTTACAGCATTTTGGAAACTTCTTGACTGGGGTGGCTTTCTGTATATTGTACTAGCCAAAAGTAAATGACTTTCATGTTATATCCTACTTTGAAAATAATATTACTCTTCTACCATTTCTGCATGGAGTTTATTGCATATTATGACTCATTAAAAAAGGTCTAAATATCACCAGAACTTACCTTTGAGGGAGGAGGTACTCTGCGTCTCTGTGGCTTTAACTGCCGCTGAGGAGGCTCAGTTATCGGAGGCTCATGGCCTGACAGCTTGGCTCCAGGAGAAGCTCCATCTCTTACAGAAGGGACAAAGGACTCATGGCCTGAAATTTAAAGCAAAGTGTTTAATTATAATGCCATTAAAAGTCACTGCACCAGCATCAAACAACTGTAAGAGGAACACACGAAAAAGATGGTGCTACAGCCAACTGTCTGCACAGATTCTGGTCAAGACTGTTTGAACAACTCATTTTATTAGTCGAAAAGGAATAATAACAACACAATAATGGTATTTTTCCTAAATGTGAATAGAGTCAATATAAATAAAGTTTAGAAAATGTCAAATGATATTTTCAGGCCTTACAAGCACAGTATGGCGTTGATCTGAAGTCCTACCTGGTGGTGTGGGAGCCTGGGGTGCATGGGACTGAGACAGGCCCAGAGGCTCCATGGTAGGAAGGATAGAGGACTGTTGCTGCCTCTGAGCCAGCTGGCTGAGCACTGCTGATGGCTCTGGCTGAAGCTTAGCTTCCACTGAAGAAAATGGGGGGGGGTTAGCATAAATACTTTTGCCTTTGAGTGTACAATGGATAAGAGTCGATAGATGTGTCCAAAAATGTTCTGCGTTACATTTTCTTATTCATTCAGAGATGAGCTTACCGTGTTGGGATGTAACAGGGCCAGTCTCAACTCTCTGAGGCTTGGTGTCAACAGAAGGTGAGGGTGCAGGAACTGGACTTTGCATTTGAGGTGGCCCTGCATCTTTGGAAACACTGCTGTTGCTGGTGGTTGCCAACGTCTGAGTGGTTCTCTGACCAAGTCGAGGCCCATTGAGTTGCTCTGATGTCCGAATGTCAAGCGCTGGTGTCTGCTTAGGTGCATTCAAGGAACCAAAACCAGAACCTATGACTGAGGACTGGGAGAATAACAAGGGCAAAAGACAAACTGAGAAAAATCATAAAGTCAGTGTCGTGCATTAAAATACTGGTTATTTTATAAGTTAAAGTATGTATGAGGTTGTGAATACCAAGGCAGCATGTGCATAGGTGGTGCTAGCAGAGGCTGCATGTGCGTAGCTGTTGGCTGTGGCATGTGCGTAGCTGTGTGTTGCAGTGCGTCCATTGTGGTGGGAATTAGTGAACACTAGGCCTTGCCCCAAATCCCCCGCAGAGGGGCCATCGACTATCACTCCCAAGTCAGGGTCCATAGAACCTCCTGTCTTTGGCAGTAGGCTGGCCAGGTCCGCACTAAGAAGCAGGAAACAAGAGTGGGAGGTAAAAATGTAGAAATGAGGCTTGGGAAGAAGGGTGCAAAAGGACATTATGGTATGGTTGAATAAAGTGCGATTCCCCAGAAATAAGCCTATTTTATGCATTTTCTCAAGTTGACTAAAACTTTGGGGAAGATGGCTTACTTGTGTCCAGGTGTGATGTGGTTTGTTGGAGCAGAGGCAGTGAATACTTTGGTCTCAGACAACTGTAAAATAACACCAAACACAGTAATCTAATTAATATTGGTGTATATTCTGTACTAACTAGTAAAGTAGCATCACAACTTGCACAACTGTTATACAATATATTTTCCCCATAGCATTTATTCAGCCACAGTCTTTGGCAATTAGGCAGGCAACAGCATAGTTAAAATGAAATGATGAAACGAAATTTGTGTGGAGTTTCACAGTGTAGTATTTCAAATTCCTTTGAGATAAGTCAGAGGTGCTGCCTTACATCCTCATTCCACTCCTCTGAAGTCCAGTCTTCCAGATTGCCTCCCCATGTTCCTTAGAAAACAAAAGCAGTCAAGTCAGTGTAGCCATGTTCATACTGATTCTTAATGTGTAGATGGTTTGGTTTCACACCTAGTAGTCTGAATATTGAAAATCTATGCTACCAAACAATGATCTAATTATTACTTTAGATTTAGAAATGAAGCTAAAGCAAATGGGGAGCAGGAACTGCTCTCAAAGTATGGCGTCTTATTTTATGATGCAGTATTTTATTTACCAGTTCCCTCAGCAGTTTCGTTGCCATCTCCTTCCCAATTCTCCTGTCGGGTTCCAGAGTTAGCGTTGTAGTCAGCAGGATTGAAGGTGCTGAAAGGGGAGACAGGAGTGGACAACAGGGGAAGTGGAAATAGATGTAGAGAAGGTGAGCAAACATACTTACACAGTCATAAATGTTTTTTCTTTCCATTAGGAGAATCAGAAATTAGATTTTTCCACATGTCTGTTTTTAAGATATGTGCTTGTAATCAACATCACTACCCCCCCAGATTATTTCAGGCATAACATTCACACCTAGCACATGTTCTTACCCCATTCCCTGTGAGGAGAACCTGTTACCAGCAGCTGCTCTTCCTCTGCCACGACCCCCTACCCCTGAAGGCACAAAGAAAACAACCAGATGACCATTGCTAAATGGCACCCTTCAGCCCCAACTCCTGATTAAGTGCTTTTAAGAGAGTATCAAACTCCAGATAGTGGAAAGATGTTTGTTACTAAACTGTTTCAGTAAAGTCAGTTTTTAACTACAGGTAGAGACACCCCGTCATGATCGAGGAAGATAAAAGACACGTCATAGATTTAAATAATCCCAAAAATGTTAATGGCCAAAGAAACATCATGAACTCAAATCTTTTTAACTCAGTTTTAAGGGACATTGCAAGTTATTCTAAAGCCAGGCCACAAAAGGTCTGCATGGTGTGTATTTCACAGGTCCTGAGGGACTCTGAACACCAACAAGACACAAATATATACATCACCAGCAACGTCAAATCATGAAAAATAACATCTAAGCCTTACTGGATAACAAAGGCACAACAGTCTTTTGGTAAAAAAAAAAAAAAAAAAATGTAACTGGTTTCTGCAGTCGTCGCTTTTGAAAAAACACCTTAATTAAATGCAACTTCGCAACCAGATGCATTTTCTAAACCTTTAAGATGTGTTGTAGTTCGATGCTCACCTCTGCCACGCCCTCTGCGCCCACGGTCTGTCCCCCTCTCTCCAGGAGCCACCTCAAACCCATTTTCCTCTGACCGACCTAAAATCCAAAAGGAAACAAAGTGAGAAGGAAAATAAGGTCAACTAAAACTCAGAATTAATACAAAACTGGTTGAGAATCCCCAAAATAGCATTATAAAGTCACGGATGCAGCATTTAACTGACCGAACACAAAGACACACATAAGAAAGGTTATTCACATGTTTGCATTCTTACCTTCACGCCCTCGACTGATGCCTCTACCCCTCCTGGTGGATCCCCCACGACCGCGACTGGCCTCTCTCTCTCCTTTCTTCTCCCTGGTCTCCTTTATCTCGGATGGACCTCCCTCTTTCCCAAGGCTACGCTTCTTCCCCACAGTCTCCCAGGAGTTCTGAAAAGGTAACAAGAAGTGAAGTGGGCACTCCAGAATGCATTTATGCTGCGATCAAAGAATGCACGATTCACTATCATTTTGATCTTTGACAAAAACAGAAAAAGGAAATATTAGTACAAGTTGAACTATATGAAGATGGATTGTCTTTGTGTGTACACACTTACTGTGTCAGAGGTGCTCTCAAGCATAAAATTTATGGCTCTGTTTACATCTTCATTGCAGTCATGGAGGGCAACCATGCACTCATCTTGAGTCTTCCCAGTTACCTCAATCAACTGAGCATATAAAACACAACGAAGAGGTTACAACAAGTGACATTATGAAGGTCTGTTTTGAAATTCTAGGAATATATGATACTCAAAATGGCTTTTTTAAAAATCTGCATGCACCAACCTGTTTGACCTTGTCTTCAAAGTCGGCATCGTTTTTGTCATAGATCATTTGGGCTAAACGAATCTGTTCTGCTGTGGCCTGGTGAACAGAAGGAGCTCAGTAAGAAACAAGATGACAGAAACGTATGGTTCCTTGCTGCTTTTTCTTTTTAATTAAAAAAATACATTGCACCACATCCTATGGGGTCTTATTTATTTACTTAAATATAATCAGATACAATGGTTCTCAACAGTATACATCACATTCTTTGGATGTTTTACCTCAATGTCATAATTATGACTATGGAACAATAGTTAAGAAAAAGGGCATTCCTTTCACAATACATTGGTAATACCTCACCTGTATCTGTTTCTGTGGCTGTGTTGTTTGTGTGGTGGTGGGCAGCATCTTGTCCCGAGTCCCCCGGGCTTGATTGCTGACCACTGAAGTCATCATATACAGTATATACAAAACAATGTATGTACAAAATAGAAAAATCTGGAGAAAAATAAAGAGGAGACAAGGGCAAAGAGGAATTATTGTCAACCTGTGAGATTGTCACATTACATTAATTGTGTCCAAAATGCTGTGTTGGACAAGTGTGCACTGCTAGAGCTGTACGATGAATATAAACAGGCTAAGACTACCTCTTATATACCATGTAAGACTATAACCCCCATCTGTCGCCCCCACATCCCTGGTTAAATTTAGCCTGCCAAGAGGGTACTGTCCGGGTGTCATTTTACAGCTCTCTCTCACTTTCCCACACAAAAACAAAGTCAGTATGCTCCAGCGTATCTAACTAATAACATAAACACTCTTTCACCTATCTACTACGAGAGGATATCTTGGATATCTATTTTATGAAAAGCCCTGCCTAAAACATGAGCACACACATCATACCAGCTTACAGTGGGAATCGAAAGTGTAAACCTAACCAGGGTTATATCACATACAGTAACATGTTATTATACAACGACACTACTAATTGAATACTTGTAAGTATAGGGCACAAAATGAGATACATAGAATTATCTGTCACAACTGTGTGACAATTTAAGTTTACAGACAGAAAAAAACGTCGTTAGACTGTGAATCATGGTTGGCGTAAATTGTGACGTTTTTTTATTTACAAGTCTTTCTCAACCGACTTTCATTTTAATGCAATCACCAATTAAACTCTCACTTAGATTAAAAAAAAATGTTCGATCGATAAATAGAGACACGGGCGAACGTTCACTTTAGGTCACCTAGCTCAGGATAGCCGCAGCCTGGCTAATCGCTCGCCTTTGTTCCGTGTGCGAATCGCAAAAGACATTAAAATCCCCCAAATTATGGGGAAGGAAATAAATACCGTAACTTTAAAATGTATCAATCGGTCAGACTATTAGATCTTTATTTGTCAAGAATTGGCGAGACAGGAAGAGAAAATAAACAAATGTGTCAAGTGCGTCTACCTCTTTGTGTAGACCAGAAGAAAAGCTAACGTTAGCATCAAGCTAACTACTTAAACGGAAATAACATAGTCGCGGGTTTAGTTATCATTTACAACGGGCAGTACCCTTCCTCGAGGAACTGAATGTGGGTTATACAATTTGTCGAAATACAACTGGCCAAGACAAGTTATTAGCAACTACATGCCAACTGCCCGGCATGTGAACGGCCCGTCTACATACAATGCAGCACTCACAGTGTTGATACGACGCTGGCTAGTTAGCGAAATAGTTAGCTAACAAGAGAACAGGACGAATGATGTTCAAGAATCGGTCAACTGACCTCCTCAGAAAAGTAAAAGAATTCTACGAACAGGCGTTTAGTTTTTTAGACAACTTTTTAACACTATTCACACAAAAGCTCTGAGGCATATGTTTTACCTGCTAACACGCTTCGCTCAGCCAGCAGGCAGCAGCAGCAGCAGCAGATGCTGTCACGTGACTCACCGCGCCGTTGTTCAACGTTGTGAAGCCGATGCTTCCAACCAGAATCCACCGAGCAGGTCACATGGTCCAACGCCGCGCCCCGACGTACGCGTGCATGTTTGGGAGCCTGCTCATGTGTTTCTCAGTTTGGCAGACAACAGGTGATTTTTTTTTCTGTATTTCTGCATCTGCAGATTTTCAAACATATGAAATTAAAAGAAAAAAATTAAACTGAAGAGCCAACTGGCTTCTCTGGATTTAACAGCCATTTCTGAGGGAAAATGTCCCTAAGCAGCATCTCGACAGAAAGTAGCACTAAAACAATACAACGACCCAGAGCGCACAATTTTTCCCTGCCAAATAAGGGTTAAATTAGGCCTCAACTGACCTCAATCCACCAGCTTTGGAAGAACGTGGGGTAAGCTGTTTATGTTAGGAAACACACAAAACTCCGGATTTTAGGCAGTTTAGTACAGAAGAATGAGCTGAAATTCCTCCAAGGTGATGCATAGGACTGCTTCATACTGGAAAGACCCTGCTGTGCAAGCACAGGGGGGGTCACAACAGAAAATGAAGGCAGGGGTTTACATATTTCTGTCATTCGCAGATGGCAGGTAATATATGCAATTATTTTCCTGAATGAAAAAAAAATTTAATGTATGTTAAATTAGAATTTCTTTATCCTTTTTTAGGATATAGCCTGATGATGACATAGGTTTCACAACATTTATGTAGAATTACAGAAATTTCTAATGGTCTACAAATTTAGCTTAAGTCAAATGTTTGTACAGATCTAATGTCTGAGATGAGACCACACATAAATTATATGGGTTGTTTTGTGTCTAGAAGAAGAGTAAAATAAACCATCTGAAAATCCTTTTGGTATAGATAAGCTTTCTCTTGTTTTAATTTTTTACACATTCGGTTGTTCTGTGTAATACTTTGAGGTCTGTAGCTTACATCTGCCAAAGCAGCAAATAACTATATATACTGTCTTTCCATTGAAATCACATGCATGATGAAAATAATTTTTTACAATCAATACATCAATTTTCTATATCTACTTAATCCAATTCAGGGTTGCGGAGGGGGCTGGAGCCTTTGGACGAGAGGGTGCACCCTGGACAGGTTGCCAGTCCATCACAGAGACAAAACAGACAAATAAACATACACTCTCACTCTCATAACCCTCTGTCATTTACTCCAGGGTTCAATTTAGAATCAACAGTGAACTCAAAATGCTTGTTTTTGGATGGTGAAAAAGGAACCCAGAGTACTCGGAGAGACCCCATTTAGGCACAGGGGAGAACTTGCAAACTCCATACAGAAAGGACCCACTTGGGATTCAAACCAGGAACCTTCTTGTTGTGAGGCTACAGTGCTAATCACCACTCTACTGTACAGCCAAAATGATGTGATCATCAAGCAAATTCCATTCAAATGTAAACCATTAAATCTGATCATGCAGCATCAATGTAGCATCAGTGTTGCATCAATGACTTCAGTTAAAACTTTACTTAAAACTGGAAAGAAAAATCTAACAATATTTCAAGCTTACCACTTGAAAAGTAAACATCTCTGTCAGAACCAGAACTCAAGTTTCTGCTGTGTCTTTGGTTCGACGGGGAGGTTCACTGTTGAACAGAAGACCAATGATGCGAGGGTGTCTATCCACTCAAGGGACAAGACTATAACCAAATAAAAAGATGATGCTACAAAATGACAGCTAAATCCTTTCCATGGGATTTTAATGAAAAAAGCAACCAAGTCAACCAAGAAAAAAACAATACAAAAAAAGACTCAATCCAAGACTGAAAATATATTTTTCCATAAATAACATCTATTCTAGTTTCACATAAGTGTAATAAACATTCACATGAGCTTCATAAATTATGTTCCAACTAACTAAATGTGTACCATTTCATGACACATTGTAAAGTCTGTGAATCAGTAAACAAACAGCACAACTCCAAATCTGAACACAAAAAGGAAACACATAAATAAACATAACATTGCACATGCTTCTCCATTTAGACTCTTCCAAATATGTTCTTTTCACAGTTAGACAACATATTTGTTGTATAATGTATCCCCACCTTTCCTGTCTGTGTCTTGAAAACCTGTGGATTGCAATTGGTATGATGTAACACTAATCAAGTAACACATGTCCAATAAAATAGTTACTTAAATGTAAAAAAAACATACATAATCATGGTCTGATACTGTAGTTAGTGTGGTCGGTGAAACTTAAACAGAATGACTTCCCATAACTGCACCTAAAATTGCATGTGTTCTTTCTTTAAAATGTGTTCAATTCACATTATTGGATCATGATCATTATCTCCTCTTTGGGTTTGAGGGTTCATGGCTTGAATGGGCTTTAGATATGGCTGCAGCTGAGCTCTCATGCTATGCACACATCTTGCTTTTCTTTCCACGATCTCCGCCAGCTTGCGGACATATTCTTCAAATGCCTAGAAGGGGAGACAACGAGAGGACGGTTAGTCTAAGTTCATTCAAATACAAAGTTCATTGAAAGAAACCAGAAGATCTCAATCGAGCTAAGAATTGTGTATGTGATTTAGTTTAACCATGTCACGTTGATGGCACAGAAGCTTCCCCTCTTTGTGACATAAAGCCTCCATCTCTTTTAGCTGCTCCAAGTGGGCCTCGGTGATGCAACACCTTATGTTAGATTGAGATAAAGTACTATTATGAATAGTATGAATCAAATTTTTATTTATACTGGATGACTGTTTTCACTAAATACTGAAAATGTTCGCACTTACTTGGCCTGGTCTAAGTCATCTATGGAAAGCAGATGGACTGTGGGTTTGATTTGCCGATTGCTATGTCTTCCTCGGCTGCTTATCTCTTGAGGATTCTTTGGTCTGGGGGAAATCTTTGAGTTGCTGGAATAGTTTGAAAGGATTATGTTCAAGTGGGCAGAGGAGCTTTCTGATTGTTGTGTTGTAATGGAGGATGGAGGTTTTTCGTGCTTATTATTGGCATATTGTGGTAGATTGCATAAAGCAGGTGAGCTAGTGCTCATGTTGTGCTGGATAGAGGGTGACCTGGCTGGAGTGTGCAGTGAAGCGCATGCAGAGGTTTTTGTTGGAGATGCAGTTGCTTTGTTGTCAAGAGTTGGTGTATGGTTTTTCTGGTTGTCCTCTGGGTCTTGGTGGGAAGCAAGCATAAACCCAGAGATGGGAGGTCTGTTCTTAACTGGACAAGATAAACAGCTGTTAACTTAAGCTACTTATGATTGCACTGATACACACACACACAAACAAACAGACAGAACTCACACTTACCTTTTCCACAGAATTTGCTTTTGGTGTTTATTCGGCGCCCAGCGTGATCAGTATCTTTCACAGTGTTATAAGCAGCGGGGTTGAAGGTCCTTTCCTGTGGCAACTCCAAAAAAGACAGGCAAAATTCTGCATCATCATCTTCCGCAAATTTCTCCACCATCTTCACACAGGAGCGACCTTCTTTTCCAGTTTCCCTTTCGTTATCGTCTCCCCTCTCACTTTCAGCTGGATAAAGTGAGGTGTTACTGGTGTTCCTTTGGAGAAACGAGGCTGTAGCAGGCCATTGGTCCACTTGAAGCAGGGAAATGCTGAGCGGGTCCATGACGGAGCTAAAAGATTCCACACAAGTTTCCTCTTGAGGTAGAACTAATTTTTTCACATTGATATCTGGATTGTTTTGTGTCTGAGAGTAAACAGGATCTTCTGATTGTTTGTTAAGGGTCTTCACAGGTACTGTTCTTCCAGTCTGTGTCATGATAGTAGTGAGAGGTAATGTAGAAAAGCATAGTGCCTTCTTAGGGCCGTCTGATGATGCTGTCTTTGGAGTATTTTGTAAAGGTAACGTACGGATGTTGGCATTAAATCTTGGATACTTTGATTCGGGAGAAGCCTCACTAGGTTTATTTGGGGTCATGAGTGAGTTGATATGTTCAAATGGTGGGGAGAGGGGCCTTTCTGCAGGAGCTCGCTGACGATGCGACTCAAAAGGAAGATGGCTAAAGAGACTGCTGCTGTCATTGCTACTGTGGGAAGACTCTAAACTGTAGCAGTCAGTTGCTTCTCTCTGCCCAGTACTCCTCACTCCATCATCAGGGATATCTGAGGCATCTGGTCCTTCCACGACCACTTCTTTTCTTTCTTCTGAATAACAGCTATAAGACAATTGTGACTCTACAACTGTTGGATTTGGACATATCATCCTATTTGCAGACTCCATCTCTGTCGCTACCGCCCGGTGGCACCTCCTCTCTCGCCCATCAACTGGCTTCCTATCTTCTTTCCTAACTCTTGCTTCATCTGTTGCCTCAAGCGACCTCCTCCTCCCGCTTTTGCACCTGTCTTGCCGAGAGCTTGTCTCCATTCTTTCAAGAGAAACCTTCCAGTCTTCACCAGCACCACCACACTTGCGATGAGCTTCCGCATTGTTTTTGTTACTGGAGTTTGTAGAGGTTTTAGTTTGCATGTGAGTCTCACCTCTGGGAGAGTGCATCTGCTCTCTATTACAATCAACCATCCCAACCC
Organism: Odontesthes bonariensis; assembly: GCF_027942865.1. Lineage (NCBI taxonomy): Eukaryota > Metazoa > Chordata > Actinopteri > Atheriniformes > Atherinopsidae > Odontesthes > Odontesthes bonariensis. Next base: position 21,913,665 of record NC_134511.1, read on the forward strand.
TGGTTTTATTAGGATCTGAAATGTCTTCCAAACCATGATACAGATGGCTAGAGAGTAAGTGGTGACAGGAGTGTGGAAGGGCGAATAGAGAATCCTGAGTGGAGGAAGAGAAAGATGGGAGTGTAGAAGATGAGAGGGGGTGGATAGATGAAGAAGCTGATGAGGGCATAAACTGCTGCAGCTGGTGATGATACAGTCTAAGATGCCTTTTCCTCTCTTTATCATCAACTTTATCCAAATACCTTTCTCTCTGCCTCGCTACTTCACAACTTGTGTTTCTACTGCTTTCCACTTTTTGTCTTGGTTCAATCCATTCAGTTTCCTCTCCTCTTCCCTCTTTCATCCTGCGCTGCCTGTTTTCTTTTTCTCTGTGGTTAAATCCAGATTCCCTCTTAGCAAAAGCTAAGAGACCCCCACTAGCTTCTTCCTGTTTTTTCTGCTCATCATTTTGTTGTCCCAACACCAACACTGTCCTGGTACTTTCTTCTCTAACATAAGGACTATGAGTCCTTCCATACCTACTCCCTTCTCTTTCATCTGCTCCTTTATTCTCACAACTGGTACCACTCAGACAACCTCTAACTGGTGTTAGATGTTTAAGTCCAATCCCTTTTCTGCCCAATGCCTGTGTTTCTTCTTCACATACACTGCTCTTGGGTGTTGAGCAGAGAAATGTTGCCCCTGTGTGTAAACTTGTTGTAGGTGTACTGGGACCAAAAGCCCTGCTTTGTTTCCTTAACTTTGGCTTTTTAGGAGTGCCAACACCACTACTGCAACTGCTGTTGATGGACATATGAAGTTTAGGGGAGGGTACAATCTTGCTTCCTCTTCTTCCTCTTGGTCCTCCTTGTCCCTTCAGCTCCTTCACCCTGTGAAAAATAAGTATGTATACCATATCAAATAGCACTGAGGGATCTCTGCCACCGGAAAACAATGGAATGAGAGCAATATCAAATTAGAAACAAAGTTTCATCATATTCAATAATGTAAAGCAGGATTGGAGGTCTCTTCACTCAATGAAAAATACGTTGAATATTTACAGCAACTAACCTAATTCTTCCCATTATATCTTCTCACACACACTTACCGATCTGCATATCTCAATGTATTGAGAGTGTGTTCGGTTGCTGGGTGACCAGGAGAAATGTTGGCAATCATGCATGTCATTGAGTCACCAAGAAATGAGTCTTTCAAAACCTTGAATGAGAGTAAAGTAGTTCAATATGAAAACACATTGTTATTGAGCATGATATTTGGCATGCTTGTATCGTCAGTATTTCTACCTGCGTAAGTTTGCTTTGTCGGAAAGGTGTGTGAGATTCCTCTTTATCGAGAGAACGGATGCATTCTTTGAGCTGAATAGAAAAGAAATTGATGAAGAAAAATAAAACATATTTTGGAAATTCTTTGTGTGGGATCTGTGAGCGTGTAAGGATGTCTTTGTTTAGCTTACAGCCAACAGACTTTGGTTGATCTCAGCTGCCTCCATACGACTCTGCCTGTTTGGTTCTTTGGCATCGGATGCCCTCTCACTTCCTGCCAGGTCCACAAACCACATTCTGCACACATACGCACAAACATGGACCTCCTCAACATGGACACAAATAATCCATAGTTTCCATCAGGAAATCTATAAACTATAAACTGAAAATATAACTGGAAGGGCAGTAGTAGGCACTTGAAAGGCAATGCAGAACTCTCATGATCTGACCAGTTATTAGGCTAAGTGCAATGTTACTTGTTGCACCTTTGAACAAGTGCTCAAATGTAGTAATTGCTTTGTGCTTTCTTAAAACGCTGTCTCCTAGAATCTTATCTGGTTTTCAAAAATCCAACAGAGCGAAACTATCTTTAAACTCACTTTAAACTCACCTTGATCCATACTTAGTGGCACCTTATTTAGGAAAATGACATATTGCTACGTTGAGAAAGGCAACACTTTTCTCTATGCTCTCCTTCTCTACCAACTTTTATGACAATCCCTCAAATTTTTGCAAAAACCTTTTGAGAGTTCAAACAAACCCTAAACTCCCAGTTGGATATAATAAAATATTCTTGTCTCTCACCTTCCAACTACCTGCTGGTTTGCATCTCTAAGCTGAATCTGAAGCAAGGCATGGGAACGAGAGGAGAGTGGATTCACGCCACTCATCCCTTGTGTTCGTTCTGCTGTGCCCTGTGAAATCACCTTGCAAAGGCAAAAAGGAACACAGGTGATTGGAGAGAAAAGTGAGAGATTGACGTTCCCAGAGAGAGTGCAAGTAGTTGCTACTTCAAACACAGAAAAATTAGAATAACATTTAAAGTGTCAAAGGTATTTAAAAGTCATCGGTGCTTCTGTGAGGATATGAGCACACATTTGAACATAGAATAGATCTGGTGACCATGGCTGCATGTCCTCTCTTTTCCCTTGTTTTATGTCTACTTTCATATTGTTCTTTATAATAAACTAACATCAGTTACTTTTCATCTACTGACATCATTTTGATAGTTAAACTGAATTTCTCTTTTTTGTTAAGGAGGATCTACAATTTTGGAATCAAAGTCCCTGTAATAATGTGTTCTACATGTTGTGGTGCTAATCAGTGCTCACAATCTGCACAATGTAGCATGTGAATGAGACAGTTTTTATAATAACAGGGCAAACCTCCAGCAGCAAGCTGACTGAGTCCACTCTGACATCACGCAGCCCTGAAATGTGAACCACTTTCTGTCCATCCTCTCTGGCAAATAACCTTCACAAGGAAGAGATAAGAAAAAAGAGATTAAGAGAAGTAAATCCAGCTTCATCATAATTTGTTAATAAGAATAGTGGAGATCCTGGTTATGTGGACATTACTGAGCATCAATCATTCCAATGGGAAATTTTGAGCTTAAATGTACGCTCACGTTTATGTTCTTTTAAATTTAAGGTAGACTTCAGTGAATAAAGAGGTACAGAATAAATCTAGCAAATGGTGGTTATCGATTAAGTCAGGTCATTTATTTTTCTATTCAAAACAAAATCCTTCATATTGTTAATATTATATTCTTCAACTGTTGAAAAACACGACTGACCTTTTCCTGTGGTCCAATAGGTCATAGAGCTGACCACAGTAGATCTCAAAGAAACTGACATAAACGAGTGGTGATGGGTGCACGTGTGTGGTGGACAGGTGTGCAAATATGTCCCGAACTGCCAAAGCATACAACCCAGGTCTCCCAGGAGATGAGCCCAACATGGTGTGAGTCTTCCCTGCACCTGTCTGTCCATATGCAAAGCAGGTGGCCTTGCCTCTGTGGACACAGATAATGCAAATAAAGGTAGATTGGGAACCGGAAGATAGAAACACACAGCTAAAGAGCATGCACTTACACTTCATACTGATTCATTTGGAATTTAAAAATATCATACGGTGACAATGCACACGCTTCCATAATAATCTCCAAATCAGGGCAAACCTACCCACTGAGCATGTGTTGCACCAGAGGATACGCTGTTCTTAGATACACCTCTTCATTGGAGCTCTCCTCCCCAAAAACCTGATCAAAGTAGAACTTGTGCTGCAGCACAAAAGAACAAGCGAAAAGGTACAGTATGAAATAAACATAACCAGCACACTAATATTATTCTGATCTGACAAAGTCATCATAGCCCTTAGCCCTTCCCTTAGTATTCCAGTACTCTACCTGTAGTATATACTGTGTGAGATCCACAGCTTCCTTGCTTTCACGGACAATTACACATTCTTCCCCTGAAGCTGTCACAACATCCGTTTCTCCTCCTCTGCTCTCTGCGTGTGTCAAAGGTCTTTTCCTCACACACACGCTAATCCGCTGCCCATCCACCTGCCTAGTACGCACACATGCACAAATGAAGAAAAAAAAATCTCATCTCAAAATTCTATGCAAACTGTTCTTAAGTTTTATTTCTTTCTGAATGTCTTTCATGTTAAATGAATGTTCGGGAAAAGATGCAACCCAATGCAACCCACTTTTTGTTTGGAGCATGCGTAGAACTCAGTGGCAGTCCGTAGTTGTAGCCAGCTGTTCCCTTTGCTTCATAAACAGGCGTGGACTTAGCCATGTCTGTGCAGCGGATTTTCTTCTTGGAAATTCTTTTTGTGTCTTTGTGTCCAAACGGTTTGTTGTTAAATGTCTTTGATGTCAGTGTTTCAGGACAAAATTTTGGACAGTTCTCATGGTTTGGTGGCAATCCGGCATAAGAGTTGAACATGCAATTTCCTCCTCTGATATCTTGCTTGCTATTTTGGCCAGCATGAAAATCCCACAGACAACTACTGGTATGTACATCTAGCTCATAGCTGCTGCTCTCTCTGCAGCCACATGCCACAACATTTCTCCTGTGAGGTTGTAGCTGCACCTGTGTGGTAGATCCTATTTTCTCGACTGGCTTCCCGTTTCTTTTGTGACTTTCATAGACATGACCGGTGCCCACAGGATGAGAAAATAGCCTCTGATGATCATCAATGGTGTCATCACTGAAGTCAAGACATCTTCGAACATATGATGGTCTAACACAACTGGATAAATCTGGACCACAAATAGCAGCTCCATTTTCATCCTGATCCTCATTCACGTCTTCATCAGGATTTCTGTAATCATCAGGACTGAAACTACCTTCCACTGCAGCATAATACTCATCACCTCCATTATAATCATAGTCATTACCATCATCATAATTTAGGTTCTTCAGGTCGATAGTTTTGACCAATTGGACCAGATGGAAAAGGCGCATCCTGTCCTCCATAGAGCTGATTCCCAGGAGGAAGTAGTCCTCCATGTTCAAAGCTGAAAGTTGGGCTGCACGGCAAACACCCACCAAGGTAAACCTAAGGGACAGAGAAAGTGGAAGACAAATAGTCTTGCTAAAGAATATGGGGAAAGTGTGAGTTTTGATGCCCTGTGTATTCTTACCTTGCATAGTGACGCTGAAGCCCAGCCGCTTTCAGACACTCGTACAGGCAAACTGTCATTTCCTCCACTGGCTTTTTCCCTCTCTTTTGTCCTTTACATCACGCCACCTACCTTTGGAGAGACATGTGTGTCACTTTAGTCTCTGCATCAGTTGCTTACAAAAAAACAAACCATGGAAGACGTCATTGCAGTGTAATTGTAAGCTAGTGTAAGTCTATGATGACATGCCAACCTTACACAGGAAACAAGTCAAAACAGCTACAAACTGCAGGCCACTCCACCAACATAAGACAGCATGTTCTGTCTAGTGATTTCTGTCAGAGAACTATAACCAATAGCTGCTCACTGTGTCATGACTATCCCCCTGCTCTGTTGATGGTAAGCAAAGCATGGGGAACCAGTATGATGCTGAAATCTGACACTAGAGCTTGATGGAGTCAGGGCAGCACCTTGCAGTCGTCACACATTTCTCCATAGTTGCAAAAAGGATAAATATAGAAAACACCGGCAAGCAACTGTTGACTTCTACTGTAAATTGGTCAGCAGCTGCAACAGCCCTGCCATATGGCAAAACAGAGACTCTCTTCAAGATTGTCCCACTCAGAGCAACAACCTTGCAGGCCACAGTACTTATAGCAAATCCATGCTGGGATATCATACCCTGCCTCTGTAACTGTTCATTCAGCAAAATTAAAATATTTAAGTTAAATTTATAGCTGCAGGTAGTGTCATACAGATAATAGTCCAGTTTTGTTCACACCATCGCTAAAATCACACTACACATTTTATACTTACTGTTGACTTACGGATGACTGTTAAATAATTTATTTTTCCAAGGTTTGAAAATATTTTTTTTTTAAAGTACTCACTCCTGAGTTTTTAGCTGCCAAAGACAACCGAGACAGCGCGTGGTGTAACTGACAAGGCATTAATCTTTTATGAAGTTGGTATCCTGAGTAGTATTTCCGTATACAGCATGTGTCTCCATGACAACGAAAACTTGTTGGGAGCGCACTCTTTTGCCGCTGCGCGCGTGAGCTCAGGTTCTGTGCAGACAGCTCCGTCAGAAATTAAGAGTTATCAGACATATCAGACCATTTCAGAGAGACAGACAGTCAAATAATGCTACGGTCAGCTTTACAGAGAGAGATAATCCGTCAGAGGGCTTAATGCCCACCAACCAACCCACTAAGACAAAAAGCCTCCTCAGTCTAAACCACCCAACTGGCTTTATTGCAAACTGAACGGACAGCTGAAAGACTACTTGTTCACAAATAGTTTATACTACATAGGTCTATGCTCTAAACATTTTGATTGGATAATACTGAAAGAAAGAAAGAAAGAAAGAAAGAAAGAAAGAAAGAAAGAAAGAAAGAAAGAAAGAAAGAAAGAAAGAAAGATATGATATCACAGGTATATAAAGGGATATACAGGTATAACAATTAACTAAATACCATATTATCCATTCATTATCAATAGCTGTGTTTTTATAGTAAACCATCTGTGACTAATTAGCGTGTAGCCATATGAAAACGCTTGAAATTTAGCATCAGTCTAACACTGGCGAGAAGAGATGAAAAGCAAATAAATTAGGCAGAAGGCCATTTAATCTGGGTTATCAGAGCGTTCCGCGTTTCACTGAGGACACAATTGGATGTAACACACAACAACGTCTCTTCTTCCTGAAACTCACTCAACTCAAACAGGTTTCTTGGAACTTCGAATTTATTTTGTTTTAACTTTTTGTCACACGATACGTTTCCAAATCATTTAGCGATCCTGTTTGTTAGGGTTTACCCACCAGCGCCTCTCTATGTGTGTAATTTCAGAGATATAAATTGCGTGTAACCAGTTCGAAGACCACAAGAGCTATCCCCAGAGAGCTGCTGTCATGACAACCAGGTAAAGGACGTAGAGTCACAGTCATTGACTGCTGAAAACGTAGGTTAATTAAATGTTAGGGTGGGGTTGGTGAAAACATTGACTGAGGAGGGAAAAATATAGATTTCAAGATATTAAACCGTACTATATGAGCAAGGGCGTGGGGCTGGTTCTCAGAACATTTTCTCTTTCTCTTTCTGTCACTAACTTCAGACTTTTTGATTTAATGAATATCTATGCAGAGTGCCATCTTTTCAATGAAAGATCTTCAAAAATCAGTGCAGCCTTTCCATCAGTGTATAACCAAACATTTAACACTGGCAACTCCCTTATTTAACCAATACTTTATGTCATGTTTTGCTTTTCCTTCTCTGCGTGAATTCCTAATATAGATCCATGCCTGAAATAAGCCACGCTCTAATGAGGAATTGAAAGGAAATTAGCTGAGGTGGACAAACTCAATGTGTCGTATTTAGTCCTCCACCGTATCTGCTTTGCTATTTATCATGTTTTCAAAAAGTAAACTTTCCTTTCTGAATCTAACCTGATTTATCACCAGGAAATCTGCTCTTAGAACTGATCAGCATGTCTGCTGAAGAAGAGGTTTCACAGACAACCTCCTCTCCATCGTCGCCTCCTCCCTCCTCCTCCTCTCCTACTTTGTACTTCATCGGAAAGAAGGAGGACATTGTCAAGGCTGGACGTGTGACCAAGTCGGTGAACGGGTGCAGAGATGTGCTGGTATTGCACCACCAGGGACAGTTTCATGCAATGGACATGCGCTGCTACCGTAAGCTCTTGGTTTGTGGGTGTTGTTTGTGTCGACATGACCGTTTTAGATGACCTCATTAAATAATTGAAATACAGCTGTATGTAAAACAAAGTGTTTTTTTTTTCATTAACAGATTCAGGGGGTGCTTTACAGAATGGAGACATTGAGGTAAATTTACTGATATTTCTTTGCTTGAGCGTGTATAGATTTAATAGATATATTTAACCCGTATATATGGTCGTTATGTCCCCATTAGGAGTTTAATGGACGGCTGTGCATTGTTTGTCCATGGCACAAGTACAAGATCACACTAGCAGAAGGTGAAGGACTTTACCAGGCTGTGGACAACCCCACGGCCAAACCATTGAAGACTCAGTGGCGCTCCAAGGGCGTCAAACAAAGGATTCATAAAGTCACTGAGGTCGACGGGGATGTATTTTTAACCCTGAATGACTCCAGCGAGACCATCGAATCAGACGTCTACCAAACTGACAAATACAGGACTGTCTTGCTTAAAGCTCAACAAAAAACGAAATCCCCAAAATAGGGAGATGATAAAGGATTATTTGATTATGTAACAACAACAAAAAGTGCCTTGATGCTTTAAGTTGCGTTCAGGAAGTGTTATTTGTCTTTTACTAAGAAAAATACACTTAATTTCAAAATGATGACTGAGATGAGGACAAAAAGAAAAAATGGGACATCTATTGGCGTAGGAGGCACTGAAATTCTTTTCGTTTTAAAAAGAAAGTATGTTGTATTTCAGGATAAGAAGATTAAGATTTAATATTGGCCAGAGGTTGCAGGATATGCCTTTTTTTGGTCTGATTAACTGCATCTAGAGAAACTATGAATTAAGTGACCCTCTTCTAATGTTCACCCTTGCAGTTAAATTTCATTCGTCTCATACAATCTTTTCTAAACCTTATTGATTATTATAAGCCCTTAGTATAGCTGCAACTGCAAAGGTATCGCTGAATGTTGTTCATTAACCAAATTAATAACGGTTCTAAAGAATTTACAGCCGAAAGAAAGTACCATAAATTTCTTTAACTGTGTCCTAAGTCCTTTTGAAGGCCTTTGGAGAGAGCTGAAGTCTTCCATTTTGAAAAGGACTCCTGCAAACTTGAATATACAAGCTTAAATACATATTAATTACCAGCACCTGGGTCCAAGATTCCTCTTCATGTACAAAGGAAACATTTAGAGGATGTCACTGTTGCAAAAGTTTTCCAGACAAATATTTGTGAAGAACTGTGTCATGGGTACATTCTGCGTTTGTTTGTTTTTTATTTTACTTGAAGTACATATTAAACTATTCTGATTACACAAGGTTGGCTCACTTTAATTTATTCATGGAGAAAAAATTTAAATCCCGTACTTTACACCATGAGGATGGAAAGGGTCTGTAAGATTAAAATTGCAGGATGTGTTTGTCAGCAAAAGTACTTAAGTTAGATAATTTGAGAGCATGTTTTCTAATAATACCTCACTTTATGTGCACTAATGGTTTGAATGTTTTTTTTCTCTTTTATCTGTTATGGTATAACTATATCTGGTCATATTACTTCGCGAAATATTTGATCCACGTGTGGCTTTGGTGCGCTAAAGCCAAACAATCGGTAGGTGGCAGCAGCGCGCTACACGTTTTAATATGAAAGGCAGAAGAAGATGTCTTATGTCGCACACTGGTGACGCAATATGTTCATCGCCTTCTTTGCTTTGTACTAGAAGTGAATATATATTTAACTAAATTTAATTATTTTTACAGTCATACTTGTCCTATTTTTACATATATATATTTCAAACGCTCTATGGTTGTTGTGCATATTTTCAGACTGAAGATGGAGGCCAACAGAGAATAAAGCTGGAGGAACAGCAGATATCACTTTCTGCCTCCTGGATTTGCACAAGATCAATACTGCGATGGCATCAGGTATGTCCTGCTTAACTTGGTTCACAATTATTTATTTTGCTGCAAATAAGTTTGTCTATAGTATTCATATTGTTTGCAGACGATGAAATTAATCTGCTGGTGATCGTCGTGGATGTAAATCCGATATGGTGGGGTCAGCAAGCTCAGCGTGAGCCAGAGGTATTATTATATTTATTATATCATTATATCAAGTCCCACTAATCAATTACGATCTGATCGTGCTGTCTTTGAATGTGGCAGAGGTGGGGAAACATTACTTTATTAAACACTATATATATATATATATATATATATATATATATATATATGTGTATATGTGTGTGTGTGTGTGTGTGTGTGTGTGTGTGTGTGTGTGTGTATTAAAAAAGGCTTCAGAAATAAGGAGAGAAATCAAAACATAAAAAGCATTAGTTCTCAGATCATTTCTGCTGTTTCATTACATTCATGTTTTTAAGTGAGATGTATGGAAATCATATTAATCATGTCAGAAGTCTAAATTATACATTTAGAAATAATGAAAAAACAGAAACTGTTTTACCTTTAACACTCTAATGATTATAAAAATGTTATTGTCGTTTACTTTTCACACAAACAAGAGCTATGAAGTATGATTGTCTTTTCCTGTTCATTACATGCCACTGTTAGTTCAGTTGTCAATACTGATTTAACATTCAAATACACAAAGATGTTTAATCTGTGATAAAGGAAGCACTGGCAAGTCTTACTAAAGGCCCCTGAGGATGCGGTATCTCATAAAACAGACCCTTGTAGACCCCTAGATATTGAGGTTAAACTAAAGGAAAATTCAAATTAAAGCTCTGGTCTTTAAAGGACACTCTCTAAGAGTACAATTTAAATTATCTTCTTGAATGTGACTGAAAAAACCCCAAAACAAAACATTGTCCCCTTGTCGTTTTCCAGTTCACATTATCCAAGTGTATGAATGCAGTCATGGTGATGGGAAACGCCCACATGGCTATGACCAGGACAAATAAGCTGGCTGTCATCGCCAGCCACGGCCAAGACAGGTAACTTCACAGAACAACTTGCAGTGATGAACCGTACGTTTAGTCTGCTTCTCTTGGTATAGATCTATGATGATCTTCATTAGTCTTACGGTTGAACTGTTTTAGACATAAAATGTTGTATAGTTTTTATTCAATTCAATTTAAAGTTAAAAAGACGAAATACAGTTTGTGTTGTAGAATTTTGCCTCTTTTTTTTTCATCTTTCTTATATTTTAAATGCAGGACTTTTACTCAGTCAAGCATTTTTTGGTTTGTGACATTGTGCACTTTTACTGAAGCGCTGACTGGCTCCATTCACCGCTCATATTAACATCTCTTCTACTCAGTCACTTCCTGTATCCTGGTAAGAATTGGCAAGGTGGGGACTGTGGTGGGGATGATGCGTCCTCCAGCAGGGATGGAAAATATGAACTCCTGTCTGTCGCCAACAACCTGATTGCTGAAGAGATCAAGAATGTCATGTCAAAAAGTAGGTACATAAATGGGAATCTGAAGCAGTAGAAACACTGTATATATTTATTGAGAAAAAAAAAAAAGTTTTATTTTCAAATGTTACAATGTTAGTGACTTCTTTAAATCTGCTGGGCTTTTCATTTTCTTACAGCTGAAGTGACGGGTAATTTGACTGATACTCCGCTGGCTGGTTCCCTTGCCAAAGCGCTTTGCTGTATCCTTTCGGGCCAGTCCCTGGCCGCATCATATGCTGAGGTGTCTTGGCAAGGCACAATGCACATTTACATGACACTAGAAAAAAAAGTAAATGATTGTTAGTCCAACCAAAACCAAATCCCAGATAGCCCAATTGTGGTTTGAATCACTCCTTTTCGATTTAACAGTCAAGTGTAAGTGTATGTTAATAAAGCTGAACTCCCGTTGATCCCCCACAGAGAAAGCTAGAAGCAGCAGACACCACAGCTCAGAACATCATACATCCTTCAGTCAGTAATTTAATTCCCCTCCTGTGTATGTAAACTGCTGCAGTGACGGTGATCCAGGTAAATGTCAAACTGCGTATGTAACCATGGTGAATGACTTCAGAGTTTCCTCTATTTTCAATGGAACACCTTGTAGGGAACCTCAACCACCTCTGCTATGTTAGTAGTTGAATTAGAGACATTGAATGGAGTTTTAAGGACCGCTAAAGCATTATAAGCAGTATGACCATGTAGGTGATATTTCAGTCTGGCGTCTCTTCTTAATTTGCTGTCTTTTTGTCTCGTTATTTTTTCTGTTTAAAGCAATGATTCAGGCTGAGCTATTCAGCGAATTTCCCTTACAGCTGGAATATTCAGATATCAACAGGGTCTCAAAAGAGCTGGAAGGTAATATTTTTCACAAATAACACTACCTTTCGCTGAGTTGTTTTAGCATTCCTCACAGTAAGTTTTGTGTTATCTTTTTTTTTTTTTTAGTTGGACAGGACATAAAATCGAGAATCTTGGTAAGCTTTAAAACAACTTCATGACTGCTTTTCTTTTCTTCACCTGACTTTGAGCTCATCCTGTGTATCAATTGTGATGGACAGGTGATCAAAGCAGCCGATGACTGCGCCCTCCAGTACATGAACTTCATGAACGTGATTTTTGCTGCACAAAAGCAGGTAAGAACTTTTATTTATTAAAATTTTTACCCCTTTGTTCTAAATGTTGTCTCTCAGTTATTGTTTTTTTTTTTTTTTTTTTTTTTAATTAAAAAAAAAAAACTCACCATCTCGAAAACAGAACATCCTGATAGATGCCTGCGTGCTGGACTCAGACTCTGGGCTCCTTCAGCAGGTACATTTTTTCAGCTTTGTTAACACGTTTGAAGTTCTGCAGTTTGGCAGCATTTAAAGAGTGATAGCGACTTCTAAAACTCTGAATACAGATAAAGATAGCAGTTTTCACCCGTTTGTGGTGTGGTGATGTGTTTTTTTTTTTTTAGGCTTGTGATATAACTGGAGGTTTGTACCTGAAGATACCTCAGAAAGTGGCCATGGCACAATATCTTTTGGTGAGAATAGATTATGTTTGGACACGTTTCGAAGAATATGGAAGGTGTTGCTAAATGTAAAGACACTGGCTTTGCTTCTTGTGAACAGTGGGTGTTTCTTCCCGACTCTGAGCAGCGGTCGCAGCTGGTGCTGCCACCGCCTGCACATGTGGACTACAGAGCTGCGTGCTTCTGCCACCGCAACCTCATTGAAATTGGTTATGTGTGCTCAGTCTGTCTGTCAAGTGAGTGTAATTCACAGCGACAAGAAACAAATGCATCACAATGATCTTAGTATAGTATTATTTGTAAGATATACAGCATGTTTGTTGTAGTGACGCTTCTCCCCCCTCCCCCCCATCTTCTCTTTCAAGTATTTTGCAACTTCAGCCCCATTTGTACAACATGCGAGTAAGTCTGTTTTTCTCTCAAAGTTACCAGATCTTCAAGCAAAAGTGTTGCTAGTATATCTATATATATCTATATATATATATATATATATATATCTATATATATATATATATATATATATATATATATATATATATATATATATATATATATATATATATATATATATACATATATATATATACACACACACACACACACACACACACACACATATTTGAATTTCCCCCAATGGGGGATGAATAAAGTCTTTTTCTATTTCCATTTCTATTCTATTCTATAACGCTGTGATCTAAAATCAATTTTGTTCGCATTAATATGATTTATAATCTTTCTTTTTAGGACGGCCTTTAAAATCCAACTACCACAGATGGTCAAGCCCAAAAAGAAGAAACTCAAACTACCTGCTTGATTTATTTATTTTTTTTTCCTGATGTAAATATAGTTTTCCTTTGTGCCACGCAGACGCAAATAAAATTATTTTGTTAGTACAGATTTGTAACAACACTTTGGCTTGCCTGCAAGGCGGCGGAGTCATCTGAACACAACTGTGACCTGATGAGCATTTCTTCATTGCGCAGCAATAATTTACCTGAGAAACTTGGTTGAAAATGAAATCTGCTAAATATTTTACTGTAAAACATCCATTCGGACGTTTGTCCGAAATTTCTAACATTTGTCCACAAGTCTCAGAAGTTTACAAGTCAGTAGATGTTGTGTAGAGATACCTAAATGTTATAAGTCAAAGCTTTTGTAAAGAAAAGAAACAAAAAAAACAATCTGGGATATTTTGGTAATGACTTTTTTTTTTTTTATACATAGAAAATAAATCCTATTATGTTCTTATAAATGTTGTTGGCTTCTTTTTTTTTTTACTTACTCTTCGTGGTGTGAATTAGGTAACACACAGTAAGTAGCAGTTCAGACTCTTCATCTCTCCTTCACTGAAACAGTCAATTCTTCAATGCACTGAAGTAGAAACATTTTACTGAATAAAGCACAGCAAATTGTTTGAAACCAGTAAAGAGTGCGTTCGTCCAACAAATCTTGACAAATTTGAACTGCATGTGGGAGAAACCCATGGGAATAGTTTATTAATATACCAAGATTCCCTCATCTACTCCTGAATTTTTGATTAACTCTTTCCCCAAGAGTTAAAAGTAAGCTCTCACTGATTGATGATAGTGATTAATAAGTGTTCAGTCATTCCTTTTCAGCATCTGTTCATCACTTCTGATCACTGAACCGTCGATCTCAAACCAAAGTAATCGCATGCACACAAGATGGAAGTTAAAGGAGGAGGCAAATTGCGCTGGTATTTAATGCGTCTGTTAGACCCCCCCCCCCCCCCCCCCCCCCGGAGAGAAAAACCCTCTGCGGCCCATTTCTTTGAAATTGATTCCAGTATGACATGTTGATCAGAGATGCTGTAATCCTTTATTTTCATACATCCAATTCTTGCGACTGCACTCATATCAAGCAAAGGTTTAAGGTTGTCATTAAGGCAGTGAAAAATGAAAATAGAGATTTTTGCAGTATATACAAAGTCATTGGGAAACCACTGAAGAAAGATAAGTGGAGAAAGAGGTTCCAAAATTTGAATCCTGTGGATTATCGCTGGACTGGAACAATGTTGCATCTGAAAGAGGTAGAAAAAAAAAAAAAGATTTATGACATAAATGGCCAATTAAAAACCAAAAGACAATAAAAACCTCAAATTATCTTACAGATTCAAAGTGTGAGGACTGTAGGAGCTGATTTTACCCGTATTATTGAATAGCTAAGTAAAACGTGAATTGTGTCAAATGAACCTTTGCCACATTTCTTTTTATTTCGTGTTTTTGTTTTGTTTTTTCTAAATATCAGATCATGGACTCTAAGTCCACATGTGGCTGTGGTTGTGTCCCTGTGTACTAACCCCAGCAGACCTCTGCCTGCCCATCGCTGTGGAGTCAGGCTCATCTGAGCTTTCTGGCCAGCCCTGATCACTGAGACACGTAATGGTTTCTGTAAAAGAACAAGATGCCGCAGATTACTCAACATAATAAGCGTGGAGCCCACATTCAGCTGCAGTGTCAGTAATACTTGAGTTATTTCATGAAAGATACACAACAAAACTCTACCTTCTAAAATAAATCTACCAAAATAGATTTAAACTTACTCCTTCACTATGTTGCACCACAGAAGCAATATTCTGGAGGTTCTGAAAGTTCTCCGTGTTCACAGATCCAAACTCAATGACTTCATCGCCAACTCTGAGCCCCTTTAAAGCAAACAACCAATCAGAGCAACAAAGTGACGTTTCGTAAAACAGCTCTTATAGTTCATCTAAAACACAAAAGCACAGTTAACATCACCCACAGCTCCAGAGGCAGGCGAGCCTTCTGTCACAGCGTCCACTCGTGCAAAGGGACGAGGCAAGGCGACCTGCCGCTCCATCGCCTCCTCCTGGGCTTCCATCTCATCCTGTTCTCGCTTGGCTTTCTCGCGAGCATGCAGCTTGTGCAGGGCTTCCTCTATGTCTGCCATGATAGCCTTGTGATCATTTTGCAGGCCTAAAAGAATTTATTTTTAAAAATGGAAGGGAATTCAAATGATAAAACAGAACATCTCCCTGTTTATAAACAGAGAAATCGACAGTTATAGTATTAAAAGATTATTTACAGGACAGAATACTTATCTGCGGATACCACGGCATTTGATTATTGGTTTAGGAAGTCAAGATATTATAACCTGACTCACGTCATCTGGCTGTGTTCACCAACTACACGCGGAGGCGTTCCCTTAGAGGGCGGGAGTCAGGTAAAATATATTATATTTAGGCGGTATTTTAGGTTCATTTAAGGTATGGCAGGACTTTATTCATTCTGAAGTAAATTATTGTTCCAGATGTTTAAGAAGTAACAAAAAACACACCCGTGTCACCCAAAATCAAATACAACACTTTTCAAATTAAATTAAATTGAAAATTTGAAAAATGGGAAATAAACAAGACTGGAATGGATCAGTGTGGAAATAATACTGCACCTAAGGCTGAAGATCATGTTGGCAATGAACATGGGCATTAATGAAACTGAAAAGTAATTTAACATATTATGATGTCCAGAACTTACAAGTGTGAAATGTTTTAGCTGTACCGTCTACACAGCAAGTCTTAGAGCCTCGTTATTTATGTCAATTTTGTCCATCCATCGTGTCAAAAGTGTCAAATATCAAAAAGGTTTGGACTTTTGGTTAAAACATGAAATTGGAAGAGTCATCCATGGCTCTGAGATTTTTATGATGGACTGTGTTTTTTTTTTGTTGTTGTTGTTGTTGTTTTTTTAAGGTAAACGAGTTGTCATTAGGGCGAGAAAATGATCAAAACGTAGGAACAACTATTTTAACTTACCCGACATTGATGTACCAACATATCAGCTGGTACAGTAATGTGACAATAGCATTTTGCCAGTTCTGTAGTGTACTTTCACATACATATTTACATAAGAAATATATGTCGGAAAACATGGAAACAATCTACCACCGTTCAAAAACAACCTGCAGTCAAATCACAAAAGCCATTACAGAATCGCTTTAAACAGCAGATGTTTGCCAAACTTGATTAGCTCCGACGGTTTTTACTCCGGTCTCTTGGAAAACTCTCGAAACATACCGCAACTCACATGAAATATTGTGCCTCGCTGTCCTGATCTGGTACAAATTAATATCTGCTCGTGGGAAACCTTCACCGTCGACTAAGGGACCTTCAACTCCGACACCCTGCTGTAAACAACAAAATAAATACATGTTTGGTAGGTACGATGTATAAGAACCTCGTTAACTTTGTGCTGCATGTACACAACTTACATCTTCTAAGACGTCGTAATAAGCTTTTATCTGCTCTTCGATTTCATCTTTCTTTTTTATGAGGAGTGTAACATCGTCCATTGTTATTTCAGAGTCTCCAGAGCTGTTTCCCCCTGTCATCTTCATGGCTACGGCTACGTTCCTGCATCCACAACACTTCCTGTGTTCGTTCTTCTTCTGCTGTCCTTTTTGCGGCAGTGTTGCGCTTTACTGCCCCAAGTGTCCAAATACTGAAGCTACCAACAAAGCGGTTTTAGAACCGCCGAGAAATGTTTCCCAAGAAATGTATCCAAGGAATTTTTGCTGCTTTCTTTAACTTGTTGAGCAAATGAGTTGCAATCAACACAGTAACCTATTTAGTCTATCATTGTAGCACTAGTATTAAGATACTAATGAAAATACTCTATTGCGAGTATTGCAATTTAGAAATTCGAAAAGGATGAAACGTTATTCAATGCTTTGGAAATAAAATGCATTATAATGTAGTGAAAACAAAATTATTAATCAGAGCTTAAAAATGCCCCTTATGATTGTTCAGTCACGTATTGTTTTATTAAATTTGACCTTTCGTGTAAATATTGACTATTTTGTACTTAATGTTTGTGGACATTTCTATCTCATTGTTTGGTTTTTAATCTTTTTACACTTTTAAATAATAAGAAATTACACCACAATTATCCAAAGTGACACTTCCCTGAGGCTTGTTTAGTTTAACAGTTCAAATATCTAAATGATTTGAAATGCATTAAACATATTAACATAGTTAAAATGAAAAGACATTTTACATTTCTGAAGACTGGAATATTAAATTCTTAATACATGAGAAGTTGCTTTACAAATCAGCAAAACTATTCCATTAACTATCTGATTGTTTAAACAACTACTTGTTTCAGTTATACCTGTACAAACTGTTTGGTAGTTTAATTTCTAATAAAACATATTCTACTAGTTTTTGGTTATGGTTTATGTGTAAATATCTCATCAGATACTGAAGCTCAACTACAATATATATAGTATGTATACACTCTATCTATCTATCTATCTATCTATACATATATATATATATATATATATATATATATATATATATATATATATATATATATATATATATATATAAAATATTGATGCATTCATACCCCAGATCATGAAAACTGTTCACTTGAGTGAACACAGAAATAATCTGTTTGAAGAGTTTCAGTCAGGATTCAGAGTGCATCATAACACAGAAACTGCACTGCTGAAAGTTACCAATGATCTCCTCTTAGCCTCCGATAGCGGACTTGTGTCTGTGCTTGTCCTGTTGGATCTCAGTGCTGCATTTGATACGGTCGATCACAGTATCTTATTAAAGAGACTTGAACATGTTATTGGGATTAAAGGAACTGCATTAGGCTGATTTAAGTCATATTTATCTGATAGATTTCAGTTTGTTCTTGTAAATGAAGAATCTTCCTCACACACCAGAGTAAGTCATGGAGTTCCTCAGGGTTCTGTGCTTGGACCGATTCTTTTCACTTTATACATGCTTCCATTAGGTAATATTATTAGACAGCATGGCATAAATTTCCATTGCTATGCTGATGATACCCAGTTGTACTTATCTATAAAACCAGATGAACCCAATAGGTTGGTCAGATTACAAGCATGTCTTAAAGACATAAAGACCTGGATGACTCAGAACTGTCTGCTTCTAAATTCAGACAAAACTGAAGTCGTTATCTTTGGACCTGAGCGCTTCAGGGAGAGATTGTCTAGCTTATATAGTTACTCTAGATGGTATTTCATTGGCTTCTAGTACTACAGTGAGGAACCTTGGAGTTATTTTTGACCAGAACTTATCATTTGACTCGCATATAAAACAGGTTTCGAGGACTGCCTTCTTTCATCTTCGTAATGTTGTTAAAATCAGGAACATCCTGTCTCAGAGTGATGCAGAAAACTACTGTAATTCTTTATTATTGGGCTGTCCCACATATTCTCTGAAAAGCCTTCAGCTGATCCAAAATGCTGCAGCCAGAGTTCTGATGAGAACTAACAGGAGAGATCATATTTCTCCAGTTTTAGCTTCTCTTCATTGGCTCCCTGTTAAATTCAGAATAGAATTTAAGATTCTTCTCCTTACATATAAAGCTCTTAATGACCGAGCTCCATCATATCTTAAAGATCTCATTGTAAGATATTTTCCTAACAGAGCACTTCGTTCCCAAACTGCAGGTTTACTTGAGGTTCCCAGAGTTTCTAAAAGTAGAATGGGAGGCAAAGCCTTCAGTTATAAGGCCCCTCTCTTGTGGAATAAGCTGCCAGTAAATGTCCGGGAAGCAGACACCCTTTCCACTTTTAAGACCAGGCTTAAAACTTTCCTTTTTGATAAAGCTTATAGTTAGGGATGGCTCAGGTGATCCTGAAATTCAATTCAATTCATTTTTATTTATATAGCGCCAAATACAACAAATGTCATCTCAAGGCACTTAGATAGTAAGTCCAATTCAAGCCAATTGGAATTCAATTAATTAATAATAATCATAATTCATAAAATAATCCAATTCGTTCATTTAGAGCCAATTCAAAAACGATTTCCTTGCTAAGAAAACCAACAGATTACACTGAAAACTTTTTGTTTTTCGGTCCAATCTCCCATACATCCCATAGTTAAGCTGCTATAGGCCTAGACTGCTGGGGGAGCTCATCTGTCACACCTTTCCTCACCTTCCTCTCTTTATGTATGTGTGACATTATTGTGGTCATTAACTCGTGTTTCCCTGTTCCAACAGATATCCTTTGAATGGTGTTACAGTGCCGCCGCCACCGCGGCCCTCCCTCCTCCCCCCCTTTCTGTCTTCTCAAACCCCAGCTGGTCGAGGCGGATGGCCACCCTTCCTGAGTCTGGTTCTGCCAGAGGTTTCTTCCTGTTAAAAGGGAGTCGTTTCTCTCCACAGTCGCCCCAGGCACGCTCAGGACGGGAGATTGGACCGAAAAAGAAAAAAGTTTCAGTGCAATCTGTTGGTTTCCTTAGCTAGGAAATTGTTTTTGAATTGGCTCTATATGAACGAATTGGATTATTTAATGAGTAATTATGATTACAATTAATTGAATTCCAATTGGCTTGAATTGGATTTTATTATCTAAGTGCTTTGAGATGACATTTGTTGTATTTGGCGCTATATAAATAAAAATGAATTGAATTGAGCATTCAACTGTTAACATACTAGTCGGCAAAATGTTAGCGATTTCTGTTCAAAAGTTAAATAAAAAAAAAAACAAAAGCACGTCGTAATAAATCATATAATTCACCTTTAATACATTACTTGATACAATTAGTGGTCAAAGAGTTTGACACTTTAATTATCTTCAGAAATCTTTAAACAGCTGTAAACAAGTTTTATATCCGATCACAGATGGGAAAAAAACTGTGTTGTATCAAACTGTAAAGGCAACATTTTCATAAGTTGCACAGCTCTGACATAAACATACCCCCTCACTTGTAGTGCTCAACAACATTTCACATTTTACTTTGTTTTTGTATTTCACATAAGTCCCCTTTATAGGCACATTGGTATATACTATTAGAAAATATTTTATGTAATTAGCACCCTTTAAGTGTTAGGTTATATCTCTCAGCGCTGTGCTCCCTGAGTGCTTAACGTTACTTCTGATCACCCGAGTTACTAAACAGGAATGTGTTTTTCATTACTTTTATTTAATATCCTTCATCCTGAAACAACTATAAATCATTTTTAACTGATTTGACTCATTAAAACTTTAGTGCGGTGAGAGACTACATGCCAAAAGTTTCCTTCAGAAAGTTTTCCTTCATTTCCAACTAGCTAATAAAGCCCCTCTTTTGGCAGTTGAAACATGTGCAAATATGTCATTGGAATATAAATCTGACCTGTCCTGAAGCCTACATGTGTTAGTGCTGGTGATTAAGTACCACATTAGGAGACTCCACTAACAAAGCTAACAGTCTGTATCTTCTGGGGATGAGTGTCCATCATTAAGCAACAGCATCGACGGCTCTTCATCAACCTCCAGCTGGGAAGCATCTTGAGCTGAAGATGAAACAACCTGCGAGACCTCAGCTTGTGCCGTTATGTTCTTCTGTACCCTGTCGAAATGGGTTGTTGCCTCATCCAGCTGTGAATGAACTGCTTGGACCCAGTTCTGTAACTGTGCACTGAGGGAATCTACTCCTTGGTGTAGCTTCTCTTGCCTGCCCTGTAGCTCTTCCAACAGATGCTGTGTGTCACTGGCAACCTGCTGCCTCTTAGTTAACACACCAGGCGCACGCTGACCCCGCATGTAGCCCTCAAATTCTTCTGGACTGAGGTTGAGCGCCGGTCCATCCAGCTTTTCAATGAAGGCCACTGCACAAGACTGAATTGGGGGACAATTTAGCTTTACCCTTAGGTAATCAACAGACACATGAATGCCTCCAACTTACCAAGTTTGTGAAGTAGTAGCCGCTCTCTCCGGCCATTAGACTGTGAGGGAGGCCAAAACGAATCATGTATTGCATGTTGGAGTGGAGGCGAGGGGGATTGGCCTTCAGCACCACATACACCAAACCTGACAGGAAGTCATCAGCATTGGCAGGCTCACTGTTGGAGGTCGAGAGCGCTTCGAAGACGTGCTGACTGCATTTGGACACACATGTTAGCTTGTCCTGTGGCGCTCGTTTGGCATCCATTTCAATTATGGCTGTTTAAAAAAAAAAAAAAAAAAAAAAAGTATATACATATAAATATTTCAGACCATTTAAAAATATTTCCATTTTTGAGAAGTACATCTTTAGCTCCTGAGCTTGATTTTAAAGGGCCTCGTTTCAGGGAAATCTGCTACAATTTCATACAGAAAATGATATCAGAGACCATTTTAATGTCTGTCAGTTAACACACTGACTGCAAACAGCTGTCATGGCTCTGTCCACATGTGACAAAACCTGCCTTCCTGCACCTCTGAAAAATAGGGAGAAATGAGGGAGTAATGAGTCACTCACTCAAATAAGTGAGTGATGAGGTTTTAAATCACCTGTTATAGCAGGCAGGAAGGGGTCGCCTGTGACTGGAGTCTTTTCATCTGGAAAAGGTACACTCAGCATTTGCGGAGTGACCCAGTTTAAGGAGCTACAAAGTAAAGACATCGGAGACAAACGGGATTTCGGATTAGTGGTTAGGATTAGAGGTAACATGGTGATTCGAATTTACAATTAGAATTACCGGATTCGTCTCTGTAGAGCCAGATCCTTCTGTTCATCATCGCAGCTGTCATGGCAGAAAACCCATTTGTGGAGACGTGTCATTATCAGCTTCTCCACGTGTTCCATTATCTGAGTGACCTGAGCTTCAGGAAAACCTGGAAACAAAAGGGGAAACTCAAAAGTCCCTTTTCTGGTGTTTTCGAAACGAGCAGGCAGGAATGTGCTGATCTCATCTGTACTGACTTTTAAAATATTCAGCAAAAGACTGGTAGAAATCCTGCACAAGGTCCGACTGCTTCTGTACCGGCAGATCCTGTGAAGATGACGGGAATCTGGGATCAGGATTGGACTCATCAAAGAGAAGTGATGTGAAGTGTGATCATTTATGCAGATAGTTACATGGTAGGCCTCCATCGTGTTGAGGAAAGCTGTACAGCGAGACTGTAAACGCTGAGAGGACGGGCTTCGCAGTATCTTTAGGAAACCAGGGAAGTCCCCAGGTTCAAGGTTCTGGTAGGCTTTTAACACATTTGCATGGCTCTCAGAGGACTCTAAGGGGCACAAGCGTGGATTTTATTACAGATAAATAAACTGAGTAAGACGTTTGCTGGCAAAAGTACACAAAGACAGTCACCTTCAACCTCCAGCAGCACAACCTATAGGTTGGATTTGTTCTGTAAAACTACACACATAAGAGTCTATATATTCAACAAACAATGAAGGAAGAGCACATTTTGTTATTACACAACTGCAATGAGAAATCATGTGCTGAGGGGGCATCTGGTGATTCCAGTTACTGTCTCATGAAGCAGTTCTGATAAAGTAGGTATTTTATGGCAGAGAGAAAAATCAAGCTGCTTTTGTCATCTGACTTTTATGGTTCTTGAGACAGGCCTCAGGACAGTTTTCTGGCTTCCTTTTCAGGACAACATTTGCTTTTCTTGCAGTAACTATGTCTCAAAGTTGTGCATAAGGCTTTTCATCAGTGTCTTGGCCAAATATATCTTTGATATCTAACTTTTCTTTTCCTCAGGGAAACAAACTTGCATCTGAGCCAAACATGGTACTGGTTGTGTCTAGATGACACAGGGGCAAAAAACAAAAACCCACTTCTGATTCAATGGGGCTGGCAGCGAGGATGTCAAAATATCCAAAATGTCCAGTCCTACCTTGAGGTTTTGGTGGCGATGCGCTGCCCCAGAAGAGTCTCCTCACGGTGTTAATTCGATGACCTTTCTCAATATTTTTCTTCTCTTCAAATTTGGAGAATGTGGGAGGTGCTCCATCACTGCTCGGCCTACAAGGAGTTGCGGTTTTAGACGTTCAATCCCAGACCAATTTTCAACGGAAAGCACTTAAGCCCTTCTATCTTTGATCCAGAATACACCTGACAACTTCAAGGTAAAGCAGCAAAAAAATGTCACTCAAGTCTACCTGGTGTCTTGTCTTGGGGATCCTTCTGGACGTGATTTCTCTCTCCAGCACTTGGAGCAGAAGCCTTGCCACGCAGGGTTTCCGTAGTACCCGCAGGAGTTCTTGCAGAGCAGCTGCTCCTTAGAAACTCTGATTCCTCTTTGTTTGTCGGTCCACATTGTAGTGCTTGCTCTCATCCACCTCAGCTGTTGGACATAACATTTAACCCATTAAGAGAGCCATTTGGAGCTAGTTGAACCTTTTTGTGTTGAATATTTAAGACAGTCTGAAAACCAATTCTCAAATCTGCTTCCAAGTTTCTGGAAAATATAGAAACGGCATCAACGACGATCTGACCTCTTACTGACGACTTTCAAAAACATAAACATCAAAACATAATATTTACAGCAAAAGAAGATGATGGATTTTTTTTAACAGAATTTGGGTGTGGCTGCTGTTTCAGGAACGCATCAGGAAACTTACAGACTCCGTAAATGGAAGGCCCAAGGTGGTCTGAAAGGCCAAAAGTATCACTTAATTGCAATTAAAAGGATAAACAAACAAGTCTGTAGACATTACTGCTCTAATGCTTTTGTCTAATAATTTTGCACAGATTCGCAAAATAATACCCCAAGAGAATGACAAAAACTTACATTTTTTCTTTGTTGAACAGGTTAGGAGTTTAAAATATTTTTTCTGTTGACACTACATTTGTTCTACAGGCTAAATCAATCACGTGGTGGGCAGTTTTCTTAGTAATTGTGCACACATTTGTACTTGGGTCTATTCACCTGCGTTTAGAGAGTAAAGTTTACTCTGCTATTGTGCCTGTAAGATATCAAGCTGTTCATATATTATCCACAGATTAAAATGATCCACCTTAAAAACCTTCCTAAAGAGTGGTGCTTTTTGGGTGTGATACCACAAAAGAGGAAAAATCTGCCCAAGTTGGTTTCATTTCAGATATTGACAAACTGTGCTTATACTAAAATTGTAAATGGCTTTCCATAGGGAGGAAATGGCCTCTTTTCATCAAATATGTCTCAACAAGAAAACCATATTAGAGCTGGATAGACCGTCAACTGTTCTCTCTCGTTACATTTCTCGTTAAAGGCAAAGTAAACCTCAGGTTATGAGGGTTGGTGTTAGCTGTTAGCTAATCTCCGTAAAGTCGAAGCGGCTGACCGTAAGCTGAGAGAGTTGGAGACAAGAACCGCCGGCTAATACCAAGAGACCATTCAATCTCTATATCAGTCATTAAAAAGCTTCCTCGCATAATTACATCCTCCTCACCTGTCAGTCAGCAAGCGGATGAAATCATTACAGACGTTAGCTGCTTTCTTATCGGAGCGTTTCTTCACTCTCTGGTCATAAACTCTTCATACTTGGTTATGAAAGCTACAGCCCGTCAGAGCTCACGACGAAACAAAGAAGCAAGAAACACCGAAAGCAAAAGGAATCTAGATATCAAGAAAAAGTTTACTCCATAAAACGCAGTAAGAAGTTCTGCCGCTTCCCCGAACCCTCTGCAACCGGAAATACGTAATAAGTTAGCCCATAGACATAGAACACATAGACGTTCTATGTCTATGAGTTAGCCCTGAGACATTTCCACACCGAATCAACCTTTCAGCGCAAAAGTATGTGTGTTGAAAGTGTTACTTATTAACTGCTTCAAAATGCCAAAATCGCCTCACAAGTTTCCTTCCCAGTACAAACAAGGCCCTTTTCATACATAGTATCCTAAATCATTTAACCATAATTAGAGTTATAACTTGCTAATATTTAGAAAATGTTATTCTGAATGTCTTTACCGGAAATTATTGTATGCTAATACACGAAACTTGATGTTGATGAGCTATGAAATGTACAAACACAGACACTAGCAATATATTTATTGCCCTTCTTCAATTTGATACAACTGTATTGCGTGTATTGTGCTAAATTTGTAAAAAAAATACATTTGTTACCTTTTACAAACTAATGTATCCTGTTTACAGTTTATGGGTCAGAATACCTGAGTTTCATTGAACTCTAGAGGTTACAATTGGAAACTGCAAATTGAAATTGTATTTGTCAAGTTGACGTCTGATAGCACAGACTAAAACACAATAAAGTCACAAATTTGAATTAAATAGATGCTGCTGCAGCTCAATTAACCGACCGTTGTCATTTACTGATTTTGGAGAACTGAACAACTAAACTACGAGTTGTCATGCAAATTAAATACTCTGAGAACATACACTCTATCAAAAAATAAAGTTACCCCTACCATCATTACCAGCAAAACAGACTATTTTTGCTTTCATCTACATTACACACAAATCCTATAAAGACTTAATTGGCAAAAAAACAAAAACAAACAGAAGGATAAAGCCTGATCAAAAAACAAACTTAAATTAGCATTAAAGACAAAAGTCTTAACAGTGTTTTCAGACAAAGGAATATAAACCAGTAGACTCCTGACATTTGTATTTCGAAAATCCTGGCCAGTAGTCAGTTAAGTACTCCACTGTGTTGTTTATTTTGTTCTTCTATGGTTTGCTTTAAAAACAAACAAACAAACAAACAAACAAAACATTCACAGCCTTCAACTGCAGCAGTAAATCAAACTTTTAATTTGAAAGGACTTACCGGAAAACTCTACATTTGCTTTATTAGGTGCGCTGCTTTCTTCCTGTGTCTCTCACCGGTTACTAGGCAACGAAACGCTAAGCGCAACTGTAACAGTCCCAAAAAACTAAAGAAGTCAAAACCAGACAGACGGTTTCTGAGCATTAAGCTTATAAAATATGTTGTTAATGCTCAACAGAAGTGTTTCAGTAGATTTTTATTCCCGTTCATTCATAGCTTAAAGTTACATTAATAAAATTGACTTAAGTTGACAACAACTACTTAACCTTTTGAGTAGAAAACAACTTCCTCAGCTTCATACAACGGGGGAGAAAACTCTAGACATCATGTCAGGTGCTAAACCCAAGGAAAAGAAGCCGTCCACGAGCTACAAAACCGAAAGCCAGAAATGTGCTGGACGAACGCAGGACAACCAGTCAGCAGAGCTGGATGAAGGAAAGGCTGAAACAAAGCCTGACAACCTGAAGATAACTGGGCATTCTCAAGTCTACACTGCAACTAAAGAGAGTCTTTTCTCAAAGAAGGCAGCTGATACCAGAAACCATGCACTGGTAAGTATGCCCTCTTTAATGTAAATAGTTGTTCAAATATGTATAAAATTCACACAATTCTTTTTGCACTGTACTTCTGTCATTACTGTCAATGACAGCATTGCATTTCCTAAGATAAAAGTGTAGTTAAACACCTTAATTAGCGATTTCATGATGATATTTCAAATTTCTCTCATCCAGTCTCTAGAGTGGGTCTCGGGAATGAATCCGGCTCTCCCTGTTTTCTGTCTGCAAGACCATGATCGGCTGGTAGTCCTTTACGCTGGAGCTCACGTTGGGATAATATATAATCACACCTCAAACTCCCAGCATATACTCCAGGTAAAAAATAATTTAATGTTCAGCAACTTGAGGAATATTAGACAGTTTCCATCATATTATGCAAGTATCATGAGCTGCTAATGATACTATACAGTGGGGTCTGAAATGCAAAGATTAGGTCAATAAGGTCAATTTGGAAGTAATTGGATATTCGAGGATTTGGAAAAAAAATGTAAAACATAAGAAGCTCTGACATGTGAAATAAAGAATGCACAATGAAAGTTATCCAAATATATCAATAAATATCGATTAATCACATTATAATTTCCTGGAATTTCATCCCAAACATGACTTTTTTAAAAATCATTTCCACACTTAGTGGATCCCTCAGTGTTGTCACATTTTAGACCTGTTTCCAATCTGCCCTTTCTTTCTAAGATTTTAGAAAAAGTTGTTTTTATACAATTACAGTCCTTTCTTGAGGATAACTCTGTTTTTGAGAAATTCCAATCTGGGTTCAGGTCTCGTCACAGCACTGAGTCTGCACTGTTAAAGGTGCACAACGATATTGCTCTGTCTGTGGATGCCAAGTGCCCTGTTATCTTAGTTCTGCTTGATCTCACAGCAGCCTTTGACACGGTGGACCATGCAGTCCTCCTGTCACGTCTAAGTAATTATGTTGGCGTCCACGGCACTGCATTGAAGCGTTTGCGTCTTACTTGTTCAGGAGAACCTTATGGTTATGGTTGGTGACCTTTCCTCTTCCAGTGCTCCTCTCTCCTGTGGAGTCCCTCAAGGATCTATTCTTGGCCCTATCCTCTTCTCATTGTACATGCTACCACTTGGGTCAATTATAGCCAGGCACAACCTTTCTTTCCACTGTTATGCAGATGATTTACAAATTTATCTACCATTGAAGCCAAATAGTAACAGTGCACAATGTTCTTTGTTTAATTGTGTCGCTGATATTAAGCAGCGGTTGGCCCAAAATTTTCTTCATTTAAATGATGACAAAACTGAATGCATTGTGTTTGGGGATACTGTGACGGCTGGCTTTGGCACCTTGTCTTCAAAGCTTAGGTCAACCGTCAGAAATCTGGGAGTGACCTTTGACAGTCATCTGAGGCTGGACAAACAAATTAACAATGTTGTCAGGACTAGTTTTTTCCAGTTACATCTCCTGGCCAAAGTTAAAATGGTTTTAAGTCGTCATGACCTTGAGAAAGCCATCCATGCCCTAATAACTTCAAGGTTAGACTATTGCAATGCACTTTATGTTGGCGTCTCCCAGTCTTCTCTCAGTCGCCTTCAACTTGTGCAAAACGCTGCTGCCCGACTTTTAACCAACACCAACAGACGTGCGCACATCACTCCAGTTCTTAACTCCCTCCATTGGCTTCCTGTCCTTTATAGAATTGATTTTAAACTTTTAATGTTTGTTTTTAAAGCTCTTAACGGCCTCGCCCCATCATATTTATCTGAGCTTTTAACAGTCCGAAATCCTGGTAGAGCTCTTAGGTCAACAATTAAATTTTTGCTGGAAGTGCCCAGGTCAAAATACACACACTGGGGTGACCGAACCTTTTCTGTCACTGCCCCCCAGGCTCTGGAATAAGCTCCCCGTCGAGCTGCGTCCTGGGCCTATTCAAATCTAGGCTAAAAACCTACTTATTTAGGATTGCTTTTAATACCCAGTAGTGTGATGACACTTTTATCTCATTTTATCTTATTTGATTTTGTTGTAATTTATTGCTTTCACTGTTCTTTTATAGTTTTATTTGTTTTTACTTATTCCTCTCTTTATTTATTACCTACTGTAAAGCACTTTGGTACATTGTAATGATTGTTTGCAAAGGGCTGTATAAATAAAATACATTTACATTTACATTTACTTAACATTTAGTAAATATGCATGAGCTTCCAGCAGCACATTGCTTGCTATGTGGCACTGTGATAGTGATAAATGTGGATACAGTAGATCAATACTTTAAGCTTTGTTCAATGAGAGGTATAAAAGCTATTTTATCACTGATGTTTAACAAGGATGAAAGATTCTGATGAACTAAAGAAAATCGTGTCAAATGATTATTATTATTGATCTCACTGGGAAAGTAGCATCATTAAACTCCCCCGAGACACTTGTTGTGAGCTAATACATGTGAACATTTTACAGTGGAAAAAGGTTTATTTTACTGATGAATCCATGTCAGAGATCTGTGGCAGTAACAGAGAGGTGAATAGAAGGAGTGGAGCTAGAAATATTTAAGTGTGGGAGAGGAGGTTTTGCTTCCTTATCTGTGCTGAAGTAGCTCAGTTGGGAGAGCACTAGACTGAAGAACTAAAAGTTCCTAGTTTGATCCTGGCTTTCAGCAGTGTGGAAGTGGATATTCCACACATTTTTTTAAAATCAATAAATATCTATCGATCCATCTACTTGGGCTG
Source organism: Odontesthes bonariensis (assembly GCF_027942865.1). Taxonomy (NCBI): domain Eukaryota; kingdom Metazoa; phylum Chordata; class Actinopteri; order Atheriniformes; family Atherinopsidae; genus Odontesthes; species Odontesthes bonariensis. The sequence goes on from NC_134511.1 coordinate 21,942,928, forward strand.
CAGTCTAATGATCCCACAGCACAACTCAAAGCTGGTGAGCTAACAGTCAGCTCTCAGGATAACAGTCTGGTCCCTTTGGATTAATAAAATTTAAAAACAAACTTCTGGGATCCATCCAGCTCGAGCGTTGTTGTCATCTAAGAAAAATCACAATTACAAAATGAGTTTTTTTTCCTTTTTATTTCTGATGAAAAGCATTTGGATCCGGCTTGACATTTTCTATTAACAAAACTCTTCATGCTACAGTCCTCATTTTGAATATCCCACTGTGTGCACCCCTCAATGTTTTCAGGGTCACTCCCACCCCATCTCGTGTATGTGTGTGAGTGAAGACAAACGCTGGATTGCAACGGCAGATTGTGAGAGCATGGTGATCATATGGGACTCCTACTCTGGGTAGCTCTTGGTTCTACATACATTAAAGTGTTTGTGTAAAGACTTTTTACTTTTTATTTGGTGATAACACTGTTTGTGCTAAAAATCCACCAGTATTCCTGTGCAGACATTTTTTGATTGCCACCCAGCTGGAGCTGTCATTGTGATGGCATTTTCAAGCGATGCAAAACATCTGGTAACCCTCGGGAGTGAAGAAGTCCAGGTGAGTATGACAACATGACTAAATACATTTACTATACAATTCATTAAAGATCGCACAGACTGCTTTAGTCAAGATTATGAGATGCATTATTTTGAAACTTTAGGATTCTTATATCTTATAGAATTTGACATAACAAATCAGCACGTCCAGCTGTTAACCTTGTATGACTATTTTTCCAGCAACTGTGCATTTGGGATTGGACCATTGAGGCACGAAAACCCTTCAGCAGCACCAAACTCAATCCTAGACATGGTTTTCAAGTCAGTGGTCTCTGTTTTTTCTTTAACATTTGAATATCTTGGCATTGGTGAGGCTACTGAGGGGGTCCAGTGTTCAAATGTTGAACTGTTTTACAGGATTACATCCTTTTTAAACCAAACGATAGTACTCAGCTTCTCAGTGGCAGTAAAAGTCATGTGTTATTCTACAGCAGGGTAAGGCCAGCAGTTCTTTCTTTAATATAAAAACACAACACAGCTGTGAGGTATAAGTTTATTGATTAATTAGCTAGTCTCCTTTCAGGCTAAGGGAAGTCTGCAATACTTTGCGCTCAAGCTCAAGAAGGTAGATATGAGCAAAATCTTCTTGAATATGTGTGTATTTTTTATGGAGCCGAGTGTTTTAAAGACTTTTCCTCTCTTCTTTGCAGTTCAGTTATGCGACCACACGTGCAACTGTATGTACTCAGCCTTCTCCTGACCCGTCTAGGACTGTCAACATTGCTGACGTGTCCCTCAGTCGGTCTGTGTTTCACTGGAGAAAGCCTCAGATCCTCTCAGCCACCATGGGCTGCCTCGTGGTGTGGGATGTCAAGGAAGACTTAGTAGAAAACCAGTGCCTGCCATCTGAAAGAATCAAGATAATCCAGCTTCAGGAACACCCGATCACAGTTCTAACCGTAGCTGATGGGTAACCAGAGCCAGAAATATTCATAGTGGTGGCCGATTGAGTTGCTGATTCTAGATACATGTATTTACTTCATTACCTGTTTGTGTCTTCTGATCTCACAGCTGTATCGTAACTGGAGATACGCGTGGCCATGTCTACTTCTATGATGAAATGTTCAGAATTCTCACTTGTTACACTGACCTCAACCTGGATGCCATTGTCTCAATTTCATTTTCCAAAGAGTGTTCGGAGGGGTGTCTTAGTGACTTCTCTCTGGACGCCAACCCGTTAATAATCAGGTATGAAGCAATCTGAAGTATCTGGAACCAAACTTTCTTTTTTTCTTTAGCAAATGAAAAAAATCCAGAGGCAAGTTTTAGCCCGACCTCTCTTTTTCTGCAGGAACTTTGTAGTGTCCACAATCACTTCCAAAGTCATGCATATGAATACACAGAGTGGTATCCCTCAGACCCTCCTGGATGAGGATTATGAACCTATCCATGCACTGGCATGCCACCCCAGTCAGCCAGCTGTGGCCATGGGCAACCAACGAGGCATTTTAAAAGTGTGGGACTATTACAGCAAAGCAGTCATTGTCAGCAGGTCCTTTGAGACAGAGCGGGACATCCAGTGTGTCAGTTTTGACTCTGAAGGTGAACCAGTCTGCTCGATGAATGGTGCACCTTATGAAAAGTGTTTCTCTGTTACTGTATGAATTTGTCATTACTATCTTTTTGTCTCAAAACAGGACTTTACCTAGCAGTTGGTTTTGGCAGTGGAGCTGTTCACATACTAAATTCTTGCACTTTGGAAAGTAATCCAGAGGAATGTTTCCATCACACTGCAGACAGCATTCATCTCATCACCTTCTCCTCAGACTCACAGTACCTTGCCACTGCGGTGAGCACATCTTTGAGATATGTCTGAACTTTGCCAGTTCAGACTTGGTGGTTCTGGACTCAAATTTGTGTTATGGCATTGATCTGTTGTTAAAGCTGTGCGTACAGAGGAAAATACAACTTTAGATTTTATTTTTCAATACTTTAAAAGGAAGTTTTGTTTATTTTTAAGAGGGGTTGTGTGTCTTAGAGTATCAGGGGAGGAATTTTTGACTGGGAAACTCAGCTAAAAGCTAATCAAAAGGGGGTTAAAGAAGAGTGAATTATCACCACATATAGCGATTCAAACTAGAAAATTCCATATAGGTTTATACAAAGACTATAAATACTGAATTTCACATGGCATCTATTTTGCATCTTACTGTTGTTGACATTATCACCTTTTTCTCAACCAAAGAACACCTGTGTTTCTCCACCTGCCTAACATATCCTGCCACTGACACAAAAATTCAGCTGGTTTAATCCCAAAATACCAAGAGAGAGTAGAAATTAACAAAATTCTTGGGGAACGTCTTTGCAAAAGTAATGCCCTGCAGTAAGCTATCAAACAAACCTTCTACGTCTCCTGACTGACTGACTCAGCTGATCCCATACATTGGACATGTAACGCTGTTTCCCAATAAAAGTACCCCATTATCTATTCAATCTTTGAGAATCTAAAGCCTGTCATTAACTTTTGTACCCACCTTCATTGTTAGGACACTGGCCAAGCAGTGACAGTGTTCCGCTTGCAGAAAAATAAAGACTCTTTGCCTTGCTGGATGTACCTGGGCAGATATGGCTCTCACTATAAGCCCATCACAGACCTTCTTTTTGGGGTCCATCTGGACAGCACTCAGCCAAGACTGCTGTCTCTAGGAATGGATCGCAGACTGGTTAGTTCAATTTATGCATTCCGCTGTTTTGTAATACAGTTTTCACTGCAATGCCTTTTTTTTTGTAACTCAACTCTTTTTCGTATACCGTATGTGCAACCGAATAACAGGTGGAGTATGACCTGGAAAAGAGTGTTGTGAACCAGGTTCTCGTCCTAAGCTCAGAGAGTATTGAGCAAAGTGCTGTGCCACTGTGCATGGCTTGGTATCCTCCTCTCACAACAGAGCAGTTTCTTCTCATTGCGTCAGACCAATACAAGATGAAGCTTTTCAACAGCACAACCAAGATGTGCAGGTCTGCAAAATACTTAAACAACATCAGGTTAATGGCTATTACCTAATATAATTGGGAAAGAATATCAAATATGTGTATTATATGATCTGCAAAAACAGAAAGACTGTCCTTGGTCCAACATACGGCTCTCCCATTAAGCAAATGGTGGTTCTTCCCAAGTCTAAAGAACCTGCGATAAGCTCATATCACCTCTCATACATCACAGAGGACAAGGTCAGTGCTGGACCTTGTTTGTAACAGTATTTTATTGCTTTGCATACTTCATTTTGTTGATAGTGTTTCATAAAATTCAAAATGGGACTTTGATTTAGTCAAAAATGTTTTGATTCCCATTTTTTATTCTACCATTAAGAGAACTTGTATGTCCGGTAGGTTGGTCTCCAGATTTTGCCCTTAGATGGGAACCCCTATAAGTCCAATGCTTTGATCTGCCATCCGACGGGTGTGTCTGCTCTCGCCTGCTCCTACGACGGGCGATTTGTTTTTACTGCAGGAGGATCTGACTGCTGCGTCCTCTCGTGGGAAATTAACTTGAAGTGAGATTTAAAAGTAAAAACCTGGGAACAGGAGTAAATTCATAAGCAGTGCTTTGGTGTTCTCTGAATTTGGTCCTGTTTTTGTTCTTTATACAGTATGATGGAGGCAGCGGCTGCCATGGGTGGAAAGGACATGGTGCCTTTTTACAGTCTCATAGATGGAGGAAGGGACGGAAAGTTTTTCAGGGTAAGTTAAAGTTTTTTCTCGTTCCCTACTATCGCTTAGCAGATAAACAAACAACCACCTATGTGCAGTACTGTTATGGTTATCATGTTAGCTTTACAGTTTGGAATTTAATTGGTTCCATAGACATTTTTGCACATGATTTTGCTTATATGTTATTTTTCTTAATGTTTTTATTTTTTTAGCATGCAGCTCAGTAACCATCTGCTGAAGAAGCATGTTTTCTCTACACTGTTAATTTGTACCTGGGTATATAACTGTAGTGCCATATGGTTGATCTGATTCTTCCACAACTTTTTATTAATTATCCTTTCAAATAGTTACAATGGTGGCTGTGGCTCTGGAAGTAGAGCGGTCATCCACCAGTCCAACAATCTGTGTTTGAGTCGCTGACTTCTCCGGTACGCAAGTTAAGGTGTGCTTGGGCAAGATCCTGAACCCCACATTATGCCCCTGATGTACTCTTCAGGATGTGTGAGGATGTGAATAGAGACAGATAAGCACTCTTTGTAAAGAATGGGAATAGCTGTGTTTGTTAATAGGTGGATATGGCTTGTTGTGTAAAGTGCTCGGATTGGTCAGTAGACAAAAAAAGCACAATGCTGATGTAGCCACTTTATTTGTTCTAACAGAGGAGACAACAGGTTAGCTCTGACAATTGCACTTTTGTTCTTATTACGAAAAGCTTTGGTGATTATTTTTGTTGCTGTAAGTGATTAACTGTCACTGAGATGTGAACGCTATAGACAACTGGAAAAGTGATTTTCCTGACTATTTTGTTCATTGGCTGCTTGAGGGAAGGAATGCAGAAATTAACATTCAAACATATATGAGCTGTTGGAGAGTAATGCTCATGTTCAGACATACACTATATTAAACTTCTAGATTGTATAAGTTCACTAGGTAAAGCTATACGTGGATATATCCCTCTGACTATGACTTTTAGACCATTTCTGATGACATTTTATGTACAGCTTCTCAGTCTTTTGATCTTATGTGTCTTTAGGAGATAGAAGATTTTTTCTACTACTCCTTAATCCATCATTATGGCACTGACTTGATGAGGAAACATCGACAGGTGCCTACCAGAGTTCCCCTGTCAGAGGTTCCCTCTCTAATGTGCGCACTTGGCTGCTTTCCCACTGCACAAGAGGTAAGATTATCAAAGCAGTAAAGCAGTTAGACTCATCTGAACTGTGTTAACAGTTCAATACGTTATTTTCACCAGATTGAAGACATGCAAAATGAGGTCAAATTCAGCAAGTACCTCGACACTGGAAAATACGTGACCGACATTGATCTGGATGAGTTTATCAGGCTGTATGTCAACCACCGGCCAGCCTTTGGCATCTCTAGCAATGAGCTTGTCCAAGCTTTTCACGCCCTTGGTCGCAGTAACAGTGCAGGACAGCATGTTCTGCTGAGACATGAGCTGCTGGAACTTCTGCAGGTTCGAGGTACACCACAGGCTCCTGAGTCATCAGGACATTAGTATGCATGGTCTCACTTGTATTATTGTGACATTTGTTGAGAAAAAAAAGCTCCCCTCACTGGCGTTTCATTGTCAGCATTGCATGTCTAATAATAATTTCTATATATTACTGACAGGAGAGCACATGACAGAGGAAGAGGTGGCAGAGTGCTTTGCTACACTTCTAGACCTCAATGACGAGGAAGAGGAAGGAAGGCCACTTTGTGAGCATGCCAAATATGATAAAACATCAAATAAAATCTAATTCTCAGTGAATGGGCTGACAAATCACATAATCCAAATCTTAATTGTTTGATGTGTGTACACAGGTGAAGATTCAGAATATTCACTGGAGGATGCGATCCCTGAGGAGATATCTATGGAGACATTTACAGGCCACATCCTGGGCTTACCGTCCTACTCAGAGCCGAGTGTCCGGTCTCCCCCTCCAGAGGGATTAAAGCCAAAACCTGCCAGTTCGCCAATGTGAAGCTGTACAATGACAAGAAATGAAATCTGTTTACTTATGACATCCTTCGCATTGCATGTCATAACTGAGTTCCCAAAAGTTGTATTTTGTGTGACCTTTTAGAATATAATGAGATTTAAATATGTATGGTGTTTTATTAGATGAAAAAATTGATTGGGTCAGATTTCTTTGAAATGTGGTCAGTTACTGAAGTTATAGGACAATATTTGTAATTAGTAACATCATCCACTGGACTGCAAAAGAATGTCATTAACCCTGAATATTTCACATTTAATGTCAAAGATTGAAAAATATTACCTATGATTAAAAACACTTACTTGAAAAACAGATGCAGCCACACAGTGTTGAGTAGCTAAAATGAATAGTTTATCTTTAAACATCTCAAAATATTTTGAATGCAAATAAAATGCTTTTTTGTATATTCAGTTTTTACAACTGGTTAAATAAAGTTACCTTTAACTTCAAAATGTGTGTAGTTTTCAATATGGGGATGCCTCTTTTTTTCTGTATAATATTTAGATGCCGATGCTTTTATTTATTATCTTTATTTAAAGGCCACAAAAAAAGACTTTGCAACTGTAACCCAAGAGGAACATTTACTCACAATCGTTTTGATGTCAGTGTTTATTAAAAGGAATGAAAACTCTTTTAATGAAAAATTAGCCTTGATAAAAAGAAAATGAAAATAATTATGTCAACATCAAGTAAACTAGCAAGCAATTTAGAAATAGTGAAATCAAATTACCACAATAAAACCATGCTGTTGTTAATGTCTATAGGTGATCATAGTTGTTTTCTTTGCTCATTTGTATCAATTTCTTCATATTTTCAAAGTGTAATTGAAATGTAATCAAGTAATTATGTACATAATGCTTTGATGATCGATAGACATTGTTGTCACATGCCATCTAAGCTGATTAGTAAGCTATTACTTGTGACCTTGGTGCCTCTGTTGAATGTAAGAGTCAGTACTACCCAGTCCTGCAGATGAAGCAAATGTCTCACTTAATTATTGGGATATTCTATCATTTACTTCTCGCCTATATAAAAGATTGGTAGGAGTAGTTGTATGAATTTGTTTTCACGTAAGTTACAAGGGAAATATCTCTTAAATGTTTAAGTTAGAGAATCCCTACAGCAGGTATGTCTTGGGGCACCGTCTCCTCAGTTTATTTTAGGCTCCTTTGTGGGTGGGGCTCTGACTCTGGCCAATCAGAAACGTTTAGAAAAAGGAACTTCCTGCTTCAGACACAGGGGAGCAGCTTTTTTGTCAGCTGGTCATTGGGGCTTGTAGCTACGTCAACAATCTATCAAGATAACAACAAGTTAACTTGGGCCGCTAATGGCCAAGAGCAAACTTTTAACATGGTTGGACTGAGGACTCTGACTTCATGGCACGAAGTTGGCAAACTTTAACAGCCGGACTCAAAACGCCTCTCTCAGCGCCGCATGCAAGCCTCACGAAAGGAAGAGTTTTATTGTCCTAGCTTGCTGGCTAACGTTAGCTATTTGTCTGGAGAGTTACCGACATGGCTACCAGGGAGATGTCTCTACGGCACACTTACCGACGCACGCCGGCCAGCATAAAGCAGGAGCAGGACGACGACTCGGACGCAGAGGATACGAACCTGGGGCTGCGGAGGGCAGACGGACTGGAGTCTCAGATCATCCACAGCGGACACTTCATGGTGTCGTCGCCGCACAGCGAGCACCCCCCGAAGAAGGGCTACGACTTCGACACTGTCAACAAACAGACCTGTCAAACGTATCATTTTGGCAAGGCGAGCACGTCGCACTTCTCCATTGACGCTTCCCTGACTAAACTATTCGAGTGCATGACCCTTGCCTACAGGTGAGTTATAACACATTTCATTACTGTGCATTCACATGAGAACACCACTTTCATTTTGAACCCTCGTTTCAACGTTGAGCTCGTCTCGGTCAGACATGTGACTGTGGGTACAGTTAAATTGCAGTCACGAGTCTCTCTCTTTTTCTAACTTCCTGCTCGATCTGTCATTTCTTGTGGTCAGTTTATAGTATGCAAGTATCACCAACAAAATGTAGCCAACCTGCAAAGAAAAAAAAAACTCCTTTGTTCGCATGTGACATGATGCATGGCTTTATCAGACTGTGTATTTGTGGAGCTTGTTTTAAACAGCTGCTGTTGTGTGGCAAATTTGTTTTTGAGGTGTCCATTTTAGGGGCCCCAGCATAAGGGATCTATTTAGGGAAAATTGTTGTTGGAAACAAAATTCTGATTTGTATCCATATTCGATGTATTGAATACAGATAGATTACCCATTTTGGGACACAAACAGTTAAATTTAAGCAAGCTCGGGAGTATCAGAATGGAGCCAAAATAAGCAGCAAGTAGAGCTTCAACATGCTCTGGCAAAGGTAGGACATTTGCTCTCTCATGACAAATTAAGTAATTGAGGGAGCTGAATAAACACTGGAGGGTACAGATACAGCCCCGCTTTGTCAGTTAAATAAGACCGTTATCCTGACATGATATGAATGACATAATGTTTTTGCTGAGCTGCCAGTTACTGAGCAACTTTTTTTTGCATCTCATCATTCACACAGCTTCACTTTTGCAGCCCCAGTTCCCAAAAAGTTGGGACGTGGTGGAAAATGTCAGTTCGAAAAAGAATGCAATGATAATGAAAGCCCATGGACCAATATTTTATTCTTAACAGTGGAAAGTGTGGCATTTTCTTATTTCAAGAGAATGTTGCATCTTGAATTTGATGCCAGAAACACGTCTCAAAACAGTTGGGACAGGGCCATGTGCGCCAGTGTGTATCATCCACTCCTCTTTTAAAGGATAAGACCGGTTTTTTGACATTGGGCCCTTGATTTCACATTATAACATGATGTTCTACTCACCCCTGCTTGTTGTTGGTCATTTGGAGCTGTTCCGAAGATATTCGCGAGGCGTCTGGCTGCTCTCTTGAGATATTCGGCCATGAAACAGTTTCCTATGGGCAAGTTTATACAGGTACAAACTATGCTGTTTATAATTTATTAATTACTGTACACTAGCACTGATAACGTGGAGGTGCGTCGCTTACTTAAAAAAATCCGGGTTACTAATTTTGAATTTTAGCCGAATGAATAAATAGGCAGCAGGTCTGTGGGCTGTCTGTGGTAGTAGCACGACGATGACGTCAGTAACACCCACTTTACGACAAAAATTCAAAATTACAGTAACCCGGATTTTTTTAAGTAAGCGACGCACCTCCACGTTATCAGTGCTAGTGTAGAGTAATTAATAAATTATAAACAGCATAGTTTGTGCCTGTATAAACTTGCCCATAGGAAACCGTTTCATGGCCGAATATCTCAAGAGAGCAGCCAGACGCCTCTCGAATATCTTCGGAACAGCTCCAAATGACCAACAACAAGCAGGGGTGAGTAGAACATCATGTTATAATGTGAAATCAAGGGCCCAATGTCAAAAAACCGGTCTTATCCTTTAACAGCAGTCTGTAAACAGTCTGTAAACTTGGCGCTGGTAACAACCTGGACGGCTCCTCTCCTCTTTAGTCCGGACGACACGGCACAAAAAAAAAAATAGATAAATACATTTCAAGCGTAGATTTGTCCAACCCGAGAGCAGTTTTTCCAGTCTGTCTCAGTCCATAATAGATGAGCTTTGGTCCAGAAAAGACGGCAGTGTTTCAGGATCATGTTCACATGTGGCTTCTTCTTTTCATTATAGAGCTTTAACCTGCATTTGTGGATGGCACGGTGAACTTTGTTCACAGGCCGTTATTTCTGGGAGTGTCTCTGTGGCCCATGCAGTGATATAAATTTGTGTGAGAATCGTTCCTTTTTTTTAATAGTCGGTCCAAAGATCATGGGCATCCAGTATTGATTTAGTGTCTCCAGGTTCTGCAAATCTTTTGATGATAGTAGATTAAGACTGTTGACGATGGAATATTCAAAGTCTTTTCAATTTTACTTTTAAGGAACATTATTTTGAAATTGCTCCACAGTTACAGTTTTTCTTAGATTGCGTATGCTCTGCCATCCTTATTTCTGAGAGACCCAGCCTCTCTAAATGGCTGTTTTTCTAATCACATCACTGACCTGTTGCCAGCTAACCTCATTAGTTTCCCCAGTCGTTTCCTTTTAATACCACTTACTTGTCCTGGATTTTGCCCCCTCGTTCCATCTTCTTTGAGACATGTTTCTGCCATCAAATTCAAGATGTGGTCACATTTTTCATGAAACCGTACAATTTCTCACTTTCAAGAGTTTTTTTTTTTTTCTTCTTTCAACAGTTTTCTGTGTTATTTTGAGAATAAGATGAGGGATCATGAGATCTGATATTCATTATAGTTTTTTTTGTTTGTTTTTTTAAACTATTTTACACTTTGTCAACTTTTTGGGAATTGGGAATGAGATGCATGCACACAGGCATGAAAACGTTCACTGAGTGGCAGCGCTTGTGTGAATTGTGATGGTCAGAATTTGCACGGTTACAAGCAAACAACACTTTATATTATTTGAAGGAACTCAGCTGATTTTTGGCACACACACACACTTGGTAAATGATCACAAAATGGGAAAAAGAAGTCCAATAAAAACTTGTTAAATCAAACTAAAGCAGTTTGACCCTACAGTTAAAGAAGAGCGATCACATGATGATCAAATACATCTAACATCACAAACGGGGTTGAGCTAATCAATATTTTCTTCACCGCTCAAGCTGCTAATATTTTTTTCCATCAGTCGTGATATTGTCAAGCCTGAAACATGTCAGATAACAGTGTAAAATTCCCAGAGCCCAAGTTTATATTCTCAAATTGCCCGTTTCATCCAGTGGAGAATCCAAAACCCGACAATATTAAATAAAGCAGATAAATAAGAAGCAAGTGGAGGTAAGAAGTTTTGCTTGATAAATTACATGGACAGCTACATCAGACCGGTCATCGCAGCTCTGTTGATGTCAGTTTGTCACCATCTGTGGCAAAAATCTCCGAACAAATGTTTTTCATAATGTAGCTCATGATTCTGAAAAGTTTTAACTGAACCCAGAATAATGAAAGTAGTGAAGATGATGTAAAAGTGGTGTAATGATTGATTTATTAACAAAGCTGTAGTAGACATTAGCAGGTAGTAAGAGTTGGGGGGAGGGGGGAAAGGTAAGGTTCAAGTTACTCAAGTTTCTCTATTTACAGCTGTGGTGTCGATGCTGGCATGCTGCTCTGAGGATTCCCTCTGACTTCGCACCAAATTGAACTCACTGGGAGGACTATTAATAGAGCAGTTTCTGTTCTGTTGTTGTCATTCATCCTATAAAAAGATCTGAGTGTTTATATCAGTAGAAAAAAACTTTTCCACGTGACAAGAGCATTGCTGAACCTCAAAAGTGAAGCGTCTTCCTTTCTTGTTAGTGCACCAATGCACAATTCTTTCAGAGTCAGTACATGCTGAGATGTTGGTGACTTGCTCAAGCACATTAGCTTGTGTCCCCCATCACTCTCGAAACAATTCCACTGTTGGTCTTCTTGTCTTTGCAGTGGTAAGTTGGTGTCTCCCAAATGGAAAAACTTCAAAGGTCTGAAGCTGCTCTGGAGAGACAAGATCCGCCTCAACAACGCCATATGGAGAGCCTGGTATATGCAATGTAAGAGTTCTACATTTATCTTGGATTTGGTATCCAGAGAGTTTGGGCTGTTTTGTTTTAGTATTTTAATGAGAACTGACGGCACTTCTTTGAGTCTTCATGCAGTTAATGCAGTTGTTTCTGTGAGATGCCAAACATTTTAACTGTAAATGTGACTTGTGTGTCCTCATGTGGGAGTGAATTAAGCTGTTTTCTCTACCTTCAGATGTGGAGAAAAGGGAGAATCCTGTGTGTCACTTTGTAACGCCCCTGGACGGAAATATAGACTCTGATGTCCGTTCTGCAGAGGTAAAGATAGAAAACAGTCGTCTGTATGAGCTATGAGCTGTATGAACCAACATTAAAAAAGAATTTGTTGTTTTTCGAGACTCAAATCAACCTGCCAATCACTTTTTGTCCATGTTCCTGAAAGAATGACTTTAGTTTCCCTTGCTGCTTCCTTCCTTAGTGTGAACTTAGTTCCTGTCTCTGTCTTTTTTTTGCAGGCCATTGCCACAGAGGGGAAAGGCTGGAAAAGAAGAATTGAAATTGTCATAAGAGAATACCACAAGTGGAGAACATACTTTAAGAAAAGGGTAAAGTCTTCTATAAATATTCTAACATTTGTCAGGGGAATACTGGGCATTTTTTGGCCCTAACTTTTTCCTTTCTTTTATTTTTGCTTCTAAACATGGTTCATCTAATGTGGGGCTCTCTCTTTATAGCTGCAGAAGCACAAGGATGAGGACCTCTCAAGCTTACTTAAGGTATGCAAAACTGCATTATGCTCATCTCACCAGAGTGCCAATACTATTCATTTCTGGTCATAGGAAGCAGCATCTATTTAGTCAGATGTTAAAAGTGAATGAATAATCCCATGCTAACCCAGTTCCCCTCAAATTATTTATGTACTTTATAAGTCATAATCAGTGACTATGCAAACAAAGTACATTTGACTGCTTGCACTTGTTATTTGCCAACAGTCATTATATTATATAGCCCTTTTCAGACATGACCTGATTAACATTAAAGGCTTTACCAGGCTGTTAAAACTACAACATTCAGACATTGGTCACTTTTCCGTCAATGCCCCTCAACCTTCATTCAGAACTGCCCGTAAAAGCGGCAGCTGAATATACCACATGTGTAAGATCAAAACGGTGTCACAGCTGTATGTCAGATGAGAAACTCTCATGCCAACATGTTGATTTGCAACAAACGCTCAGCATTGTGTTAAACATAACGGCAGTGGGTGGGAGCCCTTTACAGGTGATTCCCATCCAAGTTAAAAAAAAAATCCACATGTCAGCTCGATTGGTGCTCTGAATTAAATCAAAAAAAATTTAGCGCCATCCAGGCTCATCTTGAGGCAAATTTACACCTGACACTTTCAATAGTTGTCCAGTTAACGCAAAGCAGTGGATGTCTGAAAGGGGCTTATATGTAAATGTTCCAGCACTCTACTAACGTTTCACGCACTCGGTAGAGTAAGGAAGCTTTTGCAGACAATGTTATATATGCATGTCAGTTTCATGTAAAACGGCTCAGCATCAAGTCATTTATTTATGTATCTTCCTCCCTTCACAACTTTACCACAGTTCTGTGGATTTAAGTCACATCATACAAATGCAGTTTTGTTTCAAATGCATAACGTTTTTAGATTTTCGAAAAGCTTCTGATCCTTTTTCTGCTTGAAAACTCGGGCATTGCATGATATTCTGAACATGATTACAGAAATACTTTATTTTGAAAGTGTTTATGCAGACATGTTCATGTCCAGCATCCACAGCGATCATTTGATATCTGGATTTAAAACAATTTTGTTTTAAAACTGCTTTAAAGTGAAACTGTTTTATTGTTGATTGAACTTTCTACAGCTTCTACATCTGTTGCAGGGTCCTTTGTTTATGTTGTTATAGAATATATTTATTTATGATTACAGCTACGTTTATGGGATTGTTAAGTTGCTCAATGATTGAAAAATAAATTTGGGTGCAGTCAAATGTTTCGCTGTTATGTGATGGATAAAGATTTAAACACTTAAAGTGTTTTAAAACCTTTACACAGTATGTCACATGTAGTTATGGAAGTATTTATCAGATCAATCCATGAATTGTGTTAATGCCACTGCTTTTTTGGCTGTGCTCAACACTGCATGCCTGTGTGACATTAACTGGCTTGGTCATTGCATTTTGAATACTCAAAGGGACCAGAGGAGCAGTTATTGCTGTTTGGGGAAGTCTCTCCAGACATGCTCCGTGTCTCCTTTTATCAGGATGAAGAGGCTGCTGCACGCCGTGTTAGTCGACGGTATAATGAAACGCCCGCCCCCATGGAGATGGACCCCCTCTTTGACATGGATGTTCTGATGTCTGAGTTTTCAGACACATTGTTCTCTACGCTGGCCTCTCATCAACCCATTGCCTGGCCCAATCCAAGGGAAATTGGTGAGAAATGCATGAGGTTTCTTTTGTATGACCTGTATTATCCCATATGTTTAGTACTTTGTAAGTACTTTAGTACTTACATTTAGATTTGAGCTAAAATCCTATTTTTGGCTTTGCTCATAGTCTTTTCTACATTTGAGTTTGTTATGAAACCTCCCTGAATGATGCAGCTTCTGAACGTGAGTGTTGGCTTGAGGTTGAATCTTTTTTTCCCCTGCTCGCCCTTCCTCTGCCTCCACCCTCCACAGCTCATGCAGGGAACGCAGACATGATCCAGCCGGGACTGATCCCCTTACAACCCAACCTCGACTTCATGGACTCCTTTGATCCACTTCAAGGTAGCAGTAAGCACCACCCATAACCAAAGTAGCAGTTCACTCAGACTAATAGTGCACACTGTACAGGAATCAAGCCCACATATTCTGAGCAGTTGGCTTAGCCTAACACAAAAGGTAGTGTGGTTTTTACTAACCTCTAGCTAACATAGAGACTCTTGTTCCAGACTTATTTCACAGCCTCCGTCAGCCCGCCTTCCCCTCTGTTTCCCCCACTGCATCATCTGTCACCCCTCTACCCAGCAGCAGCTCTCAGTCCCAGGTAAACGCCGTAAAGGCTCAGCCCGTAACACACTCCACCATGACACTTTGTGCAAGGACAGAGTTTATTCCTTAAATCGATTTAAGATTTATGCTCAACTTTGCAGGACTTCTTGAATGTAATCTGTGTTAATATCGTTACACACATGACAAAATAATGGTAAATTTTATTTATAACAAGCTAAATATTTGGGGTCTCTGTCATGCTTTCCTCCTCCTTTCCTTCCTGAAAGTACTTCATTCAGATATCATTTGCAACTGACATTTGCACGAAGGAGAAAAAGGAATAAACATCCTGATTATTTTTTTTTTTGTTACCACTATGATAAAAGTATCATGGCATTCCTATCCGCAGTACCTCTGATCTCTCTGTCATTATCTCCACAAATACTGAAAAGTGTCTATATTTGTATGAGGTGTTCTCTTCCTCCTCCTCTTCAGTTTTCTTACGTCACATTATTTTTGCAGTATTCTCTATTTAAGTTTTGGCGCTTTTTGATTCTCCCGAAAGAGTTGGTATATAAAAATTATTTTAAAAAAAGAAATGCTAATGAAACCCGATTCAGAATGTTTTGTCCATATTTTGTGAGAGTCTCCCGTCACTACCTTCCCCTGCTACACCAGTCACTTCAAGAAAGACTAAAATTTACTGAAATGCTGCTCAGTCACAGCTGTTGATATTAATTTGCAGGGTCAGGCTCTACCACTGAGTAAGGCAACCAGCTTACTGTCATAACCTTAACCAGCACCAGTCGGAGAGTTTCCAACTAACATGAACATAAATGTAACTGCGTCTCTTCTGTTCCTTTTAGACTTTTGAAAAAAGTTCTCAATGTATTTGTTTCCTTTCCTTTTTTCACCCCCCACCAGGTCCAGTTAATGTCCTCCTTGCAGCTTTCAGCAAACCAAATCAGCCCCGCTGGCCCCCTGCCCATCCCCTCTGCCATAGCCAGTCAGACCAGTCAAGCAGGTGGTGGAGCTAATTATGTACAGAACTATATGCCCCTGTTTTCTGGCCAGGTGGAGCCCGGCAATCAGTCAGTAGTTACCTCTGTATCTCAGCCGTTATCCCACGATCCTCTGGTACAGTGCCTTCAAGGTCAGAACCTGGGCTCTGCAGCACCCATGGTTCCCGCACCTTTGGACAACACCTCGGGGCTGGAAGAGACTGTAGCTCCCTCTGTGATTACACACACAGCCCCTTCAACCGTCACACCCAGCGACACAGCCACCACCTTCAGCCACATCTCGGACTATAGCTCTATATCCACACAATCGCAGCCCCCTCCGTCCCAACTTCAAGCGCTGGCACCAGTCCCTGCCGCTTCCCTTCAGCACCCTCCGGCTTTCGCCCTGCCTCGCCCTTTTCAGTCAAACAGTGCCAACAAAGTCCGCTCGGTGCAAAGAATTGCCCCTGCAAACACACTTCCTTCTTCCCACCTCATCCTTACAGGTCTGTGGTTTCTTATCAACGTGCTCTATTTTGTGTTTGATTGTCGATTTGGGAGTAGAAATGTATCACTTTAACTTGGTACCATAAGATGGCGCCCAAACCTTTCCATTTCAGTCAAATTCGTTTACTGTGATGACGTAACACACGCATATGTAGATGCATTTTGTCCCGGAAGCAAGCTGTGCAGTGTTCGAATATTTTAACGAGTAGAGAAAAGATGATACCTCCAAAGTCACACATGTATTAATGTTTCTTTACCAAAACAAAACAGTTGCTTGCATGCCAAACCTTTATTTTTGAAAGAATTTGCAAGATTCCCTTTCTAGATGTTTGAAAATGTGCATGTACTATTTAGTCTTAAACCTATTTAAGGTTGCATTTCTCACAGAGCTTACTTTTTTATGTAAATGAAAAACCATTATGTCAAAAATGGTAACTCAGTTATTCTTATTTTTATGTGTGACTACACATGTGTTCCCACAGCACCTTTCTCAGGCCATGCCAATGCTGTGATTGTTACACCCACACCCCTGAAAGCGGATGTGGTCCCTGCTAATACCAACGTGGTCATCGCTCCCTCTCATCTCGGAGCAGTATGGTTTCATTTTTATCTTTCCTTTTAGTCAGGCAAGATTGAAATTCGCCTCTCTGAAAACAGTGACGGCTACATGGTGGTTCATGCCTCATATTTGGCATCTCTTCCCGTATCTCAGGCCCCTGGTTTTCACGTTTTACCTCAGACGCAGAAGTCTCCCCAGCCAATTGTCCCTAAAGAGAAGTCGTATTCTTCTGGCCGCAAAAATGAGAAAGCTTCCTCTGGTGTCGGTGAGAATTCCCTCAGACGACAAAGCTCCTGAAGACTCCAAGCCAGCCACTGCTTAAAAAGCACTCATGTTTTGTTTTGTTTTTTTCTTTTCAGTTCACAGTCAGCCTGGATCCAGTCGAAGATCGCCTTGTGCGTTAGATCAAGTTCCCAGTCCCCAGTCAATAATCAGCGGCACCAGTACACCTTTGGTGAAGAATGAGCACAATCAGGTTTGTGTTTGTGTGTTCAGGGTCTCTTCAGCTTTTACAGGTTGGGCTGATTCATGAAAGAAAATGAAATGCCACTCTTTTGCATCAGTTTCCCTTTTTCCTCTGTAATATATGAAACACTTAGTAATACCATTTTTCTTTTTTTTCATATTTTCACTGCTTTCGTGTGACAGAGCCGGAGGACAACGCACATATCTGCTGAACAAAAGAGACGATCAAACATAAATATTGGCTTTAAGACACTCTGTAACCTGGTTCCCACTCTAAAGTCACAATCAAATGTAAGTTTAGAAGTCAAATCTGACAGAACAGATTCTGAGCGTATACAGTGTACACTTGTAGTAATTTTTTGTGCTATCATTTGTTAACTTTGTGTCTTTTAGATAACTAATGCAGTGACGCTACAGAAGACTGTGGAGCACATTGGGAAGCTTCAGCAGGAGAGGCAGCAGATACAGGAAGAAGTCAGGAGACTACGGGAGGAGATTGAGGAGCTCAACACTTCCATTAAGTATGTTAAAACATTGCATGCATCCCACCCCTTTGACCATGACATTTAACCATCACTTTCTGTCTCCTCTCACTGCTTAACAACAGCTTGTGTCAGGAACAGCTGCCCGCGACAGGTGTGCCTATGAGACGGAATCGCTTAGACCACATGCAAGAGAAGTTCAGTGAATACGTAAAGAGCCGTACACTTCAGAACTGGAAGTTCTGGATTGTATCCTTTAATTTAATCAATTTTACACACTGTGCTGCTTATTGATAATCAGGAGTAATGTGAGATTCTTATGTGTCATCACTCTTGAGGAAATCCAAGATATAGTTAGTTTATTCTATAGACCAACAATCCTTGTTAGAATGTGAACAGCTATACATTATTATATAAGGTAGAGTAATAATATAGTCTGTCTATTCTCATATCAAGTAAAGTCAACCAACAAAGAATTTCCTTTTTTAATTAAATTTTTTATCTGAGTGCTGCTGCATCCTTTGCAACCATCTCCACAAACATGAGGAAGTCCATCACCGGTATTTCTGTAGCCATCATAGACACGCCCCCATGTGTTTTTATCACTTCACAGCTTTAGTGAAAGATGGAACATATAATAAGTGATGTGGCTGCACATGGTGGTGTGGTGGTTAGCACTGTCGCCTCACAGCAAGAGGGTTCCAGGTTCAATTCCTGGCTGGGAATTTGCATGTTCTCCCCGTGAATGCGTGGGTTCTCTACGGGTACTCCGGCTTCCTCCAACCATACAAAAACATGCATGTTAGGAGCCCCGGGGAAGAAAAACAAAGAAACAAACCAGGGTAGGGGATGCTCTTCAGCCTTGGCTGGCAAGTCGCTTACGAGAGGGAAAACTTAGACAAGAAAACGAAAGTTACGTATGTAACTATGGTTCAATGAATCCCAGATGACCCCCAGAGGGCGGTGCTGAAAGCACTGAATGTCCCCTTCGCGCATGCGCCTTTCGAGTAGTAATACCAACGAGTCACATCTGTGACATGTCGGATGATCAATCAGAGGCTATATAGCCTGACGTCATCCGGGGCTCTGTTCCTACAGAATCTTCTCGCGGAATGCAAGGATTCTGAGTGACAGAGAAGCTCTGGCGGTCATCCGGGATTCATAGAACCATAGTTACGTACGTAACTTTCGTTCTATTTCATCCCTACTGACCGCCAGAGGGTGGTGCTGAAAGCACTGAATGACTAATACCAGCAATGTCACAAGGAATCCAGAGCAAAGACCTCATTAAAAAGGCTCACAGGGCCCCCGCCGCAGAACCTGATCCAGAAGATGAAGGGTAGGCCACATTAACCCTGTAAAATCTGGTGAATGTGCTCGGGGAAGCCCATGATGCAGCAGCACATATTGCTTCCATCAGAACCCCTCAAGGCTTCCCAAGAAGCAGAGACGCTCCTGGTAGAGTGCGCCTTCACACCAACGAGTGGGGAGCAGCGTCCCGCAGCGTAGGCGTGGCAGATGACATCCATGATCCAATGGGAGAGGCATTGCTTGGAAAGAGGACAACCTAACCTAGGGCCTCCATAACACAAGAACAGTTGGTCAGAGCATCGTATAGCAGCAGTGGCTGCAATGTATGCCTCCAGTGCCCTCACTGGGAACAACAACTGAGACCCATCGGCAGTTCCCTCTGACACAGGCTGAAATTGTGCCAATCTCAATGGCCGGTTGCAATGAGAACGAGATAACACTTTAGGCAGGAGTGCAGTGTCTGGCCACAAGGTAACACCAGAGCCATCAGTACCCCATCTGAAACAGGAAGGGCTGACAGAAAGAGCATGTAGCTCGCTGACCCTCTTAGAGAAGACAATAGCCAACAAAAAGGCAGTCTTACATGATAGCCACCTGAGGTCTGCCTGCGCCAAAGGCTCGAATGGAGAGTGGCACAGAGCTTCAAGAACCAAGGGCAGATCCCAAACTGGTGCCCGTGGAACCATCGGCGGGTGCAACCTACGAGCACCACGCAAAAAAAGATAAACTAGAATATGGCTCCCCATGGTACAGCCCTCAAAGCCAGCATGATTAGATGATATCGCCGCTACATACACCTTAAGTGTTGAAGGAGAGCGGCCCTCTCAAGAAGAGACTGGAGAAACTCCAGGATAGTGGACACTGCACAGGTGAGTGGATCATCATTGCGGGCAGAACACCACTGGGAAAACAGCCGCCACCTGTCTTCACATCACTGGCGAGTCGAGGGTGCCCAGGCACTCAAAAGGGTGCATCTACCGGGACCCAAATATCCTGTCAGCAGCTGCTCAAGCCGTCCAGCGGCCACACCCACAGTCGGAGGCGTTGAGGACTGGGGTGCCATAACAGTCCCAACTGAGACAGCAAATCCCTTCTGATCGGAAAACACCACGGGATGCCGTGACAGACTCTGCCGGAGCGGGAACCATGGCCCAGCTGGCCAACACGGAGCCCCTAGCAACCTCTTGTGGCTCTCTTCGGCAACCCTCCGAAGAGTAGGCCAAATCAGAGACAGGGGTGAAAAAGCATATAGGAGGACCCTTGGCCAAGGATGAGCCAATGCGTCCTGGCCCAGTGCACCTGATGCTAGTGGTGCAACGGATCATCATTGATCCGTTCGGATCAATTATTTCGGTTCGGCACACACATGATCCGCGGATTGCTTTATGAAAAAAAAAAATTGTGCGCATGTTCAGTCCTCACACAGCCGTTACCATTCCTGCTAGTTTCCAGGGACAGAGCTACTTTCCACGCTCTGGGTAAAAGTCTACAACAGTTCCCTCTTCAATAAGCAAACAGTCCTATGGCTCGTTTGTAATTTATTGTCCTCAGCGTAAAACATGTAGAACAGTGGGCATGGAAAATAAAAGTAGGCTAGACTTCGGTACAGACTTTGCAGCGACATCACCCCGGTGTTTCACTGACAGGAGTGAAACCGAAAGCGGGTGAACAACCGCTCATCACCGCGGCATTTAGGCAGCCCCTTCCTTCACAATCTGACCGGGCTAAAGCGATCACAAACGCTATCGGTGTGTTTTTATGTTGCACTTTAAGTTGTTTTTCTTTGATTATGTTGAAAAGAAGATGTTAATTGTGCACTTTAAGTTGATTTTATAGATTTCAATTTAATAATTTAAAAGTGTTAATAAACAAAAAGACAAAACATGTTTATTTGTCTTTTTTTTTTTTTTTTTTTTTTGCTGATCCGAAAAATGATCCGATCCGTGACTCTGATCCGAGGAACGATCCGAACCGTGAGATTTTTGATCCGTTGCACCCCTACCTGATGCCCCCGTAAGGGAATACCATTGAGGACACTCCTCTGTGGCGAAAAGATCTACCTCTGCCCGACCAAAGAGGTCCCAGATCCTGAGCACTACGTCGCTGGGACAACTCTTCCGGAGCAGTCGCCTGGCGGGAAAGAGAGTCTGCGACGTGTTTGTGCCGCCCTGGTAAGTACACTGCCTGCAGGGTGGACAGGCGAGGAGAGGCCCATTCCAGGAGATCTCTGGACACTTCCAGAAGCTGCGCTGACCTGGTGCCACCTTGATGGTTGAGGTGGTAGACCGCAGAGGCGTTGCCTGACCGAATCAGAACATGTTTCCCCTTCAGGTGGGCAAAAGGTGTCTGAGAGCCAGATGCACAGCACGCAGCTCCAGTACATTTATGTGTTAGGGCACTGAGACAGCAGACCTAAGGCCACAACCTGAAAGACTGACGTCAGTTTGCCCAGCAGCCGCAGGAAGGCGACGTAAGGAAACTGCCGCCCAGCCTGAATCGACCTACCCACCGGAGTATATCGTTCACCCTTTGAGCAGATGGGTAAGCCCTCATGGAAGGTGAATCTGGAGACACCCCAAGAAAAGTGGTTGTCTGAGATGGGGTCAGGCAGCTCTTCTCCAAGTTGGCCTGGAGGCCCAACTGGGACACATGACCAAGCAGATGACTCGTATCGCGAGAAGCATGCACTCGGGATGGGGCGCAGAAGCCAATCGTCGAGGTATGGAAGAACCTTCATTCCGCAGGCCCGCAGAGGAGAAAGGTCTGCTTTTACACTCCGAGTGAACACCCTCGGGGAGAGAGAGAGAGAGGCCAAACGGGAGCACCGTAGAAAAACGGCGATGCTCTGCCGCAAGAGGTACATTAAAGTACGCATCCGTCAGGGAATGTTGAGGGAAACCACTTGTCCTTCGTAACAGTCTGAAGAACCTCTGCCATCGTGAGCATGTGAAAGGGCAACACCTTTAGATATCGATTCAGTCCCCTGAGACCCAAAATAGTAGCCCCTGGGTTGCTGCAGAGGATCCATTGTCTCGATTGCACCCTTGGCCAGGAGGGCAGAAAGCTCCTGGTCCAGTGCTTGAGCTTACACCGGGTCGGTGATTATGGTCACCCTGATCCGGCGTGACATGAGAGGCCGCCGTCGGAATTGTAGCCGGTAACCAGAGGTAAGGGTGGTAACCAACCATGGATCCCCAGCATGAGCAGCCCAATAACTGAGCTGCTGATGGGGAAAAATATCCGACGGTTGGCCTGGTGGCCTCACCGTCTGTCCCCATGGCCCTTGATGGGGCGGCGGCCAGAGTTTGTGGCACATCGCGATGCAGAGCCTCATCTGGTGACACAATTAGTGTGGCCACATCAGGTTCAACCGCAGGCATACGATCCAAGCCTGCTTTAACCGACTCATGCATAGCTGCCAACACGCGACCATCTGTGGAGAGGCGTGAAAGGCTCTAGGGTTCCGCCAACAAGCGTGTAACTCAGAGACAGAAGGGAGAAGGGGCCCGTCTGCGCCTGAAAAAGGCAATTCCAGGAGCGGACTCCTCCACCTGCGGGACGTCCAACTGCAGTTGCCTCAATGCCATATGCATGATGTCCCGCATAGAGCTGCCACTCGACCCACCAGCTGCACTCTGAGACGAAGAGAGTGAGCCATTCTCTGCCCGAGATGACTGCGCCCCTTCCTCACTCCTAAAGTGAGGGGTAGAGGCACCCAAAGACAACACGTCCACCTCCGAAGCCAACTCAGGCATGGGTGGAGAAGAGAATCCAACCAGCGAAGGATCCAGCTGGCGTGCCTGAAAAAGGGATTTCACTTCTGCCAATTCTGAAGACAAACGCTCGACTCTTCTTAGGAGGAGCCACAAAGACTGTGGTCTCATTCCGGCGCTTCGAGCGCCTAGGGAGGGCCACCTGCCCAGAAGGTGGAAGGTCATTGGCTAAAATTGGGAGAGGGGGCGAGACGCTACCATCACCAATTAAAGCAATCAAACTCAGATGCTACCACAGGTAGCTTAATGCAAAATAAGAGTGAGAGGTCAGCCAAAATCGGGAGAGGGGCCGAGACGCAACCGTCACCAATTAAAGCAACCAAACTCAGATGCTACCACAGGTAGCTCAATTCAAAACTGAATAATCAGCTGGCTGAAATCGGGAGAGGGGGCGAGACGCCACCGTCACAAATTAAAGCGAAACAACAACCGTAGAGAGGCTAGTAGGTAGCCAAGCTCCAGCGTGTGTATCACAACACTAACCAGAAGCTGTGAGTCGGGAGGGGAGGCGCAAACACCACCATCACCAACACACAGAAGTACCTTGACCGAAGATTAACCCGTCGCAGCCCCTAGGAGGGCGAAATATCGCTGCTCCAGCCAACAGGCAGTAGGGCGTCAAACGACGGTGAAATGACCATGGCATCACTGATGCCATGCAAGCGAACCGCACGCGAGAAGAAAAAGGAACAGATCGCCGGATGACGTCAGGCTATATAGCCTCTGATTGATCATCCGACATGTCATAGGTGTGACTCTGTTGGTATTACTACTCGAACGGCGCATGCGCGAAGGGGACATTCGCCGAAGACGGATTTACTGGGCCCCTGGCACGTAACGGCAGTACAACGCAACTACGTCATCGACTAACGAGACAACAACATCAGTGATGTTGCCTGTTGTCATCGGGTCTTTGGGACATCAAACACTGTTTCAGAGGAGATCTACAAAGTAGTGTCTGTGTTCTCTGAGCAGCCTCTGTGTGGTTACTGTTTCCACTTCTAGCCCTTTTTTGCTCTGCTGCCCAAACCTTGAACACTTCTCATGTGGAAGTCAATGACCAGGCTAAGACTGGCTGGCTACTGACTGTCACTAAAGGACTTAAATAATTTACATACAGTTCTTTTGCATATTTTATTAATTCATAAAGTCTGATAGGTTATAAAAAAAAATTTTTATACCACAAAATCAGGCAGGAAGCAGTAAAACAAAGGCCACAAACACACAAATTTGAGTTTTTGATACTGAGCCATCAGATCGAGTAGGGCTGGATACATTTCACTCTCTTCTTCGGTTTGTCCTTTACTTTAATGCATTCTAGTTCAGCATCATTATCAAGCCTCTCTTTGAGTCATTCAATGGGATGGTGTCGACTACAAGCAGAGCAGAGCTGTATCAGACTACGCTGCAGTGGCTCGAACGTCATTGCTCCCTGCCTGCACTCAGACCCAGTAAGTGAAAAACACACGCACACATTCATGAAGATGTTATCAGCCCATCTGCTCCATGTGAGTAACATAAAAGTTCAGCAAGTTGTGGATCATTTGCTGGCGTGATGGAAGGTCTTTACCAAGTCTGGGTGTCTTCATTTCAGATATTCTGTCACATCTGTTACTATCTCTGTTTGCATTTTCCTACATGTCCAGTAACCGTGGCAAGACAGGAAATTTCACAGTGCCTATTATGTTTTCTAGATATAGATTTAATCACTTTAGTCACGATGATCACGCTTTACAAGAACTCATGCTTTTTCACCTCCCACCTGGTCACAATAGTCAAGTTTATTTTTGCAGTTTGTGATAAGAATCAAGTGCATCACTCCCTCTTAAAATTCCTTGACTAATGGGGCTCCCCTCTCAAATTCAAATATTCAAATCTGCCAAAAGGTCAAGAAGAGTCGGTATGAAATTATTTTTTTTACCTTTTTTTATTTTTGTAGGACCGTTGGATCGTCCCGTGTCATTTAGTTTAGATATTAATCACATTTGTACACTGTTTCAGTGACCACAGAGTTTTCTAACATGAGTTACAATAAGTAGAAATGTAATTTTGTTGCAATGGACTTCTACCTTCTGTATTTTCAAAGTGGATTGCTGACATGTTTTATTTTCTATGGTCTTTGAAACGGATTCAAATCAATCAAATAATGCGTGTTACTTAAAAACCGTTCACAACTTTACAGAAATTGATTTGAAAGTTGTCCTTCCTCTCTACAGAGAATTGTAGTTCTTCTGCTCATTGTTTTACACCCCACAGCTCCACTGTGTCGTCTCACTGTTTATAGCGAGCCTGCTTTCAGTTAGAGGAGGAAGCTGTTTTCAGATAAAGGAGAAAAAGAAACGATAAACATAAATGTGCCCTCACACGCTGTCTTCCACCCTGCTCTGCTGCAAGCGAGGGCCTTAGAAAAAGGGTGGTGGTGATTGAGAGCATTAAAGATTTTATGGAAAAGATTGTAACCTGCTTAACTGCAGCTCCAGGAATCTAGCAGTGACATATACACCAAAACAGTCTTCTTCAAAATGCTGTGTCAGGTGATGGTTACTAATGGTGTTTTACTGTTTTTTTTTGTTTGTTTGTTTGTTTGTTTTCCAGTGGTGCTGAGTACACTCCGTCAGCTGAGCACAACCACGTCCATTCTAAGTGACCCTTCCCGGCTTCCTGAAGAAGCCATTCAGGCTGTCACACACGCAGATGTGTAGTCACGCTTTCAGGAAGAGTCGAGGTCACCCAAAAGCCACCTGAGTTTGTTTGCGTCTCTTGTTTTCCTGTAAGACATTCATCAAGGTCTTCCTCTGATCCAAAAAGTCCCAGAGAAATCAATGAATCGACAGATGTTTCCTGGGACTGGATTGATTTTTAATCAGAATGTAGGACATTTGTACATTTGGTCTCTTGTACGTTGATTGATGGAATGATGCAGTAACTACTACAGCCTTCACCTACTTGAGGTGATGATCCTCGAAATACTTTGTTGGAAGCCGGTACTTGTGGTTTATTTCTTGAACAACATCATAGATTTTTTTTTTTTTTTTTTTTTAAAAAGAAAAAAAGGGACATACTCTGTGAATGTTAATTGCGTTGTCACTGAGAATCGTAGCATTAAGGATATAATGCATTTTCACCAGGAGATGAGATCAATGTGCAATTATTCTTGTGCAAGATGAACGTTTAGTTTCTCCAGAGGCTCTCCAAGAAAGACCTCGCAGCAGAATGTAGGAGATCACCCAAGACCCGGTTGCTCGTGGGCCGGTCTGTGCCTAATCAGCACAACATGAGTGAGAGTTTCTTTAGTTTTCCATCCCTCACTTACTCAGGTGAATGTTACATTACCAGTTAACACTAGAGGTTTCCTGGTGGTTCTCCGTCCACGCCAGACTTCTGCCTTTTGCGCATTCTGCCCATTTCTAACAAGTCTGACTGCAAATTACACAAAGTTAGCAGTTATCTTCGTTATGTTGCGCACATGGACTTGTACAGGGGCATGTCACCGCATGATGGAGTGTTATTATTGACAGCCCTCATAGGGATCATAACTGA
Source organism: Odontesthes bonariensis (assembly GCF_027942865.1). Classification (NCBI taxonomy): domain Eukaryota; kingdom Metazoa; phylum Chordata; class Actinopteri; order Atheriniformes; family Atherinopsidae; genus Odontesthes; species Odontesthes bonariensis. The sequence goes on from NC_134511.1 coordinate 21,969,411, forward strand.
CAGTACAAAGCTGTGCAGGTTATACTTTTATGTTCTATATTTACATGTACAGTGTTGTAGGATCTCCTCTTCAGAAGGGGTCTTTTCTGTTCTTTGTTGGTCACTCAGGGCTACACTATTGTCTGAGACTATTGTCCATCTGAACACATCAGGTGAGGATGCTTTTCAGCAGGAAGACTCATTGTTTATAAGGGTACAGTTTGCTTTACATGGATTGATTACCCATGTTTGTTTTTTTTCCTGCCCTTGGTTACACCATCGTGTTGACAACAGACACAGAAGAAGAAGAATACTCTTCCAAGTGGAAAAACGCAGCACTAAAGGGCTAACCTAAAGCCATATCCTAGAGGTGTTTACCCATCCAAACAATTCGTTTGTTTCTTCACAGACATAATATCTGGTGGATTGCACTGCTCTGTTGACAGCTTGAGAGTAAACGCCACACAGATGTAGCCATCACATCTGGCGTACGTCAGCTGCTTCGTCAAAGTGTCCATACCTGTAATCCCTGTGGGCTGATATGTCTTTTATGTTTTTTTGTTTGTTTGTTTTGTGGCTCAGAACTCCTCAGGCCGATATGGATTTTAAGACACACTTTTCTTTTTTTTTCTTAGCAAAACTTGACTTTACAGTTGAAAAAAGCAGTCTTTTTTATGAACATGCAGCTTTTTAGGGTGTCGTCTTTTATTGAGGATTGCAGGTGTCTTAAATGTTTTGTTTGTTGTTTATTTTGTTCCACCAGGTAATGTACCTGTTAAATGGATAAAGCACAAAGCAGAGATCAAAATTCTTTTTTTCTTAATTATTTGTTTATTTTCTTCTCTTTTTTTACAGTGTGCAACTTTGCATCACATTTAGTGTTGCAAGTAAAATATTAAAAGTTCCCATGAAACGGTGAGCAGTGTGCCCTTAGTTTCTGCAAACTTGCGGAAAGCGGAACCTAAAGGCCTCTTCTGATTGGTTAGTTTCAGTGGTCTGAGGGACCACCTGATCACCTGCATTGGTTCAACTAAAATGCATCATTGCAGAAGGTGTTTGAATCATGCACATGCAAAATGAATCATCAATATTTAATATTTCCATGAAATGGGTAATAGTTTTAAGTACCAATACAAACTTAAGGAAACTACAGTTTTATGATTTTCAGGGCAGATGTGAGTGTATCCGGGACACATTTTTTAAAATTTAAAAAAAAACACAACATTGATTTCACGGGAACTTTAAAAGCGTGCTTGCACCCTGAAAGAATTTATTGGGGTTTTGTTTTTGTTTGTTTTTTAGAAAAAAGAAATGCTCCTCTGAAAGCAGCTATTGTTGCTTGTAAATGATTATTTTCTTTGTTGTGATCGTTTCCTCCTTCTGTTTACGAATAGAAGCACAAAGAGGCAACAGTGTTCCCCTTTAGCTCAGTTTGAATTTTATTGGGCCTTTTCCCTCCCACATCCAGGTTGGGTTTCCCCATTTTTGTTCGCCATTTCTGTGAAGGAGCCTTGGCTTTATTCACGGTGTACAGTGTATCTCTGCAGATTGGATCTGCACTTGTTGTTTCTCCCAATATTTCTGTATGGTATTTTGTTTAAAGAAACAAAACAAAACAAAAACAACGTTTTTTCTTATGCTGTGTATGAGTGTTCTCTGGGTTCTCCGATGCAATGTGTTAAGATGCCTTAAATGATTATGTATCACAATAAAAACACAAGAAAATTAAATTTACAAGCTCATTGTTTTATATTCTGGATTTATAAATATTCAACTTCAAATTAAAATCCAATGTTTAGTGCATTTAAAATAAAAACAAAAAAAACTTTCAGTACAAATACTTTCTCATTCTGAAAAACAGCTACAAAAAACCCAACTAACTCAATAACTTAAAACCGTCAAAAAATAAATACAACACTACTGAAATCGGATCTTTGAATTACTAAGCCGTTTGTCCACAAGCTGCAGCAGACACTTGGCATACACGTAATCATAGAAGTCCTGCTCAAAGGTGGGCAGCTTGCAAGTCACGGGGACAGTCTGGTTGCACTGCTGCTGCTCCACAGCCTGAAGGTACTGGCTGCTTGTATCCAGGTGCTCTGACAGCTCCGGGATGCGCTTGGAGAGCGCCTGCATGTAGCAGCGGAACGAGGAGAGGTGATGAGCTGTGAGGGGCTGCTGCTCCGGCAAGAGCTGCTCCGTCACGTTTAGGGACGCGCAGGCTATGTTGGGTAACAGTCGAGGGTCAGACTGCAGGAGACGAACAGCGAGAAGTAGAGGAAATAAATGTTAATTGAGAGGTAATTGAGATGTTATGTTTCTTATTTATCTGCTTCATGTGACTACTTTTTAATGGGAACAATCTCACAATCGTTGATTTAAACTGAAGCACAGAAATCTTGCCTTTACTTTAAAGTCGGGTAAATCAGCAGATAAGCACGTTTGAAGATATTTGTGTTTAAAAATGATACGATTATTAAATTATTGTGCACAGTTTCTGTCGCTTAAACTCAAGAACACTTGTTTCTGTGTTCCTGGAGAAATTGTTAAACTGATGTAGATATAACATTCCTTACGCCAATGAAGGCACCATTAAGCAACAGTATTCTGACGGCAATCATTTCATTTGAAGTGCAAGTGCACTTTTTTTCACAGTTACTAACAGTTTAGGTACTTAATTCAAATTGCGGCTGCTGCTCTTGAAATAACTGTAAAAATAAATTCAATGCATGAAAAAGTTTGCAATGCATTCAATTGGGTTTCTTTAAGCCCCAAAAACCCTTACGAGATGGTCCAGCACCCTCCGTATCTCCACCAGAGTCATGTTGATGGTTGCGCTCGAGGCCGCATCCCTTGCTCCGCTCTCCACAGGCCTGCAGGGTGCTTGCGTAATGAGCAGGCACAGGAAGATAAGGACGCTAGCAGTAACTTGAAAAAGTAAACAAAAGAGGTTAATCAGATTTGAAAGCGAACATATGTTCATATAACATATGAGCTGCAGCCACAACCGGAGAGTTTCAAGGTTGCGCAACTTTTCCCGCCGATTACTGAGTATTGATGGGCTGCCTGGTTTAAACAAAAAAAAAAAAAGACGCAGTGGGAGAGTGAAGCGCACTGAAAGATGCTTACCACCGCGGAAAACCATGACTTCAGGAGGGTTCAGTCAACAGCAAGCTCTGCTCTGATGTGACACTTTCTGTTCCCCATCTTTTGAGGGTCACTTTTATTATCACTCATTAGATAAAAATCAGCATCTTAATACTTTCCTGTGCTGTCATAGGAATAACCGCAAGTGTAGGATTCAATTTACTTTATGGGGTTTCCCTGTTTGGAGTCTGTTGAGTAAAAACTACTGAGATTAATCTATTTCAACTTAATAATGATTCATTAATTCATAATTCATAATTCTTATTAATTATATTCACAGATTCTCAGTTTATTTCTATAGCGCCAAATTACAGCAAATGTCATCTCAAGGTACTTAAATAATATAGTCCAATTCAAGCCAATTGGAGTTCATTTCATTGTAATCATAATTAATTTAAAAATAAATCCAATTCATTCATATAGAGCCAATTCAAAATCTATTTCCTAGCTAAGAAAACCAACAGATTGTACCGAAACTTCTCTTCGGTCCAATCTCCCGTCCTGAGCCTGTCTGACGCGACTGTGGAGAGGAACGACTCCCTTTCAACAGGAAGAAACCTCTGACAGAACCAGACTCAGGAAGGGCGGCCATCCGCCTCGACCAGCTGGGGTTTGAGAAGACAGAAAAGAGGGAACAACAAACACTGTAACACCAGTTAAAGGATACCTGTTGGAACAGGGAAACATGAGTTAATGTTCACAGTAATGTCACATAATATCATTTGAGAAATTAAACAGGGGAAAAAGAGAGTAAAGTGAGGAAAGGTGTGACAGGTGAAGCCCCCCAGCAGTCTAGGCCCACAGCAGCTTAACTATGGGATGTTTCAGGATCACCTGAGCTATCCCTAACTAAGTTTTATCAAAAAGGAAAGTTTTAAGCCTGGTCTTAAAAGTGGAAAGGGTGTCTGCTTCCCGGACATTTACTGGCAGCTTCTTCCACAAGAGAGGGGCCTGATAACTGAAGGCTCTGCCTCCCATTCTACTTTTAGAAACTCTGGGAACCACAAGTAAACCTGCAGTTTGGGAGCGAATATCTTATGAGATCTTTAAGATGATGGAACTCGGTCATTAAGAGCTTTATATGTGAGGAGAAGAATCCTAAATCCTATTCTGAATTTAACAGGGAGCCAATGAAGACAAGCTAAAATTGGAGAAATATGATCTCTCTTGTTAGTTCTCATCAGAACTCTCAGTTCAGAGTCATCCAGGTCTTTATGTCTTTAAGACGTGCTTGTAGCCTGACCAACCTACTGTTTTCATCATAGCAATGGAAATTTATGCCATGGTGTATAATAATGTTACCTAATGGAATCATGTATAAAGTAAAAAGAATCGGTCCAAGCACAGAACCCTGAGGAACTCCATGACTTACTCTGGTGTGTGAGGAAGATTCTTCATTTACAAGAACAAACTGAAATCTTTCAGATAAACATGACTTAAACCAGCCTAATGCAGTTCCTTTAATCCCAGTAACATGTTCAAGTATCAAATGCAGCACTGAGATCCAACAGGACAAGCACAGACATAAGTCTGCTATCGGAGGCTAAGAGGAGATCATTGGTAACTTTACAGCCCTCATAGGGATCATAACTGACAGTACAAAGCTGTGCAGGTTATACTTTTATGTTCTATATTTACATGTACAGTGTTGTAGGATCTCCTCTTCAGAAGGGGTCTTTTCTGTTCTTTGTTGGTCACTCAGGGCTACACTATTGTCTGAGACTATAGTCCATCTGAACACATCAGGTGAGGGTGCTTTTCAGCAGGAAGATTCATTGTTTATAAGGGTACAGTTTGCTTTACATGGATTGATTACCCATGTTTGTTTTTTTTCCTGCCCTTGGTTACACCATCATGTTAACAACAGACACAGAAGAAGAAGAATACTCTTCCAAGTGGAAAAACGCAGCACTAAAGGGCTAACCTAAAGCAATATCCAAGAGATGTTTACCCATCCAAACAACTCATTTGTTTCTTCACAGACATAATATCTGGTGGATTGCACTGCTCTGTTGACAGCTTGAGAGTAAACGCCACACAGATGTAGCCATCACATCTGGCGTACGTCAGCTGCTTCGTCAAAGTGTCCATACCTGTAATCCCTGTGGGCTGATATGTCTTTTATGTTTTTTTGTTTGTTTGTTTTGTGGCTCAGAACTCCTCAGGCCGATATGGATTTTAAGACACATTTTTCTTTTTTTTTCTTTGCAAAACTTGACTTTACAGTTGAAAAAAGCAGTCTTTTTTATGAACATGCAGCTTTTTAGGGTGTCGTCTTTTATTGAGGATTGCAGGTGTCTTAAATGTTTTGTTTGTTGTTTATTTTGTTCCACCAGGTAATGTACCTGTTAAATGGATAAAGCACAAAGCAGAGATCAAAATTCTTTTTTTCTTAATTATTTGTTTATTTTCTTCTTTTTTTTTACAGTGCGCAACTTTGCATCACATTTAGTGTTGCAAGTAAAATATTAAAAGTTCCCATGAAACGGTGAGCAGTGTGCCCTTAGTTTCTGCAAACTTGCGGAAAGCGGAACCTAAAGGCCTCTTCTGATTGGTTAGTTTCAGTGGTCTGAGGGACCACCTGATCACCTGCATTGGTTCAACTAAAATGCATCATTGCAGAAGGTGTTTGAATCATGCACATGCAAAATGAATCATCAATATTTAATATTTCCATGAAATGGGTAATAGTTTTAAGTACCAATACAAACTTAAGGAAACTACAGTTTTATGATTTTCAGGGCAGATGTGAGTGTATCCGGGACACATTTTTTAAAATTTAAAAAAAAACACAACATTGATTTCACGGGAACTTTAAAAGCGTGCTTGCACCCTGAAAGAATTTATTGGGGTTTTGTTTTTGTTTGTTTTTTAGAAAAAAGAAATGCTCCTCTGAAAGCAGCTATTGTTGCTTGTAAATGATTATTTTCTTTGTTGTGATCGTTTCCTCCTTCTGTTTACGAATAGAAGCACAAAGAGGCAACAGTGTTCCCCTTTAGCTCGGTTTGAATTTTATTGGGCCTTTTCCCTCCCACATCCAGGTTGGGTTTCCCCATTTTTGTTCGCCATTTCTGTGAAGGAGCCTTGGCTTTATTCACGGTGTACAGTGTATCTCTGCAGATTGGATCTGCACTTGTTGTTTCTCCCAATATTTCTGTATGGTATTTTGTTTAAAGAAACAAAACAAAACAAAAACAACGTTTTTTCTTATGCTGTGTATGAGTGTTCTCTGGGTTCTCCAATGCAATGTGTTAAGATGCCTTAAATGATTATGTATCACAATAAAAACACAAGAAAATTCAACTTACAAGCTCATTGTTTTATATTCTGGATTTATAAATATTCAACTTCAAATTAATATCCAATGTTTAGTGCATTTAAAATAAAAACAAAAAAAAAACTTTCAGTACAAATACTTTCTCATTCTGAAAAACAGCTACAAAAAACCCAACTAACTCAATAACTTAAAACCGTCAAAAAATAAATACAACACTACTGAAATCGGATCTTTGAATTACTAAGCCGTTTGTCCACAAGCTGCAGCAGACACTTGGCATACGCGTAATCATAGAAGTCCTGCTCAAAGGTGGGCAGCTTGCAAGTCACGGGGACAGTCTGGTTGCACTGCTGCTGCTCCACAGCCTGAAGGTACTGGCTGCTTGTATCCAGGTGCTCTGACAGCTCCGGGATGCGCTTGGAGAGCGCCTGCATGTAGCAGCGGAACGAGGAGAGGTGATGAGCTGTGAGGGGCTGCTGCTCCGGCAAGAGCTGCTCCGTCACGTTCAGGGACGCGCAGGCTATGTTGGGTAACATTCGAGGGTCAGACTGCAGGAGACGAACAGTGAGAAGTAGAGGAAATAAATGTTAATTGAGAGGTAATTGAGATGTTATGTTTCTTATTTATCTGCTTCATGTGACTACTTTTTAATGGGAACAATCTCACAATCGTTGATTTAAACTGAAGCACAGAAATCTTGCCTTTACTTTAAAGTCGGGTAAATCAGCAGATAAGCACGTTTGAAGATATTTGTATTTAAAAATGATACGATTATTAAATTATTGCGCACAGTTTCTGTCGCTTAAACTCAAGAACGCTTGTTTCTGTGTTCCTGGAGAAATTGTTAAACTGATGTAGATATAACATTCCTTACGCCAATGAAGCTACCATTAAGCAACAGTATTCTGACGGCAATCATTTCATTTGAAGTGCAAGTGCACTTTTTTTCACAGTTACTAACAGTTTAGGTACTTAAATCAAATTGCAGCTGCTGCTCTTGAAATAACTGTAAAAATAAATTCAATGCATGAAAAAGTTTGCAATGCATTTAATTGGGTTTGTTTAAGCCCCAAAAACCCTTACGAGATGGTCCAGCACCCTCCGTATCTCCACCAGAGTCATGTTGATGGTTGCGCTCGAGGCCGCATCCCTTGCTCCGCTCTCCACAGGCCTGCAGGGTGCTTGCGTAATGAGCAGGCACAGGAAGATAAGGACGCTAGCAGTAACTTGAAAAAGTAAACAAAAGAGGTTAATCAGATTTGAAAGCGAACATATGTTCATATAACATATGAGCTGCAGCCACAACCGGAGAGTTTCAAGGTTGCGCAACTTTTCCCGCCGATTACTGAGTATTGATGGGCTGCCTGGTTTAAAAAAAAAAAAAAAGACGCAGTGGGAGAGTGAAGCGCACTGAAAGATGCTTACCACCGCGGAAAACCATGACTTCAGGAGGGTTCAGTCAACAGCAAGCTCTGCTCTGATGTGACACTTTCTGTCCCCCATCTTTTGAGGGTCACTTTTATTATCACTCATTAGATAAAAATCAGCATCTTAATACTTTCCTGTGCTGTCATAGGAATAACCGCAAGTGTAGGATTCAATTTACTTTATGGGGTTTCCCTGTTTGGAGTCTGTTGAGTAAAAACTACTGAGATTAATCTATTTCAACTTAATAATGATTCATTAATTCATAATTCATAATTCTTATTAATTATATTCACAGATTCTCAGTTTATTTAAATAGCGCCAAATTACAACAAATGTCATCTCAAGGTACTTAAATAATATAGTCCAATTCAAGCCAATTGGAGTTCAATTCATTGTAATCATAATTAATTTCAAAATAAATCCAATTCATTCATATAGGCTAGAGCCAATTCAAAAACTATTTCCTAGTTAAGGAAACCAACAGATTGCACCGAAGCTTATTCTCTTCGGTCCAATCTCCCGTCCTGAGCCTGTCTGAGGCGACTGTGGAGAGGAACGACTCCCTTTCAACAGGAAGAAACCTCTGACAGAACCAGACTCAGGAAGGGCGGCCATCCGCCTCGACCAGCTGGGGTTTGAGAAGACAGAAAAGAGGGAACAACAAACACTGTAACACCAGTTAAAGGATACCTGTTGGAACAGGGAAACATGAGTTAATGTTCACAGTAATGTCACATAATATCATTTGAGAAATTAAACAGGGGAAAAAGAGAGTAAAGTGAGGAAAGGTGTGACAGGTGAAGCCCCCCAGCAGTCTAGGCCCACAGCAGCTTAACTATGGGATGTTTCAGGATCACCTGAGCTATCCCTAACTAAGTTTTATCAAAAAGGAAAGTTTTAAGCCTGGTCTTAAAAGTGGAAAGGGTGTCTGCTTCCCGGACATTTACTGGCAGCTTCTTCCACAAGAGAGGGGCCTGATAACTGAAGGCTCTGCCTCCCATTCTACTTTTAGAAACTCTGGGAACCACAAGTAAACCTGCAGTTTGGGAGCGAATATCTTATGAGATCTTTAAGATGATGGAACTCGGTCATTGAGAGCTTTATATGTGAGGAGAAGAATCCTAAATCCTATTCTGAATTTAACAGGGAGCCAATGAAGACAAGCTAAAACTGGAGAAATATGATCTCTCTTGTTAGTTCTCATCAGAACTCTCAGTTCAGAGTCATCCTGGGGTCCGTTTCACGTAGCAGGTTCAACCAACTCTGAGTCTATTCCTGATCTCTGAGTTGATCTACTCTGAGATAGAAAACTCTGAGTTTTCGGTTCCAGAAACTCTGATTTGAGTGAGGTTAATCAACTCTGAGTAAGTTTTACCTTGAGTTTAGCGCGTGCACCACAACTTTAAAAAGCTAGCATCAATGGAGCCCCGATTCGACGAGTCACCACGGCAACGGGGAAGAGGCGGGGCTACGTTTTTCACCAACCTCGAATTGGAAATCTAAAGGCTGATTCTTACTCGGCGCAACCTCGCTCTTAAGGCTGATTCTTACTCGGCGCAACCTCGCTCTTACTAGCTGGTCGCAAATGGCGCAAACGGTCACGTGACCCAAAATTCCGCCACGCCCCCCGTCGCAAGCTAGAAAATCCTCGCGTGGCGCAAGGGCGCGCACACAACTTTTTTTCTGACTTCGCGCGCGCTCAACCGGAAACAGCTGACCAAAAAAAAGAAAAAATGAACACTGCAGAGACCGCGGTGACCGAGAGGATGCGCCTCTACAAACATCTGTACGACACGTCTATGAAGTTACACTGGGACAACGTTTGACAAAGTTCGTCTTGTTGCAAAGGACGAACATTCCACCTTCTCTTCTGTTTTTGCCGCAGCCGCTTAGCTCTGAGATACATATACAGTTCTACACCCAGAGTAAATTCATTCAGCATTAGATGTGCCAGCCTCTGCTGACGTGACACCACAGGTGGCATTGTGTATGCTTTCTTCGTGTGCTTTTCAGCTTGTTTCCTCAACAGTGACGCCCGCTGGTCTGGAGAGAACTGCAAATGTGACGCATACTCGGAGCAAACTGCGCTTATGAGCTGAAGGAACTGTGAAGGGGCTGGCGCTTTCGATGACATCATTAATGGTTCTCGAGCCAGAACAGTTGCGCGTTTGCGCCGAGTAAGAATCAGGCTTCAGGCTTTAATGCGCTCATACGGCGAGTTTCAATACGTTTTTAGAAATAAGTGCACCGCTGCAGCAGTGTAAGTTTAAATGTAGTCCTTTGCAATCACAATAATATTACAGGGGAAACTGCTTGAATGGTAGCCCATTCATTTATTTCATTTAGGTGCAATCCCGCAGGGGAGAAGCGCTCTTGGCAGCAGTTTAAAGCTATGGTAGGTAATCCTAGAGAGCTAGCAAGAGAGCTAGCAAGATTCGAAAGTGTCCACTCCTCTAAGCTCCACCCCCCCCTCCCCATTCCATCAGTGCTTCATCCAAAGCCGGTAGAACCGCGTGCGCACATGGAGCAGGGAGCCGGCAGAGGGGGGCATAGGCAGAAAGCAGAGACATCTGATTGGTTTTTTGTAGGCGACCAATCCGAGATCAGCGGGACGCTGATCTCGGATTGGTCAGCTTTTTCTCAGTCCTGCAGCTGCCTCAGAGGTCTGATTATTTTCGTCCCTTTTTCTAAATACATCTTGTATAGATTTCTCTCAGGATAGACGGACCATTTCACCCAGTATTACAAAATGTGTTTCTGAACAGGATTACCAACCATGTCTTTAAGATGAAATATAAAAACATTGTTCAAACAGGTGAGACCTCAGCATGGAGGCACCTCATTTTGATCATGTTTTACACTGTAAAATAAATATTAAGTGGCTATTTGACTGTGCAGTTATTTTATTCCCAACATAATGCTGTTTTCACACACATAAACTATGTCTTCTCATCTATACCATCCATCCATCCATTATCTATACACCGCTGAATCCGTCAGTCGGGTCGCGGGGGGGCTGGAGCCTATCCCAGCGGTCAATGGGCAAGAGGCGGGGTACACCCTGGACAGGCCGCCAGTCCATCACAGGGCCACATAGAGACAAACGAGACAAACAACCATACACACTCACAGTCACTCCGAAGGACAATTTAGAGTCATCATCTATATCATGTTCTGTTAAATAATTAAGCCTATTTAAACTAACACAGACTTCTACGGAGCCAACAGAAAGAAGGCAGATGCCCGTAAAACGGGTGGTGGCCACCACCTCTAACGGGAGGCCAGTGGCTGAGGGAATCCACCCCCAAGACACGAGTGCCTTTATAAAATATAATAGGCCTATATATGTCTTTTTTAAGCCTATTCATACAAATATTTATTTGTCTTTTATGTCTTTTTTTTCTTTTGCCCCAACACATTCTGATGGTGCCGCTCAAAAAGATAATTGTCTGTAAATGCAAAAATCTATGCGCGGTCTGAAAACCGACTCCGACGAATTTTTATTTCTCTGCGCAATAATGCTGCACCTTCATCCACGGGATCGTTCTCAAAAGGACATATTCGTGAAAAATGTCGCCTCCTACTGTGCCTAATGGACTTATAGAAGTAGAAGAAGTCGCTCTGCTGACTGAATGAATGAGGAAATCAAATGTCGTGTGTGGCTGAAAGAGGGCGGAGACAGAAAGAAACTCAAGGTTTCTTGAATAAAACCTGGTCCCGACCAGGTTAGGTTCAGAGAGTCTGTTACTCCGGTAACTGACCGTGAGGTTAAGTTACCTCTCTTTGTGAAACAGGCTAGAGTTACCCCTCTTTCTCGGGGTTGAGTTACCTCCCTTTGTGAAACGGAAAATTCAGGGTTTCCCTCATTTCAGGGTTAACCTACTCAGAGTTTTCACTAAACCTGCTACGTGAAACGGACCTCAGGTCTTTATGTCTTTAAGACGTGCTTGTAGCCTGACCAACCTACTGTTTTCATCATAGCAATGGAAATTTATGCCATGGTGTATAATAATGTTACCTAATGGAATCATGTATAAAGTAAAAAGAATCGGTCCAAGCACAGAACCCTGAGGAACTCCATGACTTACTCTGGTGTGTGAGGAAGATTCTTCATTTACAAGAACAAACTGAAATCTTTCAGATAAATATGACTTAAACCAGCCTAATGCAGTTCCTTTAATCCCAGTAACATGTTCAAGTATCAAATGGAGCACTGAGATCCAACAGGACAAGCACAGACATAAGTCTGCTATCCGAGGCTAAGAGGAGATCATTGGTAACTTTCACCAGTGCTGTTTCTGTGCTATGATGCACTCTGAATCCTGACTGAAACTCTTGAAACAGATTATTTCTATGTAAATGATCACAAAGTTGAGCTGCAACTATTTTTTCAAGAACTTTAGACACAAAAGGGAGATTGGATATAGGTCAATAATGAGCTAACACTTCTGAGTCAAGAGTAGGTTTTTTTAAGTAAAGGTTTAATTACAGCAACCTTAAAAGGCTGAGGTACATATCCTACCAACAAAGACAGATTGGTCAAATCCAATACGGAAGTGTCAATTAAGGGGGAAACCTCCTTGAACAGTCTGGTTGGGATTGGGTCTACAACACAAGTTGATGGTTTAGAAGAGACTATTGCTGTTGTTAGCTCAGAGAGATCAACTGGACAGAAACCGTCTAAATACAAATCAAGTTCTAAAGACACCTCCTGTCACGCCTCTGCAAGGAACCCAAACTGACACCAACTGACAAAGAACAAGTTTTATTGTTAAAGGATGGTGAGGGAAGGAGGGGCTCTGGTCCAAGGGGGTATGGGTTGGAGAGGGGTCCAAGGGAGAATAGCTGCAGGTAGTTTGAGGGAATGGCTGGGGTGGCAGGCGAGCTGGCAGGCTGGATGGTTAGCTGGTTGGCAGACAGACTGGCGGGCTGACGGGCAGGAACACAGGTAGATCCGGAACTGCACAAAGCAGATTATAATTAGCAACAGATATTGAACTAAACTGTGCTTGGCTTTATGTCACTTCGACAAACCGTGAGGTAGTCTGGCTACAGTGCTGAAAAGAAACCTGGGATTATTCTTATTCTCTTCTATCAATGATGAATAATAAGCAGTTCTAGCTTCACGAAAGGCTTTCTTATACGTTATGAAACTATCTTTCCAGACTATTTGAGACTCTTCTAAATTAGAGGAATGCCACCTTCTCTCCAGCTTTCTTGCAGCCTGCTTTGTCCAAGGGGGGCAACATTGTCCAGTGATGTATGCATTAAAACTATAGTGCTGTCAACAAGAGAGTCAAGTGTTGCTGGAGTAAAATTTAGGTAGCCGTCGTCTGTCATATCTGCACATGGCAGTGAAGAAAAGGATGATGGAATTAACTCTTTAAATCTGGTTACAGCATTCTTTGATAGACACCTTCAATATGTACATTTTTTCTCAGAAACTGTATAGTCAAGTAATGTAAACTCAAAAGTTATCTAAAAATGGTCAGATAAGACCGGGTTATGAGGGAACACTGTTAACTGTTCACTCTCAATGCCGTAAGTCAGCACAAGATCAAGGGTGTGATTAAAGGGACACTATGTAATAAATTGAGTCATTTATTAGCTCAAATCAACATATTCATTCATAAGTTAGTCCTCATTGGTGTAAAATGATCTCTGTCAAAAATCTCACTTATCCTCCCGAGTGAAGAATAACTTGTCTGTATCTACATAGAGCAGGTAAGCTCTATGGAGACTGCCATGTCCTTCTGGTCTATGAAAAACGACGAAGTGCCGAGCGGGACATAAAGCACTTCGAATCGCGATTTCCCCACCAGGCCTATAAGCCAAATGGCTTATTACAGCCGCTAATCCTAAATAGATTTTATTCCTTGGCACATATGTCTTTGTGTTCATTAGCTTTCTTTTTGTAAGTGCATCATCTTCTTCTTTTTATTATTATTCCTATGCTCCCCCTGGCTATCTTCTTTTTGGCGTTATGCTCACATTTGTAAACTGTTATTTTGTTGATTTACTAATAAAATTAAAAAAAAAAAAAAAAAAAAATGCTAAATAGATTTTATTCTATAATGGACAACCACAGTCACCCTCTGTGTTTGCCAGCCAGAGAAGCCTGTTCAGCTACAGGTTCTGCGCCATCCCCTGCAGGACAGACAGGCTACGGAGGTCCTTTGTCCCCAGGGCAATCCAGCTATCCAACACCACACAGAAAGAGACTGCCATAGGTGATTGGACTGCATAATCCCCCCCCCCTCCCCAATAATCAGGAACAAATTCTCTGCACTAGGACTCTGCGCTTTTTCACTAGGACAATAGACACATACTGTGTGTGTGTGTGTGTGTGTGTGTGTGTGTGTGTGTGTGTGTGTGTGTGTGAGAGAGAGATCTGCCGTTTTGCTGAATGTATGGAAGAGCTATATGGTTGATATATGTGTAATGATGTGTGTATTGCCTTGTGTATTTTCTATTGATGTATGTTTGCTACTGGACACCTTAATTTCCCTCTGGATTAATAAATGATACTCTACTCTCTACTCTATGTCCTACTTTGCCCGGACTTCCAGTGTAGCCTAACTCCTGGCCAATTCCCACCTTCTCCACTCTTACAGCATAAGATGCCATCACTCACTTACCATGTAATACGCTGAACTACCCTAACTTCCGAATCAGTGTATTGAATGAAGCGCTGTAGCCTACACTATAAACAAATATGCTTTGCTCTTTGCTAATGGCAGTTATGTATGTATACATGTCAGCGGACAAGCTTCACCCTTATTCCAGGGATTTATTATGTTTTGTCTTACAGCCTTGTATGATTCGGAATAAGAATATGTTGAGAAATGGATGAAACAAAGTGTCCCTGACATAAAATAACAGAGTTCCACTAATTTTTCTTATTCATGTTCAAGTTCATGTTGTTCCTTCATTTAGCTAATACTACTACTGCTTTGATTACCCACTGAAGCCTCTTCCTGTCTGCCTCAGTGCAGGTCCCAGCGGGCTCTCAATACAAGGTCTTCAGCAGTTTGGTGTCTAGATTGTTCAATCTGGACAATGTGGTGGTCCTCCTCACTGTTGGGCCCATGCCAGGATTGCTGGAGATTACAGTAAAATACACCCTGACATAGCCTACAGTTAAGAGTGAACATGTCAGACCCTGTAATGTGACCTTGCATTTTGCTCCTTTGAAGCCAAAATGTTGCAGGTGTGCGGACAAAGTGGAGTAAACAAAGTAAACAAAATATTAATAAAGACATGTGGGGGGGGTGTCTCTCTTCTTTTTCAGCTCCCGCTGTATCTCTAGCTCACTTTATACTGTATAATGTACCTGTCACATCTATCTGAAACTGATCCTTCCATTTGAGTTTTTGATTTTTCTGTTGTTGCTCCCAGCTTGTTGTTGTTGTCGTCGTTTTATTATTCTTTCTAGTCTTGTCTTTGTATGTCTGCTTATTGAAAAAATTAAACACATTTAAAAAACAACAACTCACTGTTGTCTATATTCATAGACAGCCTCACTTTCAATATAACACACGCACTCGCATTCTATAATTGCCATCAGAAAATTATATGAAAACAATATAAAACATCTTTTAAGAAAAAAAAAGACGGTTGTTTTTGTTTAAGGTTTGTAGATGCAATGTTCAGCTAGAAATGAAAGGCTAGCCTCATCTTTTGTCATATTTGGCTGTGGTCACTTTTTTTAAGCGTATTATAATTTTATATAGGCTATCACGTTCTCCCAAACAACCAGCTGTTGTAGTTTCACTTAACTAAAATAAATGCAGCCTACTACCTACAATGGGTGTATAAAAAGCGGAAAATATGTTTGATATTAAATTAGCACGCTAATTTTATTTTGGCGTTACTTCCGCTTCCGGTCTGCCTGCCGTCACGTTCGAACGTAAGAAACGAAAAATGAAAAAAGTAATTTCCAAAAACCAAATTTGGGTCGTTATTTGATTTTGGTTTTTTCGTTTTTCGTTTTTTTATGAAATCAACAAAATCCGTTTTTTTTGCCGTTTTTTCGTTTTTGGTTTAAAACGAAAAAAGGAAAAAGGACAGCTACTTCCGTTTTTCGTTTTTTCGTTTTGACAGAAAAACGGATTATACTTTAGTACCCGGACCCTACTTCCGTTTTTCGTTTTTTCGTTTTGACAGAAAAACGGATTATACTTTAGTACCCGGATCCTTCTTGAATCTTGACACATTCCGCTTGCCGTAGTTCAAGAAGTTGCAGCGCACATTTGAAAACGTGAGGCGCTAGAGAGCAAATTCATTCAACTTTGCAAAATAAAATTGCACCACTAGATGGGGGAAGAAATTACATAATGTCCCTTTAAGGCAGTGAGTAGGTCGATGAACACTCTGAGAAAATCTAATATAGAATTAAAGTTAATATTTAGGCTGTCATTTCCAACATCTACATGAATGTTAAAGTCACCCATTACAACGACTTTATCTGTACTTAGCACTAACTGGGATAAAAACTCTGAGAATTCAGACAGAAACTCAGAATAAGGGCCAGGTGGACGATACACAACAACAAACACAAGAGGTTTCTGGGATTTCCACTTTGCGTGGGAAAAACTGAGAATCAGAGATTCAAAAGAGCTAAAGCTAATCTTGGTCTAGGACTGATTAGTAACCCTGATCTGAAGATAGCTGCCACTCCTCCTCCTCTGTCTGTGATTCGAGGAACATGAACATTTAAATTGTCAGAGGGAGTTGCTTCATTAATGCTAACATGATCCTCCTGCTGCAGCCAGGTTTCTGTAAGACAAAATATATCAATATGATGATCACAAATCAACTCATTCACTAACAGAGACTTCGGAAGGAGGGATCTAATATTCAGCAAACCACATTTAATAGTGTGACGTTTTTGTTCAGTTAAAGTTTTTGTTTTTATTTATTTTTTTGCACAAGAGGATTTGCTCCTTTTGTGTTTATTGATTAGGGGGGTAGCAGCAGGTCAGAAGTCGCAGAGAAGTGTGTAAGACTACAACTCTGAGTCCTGGTCTCAACCCTGGGTTGTCATGTTTTTGGATGACACATGGCAAACCTAGTAGTAGAAAAGGGGTTTTAATGTTGTGTTATATTTCCTGAATTACTGGATTAAAAGGGAATTTATTGAAGAGTGGCGTGGACGAGCCTGTGCCAACAAATCTTGCAGTCCAATTTCCTGTTTTTAATCTGACATGTGTGTCTTTATTTCTTAGAGCAGGGTGTCAAACTCAAATACACAACAGGCCAAAAAAAAAAAAAAGCCACACTTAATATTTATTGAAAAAATGTCTACAATTGAGGAAGATTTTCCTTCTCTTCAGAAATAAGGATGAACCTTTTCATACTTAAATTTTGATTAAGGTTGAATCTGGAACAAGTAAAGCTTAATACTATAAACACATGTGAAATCAAATGTCAAATAAAAGACACATCTTTCTTAAATATTTAAAAAAAAAAAGAATCTTATGCCTTTTATTCTATTTGTAGCCTTCTGAGTTAAATTTCAGTGGTTACCTTTTTTCACAGGCTAACGATAATGATAATAGCCTAATAATAAGTTTTTGTGAACAGATGTTCTGCTTCCCACCTGTCTAGAAAGCTCCAGTTTTCCACCTTTCGTTAGGCCTTTTTTGGGATGTCAACAGAGGAGTGGGCGATTGTTAGTCCCAGTTGATGCGCCAACGCACCAGCAGAGCATTCTGGGATTTCTAGCGGTATTAGCGGTGTATGCGCAGTCTACCGGCAGGCCAGCTCTAGGAGACATTTGATATTATCTCGCAGGCCAAAAATAATTACACTGCAGGCCAGATTTGGCCCGCAGGCCTGAGTTTGACATCTATCTCTTAGTGGGAAAAAACAACTTTGAACTGAGGAGGTGGAATTGAAGAAACCTTTTTTGGATGAGGGGTGAAACGTCTTCACAAACCAAGAAAAGAAGTTCAGTTGCCTTTATTCAAGGATTAGTGTGACCTGAATCACTGAGAATCTCCATCAACAACATACAGCTCAAGACTTGGTTTTAAAGTTAATTTTAGACTCAGGTTTGGGTCATCGGGGACAGGGTTTGACATTCATTGATTGTGGTTTAAGTGTTGGAGTGAACGGTGTCCATCAAAAGTAAAGACACCTTGCATTGTGTTTGTGTGTGTGTGTGTGTGTGTGTGTGTGTGTGTGAAATCAAAGATGGCACATTGCAGAATGAAAAGCTGTCTGGTTTGAAGTGATCATTTTATTTTTGCAGTTGTAAATCTTATGCCACTCATGTAAAGGCTACAGCATTCAGTCAGAATAGAAATAGTCATAAATCTAGAGACTCTGCCAAGCGGACGAATAAATACATAAATTAATGCAAAAATGAACTACCATGCTGTTGTCCCAAGTGCACTGATGATTACACGTGTCGGGATTTCATCTTTGTGAAAGCTTCCATCCATTTTCTGGCAAAGTGAATCATTTGGAAGCCAGCTACTTTCTTAGCAAATTCATTTGGAATTGTTAACTCTCTATGGCATCTTGTTGTGTCAACAGGTACATTGTGACATGTTTTTAAGGAAATTTGAAATTTCCTTGCATCCTCGTTAATCTCAGACTGGTTCAGAAACTTCAGGATGCCCGGCAGGTGGTTTTTGAGGTAGTCATTGATGGCACACATGGAGTCTTGGATCTCTTCTGTGGTGTTTCCCACAGGAAAAGTTATTCCATCAAGTGTCTCAATACATCCTAGCACTTGAGTTTTTGTCTTGTTTTCCCAGTATTGCTCGCATTCTTTCGGTTCGTCTTTTTTGAAAACGTGTTCGATCTGTAGAGGAAGAGTAAGAATTAATCAAAAAGACAGTGCTGAAGGCAACAAATTATGGATTCAAATGTTTCTTCTAACTACAGTGAGGATATAGTGTGTCTTTATTTTGTGGAGCATTAGTCTTTTTTTTTTTTAACCCCAACACACACATTACACGAAGTTACAGTATGCTTACTTACATATTTATTTTCTGCTCTCTTTAGGTTGCTCAAAGCTGGCTTAAAGTGGTTGCAGGAGGCCATAGAGACCGAGGAGATGTTCATCATTGTGAGGATGAAAAACAGGAGCCCTGCAATCATTTAAACGTAAAAGATATGATGCTGTCGTCTGCATAGAAAGTCTAATACATTCATACTGAAAACTAGCTGGGAATAAAAATGTCCAAATCAAAATCTAAGATTATTCCACAAAACAAGAGCGTGTAGTTTTAAGGAAGTAAAAAGTTGGTAAAGATATTCTACAAATTTCATGGTACTCTTATTCTTTCAGAACAATTATCAATAGAAACTGTTTGGCTAAGTCATGTAACAATGAATCAAAACCAGCTTACCTTTACACAGACACATGGTTGGATTGTTTCTCTCTGCTGTTGACTATAATGCTCCTGAACTGCCACATACTGCTTATATAGCCTATTGTAAGGTGGAATTGGTTTTTGATCTTGCCTGCAAGTTGATGAGTGACGCCTTTTGTGGCATTATCACCTGCAAATCTATTTTTCTGCGTACCGTAGCTGTTTGAGGGCACTGCTCACCACAATGGTTTATCTCATGGAAGAGACGCAAGCTGCCACAGACTTTTCTAAGATATTTGATAGCTAAACTCAAACTAGACAAGTTGTAAGCCCCCAAACTTTAAAGTCAGACATCCAAACAGATTGTGGAGATGTTCAACAAGTCGTTGTTGCAGTGCTTGCATGCACTTGGAATGTGTCAATTGTTTTGAATCATAGTGCTTTCTAATTTTCCTCCCTTATCATTCAGTCAACATGCCATGCAAGCTTATCCTGCTTATTGGTTAGTAAAAGGAAAAATAATTGGCTCTGGTACGGCTCCAGTCTAATTTAACCCAACTTTAGTTGTTTTAAAACACCAAGTTGCCAATTTTATGCCCATCGTCCACAAATATCCCTGTTTCTGTAAACCCATGAAAACTATAGAATTGCCCAAATTTTGGCTTTCAAATCATATTTTAAAAAACTGCACCCAATATGATAATGAATTTCCTAGAAAGACAAATCCCCTAATAAAGGTAGTGGTTTCTGTTCCTTCTACCTCCATCTCAATATACTTCATTTAGATAACACGTAATATAGGAGCTTTCCATTTCCACTGAAGTCATAAATGGCAACCAGAGATACAATTTAAGACTCTGAGAGACTCACTCAGTCTCTCAGCCCCAACAATGTCTCAAAAATTAGCATGCCTACCATGTAAAATTGTCAGTCTGAAGCTCTTCACAGATTTAAAACTTGAAAGTCCGAATCCTGAGCAGTATGACCTTCAAAGCATTGTTTCCAAATAAGTTGAGACAATGTAAAAAAAAAAAAAAAAGTGGGTGTGAATAGTATGGTGGAAGGTTTCAGTGAATCTGAGGAGAATTAAGTTGTGTTGTGATGTAGTACCCAAATGCAACACGCAATGTGTGTGCATTGTGCATGGAGCAGACGAATTAAGTTACGAAGGCAAAATCCAATGAAATTCACAGTCAAAAACACCCAAAGAGCCACGGAAACATGACTCAGTAGTTAAAAAGAGAATCTGAAAATGACAAGTGAAAACAGGTGAACATTGATACTTCCATGCGGAACAGTGGGGGCAGGTGTGCTGATAAGGAACAGTTGTGAAAAGTTGCAATCTACACTAAGGTTGGAAAGCATCCTAGAGTTGTCTGTCTCCGACGCTCTGAGGGCGTACCTGTTTCACAGTCACACCTACCTAACTTAAAGCAAGGTTCCTGGAGCCAGCTGTTGCCATGCAACAAGCAAAAGTTTGTAAACAAGCACCAGTCCACAGTCAGGCTGACAATGGATTCACTGGCTTATATACTGTAGCAACTGTGTGCCTTTACTGTGTGGCATATATAGTCATAGTATATTTTGTCAGCAGGTATGAGCTCAAAAACACTTTCTGCTGTGTTAGAGAAGAAGATTCGCCGTCTTTGTCTGAATGACTTCCCCTGTGGAAATGGCGCATGGGTGAGTTTTCAGATCTGTCTTCAGGATTAGCTTAGAAAAAAAAACATGTCTGTGCATCAACTCAAAGTGCTCACATCACTGTGTGCGATACATTTTTTTTGATAACACAAATAAATACATTGATTCTTTTTATCAGAGGAACACCAAAGACAGCGCAGAGGGATTAGATACAGAGTCCACTGATAATCTTCTGGATCTGATAAACTGTCCTCAATCACCTTGGTATCAACCTGAGGAATCATGGAGCCCTCAAGCTTCGGCCCTAAGACGACTGGCGGTGCTCACACCGAAGCGCCTGCACACAGACTTCATTTATGACTACTTTACAACTCTTCGTATCCTGGATACAGGCGTGAGTATAGAAGATTTCATTTTAACATCCAAATGCTGAAAACTAATTTCACTCTGTGTGACCAGAGTCCAACCTTTTTTAGCTCAAACTGTGGGCATCTGCTATTAAAATCTGCAAAACTAAGACGGACGGGTTCTTGATGATTGGTTTTAAAGGTGCATCTATTGCATTCAGGTATCAGTCATTGACAACGGTCTGCTGAAGTTCTCAAAGCTGGAGGAACTGGTGCTGAGTGCCAATCTAATTTCAGAAATCCCTGTGGAGTACCTTCCCAAAACCTTAAAGGTAGGTCATGGTCCTGTAGCAGCGTGATGCAGCATTTCTCTGCAGCTTATGAGACTACATGCAGTTTCAGCAGTTTCCACAATTTTCAATCGCATCAAAAGTGACGAAAGAGTTGCTGTGGCACTGTTGCTTAATACGAGTCTGATTGGGCAACTTATCTGATTTTTTTTTTCCGCCGGATGTTGCAATACAATGGTAAGTAACTGATTAAGACTTCTTCTTTTTTTTTTTGAAGATTTTGGAGCTACGTGCAAACCAGTTGTCTTCTTTGAACAGCCTCACAAGCAGTCCGCCTCCTCGGTTGCAGTACCTCGGCCTCGGCTCAAACAGTCTGAGTTCGCATGAAGATGTCTCTCATCTTACGGGACAACACTGGTGAAGTTACACACACACAAAGGCAGGAGATGTCTGGCTTTTAAAGAGCTAAGTCACAGTCGGGTCAAATGAGAATTTAAGTTTAATTGTTGGCTTTTCAATTACATGTAAGGTCAGACAGTGACGTGACATCATGTCTGGATGTGTTCCTGTAGGGGTTGTTTTGTTCTCTCTTTGTTTTTGTAGCGTTGTACGATCTCACTGTAAGTCATGGGGTGAACTGGCATATTTAAGAATAGAAAAACATCGCACCATAGATTGGAAGTCTGAAGTCTTGAAGGTTTTACTCAGTAACAAATGGCAATGTCAGACTGTTAAACCAAATAATAGCAAAGTAAAAAGTCAAAAAGGACACGACAAGAGTAACAAAGGTGTCGTAGTTGGGATTTAAAACATGAAACAAGTTACTGGTAGGAAATTATTGGCCAATTTCTTCAGTAAGTTGAACTATTTAACTGCTGAATGTCCTGTTAATAGCAAAAAAAAATACAAAACCCCCATATGATGATAAATGACGCAATGTTTACATCCCAAGCAGTGTGGATATCTCATTTTCTTTGTATCATTTTGGTTAATTTTGTATGTATTTCTTTACATATAGCATTCCTCTGGTTGTTGTCTCATACTGTCTTTTTCTCTTGTCTTGTCTCACGGTCCCTTTTGTCTTTAAAGCCATTTTGTATCTCCTGTAAAACTCAGGCCACAGCTGGTGGGTCTGGACCTCAGCGACTGTGAGTTTCAGGACCAGCAGAAACTACTGAAGGCCTTGCGCACCCTCCCATGCCTCAAGACACTGGCGCTGGAGGGAAACCCCATCACCCTTGCACCTGCGTATCCAGGCTTCACTGTGGACAGCCTCCCACAGCTTGCTTGCCTGGACGGCTCACGGATCTTCCCTGATGAGAGGCATAATTTCAGGGGCTTGGCCAACATGAGTGGTAAGTGTGGACTATGAAGGTGGTTCTGTTCACCCCCAGCTGTGTTATTTCATTCATATGAAGTGTGTTTATCATGTCAGGATAATTTCTATTTGCACAGATATGATAGTGGATGTGGCATCAGCCACAGTGAGTGTGGGCAAACTGAGGGGGATCCCAGACCCACTGATGAGTGCGAATGGAAACGCATCTGACTTCCCAGTTGTCACCTACGGATATTTCATCACATACGAGTTCCTCAGTCAGCATACACCCGATGACATGGTGATGTATCCTGCCCACAATTTTTGCTGCGTCATGCATATCTGCAATTTCAACCCAGTCCCCCAATTGAAAAATTAAATTTGTTTCATTGTTACCATGTTTTATGTGGCAAATTTCATGGGATTTTACTTTGGAAATACATTTTTTTCAAGAATCACAATTTTGTCCCCCCTAAAAAATATTTGTTTTTATATTGTTAAAGCAAAGCACATAAAGTTCACACAACTGTCTTAAAACAATACTCAAATACAAAAATAAGCTGCAGTTCTTTCATTATTCTTTGTTAAAAAAAAATCCCACTACCAAACAAGTTGAATTTTTTCAATACAAAGGTTTTTATTTGGGGAAAAAATGTGCTTTTCATTTGTGTCTCTCAGGTGTATGAATCTGCATTTTAGTTGCAGCTTAACTTTAGAGCTCGTCTTTACACAAGCTGTCTCTCAGTGCTCAGTGACTCATAAGAAAGAGATTTCTTTATAGATTATATGCAGTGGAATTAACAATCGTTGCACCTGATAACTATTTCCTTGTAGGTATGTAACCGCCTTGCCACAATCTTCGTCAGGCATCATCACCTCAGTACTGGCCAAAGCTTCGACTAGAAATCTATTAACACTAAATTGTTACGTTACAATATTTCCATACATGACCCAGACCAACAGATATATTTGGGTCTAAGCTGAGCCTGTGTTGGCACTTAAGGCTCAGTAATGGTCCATATTTGTCACTCAGTCACAATAAACTACAAAATGCAAAACTGTGTAACAGAGCATAATCACTCATTTTTAATTTTTTTTAAAAGGATAAATAAAACAACGAATTGGCCTAAAGTAGAATACTTTGTCACAGACACTGATGTGCTAAGCTTTCCATCAAAGACAAGTGTGCTATTTTTATGAGGTGGCATTACTGAAAATTACTCAAATGAATTGGGCTGATTTGAATTGAACTGGATTCTAATTGGGTTATAATGGATTTAATCTAATTGGATTTAATTGAACTTATGACTTGTTTATTCTAAGTCAAAGGTGACTGAGATTCCATATGTTGTGAAATAGGGCTGTAAGTATAATATTTGATTGTTTTGAATAGAACTAATGCAGTTATAGCATTAGCACGTAACCATAAAGGTGTACTTTGCAAAGGTATACTTCAACAAAAATGTGAAAAATGCTGAGTTTTCAATTGGCAGTGCAACCGCACGGGCATTGTATAAACTAGATATTCATCTTGAATTCTCTTCTGGTGTCGTTCACAGAAACTTGACAGTGAGTCCAAACTTGACACAGCATCCACAGCACAAGTGACAGAGGACAGCGACAATGACTCTGACCTACGATCAAACAGCAACTGTGAAAGAGAGACGTCCACAACAGACACGGGCGTAATGGTGGCCAATGCTGAGAAAAGCTGCTGTGATAATGTACACTGTAAGAATACTTATTAAACTCGAGCTGGACAGGTTTTTCCGGCCTCCAGGCACATGGATTAATACACAGAAAGGGATCGAGCTCACGTAGCTGTTTAAAAACGGAGATGGAAAACTTGCAGACTGTCAGTAAGAGGGTAGTAGGAAAGAAATACTCTCACTATGATGTTTCCAGTAAAGCAACGGATAAGTTTTTTTCTTATCAACATCTGAAATTTACTCACGTTTTTTTATAGTCTGGTGGAGAGTTGTAGATGACGCGGCTGATCATTTATAATTATCAGTTGTAAATGTCAATATTTGCCAATCTTAATCACTGACTTGTCATGTAAATATAAGACCATGACTAATCCCCCCCCCCCCATTTTTTTCAGTGTCACCACACAGCACATCAAAACGGATATGGTCAGAGTGTGTGGACTTCAGTGACACACAAACATATCTTGTTAGTTCTCTGGAAGACTTAAAGAAATTCCTCAATCATGGTCTTTATCTCAGGCTAGAGGAGGAAAAGGTACATCAAATAGGGTCCAGGGGTGGTTTTAAACGTGAAATGTGTCAGAACTAACATTTGGACTTTGGCATTTTAGGTCCTGTCATGGCCTGCAGCCTCCGAAGACGTCCCAGTGGCAAAACCAGGCCGAACAATGAAAGGCGGAAAGGGCAAAGAAGTGAGTTTCTCATTTAAGTTCCCCAAAATAACTGCAGACACCTCATGAGTTCACAATTCTGCTGATTAGCTATTCAGGAAATCCTGAACTGCTTGTCAGTTAACAAACCTCATGCTGCAGAAACACAGTCTGTCAGTGTGTACCTGAAGGACACAATATGACGTTGGAAGAGCCAGATAAACGGGCTGCATACACTGATTTTGATCATTTTTTGGGGCTTTTTTGTAACTAAGGCACTTATTTAGTACGGTGGTGTGGTGGTTAGCAACGTCGCCTCACAGCAAGAAGACCTTCAAGAGGACAGGTTCAACTCCTGGCTCGGGCCTTTCTGTGTGGAGTTTGCATGTTCTCCCCGTGCATGCGTGGGTTCTCTCCGGGTACTCCGGCTTCCTCCCACCGTCCAAAAACATGCATGTTAGGTTAATTGGTGTCTCTAAAATTGTCCCCAGGAGTGAGTGTGTGTGTGGTTGTTCGTCTCATTTGTCTCTGTGTGGCCCTGTGATGGACTGGCAAACTGTCCAGGGTGTACCCCGCCTCCCGCCCGATGACTGCTGGGATAGGCTCCAGCCCCCCCGCGACCCGACCGACAGATTAAGCGGGTATAGAAAATGGATGGAAGTCACTTCTTTACTTAGTCACTATAGATGATTGCAGCCACGTTTAATGATTTAGTTTAAGGATGGCTGCTCCCAGCTGCAAAGGAAAATTTGTACCCTGATGAACGTATAAGTTCAATTAAAATGATAAGGTTTATATCGTGGTCCAGACTGAATAAGTGTCACTGGTTTGAAAGTCTTACATACGTGTAAATCTTTTAATCTTTATCTTTGTCTTTTTTTCTAGTTTTCGAGTCTAGAGAACAGCTCAACAAAAACATTATGATTAAACAAAGAGCCACGAAGCTTTCTGCTCAGATTCTAGAAATGGATCCAAATGTGATTGAATTGAATGTCACAATATCTTCTTCAGTGTCCGGTCAAATCGGCTTCCACCAAAGACAAGTCTAAAGACAAAAAGACAAAGAGTGTACCAGAACTGATTTACGACGCCCCCATCAAAAGAGTTCTTGGTTCTGCGCATGTCCCCCTGCAAAGCCTGCTCAAAGGAGGTCAGAAGGTCAATGTCATCTGTGACTTTGGTCCCCTGCGCATAGACTCTGAGGTGGAGGCTTTGCAAACACCTGAAAAAGTAAGTTTAAATGCAACAGAACTGGAGCTTGAAACAACACAGGTTCATAGTTGGGACTTGACTTGGGACATATTCTGTGCCACAGTCAGGTTCATATTTATGTTTTTTTTTTTCCTGAACCTGTACATTTATTCTGCAGACAGACAGACATCGTGACACAGAACGTACAATGTAGATAAAACATGAACCAGCCGATCTACTAAAACATGTTAAACATTCCCAATAATTACAATATAATGCTTTGAATAGTGCTTTGAATCCACAATTCAGGACACTTAAGATAGAAAAAGATCAGTCAGTAACATAAATTAAAAATTCAGACAGCTAACCTCTTGAGTTTGACCAGAATAAGACCAAAGTTTGGACAGGGATGAATTAATATGTGAGGAGAGAAGTGAATGTGTTTGTGTAAAATATAGCCGTTACAACTCGCTCGGTTCAGTGATAGCAGCAGGAACAAAGCTGTTTTTCTGACTCTTTTGTCCTATGCCTTGAGACTAAAAACCTCTGTCCAGAGAGAGGATGCAGGATTACGAGTTGTGAAACAGAGACAAGCACCTATGTGACGCGTGTGGTATGTCTTTCACACATTTGAAGGATTTGGGAATGAAAAAAAAGGAGAAGAAGAAGATGGAGGACCAGGACAAGGAACCAAAACAGAGAGGAGGCAGCGGTGCAACACAGAAGGATACAGCATCTTCAAAAGGTTAACCAGACAAACAATAAGAGTTCTCAGGTGTTGAATAAAAACAGTGATATGCGTTTTAAAATGGCGCCAGACTGCAACATTTTGAGAATCAGAGCTGCTGCGGGGGGATAATGAGGAGTCACTTTCAGGTTATCCTCATTACAAAGTACTAATGATTTGTGTTTAAAGGAATGTTAGAGGTGGAAACAGTTATTTGGTGTGCTTCAGGTCATTAGTATATGTGTTTATTTGATGCCGTGCATGGCAGGTAAAAGAAAAGGAAGTAAGCAACGAGACGTGGATATCACCACAGACAGCTCTGAACCTGGCCAGCTGATCACGGTGGAGCTGAGTGTGGAGCTGGAGAAATGGCAGTCGGCATCTGAGGCGCGCCTTCTTAAAACTTGATCCATCGGGCTTCAGTTTAAGGCCGACTGTGATAGCCATGCAGCTGTATTAAACATGTGTACAACCATTTATTGCTTAAATGTCTACATGAGTGTTTACTATAAACTTTTATCAAGCTGCAGTAATTATTCAGTATTACATGCAAAAGAGCTGCTTCTGAGTGGGTCGGAAAAGAGTATCCCAGAACCTTAAAGTAGATATACATAGAAAACATGAGATAAAAATGAATGAGTGATTGTTTACACCATCTGGAGGCAGGTATTTCAGATTACTGTCTAAATGTAAAAGTGTCCAATAGTATGTTCTTATCACAAACACCTTAGAGCCTCCCTCTGTAAGGATTATTGCTATAAGGCAACTGTGCACTGTAATGCCATTTTAAATGTTTATTGATGCACTTTTTTTCTCCCGTCAGCAATTACAGAAACATACGTCAGAGCAGCTAAGTTATAATGCGTAGTAACTGTTAATCGACCTCCACACCAGAGACAGGAAAAGGCCTGCGTCTGTATCTTGTCAACAGCTTAAAGGCCTACAGAAAGCTGACACTACACCCAATACATAATGATAATACATACACAGAGGAACAATAATGATCATTGGACTCTACACCAAAACATTTCATAAACGCATGAAATTTGCGATTTTGAATTTGCCGCTTGGAAATCCTTCCTGGAATTCCAGACTGGGGGCGGGGCTTCCGTGTGACCTCACAGGTGCCATGGGTTTTCCTGGCTGCCGCTATTAGTATGCTTGTTGAGTGGTGAAGGCAATAAAACGATGGGTTCAGTGCAGTTTTTATTGCGAGTAGATGTACGA
This sequence comes from Odontesthes bonariensis, assembly GCF_027942865.1. Taxonomy (NCBI): domain Eukaryota; kingdom Metazoa; phylum Chordata; class Actinopteri; order Atheriniformes; family Atherinopsidae; genus Odontesthes; species Odontesthes bonariensis. The sequence continues at coordinate 21,997,669 of NC_134511.1, forward strand.
AGTGCTGTGGGTGCGTGTGTTGCCCTCAGCAGCAGCAGCTCACACCACCGGGGACAGAGGAAGCAGAGAGACCTGCGGTCTTGTGTCTGTGCCTCCCTGTCCGCCTGCCTCCTCTCTGGTGAAATCAGCCGGAGCCATCCCGCCGTGTTCAGCTCCCTGCGGTGCGGACGCTCAGGGGGAATCCACCTGGCGGAGAGCGGACACACCGCGGGATGGTTGCCCTGAAATCAGCGATCATCAAGAGCCCCGACGTGGATCGCTCTGCCGAGATTTCCACTCTCCACCTGGCGGAGAGTGTGTCCGCTGAACCCAACTTATTTCCAAGCGACGTCCCGCGGCACACAGCGAAATTTGCCGTGAAGAAGCTGTCCAGGTCTGGCAAACTGCTGGCTTCGCTACTAGAACTACTGGGGCAGGCGCGTATTCTAGGGTTGTTCCAGCAGCTGGCACTCGTGACGTCACGCACCTGTCGTTCCAGTTTGCCAAATTCGAGTCAAATAAGACCTCACCTCCAAGGATAAGGAGGCACGCAACCAGCTGTGGCCACAGATCGACAGGGCTCGCAAAGAAGGGAAGAAAGCATTCTACGTTGGTGCGAATGCCATGATCGATGGTACAGAAGTCCGGGCTTGGGAATGAAACAACCGTTTGATTCTCACTTTTGCAATTTTTAAAGCAGACCTTCAAATGGTCTGCTGTAAGCTTTACTCTTGCTTTACACTTTTTAATTCTGCTTTACACAGTTTTACAACTTATTATTTGCATTTGATGTCAGCTTTTGGCTCAAGCCATATATCTTCAATTGACAATTTAAGTTGGGCAATTTCAATCACTTCTGAAGTCTCGATTCATAACAATACTCTCAAAGGTGGAGTTCATCTATACTGGTTCTGGTAGTTCATTTTCTCGACTGGTTCTAGTGCTCAGTACGGCACTTTCTTTATGTTCACTTAATGTTAGGGGTATTCGTGATTTAATTAAGAGGAAAGCTGTTTTCTTATTTTACAAAAACCTGAAGGCTGATTTTTATTTTCTTCAAGAAACCCATGCTTTACTTTCAGATCTCAAATTTTGGAAAAGCCAATGGGGGGATGCCCTCTGGATGTCTTACGGTGATAGCAACTCTGCTGGGGTGGCAATTTTAAAAGGCTCTTTTAAAGGGAAAGTTTGTAAGAGTATATGTGACAACTTTGGAAGATGGATCATACTTGTAGTCGAATTTATGAACAATATTTTTATTTTGGGTAACATTTATGGTTACAATGGTACTGTGAGAAACAGGAATTTGTTTGAAGAATTTGAGGAGCAGATTCTGGCTCTGACTAATACCTTTGTTAATGCTAAACTTATATTTGGAGGAGATTGGAATTCTATTAGTGACCCCCTTAAAGACTGTTTCCCACCAAGACCCATAGGAGGCTCTCACTGTGAATTTAGAAACATATGTCTGCACTTGAACTGCTGTGATATATGGAGAACAAAAAACCCAGGGCAAACAAAGTTCACATGGAATAACAAAGATATGTCTAGAAAATCGAGGATTGATTTTTGGCTTGTGTCAAATGAACTAATTGACAAGGTGACCGAAACAGAAATTAATCCATCAATTTTGTCGGACCACAAGGTTATCTCTCTTTCTTTACAAATGGATGATTCTACAACTGCACAAAAGTTCAACATATGGAAATTTAATAATACCCTATTGAAAAATCCTGTGTTTATGGAAACAGTAAAAGATGTTGTCACTGATAACTGGAACGAGGCTCAAGAAGAGCAAGTTTTTGGAAAACACTGGGAAAATACTAAATTCCAGATTCGAAACATTGCAATTATGAGAGGAAAGGAAATGGCCAGAATAAAAAGAAGTCAACAGGATAACATTCTTAAGGAGATAATGGCCATTTATGAAAAAGACTCTATGTGTCAAATGGATGTTGAGAAGCTATCAGATCTGCAGTTGCAATTAGACAATATATATGAAAACTTGGCGCAAGGTGCCTTTGTTCGCTCCAGGCGTAAATGGCTAGAACAAGGTGAAAAGAACACTAAATACTTTCATAATTTAGAAAAAAGAAATGCCAGCATTAACAACATACACCAATTAAAAATTAATGATTCTATTTCTGAAAATCCCCAGGAAATATCTGTCTTTGTTTTTTTCAGTAAATTATACACAGAGCCAGACCCAACGTGTAATGCACTCCCCTTCTTGTCGTCCTTGAGGAATGTTAGGCAAATAAACCAGATACAAAAAAATATATGTGACCAAAATATATCTTTGAATGAAATTAAGAAAAGTATTAGTCAACTTAAAAACAATAAATCCCCTGGTAATGATGGTATTACAGGTGAATTTTACAAAGCATTATAAGATAACATTGTTGAATTTCTGTTGCAAGTATTTAAAGAAGCTATAGAGATAGGAAAACTCCCTACATCTATATGCCAAGGTCTAATTGCTCTGATACCTAAGCCTAATAAAGATTGCTTATTGATTGAAAACTGGAGGCCAATCACTTTAATTAACAATGATGCAAAAATATTTGCACATATTTTTGCACAACGTCTTAAGCTTTGTCTTCCTTCAATTATAGATGAATGCCAATCTGGGTTTATGAAAGGTAGACATATTAGTAATAATATTAGATTAATTTTGGATTTAATTGATTATCGAGAACTTTTGACTGACAACAGTTTTATTTTATTTATTGATATATATAAAGCTTTTGATACAGTAAGACATAACACGTTATTTGATGTTTTAGATTTGTCAGGGTTTGGTCATTTCTTTAAGAAGGCTATTAAAACTTTATATAGTAATTGTAATAGCTCAGTGAAACTCCCAGGTGGTACCACTCACAGATTCAGCATATCTAGAGGTATAAAGCAAGGTGACCCTGCTGCACCATTTTTATTTATTTTAGTAACGGAAATGTTGACCATGCATTTATTTAACAACCCTTTTCAGGGCATTAATATCTCTGGTAAAGAAATAAAATGTTGCCAATTAGCTGATGACACAGCTATTTTCCTCAAGGATGAAATGCAGATAAAAAAGGTCATTAATTGTATCAAGGAATTTTCAAATATATCTGGACTGCACCTAAATATTAAAAAATGTGCTCTCTTCCCACTAAAAGACAATTATACTGTTACTGAACTTGAAGGCATTCCCGTATCAGATAAGGTCACCTATCTGGGTATTAACATCTGTAAAGATCAGACAGAAAGAGTTAACTGCAATTTTCATCCTCTCGTCCCTAAAATTAAAAACCGGTTTAATTTATGGTTAATGAGAGACCTTTCTAAAACGGAAGGTCTGTCTCGATTAGTTTATCCTGCTAGGGTTCTCGATACCCCAAAATCTTTTGTCAAAGAAGTAGACTCATCCTTATTTAACTTTATCTGGAAAAATAAACCACATTATCTAAACAGACAAATACTAAGTAACCCTTATGATCGTGGTGGACTAAATGCACTAGATTTTCACTCCTCTAATATAATGTTCAAAGTAAATTGGATCAAAGACTATATCAAAAACAAGAACAAGATATGGTACCTTATTCCAAACTTGATCTTCCAAAAAGTTGGTGGTTTAGAATTCCTTCTTCACTGTAATTTTCAGGTCAATAAGCTCCCCATAAAATTGTCTAATTTTCATAAACAAGTCCTCCTCTGTTGGCTTTTGACCTACACACACAACTTCTCACCTCACAAACAGATTATTTGGAACAATCATCTCATTACTTTTAAAAAGAAATCTATTTTTTTTGAAAATTAGATTAGTAATGACATCTTGTTTATTTCTCAGTTAATTAACAATCAAGGTTTGTTCCTTACATATTCAGAATTTTTAAATAAATTTGCTGTCCCAATTCAGCCTAGAGAGTACAGTATTGTATTTGATGCTATTCCTAATGGTTTTATGAGAATACTATCTCAAGCTCCCTGGGAGCAGTCTAATCCACACATTTACAGTAATCTATTTCTTAATGGTGTAAACATTAGAGATAGAAAATGTAATAATAAATGGTTAAGACAGATGATACAAATACCTGTTACTCCAAGGTGTAAAAGTTATTGGAATGGCTTGTTTGCCTATGTTGATTGGGATAAAATTTGGCTTGGCCTTAATAAATATGTACTAAATAATAAAGTCAAGGAAGTTTCATTTAAAATATTACATTTAATTTACCCCACAAACACACTTTTACAAAGATTCAAAATTGATCTGCCAGATTTATGTGTTTTCTGTGGTATTACGTCTGAATCTATTTGTCATTTATTTTACGAATGTTTTTACTCAAGATTTTTTTGGATTGAGGTTGAGCGTCTGTGTTGTGAGGTATGGTCTTGTCATGTTTCTTTAAGTATGAAAGATATTTTACTTTTCTTTGAAAGAGATGATTTTTGTGTACCGTATATCTTTATTTTAAATCTTTTTATAATCTTGGGAAAATACCATATTCATAAATGTAAATGGGGAGGAAGGAAACCATCTTTTGTTGCTTTCAAAAACGAACTCAAATTTTATTTGAACTCTTTAGAAGGACTGAACAGCCGAAATGCCGAAAGGACTATTGATTTAATGGCAACTTATAATTCTTTTTCCTCTTTTGATTAGTTATTGCACTGTACCCCGCCTTTACAATGTTTGTTTTTGATGTGTTGTTGCAATAAAAAATAAATAAATAAATAAATAAATAAATAAATACAAAAAATTTAAAAAAAATTCGAGTCAAATGTGGTGATAGTTTATTGGGCCTAATCAGGACTATCCAGAGGCCTAAAATTATTTTAAAATCATAAAAAAATTCCATGGTATATAAGGAATCGATCTGCTATTTCAGTTTTGTGCAAAAAAATCACCTTTCTGTAGGCTTTTAAAGAGCTGCTTCTAAATGTCAACGAGAGATTAAATGTTTCCTTAACATGAGGTTGCATTTGTTCAGGTGAGTCGTGCGTAAATGTGGACCCGAGTCTAAAGCTGACTTCAAATGTACAATGTTCATGACATATTTTTCCATCTCTGTTTGGCTTTTGGAAATGGTGGATGTGAATGCAACAGATGTACATCAGCATGTAGTGGATCTCCATGTGGATCCTGTTTTTATCTTTTACTGGAAGAGATGTAACCAACTGCATTTCTGAGACGAGCAACTCTTCTGCCAACAGAATAACACACATGCTGTCAAACTGTTTTCATGGAAATTGTTATTTTTTTATACAAGCTTTCTTAAGTAATTCAGTTTTAAATTGGCTTAAAATGACAACAGAAAACCAAACATGTTAAGTAGGAATCCTGGGGATACTGGTTGGTTACCTTCATAGCAACATGTGGTTTCTCAAGCTCATTATGAAACGTTCTAATACATATACAGCCCTCATAATTACTTCACATGACTGCATGCAGGCAGAAAGAGCAAGCAAAATACCAAATCAGATCATTTTTAATTCATCCATAAACTTTATTTTTATACAGATATATTCAATACATGTTCAAAGAAAAGCCAAAGTATCTAACCGATTCAAACACGAGTCATCAGTAAGAAAAGTTTTGAAAAGGCCATATTAACTGGAACCGAGGGCTTACAGCAAGTGTGATCTTTCTTACCAATCTTACAGCAGTCCCTAGACGAAGACCATAAAAAAGTTCTCCTTAAAGCCAGACACTATTTCGCTGCTCCGCTCCAGATCAGAGCAGGCAAGTCTCTCCCCATCGCAACATTTACACACATTATCAAACCTCTTACGGGTTACATAGTATTTCCAGGCATAAAAAAATAAACTATAGCTCACCATATTTTCTTTATTTATTTTTTTCTTTTTGCGCAAAACAGACTTTTTTTTCTTTCTTTCGATCAAGTATTTTACAGTTCAGACAAACACCTTTTATGAAACTTTATTATCTTTGTAATCCCCTGACGAGCTGTGCAAACAATGGGAGGATAATGATAAATTAACCACCGCTTCTGCCGGAGCCATACATCCACCTGCAGCACTCACTCACAAAAACCCAGGATATCAAAACAGTTTCCCTCTGGAGTCATTTACAATCACAAACAAAAACTGTTCACTTTCGTGTAATGTTTGACCAAATGGATGGATTTTTGGAAAGATTCCGAGGAGGAAATTGTCCTTTGAGAGCGTTTATGGGCTGGCGTGGACCACCAAGATGCTTGGCAAAAACACGCGCACACACACACACAAAGTAAGACCCCAAAAGCACAGCTCAACAAACATGATGTGCAAATATACTGATTGTGCGAACGAGGGTTCAAAAGGCTTTAAAAGGTCTGGTCGTCGTTACAGGATTCGGTCCAGTGGCCAAAGGCCTCACAGATGTCGCAGTAGGGCCGCTCGTCGCTCTTATTGCCGTGGTAGGTGGTGTGTGGAGGAGAATCGGGCATCTGCATCTGTGTGGGACAGTCCTCTGTGTCGTGAAGATCGAAGCAGTCGCAGATGTCGCAGAACACTCTTGGCGGAAGCTTCTTCTTCACGGGTTGCTTATCGTGGCTGCAAAGGGAAGGAGCAGTTCTGTGAGAAATATATATATATATATATATATATATATATATATATATATATATATATATATATATATACACATACATACATACATACATACATATATACACACACATACATACATACACACACATACATACATACATACATACATACATTCAGAAAAAAGAAAAAGAAGCTGCTTTGAATGCAACTTACTCATCATAGTTATCCAGTTCACTTGGATTATTTCCATTGAGAGCAGAAGCTGCCATTGTCTCCAATTTGTCTTTAAGTTCCTTGTTCTTCCTCTGGAGGTCAACAATGACCGAATTCAGGAACTCAATCTGTAATGGAGACATAACTGTAGCATCAATCCTGCCATTGGTGAATAATCATCTATTATCCACCAAACAAATATTCTCACATTATACTTGTTTTTAAAAAAAAATACACTGGGTTTTCTGTTGAAGGTTTTTTGCATTATTATATACGAGGCTTTGTGGCCTCAGGACACAGTTTTTACTTCTAAATACTGCTGCCAGACACACCCCTCCAAAATGATCCCAATCTTGATTAAAGTGGTGGATTATCAGCCCAAGAGAAATCAAAGCTTGAAATAAGTCACAAGAGGAGTCAACAAAATACCCCAGCTTATGAGTCTGATCTGATGACTGCTTCCAAGTTAACAGGGAATTTTATCAGAGTCGAGCGACTGTTTGAGTCATTAAAAGTTCAAGTTTGATTCATCTTCGGATGACAGTTTCTAGTTTTCATACTACATGAGACACAAGAGCCACAGTGAAAAAAACATGCACAAGTGAAGCTGATGAAAAACATGAACAAACCGCTGCCTGATGGTTGTGTAGCATTGCCAACATCAGAAACAGGGCAGAGGAGAAGAGTTGAATTTATTAGAAAGAGGAGGGGGAGAAAAAAATGAAATCTCAATTAGGACCCGTCCTCTGCCTGACAACACACTCATGCCATCACAGACACAGATAATACAGTATAACGTTTTAGAATAAGCAGCGGAGGTCCGAGGAGGTCAGAGGGTCACGCCATCATCCCACGAGCGTGAATGAAATGCTGCTCAGTGGCGAGAGGATTAAGCTGTGACTCTGATCCGTGGGGGAGATCAGTGCTGTCTGTAAGACTTCAAATGATTGAGTCCGATGTGCATTCAATGCAATTTCAAATCAGTTCAGGCCCATTTGACCCTCTGTAAAACATTATACTGTAACATGAGTCCACTCTAAAATACAGAGTCTTCCAGTAGTATTCGAGTAATTAGTCCAGAGTCGTTCAAAATTCACATTCACAACATTCAGTAAGACGGTCTCCATACGACTGCCACAAAATAAAATGTAACGTAAATGTAATGAGACCAAATTATTGTCAGAAGACTCAACGGGCAGGGTAGGAAAGCATCGTTACACTGAATGTATACGAGGCAATTAAACAGGATGAACTAAAATAAAGACCACACCATTTGTAACATTAAGGATCAGTGCACCAGTACACACCTGACTCTCCGCAGTCTCCTTATCCTCCCTCATTTGGTCCAGAATGACATCACCTGGAAAAAAAGAAAAAGAAGTAAACCAGATTAGTTGTTCTTCAGCACAAAAATGACAGATTGGTGCTACCAGATGTATCAGTCGTGGGTTCTGAGGTAATTCCAGTGTTACCCGAGGACTCGTCGATGCCGTCACGCCCAGCAGCCAGTTCCTTCTCCAGTCTCTGAAGGCGCTCCTGCAGATGAGCTTTGTCCTGCTCCAAGGCCTGCGTGGCACTTTGCAGCGTCTTAACTGAGGCACTTTCTCCACGCAGCACAGCCAGCTGTAAAGAAATCAACCCGTCCTTATGACTAGGGGACAAACACCTTGTTTCTTTTAACAATAGGATGGCAGTTGATGGCACTAATACAAGAACCAATTCAAAGTGTGTTCGTCGATATGTATGTAGTCTTTGAAAATTCACAGTGCAGATCTAAGTTTTAGGTCATGAAAGTATCTCAGATGTAATCGGACTCCACAGACACAAGAGAAGTGGGTCAGTAGGTCTGCACCAGCAACGGTGGTTATCTGCTCAATAACTTCAAAGTTAAACGAGTTCCTTGAACTCTACTTGATCTAGAGGTGACATCCTGTTACAAATGCGTCTTAACGGTCAATTTAGCCTCTCAGATAAGGCAATGGCGTAAAAAGCACGTGGGATTCAACAGCTACTGAAGGTAGGTCTTTAAATGAGCTCAGAGTTCCTGAGGCTGCATGACATCACGGGGTGACTCCATGGACTGATTGTCCTTAATCAACTTCGTGCACCACATACTTCAGAGCTCCGCATAAATAATCAGCTGTGACTACAGATCAATATAAAAACTGCAGATTCGTTCCTACCTCGCTCTTCAGATTGTCCACCTGCTGGTCCTTTTCTGAGATTAAGGCACTGTTTTTATGGATGGCCTGTTGGAGGGTTGCCTTCTCCTTCTTCAACTGCTCCTTCAAAGTGCTTTCACTGTTTGAAACACAATACCAGCTAAATGTCAGAGGGACAAGATGCAATCACTGCAGGGGCAGGGGTTGGGAGTTCAAACTATAAACCTCAGCTTTTGGGCCACTACAGGGCCATTTGGTGAAAATTTGGCTCTGTGTTTAATGAACACAACAGCTGCATAAAAAAAGATGAGGAACTGAGACCCCATCGGTCAAGCAGGTGAGTTATGATGTAATGTGTCTGACGTGGGACTGGTCACTACATTCTTAGCGTGACATGGTGAGGACGAACAAGACAGAATATATCAAAAGGCATCAAGTACCTGAAGGCATTGTTTGGCAAGCTTTGAAGGAAAAAGAACAGCGTGATACACCATCCATTTAATCAAGAATGTGGTGCCAAGCAGGTGAAAACAGGCTTTACAGAAAATCAAGATACTTTTGCTGAATATGCCATGACAAAATATCTGGATTTAAAAAAAAAAAAAAAAGAAAAGAAAAAAATTTATCCTCTTACCTTTGCTTCAACTCTTCCAGCTCTTTTCTGAGTTTCATGCGCTCATCCTTTAGCTGGAAATAAACATCAAATTCAAACGTGGACTATTGATCAAAGTTGGAATATATGCATGTTTTTTTTTAGTTTTTTTTTTTACACCCAAGTCTCTCACCTTTCCAAGGTCACTCTGGCCTTTGTGACTGTCATCAAGCTCCTGGCTCAGCCTGCCGTTCTCCTCTTGCAGCGTCTGCAGCGACTGCGACTTCACAGAAACCGCTTCTTTTAGCTCCTCGCTGATTAGAGAAAATAAAATCACTTAAGAAAATGTAGCACTTACTGTGGACGAAATATTAGCTTGTAGAGAAGTCCTTTGCCAATATCTGTTGCTTTACTTATTCCAATTGTATCATACCCCCCAGACTCAAATCTGACAGATTTCTGTTAGATTAGCAGCCCAAGCTAAGGATGCACTTACATTTCTTGGCGTAGACTCTTGCTCCTCTCTGTTTCAGTGCAAAGCTGCTCTTTGGATACATTGAGATCTCCTTGGTACCTGGAATTCTCTTTCGTCAGCGTTTCCAGCTAAAACAAGAATCGCACATGTTCAACACTACCAGAAAGTCACAACACGGAAGTCACTTTGTGGCGTTTCTCTCATATATAACGCTACTGCTTGATGACAGAGGCCACTTTCCTCATCACTTCCTCTGCCAGGACCCATCTCTCACCTGTGTCTGCATTTCCTGCTTGGAGCTCTGGAGCTCCTCCAGCAAAGTCTGGGCTTCGTTCTTCTCCTTCATCAAAACTGCGTTAGCTTTGTTCAGCTGCTCAAAAGCCTGTGCAGTCTTGCCAGAGGCCTCTGTAGCCTAAACAGAGCAGCAGGACATTTGTTAAGATCAACAGTTTGACGGTTAGAAAAAAAGTTGAAATAGTTGATCGAGATCACTGAACGCTGATGTCGGTCATTTGATGAAACTACACCAATGGCCGCTGTCTTACAATATTACATCAATTACTGACATGCTTTTGATTCACGACACAAAAGATTAACAGAATTATCCAAATATCAGTACACAATCATTTCTGGTATAATCCGGTTGACAATTAACGTGAATATTGCAATAAGGAGAGAGGGAGTTAGCGCGTGCTATAAGATCATGTCTCTACAACCTGTGGCCTCAGAACGGACACTGAAAACCAATTTACCTGTGTGACAAGTCAGAGAAGTCCAACCAATTAAAACAGGGCATTCCTTTGCAGGCAGTTTGTTAAGACTTCGTTTGACCCGTGTCACCCTGATTAATTTCGCCTCGCATTGTATCGCGTTATAAGCCCACAGGCAAAGGCTGGGAGTTAAGGGTATTACAGAGCGATTAGTAAGAGGAAGATGAAAGTTAAGACACAAAAATAAAAGGAAGACAAACCAGCGGGCATGCAGTGAGAGGGTGATAGAGCCCCAGCCACAATAAAGTGTGTGAGTCAGGGATTGCTACTGGAGGAGAAATACCTCAAGCTGCTTAGAAATGGCTTTTTTTAGTTGGGACTCGAGCTCCCTGACTTGCTGGGTGGCTTCATCCCTCTCCGCCTGCATGGCATCCTTCTGAGCGGTGAGACGTGAGGCGCTGGAGGAAATTTCTTCTTTCAAACCAGCAGAAGCCGACGCCTCTTCGAGCGCACTCTTGCATCGTTTTTCTAAAACTTCTTTCTCGGTTTGCCGTGCGCCGACATCGGCCTCCAGCCGTTTCGTGCTCGCGTGCAAACGCTCCACTTCTTCGAGAAGTCTCGACCGTTCGGTGAGCCAATTTTCTTGGTTTGAGCGGAGGGAGGACATCTCCTGCTCCAGGTCAGACTGGCGAGCTGAGAGCTCCTCCTTTGCAGCGGTCAGGGAAGTCATCAGTTTGTCCATCTCCTCAAGCTTTGACGATAGCTGTTCTTTATCTTCTGTCAATCGATGATTTTCTTGCTCTCGCTGCTTCAGTTGTGATTTCAAAGCCTCCATGTCCGCCATGAAGGAGCTCTTTTGTTCATCAGCATTCTTAAGGTTGGAGGAAATCTCTTTATTTTCTTGTGTAACTTTGGATAACGTTTTCTGCAAATCCTCAATTTGTTTGGAAAGACCATCTTTGTCGGAGACAACTTTATTTCGTTCACTAGATTCAGCTAGTAGCTGGGTCTCAAGAAGGTGCTTGGCCTGCGACTCGGATTCAAACTGATTTTTTAACTCCAGCACTCCCTGAAGAAGGACCTGATTCTCTTTCTCCAAAGACTGAGCTTTTTGGTCAAGCTCAATCTGCAGGGAGTGAAGGTGCCGATTATCTTTTGTTAAATTATCCACCTGTCGAGCGAGCTCTAAATTAGACTTTTCCAAATCCAGCTTTAGTTTACTGTGCTCTTCAAAAAGTTCAGCTTTGGCCTCTTCCAGAGTTTTGATATCAGACAAATGTTTCTGCAGTTCATTCTGTAGATCAGCCTTTTCCCGTTTCAAAGTGGTCATCTGAGCTTCAAAGGCGTCTTTCTGGCGTTTGGTTTCTTCGAGCACTGCCGTTAGACGAGTCTTGTCTTGATTTAGGTCATCATTACTTCGGTTGTAACCATCCAATTGGTCTCTCGTTGTTCGTATGTCACTAACTAGTTTGTCGCGTTCAAGAGAAAGAGCATTTTTCTCAGAAATGGCCTTTGCGTGCTTCTCTTCTAACTCCCCCTTCTCCTCAACCAAACGCTCATAACCCATTTTCTTTTGCTCCAGAGCCGAGTCCAGGCTCATCTTTTCTTTTCGTAAGTCATGTAGAGCCATCTCAGTTTCAGAATTCTGAAGGCGCAGCGCTTTTTTCTCTTGCTCAGAAGAGGACAACGCTTCATTCAATTTCTCGTTAGACTGATTCAGTTGTTCTTTTGAGACTTGAAGCTTCTCTCGAACGTCTTGCAGCTCTCTGAGCAGCTCCTCCTTGTCGTTGGAGACTTTTCTTTGGACTGAAAGCAGGTCCTCTTTCTCCTGGAGAAGGTGAAGCCTTTCAGAATCAGTCACTTGACTGCTCGTCTTGAACTCCTCCAGCATCTGGGTCAGGCTCATTTTGGAGGCTCTGAGCTCTTCACATTCACGGACGTAGCTCTCCACGTCTTTCTTCGTTAGACTGAGCTTGTTCTGAAGCTCCTGCTTCTCCGTCTCAAGCTTGTTTTTGTCCCGTGCATTCGCGCTGATTTCAGAGGACATCTCTGCCTTCTCTTTTGTCAGTGTTTCCGTCAGGGCCTGGAGTTGGGTATTCCTCATTGTGAGATCCTCTTTTTCTAAGTTCAACGAGTTAAGTTTTGCCTGCAGCTCGGCATTCTTGGCGTCGAGAGATTTTTTGGCACTTCTAGTAGCATCTCTCTCCAATATCAGATTATCCCGCTCACATGTGAGCTTTGTCTTGTTTTCATTGAGGTCCTCTTCAAGCTGGTTCCTCTCTTTGCAGACCTTTTCATAATCCTCAAGTAGCTGCTTTTTCTTACCCTCAATTTGCTGGATATCCTGCTGATACTTGAAGGCGCAGTCATTCTTCTCTGCATATTGTCTTTGAAGCTCCTCAATTTGGGCCAAGTATTCACCTTTACCATGCTGGAGTTCTTTGTTTTCAGCCTGTGCTTCCTGATGAAGCCGTTTGAGCTTATCCACTTCTTTCTGCACTAAAATCCTCTCTTCATCTGTCCGCTTGTTATTGGCGAGTAATTCCTCTTGATGTTTTAAAAGCTGATCTCTGCTTATCAGCAGCTCTTCGTTCTGGACTGAAAGCTCCTTGTAGCTAATCTCAAGGGCAGAGAGCTTATTCTGCATCTCTGAAAGTTGTTTCTCCAGTTGGTCTTTCTCAGCTTTAACGTCCTCGTTTCCCTTACACATATTTTCCAGGTCTCGACTCTGCTTTTCCAGTTTTTTGGACAAATGTTCAACATCATGCTTGTAGGAGTCAAGTTCAGCAGAAAGACACTGGGAAAATAAAGATGAAAGAAAAAAAAGGAGGGGGATGTATATCCAGGGTAAAGCATGAATGAATACAAAATAAACCAACCAGATATGGAGATCAGTGATGTGCAAATGAAAAGGTTAAGCTGCAGAAGCATTAAAAAAAATGCCAAAAGAATACACCAGAGCTTACAACACCAGTTTGTTTTTCAAGGTGGAACATTTTCACTTCAGCCCTCACTCGGTACTTCAAATAACTCAAGTGAACACAACGCGGCGGCAGGCTGTCAGTGTATGACCTCCAGATCACTAGAAGCATCGATACAGAGCACGTATTTACTCTGCATACTGTGCAATGTAAAGGCCAGTGTTACCAGTGAAAATGCTCCACTGAAAAAGCAGGCTAATGAACAATGCCAGGAGGTAGAAGGTAAATCCAAAGCTAAACACACAGCTCAGTGGATTCAGAATATATCCAAACCCACTCACTCTTTTGCACACCCTAATATGCAGCTTTGGGTCCCAACTGATCGCCACTTGGTTAATTCATGAAAGGGTGGGTTGTGGTCATTCTGTGGGACTCGCTGACTTTGACCGAATCGTTTCTAATCGCTGAATGTTGTGCTCCTGCATCTTGAGGTTTAGGAACTCAAAAGTTCAAAACAAATCTGTAGGATTATTAAATTAAGCAAAACCTTCTGAAACTTTTTAACTGTCATTATGTCTGGTTCTGGGCTGGAGACTGCTCTGGACACCCTAAATAATGGAAGCGACACCCCCTCTACTAATAATAGAAATATTATTTGCACAATTAATAAAGATCAGTAGAGAAGGTCCTTCCTGCCTACAGCAATTGGTTTATAAAACAACTTGGTTCCAGAAGGACGAACTATACCTTTAATCCGAAACACAACATTTATCTCCTTTACTTTTGATCAATTTTTCTTGATGATTCTTCTAATATCACTGCAGCGTGATGACTTCGCTTTGAGGAGTAATAAAGTATCCTATTATAACTATTTTCCCTTGTCTTTGAAGTCTGAGGAGTGCAGACTGAATGGATCTGAACAGTTTCTGAATCCATTAAAAGGGGAACAATGATTCGATGAATCTGACGAACTAAAAATGGACCTAAATGCTGCCAATTGCATAATTATGCACATTTTCCAATAGCCATAAATTGTCTAGAAATACATTCTCTACATCTTTAAATCCGGTTTAACCCTCTTAGCTTCTGCGTAGCGGAAACAACCAACGGTGAGCTGGTTACTGGTGTTTATGTAAGGGGGAATGAAAAAAACCTGTGCAAATAATATAAGACAGTATTCAAGGGGGCAAATGTTGACAACATACGTTAATCACTGCTGCTAAATGAACCTAAAACATTCAGTTGCATGTAGTCTCCCATTATGTTTTGTAAACCTCGCTTTCAGACGCTCAGGTGTTAAAACTGTTTTTATTTCTGCTTAATAAAAATAAATATTTTGGAGATTTTAACATTTAGTGTCTCAAATTTTCCTTCACAACTTTAGATAATGATAAAACGTAAATATAGAACATTGAAGAGCCTTTTCTAACTTTAAATATGTTACCAGCGATTATGTAAAACAAGTAGTAAGCCCCTGAGTTTGTGCTTACCTGAGCTTGTTCCTTGTATGGCTGCAGCTCTGAAACGGTCTTCTCCAACTCTTGGGTTTTCTCTTTAGAGGAGGACAGCTCCTGCTTCAACTTGTCAACCTGAGTCTGCAGCTCCTCAAGTTGCTTCACATGGAGCTCCGAGGCCTGAGAGAGGGATTTCTCTTGTGTGGCCTTCAGCTCTTCAACAGACGTATCTCTCTGTTTAACAGTCTTTTCCTGGGGAAAGGGGAGAAAAGGAGAAGTCAATAATAGAGCATTTTAGCATTCATCTACTTCTTTTGCCTCTCTCACACATGCACTAAAGTTCTGACATTTTCCAGAGATGTTCCAGGGTGACGTGTGAAAAAGCAAATGTCAACATTCGCTCTAAACTTCTTCCAGAGATTTTCTTGCCAGTTTCGCAATTAAACGACCATGAGATCGCAACGTGAAGCAAAGTCTGAACGTAACAGCTGATCTTCATGAGCTTTTTACAGCTAGCACACATTTGTGTACACTCACTCCTTCGTGCTCTTTTGCTGACTTTTATGTGACTTTCTATTGCTATTGTGGATATGTTCAAATAAGTGTGGTAAAACAGCCATCAGGGGAGCCTCATATTCCATTCTCCACAGGCTGTAAACAATACAGAGGGACTTCCTTCTGCTGTGAAAACGATGTGCGAACTGTGGGAAAAGTCTGCATATTCTCCTGGAAATCGCAGAGAAAGCTGCTCTATTTAGAAAAAGTTTCAAACTTCAAAAATGCAACTGGAGCCATCAGCAAAATTGAAAAGGCAACATCCATGACATTATGTAAGAAATGCATGCATAGTATGAAGCTGAGATATACAACTAAGAAACTTGGTGGATCAGACAATCCTGTAATACCACATTGCACCACTAGATGGGACCTCAGTCACCACAGTGTCTAGTTGGTCCTGGAGCCAAAAGAAAAAGAGGAGGAAGCAGTAGCAAGTGTGAACGGGCAAACTGCCAGCTAACAGAGGACAGAGACCGGTCGAAGTTAAAAACACAGAATTAGAACAATATCAGAAACTCCTGGCAAGCGAACATTACCTTCGCCCCCCACCCCAAAAGAAAGCTTTTGGGTATTCCAGGAATGGAAGCTTTTCTTCTGGACTGGTTCGTATAAAGCTTGTGTAGTTAATGTTGTGAATGCAGCTTAACTGTAGCTGCAACTTCTCTCAGCTGATTCCACTATGTTTGGTATGTGTGAATTACCATAGAGGAACAGTGGTGGGTTAACAAGGACTTATTTGTTCAGCTATAAGGAAGAACCAATATGTGAAAAGGGCTACAGCGTTTATATGGTTGCTAACCACATTTGTGCTAAAAATCTAGCTAATATTGTAATGCAAATTGTACATGTGTGAAGGTAAAGGCTGCGTTATTGTGTCCGGCTCGCATCAGCCCGAGGATGGATGTCGATTTTCACATACTTTTGTTGGCATCTGAAAATACTGACCAAGGTAGAAATCTTCTCCTGAAGACTACTTATTTGAGTCTGATGAGCATCTCTGGTTTCTTTCAACTCCTGCTGTTTGCTTGACTGTTCAAGCTGGAGTTGTTCGTTTAAGTTTGCCACCTTCTCCTTCTCTTCTGCAAGCTGATTCTGTTGCTCCTCAAGCCTCCTGTGGAAATACGATAAAGAGGAGGACGTGAAGGGACAGGTTAGATAACCAAAAAGTGAATGTACTAGAGCATGGAATAAAACAAAAACAAGTCATTTGTATATTGCTTACAATATATTACAGTGAAATATGTATCAAGTAAGACATAAGAAGGAAATAATCATCCGTGGTACCTTTCTTTCTGAATGAGATCCTCGTTCATTTTTGTCAGTTGTACTGAACTATCACCAGATGCCTTCATCATGTCTGAAATATCATTTTCCAGTTTGGTTTTGTCCTTTAAAAGCTGCTCAAGCTTTTCATCCGCAGCCCTCAGCCTCCTCTCCATCCCTGATCAAAAACAAGATGAGACCGGTCATAGGGTTCAGACCTTTTTCATAAAGCGAGGAATGAAAACTCCAATGGAAAGCAATCGTGCAAGTTTGTCAGAGGATATTCGGCACAGAACAGTACGGTTCTAAGGTGCTCACCAGCAAACTGACTTCTCAGAGACTCAGACTCTGTGGATAAGGACGTGCACTGCTCTTCCTTTACAGTAAGCTTCTCGAGTGTTTCTGCAGAAGAAAAAAAAAAAAAAAGTTTTTATTCCAAGAAAAACAAACAAAAATCATTTAAAAAAAATGCCGACCAGAAGAAGTGGAGGTTAAACGGTTTGAATGGCTCAGAAAAGAGTGATTAAATCACCAACCTTGCAAAGTTTTGGATGATTTACTGAGCTCCTCTGTGCTTTCTGCAAACTGTTGCTTCTGTAGAAAATAACAAACAAACAAAAACAATACAGTTAAATTCAAGGTATATTTATTAAGATGACTTTATAGTTCAGTTCTGAAACAAAGAAGGAGCTGAAATCAGCTCCGTAGAGATTTACTTGTATATACCAGTTTAAATATATCAGTAAGTCATTGGAAGTAACATGAAATTGCAGCTAGAAAATTTAAAACTCAAAGACAAGATTGAAATAATTGGAATAAATGAATGCAGTAATGAGAGCACTGAACAAGTAAAAGATCAGTGCCTTAAATCTGAAGGGGGAATTCTTATGTATCTAAACAGTAGGCCATCAAGCTCACCAGGCCTCCGAGTTCTTGTTCCATGGTGTCCTTGAGCTGCTTTGCAGTGGTCAGACTCTGCTGTAAAGAGGTTACTTCCTGCTGTTTATCTTCCAGCTGGGAGCTCAACTCACTGACCTGCAGCAGATGACAAGTTAATAAAAACAAATAGAATGTCCTATAATAGAATAGAAGAATAGAAAAATACTTTATTTATCCCCCAATGGGGGAAATTCAAATTCGTCAAGTAGCTCAACATTTTTTTTTAAATATTTACAATGACTGAATTAACAACAATAAAACAACAATAATAATACTACTACTAACTAAATAATAATAAATGAGCAAGTAATAAGAAACTGACAGACAAAATAACTACATTAGGCTAAAATGTGTTATAAAATTAAAAGAGTAGGTCAAAAAAGGGTACAAGAACCCACCTTGGCACCCTGGTTGTCTCCTTGGCTCTGTACCTCCTGTAACTGACTCTTGACAGCTGCTAGCTCCTGGTTACTTTGAGCTAACTGGCCGCGTAGAGCCTCCATTTCTGCCATCTGCTCTTTGGTTTCTTTGTCCTTGTCTTGGGTCTGTTGTGCCAGATTTGCCTCCTTGTCTTCAAGCTCCTTAACCCTAATTTCCGCAGTGTGAAGCTTTCCAAGAACATCCTCCATTTCCACAAGGTGCTGCTCCTCTGCTTTTTCAACACTGGACCGTAGCGACTCCTCAAGTTGCTCCTTGTCTTCAGTCAAAGACACCAGCTGTGCCTTGAGCGCCTTCATCTCTCGAGTCCAAGCTGAGGAGTCGGCTTCATGTTTGGCGGCAGCCTCCTCTAGAGCTAAACTGTGCTCCAACTTGAGCTTTTCTAGCGCACTTTTGGTTTCTACAAGCTCCTCTGTCTGCGCACCGGCACCTTTGCTGAAGGTCACTTTCAGCTCCTCCATGGCTTGCTGTTGAGAGGCAATGGCAGACTCGAGCTTGGAACGCCAAAGCTCAACAGTGTCGGCGTTCTCCTTCTCAGCCTGGCTTAAGCGCATCTGCAACTGTTCTTTGTCACCCGAAAGCTTCACCGATGTGGTCTGAAGCTGAGCGAGGGCCTCACTGTGGATTTTCTCTTGAGCTTCAAGCTTCTCTTTGTGTTTCCCCACCTCTTCTTGCCATTTAGCTTCTTGAGATGCCAACTGATCCCTCAGAGAGTTTATCTCCTCCAGTAGCGGAGAAAGAGTGGAGTCTGAGTCCTCGGAGCTCTGCTGGATGCCGATACGCAGCTGCAGGTCAGCTACTTCTCTTGTTCGCAGTGAAAGGTCCCTCTCAAGCTCCATAATGCGGGACCTTTCTGACACAGTGGCGACCTTCAAAAGTAGAGATCTTGCATTTTAAAAAAATAGTTAAGCATTATGTACTATCAATAATGCATTAATAGATTCTAAATCATTTAACAGTTACTGAACAAATTATTCGTAAAGTGAACTAACACATAAAAATAATAAAAAATAAACCTCTGTTTTCTAATAAACAAAGGTAAAAAACCCCCAACAACTTTGATTTAAAAAAAAAAAAAAAAAAAGGCATTACATTGACCTCTTGTGGTTATAAAGGGGCATGGTCCATCTACAACTGACTATTATTTAGTAAAGATACGAATCTATTGCATATTCTAATCCTCTAAAACATACAACTCCTTTTCCTGCTTCAACATACTTTTCAGTTTTGTTACGACAAGTGAATAATTTGATCAAAAACATTTTCATGAAAGAATTGTTAAAGAAAATATAAGATACGGCCTTATCATCACAAGACGATATGAACTACGCAGTATTTTATTTTTCACTTATACCCCTTATGACTGTGATACCATGGAGGGACACCAGGATGTAAAGTCTGGGAGGTGGAGCTGGTTTTAGACTAGAAAAACGCAGGGGACACCAAATAAGCAGGACAAATGGATGCCAGGAAGGACTGGGGAAGTAAAACATAGGACAACTAAGAAAATGATTACAAAGGGGGAAGATTGTCTGTCTGGTTAAGCAGCGATACCAGTAATGCATGAGTGAGTTCAGGTTGGGTAACCTATTGGAAAATATTAGGAGAGCTGTCGCACTAGATTCTAGTTTTGACGTTTTAAAAAAGAAAGAAAGAAAATTACGTGTTTCAATGTGTCATAATTTAGAGTAAATCAATTGAAATTTGAGATAAGTTGAGATGCTATCTCACTGCAAAGATCTCACTTTGAGCTGAATGATTTAGCCATTTAAATTAAGCTAATCTATACATTATAAGTCCATTATTCAATTCATATCGTTTTTGAAAGAGGAAGACCTATTTTTCTCGCGTGAAATTGAAAAAACACATGTGTAAGGTACAGCCACCACAAGCCCAAGCCCCTGATTGGCCCCTCTTGGTGGACCGTGCAATTTTTTTGGCCTCTGTACCTTGCTCAGGCCCTTTCCCAATGCAGCACACCCCAGAGCAGAATTCATTACCCTAGCGTCTTCTAACTCTCTTTGGAGTTTCTCAGCTTTGGTCTTTTCAAAGAGCAGGCTCTGTTCAAGCTCCTTAATGTGGGCATGCTCCAGTCTGGTCTGCGTCTGTTAGTAAACAAGGGGGAGAGGAAGAGAACACACCAGTGCCACCATCACATGCCAGCCCAACGCAGACAGAGAGGGAGGGAGACAGGAGAGATTCGTGAGTGCGTCTGTGTCTTTGTGTAGGAGTATTTGAAAGGTTGGGGAAAAGGTGCTGGTTGAATGTGGTGAGTGGAAGAAAAGAGGAAATGAGAAGACATCTACATGCAGACATTTTGGACGGAGCCATATAGATCTGCAAATGGGGATATTGGTGAACGAGGGGTGGGAATAACAAGACAAGCAGCAAAAAGAGTGGGACATGTACAGTTATCATGGGTGTGCAGGATGAGTATGTAGATGAGGGCAGTTTGAGAGGAACCATGCAGAACTGACACCTGGTGAACAAAGCACACTGACTGTTATGATGCAGAGAAAATTGGATCACGTGTGTCAAACCAGCACATAAATCAGGTTTAACGGCTTCACCATAGCACAGAGAGAAAGTACTGCTGGTATCTCTTGGTATTACTGGATAACACAAAGGTAGTGCATTACATTATAAAAAGGTTATCCAATGCTGCAAATGAGGTATACTGGTTTAACCAATTCAAGGCATCTTTTTGGATTTTTTTCCATCTTGGTTTCGCACCGATAAGCTAATGAAACCTATACCATTATCAACACCTACGCTGCTTTCTCTCTTTGGTGATGAGGCCATTGCTGAGACTGTATTTTATAAGAAACCACCAGTTATCAGACCGGCATGTGAAAGACTTGTGACTAATCTATCATAAATCAATCAATTACACAGAAAAATGTCGTACTCTAGAAACGCTTGAAAGCATTCTTGCTATTGCGTACAATAAGTTCAGTCGGTTTTTTTGAAGACTCATAGATGCATTTCTTTGCATAATTTGTGCTTTTAGTCACATAGAATAACCATTACATAATAGCTCTAGACAACAGATATGTGGAGCATCTCAGGTCTTCTTTAGACACAATCTGAAATCTACTTATCTGATACATCACACTCAAACAATTGTAATAAGTAAGATGGGTGTGATTAAGAAACTTAAAAAAAAAAAAAAAAAACATTTTTGACTAACTCATTTCTTTGGGTATCTTCAATGTAAAAACTTGTCTTTGTAGTGCATATAATCTATAGCGTAGCCTGGCAATCAACCATTGCATAAACATTACATTGGAATTTTTTGCTTTAAGTGTTATTCCCATTTTAGCTGTCGTGGGAAGACTGAATTCAGGTCTGTGGCTGGGTAGTGGAATGACAGGGGAGCATCTCCAGTGGTTTCATGCTGAGCACTGGACCAACATGAAAGACGAGGACGAGAGGGAAGAACATGTAATCAGATCACATCACTGAACAGGGAGGCACTGAGAGTTACAGTTGAACATTAGTACAACTTTCAACAGCCTCAGGTTAAAGCATGATTTAGTTTGGCCTGTTTACTTTGTTTATCCGTCTTATTTCAAGCTGCATGCATTTTTAATCTAGTCACAGCTGTGCATGGGTAATAAACAGTTAGAGTTAAAGCAAAAGAAAAAGAAAAAGAAAAAGAAAAAAAGGGGGGTTTTCCAACCCTTTAGCTCTCATAATAAAAAAATATTTTTGAGCTTGGATGCCTTCGGGGTAACTGAGATGGTCCCCTTTGCAGCACTGTGGAATAAATGGATTATTTGATCAGATATTAATTCAAGATACCCCAAGGCTCCAGAGGTTTGCATATCAGAACTTCATCATAACTTGGGATGTAAACACGACACACAAAAATAAGAGCAGAGAGAGACTCCTGTTTTAAGTTACCATTAAAAAAAACAAAAAAAAAAAACATTTAAATCCAAGTAATGATCATTTAAAAAAAAATCACTTGGATGAAAAAGCAAAACCTTTCGTAATTCAAAAATCTCAAAAGATGAATAGAAAATTCTAACTTATTAAAGCTGCAGTCGGCAGGTTTTCAAAATTGCGAGTCTAAAGTCGGAAAATTCGAACTGATACAACTTTCAGGTCCCTCCCCCAATCTCTAACAAGCTCCGAATCGCCCCCCAAACCCCTCCCCCTCTGTGGACGAGGTTGTGCACGTGAGTTCACACCAGTGTGAGAGCACACAAGCTGGGGCAGACTCACGCTCAGCAGCGTGTGCACAAGCTGTGATTGACAGGTAGGATTCCTCCACTCTAACTTGATTGGTTAAAAACAGCCGGGAGCGCTCGGTTTTTGCAAGCATGATTACAGGCTTCAGAGGGAGCTATAGATTTCGTTATTTTTCCTAAACAGCCTATTTAATATTCTACTTCCAGAATCCCATGACAGTTCAAGCTAATATGACTAAAAAAAAGTTGCCGACCGCAGCTTTAAGGGCTATCAAACCTGTTTAACTGTTTTTTGTACTTTTACATTAAATCCATCACTTGGTAGCACTACACAGGTTAAGTGACTTTATCGAACCTGTTTCTGTATTTAATCCTGGTCAAAGTCTTCATCGTAGAGTGCATTTGATAGTACATAACCCAATTCCAAATGAAGCCGGCCTCAAACTGTCCACATAAACTCAGCCGCAGAAAGATAATGCAAATGACACCTCCATAAATTTGACTGTAGCTCTGTGACAAGGGATGATTTCAATCAAGTTCAATTGGCAGTGGATGTACACTAATGGAAAAAAGGCTGAGGCAAAAAGAAAATTCAAGTCAGTTATTATGGAAGCAGACTAAGGTTCATCTAAAACTGGATGCGGGCCGATTGGAGCATGTGCTGCATCTTAACTAATGTTAAAATTCTGAACCAGTGAGACAACTTTCAAACTAAATATTCCTGCTATGTTTTCATTTGATGAAAATAGCCATGTTACACTGTTACTTGCAGAGGTATGGATCTGTGTTGTAGATTTACCTCCAGGTCTCCTTTGGTAATGCAAGCTTCCTCCACACGAAACTGAAGATCTTCAACCCTCCTATTTAACAGAAAAAAAAAAAAAATAGGGGGATTTACAAAGTCTATAGAAATGCAGGCGCGTAATGACAGCAGGCTTTTTTCTCTCTAAAAACTGAGCCCCTTTATATCAGAAACAACTAATCTTAACATACTGTCCTGGGTAAATGTATGTATTTGTCTGCATGATTCGTACCTGCGCTCTTCCTCCAGTTGATTCAGCAGATCCACCTTCTCTTTGTCCGCAGCTTCTACCAAGGCACGCAGCTGATCCATTTTTGCTTCCATCTTCAAAAGGAAGTTATGGTTAAGGTTGCAGAAACTCTACCTCCGACAATATTTTTAAATCAGTAATAGGCTGACCTGCTCCTGATCATCCCTGAGCAGGTTCATTTCTTGTGCCATCTCTCCAGCATGGCTCGTGGCCTTGGCAACCTCAGCTCTTTCCATATCCCTCTCAGCCATTAGCTGCTCAATGTGCTGTTGCTTCTCTTTCAGTGCCTCTTGCAGGGCCGTAGTGCCTGAAATCTTTCGATTATACCTCGACGACGTCTCTGTTAGCTGTACAAACATGGTAACGGTAGCACGGTCAGACTGCTGCGTGAGCACAGCACAAAACAGATGTATAACTTCACAATATGGTTGTCACTGAGTGTGTTCATGTCTCACCAGGCCTGTTCGGCTTGGCTTCGCACTAACAGAAGATGCCACTGAGCTCATGGTACTGATGGATGAGGCACTCGGGCTTCTCTTCAGCCCCGATGGTGTGGCCACTACTTTCCGAACGGTTGTTTTTGCTTTAGCTGGCGTTGTGGAAGGGAAGCCGATGCGTGTGACTTTGTGAACTGGAGCAAATAAGCCATACTTGGGCTGGCACTGAAAATATCTGAGGACAGATTATAGAATCATAATCAATCATAATAACAAAAGTGTACAATAATAGAAGGTTTGTGGTAGACACAGACACTAACTTTGCTTTTACTTATTCACAAATTGCTTGTACCTGGTGCCTGCCACTGCCCCATCATTCTTTCCTAAAGGTTCATCTAGTTCCACACCGCACCACTCGCCTTTGGCAAAATCTGTTTCTCCAAGGAAACGTACCACTCCAGCCTTTGTACCACCCACCTGAGAAGGAAACACCAAACATTAGCCCACACCTAATCCTCTAAAGAGATAAAAGAGGTCTAAAAACTAATAAGCTTTGCCTGCTAACAAACGCTGAGTGAGATAATTTTTTAAAAGCAGCATAAAAAGATACGTGCACAGAATTGTGCCAAAATTGCTACATTCATAGACTAAATGTGTTTTCTCCCTTTCAATTATTTCA
This sequence comes from Odontesthes bonariensis, assembly GCF_027942865.1. Classification (NCBI taxonomy): domain Eukaryota; kingdom Metazoa; phylum Chordata; class Actinopteri; order Atheriniformes; family Atherinopsidae; genus Odontesthes; species Odontesthes bonariensis. The sequence continues at coordinate 22,022,271 of NC_134511.1, forward strand.
AAGTGCACAGCTACATGGTTATTGTGGGACTAAATTTGGCAGTAATGAGATTATTTCCTCTGCAGCCTCACTGGCATGAGCAATACTTCCTCTTAACATATTGTGCAGCACAGCCTTTAGGCTGAGGAGAGGGAATCTGTAAGGAGGCAGGAAGGTGCTCAGCAGCGTATAAGCAGGCCTACAGGACTGTGCACGGATGGTGATTGTAAGAAGAAGCACAGAGAAATAAAAGAAGTTTCATGTGTTAATTTCTCTTTACACCAAATAAAGAGAGGGGATCCAAGTGTCATGTGAATCTGAGTGGTACTGTTCATGATTTCATGGCCCTCCAGAGGTCTGTCACTTTGCTGAAATAGTCAGGGGAAAAGCAACATTTTTCTCTTTTAGGGTATTTTAAAAAAAAAAAAAATTACCAATACACGGTCGCCCATCTTCAGTTCCCTCTCCCCCTTCTTGACTGAACCACTCTCTGAGAGGTTGGAGACAGATTCGCTGTTGGTGCGTGCGAGGTTAGAGGATTGTGTGGTCGGTGTAGTGGAAGAAGCCTTCTTCGCTGCCGTGGCACTTGAGGACAAAGCCGATTTCGTGGCGGGTGTTTGCGAGGCCACACTTCCGACTGAAGGAGTGGGTGATGCGGCACGAGAGGGTGGTGCAGTCTGCGTTCCATTCGCCTCCCCCTCTGTGCGACACAACTTAGAAGGGCGAGTAAATATCCCTCGAAGGGCTTCGCACTGGAAATAGCGCACTCCTGCCACCGACCCGTCATTCTTCCCAATCGGCTCATCTAGGACGATCCCTGCCCACTGTCCTGGGGCAAACTGCGTCTCTCCTAGAAACTGTATGTAGCCAGGCTTGTTTCCATTCACCCACACTCGCTCCCCAACCTGAAAATCCTCCTCCTCATTCTTGCCATCTCCTCCACTGGCACCTGCAGCCGATTTGTCAGCCACAGGAACTTTAGCTGTGTTTAGAAAGAGAACACAGTTCATTAATGCAGTGAGATATTGACTTTATCAACACCAAGCAGATGCAAATTGTAAAACAAACAAAAAGAATGTATGGAGAAACACAGCATGTGTGAGGATGTTAAACAGAATATAAAATTAACTTGGTCCTTGCAGTATATCTGTCAACCACACAGCCCACAGTTAGAGGTTTAATGGCATAAACTACAACACCACGTGTCCACCAGAAGCTAAATGAGAAGAGATTCATACCTGTGCTTGGGTTTGTCTTGGGGGCTCCAGTACCAGGTGGCCTAGCTATTTTGCTAGGCACTTTGATCCCACTGGGCTTAGCTGTGCTCATATTTTCAACAGTGATCTGACCCACAAGGCCTGTGTCCGTCAGTGGGTACGAATTGACCCCAGACCATCAAAACACCGCCTCTGTGATCTCCAACAAAGTTGTCCTCACAGCACCAAAACTGATGGAGCAAGAAGAAAAAAAACAAAAAAAAGAAAAGAAAAAAAGAAAGAAAAGAAAAAAAGAAAAACCAGGAAAAGGGAGAAGGGAGAAAAGGGTGGTGCTTACAAAAAGAACCCTGTTAAGAGAGAGAAACAAGAAACACTAATTAACTTTTATACAAGTTTGCTCAGCTATATCTTTACAAAATACTTGATAGAACACATGACTGATCGACTTAATTTAGACTGATGTACAAGGAATTCATTTATGCAATAATAGTAGAACGTAAATTATTTATGCTTATAGATAGAACATACTTTCATGGAAATAGCAAACACAGATATCCCTGAAGCATACTACTGACTTTGCTTTTAAGACTCTGTTAACAGAGGCATTTTGTTTCTGTTATGACAACAAGATGCTCAGCACACACACGACGTCAGTTAGGTCTAAAAATATCCTGTCAAAGGCCAGCCGATATGCAGTCTATGGTACAGCTACCGTGAACTTCTGAATAGCTCACCATATGTGACTTTGATCAACAATACGCATATGTTCTCTCACCCAGTCTATCATTCTGCCAGCGAAAATCATGTACGGCTGCCCGACGGCTTTTCCAAAACAGGATTACTGCAGAAACACGACCACCACCAGCAGTAGCAGATTATCCTGTTTGTCAGATTACCACAACACAGACACAGATTGGCTGAACATTCTGCCTTCTACCTCTGCCGGTCGTTTACTTGACGCTATGACTTGCTGTGCAGCCATGATATTTCACACCAGGCATCACCTTCAAATACTGACTGGCTTTCAGGCTTTCAGGCCCATCTCCTCAGAAATCTGTGGCCCCCAAACCTTTTTCAGTGAGCGTCTTGCATCTCAACAACACAACCTCTCCAGAACAGGTGTGCAGAAACGCAAGATACCAAGTCCGATGCACCAGATGCAGTCACAGTCGATAAAGGCTAAACGCACACAAACAACCCTAAACAAGGATGAGCTGACTTAATAAATATCTAATGACGTACGGTGGCAAGGGTGCACATGTAGTTCTAAACAGCCAGGAACGTGAATGTTCATATAAACACATTTACATCATGATGACAGATTACAACCTTGTATTTATATTTATCAACCTTGTGATTAATCAAAACATAATTCATGATGCATGTTACTAAGATAGGTGTATTTGTTAAAAAGGTTTCTTAATTAATCTTCACTGGGAGGAGGCCCCGGGGGAGACCCAGGACACGTTGGAGAGACTATGTCTCTCGGCTGGCCTGGGAACGCCTCGGGGTACCCCCAGAAGAGCTGGAGGAAGTGGCCGGGGACAGGGACGTCTGGGTCTCTTTGCTCAAGCTGCTGCCCCCGCGACCCGATCCCCGGACCAGCGGAAGATAATTAATGGATGGATGGATGGTTTCTTAATTGATATATATTATAAAAAAATGGTGTAACTGGATTCAATGAACTGATTAAGTCCGTAAGTTCTGTAATTATCTTTCACACCTACTGGGTGAGAACAGGAGCTTACGCTATAGACAATAGTACATCAAAGGTACTATAAATAGCTATGATAATGTCCAGAAAAAATGTGTTTTACTCTACTCAGTCACTAGCACAAACATGATCTGCATATGCTTGGAGTAACATAAAGAAAAATAACAAGAAGGGGTTCTATGAAGCAGCTGCTTTAGAGTTGCTTTAGATATCCTTTCCTGCTTTAAAGGTCCTTCACTCCCGAATAAACTGTGAGGTCAATCAGCCAGGGATGCTTGACTTCACACGGCAGCAAGTTAACATAGGACTCGTTTGCCAGTCGCATACCTTTCATTCCTGAAAATGCCAAAGAGCTACAGCATGTTGGTCTGGCAAAACAAACTGAGAGGTGAACCTCTCGCGCTTCTTCCGAGACAACAGTCAGTAGAGAATGAAGGGTGGCCATCAGCGTACACAACCTACTTTGGAGGCAGTGTTCCAGTTTTCTCTTGATGTGCCATGAATGACACTCACTAATGCCCTCAGGTCAGAAGAAGACCAGAGAAAGAAACTACTTCCATGGCTAATACATGGTACAAGTCTATACCAAGAAAAATAAGCAAAGCACGATCTGCTGTATTTATTCATTCATTTTGCAAAAGTAAAAAAAGATCCCTTAAACTCTTTCATCGGCTTGATCAATATCTATTACATTAGAGCAAAAACATACTAATCTGTGAACAATCACGGTGGATGTTTTTAGCTCTGATTGGTAAGCTGATGCAGTCAACTAGACTTGATCCACTTACACTGAAAAATTCCCCAGCACAGTAATGTTAATCTTTTGCTACTGACCCTCAGTGTAATCTGTTGCTTGGGAGAAAGCCAAAGATCCATGCTCTGCACATGTTAAAAGAAATGAATACACAGGCGTATCAAAAAGTAAAATTCTTAACCAGACTTAAATTGAATCCCATGTAGCCTTGCTTTCATGTACCATCATGTAAATGGCAGTCTGCACAAAACAGAAGTGTGATTTCACCAAACTGCAGCAGCAGTATAATCAACTTCTGCTTTCATGAGAACAGAAGTGTGCATGCTGTTAAAGTAACGAACAGAAACATTATGGATTCATAATCCATGAATTCATCATTCTGAAGACTCAACCATCCAAAACAGGTTTAATGTTTTTAATTAACTCTCAATGATCTAAATCATATTAATACACAGCTTACTAGCTAGCTGACTGGAGGGTGGAAATCACCACACAAGCCAATGGGCTTCCAGTAGGTTAATATTAGCCTATGACTTAATGAATATGGAACCAAGTACAACAAGTCAAGCTGTGTCTGACTGGTCTACCTCCACAGTCCTGGGTGTTGATGTATACCTCTAAACTTCTGTGTCATACGAGGAGGGAGGGGATCATATGCCTGGTACAGGAAAGTCATAAATGGATTCCACCAAAGACATTTACATCTCTAAAAGTGCACATTGTCTTATGTAAGTCACTCTCCCCCTTGGTTTTGTCGTCACAAGGCCAACCCAAGTTATAGTTCTTCCTTACTGAGGAAACATCTGCCAGGATGATTATGTAGGCCCCTGCTGGCACTGCCGGAGAAGGTATAGAAAAGCAATGAGTCTCAAAGAGAAGCAGAAGGATCCTGTGTCCTCTTTTTGTGAATTAATCTGTTATAAAGTTGACAACCTCACTGTCTATATGCAGAAATAATACAGAAAACCTTACAGACAGGATATGGTGTATTCAACACTGTACTGTGCACCACACAGACACCAGTGTCAGATAAATCGCACTAATGTGTGAAGCGAGCAGATAGTAAAATGATCAGATTACCTCACCGACCTTAAAAAAATAGCTCCACACTGTAACATTCAAAGACTTATAGTATCAGGAACACAGGAGTGGAGCTGAAGAAATGCATTTCCAACAACACATCGAAGTCTTGGTTAACAGCCCAAACGAGCTAAGCTGATTTTCGTCTGAAACACAGAGGCTAAATCATAAAAGCCTAAGTCAAACGTTTAAACTGCAACACGATCAAATCCAGAGTAGCTGACATACAATGCGCTGTGTGATCAAGTTAGACTTATTGTCAACGATGTGGCCTGTCACCTCCGTCTGTAGCTAAAGCACTGAGGTCTGTCGATGAGGTGGCACATCTGGCAGGAATTTACCCTGCAATAAAATGCCATGTCTCCTAACTAGCCTTCCGACCTCGCTGAATTGTGCGTATTCGGTAAGACAATGGTGACAAATACAAAAAATTTAACTGTGTGCTAACCAATAACTGCCGCAAGCTTAGCGTCTGAGGCAAATTCCACAAGTCCGCAATGTCACCGACGTTCCAGCAGGGAGTAGTGCTGCTGTCACAAGTTGAGAGTCAGCGTTACAGATAGCTGGACTGGGTCACCTGTAGGGTTAGCCTGCTGTAATATGTGGCTGTACTGCGCAGTCCGTTGACCTGACTGTCACCCCCTCGGTTACACGAATCTCTGTCAGTAATCACGTTAAGAACAGACGTGATTAGTTGCTAAGTAACGTTAGCAGCGAGGCCTGAGCAGTACAGCGAGCCGGTGGTCAGAACCAACAGAGGGGTTGGTTAGCTAGTTAGCTCAACTTAACACCTTAAGTAACGTCTACACTAACCGTACAACTTTCTCCTGACGTTCATTTTCTTGTTTGTCAGCCGCAAACGAAATCTCAAGTACACGAAATCCCTGCGACCTCGGCGTGCGCTACAACTGACCTGATATGTTCCTGTACGAGCTCCGTCTTGTGAGGAGAAAGTGATCAAGCTAGCGAGCGGACTAAAAAACTGCTACTGCGCGATTCACTCACAGGCAAGTAGGCACAGCCCAGCGCACGAGCACGAGCCGCCTATCCAAGGGCCGACCAAAGATGCTCTGTTCTTCAAGATGGATCACTACGCCGCCGTTTGCAGAAAAAAATAAAAAAGCTACGAATATAAAAAGTGATTTATAGACAACACAGATTTATGTACATCAGTCACAATCTCATTCCAAATTATGATTAAAAAAATAAATAAATAAATCCTTGACTTTTAACAGAAGATCCAATGAATACTGAGTTTAAAAATAAAAAACTGATCGAAATGAGTTTGAAATCCTACTACTTTACCACAATTTGCACCACTACAATTGTTTTAATGTAAAAACTAAGTACACCACCAGTTACACGTGACTTTGAGAGTTCAAACAAGTCATGTTCTTGAGGATTATTAGTTCAACGTGACCGAACAAGTAAAGCTGAGTGTATATGCATATTTTTTGGCATGTATGTGCAGGTGATTTACAAGTACTCCAGATAAATTACTGTACTTACTGAAATCTGCAAATTAAAAAAAAAAAGTCTTAAAATCAGTTAAATCTTGCTCATATATTTGTGCACATAAGTTATCAGCTTATAGGCAAAGAAGAATAAAGAAAAAAAGAGAAGAAAAAAAAAGTCTTGAGTGCTGGACAAACAACAGGAAGCAAATGCTGGTATGTTTACTAGATGCTTTTAAAGCGCTCCAAGTAGAATAATAAAAAAAAAAAAGCAAAGCCACTTCAACAACACCGCCAGAAAATTAGTACAGATCAAGAAATTACAATTATACAGATCTTACAAAGAAAAAAAACAGAACAAGTAACGTTACAACAATCTACGGTAGTAAAAACCCTTTTCCTCGTAGCATCCCTGACTGATGGCATCCTTGCAGAATAAATTTATATACAGCATGAACAAAGTTTTATAAAAGCTTTAAAAAAATAAATCATGCTTAATGGAGATGAACACAGAGCCTTTTGATTTAAAAATGTTAACATAATCACAGCCTTAAGATGATAAATCTTTATTTTTTCTTTGCCAAACTTCGAGGGGAGCTTTTAAGTAAGTCTCTGATCCTCAGGTATGTTCCTGTGGCTTCAGCTACTTCAGTGAATTCAGGCGTATCTTCAAATGGAACGATGCCAGCTGCAAATCTGCTTCGATGAGGGACAGCTGTAACTTTCTCCATGTGACCAAGAGAAGCACTATCTCCTTGTGCCAGATGAGGGCAATCTGGAACAGGGCTCTGCGGGCTGTCATCTTGAGATTTTACTAGACCAGGACTCTGAGGGCAATCATCTTGGGATTTTACAGGCTCAGGGCTCTGAGGACTGTCATCCTCAACTTTGCTAGGTCCAGGGCTTTGAGTGAAAATCTCTTGAACATCGGATTTCTTTTGAGTTTCAACGCTATGACAAGGCTCCTCAGGTCTCGGACTGTCATCCTCAACTTTGCTAGGTCCAGGGCTTTGAGTGAAAATCTCTTGAACATCTGATTTCTTTTGAGTTTCAGCGTTATGGCAAGTCTCCTCGGGTCTCACCGTGTCCGTTCCCTCATCAACTTCTTCCATTTCTGTGTCCACACGTGCAGGTGTGGACACACTTGGTGAACTGGGGACAGGTGTTCCCAATGCAGGTGTCTCACAGTCACTATTAGTTGCAGTGTCAGCATTTTCCAGGGCTGCCCAGATCAGTCTCTGCTGCTCCTCCAGTTCCTCCAGAGTCAGCTCATCCTCTGCTCCCTCCACAGTATCAACTACAGTCCAGTTTCGCCCAGACAGAGCAGGAGAGCCGTTGGTGGGTGTGGATGGAGGTGTACCTTTAGGGAGAGGTGGGGGAGTGGGTGTAGAAGGGGGAGTGCCCTGCGGTAAAGGAGGAGGTGAACTGAAGCAAGGGGAGCCAGGGGGCAACGGTGGTTGGAACTGGAAGTCACCAGAGTCCTGATGATACGGTGTTCCTGGATCTGTGGAAAGGGTTAAAATAAAAAAAATAGTCCAAAACTTAACTGGAAGACCAGACAAAGAAGCAGCTGATTCTGATATTGTTCTGCATTTCAGCTATAAATTAAAACAAAAGATCAGTGGCAGATGCAGAGACTGAGATGAAGAAAACAGTGTGCCAGCAAATGCAAGTGATCAAGGCAAACAGCTACCTGATTCAACATCCATATCTGAGCTTCTGTCCGAGTTCCGATCGGGGGTACGCTTAGTTTTCTTCCTCTGCTGTGGAGATGAATCAAATTCTTGACGTCTTTTGTTGCTGGTGGCTCCAGGCTGTTGGTGAGAAGGATTTATGACTGAAGGATGAGACCATTTCAGGGCTCTGACCAAGATGCCCAGTCACTGAATGCCCTGCCTTAAAGGATAAGACCGGTTTTTTGACATTGGGCCCTTGATTTCACATTATAGCATGATGTTCTACTCACCCCTGCTTGTTGTTTGTCATTTGGAGCTGTTCCGAAGATATTCGCGAGGCGTCTGGCTGCTCTCTTGAGATATTCGGCCATGAAACGGTTTCCTATGGGCAAGCTCATACAGGCACAAACTATGCTGTTTATAATTTATTAATTACTCTACACTAGAACTGATAACGTGGAGGTGCGTCGCTTACTTAAAAAAATCCGGGTTATTGTAATTTTGATTTTTTTGTCGTAAAGTGGGTGTTACTGACGTCATCGTCGTGCTACTGCCACAGGCAGCCCACAGACCTGCTGCCTATTTATTCATTCGGCTAAAATTCAAAATTAGTAACCCGGATTTTTTTAAGTAAGCGACGCACCTCCACGTTATCAGTGCTGGTGTAGAGTAATTAATAAATTATAAACAGCATAGTTTGTGCCTGTATGAGCTTGCCCATAGGAAACCGTTTCATGGCCGAATATCTCAAGAGAGCAGCCAGACGCCTCGCGAATATCTTCGGAACAGCTCCAAATGACCAACAACAAGCAGGGGTGAGTAGAACATCATGTTATAATGTGAAATCAAGGGCCCAATGTCAAAAAACCGGTCTTATCCTTTAATCAAGTGTCAACCAAATCATATGTAAAAATCCAACAACTGGAAGGACAGAGCTGTGCACTCAGAGTATTATGATGCTTGTCTGACTGAGTGCCTGGATCATGTCAATAGCTGGAGCTGCTCTTCAGAGCAAAGTAGCACCTACATAAATAAATCAGCATTTAAGAAGACATTAACCACTGCAATATCTGGTCTTGGCATATAATACACCTACAACAAAACATGTCATAAACCAGACTGGTGTAATTGAGAATGAAAACTGGTGTGATAATCAATGCCCTCTGCGTTTGCATTAGTGCTGACCTGTGATATTAAGAAAGTTTAGTCAAAGCTAAGAAGTAGCTGTCACAGGATTAGGGAGCACAGGTCTACACGTTTTGAGAAGAAAACACAAAGATAAACTAAGATAAATACCAGAGGAAAGTTGTTGGACAGGTAGGCCGCATAGTTTTGCTTCATGTGGCTGCTTTGCATTGGAATCGAATTATACTGCATGAATTCCTAAAAAAAAGTCAGAAAAAAAAGAAAAGGCGTGATTTGCACAAAGGTGAAATATACCACCAAAACTTACTGACACTACAGTATCTACATAGAGTTATCAAAATACTAACTTATGAGACAGTCGAGTAAAACATTTGGTAGGTGGTGTTATCAGAACTTACATCTTTCATTTGGTATGGAACAGCTACATTGAATCCTGGAAAATCCACCAGTTTAGAAACATCATAAGAGATGTTTTGGGCGTTGCTGCCATCAGTTCCGCTGTCGTCATTGGATACTGCAAAGGGAGGGAGAAAAATAGAGCAGATTCCGTGCATTTCAAAAGCATTAATGCCCTGAAATTACTATCGGTGGAGTCTCATTGTTTTCAATCCTCTCTATTAAATAGAAATAATCCACATACCATTCCCGTCATATAGCGATAAGCCAGAATTTTCCATCTCTGCATCTTTGAGCCAACCTGGTGGGTAGCCGAGCTGCCTCATGCGGTAAATCAGAGGAGGGAGGGTGTTCCTATCAATTCCCAGTGCCGTCAACAGCTCCTCACTACTCAAATGCACAATGCAGCGATAACTAATTAATGATCAAGATTCACTTGTTTCATTGCTTGCTGCATGGGATTCTTAAAGGATAAGACCGGTTTTTTGACATTGGGCCCTTGATTTCACATTATAACATGATGTTCTACTCACCCCTGCTTGTTGTTGGTCATTTGGAGCTGTTCCGAAGATATTCGAGAGGCGTCTGGCTGCTCTCTTGAGATATTCGGCCATGAAACGGTTTCCTATGGGCAAGCTTATACAGGCACAAACTATGCTGTTTATAATTCATTAATTACTCTACACTAGCACTGATAACGTGGAGGTGCGTCGCTTACTTAAAAAAATCCGGGTTACTAATTTTGAATTTTAGCCGAATGAATAAATAGGCAGCAGGTCTGTGGGCTGTCTGTGGCAGTAGCACGACGAGGACGTCAGTAACACCCACTTTACGACAAAAAAATCAAAATTACAATAACCCGGATTTTTTTAAGTAAGCGACGCACCTCCACGTTATCAGTGCTAATGTACAGTAATTAATAAATTATAAACAGCATAGTTTGTGCCTGTATAAGCTTGCCCATAGGAAACCGTTTCATGGCCGAATATCTCAAGAGAGCAGCCAGACGCCTCTCGAATATCTTCGGAACAGCTCCAAATGTTCAACAACAAGCAGGGGTGAGTAGAACATCATGTTATAATGTGAAATCAAGGGCCCAATGTCAAAAAACCGGTCTTATCCTTTAAGATTTGTTCCTGAAGTCAACAAAAACAATCTTGCCTCATGACTCCAGGCTTGTATTTGGCGAACCGCTCCTCCACTTCATCAGCATGGTATCGCTGGTTACTCTGCATGGCCTGGTTGCTGTTCTGGTTAAACTCCTTTCTTCTCTCATTAATTGCAGCCATGTCTTTAGGCTAGGGAGGCAACAACGTGAAAAAGTCATAAGACTAGTCCTGGCTCTTCCGTGTTTAACTTGGATTAATGCCACATTAATAAATTAAGAACGGTACCTTGGGACAGTCTCTGAGCTGATGACTAATGGAGCCACAGTTGAAGCACATGGATTTGGATCTACGGTGAAGAGATCAGTGGCGGTCTCATTACACAGCAAAAGGCCAAACAGCAAGTAACAAAGCAAGATAATTAACTGAATATGAACGTCAAATGAAGGGTCCTCAAGTAATTCCAGTCGTACCTTTTGTCTTTCATTTCGATTTCCTGTCCATCAGTTCCAATGACTTGGTTGAACATCTGGATGTAGCTTTGCAACAATTCAGGAAGCTTTATAACCTTTGTCATATTCTAATCTATTTTGTTTTAGTGTGTCTGCATAAGCTCCTTCATGTAAACCAAGTCCTGTCCATTTTAAAAATAAGCATGTCAGTTAATAAAAAACAGGATCTCTTTGCCGTTTAAAAAAAGAAAGAAAAGAAATAGACAAACCACACTGTTCCAAAGACAGCAAATGTTTCGATCTACATTGATTTTTAAAGATACGTCGGAACATCCCATCCATCTGTCAGCTGCGGGTTTTCATTTACCAGAGGCTGTCCAAGTTTGTCAACACTGAAAGTAGTGAAATACAAAACACTTCCAACCACCTGAGAGGGGAAAACAATAAAACAACCAATTTTATTTCCCATATGACAAGATATCCTGCACTGTGAAATAACACTGAGCACTTACTTTAAAGGCTTCTGTAGTTGTTGTCAGACCACTGGAAGACAACTTCTCTGGATCTTCATCCAAAGCAAAAGCAGAATTCTTCAAGGGGGAAACAGTTTTAACAGCAACGTCACAGCATTTTATATATTTAGCTTAAAAAAAAATTGAAAAAAAGCACACTTTCCTGAATAAATACCTGTGGTTTCATGTGATAGAAAGATTTCTTCTTCTCGCTACTCGTTTTCTGATGCTTCAAGATCACATCGTAGATGCAGTCTTCAATTTCTTGACGACAGTGCCTTCAGGAAAACAGATTACTATTACCTGTGAATTCATAATCGTGTCAGCTGCAGACACACTAAAACAATTCCTATGCTTAAGACTGTGCTCAATAAGCCAAAATGTGGAAAACTCAAACAACAACTTTGAAAAAAAAATTATTTTCCGCTTTCCTGTTGAGACTCAACTTGATTTAAGACATAATGTACTAATCCTGTGCAGGTACAATAATCAACTATTCAGAAAGGCAACGTTAACCTAACACAATGTTGTACCGACTTTTTCACAATATTTTAAACTGAACTTACTTCGATATTAGGTTATTTGTAAAAAGCATCTGCAGAAGCGGTCCATCGATGTTGACATCCTCCAGTGTGATGCCGCTGTAAAACCAGGGAGAAGGCAAGTGTTGGTTACTTACTGAACGGTTTCGTTTCAATGGAAACACTCCCAAGTGTCAAAGTCAGCATTACCTTGGTCGTGTCAGTATGTTCAATTTCCGTCGTAACATTTTATGTGGACTATAAGTTAAGAAAACAAACAGAATGCAATGTGTTGAGCATGCTTATACAGGTTGTGTGTTTTCTGTTTTGGTTACAGACGAGAAGCTCACTATGCTAGCAGACATGCTACATCTCTACTGCTAGCACACACTGAGCGCAGCTGACACAAGGATATTCTCCTCTGTGAGTCTCTGAATGTCGTCTTTACACTCCTCCAGCCTGCTCTGAAACAGGCTCGTTTCCTCTTGGTTTTCTTCATCGCCATCTGTAAAGCGAATGTGTGTCGGGACCAGCGGTGCGTTGTCATCAAGCTGCTCAAAGAGCTCACTATCTCCGAAATCAACCTCGGCCATTTTTACTAAGCTCTACGGAACGGAACGCGAGTTCAAAGGTCGAAGGAACTTCTCTTCGCGTTGATTGGCTCTCCATATGTCACATGTCACCAAAAGGCTCATGGGTTTAATATTAGCCCGGAATTGTTTCTTACGGGTATTACAAGTCAACAGATATACAGCTCCAAAATTTCTCGGCGAAAAATTTGAAGAAAATTCATAGTTGAGCTAAGCAATGGTATGTTTCTGTTAGCAACTCTTTATTCTGTGAGACAACACAGAATAGCTCCAAAGTCTGTGTTTCAGTTCCATGGAGCCGGCTCGGTTCGTTGCAGCTGTTTTACGTCTATAATGACTTTACTGGGTCTCCCCTGATCAAACAGACAATCTCTCCATCTGATAAAAGATACTTCTCCTGACTGAGTGGGAATCTCCGTTTGTGTCTCGCGATGTCAGGCTGCACAACAACCCTCTTAGCTCTACCGCAGTGGGATGGGGGGTCTCGGAAAATCCGTTTCATTTACTTGGTGAATTCCACATCATTCAGGCTGACGAAATGCCCCAACCAGGTTAGTCTATTAAAGATTTTTTGCTCTTCTGTATTGCTATATTGATACATGGTAAATCTATTTTTGTTTTTACAAGCACGTTAAACATGATCCTTGAAGCCCAGTAGAGGGCGCTATCTCAGCAAAAATCTTCATCTAGGTCGACAGGCCGCCTCAAATAGGATTGAACTAAATATCGAAAAATGATTAATAACACAACACACAGCCAAAACAAATAAATAAGATAAAAAATACAATTAAAATGGTAACAATAAAGAATTTTTTTGTCGGAGCAATTATTTTGTATGGTATTCAAGTTTGTGTCCTTTTTTTTTACAAGCATAAATGCCATTTAGATACACACACACACACACAGGTAGATGTGATGATCAAATCACATGACTGAAGAAACTCGCTCTTTGTCATCCTGGTATCAGGGTCCAGTGATTCCTCTATATTTGGGAGCTGATCTCCTCTCCAACACTGACGTCCGCATAGAGAACCATCCTAGGTACCATGCCAAGTTTGCCAAGAGAGGACTTGCCACAAAACTATGCTTTTCCTCAGGTAAAATGAAGAAGAGGATGCTGCATTACATGGAAGAAATAACATAGTGACTTAACGGTGTTGTTGCTTCTCCTGGTTTGTTGTAGCATTCAGGTTCCAGGGGTTGAAGGTGCCTGCTGCTAATAACAGCCTGTGGTTTTACAGCATCCAAGGACTTTTTCGAGTTGCTTTTGAAATGTACAGTAAGCAAGAGCAGCTTGCCGTGCTGGAGAACTTCCAGGTACACGCACAATAGAAAGATATATGGATACAAAGATATCAGCTGTATTTAACATTATTATCTTCCCCCCTGTAGGATGTTTGGAAATCGCAGATAAATGACAGCCCGCTGAAAATGAATTACAGCCTCGGTGTGCAGCTGGACTTTTCAGAGTCTCCGAGCTTCTCTGATAAGGACTTAAGAAGTGAAATGTCTCAACCTCAATCCTGCCCGGCTGGTGGGGAATTGATGGATGGACGTGGCGGTGACGCAGCTGATACGTCTGCAGATCATGGTTGTTGTTCTTTTCCAAAGAAAAGTTTGCAAACGGAGCAATGCCAACCAGTAGTGTCCACACTGAGAGAAAAACTGCACTGCTTGGATGACAAGCTCTCCACTCAGCCTCAAAGCTGTCCAGAACGGCTGGAGACTGCCTCAATGCTTCTGGAGAACATTGATCGGTACATGAATGGTTGTCTAGAAGAGAAAGATGCAACCGAGACTGTGTTAGCCCTGCTAAAGGCTGGAGACTGGACCAGAGACTCTGTGTACTCAAGTCATCTGCTCACTTGCATTGGACGCTGGCTCGGCCAGCAGTTTCACGCAGCCAACAGCACCATCAGCCACAAAGTGGAGGGCTTTAAAGTTCGGCACATTGAGCGAATTAGTGATCTGCCACCTGCTGAGGAACTGGCCACTGAACTATTCCCCGAGGCCATGCAGACCCTCCTGCTCCACTGGATGGGCTTGTGTGAGGAGTCCACCCTAGAAAAGAGACACAGTGAATACCCCATTTTGCTCCTCATCCTTGAGTTTGCAAACCATAACCTCATCACTGGTGTGGCTCATGTGCTGTATTCAAGTCTTATTTGCAAGTGAGGGTGGATTTCCACGCAGATACCATCAGAGCACCTTCAATTTAACACCATCTCAAGGATTCGGATGTTTATTTTTCTGTGCCTTTTCCCTGTTGCTGCACACAAGTTTGTCACCTTGGGCAAACTTATACATAAATTTTACTTTCAATTAAAACAGTTGAGTCTTTGTCAGCGTTTTAGCCATTTTTTCCAAAAGATTTTTGGCTTTATTTAATGGAATTGATTGAGAAGACTATTTGGGCATTACTACTGATTATTCTGTTAACTTAAATTCCTTTTATTAGATGGTTGCTTCATGCTCTAAAAATCCTGGGACTGGTGTAAACAATGTTTCTGACACCAGCAGCATTGATCGGGTACAACATGAAGTCCTTCAAAGGTAAAAATGTGGAGGGATTCACAACTCTGAGAAAATACATGGAATTTAAAGTTTTACAGATCTTTGTTTAGGATTCCATCATCCAAGGTTTATGCTTGTAAACAGATAAATCATCTATGAAGATGTTGCTTCTAAAACATAAAAAAAAAAGCACTTTTTAATTCAACACAGCATGCTTTTTCCCCCCTTTATTAAGAGTAGTTAAAGTGATTTTTGACGAGCCATTTTCAACACAAAACTATTTAATTCAAGAACATTTGAGTACTCCAATCAAGCTTGCCTCTAATCGTGGCATTTCAGAAGATAATATTTATTACAACCCATGTTTGTTTGTTTTTCCCCCCAATCAGGAGAAATGAAAATAGTGGATTCTGATAATGCTACATTGACTTCAGATGCCTTTTACTAAATGGATGCAGTGTCCACTTAAACCACATGGAATTAAAATTATTATGCTCAGATCTTCACATTTCAATATATATTCAAATTTAAAAAAGAAAGAGTTAAAAAAAAAGAAAAGAAAAGAAGCTATCACATTATTATAAATGAGGGTCTACTTGACCCAGTATCAACCAATCAAAATGCTGTTTCCTTTCCCAAACATGGACAGTTTAATGAACACCGAGACAAGCTCAGCGTATGGCTATTTACATTATAATGTTACAATATGTGAGACCTTTGTCTATAAATAAATTACAGATTCAGAGCAACATCCATGCAAGCTTGAGAGCTAGCGATGAACTGGTAGTCTTGTATGAAAGATGAGCGGTGATAAAAGCCAGAGTTTGGCACTACACAGAATCCATTCCCCGAGAGAATGAGGAGGAAAAGCCGAGGCCCATTCCCCTCTGGGTGTGTGTCTGAGAGCGAGCCATTTCATACTGAACGTCAAGGTTCCTAAACATCTCTTCCTGCTTTTGGAGAGTCTTCATGCCTTCATCATTAAGTGGTTTGGAAACTTCTGCATCTTCTTCTCCCTGCAGACAAAAAGAAAAATGAAGCATTTAACTGACAAGTTATACCTTGGGAGAACTTAACATTACGTTTTAAACACTGGTAAGTAAAACAAAAACACTTACCTTAATACCCATTAATTTGCGAAATTTAACATTTTGGTCCTTGTTTCCAAAGTTGAGTTTCTCCCATAACTCAGCAGTCTGGGACTTGTCCTTAAAGAGTTGAAACTGAAAAGCTGAGTATCATCTTAATATGACTACATACAAATGCTGCACATCAGTTTTGCTCTTTCCTCGTCTACAGGTTGCAAGACAACTTGATGCAGAAAAGCTGAGCAGCAAACTTATCAAACAATCTTACCCCCTCCTTCTTTCCCTGCCATAGTTTTTTCCTCTTCTTCTCCTGTTCTGCAAACTTCATTGGGTTTACAGCTGACGGGTTATAATAGCTGGGCACAGCAATACCGGTCTCTGCCAAGGTTTTGGCTTGGAGGGCTGCCATCTGTGCTGCCATGGCAATCTGAGGTGTAACCTGTGTCCCAGATGCCAGGAGGGCTGCCACATTGAGCGCAGGGTTTGAGGCAGCCGCTACCACGGCAGCAGCTGCAATCGGGGCGGCCACAGCTAAGAATGCACAGAGCAGTGTAAGCAACAGAATCTGAAGCTGAATAGACAAGGTTTTGTAAGCAATCGCTCGTCACCTGCTGCCATCTCCTGCTGTTGCTGCTGCTGTTTTTCAAACATTTCCTTCTCCTTCTGCTCCTGTAGTTTCTTGGCTCTTTCTAACCTGGAAAGAGGGAGGAGAAAAAAAAAAAAAGTAAAAAGTGAAGCTCATTTTGCTCAGCTGGCTTAAAAGATGCATCACACTTCACTTTCTGCTTGTCTGAGTTAGACAAACCCAAAATGCAGAAAACATTTGACAAGAATTGATAAAGGAAAATAAACTAAACAAACAAAAACGTTGTAGAAAATCAGGTTAACGTTGTTCATGGGTTGTTAGCGGCTGCCTCTTTACCTTCTGGCCAGGGCCTCTTGTGCATCCATAGCTGTGTTTCGGCCGCGGAAGATAACTGGACTAGCAGACCTGCTTCGACTCTTTTTGTGCACTTTCTCAACCCTCTTCTTTCTCTCCCTGAAGGGACAACCAGAGTAAATAAAGAAATATACTGTTAATGACATGGAAATACTAGCCTGGGTGCCAGCTGAACTTAGCCCTGCCCATAAAATTTTTGGTCTGGCTCTGCTCAGTTGGGAAATCTCTATGCTCGAGATCCAAACAGTCGACCCAATCAGATTGCCAGGGCGGGCTTTATAAGATGATGGACAGATGATCAACAGGGACTATCGACTACGTCACTAAAGAGCGCTTGCTTTGAATTCGTTTGAAACAAACATGGCTGCCGCTGGAGAGCTAGGGTGTGTAGATTCTGCCATCGAGTCTGTTCTACAGGATCTCCACATTGCATTCATTTTGAAAGACAAACAGAGGATAAAGGCTTTTATCAATAGAAAAGATGTTTTTGCCGTCCTTCCTACAACAAGTGTGTGTCGCTTAATCTACATCACATAGTACGTGCTCTGATTGGTTGTAGGTCTATCCAATTGAGTGAAGAGGCATTTTTTCTTCTGGTTTGGTTGAAACACGCCCCATACCCAAAACTCTATCGAGCGGTATCAGACTCACATTCTGACTAGAATTGTGAGTATGACGTAGTCAGGCTATGGAAATACACCCCGAGGCCACAAAAAAAAAAAAAAAAAAAAAAAAAAAAAAAAAAAAAAATCCTCTCAGTTCAATTAAGCTCACCTGCTTTTGCTGCGACTTCTGCTATGATGACGGTGTTTGGTCCTGGAACCCGAGCGAGACCTGGCCTTCTTCTTCTTTTCCCGGCTGCGTGAACGCGATCGCCGTTTGTCCCTACTTCGGCTGTGGTGCCGTCTGAATTTGGAAAATCCATACGAGTCCAAGAAATGACTGACATGATTAAAAAGCTGTCGCAGACGGCAATCATTTCCCCCCCTCTGAGTCAAACAAGTAGGAGGGCTAGCACAACAAATTTGAACTTTTTTTCAGACCAGACTTACCTTTCTCTCGAGTGCGACCTGGACAAGCTTCGAACCCTCGAGGACTTCCTTTCTTTGCGCCGACCTCGCTCCTCTCCGTTCTCTGCTGAGAGTCTCTCTTGCACTTGCCGCTCATCTGTTTTTCTGTGTGATTTTGATGGCTTCTCTGAGTCCCTCTTTCGTGCCTGTTTTAAGAAGAAGTTGTCTCTTTCAGGAAAATAGTGCAACAAAAAGAGTTAGTACCATGGCGTATGGCAGAAGGTATGTCATAAATTTGACAAGCTGAAAAAAAACCTTGTCATTTCAAACCCATCTCTATAACAACTGAAGAGTATCATTATCAGAGCATGATTGCAAATGTGGGCATTTCTGAGTGTGCACCGTTTTGGCCGCACCCATTTCAAGACAGTTATAGGAATGAATAAAGAGCATGTTTGAAACCTCTCACCAGATTTCATAGTGTGCATGCAAATGCTGAGTTCAGTTTCTAAGGACAGAAACTGAAATGAAGTGTTTGAATCTAGCAACAATTCAGTGCAGCCTAAACACTTTAGAATCTGCACCCTCTGAGAGGGGTGGGCATCCAACTATGCCCACCCCTAGCTGCAAGAGATGAAAGAATCAATACCACTTTCTCAACTAATAATGTGAGAAAAATAGAAGTTTGAGTGGCAGATAGTTACCTGTCCCAGTAGGAGGCATAATATTTTGCTATGTCAGCAGGGTCCTCTGTTCAGTCTCTTCGTGCATTAGCACGCTGAGTATGATTTATTGTAGAAATGTTATCATGTGATCTATACACAGGATTTAACAAAAAAATAAAAGGAAAAAGCTACTCTTCGCCATTTTATATGGTTACAAATAATGACAGACATCCAAGGACACAAGCTTCCTTTGAGACATGTGAACGTAAGGATGGCAAAAAAATTACCCTTTCCACGTGAGTCCAAGGCCTTTTTTCTATTAACTTTGGCTACTCTAAGTATGTTCAACCTAAAAAACACATACTCACCTTAACCTAAAACTAGCAACTACTGCCTCTAAAAAAAAAAAAAAAAAAAAGTCACATCAAACCTGCTTCTAATCAAAGAAATGAAGGTATCAATTACCTCTTTGCTCCGGCTGCGACTTCGTCTGTATTTTCTGTCACCTGTGAAAAGCATATGCCCGTCATCAAAGACCACAGCTGAAGACAAGTAGATTATTACACACGGTTATATTTGCATCGACATCAGTGGGAGCAGCTATGTTCTTCTCACACGTTCAAATGATAATAAACAGTTACTGATTATACATTTTATACCATTGCTAAAATTTTCATGCATTTTCAATATCATCTGGGCACCATTTAAAATACTTACGTTTGCGGTCCCTGGAGCGTGACCTTGATCGTGAATGGTGGTGTTTGGAGGTTCTGGGAGATCTTGATTCCATACTGTGCTTTTTTCTGTGATGAACTGGGGAGCCTGATCGGTTCAAGTCGACAGAGTCGTTGTCACTTGCCTGAAACAAAAGGATATCTGGAATTGACTTCAGGCAGAGATTTTCTAATCGTATATAAAAGGCAGCATGGTGTATTTTCTTTAGATTAGATCATGCTCCACTGGAATGTGAAATATAAGCTGCTCCGAGCCCCACTGTACGAGGCAAATGTATACTTATTCTGATGATTTGCAGCACCATTACAAATGCACACAAAATATTACAGCCACAAGCTGGATCAGTTCTAATTAGTAGTTATACAATTGGAAAAAAAAAAAAAAAAAATCTAATTTGATGGGTTTTAATGATGTGCTTTTGAAAACATTACATGGTTTTCAAAAGAAAAGCATTCAGAAATCCATTGAAACACAGAGGACACGTATTTCAAGAGAAAGAAGATTATTATCCCTAATCCCTTAAGGGCATGTAGCTCGTTTTCCCCCAGTTTCAGTTGAAAATGGCTTCTCTGAATCTTACAGAAAAGGTCATCTCCACACCATCCACCCACTGTTTCAGGCTGGGAGGGTTAGGTGTATACCAGTTATTTGTGATCGTTTCCCACCCCTCCCCCTTAAAAAACAGCAATGCATACAATTCTACAGCGATCCAAACTCTTTCCACCTCTCGAAACTTGTGAATAAATTTCTTTTTAATTGTCCACACTGAGTACAAATCACCCAGATACCTCTGTGTCCAGCTCTCTTTCCCATTTTGTTTAATCGGTATTGTTCCCTCTTGAAGATTTCTGATATGGTTGATTGGTTAGTTAGGAGCCAATCTAAGATAAATAGTATCTGCAGATGAATTATTATCTTTTTTTTTTATATAGCTCTGGTGTATTGCGAATTGGGTTGATGGGTGGTGATGCGACTAAGCTTGAGACACTTTTTAAAACAGGGATCTCAAACTCTGGTCCTCGAGGGCCGCGGTCCTGCATGTTTTAGACGTTTCCCTGCTCCAACACAATAATTTTTTTTTTTTTTAAATAATTAGTGGATATAAATAAACAATTTAAGGTAGTGATTTAGAGTGCAAACATATATTTAATGCAATAACTGCTTGATCCCTCAATGTTGAGTCTTAATTTCAGACTTGTAGGACTCTTGTGCTAGCCCAACAGGGGGACTACAAAGACATCTGCACTCTCCACCAAAAGTCTTGTGTCCAGCATCTAATTTATAGCTGTATCTTAAATATGGTGAGATATCTCTAAAACATCCACATTCTAAATAATCCTACACTCCGATATGTTATAATGTACGTGCTTTCTCAAACACAAAAGCACTTATTTTATTAATAAAATGCGTGCTGTTACTGATGCTACTTCGCTAAAAACTTTGAGTTTGATTTAGGTTATCGTCAGTTCAAATTTGCCATTCAGGTGCTCACTAACTTAACATTTCATGTAGATAAAATATATCCCTTTACGTCTGAAAGTTATACTTCCATTACCACAATTTTAACATTAGCTAGCTTGCTAAGCTAGCTGACGCTGGTCGCCATTTTTGAGAAAACATCATCTGTACAACATAGCGAATTTAAAAGATTATTAAGTGGTTATTGCTTCATTCTTATAAGTTTTGTTATTTTTTTCTAAAAAAAAAGTTGCTTACCGACATGATCCTCGACCACGTTAAATATACGTAACAAATGTTTTGTTGTCTTCGTCAACGAAACTGGAGTGGTCGCTGCTAACAGCCAGGCCTTCTGCGTCTTCAGCTAAGCTCATATGGGTTGCCAGGTTGTATCTCTTGAATCCTTAAATGTATATGCCACCCCGGTCAACAGTTCTGACCAAGAGGCAGGAACATTGTAAATGTGTAAGAGAATAAAGTTAATCAAATTAAATAAGCCAACTATTTAATGATGAAGGTTAAAGTTAAGAGATAATCAAATTCGTCAACAAGTTACACAAGACTGAGTTCCCAAAATTTGATGAACTGGAGTAATAGAGAAAGCTTTTATTCTAATAAACACCAGGCGAAAAATATTATTAAAACAAATACGTAAAACAATGACCGTAATAATCTTCACACGACTGAAAATATAGCAGTACGCATCTACACTCAAATCTGGCAACCTGTAGGGATCTTCCGGATATAACCCTTTCTATTGATATCTTTTAACCCTGCGTCACGCGTTTCAGGCACTGTGTATAGTTACCTTGCGTCCATCCCAAGCAAGTTTCACCAACCATATAACTGGGCTTTGATTAAATACGTGTAACAATAAACCGTAGGCTGGTTAAATGGGTTATATCTGTCGATCCCTACACAATACGCAGAGTTTTTTCGCAGCCCGAAATTGAAGCCGCCCCTTGAAGGCAAAAATCAGGGAAGCAGTCTACTTAATTTTCCCAACAACCGTACAGCAACCCGCCAAATTCCAAAGCTAATACGGCCGATATGTTGACAGTGGGTGTTGTTACCGTCCTGTTCTGACTGTAAACTGGTGAGCTTTTATTTGAAGTTACTATTTAGATATTTATCACACAATGCACCACTACTTAGATGTGAGCGGTTGATTTTACCTTTTGTTGCTTTTGTAAGCGGTTTTCTGATGAATCTAGCTTTAGCGTCAGGGTGGCGTTAACATGCAACAGGATCACTTGATGATAGCAGGCTTAGCTAATATATAAAGAACGATTAAGAGTAATAAAAGACGATCTAATCATATGATTGCATCTCCCATATAACCCAGCTTCACAAAATGGCGATGTGGAGCGACGTTGAACTTCTGACCAACGAGGATACAAACACTGTCCGTTTCGACAGTGTGTCAAGGGAGGAAAATGGTAGTGGTTTGTACCAGGTGGACACACTTGTCAAAATCTCCTCTACCAATCAGGTAACCGTTGTCAGTATTTACATTACACAAGCTCTCTTGAATCCCTGTTGCTCCATTCATTCCCAACACATTTATGTCCAGGGGCGTAGCCAAGATTTCTGGGCCACATGAATGAGCATCATTTTGCTCCCCTGATCTTTACAAGTTATTCACGAATGAGTGGGGCTTTCCTTAAGTGCAGTCTGTCACATTGAATTACATCACTGACAGACAATATACTGGATATGCTGTCTCTTGCAGGTGCAGGCAGATCCCCGGCTCTTGTCCTCCAGTGGTTCAAACTGGAGTATTGTTGTCGCTGACAAGACGGTGATCCTGTTTGATCAGAGCTATCAAACCATCCTGCTGCTTCTCCACTTTGGTAAAGCATCAATCAATTATTCTTCCTTTTGATTTTTATTTTTTTTTTACACTTTCTTTTTACTGTCAATTTGTGTGGCTGTACAAAAATCAGCAGGTTCAAACAGTACAGTTACATGCACAGTTTTTATTGCTACAACAGCTCCACCGTGTCATTTACCTGAACCCCTGTCCTTATCAAAGGAAATATACGTGGGAGGGCAATTCAGTTCTAAACTGAGAAATGTCCGACGCAGCAATGCTGTGAACTGTGAGAAAACGTTTGAGATGTTCTCCAGCTTCTTACTTTCTCTGTGGGGGGTCATGTGACATGTTTGTATAGCCAAATTCACTGCAGACGTCTTAAAGGTACTTGAACGGTGATTTTGTCGGATGACGTTAACGTTATAAAAATCTACATTTTATCGGCGGCAGTCTGGAATGCTTCAAGTGACCACAAGTTGACACATAGTCTTAATTAGCTGATTTTCCGTCTGTATTTATCCGTCTGATTAAAGAAATGGAAAAATATGTGAATGAGAGAAGCTCTATCTGGAATGTGGCTGTGTACTGTTTTTTTTTTTTTTTTTTTACAAAATTTGATTATAATTAAGCATATAAATGAGAGTAATTTGATACCCAACCGCATTATCTGAGGTGTGTTGGGTCAGTTTGGCAAAACGCAATTTCGTCCAATTTGTTTTTTTGGACTGACGTGTTAACACAACACATTGATTTTTTTTTTTTTTTTTTTTTTTTTGTTTTGTGTCATGCTGAAAGATTCGCAAAATCTCTGCTCAAAATCAGTCATGGGTTACTGTAAAGGCTTCTTCACATGTCAGATTTCATTACGTCCTCAGCAGTGCAGTTTGACCTGTAACTACTGTACATAAAACAGCAACATTTGTTTTTCAGAAACTGATGTGGATGCCATCGATGTTTGCCTGGACGGACAGTTTTTGGTGGTGTGTGAAAGAAATGGAAACCTTCATTTGATCTACGTTCCACACAAGAGAATCCTCCTCACCAGGGTACGAGTATCTTCCTCTGTTGTCAGTTTTGGACAATCTAGAGTTGTATTACAGAAAGTAGGATGACTCTGACCTCTTACACCATATCTGTCTGATTATTATAACTTAAACCAGTCATAAGATAAACACCTTTAGCAATAGTACAATGTGTTTTATGTTAATACTGTGCTGTGTTGTGTTCTGAATTTGCAGGCTTTGGTTGAGAAACCATCCAGTGAAGATAAGAAAACATATCGCTATCTTATCATAGATGAGGACAAGTCATCCTCAGGTGAAATTTTTATGCACATGTTCTGAAAACATGAAGGCAGGCAGTGTTGCTTTTCTCTTATGTATTATTTTTTTCATCTGAAATCTGAGCTTCTGTTGACAGGGTTGTACCGTGCGTTCCTTCTCATAAAGGATGGCTTTTTCCACATTACAAACCTCGCTTTAGCAAAGATCCAGACAGGTATCAAAGTCTTTTTGTGCAATTTTTATTTCATTCACTTACACACTATTAACCACTCTTTAGAGCAACTGAAATAGTCTCTTCCCTTTTGCTTTACCAGCAATTGAAAACATGGACGTGGGAGCTTTGAAAGAGGTCAGTTATGGTAATTTTCTTGTTGTGCAATCAGAAATCATTTTTTCAAACAACAGATAAATAATCACAGCTTTCTTTAATTCAGCTCCAGAGTCTCATGAAGATAGACTTTTGCTCCACTAAGGATTACCATGAGGAGGGTTGCAATACCGCAGTGATGTTCAATCTGGGCCATGAAACCCACCTACTGATCGGGGTCAGTGTCCTTAAGAAACCATTTATCGATTAATTGACTTATTGTTATGCAAATTCATTGGTTACATGGGAATAGAGTAAATTTAAAGAGTGACATGTAGAAATCTATATGCAGAATATTCTATTTCAAACGCTCATTGCTTTTATTAAGCTACGGCTCATATTATTCTGGTTTTGCAGCTGATTTACCACAGAATTACATATTTTCACAGTGATTAAGTAGAATTCATACCAAAAAAATGGAATTGTAAATGAAGCGGTAACATTCACAGCTTGTATTTCCACTGCGACTCGATTATTTCAGTTGCTGTTGGATAATCTTTTTACCACTCGTGTATTGCTGATCACATTTAATTCCTAATATTCAATTTAGACCAACTTCAAGATAAGTTTCAAGCATATTATTGTAAATTATATCTCCATATGAATAGCTTTTACTCTGTTTCAAACGGCGAAAACATCTCCTCACATTATATAGTTTGTCACAACATTATCATTTGACAGGGGGATGAAGAACATGCTGTGACTCACTGGAAGATGGATCCTCTTCAGGGAAAGATGTGCTTTTCTCAGTCTATCAACAACAGCCTAATTCCAGGTAAAATGTTTTTTTGTCTTAAGTGATTCATAGTTTTGGTTTGGGGCGTTGTTATAGAAGGCAATAAATACAGTTTATGAAGTTGTGGATAAAAGAGAGACGTACTGTAAGACACATTAGCACTTTACATGTTCACTTGGCAGGTGTGAGGAAGATGGTGGTGGTGGAAAACCTCTTGTATATTCTCGACACTGAGGTGAGTTCAGTACCGTCACCATGAGCTCTTTGATGAACGGTTGCAGGCGGTATTTAAAGTTGAACTTGGCCCAAACTGTTCCCCTTTGTTTCAGGACTTTCTGAGTCTGTGGGACCTGCACTTCCTTATTCTGATTCACTGCTGGCCAGATCTTGCCATTCACGACTTTGAACTTATCACAGAGTGCGGCTCTGCCTCCATGGTGGCGTAAGTGTCCATGTGTTATTACTTAGAGTTGCAGGTATATAGAGGGAGGTGTTTTTTTTTTTTGTTTTTTTTTCCCCACAATGCTGGAAATGTAAATACATTGTGTGTTGCAGGCAAGACCAGGGCAGCATGAAGATGATTACACTGACAAAGCAAGACAACAGTCAGGTAGCAGCACGCGTTCGTTTGATGAAACTTGTACAAATTAGTTCTCCAAAGTACTTTGCTGAACTCGATGTGCTTGTTCTTATGTTTCAGATCAGCTCACTGCAAATAAGAAGTCTGCCTTCGATGAGTGTTTGCTACTCTCTCGATGTCTCGTCCGTCTCCTGTCTTGTCCAGATGAAAACGAACATGGTAAACGATTCACACATATTAAACCGTCTCGTGGTTTTTCTTTAGTTGTTTCGAGATGTTAATATTTCACACATCTCAGTCAGTTAGTGCTCTCCTCTAATTCCAGGATACAATGTATTTGGTCGAGGGGATTTGTGAAAACCCAGAAAGGTGGGACAAGTTTTTCTATGACTGTTTCTCTGACTCTCAGCCTGTGCTGCACTTATATGTTCAGATATTAAGCCCTGTTTTTTCTAACCCTCTCTTGAAATAGTCGAGGAGAGCCCGTAGCTTCTGTTGTTGTCAGGTGCTTCACAGAGGCTTTGCCTGAGAACAGGTACCTGCTTTTCATTTGATACATTTCTACATAAACCATCATTTCGACTCTGTTATAATTTTGCTTTGTTGACTTTTTTCAGACTCAGCAGACTTCTTCACAAACACAGGTTTGAAGAGGCTGAAAAGTTTGCCATCACATTTGAGCTCGATTTAGAGGTAAGTGTTTTTGGTTGTTTTATTAAGAAAAGTAAAAAATATGGGTATCGTCCATCCTCTGTACCTGTTCTGTCTTGCTTAGTGTTGCAGATGGCAGGAGCTTGTCCCAGCTGGCTCAGTGCACAATGGATTTAGAAGAAAATGTAGTGGTGTGGCTGGGGATCATTTGCTTCCCTAATTGAGCCTAGACAGAACTAACCATCTCAATTTTGTTCAGCTTGTCTACAAGGTGAAGCTCGACTTTGTGCTGGAGCAGCTGGCCTCTGCATCGGTGGGTGGCTACGGACAGGATGTGTGGTCTGAACTCGTAGAAGAGGCCAAGACCAACCTGATGAAGATCACAGTAAGTGTTCCGGTGCTCATTTTGTCTAAACGCGATTGACCTTTTGAAAACGATTGGGTCAAAACTCTTTTGGAAAATGTAAATTACGATTGTGTGCCAGCTTCGTACTAACAGGAGCTAAACTTTTTGTAGGATGAGCAGTATGTGGTGGAATATTGCCTCAAGGCTCCGTGGCCAACCTTTGAGACGGCGGAGAAGATGCTAAACCACGCTGCCACGCGATACTCTTCATTACAGATCCAGGAGGCCTTGGCCAGGCTCGCAACATTCTGCAGCTTGCACGGCTTGGAAAATTTCAAGTAAACTCAACGTTCTACTGTCCAGTTCTGTGTTATTTTATTACACAGCACATCTTTCCCTTTTGCGGGTTTGTTTGTTGCAATAAGGTATTTTTAGTTACGTACTTGCTTTGTCACCCACAGTGGAATTGCCTGGATTGAGTTTCTGAACAACACCGACAGTCTCGGAGACATACTAACCCATATAAGAGAGGGAGACTTGAAGGGTGCGCAACTCCTTTGGCTCAGACATGAGGTAACAAATGATTCAATCGGAACACTTGTTCAGATGCTTCGCATATACTAATAACTTAAACTCTGAAGTCAACAACAACCATGAAACAATACGTTTGTGTTGAAACGGTGTCACAGTCGGATGTGATGGTTTTTTTTGACAGGGACAGATTGCTGTGGAGTTTGATGAAAGCAGTCTTGAAGCGATCCTTAGTGCCATCCCTGAGGATGTGCCATCCAAAGACCTCTGTCCTTGGTTTAGGACCGTCTTTGTTCCTTTTGTGAGGAAAGTGCTCCCGAGAGGACAGGTGGGTTTAATTCGTGCTTAAAGTTCTGTCGTGTCCTCGGTTTGGCGGCGTCTTTGGTAAATACTTTTTCATGTACCCACAGAGAATCCTGGCAAAATGGTTTGAGCAGAAGGCAAGGAATTTGGAGCTCACTGAGAAGGTAAAGAACACCCACGTTGAATGAGCTGTGCACATTTACTATCTAAACAATGAAATGTACAGAAAAGACTTATTTTAAGCAATGACCAGGTTTCCATAGATGTTTGTGTCTTATTTTGAGAAGGTATGACAAAGAAAAGATCTCCATGTATAAATGCGCTCGGGGCGGTTTTTGTCTGTGTCGAGGAATTCTTGACGGCAGCTGAGTCTTTTAGTTTCAAACCTTATCATGGGAACTTGTCTTACTCACATTTCTATTGTGGAGGTTTTCAAAAGATTGCTTGGATGTTGAACGGACACCCAACTAACAACATGAATGTAATTTGTTTTGTCAGGGTTCTTGGCCTGAAAACGGGCTGGCCTTGGCAGTGCTTGGACTGCCATGCTTATGGACCTGGATGAAATCTGTCGTAAGATATATTTTTCTTTGCGCTTCCTTCACAAAAATGACCGATTTTTGTGGAATAAACTGCAGCTTAATTCCCATCGTGGTTTGTGGTTCACAAATGATTACCATCTTCTCGAAGGATGACGATAACGGAGCAAAGGAGGTGGATAACCTCAAGGCCCTGGTGTCCAACCTCCGTCAGCTGTTGGACCTGAACCGAAAATACAACTGCAGACTTTCCCTTTCAGTCTTTGAGAAGGTTTGTCATTTTCACCGTAGCTTACTAAAAGTGTTTTATCTAGCTCATGGTTAACTAGAAAATGGTTCATTTGCTAAATTTGTGAGATGTGGCTAAAAAAATGTTTTAAAAAAGCAGAGTTTAGAGCAGCTCTCACCTCTATCGAGGGCGCAGGCACACAGAACAGAAGCTAATGGGGCGTGTGGAGATATTTCCATTGTTTAACATGAAGTGTACAGGATCAAAATTTTAATTAAATTTGTTAATTGTTAAATTGATTTAATTGAACCTTTTAATACACAGAGTTTAATATTTTGCACTGAATGACATCATATTTTATAGGTTTCATTTTGTCCATCATTTATATATATGCATATAGAGGCATGTTTGTGAATGATTCTTTCTTTTTTTTAAGGGAAATGTGTTGAGTGTAGCGTTCTTCATGCTGGACAAAGTTCCAGCCCCAGAGTTGATCGCTGCTACAGTGGAAAACAGCATCCTCCCATACACTGAGGAGCACAACATTCCTTTTGATGAGTTGCTGCTACAGTATATCAAGGTAAAACCCCTCTACAGTTGCACACACTGGGACTCTCGGGTTAGTTCTCCTCATACCAGACAATGCCCGTGTTCCTCATTTCAATCTGACCTGCACTAGGATCTGCTGGAGCGCTGCAGTTCTCAGATCACAACACTCTTCACAGAGTGGGAGGCTAAAGCAGTGGCTGTGCTTGGCTGCATGACTGACACCGATGTAAGTTCATTCAGCACCGTTCTATTCACAGGTCACAACATGCTAAAGGTTTGTTTGCTGCCTTAATAGCACCCAAACGTTGAAAAAAAAAAGTCTTAAAATTTCACCTTTCTCGTCTGTCAGCTGATGGTGGATGCTGTGCTGGAGATCATGCAGAAAGCTGTGGTGCCCTGGAGTGATGTGGTGGAAAAACTTGTTCAGCAGTACCTAGAGATGGAAGGGCCAAAGTATGATTCTATTATCCCGGCTTATAAATAGTTATTAGCTTTAGCTTAAATCAACAGTATGACTATGTTCTGCCTGCTTTACGTTTTTTTTTTTTTTTTTTTTTAGACAAGAGCTTTTGAAGGAGAGCTACCGCCTGATGGAGATTAGGAAACTTCTCAGAAACTATGGCATCCGCAATTTCAACCTCTCTAACAGCACTCAAGTCATGGTAATCTTGACTTGATGTTTTTATTTGACACATGGTTTCTGTTACACCTGCCAATAAAATAACATCCATTCACAAATTTGTTCCCCAGACACTGATCAGATACATCTTAAAACAAGACTTGCCCATGTCTTTAGAGGACTCCCTGACATTAGCTGAGGCGTACAAACTGCCAACATCTCATATAAATTACCTCTATCTCATCCAGCTGATAGGCCACGCCAGGGTAAGTTAAACCACACGATGGTTTTTCTTCACAAGTTATTGTTATTATTCGAGCATCTTTTCCTCGGCTGTTTAAAGGATGCTTCTTATTCTGCTTTTCAGACTGAGGAGACCTTAAATGTCCTGAAGAAGCTGTCTTCTGCAGAGGCAGAGCGTGTGATCGAACGTCTCACATCATGGGCTCGGCTGCAGCTGGAGGACAAACGCCACATCTCCGATGTGGTGAGGACATAAAAGATTAGATCGTTCTTTTAAAGCAGTAATATCAAGGACACTGAAATATTATGTTTGAAAGTGGATTTAGTAATTATAGGTTCTTGCCAAGCACTAAATGCAGGTCAACGTGGCACTTCTTCATTGGTTTTGATCCATTTGAGCTGATAATTAGGATTTAAACTACTTTCTCCGATAGTTGATTATCTATGAATCCAAAAGTGCTCGTCAGTCTATAGTGTGAAAGTGCGTCATTCCATGTTGCACATTGTGACATGAATGTGTAAAGATAGGATTTCCTGTCCATTATCTTGGGCTGCAACCATTGCCACCTGGTTACATTTTGTTTTCTTTAGCTATAAAGTTGATCAGATATGATGAGAAGGGAAGAGATGATGAAGAAGAGAGAAAAAGAACCACAACAGGATAAACTGCATCACAGTGCAGAGGAGTAAGATAAACATAGATTCTTATGCTCGACTGGATTACTGATGGACCACCTTCACTCTCATTCCTGCACGCTTGAAACTACATTTTTGGACTGCATGGATGAACTTTCCGTGACTTCAAGAGCT
This sequence comes from Odontesthes bonariensis, assembly GCF_027942865.1. Classification (NCBI taxonomy): domain Eukaryota; kingdom Metazoa; phylum Chordata; class Actinopteri; order Atheriniformes; family Atherinopsidae; genus Odontesthes; species Odontesthes bonariensis. The sequence continues at coordinate 22,052,880 of NC_134511.1, forward strand.
CTCACCCTCCAGAAGCCGATAAGCAGTTCAGCACTTTTTACTGTGTGCCAGAATCTGATGCCTACAGATTATACCCCATTTATTTGGCCCATTTTAATAAATTAAACCAATTATAAAACTTCCTGGAACATTTAGCTATGTGCTTCTTTTATCGAGTCATATCCCTTGAGTTTTATCAGTCTCCATATTGATCATAAAGATTTGCTATGATCTTATCTGTCACAATCAGGTCTGTCATACAGTTTGTTCATTAAAACATGGTCCTTAACGTTGGTGTTCAAGGCCTCTACATACAAAAGAAAGTTTCAAAATTTGACTCAAAATTGAATATGATGTGATGTTACCTTGATATTCTCTATTGTCACCTCCAGTCCTGATCAGAAAGAGTAGTGGAGCCATAAGATGATTCTGTTATTTTGTTTATCTCAACTTTTTTTCTGGCGTGTCTTTAATAGCACAAGAAACACCAGATGGTCGTAGCTCAGGTGATGGTGGAGGTGCTTAAATACCTACACATAATCCAAAAACGTAAGTATTTGCTCCACACTGATTGAGTTACTCTTCTCGTGTCAAATTCCCATCAGCTTGCAACTTTGCTCGCTCAGGTTTCCTTTACTTAATCACCGAGTTCCGAGTTGCCTGCAGACTTTGAGATTTCAGCAGTTTTCTAAGTCCAGTACAAGCAGCGCTGTGCAGCATGGATCTAATAAACTTGTGCATGACAACGACGTATGTAAACTCTTTTATGATAAAACCCTCAGGAAATTAGACAACACGCAGCTGCAGTTCTTCTACCATGCAGTGTCCTCTGGTTGCTCATTATGACAGCTGAAGGCCAAAATCCACACGTTTTGACCTCCATCCATTCTGTTTGGGGTCTTTATTTGTTCACAGTGGTACCAGTGTTGCAGTTGGTGACCAGTCTAATATTGGTTGGACTACAATACGGTCATCCTGAAATTTAAATGTTTAAAGTTGCAAACAGCTCCCACATCAATTGCCCACACAAGGTTATGGAAATAAATGTCATAAACGCAGACCTGAATTTCCCAGAGTGATACCAGGTGTTATTTCTCTTTTGCAGACGATGCGCTGAAATGCATGGAGTGCGAGAGCAACCTGGTCATGTTTAGGGCGATTGCCCACTTGCAGGTGAGCCTGATTTAAAACATTTTTTTTTTTTTTAAAGGTCTTGGTCGTTTAACCTGCAGCTTTTCTATTTGCTTCTTCAGGAGGACTTTGATGTTTTCTTCACCCCTTCCAACTATGAGGATCCCAACATCCGAAAACAGATCCAGGAGCGTCACATCACGGCCTACGAAAACACTCGAGCTCGCCATTCATCTAAGGGCAAAGCTTTGACAACTCCAGTTGTGGCTAATGATCCCGATGGCAAGACCAAGACCATCTCCACCGAAGCTGGCTTACGTCGACTCGGAAGGCAGCTGCAGCGCCCCGAACAGGAGCTCTGGTCTGACTTGGGCCTGCGAGCTCTGAGAGTGGGGAAGGTGGACAAGGCCCTCAAGATTTTCAGGTTTGCACTGTTTGATGCTCTGTATGAATCCGGAGATTAAAAAAAAAAAACTGAAGAAGCTTATCGTTAAGGCTGAAACAGCCACATTTTACATTACTTAGAGTTGAGGTTTAATTTGGTTCTACTTCATCAGCGAGCTGTACGAGCACCACTGCAACAGCAGCACGGGGAAGGTTTTGTTCACTGCTGCCAAGACATTATGCCAGATGCTGGAGGCAGATGTGCCCATGGTGCTTCCTGATGACATGGACCTGCCGGCAGTCATCCACGATCTGGCCTGTCAGGCCATCACTGTGTGTCACTCAGGTGAGAACCACTTGGAAACATCACTAATATTCAAGGAAGAAAATTAGCACTGCAATTAGAATTCAGCCACAAAAGGAAATGCCTCTTTTCTTTGTTCATTTGCTGAAATTCTGCTGTGATAGTCAGATGTGAACATAAAAAAACAAGACTACAAATTTGTCTTAAAAAATAGGGAAGACATTTTTTTTTACAACAATATTTCTGCAATAGTTTATGTAGTTTGTTTGAAGATACTGAGTGTGTTCAGAAAATTAGAAAGAGAAACAACACTTTCACTCGGACTGTTTAGACTGAGTGGTTCCCTGTTTGGTTCCAGTGTTGCTGCTCCTCTTCATCCAATTAATCTCTAAACACACAATATTGTTACAGATCTGCTCCTTGACTGCCTGGAACTTTGCAAGTGCACACGGATAGCTATGGATGTGTATCATCAGTGTCAGCTATCAGATGATTATGGCTTCATTACCAAGGTCAGTATCTTATAATTTCCATAGACTCACACTTAATTGACTTTATTTCTTCTGGTTTGTGGTAATTCAGCCTTTTTAAGCCTTTTTAAGTTGGTGCAGTTACATTTAAGTAAGAGACAATCAAAAACTATTAAAAAGATTAACAGAGTGCCTGAGATTAACTTGCGTTTTAATGGCGCATTGTCATAGGATTTGACTTTGGAGGCGGAACAAGATCCCTATTCTCAGTGGAGTTTTCAAGACGTTTTTAATGAGGATTGCATTGTACTGGATCCAGTGTCCGTGCTCCCTGTGCAGTATGAAATTTCCAACTGCATGCTGCCTATTTCTCAGGGTAAGATGCTTTGATTTAACATGTCATACTGCAAGAGCCAAGATTGAGCGAGAATTGATGTGTTTGAATCCTCTTTGGATATATGCTGAAATCTCCCCTTAGTTTAGTTTGCAAATCATAGCCGACAGCGAACGGTTGGAGTGAGCTAGTTTATGGAGCCAGAGATCTTTTTGGCCGCCGTGCCAATCTTAACACAAAAACAGAATGAATCTTCTAACTTTTCTTTTGAGCAAACATTTCAAGAATAGTCACTGCTTTCTGAATATTTATTATGACAGACTATTAACAGAAGCACACACCAAAGAGAAGATCACCACTTCACATATATTTTATTACGGATTTCCCCACTCAACGCAGACTGCCGCTAACTTGTGTCTTCAGCTACTTTGATCATGTATTACCCTTCTTGCAGACACCAAGCTGTATCCGCTGGACTGCTCCTGTCTGCCACACTGCTCGTTTGAAGACGGTAGGTATTTAGTTAGATGCATCCTTAACCATTTTTTTTTCTTTTCTTTTAGACTGTAATTTTAAAAGTTTACCTTTTGTCTCACGTGGTCATTATGTAGGTTCAAACTACCTGCGGACCCTTCTCAGCCCCCTTGGCAATATGTTGCAAATGCTGCAGGAGTGCAGTCAGCTGGAGTTGGCCCTCAGAGTGCTGGTCAACTCGTACGGCAGCTGCTTGCAGCACGTCACTTCTAATGTTATGGACATAAAGCTAAGTGTGCAGGTAGGACCAAGACATCTACAGCAAAATTGCACTTTTGTAGTTTTGCCTTGGACACTAGGCTAAAGTCATTGTAATGTTTGTGCTGAAAACAACGCTCTAAACCATCACCATCTCTCAGCTTTATGATACAGAAGAGCTTAAGAAGTACAATGTGTGCCTGAACGATCTCCGAAAGACAACGACGTCCACTCTGAATGCCGTGGCTGTGGCCCTGTTGAACAAAGTGAGTGTGCCACGTCTGGTGTCATTCAAAGGTGGCAGGAGACGTTTTCATGACTTTCAAATTGACTTAATCACTTGTTCTTTTTGTTGCAGGTGTTCAACTGGAGGGTGGTCGATTGTGATTTGGCTATTGGTCTCTGTACGCTCCTCTCTAAAGAAGAAGTCTTCAAAACACTGTGGAAAGTTATTGACAACACGTGGCAAAACTATGACAAAATTTTGGTAGGCAGAACTATATCAGTTGTTGTTTATTTTTTTTGTCATTTTAATGATGGGAGTAAAAAAGAAGAGGCTACACAGGAGAGAAAATACTAAAAATGGAAACAGTTGTCTTATTCTGAGCTGTGAAGCTTGTTGAATTAGCAGGTGATTGCAGACTTTTTGGTCTCAACTGATTTATTTTCTCTGTGATTTATCTCTCTGAATAGTATTTTACAGTCACAATCACAAAATAAGCTATATTATTATATAATATAATAAATGAAGCAGATAAACCTGCACATTCACATTTCTTTTTGTGGTATTTCCAAGAAAATAAGTCCCTGTGTGTTGATCGTTTCAGGCTGTGGCGAAGATTGGGTCAAATCTCTGCAGCTTGTATAATGAGCCGAAGGAACAAAGGAAGTTTTTCTCTGTCATAACTGATGCCGAGTGGGGCATCAAGCTTGGCAAATTAGAGGTAATGCAGCATTTAGCCTCAGGTGTGAAGACATATTGCTCCGTATAAACAGCTTCTTGTGGAATTACTGTCGGTACAATGTCTTCCCCTCCTCTGTCTCAGATATCGATTCAGCCGGTGTTCCGGCAGCGACCTGAGTTGAAAAGTAGTCTGATCCCTGTTTTGGTGAAGAACAGGAAGATCACCCCGGACATTATTCTCCAGTACTGCAGGTCAGACACTCTCATCATCACTTTTTTTCCATCAGTGAGAGAAATAAAAAAAAATTGTGTTGGGTCAGCGGGTGTAGACTGTGCTTAAAAAAATAAATGAATAAAAAGGTGACCTTTTGCCCTGCTGCAGTACATATGGTCTAGACCGTGACAGCGTGGTCAATCAGTACATCACCACCTTACTGCTGCTCCAAGAGGACGAAGACGGCGCAGGCGTCCCTGGCTCAGGCCAGGAAGAGGCGCAGCCTCTGTGTCATGTCACCGCACTGGAACGGGTCCTGCAGGTTATCCCAATGTTACACAGCACCAGCGAGCTCACCGACAGTCTCTGCGCTGCCATATTTAAGGTATGAAGAAGAATGAAACTGAACTTTCTGAACTCATAAACACATGAACTATCTTAACATTTTTTACTGAACGGTTTTGTTGTTTTAAGGCTCCAGACTGCAACCAGTTTTGGAGTGTGACAGTCTTTTACTGCCCAAACTTTACGGACAAAAACTTACACCTCTTTACTCATACTCGATCCTTTTAAAGTGAGGTAGTTGTTTTTACTTACACTAGTCTTTCTAATTGTGCTGAAACTTATCCGCTCCCGTAAGTCACTCTGGATTTAAAAAAAAAAAAAAAGGCAAAATGACTTAATGTAAATCTAATTTTCAAATTGCACTGCCCGAATACCTTCACAGTAAAGTACAGTGAACAGCAGTGCTGCAGCGCTTTTTATCATCTGTTTGTTGTTGCGTTTTTCTGTTCCAGTCGACCAAAGGTCGGCTTCTCATTTAATCTTTAAAATCCGCTTCTCCAACAGCTCAGCCCTTACAACTACGAGAGAATCGAAGTTGTGCTGAAGATCATCCAGGCTGCAGATGAGAATGTGACCACCTTGTCCGTGAGTCAGGTAAAAATGCACACCGGCATATTTTCTGAACTCGGTAATTACTTTCCACAGAAATTCATTGTGCAGACTGAAATGTTTTATTTGAATCCTCAGGCAATGGGCCTCCTTCAGCATCTGAAGTCCTACAAACGAGTCTCTCCTGCCACGGACGTGGAGAACACGTATCTGCTCGAAAATGGCCTGCTTCCAAACCCTCTGTCCAACAGTAGACTTCCCTTCCACCTGCTGTTGCAGAGCAAACATTACTGGAAGATTGTCTGTGAGTTGAACGCTTGAGCTTCCATTAACACTGAGTTTAAAAGCTTCCATTTTATTTAAGTTTCAACAGTTCAGTCCTGCTTTCAGGTCTAATCTCAAAATAAGCTGTTTGATAGCGTTTGTTTAAATGGTGGGTTTCATGAATATTTCAGCGCCCGAGCTGAGTGAGGAGACGTTCCCCACGCTGCTTCTGATTAGCAAACTTATGAAGGTAAGGCACGCTGATCTGAAATGTAAGCTTTATCTTTTTTTCAGATACCCAACTGAGTTTGGCTGTTTAAATTAATCAAACTCTCTCTCGTCCATTTCTAGCTGAGCCTTGACAAATTGTACATGTCAGCTGCAAACCATGTGCTTGAGAAAAAGATGAAGCCTTTACTCTTGGAGAAAAGGAAAAGGGGTCAGGGTCATGGCTACAATAAAGAGGCTTTTAAGGTGGCCAAGACCATGATGAAGTACATCCAGTGCATCCAGAACCCTGAGTGGGCTGCTGCCACGGCCCACAAGATAACCCAGGAGCTTCCAGCAGGTTTGAGCTGCACATTAACCTCTCGTGTGGTATACCTCTAATACCGCTACATGCACTTAGTTGTTTCCTGCTCCTTACAGGCTACGTGAAAACACAGTCACTTAGGTTCAGTTTGGCTCTTGGAGACGAATGGCTTAAAGATCCGAACCTCGAGGTCTGTGTTTCTGTTTTCACCTGCAGATATTTACATGTTTAGACTTAAAATGTTTCAAACTTCTGTCTGTAACGCTTTTCACGCAATGCTTTGCTTTCTACTTCTTTTTCCTCCCTCTGCTGCCAAGCAGGAGACTGCACGGGCCCAAGGGGAGACCTTTCGGTCAAAGCTAAAGCTACAGTTTCAGCGTACCGCCACGGAGAATATGCTGATAAGCAACCAGCTGAGCAGCCCAGAGCACCTGAAACTGACCGGGTTGCCAGCCAGGCTCATCGTGGCTCTGTACGAGCACAGCAGCGTGGAGCAGCGTTACAGAGAGTCGGCAGGTCAAACTTATCCCGGTGAGAATGCTTTAATAGTAATTAATAGTTAATAGTGATATTAATGATTCAACTCTTAAGTTTGAGATCAGGTTTGACTTCATGATAACATCAGTGTCGCTGTTAGTTTAGAGGATGCAGATGGTTTTGGAACCCATCATGGTGTCCCCTGCTGCTGTAGTTTTACTTCTGGAGATGGATTATTTTTACCTTCATCTATTTATTTATTGTTTTCACTTTTCTTTTTAAAATGTGTCTCAGATATACATGCCGCGGTTAAGGAAATAGCCACGATCAACAGTGTGGATCTTATGAAGATTCGGAACATGCTGTTGGAGAAATGGATCTGCAAAACCGGTCCAGCTTTGGCCAAGGTTTGTCGGCCCTTTTTTAGTTCAATTATCAGTTTCTATTAACTCCATTTGAATTGGTCTGTTCTGTGGTTTGTTGTTGTTTTTGTTTGTTTTTTCAAAGTCGTTGCACTCAGTCTATTGTGTTATTGTGAAAATATATATATTTTTTCTTTAATAAAGGAAATGGGGAATCAAGACTGTGTCACCAACATCGAGGAGGACCCAGACTTAATGAGGTAGTTATTACAGTCACATATTTCAGCATTTTGCATCTAAATAACTTTAGTTTATTCATTTTTTTCTTCATAAACAATATGTACTGAAAGGAACCAATGAGCTTTTACTGTATATGTTATGTCATTGTCAGTTGCTAATCAGTTACTGACCATTAATATGCTGGTTTCTCTGTTTGATGCTCCTAGAGTGGTGTACATACTGCAGTCCTGTCCAATGGATGAGGCAGTCCGTCTTCTGAGTCCTATTCTGTCTGCTGAAACCTGGGTGCGTTTAAAGAAACATGCGTGGGTCAGTAAAGTTTCCTCAAGAGGGTGACTGATGCCAGTTTTTTTTTTTTTTTTTCTTTTGGATTCCTTTCTGTAGCCCCTCAGCTCATCTGGACCCCGCCTAACCTTCTGCCATCGGACTCGAGCGCTTCTTTGTCTTGTCCGCCTCGCTGACGCAGCAACGCTGGAGGCCCAGATTCAGATCCCAAGAACCAAACTTCTGTAAGAGGCCATGAAAATGTTTAAACACTGCATGTTTCAGTTAACGCAATAAGATGTGTCATCAATCTTCTACTATTTTATATTCGCATGCAGATACTATCTGAAGTGCTACATCTTTGTTTCTCGACTGGAGGCGTTAAACATCCCCTACACGGTGCAGTCCTTCCTCAGTAGTCCCAAAGAGGGCTTGGTAAAAGGGCTGTGGAAGAACCATAGTCATGAGCCGCAGGTACATTCGAACAGAACTAATCCAGCAAAGTTACTTCACTTCAGCCTCACTAGATTAGAAATGTTAAACACAGCCATGCAGAAAAAGTGAAGAAGCCTTTGTTGTCTCAGGCCGTGCGTCTGGTGGCAGACCTGTGCTTGGAGTACGAGGTGTACGACCCTCAGCTGTGGAACAGTCTGCTTCAGAAGCTGCTTGGCTTCAACCTGGTGAGCCACCATGCACCAAAATTTCCCTGGACCGTTTTTATGGGGGTTTTTTATGATTAAATGTTAAACATTCTGAGCTACAGGCTGTTAGTGTCCTGAGATGAATATAGTTGTGTGTTTTTCACCTCTGCAGATCAGCCACCTACAGAGGGTGCTTGAAGCAATAGTGGCTGTTCCGGTTTTATGGGAGGTAATGTTGCTGTTAATCACTTGATTAAACACAAAGCTGACCGACATCCTGTTGAAGAAAGTGTTGAGCCCAGAATAGGAAAAACACTCCTGACATCACCTAGACTTACTGCAGCAACATGACAAAGATGAATCAGTCACAGCAATGACAGACTATTGTTATACATTAATATACATAAACATAGATATATTATTGTATACATTATAACTATATTGTTTCCTCATTTATGCATTTTATTTTTAGATTTCAAGTTTCTCCAGGACTTGGAGGAGTACGATACTGGCACCTTTTGTCTCAGGTACAAGGTTTATAGTAGTTAAATACTGTTTAATTGATTCAAAACGCGTTTTTTTTTTTTTTTTTGTCATCCCACTGCTGACCAATGTGTATCTTACGATGCCCTGGTAGAATAACTAATACAGTTTATACAATTCTCCCCAATTTTTCTGCTGTAATATGAATTACATTTCCAGCAGAACAGCGGCATGGGATGGCATAATGTTGCTCATATTCCATAGATGGTTTCATTGGTGCAAATTATTGAAATATTGACTTTCTGAATGTCAAAAATGTGCCTTTGTCCATACGTGCAGGCTAAAGAAAACTGAACAAATTGTGTTCTCATGTGCTTCCACGTGTGCATCAAATTTTTTCTGTCTCTTCTGGGAATAAAAGTGCTGTGAATCGGCTGATCTGTTGAAACCAAACTGCATGGGTTTAGCATATTTTGGTTTTGTATGCAACCACAAAGAGCAGGTGTGTTGTGTACTTATGTGCAGAAGTAATCTTTGTCAGTTAGTGCTTTTTATAAAGCCTCTTGTGGTTCCCTTTAAAGATATTTGCAATGGCAAGCATTTCTTTTTGATATTCTCAACTGTTTAATGTGTTTTCTTTATGACAGCTTCAGTTCCTCTGAGCCCAGACCAGCAAGCAACACTCTACAGGACCTTTGTTCTCCTGCTCAAGTACGTCTTACCGAAGGGGATTTTAAAGGGCCGCTGCTCCCAGAGCGTATTTGGACTATTCAGTTAAGCCCAGAAATATCAGGACACAAAGAGAATCTTTTTTTTTTTATCCCCTTTGGCTGTTTACTAAAACATTAACGTTAAATAGTGAACAAGGAAGTAGCCACATTATTATCCATGATTAAGATAATGATAAGACGACTGAGGATGGCTCCAAAATGATTATTTTGTCCATGTCTGTTTATCCGTCTGAAGAAAAACAGAGTTCTGCATGACAGAGAGCTGTAATCCTTTTAAACATCCTCAAATTTGAATGCGAATAACTTCAAACTAAAGCTCAGCATCTGTGTTTGAAACCCATATGTTATTCCCTTCCCCCAAAGGTGTCCTTTCCTATTGAATCTGGACTTGATAGGAATCGCAAACCGCTTTGCTCAGTTTAACCTGCCCGCCTTTGCCCTGGGAACACTCCTTCTTATTCCCTGTGCCAGTAAGAAGGAGCAGCAGATTCAGGTAAGTGCCTCCATGTCACATAAGAAATGTTAGTTTCAGGCTCAAACTCTAACAAGAACTCTGTCTTTTTTTCCTGTTTTCTAGGGTTTTCTCTCTGTCTGTAACCCGGTCGCTGTGCTTGAGCAGGTGGAAGAACTTATGAACACCGGAGAACTGGCAGGGGTCCCTTCGCAGGTCAGATATCCTTTTTTCGACTTGATTTAAAATCTTTCTCCCACAATCATTTGGTCTGTCCCAGCCTCTTTTCATTGGGACAACAAATATTTTTCATTAAAACAATATTTATTGCATTTCTGACCATGTTGAGAAAATAGGACAGCAATGCAAGCACATAAGTATCATTCATGAATTCACAAATTTAAGGCACTGAAACTGGATGATATTAAACCTTCTGTACTGGTACAAAATGAGTTGTTAATTTCCTAATTTCGGCTTCTCACCTTCCGGGAGCGACATATCTGCCGCTTGAACCCAACAAGTCATGTCTCTGCTGAATATGAATGAAACTTTATCACTTCTTTCCATTAAAAAAGGTTAACGTACAGTGTGACCTGTTGTTTAACAGAAGCTCACTTCAAATATCTTGCAAAGCACACATGTATGTATATTTATGTCTGCACTGCAGTATCAGGTTATAGTCATAGTTTCACTTAAGGTGTTAAACCGGATGAAATTATTTTATGTGTTCTCTGTTGTTGCCAAGATGTTATCGATAGCAACCTTTGCAAGTTCAGTTATCAAATCTGTAAACGTGTGCCAGTGAAAATGGACTGATGTGCTGTTTTGCTATAAGCACAAATGTAGACAAAACGGATGTATTCTGCACTAAAACATGTGTATTGTTCATTTTGTTATCTATTCCGTTTATGACTCCTCAGATCAGGGAGACCGTATTGACATTTATTAGCCAAAATGGACTGCACCAGAAACTGATGGAGACTAAACACTTTCATCATCTGAAGCAGCTTGTTGTGTCAAATGGCCAACCGAACCAGGTGAAAGACTTGGTGGATTACCTGATCAGCCAGAACTGGTAGGTGTATTAGATGAGACATGTATAGAAATCTAAAAATCAGGGCCTGTTTGATATTCAATTCAATTCAATTCATTTTTATTTATATAGCGCCAAATACAACAAATGTCATCTCAAGGCACTTAGATAGTAAGTCCAATTCAAGCCAATTGGAATTCAATTAATTAATAATAATCATAATTCGTTCATATAGAGCCAATTCAAAAACAATTTCCTAGCTAAGAAAACCAACAGATTGCACTGAAAACTTTTTGTTTTTCGGTCCAATCTCCCGTCCTGAGCGTGCCTGAGGCGACTGTGGAGAGAAACGACTCCCTTTTAACAGGAAGAAACCTCTGGCAGAACCAGACTCAGGAAGGGTGGCCATCCGCCTCGACCAGCTGGGGTTTGAGAAGACAGAAAGGGGGGGGGGCCACCGCGACGGCGGCACTGTAACACCATTCAGGATATCTGTTGGAACAGGGAAACACGAGTTAATGACCATAATAATATCACATATACATAAAGAGAGTAAAGTGAGGAAAGGTGTGTCAGATGAGGCCCCCCAGCAGTCTAGGCCTATAGCAGCTTAACTATGGGATGTTTCAGGATCACCTGAGCCATCCCTAACTATAAGCTTTATCAAAAAGGAAAGTTTTAAGCCTGGTCTTAAAAGTGGAAAGGGTGTCTGCTTCCCGGACATTTACTGGCAGCTTATTCCACAATAGAGGGGCCTGATAACTGAAGGCTCTGCCTCCCATTCTACTTTTAGAAACTCTGGGAACCTCAAGTAAACCTGCAGTTTGGGAACGAAGTGCTCTGTTAGGAAAATATCTTACAATGAGATCTTTAAGATATGATGGAGCTCGGTCATTAAGAGTTTTATATGTAAGGAGAAGAATCTTAAATTCTATTCTGAATTTAACAGGGAGCCAATGAAGAGAAGCTAAAACTGGAGAAATATGATCTCTCCTGTTAGTTCTCATCAGAACTCTGGCTGCAGCATTTTGGATCAGCTGAAGGCTTTTCAGAGAATATGTGGGACAGCCCAATAATAAAGAATTACAGTAGTCCAATCTTGAAGTAACAAATGCATGAATTAGTTTTTCTGCATCACTCTGAGACAGGATGTTCCTGATTTTAACAATATTACGAAGATGAAAGAAGGCAGTCCTAGAAACCTGTTTTATATGCGAGTCAAATGATAAGTTCTGGTCAAAAATAACTCCAAGGTTCCTCACTGTAGAACTAGAAGCCAAGGAAATACCATCTAGAGTAACTATATAGCTAGACAATTTCTCCCTGAAACGCTCAGGTCCAAAGATAACGACTTCAGTTTTGTCTGAATTTAGCAGCAGACAGTTCTGAGTCATCCAGGTCTTTATGTCTTTAAGACATGCTTGTAGTCTGACCAACCTATTGGTTTCATCTGGTTTTATAGATAAGTACAGCTGAGTATCATCAGCATAGCAATGGAAATTTATGCCATGCTGTCTAATAATGTTACCTAATGGAAGCATGTATAAAGTAAAAAGAATCGGTCCAAGCACAGAACCCTGAGGAACTCCATGACTTACTCTGGTGTGTGAGGAAGATTCTTCATTTACAAGAACAAACTGAAATCTATCAGATAAATATGATTTAAACCAGCCTAATGCAGTTCCTTTAATCCCAATAACATGTTCAAGTCTGTGTAATAAGATACTGTGATCGACCGTATCAAATGCAGCACTGAGATCCAACAGGACAAGCACAGACACAAGTCCGCTATCAGAGGCTAAGAGGAGATCATTGGTAACTTTCAGCAGTGCAGTTTCTGTGCTATGATGCACTCTGAATCCTGACTGAAACTCTTCAAACAGATTATTTCTGTGTAAATGATCACAAAGCTGAGCTGCAACTATTTTTTCAAGAACTTTAGACATAAAAGGGAGATTGGATATAGGTCTATAATGAGCCAACACTTCTGAATCAAGAGTAGGTTTTTTAAGTAAAGGTTTAATTACAGCAACCTTAAAAGTCTGAGGTACATATCCTGTCAACAAAGACAGATTGATCAAATCCAATATGGAAGTGTCAATTAATGGGAAAACCTCCTTGAACAGTTTGGTTGGGATTGGGTCTAAAACACAAGTTGATGGTTTAGAAGAGACTATTGCTGTTGTTAGTTCAGAGAGATCAACTGGGCAGAAGCCATCTAAATACAAATCAGGTTCTAAAGATACTTCTAAAGCTGCTGTACTTGATGATACATCACTAATAATAGTGGGAAGGACTCCATCAATCTTCTCTCTGATAGAAACAATTTTATTAATAAAGAAGCTCATGAAATCATCACTGCTGAGAGTTAAAGGAATAACTGGCTCAGCAGAGCTCGGACTCTTAGTCAGACTGGCTACAGTGCTGAAAAGAAACCTGGGATTATTCTTATTCTCTTCTATCAATGATGAATAATAAGCAGTTCTAGCTTTACGAAGGGCTTTCTTATACATTGTTAAACTATCTTTCCAGACTAACTGAGACTCTTCTAAATTAGAGGAACGCCACTGTCTCTCCAGCTTTCTTGCAGTCTGCTTTAAAGCACGCAGCTGTGAATTATACCAAGGAGCCAGCCTCTTCTGACTGATTATCTTCCTTTTCAGAGGGGCAACATTGTCCAGTGCTGTACGCATTGAAACTATAGTGCTGTCAACAAGAGAGTCAAGTGCTGCTGGAGTAAAGTTTATGTAGTCGTCCTCTGTCATATCTGCACATGGCAGTGAAGAAAAGGATGATGGAATTAATTCTTTAAATCTGGTTACAGCATCCTCTGATAGACACCTTCTATACGTAAATTTCTTCTCAGAAACTGTATAGTCAAGTAATGTAAACTCAAAGGTTATCAGAAAATGGTCAGATAAGACAGGGTTATGAGGGAACACTGTTAACTGTTCACTCTCAATGCCATAAGTCAGAACAAGATCAAGGGTGTGATTAAGGCAGTGAGTCGGTCTGTGTACACTCTGAGAAAATCCAATAGAGTCCAATATAGAATTAAAGTTCATATTCAGGCTGTCATTTTCAACATCTACATGAATATTAAAGTCACCCACTACAATGACTTTATCTGTACTCAGCACTAACTGGGATAAAAACTCTGAGAATTCAGACAGAAACTCAGAATAAGGGCCAGGTGGACGATACACAACAACAAACACAAGAGGTTTCTGGGATTTCCACTTTGCGTGGGAAAAACTGAGAATCAGATATTCAAAAGAGCTCAAACTAATCTTGGGTCTGGGACTGATGAGTAACCCTGATCTGAAAATAGCTGATACAATATCTTATTGAAAAGATGATATCCAGCAATCAAACTTGAGTCAGTGAGCTGATTACAAATCTTAAACTTGGTAATTAATTTGGGTTGTAGAGGGCATGACTTCAGATTTGACTTGTTTACCTCGAGTCTACTGTAGCTGCTGCTTGTAGGACTGACAGTTAAAAAGTAAAACACAGCTTTTAATGTAAACTTACTTCACATGTACATTTTCAAACATAAACAAAAATATGCATCGATTTTCTTCAATCTTCTCCTCAGTCAGGATGACGCTGACTCACTGGCTAGCGAGTACCTGAAGCACAGAGCACATCAGCGTGGGAAAACACGAGCAAACGGCTCACCGTCGAAGGGCTGCGTGAAGGTAGAATATAATCAACATTGTGGCTGACGACAGTAAAACGTTATTTTGTGTTATGAACATGCAGGGCTCTCAAGTCTCACGCAATGAGCGCGAAACACACGCATTTCAACAAGTTCACACGCCACACATGCCATTTCTCACGCTGAGAAATGATCAACTTTGTCGCACAGAAATACTAATGGCCTATACTATAAACGAGTCACTGGCAGGTTACTGTGCGCTGTACAGCTCAGAAATAGCTCTGGTACAGCTGTCTTGATAGCAACCCATCGGCAAATCACAAAATAGAATTTCTCAGCCAATCAGAAAACAGAATTTCTTGTTGCCGGGTGAGGTCTGAAATAGCTTTCAGCTGCAAGCACGTGTGCAGAAGTTGTAGACGAGCTGGAGGTGAAAGAGAACCGTCAGGATCATCAGCAGGTCATATCTTCATTTATTTGAATCTTTTATTAGTCACTATAGTTTTCCTACTCTTTGTAAAAGACCAATACCTGCCTATTAAAGTGTTTGTTAGAGTAGTAGACCTAAATATTCAGCACACACCCTTTGACATGAGCAACTTAATGAAAAATAAAAAATATGTAGGAGTGTAATTAGGCTTCCGTGGTTAATTTTTTTCAAAGGTGACTGGTATGAGCAGATTCCCAATAAGGCTATCTACAATTGCCAAACTGGTATTATTTCTGCCACACTGAAATGCTGATGCAGAGAGGGTTTTTTCCATGGTGGGGCTCAATAAAACCAAGACCAGGAACACGTTGGCTCTGAATGGAACTCTGTCATCCATCATGACTGTGAAAATGGCTGACATTGAGCCACTGTGCTTTAAATGGGAGCCCCCAATATCAGTCATCAAGCATCAAAATCTACCACAAACACTTACAACACTCATAAACAAAAACACAGAGAGGGACAGAATAACCATCACTGCTCAAGGGGCCCATTTGGGGTTATGTTTGTTTTTCTTAATTTAATTTGTCTGTTTTTTTTGTTTGTTAAGACTTTGCATACCTAAAACAATTTATTTTAAAATATAGCAGAATTTAGTGTAAAAGTGAAGATTTGTGATTTTTGGTATATATAAAACAATTTCTTTGTTCTTTAAGTAGCTAGTTTAAGGCGATGGGATACTGCAAGGGACCAAACCCCCCCTCTCTCTCTCTCTCTTGAAAACTTGAGAGCCCTATACATATTTTATGAGTTTGAATTGCTCACCTTTTTGATTTTTCTTGGGTTACCATTTTTGATAGAAATATAACATATGACTTCTAATTGTACCTTTTTTTTTTTTTTAGGAATTTCTTAATGTACAAAATGGAGTGTCGGGATGAAGCAGCACTATTTCCTTTGGTTGTATTCACACAGTTTCTCTCGCTCTGCCTTGGGCTTGGATGCAATAGTTGCACGTAACATTTATCTTTGTCTTTGCTCATTTAATATGCGATTAAATCCTTTTCAATATTAAAAAATGTGTCGATGAATTCTTTAAAAAAACTGTATTGCTGGGAGGTATACATACCAGCTTTTTTTTTTATTTCCAGGTTTGATTATTCACTAGCTTACTATATAAGAAATAGCCGAAGATAGAGAGTAAATCATTTTAAAGGTGTCATATCATCATATTTTTTTTTACAATTTAACACGATATTCTGAGGTCTTATTGAGATGTATGAGACGGGCTTTTGTCTAAATACCTGTTGGTGTAAACTCAGTGGCCTTTCTCTCAGCCCTGCTTCAACACCTCTCTGAGAAAATGCTGCGAACTTTGGATGCGAGCAGGCGGGGCTCAGAGGTCGAGGCTTAGCAGAGGAGGTGGAGTAAACTTGACAGGTGACGTCATTATTCCAATTTTTCCTTTTAGGTTCTTTGGGTGCTAGTGGCCCTTATTGAAAAGTAGGTGGAAGGGAAAAGATGGCAGAGAGATGCAGTAAAGCGGCCCCAGGCTGGGACTCGAACCTGAGCCAGTATATGGGGCACCAGCTTAACCAGCTGAGCTACACGCTGCATCCCGAGTGATGTAAGTTTGAAATGAAAATCAATACTGCTCGTTGAGTGAGAAACCTTCCAACAAAAAGACACTAAAAAAATGCCAGGGTTGTATTTTGGGGGAGTTTTACACTTTCTGCTGACTTCAAAATATATATATTATTATTTATTATGCTTTACTATAATATGTCCCCTTTAATGTTAGATGAGGAAACATCGATGTAGATATTTTGCGGATTTGACTATTTTACAAATTTGTGAACTGCTTAGTTTTTTGGGGTTTTTTTGTCATATGCAGGAATAAGTTTCATGTTTCAAAATATAGTTTGTCACAGTTATAGAGTATTTATTTTAAGTTGCTCTATTTAAAGGTTACCGTTTTGACTATTGTGTCAGGTCAAATTGCGAAGTTCCATTTTCTAGTCATAAGTTCTTGCCGTAAACAGACATGCCCCCACAGTCCACACACCAATGCTCCTTTTACCTGAATGTTGCAGATCCCAACATCTTTATGGCTTGATTTGTACCTGCAGAGGCATTTTTATCCCAAACCTTCTATCACAGAACGCCGCTTTACTTTTTCTTTTACAACTCAAAATGCATTTGTTTCATTTTCAGGCGTGGTAAAGGATGATCAGGGGTTGCCCACAGAGGTAAAAGGGCTAACGGAGTTAATGAGTTAGTGAGTTAACCTTGCATAGTTGAGAATAGGTTTTCTGCTTTGATCTCAAAGCAGATGAAGGACCACACCTCATTTGATCAGATACAAGCACATCAGTGTATTATCGTTTCTAATTATTGCTTCTATATATGCAATGCCTCATCACTTTGGTATATCACAGAGTCACCGGACTATTTATAAATGCATGCCTTTGAGGAAACGATCAAAAGAATAGACAAGATGTTTGTAGTTGTAGTGAACAATGCGGTTAAATCTATGAGCTACGTTTGAACTGTACGACACAGTCTCAGGAGCCATCGCAACTCAGAAATCTGCAACTGCTAAAACTCATATGGTTATAAAACTGTCCGGTAATCATTTTTTGGTTGGAAGTATTTAATTACCTGAGATGAAAAAAGTTAAAATGTCAACAAAACCACTAACTGAGGCCACATATAGCAAGTAAACACTCAAATTCTGTCATGTGTATTTTCACCATTTTAACTCATAAATTGGCTTGAAACTTTCTAATCAGACTCATCAGCCTCATTAATCTCACTTCTTGATTTGCGGTGCTTGATTCTTGCTGTGATGAGCATGCATTTGCTTCATATTGACTGGAAATTAAATTGAGTAAACCAAAAAACTCGGAAAAAGAGGAGAATAAAAATCTTTATTGTTCCAACTGGGAAGAAAAAGCAATGAGCTCAGATATGCAGAGTTTGAGTTAAACTCTGACATAAAACAAGACCCGTCGTGTCTCATCAATATGACTCAGTAATGATGGCACATTTAAAACAAAAGCAATTACACATTTTGTGATCTTTTTTTTTTTTTAACATAAAATTAAATGTTTAAATTCAGCCGTAAGCTTCAATACACAGAAAAAATATTTCTTGACGAAATCCACTGTGATAGCAAATGTTCTGCATAAGAAATATCATTAAAAAAAGTGAATTTATTATATGTGCAAGCCTGTGTGGCTAGGTGAGTTAAACACAAAGTTTATATCGTTTGATATATTAAGGTTTATCGACCTTGATATGTTTGGCCTGAACAGTAGCTTACAGTTCATGACACCTAGCTTTAGATAGATACTAGAAAAGTATAAGAGGTAAAAATTACACTTTGTTGGCTGTTAAGCATACGTCTCAACTAATGAAAGATTTAACATATTTTTCTGCGAAGCGGCACATCCTGTTTCCTCGATTGCCTGCTCATAGCTGGCTGACCGACTGCGAGCCTGTTTCTCGGGTTTTCTTCTCTGTGCTTTCACCGGTGTCGGCTTGGGGCAGATGCAGAGCTTTCCTGCAGATGTTCTTGAAGGCAGAGCTGGAGAAGTAGTACACCAAAGGATCCAACACACTGTTGAGATAAGTCAGACTAATGGTGATGTAGAATGCAGTGGTCAGGTGCTCCAGAGCATCACACTTATGGGTTCCCGAGAGCATCTTGATCAAAATCAGCAGCAGCGTGATGTTACTTGGGAGGAAACAAATGATAAAGAGCACCACAACAATTATGATGAAGTAAAGAGCGTTCTTGAACTTTGCCTGCTGGGCCAGCTGTCTCCGTCTCAGTTGGCCAATAATGTGGATGGTGCAGTAGAGAATGACAAACAGAGGAATGTAGAAGGAAAAGAGAAATGTAAACTTGTGCCAGGACACATTTCTTTCTTGGTTAATTTCATCAACCATGAAGCTCTCGCAGTAGGTCGTGTTGTGTTTCAGGCCGAAGATATGAGCAGTCATTGAAATGGTGACCAGCCACAGCCCAAGTGCTCCAAGCATGGCTTTACCCACACTCAAATAGTTGATGGGGTGATGGGGATGCACAACACGCATGTATCTGTCCACAGCAATGGCCGTCAAGAAGAAGATGCTCCCACTGCGATTCATCGCCAACATGAAGAGGCAGATGTTACAGACGGAGCTTCCAAACTTCCATATGACGTTAGAGTTGTAGTAGCTTGCACGGAGAGGTAAAACCAAGTTGAGCAGAAAATCAGCCACTGCCAAGTTGAAGAGTAACACAGTGCTGCTTTTCCAGGGCCTCAGGTGGAAGCAGAAGATCCACAGTGCAAACCCATTTCCAATTAGCCCCAAAACATACTCTGTGGCCAGCAGTGATGGGAGCACACTGATCAGAAGAGTTCCATTGAAGTTGCATTGCATGTTGAGCTTTGTGCTGCCTTGCTGCCAGCAGATGAAAGAAGTGGCCTCATATAACTGTGTGTGTTCTTAAAAGGGAAACACTGACGCACCACAAAGTGTTGATTTTTCTTTTGGGGAGGTGTGTGTGGGGGGGGGGGGGGTGGGGGGTGGGGGGGGGGGGTTGGGTTTACGAGGAAACTACAGTTCTGCTTTACAAGTGCTAACACACAGAATAGTAATTCCTATTGCTTAAATATTCAAAATTTAATTAAAAAGGTATAAAAAAAAAGGTTAAAGGTAAAAGCCATCAACAAAAAAAATAAGCCTTTTAACCTTTTATGACAACACCGTTTACATATTTTTAAGCATTACATAATTAAAACTTTAAAAAAATATGCATATACATATTTATGAAATCTATTGTCATTCAAGTTGAGGCCTGAACATCTTTCACTTCACCTGGCCTATTTTATCAAATGTGTCACGCTCTTTCAGTGAGCATACTTTATGTTTTAAATGTACTGTGACAACTGATGTGAGAAGTGACGAATAGATAATTATCTTCTGACTTCTCACGATTGCTTCACCTTCAGTTTAATGTGAAAAGAATTCATCTGAAATGTTATGAAATCTAAAATCAGCTGTGTTTCAGGAACAAGAAAAGATGTCGGTTCAGAAACTCCTTCGTCTTGTGTAACAGCTTCAAAGCTCGAAGACGTTCACCTGGTTTTACTCTGAGATAGTATGATAAGACCAAAGCTAACCTCACCAGCACACCAAGTGCAGCGACGCCTCTCAGCAGCCCAATCTGCTGCAAATCCTGGTGGTGGCAGGACAATGAGACAACAAAAAGGGCCTGCTCAGGGTCAGCTTGGATAGACTAGATAAGGCAACTTGCACTGGTACACAGAGGAGGGTGTTAATACTTTTAACACTGCTTTTAAATGACTCAGTTTCTTTCTACTTTTTCAACCAGGTTGATTCTTCTGGCGCTTTGGTTGTTGTATAAGGTCATACAAGTCTGTGTGTGACCTGCTTGCACTAATCACAGAAATCTAAGGAGTTTAAAATGATTTGCACTTCTGTGGAATCTGTCGCGCAGAAGGGAAACTCTAACCTGCTGGCCGATCTCTAAACCTACACACATTTTTCACCGTTATTCAGCAAATAACACAGACGTGTTATTATGCACATGCTGTGGAGATGTGTAGTAGACCAAAGTGTGAACTTCCGGTGAAATGCGCGAACATTTAACTGACACCATCTTTAACAATATCTTAAAAGGGAACATCGGCGTGTGTCTTTCTTTATGTGTGAAGATCAGCTTGCACCATCAGCTATGTTTTCCTAAATGAAGCAGCTGAGTTAAAATGTCTGAGGTATTTTACTGTAGCTGAGGGGGTGAGTTTAGCATTTTGTTCTCTGAGATGATTTGAGCCTTACATATTGGAAGGGTGTAAAATTAAAAGAAAAACTTGAGCCTCCGACTCCTGTGGTAATGGGATCTGGTGTTTTGCTGACATTGTTTAGGTCCATGTGCTCCTTCAGGGGTAAGGGCCACTGATTATTAATATAACAATATGTCACTATGGGGGTCACTGGAAAGTTTGATTGGTATGTACATGCTGTGAATAATTAATCCTTCATCGGGACCTTTAAAATCACCCCATTTCAATCAAACAGATCACAACTTCTTCATCACCATCGCGACAGACGACATTAAAGGAGTGTCGTCTGGAAGAATGACTCTCCAGCCCTCCACTTCAGTTCCAGAAACCTTTTCTTGGCGCACTTGATGGCCCACTGCCAACACCTCATTAAGACACTTACTTATAAAGCATCATTTTTTTTTTAAGAGCACAGAGTCTCTCCAGCATAAGATTTTGTTGGTTACGTCATGTCTTTTGGTCATATGGTTGTAAGGAATGAATGATTTTATTCATCGAGTGTTTGATAAGCAGAGGCTCCAGCAGGCTGCAGATGTGTTCATCTCTACTGCCATCTAGTGGATGAAATTTGAAAATGGTGCTTTTGAACAACATTTGAGGCATGGTTTCCTGAGTCATTTTTGAGTGGTATGCTAATTAGATTGTTTTCCTTTGTAGGAAATGACAAAGAAAAAGTCGTGAAGGAAACACAGAAACATCAGTATTCTTCTTATCATTTACTGGAAAACTGTGTGACTGACACAGACAGGACATTTCTAATCATTTAACAAATCACGTGCTGATGCAAATCAAGAGGGTTAGAAGAGAAACACTCAAACTTTCCATAAGAGCCCAATGCAATGGCTCACAAAACCATTCTGGAACGAGTTTGTTCAGTCACAACGTCATTACATTTGTCACATTCTTTTCATATATCACATGCCCCTTAGAGGTTTATCCATGAATGTGACATGTCGTGCCTTACCGTGTCAGATTCTGCTCTGTTTAGTGTGTGCAGACAGTGATCAGTCTAGATAGAAAAATGCAAAAGAGCCAGTTTGGGCTGCAGGACAGACTAAATCTGTCCCTCGTGTGTCCTTCACCTGCATACCTGCGAACAAAACATCACAGTTGGTACTCCACCCAGCCCAATGAACGTGAAATTCCAGTCTTACAAACTAGGAAGAGGACTGAAATGTTCATCTAAAAAAATAAATTCTTACTTTATAGACAGTTGTGGTCGGTGATGTGTTGAGGAGAAGCTGCACTGATCATTCACCTTACTTCAAATGACTGCATAAAAACTCCAGCATGTGTGTGTAGGACTATATTTTCGCGTCTTGTTTGTTTTGTTTCAGAGGATTTTGGGCGAAGATATAAAATGATATAAAAAGATGGAAGAGTATAGGATTGAAACTTAACACTCGTATGTCTCTTAAGCTTCGGCTAAGCTCTTAAGTCAAGTTTAGCAAAGAGAGAAGAGACACAACCAGCTGTGCAAATAGATAAAAGAGGAAATTTAGAAGCAGGTCGCCTTGTAATGAGGAAAAAATAATTAAGTTAGGAAAACATATCAGATTTGAAGAAAAAGAAGTAAGCACATGACAAACAGACAAAATGACTTTACCTCAGCAGAGCCCAAATCTTGTTATCCATGAACTCCAGTGAGGCAATGAATTACACACCAGAACTGACCAAATCATACTGGAGCCTGGTTGCTTTTTCAGATTTAGGTAACCAAACTGAGTCTGTTGTTGGTCTAAATGTGCAAATCCTCAACCCAAACTGGCCCACATCCACGCACCCAAAACTGATCAAATATGGCATCCAGAACTGACTTAACAAAAGTGAGCCACTGCCAGAATACATTTAACTGAGTTGTAGTTGTTGTTTGGTCTTTTATTTAATGGTGTGTTTTGCACCTCAGGAGCACCCGTTAATTGATTAGCTGTACCTCAGTGTGAGGAGCCCTGGGTGAAAACATAGATACACAGAATACTGAAATACTATTTCATCTGCCTCCCTGATGCACCTAAAGTCACCATGTATTCTTGAAAGACTAAAACGTTTAAAGAAAATGCTTTATCGTTACTATTTGCAGGGACATAAAATGAACAAATGTGCAAAATAGTAAGCTACCATTTCATTTGATATGGTAAGATACTTGTAAAACCCGCTGGTCACTCAGTATCGTCTCAGTCCACCCACATCCTCTGATTTAAATAACAATTTATTTTCCTGGTTTATGTCATCGCCGCCGATTCAGATGCAATCTGAGGATTAAGAGAGAATCATCAAATAATCCCGATGCTTGTGGATTTTTACCGAAATGCGTCACTGCAAGCGGCTCAGAGACACAAAGAGGAGACCAAAAGAGCCCAAACACACATCACACTGGGCTTATTTCAGGTGAAAAGCAGATCTGCGTTAAGACTGTAGCTGGAAAAACAAAAACAAAAAAACGACCTGCCTGTGGGAGGATGTCGGTTGAGAGGACATGATGATTATTTCCCCCTCCTTTGGGGGAGGATCCGTCTACGTAATGCAAAGCAAACTCTCACATTTGCTTTTCCTCCTTCCTGCAGCCGCGGGGAATCAGCAGCAATGAAGCCGCAGCTCGGAGATGTCCCTGAAACACTCGCGCTCAGCCAGGAGTCAAGATAGGGGAAGAAACCGCTGCGTTTTGTGCTCATTCCGACGTGTCGTTGGACTCGGGGAAGAATAATTATTATTTGTCGCTGAAAGCGTCACTGTAAGAAACCAGAGGATGAACAGCATAAGACAGGTGCCCTCGCGGGTGAAAAGCAGGCGGACCGAGGCCAGCCTCGGAGCAGAGAGGGATCATTTTGACAAGCAGCAGGTAAATATGAGAAACAGCCGGAGAGAACGGGCCAGCTCTTTATGCAGGAGGGAAACCTGTGCTTTATTGGGGCCTGCTGGGGCTTTACCGCATAGGCCACATTTTCAATTGCCCCCTCCAAATAACGTGGAAAGTTGAGTTTAATGGGAATAGAGAGTGTCGCGCGGGGTTAATGTATTGCCATTAAGAAAAAAAAAAAAAAAAAAAAAAAAAGGCCATCGATGTATGTTCACTGTGTGTGTCGAATCATGTGCTCCACACTGAAACTTTAACTGGAGGAATGTGAAGATGTATTATCACCGGAGGTGCTGGCAGTGAGTGAACACGTTTTTGTTTCAGCAGCAGTGGCCACTAAACAGGCAAAAAAAGATATTTATTGCCTGTTTAAATTCAAGGTGGACGCTCATGACATTAAGACTGGAAGTCAGCAAAGTCCACGCCATTCATTCCTCACTGAAGTCTGTTTCGTCTTTCCTGTTTGGCCACCCTTCTCCCCATGACAGGCATTTATTTATGTCTTTTTAACTGCCCCATTGCTGGATAAAGCCTCTTTAACCTCTTCACGTTACTCTTAAGTAAAGTTCTTGCTTTTTAATGTGGGCACTGAAGAAAAAGGGCTCATTCTTCATATAACAGGTGCTTTGTAGTTGTAGGGGGGTGTACTAAACTGCCCCCCCCCCCCCCCCCCCCCCAAAAATAAAAATAAAAAACGACGTCTGCATTACCCACTGTGAGAAATTTGAGCTTCTTTCGTTTAATTTGAACATTGTTGGCTAAATTCTTAAAGCAGCAAGTCACATTGAGAGCTACAGTAAAGCACACACACCCCGTTCTGACAGGGAAACATGAGTGGGACCAGGATGAGTAACAAAGCAAACTGCTGAGCAGCTGGCTGGATGTTCAGCACACACAGTATTTTGTTATCTGAAATGGGTTGAGCTTTTGCTTTGCTGGGCGTATGTTTCCGTCGATGTTTCAGTTGACTCTGAAGCACATGTAGAGAGGTGGAGCTGAGGCGCTTCAACCGCAGAGTTCGGGCCTTTCTTTGTAAAAAGGAAATTAAATATATAAGATGTCAAGAATCAAATGTACATCCGTGGAATTTGAAGGCACAACGCTCTAAGTACTTTTTCAATAGGCCAAAATCCTGACAAAACAGGTTTCGCTTTAATGTGATGTTGTATGGCGGTCAGGAAACTATTTGTCCAGATTTTCAACATGTTTTTAGTCTAAACAAAAGTGATTATACACTAAAGTCACGGATCTTGGCTGTTGTTTCTCATCAAAGGTTTGTTGTGCCACGCTTGGATGGCAGCAGTCGTTTTGTGATGCTGGTTGAAACCTGTTATACAGACGGACAAAGCTAAGTTGCTGCTCCCGTTTATGCCTGTCGCAATTATCTGATCGTAACAAATTCATTTGGTTTAGATTTGCATAATCATTTGAACTGTTTCTGTTCACTTGAGGATAAAAACTGCTGGATGAAACCAAGAGAAACTACATGTTTCCATCCCTGTTTCCAAGTTGTTTTCCGCAGTTTGCTTCTCTGTCTTGTGCTTTGATTTATTGCCACCAAATTTGGAGCTTGAGACAGTGATATTCAACCAACTTGAATTCCGGTAACCATCTGTTAACGTAAGCTTAATTAATGGCTTTTGTTGCAAAGCCAAACACGACAGCATTGTTGTGGGCCCGTTTTTGGTTTAATGTCAAATGGAAAAAGGAGAGCCATAGAACTTTGCTGTAAAAATACAATGCCCAGAGATGCTAATTGCACTCATCTAAAACTGTTTGGTGGCATAAAGTGAACAGAGAAAGAACGAAGAATTTAAAGCAGAAGTGGTGGAGTCAGAAGACTGTTTTGGGACCAAAAGGTGGACGGAGTTATACATTAAACTGTAATGAACCAAAATTCCTCTCGTCGAAGCCTAACATATACTTAAGTATAGAATTATTTAGAACAAGACCACGCTGATTAGGCGTTAATTTAGCTAGAGACACCACAATGACACAATAGTTTAAAGGAGAATGTAACTTTTTTTTGGGAGTCTCTTGCAGCCATGAGGCTTTTGGAGCTGAAGTTGGTGTTATTGCAGACGCACTGGCTACATATTTCAGACTCGGTGTCTCCATTCATACATCCATATACAGTCTGTGATCCTAACAAGTGGTTGTCAAACATGGCTGTGGCCAAACTGCAGCTGAACTGAAAGTGTCCGACTGTTGATTGGCTTATTTGCTCTGTTCCTCTGTGTTTGTCAGCTGCAGGATTGTGCAGACTGTGCGGTTCCTGTATACCTCTGGTCAAAGGGTTTCTAAAGTCACTTCAGGACTAAGCAGGACCAACATGAAATAATTTGGTGAAGTGGAGAAAGAGAAATGACCCTTGCATTTCTCAGACTTTTCCCTCAGTGGAGCGGTAACATTAGTAATATGTCTATCGATAGATTTGATAACGGCAACGAATAGTTGCAATTTACTTTGAAAACTATTGTCTTCCATGCTGTGAAACACATGGAAGTTGCACAAGTTATGTTGTGTGACGAGTGCCAAAGAGCTGCTTGAATTCACAGCACAATCAGTGGGGACAGATGAACTGGTTTGAGCTGCTACTTCTCAGCTAAATGGCTTCACTGGGCAGCATGCAAATCAAGTCAACGATGAATCTGACCTCCCCCACTAGCAGTCTAATTACTCACAACACAGTCTGACAAATCCAACATTTAGGTGCTGTTTACACATACCCGGGTATTTTGATAAACAAAGACCTTTCCCTTCGTTTGTGCCTTTCGTTTATACACAAACGGAGTTTTTTCCTCCGAAAATGAAGCTAAAAAAAAACTCCGGCTAAAGTGGAGATTTTTTTAAAAACTCCGTTTAGCGTTTGTGTGTAAACTGGTTGAAAGAGACAAAAACGGAGTTTTGGGAATGGAATGCGGAGTTGTCGTCATAGTACAGAGCCCCGCCCCTATCCGCCATATTGGCAGGATTCTAGCGTGATAACGCCATTCATTGTTTATCTGGCAAGCATGGAGGTACTAGCAGCATTTCTGTTGTTGAGAGCTATACTCGCTTGTGTGATTTTGAAAATTACAGTCATACAATGTATTGAACAATAAAGACATTTTTCACGGCTTTAGCAGTTTTATAGTCCAGCGCAACGTGTAAAAGTAGCTCAGTCTCGCTATCAGTCCACACACATGAGCCTGGCGCCATATTTTCTTCTTGAAAAGGATCCGGAAGTTCTTCCTGTCAGCGGTTCTCTATTAGGCTTCTGATTGGCTTGTGTGGAATTCTCATTGTTCTAACACTGCCACCGTCAGGCTTGGCGTAATTTAACAGCTCCTGATAGCGTATCAATGTAGACGTGGGGTTTTTTTAAAACGAAGGTTAGAAAATATGCGTTTATCAAAATACCCGGGTATGTGTAAACAGCACCTTAAAGTGGCGTACTGCTCAGTAACTGGTGAGATCATAACCTGTTAAATTAAAGAGGCTGTACCGAGCTTGTTTGTTGTCTTAGAGTTTATCAGTCCTGCTGATTCATCTTCTGAATTGATTGAAACTCCTCTGCTGCTCGTTACTCTCACTCTGTTCTCCTCTGCTGCCTACGCTTTTCAAGCTGACCTCGGTGCCAAGGTGAAATGTGTCTCGCAGCGTCATCTGTGTTGGTGTGTGTCTGTACTCTTGTTTGCTTTCCCTCACTCCTGTTGCCTGAGCGAGCGCTCATGAGGGAGAGAATGAGGAGGTGGGGTGGTGTCTGGGAGTACCTGACGATTAACACAGTCACTTCTGCCTGGGAGTAGAGACATCATTGATAGCACCGTGGTTATGTTTTCACTGTATTTCAACATTCGTCAACAAAGAACGTTTCAAGCCATCTCTAGTCATCAAACTTCTACAGCCCAGTGTGTCTTTGTGAACAAATCAGCAGCTTTGTTCGTACAAAACTTAACCAACCTCATGCTGCCCGTAACATCCTTCTCTTTTCATTCACAATAGACGAATGTCAGTGTGCTAGATGATCTTTGTAATCTTAGTTTAAAGGCCTACAGAAAGCTGACACTACACCCAATACATAATGATAATACATACACAGAGGAACAATAATGATCATTGGACTCTACACCAAAACATTTCATAAACGCATGAAATTTGCGATTTTGAATTTGCCGCTAGGAAACCTTCCTGGAATTCCAGAATGGGGGCGGGGCTTCCGTGCGACGTCACAAGTGCCATGGTTTTTCCTGGCTGCCGTGTTGCCAATTTAGCGACTTTGTCGCTCGATTTAGCGACTTTTGGCCATCTCTGGCGACAAAAAAAATAATCTAGCGACTTAGCGACTTTCGGGCTCAATCTGGCTGACTCTAGCGACAATTTAACTTGTTTTGTGAGTGACAAATCAGTTGCCCCGCACACCATACAAGCCGAGACAGAAGCACTGCAGGACGGCGGCAACCCGGCATTTCCTGTCAAAACGGCAGTTTCAAGCTAGCTACAACGAGGGTAGGTTCACTTCCTGTTTTCAAAACAACAGCACGTAATGGCTTTCCCTATGATAAAAGGCAACGGGTATTTTATTTTGTCAAAATAACCGGAAGTGCGTTGCTCACTGCGGCTAGCTTTAGCAGCGCCGAATTCGTCGGAACAAAATGGTAAACAGCCGGTATTTTGTCAGGTTTTCAACACGTTGGGGATCTAAACGACTACTTTCTCACCTGAAAAGTTTCAAATGTTGCGGGGACAGAGGAAGCAGAGAGACCTGCGGTCGGAACTTGTGTCTGTGCCTCCCTGTCCGCCTGCCTCCTCTCTGGTGAAATCAGCCGGAGCCATCCCGCCGTGTTCAGCTCCCTGCGGTGCGGACACTCAGGGGGAATCCACCTGGCGGAGAGCGGACACACCGCGGGATGGTTGCCCTGAAATCAGCCGGCAGAGCGATCATCAAGAGCCCCGACGTGGACATGATCGCTCTGCCGGCTGATTTCCACTCTCCACCTGGCAGAGAGTGTGTTCGCTCTCCGCCAGGTGGATTCCTGTCCGACCGCGGGTCTCTCTGCTTCCTCTGTCCCCGGTGGTGTGAGCTGCTGGTGCTGAGGGCAACACACACACTTCGTATATCTACTCGCAATAAAAACTGCACTGAACCCAACGTTTTATATTTCCAAGCGACGTCCCG
Organism: Odontesthes bonariensis; assembly: GCF_027942865.1. Taxonomy (NCBI): domain Eukaryota; kingdom Metazoa; phylum Chordata; class Actinopteri; order Atheriniformes; family Atherinopsidae; genus Odontesthes; species Odontesthes bonariensis. The sequence goes on from NC_134511.1 coordinate 22,081,668, forward strand.
CGGCACACATCGAAATTTGCCGTGAAGAAGCTGTCCAGGTCTGGCAAACTGCTGGCTTCGCTACTAGAACTACTAGGGGTTGTTCCAGCAGCTGGCACTCGTGACGTCACGCACCTGTCGTTCCAGTTTGCCAAATTCGAGTCAAATGTGGTGATAGTTTATTGGGCCTAATCAGGACTATCCAGGGGCCTAAAATTATTTTAAAATAAAAAAAAAATTCCATGGTATATAAGGAATCGATCTGCCATTTCAGTTTTGTGCAAAAAATCACCTTTCTGTAGGCCTTTAAGCTGTGTACATAGGTTTTGAGGCCTGGTTTCCATGAGTATCATGTGCTCATCATTAGCTAATTCACCAGCTCAGCACATTAGAAACTGTCTGGCTGCTGAAGAGCAGCTTTTGCCTTGTTGAATGTTTTAATGTAATATTAATAATTCAATTGGGCGTTAAAGTGAGTCGTAACCTAATAAGACATCATGACTTCCATTTGTGTCTACGTTCAGTGGTTCTTCTGATTCACAGCCTCTTTTTAAGGTCATCCATACATACTGCTGCTGACATTTTCTGTTGGTCGCATTACGTTTCATTCCCTTTGTGTAAGGTCTTTCTGCCTTCAAAGTGAGCATTTTCTAAGAAACATGTTTTTCCTTGTTTCTTTAGTTTTTGGTTCTTCGTTCGCCCTATAGCTGTCATCAGTGTTGTGTGTTCCTTCTTGTGAAGTTGAATATGCATACTGTATGTTAAAAGTTCATGTTAAGTGTCAAAGTTATTTTTACTATGGCTCGTTTTTAGTATTGAGAGGAATGTGGCAGCTTTGTTTGGGACTATAGCTTTTCAAAGCATCAGAGGGACACCACATGTGGCTCGTGGGCTCGTTGTCTAGTTTCTCTTCTGTTAAAATGCTTGTGCAGATAGCTGGAGGAAAAGGCATATTGGTGGACAATAACACAAGTTAATAAAGAAACACTGCAAAGCCATTTGATCTTAGAGATGATATTAAAGCAAATATTTTTTTGATATAAAGTCAAAGATATTTTATCCTTCATCGCACCTCTCCTCCGTTGATATTTCTCGGTGTACTTGCCAATTTGATTCCTCTCTTTAACCTGAGCTAATGGGTGTGAGCTGTGTTGAAGTCTGCGTGTGACCTTGTCAGATAGATCCCCTGCAGCAGTCTGTTGAATTAAGCTGATCAGACCAACAAGAAGTGCCTTAGCGCATTGTGTCCAGCGAGTGGCAGCTCAGGTGTTGCATGGATGCTTTGACTTCATTCATTTCACTCTCTCTTTCATACCAACTTAATGGACTTGCTGCTAAAAAACAGAGATGAGATGGTAAGCTGAGACTCCACATTTTAAAGCAGCTTGCAGCGAGTACAACAGTAATGCTTGCCGGCAACCGACCTTATGGCAGGCCTCGGATTAGTCCAGGCTGTCCCTCCCTCACTTCTCCTATCTGCTGTTTGTGGGGGGGGTTTAGTGTCATTAGAGCCAGATGCAGCACTAAGTTGTTTGGCATCACACAGTCGACTATAGGCATGTCTGCAGCCCAAAACCGTTATGTTTGTGAAAGGTTTGGGTTCTGTACGACCGTGACGTACGGTTTCTGCGACTCTGTTAATGGCTCAGCTGTATGGAGGCCTGGTGTTAAAGAGTTACAGTATTGTGTGTAGTTGCGCAGCTTTGCAAACAGCATTTTTCATAATTTTAGTGAAATAATTCCAGTAGTTAGTTGATATATTAGTTTGGCACTAAATTAATCTGCTGTCTGATCTTAATTAAGAAATTCAGACTTTCCATCAGACCAGCTTCTTAAATGTTAAAAAAAACATTTTGATATTTGCTCACATGATCTTGTTGACCGAATAAAATATTGGGCAAATACTTGGCCAAAGCAACTTTTGCAGCTCTGCTAATAACTAAAGGGTTGGTAGTTTGATCCCTGTGTGACCAGTGTCCACATTACTTCCTTTGTTGCCCTGACAGAAGAAGTATAAAGTAGTCTACTCTGGACTGCTCCATTCAGTAACCCTGAAACCAGCTATACTGAAGCTGGTTATCATGTTCTTATTCTGACTGGTCACCCTGCACCTCTCTCCTTCCTTTTAGTGTCCTCATCCTTTCTGTCCCGTCTCACTGCTTTCTTACCAACAGCCATTCTGAATGTCCTATGAGAGTCTCCCTGCAGCCTCGCTGCTCAGCAGCCATCTGTTGAGGCCTCTGTGCCAGGATCGATGTGCCAGAACGCGGCCCCCATCCAACCCAATCTTCTACCCCAGCTGTCGGCCTTCCTCCCCAACAAACCCCCCATTGTCACACAAACCTCCACGTTAGCCCCCTGCACTTGCCCTGTGTAAACGAGGGGCTCACAGTTAATTTGCGTCAGAGGGAGGCGGGGGACTCTCCTTTTAACCAACGCACCCCACTCTCAGTCTGAGCCTCACTTTTCAGGCACAGTAGCCTCTCTGTGCTATCTTGTTCAACCAGTTATGTTTTGGTGGTTATGTGTATGAGGATCGTAGTGCTTACTCCCAGGTTTCTCATGTATTAAAGAGGCTTTATTGTGTAATGATGTATTAAGGCCTCTGCCAATGATACCTGTACGTGTTGTGTGGTTTTTAAACCAAGGCACGACATTCATTTGTAAGCTAGTGTGTAAGGGTTATATCAAATAACGACTCCCACACATTCCACCTCAATTCCACCCCCAATTTTGCTTTGCATGTTTTAACAAAGACTTGTCGATCTGGTCGATTGCAACACCTCACTGGGACACAGGACTGTGTTTATGACTTTATCAACGCTTCTTTCACACAGATGACAGCACTAAGTTGCGACTCAGGGCAGGGCCGCCACACATTTTATGGAGCCAGATTTAGCCACCAGTGGCGTCACAGTAGTTCAGGATAATTGTGCCGTCTCGCCGCTGCTTTGATCATTAAGTAATCATGATGTGTTTGTGTGAGTGAGTGATTTAAATTCCTCGTGTGTTCCCAAAAGGCAACATCGTGGTCAACAATGTTTGTTTGTTCTCAAAGAACGGTTGCTCTACATTCCTTTTCCGTGTAGTTGGTTTAATTTTGCAGCATGAATTTTAGTCGACGATTCAACTTTGAAACACAGGAGAGTGAAAATGAGATTTACCATTTAACAACATCTGTTGGAAAAGCTCAACCAAAGTTTTTTTTTTTTTTTTTTTTCTATTTGCCATCTTCAATGATCTTCATGGAAGTGCAGCTCAAAATGTGCAGGTACCAATGAGTTAACCTTCGGGCCACAGTGTAGAACCATCCCCATCCTCGGCTGATGTCAGATAACATCTTAACACTGCCTTTGTTTTCTGCATGTTTATTTCCAATAACAAGGTACTTTGAAAAAAAAAAAAACATACCTGGTATCAAATTGAGAAATGTGCAATTTCTTTGTGCTCGGCTCAGTATTTTTATTTATTTATTTATTGTTTCTCAGAGCTAGAAAATCCAAATTTCTAGCTCTGAGAAAAAGGCAATCCAAATTGATTTATTAGTTCAAGAGGGATTTTATTCAACATGATATTTATTAATGGATAGGATTGTTCTATAAAACAAGAGAAGCCCACACAAAATATAGCCTGTATTTTAAAATGGATAATAGGACACGGTCAGAAACAAGACATCGACCCTGGAGGTTGACTGTAATGTCTCACAGGAGTGCCTCGGTGGGACAGCAGAAGCAGAAGACCCTCAGTTCTGAGGGGTTGTGTTCCACGGCTCTGTGATCTAATCATATTGGCCCAGTCCTACAGCCACAAGAATCAGATTTTGATCTTGTAGCTGGCATACACAGTATCTGAGGCGGACTAAAACCACCTCTTTATCTGCAATGCGGGTTTTACCTGCTGGACAGGTTGCAAAGCAGCTTGCTTTATGTCCTGTGATGACGCTCGGTCTTTCTCAACTTCACTCATAGTTGGAGGCATTATCGTTTTGCATTTAGGGTCTGCTTTGATCTCAGTTCTCATACAATACTAACTCCAAGTACTACAAACATTGATTTTGTTGTTTCACAAAAGTGGCCAACGAGGGAGATTAAGTAGCATTAGATATTGAAAAACAAGGTTGGATACATATAGTTACAAAGATGCTAGTAATAAATTACAGGCAGGGAGACTCATTTTCATTTCTTCTTGAGGCCACCTTTTCCTTAATGTTGTTTCACATTAGTAAGAAAGTAATAAGTGTTCTTCATCGACTACCGATCAGTAAAAATCAGTCTACACATAAGATGAAAACCTTTTCTGACCAACCATGAACACATCAAAGAAACAATATTTCACTTTATGAACATGAACTTTTCATAACTTGTGTTTGTGCTGCTATGCATTTTGGGTTTTTTTGTTTGTTTTTTAATGCTTCGTTTAAAATGAAACGAGAACATATTGATTGTCACATGTTTTTTTTTAAGTTCTACAACACATTTTTGTGAGTGGAGAATAAAGATGTAGAAAATCTAACATAAACTCTTCTCTTTTCAGCTCAGCAGCATCAGCAAAGCCATCACCTCCACTGAGACGCCTGTGAAGGAGAAGCATGCGCGACGTATCCTTCCTTAATAATGGTTTCAATAGTTTTCCTCTTTTTCTTTTAAAAATGGAAAAAAATCAGCGGAAAAAAAGCCTATAATGTCCTCAGATTATTCTTAATGAGACAGCACTGATACAAAGCACAGACAGTTCCAGTCTTGCAAAGCTGTGTCATCTGGTTGGGTCAAAATGATGAGAACCCAGATTATTAAGAAGCAACAGTTTAAAATTTGGATAAAGGCATGGATGGTTAAGTTTCAAAGCAGTGGTTAGTTGCTCACTGGCTTAAAGCAGTATGGTCAGAATAGCTTCTTTTTTCTTCTTCTTTTTTTGTAGAAGTGGAGAGGGATTACAAGTAACGGTTTTAAAATGGGTTTTGGGAAGAAGATGGAGTAAAGAGCTATTTGATGTAGTTTGACTTGAAGTGTGAGCATGCTCACTGGGGCCATCCATGAGTAAATATTTGTACGTGACGATTACTCTGTAAGAGCCATAAACAACTAGTTTCCTTCCTCTGAGACGGGTTTGGAATTTGTTAACATTTGTGATGACAACGCAAATTTTTTTTTTCCAACACTTTTAAAGTCATCGCGAGATTGCACTTTGGAAAAATGTTTTTTTTTTTTTTTTTTAAAGATTTCCTGTTTGAACAGTATGCGAGTAGAATAACCAGAAGGTTTAAGGAAGAGTGAATGGGTTACCAGCGTAATCTCAATCTTGTGGTGTTTTTTTTTTTTTTCTTCTTCTTCCTTAACAATGACAACAGGTATCATCCTGGGAACACACAGGGAGAAGGGAGCTTACACCTTCTGGTCTTACGCACAGGGTTTTCCTCTGGCCACCAGCTCCATCCTTAGCTGGAAGTTTTGCCACGTGGTGCACAAAATCATGCGTGACGGGCACCCAAATGTAAGGCACCTCACTCTTCCTGTTACCAATCCCTGTATAACTCCAGCTGCTGCAGCCTCATGAGAGGGACATAAAGATTAATAAAGACATGAGCAATAGGAGTGTGAACCTAAAAACTCAAACTTGTTAGAGAGGATTAATCAAATCTGCTTTAGTGAGCTCCTCGAGACCTTTTTTTAAATGCTAAAACACAACAAATTTAAATTGACCCATTTCCCAAAACAACTGATTTGTTCAAAACGAGCAGGATTCTGTGTGTTATCAGTTGTTTATTCAAGGTTTCACCTCCACAGGTTCTACAGGACTGCATGAGACATCACAGTACTTTAGTTGAAACTGGAAAACTATGGGTGAGTTTTAGAATATTTTCGACAGTATTTTTTATTTTTTTTTTCCCTTTCAATTTCACAACTTAATTTTTGCTTTTCTGCTCTTGTGGTTTCCAGGGCCACCTCCATGACAAATATGGGCAGCTGGTAGCTCTTTATACCAATCTGCTCGGCACAAAGCTGGAGTTTCATGTGAAGGTAAATGTGTCTTTGGACATTTTTCATACACATGTAATACAACGGTACTGAAGAAATTCACATTGTTAATGGGGATTGGCCATAAACCTCTTAAATTGCACCTCAATGCAGCATTCAGAAATCCCACCAAACCTGGAGGTCACGGATGAAGTTCTGGAGCGCACTGCTGGAACGGACATTAATAATGTGTGAGTAGTAAACACAGTAAATGTATGTCAGAAGTACGTGTTAAACCTTGTCTTCTCCACCACAAGCTCAGCTGTTTTCATCCAACTTTATTCATAACAACAGACATCCTCACTGCTGTTTCATTTCAGAGAGTGGCGCCTCATTTCTGTGTAACGAAGGTATCAACTTCTCTCTTGCAGGTTCCAGCTCACAGTGGAGGTGTTTGATTACCTGGACACAGAGCTGCGGCTGGCTGAGACAGGTAAACACAAACTCCTCCCACCTTTTCCCTATCCTGCTTTCCTAGCAGGAGAAACTTGAGCTACAGTCGAGGGCTGCTGCTTGCTGACATGATCTTTTTACTCACAAAAAGCCAGGAGCCTTTTAAGAAAGGCTTCTCGTGAGCAGGTCTTGGTCCGCCTGTTTTCACACAGACTTTGGTCACATTTTTATTTTTAAAATGTGACCGCAGAAGAGGTCTATTTTCACCCCTCGTTTCCATGTTTTTGCACTGATGAGGAAATGCCTGCAATTAAAGCACTTTAAAGTGACTTCCTCCTGTTGGGCAGTAATGGTTCCTCCCAGGCCTCCAGGGTGGAAGCCCTGGATCAAAACACTATAAACAAATTTTGCTGCTGTATTGTGAATGTGATGTGGTCGCAATGTCTGTGTAAACGCGGTGTTTTGGTGTCATATGCACGAAATCTCTTTAGCCGTGTTTACACGTTGGAGAAAGTGTTTGTAGCTGTGGTTTCACCTGTCAGCTGAGTCTCTCAAATCAGACTTTATTCTACCAGTAGTGTTCTGTGTCCGTTAAAGCCCCACAAGGAGCGTTCATCAATTATTCAATGAGGCACTGAAATCTTTTAAAAGAGACCAGCCTTTAAAGGGCATCGCATATACTTTACAGATATGTCTAAAATGAAAGTGAACGGGTGAATGTTTAGTAAGCGACTGAAAATCCACATTAAGGAAAATTAAATGCTGTCTGTGCCCCTGCCTCTGATTTCTCTCCTAGTAATCCGGCAGCTGAACACATCCATCGCCATCTCCTCTCTCACGTCAGGCCAGTGTCGCCTGGCCCCACTCATCCAGGTCATCCAGGACTGCAGCCACCTCTACCACTTCACCGTCAAGCTGCTTTTCAAGCTGCACGCCTGTAAGGGTGGTGGTTACCCAGAAAAATGATTTCATCATCACAAGGCTCTGAAATCTGAGGAAAACATTCAGAATGTCACTGAAGTATACAAGATATGACTCTTAATGCCTCATCATTTCAGGTCTCCCAGCGGATACCTTACAAGGACATCGCGATCGTTTCCATGACCAGTTCCGCAGGTAACTTACTGAGTAAAGAGTGACTGCATCACAAGACCTTTTATTTTAAATCCAATGAAGTTTGAAACATAAGCTTGCCACACCCAATCCCTGCAGGTCTTTAAGCCAATGTAAATGTAACCATCCCCCACCTTTTTGTTAGTATTTGTTCGCTGCTGTATTCACAGCCTCTAGTTCAGATAAAGTTGTCCAGTGATTATTCATCCCAAACTGTGTATTTTTAAGCTTATCTATTGCTTCATTTCACTTTTAGAACAAAGGACACAGTTTGCCTTATCTGCAGTATGCTATATGACCCCCTCCAAAAAAAGCCACCCATAGGTGTTAAGGAATAAATTTAAAATTTGACCAACCTGAATCTGTATGATGTGTATTTTTTGAGTTTTAAATTGAGGTGTTAAACTTGTGTCTCTCGTGTCACACAGCCTGAAGAGCTTCTTCAATAAAACCAGAGACATGCTGTTCTTCAAGAGGCTGATCCAGATCCCCAGGCTGCCTGATGTAAGAGCACAGAGGGACAGGGAGCCTCCATTTTTGGATATCATAGGCTTAATAATAATCCTGACACTGTTACTGCTGCCTGCAAACTGGGGAAATTAACAGACTCTTTGCGTAGACTCCTTTGTTCTGTTGAAATTTGTAAAAAAAAAAAAAAAATTTAATTTAAAAAAAAAAAAAAAAATACAATGTTAGTTTAGACCTTTAAAGCAAAATTTTAGTTTCTGCTTCATTAGATCATGATGGCATACTGTTACTTGTTTCAGTACCTAATGTATGTGCTCCTCTGCAGTCCCCACCTAATTTCCTGCATGCAGCCTCACTGGCCAAACACGTCAAGCCAGTAGTGGTCATTCCTGATGACGATGAATCTGAGCAACAAGACGAGGATGATGATGACCCAGAGCCACTCATCGAGGTCAGCGACGTTTCAACATCGAGCATCCAGACACAGCCACAGGTATGGTACACCAGTTACTTTTTACTGATGAAACTTTTTGTCATATATGTGTTCATGAATATGTATTTTTGTTCCTCAGCAGATGGACATATTTGATCAGGCATTTGGACCACCAAATGGAGGCTTTGATGACAGGTGAGCCAGATTCTTTTATTCCTCTAACCTGTGATTTTAATTTTTTTATTTTTTTATTTTTTAAATGGTTTGGTTCTTGCTTGTGACGGTGGCTTCTTTTGTCTGGCAGAGATCTCCAAATTGACAGCTTGAAGTCAGAACTTGAGCTTTTGAGAGCAGAACTTGAGAGAGTCAAAGCTGAGGTAAGGACTTTTGAGAAGCCTTTTGCTTGAGTTTCCAACTATTTTCTGTGTAAGCGACATCTGAGGAGCACGATTATCTGTGCATAAAGGAATCTGGGTCATGTGTTGGGTGGATGCAAACGCTGCTCCCAACATGTAGAATGTGGCAAGTAGCCTCTGAACAGGAAGTGACGGCAACCCACTTGACATCACAGATACAACCCCTGCTTGCAACCTCTTGCTTTTTTTTCACCACCCCTTCACACTTCCGTGTTTTGTTTTGTTTTTTTACTCTCTGCAATTCTGCAAAAGAAATTAATTAGAATTTTAATAATCTATCATTATGTTTCATAAACTGTTTGGAAACCCATGAAAGCGTCTCCTGAATTTAAATCTCTGCTCCCTTCCTGAAGGCTCAACGCTACATCACACAACTCAAGTCCCAAATCAACAGTTTGGAGGCAGAGCTAGAGGAGCAGCGAATGCAGAAACAACGTGCCCTTGTGGAAAATGAACAGCTGCGCATGGAACTGGAGGCAACCCGCCACCGAAACGCCGAACACGAGAGCCTACAGACCACCTTCATAGAGGCAGACAGTAAGACGTTCGATTCGCACTCTCGTTCAGAAAGGGCTTTTATCGTGAGCAGGATAACACACGCATTTCTCTTCTCTGTACAGAAAGGGCACAGGCCACAGAGCAGCGGTACAACAAGCTGAAAGAGAAGCACACAGAACTGGTGACCAGCCATGCAGAACTACTCCGAAGGGTACCGACAGACTCCAGACCCGCCCAGAGTTGTTTGCTTTCAGTTACATGTCGGCACCTGGCTGTGTGTAGTAACAGTAAATGTGTTAATGTGCTAACAGAGTGCAGACACAGTGAAGATGCTGTCAGCAACCCAGCAGACCCAGGAGGAAGTGGAGAGGAACAAACAGCAGCTGTCCTTTGAGGTGGATCGGATAAAACAGGACGCTGATATGAAGGTTGGTGCTGCTTTGCTACAGGAACATGGATATATATATATATATATATATATATATGTGTGCACAGTGAAAATGAGTACACCCCTGTTGAAAAGTAACATTTTGAACAATATTTTAATACACACACAAGTTATTCCCAAAACGTGCATAGAGTAAGTTTAATACAACATCTGTTCAGCTTACAACAGAAAAGAAAGGTCAATAATATAACTTAAATGACATATTTGTCCATTTTTGTGAAATTATGCTGGTGCAAAAGTGAGTACACCCCTATGTTAAACTCCCTGAGAATGGGCCGTGTTGGCCCGAAATGTCATGAAATGAAAAGGCATTAAAAGGGAGGTCATCGTTGTGCGTTTCATCCTTGCCTTACATTGAAATTTTACATTTTGAGTCTGCACCAGGCTAAAAGAGACGTGTGTGAGATTTGACTGAAATCCTATGGAGAGTATCATGATCTGCTTCAGTAGTCACAGTACATGTTGACAAGCATGTTTCTTTTGGTGAAATTCAGCTTCCTACTGTTGATGGCATCCATACAGCCCCAAACCATGTCACTCCCACTACTATGCTTGACTTTAAGCATGGGGCACTTTTCTTTGTACAAATCACTTTTTACCACCACACATGCTTGACACCATCGAAAGCAAATTTGTTCATCTTGGTGTCATCAGATCACAGGACATGGTTCCAGCAATCCATATCCTTAGTTTGTTTGTCTCTGATGAGACAATGATAAACAAATTTGCTTTCGATGGTGTCAAGCCTGTGTGGTGGTAAAAAGTGATTTGTACAAAGAAAAGTGCCCCATGCTTAAAGTCAAGCATAGTAGTGGGAGTGACATGGTTTGGGGCTGTATGGATGCCATCAACAGTAGGAAGCTGAATTTCACCAAAAGAAACATGCTTGTCAACATGTACTGTGACTACTGAAGCAGATCATGATACTCTCCATAGGATTTCAGTCAAATCTCACACACGTCTCTTTTAGCCTGGTGCAGACTCAAAATGTAAAATTTCAATGTAAGGCAAGGATGAAACGCACAACGATGACCTCCCTTTTAATGCCTTTTCATTTCATGACATTTCGGGCCAACACGGCCCATTCTCAGGGAGTTTAACATAGGGGTGTACTCACTTTTGCACCAGCATAATTTCACAAAAATGGACAAATATGTCATTTAAGTTATATTATTGACCTTTCTTTTCTGTTGTAAGCTGAACAGATGTTGTATTAAACTTACTCTATGCACGTTTTGGGAATAACTTGTGTGTGTATTAAAATATTGTTCAAAATGTTACTTTTCAACAGGGGTGTACTCATTTTCACTGTGCACTGTATGTATGTATGTGTATATATATATATATATATATATATATATATATATATATATATATATATATATATATATATGCTTATTGCTGTTGTAGTTGGAAGAACAGAAGTTTGAGATGGAGAGGCTGAAAAGAGAGCTGGAAGAGAAGATGGCAGAAGTGATGCGCATCAAGGCGACTCTGCAGAACAGCGAGAAGGTGAGTCTGCATTTGTAAAAACCCTAATTATGCCCAGCTAATTCATTATCATGTAGTACTCAGAGGCACAAGGCATTTCTGGAAGGACTTTCCCTCCAACACTCCATTCTCAGCCATCTGTCTCTTCTGGCCCTCCTCATCACTCTGTGTTTTCGCCAGGGTTCGGAGCAAATGAACAGCTCAATGACGGCTCTGCAGGCTGAGAAGGAGCGTTTGATGCGATCTGTGAGTGAGAAAGAGGCGGAGCTGTCATCTCTCCGGTCGGCGGCACAGGTGCAGCAGTCATCACTTCAGCAGGAGCGAGAGAGGAGCGGCAGGGAGCTGGGAGAGCTGCAGGGCAAGCTGAAGGAGAAGGTCAGTCAGGACACTGGAGCCCAGCTCGGGGCATGAACGGCACATTTGTCTTCTCTGTTGGCACTTACTCAATCGTTTTGATATTGAAATTTTCCTGTTGGGTGAAGTGGGCATTAATTACTATTATTATTTATCTACTAAAGTCGCTGGACTCTGACTTTTGTTGTTTTTTACTGCAGCCTGAGTCATTGAGTGAAGAATAAGCACTCTTATGTTTTTCTAACAATCTTATCCAAACCATCAGCTGCCTTTGTTTCCGCTAGCACTAACATTTGGCAAACACTATACTTGGCCAGTATCCAAAGGGGGAAGTCTTGCATGAGCAATGGCATGCATAGCATTTGAAACTTTTCATGATAATGTTTAAGATATGCAGAGCTATTTTTTTTTTAACTAGTCAAAAATGGGTTAAAGATCTCCATGCTTTATGTTGAGGCATCAGAATAAAGTTATAGATGTCAAGGGAGGGGCGGGGAAATCGGACAAGTCTTTATTTTCCAAAAACGACAGAATTTAATGTGTGATGTTAATTCTGGATTAATATAGAAATGTATTTATAGATAGAAGAATGTTTTTGCACTTGCATGTAGACAAATCAAGAGGAACAGATGAAGAAGAAGCTTCTGGAGGAGCAGTTTGCTTTACTCCAGGGTACCATCACAGAGGCTGAGAACATCATCCAAGATGCTGTCGCCAAGCTGGATGATCCCCTCCACGTACGCTGTACCAGCTCTCCAGGTCTGACGGCTGTTCTGTTGTTTATAACCACAATAAACAGATTCTAAAGAAATTTTAAAACAAGAATTTGAAAATGTCTAGAATTAAGAATATGTGGATTAGCTAGTTGCTCTTTTACAGCATTGTATCTACTATCTCTATCTCCTCTGATTTTTCTCCAAACACAGATTACCTCATAAGTCGGGCAGAGGCCACGCTGGGCTCCATCGACAAAATGAAGAAGGGGCATGCAGATTATCTGACTAACATGGAAGGTAAACTTCCTCAGCTTCTGATTTTGCCTGATCCAGTTAACCTCACGACACTGTAATTTTTGTTAGGTTTTATAACGTGACCTGCTGCTCTCTTACTGTATGCTCTTGTAACCAGATGCTGGAGGGCTGCTGAGGGCTCTGACCCAGTTCTCCCACTTGGCTGCAGACACGATTATTAATGGAAGTGCTACAGCGCACATGGCACCCACAGACCATGCAGATCGTAAGAAACATTCTCTTTTAGATAGTACATTCCCAACATTTATTGGCATGCAAAACCAATCCTACATTTAATTTTTCTATGTCCAGCTCTGTAGAAGCAGCATTATTAAAAAATATCTCTGCCCTTTGACCCTCTGCAGGACTGACGGAGAACTGCAGAGGCTGTGCCTTGCAGAGTGTGCAGTACCTGAGGGAACTGAAGTCCAAGACCACCCTCCAGAGAGCAGACCCAGCCTCCATTCGCATTATCATACAGAAGATCATGCACTTGGGTCAGGTGAGACAAAACACAGCGTTTAAGTTAATAAAGACCGATTAGGGCCCCTGAAAGGGGCAACTGTCTGCAGAAACCTCATGTAGATCTGCTTCAAACAAACCAGGGCTGCATATAAGAGTTTATTTAGCCCTTTTAATATTTCATACCGCTTCTTGTTTGAAGTAACAACAAAAGGTAACCCACAGGTATTATGTTTCATCCTAAATTAAATTACGGTAAAGCTAAATGAACTAACCCTAAAATTGGAAAAAAAATTCGACTGGACTTCATGCGAGTGGATCTAGTATTACTGATGGATTAACTAACTACCTTACTGCTATTAAAGAGAAGGACATAAAATGTTTAAAAATAAATAAACAAACTCTCCTGAATCTGTGGATTGTAAACTGAGTAAGGAGCATATTGAACCAAGCTGATAATCGGTCATCAGGCATGTCTGGAGCATCTATGTATGTCTGTTCATCAGCTGTTTTTTGCAGCTGATTCAACTTGTAGAATAGCTGTTTTGGCTATCATGGAGAGAGAGCTCACTGTCGTTGACTGTTCAGCGTGGTGGGAAGAAAGGTGGGCGGCAGTGACGACAGGAAGTTGACGCCTATCTTAACATGTCTCAGACACAATTTCTTCGTTCTGCGTCATCTTAATTTCTCCAAAACAACAAACAAGAAAATGTCAATGTGGAGTGAAGAAATTGAAGAGAACAATCATGACTCGGGAGGCGAGCTCTGTTTAACATAATGAAAAACACAGAGCACGTGCTGCTATGTTTATTTGTTTATTTCTAAATCTACATTATCTTCTAATTTCTCTTAATCTATTACGTGCTACTTCCATCTGCTTCAGCGCGGGCAAGCTTTATCTTCCTGTGCAGGCACAGATAGGTGTGTGTGTGTGTTTTATAGCACCCAGTACCGGGCCTCTCGTCAGTGTTGTTTCTTTACGTCGACTTGATATATTACAGCCCGAACAGCCGGCGTCTTCACACCCAACATTAGCAGTGCACCAGCTCACACCTTGTGGTAGAAAGCGTCTCGAATGAGCGCTCGTGGTCAAAAAGAAAAACACACTCGAATGACACGCAAAACATTTTGTGTGAAGTATATATGCAGTGTGTTTAGAGTTGGTTAAACACAAAATAAATTATTTCTTGACACCAGACAGAAAAGCCACTAAAGCAAACCTTGCTGCTGCTTACTAAGAGGCAAGTCGGTTGAACAGTCAGTCCTTCACTATGGCCCAGGCCCCTTCTAATACACACTACCAAAAGCATGTGGCCCTGGCCCTGGTCATCTCTGCATGTGGTCTGAGTAATGAGAGTAATGTGCTCTGCATTCAAAGTGTTCTTATGCTGTGGGTGGAGTTGCCAAGTCACGCAAGTGATTTTTTTTAAAAAAAAACAAAAAAAAAAACATTTTTATGAGATTATATTTACGATTTAGTTTGCAAGGCTTCTACTTGAGGCTCGGTTATTTGAAGGTTGTGCAGTGTTCAGAATGTTTTGAGACTTATAATGAATGTCTAGTTTGTCATGTTTCACTATTATCATGTGTTTTAACTCCTTGTATTTTCCTTTTATTATTATAACTAATCGTTTTTCCCAATTTTCCCAGGAGCTGCGGCCGAAAGGAATGGATATTCGTCAGGAAGAGCTGGGGGATCTGGTCGACAAAGAAATGGCTGCAACATCCGCAGCTATTGAGGAGGCCGTCCGCAGGATTGATGTAAGTATTGTACATCTTACCGTACTTTAGAATATATTTTTGTATATGCTATTTTTCATCTTCAATGAACAGACCTATAACTTTGTACAGTTTTTTCTATTGTAGACTATAATTGTCATATATGGTTTGGAATTTAGGAAATGATGAATCAGGCAAGAAAAGACACATCAGGAGTTAAACTGGAAGTCAATGAAAGGTTTGTTCTTTATGGATTTTGTGTATCTAAATCAATTTGTTAAACTCTTTGTAATGGAAATGGAAATGTTCTCATTAGGCCAGTAATTTTATTTCTAACTTAGATTAAATCCCTGTTCCACTGTTTTTTCGATCTTTTTTCCAGAATCCTTTTCAGCTGCACTGATCTGATGAAGGTACCGTGCTGCTCTTTCTTTTAACTAATTTTCAAAATACCATAGACTTTCCAACATGCTGTATATTCTCTTTCATCCTAATCCCAGGGAACATATGTGGGATGTTTTTTTGTCTTCTTCTATCTCTCTGTCACTCTCCCACTCTCCCTCAGGCTATCCGCATGCTGATCGTAGCATCCACAGAACTGCAGAAGGAGATTGTCGAGAGTGGGAGGGTGAGTCATCCTGCTCGAAATTTGAATCCAAAAGAGGCAGCTTATTATTTCCTTTTGAATGTGATGTGAGCTGTTTTGTTCCATTCAGAAATATTATCTAACTGAGCTGACATTTTCCTCCTGAAGGGTGCAGCAACTATGAAAGAGTTCTATGCTAGAAACTCTCGCTGGACTGAGGGACTCATCTCTGCTGCCAAGGCTGTTGGATGGGGAGCCACAGAGATGGTGTAAGTTCCAGTTTATATTCTTGCTTTACTGTTATCAAACTCATGCGTCAGGACACACCAGGGAACAATCTATCGATGTTAAAATGGTGTGTGGCATCTTAACTAACACAGTGATTAGACGTGCTGAAGAATTATCATGTCTTAACCTTCACAGAGAGTCTGCTGATAAAGTGGTGCTGCACACGGGCAAATACGAGGAGCTGATTGTCTGCTCTCATGAGATCGCTGCAAGCACAGCGCAGCTTGTCGCTGCCTCCAAGGTAATTGTCTAATTTGTGAGAAGGTAATGGTATAATTTGCACTTTTGTTCATGTCCTTTAAAGTAATGGCTCTTAAATTATGTACTTTTGTAAGGTGGGAGTATGACTGAAACATTCTTTTGTTGTAAGTTAACCAAATAAAAGTTATAATACAATTGTTTGCTTTGCCATTAGAGTCATTAGAGTCTTGAAAGTTTCAGCAGCACCATAATAATCTCCCTTCAGACATATTTACATCTATATGCCAACTGCGATGGGAATGTTTTTGCCAGTGCAACCAATTGCAACTTTACAAATGATTAACTCATCAATGTCTTATGTGTCTAAAGTTATTAAGGATTGTTCAACAATGATAACTACCATCATTTGAATGTTCCTTGGGAGGGAAACTTTTTAATAACCTGAAAGCTGCCTCAGTGACCACATTTTTACACAATTGATTGATTTTACTTTGAGCTGATTGCTGGTAGTCGTTAGTCTAATGGTAACAAAGTAATATCTACCCAGTGCTTTGATTCTGAAGACCAAAACTACTAAAATGTGTCGGAACTGCTTCCCTGCACTGGAACTTTTTACTTTAACTTTTACTATTTTTATTCTCTTGTATATTATTTAGATATCTTTATACTGTTATATCTTTTGTGTATCCAAAGCCAAGGGCTCCTGAACTAAATTTCATTATGCGTGCATAGGGACAATAAAGATTCTTGATTCTTGATTCTTCAGACTTGGAACAGGGGAGTCAAAAAGAGAGTTACCCAAAGGTTTCCACTAAACCTGCCATCAGGAAATCACCCCTGGTCTCACTTTACCACTCTCCTTTGCTCTCAGGTTAAGGCCGATCGCAACAGTATAAAGCTGTCAGGCCTCCAGCAGGCTTCTCGCCATGTCAATGAGATGGCAGCTAATGTGGTGGCCTCCACAAAGACGGGCCAGGAGCATCTGGAAGACAAAGGCGAGCACAGTTCGATTACGTGTACAAAACAATCACAAACTGTGATGAGCATCTGCCTAATATTTCTGTTTATACGCCTCAAATGAGCAGATACCATGGACTTCTCTGGGATGTCCCTCATCAAGTTGAGGAAAGAAGAGATGGAGTCACAGGTGAGTTGTCTTACTTAAACATTAACGGGTCATTGTTCCTCATAATCGCAGTGAAGCATCGCCTGAAACAATCTCTTCTAATGACATTGGCCTTCAACTTTTTGTTTTTAGTGACCTGTTTGTTTCTCTACTCAGGTGAAAGTGCTGGAATTGGAAAGTCAGTTGGAGAATGAGCGCCTACGTTTGGGTGAATTGAGGAAAAAGCACTACGACGTGGCTGGAGTTCCCTCGGTACAGATTCCTGAGGGGAACGGCGAAACGCACTCGCTGGTCCATCCCGTCACTATGTCACCGAAACCCAGCAAGCCTGCTCTCATGAAGAAACCTGCGCTGGCACAAAAGCCCAACATCCCACCCAAAGCCTTGGTAAGGTTTATGAAGAGCTGAATGATGGGAAGAAAAAAAAAAAAAAGCTTGACTTGTTGGTAACTCTTCTCTGTTCTTTTTATGTTGCAGTTTAAGTAAACACTTGAACAGAGGACGAGAATGAAACACTACAGGATGGCTGGATCTAGAAAAGAGACGGATTGCCTTTTTGTGAACAAATAGTTCCTTTAAGTTGCATACTGACAATCCTCTGTGTCATCCTGCTTCTGTTTTCCTTTACTTCTTTGTTTGTTTTCCGCCAAGATGGACCAGAAGCCTGTTCTTTTTTTTTTTTTTTTTACCCTCGATGCCTGTAGAGGATACGCTGTCTTTGTCCCTTCGTTTTTAATGTAAATACACATTTAAGGTATTACCCTTTATTTTAATCTCTGGCATTAAAAACAAAAGTATAATTATTTTCTTTTAAACTATTTGAAAATCTTCTTTTTTTGCATTGCTAATTTTTTAACTGATTAAGTACTAGTGCTCCTTTTTTTTTTTTTTTTTTAATTTAGAACATGAACATTAATAATGACCACAAATCAACAGCATATCTTGTACTTGTAGGTCAGCAGTGAGTTTTATCAAGTTTAGAGCATACCTTTTTGCACACTGTTTTGAACGTTCACTACAGAGGAGTCACGTTTTTTCTGAATGTACACTTTGCTGTATTGTTATTTATGTTGTGCTGGGTGGTTAACGAAACGGAAGAATCGCCAATTGTGCGTCTATATTGCTGCAAAGGGTTGACATACCTCTTGCTTTGCAAAATAGCTTTTTCCTCAACAATACAAAATTATCTCAGAGGCCTTTTAAATGTATTTTACCAGTGCATTAAAATATACCTGTAAACATATACAGTCTGTATAGGAGAGTGCAACTCACACTACACTTATCTCTTGAATGTCACATCATGAAAGGAGAACCTGGAAACTATGTTAAAGTTTATAGATAGACTTGATGCTTGCACAAAGATATTGGATTTAGGTGTCCTCGATTATCAAATGCTTCTTGTAGGCTGAATACAAAGGTTTAGGGTTAGTTTTTCCACATCATCTATTTGTTCAAGTCCTCTTTGCCTCTGGGAGCCTTTCTTACAGGGTCTTAAAATGCATCTTTTTATGTTCTGTCCTTTCCTCTGCACAAAATGTCTTTATACACTCAGATCTATTAATATATTTTAGTAAATATACTGGTGGTTTATCCTTGTAAGAAGTGTAAATGTCAGACAAATAAACAATAAATGTGTGATTTAGTGTGGCGTTTTGTTGTTTAATTTCTGAATTTATTTTTATATTTATTTATTTATATATATATATATATAAAAAATAATGTGTGTGTATATGTGTTATGTTGGGTATAATTTCTCAAAGCCATTATTGACCAAATCCTTTAGCAGATAATATACAGTTTAGTTCAAGTTAAACAGAACTGTGTCAGGCCAGAAGGATTAAAAGTTGACTATTTAGAGCCTGTAACTAAAATTGCTAAAAAGAACTGTACTAATAATAAGTTTTAAAAATATTTTTAAATACGTAGCAAATGTTTGTATTTGATCTTGTATTTCAATTGATTTAAACACATTTTGTTGTATGTATTGTTTAAAACTTGTACCCTTAAGTTCTAGCGACTTATATTGGAGGGATATTTTAAAAGCTAAATGATGAGCATAGAAGGTTATGTACTAACATTTTGACATGCGCAGTAGAACTTTGGCAGGAGGATTGCTACCTTTAAAAGCGATTGTAAAAATCAGAATTTCTTCAAACTTCTCTGCGAGCAGCAGCTGTCGAAGTGCGATGACTTAAAGTAACATGATTAGTCTACGATTCACAGGTTAATGTATCTTTAATAGGGTGTTCTTATTGTTATTCTGTGGTAACATTAGGCGTTCTTGCCTCGCCTGTCAACAATAATTTATTCAGTCAACAAAAAACTCGTATCATTAGTTTGTTTACTCTTCCCCAGTGCTGCACATTAAGTACTTTTGTCGTTGAGCTTGGCTGATTGAGACGTCCCACAAAAACAAAAAAGCTCTTTAAACGAAACGTTATTGGTGTGATGATAATGCAATGGAAACGTTGAAATGTACGACTTTTCGTGGGAACTTGAATGCAGCATCAGAGTTGGCTTACTGGTAAAGTTTAAACCGTCAACAAACTCCAACAAGTTGTCTGTACGTCCAAATGCGCTTCAGCTGGCTTCTGTTAACTCATTTTTTCACAGTTGGTATGAGCCTGCTCAGAGTGTCGGAGGTAACAGAGTTATGTTGAAGGCCGAAAGTGTAAATAAAAAAGCGCAGAACATACAGAGACCTACGTTATGTCAGCGCTGGACAGACCCGCGGCGGAGCTCACCGTCATGGATGTGTACGACATAGCGGCGGTGCTCGGGCACGAGTTTGAGCGGGTCATAGATAAATTTGGCTGCGAGTGTCTGGTCAAGGTGGTGCCTCGAGTGGTGAGGGTGCTGGAGCTACTGGAGGCATTGGTGAGCCGGGGAGCCGCTGGACAGGAGGCCGAGGATCTGCGGAGAGAGCTGGACAGACTGCGCCAGGAGCGGAGCGACAGATATGAGCAAGAGAGGAAGCATCAGACGGTCAGTACTGCACCCCTTTAACAAGCCCAACGACCCCGAGAGCGCAGATGTGTTTTGGTTATCTCTTTATTTGTCGTATGTGTTCGTTTCACTCTGCCTGCTTGTGCTTATCTGGTGGACTTGTCTGACAAACTGTATGATTTGTTTGTGCAGCTGCCTGTCTGTCAGTGTGCTTTGTAATATCTGAAGGTGAGCAAACACACTTTGGATCTGCAGTGATAACTCTTATGATTGACTCCTTCCTTACAACTTTCAAATGATGTAGCTTATCAATTATAACTAGAAAATGTTGCAGTGTAGCGAATAAACTTTAAACTGGCTTAACTCTCTTTTTTTTTTTAGTTTAACTACTCACGGGTTAATCAGCTGGGTGTGATCGCTACATCCACTAATTGATGGCACATTTTTAGCACCAAAGGCAATATCGCACAATGCATATAAATGAAAACTGATAAATGAATTAATGATAATGCTAATAAATGCATGAGGAAACACTTGCCTGTGCGGATGTTATCTGTGTTTCTTTATGTTTCCCTGTATCTTTTGTGCTCAGGAGTTGGAGCAGGTGGAGGATGTATGGAGGGGTGAAGTCCAGGACCTGCTGTCTCAGATCACCCAGCTTCAGGCAGAGAACAAGAGGCTTTTGGTGAGCCTCTCTCTCAAAGAGTCCCCCATCACAGAGGAGGACCTTCAAAAACACGAGGGTGGGTCGTCTGCTGCAGCTACATCTCTCTGCCACAGATTTGATCGTGGCCATAATGTGACCGCTACCCAGGAGATACTTTTCATTATGTCAGTGCCATTCAATAAAAGTATCTATGAGTGCAGTTCCATTTATTCAGCGATGACACGCAACCGTCCTGTTGTGCAGTGTTGAAGTGATTTGGATCCGAACCAAACCCTCAATGGGTTTCTGCCTTTGTCCACGACTCACTTCTGCAAGTTTCCTGAAAGTTTCATTGAGCTTAGGAGTTGTTGTTTCACTTTTCTGTCAAGTCACTCAGATCACCTTGGTGATAGAATAAAAGAGCCCGGTATGGGATTGGCGTGTCATATCTGCACCAGGTGATACCCTGTGTTGGGGGTATCAGCTGAGAAATTGTAGGGTTGGTGCATCTCTCCATGAACAATATACAAAACATGTTGAATGCATACAAAGTATATAGTTCGATAATTAGAATAAAAGCTCACTCTGGACTGTCGTCTGCTGCCTTTGAAGTCTTGCACCAAAGTCAGATTGTGCGTTATCTGGATGACTCGGGTTACTAAAATCAGCACAGATTTGCTTTGGGTTAATTTATCATCTGCTGAATGTTACCTTGTACAGTCACACTGCATTGCACAGTAAGTATAAATACATGCTTGCTCGTTGTTTGAGTTGAAGTAGGCCATGAAGACACACATCTTGAGCTTGTGGGAGAGACTATTTTTGAACCAGTACAAAATATAACTCTTGTGTGAACCTCATGTTGAGTGCAGCTGCACTTACAGTCAGGGCTGCAACACACACACACACACACACAGAGATTATAAACCAAATGAGGGGGGAACTGCATGACATTATTACTTTCCCCACTGATTTAGTTATTAATTTATTATTGATGATATAACAAATGCTTTTATACCAAGAAGAAACCCAAGCAGGCCTGAAAGAGACCAGATACTAAAAGGTTTTGAATACTGTAACTTTCATACACTGATTTACCAGCCTTTGTGTCACTTCCAGGGACCTGATACTTTTTTTTTGTTGTTGTTTTTTTTAGATATTGCAATCATCTCTACTCGTCACAGAGTTGCAAAGTTTCTGTTGAGTGGACTCTTTGCTGTGATTTATTAAGAATTAGATAATTGATGTTCCTTAATTGCATGTTGAAACTTCAAATGTTCAGACTTTAGGAATCGAATATCTGAAAATGGTTGCTGTTTGATAGAAATTGAAGCTTTGTTAACTGTTGAATTTATTGATGGTATAGTTTTGGTCTGAATACGCTCGTATAACTTGTGGTTATTGTTTTCATAACAGCAGGTATGTCAGAGAAAGAAAATGAAGTGATGAAGAAGCTGAAAGACTTGGTGAATAAACAGAGGGATGAGATCCGGGCTAAAGACCGCGAGCTGCTGCGAAGAAACGAGGAAGTTGAAGCAGTAAGGATTTAATCTGTGTACATCACCGCTCCCTGAAAGATGCGTAGTCTGCAAATTACCATCTTTTATTAAACACCTTATCTTAATAACAGCTCCAGATGCAGCAGCATCGGCTGATGAGGATCAACCAGGACCTTCTTCACAGGGTAGGAGTGATGGAGGCTCAGGGCAAAATGGTGATTCAGCAGAGGGCTGAGCTGGAGGCTGCCGCTCAGGCACGGCAGCAGGAGCTGGGAGCTCTGCAGCTGGAAGTCACAAGGCTGACAAAAGAGCTGCAGGAGAGAGAACTTGAGAGAAAACTTGCAGAAATAGAGGAGTTACCTCTGTCAAGGTGTAAGATGTCTTCACCACCACCATCACCACCCCCACCCCCACTGATAACTGTAAGAAAAGAAACTGTTGGACTGTTAAACCACGAAGACAATGTTCAATAAATGTCTTGGCGTTTTCCTAATCACCTGTTTTGTGTCACAAATCCAGCCTGCAGCAACAACAATTTCTAACTCTGTGAAACCACAGTCGGTGTGGGTGGAGTGTGCAGAGGACCCCGGCTTTGTGGCAAAGTGCTTTGAGAGTGACAAGAGTCTTTCCTTTCTACCAAAGTCTGCACATGGAGAGAAGAATGAGGAAAACTTTGACCAAGATACAGACACGGCAGCACAGTTGCTGGTAACATCTCCTTTCAGTCTTCCATGTGCCGTTCACATTATTACTGTGGTTCTAGCCGAGGTTGCCGAACAGACCATGTTTTACTCTTTGATGCTTTGTATATCAGCTTCCAATGTAATTCTTCTGTTTTATTGTTACATCGACCTGATTATTAAAATAGCTGTGCTACAACACCAGCGATCAAAGCTAAAAATCCCGTTTCAAGATGCCAGAGCAGATCATTAAACTTCACCAACAACACATCCAGATTATTATCACTGCCTCTTTTTGGTTGGGCCGGGAAATTCTCAGCTACCTGCTTTATTATTAGTGTTCATGCCGTGATGGGCAAAGGCTGATTGTGCGTATTCAATGCAGAGCGGATCGGCTGATAAAGAACCAGAGGAGGAGATTGAGAGCCCAGATGAGGCGTCGGACAAACCTCGGTTCACCCTGCAGGAGCTGCGGGACGTCCTGCAGGAGAGGAATGAACTCAAAGCCCAAGTTTTCATGCTCCAGGAAGAGCTGGTATATTACAAAAGGTACGATTTGGTCGCAAACTATAGATTTTAATGTTTTCTAAGGCTTTAATGCGAAACCTGACCTTGTGTCTCAGTGAGGAGTTTGAGGATGACATCAGTCCCATTGTTTCTGCTCCATGTTATCCACTGTACTCAACTTCAACTGATCAGCCCGAATCAGGAATAAGACGCTTGTGAGTAAGGAGTTTTGACACTACGCAGAGTTTAGCCAGCACTTCAAATCCTGTTTTTGCTTTATAAATCCAGAATTGATTGTCCATGAATCCGTAAAATAAATGTGAAAACTTGTTTTTTCAATATTGATTGTCACTTTGATTAACAAATCATATAATACCAACCACAATGTTTTTTTTGTCTTCACTCTAACTCTGAATTTCCCTGCTGTCCTCTGTGTGTCACCGCTCCCTTTTGTCTTCTTTCCTCTCTGGCCAGGATCTTCACTGCCATAATGCCAATGGTGGCAGCTGGTTTGATCACAGATGATCCCACATTGCTGCCAATCAGAAGACTTGTTTCCTTTGTATAATGATGTATTTAAATTCTTTCTTATTTTTTATCACCATCTCAACAGTTTGCCAACGAACAAATTTGTTTAACTGGCTCAATGGCGGCATTACTCAGTTATTATAAATGAACTGGTCTTATGTTCATACACTTAAAACCATGTTAGATTATACTGTGTTGTCATGGCTGTGTTCTCAGCTTTTATGATGTGTTTCTGTTTTTATCTGTGCTAGCTTGGGAAAGGCTAAATTGTTCAAATATGCAACAACTGAGAATCTCTCAGGGTTTGACATGAGTCGTCATGCACTGACGCTCCTTTGCAGTCTCTGAATGATGTCATCATTTGTCAGGAATATATCCAGCTACTTCGCACCTTGAGTGATTTACATATTATTTCAAAGTGCACTAAAGAGACTGTGTGAGATTGTTGTCCTAATTGTTAAAAAGAAAATGCACCTTCCAATCAGTGCACTTGTGGCATACAATCATGTTGTGGTTTCTCCTGGCAAACCAACCGGAAGAAATATTTTCCTTCAATGATGAATAATGTGTAAACGTGCCGTAACTTCTCGTACGCGCCAGGGAGCACCTGTAAAATAGTGTTTGTTGAGGGTAAAGAAATAAAGTTTTATTTTTAGTCTTTTGATTTTTGCTGTTGTGTCACTATCACATATCAAAGTGTAATAAAACAATTGTGCTAGATTCAAGAGTGATGGTAATTATATCCACTGAAAATGTAATATCCACCCTTGATAGTTTAAATGATTTTGAGAACATCATTTTGTGTTTATAAGTGTTCCCCATTGACTGTGTTGAACGACAAACAGCAGAGAGCCGTGAAAACCATAAACATCAAATCACATGTTTTCTCACCTGATTCTGACAGGCCTACAACAGCAAAGGGTAGAGGGCGGAACAGAAATACGTAAGAAGACAGCTTGACTCAAACTAACCACGTCACTTGATTTCTCTTCCTCAGAGCACTTTCCGGTTCGACATTGTTGAGAGAGTTCTCTTAGGTCATAGACGATCTTTGCACTCACCTGTCGCTAGGATACTTTGCCCTCCTCTGCTGTTCAGCTAGACACACTATTGGTGGGTGAGTGATGGGGGAAGTACAGCTCTACTGGAAGTTGGTTACCTTCGTTCAGTAAAACTATTGAGCCGAAGACAAAAAGAGAAAGATAGCATTGTGTTTATAAGTGTCCGCTGGTGGACTTTTTTTTTTTTTAAACTATTTTTTTTGGTCATTTCAAAGAGTCGTACTATTCTATTATGGAATTTGGTGAAGAGCCGTCGCCTGCTCTGGCTTTCGAGAAGGACGCCTTTCAGCTCACTGTCGAAGATGTCTATGACATTTCGTACGTTATCGGTCGAGACTTGTTAAAAATCAGCAGCGCGGGAGAAGAAGTTTCGGATTTGCAGTTCAGGATAGTCCGAGTTCTGGAGATGTTTGAAACTTTGGTCAACAAGTACAACTTGTCTCTGGAGGAGCTGAAAATGGAGCGGGACAACTTGAAGAGCGAACTGGACAGGATCATCAAGGAGGGTGCCTCCAACGGACAGGGCACTGTGAGTTTTTACGGCCGTCTGCAGTTCAGGCCCTGTTTAGAGGTGGATTTGTAGAGATAACAGTTCTTGTCTGCCATCACAGCAAACAGCGGGACCAAACCAGCTTGTGGTGGACCTGACAGACCCCAACAGACCGCGCTTCACCATGCAGGAGCTGAAGGAGGTCCTGCAAGAGAGGAACCAGCTGAAGGCTCAGCTCATGGTGGCTCAAGAGGAGCTTCAGCTGTACAAGAGGTAACGAGTGCAATACATACAGGATGTATAAAAGGTTCTACTATATCTATTTTTTTTTATTTTTTTTATTGTCTCTATTCACATCAGGAGCATAAGAGATATCTTACTGTGGTGTAATCCACAATCACTCTCCTAACCATGTAGCTAATACAATACCTTTAAAACAATACTAACAAATCAGTATTTGTTGCACAGCTTTTTTCTAGTCTTAAACTAAAAAAATAAAACCTGTTAGAATTACAGAGACTAATGTGGACACGTGTTGACAATAATCCTAACCACACTCACACATTCGGTGCACTCATTTGTCACTATTTTCTGACTCTGGTCTCTGCTGTGACTCAGCATCATTCTAAAGCTTTGGTTGAAGACATAACTACACCACTTTAATTCTGTTGGTGCTTTTTCACACGCAGCTGTGCAATAAACCGCAAGCTTGGTATCGGTGTGATTATTGCTGATTATTGATATCTGACATCGGGCAGGTAGAGTTAACCTGAGCAGCTGTTGTTATTAAGCTTCGAACAGCCTCCTATTTCAGAGCAGCCTTAATATTTGTAACAAAAACTGATCCTGGATGTCGTACAGGTCAGACATGTCACAGTCCCATCAGTTGCTTCCTGCTGCAACTTTTTTGATCTGGTTGCATAGAATATGAAATCAATGTTTTGTTTTGTTTTCCTGCAGTGGGATTCTGCCACAAGCTGAGCCCGCCATGGTGGAAGTGGATCTGGAAACACCAGCAGCCACAGAGCACAGTCCAGCCACGATAAATGAGAAGACGACCATAGGGAAGCTGTGAGTAACAAGCTGCGTTGCTGTACAGACACTTTCATGCCAAGGAAACTAAGAGAGTATAAAAGAAAAACACTTTTCTACCTAGCCCTAACAGTTTTTAATGGGACAGATAAAATGGAAGGAATTTGCATGATGCTGTAGTAAGCTTGCAGGGAGATTGTCCCCACAGCCCCTCTCCTGTCTGCTAATGATGTACTTGTGACTGAGTGAAGTCATGCTAATTCCAGGGATGTTTGTGTGAGCAGTGAAGGAGGGAAAGAAATGGGCTGGAAATTGTGTCCCTCTTCCAAACTTGCTGCCGTCAGTAATTACAGTCTGCGGTGACTCAGTTTTCAGTGTGTATTGCGTGTCCACCCACTATATTCAGGGGAAAAAAAACCTCAACTAATTCTTGACCTTTTTTTTTGTTTTTAGGTTTTCATTCAGGCGAAAATGAGAAAAACCTTTCACAAGCACCAACCATGCAGGAGGCAAACAGGATTTGTCGGCACAATTTAACCCTTTTTGTAACGACTTTTTTTTTTTTTTTTAACTTGTCCATCTAACAAGCACATTTTGTACTGGTAATTGTAGCCTAAAATGTTTTTTTCTTTTAAGTATTTCCAAGTTGTTGAACTATGAATTATGTGAAGAGAATCTATCACAAAGAAACTGGAAAGTATCAACTAACTGGCGTTAGTCACATTGAAGGCATGCGTGATTTAATCATTTAATGATTTTTGATATGTTCATCTGATGAATCAAAATCAAGCTTTTATGTTTGCACAGTCTGAAACATTTTCATGGATCAGTTTTATCAACAAAAGGAAAAACAAGGCCACATCCGCTCTGAATTTAAGAATAAAACAATGTTTTAACATCTTAGATGGCCTCAGTGCTTTTTACTTGATCTGAATATTTACACGGCTCTGATCTCGTGTCAATATAAGGACATCGCAGGAAGCAGAAGACAGCTAATGTACTACAACCTGAAAATACAGCACAATTTTACGAATTTCAGTTTCCACAACTTGTTTGGATTGTGGTGTAGAATAAGACGGAATAGTTTGCAGATCCTTTAGACCCACACTGATTTCAAATAGCTCAAAGACAAAAAGTTATTATCAAAACTCGATCCTTTTCAATTTAATATCAGCAATAAATAATTACTCTTGTACGTCTAAAACAAGTCTGTCATTAAAAGCAGATCCTTTTGGTAGGAGGGTCCCACCGGGCATGTATTGTGTGAAGCTCATTGCTCAGATGTTTCTTTGTGGAGGAATGAGACATCCACAACTCGCAGGCTTTATACTCACATCAGCACTGTGAGAAGAATGCAAAATGACCTCAGGTCGCTGCGGTGTAACAACTCCTTCAACAACGTTGAAGCACCGCGTCCGATTTGAAGCCTCTTAAATGTTCTTTTGCACCGACCATGCCACAGCTAGAATGAAACTTTATTCCTCAGTTTACAGCACGAGCAGTTTACATTACCCCGAACAGAATTCATCACACAAAGGAAAAGCCCATGGATAATAAAACACTACTTGTGGGGAAAATTACCCTTCAAGCTTGCAGCCATTTGCCACATTTAAATTAGGAATTTATAAAAGCACGATAAAAGCAAACATAGCAAAAATACACTCTTCGAGGATTTAAGCCGTATCCTCCGTTTAAAACAAAGATGTTTTACGCTGGATAGAAAAGCATTTTGGAGACTGTTCATGCGCGCCGTCTTTTACACAAACGTCACATCAGAGGGAATCAAGGTGGGAACGCCCACGTTTGAGCTTTCAGTATTTGAGCCAAGGGTGTGCAGAAACGGAGTCCTTGCTCCGGTCGCCGTAGTCGTAGAGCAGCTCCTCCTCTACCTCAATGTCTTTAGACGCCACCAAGATCAGATGAGGCGTTCCATCGATGGGGTGGAGCCTTGTCTGGCAGTTTCCACTTTTACTGTGGTTGATCAATCTTCCAAGACGTCCCGTTTCCTTTGTGGCATCTACACTGTAATATATGAAAGAAAACCCTGTCACTGCATGACACATGATGACACATGCATCCGTGCAATAGAGATCCAACCTTTTCAGTCTTTGGGCAATACTGATGAATTCTGGGAACTATTCAACAAGAAGTCTGCTCAGTAGAAGAGCAAATTATCCCTGACT
Organism: Odontesthes bonariensis; assembly: GCF_027942865.1. Taxonomy (NCBI): domain Eukaryota; kingdom Metazoa; phylum Chordata; class Actinopteri; order Atheriniformes; family Atherinopsidae; genus Odontesthes; species Odontesthes bonariensis. Next base: position 22,110,239 of record NC_134511.1, read on the forward strand.
GCCCAAGTCTTGTTTTATAGCAAGAAACTATATGGAAAAGGTCTTGGAAAAAAAAAAAAAGTATATATATATATATTTTTAAATATGTTGCTATATTTCTATGTCCATACTCGTACTGATGGAAGAAAAAAAAGCCTGTATAAAAAAGCTCAACGCTCTAGAAATGACCCAGAGGTCTGTGTTTTTGTTTTTTTGATTCAGACATCTATAAACCATCACTATTATTATATTTATTACGAAATACCAGACGATCATTGATTTTACAAGATAAAACTCGAAAATAAAGATTTACATCCAAATGGACTTGGGTCGTGTCAAATATGACGAAAAGAAACAAAACTCAAACTTCAAGTGAAAAGTCTACTTCATCTTTTAAACCAATGGTAATCTGGCAAGAGCACAGGAAACTATAAGATTACGTCGACTTTGACTCAACATCTTGCTAAACATTTTAAATGGACTCGAGGAAACCGTCCACCTGCTTGGAAAAGTGCGAGATGCAGTCATTATTCGTTTAAATGTGACTGTGTGTAGGTTATAGTGTATGCACGGCTTTAGTGTACGCATTGGTGACATTTGGACATACCAGTAATTTTTAGATTGGTACTGGAAGTAGTACATGTAACAGCCAGTTTGGGGATCCTTGGCGTACTGGGCCTCTCGAATCTTTGCCTGGGCGAGGTCCAGCAGGTCGCCATGGTACTCAACAACATACTCTCCCTTTTTGAAACCCTTGACAGCAAAAACTCCTCTTCCTTTTCCCTCCATGCATTTGACCTGTTGACATTGAGTTGCGTTTAACTGATTTCTCAAACATGTTAAGTCTCTTAACCACCATATAAATACCTAATTTGTCACAAACAAAGCATCAGTGACGAGCAGTTAAGCACCGTGAACAGCATGTTGCAGATTCAAAGGTGTGAAACTCATTCCAACACTTAAATGTTACCTCCATTCCCTCTTCAATGCCATTATTTATCAAGTCATCAATGTGTTTGTGTTCTTCACTCTGTTGGAATTGGATGAAGCATAGTTTACTCAGGAAAAGCACGAACATGGAAATGATATAACCCTCCTTATAAAAACTTTTTTTTTCTCTCCATACAAACCTTCAGCTCCGTTTTAGTTTTTCTGTTACTCCGTCTGATGGGAAAATAGTCAGTGACCTTTCTGCTTTGAGGAGCTTTGTTCTCCGTCCTGAAAATAAGAGACATAATGATTGCGAAGCTACCAAGGAAAGAGTCCATGTCTTTATTGCTTTGGCCAAGTAAAGCTGACGTATCGGCTCCCTTTACTCACTTCTTTGCCCTGTGTTTGCGACCACTTCTATGCCGAGGTTTGGACGGAAGTTTTCCGCCTGTTGCAGACTTGACATCTGGTTGTTTGTCCAACTCTTTTTGCTCGAGTTGGTCAGTGGCTCGCTCTCTTGTCCCGTGACTGTGAGAAGCCAGTTCAGGTTTCGGCTCACTGGGCTCACAGCCCTCTTTAATTTTAGTGGGTGTGCCTGCAGTGAGGAGGAATGAAACGGACAGCTGCCTTAAACCTTTAGCCTTAATCAAGAAAGTGAGGCTCCCTCAGAAATGCAGTTAAGTTAGTCATAAGATAGGTCAGTGAACACAGCAACCATTCAACCGGAGATGCTTCTGTAGTATAACATGGATCTGCTAACCACATGATGACAAAGAGGTCAGAAGCACAATAGCGGCAAGAATGCATGAAATAGAATTTGGCCAAACAACAGGCTCTCAGATTAGTCAGTTCAAGCAGTTTTAAAAGACGCTCACCTTTTTTCAGCCTTGACATGTCAGGATTGGTTGCATCAGAATCATTTCCCTCCTGGATTACACTGTCGCTTAGAGGGGATCTAGGTTTACTTGGACTTTGCAGACTCTGTAGATTTGACTGCGCCTTGCCAATGCAAGTCTGCAAGAAGAGTCGTTGTTCATATCAGTTAGAAAATAAAGAACCCTTAACGGGAACGAAGAAATGCAAGGTTATATTTTTGTAAGACTCTTCAGAACCAGAAACGACAAGCTTTACACGTTCAGTTTGTATTGAAGTGTAAACAAGAACCACACGGCTCATCTTTGCAATGAAAAGTGAATAGAAATGATACAGTAAATATGTCAGAAATAAAAGCCATGTTAGAAATACAAGAGCTAGACTAATTCATCAACCAATTAACCAGGTCAATTTGAGACAATCTTCTTCAGCTGATTATTTCACAAGATCGACAGCCAGTTGTTCGACAAAGCTGGTAAAAAGAAAAAAGCTGAATAGGTCGGCTTTGGTAAACAGACACTGCAGACATAACAGAAAAAGCAAGTTCAACGCCATTTATTTTGATTTTTTTTGTTGTCACTCTGCTGCAGTAATAATTTCATCACGTCTCGGTCTCTGTAAAGACATTTTTATGTGTACTCAAAATCTTCTGATCTAGCCTGGGACTTCATGTGGGTGTTTCTAAGGCATGATGTTGCAGAAAATATTTAATCGTTTTAAATGCAACAGAATGGTTGGATCATTTATTAAATGGTTTTAATAGATTTAATGTGGAAATAGAACTACGGAGCAAAAATTGTTCATTTGAGAACTACCATTTGAATATTGTGTTAGAAGGGTTGCGATGTGTCCGTACGGATAACCAAAATATTAATACAGTCAGATATCTTATTACACATTTTAATAGCACTTGCATTTTTGTTTCATTTGACATTGTATTGATGGAAGATGTTGGACTTTGTGGATCTTTTGTTGCCTTCGGCTGCCCATGAAGTGCAGTTGTTATTTTTACCTATTTTTTTTTTTTTTTTTTTGCAGATACACTCTCTCCACTTCCTTATACTTGTATCGAGTGTCTTTCATTAGCAAAACTTCCTATAGACACAGCAAATTAAACATTTTTTAAAATTCTTTTGGCCACAAATGGGTAGTGAAAACTGGTATTGCGACGTCTGTATTTGATGGACGGAGGAATCGCCGTTAGCAACTGTAATTCTTGGTTGAAAGTAGGGTAAAAGCATTTCCATGGCATCTGTACCATCTCTGGCAGGTACAACTTTTGTTGTTGGACAGTATATCAATAAAACTGTGAGTTCCAGTTCCTGACCAAAGCCAGGTGCACAAAGATTTAGTGATCATTTAAAAAAAAACAAAAAACGTTTTTGAATATATATATATATGACAAATTGTGCTTCTGAGTCAGCCTTGAACAGCGTTGGTTAAAACTAAACTAAATAAAACTAACACTTAAAAAGCGTTTATTTAAATGTTCTTTTGTGACAATTAAAAATCTTTATGGTCAATACTTTACTGTAATAATTTACTGGTGAAGGCATTAGGGACAGTGATCAGTCTGGGGTTGGTAGTTCTGTGTGAATGGATCCTGTACAGATAACAGTGAGCACCCTGCAGTAGGGTAACTGTAGGCAACTGTACACTTCCTGGCAGATAAACTGAGGCCCCCGTTGTATTATTATTATTATTATTCATTTCCGTGAAGTCAGCAGAAAATATAATAAATACTGGTTTGTAACTTTGTTTAAGAAATACTTACAAGCCCAAAACAACAAAAACATACCTTGTTAGTTGCAGGCTTGTTTTCCTTTGTCTCAGCCTGTGAGGTGACGGTATGTTCAACAGTGTCCTCTGGCTTTTTGTCGGTTCTCAGCACATGTTTCTGCCCTTTGTAAACATGAGAACAAATAAATGTAAGCATTACTATCTAACTCGAGCCATATTGCAAGAAAAAAAAAAGCCGGTAAGTTTTGTGTAAACAGAAGTATGTTTATTAAGCAACGTTTATCCTCTGTTTTGGCAAACCAACAGTCGCTGTCGGTTGAAAAACTTCTACTGCAGCTTCTACCACACCACAACAACTTCTCAAACAGCAACACACAAATAAGTCAACCTTTTGCCATGTCAGTTCCCAGAAAACAATCCAAAAGACGGCGTGGAGTCTTGTAAACGTTGCCCTCTGTGTCCACGGGCTCCTATTAGCTTCGTTTATCCTCCGCATTGAAGAGCAAAATAGGTCGGTGGGAGCGTGGAGGATTTAAAAAAACGCTATTGCACCTCTCATTGGCTGTTTCATCCAGAAGGGGCGAGCGCGAGTGCCGCCCTCTCATTGGCCGCAGCGTTGACTGACACTCAGAGCCTTCAGGCAGACATATGATTCAGAAAAACCTGCCCGATGCATTTTGTCTAAAAGGTGCAAAATATATATAGATCTGAGAGACATTATCAAATGAAGGATGAGTAAATGAAGGTTGAAATGATCATTCTAATTGATTTAGAAACCAGGGAGTAATTTGTAATTAATCTGAACTGAATAGAAATTAAAACATCTCTTAAAGGAGACATATTTTACCTCTTTAAACAAGTTAGAATTGGTCTATGGGCTATACAAAACATGTTCATGAAGTTCTTTGCACAAAATCACTCTCACATAAAGAGATTTCACCAGCTCTATTCTTGCCAGTTTCAGTCTCTCCCAAATTGAGCCGTTTAAAGGGCTCTGTCACTTTTATGCAAATAAGCTGTTGCTGGCCACGCCCCGCCCCGCTCATGAGAAGCTTCCGGCTGCGTGTACTGTTTACCCTTTTATTTTGAGGGTCCAAAAGTATGTTTATGTATGTGCTTGAATATATGTACCTTTTTGAGGGTCCAAAAGGTACATATATGTACTCAAGTGGTAAAAGGTACATATATGTACCTTTTTTTCTACATGCTGGGGTACCAATAGACGGTCTCTGTTAGGCTACTTCAGTATAAGGGTACAAAACTATATTATAAAGTGTTTATAATTGTATAAACATTTTTATTGCTTTATTATGTCTTGCTACTGGATGCTTGAATTTCCTTCGGGATCAATAAAGTATCTATCTATCTATCTATCTATCTATCTATCTATCTATCTATTTCCTATGAATTAAGGGTTCATTTGTTTTCAGTGCAGAGCTTCTGCAGTCTCCAGCCTGACTCACCTGTGGTGCGTTTCTGGAGACCCAGGTGTCCAGCAGCAGCTTCAGGTCCTGCCGGTGATATCTCCCGGTGGTTTTTACAGCCACGAACAGGTCAGCCTGTGTGAGCTGCTCCACAGGCCGAGGGGGATCGCTCCTCCTCCCCGGGCCGCTCACCGCTCTCCTCTCCCGGGCCAGCCGCCGGAAATAAGTTGAGAAAACATCTGCTCCCCCTGCAGCCGGCAGCTCCTTCTGTTGTCCGCCAGTGAGCACGAGCATCCCGGCCACCAGCAGACAGGTGACCGCGCCGACAGCAGCACGAGGTCCCCCGACAGGCTTCCACATGTTCACTGCATGGATGGGTTCACCACTTCGCTCATGGACACAAAATAAGTGTTTTCTCAACTTATTTCAGGCGGCTGGCCCGGGAGAGGAGAGCGGTGAATGGCCCGGTGCGGAGGAGTGCTCCCCCTTTGCCTGTGGAAAAGCTCACACAGGCTGACCTGTTCGTGGCTGTGAAAACCACCGGAAGGTATCACCGGCAGAGACTTGAGCTGCTGCTGGACACCTGGGTCTCCAGAAATGCACCACAGGTGCAGCCAACAACACAACACTTCATGTGTGATTTTCCTTTCGTAGCCATTGCGCTCGTATGCTCGATCCTCGATACGAGATGGCGGATCTTCAACTAATGTAGAGGGTGGGGAGTGGGTGGGGACTCGACAGGTATATGCAAATTCCCCTATTGTGACGTCACAATAGGGGAGCCATCCAAATGGCTCACAGCAGCATTTTTGTCTTGACACCAAAGTCTTTCTACTAACCTACAGAAAATGGATGGATGGGTTTTTTTTTCGCACTTTGAGTGTTTAAAGGAATAGTAGAGGCCCAAATATGAACACAAAGACCCGCAAAAAGTGAGTTTTGCATAATATGTCCCCTTTAAGAGCATGATATGATATGGAGATTTTTAAATTTCCATAAATGCAAAGGTCAAAGAGAGATAATGCTTAATGATAGCAATTTTAACTGAATTATAGCTATTAGAAGTGTGTCTCATAGCCTATGCTCAAATCTGAGCACTATCCCCCATAGCTGATGTCTGTTTATTTATATATCTTTTTTTTCATTTTTCTGAGCCAAGAGAATATTGAGCAGGTGCCAATGGCAGGTAGACAATGACATATGTGTGGAAAGTACATCTAAACTATATGGTATTTGTGTTTGAAGTCTTTCGCTGACATCTAGTGAGATAAAAGTTAATAAAAGAGATAAAAGTTGTGTTAAAAAAAAATTCCATTTAATCTTGTAAATGCTGCAACTTTAATATTGCCTTTTCCTCTGTTTTCACCATCAGGTTAACCAGAAACAAATGCTCTTGACTGATCAATTACAAATCACTAGATAAACAAAATGGCCACAGGTTTCCTAGAACAGTAATAATTCAAGATACATGTATCAATAAATGCTTTTAAAAAATATTCATGCAAACCTACTAACACCCACGGCATATCTTCAGGTAAAGAATACATACTTTCCATTTTACTGAAAGTGTTTACCCACAGTGATATTAGGAAATATTATCCAAGCACCGAAAGATGCAGCATTAGCTTGAGCGTTTTATGTACATTTTATTAACTAATTGTATCTTGACGTGTTTTATGTGAACTGTGATATACTGAAATTGTGCATGAATGATGCAATGCAAACAAAAGTATGGCTGAATATGTTAATGACAACAATACCTTTCCAAGTTTTGTTTTTGAGTCTTTGCAGAAATACATCAGGTTCATTGTATTCATTTTTCCACACATTTCTTTTAAGCAGTGTCATTTTCAGGTTTGGAGTCTGCAGACAGAGATTCTTTAAACCGTCTTTTCCTTTCCAGATTCTCATTCACCCTTCTCCTCTTCTCTTCCTTCTTCAAAACAGACTCTTTCTTCTTCACAAGAACTTCACTGAGTTCTCCTTTATATGCAACATCAAGTTTCTCTCTCATAATGTCCCGGGCACGCTTTCGATTTATATCCACAGATCGGGTCTGATGGCACTGGAGGGGAAACAAAATTAAAAGCAGATTAAACACTGGCTGTGAATCGCAATTGTTTTTTTGCACAAAAAAATTATTAAAAAAAAAAAAAAAAAAACAGTGCTGGGGAAAGTACCACAAATAAGTAACAATGCTGAGGTTCTTTACAGGAATATTTCTTGTTTTTAATTCCTCTATTCCTTATGTGAACATATGAAGAGCTTATGAAATATTTTGCAAGGTATTCTATAAATTTATATTTAGAAGTAGGCATGATGCACTTGATTGATTAACCAAAATTTAATTTGCAATTATTTCCAATTTTGTTAAGACTTTGTCCATGAAAAATGACCAACATTTCAATTAAATGTAATTGGGCTAGTAGTAGTGTTGTCAGAATCCACCTCAACCCATTACAACCACGAAACACAGCTTTTATACTAATGCGGGATGAAATATAATGAAATCATATATGATAGTAAGAGAGGTTTTTTTTTGACCACTCCTACTTTTGGAATAGTATTACGTTTTCAAACTGCAGTCATATTCTTTCACTCATAGAAAACTTTCTTAACAGTCTTTTGCTTGTAATTTCAGGGTGCTATTAGTACCTTTTACTTACTCACTTACTTACTTACTTTGACCTGACTCTAAGCCAAAAAATAAAAACTTATGGTGACAAATAAAAACTATCTATATTTACCTTCACAACAATCCCAGTGGGGATGTGCTTGAGCACCACACAGTTGCTGGTTTTGTTGGTAGCCTGTCCTCCGGGCCCAGATCCTCTAACAAACTGCTCTTCCAGCTCATCCTCAATCAGGACTGGAAAGTCTACCAGGTCCTTCTTGCCGACTGACGAGACACATGTCAGTCCGGGCGGAGTCGGTCTAAGCAGCGGAGAGAGGCTGGGAGCAGCTCTCCAAAAGACCCCCCTGGTCACACTGAACATACGGCTGATACGGGTGACAAGCAATAACATTACATTACGATCTATATACTGTTAACCAAGAAATAAAATTCTGTTCCATAAGCAAGGATTTGTGTTGCGCACTCACAGGAGAAATGTCGCGGTCACGGTGCGCTCTTATTTATGTTCTATTTACGTCAGGCTTGTGTTCTTCTTCGTGGCCGTTAAAGAAGGTATTGCGACTCTACACCACCGCCAGCTAGTGGCTCAAACAAATATTGGCATGAAATAAATTGATCTAAAATTAACTAAAATAAATTTAGAATATTGTCGCGAGAGTTTGGTAAATTATGGGCGTCCATCGCTGCTTGTAATTATAAGTATTGGTTGGACAATCGATCTCATTAACAGGTACACGGAACACAAAACAATCACCCTCAAAGTTCTTGTTTTGTCCACAAACAATTTAAAAACCTCAGAAGTATTCAAAATACATTCAAAAAAGAAAATGCAGCATCAATCAGCTGAATAAATGCCGAGAGATTTTCAGTCTCTGAACTAATTAACTGGTCAATTTATCATTTAATTTGTAATTGCGTAGACCATTTTGTAATTTCCAATAAAATTTCTGATTCCTGAGCATTCAAAATATCTTCTGGGCTCCTCATATGTTTCGTGTGTGGGGTGAATTTGATCCTCATAGTCACATTTGATCTGAATACTAGGTAGATGAATGTTGCTTCTGCAGTATTAATTTGTGTATTTTTACCCATTTGGCACCAGTTTGCGTTATTTTTTTCAGAGGACATTTCTTTGTTGCAGGTTCTGTAGGACTCACACAAAGATACATTTCATCTCTGGGTGCCCATTTAAGGCTCGTGATAATTTTCCTGAAAAATGGTTCCAGACAGTCTTTCACATGGAGAGTACAATGAACTCTGATGCAATGCTTCCTGTTCTCCCCACTGACAATGACTATAATTGGTAAACCAGGAAACTATGTAGGTCACAGGAAAAGGACAATCCTTCTGATGACCTGTGATGACACATCTGTAATGTTGTGGGCGATGGAGTCGCAAATTCTAATTACTTGAACTATATCTGTAGTGCTCACATTATCAATGTGACCCTCATTTTAACCTCGGCTGCACGATTCCTATCTATCTATCTATCTATCTATCTATCTATCTATCTATCTATCTATCTATCTATCTATCTATCTATCTAAAATGCAGTGGAAGATTTACATATTATGTGAATTTACATGTAGAATTTACGAGAACAGTTGACCTTTCAACCTGTCATCCAACGAACTACATTCTTTATGTAATGCATATATATTTAGTTAATGAATAAATACTTGTATAAGGACTACCAGTCAACGTTTTGGACACACCCATTCACTTTAATCACCCAGTGTCCTCAAATATTGGATTTGTATTGTACTTACATTGTTTTCTCCACTTACACTTATCTAGTTGAGATCTATAAATATTATTAATGAACTGTATCGAAACATATGCACCCAAATACATATTAAAATATGAGTAAAGTGTATTTGACTGGAATGACAATAAGCGCCATAAATGTACCTTTGTAACTAACTTCACGACAAGCTTATCTCCACGGAAATACGTAACTACACGCTACCTGCTTCGAGCATACACTCTGTTGCCAGCAGAGGGCGATCAATCATTAAAACTGTCCGGGATGAATACTTGTTGTCAAGTTAGCACAAAAGAAAGAATACCGGAAGTGTAGTCAGTAATCTTTTAGAAACAAAAGCAAGATGTGTCATTTTACCTTCAAGGTATTCATGCTAAATTATTAATATATGTGTGGTGGTCGCTGGGACCAGGAAATATTTGAATAAGTGTTAAAAACATGTTTTAGGGGACAACGTTGAATCTGTGCACGTGGTTGGGCAGTAGGGGGTACAATTTCAACAAATTCAATGCGACGAGTCCGACTTTTATTTCAAAATGTATACCGGAAGTTCTGCTGTTTTCGGGCCACCTTGGCAGCACTTTGTGTCGTGCTTGAAAGGGCTGAAGACTTGTAGCGGTTCAGACTTTAAGAGTGACAAGTTACTATGGCAAGAGCCACTCATCTGTCCGCCCGTCGTCCTTCACGGTCCTGTGGACGGAGGGAGCCGCTGCTGGCCTGAGCCGACCTCCCGCTCATTTCCCCGACTACAGGACAAGCGCAGCCGCCAACACATGCGAGGGTAGCGTGTAAATTCAAGGACATTTTAATGTTAACATAGCTACTTTGGCCTTCACTGTCGATTGAGGAAATCCAACGTGCTTCTCAAAGTCGCAATGATGAGGCCAGATTTTGTAAACACTTGCAGAAACAGCGGGTGATATGGTGTAACACTCCGGGGCTGATGATGTGTCTCTGCGTGTCATCTTTGCACGTATCCGCACCCCTTCCTCTGCTGAGGGGCCAAACAAACGGCGACGTTAAGGAAACTAGCCTCTGACTTTCGATGCGATCCTGTCAATTATGGCACCGTCTCCAGACATCACCGCGTCGGAGGCAGCCTCCTGCTGATTGAAAACCCGCCTCACCTGAGAGAGTCGCGACCATAAAACACGGAGATAGGCTGATGAACTTTGAATCGCCGAGGACGGGAGTGTGGTGAAGCCAGAGGTGCATCGCTGCTGTGCATCAGGTCCAGGTATGTGATGAACACTGCCAGCCATCACTTTGCTATACCCGTGCTGCCATGTTGCTAGGTAACTAACGGACGGTGGGTTTACTCTAGTTCATCCTTCTCGGAGGTGTAACGTCACAAATTATTTTGCAAGGTTTTTATTTATTTATTTATTTATTTATTTAATAACACGTGCTGTCATAGCCCACCAGAAAACGTGTTTAGACTAACTTTACATTCCTCCTTTCGGCTGAAGGAGCTCGGCTTGTTTTTGTGCTCTCATGCCATAGTTCCGGTCCGCTTGCTTCACACAGGCTTGTGTGATGTGAAATCTGATCAAAATTCTTTGGGCTGACTGTCAGATGAGCTGATTTTTTTTTTCTTATTTTTTTTTTTATCATACAAATGATCATGGGCGCATTATAAAACAGCGAGTCTCTGGGCATGGATGTGTTAAAGCCCCCTCAAGACAACCCAAACAGACATAAAACATCAACAAACCCAGCAGACTGGTTCAGTCTTGGTTTTGTGTCTCCGGCTGGTGTATGTTGTATTAATACCCACTTGGGGGCATTTTGAAGCAATGCTCAGTGTAAGTAGTCATGTCTCTTTAGTCTTTTCTAGTGTCATGTTTGGGTCTGTTTGAGACAATTCTGCATCTCTTTATGCTTGTTTTGACCCATTTCTATAGTTTAGTGTCTGTTTGTGGTTGTATTATATCTCTCTTTGCAGATGTTTTCCTTCTCTTTCTGGAATGGATGTTAAAATTCTTGGATAAGACTAGGGGTGCTTTACTCTTTGGGCCCTATGGCCTGTGCCCCATTGGCACATCCATTTCTCTATTTATAGGGCGACGTCAGCTATTTTGGTAATACATATGATTCATTAGGCTACCAGACTAATTGTATTGCTCAGAGTTCATTTTATGATCTCTCTTTTTGGTGCATGCTTCTTTTAGCCAGGATTCACATGGCTGCAATGAGGTAATGCTCAATGGTGGGCGGGCCCAGTGTCTGGAATATTCTCAAGATCAAACCCTCAAGTAGTCTGGCAATTTGAGTGGCTGGTGCCTCTTCTGACGTTGGAAAAAGCTGAACTATTCTCTACTTTCCACCACAAGTTGCAGTTAGCAAGGTGAAGCAACAGGCTGAAAATTCAATTTGGCAAAGCAAGACGTCACCCAATGTAAAGTGAATAAGAAGCGAGACCCATTGGCGCCTAAAACGCATGCGTGGGAATCCTGCCTTTTGCCACAAAGGTGCAAAATTTTCCGTGGAAATTACAGCCTGCCTAAACGAGCTGAAGTCGTAAAAACTTGGTCTCGTACTGAAGGTTCACTGGGACTGTATGTTCTTCATTTTCCGGAAAAACTGGCATGCCACAAGTTTGCTCATATATACCCAAGACCTATTTCTGTTTTTGATAGAACTTTGTGAGTTCCCCATCAAGAGTCACTCCACTTGACTCAGCAAGGCCTGGGTGAGTCATTGAGGCAGAGCTGACTCGCAGGCTGTGGCGTCTGTTGTCCAGATGATTGCTGTGCTATGTGAGAAGGAGCTGCTGCACTGCCGCTCGACTGTGACCCTCTGCTTTATGTCCAACGCCCTGGTAATTCTATTGAATTGAGATTGTGTTAGAAGCGTCTTGGAGACAGAAGTGCAGGTCACACGTCCCAGGGGCAAATAGTTTCAGGCCCTAATACTACTATGAACAGAGGGTGTGAGCTCCGTTTGACATGTTCAAACTTGAGTCCTGCCTGCTTGAAGCCACAACATTTGAAAATTGTGAAACGCGCTCAGCATCAGCAGCACTGCGAGCTGAAACATTTAGCTGTTTTTGTCTTTTTTTTGGGGGGGGGGGCTTTTTATGCCTTTCATAGACAGGACAGTTGGAGAGAGAAAGGAAGTAGGGAGCAGAGAGAGGGGGAAGACATGCAGCAAAGGGCCGCCTGGTTTGGGACTCGAACCAGGGCCAGCTGCAGCGAGGACTGTAGCCTCTGTACATGGGGTGTCTGCTGTACCCACTACGCCACCGACCACCCTGTTTTTGTCATTTTTGAAGTCATATGAAATTACAAGAGCAAGAATTGTTCATCCTTCCCATTCTTTCATGAGCTGAATTATGGACAGTGTGCTCTTGGTTTCTCTTCCGTTTCACTCTCTTCTGACTCCCTTGAGGTTTTTATTATTATTATTATAATTATTTTTTTCAATTTCAGGCCAATGTGTTTGTTTCAAGAGGAGCTGCATCATAAACGCAGTTTGCTGATGTTGTCTGTTCTTGAGTCATCGAAGTGCTACTCTGAGGTTTAAAGGCTGAGTGCTCTAGGTGAAGCTCATCCTTTTATGGTATCATTCATGACCCAGAATTCATGTTTTTATGGCTTCACTATATTGTGATGACCTTTAAGATACTGTGAAGGTTTTCGGCTGCAACCATCGCAGCTTGTATTTCACAGGCCTATGTGCATAACCAGTTGGACCTTCTCCCTTCCCCCAACCGACACTCTCACACGACATGCAATATAGTACGTGGAACATGGGAAGGGCTGTGTTGACTATGCAAATTTCAACACCCCCATGGTGATTTTTAAGCTGTATGGAAATACTTTTTTTTTTTTTTTTTTTTTTCTTTTATGATAAATGACCGATTCTAAATTCCCTTTGAGAAGAAATATTGTGTTGACTCGTCCCTGTTGGATTATTAATTTATTTTATTTTTTTTAACTTTCCATCTTGTTTCACAACACAAGGGCTCAAGTTTCTCAATCTGGGACAGTACTTCTGTCTAATCACACTTTTACGCTGTTAAAGGAATATCTGCTGTCAAAATCCACTGTTTTCAGTGTTATCGATTAATGCAGAGATTTGCACAGACAGAACACCAAGTGTAGATGTCGGTTACGTCAATCAAGTTCTGCAGCATTGCAGACATGGCGATAAGTTCAGCTCGAACTCAAGAAGTCAGTTAGGCAGCTTATAAAAGTCTCACTGATTTCACATAAGTCCTGGCCCGTGCGTCTGCGGAGACTCGTTCGTTATTTCAACAACTCGTCTGATCACTGACCTTATTGCCTATACTCTAATCTCAGTTTTCCATGTCCGTTAAAGGGAGGAGTTCTTACGCCCTTAGGCTTTTATAAAGTCTTAGGTTAGGTAGTTCAGTTGTTTTTATGTATGTTGAAAAATGAAAAGTTAAACTTGTGTCAATGACATTTAGATTTTCTCAAAAGAAAAATTTTATATCCCTCACTGAGTTTCCATCCCACAAAGTAAGTTTAACAGTTATCTAATTCATTCGGCCCAAATATTATTGTAATTCATTCATTTTTTTCTTTCTGGGAATATTAGATACATTTCTTTGGGTTGGATGGAGTTGATATATGAACTTCTTTGAGTTTTGCTCAAAACTTAGTTGTTTAGTCCCGTTTTCAAACACTTTAACTGAGAGGTCGAGGTGTGTTTCTAACAGCATCTTTAAAGTTGATATGAGGGTGGACGAGCGGGTGAAACTGGAAGTCATGAGACGATGATCAGACTGGGTGCAGGTGATGCTGCTATCTTTAGTCACTAGAAAAAGCTAAGTGGAGACACTGCAGTGAGTTTTCTGATGAATGAGGGTAATAATTCCTAAGTGCACATTGACTTTGTGCTAATGTTTGCTCATTCCTGTCACACGGGTCTCCTTTCCAAGACTAGAATTACTCTCCACTCTTCTAATGTTGTACAGTTACAGGAGTGGCAGACGAGCTCCTGACGGTCAGGAGGAGAATGCTGTAAATATACTCTGTATGTCTGAGTGACGATGGAGTGGAAAATTCCTTAGAGAGGAGCTTGCTGCTTTCGAGCATGTGTCCCAGCCCTGTTTGAGTATTCATAGCACTGCGTGGTGTTCTGTTTTTCATACTCTTACATGTGACAGACCCTCTCTTTTCCTGCAGTAAAGCGTGTGATCAGCTCACTGCATAAATCTGTTAGCCTGTAACTAATGAGAAAGATGAGCGAGTGTATATAACCATTGAGTAACAGTAATTCAGTCAAGGGAACGAGGCGCACTTCCTGCCAGTGAAAGTTTGAATGACGTATGTGGCTGCTCACCACATATTTTCTGAGCTGTTTATCAGCTCAGATCTCTGGGACAGGAAGAGTAAAGAAGCACCAGGTACACAGTAAAACGAGCTTTGTGATAAGCCGTGCAGATGTTCCAAGATACTGTTTTTTTTCTTCATCGTGTTGCTCCATCTGTACTTAGCTTTTAAATGCATGTGGGTCAGCGAAGGTGGTGTTGTTATACGTCTTTTTTTTTTTTTTTTTTTTTTTTTAAAAGTAAAACTTATTTGAGCAGAGCAGCAGTATGATCATGGTTCTCTATGTAGCCCAGACTGTCTTTTTAAGTCTATGAAATCATCTGCGTGGTATCCTGCCCAACATGTAACTCAACGGCCGCCACAAGATAAAAAAAAAAACAATCTCAAAGACTAGCTGATCAGATGCAGTGGGTACTGACGGACGTGGAGAGATTTTCTTTCAGACTCCTTACATCCTTATTTGAGTCTTGTGCACATAGAAAACTGACAAACTTGTAGCCCTTCATTTTCTGTGTGGTTATAAATCTAGTGTGATTTCATTAGCCAGCTTCCTGTGATGGCTTTGCTAGGATATTATTCCATTTCTTACCTTTCTCGTAATGTGAGAAATTGTAAAATACGCTTAAAGAAAGATTCTGAGGGGTGGTCCGTGGTGTAGTGGGTACAGCAGGTGCCCCCATCTACAAGAGGCTATAGTCCTCGCTGCCGCTGGCCCTGGTTCGAGTCCCGCATCGGACGGCCTTTTGCTGCATGTCGTTCCCCCTCTCTCTGCTTCCTCTGTCCTATCCATTAAAGGCATAAAAGCCCCCCCCAAAACTTTTATATAAAAAAAAGAAAGATTCTGAAAGTATTGAAATAGATTAACGACCAACTCCTCGTTCTATCTCAGACTGGAGCGGGTATATTCTATTTCCTACAGCTTATATCTTCTGCACATGAGTCACAACATGTTAGCGGTTTTTTGTTTGACAGTCAAGTCGATAGTGAGTGATTTTCATTTGCACTGACAGCACTGTTGGGGATTTTTACTTTGTGCTTTCTGCACTGTAAACTTTCAAAAAGTGTCCTGTCATCATGCTAGAAGCTTGTTGTCCCGTTTTGGTTTAGCAGTTCTGGAGCAGGATGTTACACAAGCCAAGCAGGACGCCATGGTTGCTCTGGGGTGTTTTAATGTGAGAAACGTTTCTCTTTTATTGTAAAAGAGGCCACTAACAGTCATGAAGGTTGTGCTGTTTACTCTGGAATTTACCTTTCATGTTGTCC
The DNA here is from genome assembly GCF_027942865.1 of Odontesthes bonariensis. Taxonomy (NCBI): domain Eukaryota; kingdom Metazoa; phylum Chordata; class Actinopteri; order Atheriniformes; family Atherinopsidae; genus Odontesthes; species Odontesthes bonariensis. The sequence goes on from NC_134511.1 coordinate 22,126,148, forward strand.
TCAGTACTGAGCTTGAACATTGTCATGAACAGCCTCGCGTGCCCTTTGGAATTGGATAACGATGACTGATTGATGAAGAACAACATCCTGTTCATTGTGTTACTGCCTTGCACATGCTCTGTTGCTTATACCATTCAGTAGCAGGGTCCAAGAGTGCTGGTAATCAGCTAAACGATTAACCGCATCCAAATTGTATTGCAAAATTTGGCATTTTTGAAAGTTTTACCTGTTGTAGTACTGATGGTCGCATTTATAAGTCAGAAGTGTGATGTTTTCTTTTTAAAATAAAAAAAAAATTGGGGGGTGGGGGCTGATTCATTTGCTGATATTCTGTATATCATGTTTACGTCCTCAATTTGTGGACCCCCCCCGCCCCCAGGGCTACATGAACTATCTGCCTGTGTAGTGTGAAATTCTTTCTCAATCGGTTCGACGTGCTCAAGACCGTCGAATGATCTTAGATGAACGGGTTTTACTCTCTTCTCTGCTGAATGTTTGGAAATTAGTACAGTAGACTGCAAAAGATTTCTCAGATGACCCCAAAAGACATTTACACAGTGTTGCATATCAGCAAAGCCTTTCCAGCTGTTTGGAGACTTACTGTGATCTCAAGCTGACCTCACAAACATCTGTCACAATTTCGGAGGTCTTCTCACTGCAATCTAGGGACAAATTGTCAGGTGACTAATTATCTGAAAGTCAGATGTTTCTGTTATGTCTCTTTTCTCTCTTTATCCTAAGTGGACAATTACGCATCATGACGGTACCTGAGATTAGCCTCCATCATGCACTTGGGAAGCAGCCAAGTACTGAATGGAACATTGTGTTTTCCCTGCACCTTGAAATTCCTCCAACTCTGTCTTTTGCTCTTCAAGCCACCCTCCCACCTCAGCTTTTTTTTAACAGAACAGGTGATGCTAATGCTGGTGCTGAGCTGTTGACAGGGACAACAGGGGTACAACCTGTCCCTGTGCATCCTTGATGAGCCAGCTGATGAATGGCACGTCGTTGCTAATGCTCCTACAGCGGCGTTGTCTGGGAAATGAGATGAAGGCAAACACTTTTTTATGGGTTTGCTCCATCTCTTTGGACACCGGTTTTTCTTGCAACTGTGGGTGGACTCCGAGAAGAGCCTGTCTTTTTATAGCATTCGTCCACCCTCACCTCGTCCTTACTTGAGTTTTGTTTTAAGGGAGAGAAATCAGGTCTGTTATGTGCATCCTGTCAAGGAAGGAGGGCTTTTTCTTTTGTAGCGATTTTCGTCAGGCTCGTGGATGAAGTGAAATTGGCTCAGTCTAACACACGCCCCTTTCTCCCAGGAAACTTCTTTGCTCCTAAGCAGGAAGGTCTGTTTCTGTGAGGCCATGTCGATGTGTTTGCAAGTAATCTAATCTGCAAGGAACATTGTTTGCTGTGTTGCACCCCCCACTCACTGAAGAAAGTGCTGGTTTGTAGACGTCTTGGCGTCCTTTATCTTTTCACTTTAATTGCGTGAGGGTCACTGGCAATCAGGGGATTATTTTTATCTTTATGTATTTTCCTCCTCATCTCACCAGCCTTTAAAGCAGTATGGAACATACCGTGTATGTTATTTTATGCGTTTGTGTTTTGTTCTTCCCCCGGCTGTTGGAGCACTCTGAGTCATATGAGTCATGTAAAATGAAAGCGACAGCACTGCTTCATGTCCCTTTGCCCACACTCTCCTTTCTTTTCCACTGGCCACAGACACCTGATTTGTCTGAATCTAAAAATAGACTCCTAACTCCCCGTCTTTGCATCTATAAAATCTGATTCCTTTTTTCCCTCCCATTACATAACTCTTTTTTGAGACGTCTGTCGCCATTGCCAGTTCTTTTTGTTTTTTTGCTTCTGTGCACCAGATCAAGCCCCACATCTCCATTCAGACTGCTGTTTATGTGCGCATTAAAGAGGGTTGTATCTTGTTCTATAAGACTTCTTGTTTTTTTATAGAATGTGGACTAAAAGAATCTCAAAGCCTGATTTTGTTTTTGTTTTTTTTCCAAAAGACTCGAAGTCTGACCTCAGAACCCACTAAAATTTTAGCTAAAGTCATAGGACCAGCATCGTCTTTGAAAAATGACCTTTTATGGTCTGCACAAGAAACAACTTCACTCTTTGGGCAGTGGGTAGTACACTTTTGGCAAGGCTGCATCATTTGTGCTACGCCAGAGAGTTTGAGGTATTTCACCAAAGCACAGCAGAAGCAGCTCTCCCATCACTGACCATTCATTAGCCTAGATTCTCGGGGTCCTCTAAATAAACAGGCCTGTTCACAGAGCTGATGATTCAGTGATTCCGATTTTCTTCAAATCAAAAAGGGCACACTAACGGAACACAATAGAAAAGCCAAGCGTCGGCCGCAGCTTTTTGTGCTCATGTGGGAGGCATTCTTCTCTTTTCATGAATGGTTCGATCTGAGCATCCACAGCTGTGAAGGATGGATTTTCTATTTTAAATTAATGTGTCTTTAACAGGTTCCCAGATTTAAAAACTATTTCTGCTTCCTATAAGTCATGGTTCCTGTGGTGTACATTTTCACTAATTGCAGCATATTTCTCTGTTCCCAGTTGGCAATAAAGTTTTTAGATGTGATGATCAAAACAGCATCTGTAAGTGTTACACAAGCTAAATCTTAGAGTACACGGAGAGAACCTGCATTATAGTTTCAGAGAGCATGGGGCATTTTTTTTTTTTTTTTTTTTTGACATCTCATGGGATGTGGATTGTACAGTATTAGCTATTTAAAAAAAAAAAAAAAAAAGTACCTACAGAACAGCATATTTGTTTTTTGAGATCAAATAGCTTAAATGATCTTCCTAGTGGCTTAATTAGTGTTTGTTTTTAATTCTTCCTAATCACAGTAGCAACCATTTAAGTTGGTGGTATTGTAGAATCGGTGAGTGTTGCCGGTGGCTTTCATAGATAAAAGCAGAGTTCATTGGATATGAACCCTGGGAGGGAAGAACGGAGGCTGGCAAAAGTGAAAGTGGAGACAGGAGAAACAGGAGAAAGAAGTATCAGCCCCAGCAGTGTCTGGTCTCTACTTTCCTCGTCACTCTGACTTTGTCTTGGCAACCAATGAGGGAAAAGCCCACTGTGTCTCCATGGTAACCCCCTCCCCATTCAAGCAATGATGGAGAGGATAAAGCGGCAGGAAACGAAACGCATTTTGGTCTAAGACGAAACGTGTTTCTTCTCAACTTTTGCCAAGTATAACCTATTGGAGTGTAACCCCATTCAAGCTTTTTTTTTTTTTTTTTTTTTTTTTTTTTTTTTTTTTTTTTTTTTTTTTTTTTTTTTTTTTTAAAATTGCCTTGCAAGTTATAAGATGGATGTTGATGTTTTTTTTTCTGCACATTGACAAAAGCAGAAGGGTTTCTGTTTTACTTTATGCTTCAACTATATTTCTGGGTTAAAGTGAATGTTCTTCACTCTGATCCATCAGCTTTTTAAGCTGTTCTTTCTTTGAATCATTACAATATAAGCTGGTTGATTGTCAGTGATATATGCAGTTTGAGTCTCTGACACGTGTGAGTCTGCCAGCATTCTGCCATATAGACTTATAATGCTGGTGTCTCACTGCACGGATGACTATGAGCCACATCACTGCAGTGTTTCGTATAGCCAAAGCTACTTTGCACTATTGTGAGAGAGTTCCAGTGGCAGTGATACTAGATCTGTTTGTTGTTATTCATTCAAGCCGTTGTGTCAAGCTTTTTTTTTATTTTTTTATTTTTTTGCTGTCAGTGGCGAGCAAATACTTACCAGCAGGCTGCGCATTAGCAAGAAAGCTTTCATTTCAACTGCATCCTGCTCAGACACAGAGAGACTGATGGGAGGGATGTTTGGGCGGGATTGCCTAAAAGTACAAAAGCATTTTCTATCCTGTGCCCTGTGGGCTACATGATTTAGTTAATGGAATGGACAATGAGAGGGTGAATGCTTTCCTTTCCCGTTTCTGCTGGAGTTCAAAAGATTGCTCTCTGCACAGTTGATTCAGACCATCTAAGTGTTCAACGTGAATGACAGTGGGGGTGGGGTCCTCATTTAACCTTGGCACCTAACTGATTAATCCAAGCGTGATTTACATACAAGGTCATCTAATTTTGTAAAGCATGATGTTGATCAGAGATGGAGTTGCTATGTAATGGGCCCGTTTTTGAAAACGGCGGGCCTATGAACGCCACCGAGGCGTAAGGAAACAATGGGTGCAATTTTTTTTAAGCAGCTTAAAGTTTTCAAAGGTTACGAGGCACCAGTTTTATTTATGCTGCTGAATTTAATTACGTGGTTCCCTGGGTATCAAATATAAAAGTTGTTGTATTTTCCATAGCTCAAGAACTTCAGTGTAACTCAGTGGGATTCACCTATCTGCCTTGTACAGATTCATTTTAACCATTCAAATATCGTCCTCCTTGAGTTAAGAAAACAATTATCCAGAGAAAAATGGGTGATTACTCTGCAATTCAGTCATATGTAAAGTTTGACTGTTTTTACAGATGTGCAGTACATCACTGTTTTTAAAGCAGTAAATGGGTAATTGTGACATCCCTTCACACCTGCCAAGCTATGAATACATTTTGATATGTTGCCATGTCCATACATATGCAAACAAAAAAGTATCGTATATAATATAGTTTGCCTTATTAAGATTGGTTCGGTTGAAAATATGGTAGCGGAGGCTCAGCTTCTCTCTGCTCGGTGGTTACTCTTGTTCTTTGTTCGCTGTGTTTGGATCATTTTTAGAAGCCGTTCTTACTTGCAGGGCTACTGTGGGAGGAAGAGGAGGAACACAGCGGAGGAGATGAGCACAGGGTGTCGAGTATTTTTAGCATTCCCCTTGTACTGCTATGATGAGTAAAGAACAAGGGCAGGTTGTGCATCCAGAGCTTGCAGAAGGGCTTTGGCCAGAGGAACTGGAGGGGTGACGACAGCGTAACGGGACACATCAAGGGACCTTTTGTCGTCCACAGTGTTTATAGCTGTGTTGCATCTACAGTTTTATTACCTCAGCCTTAGTCTGATGCTAACTAAATTATGCATCCCTCAAAATGTTTTTGCCTCTCTGGCTCCTGTTGTCTCTCAGCCATGCAATATGTGGTTTGTTATACAAAGAGTCCTGATCTCTTTTTAAACAACAAGAAAAGATAAATGTTTGCTCACCCCTTCTGTGCTTTATTGAAGTCAACATGGTTATTGTCTGCTGCAACTGCACCTGTATACTCTACTCTATCCAGTTTCTCTCCCATAGTCCCTTTGATATAGTCGGTCAATCATATGAAACGTTTGGTAAATTTATATATAAAGATAAAGAAAGACAGTCTGCCTAAAGGAGAGAGGCATTGTGAGGTGTAAATCAATTTTTTTGTTCTATCAAACAGAATCAATACCACGTGTTTGTCTCACTTATGTCTCTGAAATCTTATTTTCATGTTTTACCCTTATTAGACGTCCCACCAGGCATGGTCTGGGATGGGTATTATGTTTTGTGTTGTTGGAAATGTGCCTGCAGGTCTCTTTGGCAGCTACTCATATGCAGCTCAGCACAAACCACACCAACTTGAGTCTTTTGATATTCCAAATGAATTGACGAGTAAGCACAGTTGTCGTCACAGACTGAAGCTGTGCTTACAGCTGTTGTCATAGCTGACAATATTAAGGGAACACTAAAACTGACCTATGGTATTTCAGGCAGTGCAGGGGCTAACATTTTCCGCTTGGGCTTTAAAGGGGACTTGCCTCCGGTCAATCACCATAAGGGAAACCCTGCCTACGACACCCCCCCCACCCCTCAACTCCTCTAGGATTTTCCAGGTCCTCTGGTGATCTGCCTCAACGTGTTGCTCTCTAAAATGTTGCTAAATTTATAGGAGAGCCACCACAGTGTCCTTTGGGAAAAGCCTCCTGTGTGTGAAATGTCCCTCCCGGTATTCGTCTCTGTGTTTAACCGCCAAGCCCAGCTGTTGATCTCCTTTACCGATGCCACTTTGCTGTAAAAAGAGGGGAAAGGGATGGAAATGCAGTTCTTAAAAGTAAGCGGCTTACTTCTGTTTTTTTTTTTTTTTTTTTTTTTTTGTCTCTTATCCACGTTTCATGTTTTCACACAAATATAAATGTGTTTACAGGCACTATTATTTTGTCTTCTGCTGTTATAATCATCACGTCATCTGAAACTCCCTCTGGACTGATTCTGATGGGCAACTAGTTCCTCTGAAGAAATGTTTAGCTGATGTTTGGTGCCTGATTCTGCTTTGAGACAAATGTAAAAAGAAATACACCTTTAAGGTGTGACATTGAAGTATTGTGTAGTTACCGCTGCCTTCAGCTTGTCGAAAGAGGAACAAAAACTTTGGAGGTTGCTTTGAAATGAGCACTGTGCAGTGGCGTGTGCCGCTGTTGCGTCACTATCTAGAGGAGGGGGCATAGACTGTATTTTTAGCCGGGAACGAGCATATTCTCTGAACGAACGTCAAGCACTCTGCTTGCGTATGCTTGGATTATTGTGACTGAGCTATTTTTAAGCTCTGTGTGTGAGAGTGCTTTTTTTCTGGGTCAAGCATGGTGCAGTACTCTCTGGAGGCTCCTGGTGGATTGAGCAATACAGGTCCAATGCTGTGCACAGCATCTGCATCGGTTACAGAGGGAAGAGTCAGACAGACACATCTGGTGTAAGTCATCAGGAGTAAACGCTGTGTGAGGATAGATTTTGGGGGGCGAGGATGCGAAAGAGGGGAGGACTCAGAATTGGGCAGTTTAGTCTTTAACAAAATTACGATCCCCTTTTTTTTTTTTTTATTTATAGAATTTTTTTTTAATTTTTTTTTATATAAAGTTGTCAACAGGTCTGGTGGTATGGCATCATCCTTCACTGTATACATTCATACAGTTATGTACTGGTTTCCTGGAGTTTTAACAATGACAGCTCAATATGTGATTATTTTTTCTTCATAACTGAAGAAGCAAAGTTAATCATGAAAATGGAGAAATTAAACTTTAGCTAGATGTTCTGAATCTATTTCAATGATTAATTTGTTAATTGACAGAATTTTACACGTTTTCAGTCCAACATATTTGCATCTCATTCGTTTTCAGTTCTAGGCATCAGTGCCCCGTAAAAACCGAAAACGTTGAATTTTGACTAGTGGAAAGACCTCGTACATCTTTCAGTCCTTATTCTATTATCCCAATCAGTCCATATTCCATTTGAATGTAAAATAAGATAAAAATATATATTTTTTTTCATTTCCTTCATCTATTTTAGGAAGCTGTAGGGAGTATAAGAAATATCAGGACATTTGAGATACTTTGGAACAGTGTGTTTGATCAATTTTCAAAAAAAATATTTGCAGTTATTTTTGTATATTTTGAATTATTTAATGGGTGCCTGCATCTGGCAAAAACCTTATGAAATATACCAAACTAAGGAGAGCACATGTGTCTTAAGTCCAAAAGCATGCATTTTAATCAGCCTCTTTGCCTAATATTTAAAAAAAAAACAAAAAAACTTTTAGGTTACCTGATGCAATTTGATCAATAAAAAATTATCAACAGGTTAATTGATACTGAAAATAATGGTTAATTAAACTCTAAACTATAGTAAAAATGTCATAATCCTGCTTGGCATTTTGTATAACTCACATGCATAAGTATTCCTACAAATCCCTCTACAGCATTACCACCACAGGCTCCAGATACGTCCTGCTGGACAGAGCAAGGCTGCAACTGTGCAGCTTCACTCTGTTAAGCTGCCTGTTGCTTCTAATGCCTCTCAGTCTGTTTGTTCTCTCTTTTTACATACCTGGGGTCACTTCCTTTCACGTGTGTTGGCCGTTGGCGGCTGGAATTTCAATAACGTAGTGGTCCTTTCCCAGCAGATAAGACTGTAAAAGGATTTGAGTTGTAAAAGAAATCTGGGCAGCTGTCACATATATCATCTCTCATGGGGAGAAAAATTTCAGAAAACGCCCACGTAAATTGCAACCCACATTCAAACTGCTGCCTATATGTGAATGGTAAAGCTTTTTATCAACACCGTCAACGAGGAGACACACTATGATCTTCCCCTCTAAAACCTGATTCTAATTTTTAGAGACCTCATGGGCTCTTGAGCTGCATGCTTTTCTGCAGACCTCTACAGCTAGCCTAGTTTAATCTTAGCCTTTCCCAAGAGTGCAGTTATTTTCAGCAAAACGTGGTGTTCTGCTCTGATTTTTGCTGGTGCATTGTTCTGCAGCGTAAACCAGGGATTCTGCATGAAAAATGTATACAACAAACTGTTAGCAAGTAGTAAGCGGCTGCTCCAGGTTGAGACGACAGACAGGCTGCATCTTTGTCCGAGCAGTGCGTCAGTCGGCTTATTAGATCAAAGTGTCTTCAGTGAGCTGTTGCGGAGGTACGCAGCCAATAGGTGGAAGACCAGGACTATTGGTTACACCAGAAGCCTGACCAAAGCTGGCCTTTGTTTGCTGGGTAAGTGACGTGGTGGGAATATTAGTGTGATTAGAGAGACTGGCTGGGCTCCTGAACTGTGTCCAGCTGCTGCCACAGGTCAGAAATGAGTGAATATCGTGGTTATGCAATGCTGTGTAGTCACATTTTCACAGCCAAACGGAGGCAGTGCTAGAATGGGGGTGTTGTCTTCCCTCACACATACTTTACAGTGCAGCTCAAAACCAGGACTTAGACAGTTTTCAGGTTTTTATTTTTTTATTTTTTTTTATTTTTTTTTATTAGATCCTTCTGCTTCATTAACCACTTTTTTTTGTTAGTTTGTTTTTATCTCGATTGTTTGAGCTTTAAGTTATAACTATTAGAAGTCTGTTTTCACGTTTATGGAGCTAAGTAATCGGTATTCTCTAGAAAATATGTAGTAATGCTTTTCTTTCTGTGTGCACTGCTCATTTTGACACAACTGTCCCTCTTTTTATATTGACTACTCTTCTGTTAATATATCACCTTAGCTGACACTAGTGATGTTTAACTTAAATTGACTCCCACTACATCTCAGCTCAATGCTGTTGTCATCTTGTTTCGTACTTGCTTAGCTTTGTGGAGCTGTTCTTCCCGTTGTGGTCAAAGCAGACTTCTGCATCTCACGCCACCCACACATGGTTCATGTATAGTCCACACCTACCCCTATCGGCCCAGTGGTTTGAAAACCATGCTTTGTGTAACTCTATGGCTGCTATTTGTGAAACCTTGATCATGCGTTGGGGGTGTGGGGGGGGTTGGTTTTCTTACAAAGTTATGCAATGGTCCCCACTCAACTGTAATCCCTCTTACGCTGAGTGAGCCCCCCATGTGACGGTGCTGGAGGGTTGGGAGAGACGGGGGGTGGCTGTTGGGACTATCAGGTACGGGTGCACTCCATCGACCCCGGCCCCCCCCACAAAGGGCAGTGGCCGGTGTATAAGAAGGGAATTTTGTCCTGTGAAGTTCCTCACTTGCAGGTGCCACGCTAATGCTTCTCCTTGATGTCAAGGCTTGGACCAGATAGACGGAAACTACAGCGAGCATATGTACTGAATGACACGCCAGCTCCTCTCTGCTCTTCATCTATGCGTGAGCCACAAGAATCATTGTCCTCAGTTGTGTTTGGAAACGTTTGCCAGCTTTAGTCTGTTTTACACGATGATCAATTTTTCTGCTGATCTTTCTTTTTTTTTGTTTTTTTTTGTTTTTTAAAGTGATGAAGACTTGTTTAAAGAAATCTTAGCTGTATTTGGATGTTCTTAGTCTATTCTAACAGCATGTCTTGACTCTGACAAGCACTACTGATCAGCTGTTTACGTTTATTTTTAGAAACTTTTCCAGCCCACATACCTCATTCTTGTATTTTTATCTCCTCAACAGGAACCATCGATGCCGACTTCAGCTGACTGTTTGACAAGTCTCATATAAGAGCACCCGGAGTGTCTCCTCACCCCTCTCCCCCTCCCTTCCCTCTGCCCCTCCCTCCCCCATTCCCTTGGCACTCTTCTCCCTGATCCCCCTTTCCCACTCCTTCAAGATTCACCATGCTCATCAAGGAGTACCGCATCCCCATGCCGATGAGTGTGGAGGAGTACCGCATCGCCCAGCTCTACATGATCCAGGTGAGGTAACAACCCCACAGTCTCTACCAAAGTTTCCCTACCCCCTCCCACATGGGCCGCAGTGAAGACGGAATTTTTCATGAGTGCAATCACAGCGCGCAGTTAGAAAAAAATACCAGTCACACGGTGTGTGACGGTGGTGGAGTAGAAGAACAAAGAGAGCTTTTATGTTCAGACATTATCCAAATTAAACTCTGAAGCTGGCTGGTTTGAACCATCATAGACTGCTGGTTTCTGCAGGAAGAAGGTGGGGTCCCCCTGGTATCAGTGTATTCAAACCGTTGCGATGGAGATGGACACACACAGATGATTATTTGTCTGTGTCATATGTTTTGTTTCTTTTTCCACCTAACAGACCCTTAAATGGAGATGGAGGGCCTGTGTTAGTGCTTAAGGTTTTACAGCCCAGACCTGGAACGGACATTTTACGCAGCTTTCGTTGTAATGTGTGACAGCATATTGTCTCTTTATATGGCTTGTGCTAAAGGAGTTGGATATGTTTATTTTGGCAGTACTGCAAAGTGCAATGTGAGCAGTAAATTCTATAGATGAAAATCATTGAGGAGTCACGATGATTTATGATGTGATTTAAAAAATAATAAAAATATATATTTATATTTATCATTCACTCACTGTTGTTTAGATATGTTGTACACTTTTAAACATGAACATCAAAATGTTTATAGTTTGACTCAACACACTGGGCAGTTTGTTGGAATTTCAACAATATGGTCATATAATGTGAATCATATGTGGCAAGTTTACAGATGTTGCAGGCTTGTTTGGTAAGGCCTAAACATGCATCATTGAAAGAGACGTTGTTTTTAAATGAGGAAATAAGAACCACAAGTTGTGCAAAGAATCACGATGCTGTACTCGTGTAAAATTGGAGGCCAAGTTGGGCTATTTTATGAGATGTGATGGTTAACTATTTCCTACAGTAAGCACAAAGCTATATTTAAAGTGTAACTCAACTTTGAACTGGAGTACTTTAGATAGAGGATCATTCATCGGAGCTTAACCTTCAAACTGCAGACCTTGGCACCGAGAGGCCTCTCCTACTACTGTTGAGCTTTCACCAAAATTTAATTCTTTCTGTCAACCAACTGCAGCTGGTCTTGTAGAATCGCTTTAACAGATTTATTCGACTCACTTGCTTTAGAGGGCCTCTTCTCTCTTTGTGTGTCTTATACCTCTGTGTTTAAATGGCACGTTGAAATATTAGTTGTAGTTGAATTCCTTCGTTCCAGGTGGTGGTGTCTGTCCTGTCAGCAGTATTTTAAATAACATTTGAATAAAAATCCACAAACCCATAAACAAATAGTTTTTAAATTAAAATTTTTTTAAATTACATTTGCGTTGATTGACGTGTTTGTTGCGTGGCTGTTGTTTTTCTTAATTTGCAACGGGCAGTGTACCAAACAGACAGGTAATCCTGTTGAGCTGTAGATGACTGGGAACATGACTCAGAAGATATAAATGAAAGTAAGACGGCATTTCAAGAGAACGCAATCTAGCCACTTTATCACATTTCCATACTTTTATTCTTCGTTACCTTTGGTTTATTGAACGGTGCACGATGAGGAGTCATTAGTTGTAGTTTTAACCTGCTTTGTTTCCAGACAGGTGTCTACAGACAGGATGTTGTTCAGAGGGACATGACGCACGTGCGAGCAGACACACAAAGTGTTGCTTTATGAAAAAGCTGATCACGTGTACACTGTTTAGCATGTAAACAAATGTTGCGAGGAACTCTTACATTATTGACCCATAGTTACCTTTTCACTGACCTGACTGTCTCTTCAAACCCTCATTGCTCCAAGGCTTCTGTCACTATGGCAACCATGACATCAGCAGCATACCAGTGGTCAGGTTTTGTTCACGAGTGAGTGAATGAAAAGAGGAAATGGAGAATTAAAGAGGCTGCAAGGGAGGGACAAGAAGAAATCGGAGGGGAGGTGGAAGGAAACAGAGTGTGCCTATCCTCATTTCATTGCTGTATGTTACCAGGGCAACTGCCGCATGTAGGCTTGCCTGACGGCGATCTATCTCCGAGGTAGACCTAATAGATGAAGCCAGGGCCTTAGGACATCCTGCCCATGTCTGTGCCTCAATAGGCAGTGCCCCACCCCGTCTCTCCTCTTACTTCCTTTGCCCTTATGCCACTAATTTGATGGCTAAATGTAATTTCATTATCAATGATTGGGGATTTTCAGCATTGTACAAAGAAAAGACAGAATGTGAGAATTGGATCAGGTCAGAGGTTCCTGCTGTGTCTCATCCATTTCCACAGGTCCATCCCATTTTGACTGAGCAACTGTGTTTGTGGCGTTCAGTGAAAAGCAGCATCTCTAACAGGAAACGTGACTCGCTCAGTTGACAGACAAAGGAAAAAACCAGGATGTGACTCTCATCCTGTCAGAGCAGTGGGATCGTAACGTATACATTAGGCTTTGATGACAATGTGTGTATTTTATAATCACTTGAAGGTGATGCAAAGAAAAGTTGGTGATGCTGAGTGGGCTGTCAGACAAGGGATTAATAGCAGGACAACACACACGCCTCCAGAGGTGGATTTTCTTGATAATTATTTCTTCCTGTATGTTCCCTCACAGGTATGGTTCACTTCTGGATTCAAATAAACTAGGTGATCTGTATTCATTAAAATCTTACATGACATAGTGGCTTCATTTAACTTTAAGCAAGTTATCTGCCCCTTCACATCCCCCTGAGGGAACAGCCAAGTGCTGGTTAGTGTTTTGTAATCTTTTTTTTTTCCTGGTGAACTGGACAGAATCACCCTTCGCTTACAGGGGAGAAAAAAGGACACCACGTTTGACAGACCACAGTCACATGTCAGGAATAATATTAAAGGTGCAGTCCAGTATTGGGATGGTGTTTTGTTTTAATGAATTGTGTCTATATCTAAAGCTACAAATCTATTTTTTTTATGTTTCTTTGTATAAAGTACTTTCTAAACAATTCATTTACTTCAACTACAGTGTGTTCGGTTGTTGAGTCCCTGTCTCATATACTGACTGTGTGTATGGGCGGTTTGATGGTGCTGCGGTGTCTGCGATGTGTCTTCTGAGCTGTGTCTCAGTTGTTGAGAGCAGGGCGGGTGGCTAATGAATGACCTGTCAGAGGTAATGAGGTCCAGAGTGCTGGATGCTTCATGGCTTCCTCCTTGCAACTCCACCGATTCACAGGCATCACTTCTTCCCACTGGGCTAACTGGAGAAATGGGTCTCCCTATTATCATGGTGCTGCACTGAATGCTGTGTTAAACAGAAATGTGAAAAGGCAGGCCGACTGCTGATGAGAAAAAGGGAGAAGGGGATATGTTTTTAATCTTTGACATTTATGATCCTTGTACCACTGTTTTCTGTGTCATCAGCACTTGGACTATGTTCATCTGACGAGTTTTCCTGTTTCAGTGATTTCACAACAAACTCAAATCTTCCTCTTGCCATGCCTTGCATTCTTTTCCTCAAAACCTTGATTCGCCTAGCTGTAGCTCTGTGCAACTACATCGGAGGACTCCACCCAGCTTCTCTTCCTTTGTGGACCTGGAATGTAAATATGGGAAAGGTGTGGCTCTGTGAGCTGGTTTTTGGGCTTCCTCATTTGCAATTCAGAGCTTTTAAAGCTTTCAGGAAGCTATTCATTTTGGTGTGTCTTGTGCTATCAGTCTTCTCACTATAATAACAGATTCAGTCTATCTGTGACTAAGTTTTACACCACAGACTGTTACACCATATCTATGTCTTTGTTTGTTCTTAAACATCCGTTTCAGATCAATGGAAAATGAGTCGTCATAATACTAGATTGAACCCATTGTCCCTTTACGGCACACTACTAATATGCAAACATGAACGTGGTGTCAGCTCACCTCTCCCTGTTTCGTTGTTGTTCTTTAACAGAAAAAGAGCAGAGAGGAGAGCTGCGGTGAGGGGAGTGGTGTGGAGATCCTTGAGAATAAGCCCTACACAGATGGACCCGGCGGGACGGGTCAGTACACCCACAAGGTCTACCACATCGGCATGCACATTCCCAGCTGGTTCCGATCTATTTTGCCCAAAGCAGCCCTGAGGGTTGAGGAGGAGTCCTGGAACGCTTACCCGTACACCCGCACCAGGTGAGCTTTACTCTTGGAGACAAAAACAACAAAAAACAATCCTTCCTTGGTCGTCCCTCAAAACCTCTACCTGCAGAAGATCTGGTATACGCATATCGAAAGATATATATATATATATATATATATATAAAATCATCCCCTCCTTGTGTTGAAGATAATAACTCAAACACTGCTTAAATTTAGTGAAATACACAAACGTCATTAAAGATTAATTTCATGATTCCGAGGCCGAGGTCCAGCTGTCTCACTAAAAGCCAAGAGAGGATAAAGACCTCGAAGCAGGTTGTCAGAATATCACCTAGCAGGCCATCAGATCGGCATGTGGCCAGCAGTGCTCCCAGGCTGCTACAAGCTGATGACCCCTCATTCTCAGGGTGTCGCTCTGTTTGTCTGTGTGGGGGCCTGATAAACACAGAGCCGTGAAGGTGCTGAAAAGAGATGTGCCCTAGACTGTACTGTCAAGATATTGATAGACTCCAAGTGCCTGTTGACACATCTATTCAAGCAGTGACAGTTTTACTGCAGATGCCTCAAATGCAACAGATGGGCATGGCTCGCATGTCCTCTATCCTCAGCAGTGAGGATTTGTTGTTACTCTTGGACTGATCTTTAGCCATTCCGTTGGAAACTTACTCTGTGAATGAATACGGTTCAGAGTTCCCATGAGATTTCCTCCTTTCTTTTTTTTTTTTTTTTTAAAGATCATTCGACCCATTTTGTTCATTTTGTGACCCCATCTCGTTTCAGGTACACCTGTCCCTTTGTTGAGAAGTTCTCCATAGATATCGAGACCTACTACAAGCCCGACACAGGCAATCAAGCAGATGTCTTCAACTTGTCTGTCGCAGACAAGAGACAGAGGACTCTTGGTGAGACCCTTTGGTATCCGTCTCAAATCATCTGAAACTCAAAACACTGAAATTAAATTGATGTCATACTATTTTAAGTGAACTACATAGTGATGTCAATGTTTTTTTTTTATTTTTTTTATACCAAGTAGCTAAAGGTGTTGGCAAGGTCTTCTCTTCAAAACTGATAGTTGTAGTTTGATGGAGTTTTGATATCTTCCCTTGTTACTCAAGCATAAGTAGTGGGTGAGGCCCACTTGTGGCAGTATAATGCCACAGCATCTTTTTTTTTTTCTTTCTTTTTTTTCTGTGGTTTAGAGCATGTTTTCTCATTAAATATGACTCTACTAGGATATTGGTGTTTGTAGGGCATGCAGTGACCTAGTTACAACATGGTTTGTAATGATTTTAATCAATCACTTATTCCTGGCTACCAGATTAAGTTAGTCAGCCAGAAATTCCATTAGTAAAGGAATATAAAGCTGCTCAACTCAAGCCCATTCAAGTTCTACTCCCCCACCTTCTTATGGACACATTTTGACATGATGATGAAACTACGCTAACGGCATTCGTGCAATGCATTCAAAACACTTTGCTCCATGAGCTATTGTTGAAAATGGATTGTCTTTGGCAGACCCGATCGACATAGTGACGGATCCCATCCCCCCTCATGAGTACAAAGCAGAGGAAGACCCAAGGCTTTACAAGTCAGTCAAGACCCAGAGAGGCCCCCTGCGAGATGACTGGATAGAAGAGTACAACAATAACCCCGGGAAAACCCCGATCATGTGTGCCTACAAACTGTGTAAAGTGGAGTTCCGTTACTGGGGCATGCAGTCTAAGATAGAACGCTTCATTCATGATGTTGGTGAGAAGACCATCACAGATTTTTAAGATTTTTATGTATTGTGACCATGTGTAATCCCTACTAAGTGATATTATTGTCTTTCAGTCGACCATTAAGTTGGTAAACCTATTCATAAACTTCCCCCCTAGGACTGAGAAAGGTGATGGTGCGAGCCCACCGGCAGGCCTGGTGTTGGCAGGATGAGTGGTATGGTCTTACCATTGAGGACATCAGGCAGCTGGAGCTGGAAACCCAGCTGGCCTTGGCCAGAAAGATGGCCCAGTTTTGCCAGGGAGAGGAGGCCACTGAAGCTAGCGGAGGTGCTCCATCTCCAGACAAAGATCAGGAAGCTAAAGAAGCAATCAGCTCCATTGAAGCTGAGGAAGAGGTTGTGAGTACAGGAAGAGAGACCCTCCAGCCACGAGGTGTACTCACCAAGCAGTGGTCCACCTCCTCCCGATCCTCCCGTTCATCCAAGAGAGGAGGTGAAGAGCACCTTCAATTATTTCCCTGTGTCACCTCTGTGTGTAGCACTTATTATGTGAATTACTGTATATAGGTTCATTATGTGTTCATGTGGCTCTCCCCGACACATTTTCAGTCTTTTTCTGAAGTAGCTCGGCACTTATGTTCTATGTAGTTCCACCAAATATGATCACTAAAATGAGTCTATAATTATTAGGGCTTTTCTCTTCATTCTTTCTGTGATTAAAATTATGGCTATATTTTACATGCAAAGTGATCACTAAGAGAATTGGCAGAATGGCTTTCTTTCTTTTCTCTCACACAGTGCACAGCTTCTGTGTAAGTAATACATCTCAAGAATAACACTGAGCAAGTGCAAAAAGCTCCCTCATGGGTGCTGCTGCTCACTCGTCTCTGCCGCTGACTGAATGTAGTATATCTACAGAGAAGTATACCTGATTAAAGGGAAGCAGGACCTTGCTGTTGCTGGGCTCCGATGATGTGGATTTGTCCACAAAAGTCCCTATAAGGGTGTGAAACTCTCTGATTCTAGTTGCAAAATCATCAAGTTGGCAACAATAAAATGAACTGAAGGCTGATATTCAATGCTAAGAGGGATGTCAGCTGCACAGGCTGAGATTGTATGTATTTATATTGATGAATGAAAAAGATGACTTCAATCCAAAATTCAAAGTTCAATACCCACCCATTGAATACATTTCCTGATAGTAGAAAATTTGGATCCAGCCCCAATTGGCGCCTTATTCCAATTAGACACCTGACTCTTGTCTACCTCAAAGGTTGAGATACGCTAACGTCAGTTAAACTGTAAACACAGTAGTGATATCTGATCCACTGAGACCTGCCCACACTGGAAGCTGCAATGTGACGAATTGAACAGGGTCAATCCTCAAGCTGGTGCAAAATGCTTCTTTTTTTTGTGCTATGTTATGTTTGCTTTTACATAAATAACTGAAGCAGTATATATGTATATGTGTGTGTGTGTATATATATATATATATATAATTTTTTTTCTTGGGGGGTTCATCTTTACACACTAAAAGTTGCGCTTCAGGTATTCATGAGTGTTGGTGTTAATAAAGTCAAACACATCGGGAGCAGCTTTTTAATGTGCCTGATGTTAATTGTTTTTAAGTCAGATTTACTCCCACCTCACAGTTGCTTTACTGTCCTTCCTCGGCAGTCTCATGTTTTCACACCTTGGTATATTTTTAGCATCAGCTCTGACATCACAAACCACATGTTCGAGCACACCCATCTCGAGTGCCACCTTTTTATTTTTCAAGGTAACGCTAACCGTAGCCACCACATCGACCCCCAACTCTCATCCAGTATGCCTCGTTTCACCCTGTTACTCCCCCTGTGGTTCTCTGTTGAGCTATTTTTAGCTGCAGTGCTGACATCACAGATCCGAGGAGACAGACCCTCCTCGAGTGACCCTCCCTACTGCTGTTTCCTTCTGCGTGCTGACAGCTACAGCTGTGCCCCTCTCTCACCAGTCTGCCCCACTCTCCTCCACCGCACTAATGACATACGAGGCGTCAACTGAAGACATATGATTGACAAGGCTTGCCATCCTCCTCAGCTGCTGTTTAGTTTTTGGTGCGCTTGAAGTTTGTGTTACACTGGTTCTCACTTTTTGCACACGACCCCTGGCCATCAAGCAGTCCATCTGCGATGAAGTAATGCACCACAGAGACTGTTGCATGTTTATATAACACAGTGTTTTTGCGTGAGGTGGGGGTGTGCGACTGTGCAAAATGTAGTTGTTGAAGCATATGTGTGTGTGTGTGTGTTTCAAAAAGGATAAAGAAAGAGGCCAACACACATCCCCAAATAACTGAGGTTTTGCTCATTTGTGTTTTACAGTGAGCCCGTCACGTCACAGCATCTCAGAGTGGAGGATGCAGAGCATAGCGCGAGACTCAGACGACAGCTCGGACGAGGAGTTCTTCGACGCTCATGGTAACCACTGCTTTGATTTTCAACTAACGGTGGATTTTGGATTAAACTTTTTTTTTTTTTTGTTGTCAGTTTCCCAAGAACCTGCCAACTCCCTTCTTCAATCCCTCTGCATGCATGTCTTTAACCACAGATCAGTTCTTAAGCTTCCCAGATACCCAGCATGCTTTGGGTCTGCAGTTGAAATAGGTGCGTGCGGTTCAACAAGCATGCTCCCCCATGCTGGATGAGTTGGCTGAGGACACGAGCCAGGTGTCTCATCCTGACGTCAAGTTCAGAAATCACAGTCGTCTCTGCCCACCAGTCCCCCTCACTCACCAGCAGGCTCAACATGTCATCATTTAAACACGCATACACACAAGACAAGAGTCCTTCGCACAGCTCATCCCATGTCCAGGCAATAAATGACCCCCTTCGAGCCAGTGTTTGTGCAATGAAACTGTGAAATGCAGGATAGTCACAATGATGATGAAACAAGAATAAAACTGAACATGTTGCATCAGTCATTATATCGACACTGACATTGCTACACCAAGTCTCCACCCATCCCACATTTTTGCTTAAGAGTAACTGGAATGCAGTTATTGCAATTAATTCATTACATCCTACTGTATTCATGTTCAGTATTAATTATTGTGTGTTAGGTGTCCAGATGTGTCTGAAGTAAAAGCAGCATACAGTTTATTTAATGAACCTGTTCAACTTGTGGCTTCGCAGTCATAAACTGCTGACACAACCCTCTGTATCAGTGACAGTTAATTCCCTTTGTTCTGTTCAGATGCCCGTTTCAGTTACTCACGATTTATTTGCTCATATTTCTTCACTGCAGAGGCAACCGATATGAATACAGGCTCAGATTTTCGTCTTTAGAGTTTGGTCAGGAATCATTGCCTGCAGACACTGGAGAACAATGATGATATGTCTTATTTTATGTGTTCCCCAGTTGTTGTTTTTTTTTTTTTTTGTGCAGAATGATAAAGGAAAGCTTTAGCTGGAGCGCTCATAAAAATATCATATGCTGTGTCTAATTTTCTGTTTTTTGTTGATTAGAAATTTGAATCAACCTATGATGGTGCAGCTGGAATAAAAAGTTACTCATCGTCTTGAATCGGCTAAGCCGAGTCGTGTATAAAAGTGTTTCTTTACCTTTACACCTCAGTGTTGCCTGTATTTATAGAGACATCACAAAAACATTGGGGCTACTTTTTAAATGTCAAAGTGTGTTACCGGACACATTATCTCTTAAAAACCGTAATGTCAACACTTTAGAGGAACTTGCTGAATCTACTGATCGGTGCTCATTGCAAGTCATTATGAAATTAAACACTTTCCATTGGATTTTCAACATTTGTGTTTTTTATTTGTCGCGCAAGCAAGCATTGGGTTTTAAAGGAATTGATTAAAGTTTAAGCATAGAATGAATAAGAATAAAAGGGGTCAGTCTGTTTGTTATACTAATATAGAAAGAATTATTATGGAATGGAAAAATCTTTTTTTTTAATAATGGGGATTAATATGGATGAATATCCGAATCCATCAATACATTCATATTAAATCATATAACACACTCTTCCATAGAATGAAATGGTTTATTGATTTGTTTTATGAGAATCTTATGATGAAGAAAAAGCACCCCACCCCACTTTCTGCCATCCTCCAGCACATGCGTATCCGACATTTAGGGATGCAAAATGGCATATGCTTACCAGCTGCAGAGGTTCTACTTCAGATTTATGGAGATACTGAGTTTGATATACATATGAAGGCCACCACAGTGAGTTATGTCTTATAAAGTGGTCAGAACAACTGCATCTAATATGTTGCGGAGAAGAAAAAAAACGTATGTTTGCTGTACAGTATCGTAATTAAACCTGGTAAACAATCTCAACCATGCAAACATGCAGATACGCTGTGGATTGATTGTACGGTTTCTATAGTGACAAATTTACAAACACGGAGTGGCAAATACAGTGTACTCTTGCTCATCGTGATCTGTCTGGTTTTTACTCTACAGAGGATCTCTCAGATGGCGAGGACGTCTTCCCGAAGGAAATTGCCAAATGGAACTCCAATGATCTCATGGACAAGATTGAAGCTGGAGACTCGGAGGAAACAACTGGTATGATGAAGACCACGGGCAGGCGCCTCACCGTCAACAGTCACACTCCTGTGATACATAATATTAACAGTGTTAATGTGTGCTTTCAGGAGAGCTCTTTAAGGAAATGACGGTGGATTATGACAGAGCAACAAATGAGGACAGGCTAGATGAGGTATGTTTGCCAAACATTGAGTATGTTTATACAAAATGACTCTCCAGAGCAGCTTCTTCCTATGCATATCCATGTTTAGGATAGAAGATTCCTGAAGAACTAAACAAAACAATTCCCAGTAGAACCCAAAGCTCTGCCTAACCTTCATTGCATTTAAGGTTTGCGCTTCAATGAAAAGGTTTTATTTTTTTTATCAGGCTTTGAAGGATAAAAGAAAGGCTGTTTGTTCCTGAGCCTTTCTGTCCTCTTGTGTTCAGATCCGTGAGTCTCTTAGCGGCCAAGCCGATAGCTTTCCCATTCCTACCATCATGGTAACGAGGCACCTGTCAGTAAGTAAACATTTTGGCCCCTGTACACTGGGGTGCAATAGTACCACAGGGACATCCGATCCGTGTGGACAAACCCAGCACTTCGTGCCCCCTCCCTTCTCTTTTCCACTGCCGGAACCCAAATCCATGTGTTACCCTCAACCTCACCACTCCTTTGTACGTACGGCTGTGGCGTTAGCTATACATATGATGCTTACCTGGAAATGTGAAGTTTTGGATCACACATAGAAGACAAAACTACACATTATACAGTAGTATTTAAAGTGACGTCCTCTGGAAGCATGATTGTTGTTTGCTGTTGGTTGAACAGTTGTCCCGGTGGAGGTTTTCCCTCATGGTCTTCTGCCCTTGTGAAAAGAAGTCTCCTGTGTCATCCAAGTTTGTCCTGATGAATACAAGGAGTCACACTCTATAATTAAAAGTGATTTAATGCCTTTGTGCTTTTTTTCTTTCTTTTTTTGTTTTTTTTGTTTTACTATTGTGATTCAGTCATTATGCTGTCTCATAAAACAAATAAACTATCCAATGTTTTCCAGGGTCTGTGTCTTAATGCTCCCACCCGTCACCCCTCTTTTAATTTGCCGTTCTCAGGAGAGTTCGTCCCAGCAGTGTTTGCAGCCTTGCAAGATTCACGTGCTGATCTTAGTCCTGCACGGAGGGAACATCTTGGATACAGGCGGAGGGGACCAGAACAGCAAGCAGGCCGATGTCAACACGATCAGTACGGCTTTTGAGACGGTAATGCGTGTTCACTACCCAGCTGCGCTGGGACGCATCGCCATCCGCTTGGTGCCCTGCCCTGCCATCTGTGCCGAGGCTTTCTCTCTAGTGTCCAAGTAAGAGAAAACAGTCAAGATGGAAATATTCCAGGTTCTTCTCATGACTGTTAATCACTTGTTCCTGTGATTATTTCCTCAAACCTCTCTTTGATTTTGTAATTTTTTTTTTTTTTTTTTGACAGCCTGAGCCCTTACAGTTATGATGAAAGTTGTCTGTCAAGCAGCCAGGACCACATCCCGCTGGCAGCTCTGCCTCTCCTGGCCACCTCGGCTCCTCAGTATCAGGAGGCCGTGACCACCGTCATTGTTCGAGCCAACCAAGTGTATTCTGACTTTATAAAATCTTTGGATGGGGCCACTTTCTCTGGCCAGGTCAGTTACTGCTTTCAATGATAACAGCACTCCTTCTTTTTTTTTTTGTTCCTCAAGATATGTACAGTATGTAATCAATTTATCACGGTTCAATCCAGTCGGTTAAATTTAGTCGGAATCGTTACCTTTAACAGCATTACATTATACCTCCAATGTAAGTTGGCTTACACCCATTTAACAGTAAAACAGATCATTCTTTTCACATGTAAACATCCAGTTTGTAAGCACTGAACTGCTGAGGTGGATGTGTCTGCATTCTATGTAAACCTGAACTGTAAGCATGAATATCATGAATATTGTTTCTGATCCTTGACTTTTCCAGGTATGCCTTATTGGGGACTGTGTGGGAGGAATCTTAGGGTTTGATGCGTTGTGCAATAGCAATCCCACAGTAAACGAAAGTCAGAACAGCAGTCGCAGGGGGAGCGTCATCAGTGTGCAGGTAAGAGGCAAAACATTCAATGCTGTGCTTACATGTTAAAATGTTTTAGCTCATCTTCAAAGGACCTAGTTTTTAAGGTCTTGAAGCTTTTGTGACACATTCTCATAAATGGCCCCGACAGGACCAGGACCTCCTCTCTCCTGGCATCATCATCAACAGCGGACAAGGATCGGCCTCTCCAACTTTGGAAGGCAGCCGCCACCTCAGTCGCAGTAACATTGATATTCCTCGTGCCGGTGCAGGTGACGAGACCAAGAGACAACTGCAACGCAAGAGAAGTGACTCTTCCACCTACGAACTGGACACAATAAAACAACACCAGGCTTTCCTGTCCAGGTATGTGAGATAAAGGAGATTCTTACGCTCGCGCCATTAATACCTTCTCTCATATCCGACTGTGAGAATTTCATTTAATATTGGTTCTAAACGAGGATCTGTTGTCCCTCCAGCTTGCACTCTAGCGTCTTGCGGAACGATGCAGCCTCCCGCAGGTCGAGCAGCAGCACTATGCTGGATGGAAGCTCCCTGGGGAAGTTTGACTTCGAGGTGTCTGATTTCTTCCTCTTTGGCTCTCCACTGGGTTTAGTACTGGCCCTGAGGAAGACTGTGATCCCTATGTTGGATGGTGAGCTTCTTTATTAAGAGGAGTTTAATTTTTTCTGAAAAAAATTAGCAATACATAAATGTCTGTAGAGAAATTTAAAAAAAAAAAAAAAAAGAGGATGTTGTCACACAGCTGCGATGTCTTTCTGGTTGTTGCTGCTCCTCTCTCATGTCTTTGGTTTGATTTCTCCCCCTAGTGGCCCAGCTGCGGCCTGCTTGTCAGCAGGTCTATAACTTGTTCCACCCAGCTGATCCCTCTGCTTCCCGTCTGGAGCCTCTGCTGGAGCGGAAATTTCACCTCCTCCCTCCCTTCAATGTGCCCCGTTATCAACGCTTTCCCCTAGGAGACGGGAACTCTGCCCTGTTGGGTGAGTTCATTGCAGCAATGATTCATGAAAGCCTCAGCACTTAAGAAAATATCCATTTCTTCAGTCTGAAAATGATGCTTTTCTCACTTGTATTCAGCACAGACACAAATACAAATTACCCTGCTATAGAAATATTTTATTCTTTTCACCTAACAGCTTAAGAACATGTCAGCTAACACTTCCTGTTTGTCATTGAGCCATGCTACAAGCAACACATGCCTTGATAACACACTATGAAACACTGTCTCGAAGAAAAATTAAACATTTTTCTACTGTTTGTGCTTCAAAGTCTTCTGTGAAGCAACCTATTCATCTGAATGTGGTCATAGTCCTGCTGGTGGTTTCTGTTTGGACTGTTCACTGTAACTCAGTAAATATTAGAGCCGCAACCCACAGGGAACACAATTATTAACCAGCTGGAAGTGAGTCCTTTTTGACGAGTCAGATACCTCCAGGAGGTTTAAATCAGGAACTAGACTTTATTAAAGAGCCACATGAGGGTTAACAAACAGTACGAGTAGGATAACATTTCATTCAGGTCAGGGTTTTGATGCTCTCCAAAGTGATAGCCATGACCCAATGAGCAGTAATCCTCTCAGGTCTTCTAACAACTTTTTCAATTGTGTTACTGTTTAAATGATAAATGGAAGTTTATTTTAGACCAAGAAAGGGCTGAATATAGCTAGCAGACAGCGAGTCATCACCAGTCTTAGATGAAGGTGATATGATTGTTTACTGTATGCCGGCGGAGTTATGGTCCAAAAAGAAGTGAGGTCCATTAAGGACTTGACCCTTTGTTGTCTCACGTTCAGTTGTTCTTGCTTCTCATGTTTTTGTGTCTCCCTTGTCTCCTCTCCTTCTTCCTCTCTCGGCCTCCTGTCCCCGTATCTGCACACCCGGCCCTCTTGCCTCTAAAACTGCCCCTGACCTCTGCTCTTCCTGCCCCTCCACCTCCTTCTTTAGTGGAGACAGTCCAGAGCAACGCTCAGCTGCTACTTGATAGTGGGCCCCCCCTGTCCCTTCGCTGTCAGGAGACCATCAGTGAGACCTGCATTCCTGTGCCTGTGCTAAACTGGCAGGAGGGCTCCCTCAAAGCCACACCCGCCACTATGGAGTGTGTGTAGCCTCTCCCATTCACCTCCATCTTTCCTGACCCTCATTTAATGTGCTCCTCTTGTCTCTTTGTTCATCCTTCTTCCTGTTCTGTCCAAGATGCTCAGATTTTTTAATCTGACACGTGTTGTCTCTGAGTATTCCCATCGCTATTGTTTCAAGAATCAAGAACGTGAATCACGTTTCTTCTTACAAAGACCTACAAAAAAGACCATTTTTAATAATCCATACATAGTTTTCTTGCAGCATCCATTATTTACAAATTACTTCTTTATAGTCGCTTCAAATTTTCTTCTTTTTTTAATTTGAAATAAAACTCATAGATAGTTGTTACGCCACACCATGGAAATACTTGGCAAAAAAATCTGACAAGCATCTTTTATGTTACTACATTTTCTTTTGCCATCTGATACTGATGTTGTGCTCTGTGTTTGGAGTATGCAAACATTTGTGTTTGTGCTGTGGTATTTAAGCCAGTTTTTAATGTGTCTGCATCATTGCCATGATTTCAGATTATCAATGTTGACAGAGGATATTTCTACTGTCTCCTAAATCTCACAGAATGGTTTTGGGGTGCATATCGTGCTGCTTGTGGTGTTGTGTTTGAGCAGTGGATTTGGTGCTCTATGTATACATCCTGAGTACACTGTACCTAATGATATCTTCTTGTGACAAGGTTCAGAGCTCATTTGATTTGATTAATTTTCCAGCACTATCTGATTATCAAAACAAAGATTTATTGAAATATCAGATTCGATTTACCTCTGTAAGAGATACTTAAAGCGATACTCCGGAGTAGATTCAACCTGGGGTCATTTGAACCGTGACATCCAGCCAAGTAGCCCACCCGCAGTTTTTTCGATCTTGACTGAACATCAGCTGAGTTACTGAGTTATCCCGAATAGCTTCGTACAAGGGTTAATGGATCCTGGTCCGTATCTCCAAAATTACCACACTAAAATCACATCCCATGACACCAAACTTCTACAGTAGTACAAATTTGGTCTGTACTCACAAAACGATGCATTTGGAAGTTTGAAAATAGTCCAGGAGTTTATTATTATCAACACAAGCCTAATAGCTTTTCTGCTGCTAAAGCTGCGTCGACGTCACTTCTGGAGCTGGGAGCTTCAAAGTAAGATGAGGGTTGATCTACTACTGTAGACAACAAAGTATATGCTATATTCTACATGTTTTTTTATGAATTTTTATGTTGTAGAGTTGTGAAATTATTTTATCAATGGAGAAATTGAGCAGCCTTGCTTTGTTGTCTACAGTAGTAGATCAACCCTCATCTTACTTTGAAGCTCCCAGCTCCCAGAAGTGACGTCGACGCAGCTTTAGCAGCAGAAAAGCTATCAGGCTTGTGTATTATTGTGATAATAATAAACTCCTGGACTATTTTCAAACTTCCAAATGCATCGTTTTGTGAGTACAGACCATATTTGTACTACTGTAGAAGTTTGGTGTCATGGCATGTGATTTTAGTGTGGTAATTTTGGAGATACTGCCAGGGTCCGTTAACCCTTGTATGAAGCTATTCGGGATAACTCAGTAACTCAGCTGATGTTCAGCCAATATCGAAAAAACTGCGGGTGGGCTACTTGGCTGGATATCACGGTTCAAATGACCCCAGGTTGAATCTACTCCGGAGTATCGCTTTAAACCTGGGTTTGATTGTAACAAATGGGACCATTTGTGATTTTACATACACTAAGTGTTTTATGTTCTCATATGTTGGTCAGTTGAAGAAATCTAACTCTGGCCAGCATGTGGCCTCCTTGTGGTTTCACGTGTCCTCTGAAACCATGGTGCCTGCTGCCACATTTCCCTCCGGCTGCTCCAACCCACATCTTCCCTCCCTCCCACCCATCTCTGTGAGTTCCCCTTACCTGTGTCTCTGTCTAATGGGATCTCCTTGTTTACGCTCAATAGCGGATGTTGTTCAGTCTCATGGTGGTGTCTTCATGGACAGTTCGTACCCCTCATCCCCCGTAACGGGCCCCCTCTCCCGGGGCCAGCGGAGGGCCAGTGAGGTCAGCATTGCCAGCCAGGTCTCAGGAATGGCAGACAGTTACACTGCCACCAACATAGCCAACAGTAAGTGTTCTATATACCAACCAGTCTCCCTCTCTGTCTCTCTTCCTTCCACTCGCACAAACATGGCTCTAGTTATTCTCCCACTTTCTCTTACTCCCAAGCCAACCTTTCTCTACTTTTCGGTCTCGTTTCTCCTTCTGACACTCCTACATCATCTCTCTCTCAACCCCTGTTACTCTGACTCTACACACAGCCTGTACTCCATCTGGAACAGTCTAGTCAGCCAGCTACACATGAATATTTTTGCTGTTTTCCGTTTTGCCAGACTTATATTGTAAGGAGTCTTATGAAGAATGTGTTTCCCGGTACTTGTAATAATTAAAAGTGCTGATAAGCACAGAGTCCTGCAGGAGAGCAAGCTTAGCGCCACTTTCCTTTGTCTGTCTTACTCTTATCCACTGTCTGAATGTAAATGCAATGACCGAGTGCTGCATTTTTCTAACGTTGCAATGCATGTGGACACCTGCCTCCCTCCCTAAGCCATTTCTGCATTGTCAACCCCCTATAACAGTGTTTGCTGAGGTAATCAGTACTCTGTTTTTTCTCTGTTTGATCGTCTACCAAAGTCCTTCCTCCCCTTCACTGTTTTAGTTTTCTTACCAGAGCATTTTTTTTGTACCTTACATTGTTGTTCCGAGCCCAGCTGTTTAACCTTCTTCAATACAAACCCGGAAGTGCACTTTAACCGTTTAATATGCAATTCTGTTCCTACAACACCAGAACATCTGAAGATCTTTTCCCTGTTACTTTAACTCTCATTAACACTTTTTTTTTTTTTTATTCGCAGTTCTTTTTAAAGCAGCTTGATGTCACTGGACTCATCTCAATGTTTAACTTTGCACTGTTCAAACTGTCATGCAAGGATGAATCAGTTTTATCATGTGCTTCTTTCTCTTTTTTTCCCTCGTAGCCAATTCAAACCAGTTTTACCAGTCCAAAAGATTCAGTCTTTTGTCCCATCTCGCCCTATCATCACAAAACAAATTCTTCCTGAAAAGCCCCCCTAAGTCTCGTAAGAAAATGGAGGCTGGCCAGGTTGCAGGATCTCCTGATGCAGATCTAGTGTCTGAGCCGGATGATGAGGCAGACTCTATTGAAAGTCTAAGCCCCACTTGCCAGTACGAGAACTGCCCGTCAGCGGGGCTGGACTGTGCTATATGTGATCTGGTCTCACTGGACTCCCAAGCTGAAGTTGACCAAGGTACTTTTCAAAGGGAGGGGAAATCACAGCGAGGCTTCAGGTCTTTTCTGTGTGCTACCCTGCACTATCCAAAAACTCAGTGCTGCTGTTGTAGGAAGCCTCTTTTTCTTCCCCTTGTATTCTTTCCCAATCAAATTCACAAGGATTCAAGTGCAATCACTTCCACCGGGGGAGGAGTCCTATATAAATTTCCTTTGCATGCTCTTTCAAAATCTTTGGTCTTTTTTTCTAACCTCACACTAACACAAATAACCACCTTTAGTTGCTCAAATAATCACAGATCTGTTCTAACAATCTTTTTTTGTTCTTTGATTCATCGTTTTCCTGATAACAACTATAGTAAATAAAAAAAAAACCTTCCTTTCTCTCCTGCAGCCAAAGAACTGCTGGAGAAGGTGATGATTGTGGTTGAGGATTGAAATCAACTCTTTGCTTTTGCTTTAGGGGTGTTGCACATTTGTGTGTGACATCACGTAGCTCGCACTAATTCCCACAGTTTCCTCTTGCATATCTGCACCCTATTCATTCCACTCCCCATTGCAGTTGCAGCACGTTGGTGGGGCACAAAGCGGCTGGACTTTGCCCTGTACTGCCCCGATGCTCTGACCGCTTTCCCCACAGTAGCTTTACCACACCTCTTCCACGCATCATACTGGGAATCCACTGATGTTGTGTCTTTTCTCTTGAGGCAGGTGAGTAAACCGAACAACACTTTTTAAAATTCAGCCTGGGGGTTTTAAGTGTCCTTAATGCTGAGGATGAGTCATTCAAATGTCACCTTTAGGTCATGAGACACGAAAATTCGAGCATTCTGGAGCTCGATGGGAAAGAAGTGTCTGAATTTACACCCTCTAAACCTCGAGAAAAGTGGCTCCGCAAGAGGACTCATGTCAAGATCAGGGTGAGTGTCAGTTTCAGGGTGTTTTTCAGTTCACTCCGGACTGCCACAGTGTGATACTTTCCATTCACAACATCCTGTGTGGGACCTTTGCCTCTGGTTTGTCTTACCCATCGTGTATTTTTGTTTGATTTCAGATACACAAATACTTCAGCAATTGTTTTTCTTGATCTTCTTTTGCAGAACGTGACTGCCAATCACCGCGTAAACGATGCTGTGTTTACTGAAGATAGCCAGAAGGTCGTGACAGGTCGCTTCATGTATGGCCCTCTGGACATGGTCACATTAGCCGGAGAGAAGGTGAACCCACTTTTTACAGCAGCACACAGCCCGGTGTCAGGATACTCTGTGTAATTAGTGTTTGTAGACACCTTTTCTTTTTTTTAATGAAATGGATACGTTTGTTTTTTTTAAATCTTGCATAGGTTGACCTCCACATCATGACCCAGCCTCCATCAGGAGAATGGGTGTATTTCAACACTGAGGTGACTAACAGCAGTGGTCGTGTTTCTTTTGTCGTCCCGGAGGACAAGCGTCTGGGCATTGGGGTCTACCCAGTTAAAATGGTTGTCAGGTGAGATCAGCTTCAACTCCAACAGTGTGTCCTGATTTATTTAATTTTTCAAGCTTTTTTTGGCATTTTGCCAGAAATCCCGGTTTCTTTGTTTCTCACTCTGTTACTGCATCTCAGTCTCTCAAGGTGATTATTTTTCTCTGCAGCTGTGTCTGTTTTCTAACTCTCTTTGCTCTCCAGGGGTGACCACACATTTGCAGACAGCTACTTGACTGTTATTCCACGTGGTACAGAGTTTGTAGTGTTCAGCATCGATGGTTCATTTGCTGCCAGTGTTTCAATCATGGGCAGTGATCCCAAAGTGCGGGCAGGAGCGGTCGACGTTGTCAGGTATTCAGCTGCTCTTCCTCTGTTTTTTTTCTTTTTTTCTTCTTGAATTTGTAGAGTTTCACTTAGACTGAAGTTCACTACTGTGTTATTTATGTTTTTGTGTATTCTGCTGTTTCACCTAACTACAGGTACTGGCAGGATTTAGGCTATTTGATCATCTATGTGACCGGACGTCCAGACATGCAGAAGCAGCGGGTGGTGGCTTGGTTGTCCCAGCACAACTTCCCTCATGGCATTGTCTCCTTCTGTGATGGCCTAGTCCACGACCCGCTCAGACACAAGGCTAACTTCCTCAAATTGCTGACAGAGGTCAGACCGGGACTAATGCACTGTTGTTTATTTAGGTGTAATAAGGTCATATAACAAATATTTTTAGTGGACAAAACCAAGTGGTGCTGAAATTGTTATGTTTAAACATATGTACTCACTTGTAAAGAAGAAACTGGTTCCAAACGGTTGTCCTCTTCATTTGAATGATTCCAGGCTCACATGAAGATTTTTGCTGGCTACGGATCAACCAAAGACATCTCTGTCTACACCTCCATTGGCATCCCTTCTTCCCAGATATACATTGTCGGCAGACCCTCGAAGAAGATGTTACACCAGTGCCAGGTAGCACGCCATCAGAAGCCGTTATCAAATTTCTAGTGTGCTCAGTTAGATGCCAAAAGCCCTTTAAAATGTATTTGTGATCGGCTCTGTAATTCTGCTGCTCTAATTATTCAATAAAAATGAATAAAGGAACATGAAACGCATTAATCAGGATATAAAACTCTAATGTCTCTCTCCAGTTAACAGTTGTATTTACTCTGATCCTCTCCACAGTTCATCACAGAGGGATATGCAGCTCATTTGTCCCAGCTGGAGTACAACCACCGTTCTCGGCCAGCCAAGTCTAGCAGCACACGCATGGTGCTACGTAAAGGCAGCTTCGGTTTGGGTGCAAACAGCGACTTCCTGAGGAAACGGAACCACCTGCTGCGCACGATCTCCTCACAGCCGGCCCCCACCTCCCCAACAGGCAGCATCCACAACAGACCTGAGCGCACACAGAGCCAATCAGACAGCGAGCGGCTGGAACGGGAGCGGCTGGAGCGCACTCACAGCCAGAGCCAGGGAGCGACCCAGCGCAGCATGAGCATCACAGCGAGCTGCTGGGGCCGCAGTAGCAGCACCAAGCTGGAACCAGGAGTTTTCAACCCAAAATGAGACAATGTGGAGAGACTATGTGAGAATACCTCCTGGACTGACATACAGAAGCAGTTGCTGAGGAAGCGATCGGTGATATAAATACAAAAATGCAAAGAGTTGAAAAGAGCTGGTTTGCACCATATGGGTAAATACCACATGGGAATTTGGTGCTACAAACCACTAATATTAAAAACTAATGCCAGTTACATTCGTCACAAAGATTTTAGGACAGACTGTGTTCATTTTGAAACAGTCTACAGGACATTTCAAGGAGCCTCTTTCTGAAAGAAGAACATGTACTCAACCACATAAAGCTAATAATGTAGGGATCCAGGCTGTTTCTACTGTCGAGTGAATATTTATCAGTCTTAATACAAGCTTAGTTTTCATCCTTCAGCAGGCTTTTAGATTGGAGAAAGTTACACATAAAAGCACCCGTACGCTGTATTCTGCAGCAAACAACAGAAAGTTGTTACAGGCAGCTTGTATCATGTGCACACACTGATAGAGCACTGTAACCGTCTAATGTGGCCAATGCAAGCACAACTACTGTACCTGAGACAAACTTTGTGTATATTAGTTTTAAGTCTTTGTCCTTTTCATGTGAAATTGGGTTCGAGTCTGAGAGCAAGGCTGAGAATCAGGTGACACTGGACTGAGTGTCTTTGTCTTTTTTTTAGGTGTAAACATTCAATCGAGAAGCCAAAAATGAATCTTTGTTAGGAGAATTCTGTTTATTCGTCAACGATAAAAAAAACATTATTTCAATGATTTGTAAGCCAACCAGAAATGATCTGATCAACTGTCCAAACTTAAACAGCAAAGACTGAATATTATTAAGTCAACAGTCCAGTTGTTTGCTTGTTTCTTTGTCAGCCTGAAACACAAAGAATCATCCAAATATCACATGACGCAAAACTGCGAATTGACCCTTTAACTATGGCTACAGCTGAAACTGTTCTCGGGTTTTTACGGCATTTCATCACCTGATGTAGGACACAGCTATAGGGAAAACTCCTACTACTGTACGGTTAATGTGCCAAAGTTAACAGAATTGTACGATATGCTGTACATGAGCAGAGAGACAAATATTAAGGTCTCCTGTGTAAAAATGGAATAGACTGTGTAAGTATGTAGTTAAATGCCTTAACAAGGCTTGTACATAATTGTTAAATTACAGTGCAGATCTGGTATCTGGTCCACTGAAGACCAGTTTCAAGTGTCTTCTTTACTCTGGGGGTGAACACAAACTCATTCAGGATATACTTTATTGACTAATGGTGATAATAATTGCTATTTAAGATTATAGTTATTTTAAAATGTACTCATTTTGTGAACAAATGTGTTTTAAGATTACTTTTGTTATGTTGTGTATTTTCTCTTCAAACTTGAGTTGTAGCAGCCAAAATGCAGAGGTCTTTGCCTGCCACAGTATTGTATTTTTATCATTTTATCTTGCAGATAGCCAGAGTTGTATCAACACAACTGCTATCTTGTGTCCTATATTGTCTGTTTGTTATTAGATATTTTGCAAATTTGGGATTTGGCTTCTTTCTGGCTGTCCCTAAGCTGTAAATGAGGCATTGAATGTGCTCTTAGATAACCCTCCTTAGGTTAAAGATCTCTTTCTCTCTCTGTTCTGCTCAGCCGTTAGAGGAACAAAACGTGCAAATTCTGTATGATACGTCATCGAAATTAGGAATACAGAGCTGAAACTTGCTTTATGTTGTTAGTATTTTGAAAATTGACAAACATTTGGTGATTTTTACAAATGATGGTTATTTGTCTCTCCAATAGGCATGCACAGAGCTAACTTTAGTGGACCAATATGGGCTCAAATGTAAGGGGAAACGTGCAATATTTCTCAGCCGCACCACCAGATCAAACAGGCCATTTATGAACCATCATAGTGCACTGACAATCAGTCGATCTGGCTCATATTCTACAGACATCAAATTACAGAGGGTATCTCATTCAACGAGCGCCGTTCAACCTCACAGCTCCACATTTTACGAAGTGGAGTTTTCTCACAATGTGGCACTGACCTGATAATGATGTGGAATGTTACAGTTGGTTTCTTTCTGTGGATAAACTTGACTTTTTGTTGTAATATTTTCCACTCTGGCATAGGAGCATCTACACAAACTCACTTCAACACTCCAAAACTGGACTTTCAAGGTACATTTTCCTGAAAACAATGCAGCTTTATACAACATCCCTGCAATAAAACCTGGATTTGTGAAGATGACGTTTCAGTTTTATATGAACTCCTTGGCGACGTGTTCTTTCACGTTTAACACTCATTTTGGAGGCTGCATTTGATTATTTTGTGTTGAAATGTGTTTCCAATATTTTGTCCGCCACACATCTCAGTGAGGGCAGACTACATCATCGCACGTCCCGGTTCACGGGTACTTGCTGACCCTAAATCAGGACCGTTTGTTGTTACTCCGATGGACTCTGTAAATCCTGTTTTAAACTGCTGTCCCTTCCTCAGTGACACAACCCTGTAAAGAGTCTGCATGATGTCATAACTGTTACGAAAGACTGTGTGTACTGGTAGTGAGTAGAAAAAAATGGACAGGCAATGCTGGAAAAATGCACTCCTTAAACTAATACGCCATATTCCCTGATCTGAATCCAGAGAATGTAAAGACGAAGCACTGCGGTGATCTGTGAAGTTTGGATAGCTCTGGTCAGACAATCGCTTTGATCGATTCTTCTGTAGACGAACATACAAACAGAGGCCTTACATGTCCCTTTTCTGCCTTACGTTGACAGCTATGTGGCAAGGCCAAGACTTCATGGAGAAGGACAAAGCGTTCACTCAGACATTGTGGATAAGTGATGAGGCCATATTTTCTTAAAAAGCTTTGGTTTGTTCTACCGTCTGAAGGAGTAACCCGACATATTTAACCGATATAACTTCATCCCTGACTTTTTCGAGTTCTGGTCCCCAGGTTGATGCAATGCCCCGACTGTTTCATCGAACAGTTAGGATGTACAAATATAAAACATTAAATTGGTAAATCGTGCTTGGAAAAAAATAAAAATAAATACTACTTGTACAGGGTGTGTATTCTGTAGGGTTTGGATCATTTAATTTTATCCATTCCCTTGTGATTTTATGTACAGTGTATAAAGAAAATATAAAGAACCGAGAAATGTTGGTCTTTTTTTTCTCCCCACACTCAAAATGGCAACGTTACATTCTTCAAAAAGATGTAGTTTTACCAAAACTCTATTTTTCTGCTATCACTTCACAAAATTGCTACGTGGAGTGTAAAACTTTGTTTTTGTCTAGGTTGTAGTGAACACACAGACGTGGAGCATTGAAATTTTTTCTCAAAAATGTTTTAATGAAGTACAAACTATACAGCCCGTCTTGGCTGATATCAAATGGAAAGAAACCGCACCCAGTGTTTATAGTCACGACTTCTACCTTGTCAGAATTTTCCTGAATCTGGAGTTAGTTTAGCGAGAACTCCTATTAAAATGTACACACTGAAATTATGTAAAAACGTATAAAATAAATGTGCATAAATCAGGGTAAACGTAAAAGATCCCCAAAAACTATTTGGGACGTTGTCGCATTGAGTTGCTGCTCTCAACACATTCTCATCACTTTGATACAAATTGCAGATTTCAAACGCATTTTCTTCAATATTCTGAAGGTTTCAGCAGTTTGGGCAAACTCCTCAGCTTAGTGCAGAAATCTTCTACCTGTTGATTCCCAGTTTTCTCTGGAAGCCGTCCCCATCTCCCTTGGTAGCTTGCTGTGGGATAAATGGATATTCACTGTCAACCTTGTGGCGTCAGTATGTTAATCAAAGTGGTAGTTGTAAGCTCACCTTATTGATGTCTTTGTGTTTCTCTCGGCTGACTATCTCCTCGATGATCTCTCCCTCTCCTCTCACCAACCTAGATGAAAGAAAGAAAGAAATAATACACATCTCAAACCACACAACTCGCTGCTTGTTGTCAGCGAACAGCAGCAGGTCTCGTGTCACACCTGGTTCGTCCTGTTTCAGGGTCCACCACCCTGCGGATCACGCTCTGCCGGGCCTCGTACTCCTCTTTGGTGAGAGGTCTCTTAGTGGAGAGCCGGGCCTTCTGCTCATCTGTCATCACTGCAGAGGAAATCAGAAGATGACGCATCAGGAATAGCAGTTCCTCGGGGAGAGTGGTTGCAAAGAAAACAGAAGATGACTGTTTTTTAACACTGTGTTTGAGGCCATTGTGGTAAACGGATGCAAATTACTGCATTATGGCAATATTACATTCTCAGTAGTTTGGTAGGTATCTATGATCTGCTACTTTTAAACTGAGTTCAGACATTTCAGGAAATTTTCCAGATCCCAAGTTGCTAAAACCATTTTGTTTCCATCCTGGTCCGAGTCCATTGGGCCAGAAGAAATAATAGTCCAGGCGTCTGTTGTCATGTCAAGTTTGTGAATGATCAATTGTAACAGGTCCAAATGCACACACTCAAAACCTTGCTGAACTTTTTAATCTTTACCGGAGCTGAGTGGGCTCAACTTTCAATGGTCCCATTTCAGCTGAATACGTGGACGTTACTTTGTTTAAGAGTGTGTGGGAAAGACGAGGACCAGGTCTGCACTTGTTGATTACCACAAAACTTTTTAGATGGTAAGACGACAGAGATGAAAACATAATTTCAATGAATCTGGAACTTGCGGTTTGTTCAGAGTGGAAAGAGTCATTCTTTTTTTACAAAATAAATTAATGGAGCACAGAACTAGCCTAACTTATCATAAAAAAAAAATAAACCATTTTGGAGTTTTACTGCTATTGTGAGTGATGTTCATCATCTGGAGATGAAAAGGGGATTTTGAGTCAGAATTGTAATGTTGATCTCTTCTGATGTTAGGGTTCAACTTGATGGTGTAAAGTGACGTCTCACCTGGCCCGAGCTCCACCGCCTCGTCATCATGCTGCCACACCTCCAGGTAGGATGGAGGTTTCTCTACTGGACTCTGCAGCACCACCTCCTTCTCCTTCTCCTCCTTCTTCTTCCTCTCCTTCTCCTTTTCCCTTTCCTTCTTCAGCTTCTTCTTCAGCTTCTTCTTCTCTTTCTTCCTCTGCTTTTTCAGTTTCGATTTTTGCTTCTTCAGCTTCTTTTTCTTGGCTTTGCTTTTCTTCCTCTTTGTTCTCTCATTGCTCGAGGACGAGGACGACGAAGACGAAGAGGTGGATGATGAAGAGGAGGAGCGT
Organism: Odontesthes bonariensis; assembly: GCF_027942865.1. Taxonomy (NCBI): domain Eukaryota; kingdom Metazoa; phylum Chordata; class Actinopteri; order Atheriniformes; family Atherinopsidae; genus Odontesthes; species Odontesthes bonariensis. The sequence continues at coordinate 22,162,352 of NC_134511.1, forward strand.
GTTCTGCGCTTCTTTCTTTGCTCCTTTCCATCTGAGGGAGACACAGGCGTTCAAAACACTCTGATGATAAGTCTGAAAGACAACAATAAACGGTCCCAACCTGGCTTCTTCTGAGATGTTTTCTTGGACGATCTGCTCCGGCTCCTGCTCGAGGAGGAGGAGGTCGACGAGGAGGAAGAAGAAGAGGAAGAGGAGGATCGTCTCCGTTTCTTCTTGTCGTGTTTTTTCTCCCTGTCCGCTCTTTCGGGTGGTCTGCTGCGATCCATTACTGCACAAAAGCTTGTTTACAGATCCAAGGCTGGTGCCCTCTTGCTTTACGGAAATATGCTCGTCTTCGATTTCCTTCCGTCAGCGTCATGCTGCGACTAAAGTTCCTGGTTCCGCTTTAAGTAAACCTGACACGTGAAGGCTGTTCTAACACGTACTTGATCACAGCGACTACAATAAAGTTATTAAAAAAATATATTATAATGAATGATATAATTACTGAACTTATAACACTGGCAGTGTGCTGTCAAATCACGTGTGTCATCGAAGAAGAGTGCCTGAAGTAACAAAACTGAAAGTGCTCATTATCCTGAGCGTCCCCTAAAATTAGGACATTTTGTTATATAGAGACCTGCAGGCTCCCTAAAACAAACCAAAAGCACTCCGAGTACGAATGAAAATGAATCATCTTTATTTTGTGACTATTTCCATGTGAAAAACTGTGATGAGGGTTCAAGTGCTCCCAGCTTTACTTTGAGTTACTTACTTTACAAAAACATTTTAAATCACCGGATTAATGGGGTATTGAGGTTCACATTTCTTACATTGGGATGGGATCCCATTAATATGGAACCACTTTTGGTATTTGGATCTGGACCAGTCCAGGATGGTGTGGAGGTATGCATGCGTTTGTGTTGTAGCATGTACCCACTGTGAAACTTCGGCTTCAGCTTGGTTCTGACATTCAAAGCCACTTGGTATCTCTTTCAAATGAGCTTGCATGATATTGAGAACAGCATCAGACGGAGTCCTGTCAGGGCACTGATGAAACTGCTCAAGCCAGCACAGTAAACCTCAATAACCAAAACAAACCAGTTCTCTATATGAACGCCTGACCATCAAAGAGGTCTGTTCATCTATCGATCAAACCGATATCCTAAAAAGGAAAAAATAAATAAAAAGGCCAGTAGGTTTAACCAATGAAAATAATATATATATTTTTTTTAAAAACAACTTCTCTCCAAAACAGTTACAGGTGTGTGAGATAGTCTGTTGACTGGATATATTTTGTGTACAGAAAAGGCATCAATGTGAGAAGATAAATGTACTTTTTATTCAAAGGTTTTTATAAAGGCCATTGTGATTTTTTTTTAAAGCTTGTATATTGATAAACATCCATGTTTCTGATCATGTTAGCCCTTGTTTTTCTCAGCTAATTAAGCTAAACCAACTTGAAAAAAAACAAAAAAAGCAAAACAACACATGCTTTTCAGAATTATATAATCGCCATAAGACTCCCATCGTGTTTAAAATATTGCATCTCTGTAGCAATAAATAGAAACAATCTCCCAAGCTTCCTTAAAAAAAATCTTAAAGTCTCACAGAAGTAAATCGCAAATGATAAATATTGTTACGCAAAACAGTCAGCTGCATGAGCAAATGTAACAGACTGAAAAATGGCTGGACGTGATGCTCAGAAAGATGTCAGTAAAAAGAGAGCCTCAGAGCTATCATCCTTCCAGTCCGTGTGCAACGGGAGCTCGTCAGGTTGCTCCACTTTAAAAATGAATGGGTGGTGGCGTGCGGACGGGTGGAATGCGTCACTGTTGCTGAGGTGTTCTCAGGCCCATTAGGACACGGCAGCAATGCAGATCCTCTCTGGTGGAAACTGCAGGACGCTCTTGGCAGCTTTGATGGTGTTCTTCATGAGCATCGCCACAGTCATGGGTCCAACACCTCCCGGGACAGGGGTGATCAATCCTGCTTTCTGTCTCACGCCTGAATGTGGACAGAGAAAGTATTTTAGAGAAACTTAAGCAGCAAGTGGAATATGTCCCTGTAGAAACCCACGTTCCAGCCTTAGGGTACCTTCAAAATCCACATCTCCAACCAGTCTGCTTTTTCCAGTGACAGGGTCCTGCACTCTGTTTATGCCGACGTCAATCACAGCGGCTCCCTCTTTGATCATGTCTGCTGTGATGAGGTTGGGAATCCCTGCATCCAACAACACGCAGTACAGTTATACAGATATAATTCAATAATTCAAGAAAAATTTAAAAAGATTACATGTTTCAGTCTAGGTCAGATGAAGGGAAACTAATAGTGACACAAACCTGCTGCAGCCACAATGATGTCAGCAATTTTAGTGTGCTGAGAAAGTTGATCCCTTGGAGTGTGACGATGACAAATGGTGACTGTGGCATCGCCTGCAGCAGAACAGAGGAGACGTCACATCATTATTATTATTTTTTTTTTGGTCTCAAATATATCACATTGTGCAACGAAAGCACCCTATACACATAACCGACCTCCAGGCCTCTCGTGACGGCCATCTGTATGCAGCAACATGGCGATGGGCATGCCCACATTCTTGGAGCGTCCAGCAACCACAACATTCTTCCCAAAAGTAGAAATTCCTGGAGGAAAAGAAATGACAAAAGTTCAGAGGTTGGCACATGTTGGTCAAGCGTTTGCTCAGCAGCATTTCAACGGTCAGATGAAGTACAGTAAGCACGCTACCTGTGCGTTTAATAATTTCCCAGACTCCCCAGGGAGTGGCAGGAAGCATGGTCGACTGATCCAGGCACATGCGGCCAACATTAACGACGTGGAAGCCGTCCACATCCTTGGCAGGGGCAACAGCATTGCAGACTGTGCGCTCATCAATGTGCTCTGTCAGAAAATAAAGAGATGTTACAACCAGGACAACTAGATCTTCAGATTTTTGTCAATACGCACGATATTGTAAAGGTAAAAAAAAAAAAAGAAGAAAAATAAAAAATCCCTTCAAAACCAACATTCTCTACATGCCTTCAACTCTTCTCACATTTCCTGTGTTTAATGTACCTGGCAGAGGCAGCTGGACCAGCAGGCCGTCCACACGATGGTCTGTGTTCAGTTTGAAGATCAAGTCGAGCAACTCCTCCTCGCTGATGTCAGAGTGTTTGAGAATGGTTTCACTTGAGATTCCTGTGGGAGTGCAGAGTGAGAAAAAACTATTTAAAACACAAGCAAAAACCAGCCATTTATTGACTCTTGACATTTAGCTCATAATTCACCAGGTTTTAAAGTTTACGGGCATGGATCAGCGATTGCATATACGTCCACTTACCGACTTCCGATGCGGCCCGGGTCTTATTGAGAACGTAGGAGTGACTGGCTGGGTTGTCTCCGACAAGAATCACACTCAGATGGGGCCTCCTGTTGCCGTCTGAAATCCATTTGTCCACATCGGCTCGGGCCTCCTCCCGAATCTGACGTGCCAGTTTCCTCCCTGAGATGACCACCGCCTCCTGCCTGAGTCAATACGACAATGAGAGATTAACAAGCTGTGACTCTAATGTTAATTGGACAGGTACATTGTCCACAAAAGTCATTAAAACAGTGAAAACTTTTCAATCAATTTGATTAAAATTGAACTGTAAACAATCTTTGCAGTACTCTTAACCTAAATCTCTGCTGTACATGATTTATTTTTCATGCCAACAGAAACCTGTTATGACTTCCCAACCATGCCAATTGCAGCGGTACCAGCTGCAACCTCTAAAGTTAGCTGCAACATGTCTCAATCTTACTGAGCCATACAGGTCTCAACACACTACTCATGAGTGTACGCAACGCTGCGCCACTGCTTTGTCCCAGTTTGAAGAGGCTCTACATTATATAACAACCATGAAGCAATGTTTAATAACAGAAGAGTAATGAGCCATCGTCAGTGATGTAACCGTCGCTGTTATTCTGCCAAAACCAATTAAACCTCATGGAAAAGCATGAGGCGTTTGGTCCCAATGGGGTGTGAGCATGGGGCCAGTGTCCCAGAGAAAATGAGTCTAGAAAGCAGGCAAGAAACACAAGTTTAAATACACCCACCTGAGTGAAAACATTCATCGGTCAGATTCATGACTAAAAGTTTTTTTCCACGTCACAGATGCCTTTTTTAAATTCAAGATTTTACTTCTTTTTTTTTTCTACACTTGCTCTGATGCCAGCTCAGTTCAGTCATGTGTACGACTGCCTTGATGTTGCCTTAAGTAATGAGATTCGTCCAGATCTAATTAAGCAACGTGAGCATGTGCCTTACACACCATTGCTTTAAAATTATCCATCTTGTGCCTTTGTAACTCATGCAAATCATGTGCAGGATCCATGAGGTTTGATTCAGACGTGTGTGTGCAACATTAGATCATTACATACACATGGGTCTTGCTGCACTCAGCAAGTTTCCACTAAATATCTACACAGGATGAGAATGTTATATTTTACATGATGACCTGCAGGTTGTCGGCAGCGTGACAACGAGATTTTTTGACATGTCATCCAGGACCTGCTAATAATGCAATAATGCATGCACTTTCTTTGCGTGAAAAACAGCGCCTTGGTCTCCTGCTCAAACTAGTCATTCCAAACGGTGCAAGCGATCTCGTCGATTTCATCAGCCAGGCATCCAGATGCAATGTTACCGGCATACCGCTAGGGGCGCACTACAATACGACCAACCATGAACATTTAGTACAATAAAAACCTACAAACCACTAAGAAACAACGACCTACGTGAGCACCAAATACATCAAATACATCACCAAATGCGTGCGCTGAAAAAGACCCAGCCGTGCTTTCATTAGGGCGACAATTTACCTCACATGTCGGAAATTTCTAACTAAATTCAGTTAGATTGCGGCCAATTTAAGATCGACTCACCTCGAGGCTGACATGTGCAGTTTACAGACTTGATGCTGGGAGTGTTGACATAGTTTCCTGAGAGCCCTGATCGCTGCCATTTCTGACTGATTGAGAAGAAAGGAGGCACCACCACCAGTTTGTTACGAAAGACGCCACCACCCGGCCTGACAGAGCACCGTCTGGGAGGGAGGAAAGGGCCCAGAGACGTTTTAAAGCCTGCCCCTTCAACGTCATGACTACGTCACCAGCTCTTGACGTTACACACATTAGCTTTCCACATAAATGCTCTGTTGCTATAGCACCCACTAGCTTTTTCTTTATACTGAATGACATTACATAATTACATTATTAATTTTAGTTTGAAAGCACTATACGTATGTTACAGTGTTCGGCCTCAGCATGGTTCACATCCATAGTTTCTTTGGGTCACTTTTTGCCTTCATAACACTCTTTATAACCCATGTCAAAGCCGGCCTGTGACATTTGCACCACATCTGGCCCGTAAGTTTCAAAAGTAGACCAGAGTGGGCCCAAATGTGTGTTCAACCGACTAATTTACTTTTAATGCAACTAAATATCTATCTGAATGTTAGTTGCTGTCATTTTCTGGGCACGGATCTATGTAGGTGATGCCTGTATAAAAAAAGAAAATGGAGTGAAAAGGATACTTTGGCTGAAGTGTATTGGTACAACTTCAATAGATGTATTTTTTGTGTGTCTGTTTTCTTCCGAAGCAGCAGATAAACAGGGTGGAGTTTCTTTAAAAAGCTTTTTGTTTTGTCATGAGGTTTAATGCTCTTTTAACTCTGTAAACTACACAGTTTTTAAAAACCCATTTACTTCATAACAAATACTGGATGATTATGTATTTACCTTTCAAATGTACGTAGAAAATTGAGATGCGAGTTGAAAAATTTGGCAATATACCCAGGTTTGCAGATAAATGCAGACTGAAATCGGTAAGGCCAGACATCGTTTAATTAATGCATTCTATGAGTATATTGCATTTACTATAACAAATGCGTAGGCGATTTCTTTACTTTAGCCCTTTTTTTGTTTGTTTATTCAGACATGCTTTCTACAACTGCAGCTAACTATTTAATTTAGGGTTTCTCTGTGCCATTGAAGAGAATTTTATTTCTATAATGCTGGAAATAAAAATGTTTATGTTACATGATAAATTGGATGCTGGTAGTTAGTCACACTGTGGAGTTGTAGTGCCTACATGTAGCCTGAAGGGGGCGACAGTCTGCCCGTTGGCCTGCTACAGATGGTCGGCAGAGGAAGAGCAGCAGTGGGTGCAGTTCAGTCCATGTTAGCCTCAACTGTTAGCAGGCACCGTTGATAAGTGGTTCGTGGTGTCCAATTCTGCAACAAAATCCTGTTGACTTAACCAAGGTCAGGAGTTGTAATTGAGGCTCTACGTCGATTTATTTGCCAAGATGAGCTTCCTGTTGTAAGTAAAGTAAAAATGATCTTCCTGAGTTACAGTCGGAGCTTGCGGTTAACGTTAGCAGCACTTCTGCGAAGTTCCCCCAAGGGAAGTTACCAGCATTAAAATGAGACACTAACAGAAAAATAGTCAGCCTGGCGCTTCGCAAACCCAGTATGTTTCACGTTAGCTTATACCGCCTTTTCGCATGTCAGCCGTCGATGTAATGTTGTCTGCAACCTGTGTTTAAAGTTTTACAGCCTTCGCAGACCATAACTTTATAGAAAATAGTTCGAGTAAGCCTTTTCGCCGATGAATAACGCTAACCCACCATTGTTTCGCCAAGATAGCACCTATTATCACTGTTTATTTTATTCGTGTAAGACTTGACATTTTAACCTTAAACGTAGGTCAGATATTATGTGTCTTTTTGGAGGTTTTTAGACATCAAGCAAGTTAATTAATCTTCCCGTTGTTTACAGTCACGTCGTCATACAGTCACATTTCCTGTTAGTTGCGCCAATAGTCTAACCACTGTATCTAGGTTATGACAGAGCGTTAGAGCTCCGTTGCTCCGAGCACAAGCTGCAACATATCTTTTTGGGTTGAACGTGGGTAAAACTAATCTGACAGGGATTACACGCCACCAGTGCTCACAGGTATTCATCGATGTTGCCAACAGCTGCTGACTGCACAAACGAGACGTTAAAGATCTTAGTTTACCAAGGCCCAGGACACACAGATCAGCTCATACTGCTCTCCTTTAATATGTCACTGTCAAGTCAAGTAGTTTGTATTTATACTGACTAATATCAGAGACAGGTGGTCGCCCCGTTGTGCAAAACAAACGGTCATTTCTGAAAACTGCAAATCCGTCTGTTTTTGTCCAGTGCTACTATGTTTCATACCTGTGTAAATATGTGAATGTGCCTCACAGGGCTTTTCAGTCCCTAAAGCATGCATCTGTATTTTGAACGATGATAAACATCCCATAAATAAAACTAAAACAGCTAACTGAGTTACAGAGCAGGGATCCCTGTTTCAGTAGATTTTGGGTGTTGTATTCACACAAGAGAAACACAGTTGTAGCTGAGGTATGAGCCAGTAACATTATTTACGGTTCACATCCAGTGATTTTAATCTGTTTGTTAAACAACAAGGCAAGGTTTCCAGCCATTTCACGGTCCGCACTGTGTTACACAGTTACTGAATGTTGATTTATAAAGAATTTGATTCAGTGGGAAATCAAACATCAAGCAGCATCCAGGTGGAACTGGCACAATCTTTCCTCGTTTACATAAAGTTGATTTTTATCTGTGTTGAATGTCTGCAGTGGCAGTCGCTCATCTAAGACCTTCAAGCCTAAGAAAAACATCCCAGAGGGCTCCCACCAATATGAGCTGCTAAAGCATGCCGAAGCAACACTGGGCAGTGGGAATCTGAGACAGGCCGTCATGCTGCCAGAGGGGGAAGATCTCAATGAATGGATTGCAGTCAACAGTGAGTGAATGAATACAAAAAAAAGACAACAACACACACCTGGTCTATAAATAGCCTTTTAAAGTTCTCATCAACTGCCAATGTCCATATAGCAACCAATAACGTACAAAAATGAGCAGTGATGGTAGCTACGGAATTGATCAACTTATCTTAACTTAACTTGAACAAATTATCAACAGATTCAAAGATTGTCACATCCTGGAAAAATGATGTTGTCAAATATCCAACCTGGCGTAAATGACTAAAACATCAACGTGTTTACAAAATTAGATTTCAGAATTGTTCCGTAGGGAGCAGCGTTCTCTGCTCTGAGACGCTGATGAACAGAACAGCTTTTAAATGAACACCACCTGTGGGGAAAACAGAGATGAGTTTGTTTTAATAAAATCAAACTGTTTAGATGTGAAATCTCAAATGCGGCTATTACATAATTCGGTCACCTTGCAGCTGTGAACAAATGCTATCAGCATTTTTCATCTGTGCAACGTGCACTCACATGGCTGCCATATCCAGCTGATGATGCGGCTGAGATGACGGCCCGAGTAGCCGGACAGGGAGAGCGCCAATCCAGCTGTTATGATTATGTCACTGTGGTGCATCATCCTGGTTAATCCCACCAGTCTCCAAAGAAAGCTTGTTAAGCTACCAGGTGGAAAAGGGAGGCAGGCGTTGGCTGGGATCCTCAATTCACCACAGCTCTGCACTAAATCAAAACACTGAGTGTCTACTGGGTATATTTGCTCCCGTAACCACGGTTCTCTGTGTAGGTACACAACCCGCTAACCTCTGAGGCGCAGGATAGGATTTTCAGAAAATTCATACACAAGAAGAACGTGCACTCATGGACCTCTAATGGCTGCAGTAGAAGATTGCTAAATGACCCTTAGGTCCACTGAACGGCAGAACGGTCCGCAAGCTAGTTCTCAGACAAATGGCTCGATGGCGACGTCTTGGTTTAATGCGCTGCCCGTGCATAAAAAATCTGAAATGTTTGGTTATGTAAGCAAAACTATGTTAAAAGGGCCAAGATGACTTTATTATATATGCAGTGGATGTTGGATAATTTTTTAAATTTTAATTTGAAGAGACCGACTTTGCAGTATTTTAATTTTTGATTTTATTTATTTATTTTTCAATCTTCTGTCTTTTTGCTTTGAATGCAGTGCCTCCATATTACTCACTCATCACTTCTGTTTTTAGATTAGTCGTGGAAAATCAGGATAATTCAGATTTTCCATTTGTATCAGGTGGCAACAGAAGTTGTTGCGTGACAAGTATGTATAAATTTGCCTTACTTAAAATGAGGGGATCAATAGGGCACAGATTGTTGTCGGACGGTTTTCTTCCTAAATAGGGTGACCGCGGTCACTTAAAAGGCCGATCAGAGGGTCGTTATTGTTTCTAAATGGAGAGCAGATCAAAGTTTGTTAGAGGGTAATTCGATCACTCAGAACTTATTTATTTTGAGCTTTTTAGGCGTCATATCTCGCCAGATCTCTCACTCACACACAATCAAATTACATAAACAGAAAAATTTGCGCTCACCTGATTGTCATATTTCATACTATGAGAAAAGCTTTTTAAGCTGTTTTGTGTGCTCAATAACCTCGAAGAGGCTGCTCTGTTATGATTTGCATACCCTCCAATAAACAGCTGCCAGATACCTTCTCATCTGTTAAAACTTCTCATAGAAAGAAATGGAAATTGTGAATTTTCTGATGTTACGCTATTAAATCACAAAGGCTTCAAATACACCATGTGATCGGTATGGGTCGATCTCGCTCCCAGGAATCGAGGACAAAAATCCCGATTGGAGCCCAATTACTCAGAATGGACACGTCTGATGATGTGACTGTTGTCCATGCACTCATTGTAACGTCAATACTGAAACTACACATCGTGCAGCCCTGTTTAAAATGTATTATGTCATATTTGTAATCCCGTAATAAAACTGACATTGCACTCCTTCCTTCAGCGGTGGATTTCTTCAACCAGATCAACATGCTGTACGGCACCATCACTGAGTTCTGCACGGAGACCAGCTGCTCTGTGATGTCTGCAGGCCCCAGGTGAAGCAAACCTTTTGTTTTTTATGCTCGCTGCTTTTAGGTGTGTCCACATCAGGCAAAGTTGGAAAGTTAAAAGAGTGACACGTGAAATTCTTACCGTTGAGCTGCTTTATTTACTTATTCCTGATGATGGACACCTTAAATGAAGTCACGCGAAATGAAATCACTTGTCAAACGGTAACATATCAGAGCATTAACTGGATTGCAGAGACTATTGACAGACTGCATTGTGCCCAAACTGGTATTTGGGTACACAGATGAACAAATGTAGGCCATGTGTAATGTCAGCCTCAGCAAGTTTAATCGCTCATGGAATGTGAAATGATAGCTGATGTAATAGAGAGTTCAGAGGGGGAAGTGTACTTTTAGCAGCTTCTGGTGTTCAGAGCCACTGAAATAACCACCACGTCCAATGTTAACAGGCTTATCCTGCTCATTGATTAGGAGGAGTGAAAAGACAATTTGATTGGAATTGTTCAGTAGTTGTCAGTTATCATAAATGAACAAACATCCCGCAGACCCAGCGATGATATAGATGCAACTGACTCCATTTTGAATTTTATGAAAGGTAGTCATGATGCTCCTAAGCAGGAAAAAATATATCTCTATAAATTCAGACTAAACCAGCACGTGTTCTAACAAATGAATAGAAGTCTTGTGAGCTACATTTGGTTTCTTTTTATATATCACACACACACACACACACTCAAAGTCTGTCCTGAGGCATTAATTTATATCTTATAAGACCCACTATGTACTCTCTTAAAATGGGCGAGGCAGTGACATTTAATCAAATTGAAACGTTTCCTCTGAGCGTCACATGAGAAAACAGGAATTGAGCTGCATGTGGTCCCTGTAGAAGCTGTGCTGTTTGAATCTAGTTCTGGCACTTCCTCCAGCCTCTCTTGCCAAGACCGTCTGTGCTCAGTCTCTAATCGGTCGGAAGAGATGGGGGGTTCACTTCCTGTTTACATAGCCTCTGTCGAAAAATATAAGGTTTGCATTTCCCCTGCTGTTCTTTTTTTTGTGGCTTATCTGCTACCACATGCTTTCGTATCCTGACAGAAAGGCACGATGAGTTCATGTTGCATCTGTTTGTTCTTTCTTTGCAGGTATGAGTATCACTGGGCCGATGGCACCAATATTAAAAAGCCTATCAAGTGCTCTGCACCCAAGTACATCGACTACTTGATGACGTGGGTGCAGGATCAGCTGGATGATGAGACGCTTTTCCCTTCCAAGATCGGTGAGCTTCCCTTAGTCAGGATTTTTTCTAAAGGATGACTTTGGTTCCAGTTTTACCTTTTGTAAAAGTGTATTATACAAAGGCAGAGAGAAAAACCCAACACCAAGCAGACTTCAGTATGTTATTCTCTTGCAGACCCGAACGACTACTTGCATTTAAGTATGTCCTCTTGCTTGAATCTCAAAGTCTTCTTCTCCTTCTCACTTTAACCCGTGAGAATGAATTGAGAGTTAGAGAGATGATTATCTTGGCTTCTGAAAGACATAAAAGACCAGACAAAAGCCTCTGTTTCTTAAAGGGGAACTCCGGGGCATTTGAAGCGCATTTCCATTGCTAGAGGTTGTCAAATACTGATAGTAGGACACAGAGAGGTGCAAATCTGCGCTCCCTGTGTGGAGATCGCGCTGTTCGCACAACGTGTCATGCGAGGCTAATACGTGGTGGCTAAGGGGCAAGAGCTAAACCTTCCACGTAAAACAACAACTTGCACACTGCAGAAACGTCACACCACTTTATAAACCATCCGACAATAAAGTCACAAGCCTTACCATCAAAACCATATGCATGGTTCTCACATTACTGGCATGGGGACGTTACAAAACAACTTTATAAACAGCATGTAACTCACCGGTTAGTTGTACACTCGCCCATGTGAAAGCCCAAAAGAGTCGATGGACGATAATCCCATATACAAAACAATTATATTCTCTAGAAAAACTGCGTTCAAGTATTTAAAACATTACAACAATACATGCCCAGTAATATTGTTTTAATGTTTTAAATACTTGAACACAGTTTTTCTTGAGAAGATAATTGTTTTGTATATGGGATTATCGTCCATCGACTCTTTTGGGCTTTCACATGCGCGAGCGTACAACCAACCGGTGAGTTACATGCTGTTTATAAAGTTGTTTTGTAACGTCCCCATGCCAGTAATGTGAGAACCATGCATATGGTTTTGATGGTAAGGCTTGTGACTTTATTGTTGGATGGTTTATAAAGTGGTGTGACGTTTCTGCAGTGTGCAAGTTGTTGTTTTACGTGGAAGGGTTAGCTCTTGCCCCTTAGCCACCACGTATTAGCCTCGCATGACAGGGTGCGGAACAGCGCGATCTCCACACAGGGAGCGCAGATTTGCACCTCTCTGTGTCCTACTATCAGTATTTGACAACCTCTAGCAATGGAAACACGCTTCAAATGCCCCGGAGTTCCCCTTTAAGTTGTGCACTCAAGGAGTTCAGCGAGTTTATGAAGAATGCAGCTTTAAAGTAAAGGTGTAATGTTATTGACGGTCCAAATCAGTCACTTCAGTCCAGCTGAAGTGACTCAAAATGCAGAAGAACAGATTGAAGCCAAAAAAATGCCTCTTGAAAATGGTCTTGGCTTGTTTGATTCTCACTAGAAGTGTTCATTTTGAAGTAGGAGGACTAAATATGAAGGTTTTTACAGCTTCCACACTGGCCCTCTCCTGTTGGTGAACGTGGCACAGTCGCATAAAAACTGAAAGCTGTCACTTTAAATGTTCTAGGAGTTGTGTATCAGAACCCCAGTGGGTGTTGGGATGTGTGTCTAAACTACACCTCTATTCGGTTTAATTTGCTACCTTGTGCATGTGTTTGTGAGTGACATTTTTCAATAGCTATTAATACTTGCACTTGAACTTTAAAACGGTAAATGAGCTAAAAGTGCTCCGAAACTGAAGTCTCATTCTGACGTAGGCTGAAAGGCGTAGTGGATATTTGAAACTGCTCGTGCTCTTCTCTTGACATCAGCATTTTCCATCACCTTCTGCCCCACAGGAGTTCCCTTTCCCAAGAATTTCATGTCCGTGGCCAAAACCATCCTGAAGCGTCTGTTCAGAGTTTATGCTCACATCTACCACCAACATTTTGACTCCGTGATGCAGCTGCAAGAGGAGGCTCACCTCAACACCTCCTTCAAGCACTTCATTTTCTTTGTCCAGGTGAGATTTTCGCGCCGTAGCGAGATGTTGTGTATGCAAATGTTTGGGCAGTGGTGGAATGTTTGAAAAGGAGTCCTGAGTCAAAGTTTCTGGAGAAGTAGTTTCCTGCGGAAATGGGAATGTTTCTAAAATGTCGCCTGTCTTGCTCAAGTTCGAGTAGAAGCATCAACAAGCGCAGCAAGCTCAGACTTTGAACGCACCTTTAAATGTTAGTCCTGGTTTAGCTCATTGATGATTAAAATACATTTTTTGTTTGTACAATATCTTTAAATAGTTCCCGTACTGAAGTGGAAGGCCTGTTCATTTCACCATGCTTGACAGTTGCTATGCAGGCGCAGAGACTGCTGTCTGCAGTAGTTCTGTCGTGTACGTATCGACTGGCATGCGTTTTCTTTTTTTCAGAGCAGTAGCCTGTGCATCAGTCGAGGAGCCATCACTTAAAGACTAATTAACTCTGCAAAAGGACATCTGAAAAGGAATCTGACACAAGAGGGATGTGGGATTTATTCTCTCACTGTGAGAACGGCTGCGTTTCCTGTGGAGAGTGTTAAGATATTTATTTAAAAAACAAATTTACACAGTTTAATTATGACAGAGGGAAATTCAATTTATGTAGTTTCCGGTCCTGTACTGAAACGACCCCATGAAGTTATGTACCCCTTTAATGTTCATCACCAAATCACATTGTGAGTGACTTTCAGGCCTTTTAATGGTAACAATTTGATGATAATTTAAATTAATCAGGTGAAACAGGTTGGTGGTTATATTGCCCACCAATAAACACTGACACTCAGGACTTAAAGGAAAACTCCAGGGCATTTGAAGCGCATTTCCATTGCTAGAGGTTGTCAAATACTGACAGTAGGACACAGACTGGTGCAAATCAGCGCTCCCTGTGTGGAGATTGCTCTGTTTGCGCAGCCTGTCATGCTAGCCAAATACGTGGTGGCCAAGGGGCAAATTCTAAATCTTCCACGTAAAACAACAACTTGCACACTGCAGAAACGTCACACCACTTTATAAACCATCCGACAATAAAGTCACAAGCAATTATCTTCTCTAGAACAGCCATGATAAACTATTTAAAACATTACCACAATATTACTGGGCATGAAACAACATGAAGTAATGCTAACCTAGCAGTAAATGGTATTGTTGTTAAATACTTGAACGCAGTTTTTCTAGAGAAGATAATTGTTTTGTATATGGGAGTATCGTCCATCGACTCTTTTGGGCTTTCACATGCGGGCGCATACCAACAACCGGTAAGTGACATGCTGTTTATAAAGTTGTTTTGTAACGTCCCCATGCCAGTAATGTGAGAACCATGCATATGGTTTTGATGGTAAGGCTTGTGACTTTATTGTCGGATGGTTTATAAAGTGGTGTGATGTTTCTGCAGTGTGCAAGTTGTTGTTTTACGTGGAAGGTTTAGAATTTGCCCCTTGGCCACCACGTATTTGGCTAGCATGACAGGCTGCGCAAACAGCGCAATCGCCGCACAGGGAGCGCCGATTTGCACCAGTCTGTGTCCTACTATCAGTATTTGACAACCTCTAGCAATGAGATTGCGCTTCAAATGCCCCGGAGTTCTCCTTTAAAGCAGAGACAAAGATGGGACGGTATCGCTGTTGTACGAAGTGGGTTTGATATCACAGAGTTCATTGCAACTCGGCTACATTAGCTGCAGAAAACAATGTTTTGACCACAACGTGTCCCTTAAAACACCTCAGGAGCCCTTTATATGCTTAACAAGACAATTTGATCTCTAATTAGGATTTTTCATTACTCCTGACATGAACGGGTTTGGAAGTTTATAGTTTCCATATAAATACATTATGTGAATGAGGGGATATATAATCTGTCAAATTAGTGGCTATATCAGTAACAAAATTTTTTAGAATCTCTTAAACCTTCATGGTATTGAATGGTAATTGAATATAGACGTGTCAACAATGTAAAATCAGTTTTTTATTAGAAAATGACACTCAACTGGATTTCTCTTGTCTCCTCCCAAGTATTGCAAACCAGTTGTTTACTTGTAGTTCATTGTTTTGGCTACAACAGTTGGAAGTATTAACATTCGGGAACTGCAGCAGGTTGCGTCTCGAATGCTTTAGCCAAAGTCCCAAACTCCCCTCAGGGAAAAACATTGCACTGAGCCTCTAGTTTCTGTCCCGTTTTACACAGGACCAAAACCACATCCCAAATTGTGTTAGAGATGCTAAAAATGTTTGTTTTTTTTGTTTGTTTTTCCTTCTCGCAGGAGTTCAACCTTATCGACAGACGAGAACTTGCTCCCCTGCAGGACTTGATCGAGAAGCTTGGATCCAAGGACAGATAGACATTTCATCACACATGTTCTGTTTTTTTGTTTTTTTTTAATAGCAGTGTTTCTCTTCTTTTTCCTTCCTTGACTTCCTCTACCTCTATGACTTCTAGCCTCAACTCTTAAAATCTGTGCCTTCTTGTTTGCATTTCCTGAATGTTTGTATTGTACTTCTCCCTTTATTCCTTTTCTATTGTTTGCTGTCTTCGAGCCCTTTTCCCCATTTTAGCCTCTTTAGATAAGATGGTGTTGTAAAGAAAGAATATTTTTTTCACAGAACTGTGCTTATTGACTATATAAAAGCAGCCCAGTGAATTTTTATATTGGACCAAGAACTTTTGCAGCTGAAAAACAGTTTGTCTTCTTTCAGAAGTTGCTGTACGGTGTTTGGTTTGTCTGAACACTCAAAAGTTATTAATTCTTTCCCTTTTATTTTGAATGATTAGAATTATAAATATTGAGATCTTAGAGAGATCTTTTATTTTTTATTTTTTTTATTAAGTTGTCTCTTTGTATACAGGGGAAAGAAACCAGAGAGATGGCAAGAAAGGTTGTGACATGAAATAGGTCTTGCGTGGGCCTTTGAACCTTTTAACAAAACAACAAATGAAGGCGGGCACCAAAATAAATGCAGCATATAAAGCTCACTGTCATGTATACTAACATGGTTCCTATCGCTACCCTCTTTTAGTCCACTTAAGTGTGCGTTAAATGTAAAAAAAGATGCATATATAGATAATCAAGGCATGCTACATAGAAGACCACCAAGGTTGACGGCAGACAGCTATTTCGGTCACGCAATATTGTGTTTTTCACAATTTCTGAAAATGGCGAAATGTGAGTTTATAGTTACACCACCTTTGAAGTATTTAGTTCTCATCAAGAGCTTTTAAAACCTCTTTAATTAACCAATGAAGGGGATCTGTATTTTACCTTCATCGTGTCAATGGAATGAGAAGTGTAATGTGAATTTTTACTTTAACTGTCATTTCAGTTAATTTCTCTGGTGCTGAGCATGATTCCCCCCCCCCCCCCCCATTGGAAAGTTTAGTAATTACTTTTTCACGGCTGTTATTGAAATCTTTATCAGTCGTAAAGCACCACAGTCGGTTAGAACCGATGCAGCTAATATTCCTCCTGAATATTTTGTCTTTCAAAGGTTGATCAAGGGAATAGTTGTTTTTTTGTTGTTTTTTTTCTTGTCTCGTGTTGGACCTAATCTTATATCAGACAATCGTGTAACCAATTATGATCAGTTAAATGAGTTCAACGCATCACAAGGAACTAACCAGGGAGATTTGAGGCAGCAGAGTATTCATTTTGTAATTTACCACTTTGTAAGAGAGGCTGTTCTCATGTTAAGGCAGAAAAATAACTGAAAGCTTTCCAACTGTATGATCAAAAGTTGAATTCATCTTAACTGCCACTGATCTTCTTTTAGGCCTACAAGATGCTTTGCAGAAATGTCAAACCAGCATTCTTTGATGTTGATAATCATGTCCACTCAATACTTGTTGATCTATATTCAGTCACTGTTTTTATGTATTTCTTGTTTTCACAATGTTTTTTTTTAAACTTTTCGTTACATTTCATATTTTGTAAAATTTCAAATTTACTTTTTCAATCATACAAAAAAAAAAGGGGTTTGAAATCATTTGAAAGTTTCCATGTTTTTAGGATTTGGTCCAATCACATTGGATTGTCATTTAGACTGAGAGGAGTTTGGAGAATGTGTTTACCACGTTAAAACATTTACTGTAAATAAGATCAGTGTTTTTGTCTGAACAAGACTGTGCCTTACAATAAAAACGAAAATGTCTGATATGACAGTATTGATAGATCAAAAATTCAATAAAGTTTGAAAGGACAATACGTTATTGGTTGTTATTCTGTCTTGGATTTCATGTCTTGCATGTCGTATTAGAGCGAGTTATTCTTGTAATGCTCATTTTCGTTTAAATGAACAATAATACGTTTCAGTTGTATTTGTGTTGTTAATTTATTGACAACATGTGTTGACCTCAAAGTGCTTTTGTGTGATGGAATATTGTTCAACAATATAAACCAGAAAGTAAAATAATCAGACGAAAAATAAACGAAGGAACGTGTGTTCAGAAAGTAGTAGTATCAGTCGGGACATTTTCAGGCGGTGCACAGTTTTCAGTCAACCAATCAAAATCGAGTCCGAAAATATTGGAGTACTTTCACCCCGAGTATCGATTTACAGGAATATTTTAACAAGTAGGCTTTGTAGTATTTATTGCATAGTTATTTTCAAAGTGGGCTTAATATTCAGCATTGCGATATAGATCAACTTCAGTATCATACATTGTTAAGACACTATTTGATTTGCCTGTATCTATGCCGAAGAACCCATCCTGAGAGTCAACGCTTGGGGCAAACACAACCAATGTCATAACCGAGCAAGGAGGAAATAACAAAACGGTATTTAAAGGCTAGTTTTCGTCAAGTAGTTAGCTAACGTCTGTGAGTTTGGTGAAACATAATCAACTGTCAAAAAGGTAATTGCAAAACCAGTGTGTTGATTTTGCGTGAAAGAAGAATCCCCGTAACAATAGCGTCGTGTCACGGTAGCACTTTGTACGTAGCAGATAAAGTTAACGTTAACTTAACGCTACGTGTTGGGTTCCTAGTTGTGATTTTAATGCTAAGCTACATAGCTAACTAAATATAACGGAGCTAACACTGTACAACTTTCGGAAGTTTTTTAAAATGCTTGTTGATTAAGGTTGACGGGGAATCGCCTTGCCAATATAGACTGTCGTCGTCAGTTATCATTAGTAGCCTGCCTTGAAAAACACCGGGTAAAGCGAAAGTCCTGATAATCAGTTTCATTTGTGAACAAATAGTGACGGCTCCGACCCTTTACCCCAGCCTCCATGATCCATGGGGCTATTTTTAAATGGGTTTGCTAAACAGATATTGGTGTACGTTTACGCCCCGATACTTTAACATCACTTGTTATTCTTATCAGTCAACAAACACCTTCCTGCAGTTATAAATTATGCATGTTTTCATGTTACATACACCCTACTCGCCAAACACGGCAAGGTTAAATTACACTTTCTCTTGGGACCTATTCCTGAGTATTAGATGTTGATATTTGTCCTTAATAACGTTACTTGTTGTTCATAGGCTTTGGAAAAGTCATGGCAGACGAAAACACACAGTTCTGTGGCAATTGGCAAGTATAAACAACTTGGGTGACTTGATTAGAATATATGACTGGTGTTAACCTTTCTAATCTTCACACGTATAAATATATATTTCTGTTGAATTTTTAGCAAGCACGACATTCCAGAGGCTAATTTTACGACCCATGAGATTCACTGTCGAAGAAACATTGAGCTGTGTGACGTGTGCCAGGAGCCAGTGCCCCGGTCTGATCTTCAGGAGCACAAGCTGCAGGAACATACCCAGGTGCATTTGAACAGCAGATCTGAATCTTTGACATTATTTTAACAATGGGCGGAAATGAGGAGGCCTGATGTGAATATCCATCCAGCCATTCATGTATAAATAGTTATATTTAGAAAGTAATAAACACTGCTGAATAATTGGTCATTTTGTGGATACAGCTGCATGGAAAATTCATTCTGCTTGTTACAATCTCTTTCATTCTTTCACCATGTTTTATGCTGTATTGCTGGTCTCAAACAGCTAAATGCAAAGGCAGAAGGGCGCTGTGGCGACTCTACTTAGGTCATTTTGGAAGGGGAAATTAGGTTGACTATTACATTGGTTGACTTGTTTTGACTCTGTTATATTCATCTATCTGTTTATCGGTCAGGGCTTTAGTCAATGGTCTATCATGTCATGATGGTGCTTTTTGTTTAGTTGTTGACAGGAAAGCATTAGGAAAGCTGTTCGACATTTGTTCACATTCATTTACTCTATGGGGCACTTCATGGGAGCATTCTTTCTTTTTTCAATACTTATGTTGCTGATTGTTTGTAAGATTGCTCATGCAGCCGCTGTATATGTGGAAATCCATACCAGAATGAGCACATACCGCAGTGGCCAGACACCTTAGTCCTTAAGAAAATATTTGATTGGAAAAGTAACTTCAGACAGAGACTTGGTGATTGTAACTCTAAAAGCATTTCAACTTTCTTTTCAGATTACATGCAAATGCGGACTAAAGATTGAGAAGAATCATGTTGAGGTTCACCAGGTATGACAAAGGCCTTTTTATTCCTTTGTTATTATTCTTGACATTTAACCATCTTGTTTAAATTGTTCTCATGTTGACTGTGCCTTGCAGAGCTCTGAGTGCGCTCAGCGGCTCGTCCCATGCCAGTACTGTGAACTGGAGGTTGTTTTTAGTCAGTCCAAAGAGCACGAGGATTATTGTGGTACACGCACTGAGCCTTGCCCTCAGTGTAAGTGCAATATAATGCTGCGCGAACAAGCTGTGCATCCAGTCTTATGTGGGAGCCTCACACCACCCCAAGAGAGCAACAACAGCCGGATGAGTCGCAGTCCAGCAGAACAGTCTTCAGGTGCATGGTTTGAAGCTCACTCCATCCGAAACCTCCTGAGAGCCCAAGAGAGGGGCCCCAAGAATAATAACATCAATGCAGCGGAGCAGCTGTCCTTTCCTCGGCCATTTGACCCCTCAGTTTATAACACTTCGAGGGAACATCAGGCCTCAGGAGAATGGAAGAATACTGCACCTCGTAATACATCATTTAGCCGCTGTAAGTGTTAGTTTTGTCTTTGGAAAGTTAATGTTGATTTTTCTTTTCTTTCTTTTTTTTTCACTATGGATTTATTTGTTACTAACTTAAAGCTGCAGTCTGCAAGATTTGTTGTTGTCATACATAAAGTCCTACTTTTTGGCATTTTAAGAGTTTACATGATCTATCAGAACGCTTGAAGTTGAAAACGGTGACCTCCGTAGTTGCAAAATGCAAGAAATGCTTATTTTTTAACCAAAAAATAAAAAGTTTTTCAACTTCCTGTCCCGCCCCTTCAAAACACATGAGAACTCGTGCACGTAGACGTGCACGCCAGATGCGCCTACACGACTCCTCATTCATCAACTCACCTGTCATTTGCGATCATGGAAGACACAGTAAGTAGACTAGCCCGTAATGAAGTTCAATAGTCCAGATAAATAAGCGTGGGGACGAGCCTACCTTGTATCGCGCATGCACAATCGGTGATTGACAGGCAGCAGAGCCCAGCTCGTCAACCTGATTGGTTACCTTTTACCGGTCCAGTCTGCAATTTTGTAAACAAACCTGCTGGCTTTGGAGGGACCTAGCGGGACATATAGGGGACCTAGAGAACTCTTTTTTTTTTTTTTGTATTGGGGTATTTAATGTACTACTTTCAGAATCCCCGGACAGTTCCAGGCATTATGCTTGAAAAAGAGTTGCAGACTGCAGCTTTAAAAAACTGAAGTGTCTTTCTCTTCCAGTCTTGTACTTTTGAAACATTATGTTGCTTATTTCAGCTGCACTTATTTTCTCATATAATTCTCTGGTTTATTTTTCTCTTAGTCTTGGAGCAGAATGATTTTCGGCACGGCGGCAGCAGCAGTGCGTGGCCGCCGAGTGAGCGCGCACCAGATGAGGATTCATCAGGTCTCGACTACATGTTGGCTCTCAGCCTGCAGAGTGATGGAGAATCTGTGGCCGGAGGTGTGGAGGGCGACATGTGGACTGATATCTGGGACCACAAGATTGGGAAGTCCAACACATCCGTAAATTCTTCATTCCCCACGCCCAACAACAACTACCCAAACTTCACTGTAGGGACTAGCACAAGTGTAATCCAGGATCACGATCAAACAGGTACGTCTGTGCAGTTTCTAATCCTTCATGTTACTCTGCTGTCGGTTTATGTAACACTGACAAATGTTTTTGTAGATGCCATGCTGCCATGTGAGTTTTGCGAAGAGCTGTTTCCAGAAGAGGACCTCATTTTGCATCAGGTTTGAGAAGTTCTGCTTTTGAATTCATTTTAGCCCAACATTGTGAATCATGATGCTCTTGTTTGTGTTATCCAGCTAACTTGGTGTACAAATGTAGCTCTAGAAAACTCACTTTGCTCCATATAGATCAACTGGATGCCTGAAAGCTGCTGCTTGTCACACATAAAGTCTTGTAGTCTTTGCTTTCTTGGCTTCTGAGGCTAATGTATTGGTATTGTTATTATTAGAATTATTCATATATTTCATCTGTAAGGAGGTTCATTACAGGCTAGAGAAAACCAATTTTATTTATTTGTTGTTGTTGTGAGGTTTTAAGAAACTGACTATCCTTTCGACAAAGTGAAGTTAACCTTTTTGTTTCATTTACACCCAAAGGCCAATAACTGTAAGCTTGTGCTTGAAGAGATTGTGCAAAAGACCCATTTTGTCTCTGGATTATAGAGCACGTGAGCAGTGAAACCAAAGCATCATAAAGTAGTTTTCCTGTGGGTTAGTTTGTCCTTATTAAAGTTGAATTAATACTTGAAGTTGGAGAAAAACCTGCCAAGCTGATACAATAACAATATGTCACCAGATTAAGTCAGTTTGTGATTCCAGTTGATTACATCATATCCACGTCTGAAACAACCAAAACCCAGAAACAATCTGATCTGGACCGACAGATTAAACCAGCCTGATGCTGACGACTTGCTCTGTGGTTGAGAACTAATGTTGTCTTTTTGCATTGTCATTTGATTGAGAAGTTCTTTGTCTGTGTCTTCATCAATGTAGAACGATTAAACTCAGACAGATTCAAACATGTCCAAAGCTGTTTTTATCTTTGTTTTAGACCGTTCACAGTCCAGTGCACAGCTGTGTCTGTTCACTGGACTGTGAACTGTGGCTTTTATATACATCTAAAGGGAACATGATGACTCAGCTCAAGCGGGATAGATATCGATGTTAACCATATGCTTACTTTCATTTGTTTCAGACCGGGTGCAGTCCTGCCTCTGCCTTTGCGTCTTTTAGCAAGCAACCCCCTTCTCCACCCAAAGAGGACAGAATGAGCAGGGACACTTCAAGACTGATGCAAAGCCTTCCCAACACACTTGCCTCGAACATTCCCACCTTCCCTCGGTCGGTCTCCCCCGCCTCCTACAGTCCCCCAGCCAGTCCACTGGAGGGCGATGTTGTTATTCCGTGTGAATTCTGTGGCGTGGCTCTCGAGGAGGCTGTTGTCTTTCACCATCAGGTATCAAACTGCTCTGTTGGGGGTTGTTGACCTCTACTTCATGACTTAAAGGCCTGCATATGCATGTTCTAACATTTGGAATATTTGATGTTTTCTGTGTTTTTAAATAAATTACAAATTTTTTGTATTCTCAGGACAAATGCGATATGCGCCCTGACACTGCCCATCCACTGAATAATACGGCTTCCTTCAAAAAACCACTAAGCCCTGCTAAAGATGCCTTTGGGCAGATGACTTCAGATTTTCAGAGAAGAATAAAGCACCAAGGTAAAAAGTCACAGTTGTTATAAAAAGATAGATGAATTATGACATGTGCTGGGGGTCGAACTTAAAACGAATAAACCATTTGGATTGAAGCCGGAACAATATTTGCAACAATTAAACACAGAAAAACAAGGAACCGTTGCTGATTTCAGCTTCACGGGGCCATGGTTCTGATCTATAGTGTTTTTTTTGTACTTTAGAATAATGTTAAGTTAAGTTACGACCATATTTAATGTTTACTGGGGGTCTTTTTGCAGAAGAAAGAGCTTCTTTCTGTGCGAGGACATACATTGTTTCAGAGGAAAACCAAAACCCGTGTGTCCTCTGAAGTACTGTCAACATTCATTCAGCCTTTCGAATATGATCAACTTCTTATTAGAAAAAGTAGAAGACCTGATATAAAACTAAACGGATGTATATAGTCTGAGCTGAATTATTATTGTATTGTTATGTGTCTTAAATGCTTCATTTTCAAATTATGCGTAAATGCAGTCGGACAAAATCTCAATATTCAAACTTTAATAGTGTTCACCATGTTTTTCTATCCATTTACAGTATATCTGTTTAAAACGATTGCAACCTTTTATGGCGTACTGGGAATAAAAGATGCGTATGTATTAATTTTGAGCCGCCGTGCTCGCATGTTTGGTTACTTATATGACGTGTCCTCTTCTCATGCAGGCGATTTCCTGCACGAGGACTTCGGCTTTGACAAGGACACGTCACCAGGACTAAACTTTCGAGGATGGCCGGGAAGCTACTCTGAACCTCCAAATCAGAAGAAGACGCTGAACTGTGACGTCTCTGCGAGGAACGGACCTCAGCCGGGCAGGGAAGTAGAGGGCGCTCATTTATCTTTCTACGACACCGAGACGCCCGCTTCTGCTTCGTTAAAGGGGTAAAAGCTTCGAATCTGAGCTATACAATGGAAACGGTTTTAGTTTGATTAGAATTATTTTCTGCTTTTCTCCAACGATTTAGACTTTCTCGGAGAAGCAGTTCATTTGACTTTATTGTAAAGATGTGTAATTGTAGTTTTTATGTTAATATTCTGATTTGAACTCCTTCACTAGACTTCAAAATCCAGAAGACAAAGAAGGGAGAGGAAACAGAATGAATCCAGTAACAAAGGTGCGGCCAATTTTTTCGGTGAATGTTAAGACACAGTTGCCTGTAGGTTAAGTGTGTTTAATGTTTGTTTGTAAGTTCTTAAAGGGGAGCTTGTTCAAGCTATGAAAATGTGAAGAAAAAAATATCTTCATCCTCTTCTTTAGCCAGTTTATCCTTTTTATAATGTGCCCTGTAGGGCAATAAGAAAAGCAGAGAAACACTGTTTTAAACAGACAGTTAGAATATTTTAAGATCCGATTCATTGACATGCATACACATGAAATTTGTCCTCCGCTTTTAACCCATCCAGGTTGGCACCTGCTGACACACACATGCACAGGGTCACACACTCATAGACAGATGCCAACCTGGAGCGGTGGGCAGGGGAGCATGGTGCCTTGCTCAAGGGCACCTCAGCCGTGACAAGGAGGTGGAACTGACATTCCTCCAGCAGTAATTTTCTTTTTCCACCTTCTTTTTGAGTGGCGAGAGTGAGAATCGAACAGCCAACCTTCCGGTTATTGGACGACCGATTCTAACCACTGAGCCACAGCCGCCCGCGCAGTAATTTCATTAATAATAATGTAATTTCATTACATTAACTGAAATTTACCAATAAAATGATGGCTTGTAATAATTATTGCAGTCGGATTACAACCCCGAGATAACTCGGTTGATAGTCGCACCAAACGTGCTTGTAGACGGGTGAAGCATGTGGTGAATTGGACTTTGCGTTCTGCGCATGCTCGAGGTTTTTTCCCCAAAGTCAAAGGAGAACACAGAAACAAAAACATATCAATTAAATGGTAGGGTGTCATTTACGAGGCAGAGCATTCTCAGCTATGATACAAACCCTCTTGCAAGAATGTTAGAGATATTCAAACAATATATGACAAAAAGGGTTCCCATGTTTAACAAAAAACATCATCTTTGCTGTGTAATTTACACGTCAGATAGTCCAAAGCAACGTATTCGAGTGTCACCCTATGCCATTGAGCCTTAGATGGGGCTTTATCCATTATCCAATTCAAAAGAATACACTTTCTAGCATAGAAAGCAAGTGTTTGGTGAAGTTTTCTCTTAAATTTGTCAGTAATGGACAAATCAGATATGCCAAGTAGCAGATATGAGGGGTCATTATTTCTATTAGTAGACAGAATCTTATTAATTTCTTGCTCAATGACCCACCAAAACTGCTGTACTTTTCCACAGTGCCACAATGTGTAAGACTACCGGTTTCTATTTAACACTTGGGGCACAGCGGAGATGAGTTAGGGTTGAACTTATGACGTTGAGAGGGAGATATGTGGGCCCTATGCAGGAGCTTTAGTTGCATGGCTCTCACTCGATTGCATACACTCAACGTTTTGACATTCTTCCACATATCGTTACAGCCTTCGTCTGTTATCTTAACATTGAGTTCTTTTTCCAATAAGCTTTTCAGGAAATAAGTGTTCGTGGTATACCCCTTAAGGATATTATAGAATAAGCTAATAGACCTGCCAGATTTCTGTAAAAAGAGTTTTCTCTCTACATGTGAAATATTTTGACACTCAAGGATTGTGGTATCTTTTGTGACAAAGTTTCTTACTTGCAAATATCGAAAGATTTAATGAATTTTAAAAAAAAAGAATATTTTGAATTCATTTTACATGAGGTGCTTAAAGATGTTTATTGAGAAGCGAGAGCTAAACAATGCTAGAATTTAAGGTAGCTACACACACACTTTTATTCTGTGTTCTGCTGGTCGTATTTCTTTAACATCCTCTTGAAGGTGATTTGAGCTTAATGTTACCATCAAGGTATTGTGCATCCGCAACACTGGTAAATGCAGTGTATGTTGGTTAGTAAACACCCCCCCTCCCCCCCACTGCCGGCAGGCTGTTTAATCTGCAGTGGAAATGGGTTTTAATCTTCGTACTTCAGTTATCACACAAAACACAGAGAGCTCCTGTTTGATTTGGAGCCTCCATACACCTACTGTACTCACTGTAGTGGGTAAGTGATATCCTGTTTCATGTTGTCCTGTGTTGATTTCAAGAATTCTACGATTAAATTTTCTTTCTGGCATTTTATAAAACGCACCAGCGCTCGTTGACATGACCGCCTCCGAACTTCTGTGTGTAACAGCAGCGTTTGATGCGCCTCGTCCCCACGCAGTCATTCGATAACCCAGTAAATGTGACACGACTTGGTAAGTTTGCAAATGTAATTTAGACCACCTCAGTGGGGCCTGGGGGATCCGCCCGTGACCTCAGGAGACCCCAGGTGGGGAGCCAGTGAAACAGAGGATGAAGAATCAAATGCAAGCTGCTGCCTGCAGAGCTTTAAAAACAATGACTTTTTTCTTTTCCAAGGAAAATATCTGAAGTTGATTGTTTTTATTTTTGTTTTGTTTTTTTGTGACATTTTTGCCTTTAAACACATTTCATTGCATTTTTCTTCCATTTGCAGCTGCCCAAGAAGCAGAACGAGGAGCAACAGGAAGAGTGAGAACTGGAGCTTGTGGAAAATGAAAAAAGCCAAACCTCCATCTCTGCTTTTTGTGTATCTTTTTTGCACATTTTCGAAACATATAAGTATCTGATAAGTGCCTGTGGGAACTTTAGTATCTTGCAGTTTGTATTCTGATGAATTTTACTACTAATGTCAAAGCTAGTAATTTGATTTATTCAAGCATATTCTTCTTTATTCTTGTTTCAAACATTTGTTTGCCTCATGTCCAGCCTGAACTGAAGAGTTTTTGAGACCGATTAGATTTTTTATTTCTCCCATATTTGTTTTAACTCCACAAAAACATCAAAAAACGGACACGACTTTAATTATTTGTCGAAATGAATCTTTCCTGTGTCACTGCGGTGAAGGACGTCTTGTTGCCCCCCCCCCCCATTTAACAGTTTTTACTGAGTATATCTGTGTTCCTCTCGGTTTCTGCATCTTTAAGTATCGTTAAGCACTTTGATTATTTCGTTAAAAAGGGTTTGAGGAACAGATTTGATACATTTATGCATCTTTTGATCAAGAAAAGAAAAAAAATGCTATCGAAAAATGGTCTTTTTATACTGTTGAATATTTGTCTTTAATAATTTTCTGTCACTACTTAGTAAAACCTTTTAGTTATTATCTTTAATCCAACCTGTAGATCTATATGTGTGTGTGTTTATTATGTTTATATGGCTTTAAAAGCAAATTGTCTCTGATATGATATTCTTTTTTTCGTAGTCTGAAAAGTCTTTGTCGCTCCTCTGAATCAAATTGAAGGTTTATAAGATATATTTTGTGTGTAACACTTTTGAAATGCTTATGAAATAGGGAGCTGCTTATGGAAGAGTCGGCGACCTCTTGTTTTTTCCCTGTACAACAGCCCCGAGTAGAGAGCAGCAGCTCACCTGTGTTTAGTTGGACCTGAGCAGTTTTAAAACGCAGCTAAGAGAGACTGTTGTGATCATCTTTGTCTCGATCTGGTAATTAAATGTTTTAATGAGAATACTGATGGTCCAATGGCTGCAGTTTGTTCAAAACCTCTGCGCACACCTCGGGGGAACAAGAATTCATGGGTTGCGGCACCACGCTGTCGTAAAGATATGAGACTCAAATGTTGTCGTGTTGTGTCTCACCCTGCTGCGTCCTCTCCGGTCTGCTGCCTACAATATGTGGCTGCATTTGTGTGGGGTGATAAAGCAGAAAAAGAGCCCCAGCATAGGATTTATCACCAACTTTCATGCAAAAAAAAAAACTTAAAATGCTCAGGGTTATGGAGGGGGAATTTGGCCTTGTTGCATTTCAGTGTTCTTCAAAGGAGAACTCAAGGTTATGCCATACAGACTAAACTGTGTGTGCAGATGTTTTTGAATCCCAGTGTATGAAGGACTTGACACAGAACCAATGAGCAGGAAAATAGACTGAGGACATACTCTATATTTTATTGGCAGGAAGTTTTGTTAAAAGTTCACATACAGTGGGGTGCGAAGGTTTGGGCAGCCTTGTTAATTTTCCTGACTTACCTTTATAAAGCATTGATTGTTTGGAGAAAAAAAATTCTGTGAAATATATCATATAGGGGACAAACACAGGGATATTTGAGAAGTGAAATGAAGTTTATATGATTTACAGAAAGTGTGCAATAATTGGTTAAACAAAAGTAGACAGGTGCATAAATTTGGGCACTGTTGTCATTTTATTGATTTCAAAACCTTTAGAACTAATTATTGGAACTCAAATTTGGTTTGGTAAGTTCAGTGACCCTTGACCTCCATACACAGGTGACTCCAATTATGAGAAAGGGTATTTAAGGGGGGCAATTGTAAGTTTTTCTCCTCTTTGCATCTTCTCTGAAGAGTCGCAACATGGGTGTCTCAAAACAACTTTCAAATGACCTGAAAACAAAGATTGTTCACGTCATGGTTTAGGGGAAGGATACAGAAAGCTATCTCAGATTTCAGCTTTCAGTCTCCACTGTGAGAAACATTGTGAGAAAATGGAAGACCACAGGCACAGTTCAAGTCAAGGATCGAAGTGGCAGACCAAGAAAAATCTCGAATAAACAGAAGCGAAGGATGTTGAGAACAGTCAGAGTCAACCCACAGACCAGCACCAAAGACCTACAACATGATCTTGCTGCTGATGGAGTCACTGTACATCGTTCAACTATTCGGCGCACTTTACACAAGGAGATGCTGTATGGGAGAGTGATGCAGAGGAAGCCTTTTCTCCGCCCACATCACAAACGGAGCCGCTTGAGGTATGCTAAGCCACGTTTGGACAAGCCAGCTTCATTTTGGAATAAGGTGCTGTGGACTGATGAAACTAAAATAGAGTTATTTGGGCATAACAAGGGCTGTTATACATGGAGGAAAAAGAACACAGCACTCCAAGAAAAACACCTGCTACCTACAGTAAAATTTGGTGGTGGTTCCATCATGCTGTGGGGCTGTGTGGCCAGTACAGGGACTGGGAATCTTGTTAAAGTTGAGGGACGCATGGATTCCAATCAATATCAACAGATTCTGGAGACCAATGTCCAGGAATCAGTGACAAAGCTGAAGCTGCGCCGGGGCTGGATCTTCCAACAAGACAATGACCCTAAACACTGCTCAAAATCTACTAAAGCATTCATGCAGAGGAACAAGTACAACGTTCTGGAATGGCCATCTCAGTCCCCAGACCTGAATATTATTGAAAATCTGTGGTGTCACTTAAAGAGAGCTGTCCATGCTCGGAAACCATCAAACCTGAATGAACTAGAGATGTTTTGTAATGAAGAATGGTCTAAAATACCGTCAGCCACAATCCAGACTCTCATTAGAAGCTATAGGAAGCGTTTAGAGGCTGTTATTTCTGCGAAAGGAGGATCTACTAAATATTGAGTTATTTGGAAATTTGGTGCCCAAATTTATGCACCTGCCTAATTTTGTTTAGACAATTATTGCAAACTTTCTGTAATTCATATAAACTTCATTTCACTTCTCAAATATCACTGTGTTTTTCTCCTATATGATATATTTAACGGAATTTTTTCATCCAAACAATCAATGCTTTATAAAGGTAAATCAGGAAAATTAACAAGGCTGCCCAAACTTTCGCACCCCACTGTATTCTGGGCATCCTTTAGTCACCATCATCATTTCACGATGAATTGTCCTTAGAGTTAATAGCTTGTGAATCAACATATTAAAGCAATGAGTTTTCTTGATGAGCTTTTTGCGTGAAGAAGGTTTTAAAAAAGGAATGAAGGTCTTCAATGTGGAGCCCAAGCACCATATTGATAAAAAAAACTGTGAAAAGCTCCTAACCTAACTCAAACACTTTTAGCAAAGAGTCTTCGCTCTCATAGCGGAGATGGGGCCGACAACATTGTTTGGTGTGACAAAAATGTGTAGAATACCGTAATTGGCCATTGAGAAAAGCAAAACACATTCATACAATCAGGATGGCTGTTGCTCAAGAGGAAGAACAGTTATCTGCAAGACACTGAACCCCACCTTGCATCAGACGTGTCAATCTCTGTGTGAATGTGTGCGGTAGAGAAAAAATCCCCCCGTGTGGCCTGCATAGAGCAGGATGGTTGTGTTTGGATGGATGAATGTGGTTTGTAGTGTAAAATCACTTTGAGAAGCCAACTAGACTAAAACAGGGCCATATATGTACAGTCCATTTACAGTAGAAACACTTTTTTAAACACATTTACATATGTGCTTTTTGTTCTATTGCCAGTTTTTTAGATATCTGCAGATTGCTTTCACGAGTGTGATCACTCGTCTACATTTTTTACATGTAATTTAATTTCTGGCTTGAGTCATTTTAATTGTTTTATAAAGCACCAGGTTGCATTTAGCTTGTAAAAGTCCCATATAACGATAAAGATTGATGTAGTGACCAGACTGTCACTGGGAAAAAAAGAATTTGCTCTTTCATGACTCACCTGGCTAGATAGAGGTTAAGAGAGGAAGAAAGATCAAATCTGCAGGACTTAATCTGTAGCGTTTTATCGCATCTCTTCTAACTTTTTGTCCATTTTCTTTGCTGCTTAGGAAACTCTAGAGCTTCTTAAAAGGCCATCCTGCCTACTCCTAACATTCTTTGGGCTTTTGGAGCTCTTTTAAGGATTAAGATGGGTCGTGGATTTCTTTTATCTTTACTAGGATCTACTCTTTCATTTTCGGGGGGGAGGGAAGGCTTTCTCTTCTAATTTCATGTTGGGAGCATCTTTTTTCACGAGGTATTTTTATTGATATGGCCCCATGTCTTGAACTGTCTTAATTTCTACTTTTCATACGATACATTTAGTACGTTTGCATCCAGATGTGTCTGCATCGCTGGGCAAATTACAAATATTGTTTATATGTAATAAGTGAGAAGTGCAACCAGTTGAATGAAGAAGAAAGCTGAAGAAGAAATATGTTCAGGGGTATCAAGTGAGGAGGTTTAAGTCTCACCTACAAAAAAATGCAACGTTTCACAAGTGCACTTTGCATTGTTGTAGTAATGTTGGCATAATTATTTTCAAAATAACGTCACAAATCACGTTAACGGTCATTTACTAGTTTAAGCTTGTATAAAGTTTATGCTCGAGTAGGTGTTTGCACCTTTTGCCATGCTGTTATAAACAGAGAGAGGTACAAAGTGAAAATATCAGAAAGCAAAAATGTATTTTTGATGGAACAGTGATTGCCACTGACATATATGCATAATCAGGTAATTAGTCGGTGGATTAAAAAAAAGAAAAGATAATAAGCTGTATCTGGAGCACTACATTTGGTTGGGAGTTTTGACGCAGCCTCCAGTTGCACTAACACCCCCCACACCCCACTATGAACGCCCTTTTACGTTCTCCCACACCGCGGCGCGCTTTGAATAAGCGCCGGGAGTAGCCGGAGGCTCAGCTGGGCGGGGTTACAACTTTCAGTGGGAATTCTCTGTTCAAAAAGCTGCCAACTGCCTCCTGTGCGAGCGTGGAGTTTGTTTCTGCTTCCACTGCGACTTCCGAGACCACAGCGAAATATGCTCTCAGCCAGCGGGACACGGGCTCATCGTTATTAGGGGAAGGTTGAAGAAGTGGGAGAGACTGCAGTGGAGAAAAAGAGAAAGGACGACCCTACAAAAAAAAAAAAAAAAAAAAAAAGCGACTCGTGCAGGTGGTACACGTTGTTGACGAGGTGAACCACTTTACCGCGAGACTCCATCCATCCCAGACCGACCCGTCTCACCTGGGCCCGACAAGACAGAGAAGATGTCCCTGGACAGTTACTCAGCGCTGGACGAGTCCTCTCTCCGAGCTTTGGTGAGTTTGATGTTTGGGTTTGAGTTTACTGTTTAAAAAAAGAGTTTACGCGCACAAAATATTCAGAAGCAGACTCGTCGATTTCCTTATTTGGGGATAAAGTCTTAAAATAAATGTGGACTATAATAGTTTTTTTTTTTTTTTTTTTTAAGTGCGTGTGTTTTATGAGAATCTGTAAATGTATTTACTTACGATTATACGTGTATAATTTATGACCCTATGATAATAAAACGTGTTAACCCTTTTTTAACGGCGAGGTAACATTTTTGTGGCGCATTTTCCTGTGAGCCTCCTTTAATTAGATTCACGAGAAGCAGGTAGGACGTGCACAGCATTGAAGGTAATCCTGCACACATGCAATGCTTTATTTGCTCTGTCTGGACGGTAAATCCTCAGCGTCTCAATCCTTTGGTGTTAAGTTGGAAAGTAATTTCCCCGAGTTTCATCACTCTGTGAAAGAATGGATTATTTATTGTATACCTGTTGTATGTTATTGTGTACCTTCTCTAATGTGGTGATTTGCTGGATTTACTTAATTTACATCCTTACAGTGAACTGCAGGTAGTCAAGTAACCCTATGTTGAAAATAGATTCAGCAGAAGGTGTTTTTCATTGAATCTTCTGGATGTTATGTCACAACATCAGTTCCTAGCTGATGTGAAAAATGTATCATATGGTAGGAAGTCTGGAAAATGTAACACTTACCGGTCAGCAGTCACATTACTCATGTCCCAATCATTCCCCGAGGCAGAGGAGCGTGAAGCATCCGCCTGTGCAACATGTATCATGACACCTGCAACACAGACACATTTGTAAAGAGCCTTGAGTCATCCCGTCCCGTTTAGGATGGGTTTGTCTGAATCACCGTTTCACATATGCACCAAATCGTACCCGAAACATCTGGGGTTTTATGTTTGTATCGACTTAAACTGAAATATGGGTGAGAAAGTGAAGTTTTCTATTGAAGCCATTGAGAGAGTTTGTGTATTTTCTTGCTTGTTTATTGATTTTTAACCATCAAGTTTGTTGTCGACCGCTTACAAGAATAAACTACTCTCTCGGCACCACTTTTCTTTCATCGTCTCCGCCAGTTGTTTTCTGAGGAATTTGCGTTTCAAGAAGAGGCCGTCCCAGAAAAACATTTTGATTACTGTTCTTAAAGATCAGTAAACCTGACAAGAAAGGGCTGTTTACTTTGGAACAGCATGGTAGAAACGTGATGTTTAGTTGACCCATGTGACGCTATTTAAACTGACTCCTGAATTTCCCTAAAGTCTGGGATTGTCTGGCCAAGTTCTTCAGTCACTCTCTCCTCATAAATCATTTAAAGGACGGTCTTTTGCCACAACTTGAATAAACAGAACGGCATTATTAACCTCCAGAGTACCTGTGGCTTTGATCAGTCAGTGTGGGAGTTTATCTGTAGATGGGCAGAGATGGAAAGAAGGAGTTAAACAGAGCACAAAAGAGGAAGCACTTAGAGGTCCGCTCAGATTGTGGGAGAGAAAAGAATGAGGACGGACACATCAAGCTTTTTGCTGGAGCTCTGTAGCTTTTTGGTCACTGTGTTGCAGTTTCAGCCTCAGGCTGACAGGTGTTTGTGTTAGGAGAACCTCCTTTTGCAATATCTTTTTGTTCAGTATTATCGAAATATTAGACCTCAGCTTGTTGTTTTCAGACGGCGTGCCCTACTCAAAATGCTAAAATGCTGCCATTGTCCAGAGAACTGCAGAAGAAGAAAATGTTTAGCACGCAGACACCGGAATCCAGGGTTTTTCTCTTTGTTACACCCATTGTTCAACACATTGCAGAGCAGGAATTGAAACGTTGGGTCTCCTCAGTGCAGCTTCCCTCCCTCATTTCTGACCAGCAGCTATAAGGTCACACAGATCCCACATTTTCACTGGTGATGTTTGCAGTGACTCGGGTATCAGGGTTTTCCACAGTGAACTTTTTAAAGGAAACCAACCCGACGGAGAAATTTACATGAGAGTCTGATGATCTTTAAAGTTCATTCTGACAGTCCTGAATGAACCCGTGCTGCGCTAAGTTTTTAGGACACTTAATTCTTTAGTGTTTTTGTTCGGAAACTGCTGTGGCTTGTTTTCAGGACACTTGTTAAACACGATGGATGTTTGGAGATTCCCAGGCTTGATTGAGCTGCTTGTAAATCCGGGTGGAGGAGCTGCTATTAAATAGCAGTTGGGTAACGAACACAAACTCCAAGTCTGTGTTGTACTTAATGAACTTAACAGTCAGAAGGTCATATGGCGGCCTCTCTAACGCCGCTAATCCCATCTCTACACTTCTATTCAGAGCCTCGGCACCCATTTATATTGCCTGTTTAATCCCCTCCATGGCAACCAGGAAAAGCATTTTTCTTGTCTATACAGTTATTTAAGTATCCACAAAAATCCTCAGTTGGTGCCCCAGTGTTCTTTGGAAAGGAGCTGAGGGGGTGTTTGTTGCGGGTCGTCTGTCTGAATGCTCTGTCTGAGACCACAAAAACACCAAAGCTGCGAGGGGACATTGTTGAAAAGCTTTCTTGAGCTTAATGAATCCAAAACTATCACTCAACAGAAGACTTTATCAGCTAATTAAGAGCTTGCAGGGGGATGTTTATCACCTGCTCCATCCAAAATCTGCCGTAAGGCCATAGTTTCCTGTGTCATTGTGTCAAACCTGCAGGACCAGTCCAGTTTACAGGTGACTATTGCCTTGGCACAGGTGCATCAACCTACTTAGCTAAGAATAAGGCTAGACTTAGGCGTCTGTCAGCCGCACTGGGATCTTCCCTCTAATTATCTCCGAAAGCTTCGCCGCAGCCCAGAAGGAATGTAGAAAAAACCGAAATGTGACATCAGTAACTTCATTAAAACATTGTCTGGCACTTAAAAACAATACTTGGTCATCCTCTTAATAATCTGAAATGACTGCTTGGAGACTTCTCTGTGCGTGGCGCCTGCTGGGCTGATTTCACATGCTGGCTGTCCCACATAATGATTTGTAGCTCGTCTTGCCCGCCTGTGACTGTCCTCTCTCCCTGGTGAGCGAGAGGCATTCACACATGTTTAAAATAGACCAATTTTACTCTGAGGTCCAGCCTCGCTGATAAATGGGACCCCTGGGCCTTCACTTTATTGCTCTCCAGAAACTTTTGTGCAATGACAAGGGCTCAGCGGTTACAGTTGGAAAATGGGCTTGTTGTGCAGGGGCTTAGTGTAGTCCCCAGATTCTCCTCACACCCCAGAGACAGAGTCCAAAATGACAGGCTCTTCATCGGCAAGGAATAAATCGGAAAAATGACCCTGCATTGCATAACTGTTGGCTGGGACATTTTCTGATTTTAAAAATACGATGTGTTTTAATGTGGCTTCGCACTCAAAGCAGTCGGGCTCCATGTTTTCTTTTTTTTTCTTCTTTGTTCTCATAGTTTGTGGTGAGATTTGACCCGTCAACCACCATGAAAACTAGTTTTATTTTTCTTAAAGAAAAGTTGAGTTGAACGTTTTCTTTGACGTTGCAGATACAGGTTGTTGTGTGTGACATATATTCCTTTGAATGCACCCCTCCTCCTCCACACTCCAGTGTTTTATGGTACTCTCAACAGATAGAACCCTCTGATTTGGAGTTTATGAACATAGCTGCCTCTGACCTCTGTGGATCTTTCCGGGATATTTCTTTCGCCTCTTCAGAGGGGGAAAAAATAGTTCACACCTGAATTTTCTCGGAGTCTGTCATTATTCGCACAGGTATTTTTCTCCGCTCACATTTCCAAAGTGTGTTTCGCATGTGGCTGCGTTTCAAAGGTGCCAGTGAGGACGTAATAAAGACGCTGGCTGTGAACGAGTTAACATTCAGGACAGATCTCCTTTTATTAACTGATGCACAATGACTTATCTCCACTGCCACAGCCTGCACGTTTCAGCCTCAGCGACTATCCAAATAAATGAGCAGGGAGCACAGAGATAAGAAGCTCCATGTTTGCTGCGTATAAATGGAAACTTTTGTTTCTGCATTCTGCTATAAATAGTGGGTCATATTTTGATGCTGTGAGGATGAGAAAAGAAAACTTTGTCTTCAAGTAGTTTGTCGCCATGGAACAATAATTCAGTCACTATCAAAATAAAACAAATATGCATTTCCTCCATGTTTGAAGGTGAGAGCTGAAACAGGGTGTAGTGTACATTTCCATGCTAAAAGGCATACTCTACATTGTGTTCAATTTAGAGGTTGACACTTTACATGAGCATCCATTTGGATTTGAGAATTCTGTTTTCATCTCGTACCGTACAGACAATTTCCAAATGCCTTTAAAAGAATACAGTTGCTATGAGCTCAACAGAAGAAGCACCCAGGGAGGTTGATAGTAGCTGTGTCAGCAGTATTGGGACATTTGTCTGTGCATTTGCTTTGAATATTACTGCTTATTCTTGTCCTTGTCCATGAATAATGCAGCTCTCTTGTGAGGTAACGTAGTATAATGAATTTACATGTAACCATTTAAACTAGTAAACCTGTTCTGCAGGAAAAAGGGACATTCCCAAAGAGGAAACTAACAAATCAACACGTCTAGCGTGCATTACCTTTCAAACATTACTCATACCTATTGTTTTGCCATTGCAAATCATGCAGTGTGAATATTTGCTTTTATCAGCTGCATCTGACAAGAAGGCACAGGCACGTCACAGTCCAGAAATGAGCTTTGATGGGAGTAGTGAATCTTTGACTATTGCTCCAAGCCTGCTGTGAGGGTGTGGTTGTAGAGCATATGGAGCCAACTAGTTTGAACTTGGCAGTGTAATAATTAAAAAAAAAAAAAAAAAAAAGGGAGTTAATGTATAGTACTTCAAAGCATTTTTTCGCATATATTCCCACCTGGACACAAACAACATATATTTTTTTTGCTTTGGAACCTTTGTCAAGTAGTATCCAAGCTTGCTTAAAAAGGATGAAACATTACATAGAAATGAATATGGCAGGTTTTAACATTTTTCTTATTTTTCTGTATTACACATCTCCATCTGCCACAGGAACGACACAGTAAGATCAGATGCAATATGTGATGCAAATGTCGGTTTTAGTACAGGAGGAACCTGCCGTTTTCTGCTGATGGTTGGAAAGAAAGAAATGTGCTGCAGTAATTGGTGAGAATGACTTGGGAAATATTGGATATCTGAGAGTTATTCTTTCTCTTGTCTCTTGGAGATTTCCCTTCGCTGAATGTTGATCGGCAGAATATTACGACGGGATGTGAACTTTGTTGGCATCGTGTGCCAAATGAGACTCTCGTCTAAAAGCTTTGCTCCATCCTGCCGCTGTGTGACACAAACTCAACAGCGGGATAAAGTGTAGCGAAAGTGTAGCCGGTGATCGGATATTTAGAGGCCGACATCAAATGCTATCTGTGCAGTGAAGACAGAATGAATTAAAACAGTATACCGGGTGGCTGCTGACTGAGGGTCAAACAATCTTGGTAAACATTAAACAGTAGTCTGCTGTCACAGCTGCTCTGGTCTTTTCGTCTGTGTGGTAAGTGATCCAGCAGACGACGGATCTGTCTGGACCATCGTTCTGCCAAGTGAGAAAAGTCTGGATAATGGATTGAAGGTGTGTGCTTTTCCCCTCTTTGTCCCTCGCCACCATCAGGCGCCTCCGAGATGGACAGCAAGTGAAATCCTGCCCCGAGTTTATTGCTTCAAGTTTTATTTTTGTTTGTTTCAAACTCGTGTTCCGAAATACTCCGTAAATGTGTACGTGATGCTCTGAGGCTGTCCTTAAAGTGATCTCCACGAACAAGGAGAGGATCGAAAGGCACGCAAGTGTGTCAGCATTTGTGGGAAATTGTGAAACTTCAAAACTTTGTAAGTTCTTTCGAGAAGTCAAGTTTTCTCTCATCTGAGGGGAAAAGTGACTGTCATGGTTTTAGTGTCCATTTGCTTCTGGATATCATTATGATAAATATATTAGTTTTTGGCTTTATTTTGGACAACTCGGGCGTGGTTCTGCTAACAGTGGAAAATGGCAGACAGGAAACGGCACGCCGCGCTCTGCTCAATCAGAAATTCCTCAGGTTGTTTAAGGGCTGAATTAAATCAATAGATTAATAACATTTGCTCACTTTAGAAAGGATTTAACTTTTTATATGCCAAACAAAACTGACAAGATGCAGTTGGTTAGAAATGTAGAAAGTCCAGGGTTTTCCTTTCTTTCTTTTTTTTTCTCCTACATTGACTCCCTCAGGAAAGAGCCATTTGCTGAAGAACTCTAAAGATTATCGGGCGGATGTTGATGTTTAGCTTTCCAGCACACTGTTGTTAATTTCGTGGCATTCTCGAGATAAACACAGCAGATCTATTAAATTTTGTTTGGCTCTGTCTTGTCTGTCTGGGACTCTGTCCCATCCCATTGTTATACTTACTGTGAAGTCAGCATTGCAGACCGTCAGACACTGTCCTCTAAACTGTCCCAAAATGCTTCAACCCCTCCCTCTTTGTCTTCCTGTTGGCCACCCCTCTTTCTTTTTGGCTCTTCCTTGGTTAATCTTGGAGTTTTCCACGCAGGGCCTCAGTTTCATGAGCGATGTCCCATAGTTGGAGGGAATTCTTCATTCCCATGCACCTGCTGTGTCTGCTGACAGGCCAACTGAGTTGCAGTATTCAATGCCTTTCACATCTTTTAATTCATGATGGCTTTTCCCTCCTGCAATCTGTCATATGGCATCAGATCTTTTGCCCATGGCCCCTAAAAAAAGATAAAGCCGCAGGCAGACCCCCCCTTACTGTGGTCATTTAATATGATTTAATGACATCAAATCTTTGGACCAAAAAAAAAATATTTTGGAACAAGTTCAACTTGGAGAGCCACTGCAGTGTCATTGGAATTCCAGTTTATAGCTTTAAAAACTGAATATCTTGTCGTCCAAACACATGGATTAATAATCGACAGGTAAAAATTCTGTCAGCACATATTTGCTGCATGAGTGAATGAGAAACGCATGTTAAATATTTTAGAACTTATACTAGGTTCAAAAGGGTCTATATAAGTTAAAAAAGTGACTGTTTATAAAGATAATAATAAAAAAGCAACAGAATCCGATAAATTCCTGCAAATGATGTCACTTCAATTGGTACTGGTGTGGGTTGAAGTGCTCTTGGTTTAGCTGTAGATGATACAGATGTCAGATATTTACATGGAATCAATTTGCTCCATTTTGACTTGATTTCTTCACTCAAGGCATTTTATCTTTGTCAAACAAACCTAACAAAATATGTGACATATTCTTGGATGCTCAAAGCAGTTTTACCTCTTGGCTAGATTAACAATGGCTCAGCAGCTGATTTATAGACAAACGGCGAGACAACTTTCTGCCTGCGATGGCTGATTTAAAACTCTGTCATGAAGCCAGCTCCCAAATGTGGGTCACTTTAGTCCTGAACAAGCTTCAACCGACTTGGATTCAACCCTCTGACCTGAGCTGCTGGTCTGAAGAGAAGCGCACTCGGATGAGACAAATCCTTTGGTTCCAGACAACTAAATGAGGCCAAAAGCCTGAGTGAGCAGCTGTAAAAGGCCCACAAGAATTCTGTTAGGCTAAAGTTGTTTTTGGTGGATTGATCTGCAACAATGCAGCAAGTATTTGAGGAAACTTTGTGGTCCTACACAGAACTGAAAGATTACTATTATGACTATGTGAGAGCAGATTAATCCATGAGCATGTGGCGTCCACTGTACTGATGCAGGATCCTACACAATGAGCAACAATTGCAACACATGAGCTCAGATCTGTCTTCAGTACATTATTACAGCCCCATAGGACGTAGTTGATGCTCGGATAACCTCTGACCCACATGCATTCCTTCATATGTCTGTTCTTTATGCCTGCTACTTCAAGTGTAAAGGGGGACACTGCTTTTGCAGGTATCCTCTGGGCTTGCGTCCTGCCATTCCATTTGTTAGGAGAGGTTAAGCTTAGTTGTGCGTGCTGCCCCCCTCGCAAAGCGCACGCTGGCGCATGTATGGTAATCTCTCTACCTGCGCCTACATTTCAAAGCAGACAATGGATTCGCAGTGTGTCCCGTAACACAGTGAGTTTTAACCTTGGCTCTGGTTTGATTCTCTGTTCACTTTTCTGCCCGAGAGGTGACTGAAACTCCCTCTTCTGAGAAACCAGGTGTACCGTGCCTTGCAGGGCTCTCATGTCTCCTGGTCATATCTATCACTTTTCAGTGGGTGTACGGCAGCCAATTGCATGCATGCATTGTATTCTTGAGGCACTGAAGAATAGTTTACAAGCGTGTACCTGATTCAGGTTGGAGTTTTGCCCTGAGGAAAAATGGCAAAGAGATATTAGGGTGAAAGGAAAAGGAAAAAAAAAATGGGTATGAACTTTGTTTCCCTTTCAGTCGTCATGATTGTTTATTTGTCTGTGGCAGTCTGGCTTCTTCAGTGGCAGCTGCTAATCTATTTCAGCTCTGCTGCAAAGAGTGTCTCATGTCTCCTTATAAGGGCAAACTCACTTGTGGGCTTAACACAAGTGAGTTTAAGACACTGATCCGATCTGCCGCTTGGCTGCTCTCTAACCTTAGTCTGCTGTGGAAATGATTAGTTCATGCACAAAAACACTGTACCCCCTGCCTCTCACTCATGTATTTGCACGTGGATACACATTTCTTAAAAACAGAAAGCATACATACTGCTTTGTGTTGGGCCTGACACGTCACAGGTCTTTAAGTAGAAATCCTTGAGTACAAAAACAGCACATGCACACCCACTGGGGGTCAAAGGGTCAGGACTCAGCCTGAGGGGGGTCATTGTTTCCTATGACGGGGCAGGGTGGGTGTGTGTGGGAAGGTGAAGTTGGATGTCCTCCACACAACAAGCTGTGACCTTTTGGGACCGACTGGAGACGAACACATTGTAGGGCACGTAGAGCAAGATATTACCTACAATGCTTTAAATTTGGCCTTATTAGATTATTATATTATTTTAAATTTTTATTTGGTGTCATACAAATGACACCAAACTTGTCCAAACAGCTGTCCATTAAAGTACACAAAAGATTTCCTAATTCTAAAATAAGTGTTTGAAACCACAAACGGCTTTCCTAAACCTGGTTGACAAGCTGAATAATCTGAAGCACAGACGGGCAACGAACTAGACGATTGTCTGATAAAACAAAATGTGCACCTTTTTGGCTCTGACTAGCACGTGTCGAGGAAAAAAGACAGAGCACCACCTCATTATCATACCTGTATGGTGCCTCTTTTTGTTTGTGGATCAAGGAGTCATGGCCATCGATACAAATGGCCCAAAAATAATATAGTTGAAGTGTTGTTCTTATACTACAGTTCTACGTGGTCATTACCCCTTGATCCCCATACAAAAAGAGATGCCTTAACTCTACAAATCAGAGGAGAAGGGCCAATCAGTAGGGTTAAGGTGAGATACTGGGACTGGGCCCATGTCTTTATTCAAACATGGTGGTTGCAGCATTATTCTGTGGGGATGTTTTTCAGTGTCAGGAGCATGGAGACCTGTCAGGATTGTTCTCCATTTTCCCTCTACACTGAGTGACCTCCTTTCACAGAGTTTTCAGGATCTGGGGCATAGATTTACCTTAAAACCAGACAGAAGCTGAGAACATACCATAAAAAAAACCCCAACAACTCTGAAGTCCTGAAGTGACCCAGCCAAAATCTGGACCTGAGCCCAGTGGGGCATCTCTGGTGAGAGCTTAAATCTGCTGTGCATTAATGCTCTCCAGAAAACCTGCTTAAACTTGAGCATTTCTGCCTAGACAAATGTGAGAAACCTCCAAAGAAAAGGTGTGTCAGACTTGTAGGATCATTTACAACAGTCATTGCTGCCAAAGATACCTCAACAAGAATTAAGTGAGGGGGCTGAATGCTTCTGAATAACTTTCCTATTGATGAGTATACGAATCGCTACAAAATGCCTTTTCACCGCGAAGAGCTGACTGAGTCAAAAGAATATTGGATCACTTTCATTCGATGAGTATGAAACATGACAAAATGTGACAAACTGCATATGTTCCATAGATATGCATGTATTATGTTTAACTCAACATATGGAGATGCTGTGTGTCTCTTGAAAGTCAGAGAGTAACTATTTCTGTGGCTCAAAATGCTCTGACATTCAAAGCCTGAAGCCTCTCTTTCATGCGCTGTGTACCCATAAATACATGCTCTAATGAAGGCAGTAAAATGGAACTGTGTAATTAAGACAAATATGAACTTGTACAGTGTTTGCTTTCTGATTCCACAGTAATTAAGTGGTCTGTTTCTTTTTAGCTTCCACAGCTTTGATTAAATCCAGTGTTGGTGCTGCTCCCACAGGTAGTTGCTCGCACCTCTGCCTGTAGCTCAGCTATGACGGCAAAACCACGAAACAGCAGCTCGTTATATTCTGACCACCTGAAGAACCTTGAGCCACTTATGATGTCGTTTCCACATCTGGTACGATAAAATAAACCCCCCTCCCAAACTTGGTTGCATTTAAATGTGCGGCTCTCATGCGCAGCGAATGAGTTCAGAGGGTGTTTCTGTCCTCCGGAGTGTGCCACCAGCTGGTCGAGATTACTGGTAAACTGTGAGTGCTCTCTAATTGGCCTTGATTGACCGAGCTGCTTCAGATAGATGTATTTGCTGGTTTTGAGGTTTTTATTCCATAGATGGCTGTTACTTGGCAGGAAGTGACTCAAAAGCAAGTACATGCCTTGGCAAGCCTGCTTGCCTGTGAAATCAGGCTGACAAAAGTCTTGCGTCTTTCGTCAGCCTGATTAAATATTTTCTGGTGTAGTGCATGTCTGTGTTTGAGTTTACGAATAGTTAAAGCAGTGGGTGGTCCCAATTTCAACACATTTCTTTGCCATCTGTCCCCTCTCCACCCTCTCCATCCTGTTCCTGAATATTGTATCTCAACGGATGAGTCAGGTGACCCTCACTTAGCCTAACAGGTGTGACATCGGCTTCCTGAGAGGCGACGAGCGGTAGACTGTACCATGACTTCTCTCCCACCACCATTAGAGGTGCTGACAGCTTGGTGACGTCTTGATGACTGGGTCTTAGTCAGTAAAACATATTGTTTATATGTGATTTCTGAGTCATATGTCTGTGAGCAGCACAAGCAGCGCTGCCTGAAATGTTTTCTTTCTGGTTGTAACGGCTGACCTGGATCACGGTGTTGTTGTTGGTAAGCTGCGGTGTGTGGTCGGGTTTGAGAAATGGCTTTGGGGATTGTCAGTGTTGTTGGGTGATGTTTTAGTGTAACTGAATTGATTTTTCTCCCTCCCCCTTCTTTCAACACAACTCGCACTCTGTTCAGGCCGCCGTCATGTGGCAGTTTTGTCAACTGGACTCTGTCTCTGCACGAGCGTTTAGTGTGTTTCCGTCTTAATGGTTATTCTGTTTTACTTGGCAAGCGCCCAAGTTTAAGGTGTGTTCTGTTTGCCTGGGTTGCGCCCTCTCATTGCTTTCCTGTGCAGGGTTATTGGTTGACTTTTATTTTCCGCTTTTCTGATACGCAAAGGAAAAGTCAGTTGCATTCCCTGGCGTTGTTTCAGCTGGATTCGATACATTAATTATGCAGCCAATCCAAGCAGAGACATGCACCCATCTGCTTTCCAATTGGTTGATTTTGAAAGCTCCGAGTTCATTTCATATGCAGCTATTTGAAGAAGCGTTGTCAGAGCAGGTCAAGTCAAAGTGCTGACGTGACCGTGGGTTATTGTTTTTCATCTCTTATCATCACTTCATGATTTTAATTTCCCTCGCTGTGTTTATATTTGAAAAGATTAGTTCAACTGATCAGCTTGGTGGTTTGTCACATGTGCTAAGTTTAGGATCTGTCCTTGGTCTTTTCTTTGACTTGACTTTGTTTAGACTGATGTGCACGAGCCAAGAATGGAGCCTTATATGAAATGCTAAGGAGACAATATAGTTGTGTAGGCCTTTGCTTTGATTAAAAATAAATCAGTCAGTTCTAAAACTTGGCAGTGACTGTACAGACTGTATAATCGCATCATAACATTTACTCAGCAGTGAGTTTGACAGTGTGGTAACAGATCGCTCCCTCGAGTGTTGGGTCACTATGTCCGTTATGCCCGCACAGACGGACTCTGAGTGACGTGTTCCCATTTCTTTTGATTGTTTTTCCTTCCTCAACGTCAAAAACTTGCCTCTGTCGCTCCTGGTCGTCATATCATCCGAGTGCTGGGCTGGAACCAAACCCATTTCATGATAGCCGGATTTCACTACCATCTTTTTTCCTTGTGAGTCAGCAGGAATGTGAGGAATGACCTGTGCAAGGCCTGGCCCTTTCCCACCCAGCTCTCATCTAGCCATTTTTAGTCATACCCAAGTGGAGCTGCCCTTTCATTTTTCTCTTTTGCACATTGTCATCTTGGGCCCCCTATTCTTCTCCTCTTTGCTTATATCATTTCTTCCAGCCATGTCGGAGCTCTTTTTCCTCTTACCCATTCTTTTCAGTATGCTCAGCACTTTAGATTTCCACAAATTACAGTATATGGAAGAGTCCCTTTGAGCCAGTGCAGCTTTAGCTGCATATTTTGCTAAACCACAGCGAGACCTCAAATCTGCTGGTCCTCTTCATCTCTTGTGAAAAGACCCTCCTCCTCCTCCTTATCCTTTCCCGGGCCCAGCTGTGGGGCACGTCAGCCCCCTTTCGAACCCATCTGCATGTAAGGCTTGGTTTAACAACCATGTCCAGCTCCCTTTAGTAGAGAGCTGTTGGCAAACAAAGGTTTGTGTCTCGACCTGGTAGCTTTTAACTGGTGCAGCAGGAAACCTTAAAGAGTTTGCTTGAGCATTAAGTGTCTAAGAAAAGCCTCCCAGAGGAACTGCTCATCTCTGC
Organism: Odontesthes bonariensis; assembly: GCF_027942865.1. NCBI lineage: Eukaryota > Metazoa > Chordata > Actinopteri > Atheriniformes > Atherinopsidae > Odontesthes > Odontesthes bonariensis. The sequence continues at coordinate 22,207,022 of NC_134511.1, forward strand.
GTGTGTTGACAGGTTCCCGCTTTCGACCGATAGAGAGATCCTACTCCTGTATGACAAGAGGGGGCTCCCTCTTCCCTCCCATGCTCAGGGCTATCGCTAAGATGAAAGCATCTGGCTTGTTGAGGTGGTGGGTGTCTGCCTGCAGGTGTGCTTTTATACACTTAAGTAATAACCAGTCAGTGATGAAATGGCTCAGTGAGGGTCTGAAGTGGGTCATTGTAACAGCCGAATCCTTCTGGAGTCTGGCTACCGTTTGACGGCACCCGAAATAATTGGTCAACCTAGAGAGCTGAACGCACTTGTTTCTTAAAGCCGAACACCAGCTGTTTCCAGGCCTGCTTCTCGTCCCCTGCTCCTCACTCAGGTGGACCCGTCTTCTCTCATTAGTAAGGTCGGATCCCCTGTCATCACCAGTCAATAAGTCGTCTGTCTGCCTTGCTGACTGGACCTCCCTACCACATGTTCAGAAATATTATCACATAATCTCCATCAGTTGTGACCACGATTGGTCTGGCAATCAAAAATCCCAAAATTAGTTTTATGAAGGCTGATTCCTGTACTGTTTAGGAAACTGTCATGAAACGTCTGCCTCCTCGTGTAAGTAGGGGTTAATTACAGAGAGCAAGAGATGGCAGCTTACGGTAGTCGATTCTATAACTGGCTTCTATGACTGTGCTCTGACCTTACAGTTCAGCTCTTTTACTGCCCTGTACTGTCTCCGAGAGCAGGCAAGTGACCCTTTCTATCTCTGCACATTCCTATGGGATTGTGTGGCCATTTCCTTACACGAGACCATGACTCTTTGGTGCGTCATGTAAATCTGAGAGTGACAAGGGACTCGTCACTGCAAACCAAATGTTTGGCATCACTGTTTTGCTCTTATATTCCTCTTCATTCCCTGTCTGTGTTTTTGTCTTTATGTTGCAGCTGGATGGAACAGTGGATCTGGACGAGAGACGTCTCATCCGTTCAGCCATCCGAGAGTTGAGGAGGAGGGAGATCGAGGACATGGAGGCCGCTCTGGCCAGCAAGAGATTTCGATCAACACGCCTCAATCAGCAGGAGGACAAGGAGAACCAGCACAGGTGAGGTCACACACTTTGAGAAGTGCACGAGGCCAGTTGTATGGGCGAGTCACAAATCCAGATGCAGCATTCTTCAGCTCCAGGGGGAAAAGTCTGCAAAAGTCAAGTCAGGAAACCACAGGGGACTGAAAATTGCAGCTACAATAAATTTTCCAATTTCCATCTTGCGTGGTCATTTTACAATAGCTTAAAGAGTTTGCCCTCGGCTCATAAGATTCACATTGGAATAGTCCTATCATTCATTTATTTGCCTTTCAGAGCCTTCTCGGTATTTTTCCAGTTCATATATAAACATTTCCCAGCACCTGTCATTCAGCTGAGGAATGTGACTAAACTGATAACTCAGCTGTAATGCTATACTTCTTCTGCCTATTTTGTTGTTTTAGATGTTTTAGCTGGCAAGCTTAACGAAAAATGGGGCAAACGGGCCTGAAGTTACCCAAAAAGATACATTTTTTTGTTTTTATGCATCGGCTTTATAAAATTGTTCAATTCCAAGATTTTTTTTTTCCCTTGATGCGCTTTTTCCTGATTGGCTCTGACCATTTAGGAATTCCTGAAGTCTGTCCATTGTTGTCAAACTGCAGCACTTAAACCAGAAAGCCAGAAGTTCGCTGTTTATTTTTCCTTTCAGCTAATCAGCATTCTGAAATGTTTATAAATCTCTATGCAGTTGCGTTTACTTTGGATTATGACAAAGACGGAAAACAACAAAAATCAAGAAACACCGTAGCATTTGGGTGGTCTGACGTTTAAACGACTGAAATCTAAAGTTCCTTAGAATAGGCTAGCCTGAGTTCTATTACAGATGTTCATTTTAGTTCAAGTGTAGAGGTGCAATCCTAGCATCTGGTTCGGAGCAAAGAAAAGATTTAACACTATTTGATGTGAGGAGTTTCCCCAGCCTTCTGCCGCTGCTTTCTCTCTGTCACTGAATCTTCCCAAGAATAACGGTGGCGCCTAATCATTTCCATTCACCTCTGCTCTCAGATGACTTGGGTTACAAAAATAATGGAGGTGCCTGCCTGAAGCTGCTAAAGAAAGCACACCTACTGTTTCACATATATGCACATTGCACGCAGAATAACCCAATTGAGGGTTGCATTTTCCCGTTCCTCTCAGCGGTGGAATGTGAAATATTCCAACTCCAGCGTGCTGCACATCCTTTAATTCCAGCAAATGCAGAAAAACAAGCATAACGAGGGAACTGAAGGAGCATATGAGTAATAGAAACTAACAAAAGCGAGCAGTGAAATGGAGAAATCCTAGACCTAAAAGAAGGGTGGATGAGAGCAGCCTTTTTAGGTAGTTTATATCATTGCTCTCAAATCTCAGATGTTAGAGTTTCACTTCTTCCATTCTCTCTTTGAAAATAGTTTTTCTCTGGGTTTTCTTCAGGCCAACCAAAATATGTTATCCTTGGGCGTGTGTTTATGGGCTGTTGAAATGGTTGCTTCTTTCTTGTTTGGCTCAGGTCAGAATCCAGCGAGAACTTGGACGTCCTGTCACAAAAACTCCAATCGATCCAGGACGTCGATGAGCTCACAAAAATGGTGCATATTAAAAGATCGTTGATCATGTTAACACTGACCGTTTCACTTCAGTTTGGGGGAGCACTGAGCTTTCTCGTATGTTTGTTCGCAGCTCCGTGCTGCCAGTGAGTACGAGGAGAGGAAGATGATCCGAGCATCTATCCGACGGATCAGAGATGAGCAGCTGCAAGGTGAGCTGGGATGTTTCTGTCTGCACAGTCCGCCACTGGTTGTCTGATAAAGATTAAACCCTATGGAGATTACTGAGGATAGACTTCAACTGATATCACCTGTGACACTCTGACAAATCAAGTTAGGGTGATGCACTCTTTGCCGTGTAGTGCTACTTTAGACGTTTAACCTAATTAGTCTGGATTAGTTTGGTTAGTATTTTAGGGTTTCTAGTGACAATCCAATTAAATGAATGCAATGTTTTGCAGAAGAGGAAAAACAAACAAATGCATTCGATGAGGATGCTATTAGAAGAATTAGTATTTATATTGGCAATATGGTTTGGCCAACTGGACACCACTTACAACCCCAGAGGAGTGTGTATTTTACCAAGAAGCGTTGACACAGTTTGGCCTGATGAGGGCGTTGAAATAAAAGTAAAAAATTTTCCACCTGCTCACATTATGGATTTAAAGTTGAAAGAAAAAGTAGGTATCTATTTTCAGTCTGTTGCTCGTGAAGTGCTGGCATGCGTGCCTGTCTGTTGCCATAGTTACCATGTCAGATCTACCTACAGTATGATGCTGGATCAGATAATGGATTCCTGTCATTCCTTTGCGCTGTCTGATCTGCGTCATTCTGAAGTCCCGTGATGCACGAGTGCGCTGATTCCAAAAAAAAAGTTATATATATTCCACCTTAGGTCGCATCAGGACTCTTCAGATAATCCCACCTCAGCTCTAATCTGATATCGCTCGTGATCTCATGGACCATCGACAACGAAGCGCATACAGCATCGCCTACATTTATTCTAAATATTGTTTGACTGTAACTGCTGCGTATGTGTGTTTTTTTTTTTAGGGACAGTGGAGAAGAGTAAGGCGTCTGCGCGCTGTCTGGAGCCTGAGAGTGTGGAGCCTCAGAGCACCATGGGAGCTGGGGTGAGTACAGCAGAAATAATGGAGCAGTTGGAGCTGATGATGGGACATTGATTATGGAAATGATAAGAGGCCTCTACATTATCCTGATGTTGTCCAACTATCGCCATTACAACTCCTTGGTAATCTTACTACAAGAGATATTATACATCTGTTTATTGTCTCTTATAATATCTAATAAACAGATATTAAACATCTGTTTGTTATCTCTTGTGCACTCATGTCAGCTTCCATTGACAAAAATGAGTCAAGCACAGATGATTTTGCGGGTGCAAAGTTTGTTTGCATGACAACCGTGACCACAGAGGTCTCTATGCTACCGCAATGAAGAATGCAGCAAACAACAACTAGCATTGTCACTTGAGTTATGACTGTGGCCACATCAGGCGCGCGCTCACACACACAAAAACATTGGCCTCAACTGCCACGGAGTCAGGAATGTGTTTCGGTTTTTTACATCGTCATGCTGGTTTTGGCCATTTTTTTTTTTTTTTTAAGTGAAAGATACAATTTACTTTGACTCTGGTGTTTAGTGGAGGCAGTAAATTGTTTTTGGCCAGGAGCATCTCGCACACATCTAAATGTACAGTCTGTCACACTTTGGGGAAAAATGAGGTGTTTCAACTGTCTGAATCCTTTAGTGGCTCCGTTTAGAAGTCTCTCACAGCTGACCCGCCCTCTAGTGGTTGAGTGTCAGAGCTTTATAATGTGAAGGCACGAGGCCCCTGAGTGTCTTCCAAGGGCCAGATGTTATCTTATCTTCTATTCTTGATCGCAATTTTTAGATGAATGCTCCGTTTGCAGTGGATGGGGTTCTGTGTTAAAATAACAAAGTTAATTCTTACTGTATGCAGTCACTGATCTACAAACTGAGGCTTTAAAAAGTGGAAACACCTGCTGTATCTACGCTTTACAAGAAAACACAATCAGTCATATTATCAAAGTTATGGTAGTTAATTTGAAAGCACACAATTTTCCCAACGTAGTGATACGGTAAAGGAAAAAAATGAAAGGATGTTAGTATCAGCCCCATTGTCTCCTGCAGCCTGTGCTCTGCTTGTGTGCAATCCTTTGTGCATGTGTGTATTCTTCTTCTTCTAGAACTGTCGTAACAGGATGCTCTAATATTCAAGCCCCACTTCCTGTAGGACAGCTGAATTGTACGGTGGCCGAGTTGTGAGTCATAGGTGTTGAGATGGTTGGGATGATTGGGGGGTAACGGGGCTGGGGGTGGGGTGTATTTACATGGGCAGCCAAGCAGGCCACCAGCTGTGGCCCAGCAGTCTTGTCTGCGCTGGAATGGGGACGTGGCCAAAAACAACATCAGCCAGCAGCAGCGGGGCTCCTTCCACTCACATCACAGCAACAGATCTCTTTGAGCTTTTTGCAATTGTCCTGAGGAAGATGGTGGTCCTAGATAGGCCTGCACGGCATACAGGCGCACGCAATACGTCTTTAGTGGTGGCAGCTTAAAAAATGGTTTTGTTACTAGATTAGTGTGGCTCATCTGTAATTTAACAGCATCCATTCGGAAGTTAGAGTTTTAATGGATATGGATGACATGCAGGAGAGTACAGCTTTTACTCTTTGGAGAAACCAAGAAAGCATCTTTTTATATGGAGTTTTAAATATGACAGAAAAAATGTTAGTATTGGACTGAAATCTTGATTGTCATGCCGAAAAACGCAAAATATGAAATGATCTGAATGCAGCTCTTTTATGGGAAATATTTTGTACAGCTGCACAAAAAAAAGAGGTCAAAGTAAAAGCAGAGTGTGTCAGAAGTTAATGTGTCAACCAGGCAACCTATTAACCTGTAGGGAAGTGCCTTTGTGTGTGTGTGTGTGTCTGTGTGTCTGTGTGGTGGGGGTCAGATCCCTCTGGAGACAGAATGGGAGGGAGGGGAAGTCAAGGGAGTGGCTTGTTGGTATTATGTGTGTGTTTGTGGTGGTGTAAATGTTTGTGTGTAAGTGTGTATGATGTGGCTGAGGGAGCAGAGCGGCAGAATAGCGGACACTCTGACTCCAAGAAGGTTACAGCTTAGAGAGAAGAAGAGAGGAAGAAAGGCAGTCGGTCTAGTGAAGAGAAGGTATGTCACTCTGATTTTCCAGTCGTGTCACAGATCTAATGCTCTTTTGAATTTCTTAACCTTTTCACTTACTTTTTTCTTTTGGACTGAAAAGTCATTCAAAAGTCTCTCCTATGTGCTTGTTTCCTTCTGGTCAAAGAATGGGATGTGCCTGCGTCTGTGTTTACATTTCAGGTTTGTGTACATAATGGTCCTTTGCCGTTGCATCACTTTTTGTCCATTTTAGCCGACAGGTTGAATGATTACAGGTTAATTTATGATGCATGGCATGAAATTTGTTCCGAGATTGAAGGACTTCTGTTAAAAAAAATGAAAAGAACAAACTTATTTAATACTTGCATTTTAAATTGCATTAATCGAGTTTAATGGCTTGCATGCTGCCTTGGTGAGCTCAGGTCCACACCATCCTGTGCATACGGCGTCTTGTTTGTTTTCTCGGCTCATTATGAATATGTTGCAAGAGGACACCTGAGTAGACCGCAGCTACTGTCTAAAACCAGGTATAGGGTTTGCAACAGTGAGGGTTTAATGGAGTTGAGGAACTGTGCTGTAAGAGAAAAAGTTCCTTGAGATGGTTTAAGAAAAGAAAAAGAGCTGAGAGTAAGCTCACTGTATGCAGTGTACGCATTGTGATGATTTGTAGTCCGTAAAAATGGGAATGAGACTCTAAGCCTCTGTGGGTTTCCTCAGTCCAGACGGTGTGTGTGATACAGAGATGATTGCTACTGTATTGGAGTTATTGGAGCTGTGCCGAGTGTGTGGTTCCTCAGGCTGCAGTAATGGAAAGTGAGCTGCTAGATTTCTACTTTTCCACGTGCAGGCATGGATGACCCTCAAATAGTCTGACCTCACCAGCGGTGTGGTGGATTTAAGTTGAATGTAAAACTGGAACATTGCAGCTCTTATTGTTAATTTGTGTTTCTACTGGTTGGTAGAGGAGTCGCGTCCCATTGTTGGTGTTTATTTTCTTTCCTTTTTTTGTGGACTAGAAGGTTCAGAGGAGTCCTCACAGCCCACGCTTCTCTGTGGTCAGAGGAGAGGATAGTTGTTTTTGTGTTTACAATTTTGAAATTTCTGCAGTTGATCTGACACAAACGGGCTCCTGAGGCCAGATGGGATGAGGGGTTCATGTGTGGGATGGTGTCAGTGTTGGTTCCACTCTGTCAGGTCCTTTCTGTTGGGACTGGAGGGAAGCCGCTAATGACTGCATGGTGGCTGGCAGTAGGTCCTCAGCTCTGGTCTCCATCTTCAGTTTCACTTTGTCCTCCCTTTTTTCACCCTGCTTCACTGTCTGTGAGAAATATGTTCCCTGTGGTTTAGTGGGAGCTTTGAAATGATGGCTTTCTGTCTGACTACTGGTAGGAGCAGGAGAGGGTGGGGGGGAGGAAAGATTTGTTCTCTTTAATTGAGTTTATGGCTCAAACACAATTATCTCCCCCTGTGACTCTTTGAGTGACTCTAAATGGGGGGGGGGGGAACGACGACTGTCTTTTGTGTGATTCCTTTCACATTATTTCACTGTAGAGCTTTAACTGTTTTGTTTGTTTGTCCCAAACCCATCAGACATTTTAATGACTCATTAAAGGAACATTCTACCAAATTACTGCTTCCAACGGTGGTGTGATGACATTTAGGCTCGTTTCGTTTCCATTGTTACAGCTAAAACGTTTTTGCGTCAGTCACACGTTGACGCTGGGAGCCAATTTTAACACTTCTCTATTGTCTCACTGCGTGGCGTGACACAGTGGCGTGTGTACTGGATCGTTTCATCGTTTTCGTCTGGACCAGCAGCGCGTTTCCGTGTGGTCGCAAGAATTTTCGAACCCGTTTTAAAAAAAAACCTCGTTTCGTTTTCGTGTAGCCGTAGCCTTACTGTTGTCTTGAGAAGCTGAGGAGACACTTTTACACCTAAGTGTGTGCTGCTTTTTTTTGCTCCTTATGGAAAAAGTGGATGCTGGAAAAAATGACATTGGATCACCACATATGTAGATTTAGATATTTCTTTCTTTTTTTTTTTTCCTTACAGACTCAGACTAATCTCTCCTGAATGATTCCAGCGAAAAGACTTTACTAACTTGACAAAGTAAATCATGTGACAGATTTAATCATGAGTTTGAACCATAGCTGAGCCACTCCAGATTCTCCTTTCCTGTTTGCGCTCCTGTCTCCTTCAGGAGTGTCTGATTACGTTTTCTCTTCAGCGATTGAGCTGCTCTACCCTATAATCCGCTCAAGGTGGGGAAGGTCACAGTCAATGGCGCAAAAAGCCACCAGTTCTTTTTCACCTCTGCCTCTTGCCGTTGTTCAGATTTGACCACAATAACATTCAGTCTCTCTTTGTATGCTCTGATCACTGACTGCTTTGATTAAAAATTCTTTTAGGAGAACTTCAGACTACCTCTGTCGAGACAACACCAGTCTCTTTTTGTTGGATTGTTGTCACATGCAAAATGATTGTAGCATGTGATTTTCTGGCACATGCTACATGTGATTTTTTTTGTTTGTTTTTTTTAGTAAGATGGGCTGTAAATCTGGTCAGTTTATTATATCTTCTGTATTTAAGGTGGTCCCTTGTATTATTTTTTTTTTTCCAGGATCCACGCAAACCTTTGTTGATGCACATGTCTCTTGTAAAACACCTTTGAGAGATAATGTGCCGTGATGTTGCTCAGTTAAGTTAAGCTAATGCATAACATGTGGATTCCTACACAGGAGCGTTTCGCCCTTTCATAGAAACATTTACAAGTCTTAAGAGTGTAGTGGATTAGGAATTTGTACAGATGTGATTTAAAGTGTATGGTTGTGTGTGCACGTGCTCATATGAGCCTTGTTTGTGCAGCTGACTCTCTTGGAGAACCTCAAGGTCAAGCACCAGAGGCCCAGCAGTAGTGTCAGGATCTGCATCTTTCTCCCTCTACACCTTACCCATTTCCTCTCCATATGCCAAAATACTGCTGCCTCTCAACATAGATTTCCCTCTTGGAGCCAGAAAGCTAGAGGTCGGGCTGCATATCATCTGAAAATGCAGATTCTACCCAAAACGGTGACAGTAACGGTGCCTATAAGACAGTGGTGGACCATGTATTTATTATCAGCTCATTTGACACTCGGGGCGCCTCCTTCTTAGCCCCTGGCAACAGAAAATAAAATAGATCTTTAATTTTCCAGCTGGCTGCATGTGTTGCTTATAAGGTCTGGAACTTTTGACCTTAACCTCCAGCAAAAGATGGTTTGCCTCAAACAGATAGACATGGAGCGGATGCGGGGGCTCAGTATGATGGTGGCAGACACATTTATGAACTAATAAAAAGGCTCTGTGATTTCACTGCTGTATTGAAGTGCACTAAGCATAATTTTCATTTTCACAGGAGACGGAGCGAGAGCGTCACAGTGAGCTGGAGCGCATCAGATCTCCGATCCAGGAGTTGCACACCCAGCAGACGCAGCAAAGCAGAGAGCTGCAAAGGAAAGGTAAGAAGCTGCTGAGGCCCTGAGGTTCACACGTGCAACAGAATAATGCAACGGCACATAAAGCAAAGATACAATTTTCTTTTGTTTTTTATGTTTTGTCAAATTTTTGTGGTTTTATTTGTTTGTTTTTTTCTGAAACTTTGCAAAATGTGTTTTGTAAAATATTTCTGCCACTTTCTAGCATTGTGTTTTGTCCAGTAGTGTTGTGTTTCGCTCCTCTGAGCCTGTAAGAAACGCTTCCTCTGCACCACACTGAGCGTGAAAGCTCTTCAGAGTAAGTCTTTTGTTGTTGAACTGGCTGGGGTTGGACGCCATCACACTTGCGTCATATTTACATATCTCGCTTTTTGGATCGCTGCAATACAGAAACTTGTGTATACTGTAGACATTCCCTTAAAGGTCAAGTTTAGGTAGGTTCCAATAACACAAAACCAACACTGACCACCTCTGTTCCGTGTACCTGTGACTACAGATGTGTTTTTCCTCTTCTGTTGCTGTGAAATCGGTAGCCTATAAGAGGCCATTCTCCTGAGGTGGCGGTCAGGAGGTCATATTAGTCTAGACTCTTTAAGCTCCTTCATCTAACTTTATTAAGTGTTTGGAGTCACTCACAGCCATAGGCTTAATGACTTTGACTCTTAAGTATCAAGTAATTTAATTAGAAACTCTGTTAGTCCAGCCATCAATAAAGTCGTATGAATGCAAGCCTTCAGGAAGGAATGAATGTGCTTCGTTCACTTGAATTTCTGGCGCTGAGCAGGAACACTTACAGAGTTGATAATGAGTAGCCTGTAAAATGACAAAAATCCATTGTTTACAAGCAGTGAATATTGTTTCAAACCTACGTAGAGTTTGGTCAGTTTGAAAGTGTTAATTCCCCTTCTTATAGACCACGAAAGGTAACTTTAATGCTATGCTGCTTTTTTTTTTTTTTTTTTTTGTAATTTTTAGATTTCATCTTCATTTTAAACTCTCGCTCTGCTAACTGCGACTTGGCGTGGGGCTGATAGTCATAATAAATGTCATTCTGTGTGGCCTGCTCTGGTCCGGGTTTGGATCTCGTTGTCCTTCACGGCGACCAGGGGTTGGTGGTGGGGTTATGGGAAGGAACAGAGGGAAACCCAACAACCACACCTCTGCTAAATAAAGCTGATACCAGAACAGAACCAAGGCTCTGTTGACGTGGCGGAGAAACTCCCCACTTTTCTTGATTTATCCCTGCCTTACAATTTAAGCCAGGGTGAAACTAGGATCAACAAAAAAAAAAAAAAAAAAAAAAAAAATAGAAATGTATATTTTAAAGTGAATTTCGTTCAACAAAGACACTGGACTCTTGTGGTCAGGAAAGGATTAAAGGGGTTGTTTCTTTTGACGGGTGAAAATGGCTGCACATAAAAGATATACTTAGATGGTCAGTATTCAGTTCTTAACGGTCTTTGAACGTAGCACAAACGCATAACGCGACCTTCGAGAGAAAAAAGCCTATATTTGTAAGCCATACCTCAACCATGTGCCAGCTGTGCTGTGTTTCAGTGCAAACTGTAGCAGGTAAGCCTATGATTTAGGAAATGAAATGTTTTCAGAGTGGAATTTACCTTAGCTCAGAAAGGAACACTGACACACTTATATACTATATAAGTTATATACTCTTATTATTACAGTTTCACACAGTAACACAGTGACTGGCCTGAGCACAGGCACATCTGGTGTGTTAGCATAAATACCAGGTCTCTGTCATTCGTATAAGTCTTTGGTCTGCTGCATACAAATCACTGAGGGCACGATGTTGTAACTCTGGTGTGGGTTCCAAAAACAAATTGCTCAACTACTCTCATGTAATGCGATTGCTTCAGTGTTGTTTAACAAAGCCAATGGTATGGATGTTGAGATGTTAAGTGTTAATCCTGTGGTTGATCCACCACTTTAGTCACCACTGAAACGTCTCAACAACAACTTGATGGGTTGCCGTGGAAAGGTTGCACTCACTGCACCCCCGAGGATAGATTCTGCTGTGTCCTCATGTTCAGATACGGGATTTCTTATTTCATAAAAAAGCTTAGAGAAGTTGTAAATAAAAATAACTGAAAAGCACTGAATAGCATAATACTTTAACCTTACATTTTTATGTGAAAATGACAGACAATTGTATTGGTGAATGTGTGCTGTAATCAAAACTAAACATGATTCAACCAAATATTTTTTTAAACTTTTTTTTTTCTTAAGAATTTGTAGATTTCGTTAACTATGACACATGTTACTGAAAGATTCAGATAATCTGGAGAAATCTCTTTCTCCTCTCTTCATGCAAGGCCAAAAACGAGATGCTGTAGTGACATTCACTGAATGGGTCAGAAACGCTGTTTTAAAACGATTGTCAGTAAACGCGCCGCGTTGCTCAGTCTCCAAATTCAAGTTAACCCATTCAAACCAACGGCTTTCAATAGAAGGCATCATAAAACCCTCAGGGTTCTTTGAAAATTATAAAACCTAAAATAAAGGCTTGAGAAGATAAACCTGCAGTTTTTGGTTGGAATGATTATTTTGTCCTTGTGTTGATCAATGGTAATAGAAAATAATCATTAATGTGAAAACAACACAATAGGAGCAGGCTGTTTGGCAGGAAAAAGGAAAAAAAAACATGCATTTGTTCCCTCAGGTCTGACTGACGGAACAAATGAAAAACCTGAAAGAAGGTTTTAAAAACAAGATCCCAAAACTTATTTGAGATGGAATAAGATGATCTGGAAACCAAACTTGTGATCTAAGGAATCTAAATTTGAAATACTTTTTGGAAAAAAATGGAACAGCTGTGATGGTATGGATGGTGTGAGTTAGTCCACATCTGTAAAAGCATCATTGATGTTCAACAATAAATACAAGTTTTGGAGCAACATCCATGGATGCTGCCATCCAGATGACTTATTTGTTGGGGCCATCAGTCACTCACTGAAAACATTTGACAAATTCTCAAAGAAAAATATGACCAAGGAGGCCTTAAACTAGCGATCAGCTCAAATCTTGAACGAGGCAAAAATTGGGAGAAATTTCTTGTAGAGTGGTGTTGGAAGTAGAAGTGCAACACAGTGGTAAACCTGCTCCTGTCCCAGTTTTTAGAAAAATATATTTTCAGTAAAGCGTAATGTTTGAATAACCGTTGGGTTTTGTTTTGCATTCGTCTTAACTTTTTGGGAACAGGGTTTTAGATGGAGTGCCAGTTTTCCAAGACATTGTTTTATTTACATGTTTGTGGGAACATAATGGAAAGCTTTTATGACCTGTGATTGCCTTCAGAAAACAACACTGGTGAACACTTTAGCTGGAGTACGATGAACTACGATGGTTTTGAGTCCAAAAAAAGAACCCCAAAAAAAACCTGTGTTGACCAGTTCACAGCGAGGACGCTTGGGTCAGAGCTTCACTGTAAAGGCAGTATAAATAGATCTCATGGTTGACCTTTGTTGTGCGCTCTGTTTGTCACTGGCAACGGATCGAAGCTTTTTTTTTTTATTAGTTAGTTTGAAATTTTAAAAAGCCTTTCATTATGCAGCAGCAATGGGGATTTTCCCAGAAATGGCCACACAATGGGAATGACAGCTTCCCTGTGTCAAACATGTGAACAATGACGTTAGTTTGTTGAAGACGTAGCGCGATTTGGCTCTCACTTCAGTTACAGTTGACCGGTGATTGAGTTTGTATTGAGTGCATCATTAGAGATGTACACAGCAGTGCAGAGGCCCGTTCACACTGTAAGAATGGCACCAATGTATTGTCCTTATACCAACCATACTCACGTTTTATTTATTATATAATCCACTGGTCTGTTGAATCAACAACATGCTGGCCTTTTTATCCTCTTATGACTAAAGCTGTTGTAACTTTTTTCTAAGCTTGTTATATAAGTAAACAGGGTTTATGAAGTGGATGTAATTCTCTTTACTTATCTGCTTTTTTTGGGCAGTGTTAAACGGTAATAAATAAACAAAGATCTTTGAATAAAGGTGTGAATGTTCACCATGGATTCACTGCATTTTAAAGTTGAAAGTGACCATGTTGGTTGCCCTCCGGTCAGACCAAATCCCTCTTTGATTTGGTTTTTAAATCACACGCACGCACACTTGTAGAACCCTGTTTGGTTGCAGGCTGAGGTCATTCAGAGATGTTTTTGTACATCTGGGAACTGGATGCACTTTTGGTTTGTTTTCTATCTGTGGTTCGTACACAACCTCAGATATCATATCGTATATCGGCACCATGGAATGCTGGAGGTAGAAACTCACAGTGGGAGGATGTGGGCACCTCTGTTGTTTGGACTGTGGTTTTCCTGATGAGAGAAGGAGCAGTGAAGGAGTTTAGAAAGAGGGAAGGAAAAATGTTTATATCTGTAGAATTGTTTTTGTCTCTACTTTCTTCTCAACTCCTTGTTGCTTACCAACTGTGGCTGTGCTGCATGTTCCCCTTCACCACTTACAAGCCGTCCTTCTGCTTTTACGCACATCCACCAAGACAATCTGATAAATCCTGCTCAGGAACTGAGGTCAGCCCGGAGGAAATGTCTACATCCCCCCATGACTCCACATGCCTCCTGTATGATCCTGAGTGATATTTTCTGACCTGGTCTCTCTCGGGGCCCCAGTGCTGCGGAAGTATTTCACTTTACTTCAGTTCGGTTCGAACGTCACCACCTACTGCTTCCTTTGCTCACATACAGTGACACCCACTTCACTTTAGTTTACTACTGATGTGAGAGAAAGAACTCGAGTAAGAAACAGAAAGGCATTACTTTCTTATGTTTCATTAGTTTTTTTTTTTTTTCTTTTTACCGCGACAGGCTCCAACTCAGGCATGGTGCTGGTTCTTGATCACCTGGTAAAGGATGACTGCTCCGGACCACTGATGCTCAAGCCTCAGCGAGAGTCCGTGAACACAGACGCTGACCTGGTTCTGTCTCACCGTCAAAGGTCAGACTCCACAGCTTCAGACCGCAGCGGGACATCTGTGGTCTCTAGGTCCAATCTGGATTCTGTGGCCTCCGAGAAGAGTCTGAGCTCAAACTACCGAGCCCGGCTGGACTCCGGAGCCTCAGACAAGAGTCAGAGTTCCTCCCAGCGTGGGCGGCTAGACTCTGGCGCATCAGAGCGAAGCATCAGCTCTCTGTCTTATGCCAGACAGAGATTGGGTTCAGATGTATCGGATTCCTGTGTCAGACCCCGTTTGGGTTCTGAGACTTCAGATGGCATCGGCCCGTTGTCGAGGAAATGGACGGACTCTGTGATATCTGACCACAGTGTGAGTATGTCTTACGAGGAGAGTGGTCCAGTGGAGGCAACCACGAGTGGTTCAACTTGCAGCACAGATTCAGAAACGGAGAGAAGCCAAGTTCCTGCCAGCGTCCAGACTCTGTCAAACCAGGACAATGTCTCTGACCAGGAGCAGCCAGATGGGGCTGTTTTATCTCGGAAAGATCCTGTAAATGGCCTACTGAACGGCAGCGCCAAGTGGAAAACAGACTTCCAGAGCCAAAAGGTGGAGTATACAGTATCTGGTCAATATAGTATGTGTTTGTCACCTGTCAGCACTGTATTTTCCACACACAAACTAAAGAAAACTTCAGTTAAGTTTTGAAACACTGTTGAACCTGAATGAAGGTGGCTTGCATTGTCCTTGTTTGCTAAAGCATAAATATGAGCTTTGTAAATCACTACCTATTTTTAGTTGAGAGTAGAGTATATGCTCAGGTGCACTGCTGCTGAATATTGTGTTTTTTTTCTTCCCCCCTTTTAATTTGTAATCCATGTGCATCTCGGAGCAGTCTGAGCCAACTGAACGTCAACAGTACTCAGTATTTATTATAACTGAACCACTAGAGTGGGGTGCTGAGCTGTGTAGTCACAGTCAAGTGGACCTATAGTCCCCTGACTGAAATTCCATCCGTCGGCATCCATAAACATGCGTTGCTGGGCTCCTGTTAGATGCTGTTTGACTTTAGTTACTTGGTTACACAAACAAACTGTGTGTACCTGCTTCATCTCACCGAGTGTCAGCCTCACCAGGTGTCAGATAGGGATGAACAGCGTTACACGCCATATATTCAGTCTGTCCTTATCCCACAGCTCAGAGATCGCACAGAGCTTCTGTTTCTCCGTTGACTGGTAACTGTTGAGGAACATTTCCCATCTTGGGGGCTCTTGTCGGCATGACGCCATTGTGTCGTTCTGCTAAATGTGTTTACCTAAGGCTGGTTCCGGACCTCTTTTATTGTTCACTGCACTATGCGCTGATGTGCAGTCTCTTGAGAGTAATGTAAACACTCTGGGGTCCATCGTGGCCATGCTGCCAAGAAAAGAACAGAGGCCCACGGTGTCACTCTAAATACACGTTGCATAATGAAAACACCACCAGTTGATGCTGTATTTAGGATTGTGTAGGTCCACGTGTATGTAGTTGCACTAGAGCCCCAGACATGTGGACTCAAGCCTCTCATGACTGTGCAATGCTGTCCAGTATAGAAGCTCTGTGGCTATCAGTCCAAGCACAGGGCATGTTGACCTTTATTCTGCTCCACTTCCTCTACTGATTGCTCTCTCGTGCATCTTTGTTTGTCTTCCCTCATTTCAGATAACAGTTCACAGCGATTTGTCACTCACTCATGGCAAAGCAAAGGATAATGGTAAGAAACTAGTCTAACTCTCTCAGTTCTGCACAAAATCCATTATCATACAATCTTATCTTTTAAGATCACCAACATCTTTCCCTTGTCTAATGCACTATAAAGCATGTTTTTTTTTCTTTTATTAGAGGCACGTAAAAAAAAAATCTTCTCATAAGCATTAACTTTTTTATTTTTTTTATTATTATTATTTTATAAACAGTAAGTGTTGCACACACCACCCCTCAGTATTTAGGAACAAGGAACATGTGTTAGAAAATCACGAGTGTAAGGGGTCAAGCAAAGTTCAGGGGCTGGAAAGAAAATCCTATAAAGTGGATAAAGAGTGATAGGATCTATTGAGGGCTTCTGAGGAGATGTATGAAGAGATGACGTAAGCAAAATGCAATAACTTTGCAAACATAAGCCTGAGCAGTGGCGTGGATCTAATCTCTGCATTTCTTTTCTTTTTTTTGCTTTGTTTTTTTTTCCTGTGATTTCATCTTGCGTTTCTGTTTGACTTCACAGCATCTGAGAAAAAAGATGTTGTTCTGGAGCAGTTCAACCGCACCAACTCTGTTCGTGATCGAATGCGCAAGTTCACAGAGCCCAGCCAAAGCCCAAATACCCCAGCTTTAAAGAAAACCCCTCTAAGGAACGGGCCCACCTATGGCCAGACGAATTTCTCCAGGGCTGCTGAGCTGTTTACACACCCAGCAGCATCCCTCAGCACATCTGGAGACAGGCCAGCTAAGCCACGTGTGGACTTGACGTCTACCACCTCTGATGTGTCCCAGAGTCAGGCTACACCTCAGCCAAAAGGTGGGGCTAACGAAGCCCCTTCTTTAATCGGCCAATTACAGAACTCCATGGGTGGGATGAGACTTCCAGCTGAAAAAGATGTGCACGCCTCTTGCGAGTCAAAGAAAGACAGAACCCCAGGGAGAGCAGCTGGAACAAAGGTCCCTCAGGGAGAGGAAGACCCAGACATGAAGACATTCCTCACCATTGAGATCAAGGATGGGCGCACCACCGCCTCCACTACGTCAGCCTCGAGAGGCAACATCGTACCCATCACCAACATGACCCCACGTATCACCAACATGGGGCAAAGACCAGGTAGGAGCATCAATCTTACGACATCTAACTTTTAATCAAACTGACTTTTTAAGCCTGCCCGACTGGAGCCTTCATGTTTCTGCTGGTAAGAACCTTTGTTTAGTGACTGCACTTTTTTTTTTTTCTTGTTAATATCAATGGAATCCCACTGTAGGAGGTGAATCGGTCATATGTGGGATGGTGACAAGAGTTTTTGTGAGGCTAAACTAGCAAAGCACATGGGTGAGTGCAAATAGATGTTAGGGCTGAATAGCAAATGGCATGACTGCACTAAAGGACATTTGTTATAGAGTGGGCATATATCTCGGTCTGGAGGGGGTTGAGGTCACTGGTCAACAGCAGAGAACATATTGTAATGGCCGTCCCGGCCCAATCTGAATAGTTTTACTGTTACAGGGCAAATGAACAGGCCTGCCTGCCCACACAGGACAGTGCTTTGTTTGTTATATTCTGTAGATATTCTCTGTCCCCTCTTAATCTTTATCACTTACTTCTATCATTCATTTGCATATGCATTTGAAAGAGAAAATAGGAATTAATCTGGGAATCTAACTTGTTGGCCACTTTTCCTGTAGAAGAGGAGCTTGTTGTTGTTTGTTTTTCCCTCCTTTGTGCCCATGTCTTCTGTCTCACTCAACCGTCGGCTTAAAAAAAAGTTATTTCTGTATACTGTTAAAACTGCACTGAAGATTGTTGGTCACCAAGATCAGGGATATATGCAGTCCATCTATGAAAAGTCAGTGCTCAGGGAGGCACTGAAGATTCTAGAGGACCCCACACACATTCTGCACAATGAATTCACTCTGCTACCCTCAGGTAGACGTTTTAGGGCATTGAACTGCAAACTCAACAAATACAAGAACTCCTTTATCCCGTCTGCCATAAGAATGCTTAATGACAGATAGACATGCGCTGCACAGTCTTATGTTCTATGTTTTTAATGTTTTTCTATGTTTATGTTGTATGCTGAGTGTGCGAGTGCTGTATGTTATGCATTGATTGTTGGAAGCCCAAGACAAATTTCCCCCTGGGGACAATAAAGTACACTCTACTCTACTCTACTCTACTACCTGGTTGAATCCCTCCAGCCTTATATCTAGAAGAAATGCTTTGAATGTGAATGTTTTCAAGTACAGGTATTTAAAAATAGAGCAAAATAGATTGTAAAAGTGTTTAAGCTTTTTTTTTTTTTTCTTTTCTTTTTTTTTTTTTTTTAATGTTGTCTGAAAACAGTCTTTTTATTCAAGAAAAGGCTGGATTCCAATAAAAATTTGATTTGACCTTAAATGTGGTTGTTCACCACAATTTAGTTTTATTGAAAAAACTTTAACTAAAACATGTATAAGATTGAGTCTTAATGAATTGCAGGCAGTATTCAGCTGCTACAGAGTAGTAGATTTATTTATATATATATATATATATATATATATATATCCCATCCTATCTGGAGTTGAACAGTGTCAGAACATGACTTGCTCAAACTGGGAAACGCATTAATTGTAAGAAGGAAAACCTTGGTGACAAGTTTCAGTCCTTGAAGCAAGCTTGCGATCTGTCCAGGTATGTGGCATCATCCAACTCAAATAGTTTATCCTAAAACACGAGCTGGACCTGTGCGATTCCAGCCTTTTCACCTCTCACAGTGTAGGAAAAACTCTGCGAGCCCTGCAGGGCCCAATTTGCTTTAATGTTTTTGAGCTCCTTTTTTGGAAGCCTGCTTGTCGTGCTCCATGTAAAGGCAGCCTGTAATTGTGTCTCAGGTTTCCCTAAAAAGCACTACAAAGGCTCGTAAATGTGCCATGCTGGGGTGCATCAATCCTGTGTCTGCTGAGATGGCTTTCGTGCATACGGATGGATGGGGGAGGGAAATGCACGTGTACACTCTTGGAGGCCACTGAAGAAATCTGTTTATGTTCAAAGTGGCGTCATCTACATTTTCTCACTTGTCCTACACTAGACATCTGTCTGTTTTGTTTAGGAAACTGTGGCAGCTAATGCAACTTGACTTATGGTTTCTACCAGCGTCTCGCGCACGTCTCAATGTACACATATTTACGGACACGAGAAACTTTCTGGCTCTTTAAGGATTGTTCTTATCAACCCTAAAACAAGAAATGTTTAATGTTTTAATGCCAGTTTTCTGCATCTATTTCAGAGTTAACCCTTGGCTTAAGGGCAACACCATTCAAGATCTCCTCCTCTTCCTTTTCCTCCGGACCCTCCATCAAGGTACAAACTGCAGTCAAGAACATTTCTTGTAACTGATCACAACACTGAGGATGCACAGAAACTTGACAGAATGTATTAAACAGTTGTAACAAATCTGCCTCCATTTGTTCCCAGTTTAAGATTAGTTTTTTGATTTTACCTTCTGGTTAACCTCCAGTTGACTATTATTTGAATTCTGACAGTGTTTGTATCAGAAATCACCCATAAAGGCCTTAAAAGCAGACGAGCCAGGAGAGGGAAGGGCGGACAGAGTTTGAGCAGAGGAGGGAAGAACAGTGTTTATCAAACACGAGAGTGGGTAGCCTGTCACATCTGTCCTTGTAGGGTATGTGCAGGAGACGGGGTGAATAAGGGAGATGTTCTGGCCATTCCTGGTTTTCTCGCTGCACACCATGCCTACTGAGTTTTATCTGGGTAATGTTTCCCTAAATCGCACCCGTCTGTCTTAGTTTATTGAAATTACTGACCAGCTGCCTGAAAGCACATGCCGACACAAGTTCTTCGTCACTTTGTTTGTTCTTGGAGGACAAAGATGCAACTATCCGCGCCCTCCGATTGGCTGGAAGTATTCTGCTGTTAGAATTAGGAGAGCGTACAAACAAACCCCGTCCCATCTCAGTGACCTCTGAGGTTAGAACAGCTTGACTCCCGTTTGCCTCATTCCTTTAACTCCTCGCTGCTCTGTGAAAGGAAGTGTCCTGATGAATGGAGAGTGAGGAAACGTCAAGTAATGTCCTGTTTACTTTTTTTTTTAAATTGCTGTGTATTCGGAGAGCAGTGGTAATCTGGTTATGGGATCAGAGAGTTGGTTAATTAGGGCAGGGAGGAGGCTCCAGAAAGCTGCAGGGTGGATTTAAGGTGTTGTCATTAGACTCTCTATCAGTTAGGTCCTTGTTGAGACACAAACAGAAAATAGACAAAAGTCCAATCTTGTTACTTTTCTAATTTAAAAGGCAACATTTTGTCCAACAGAATACAGTTTTGCAGCTTGTAAATATACGCTTCAGCTGGTGGTCAATGAGTAGTTGAAGAAAATGTGTATATATTTAACACAGCATTCATTAGAATTGTGAAATGGACCTTAACAAAGTTACCATTGCACATTGTCATACGACAGCTGCCTCATAATTGTGTGAGGCTAACAAGAATGTATTTGTTGATAAACCACAAGTCTACGTCTTTCTGTCAGTCAGTTCTTTCTTCATCTGGATAAGCTGCTATTTCACCTGCTTTAGCCTGATTTGCTTAAGTTTTGCCATACTGAGGCTGAGTGACTCGGTTAATGAGATTGTAAAAACAGCCGCTGGAAATGATGGTTAGCAAGCTGCTTGCTACCCAACTGTTGTTATTTTCAAGCCGATCCAGAGACCTCTTGTTTCCTGACTTTCTCTGGTTTAGTCACAGTTCAGTGTTGTGGGAGGGGAAGACGTGTCATCATAATTTAGCATTTGAACAATAGCAAAAATCTTCGTCCCAGCAAGAAGAGTGTGCAGATATGGAGGCGGTACAGTGTAACATGAGTTTGAAGCTTTTCCTGTTTTGTGACGTCAATTGTTTATTGACCATTGCAGTTTCTGCTTGAAACTCTGATCCGGTTGGGTGGTCCGGGCTTCTCCGAGGTGGTCTAACCTCAACACCAAAAACCTCTACTTTTTACTTAGTCGTATTTTTTTCAAATCCCAATAAAACATGTTGATGCTGATGGTATCAGTTTTGCAGGAGAATGCCTTTAAACTTCAACTAGAGAGTATATGTTTAAAAAAAAGATTGTGGCTCCTTGTATTTATTACAAAGGTAAAATTAAATTATTGGCAAGGTCAAGATGCATTTAGTTTTTCTGTTTCAAGAAAGTGAGACCAACAGCTAATTATTGTGATCACAGCTGGTCCTGCTCATCTAAGCAGCTGATCACTGTGCTTGGCCTTGAACGCAAACATAAATCATGTCTTAGCTTTATAATGAGGGTGATGACAGTCCAGTCAATCCTTCCTTAAGTCACAGAGATGACTGCCAAGCTCTGGGTCACACTGGCTAAGTGCTGCTGCGTGAATAGGGACACAGACCCACAGTCATTTACAGATTGTCTCACTGTCCCACAGATGGACAAAGATCCTATTGTTTACCTGCTACTGATCCATAACACATGCTTGTTATGCAACCAGTTTACATGTGTAACAGAAAAAATCTGATATCTGATTTCCCTGCTTCTTCGGGGGATTAAAATCTGTGCATTGTTTTATGGTTGGTGCTGGACTACACTTTTTTTTTTTTCCTTCTTTTTTTTTTTAAACGATTATAGCTGCAAACTTTGTCATGTCTCTGTGAAAGTTTCACTAAATTGATCAGTTTCTGCTGTGATAGTTAATGCATCTCGTGTTCATGCAGAAAACTTCACGTGCTTCCTTCCATTGTCTTCCTATTTTAGTTTACTTGCTTTGTTGAGGGTGAAGTGCCCCCAGTGTAAGACTAGAGCAATGTCGTCTTGGGTTTGACCCTCTTTCCCTGCTTGCAGTTTGCATTTCTCTCCACTTTCCTTTGAGGCTAGATTCTTCCAGGGAATTGTTTTGCTAACCTGTTAAGTCCAGAGACAACTGTTGCCCTTTGACATTTTGTTCTCTACTGGGCGACAGTTATTTTCATCTTAAATGACTGATGCACTGTGTTTGTATGTTTGTGACCATGAAGTCTTTTGATCAGTTTGCACCGTCAATGCTCGTCATGTATGTGCATTAAGTATATGCATTCAAAAGGAGTAATTGAACATCTCGCAATGTGAAGAACATGCAGGCTTCTGTGAACTCTCGTACTTTAACGCTGCAGCAGCTGGTCTCTTACATTGTCAATAAGTCTGAAACAAGTTGAAAAGGGCCGTGATGTCCTTTCCAACATCCTTGCCCAAAGCTGTTTAGAATTGGGCCCCAGCTTATTGTCTCTGGGCACCCAGCCTGCTCTGTCATGCTTCTAAATGTTTTGCCCTTCACAGACTGATGTTCCCTGTGGACACCTGCTTTCAGTCTTTTGTCATACAAAACAAGTGAGCTGATTAGTCAGGACTCGCTCGCATTTTGTTAGAAAGCAGTTTTAAGAGGAGTGAAACGCTGATGAGTAACTCTTGCAACATAGCCCTGGCCAAGAGCCACATCTAGACCCTTGTTGCCTTCCAGTCGAGGTGTGAAGGACGTGGCCTAAATATAAGGAAAGTTGGGAGGGGTGGGTCCTCTAAATTTTTGCCCTTCTCGGCTCCTCTCCAAGAGTGACTGGCAGAGTGGAATAATGGCGAGGCGTGAGATAAATATACATGTTCGTGGCACCTGGAAATAGAGGGGTGGGGCCTGCCTGGGAAACAGGAGTGACTGCATGCTCATTGGCTCTCAGGGTGTCTTCTGGCGAAGAGGGGGCTTTCTACGGGTATAAAGTATGTGCATCATTTCGGAAAGGTCTCAGACAAACAGACAGAGAGGAAAGCTTTGACTGTTTTGAGAGGGGCCATAACTTTCCCTGATCGTTCACCTCAGACCTAGCTTTTAAGCTAAGAGGACATTTGTACACTAAGTAGTTTTCTGTGGCCATGCCTGGGGTGAACCTGGACTTCCTCCCAGCCTCACAGCCTTCAGAGGCTTTGGGCAGTCCAGATAGTGCTTGTGCCGAGTCTGGCCTGGAAGAGGCAATCGGGGATCTGCTTGCTCAGGAAGAAGCTGAGTATGAAGAGGAACAGTGTGGCGATAAACCTGTTGAGTTAACGTTGCAGTGTGCTGTGGGGGAGATGCACAGTGACCTGCAGGCTTTTGGGAAGCGAGTGGATGCCCGTCTGGAGGAGGCAGCAGCTCGGGTAGCTTCTCTGGTTGAGACCATCACCAAGCTGGAGGAGGAAAACTTGAGGCTGAGGACAGAGCAAGAAAGGATGATGAGGCAAGTGGAGGCCCTGTGCCAGGTGATGGGACTACCAAATCCCATACTACATGAAGTTAACAGCAAGGAAAGCTCATGTTCAATTCCATGTGAAAGCAAAGCATCATCCAGTGATGCGTTGTCGTGTATGCACCAGGAGATTGCAGTTGAAGCTCTGCATGATACTTCGATCACTCCCAGAGATTCTCCATCCACTGCATCCTCGGAGACTCCAGCTAGTACTCTGCATGGCCAGACAAGCATATCCCAGGAAACTATACCAAGCACCCAAGACTCATTCGCTGCATCACCCGAGACGAGCACTCCTCTGAAGTCAGAGCCATCACCAATCCCTCACCCACCAACCTTTGCAACCTGCCGCTCCCTCTCTGCTCCGTCTCTGATGGCAAACGCATCTTCCAACAACAGCACGGTATTGCTCCGCACTGATCCATCAGATCACGATTCCCTTATTTCATTCAAATAAGCCACTTGAACAACGAAAATGTCCTTCGTTTCAATGTTGCTATGATCTGATCTATGTATCAGCTGGTCATGACTTTTACGTGCCATGCCGGTGATGCTATCCGTGTTCTACTTGTTTGACCTACTGTTCACCTCATAGCGTTCATTTGGTTCTAGTCATTCATTGTGTCCTCACTTCAACTGAAAAAAGCTTGACTGTCTCAGCTGTCAGTCACTTTTGACAGATAGTGTTTATGTGAAGGACTTCATGCGATCCGCCACAGTGGTATTCCAATCCTGTAACGCCATGTGCCTCTGTGTGTGTGTGTGTGTGTGTGTGTGTGTGTGTGTGTGTGTGTGTCTTGGCCCGCCTGTGTGTGTTTGTGCAGTCTTCTGTGGAGTGGCTACACTTCTGTATGGATGACAAAATGATTATATTTCACTGCAACAGTGGCCCCAGTTTGTGGTTCGCCACAGATATGTTATATTGATAGTTACTGTCGAGAAAGGAATTGTAACGAAAGGGAGCAGGAAAATAACAATGTTGCCAAGTTCCTGCCAAGAGATGAACCAGCTGGTCAGGGCATTTTGGCCGTTGTGCTGTCCTCAATCACTCAGATTAAAAAAGGAAACTAAATATGAACATGCTCCGCTTGTCTGCTGGTCGAACAGGAGTGGGACTGAAGGTCTTACATTCCTATTACAGAGTTGAGACAAATGTTGAGTTTCACGCCTGTTAGGATAACAACTTATTTCCAGATTTATTTGCTAAATCCCACAACAAATCCTGTGTTTGCATTTATAACATTTTTTGATCTACGGTTATTCAGCTAAGCAGAGTTCATGTTCTACTCTAATTCTGAAAAAACAACCGAGTCTGCCAATCAACCGTTGCCATAAAGGTGGCTGGAGGGGGGAAAAAAAAAAAAAAAAAAAAAAAAGTGAACATAATAATTGTTGGCCTTCTGCCGCCACAGAAAAAAAACTTGACTTTAGCTCTTGGTTTATCTGGGAGTTTCTCAGCCCACACATACACTCCCTCAGTGGCTGACTCGGAGCCTGTGTTTGGCTGTGTTGTGTCCCAAAACATTCTTCGTCGGTCAAGTGGCTCTCAGTCCAGCCTGTCCCCAGGGGTCAGAACTTTGTGTTCAGTAAAGTCTTAAAACCAAGGGCCACCTTTGATCACACAGCTCTGCGGTTGTACTGGGCATTGTCCCTTGCTGGTGAAACCTCGTCTGGTTGGGGCTGTCAGAGAAGAGGGTACAGCAGCTGTGGATACGAATGGGGACAGTTATCTGGGCTATATCTAAACCTGGACTCGGTTATAACTAAGTACCGAAACCACAGGTGTAGCCTAAAGTTTGCCACAGGCATTCAGCACCATATGAAACTTTTCAAGAGGTTTTCTGAGGGATTTGTAGCCACTCTATGCCTGCACATATCGAGGTTTATATACCAACCTATTATGTGTTGTTTATTATTATGGTGGTCTGCTTCCTCACTCTTTAGTTCTCCCTCCGTACATACCAGAAAGGATGGCATTTATCAGAATTTATACCCCCTAATGCATTGTCCCTGTCAAGCAGCAATAGTGTCACATAAAAGCAATAGTGGAGCCTGGTGTTATTAAGACACTTTGTCAGTCACACCCCTTAAACTAATTGAGCAGTAACTTGGCAGAGTTTCTCTCACTGTCATGCCCTTACTGCCCCCGTCTCTGGCAGGGCTTGTAAATAGAGGGGAGTTGGAAGATATGGTGAGTGGGCAGCCTTTGTGCAAAAAGAGATTAGAGGGCGGGAAACTTCACTTCTATTGTGGCTGGAGTCATTCAACCAAATCCTCTTGTGCTTATTATGAAATGAATGTCAGCCAGGTTCAGATGTGTTTCTCTTTCCAGTGTTTAGACGGAGCTCTCTGATTGGTCACAGTTATCTTTCTAGAATGAGCAACGACAATTTTGTGATCTCTGAAACGTGAGATTATTAAATGCATGTATATTTGAGCCTTTTTAAAAAAAAAATAAATAAATAAATGTATGCATCTTTTACAGATGGAGATGGAGACGGAGCCCGTTGTTGCCTCTGAGCCGGTATTTTCAGCTGTGCAGATGGCGCATCACAT
The DNA here is from genome assembly GCF_027942865.1 of Odontesthes bonariensis. NCBI lineage: Eukaryota > Metazoa > Chordata > Actinopteri > Atheriniformes > Atherinopsidae > Odontesthes > Odontesthes bonariensis. The sequence goes on from NC_134511.1 coordinate 22,232,776, forward strand.
CCCAGTCATCCCCAATGGCTCCAGCACTCAGACCAAAACTGTGGAGTGCTCAGGAAAACTGACAGCCGAAAAGCTAGCTGCAATCGAAGATGAGGAGCTCCTTGACAAAATGGTATTTCACACTCGCGTTACAGTTCAAGATGGCTTAAATTTGAAAGCATCACTTTGAAATTAATACAGCTACTTTAGTCATGTGGAGAACTAGTGTATCAACAGCTAAAGTTCAACTCTTTATCAGACTTGCCTGTTTAAATGAAACCATTCCATTCTGCTTTTTGCAGAGACTGGCCTCTCTGTGTTTACTTGCTTTGGATTGTTATCATTTTGCAGCTTGATGAGTCAAAAGACTTTGAGGAGAGGAAGATGATTCGGGCAGCCATGAGAGACCTTCGCAAGAGAAAGAGAGGTAGCTGCAAGGCAGATATCTATTTTCTTTTTCTAACTCTTACAACACGAATGCTGTTGTTCCAATTTTTAAATGCTTTATTTCAACATATCAAAGGTAGATGCAGCCTTTTTTAGAGAAAAACTTAATTTTCTTTTAGCTTTTAGCTTTCATTTTCTTACATATAAAGAAAACCAAACTTTAAATGTATCCATTCTGCCCTCAGAGGCCATGATGGGATGTACTCAAGAGGAAATGGGTAGGACAGGTGGTTTGCAGTGTGCATCAATACGTTGTTTTTGCCTGGGTTTGTCTTTCTGTGTGCCCATCATGTCATTGTCAGACCACTACAGATTTGATATATTCTCAATGTAGTGGATGATGAAGACATTTATTAATCTGCATGAATCCCGTGTTTTAACGCATTCAGTAACAATGTTAGCGTAACACCTTCACTTTCACATTTATGTGTTGTCTGTTCGTGAGCACTTGTTTTGTGGTTTTAGAAGGCACTTGTGTGCTCTGTAAAACATCCGTAAAGGTTAAGTCACACTAAGAGGGTTGATTGCCCCTGGTTCCCTAACATTGGGGTAAATAAGGACTAAAATGAGATTAAGAATCATTTTTCAGACTAACACTGAACCGTGTGCTTAGTGTAATTACCAGTTAGGGTCAAAGCTTGAATGTACAAGTGCAGGTATCAGTATTTTGGACAAGGCACTAAGTGCTTTTGCTCTCTTTGATGCGTTACATCTATGCATTATTTGACATCCTTTTCTTGTCTGCTGAACCTCCCACCTGCTCAGAGAAAGTACAGTCCTGTGGAACGACATGGGAAATTTATCACTCTCAGCTCTGGAAGCGCAGCTTTAATTAATCTTTGTGGTTGTCAGTAGAGGTGCTGTCAACTTGTTTAGGACCTCTTGTCCTCCTCCTACTCTCTTTTTTTTTTTTTTTTTCCCATTGACATTATCCCTCGTGCCCTCTCTTCCACCTCAGACCAGAGAGAAAAGGAGCGTGAGACTCGACTGCAAGAACTGCGGCAGCAGAGAGAAGACCGAGCGCAGAAAGGGCGCGCTGGGCCCGGAGCTGAAGAGGTGGTGATGAAGAAGGTGGAGAAGTCGGCAGATGGTTCAACCCTCAGCCAAGTCACCAAGACAAACCGCTTTGCACAGTCTGGTATTTTTTTTTTCTTCCCCCTTCTTATCTGCCTTTTGTACTTTTTGTTAACAATTCCAAACAGGGTTACAAAAACTAAGCAGTAAATTAAGTTGTCAATGAAACCGAAGTTATGGTGATGCTTAGTCATGAAGTTTTGGCCTGTCCAATGGTGTCCAAATAATTTAATGTGTGGTTTGGTGCTTTCAGATGATGGGAGCAGATCAACTCGCAGCACTGTAGTGGAGACCAGTTATGTGCAGAAAACCGATAGTGAGTAATTACTTGACTATTTGTAATTAATTCATCATTATACACAGGATCATAATTCATGGATATTTTTCTTTGTTTTTGTTTTCAGGAGGAACAGTCCAGTCTAAATCGTACAGCTACACCTCTTCCTCGTCCTCTAACACAAGCAAAAAAGTGGGCAGGTGGGTCACAAAGAATCGGCCAGATGATACGCAAACCGTAGCACATTTTAACACCGTCACAAATTAATTTGCTGCACATGTCAACTCCCCAGTGTGTTCGATCGCGAGGATGACACTTCATCTCGAAGCGGCAGCAATGGGTTGGCCGCTGTGGAGAGGCGCAAGGAGCTGATGAGGGCTCAAACGCTGCCAAAGACGTCCGCCATGCAGGCTCGCAAAGCTATGATAGAGAAGCTGGAGAAGGAGGGAGGAGGGTAAGGATGAACAAAGAGGCACTATGACCAAAGGGAAGGAGCAGGTCGAAGCATGTAAATATTAACACAATATTAACTTTTCTTTTAGCCCTGCAAATCAGGCTGTGGCCAAAGTAAATAGGGTGCAGCGTTCCACCAGCTTTGGTGTGCCCAATGCAAACTCCATCAAGCAGATGCTGCTCGACTGGTGTCGTGCCAAGACGCGCTCATATGAGGTAAGCCAGCCAGCCACAGCAAAACTCGGTGTGTTTAGTGCTCATCTTCACTATTGGCCAATGAAGCTCCAGCTCAACCAGGCCTGAGAGAATGTTGTCACTCTTTGGGATTCTTGTTCTCTCTGTCACTGCCTCCATATCTGCTGTGTTTGTCTCTTCCCTCAGAATGTGAGCATTCAGAATTTTTCATCCAGCTGGAGCAATGGCATGGCGTTCTGTGCCCTGGTGCACAGTTTCTTCCCTGACGCCTTTGACTATGACTCCCTGAGCCCCAGCAACCGCAGGCAAAACTTTGAGGTGGCCTTCAGCGCTGCAGAGTGAGTGCACACAGCAGACTGTTTTTTTTTTTTTTTTTTTTTTTTTTTTTTTTTTTTTTTTTTTTTTTTTTTTTTTTACTAACCAATAGAGAAACCTCATCAGTTACAATGAGCATTTGATTTGGTCATTCTGGTTGGGAATGAGAATAGAGAGAAACCAGCAGAAGAAGCGACGACCGTCTTTGTACTTCTCTCTGTGAATAAAGAAAAAAAATCAAAACAATGTGATCCAGTTTAAAACACAAGCCCCTTGCCAAACACATTTGTCTTTCATACAGATGTCTCCATTCCTCTTTCTCAATGAAATTTACTTCGCTCAGCTCTTTGCAAACATCTACTAGAGTCGAGAGGCCGACCTGAACTGATGCCTCAGTGTTAACTTTCCATGTTTCTCACAGGTCTTTCAAGCCTCCCTCAAGGCAGAGTGAGCTCCTTATTACTCCAATAACTCTGCTTCTAAATCTCCTCTCTGTCCGTCCTCCGCTATGAGTAACTGCTCTGACACCCTCCGTCTCCTGCCAAAGACCCATGAACGAACCCTTCGCATAAAATCAACAGGTTAAAAAGCAGACAAGCTCTCAGATGTGCCTCAGATATTTTCCCTCCATTTCATCCCTGATTTCTTTACTTTGCTTTTCTCATTCCCTCTGCATTGTGCCATTATCACTTGTGATGACCCACCCACTTATTTGTGTGCCCTCACGTGCTCCCAGTAGGATGATGTCCAAACTTATGTTGCTAGTGATTATTTTTACTCTGCACTGGACTGTCACTCAGGCTCAGCGACCTATCTTTGCACTTTTTGTGTTGCATCATCACTTGCTTCCCCAGCCACTGCAGATCGTACCTGCACTTTGTTGTGATCTGGAGTCCCAACACGCACTCGGACACACACCATCTTTTGCACAACCGTGTTTTTAGAGTCACTGTATGGTTTTATCTTTGTGGTTTTTGTTTGTTTTTGTTTGTTTTTTCCAAGATTTGTTGTTTTTCTTCTGGCGACGTAGTCCCATTGATATGGTCTAAATTAATGTCTTAAAGCACAGAAAAAAACAACAACAAACAAAAAAGCTAAATGAGCATCACCTGGAGCTCATTTGACATTTTGTTTTGTCTTAAGTATGTATGTATGCCACAGACTGTATCTATTGTCATGTTCATGAAGCATGTCAACTCATGAATATATTTGTGAACACAGAATGTAATGTTTTTTTTGCTTTTTTTGTTCTTCCTTTTCCCCTGTTTTCCCACTCTGAATCTTTTTTTTATTGGCTGCTCACGGCTTTGTTTTTTTTTTTCTCTCCTCCTTCCTCTCCTTCCCACACTTCTCTATCACATTCCCTCTTTTATCTGTCATCCGTGATCTGTCCTGTCTTCTCTTCTTTGTGTCTCTTTCTTTGGGCCTTCCTTTCTCCTCTCCCACCTCCCCTCTCACCACCCTCACCTTTGGGTGGGGCACAGGAAACTAGTGGACTGTCCCCAGCTGTTGGATGTGGACGACATGGTGAAGATGCGTGAGCCAGATTGGAAGTGTGTTTACACGTACCTGCAGGAGTTCTACAGAGGTCTGGTGACGAAGGGCCTGGTTAAAACCAAAAATTCCTCCTAGAGTCGCACCCCACCTAAAACTGAAGCTATGGTGAGATGGGGCACGAGCTTCTGAGGGAGCCTCTCTTTGGTTCTGAAGGGGATGGAGAAAGTGTGTGTTCTTCCCAGCTAACAAAACTGTAGATCAGTTAACTCCTTTAGTGGCTGCTTTGGGATATTTTATCTGAGTAAGTTACTGAGGTCCAAAGCACCAAACATGGTATTTGTGTTTGTGTCCATGTGTGCATTTCTGCATCACCAGAATATGGCCCAGGCAGAGAGCCAGGATCATCTTCAGCTCAGCACTTAAAAAGGAGCTGCTGTATCGCAACGTTTCCAACAGGGAGGTTGAGAAACAAAACAGAGAGGGGAAAAAGCTTTTTTTGTCTGCTGACTTCTGATAAAGTATGTGGTAACAGGTGTTTATGCTCTTGGCTTAGCCTTTTAAAGCTACTGTAAAAGCAAAGCACAGTGTAACCTTTGTTTGCAATTCCTCGAATAACAAAATAAAGCTCGTGTTGACATTTCTTGTCTCCTGCAAGAGATCTATCCCCATGCTGTTTTGTCTCAGACGGTTTACAGTGTGTGGTGATTGCGCCTCCCTGTGGTCACTCGCTGCGTAGCTCAGGTCGTTCCCAAGACTGTTTATTGAAACGTAGTGCATTACCAGAGTTTATTTATACAGAGCTTTTAAAAGGTTTTCCACATGCTTGTTTAGAGAAAAACAGATTAAGGATTAGACTAATGAAGAGGCAGCTTGAGGAATGTTTACAAGTTTATGACACCTTTTCTAAAACAGTTTAGTTATATACCAATTAAAAAGCACTTTATGGATGACTAACTATGAATAATCACAAACGAAATATGATGGTTTGAAAATATATCTTCCTTCCTCGTCAGTGTCTGGTCGTCTCCTGTCCCATCTGTTTGTCCTCTTTTTCACACGCTGTCATTTATGCCTGTTCCCAGGACCTACGCTAAGTGCATGCCTTTGCTGGAAGTGGAGGACATGATGATCATGGGTAATAAACCAGACTCCAAATGCGTCTTCACCTACGTACAGTCTCTGGTCAACCACCTGCGCAGATACGAGATGTCCATGGGCCGCCCCTGTGACCTCTGACCTGTAGCCAGTTGGGCATTCAGACTGGATGTGGCGTCGGTCTCCCCTCCTCTCTTCACAGCAACCCCGACCCCTCACCAAACCCATCCTAACCTGCACCCTCACCCATATCGCCTAATGACAACCGTCGGATGGTTGCACCTTTGTGATGGACAAATTGAGGATTGTGTGTGCACTTGTGTATTTGTGTCAATTTACTTCGTGTACGTGTTGGCAGTGGTGACGTGTAATCATGGTTTTATTCCCTTCTGGACACATGTTGACACAAAATCTACCTTTTTCCAGTAAGAGTGTCCCAAGTTTTTAAAAGACCTTTTAAGGTTTCAACCCTCCCCCCTCTTTTTTTTTTTTTTTTTTTTTTGTACTCATACAAGCTTTAATGTGCAGTAGCTGTCACTTTGCTAGTGTACAGAAAAACACCCCAAAAGAGAAGGGTGAAATGTCTCTATGGTAATTATTGTATGTGATTATTGCAGTTTTGTCAGCACTTCTCTTGGTAACACCAAAAAACACGATGCACCGTCTGCTGTTTATTCCGGTACTTTTAAATTTTGAACTAAACTTTTTTTCTTTTTTTTATTAAGTTATTGTCATCCTCATGCTGGTGTTATCGGTTAGCTTGTTAATGTTTAATACATGAGCACAGGGATATTATTAGTTTATTATTCAAGTTGATTCCGCAGTGTTACTGCAGTCGAGTGCTGAGTGTAATCTAATTTCTGAACTCCACAGAGCTACTGAGAACATCTAATCTTTTTATCAGCAATAGTGGTGCAGTTGCACAGTGAATGGGTCAGATACTGGGGGGGAAGAAAAAAAAAAACTGGGGTCACTTCACTTTTGAAAGCCAGCTTTCAGTATGAACACAAGTTGTCATGACTGAAAATTGTATATTTAACAGGGTTTTAAAAGATTATATATTTTTTTTCACTTGTAAAATTAGTTTTTTTTTTTTTTTTTTTTTCAATTTGGTTTCAGAGTTGATTTTTACTAAAAAAATATTTCTCAAAGCTCTGTTTTGGTAGATAATATAGGACTACTCAATAGAAAAATTAAACCCTCCACCAAGCTGTGAGTGGTGTGTGTGTGTGTGTGTGTGTATAAGAGCTTGAACATTATTTCTTGTTTCTGTGCACCACAGTTTAATGTGAATTAACAATTAAACCATGTGAGAAATGAATATCTGATGGGGATTATTGCTTTGTCTCAAAAACTGAGTTGAAGTATTAAGATAACATTAATATTTATGTGCAATTTACAGCTTGAGAAATGCCAAATCAACTTTGGAGCATAAAGGAAACGGAATAGGGTCACAGATTAGAGTTTATTCTATTCTTTTACAACTTCTACATTTGAGTCTTGTGTGCATCAGCCCAACCCGCCAGAACGAGAAGCATCAGCCTCAAGCCCATCGGATGATTTTCAGCCTGAGGCTTCATTCGGTTTCACAGCAGGAAGGAACCAATCGCAGACGCACAAAAGCATTCAAATTAGGCAAAGATCCTTGAAGCCAGCTGATTCATGATGGACCATAAACAAAAAAAGATGTTCACATTTCCAGTCTTTGTGTAGAGTAGAAAAGCACTCACAAAATGGCCTGTTGGCTGATCATGCTGCACGGGGGAAAACAGAAAGGAACCAGTTGCATTAAAAATCTGATTTGATACGATGCCCTTTTCCCAAGCACGAATCCATGATCTACTGGCCTTGTAGTGAAATTGCAAACATTTCTGTCTTCAAGCTGTGGAGAAGCTATGGGGCACACGACACGGGTGCCGTTTCTACTTCAATTCTAACAGATTATAGGTCAGTGTGCTTGACTTCTGCTTCGGACTCAGAGGAGGCATTCTCTGTGTCTAAAGAGGAGGTGGACGATTTGTAAGAGGGTTGATCTTTAAAAGGGCTGTCTTTGGCGGGAGAGAAGCGGAACTCCTCCGGCACCTCTTCCTCCTGATGAGCCTTCTTATAGAAACCCAGTTTCCCCAGCAGCTCATTAATCTCAGAATGGGTCATGTCAGACAGAGCGATCCGCTGTGAAGGAACCACATGTGTTAATGACAGTTTGACTCTATATTTACTGCTCTATCTCACCCAGTGTGTTACTAATAGATTTTGTTGTAAGAAAACTGCTTCAAAATCTGAGGTTTTAACTGATGGCAGATGTAAAAGATCGCCCAATTTAATATATCCATATTAACCATACATCAAATAATTATGGGCGGTGTAAAAAAAACACCCATTGTCATGAAACTACAATGATTGAGCTGCCAAAAAAACTGTAAACATCCCGAGGAAGTGTTTAACAAGTGAATGAGAACCCTAGACCATCTCTGAATCTAAAGAGCCAAATATTTCCCCCAGGAGCTGCTCAAGACCAAAATAGAATTAATACCAATGACTCCAAATGAATGCTTATTTTGCTCCCTTTTTGCTGAATGGATACAGAGTTGAGTTGGGACCACTGTGTGCAGGGCTATAATTCTAACTGAAGGAAATGTGAAACAATCCCATGAAAACTTGATTTTTTTTTTTTTTTTTACATATTTAAACAAGCGAACAATCTTCTTTTAAACAGCACTTGCATATAAAGATGTTTAAATAACCACAAGAAAAAAACATGTGCTTTCAATCAATCAAAAGATACATGAATGGATGTGGGGAAAATTAGTGGGTCACTTTACCTGCCACATATGGTCTCATATATTCAAGAACTTTCTGATGTTATGCAGTGTTTTTAATCAGTGACGGGAAGTGACTCGATCCCAAATCCAGCAAAGCAACTGCTGTGACACTTCCACCAACATGCAGATTGCATTATTCCAAAAAAAGTTAGTTGTTGCCACTATGTTCACAGGCTGGCCATAATTATGCCTTCATGATAATCTTAACCGGCTTTTTCCTGACATGCCTACCATAATTTAGGAAATTGTAGATTGTTATCCATTTAGCATAAAACGGTTTGTTCATGGGCTGAATTTACTGCAGCATTAACAGTTGTTTGAAATTCAGGTCAATCATTTTAAAGAATATGGAGATCAAAAAGGATTAAATTATTATCATAACAGCAACATGAGTCAAAACTACACCACTTTCCGTTTCTCTTAATCATATCATAGAACAAGCAATAAATACATAACACAACAAGGCTTACATCAAGCTCTTCATAATAATGATTCAGGAGGACAAGCTCAGGATCAGCCCCAGGAATGTGCTTCATCACCAGATTATGGCTGAGGTAACAGTCAAGGGTTTTTGGGAGTATGACTGAGTGGAAATTCTGAACAAACAAGCAGTATTCACCAAAAAAAGAACAGCAATTAGTTCAAATCAAAGGATACTAAAGAGGAATATCCTGGATCACAAAAGCTTTGACCTGCAAACAGAGTCAGAGATGAATGTTTTTCACTCTGGGCTGGTTTCAGTAACAGATTTTTCGGGGATTAAGTGAATCCTGGATGTGAAATGTAAAATATTTCCCAGAGTGAGCAGTTTTAGGCAGGGATTAAGCTTCAGTCTGCCTCCGACAACTTACCTCTCTGAGTCTGTTCAGCTGTCATCCACCGCATGTCTGGGAAGAGACGGAACGTTAAATAGAGGAGATGGTCACAAACAGATCTCATGTTTAGGAAAAGACATTTCCTAAAGGAAGAGATAGCTTCATAGTCAGTGGTTGCAACTGAAGACTGTGTATAAACTTCATGTTTTCGTTGTGCTAGCAGCTTCCTTCTGCAGAGCTTGGGTTTACAACCTTGTTCAGTAAACAGATGAGTGTCAGTCTTGTTTTTGGTATCACTGTAACTTTGCACCCTTTGTGCAACGCCTAGTTCAGTTCAGCTTGGCCCTGGAGAAGGATGTACAACCTGTTATTGCAGACACCTGAGCCTCGGGCATGAGGTGTGACGAACACAACAACAGCAACAGATAAAGCCTTTTGTTTGTGATGCTCGTAAATTGGCGATAGTGTGACAAATTACGACAAACTAGGTCTCAACAAAAAAAAAAAAGAACGAGTAGAGTTTCTAAAGCTTTTGTGCAGGAGTGCACCCTGCTGATACTCAGCCTGATCTCCCTCTTAAACCCAAACCGCGATCAACAAGTCACCAAATAGTTGATTTAATACCTAGTACGATTGTTTCATGTGAATTACAGTCTCTATTTTGAGTGGTTAACATACTACATTCGCATAAAGATCCGCTCAGTTTACGACAGCCACCCCTCTTGCAGAAATACTCACGCATGCGCCCAACGTTTATATTTGGTAAGCATCCATCCACGCGTCTAAGAAATAAATCTGATTCACAAAAAGTGCTCACTGCCTCGTCACCATAAACATGCAGTAAGTCACCCTGTTTCCTCTATGACGCAACCACGAAAAAGCTTGGTGTACCTCCACCCTGGCTTTTGCCAGCCCGTCCAGCTTCTTCAGGTCCACATCATAAGCGGAGGCGCAGTGAAGCAAACTGGCCAACACGTAGAGCCACATTCTTCCTCCAGGCTCGAGTCGCTGACCGGGAGTTTTCGCCTGTCTCTCGGACCGGTACCTGCGGATATTTGGGGACGAACCAGCGGAGGACAGGAGGAGAAGAGATGAGGGGCAGCTATGTCACGTCCGGACCTCTTGCCACGTCAAGAAATTCCTCCTGAGGAGAGAGGGAGGCGTAGAGAGGACTCTCATTGGCTGTCTGGGGCTTTTCCATCAAGAGAAAGTTGATCCTACACTGCAGCATATTATTAAACCTTTTTGCTGACTTCATAAAGCTGTAAGAAAGCTGAAATATTGAGAGCAAACTCAGTTAATTTATCTTCTGCTCATCAAGTAAGTGACAGAGCTGTTTTATATAAACGATCATAAAAGCAACTTTCATTAAAAAAACAACTTAAAAAACAGATAACTGAATGATTGCTGGCACTGCATGTGGTGGGAAATGAAAAAGTGGAAAAATTTAGGCACAGTAGTTTCTTACAAAGTCTTCAAGTGATTCACGAACTGTCAAGAACTGTGGTCTTTGGTTAATTTAAGTCATTATATCATTGGTATGCAATTTTAACACGTGCTTTTACCCACCCTCTATTTCTGTATTTGTTGACAGGAAAACATGAAATGGGTGAAGTGATTAAGTTAAACAAGTTAAAACAAATGGTAATACGGTATAAAAAGGTAAGAACAGACTTAATAATATTTTAACAAGCTCGAAACAACAATATTTCGTGTGACCACCTTTATTCTTCAAAACAGTCTGAAACTCAGATGCAAGTTTTCCATCTTCCGCTGGGTGCTGTGCTTGGACCGATTCTTTTTACTTTGTACAGTCCCCTCCAAAAGTATTGGAACAGCAAGGCAAATTCCCTTGTTTTTGTTGTTCACTGAAGACATTTGGGTTTAAGATCAAAAGATGAGTATGAGACAAGAGTTCAGAATGTCAGCTTTTATTTCCTGGTATTACAACATGTGTTAAACAACTCAGGACATACCACCCTTTGTTTGAACCCACTCATTTTTCAAGTGAGCAAAACTATTGGAACATGTGACTGACAGGTGTTTCTTGTTGACCAGGTGTTGCCTTTAAGGTTGATTATTCAAACATTAAATAGCTCTGCATGTTTAAACCTATAAAGACTGAATTTCTTGTTAAAGAGGATAAACCAACATGAAGACCAGAGAGCTGTCTATGGGAGAAAAGCAAGCCATTTTGAAGCTGAGAAAATAAGGAAAATCAATCAGAGCCATTGGACAAACAGTGGGCATAGCAAGCACAACAATTTGGAATGTCCTGAAAAAGAAAGAAACTACTGGTGTACTGAGCAACAGACGTCGAACAGGTTGGCCAAGGAAAACAACAGTAGTTGATGACAGAAATATTGTGAGAGCTGTAAAGAAAAACCCCAAAACATCAGTAAGTGACATCACCAACGACCTCCACAGTGCAGGGGTGAAGGTATCACAATCCACTGTTCGAAGAAGACTCCGAGAGCAGAAATATAGAGGCCATACCACAAGATGCAAACCACTCATCAGCAGTAAGAGTCGGAAGGCCAGATTGAAATTTGCAAAGAAGTACAGAGATGAGCAGCAAAAGTTCTGGAACACAATCTTATGGACTGATGAGACCAAGATTAATCTCTACCAAAGTGATGGAATCGCCAAAGTGTGGAGAAAGAAAGGAACTGCTTATGATCCTGAAGCATGGTGGAGGTAATGTCATGGCTTGGGCATGCATGGCCGGTTTTGGAACAGGCTCATTAATATTTATTGATGATGTAACTGATGATGGTAGCAGCAGAATGAATTCCGAAGTGTATAGAAACATTTTGTCTGCCAATTTATGGAGAAATGCATCCAAACTGATCGGGAGGAATTTTATCATGCAGTAGGACAATGACCCAAAGCACACTGCCAATAAAACAAAGGATTTTATCAGGGGGAAAAACTGGAAGGTTTTAGACTGGCCAAGTCAATCACCTGACCGTAACCCGATAGAGCATGCATTTCACCTCCTGAAGAGGAGACTGAAGGGGGAAACCCCCCGAAACAAACAAGAACTGAAAGAAGCTGTGGTAAAAGCCTGGAATAGCATCACAAAGGAAGAATGTAACAGTTTGGTGATGTCGCTGGGTCGCAGGCTTGAGTCAGTTATTGCAATCAAGGGTTATGCCACCAAATATTAAATGTTATTTACTTTAAGATGATTTGTTCCTTTACTTTTGCTCACCTAAAAATGCTGTGGTGTAATACAAATGGTGATATATCCTAAGTTGTTTAACGCATCTAGATGTAAATACCAGGAAATAAAAGCTGACATTCTGAACTCTTGTCTCATACTCATCATTTGATCTTAAACCCAAATGTCTTCAGTGAACAACAAAAACAAGGGAATTTGCCTTGCTGTTCCAATACTTTTGGAGGGGACTGTACATGCTTCCATTAGGTAATCTTATTAGACAGCATGAGATACATTTCCATTGCTATGCTGATGATACACAGCTGTACTTATCAATAAAACCAGGTGAAAACAATCAGTTGGTTGGAGTCCAAGCATGTCTCAAAGGCATAAAGATCTGGATGACTCAGAATGTTCTGTTTCTAGGTTCAGACAAAACGGAAGTTCTTATCATTTGACCTGAGCGCTTCAGGGGGAAACTGTCTAGCTATGCAGTTACTCTAGATGGCCTTTCCGTACCCTGGTGAGTTGTAACTTGTGTTTCCCTTTCTCAGCAGGTATCGCTGGCCTGGTGTTATAGTGCAGAGGTTTCTTCCTGTTAAGAGAGAGTTGTTTCTTTCCACCGTAGTCTCGTGCACGCTCAGGATGGGGGTTGAATCGAAGTGCAGTTTAGATGCAATCTGTTGATATCCTGAACTTGTCAACTTTTTTTGATTGGCTCTATGAATTGGACCAATGTGGAATTTAATCAAATTACCTTTGAAGTGCCTTGAGATGACATTTGCTGCCATATAAATAAAACTGAACTGAATTGAATTTAAAAGTTTTCTTGTAATTTTCTTTAAGCAGTCTTCAGCATGAGTTCTCCAGGCTTCTTGAAATACATTTCAAAGCTCTTCTTTGGATGTTGGCAACCTTTTGATCTGTTTCTCTTGTCAAGATGATCCCACACTGCTTTAATAATGTTGAAGTCTGGGCCATGGGGAGGATTCATCCCTCAAGACCTGTTGGCACTGATTTTCAGTCCACTCCGTTAAGAATGGATTCTTAACAACCCTCCACAGAAACCATTTCTGATGAGGCTTCATTGAAATTTGCTGATTTTTTTTTTTTTTTTTTTTTTTTTTTTTTTTTTTTCTTTCCATTTCTTAAGGATGTATTTGTAATTAGACTGCCACCTTTTTTACTTTTCTCTAATGATTTTCAATAAGAGACCGCACACCACACTGAGATAATGACGTTTTCAGCTAAAGGCTATTTGAGAATCACCTTGTCGTTGCAAAAACATTATTTTATGCCTGTCAAACTTTGTTATCTTTGGGAAGAAATTATATGTCTTTATGACAGGCTGCTATAGTGACAAAGTGCCTGAATATAGACTTCAGAATAGGTTCTTTGCAAAGCTGTCTCTATGTATAGACACAACACTAGTTAAGGGCCTTTTTTTTTTTAAAACTTGAATGATTCATACGTCTGTATAAAGTGGCTTATCAAACAAAACATTTTGCATGAAAATGGTCAAGTAGGTGGACATGACTAAAAAGCAGCCATTGGCCAACGGAAAAACTTTGAAACAACTTCGGAAAAGACACTGAGGACTATTGCTTAAGATCACTTTAAAAGGACATAGAAAAGTCTGCTTGGAAGAAAAATGTGAAAAAAATTAAAGGTGGTTCAATACCTTTGCATTGTAGGCTGCTGTACTTGTTAAAATTAGGCCTTATGAGACTAAACTTGTGTCAGTTCTTCACTAAATAGCTCCATATAGGCCTATATGATCACATTACATGTTTTATTGTTTAAATTCTCACTCCAGTTACTACATTTCAGTGTAATCCAATAGCATAAACAATGCCCACATAAAGTATATAAAAAAAACTGACACTTGAAACTTTGACAGCAAACTTCAGGTCTGAATTACATCTGATCAGTTACAAAGGACCATAAGATAAGAAACCACAGTGGGGGGTTATGACAAAACCACTGACCTATATACCGCACAAAAACCTTTCCTGCTTGTTACTGTGATTCCCAGTCGGTAAGAAGAGAAAGGCATTCACTAAAGCACTGTCTATCTACATATAAAGTTTAAACAGCAAAGCTTACACTCTGTTTTTAAAAAAAAATATATTGAAAATGTATTTGTGAACACTTTATGTCATTATTAAAAAAGCTCATGTTTGAGACTGTTCCAACTGTTTCGAAGGACTACGTAATATTACACTAATATATCTGTATACAAATTAAAAGTATCTTAATTACTCCTGTGTATAATCAGCAGCTTTAGGCAGTTATGTGGCTCATCACATTGACGGCAGTATACAGCTTCTCCCAACAAGTCATCACCTAAAGGGCACACAAAAACACAGTCACACATTCACAATCAGATACAGGTCTTGGCTCATTAAATTTATAAAGGCCACAGACATTTAAGAGGTTACAAAGACTGATGAGGTATCCTCAGGTGTCAGCACAGTAACCTTTCTTCCAAATCTTTTGCTAGTGTGAAGGTGTTTAAAGGAGCTTCCTTTAAGCTATTTTTTGTCTGAAGGCATACTCATTCTGAGCCTTATGTGTAGTAAATAATAGAAATAAATAAACTTCACATATAGGTGCATCATTGTTTACCTGACTCCCACCCTCTGGTATTCGCATTGTGTGAGGAAAGGGAACGCCCCCGCGTGTAGTTGGTGAACGCAGCCAGATGATATGAGTCAGGTTACATCATTGTTACTCCGACACAGAATGTCAGTTGCATTTATGTTGTTTTATTCCTTTGTAATAAAAACCATTGGTAAATCTGTGCTGCTCTGTTATATTTATTTCAAAGCCGACACAGTAAGAGTTCAAATTTAAAACGTAAGTTCGCAATTCTAAAACGCAATTCTTTCAATTGTTTTTTCACCATTAAAGTGAAATGTTAGCTTATGTCAGCACTATTACATGCACAGTCTAGTCGAGCTACGGTCACAGTTCAGCTTCTCCCATTAACTGGACCACCATCCTTGTAACAGTATACATGAACAGGAGCAACGTCGAGTTATCATGCCTTGGACAGTATGAGAAAATATTCAGGACATTGTGTCACTTCTAATTTTCTCTATGGGAGAGTATTGTTCATGTGAGTATAGCTGATATATCTATAGTTTTATATCTGCCAAAACTCTTGGACACATTGTCATTAATAGGGCCTGGGGTCATTGGGTGTTTGGGACACCCTTGCCAAGGTGACCCGACCCAGAGGGATCACTTTCCAGCCTGTGCCCATGAAGCTTTAGTCCATGGTTTGTCTCTCATGATCCACAGCCATCTTGAAGTTTTTTTTTATTTTTTTATGCCTTTAATGATAGGAGACAGTTGGAGAGAGACAGGAAGCAGGGGGCAGAGAGACAGGAAAGACATGCAGCAAAGGGCTGCTTGGAGCAGGACTTGAACCAGGGCCAGCTGCAGCGAGCACTGTAGCCTCTGTACATGGGGCGGCTGCTTAACCCACTACGCCACCGACCGCCCCCATCTTGAAGTTTTTTGCTGCTGCCGTGGAAGCTTGGCTGATGGTTTCCTTTTTCCTGAACCAGGGATGCCCAGGAGGTTGTCAGCAAAGCCCCGTGCCCTTACTTCAAGCACCACGGACACTTCCTTTTTGCAGCACTCATCCAGCAGCTCTGTATAACTTCCTCCCTTCCTCTCATCGGCCTTCTACATTTGTTCCTCCAAAGATACTGTGAGCTCCAGCAAGTACACCTGCCTTGATGTGTGGGAAGCCAGTACAATGTCTGGTCTGAGACTGGATATTGATGATATCTATGATGTTCCCAGGGAATTCAAACAACTTTCCCAGGCCCACTGTCAGTTATTTGCAGTTCCAAGTAGGCCTACTTGGGCCTTCAGCTTGGGGTCATGATCTCTCCTGGCTCTCACAAATATGATAATATGTAATGTATCTAATGGTCTGTGACAGACAGCTTGGTCAATGGGGCTGCAAATGGTCTCAGCTACTACTTTCATGCACTTGTTGAATTCACTGCACAGACATTACTGGTTATAGAATCAGGATTTTGTTAGAGCAGAGCAACACTCTGGGAATGCTTTAATTGATGGTAACTAGTTTGCATGACCTGGTTATCAGTCACAATCTCTGACATATTTAGCTGTCTGACAGAAGAAACAGAATAATGCGTAAATGAGAGCAGCTTAATTGGTACTTTGGCCATATCAATATACACTTACATTGATGTGGTTTTACCAAAGGTAGAAACAGATGGATCTTTAGATCATGTACAGAGCTCTTAGGCCCATTTAAGTCTAATTCAATGTATACATGTTGGAGTGATTCAAACCTCAATCACATTTCCTGGTTTTTGAAGGGGCTCAATTTCATACGATTTCAGTTTGACCATGTTTACATACATGCTGACTGAGAGAGATCAATATAGAAAGATGAGTTCTAGAGCCTTTTTAAAGGGAAACTTTAGTTCATCTTTGGCTTTAATTGACACAAGACTCATCGGGGGCTTGCTCAGACCGTCAAAAAAGAATTTTCACTCAGGGCCACAGTAAAAAAGTGTAACTAAAAAGGAGTGTGAATGTTATATGGTTTTCCCATTTGCTCTCCCTCAGTCGGTTATATATATTTATAGATAGGCTATATCTTTTTTTAGTGTGCATTTCAAAGGTCTGCAGTCTTACAAAACGTAAAGTCCACACCAAAAGTCATTATTCTCTTTCACAGAAGATACTATTGCTGAGCTGTCTCGATTGCCTTGTTCACAGTCCAAACTTTTCTCTCCTAACTTGTCTACATCTCTATGTCACATATTTGCATGATGTCTGCATAAAAGCTAATCTTGTATCTGTCAAAAAGTGAATAGTTACTAAGTGCTACATCATTTTGACTAATTAGATACCAGTTGCTGTGACAGCTTTTGAAGTGGGGGGCTTTAAAGGGACATGAATCTACGGAAGAGTATTAGGGCCAGGCATAAGAAAAAATAATAATATTTTGCCTGTCGAGATTAAAGTCGACATGTCGAGAATAAAGTCGACATGTCGAGAATAAAGTCGAATTTTTGAGAAAAAAGTCAACTCCTCTGGTCCATCGTCTGATTACTTTATTCTCAACATGTCGACTTTAGTCTCGACAGGCAAAATGTAAAATATTTTTTCTTATACCTGGCCCTAATACTCTTCCGTATGAATCCGTCCAAACAGCAGTACAGCATTAAAACACAATCTGTTTTTCCTTTACATTAAAGCAGGTAAACTTACTCTGGCCCATTGCCAAAACAAAATCATGACCCTGAAAATGAGCACAATAGGCCTCTTTGAAGATAACCTTGACTCTTGACCCAACATGTTGACATCTAACTTATCAAATCAAAATGGATGGCAATTTACTCGTTAAACATAATCACAGGTGGACAAAACAAAACAAAAAAAAAAAAAACAGAGAAAATGTGCAGGCTGTGATTAAACGGTCCAGAGAACCTTCACCGCTCACTGAACCATACCACGCACTTCACCATGCCGACCACTAGACGACAGTAGTGTTTTATTATAGATAGACAGTACATAGAACCGCATTTCCCATGCAAATTCTATGGTGGGTAATTCATGCTCGCACTCTCGAGTCGATTAACAGTTCGTACGTTCTCATGGAAACCAGTGACGAATCGGTGACGAGCCCTCAAATGACAACAGTGCGCTCGCAGATATTAGTCGCGTTCGCGTTTTCCCCGATAGGTCATTTCTACCTGTCGTAGTTCTGTGAGCCTCGGAGTCGGATTGGACTGTAATCATCAACCCAACAACGTTGTCAGACGGCGGCTGCTCGCTCACGGAAGCGTCCGCTCTTGTGCCGTCCCGGACGTCTTCTGTTATTTGAAGGGCACGGCGGGGCACTGCTGCAGCCTGTGTCTTTAAACGCAGGACGACACAGACGTGTGTGATTCTGAGAGATGTAGCCTGCCTGGCTGAGACCTCTTGTCAGCATCGCTCAAATCTCACCTGCACGTCCCCTCTGCCATCTCCCCGCCGAGGAAGGAAGCAAGGAAGCAAGGAAGGAAGGGAGGAAGGAAGGAAGGAAGGCGCTGAAATGCCAATAGTTTCATCTGGGAGGCGGCAGGAGAAGAAAGTTTACTGTATTTTTGTGTAACAGAGAGGAATTTTTATAAATCCACATCTTCCACTGAGGCTGCGGACTGAGCGACCTCTACATCTGCAGACAGTCCTTTGCAAAGAAGAACCTTAACAGGTAAAGGTGATGATTAATCAGCTACACGCATGCGTTATGCTCAGACTTGAACCCTATCAGCAGCGTTTACAGAGCGATAGAACACCTATTCATTAACCAAGACCATAAACGTAGTTTATTCTGGCTTCATTTTCACCTCTAAGACATTCGTGAAAGCTGATTTATTTGACGCGGATGTGTCTACATGAAAGCTCTTATCGATACAATAGTCATAGATGTGTGTGTGTCACAAGGTTTGTTTCTTGCTTAAAACCGATGACAATTAGGACTAAACCCATCAATTTCACACTTCTCATACCTCTAAGATGAATCATATACTCACGGGCTCTCTGATATTTTCCTCCCTCATATCGTCTCTCATATATACACACACACAAAAAAAACATAAGCAGACACTGTCACACCATGAGTCTAAGATCATATCATTGCAGAACACAGCACAGTTAAAAATGACCTTCATGCTCTTTTCAGCTATGAAAATAGTCCTTGATGTAGGAGTTTAATTAGGCCAAATACGCCTCTGTTCTCCTTTTTCAGATGAGGGGCCACTTATTTCTGTCACAGTATTTTCATATTGTATCTACATCATTTGAAAGTGTACAACATAAGGCTTGTTTTTATACACTACACCAGTTATCAAAAGACATGTCCTGCAGAAATGTCATCTCCAGTTTCTCAGGCTTATTTGCATTTTAGTGGCCAGTTTGAAGCTGTTACAGATAACTAACTTGTGTTATAAATGAGTCATTACGCCAAACGTGGCAGACGTGCACTGAGGGAGGGTTGTAGCTGCAAGTATAATAGGCTCTGGCAACTCTGTACTGTAGTCCAAAACAATATATGTAATTTAAAATGCTGCCAATTTTAGTCAGGCCACCTCATGTTCGCTTGAACAGCAGTTACAGTACTGTGAAGCTGCTGCTGCAGGAAGGAAACTGTGGCCAATTAAGCAACCTCTCTGTAAGAGAGTGTTCATAATTTCATGAACATGCAGATATTAGTACACAGTGGACTGGATTTTTGTCCTCCCTAATGAGCTTTGGTCATTTGATTTGATTCCATATCCAGGTTATTCCAGTTACTTGACATTGCACAGTTATTTGCATCATGCATGTCTATTATTTGATGAACAAGCTGTCACTTTTGTGCTGCACAGGGGTGTTGCGGTTGGCACTATTGCCTAACAGCAAGAAGGTTCCTGTTTTGAATCTTCTCTCGAGTCATTCTGTGTGGAGTTTACGTGTTCTCCCCCGAGCACGCGTGGGTTCTCCCCAGGCTCTCCAGCTTCCTCCCACTGTCCAAAACACGCATGTTTGGTTAATTGGTGATTCTAAATTTGCCCTTGAAGTGAGTGTGAGCATGCATGATTGTTTGTTGCTGAGTTGGACTGTCAACCTGCCCAGAATGAACCCAACGGGTTGCCCGGTAGCTGCTGGGATAGGCCACCCCTACTCAAAACAATTTTAAACAGAACTGCTCAAGTTCTTTCCATCCAGGTGATTTTTTTTAATGAACAGATTATGACATTGCAGCATATAACACAGTGTTGCTGTACATTCGTTATACTGTATATTGTCAGCATCTTACTTCAGTTTTAGACTTTAAGGAAATCATTTTGACATGCTGCTGCCTCGGCTATGACCTGATCAGAAAGATGGAGCCCCCCGGATACAGGAGAGTTATACACAGTGGCATTAGGAACCTAGAGGAGCCATTTACAGCTGTGGCAGCAGCTGTCAGTGTCATTTCTGTCCAGGTCATCATTAGTATCCCTGTCACAGGGGCATATGGCTCTGGAGGCCCTCATCACCGACAAACTATTTGGCTCTTATTTCAACATAAAACACCAAAGAGAACAAAACATTAGATTCCATGCAGAGCCGGCGACTTCAGATAAAACATAATTGAGATTGAAGATACAGATGATTTCTCTTGCCCCTAATTACTAAAACAAATTGGCTTCTTATCATTTGTCTGATTCAGCCATCGACAACTAACTGTGTTGTCAATTAATCCCACTAAAGGAGCCAAAAGGTGGGACGAGAGCCTGCTGTTTGTGTTACGCTTCATCCCTTCTGGCTCTCTCAGCTTTCACGCCCTCAGGAAGGAGCATGTAGACACTGTGATACATTTGTTATTATCAAGTCATTTCACTCTTTTCTCTGTGGACGTGAGTGGGAAAATAAGTGTCATTCTAATGTTTGGCTCCTGCTCTTCATACTTAAATGCAACAAACATCTCAAGTGCCCTCATTCCTGGGATACTACAGTGCAAGAGCTCATCCATGGTTTGAGCGTGCTTTGATTCCCATGATCACCTTTCTTTCCATGTCCCTGAGCTCAGAGACGCACATTTCCACAGGCGATGATCCATCTCGGGTTGTTGTGACGGTTGATGTTTAGACTGTGGCATTTTGACGTCATTGATAATGACTGTGAGGTGGTTGGCTGAGAGAGACAGTACCGAGCATGTCACAGGGGGAGCGTTAAGTGTCACCTCAGAGTATAGGGGAGGAAAAGGGAGGAAGTGAATGGAGAGATTTTAAACCAGGAATAGAACAGTTATGCCCATCTTTGTGTGCAGGATGGAAGAAGCTAAACTGGCTCAGTGAGCGATTCCCTTCAGTGAAGGTGGGTAACATGGAACAATGAGCCTTGGGGAAGAAGTGGAGAGAGAGAGGATTAGAGAAATGGAATGATAAGAGAGCCAGAGAAGAGGGATTTGAGCTTGGATAAATAGACAGTGCCAGAGGGAGGTGTGAGAGGATCAGTTTAGAGTTGTTCTGCAAAGAGACACAGTGTTGTCACTGAAGGGGCTGTCTCTGTTGGCTCTCCCACCCTCTCCTTTGCTCGTTTTACACCCACCCACTCCCACGTGTGCCCACTCACCCTCTTCCCTCCTCCCTCCCCACTAAATGCCATACATGGACCTCGGGAATACATTATGCCCAGCCAGGCACCAGATCATTGGTGGACTTAGAGACCAGCATGATTCTGAGCACATGTGGAATACAGAAGCAGCTCTCATCTCTGCATGAAAGTAATGGCCTCCGTCTGCTCAAGGTCATGTGAATAATCATAAGAGAGCTCTGTTGTTTCTGTGTCCCCAAGCAGGAAGCCCTTTCTCCCTGCTGACCCAAACAATGTGGATAATGCATAGGATGCAATTCCAGCAATGTGGCGAAGAATGCCATGAGTTAATGTCGGCCATGATTGGGTTCCTAAAGCCTGAGACCAGGGACCTGGTGTCAGGCTTGTAGAGGCCAGATGGTCCCTCTCCTCTTTAGTCTGGAAGATGTGGCATTCATGATGTTGCCAAAAAAGAAGATCAGACTTTTATTCTTTTTACAAAAAAAGCTTGGTTTACACTTTGTGTATGTCAACTTTGCCTGTTTTTAATGCGGTACTGCCTGAAGGTCTGAAAATCACAAGCATCCACTATTGGACATATTGATATATTGATTTATGGCAGCGTCCCTTGCTCACAGATGTCACCAAAATCTCAGACTTTTATGACGTTATATACTGTAGATGATGAAATATTAAAAGTCTTCACAGTTGTACTCTGAGAAACATTTGTGACTTGTGAATTTGTCCCAGTTTGGTGGAATATTTTTGGATTTAGAGATTTAACATCCTTGCTTTGGTTATAAAGTATTTCTGACCTAAAATATGCTTTATGTTATATTTATTTGGGCCAAAATGTTAATTGGAAGTTTGAATTTGTGTAAGTGGCAGTCTGGTGTTCCATCTCATGTTTTATCACTACAAATAAAAAGTTGATTCCTCATTTTATTGTTATTTTCTCCTTTTTTGTCTTTGGTCAACGTGTTAAACATGTTATGCGTGGCTTCTTATTGTGTACGTCTCTCAGCAATAACAAGAAGTAAAAAGACATTTTTTCACACAATATTTGAATGGATCTTTCTCAAATTATTGTGTTTAGATTTGCTCTGTATTTTTAACTTCTTTTTCCGCTCCTTGTGTCTGTTGAATGTCCCTGCAGCTCTCGCTCTCTCTGCTTTGCTCTTTATTTCGTGCTGTGCTGGACCATACAGGCAGTGCCTGATGTTAGCGTGTGGCAGGTGTTCTGAGCTGATACGAACTGACTGAGCATCTCAGTTGTTACTGGGGGACCAGCAGACAGCTTCAGCAGAACTAAAGAGGATGATTGTGCTCTCCAAATTCCCATCCAAATGAGGTTAAGACAGTAACAGAATATGTCTATTCCGGTTTCTTCTTGCTTTCTTGCTGTAGTTTGTTACAAAAATATTTGTTCTTTTATTGTTTTTAATCACTACATGCAGCTGTGTTCAGCTGTTTTTCAAGCCCTAGAGGATGCAGGTAATTCAACACTCACAATTATGGGAGCCTGAATGACTAGCAGTTATCCTGCTGGGTCAGTAGAATCTCATGACCGTCTTTCACTCATCAGCTGAAGTGACTTGTCATTTGTTG
The DNA here is from genome assembly GCF_027942865.1 of Odontesthes bonariensis. Taxonomy (NCBI): domain Eukaryota; kingdom Metazoa; phylum Chordata; class Actinopteri; order Atheriniformes; family Atherinopsidae; genus Odontesthes; species Odontesthes bonariensis. Next base: position 22,255,615 of record NC_134511.1, read on the forward strand.
AAGCAGTTCCTGTTGTAAATCTTCCCTGTGCCTTATAGTCCCTTTTTGAGATTGTATTTACCCTGCCAAATTATAGCTTACTGCATATTGGTTAAATAGTTTTTACATATTGAGCAAAGTCAAATTTTCTTTACAAAGGGTGGTAACATTGAGTGCATCATGCAAAGTGGAAACATTCCTCTCTCTTTCACTCACACAGAAATCCCAGACATGGATCAAGATAATCTGAGCCAAAGCCAGACACAAGACGACATCCCAACCAGCGGAGCAGAGGCTTTAACGACCATCTCAGCGCCACCATCAGACACAGCGACCCCTGCCACTGATCAGCCGACCAGCCAACCTAGGGCTCCCCACAGGCCTCGACGGCCGCAGAGAAGCGCCAGGGTTGAGGGCTCTGTAGATGTCGTGGAGCCCAAAACCGAACAGGCTCCACTAGCCAATCGGGATAAGAGCGCTCCCGATGGCACTGTAGCAAGTCACCCCAAACCTTCCCGCTCTGCAGCAGTCAAACCTGTGGGAGAGCGCACTGGGCCCAGCATTAGGGCTCGTTCTAAAGGTCCGGGTCACCAGCCTGTTAGGGCCGCCTCAGTCCCCCAACCGCCTGCAAGCAGGCCTGTGCCCCCTCACCTGAACATTCACGCCCAGAGAGCCCTCTCTGTGGCCGGCACTGCTGACACTCAGCCTCAGACTGTGGAAGACTTCAGGTAGGTTTCTTGATCTCTGTGTCCTGACATTCATGTTGCAGCATTCCTTCAAAGGGCATCTCATTCACAGCAATTTAGGAATATTAGCCTTGGCCCACATAGCATTTATATTCATAAAATAATATGTGACACCGCAAGATGGCAAGTAATTACTGTAACTTTCTACCTTAATTTCTAGTATCGGCAGAATCTATGATATACTGTCTATGCTCTGAAACACCTGATATGATCAGTTTTAGAGATACAGTTTTATGTTAAAAGTTTTTTATTTTTGAATTTAGGTGACCGACAAAATATTTGTGCTTTTCTTTGTACTTTTCTTTGTTCTTGTGAATCTCTGTAGTAAACAGAGTTACTAAAAAAGTTGAGAAGAAAGATTAATATTGCTGTATTGCCGACAGTGTAAATTTGTGCCAACCACCACACTTTGGACACTTTTCATGGCGCTGACAGGGCAAAGAAGTTTACAGCCGCAGACCTGTGACATTTATTTCACTATATCAGTGAAAAATGCATCTTACATTATATATTGCTGTGAGAAGATTAATGATGAGAAATAGAATTAAGATGAAGGAAAATTCACCACCTTCTTAGTTAAAGGTTTAAGACAATGATGCTTGCTTAAATTCTTTCCAAATACAAGATGATAGCCATTTAGTGAATTTTGGTTTCATTAGTTAACCAGATGATAAATATATGGTACGTTTTAGGGCCTCTAAATGAAAAGGTTTCTACCTGATGAGCATCCGTGGTGTTCTCATGTTCTCACTCATTAAATACAGTTTAAAAATTGATGTGCGAGCCAAAATGTCTATTTTTACTACCCTCTGTGAGTTGCTGCTTGATTTGCTCTCCACATGCAAGGATGGCTTTCATATGCTCCATAGCATACTAACCCCATCTGAATCCACATGTGTGCATTTCAGGAGTCAATGGTCTCGTTTGCAAGTGTAGTTTGTGATGGAAAGTCGAGTTCAAACGTTTTCCTCACACTTCCTCACACTTACCCATACTTACTCATCCTTCCTCACACTTCCTCACCCTTTATTCCCACGTACTTAAATTCAAGCTTAGCAGATACCTCTTCACGACTAGCTCTCGTGTGTATTGCTGGCAAAGTTTGTGGCGTGGCATGGTCTGAGTGGGTGTGTATTGTTGCATCATACTCATCTGACCCAGGCTGGCTACTTCCCTGCGGGGTGGCTTCATCACGGGACCCTTCCAGCCTCTCCTGTCTGCGGGATCCCGTCCAACATCTCCAGGCTTCGTTCTCCTGAGCCCATGCTGTCGGCCAACACCCACACCTGGATGCTCACAGTGTCAGAAATCTTAACCTCTTCCTTTTGTTCATCCTTTCCCTCGGACTTAACTCCGTCTGTGTCTTTAGTCCGAACCTTAGTGCAGTGATTCAAATGGTACCATGTGTTGCTACCTTCCACTTGAACTGCCGTCGGCGTTGCTCGCACCACTGTGTACGGTCCTTTCTGTCTTGGCTCAAGCCACTTCCTTCGGAACACTTCGATGTGCACCTGGTCGCCTGGCACCACTGGCCTCTCAACCAGCTGTTCGAGACTCAAGTCTCTGAACTCCTCCTGTAGATAGATTGTTCTGTGGATTGCAGTTAGTTGCTTCATGTAAGCTGTCCACTCTGTTTGCACCTGCTCAAGTGGGGGCCCTCTAAAGGGACCTCTCGACTGAGGTGCCAGCATGGGTCGACCCGTTAGCATTCTATGCGGTGTTAGTGCATGACTCTATGAGTCTGCATAGGAAAGCTCATTAGTGCAAGCAGCAAAGCATCTAGTTTAGTTCAGTTGAAGCACAGATTCAATTCAATTTCACTTTCCAGGTTCCTTTGATCCTCTCAACCATCCCTTGACTCTGTGGATGATAAACGGCCCCACAGCGCTGCTTGATTCGCAGCTGCTGCAGAATGCCTCTTGCACTTTTCTAAACAAACACTTAACCATTATTTGAGCTAATCTCTGATGGAATGACAAACAGATGAATCAATTCTCTTACCCAAAAAAAAAAATTACGACTATTTATCCAATATGTATGACCAATATCCTTGTGATGGCGCGACCTCTGGCTCCAGTAACACCATTGGTGCCAAAACAGCAAGCTGGCACTTTGATGCTACTTTCGCTGCTTCATCAGCCGCGATATTACCTTTACCAATCATTTTGTTACCTCTACGATTATTTGACACTGTATCACTGCCAATTTTCAATTTTCATGACTGCAATCCGCTCCTTCATTTGGACCTCATGTCGCACTGGACTTCCGTCTGACCTCCTGAACCCTCTCTGCTTCAAAACTGCTTCAAACAAATAGCAAATATCATGAGCATATGCAGGATCTGTGTACACATTCGTAACCTTACCTTTCACCAGTCAACATGCTCCCGTTAGTGCCTTCAGTTCAGCCAACTCTGCCGAACATGGCCGTTCACACTTCTCAGCTTTCACCGTCACAAAGTTTTCCACCTTCCTGTTTCACAACTGCAAAACCTCATGATCACCCAAATGATCTCACAACATGAACCATGCACAACATAAGTGACATCAGCCTGAACAAGTGGAGTTGCTCCTAAGTCAGGTCTCAGTTTAATGTATCTCACAGCTTCCGACACACGCTCATGTGGTTCTCCTTCAAACTCCCGTGGAATGACATCCGCAGATCCCGATGTAGTACACTTCTGTATTCTCACATCTGGACGTGTCAAAAGATGCACAACCTGCAAACATCCTGTCCGAGTCACAACATACCTACTCTGATTTATTAGTTCTGAAATCTTATGGTTTTTATTGGAGACATATAAGAAAAATGGCTTCTCATAGACTAGTGTTGGCCGTTTTGGATGACTCTTGCTAATTCTGTTTCAAATTTCCAAAGGCTAACTTAGCCTCGGTTGTCCTCTCCAGTTGTGCTTTCAACCTTTGATCTTTGGATTTTTCATGATTCCTTCCAGAGGAAGCGCATTTTATTGCATAATCCTCCCAAAAGAAGATCATACTTGTTGTATTTTAATTTTATTTATTTATTCATTAGTTATTTATTCATAACCCTAACCCTAACCCTAACCCTATTTTGGACATGGCGCTTTTCTTACTCCCTCCAAGTGGGATGGAGAGATATCAGTAATTCCCTATGGGCTAAATAGATACTCTAATTTAGGCTATCAATGCTAAAATTTAAATTAGAAACTTTGTTCTGTTCAAATTTTAGAACTTCGTAATAGTGGCACATTTAAATTTTAGATTCAGAAACTTTGTTTTGTTCTGTCCTAGTAACAGTGACCTATTTAAATTCAAGTTTTAGAAACTTAGTAGTCGTGACACATTTAACTTAAAAACTTTGTTTTGTTTTGTAATAATGACACACCTGAGGGCGGTTTTTAAACCCTTTTGAGTACGTCTGGTGTAAGTGTACTTCTTACCTCTATATGTCAATGCAAACCAATACTGGGATTCCTCTGCCAGAGGAACGCCTTGGACCTGCCGGGCCACTTGCTCCGCCCCGCAGGGACTGGCCACGGTCCTGCCGAACACTCGGGTTTCTCGGTGCTCTCGGACAGCTGTAAACAAAGTGTCCCCTCTCGCCACAGGCCCAACATGCCCCCGAGGACCTTCGTCCTCCAGGTGCACCTCTTCTTGACCTTTGACAGGGTCGACGATGGACTTGCCCCTGTGATGGCTGTTCAGCGGCCCCCGCTGTTATGGCCTCATTTCGTACTTCTTGCTTCGCTTGCAGTTCTTCTAACTGCAACCGTGCAAGTTCCCTTTGCATATCCTCCTCCTGCTCCTTCCGTTTCAGTTCTTTCCTGTATTTGTTTACTGCATGCACCACGTGGTCGCGGAATTGTCCATGTGACATTGAATTCAACCCCACCACATCCTCCAGCCTCCCCTGAGCTGGGGCAGGCAGAGCCTCTTTGATGGAAACTCTGAACAATGTCACCCAAGCTGGGCTCTTCTCGATTTCTCCCTCAGACTCTTGTCTCCATTTCTTCAATTGTTGTGCAATGTACACAGCCGGACTCTCTGTTCCTGACAGTGGTTCCCCCTTTAATGCTTCGAGGTCCACTCCCACAGGAAACTCAGCTCGTAACGCTCTCCAGAGTGCAGCTCGATATGCATTAAAATCAGTTCCATCAGCTCGGTGGCTCAACATCCAGTCATTCTCACTGTGTCTCAAAATGCCCTCCATGGTAGAAGTTCCAAAACACAGTGCCCACACTGCCTTAATGTGTCCCACAGTCAACAGTTTATCCACAGTCTCTTGTTCAAAAGCTCTTATCCATCTACTTGCACCTGTGTGAATGTCCGGCAATCGAGCAACCAGCCCCCCTAGGACGAGCGTCTGCCACGGCACATACTGTCCCTGCGTCATTTCTATCAAACTCGGTGCTAACGCTGTTGGACTCTTATGTTCTTCAGAAGATGCCTTTTGAACTGGAGATGCCAGTTCTGGTGATCTTTGGTATTGTGGGAGCTGTCCCCTTGCCTGATCTGAATTACAGACGGCGTCTGGCTCAGGAGCTCCAGGACTGCTTGATGTAGCTATTTGTGGTTCTGGACGTTCATGAGATATTTTATGATATTTTATTTCAGAATCTCCTTGTATGTTTACTGCTCCTGGCAGTGTTGGATATAGCTCTGCATTTTCAAAGAAATGTAAAACTTTTAATTCAAGCTCTCTTTTTTCCTGTCTCTTTTTGCTTTTGTCCTTTGGTTTGTAAGCTTTAATCCTTTGTTCCATAATCTTACAGGTAGCTCCATTAAAAGTGCCACCTTTTGGCCAGGGTGAGAAATTATTCTTTGTTCGTTTTTCCCATTTTAGAGATATCTTTTTAATATCTTTGGAATGTTCAGGATGTTTGGCGCTGATGATTATTGTTGGTGTTACATCCATTGTTTCAACTAGTTAGTTCCCTTCTATTGACTTTTGACTTTTTCTTTACTTATTTATTTCCTAAATTTTCCTTATTTATTATTCTTATTCCCCCTTTTTTTTTTTTTTTTTTTTTTTGAAAGTCAATTTAAATTAAACTAACTCTAATCAATGCTAATTTATGCTCGGCTAAATTTAGCTTAGATGCAGCTAATTATTGGATTGGATATTGTCAATGCTAATGTTAAGGTTAGCCTATGTTAGCTTTGAAAGCTTATGCTCTAGGTTGTTTGTTTTTTTAAATTAAACCAATGTTAATTCAGTGTTAGGCTAATTTAGCTTTTTGACTTCTAGTTTGGAGTTCGGTTACTATTATTGCTAATGTTGATGTTTGCTAACCAATGCCAATTGCTGTTAGCTTCCTAGCTGTTGCTAATAAATGCTAACCTATTGCTAATTAAGATTTAAACCAATATTTGCCTTATTGCTATTGCTAATCAATGCTAATTGTATTTCTGATCAATGCTAATTATGGCTAACGAAATGCTAACAAATGCTACTAATGCTAACCAATGCTAACTATTGCTAATCAATGCTAATTGTATTTCTGATCAATGCTAATTATGGCTAACGAAATGCTAACAAATGCTACTAATGCTAACCAATGCTAACTATTGCTAATCAATGCTACTTATTGCTAATCAATACTAGCTTCCTTGTTGACCAATGCTAATTGAATGCTAATTATGCTATTCAATGCTAATTATGCTATTCAACGCTAGTGATTGCTAATCAATGCTAGTTATTGCTAATCAATACTAATTATTGCTAATCAATACTTGCTGTATTACTAATGCTACCCAATGTTAATTTATTGCTAATCGAAAGCTCAGTTAATGCTTACTCTGTTTGAAGTGACTCAGGCTAAAGGCGTTGCCCCAACTTTTGCTCACATCCGGATGTTACCGATCCAATCCACACACAATGTCTCCCACCAATCCAGATGATCCAATGCACGTCACCGCTACGTCAATTCTGACCAATGAAATCTGAACACACCTCTAAATCTATCTCCAATGAAGCACGTCTGAGACACGTAACTTCTAACCAATAAAATATGAACACACCTCTAAGCCTGCCTCCAATGAATCACGTGAATTTCTAACCAACCAAATATGAACACACCATTACATCTACTTCCTAGACTGTTATTAACTCCTCCCAAGCATAACAATTGAACCAGACATAACAATTGAACCACACCCCAACTCAAAATGGCGTTTGTCACACTTTTTGTTACAAGTTAAGAAAGAGGAGGAAATACAAACTTTCCAGCTGGACAGAGAAAAAATACAAACCAAACAACACAGAAATAACAGTTGCACTATTCTTCACCTCAAAATGGCATTTGTTAAGAAAGAGAAAGAAATACAATTTAACACGCTGTGGACAGGGAAACTACAAATCAAAAGATACAGAAACAATGCATAAGCGAAAAACTTTCTTTATCAGGAATGTCACATTCACGTCGAACGGCGTGATGAATCAATGGCCTAAGGACAGAAACTCTCCCTTAGGAATTGCGAAACCAACATTTACTCGACTGATAACAACTCTGCAATTAGCACATTACCTAAAGAAAACTAATAATTATTACAGTTCAACCATAAAGTGCCCCTGGAAGACACAAGGAAAGAAAATGCGGTCACACACGAACATTTGCAGCAGCAGAAAACTGTCAAGGACAAACCACGCGCCTTCACACCAGCCGCGTGAACGCGCAGCACCCTCTGTCCCCCTGAAAGCCAAAACACCTTCACTCGCCTGTTGAGAATAGAACTTTAGAAACTTAACACCAATCACAGCAGTATTCAATAATTCAATAATAACAAGATGCACTCAACGAAAATACAGAATCTTAAAGAAATAAACACACAGCGTTTAAAAATCACAGCTCTTCACTGTAACAAAACCTTATTTCAACAAACTATCAATGCGGCAATTATAACAATGAAGCAAATCTGAGTGTAACTTAAAATACTACAACTACTCAAAAGTCAAGTGAGTCAGAACCTTTTTTCTTTTCTTCTTTTTTTTTTTAGATTCACATAAAACAGCAGGATTTCACACACATTGACAGACAACAGAGACCGGTCCCACACACTCACACCAAGTCAGTCGATCAAAGTTTTGTCAGTCACCGTTCAAATCTTCACATTTTTAAATTATCAATTTCTTTCATTTAGACTTTTGATTTTTCAGGAGATGTTGGTGTCGGCAATATATGGAATACAAAATGTGTTTTCCCTACAAGCCTTGTGATATGGTTTCTTGACCAATGCAACAAATGCTGACGTGTATTTATCAGCTTCGCTGTGACCTCTTAATAATAATCTCCTGTGGTCAATACATAACCGAATTTGAATTTTCTTCTCAAAATGTCTTTATACTGAGGTCTCGGATAACTCCAAAGAGTTCTAAGCAGATATATAAAGTGATATAAACATATATACTTAAAATGTGCCCGTATAGAACTGGAATTAACTTTTTCGGAGTTTTCTTGAACTGCTCTTTTGATTCCACCTTCAAACTTTTATGTTCGCAAGTCAATCAATTACCAGCATTCGTCTACTCCTTGACTAGTGAAAATAATTTTCACATATATTAATGACTAATGCGAACCATAGTCCCACGGTATTCCTAACCCCCATGCATAAAAGGTCGGCCGTTGGCTCTATGACATCACTATGAACGAGTGATTTCCACTCTGCCCGCTCTAAAAGCGTATCCACTATTCCAGTTTAAACTCATCGATTTATCTCCTGCCCGAGCATGAGCGACTAGTCTTCCTTAATTACCACAAAAAAAATACAACCACACAAGCCAGACCAACTGCTCACAGCTGTCTGCTTTACAACTCACATCAGCTGCTGTTTACCCAATTTTTATCCCAATTCAAACATATGGCACCTCTTGGCCCAAAATTTCAACAATTACAATTTCAGCAGCCCCCCTGCGCAGAGGAAAGCAATGGAAGAGCTTACCGAATGCAGAATCCGTCTCTCTCCTGTGTTCTTTTAAATTTGGGGAAGCCAGAAGAAACCTGTGATCTGTGCTCCACTAACAGACGCCAGCTGTAATGGTAGGAAATCCAACCAGCCGGCTCTCACAGCTGATGTCGGTTGTCGGGGCACAGAGGACACGCTCTGCCGGGATCCAGATGCAAAATCTCACGAATTCGGGGTCACCATTATGTTGTGGAGAAATTAGAGTCGAATCCCGCGTTGGTCAGCCGTCCATTGGGGAGTTTATTGAACAAATTGTCACAGCAAATATGCATACAGAATGTACAAAATGTCCGACGAGCTCATTTTGTGACACCCTTTTATACCGTTTTATCATAACAAGTGTACGTGGCCCTCTCTGGAGGCGCCTAGCTTTCGCAGTTTATCATATACACGCTCATTCTAACTATCAACAATATTCATATGAACCAGTCAACAAGCACAGGATGTAACTAGGCCAGAAGTCATGACATCCTTCTCCCACAGTATCAGCCAATCAAACTGCCTGACTTAATCATGTATCTGATCTTGTCACTGATTGTCATTACAATCCCAAGCCCACCCACTTTTGAGTATCACATTCACGTTGTGGAATTATTTAGGCTGACACACAAACAAGCGATGGTTCCGGGATGGATTGGGTTGCCACCAGGGCTGTCCTGAATGCCATAAGTTTGGTGTATTCTGCTGTAATGCAGAGTAATCACTCAGACAGAAAGCTAGAATGTCATCATACTTCTTTTCTCTCACATACTGCTCAGTGCTGCCTTGAGTAACCCTCACAGGTGTTCGCTGCCCACTGAAACAGAGTAGGGACAGATATGTGTGCCTAAATACCCTGCTTTCACAGTGCCATGCTGTTTTTTATTTGTCCATAAACTTGCTAGATTTGTTGCGAGGTATTTATTACACTAAGACAAGTAAAAAGATGGGTCTGTCCCTAAATCTGCTAATAAAGATGCTAGTTGGGTTGAACTGAAGACGTTCACCACTTGAGTGACAGCTGCGTAAATAAGCCAAATACCAACTCTACAAACAATAACCCAAAAAACTTTAGAATTTGTATTGCTAATACAGTACAATGCAATACAATAATACATACAGTCACTGATCACGGTGAGAAACTGAAAGGAAGATCTAAGATATGCAATATGATGTTAACACAGGAATTATGTTTGTCTGTAAATTATGACAGCTACATAGAAGCTGAGTGTTTGAGAGACTTTACATAACAGCCTCTTCCAACAGGGTGCACATTATCACCTGGAACGTTGGCTCAGCCACGCCGCCTGATGACATCACTTGTCTGCTGGGCCTGAATGTGGGTGATGGAAACACAGACATGTATATCATCGGGTGAGTGTTATGTGGTGAACACAGCCATATATGTCTGTTCCACATCAAAACTGTACATTGTCGCTAATGGTCGGTCAGGCTTCGGTTTCAGCGTCTCCCTCGATACGACATAAATTCTCCACATTTTATTCATCCAGCTTTACTAAATCAAACTCTCTCTCATTTGCTCCTCCACTTATTTGTCTGCTGCTGACCCTTTTGCCCTTTTATGTCATTTTTCTCCAAGGCTGCAGGAAGTGAACTCCATGATTAACAAAAGACTGAAAGATGTCCTCTTCACAGACCAGTGGAGCGAAGTCTGCATGGAGAGACTCAGCCCCTTTGGTTATGTGCTGGTCAGTAATGATTTTTTGTTGGACATACATCTCTTCTCATTTGCAGTAAAATGCTAAACAGCTTCGATTCGTAAATGCTACATTATCTCTGGTGAGATCTCTGCTTTTCAGGCTCATTTTGTTCCCCGAGCAACGGATGGGGGGATGATTTATAACAAGCATGTAATGTCAGCGTATCTGCTATCTCCCGCAGTCTGCCAAGCCGATAGTGCAAAGTGAAGCGCTCACTGACTCACTTGGTTTACCTTTATAGCTGTACACTCAATGGATTCATGGCAACACATACACAGAAAAGGTAATGCTCTCAGAAATCCAGTAGGTTTCATAAAAAGCACAATGTGCAATTATTCTCAGTATAATTTCTGTAGTGTATATCAAATAAGACATTAAAAGACATTGGAAAAATGTCCACAGTGTGTTATTTTCCATGTCTAATAATTAAGAGCATACACAGAAGTTGTGGTTGGCGTTTAACTTATGAGACTTAAACAAAGCTTTGCTCAGTTGGCGTGGCGAGCCAGAGCACATGAACCAGCTGTCAAGCTGAAAGTGCTAGACAAATATCTCCCAGGGTGCAGTTTTATTTTTGGATTGCGTTGTTGTCAGTGTTGATGGGCGTCTGACAGTGAGACTGATGCTGTCCTCCAGCGATGTCAAGCTCTGCTTGGTTTGCTTAAACCTTGTCAAAATCATCTTAATGTGACTTCTAGAGGGGGATAGACTAATAAAGTGAACAAACTGGAGTTCGTCAAACTCTCAAGTAGGGGGAGAGACATAATAATGTCAGTAGGAAGTTGCGTGGTCATGACATGGTGGTGGTGGAGGACACACATGTAGCAACGAAGCAGCCCATCTGTTCTCTCTGCTCTGAGACTGTCGGTTCAGTAAGGCTGAAAGCTATAACTACTGCAGCCACAAGAAAGCGTCCTCAGATCGACCCTTTTCTGCTGAGAGCTTACAGGACACTTTTTCTGGCTATTCACCACACAGCTTCTGCTGCTTGTCAATATAATTTCTGTTTATGTAAGCTACAGTTTAAAATCTCTCCATGGTGACTTGGCACATCCATAGATTTTTGTTACAACAAGGCCTTCTTACTTTAAGTCTATTAAAATAGATGTCTGCTCACTTAATACATGATGAACAGTGGAGGTAGATGATGTTCCTGTGCTCATTTGCATTATAGACCAGAATGAATAAACTGTTATTTAACACTTCAGGATTTCTATGGCTGTCCTGCTAACATCACACTTACTCAGTTACTCACAACTCATGTCCTCAGTCGTGTGCGTTGCTGTACAAGGTTACAACTGCACACATGCACTCTCGTCTTTGGGCTTAAAATACTTGTCACTAGGAAAGAGCCTCCAATGTTCACTGATGTTGATAGAAATGCTGTTCAACCACAGCATATACAGGCAAAGGTAAATTTCTCAGACTTAACAAGAACACACAGAGAAACATTCACTGCCTGTGTTCACACTCGTACCAGAAAATAAAGTTGGTCATCATTACAGTTCAGTGGTTCCGTTATGCAACAAAGTCGTTCAAATTGCCTCTTAGTATACAAGCAAGAGGGTTTGGTCACGTGGATGTGTGTGCCTCTGTTACAGCCCGCAGGCCATTTCAGTTGGGGTGTGATTGTGCTTCTTCAGAATGCGGTTGGGGGTTGGGATGTATACATGACTGCACAAAAAGGGTGAGGGAGGGGTGACTGTACATATCTGGGAATGGGGCTGACACACAAATACTTGCTTCACTTAGCAAATGAACACATCAGATCCCTGCCCATCCTTAACAGTATAAAAATATCTACAGTGTTTTTCATGTCTGTGGAGCAAAAATATCAAGATTCCCACGTTACTACATTATTGTGTAGTATAACAAGAAGTTGGAGAAATTGTAAAAAAAGAGGTCCAACCATCAAGTGCCTACGCTGCAGGCTTTTTCTCTGCAAAGTGGTTTGACACCGCAGTGAGGGGTTGACCACAAGCTGTAGCATTCCTGATCTGCAGTGCTCCCTGTTAAGGAATGGGAGAGCGAGGACACAGGATCACACTGGGCACAATGGAAATGCAAGGGGGTAAAAAGAGATAGTGTGAGAAGGGGCCAATATATCTTATGTTACTACAGTTGTGCTGTTTTGCAAGTAAAATTTGCAACTGCTCCTCTTAGAGAATCATGCAAATAAAGCCCCTCTTCATATCTCTCCAAAAAAGCCCCTCCTCATATCTCTCCAGCCTTATCTAGTTCTTCCTGTCTGTCCCTCCTCCTTCAGGTGACATCCCAGCGGATGCAGGGGCTGTTACTGCTGGTCTTTGCTAAATACTTCCATCTGCCATTCCTCCGTGCAGTCCAGACTGAGACTACCCGCACTGGCCTGGGGGGTTACTGGGTAAGATGTCCACTGACACCATTCTGTGGTCAGCACTGTGTTATGGAAACTTTACACAGCAGAGCAAGACAGAAAAGGGGATAAGATCTCTGTATTAGGTTTAGGCTCACATTGGTGTCCATGATGCTCTGATAGATATCTGAACACACTGAACATAAGCATGAAAGACGGCACATTATCAGTTCTTAGAATTTGTTAGTCAAATGCTGCTTCATCCAAGTAATCAGAATAATGAGATAGATGTTGGTGTCTCACAGCCAGCTGTTTTGATACTTGGAAGTTCATTAAAAACTGAACCACGTGAATTGTCTAAACGTTGAAAGAGGTTTGTATAATTTCACTTTTTATTTTAGAACCTACTTCACAGTGAATGATTGCCCTTACAGTTTATATTATGAACCTTTAATTGAAATTTTTCATACTTCATACTGGAGCATCATTTGTTTAGCAGGTCAGAGCAGTTGAGAGAGTAGTAGAAGAGAATCCACTGACTAATTATGTATCCCTGGTGTGCACTTCCCTGTTTGCATTAAATATGGATGCTGTTTACTTCCTGTGCTGGAAAAAAAGATAAATAAATTCAATGAAAGCAATTACTGTTCATAGACATTTTTATCTTTTTTTTAGTTTTTTTTTTTACCCCCAACGATGTTCATTTCACACATCCACTTATTTCATTTTGTTTCCATGAAAATGTTAGAAGAAGCTAGCAAACACTTTATTTTCTCACTAGTAGCTGCCAACCTCTCTTCTATTGTGTTGTGCTTTTGTTTACATAGTACCAAATGACAACATAAGGCATCGAATAAAACACCATCCGTCATACGTTCACAATCTTAACTCCTCTGCTTGTTCCTGTTACAGGGAAATAAAGGTGGAGTGAGTGCCCGCATGTCAGTGTTTGGTCACAGCATCTGCTTCCTCAACTGTCACCTGCCGGCTCACATGGAAAACTCTGACCAGCGCATGGAGGACTTTGAGAGCATCCTGCAGCAGCAGCAATTTGAGGGCCAGGCTGCCACTGGGGTTCTTGACCACGAGTAAGTCAGTGCACATTAAACCATGGATGCACACACTCAGACATTGTGACCCATAGAGTTTAATGCATCTGCTGAGTAAGCAACGAAAAAGGCATTAAGAAACTTTGTCTCACAGTGAGTGCATGGCTCACTGTTGAAGCTATCACCAATACAGTATATTTTCAGTGTTACAAACCTGGTGTATGTGACAACATTTCCAAGATAAACTCTGCATGCTCTTACACTGCTGCACTTTCACACTGAGACCATTTACCTGGTGACACAGGAGTTGTTTTTTCTTATAAAGCATACACGGTTTTCAGGGAGTTTAGAAGTTAATGCTGCTGAGGATTGAAATGTGCCATTTTGGGCTTTTTTTCTTTTCTTCTCTACAGTGGATCAGTCTGAAAAATTATAGGGAATATTTTGGCAAGAAAGAGCTGAGACTTTCAGCTTTTTGATGAAGAGCAACATATCTCAAGCTTCTCAGCAAATGAACCAACTTTTGTTCTCACTGTATCCAGATGCTTGTAGATACATGCCACGCAGAACATACAATCTGATAATTGATCTCCAGTTACCTGACTTCTTTAATAAAAACCGATAGGGTTTTTTTTTTTTTTGCTGCCCCAAAATTATGTTGCCAGAGGTGAAAAGGAAAAAGCTAATTTGTACCCCTCAACCAACTTTAAATTTTGTATTCAATTTTATATTCTTGTACAAATGTTAATTTTCTGTTGTCGTTTTTTTTTTTTTTCCCCAGTATAGTGTTCTGGTTTGGAGATCTCAATTTTCGCATTAATGACCTGGATATGCAAGTGGTAAAATCAGCCATTGATAACAACAAGTTTCCCATGCTGTGGGAAAAGGATCAGGTATAGTAAAGGTTATTTAATATATTTGTGAATATAGAAGACTGTGAAAAAAAATTGAACTACTCTGCATGGGGCCTTCTTGAAATTAGACTAGATACACCTTGTGCCTTACCTCATCTATATTCATTTTCAGAGAAAAGCTGTAGTCTGTACTTTGAAATTGTATTCAGACTTGTAAAAATAACGAAATCTGTAGCTCCCTCTGAAGCCTGTAATCATGCTTGCAAAAACCAAGCGCTCCCAGCTGTTTTTAACCAATCAAGTTAGAGTGGAGGAATCCTACCTGTCAATCACAGCTTGTGCACACGCTGCTGAGCGTGAGTCTGCCCCAGCTTGTGTGCGCTCACACTGGTGTGAACTCACGTGCACAACCTCGTCCACAGAGGGGGAGGGGTTTGGGGGGCGATTCGGAGCTTGTTAGAGGTTGGGGGAGGGACCTGAAAGTTGTATCAGTTCGAATTTTCCGACTTTAGACTCGCAATTTTGAAAACCTGCCGACTGCAGCTTTAACTCTATATAAGAATTCTTGTCAGATTTGTGATTCCAAGAGCTGAAAATATGTGAGAAAGTCCACAAGTGCATAATATAGTATCCTCTTTATTGCCACTGGAGGGCAACAGAGTGTGCCACTGTACCACTGTTGATGTTTGAGCAGGCAGCAGTCTGTCAACCAGTATGTGATAACTACTAATTGCAGTTTTTTTAACAGCTGAACATGGCCAAAGACAATGAGACAGTGTTGGAGGGATTCCAAGAGGGCCCACTGAAATTTCCTCCAACCTATAAGTTCGATGTTGGAACAAATACATATGACACAAGGTTGGTGATGCCAGAGGTGCAAATATAGATTCTAGGCCAGTGACCATATGTTACAGAGCCTAGCTCAGAAAGAATTATGACACTGTCCTCTAAGAAAGGTCCTCACTAGCCTGCAGGGAGGATGATCTTGCTTATCTTGCTCTAACACTGTATTTCTGGCATCTCAGTGGAAAGAAGCGTAAACCAGCTTGGACTGACCGGATCCTGTGGCGCCTGAGAGCCACTGCACCTGCCGCTTCAAACGTGGGGAAGCGGGGCTCTATTTCAGGGCTGACCAGCGGGACAAAAGTGACACAGCACTGTTACCGAAGTCACATGGAATACATCGTCAGTGACCACAAACCAGTCTCCTCCATCTTTACCCTGCAGGTGAGACACACTAGGGTATATTAGAAAGATGATGTTGACCAGTTACTATCATTAGGGTCAGTGTCAAACTTTTAGCACTCTGAGGTCATTAAATTGATATAAAGTGCTTTATAAATAAAATATATTATTATTATTAAACTTTTGATTGTGAATTTATATTAAACAGGTTGAGCAGGCACCCCATGTACAGAGGCTAAAGCTCCTGAATGCAGCCGGCCTGGATCCAACTCCCAGCTTGGGCTGTTTGCTGCGTGTCACTAAATAAATCCTTAAAAATACTTGTAATAATATGATAATTTCAGTTTAAAGAGTAATGCCTAGATTATACAGAAAAAAGTATACTCACATGAAATTGAACTCACATTTCTGAACCATAATTTGGCCTAGATGAGCAGTCTACACTCAGATTAGGAAATATCTAAGTATGTACGCCTGACATACTAGTTATTACGCTAGTAATAACATCAGTTTCCAAGATTGTTTGGCAAATCACCCCATAACCAGTTTGGTTCTGGTTTTTACTCGGGGTTTGCGATCATTTCAGGTAATTATAGTCACTTTGCAGCACTTCCCTGTAAAGTGAAATGTGTTAAATGTTCCTTTGTAGTTCTCATACAAGGTGGATATTTCACTGGTGACACTCATCGTGGATGATGAGTGGAATAGTGTTGCTGATGCTAAAGCAATATTCAAACTGGCGCCCAACTATTCTCGCAGCTCTTGGGACTGGATTGCACTGTACAAGGTAACTTATCATCAACTAAAGAATCTATGCAAGCAAACATACGTGTAGGTGTATTACAAAAAACTTTTCTGTGCATCACCACTTTTGATAAAGTACTTAGTTTTTTCAATGCTGCTGCTGCACCCATAGGTGGGTTTCAAGCACCACAAGGATTATGTGGGATACGTGTGGGCCAAGCAGGAGGAAGCTGATTTTCAGCGGCAGGAACATGAGGTAATGTGGATGCATGCTCTCCTCAGAGATTGTTTTTTTTTTTGTCACATTTGATAAATGTCTGAATAACTGTTCTCCAGGTAACCTTTACGGAGGAGGAACTGCCCAAAGGCTCAGGAGACTTTATCCTGGGTTACTATAGCAACAACATGAACACCATTGTGGGTGTAACAGAGCCATTTCAGGTAATCATCAACTCACTGTGTTTTCTTTTAGGTAATTAAGTCAAATGCTGTTGAAGCTGATGTTCTCATCTGCATCCCTACGCCTTTTCATGATCTGTATTTGCATTCTGCTACTTTGTTTCTATATTTCTACCACTTCATTATAGATTAAAAAAATATAAATCTTCAATTATCCTTAGATCCAGCTTCCCACTTCAGACCATGATAGCAGCTCTTCAGACAGCTCTGACTTGAGCTCGGAGGATGACAGCACTGTTGTCATGAAAATGAGGTCCCGCAGTCCTAGTCCACATAAGAGCAAACGCCGCAGCCATCGCAGCCGCAGCCGCTCTGGTAGCCCTGTACAGGCCAAAATAAAGGAGCCTGACATTACTGGTAGCGCCGCAACAGAAAGTAAGTCTAAAGGACGTCCAGGAGAGGGCAGCAGCTGTCAGCAGTCTGGTTCTGGAGATGCAGGCAAAAGCGCAGATGATTCAGGAGTGTGATGCACCATAAAATCCTGCTATAGTTACAGGTCACATAGCCAAACTGTCGTGTCTTTTTCTCCATACATCCACTACACTGTATGTCTTCTGTAGTGAAAATGTACGGTTTTGATGCCATCCTTTTCAGGAACAGTCATCTGGTTAGTCCAGATGCTCTACTTGGCCTTGAGTTGTTGTATTAAGCAGTGCACTTTGTATGTTTTTTATTTTGATACCTTTCACTTTGTCTGGTGTTTCCTCTACCTTTGTCCGTTCTCAGGTGTGGACAGTACAGGGAGATGACACCTTGCATTAGGAATTACTCAAGGATTCATACTCGTGTTGTGTAAAAGAGTGGCTACTTAATACTCATTAGAAGCCATCTTCCCTATTTTCAGACAATGGTTTGAGACTCTGCACAGATGTACTGAGCAGTCAAGTCAGGAGACTACAAAAAAGCAACATCATACTTGCTCACTAATCCTTCACTGTTTGCTGTAATTGTTGAATAGGTGTCTATTTTGATACAAATTGGCTCATTTAAATTTTGAAAATCAAAAGTAGTGATAAAAGCATCGCCATTTAGCCAACAATCACACTCATGACAGGGATTTTCTGCAAATGGAGACAGCCATCCAGTTTGACACAGTAATATGGTATAGTTCAAGCTATGTGGACATTCCCTGCTTTGGAAACTTAGCTCACGTGACAACATGACACATAATATGCAGGGAGCATTTCAAATGATCCCCCAAAATGAATAACATTCTTCCTGGGTGCATAAAATCAGAGCCAAACCAAAGTAGATGTGGACCAGAATTCACCGGGGCTCAGACATCACAAATGGCAGGAAAACATGTCAGTGTTGTGAGGAAATGTGACCGTAAAGGTCTTTAAATAGACTGCCATATCAGTGTAGCATGATGTGATGGCTGTGAAAGGCGATGTCAGGTGATACATCACAGCTGTCTCGCCAGAGCCAGTTGATTCATTTTTGGCCAAATACTGCTGGCTGTGCGAAGTAGAGTACCCGACCCTTTGTGATTTGCTTTTACACTCATTCTGTGCCCTAGTTTTGGTTTTATGAGACTCATACGCTACTTGTTTCTCACTGATTTGAAACAAAATTTTCTCAAAACACAAAAATCACAATGGTTTTGATTGCATTTTTTAATGTGTGTTACAATGCAATTCTTGCATTGTTTTTCAAGTAGAGCTGAATCAAGGCACTATTTAAATCTGGATGATATACATAAGTGAGCAAGAATTCTACTGTGTAGAGCTTCTACAGGGATTTGCATTGTTGCACAATACAAAGCCGACATGCTCCACTGATGTGATATATCAGGTCAATGAAATAGTCCGATTGAATGCTTTACTTTTCACAAATGACTCACTCTTTGACTTTGTTCTCTTTTTACGTCACGATATTTTGTCTTTCTCTCTTGCTCAGATGCTCCCGGACCGGTTATTAGCTGACGGTAACAGTAGTCACAGTAGTGGTGTTACATTGTTACTGTGAGACCTCTGATGCACCATCTTACAATTTGTACCTTTGGGCTGTTAGCATAGATGTGGTGGTTGTCAGTGTGTATGTCTGTAATTAGCTGTTTGTGTACGTGCTTTTCTGGAAGTGTGCGCTTGTGTGTGTTTTAAATGGTGGAGGTGTGTGTGAGCGAATGGGGTGTGGATGCATCTGCATGGTTTGCTGTTGGACATACTGTACATTCCAGTACTGTGGTTTTTGTGCCGTAAAGTGCTGTTTTTGAACCCTCTTTATCATGTATGTGGCTGTGAAATTTATTAGAAACACATGATATGGACAGTATAAAATTTTAACTGCTGTGTAAACGTTAATTGAAGAAGCTGAGGAAATGCAAGGTGGTTATACTTGCATAAATCGGACGTTGTTGGAATCTCTGTTGTGCATTTATCTATTTTCTTGAGTTTGAAGGAGACTGGACCTTTGTTTTAATGAGGATTTTTGAAAAAAAAACGGTCCTACCTTAGATGATTTAGATAAGTATGTTCAATACTGCAGTCATGACAAGTGACTATTGTGAAATGTTTGCTGAATGTTTCTGTTTTGTAATTGTGTGGCTAAAATATAAGAAAATATATGTAAAAAAAACAAACAAATATGATATACGGTTAGACCATATAGAGGAGACAATCTATGCCACAAAGATTATTTTACTTAAATTATGTATTTATTTTCTTATTTATCTTTTAAATGATCCCAAATTCTGCTGGCCAGTGACAGAGCTTTATTTCAGTGGAAATGTCAAAATTATATAATAGAATATTTGAAATTATTTTCCTTTTTCTTATAGAAACTGCAATGAGAGATGGTAGTTTCTTCTGTTTCCATCTTGGTAAATTCAGATCAGATGTTGCTTTTATTGTCAAAAGTCTACATTGTTTAGTATACAGGTGTTTGTATTATTGTGATTGAAATGACAAAATATACTGTGGGATAATGCTTGTTGGCTTATGAGGATGATCAATCTCTGTGAAGTCAGCAGATCAGACAGTAAAGAAGGCTGTTCAGGGCATGCTTGCTTTGCTCTCCAACTCTAAAACTAGTGCAACGCTGTCCAAATAAATATATATACTCTCTTTCAAATTGTGCTTTGTCTGCCTCTTGATTATTCTTAATTTGTGTTGTCATTATTTAAATGTTTAATTAATGTACAGTCACTTTATCTTGTAGTGCTGAGGCCAACTGTGTCAATTTTGGAGTGCCTGCATGAGGAGTTAAAAGGAGTGTATGCATGGGAGAGAATAAAAAAGAGATGGATTAAAGAACAAAAACAGTGAGTAAGCATGAACATGCACTTTACAAAGTCAGTGTGGGCGATGGCCCCATAAAACAAAATATCTTGACTCATGAGCATGCCAAATCTTTTGGCCAGTCACTATAAAGGTCATCAGTGCAAATACAGTCCCTAACTTTTATTTCTTCTGTTAGATCAATGAACAACACTTCTCTCAGAGGTTGCCAACATTACAAGAGACCTCCAGTATCTTATTTATCTGTTAACCAAGCATTTCCTATTGACTGATCATTGTTTATGCTATCATTTACTCACTAATTTAGACTAAATAAATGTGAGCAGGAAATACAACACATCCTGTGGGTGGCAACATCAAGTCTGTCTTGCATCATCCTTTTATTCTTTGAAACTAAAGAGTCCATTCTGCAAATTCATGCTGAATGTGCTGCAACTGATGCAACACTGCTCTGGGGTTGTGTTACTTGGCCCAATGACACATAGACCCAGGTAATAATGAAAATTTAGAGAATTAGTTGTCTAAAACGAGGTTTTTTGTGTGAGTTGTCTCCTTTAAATACTTTTCCTAGCAAAACTACAAAATGTGAACTTAATTTGCCCCAGTAGAAGAAGGTTTTTGAGCAATAATCCTTGTCAGCACCGTCTTAATGATGTTTGCATTTCAAATAGGTTAACTTTCCCCTGCCACAACATATGACTCAGCTATTCGTATTGATACATTCAGTGCACAACACAAACGGAAATGTTTTATGAGTAAATATATTGTTCCAACACTGAAAGTAGACAAATACTCCTCTTTATTGGTTTCCTCAAATTCACTTAACCTCGTCTGAGGGCTACAAGCAAAGTAAACAAGCCATTCTGAAGAAATTAATTAAACCCATCTCTGACCGACCCAAGGTACAATATGCACACAATCGCAGCTTTTGATCATATTACACAACAAGGCCTGAGGTACAAGAGGGACATGGGGCTTTTGTAACATAATATAATCAAATTATGTTCAGGTACAGTATCACCAGCATCAACGCTTCACTCCACAACAAAGTTTTCCCTAAGCAGTAAATGTATTTCCAGGTTAATCTGGCTGCGTGACCAGAGTAATCACATTTTATGATGTTCTTGATAGGTAGAATTAAAGCATCTTATCAGATTAATTATGTGGGCCCTGGTTTATAACAAAGATTGATACTGGTTTCAGGGAAACACCTATTTTCTTTTGTGGTCCATTTATAATAAAAAATTTTAAGTTTAAGCAATAAGTCTTTTGATAGTCATGAAACACATCACCTGCTAAGCCAATAGGAGTATATTGTAAGATAAAAAAATAAAAAATAAAATCCATGGTAAAGATTAAAACACATGAAGAAAATAATGTTTCATTTTTCAAATCTTTCTTAGGATTGTTACAACGCATGAAGTGTTGACCAAACCTTCCTTCTTCAAGAAGTTATTTTGGTTAAAACGTTGATGTTGATGATTTGGAGGTTGATTAAGATTAGTTTTAAAATGGTGTTTTGGCATTTGTCTTGGAGTTGTGTCATTGGTGCACTCACACCACCAAGATAATGGAATGAAGAAATAGTAGAAGAATGGGTACATAACAACATGTTGGATAGACTTAAGGCAGTATTGTGACGCAAAATCTGCCTTTAAAAAAATCCAAAAAAGTAAAATTCAGTTCAATCTAATTCTTTAAAACACATAATCACAAATCAAGTGATCTCAGAGCAAATCTAACAACTGCATGATACTCCACGCGAAATAAGAACGCAACGTTCAACTGCTCCTATTGATTTTGCATATTTTCCCTCTCATTTCACCACGATT
The DNA here is from genome assembly GCF_027942865.1 of Odontesthes bonariensis. Classification (NCBI taxonomy): domain Eukaryota; kingdom Metazoa; phylum Chordata; class Actinopteri; order Atheriniformes; family Atherinopsidae; genus Odontesthes; species Odontesthes bonariensis. Next base: position 22,277,680 of record NC_134511.1, read on the forward strand.
CTCACAATAAAACGCGCGCTTAAGTCATCTCCAAGGTAAAACCTGCACCTTGACCGGCTCAAGTTTCTTTGTGGTATTTTTCGAGCACGTGATATCGGTCAAATTTGGATTTGGTAATGCCATAGACATTATGCCCTCTTGGTTACAGTTGGTGCCTCACTTCGATAGGCTCAAGGGTTTGGTCCACCTCCTCGTTACGTCACGACGTCCGGCTACACAGTATAAAAAAGTGGAGCTCTGCGCCAAAGCGGTCGATACAGCACGATAATCGGTCGTCCTCTGGCCCAACAGGAAAAAAAAGAGGGTTCACGAACCGCTGCCAAAATAAGGAAAAACGTCCAGTTAGCTTGATACCAACGTGACATTTAGTCTATTTTCTTGTACCAGAAACCAGTCGTCAACATGATGAACGGTTTTCATAACTCCCTCATCGACGAAGACTGCTTCTTGTTCACCTCAGAATCGGTCGGAGAAGGACACCCCGGTAAGAACCAACACGCCGGCATCTTTTTTCCCGTCTGTCTCATGACATATCTGACATTTGTTACTGTATTTTTACAGCGCCGTTTGCGTCCCGCGTTGTAAATGTAACATGTAATTTCTGCAGTTAAACGTAGTTGTAGACTTTCGTATTACGTACATTACGGCCTTTTCATCGTGAATATTGCTGGGCCGGTCTCCTGAGCACGCGCTACTAGCTAAGGTTAGCTAGCTAAAGATGTTTGGTCTCCTGATTATGCACGTGGGGCCTAGTACCTGCTAACGTTGTAATTTGGGCAAAGGAATGAAGCATTGTGGATGATCAGTTGTAAAGACTGTTTGATTTAACTAATACAGTGTTCATAACTAGATTATATCGTGGTTGGCTTCCGGTCCCGGTCTCGTTGCGCGCGCTCCCCCTCTTCATCACACGTGTATCTGCTGAAATGGCGACTGTTAAGACCCGAGCCACAATAACTGGGCCAATGGCGTTAATGGTCCACCCTTTGTTTAGGGTCGGTGATGGAATTATTATTTTTTTTTCCACAATATGTAATAGATTTTCATATTTTATTACGTCTTTCAGACAAGATCTGTGATCAGATCAGCGATGCAGTCCTCGACGCCCATCTAAAGCAGGACCCTGATGCCAAAGTTGCTTGCGGTAAGAACGCACTTGATTTTAGTTCTCCATGCGGGAACATTGACTAGAGGGGATTTAAAAAAAAAAAAAAAAAAAAAAAAAATTCTGGTAGCGAGTGTACTCACTTGCATATGTGTTTCCTAATGCAGAAACTGTTGCCAAGACCGGGATGATCCTGTTGGCTGGTGAAGTGACATCCCATGCCACTGTGGACTACCAGAAAGTTGTGCGTGACACCATTCGCCAAATTGGCTATGATGACTCCTCCAAAGGTGCAGCATTTAGTTGTATTTATGGATCATGCTTTTGTTGACACTGTAACTTTTGGTGTTGATCAGCAACTGTGTTTTGCACAGGCTTTGACTACAAGACCTGCAACGTTCTTGTGGCCTTGGAGCAGCAGTCTCCTGACATTGCCCAAGGTGTCCATATTGACCGCAATGAGGAGGATGTTGGAGCTGGGGATCAGGTCAGTAGTGGCCATCAACGTTTTGGTTTGCTCTGGGTGTTCTCAAACTACAATCTTTTTCTTTTTTAAAACATTGATGGTCTTGTCTTGTAGGGTTTGATGTTTGGTTATGCAACTGATGAGACAGAAGAGTGTATGCCTCTCACCGTTGTCCTTGCCCACAAGTTGAATGCTAAGATGGCAGAACTGCGACGCAATGGCACTCTTCCTTGGCTCCGACCGGACTCAAAGACACAGGTGAGCATTCAGACTAGTGGTGTTTTTTTTTTTTGTTTTTTTTTAATTCTGGAGCTTTGCTCTATGCATTTGTAGAAGAGAGCTAAACAGTGTCAGATTGGGTAAATAAATCGAGCATCTGTTCTGATATAGATTGCTTTTGGTGGGGTTTTTTTTTTACGCTCTTTATTTTTGTTTATTTATTGTTTTAAATTTGCAGGTTACTGTGCAGTACCGCCAGGACCGTGGTGCCATGCTCCCTGTAAGAGTGCACACGATTGTCATCTCTGTTCAGCATGATGAAGATATCTGCCTGGATGAGATGAGGGATGCTCTGAAGGAGAAGGTCATTAAGTGTGTTGTTCCCTGCATCTACTTGGATGATGACACCATCTACCACCTGCAACCCAGTGGTCGATTTGTGATTGGAGGCCCACAGGTAAATATCGCAACGTGAGGCTTTAAAGAAATGTACAACACCTCAAGTTACTGACCCGGGTTACACCTTTTACAGGGAGATGCTGGGCTCACCGGGCGTAAAATCATTGTAGACACCTATGGAGGCTGGGGAGCCCATGGTGGTGGAGCCTTCTCTGGGAAGGACTACACAAAGGTGGACCGCTCTGCTGCTTATGCTGCACGCTGGGTGGCAAAGTCTCTGGTTAAGGCTGAGCTCTGCAGGAGAGTGCTAGTCCAGGTAAGTGGTTGTGTTAGCATTGACCAGTCTTTACTGAAGAGCGATGGTCTGCAAGCGGTTTCTCCCTGAAATTTCTTTTTTTTTTTTTTTTTTTTTTTTTTTTTTTTTTATATATATATGTGCTTGATATAATACATTTATGTGTGCTGTATTAGGTGGCCTATGCCATTGGCGTTGCACATCCCCTATCCATTTCTATCTTCCACTATGGGACTTCAAACAAGAGCGAGAGGGAGCTGCTTGACATTGTGAAGAAGAACTTTGACCTCCGTCCTGGAGTCATTGTCAGGTAATGTGTAACATGGGTCCTCCATGTTTCCAGTGCCTTTTCTTTATTGGATTGCTCCGTCCAGGACTGTTAACTTAATCCATTAACTATTAGAGTTAAGTAAGATCCCACTGCCACTGCTGGCACCTTGTCATATTGTTATCAAAAACTGAGTTATTTCAAATTATCTGGATAACTAAATTACATATGTTACACAGGTGGATGTAGGTTTGAGAGGGAGGGGTGCTATTCCTTTAGGGTGGGTGTGTTTTGTTAAAGTGAAAAGGGAGCATACATCTCAGGTAGACGAGCGTTTTTGTAAATTGGATGAGAATGGTTTCCATCTGCAAGCAGCAGTGTCCTGTTGGTTGTCAGGGTAAGTGTTGAGCTTCACGTTTCCCTCTTTAGCAGGCATTTCCTTACGGTCCCTCATGGCCCATCCCGTCGGCTTCTGTGAACAGTATGAATGTGTGAGGTCATCGGGTGTGAATGCTGCTAAACATGTTGATTATGTATTCCAGGGAGCTGGATCTGAAGAAGCCCTTCTATCAGAGGACCGCAGCCTACGGCCACTTTGGCCGGGACTCCTTCCCATGGGAGGTGCCCAAAAAACTTAAATACTAAACCTGTTAAGCTTTTCCCCCCAGGCTTGTTGGTGTATACTACAGAGAAGCCTCCAAGATCCCAGGGGTGAAATGCACTTCTTTCCCTCTCATTATGATAAGACACATGACTCCCTTCCTTCCTCCCTCCATTCTCCCTCTGTCTTGTTACTGTTTTCTGCTGGTTGCACTGTCGTGCTGGGTCCTAAGAGGCATGCTTCAGAAACTTGATGTTTTAAAAATTAGATGGGTTCCAAGAACTCATGCATCGTAGTACTTCATGTTTTCTTGAGGTTGCCCTGCTTCTTGTTGTAGTAGTCACTTGGTAGCTGCGTTCGGTTCTCATTTTGGCATTCCACTCTTGTCAGTATCTTCAGTGTCATTGTAGTAGCTTATTTGTCAATCTGAGATGCCCCTCCTAATTTACTGGTGCTACAGATGAGATGTTTGAGGCCATCAGAAGTTAATTTAAATGCATCATTTGGTAACTGGAGGGTCCTCTTATTTAGCACTACCATCTAAAATTCAGATATATTTTTTTTCTAAACATTCCTCTTGTCAGTCTGGTACAGTTATTCCTTGGCCTGGTGTTCTTTATCCTTTTTTGTTGGCTTTATTCCTGCATCGTTGTGGAGGATGCTAGAGTGGCACAATTGAAATTCAAGGGTTGTTGCTATCTTAAATAATGCTATGCATTGCAGGCTAAGGGGCGAGCCAAATCCTAATCATATGAGCTCAAATGAGCATAAGGCCTCGGATGCCCCTACAGACCTTTGCAGTTTTCTGATGTAATACAGAAAAGTCAGAAGCTGCTATGTCACTGCTCGGGTCTGCAGAGGTATTGGATATACTTGATGTGATGGGGAAACTTTGCTTGTTTATGCATTGAAATAAAATTTTAAACTGGTCCTTTTTTTAAATGTAGTTTCCCATGCTTTTTTAAAGTTATGAAGTGACTAAAGACCTGTGTGCTCCTTAAGCTCATTGATGGCAGGTGTAGCTACAGAGAAACCTGTTTCCATCACTATCTTTAAAGGAGCGTGCTCTTTGCCACAGTCTTATTGGTTAGGAAACGCACCTCGACATTATTTATTTGTTCTCTGAAACTGCGTGGATACAGAGAAGCTGAAGTTTCAGAAGGCAGCTTTAAACAGACGTGATTATGAATCTTGAATTCCTTTTGACTTGATTATTTCAGTGTTTGGCTTGAGGCCCCAGAGTGTTGTACAGAAAAGCTTTGGTCTGCCTCTAGTAAACGACTATTTTGCAACCTTTTTATTTTTGAACTCCAGATTTTATTTCACCTTTTTAGATGGGTTAGTTTTGAAATCCCATTAAAAATGCCTTGTGCAATTGTTTGGCTCTTGTCTATCCTCATTGACGTGATGGCAGCATTTGGCTGGTGTGGTACAGAGAAACCAGCCTTGTTTACACAGCCATCCCGTGAGTGGGATAGTTTCAAGTTTGGGTCTGTTCCCTTTGACTACTCAGAGGTCATCTGGTTGACTACAGTAAGTGTAAGAGTGCCTTTTCTACTTCCTTTACTTCCCATTTGCTTTTACCCCCTTCCCAACAACATGCGTTCAACTTCCAGAGGAACAAGTAGCTCAGTGTAATATGCTTCATGTCTCGATGGGTAGTTTTCTGATGCTCTGTAATAAACTACTCACCCCAATTCTTTTGTCTCATTGAGTTTTCTTTATGTTCCTTACATACCCATCAGAATGTTATTTGTGTTTATCGTTTTTTTTAAATTATTTTTACAATGCAAATAGCCAATATTTAACTGCAAGAATGTCTTTGGAGTCTGTTACCACTTATTTTGGTTTCCAAATTATATGGAATCAGAGTGATACAACAGAAAGTTGGGTTTGTCATTTGTAAGAGTTAGTTATGTTTAAGAATATAAGAGTGTATGTGTGGTATTGAGTATAATAAACTGCACAGCCAGCTTCTAATGACAGTCTAGCTGTCAACGAAAACTCAAAACGTGGTGTGTCAGTGTTTCGTAAATCAAACAAAAGTCGATAAACTTGTTTTACCTTTCAGCGAGTTATGTTTGTGGAGTCACTACCAGAAGAACGCGGCAGGAAAAATTATTAAAATTCTCCAAAGAGCACTTATGAAAGACGAGATAAAGTAGCTGAATAATTAATGCAGCACATACTACCTGGAACACACTTCAAAATAACATCACATCATTCAGTTATTTTTCATTGTGTATAAAAATGTGATTGAGTCAGTTTTATTAAACAAAATAATCTTTGCTTATTATGGTTGACAAAAACAGGGTTTGCACATTGTTTGGATTTAGCGGTCTTCTCAGCTGTTTTACTCAGCTATTGTCCAAAAATACAGATGGAGTCAGTTAAAGAATATGCCATCCAAAATGCATGTTGACTTCTAACCAAGTACGTTGATTAATTGGCCGCAGTTCCCAGAAGACAAAGGAGGATTTTAATGATGGAAAGGCAAAGACGGTGTTGAAATTTGGAATATTGAGCAGTTTTAGTTAAGTAGTTTAGACTTTTTACAAAAATTTGCCCTTCACGACATCCACGTCTCATTAAATGTGTGCGTAGTTAACAATTTACCCACAGTGTTCAGATTGTTTGTGTTAACCTTAAGGTCAGGGACAACTGCAATTTTAAGTGAAGTTTAATTTGGTCAATGGGGGAAGCCACACATTTTCGAAGTGAACTTTGAAAGCAGAGATTGGCCACGGCAGAGTAGAAACAGCTTTTTCATTGGCAATTTCGCAAACCCTTCAGCCAGCAACTTCTGTCACGTTGAGACAAATGGTGTGACGCATTCTTAAAGACATCGCATAACATCACGTCTTAAATAAGCCCTCTGGTAACAAAACAAAATGTAAGAGCGAGTGCGGCAAATGGGAAAGGAAGATAAAGCACTTTCTGAAGTTTGGTATCAAACTGTAAAGAATCTATAGGAAAAAAAACAAAACAAGATAATTATGTTGCTGTTTTCTAAGACAGGACAAACCCCATTAACTTTGTTCAACAATGACATCATGAGCAGCACAGTGTTGCTTTTGATCATTGAGAATAAGGATGACCTGTACGGTCAGCTCTGATAGGCCTTTTGTCATGTCAAAAGAAAGATGCCAAAGTAATTATTTTTCTACCTACCTCTTACTGCTTTCTTACTTTACCAATAAAATCCATACTATAAGCATAAATAGTGCACATGCTTTGTGTGCCATGACAGGGTTATTATTTAAACAGTTAAAAATGTGACTTGAATACCTGTAGTGCGCTGTGATAGAACAAATTAGTACCTGAGCAAAAATGTCAAGAAAATGAACTGAACTGAGGTAAAAGTCTCAATAATATCGATAGCTTCGAACAGACTTGCCACAGTGGTATTTGCAAAAAAAGCTGAATTAACAGATAAAAATGACACATGCAACGCCTAAAGTGCTGAAACAGGTTCCTTGTGTGCAGATAGATAAACAAAATACAGAGAACAATGTCTGCCATCTGTGTGTGAGAGCTCAAAGTGTAAAAACAGGTTGTCACGACTTGTCTGGGATCACATCTCTTAAACTATAGCTGATATAGTCTAGGACAGCAAACAAAGATTTGTCCAATCTATTAATGGTAACAGATAAATAGTTACAGTTTGCCCTGACTGCACGAGCACAAAGACCACAAGGTCAGGCTGACCCCGTGGGATCAACCCTGCATTTCTGTAAACCCAGGAAACGTGCGTCAGTTCTCTTACCATTCAATCATCCAATCAGCAACATTATGTTAGGTTTAAAATGTATAGATGCGCTTAATTGTTCATGGATTTTACTGATTGTTTAGGGTCTCAATATAGCAATTTAAACACCAAGGCAGCTAAAAACAAGTTCATGCCTTCACAAGGAAAAAGAGAAGCTACACCCCATAGACTATCTTCAAGGTATTTAGAAATTTGAAACAAATCAAGACTTTGGTGCAACCTCAGAAAGGTTGTTCGAGAGGCAAAGGACAGAAAAGATGTCACACCATTCTGGAGAATTGTACAAAAAGCAGATAATTTGGTGTCGGGTAGGTGTCAGGATTGGGTATAAAAGGAACATCCACCAAAGGCTGAGCCTTCCCAAGCAAGGTTGGGTCATGGTTTACAACTTTGTGCAAAACTCAATCACAGGATCATCGATCACTTAAAAACAAAGAAGTTCAATTTTTCAACATCCAAAGTGCAAGAAATTGTGAAAAGCTTCAGAGAGTCTCTGTGTCAAGACTATGGCTAAAAAACACTGTTGGATGTGCAGGACCAACAAACCCTCAGGTTACACTGATTGAGAAACAACATGTCCCCGTGACCTCAGGAGTACCTTGGAAAACCATTTTGACTCTACCAACTTAAAGCTGTCTTTGGACGCAACCTCATCTCAGATGCACAGACAGACTGCAGACGTGTGATCTGTGGTCAGATGACTCCATGTTTCAGCGGCTGTTTTGGGGAAAACTGATGTCTCATTCTGAGAGAAAGTGCAAGCTGTATATGTGAATGTAAACATTTTAAACACCGGAGATGCTATGTCAACATATGAACACCTGAATGAAGTACTTGCAGAAGTTAACGGTAGAATATCTGTGCAATGCAAACTGGCACTGCTCAATGTTAAAGCAACCCTGATCTGCTTTCAGGTAATTGTGTTAGAGCTAGACATAAACTGTGATGTTCATAATGTGTTTTATTCTGATTTTTCTGCTTATTTGCTCGTGTTAAGTTTGCAGGTTCAGTCAAGTGTTGGGTTTTGCTCTGGATTTTGTACTGTGGTTTACATGTATGCTCCAGTGTCAGATGAATGAAACTGAGCACGTCTGTGGAGCTTGGAAACAAATTGGTGAAGACGGAGAACGTGATGCGAGGTGTTCGTTGGGTGTCTACAGGAATGTCAGTCATTCACACCAGCTGTGAGAAAGTGCCTGAATGTGAACTGAGACGAGTTTGGGCTAGGCGTGCTTATCGGTCCTTAAGGCAGTAACAAATATAATTACCATGTTGGAATGAACATTTTCAAGTTGAAGGCAATAGTTTGTAACCTGGTTCTCACACAGATGGATGTTTCTCATCCATCTGGAATTTTGTCGGTTGCCTAGCTGTTCTCTGCTGTGAGTAGGCGGGGGTTGTATTCAAAAACCTCTCAAACCTGATTGGAGAGGCTAAATAGTTTGGGCACCCTTGAGGAAATAACACATTTGAAGATTGTTGAAGTGAGCTGTGGGTTATGCTACCCCTGCAGCAGACGATGAGAATGATGCAGTTTCAGTCATTTATTTAAAAAAGTTGGAGCATTTTTCCTTTTTAATCCAGAAAAGTGAATTTACACTCGGAAAGGTACTCTTTGTGGTGCCCGTCTACCACAAAATTCCACAAAATTTGTCATTTGTGAAAGGGATGCCCAAACTTTTTACACAGCGATATCAATAAAGAAAAGTACAATTAGAGGACAATCACAAAATTGATTAAGCTATTGTAGTGCCAGTGGAGAGTCTGGATGTCTTAGAGGGTTCATTAAAGTTTCTCAAAACGGCTCCAAGTTGGAGAGTTCATTGAGTTGTTTGAGCACAAATAATTTACGTTGCTGTCACACAGAAACGTTTCCACCTTTCTAAATTACTGAGAGTATTTTAAAGTCCACACACGTAGTGTAGAGTTTCAGTGCTTGACTTGAAAACATTGTGACACAATATGACAGCACCAAAGATTTGAAGATAACATAAGATAACACATGGTTTCTATGGTCTGATTATAAGAAATTTTGGCCCTGCAGGACTTTATCATAAGCTTGATTCTCATGCATAACCTCAAATGTCATAAATGCTTTTGAAGTTTGAATTTAAACTCTCATACGTAAACGAATTTTTCACAACTACAAAAATGTTAGAACATCTACAGAAACAACACCGCTTAACTGCTAACCTCTCCCCTTTAAATGTCTTCTTTGGCTTTAAATAAATTTGTACTTCTTTCCCCCTGAAATCTGACCCTGCACATCACTGCACTTACAGTACACCGAGCTCTCCGTAAGATTCAAGTTACACCTACAAAGACCCCAGACCAGCTACAGCAGCTGTGAATTTCCACTGCCATACTGCCTCAGCCAAACCTTTATATTTAACTGAATGTTAGCTGTTCAGGGGGCGGGCTACACTCTCACAGCCATGAATGGGCAAGATTGCTCACTACTACAACAGTGTAGTAAAACTGACACAGTCTGCCAGCTACTACTGACCTGCCCTTAGATGTGATGATAAAGGCCGTGTAATACTTTCTCTTGAGCATTGCAACATACAAACTAAGATAAACTTTTTAAGCATTGGTTCACCAGAAAAGAGTCTGATTTTCATTGTTAGTCTGCATTCATTTTGGCTTATGGTACTGATTTGGATTTTGTTTCACTCACACCAGGTATACGGCATGATCTATTTCTCTGGGACCAAAAAGAACATACATTTATTTATTTTTTTTTAATTTTCCCAAAACAGCGAGCACTAAGGGCACCACCTGTTCTTAGAGTATAAATAAGACCAAACAAGCCACTATGGAAGCCAAGTAATGATACTGAGAATAAAAATTGTTGTAGACTGAAAGATAGTAACCCAGGATGCCTTCATTTTTTTTACACCCAGTGCAGAAGTTCCAGTGAGAAGGGCAGAAGCAGGTTGACTGTTTTGCCGAGGTCAGGGGGATTCACTGCAAAGATTAAGTGACAGCTGATGCAATATGTGTGGAAGCTTGCGGCTGCCCTACTGTTCTACAGCAAGTAAACTCAACGTTTCCTCTTTTGGCTTTTTACACGAGATAATTATTTTATATCCCTTTAAACTGTTAGCGTTAGTTAACATCATCCAACTGATTTTGGTTCAGTGGGAACTCTCACATGAGAATGTAGCTAAAATAGAGAAACTCAGTCTTTCTCAAACTGACTTTTTTGGGGTCACCGGTGAGCAGTTTGATTTCCAAAGTGAAAACGGACAGGTGTTTTCAGCCAGTTGTTCTCACTGTCTCTGCACTGTGTTCGGATACTGGCGCCATGTGATATGGTTGTGTTGAGTCATAACACAAGCTTCTGAATGTCTGTTACAAGGGCTCAGCTGATTACACGTGTGCCTTTGATCTATTTCGTGTCAGCTCCAAGGTTATGTAATAGTGTTTTTGTTGATTCTATGGTATCAAAGTAGTGCTAGATCCAATATGTTCAGTTACTGTGCCAAAACAAACCTAGATTCTATGTACAGCAGCACCTGCCTCTGGGGTCGGTGTAAGAGCCACTTACAATAAAAAAAGTAAATGTGAATGCATTCATTTTGATGCTCATACAAATGTCAGAATGAGCCTTTTGTTACACTAGACTAACACGACTTGTGAATATATTTTTAGCAATATGGAAAGTACAGAAACAAAGTAACATCCAGCTGAACTGGGCCGTCGCCAATTTGTTTAACAAACAAATGATGAAAAAGAATGTACATTCTCAAATTTGGCGAACAAACTAAACGAAATTGTGAGATGCAGCAATTTGGTGTTCAACGATAGTTTGTTGTTTTGGAAACATTTAACACAAGAAGAAATGAGAGCCATAATTAGCAGTGTGATGTAGGCCATGACAGGAGTGGGGTGCTGAACCTGGCTTACCAGCTGCACATGAGGCTTTGAGAACCATTGACAGGCTTTGGGGCCTCCTTATTAGAAGGAACAGATTGCTCAAGGGGGTTGTGCAGTTATCTTGATCTTTTTTCTTTACAATATTCATGAACTGCATTACCAAAAATGACCCCAGTAGTAGACTAGAATTCAGATGATGCCGAATACATCCTGTCTGTCCCACTGGGTTCCTCGTTAAATGACTCTCTCTCGTGCTTTAAAAGCCTGAAGGTTATGAGTTACGCATTTTGCTTATGTAAAGTTCCTCTCGGGGGCTGGTAGATGTGAAGGTGGGATTGGGACATTTTCAGCCCTTTGAAAAAACGAGGAAACTGGAAATAATCTGGTACGCAGGTGAGCAGGAGACATGTGAATTTACCTCTGCTCTCATAACCTCAGTCACGTGCTGGCTGAAGAATGAAAAGTGAACTGGTGGAGGGCGTTTACAATCTGAAGAGGAGTGTTTTTGTCGGACCAATGGCTTTGCAGAGCCCACCTCTCCTTGGCAAAGTTTTGCATAACACTTTGGAGACTTGGCACGCCATTTGGATAGAGGATGAATTTCGCATAGTTTCAAGCTCTAATCAAAACAATGAGTTGATCTCCTGCCATGGTGTGAATTAAACAGCTTTTGTGCACAAAAGTAAAATCAACTTTGTTTTTCCATGGCCAGGCAACGTTAGCACTATGCTTCGCTTTTTATGTACACAGGGGTTTGTCTGTTTAATAGAACAGGTTTGACACATGCACTGTAAAATTCTGTAAAAGGAGTGCTTCACTTTTTATAATCTGATTCTTTTTTTGCTTTTCTGGCAGTGTAGGTCACTCATAGCCACACATGACAATGCACATGTTGCAAGAGACAAGTTTTGTGTCTTTCACAATTCCTGAGAATGTACCTGGAGGCACAAATTACTCAGGCCAACCGTTTCTAGCGTGGGCTAGTCAGACGTGAGAAAACAGACCAAGAATTATGAAGTGATCACTGAGAAGGTGGGAAAAGATAGAAGAATTTTTAATCCCCTGTAAGATTTTTGATCACTTGACATTAGTCCATATAGATTTTATTGCTATCAGGTTTTAAGTGAAATGTACACGTGGCTTGTAAAGTTATGTGAAAAATAGCAAGTATCTTGGTTGAACTCTGAACTGGACCTGCACATGAGAGGTCACCCCATCTTGTTATACAATGACCTCTTATCCTGTGTGTTCACTGTTTATACAGCAAACAAAGCCATATGTCACTCTTAAAGGTGTACCTCTCTATATTTGCACAATTCCTTTCTGAAATGTGTATCTTTAATCGATAGGTCACAGGCATTAAGATAACAGACAAACAGGGTCTGAGATGTCCCTGCTTTCAGCCAAAATAACTGTCAACTGTTTATGTTTACCAATTCAGCTCTGTGTTTTATGGCATATCTATTAGATACTCCATTACTTATCTATTAGAAAACCATGGCATCTTTGGGTAAATAAAAATGTCATTAGTGTTACGTATAAAATGCATTTTTAGAAGACTCAAACTAATTGGAAGAGAAGGCTGCCAAGCACATGGAAGTAAAGCAGGCAGATACAAAACTGACTGATGCTGCCACCTGCTGAGGACATGATGTGAAGCACTGGTGTCTACTGAAACTGACTGAGTGTCTGTCTGTATCCCAAAATTATGTTTTTTTCCCCCTTACAATGAATATTTCGGAATAGAAATAATCAGAACATGAGATATTTAACCAGTTGTTTTTTGATGTGTACATCACTTTATATGGAAACTTTTGCTTTCAAAAAATATTACAGTATCAAAAATAAATGTCTCTCAACAACTCAAAATAAATACGAATACTGAAAAATACAAAACACAGTCATCACATTAACATGTTATGGCTTAATTTACTAAATAACAAAACTTATTTCTCATTTTTCTAAACTCGGCGTTAGGCTGCTTCTCCAATTACAGGATTTCATCAAAAAAGATTTTCATTTTCTGTATAAAAACTAGAACTTTGTTAACAAAGGAAACACACCACTTATTCAGATGAGCGAAAAAAACAAAAACAAAAAGGGTTTCCTGGGCTCTCTGTCAAAGAGTTCCCTCTGAATCTAACAATTAAAAAGCAACAACATGATGTCAAATGTCCTGTCAAATCGAACTTGTACAATGGGTTCCAGTGGTGTGACAAGAGTTTTTCAACTGCAGTCCAGGGTGGGAAAACGGAATAAACAGAATAAAAAAACGTCTCTTTTACAATGAAAAGATGGCTTGATTGTAGGTCATCTCTGCCAACAGCCACTGTGCAGGATAGCACAAGCCTCTTTATGCCCCTACCAGACAACCGTGTTAAGGTTTCGGAGGAGCCCAGAACTTCAAAATGCAACGTTGCCCTTCTTTGTGTGCAGGCCCTGCGTCATTACGATCTGCTGTTTGACAACATAAGTCAGCTTTTGTCTCGTCTTTTGTCAATTTCCTTTTGAAGTCGAACCTCTAGAGCTGCCCTCATGGCTGGATCCAGTGCGTTCTTCGCTGCGACACGTTCAACCACCTTCTCAGGTTTATCCCCCTTTAAAAAAAAAAACAAGAAGGGAATTAAAACTGATGTAGAGATCAGAGAGACAGAACTTTAATGGGACACAGGAGTGCGCATCAACCTTGTGTACAAGGAAAGACGTAATGGCACCAGAGTCCGCCTGATAGTCAAGCCAGAACAGTTCAGTCCCATGGGTTTCAGTCTCTGTGCTTGACCCACTTTCATTCGACTCCTCAGCATCAGCACCAGCCCCTGGCTCTGAACCGTCTGGAAAAGTAGCACACACAAATATCACCTTTCCTCAAGTCGATTCCAGCACTTTCACCGGAAAACCTCGAAAGAATCATGTCAATCTTACGTCTTTGCCGAGGATGGTACACTTGGATGTCAGGTCGACGAGGTTTTCTTGGGGTTGTGGTGTGCCTCCGCCGCTGAAGCTCTTTGGCTTGCTTCACCTCTTTATCATAATCATCTCTTGAAAAGACAACACATCAATATTTCGTTATTGTGTGTTAAAATAAAAGCGTTAAAAAAGAGAGTTGGTAGGTTGATCATCAAGCTGCCACTCTAACCCAGTCTAATTCTACTTTTGAATGAAGGCCTAAATTGTTTTAAATACAATTTGCTTAAAATGCAACAAAAATAAAATAAAAATAATTCTGTAACATAATTTGTCTGTGCCCTACATACAGTGTCAGTGAAGAACGAGGTTGTTCTATTTTTGTTTTTATAGTTGCACACTATATTCTTCTGATGATCTGACAACATCATAAAACAGTGAAAGATCACCAAAACACGAGGATTACATTATTAAATTATTTTTTAATTGCATTCAGCCACAGTTGTCTCAGACCATGGCTAATTTTAGCCAACAGGCCTGCGCGACCATGCATTATGTTTTGTTTTTGACGTTAAAGTGTTTGTTTTTATTACTGCCCATCATGCTTCCTTCCCCTTCAGCCACTTATAATTAACACATGATAGGATCTCTTGATTTTTTGGCTGCTGTTTTTAACCCGCCAGTCTTGTTACATTACCTACTAGCATTAGCTAGCAGTGGTAAAGGAAATCACCTAGCAATCTGGTTCCTCCGGATATGGTGCAGGAAGCCGTGTTTCATATCCAACCGGCCTCCAGGTTTGTATTTCAGATCGTTTTCCTCTTCATCCCTCAAAATATCCATTTCAGTTTCTTTAAAATAGCAGTATTTATGGAGAGATAATTCCAGCAAGTCCCAAACACTGCACTGACAAAAAGCTAAATAGCTAGCTAATGGTAAGATGTTGTCCATCTATAACATTCCCGGAGGTTAGTCAAATTTAAAACTAACAAAAAACTGTAAATACGTTCAAATGTATTGTTTACTATAACATTTCCATGATAAACACAGTGATATATATTCAAATCTGCCATTAATTAATTGTTTCTGACTGGTATCTGCTCAGGGGTAAATATATTGTAATGACTGGCTGTCAAACTCCGAGTTAGGTCTTAGTGTGCTCCTCGGGTTACTACGACGCACAACCACCGCGAGTTTCGAGGGACCCCGTCAGAGCCATTCATCTCTCCCAAATAACTTGAAGTTTTGTCCTCCCTCTATATTCTTTTGATATTAAAATCTCAATCTAAAAACTGCGATGATTTCTCTTAAGCGAGAAAGGGATGTTGAGTTGGACGACGATGATGACGATAATGAAAGTAAGGTTATTTATTTTTTTTTATCTCTGCGTTGGGTTAGCCAGTCTCGTAAAGTTGCTAACTGTCAGTGCGTTTGATTTTGTATACGGAGTAGTCCGGTCACACGCTGGCGGGTTGAATTATATCCCCGTTAGTTACCTAAAAATGCACCGCTTTTTCAAGGATATGCTTGAGGTTAAAGCAATCACCCCTTACCACTACAGACGTTACGCTTGCTAGCATGTTTAGCTAGTGAACTCGTACTTAATTGTTGACTGTTTAGTCATGAATCTCTTGTTGTTGCAGTGAAAGCCAAAAAAGTACGAGGACGTGTTGTAGAAGACCGCAGAAGCCGTCACTGCCCTTATCTTGACACAATAAACAGGCAAGAGTTGAATGTGTATAGCTAATGTTAGCAACAAATTTTAGTTAGCTCTGTCCCCGTCCGCCGCTAACTGTATATTTTTTCTCCTGCAGGAGTGTGCTGGACTTTGACTTTGAGAAGCTCTGTTCCATCTCACTTTCCCACATTAATGTGTATGCCTGTCTCATATGTGGGAAATACTTTCAAGGTAGGCAAACAATTAGAAATTTATAGCAGGGATTAAACATGTTGATGTACGTGGTCTGAGTCGTGTTTTTTTTCCCCCTTGTAGGCAGAGGTCTGAAGTCTCACGCATACACTCACAGTGTACAGTTTACCCACCATGTGTTCCTCAACTTACACACACTCAAGTTTTACTGTCTGCCAGATAACTATGAGATTATTGATTCATCGCTGGAAGACATCACGGTGAGTAATGAAATGGTGTTATATCCTTATAGTGTCATATTATGCTAGGGCAAACCCGGAATTAATGTATCCATTCAGCAGTTCTTGTATTTACAGAAACGATATGTTAGGGAGTGGGGTTGTTGCTTTTTAAGTAGGATTTTGTGTGTTCAACTCTGCATATTTTCTGAAATATATGTTTTTGGTGTTACAAAAACAAGCTGTCTCTACAAATGCAAAAAAAATTCAAAAGTCCTGGCATTTAGGATCATCATCAGCCCAACCATAATGACTGAAAATGAAACTTGATTATTTTTTTTATTTGTGGAATATGTCCCCTATCCGACATTAAAAAAAGGGAGTGACGAGAATTACTTGACCATGCTGGCGACTGAGGATCTCGACAACTTAAAATCTTAGTTTTCACTAATGCACATTTCTACATGCAATGTAGGAACGTTCCTGCTTTTGTTGTAATTTGCCAATCATAAATGATACTTTGGGGTGGTGCTAGAGTTTGGCATTATCTTTCTTCTTGCTCTCCTTACACATTTCCCGCAGTCTTTCTTAAATGTGCAGCCATTTCTTATGATCAAAGTCTGCTGTCAGAACTTTCTGCTTTAAAAATGTATCTCTAGAAGATTCAAAGTCAAAAATATTGATAAATTAGATTTTTGTGTTTCCAAACTTTAGTTTTATGTTATTAACTCGTAATGCCTCTTCTTCTCCAGTACGTGTTGAAGCCAACTTTTACCCAGCAGCACATCGGAGGACTGGACAAGCAAGGTAAACTGTACAGAGCTTATGATGGTACAACTTACCTCCCCGGCATTGTCGGGCTCAACAACATCAAAGCCAACGACTATGCCAACGTGGTGTTACAGGTAAGAAAATGTGGCGCTGTAGATCTCTTTGTGACTCTGACATAAGCTCAAATAATATGAAAGTTTTCATATTTGCCTGCTCTGTCCAGGCTTTTTCAAATGTCCCACCTTTGCGAAACTACTTCCTGGAGGAGGAAAACTACAGAGGAATCCGCAGGCCGCCGGGGGACATTATGTTTCTCCTGGTGCAGAGGTTTGGAGAGCTAATGCGCAAACTTTGGAATCCGAGAAACTTCAAGGCCCACGTGTCTCCTCATGAGATGCTGCAGGCTGTAGTGCTGTGCAGTAAGAAGAACTTCCAAATTACCAAACAAGGTAATTCTTTAGAGAGCCTAAACTGTACTCATCGACCTCAGAGAGGCTTTGAACACTCGCTGTTGTTCGGAGATGAGTTTGTGTGGCTGATTTATTGTTTTTCTGATCTGCAGGCGATGCTGTAGACTTCATGACGTGGTTCCTAAATGCTCTGCATGGTGCTCTCGGAGGAACAAAGAAGAAGCCTTGTGAGTGGAAAAGAGTCAAAGGGGGTTTGGCTTCAAGTTTTCAATTTGTAATTCATGCCTAAAAGTGCAGTGGTGCAGAAGTACTTTAAAGTATATTAAACTTTAAATTGCTTAATGCAAGTATTAACGATAAATAATTTTTGTGTTTTTTCTTTCTCTGAGAATGAATTCAAATGGCATGACTTGATGTGACTGTTACATATGATTTTGCATGAGTTAACCTGCCCTTCCTTACTTTTCTCTCTGCCCTCATAGCAATCATTACGAAAGCATTTCAGGGCTCCATGCGGATCTTCTCCAAGAAACTTCCACATCCAGATTTGGTGAGTTTCTCATGCTTGTTGGAAAAGTATTCTTCAACGCTTTGAGTAATAAAATATCTAAAATATCTAAAAATATGTCACTTGGCGAGAGGCGGGTACACCCTGGAAAGGTCGCCAGTCCATCATACGGCCACCCAGAGACAAGCGAGACGCACAACCATGCATGATCATAGGGTCAATTTAGAGTCACCAATTAACCTAACATGCATGTTTTTGGATGGTGGGAGGAAGCTGGAGTACCTGTACCTGTAGTGAACCCACGCATACACAGGGAGAACATTCAAACTCCACACAGAAAGGCCCCAGTCGGGAATCAAATCTGGAACTCTTGCTGTGAGGTGACGATGCTAACCACCACCACACAAGCGTGCAGCTCCAAATTAAAATATGCAGAATTAAAGATTTAAAAAAAATAAAAATAATGGAAAACCCATCATCAACTTACTGTGAATTATATAATTTCAGATTTCTGCTGAAATATGTGTACACGATTTGTTATTTATTTTCTAAAGAATCAGGGTTTTTCATAACTTTCTAGCTACCTGAGGAAAAAGAGGCCTTGCTTGAGACAGAGGAGTACCAGGAGCAGATGTCCGAGTCTACCTTCCTGTTTCTGACCCTTGACCTGCCAACGGCTCCCTTGTACAAGGATGAGAAAGAGCAGCTTATTATCCCACAGGTCCCGCTCTTCAACATCCTGGGCAAGTTCAACGGCAGCACAGAGAAGGTATCGAATCATTCACTGACTTTCATAGCTAAATCCAAAAAAAGAAGGCAGACGTGCTTGTTTCAGCTCCAGTACTGTAATGCATTTCTCTTTATCATGATGAATGCACTGTAACATTTTGACATTCATTCAAAGCCAAAAATGGTGTAAAAAAAAAAAAAAAAGTTATTAATGCCAATGTATTTTTGCTCTTTGCTCTGTACATTCAGGAATACAAAACCTACAAAGAGAATTTTCTCAAAAGGTTCCAGTTGACCAAACTGCCTCCTTACCTCGTCTTTTGCATCAAAAGATTCACCAAGAACAACTTCTTTGTGGAAAAGAACCCAACTATTGTCAACTTCCCGATCACGTAAGAGCTATTCTAAATGTGTATATATATTCTATAGACTTTGTACAAGCTAATGTTCAATCATCTCTAATTGCCAAGAAGTGCAAGTTGATAATATCGTTGATTAATGTTTATGGTTGCTGTATCTTGTCCCATGAGTAAGTGTTGGGTCTTTCATGTTGCTATTTTGTATTTACTTGAACAGGAATGTAGACCTTCGTGAGTACCTGACAGAAGAGGCTCAAACTACAGAGAAGAACACGACTTATGACCTTGTTGCTAACGTGGTGCATGATGGGAAACCCACAGAAGGAGCGTACAGAATACACGTTCTTCATCATGTGAGTTGTCTCTGTCGAATTTTTTTTCGGCTCAAAAAGAGAAAACGGGGGCCATTATTATTTTTCTGAATTTTCCTAAAATCACAAATTCACATGGTTCTGTTTTATTTTTTTTATATATAAAAAAAAAACAGGGAACAGGGAAGTGGTACGAGATGCAAGACCTGCAGGTGATTGACATTCTACCCCAGATGATCACACTGTCGGAGGCGTACATCCAGGTAGTCCCACTCGGCTCAGTTTATGTTGTCAAAGTATACATGTTCCCGACCCTGTAGTTTGCTGTGAATCTTTCACAACACACGTGGATAATTCACTGTTTTTCTGTTTTCTAAAGGCAGTAAAAGAGACATTTTCATGGCCATGTGTAGCTTCAGTGTATCATGACTAGATTTCTTCAGTTTGTCTTGTTATTCGGACTCTACCAGGATAAAATTTGCAAATAAGAAACCAGAAATCGTTTTCTCCCATCTTTGATTTCATTCTCACTCTGGAAGCAGCCTTTTTAATGCCCTGAAACTTTAAACAATTATTAACAGTCATTTTATTATTGTATGTAATTAACAGGAGTAGTTGAACATGTCGTCACATCCTCCATGTAAAACTGTATTTGCTGTCTTAGGATTAATGGCTAATGGTTACCTTTGTTGCTCTGAGCACATCCCCAACATCCAGCTGGAAAATGTTGTAAGATGGTCTGTGAATAAGTATTTCTCTGGTCTTAGCATGCACCAGTGATGTCTCGAAGCTTACATCCTCTTGGAAGTGTTCTCATAAATCTATGGATATTGCTGGTCTGAACCAATGCTTTTGGTGATCCAGACCAGTGTAAAACTTAGCTTGTTTTCGTAGTCTGAGCGACTGTTGAAAACTGCAGTAAACAAAACACTTAGCTTGTCCATTCATTAGTTGTTGCTGTAAGATGTTTTAGCACATGTGCTCTACTTTGGGCTACATTAAGACAGTTTACACCTGTTAACCACCACTTTCGTGTTTGGAAGTGGAAACAAACTCCATCATAGATGGCTTCTACAGTAAATCTGGGAGAGAAAAAAAAAGTTTCTTTGGGAAGGATTTTCTACTAATGTTTCATTATTTGATTTAAAGCCTCGAATAGGCTTTCCCTCATACGTTTAAAGGCAGAAATGTTAGTGTGATCAATAAATCTCCATGCCGTTGGGGTTGAAAATCTAACACGTACTTATTGATCTGCTAATTCTAAATATTTTTTTCCATCTCTCACAGATTTGGAAGAGACAAGAGAGTGATGACACAAACAACCACACGGGGGCATAAGTGAGGCGGGATATTTCTCATTGGATGGCCAGAAGTTTTGTCATTTTGGAAATAAACTGTGTATTTAAGTGATTATGGGGAAAAATAGAATATGGGATGGCATTAAGAGGACATTCGTCTTGGCTACAAGAAAGCAAAGAAATGTAACCATCTCCCATGTTTGTTAGTTTATTTCAACAGTTTTATCTTTTTACCAAATGGAGGTTTCTAAATAAATCAGCTCCAGGACACGTCTTTGTCTGTGTGGTCAGTTTCAACAGCACACCTTTTATTTTAATCATCAGATTTTTATTTGTATGAGTCATTCGTACTAGGAAATATCATCGGAAGAACAGTGATGTGGTAGTGGAGGGAGTCAGTCATCCAAATTGCAGGTAATACACATTGAAAGCTCTTTTTGTGGCAGACTGGGACAAAGTGCCATTTTGTTTTTACATTCATAATGATATAGCTGTAGCGATATACAGAGTAACACTGCTCACTGAACTGAAACCATACAGAAACGGATGTTTTAGACTGAATCCCAGCCTCAGTCTCCGGGCACGTCATGCAAACAGAAATATTTCTTAACATTTATGGCTACTTTATTGAAATGGTTTGTACCACAGTTAATCAGTGCATTACATTTAACAGTTGGTCAAGTAGGCCAACGTGTACAGTCTCAGAGCTGCAGCATCTCTGGCAGGGTTCTTCTTTAATTCGTCTTCCACATGTATTTCTCACAGAAGACCTGATTCTGTTTAAATAAAACACAGAAACAGGATGTGAAACCAGTTGTACAGAATCACAGTCATTTTCCAAACAGCTGCCTTGTGCACAAGAAAAAAGACAACTTTGCTTAAATTGTATGTAGGTTAGTTCTTTTTTTCCTTGCAATCTTATCAGTTTTATTCTGTTGGTAACAAAGACGCCATTATGTTGCTTGTAATAGCAATATTGACATTAGCTCTGACTTTCGGGTCGTGTACCTGACAATACTTGCCTGTATATAAAACTTGGTATTACTAATAACTAAACACAGACGACAATCCTGAATCAGTTACCAAATGATCTACAAAACAGAAGCTTGATGCAGTTAACAGAAAAAACAGTTTCCTGTAGAAGAGGAGCACCTGGCTCATGTTTGATGGCTGTGAAACCTCTCCCTCAGGTGGGAGTAACTTACGCCAAAACAATATATATGTCGTATATTTGCTTTTCTTTTTTCAGATGACGACTGTTCGGCTCTTTACGATAATCACTTAAATTAGAAATGATGAATTCCACCTACACCACACTTCTGAGCAGTTTTCATGTCTTTGCACCAGTAGCTTGGCCCCCAGGTACAAGGATTCTTTCCCAACGGCTCCAGCTTCTTTGCAGAAACGCACAGGTCAACTCTCTGCAGGACAGATGACACAAAAGATCCTGAGAATATGAGCAACACCAGAGGGTGGGGACGACGACATTTATGTAAGCGTCCTGATTTCAACCATGAGGTTTGTCTTGTGCCAATAATTAGAAGTTGGCCACTTTCTGCATGACTACTTGATTCAGAGGAACCCAGTCTAGTGGAACAGCGATACAGTATGATGACTCGCAGATATAAAGGTTTACATTTTCTCCCTTGAGAGAAATTATATATTCCACCTTAAGCTTATTCTTACGTCGCAAACATGAGGAACATCCATCTGGTTTCCCAAAACCCTCAGCAGCTGAGACCCGTAGATTCTGGTGAAAGCGTCACACTGGGAAAAAAAACAAAAAAAAAAACTGTCTGATCCAAGTTGCTCACATTACAAACCTGAACGCTAAAAGCAGTAAACAAGGGAGGGTAGCATTGATTGATTAGTTATGAAGAAACAAATAAATATACATATGTGTGTGTCATGTGTAAAGGCTTAAAGCCTGACCTTGGGGATGGCATTTGGGTGATTGATGCACACAGACTGGAGGAAGGCTGACGTCTGAGGCCGAGTTGAGTTGAGTCCCAGGTGCAAGCGGCTCAGAACAGCCAGCGTTCGGCATGACTCGCAGTCCGAGGGGAGGAGCACCTCTGTGAAGCCAGGAGAGAGCGTAGATCAGGCGTAACCCTTAAATTCTGATCAAGTTTATTAATACCTGCAAGGTGCAAAAACAGGGGGCAAGTAGTTCAGCAGGGCACAATCGCCATGGTAACATGACTGACCCTTCAGTTGTCAAATGATTTCTCAGACAACCTAAAGATTGGGTACTTTGTCCAAACACGAAGTCTGGTGTCAACACGAGACACAGTCTCTGAGATATGATCTCACTTGCTGTTTGGTGTGGTGGAAAATTTTTTGTTTGTTTTTCGAAAGAATCTAAATCCAATCTGTTCATTTTTGTGTCTCAGCATCATCGGGGCCTATTCTTCCTGAAGAATGGAGACGAACCTTCTATAAAATCAAACTTGGATTACTTAGGTTAACAAATTGACACGTCTTGGGTTTGGTTGTTACGAGACAAGAATAATTTGTTTAAGACCATGACATCCACAATTATTAGGCAATATGCAGTATACCGACACAAAGCCATAAAGTTAGAGTTCTAAGTCCAAAATCCAAATCTGGTTCTGATATGTCAGAGCGTTGCAGGCTTACGAGCAGGTTTCCTGTCTGACACCTTTTTTTTCTTTTTAAACTTATTTTGATTTGTGGTGACAGGCTTTCCAAAATTTAAAAAAATCACTTATTTAAACTCAAAACAAGCAATTCGATTATGTTTTCTTTTTTAAGTTTGGGCTCATGGTTCAAAAGTCATGTAAAGGAACTTCCGCTACCATGCTTTAGAGGAGGACACAAAACTTGGAGGAATCAGGAATCGGAGGCCAAATTTGAAAATATACCACCATATGGTTCTGGGTATTCCGTTTGGCAGAACCAAGAAAAGAAAAAACACTTAGGCACACCTTGCTGCTTGACCCATAGATAAAGACGTAACTAACCTGGAACAGGCTGCTCTGCAAACAAACAGAGGTGCAAAAGCATGCAAATCGTATGAGGTGCAGCTGACGATAAAAGGAATTCGACGATCTCTGCGCCATATTTGTCGACAAAGTCATCACACTGGTCCTTGTAGCTTTTAGGCAGAAGCACACAGACCTCTTCAATGAGCTTCTTTAAAGTGTCCTGCAGGGAAAGAGGGCGAGGAGAGTGACTTTTACACCAAGTGAAGGTTGTTATGGATATATGTGTGTCTGGATCAATGGAAACGCGATCCGAGGAAATATTCACCTCAGTCATGTTTTTGGGCAACAGCGTCTCCAGCTTCTTGATGAAGACCAAACAAAGGGAGCAAACTGGGTTGAACAGCTCCTAAAAAGAGGAACAGGTTACACGAGTTTCATACACTTTATCCAGATCAAAGTTTCACTTCTGCCGCCATTTCATATTCAACATCTGCTTTCTCATACTGACTCCGGTCTTGGCAGCACCGAGTGCAGAACTGGACGCGTCTTCGTTGGTGACGCGATGGGAAAGTTTCAGCAGTTTCTCGTCCTTGTGGGAAGCACATAGCCCAAAAACCTCGCAGATCTCCTCTGGTTTCTACAAAAACACATTATCTTTAAAATCAAGTTTCCTCTGAAGGTCGGAGTGACCTAAAAAAAAAAAAAAAAAAAAAAAAAAAAGGGGGTTAAACTCACCAGGTGACCGGGTGTTTGCTGCAGGACTTTCGGCAGGTACATCTTCACCTGTGACTCGCACTCTGATGACTGTTCTCTTGGGAGGCGCTGGCACAAAGCGTGCAAGGTTTCATACACAGTCACCTGAAAGCACAGTAGTGGTGTCTTTTGGCAGGGCTTCATTCGGGGAAACAGGCAAATAGCTTGATGACCCTAAATATATATAGATTTTTTTTTAAAAGTTGAATTTTATTGCCGCTTAAAAATCAGCAATTCCTCTAACTCATTTGCTTAGAAGGGAGAAAAGCCTTTATTAGACAGGTTTGCATTGTTATAACGTTACACAGATCTGGTGTGATGTGGCTGCCAGTTTCCCTGTAAAACAGCTCCACAAACCCAGCTTTGTACTAAAGTAAAAACTGTGCCTTCCCTTACCTTAGTGTCACTGCTGGAAATCATGTTAGCGGACAGACGGATGATCTGGCTGCATTCAGGACAGATGTCCATTGTCTGATATGTAGAAACCGATGTGAGACAACCCGTTTCCAATTTACAGCCATTTGTTCATTAAAAAAACAAAACAAAAGCAAGACTTGTCAGCGTTTTATAATATGGTTTGCAAAGAGTACGAAATATCACTTATGTCACCTAAAGGCTTACCAAAGATTCCTGCCTGATAACTGAGAAAGGGTCAATAATAAATCCGGAGTCTCCTTCAGTGAAAACACACAGAGAAAGACAGCTAAGTACAACACAGAGCAATAAACAGAGATCTGAAACAAATGAACATTTTCAGTAATTGTTAGACTATAGATACACTATTCCAGCAGAGATTGATCACGGGAGAATTAATGGCGACCGGTCAGTTGCCAGTGAGATGCAGACATAGAACCGCTCGTTTTTCTTACCAGGCAACAGAGACACGGCGAAGATCACCAGCAAAACCCCCGAGGATGACATGGTTTGTGGGAGCTCAGGACGGAATGAAGCGCAGATGATTTCCCCTACAAAGACATCAGCGCTGTTGTTTGGGTCGCACCGGAAATCCAGCCCGTCAGTCTCACCCTATTACAACTGTATGTTTGATGCGCAGGCGCTGTTGCCAGAAATGAAAAAGCAACAACAAATGATTCATTCGTGGTGGCCTCCAACTCTATCTGTAGTGTGAAGCAAACACATGTCACGTGGATGATAAATTGCAGAACTCGCATGAATATGAACGTGTGTATGGATGATGCGATCGCATTTTTTTTTATCTGCACCTGTTTAGGGGCAACGCACAAAATGCATTTTTCAGCAAAATAAAAAAAGCTAGTTTGGAAGCAATATGAACCAAACGTAGGTCCTTGTTTTATGGAGGTTTTTCTGTGCCATCACAGTTTGAATACGAATTTGTAATATCGATTTTTTACAGCATCAAAATCAGACTCTGAATTTGAAAAACTAACAGTGGAAAAAAAAATTCAGTGGAAAAAAAATTCAACTTCAAAAAATTCAGTGGAAAAAGAACCAGACTCAACATCCGGGTAAACAGGGAGAAGCAATCGATCCCTGTCTCAATTCATCAGATCAGCTCAATAGATATTGAGTAATGTCTATTACTCAATTTTATTAACACAAATGGCAAATAAAGTAAACTCACTCACCGAAGCACCATCACCCGCGTTGGTGGACATGGCTGATCTGTCCAATGAAGCGTAACTTGATTGGCTGCCGTTGGATGAATTGAGACAGGGATCGATTGCTTCTCCCTGTTTACCCGGATGTTGAGTCTGGTTCTTTTTCCACTGAATTTTTGGAAGCTGAATTTTTTTAAGTTGAATTTTTTTCCAACTGAATTTTTTTTTACACTGTTGGTTTTTCAAATTCAGAGTCTGATTTTGATGCTGTAAAAATTTGATATTAGAAATTCGCATTCAAACTCTGATGGCACAGAATGAAGACCCCTCATAATCCCACTGGCTAATTGGGCTTGGGACGCAAGCTCAGAACTGATCACCCTGCAGCTGGCCGCCTCTGGAGAGGGTGTATAGTGTTGAAGGCCGAAACACCCCATGACCCAGAGGTACACTACTGACGATGCGTAACCGCAAATTCCTTCTCCCCCAAGTTCACCCACCTCCACCAACAATTCCTCAAAAAGCCTCCTCCTCAACTGCCTCGTACACTCAACACCCTTCAAGTCGACTGTTGTGTCACGAGCCTTCATTTCTCCTTCAAGTCCACCATCCGCCATTCACCTATTGTCAACTTAGCATATGTGTTCGCCAGTGGTGTAGTCTACCTTTTTGAGGTGGGTATACTGTATAGTTGGCCAGTCATAGGCCCGTGGTACCAAACTAGGGGTCGGGACTCGGGACCCCTTGGGACCAATAGTAGCCCCTTAATGCACGCCGTACCTCCAGTGGCGCGCTGTTATAGTCATTGAAAAGTTAAGTACCATAGTACTACAATACTATGACATAACACAGGGCTTTTAATAATGCACTACAACTTGGTCATTGCCATTCTGGTAACAGCACATTTATAATGCTGTCTTAACATGTTAAGGGACAAACATGTTTGTGGGGTCGCAGCTTTGCACTTACCTGCCCCTTGCATGCATGAGGGACAGCATAAACTCACTTTGATTGTGTGGACTGTGTGCTGTGTATCTCAGTGGCAATGGGACTCCCTGTGACACTTAATCTTTGTACTCATCCCTCATAGAGCGAGGCCTAACAGAGTGATTGTTTTAAAGCAGCAGAACACCATCACATCTTGAGACAGGTTGTTTATATATATATATATATATATATATATATATATATATATATATATATATATATATATATATATATATATATATATATATATATATATACACACAAGGGCTGTCAGAATTAATTAATTGTAATATATATATGTGTATTACATTAGTTTATATATGTAATATACATAAAAAATATATATATACACACACATCCATTTTAGTTTTCCACCTTCCACTCCTATAGGGGGCGCTGTTGTGCGTTAGAGAATCACCGCTTTCAACTAATACAAAGAAGAAGAGTTTCAATGGGACGTTATTGTCAAACAACTGATAGTGAATCTCTGGGAGATTGACTGACTGCCGCAATTTCCGAATGAATGCTATTCTGAAGTGTTGTCGTTGTATTGTTAAATTATAACAAGGCTTCCATGAGAAGTGGTAGTTGATGAAACGTGGCTGTGCTATTCTAAATGTTAAAAAAAAGAATTTTAGGTGGGTATACTGAGCATTTTAGGTGGGTATACGGAAATCCACCAAAAAAAGAGGTGGGTACGCCGTATACCTGCGTTCAACGTAGACTACACACAGGAATATTTACACCTCATTCGGTGTATTCTGGAAACACGGTTCTGCACTACTCAGGTGTGGGTATAACCCGGTGAAAAATAAACGTGCTATGTTAAATGTGAGCTGACTTGACTGTAATTGCAGCCAGACTAATTCTTAGTATCTTTTAAGGGGAGTAATGATTAGTTAACATGAAGTTTACTATCGTGGAATAACTAGTTGTGTGCTGAGTATCTTTTAAAATACAATTTAAAATTGTAGAAACGCAGAATTAGAAGTAATTAGTAAGTAAAAAAGTACTTTATCACTTTTGTGTGTGACTGGAAGAATTCAAAGTTTACTTAGTGCATGGCTGTATATGTCCTAATTTGCATGCTTGATTAGTAAAATGAAGCTTGCTTACTTTGTTCTATCAGTTTACAGATATTTGCCACTGATATTAAGGGCAATGTGCCATTAAAATATTCTCAGTCATGCTTTTTGCACAGTTCCATTCATAAAATCTAATATTTAAAATAGGGCTGGGCGAGTTAACTCGTTATTATCGCGTTAACTCGCTAATTATTTAACCCCAATAAATATTTTATCGCGCATTAACGCATTTAAAAATAAATAAATAAATAAATAAATAAATATATATATATATATATATATATATATATATGTATATTTATTTATTTTATTATTTTAAAAGTCTGTTGCTGTCTGCTGCGGAACCGGAAAAGAACGTCATTGGCGGATCCACCAAACATGGAGAAGGGTACAGAACTTTTACTTGGCTATTTTCATTTTAAAGCAATACAATGTAACTTCTCAAAAAGCCCATTATGGAGCTCACCCTACAGGCTTGGAGGTAATGTACGGTTACACTGTCGTAAATACAACACCCTTTCGCTTTCACGTTTCACGTTTGTTGACGAACCGGCGAGGAGTCAGAAGGTGCAAGCTATGTCGACCGAGAAGGTAAGAGTAATCAAATGTACCTGGGAGCGTGAGAGGGGTCTATTTGTTTTTGCGGTAGGTGTGTCAGAAAGCAAGTCGAAGTACTTCCACTCAGCTCACGGGCTGCTCCCGGGCCGGTCCAGCAAAGTTACATAGCGCAGTTTTTCCAACTCAGACCCCCGAAGGGCATAGGAGACAGGCCAATCGTAATATTAAAACTCATTCTAGCCGCACAATTTTTTTCAAGCTGTTATTTTAAGGTAGAAATGTTACATAGTATTGCTTTAAAGTTCTTCCAGATGGCGGAGTCGACAGAACCAAAGTCATCTGTAAACACTGCCAAGTTGAATTGTCTTATCACCGTAGTAGTTCCAGTAGCTATACACTACTTTTGGATTAATTTTTGGATTTTGCGTACAAATGCGATTAATCGCGATTAATCAGGGAAATCATGTGATTAATTAGATTAAAAATTTTAATTGTTGCCCAGCCCTAATTTAAAAGTAACTTCCCAATATACTTTATCATGCTTGGACATTGTTTGTGGTGTTCCCCAGGGCTCAGTATTGGGGCCAAAATTGTTTATTTTGTATATAAATGATATATGTAAGGTCTCCAAGAGACTTAACTTTGTATTATTTGCTGATGACACAAACATCTTTGGTACGGGTGAAAATTTACGACAGCTGTTGCTTGAAATTAATCTAGAGTTATGTAAACTGAAAGAGTGGTTTAATATTAACAAGTTGTCGCTAAATTTAGATAAAACCAAGTTTATGTTATTCGGTAAGTGTAAAGAGAAGAGTGATTTACAAATAAAAATTGATAATATGACTGTGGAGAGAGTGACTGAAATCCGGTTTTTGGGAGTATTGATTCAAAATAAGATCTGTTGGAAACCTCATATAAAATATGTCCAATCTAAAATTGTAAGAAGTATTGCAGTTCTTTCTAATGCTAGAAAATATCTAAACTCCTCTGCCCTATATATTCTGTACTGTTCACTTATCTTACCTTATCTAAGTTACTGTGTGGAAGTTTGGGGCAACTCTTACAGAACGTCACTTCAACCATTATGCATATTATAGAAAAGAGCCATTCGTTTAGTTCACAAGGCTGATTTTTATTGTCATACCCACAATCTATTCATCCATTCTTATTTACTGAAACTCACTGATTTGGTAGAGTTTCAAACTGCACAGATTATGTATAAAGTCAGAAACAAAACATTGCCAGAAAATATTCAAAAATTATTTTCTGATAGAGTGGGGGGATATGACTATAGAGAAAACCTCAACTTCAGAACTTTGAAGGCTCGAACAACAATGAAAAGAATGTGCATTTCTGGTGTTGGTGTGAAGATCTGGAATAAACTCGCTAAAGAGCTGAAGCATAGTCCAAGCATGAGATATTTTAAGAAAGGTCTCAAAATGGTTATTATTCAAAGGTATAAGGAAGAACATGGGGGATGATCCTGGCTGGGAATTAAAACTCTATGTATGATTTCAGCAAGTGTGTGCAGGTCTGTGCATGTGTGGGTAAATGTATATAGGTCTGTAAATAGTTGTGTATTATTTTTGTATATAAGCAGATAGGTGTGTATATGGGTGTATGTATGTATATGTGTGTATAGGTGTATGTATATGTGAATATGTATATATGTATGTGTACATATATATATGTGTGTGTATGTAGTACTTTCATCTCTCTGTGAAATATAACTATAATTATTATTTCATGTTGTTAGAAAGGATATTGGAAACTGAAAATAATGTGATAAATTACTACTGGAAAAGGGGTATGATTATATAAGTTATACTTCATCATACTCCTTTTCAGACTCATAATCACCGATGTGATGTGTCTTCAAGAAATTTATTTATAATTTATTATGTACTTTGTGTTTGCTTTGCACAGACCGGTGAAATGTTTTGTCTGAAATAAATTACTATCATCATCATATCATCATCATCATTACAATAGGGAGGGCTGCAAGGTGGTGTGGTGGTTTAGCACTGTCGGGTTCCTGTTTGCACGTTCTCCCCATGTGTGCGGGGGTTCTCTCCAGGCACTCTGGCTTTCTCCCATGATGCAACCCCCCCCCCCCCCCCCCCCCTCTTTCAGTGATGCATAAACAGGGTTTACATGGTGCTGCCAGTATTTATTAATGTCATTTAACCTAAATTTCTAAGAGGTTTTTTTATGCATCTACAATGAATTATGAGCTTAGAAGACGACTTTGTTCTCTATTGAACCAGCTTGAAATAAATTGTATATTTACAGTATTCTGCAAAATGATAGCTAAATCTTTGAGAAAAGACTATGAAGACGCTGGTGGTACAGGTAAACCCAGGTGTACTTTGTTGTCCCATCTGTCAGAACTGTCCCAATCAGCTCTGTGTTATTCATCAGACTGAACAAACCTCAGACCAATCTCAAGTCTACGCTGAATGATTGCTGTACTTTGTTAAATGTCTTCTTGAACTCGAATGAAACAGCGCCTGTGTCACATGCGGGATCTTTGCATGCTATCAGATAAAACCATTCCCTTGATAACACTTTACTTGGTTGAACAAGGAAGCATTTTTATTCTTGGTTGCAATTTTGTGTCATTAACATTTAATCGGAGAGATGATTTGGTAATCATGATACAGCTGTGTGCATTATGAGTGGTAAAGCTGATCTTGTGCTTTCAGGAAGGCTTCTTGCTGCATTCTAAAGCATCCTGATAAACAAGTAGCTGTCTTGGGGAAAGCTGCTACTGGCGTATGTGATAGAAATTAACTATAAACCTGTATCTTGCTATTAATATTTTAATATTTTCTTATATTAAGACTTTTTTAATTCAGTGTTTACTGTTTACTTTTCTTTTTACTGTGTTGTTAGGGAGACCGAGAGTCACGAAATTTCCAATCCGAATATGTCTGAGTATGTATTACAGAATTGTCAATAAAGCTGACTTTGAATTTGACTTTAGAAAAATATTTCTCACTTATAATATATACGTCATCCTAACATTATCACAATGTAAACAGCACAAACGTGCAGCCCTGCCTAATTCCCATCATTGTGCCAGAAAACCAAACTAGCAGGTTGTCAGTCATGCAACAGATTCTATGTACAGGAAAGAGTTTACAGGAGAAATCAGAAAGGACCAAGTATGAGGAAACACTGCAGACTTTCCTGTTCCATTTGCATTCCATTACCTTAGAAAAGCACCCACACAAGACAGCCCAGACACTGATGAAGCTGTGATGGCATGCACGCAATCACACACCTGAGCTTTTCTGAACTATTCCTGAACTATGGTTGTAAAAAAGAGATACCCAGTGATTCTACTGTCGCTCTCTTTAGAGAAGCCCTATCTGTCACTGTAAGTGAAAATACTGACTTAATTTCTGTAAATCTGGACTTATTACAACATTAGACTGTTTTTTTATTAACAATATGTTTATTGTTTTTAGAAAGAACATACAGTCACAGGGACACAACATTAAACTGTTACTACTAAACAGCGCTGTGTGCACATGATCCAGCGGCAGGGCTGACCAAACAATAATGCACAATATCTGCATTATTGAGCACTCCTCCAGTACCGCAGTCTGAACAGGAAGAGAAGATTTTTCCTCTTAAAAAAAAGATTTCACCCTGTTTGCCACAGTAGAGATACTGAAAAGATTCTCACACCTAAAAAATAATCTGTGCTCCTTCTAGCTGCTAACAGTGCTGAATCAGCCCGTCTTTAAAAAAAAAAAAGATAACGCTCGTGCTCATCACAGTGACTTTACGTCAGCTCAACAAAAAGGAAAAAAAAAAGCAGCATGGTGATCTTTTTAATGTTTTTTACATTCAGGGAGACTGAGATTTTAGTGACTTATCAGTTATTTTATTTCTATACTAGAAAAAACATTTAGCTTCAATTAGAAAAAAAGACTTGATATAGTACTTTCAGTCATTTCTGACACATTTCAGGAATGGAGTACCCTAAAGATAGTTTTTTAAAATTTTTTATCAGCAAGTAAATCACAACTTTGGCAAATTTTGAATAGGCTTTCATGTCAATCACAAATAGCACAATGGCTTTACATGGTTTTAATGGCAATTCAGGCATTAGTTTAGGCCGAATAGGAGTTTAGGGGCACTTGGATTTTACTGAAGTGATTGTCAATTGTTGTTGTTGATTGGCTTATTACTGTGAGGGCAAGGATTATACGATAACTATCAAAACATAAACGCTGTCCTGTGGTGGCCCTTGAGGGTCAATTACCATTTGCTTCCTGTACGTGCTCCAAAAACATTGTTGTCAGAAACGACCTTGCTCATCATGATAATGCTAATGACCATGTCATCAAATGACTGCAGCCAAGGGTTGCTGCTCATAAAAGACCAAGAACCCAATGTTTGAGAATGGTTTAGACACCCAAATTTTTCACATAATCAACAGCAAAGTCAGCATTTTGTCACCTTTAAAACATGGTCAAAGTTCTTCATTATTCATGAATTAATTCATGTTTTTATCACAAGTAAGGCAAGGCAAGGCAATTTTATTTATAGAGCACAATTCATACACAGGGCAATTCAAAGTGCTTCACAGCTACATAAAATCACAAGAAGGCAATAAAACCATTAAATTGAAATAAAAAATAAAAATAAAATAAAAATAATATAATAAAAACCCATTAAAATAATCATTAATTAATTAAAAAGTGAAGAGTGCAGATAAAATACTTTCAGGTGTCATATGCACAGCTAAATAGAACTGTTTTCAGCCTGGATTTAAACAATGTCAGAGTTGAGGCCTGTCTCACATCTTCTGGAAGACTGTTCCAGATTTTAGGGGCATAAAACTGAAACGCAGCCTCACCTTGTTTAGTCCTGACTCTGGGCACCAGCAGGAGATCCCTCCCTGAGGTTCTCAGAGCCCGAGTTGGTTCATATGGCTTTAACATGTCAGAGATGTACTTTGGCGCTTGACCATGAAGAGATTTGTACACAAGCAGAGCTGTTTTAAAGTCTATTCTCTGAGCGACAGGAAGCCAGTGCAGAGACCTGAGCACTGGACTAATATGGTCGTATTTCCTGGTTCTAGTCAGGACTCGAGCAGCAGCGTTCTGGATGTACTACAGCTGTCTTAAGCCTGATTCTTACTCGGCGTAACCGCGCAACTGTTCTGGCTCGAGAACCATTAATGACGTCATCGAAAGCGCCAGCCCCTTCACAGTTCCTTCAGCTCATAAGCGCAGTTTGCGCCGAGTATGCGTCACATTTGCAGTTCTCTCCAGACCAGCGGAGAGGAAACAAGCTGAAGAACCGGACGAAGAAAAGCATACGAAGAAAGCATACACAATGCCACCTGTGGTGTCACGTCAGCAGAGGCTGGCACATCTGATGCGGATGCGGAATGAATTTACTCTGGGTGTAGAACTGTATATGTATCTCAGAGCTAAGCGGCTGCGGCAAAAACAGAATGCACGGATGCATTTCCATGTTTTCTTCACCTCCACCACCGACTGCCCCAGATGCCTGCCGATTTCCCCCCAGGAATTCGACACTGCCGTGTTGTCCCAGTGTAACTTCATAGACGTGTCGTACAGATGTTTGTAGAGGCGCACCCTCTCGGTCACCGCGGTCTCTGCAGTGTTCATGTTTCCTTTCTCTTGGTCAGCTGTTTCCGGTTGAGCTCGCGCGAAGTCAGAAAAAAAGACCTTGCGACGCGCACAGAACTTGCGCAATGTATCTACAGGTCCGTGTTCTCCTGCCGTCAGTGACACGTAGATCTGAGTGTCATCTGCATAGTTGTGGTAGGACACATTATAGTTGCGTATTAGCTGGCCTAGTGGAAGCATGTACAGATTGAACAATACGGGTCCCAGGATTGACCCCTGGGGAACCCCACAAGTCATAGCCATTTGGTCTGAGACACAGTTACCAATTTCAACAAAATATTTCCTGTCCTCCAGATAGGACTTGAACCAGTTTAAAGCACGCCCAGAGATTCCCACCCAGTCTTCTAACCTCTGTAATAAGATCGCATGGTCAACTGTGTCAAAGGCAGCACTCAGGTCCAGCAGAACTAAGACAGTGACTTTACTTGCATCTGTGTTCAGGCGGATGTCATTTGTCACCTTGATCAGATCTGTCTCAGTGCTGTGGTGGGGCCTAAAGCCTGATTGGAAAGTATCAAAAGCATTGTTAGTCAGGAGAAAGTCACTAAGCTGTTGGTATACAACTTTTTCTAGGACTTTGCCTAAGAATGGCAGGTTTGATATGGGCCGGTAGTTGTTCAGTACTGTGGCATCAAGATTGCTCTTCTTTAGAAGAGGCTTCATGACAGCGGTTTTTAAGGCCTTTGGAAATGTTCCAGTCTGGAGTGAGATATTGACTAGATGAGCGAGTTGTGGTAACAAACTGCTCAGCACAGACTTTAGGAATCTAGTGGGCAACTCATCAAGGCAGCACGTTGATGAACTCAGACTGCAGATGGTCTCTTCGACTGTTTTGTCAGTAACAGGTGTGAAATGTGTCAGCTCTAGGTGTCTAGCTGGCTGCAGAGTAGTTATTTGTGTTGTGGAAATTATTGCATTTTTAATGCCTTGAACTTTGTCATTAAAGAATGTTGCAAACTCATTACACTTAGATGTAGAAATGAGTTCTAAAGGCAGTGAAACTGGAGGGTTTGTTAATCTGTTTACTGTAGCAAACAGGACACGAGAGTTGTTACTGCAGTTTTTGATGATTTCAGAAAAATAACTCTCCCTTGTTCTACGCAAAGTCTGGTTGAACACACATAGCTTTTCTTTATAAGTCTCATAATGAACCTAGAGCTTTGACTTGCGCCATTTCCGTTCGGCTCTCCGGCACTCCCTTTTCTGTGCCCTGACCGACTCTTCTTTCCTCCATGGCGCCCTTTGCCTACTTTTAACCATTCTAACCTTGACAGGAGCAATGGTATCCAAAACATTTAAGAGACTTGATGTGTAAGAGTTGAACAGATCATCAACATCAGAACACAGGGTGTTCTCAAACCTAATCATTTCCATAAACTGTGTCCCTGTTCTGTCATTTATGAGTCTTCCCCGAACAACTGCAGACCCAGCTGCTGATTTGGGTAAAGTAGATAGGTCGAAGAAAACACAAAAATGATCAGATAAAGCAACATCGACGACATTCACGTTTGAAATAACAACACCCCTTGAAATGAGCACATCTAAAGTGTGCCCTCTGTTGTGGGTGGGCTTAGTCACATGCTGAGTTAGACCAAACATTTCAAGGACAGCAGTGAGCTCTTTAGCTTCCTTGTTATGCGCTACGTCCACATGCACATTCAAGTCCCCTGTTATGACTAAACAGTCAAAAGCAGTGCACACAATTGAAAGTAGTTCAGTAAAATCATCAATAAAACAATTCTGTGGTGGTTTATAAATGGTGATATAAAGTATGGAAGATTGTTTTATCTCCATTTTGAATGACACATACTCAAATGATGAAAAAAACCCAAATGACAACTTGTGGGTGGGTATATTGTCCCTGAACACGGCACAAACACCCCCACCCCTCCGGTTTTCTCGTTTCTCAGAAACAAAATTGAAGTGAGGTGGACTAGACTCAATCAGGACTGCAAGTAAACGGATGAGTAAGCATACGTTTCCTAAATGCTTAAAGCCTAAAGCTGTGTAATTTAGTCTAAGAGGTCGCTTAGATCAGTGAGCAGTGAACTGATAGTGGCATCAAGCTCCAAATTGATCACTGTTTACTGCCAAAAATTGTTTTCTAAACCATGACAAGGAACCATATTGCAGTTTCCCACTGAGAAAAATGACTACTTTTGCTCTTTTCTCTTATTTCTAAATGTTTTAATTTCTTGCCTTTTCATTGCTCTCATCTCCTGTGTTATTTTAACTCCAATGCTGCTGTTTTAGCTTCAAACTGAGTTTTTTTTAAATTCAGTTAATGTTAATGTTAACCTTTACAGCACGTTGAATCAAGTTGCATGTATAAAATGTGTTTTAAAAATTAAACTGCTGTGTCCAGAGTGAGCACTGTCTACATTTTGCACTGCACTGAAATCAATGTAACACATTTTTACAAATCACATAGCAAGAGAATGAAAACGTTAACTCCCCCTAACATGTACAAACTATTAAAGGAGTAAATTCCTCACCACATTCCATTGTAAGACGACCAAAGTTGACTGTCAGCGAAGAGACACACCTGGCAAACTAGTAAGTCACTTTTCCGGTTTAGAGTTTCCAATTACATGATGCATGCTTACCACAACCAAAGTGATCCTTTAAATACAATATTCAATTCACCTGAAGGCTCAGACAGCCTGCAACAAAACTTTTCTTTTTTTGCTTTTTACAAGCACGTTTCCATTTTTCAAAAAAAAAAAAATGTGAGACTTAAACCAAACAAGTAAGCCGCCAGATGGCTGATAGGTACGGAAGAGTATTAGGGCCAGGCATAAGAAAAAATATTTATATTTTGCCTGTCGAGAATAAAGTCAACATGTCGAGAATAAAGTCAAATAAAGTCTCGACATATCGACTTTATTCTCGACATGTTGACTTTAATCTCGACAGGCAAAATATAATTATTTTTTCTTATGCCTGGCCCTAATACTCTTCCGTAGATAGGAGATATCTATGACAAGATATCTTCAAATGTCAAACTGGTTCAAATTGCACTACACCCTATTTTGGGCATTATTTTGGTTGATTTGCTTTCCTCAAAAGCCTGACGTGCAAAAGGGAACAATGCAGTTACTGACGATGAAAAAGTTCCATCCACCAGATTTAGCAGCGAATTGGAGAAGAAATTGTATTTAGCAGAAGGCCCTTAAAACAAATAGATAAAAGCTTCACGTTGAGTCGTTGTCAGAATCTGGGACACGTCCTGCTGCATTATGGAACTGGTGCAGTTATTGTTGCTGTAAAACTGAGATACAATCAGAGAGCAGGGGCGAAAAATAGGCAGGGCAAAAAAATACAAGAGAGGTTTTACAAAAAGAGATGGCTGAAATATCTTTTCATCTGACATTTTTTTTATATCAATTCACTTCTTTCTCTTAAAAAACAATTTTATTGATAATGTGCAGCATCATGAAAATCACAAATTACTAAAAAATCTGCTTCTTTTCACTTAAAATCTGTATTACTGCAAACTGCTTAAAGGGATAGTTCGCCTCTTTTGACATGAAGCTGTATGACATCCCATAGTAGCAGTGTCATGCTTCAACATTGACTTACCCCCTACTGCGTCCTGTGAGTCGAGTTCCGGCCTCGTTTTGGTGTTGACGAAGGTAGTCCGGCTAGTTGGCTGGGGATACAAAAATAAAGAGTTTTGCTTCTCAAAACAATATGAGTTCAAAGGAGTAATAAATTTGCATCACAAAACCGTTGTCTGGGAAAAAGTCAGACCTCACAATCGTTTGGCGCTATTTTCTCTCCCTTCGTATCACTGCACGCTGCCGCCTGCCGACAGCTGCGCACATTTTCATCACCTTTTTCATGGTGTTTACATCATGGATGTATTATATTAGGTTTACATTCTCGGATGTCGACCGCTGTGACGCGAGAGAGTTAAGGCCTCGGTATGCTTCTCCGTCGCTATCCGTCAATCCGACTCCGTGGTCACTAAACCTTTCGAAGTTCTCCGTCGGGATGTCG
Organism: Odontesthes bonariensis; assembly: GCF_027942865.1. Lineage (NCBI taxonomy): Eukaryota > Metazoa > Chordata > Actinopteri > Atheriniformes > Atherinopsidae > Odontesthes > Odontesthes bonariensis. The sequence continues at coordinate 22,315,650 of NC_134511.1, forward strand.
GATACGCAAGGCAGTTCACTTCCCGATCAGTAGGCGTCGCTACGTTAGACGACCTAATCTCGCAACGTCTATCGTGAAAGTCGTTGATTGATTGTTAACCTTTCGGCTCTGTTCCACTCCTCACAGTGAACGATGGCGACCGAAAGAGAAAGACTGTTGTTGGAGTTGGAGCTTGTTGAAATTGAAATGCAAATAATTTTGACCAAATGTTGACCGGCACACAGTAAACTCTTTCAAAAATTGCGGTGTTGTTGTTCTGAGAGGAAGGAGCTAAACCGGAAAAGTGATTCCGGAAATTATGTTGTTAGGCGACCAATCGAAACCCTTGCGGTCTCCGCGAGTCTCCGTCGCCTAGACGGATAGATAGGAATTTTGGCCGACGCACGCAAGCATCGGAAAGCGTCTCCGGGAGGGTCTCTGTCGCTCTCCGTAGACGACCATAAATCAGGCTTTGGCTAGTGAAAAGTATATTGCGCGCAGTGATACGAAGGGAGAGAAAATAGCACCAAGCGATTGTGAGGTCTGACTTTTTCCTGGACAACGATTTTGTGATGCAAATGTATTCCTCCTTTGAACGCATATTGTTTTGAGAAGGAAAACGCTTTATTTTTGTGACCCCAGCCAACTAGCCGGACTACCTTCGTCAACACCAAAACGATCGGCTCACAGGACGCAGCAGGGGGTAAGTCAATGTTGATGCACAATATTGCTAGTATGGGATGTCATACAGCTTCATGTCAAAAGAGGCGAACTATCCCTTTAAGCAGAAAGAACCATAGGACATTAAGGTATCTTAAGAATATGACTGGAAACTGACTGTAAGACGGAAGCTGTTGTGATGATTAAACTTAAATGATCCTTTAAGTGAGTTGTCAGAACATAAAGGAAGTAAATTAGCTGACATCATACCTTACAGTAAATAAGATAATGATGATCATACCTGCCTCTGATGCCTGACGTGACAACAGGACATTGCTGAAAGTTATTCACTTTTTACCGTCAACCTTCAATTAACTCATGTCATCCAGATTCTTTCCTTAATTCCTTTTGGTCAGATACTCAATGTGGGCACACCCATACTTGGACCAGTCAGCCTGCATTCCAGCCTGAAAAGACCTGATCCTAACATGAAAGAGAAACTTCAGCTGCACAAGACAGATACGATTATGTTTAATAGATATCTGACACTGTTGTGGAGAAATTAGAGTCGAATCCCGCGTCGGTCAGCCGTCCATTGGGGAGTTTATTGAACAAACTGTCACAGCAAATATGCATACAGAATGTACAAAATGTCCGACGAGCTCATCTTGTGACACCCTTTTATACCGTTTTATCATAACAAGTGTACGTGGCCCTCTCTGGAGGCGCCTAGCTTTCGCCGTTTATCATAAACACGCTCATTCTAACTATCAACAATATTCATATGAACCAGTCAACAAGGCCCAGGATGTCACTAGGCCAGAAGTCATGAGCATGTCATGACATCCTTCTCCCACAACACTCCTATCTTTCCTGACAGTGAGACTGATTAAAACTGGGTAAGCACATTTTTAAACGAGTAATCTTAGTAGTGTTGGCATTAGAATGATCATTTTGTGAACACAAACACATGTAAAAGGTAAAAGGTCCATGCAGGGCAGACAGGGTCGGCTTTCCAAACTGTGCAGCCATCCCATCCATCCATTTTTTATACCCCATTTGATCCAATTCAGGTTTGCGATGGGGGCTGGAGCCTATCTCAGCTGTCACTGTGCGAGAGGTGGAGTACACCCAGGACAGGTTACCAGTCCATCACAGGCCACACAGAGACAGACGAGACAAACCAACATGCACACTCACACTCACTCCTAGGGTCAATTCAGAGGCACCAATTAACCTCCCATGCACGTTTTTTGACGGAAGGAGGAAGCTGGGGTACCTGGAGAGAACCACAGCTGCAGCCACAGCTTGTCTAATGTTTGGCTGCTGGACTTTGTAGCACATACAAATAAGCTGACTGATAAATTAAGCTGCAGGACAAATAGTGACTCTTTGCTACAAACCAAGCAGCATACAGAAGAATTTGCGATTGATCCGAGACGGTGATTTAATTTTGTTGTCAACATCAGAGGCAGCAGATGAAAGAAGAAAATACAAGAGCAGTATTTTAATTTCATGTTGACATTTATTCAGTCAATTATTCACTCATTTTCTTTCTTTCACATTGGAAAGAATAAAGGTGGGGAAAAATAAAAAGTTTTTTTTGCATTTGCATTTGCCAACATTTATTAGACTCTATTGTCATCTCATGAGGAAATTAGGTAATTCAATAAAAAAAAAAACAATTCTCTGCTCCACACAAAAGAAGCAAACAATCATCACTTCGTTAATTTGCAAGAAAGAATATGATCTCCAAACAACTCTCAGCGTCACCCATTTTTCCTGCGAATGATGTTTCCTCTATTTCACCGACAGACGAAGCTCTGTCAAATTCAAGCACTGTGACCTGAGTTTGTGAAGGAAAGAAAAGTTTTTCTAAAACTTTCCAAAATGATTGATTTAAGCAGCATATGTTTTCATTAAATCTTTTGATCTGTATATAGATATAAGAAGAATTACAGTACATGTTTAAGGAACCAGGAAAGAAATAGTTTTGACGGGTGAGTGCCACTGACTGCATGTGATGATGGCACATTCCTCATTATTTCCTGATCTACTGCACTTGTTTTTCTAACAACAGATTTATGACTTTTCACCTTTACAAGAAGCAGAAAAAGAATTAAAAGTGTGAAAAAGAAAGTAACACAAACAAAGCAAAGTTTTTTTTATTACGATATCGCTTTCCCAAATCTAGAAATGTTTTTTTTTTTAAATTAACATCAATGTAAATTACTACAAAAACATTGTTACATATGAACAGCGCAGACCCATAATCAATAGCACATCTTTGCAGAACTTTTCGGGACCCACAACAACGAGACTCAAACATTATTATTCTGTTCTTCTTCATGCTTTCATCATTATTCTACAAGAAAGACAGTTTTTTTATTTATCTTTTTTCAATCACTACCTTGTCATGCTGCCAATCATATACCGCAGCATTTACAAGCTTTAATGACTGCCAGTCATCCGCACATTGTTTCCTAACATTTCTATTTTAGGCTTTCAGGAAATCTTTTCACACACCACAAAGAGGAGGCGGAAAAAATAATGATCACTGACTTACACTAAATCCTCGGGCAAATATTCATTCATTCATTAAAGCCTTTGTTTGATAAAGCCAAAAACAACAAGTAGCTGACTAACTCTTTGAGTACGAAGACGGTTTTTCCTGTGAATCTTTTGGTGACTCTGAGTAATTACTCTACTTTGGTTTAAAACAAGGTATATTTATTTTCAATGGCCCCTCTAAACAGAAAAAAAACATTAAAATGCTTTTCACAACACACGAAAGACATTAGGACAAGACACACAACTCTAAAAAATAATTTAACTGAAGAAATGGGAGAATTTTATCAAACCGTTCACTATAAACAGCGGCCTAACTGTCACCATTAAAAACATTACAAAAATACAACTGATGTGTGACTGAGAGCAGTATGTGTATATTGAAATTAGTGAGTTTAGATCAAAGTCATGGCTGACACATGAATTTAAAGAATAGTGTACATTTGTGTCTTTAAACGATTAATGTTGAATTGGTCTAGTCAAAGTGCAGCCCTTTACCCACAATGAGGTACATCTGATGTGGCCTCCCCAGTTCAGTTCTTCATAGAATATTGGAGAAGGAGCACAGGGAGCCTTCAGCGTCTCACACTGGATTACCAGCCATTTACCTGTCTAACAGCCACTCTGCACCCCCACCATCTCTCTCTGTCTGGAGTTCAGCCGTTCAAAACCTCCAAAGGAAACTAAGCCTGATCAGATTCTCCTTTGGCGCAGCAGTTCGGATCCACTTGCTTGTTTCTGCACTATCTTCCCCTTTTGTAAAACAATTCCTTTTTACCCATCTCGTCTCTGGAGTTGTGTCTCTGTATTTTGGGTCCTGTCATGCAGCAATTCATAAGAAGTGGACACTAACAAAAGTATTCAGTCGTATACTGCTAATGGATTTAAGGTAAACAAAAGAAACTTGTGCTAAAGAAAAAATGGACAATACTCAGTGAATAATTCCCTATACTCCCTATATAGATCAATGAGCAGAGCTGACCAACATGTCATTGGGGTCATCAGGTGGGAACCTCCTTTCATCAGTGTTTCGTCTAGTTGGGTCCACAACACCTCCAGGAGGCTAGACAATGATCACTGGCGTCCCAGAGTCACCCCCCTAATGCCATCTTTTTTTTTCTTTCTTTACCCCAGCCTCTCACCAACTGCACACCAGTCACAGCGGGGTGGGGATACAAACCCTGGTTCGGGTAGGGGGTAATGACAGTATAGAGGGTGCCAGAAGTGGAGGCAGGACAAGACACACTAGCAAATTCAGACAAATTCACATAAACAGTCCTACAATCACTAAAAATGCCAGCAAAAACAAAGCCATACAAGCCAACTTACCTAAAATGGCCGCCTGGTTTAAAAAGGCTCACATGGGCCACACCCTACACTTAAATATCCTTAGATATTTCTTCACATAAAGTAGCAAAAAGTAGTATATGCAATCAGATAGAAAATGTAAGGAGGCAACCTGAATTGAGAGAAATACAATCCATTTGTTTTGAAACCTGTCCGAACAGGGGCACGGGATGTGTGTTGTCACGGAAACCACAAAAGTGCTCAATAATACACTGACTCAATAATACACTGACACGGCTAATGGATCAAACTTGAACTTGAGGGCAGCAGATGCATTTTTGCAGCTGTCCTTAATCATTTGTCAGAAAATTCTACAGACTTAAGTGTTTTTGTGCATTTGGTTATTTAAACAGTATACTTATATGGCAGGGCTCTATTAGTCTTTGTTTAGGAGAGGACATGGTTTGTGTGCATACATATGTGCATACATATAGGTATGCATGAAATAGTGTTTTTAGACAGTTTTTGTGTGATTCAGAAAGAGAAATAAATGTATAAAAGTGTGTTCATATGATTTTATGAATACTTTAAACTGCGTTTTGTGTTAAAGATCTTCAGTGACATAAGATAAGTCTCAGCTCTCCACACAATATAACCACTCGCCCCACTGCTGCGGAGGAATTTCTCAATGGACTTTTTGGCACACATGTCCTTTATTTGAAAGTTGCTTGAGAGGAAATGGAGGCAGAGAGAGAACAAGAGAGAGAGAGAGACGGGATAATATGCAAAAAAGAGCTCATGAAGGGACTCATACTAAGGCTAGCTGCATGTACATGGGACAGTTGTTCATCCAGTTGAGCTACCTGATGCCCCACTGCCACTTATTGTTATATGCATAAGTCAGTGAAACTAATCAACAGCTCTCTGGGAATGTGTCAAAAGCACTTAAAGGATAAGACCGTTTTTTTGACATTGGGCCCTTGATTTCACATTATAGCATGATGTTCTACTCACCCCTGCTTGTTGTTTGTCATTTGGAGCTGTTCCGAAGATATTCGCGAGGCGTCTGGCTGCTCTCTTGAGATATTCGGCCATGAAACGGTTTCCTATGGGCAAGCTCATACAGGCACAAACTATGCTGTTTATAATTTATTAATTACTCTACACTAGAACTGATAACGTGGAGGTGCGTCGCTTACTTAAAAAAATCCGGGTTATTGTAATTTTGATTTTTTTGTCGTAAAGTGGGTGTTACTGACGTCATCGTCGTGCTACTGCCACAGGCAGCCCACAGACCTGCTGCCTATTTATTCATTCGGCTAAAATTCAAAATTAGTAACCCGGATTTTTTTAAGTAAGCGACGCACCTCCACGTTATCAGTGCTGGTGTAGAGTAATTAATAAATTATAAACAGCATAGTTTGTACCTGTATAAGCTTGCCCATAGGAAACCGTTTCATGGCCGAATATCTCAAGAGAGCAGCCAGACGCCTCGCGAATATCTTCGGAACAGCTCCAAATGACCAACAACAAGCAGGGGTGAGTAGAACATCATGTTATAATGTGAAATCAAGGGCCCAATGTCAAAAAACCGGTCTTATCCTTTAATCACTGTTGCGCATCTAAAAGCAGTTATTTGAATTTTATGTGTGGGCAGTTTTCATTCATAGCTGATTTCTATTCCCTGTCTGTGCCATTAATATCTGATCTGAATTTGCAGATGTTTGCTAATTTATTACTCAATCTTGACAAGTTTCACCTGCAAGCAGCGTTCACAAAAACAGGTGTGGCAGTTTTCAAGTTGACAAATGGGGTAACCAGACAGAATACAAATAAAAGAGTGTCTACTACAAATTACCCTGCCCGTAAACTTTCCTCGCAGTTCGCTATCTTCATCTTTAACGTTGTTTCAAGAAGTTGAAAAACATGACAGGACTGCAGGAATTCCGATATCCTCTCTGGAAAATGACGTCAACAAAGTCAAAGGAAGGTACATGGTGTGGGTGGAGTGCACAGGTGCAAAACAATGAGAAAGATGAACTACTTTTATTTTCTTTCTTTGCCTTGCAAATACAACATGTTCGTTGACACGTGTCACCTGCTGACTCATTCCTGAATGTAAAAATTTCTCTCCTGTCATTCACTCTTCCAGTGAAGGTTTTAACTGATAGCCTTGCCCTTGACGTCACTTGTATTAAGAAAAGACAAGCAAGCATCTAAAGCACAAATACACACACACTGAATGCCAACTGCTGCCTTGCATCTAAACTAATTCCCAGAAAGATCCCATCTTTTGGTGGGCACTCAGATGAGTGTATTCCCTTTATCTGGTGACCACCGGCTTGTGTTCCTGCTGGTCATCAGTAGATAAACACTCTCACTTCCTTCAATAATGTGGGGCCAATTGCTTTAAAGCTGATGCTGCCTCTCTACAGATGTAAGCCTGTTGAGGGTCAACACAGGATATGATAATTGACTATGAGCTCCTGCCCCTCACCAACAGGAGCCCAAGCACATGATGACAGTCATACTGATGAGGTGCTCTGCTTTTTTTGCTGGAGAAGGGCTTTAAAATGTTCAAGCTTAGTAGCACAACATCTGATGCATTTGGTGACTGGATCTAAGGTGAGATCAGCTATCTTATTAGTCATTTTATACATCACACTTAACTAAGTTTACAGTTGTTTTTGTTGAGTTGCCTTATAATTCTCTGTGACTCGTTATTAGTCAAACAATAGCATAAGCAGTGATGATTCAAAATTAGAGACATACAAACCTAAAGTGAGTCTTAACATAGTCTAAATCCAACTGTTCCCCTGTCTTGTGCTCCTCAGGCAGGAACCAAATCCTGTGCTGAGTCACCTGGTCAGCAGCGTGATCACTCAACTGGATGAGAGATGAGCTGAAGCCTCCCTGGTATTGCTTTGATTAATTCAATCTTACTCCCCATCTCCAACTTTTCCTCTGCATTTGACTTTGTTGAGCTTGAATTCGTAGGTGCCGTGATTAACAGGTTTGAACTTGAATGTGTTACTAGATGCAGACCCCAACAAAGAAATAGGCAAGGAGTTGAGGTGCTCGGGCAGAATCCAGTGAGTCTTGGTCATCGCGCCAGAATCTAAAGAGTGCAGATACTGTCACAGTCTGAGGTTTTTTTGTCCAAGAATACAACAGGGGTGTGGTAGAATTGGGGTTTAGAAAACAAGGTGGGTAAATGTAATGTCTGGTGGAGTCTTGAAGTCTGAACCCACTCTTTATAGGAGGAGACGAGTGAAGATGACGAGGCTGATCACCTGGAGCAGCTTCTGTAATGAAGCAAGATTGTTCAAGAATAATGTTATGGAGGACCTTGAAGCAGGGACTGTGACATCCGTGGTGTTCAAGTTTCAAACATCCCAATGCAAAGGAACATGAGCAGTCCAAATAATCTGCTCTATTCAGTTTAATGACGTCTTTAATTCAGATGGAAGGAAAATGGGGTCATATCTTTCTGTACCACCATTTAGTAAGAAAGCATATATTGTAATTTTTTGGTTTCATCATTGTGATTTATTTTGATTATGCTCATTTTCTTCATTTTGAATTGATTTATATTTTTTTATTTTTATGATTACAACTAACTATTACAACTAATCAATGTTGTTTTTCTGCTGTTTTTGTAATTACTTAAGAACTACACAAGTTTTTTAAATGCAAGGTTTCATTAAGGGCAAAATCACATGTTATTCTCTGACCTAACGCTGATCTTGATATAGATTGGAGCTCTAGCCATTATGAACATAATGTTCGTTCTTCAAATTATGAGAAAATTTGTTTAAAAGGTATCATTTATTAGCTCTATACAATACTCTAGTTGAAGAACTGTGAGCTGGAAAATTGTCCATCAGATCTCCAGCTATTTGCCACGGATGTACCTTTAATCCAAAGAACAAAACAATGATAATAATAATAAAATAAACCTGTTCAACTATTAGCGCGCACACACCCAAACACGCACACGCACACACTTCAGCAACAGGAACCAACGGAAAAAAGGAAAAAAACCAACGAGCATTTTCTCCCTTCAGCTTACTGGCATTTATTTAGATGTCTATCTTTTAAAAGTATGCACAAAGTATAAAACTGTGCAACAACGTACCACTATGCAATATGTGATCAATGTTAATTAAGTAAAGCAACTTTAAATCCTTCACGATGCCATTCTGAAGGCACAATGTGACATAGTTGTCTGTTGTGGGTTTAACCTTGAACATGTTTACAGACAGCAGGAAAACAGCGTTGCAAATGAAAACAAGAATGTTTCCTTTCCACTGCATTATTCCAACAACAGTGACACAGCCCGGGTTTCATACAGAGACTGCGTGACATCGAAAACCTTGGACCTTTTCCCCTGTAATAAACGATCGTCTCTTCGGCCAACACTCAACTGGTTCGGGGGGGCTACAACAGGCTCAGGATTTGATTTATTTACCACGTATTTACCTTCTAACACTGACCCCACGGATAATTCTACTGTAGTTTCGTTACTTAAAGCTTCTGGGCTTCACCTAAATTTCATGCTGAGACTGAATTAAAAAAAAAAGTATCCTCAGAGGCAAATTGTGAAAAATTGGAATGACTGATGGTAAACCGAACAAACAAACAAACGAATAAAAAGACAGATTCGATTAATCTTTTTCAACACTTGTTGCAGTGAAGCTGAAGAGCCCTCTGACTGAAGACACCCTGCTCATGTTAGATTGTAAGCTGTGTTGTCCATAATGTCACATTCTTATAAACATTCTTCTCAGGAGATCCAGAGCAGTCCCCAGCAAAGAGCCATCCGTCTTTATCAATTAAATTCACATCACGTGTTGCATTACCGAGCTGAAGCTTCAATGAAGCGTGAACGAAACAAAGTCACACTAATGTTAAGTCGCTCCTGCTGGGGTAATTAGCCCACACCGCGGGACGCTTCGGGGATATAACTGATGCGTTTAAAATGCTCTGAGGTGGAAGCCAGTTGTCATTTGTCGTGTTTCTATTACGCAGTCGATTTAATCTAGACAATAATCATCATCAACTTCCTCAAATACAATTCTATCACCCTCCTGGCCTGATGGAAAGTGGTCTTCTTGATGAAGGCTGGGATTGATTCGTTGCAGAGGGAACATACCACGGCCTGCCGAGTTTAAATAAGCAGGCCCACTTTGCTCAGATGTCACGGTTGCAGCTCGTCAAACCCAACTCCGTAAATACAATTTAAAGATAAAAAAAAACACATGCGCATGATGTCACACCGGCACAAAATTGAGTTTCAGCGTCATCGTCTGCACAACAGGAAGCTGAAGACCTTTTCTTAATTGAGTATAAGTTAGGCTACATCAAGTTTTCTTCTAAATGTAACATACAGAGCAGGGAGACGCGCAATAAGATGCATGTATAAACAGCACACAGTTTGGACAGAAAGAGCAGCAGACCAACTGCAGGCTTTTTTTTTTTGTTGACTATGTGCAACAAGAAGCTGATTAAAGAAAATACAGAATGAACATCAAGCCTATGTTTCCTTCTTTTTTTTCTAATTACCCGAATTTAAAACGTTTTTGTTTTGTTTTAGGCTTCAAATAAACCAACAGGAAAATATGTCTCAGCTTATTTCCATCATCGCTGCATTATTTTCGTCTGTCACGGAGCATCCTCAGACGGCGGCGAGGCTGCTCTGAAACTTGGAATGTGCCTTCTCCAGGAAGCTGGGACATATCTGATGTTGTCGGAAATAGGGTTGTGTTTGACTTTAACATTGTAAGAATAAAACCACGGGCTTCAGCAGAGTAAAAACTGCACCACAGACGCGGTGTTACTGACCATAAACCGCGCGGTTTGATTTAAAAGCCTGCATGCAGTAAAACAAAAAACAAAAAAAAAAAAGACAAAAAGAAAGAAAAATAAGTGACCTTAAACTCAGGCAAGACAAAGCAAGATTTATTATTATTCAGAGCTATGAATATGAGACTTTGTGAGTGAAAACTTGGTTGGAAAAACACTTTGATTAATGTTTGTGGTCCAATAGCACTGCAGACATGAGCAATCAATGAAAAACAGCCATAATGTTAGAGCCAACAGAGGGTTGTCACACACAACAACATGTATGTGTGTGTGACAATGTAACTTTTTGTTCCGAAATTAAGAGTTTACAATGTGGCACGCAAATTGATAAAAATGGTATGAGGTATGATGTGTCATTCTGAACGAGAAAAGCATCTTGTCAAGTGAGACTTTTCCGCAAAAGTTAACAGGGATGCTACAGACGAGGAAGTAGGAAGGAGAAAATAGCAAATGCCTTTGTCTTGGCAAGATTTCAAATCTCTGGTGCAGATAAATATATAAAAGGTGTGACAGTGAGCAGTAGGAGACAGTGGCCTCTAGCAGCAGTTGCAGCAGTTGGAAGTCAAGGTGGATACAAAGGGACATTAGAGGACTGAAGCGCTACTTTTTTCAGAGGTTTTCAAAATTTTTTTTAAAAGATTTTCGTACCATAGGCTGCATATATATATGCAGCCTATGGTACGAATATATATATATATATATATATATATATATATATATATATATATATTTTTTTTTTACACATTTAATATCTTATAGGGTCATCTTTGATAATATTGCAGTGGATTTCGATTGTATCGCAACTATTTCACAATTTGGACAATATGCTTTTAAGAAAACTAACATATACAACAATCTAAAATATTTTATATCTTCTCAGAACCTAATTTGACTGGAGTGCCTCTTTTGCAGAGATGATTAGGTTTATTTGCCTACTGGCTGTGGGTCTTGCCCTGTGCTCGCAATGCCAGGTGGATGCAAGTAAGTATAGCTTTGGATTAATTACTTGTTTTACTAATTGAAAACAATATTTTTTTTTGGTCCTACTAGGCTTCACTATCTTTCATATTTTTTTCTGTCACGTTTATAAAGTCTCAGTGAATGTGCATGTCTGGATTTCTCTATAAATGTTTGCAAAAATGTTGTAAATGTGCCCTGAATCAAACGTACAAAGGGTCACGGGAGCATCAGCATTAAAACATTTTCATTTTCTTCCCTCTCAGAGACACGCTTGAGCAGGAGTTTTATTCTAAAGGCTGTGAACGAAGCCAAGGCGAATGTGGACGCAGCTTACACATACTCTCGCAAAGTGTGAGTGTTCAATTTTGCAGAAAGGCTCTGCTTGTTTTTTTTTATTTTATTTTTTTTATTTGGAACTGGAATGTTAAGAATGAAGATATCTAAACATATGAACTTTTTACACAACACAGGAGTGTTGAGCGTGTGAAGAGGAATACAGCCAGCCCTGCGGACGTGCTGCGGTTGCTGAAGCAACCTGCCGGACCTTCCCGTCAAGCCGTGCGCGCTGCGGACTACATGGACAATGCACTGGCCATCATCAGAAGGTCCTTGGCGAGACGTCACAAGCGCTCCATTAACGCCACAGGTCTGTCTCCGAAATCATCTTTTTTTTTTTTTTTTTTTTTTACAGTTTGCCCACAAGTGCCGCTTATTGTACTTTAATTCATGTTTCTTTACTCTGTCAATTAGACCTCGTCTCTGACGAGGATTTGGAAGTCCTTTCTGATTTGACAGGCTGCTCTGCCCAGCGCAAACCGCCTTCTTGCAATACGACTCCCAATCTAGGGAGGTTTCGCACAGCAGGCAGCACCTGTAACAACATGTAAGGAAGACTATTTACTGGCAAACTTTCATTTGATGTAGGATATTGGCTGTTTAAAACATTAGCAGTCTAGTATTGTCACTAATAATTCGTTCTACAATTTTATGTTTGGCTTTGAACATCTGTTGCATTTTACACATTATTTGAAGATGCACTGTGATTAAAGAGGCTTTTATTTCTAACGCTCATAGTAAAAACAGTCGCTGGGGATCCTCCAACGTTCCTTTCACCCGCTGGTTGCCTGCTGAATACGAGGATAGAGTCTCCAGTCCGAAAGGGTGGACCTCTGGCCTGCAAATCAACCGTAACATCTTGCCACTGGTATGCACATCGAAGTATGCTTTCCTCCTCCGTCTACCCTCTTCCCCCTAACACTTTCACTCATTGCCTCCATCCTTTCCTCAGGTAAGAGAAGTGTCCAACCGGATCCTGTCAGTGGCTAACGAATCTGTGGAAAGCGACCCCCTCTACACGCACCTGGTTACGATCTTCGGCCAGTGGACAGACCACGACCTGACCTTCACCCCTCACTCTCCTTCCATCCGCTCGTTCAGTAACGGGATTGACTGCGAACATAGCTGCGACCGCACAGAGCCCTGCTTCCCCATTGAAGTCAGTGTCCCCATATTTCTCATGGAAAGACATGCAAAGGTTAATTCTGAAGCACAAGTAATAACCACTTCTTATCTCCTGAACAGATTCCCGATGGCGACCCCCGCTTTAAGGGACGCTCAGAGAAATGCATGCCATTCTCCCGCTCTGCGCCCGCTTGCGGATCTGGAAACAATGGACATGTTTTCGGTGCCAGCACTGTCCGCCAGCAGATGAACACTCTCACGGCTTTCATTGATGTGGGTCAGGTCTACGGTTCCGACGAAGCTAAAGCTCGTGATCTCCGTGACCTTACTAATGATCTGGGCCTGATGAGAGTCAACACAGTCTTTAAAGACAACGGCCGTGAGCTCCTGCCCTTCACCCCCGCGATGGCCAACTTCTGCGCAACCCGACGCAAAATCACCAAAGACAATAACGCGCAGGAGGTGCAGTGCTTCCTCGCTGGTGAGTAGGACTAAATATTCTAAAAGTTGGTCTTTTAGAAATTAATCCAAACATTCAACAGGTCTGACAGCACTTTGTTCCACTTGTTTATTTTCTGTGACTTTTTAGGTGACGGGCGCTCCAACGAGAACATTGCGCTGGCTTCTCTCCACACTCTGATGCTTAGAGAGCACAACCGCCTGGCACGTGCCCTGGCTAAACTCAATCCCAATTGGGGTGGCGAGAGACTCTATCAGGAAACACGCAAGATCCTGGGGGGATACTTACAGGTAAGAGACAAACTAAGGAGCAAAAAGAGTACAAAGATCTGAGATTGTAGGCCTAATTTAATTCCATAAATTTCAATATTATTTATGGGGTTTAGGCTTCTATTTGACTTCAAAGAAACTCAGGATGTGAGGAAAGCCAGCTTAATGTTGCTGATATTGCCATAAATTCAGGCTCCACGTATACATTGGAAATGTCAGGCAAAGGCATTTGTGGATTTTGACTCAACAAAAAGATGAAAAAATTATAGACGTATAGAATATCTTCACAACTTGAGGTTGAGTCAGTTTCTCTCTTGTGTTTCAGGTTATCACCTTCAGGGACTACCTCGTCCATATTGTAGGCCCAGACTTCATTTCCAGGCAGCTCTCCACCTACCCTGGTTATGATGACAACGTGGATCCCAGCATCTCCAACGTGTTTGCCACAGCTGCCTACAGATTTGCTCACCTGATGGTTCAGCCTTTCATGTTCCGTCTGGATGACAAGTACAAGGACCACCCCGATTACCCCACTGAGTTGCTGCACAGAACCATGTTTACACCATGGAGAGTAACTTTTGAAGGTAAGACCTTACATTTATTGGTGCTCCCCCTAAGCACACAGTGAGTTTGTTGATCAAAATTGAATCGTGTCACGTGTTCCTCAGGTGGTCTGGATCCAATCATCAGGGGTCTTGTGGGTCGCCAGGCAAAGCTGAACACACAGGATCTCATGATGACTCGGGAGCTGACACAAAGGCTGTTTCAGTTCTCTGTTGATTTGGCTCTGGATCTGGGTTCACTGAACTTGCAAAGAGGCAGAGACCATGGACTCCCTGGTATATATTTAGTACATATACTATGTTTGATTGATAAATTGATCTTACTTAAACCTCTCAGTGTTTTTAGCTTCTACAGACCATGTTTCAGCTTTAATTGTGTGCACCCCTTTTAGGCTACAACAAATGGCGAGAGTTCTGTGGGCTGTCGCAGCCAAAAGATCTGAATGAGCTGGCGAGAGTGCTGAACAACACAGACCTGGCTCGTAGGCTGCTGGTCCTCTATGGTACCCCCAACAACATTGATGTGTTTCTGGGCGGAGTGGCTGAGCCATTTGTCCCTGGGGGAAGAGTGGGTCCCCTGTTTGCCTGCCTGATTGCCACTCAGTTCCAAAGGATCCGTCAGGGAGACCGGTAAGCAGACAGGAAGTTGCACAACAAACATTGCTACAGTCATAGAGATAGTTGTGTCAGCTGCACTTTTATACTCAGAGACTTTAAACTTTGACAAACTGTCCCATTTCAGTCTTTGGTGGGAGAAGGAGGGTGTCTTCACTGAGGCTCAGAGAGCATCCTTGAGAGAAACATCACTTGCCCGCATCATCTGTGACAACACTGGTATCACTGAAGTCCCAGAAAAACCCTTCCAGTACCGTCCTCGAGGCTCTGGTTATGCCCGGTGTGATGACATCCCCACCTTTGACCTCAGTCCATGGAGGGAGGGTGGTGAGTTGATGCTCTTATTGTCTTAAACCAAATACACTTTGGGAAATCAGTGTTGGTGCTGGTGTATCTAATTGTATAACTTTCCATTAACTTTTCCCTTTATTGTCTCTTTGACCAGCATCTGGTGAAACATCACAACTACCAAATCTACCAAATTCTATACTATTCTCTACTATTATCCACAGATGCTTAAGTTGGCATATTAAAAGTATTGCTTTAGGATATTGTGTAGGAGGTCCTTGTGGTGTAAGCCTTTGAGCTCTTTGAAAATACTGATTTCCTCTTTTCATTTTCTCCAAAAGAAAGTGAAGAAGGCCGACGCGGCCCACCAGGTAAATCTTCCACTTCCTGTATTATCTAACTGAACATTGTTACTGATATAATTTAAGTATAACTTTAAAATGATGTAAGTGGAGCATTCCTGAAAATAACTTTGCCCTGTCTTTATCCACAAAGGACCCAGGGGGCCGAGAGGACCTCAAGGACCCCCCGGCAACGCAGAGAATGTTGCTTTCTCTGTGCGCCTGGGCAACAACTTCCCCAAAGCTGGCGCACCCATCCCCTTCCATGATGTCATCTACAACGGACAGAACAGCTATGACCCCAAGACAGGCTTTTTCACCTGCCAGCATCCTGGTGTTTATGAGTTCGAGTTCCACGGCACAATCTACCAGAACGCAGCCAGCGTGGATTTGCTGCGCAACGGGGAGCTGATTCTGCACTCGTTCACCACCCGCCAAAATGGCTACATCACAGCCAGCGGCAGCATCTTCGTCAAGCTTGCGAGGGGAGACAGGGTCTGGTTGGTGGCTAACCACGGTGGGAACGGCCTCACCAGTGACAGCTTCTTCTCTGGGCATCTGCTGTTCACTGAGTAGGAGATCTGCTACAGCTGTTGACCCTGGAACCTGCAAAAAAAATCCAATCACAATTATTTTGTCTAATTTGCACCCCTCTCCAGATCTGAAAACATGAAGTGAATAAAGATGTGAGGTAACATGAAGTTTAAAATGGCTTGTTTTCTTGTGCTTTAAATCTTGCAAGCAGAAAATAGTGTTTAAAAAACAGTTACAGTGGTTGACCGCTCTTACTATTTGTTTTGAAGGAAGGAATAAATGTAATGCACAACAACTGTACTACACTGGCTCACATATAATCTTATTTATTTGACCAAAATGCATAAAACAATGTGATTTGCTACATTCTGATTTGAATGATTCATCTAATGGTCTCTTAATCATCTAGAAGTGATTGTACTGTAGCCTTTTTTTTGCAAATGAATGTAAACCACCAAGTAAACTTATAAAGGGTTATTTTTGAGTCACACTTGTGTTTGTCCTGTTAAACTCTTAAGTGTAAGACTTTGAGTCACATAAAATTTGATGGCAATAAAAGAAGGCTGAACAAATGATCTATGCCTGTGGATGGTGTATTACTGTGAAGAACATTGATCTCGTGTTTGGAGACTCAGAGGACAGTGTTCATGATCAGACCACTAGATGGCAATGACATACAATTTTCAGACAGGAAGAAAGCATCATTACACCCACCTCCTAATTGATTACACTTACTACACAACAGCAGGAACATATTGCTGACTTTAGTTGATTTTTTTTATTTTCATCATGACATATCACCAAAAAATGTACAAAAACTGAAAAGAAAGAAAATCACAGTACTCCGAATCTAAATTTTGAATCCAGTCCAAGTTAAAGAACAAAATTAGATGTAACCACTTGAGTTGAATTAAGAGAACTGATGTCAGAAAAAGGTTCACGTTACTCATATTTTCTGAATCTCAATATTATAATCGTTGCCAGAAACTCCTCACATTTACAGGATCATTCCTGAAAGTAGAAAGCCACTATTTCTCTGCTGGCCCCAAAACCAACAGAACAGAACAAATACTGATGTTTATGATTGTTTTTATCACGATAGTCTGCTTTAGAGTGCTGCGTTGGAGGAAGTTAGATCTTTTGCTTAAGTAAAAAACATTACTAATAGTCCACTATGAATAGAAGTCCAGTCTGGGAAAAAACATTGCCAAAAATGTTGAAAACCACTGGTTTGATCTAAACAATGTGTTGGATGCTGGCTACATGTTGTGTTAAACCCTAATCTTAAAAGTAGATTGTCACACAGATGTCCTTGGGTAAAGTACACAATTTGCCCTTGACTGATAGAATAGAGGTGGAGTTGTAGCATTAAATGGAATTACACAAAGAAATTAAGAGGCAACCCCATTCGTGCTCTAATAGTTGCTGTATCAATATGAGATGTTCTGATGAGATTTCTGATGCTTTTTCGCCATAGAAAATAAAACAAGATACTCCAAATAAGACCAATAACTGGCACACTCGAATTACTTAAAGGGAAGAAATACAAATGCAACACCTGTGTTTTTATGGTTGCCTATCACAAGTCACGCTGCTTGTAGTAAAGGTGAAAAGTAGGGAATGAGCAGATGTTAAGCTGCATCTATTATATTGCCAATTTACCAGAAAACCCAAATGTCTCGTTCCATGGAACAGAGTATGGAAGCTTTTTACAGATCCAACTGTTAAACTCCTGTTACATGTCCACACCTTTATGTTTCTGATCTTTTTGTTGTCATTTGTCTTTGAATTAAATCGTTTAACCCTGAATCAGACTCCGCATTTTTCTTTTCTTTTTTTAGAAATTAACCCAAACACTTTGTGATATTAAGGAGTGAGGACAAATTGCACATGCCGACACTCCCATGAGGATCTGCATCCTTCCCCAAAATATACGCGAACGCAAACGGGCGCAATAGAAAGCTGATCGATGGGTGACGTCAAGGGTCGCATTAGCTCTGTTGTTGTTTTCTGCACACTGGAGAGGAGGGACGGAAACCAGCTGCTGCGTCCCCCCGTCCCCCCCTCCTCTCTCCACGCACGTACATACACTCACGCGTGCACGCAAGCCACGCCCCTCGTGACCTCCGTGGACACAGTGCCATCCACACAGAGTGGCTGTGTGTCCCATGGGAGCAGGGGAATGCTGGAGAGGACGAGCGGCACACGATACCCCATTGTTTAGTTTAGCAGTCACTGATCCAACCCCTCCACCCCCACTCCACCCTACACCCCCCCCCCCCCCCAAAAAAAACAAAACAAAACAAAAAAAACACACGGACTGACCGTCTCAGCGGGTTAAATTGATTAGAAAGACGTTTGTGGTTCGACTAATCCCCTATTTTCGCTCTGGGTCTCCGCTCCAGCAAATTAGAAAAGCCACACATTCATTTAGACAGCAAGTCTTGTGAGTTGTGATCGTCTCAATAGTGCCTCGCGCACCTGTGGGGCTGAAGTGAGGGCACAAGGCAGTCCGCAAGAGTGAATCTTCTGCAAAGTGTCGTCCTCCACAGAAATGTGTAACAGTGTAGCTGCGCGCCGCGCAACATTCATTCTGCCACCAGTGAAACGGCAAAAGTGCAGAGGAGCCGTCGATGTGGGTTATCAGCAGAAACAGGGCTTTTAAGAAAGATACAAAAAGCTTTCATCTAAGGAAATAAACACGTGCAATTAAACGAAATGAAGATGAACATGACCTGCTTTGGCCTCTTATTGAAACAAAGTGTTCTCACTTGAAGAAATCTTGTGTGATCAGCGTAATGACTTCAGTCGCTCAGAAAGGATTTCTGGGGTTGAACTTCAGGTTGAAGTTTCTTAAAATAAATGTCAGCCTATTTCTATTCCACATATTGGCAGATGTTATGCACGAGATAATATCCATGCTCCTAAATGTATCTGTTTTGCTCGTATTTATTCGCGGGGGAACCATGAATTTTCTGCACATATTCAAGTGCCACTGACACCAAGAATGGATCGTCTTTAAATTTCCTTTGGTGCCTTTCACATGGGACAGTCAAAGAAGCAGTACAATATTTCATAGAGCACTTCAGGGACGAGTGAAGGAATTTTTACCAAAGTAGGTGTCATCATGTATAGATTTTTCATGGTTTCGAGGTTAAGTATAGCTGTCAGTCATGTTGGTGGAAGTGAGAGTCAGGCCGACAGGGCGGAGACTGGGCTGCGGGATTCCCCAAGACTGCTCTCATAATTGGGGGAACATCTGACTTTGTCCCGGGCTGGCAGATGGTGAGTTGAGGCGGGATCCAAGGGGGGAGATTTACATTCATTGTCCAGGCACACAAACTCCACACAGAGACAATAGTCTCAGTAAGGGGCAAGGAACCAGGATTGAGGGAGAGAGAGAGAGAAAGAGAGAGAGAGAGAGAGAGAGAGAAAACTTTCCTTTTCAAAGGCAGACGAATGGGAGCGGAAATTAATTTCAGCCTGCAAAATACCCCTGAAATATTATTCTTTTGCATTAAAAAAACGTTTTTCAAAAGTTTATTTTATTTTATTTGATCTAGCCTATACAGTAGCTATAAACTCCGGTGAACATAGTACAGTTTAACCAAAATAAAGCGATTTTAAAAAAGCAAATAGTGTCAATGAGAAATGTCCTTTATGAGCTTCACATATGGGCTCGTTACATCAGCTGGTCCAGGTTGAACTAAATCAGAAGCAACGGAAACTTCACAAAACTGAGTGAGATATGAAGTTATTTGTCCACGTATGGCATTTTCCTGTGTCACAATGACACTTGAAATTGTAGATAACTGTCACTGTTAACTGATTCCATGACTAGTCAGAATTTGAGATGATAGTCAGATGTACTCATTAAGAACTCATTTATGGCTCTGTCAGGCAGCGGCCAAAACGCCAATCAGAGCACAGCCCTGTCGGCTGCTGGCGGAGATTGATGAGCCAACCAGACGGCCATTGTTGCTGCTGACACTGATGCGATGCGTCCTCAGCGGAATCACCGCGTTCAAAGCAGCAGACGGTGGAGCTGCTGAATACGCGCCTGTCGAGAGCGCACTTGTCTTAAATGCTGACTTGAATGAATAGACCAAACAGGATTTTCTGTAGCTTACACGCTTCTGAGGGCAGTAGCTACCCGGTGCAGAGGAGAAAATAAGCCCAAATTCTATCAAGCCGCTGAATAATTTTTTTTTTAAAAGGTAAAAAAACTTCCACGGACAATAAAAATGAACATTTTCATAAGCTTCAATGTACATTTTTGAATAACTTTGAAAATGAAGAAAATTAGAAGTAATACAGATATCACCTCCCAGCTGCTCACCTGCACACACAAAGAAGACCTTTCATTTTTTGTACGTCAAATAAACTAAAGCTGGCTCCATAATTTACTAATTTCAGCCATATATATAGATATATCTATATAGATATATATTTATAGAGATAGATATGAAAATTTAAAATATTGTTATTTTATATAATAAAAAAAAGACCTATAGCCCACAACCTGATTGAACATATGTGTGAAAAAGTTTGCTGGGAGAATCACTGGTTGGATGCTGAATCTGGCAGGAGTCCAAACAACGGATGCACTTTACACCAATGAGAGCATCCATTTCAACAATCGGTCCCCCAAATGGCACTAAAGCCCCTCCTCCATGCTCTATCCCGGCTGAGGGTCTCATTCATGCTTCAAGACAGCGGTTCACTACAAGCCCCCCGGCCCTCGGATAAACTGTTTTGATCCGACCTGGCCTTGTGACAAAGGAACACTTTCTGACCACAAGTATTTTAAATAACGTTCACACTTGGTCCCCTCTGTCTTTGGAGCTGAACGCACCGAGCAGATGATATGCGCTAGAACTGACGCCGGAGATATGCGCTTGGACAATGCTCGCTGTCTGTGGAGAAATCTACTTCTGATCATCAACTGAACCTTAAAAGAAAGTTTGTGTGGATTTTTACCGAAACGCCTTCTGCGACATCACACAGCATCAGTCATTTCTTTTTCAAAGCTTTGCGAAAGCTCTTTTTTTTTTTTTTTTTTTGACAGCGCTCTGGAGGAGCGCAGCACCTTGAAGTGGACCTTCTGTTGTTTGCCAAAGTGCTTTAGCTGAACAGCTCTTCTTTTCTTCCAGAAGTTATAGAAAAAGTGCATCAAACGACCAGGACAGGGCTTAAATGTTCGGGATCCAGGAGCAGCTGATACGAGAAGTGAGCGGATTAAAAGAGAGAAGTCTTGGAGAGGAGATGGATTCAGTCCGGTCGTGGGTGCGCAATGTCGGGGTTGTGGATGCGAACGTCGCAGCGCAAAGGTACAGTGCAGACCTTGTTTATCTATTGGCATCACTTTCACGTCACTGTTTTAACAGCTGCGCTGGGGCTTGTATGTAGAAATGATTGCACTGCTCGTATCATTGTAGTTTATAATGCAAATTTGCAGTCGAACTGCTTTCTTTCAGAAAAAAAAAATGTGGAAACTACTTGTTGCAAAATGAGTTCCCTGTAAAACCAAACTGCTCCTAAACTCACAAAACTTCTTTAAATCATTAAGTTGTTCACAAGCTCAACAATTACTATTTCTTTTAAAACTGGGCTATGTTTGTGCTTAGGCCAATAACAGGGACTTTTACATGTAATCACATGCAATTCAGAGACAACTTACCTACAACTTACAAGCTTAGGCAATTTCTCCCAAACCTAAATAAAATTCAAATTAAATGACACGTTTTCCAATTTTATTCTCTTGCAGCTCAGTAAATACTTGAGCCCCTGAACACTTAAACACACACGTTGAATATCTGATCTTTCTTAAACAGAAATAACAGCTTACCACACCCTTACGGATATTCAATCAACCACTTCGAAATGTTTAATCTATTTAAGCACCAACACCCCATTGTTCCTATATTCCAAACTTTGAGAGCAACATTGAGGTAGCCTAAGTGTGTAAACAGTCACAAAAAAGCAGAAGCGTCTTTAAAAAAAAGTGCAGAAAACAAGTTGGCACGTCTAACACAGATGTTGATAGACATACAGATTGGCCACCGACAGCATTCGTTTGTTAAACTTATAAACGTGATCATTTATATTTGGCGTCAAAAGTGATTTAAAACACATCGACCGCAGCGAAACCAAATAAATAACATGAGGATTTTGGGCTCGTACATTTTTATTTTCTGAGGAAAATAAAAACGCGGCTGCAAGGAGAGCCCGCACATTA
Organism: Odontesthes bonariensis; assembly: GCF_027942865.1. Classification (NCBI taxonomy): domain Eukaryota; kingdom Metazoa; phylum Chordata; class Actinopteri; order Atheriniformes; family Atherinopsidae; genus Odontesthes; species Odontesthes bonariensis. The sequence continues at coordinate 22,337,738 of NC_134511.1, forward strand.
TACTCAAGGGCGAATTGTTCGAGAAGATATAGAAGATTTAAAAACTGAAGTTAAATTCACAGAAAAACTGTGCAGACTCTATCGGTGTTTTCATTGTTCTGAACTGAGATAAAAGTCTTTTATACCGATCTCTAAAATGTATATTGATTTAACAATCCGTGGGTTACATGTTGTAAATTTGACCTCATCAAAAGTTTTGATCCAGTTGTGAATTTTACCCGTTTGAGGGTAAAATTGAGTTCCAACAAGTTTTGCTCTTCAGCATAAAAATGATTTTTAAATCCATGTAAAGTTATTATTATTTATTTTCTAATGACAGTTCAAATTGATTTTTTTCAATGCCAATATAATAATTGAAATGTTAACTTTACAAGTTATTTAAAAATAAGCTTCGTCACAGATTAAATATAAATCAGTTTTTTTTTTAACGTTTTAGATATTTGAATAACCACCTTTCTTCATAGTTGCTAACACATCAAACATATCTGAAATGCACGTTTTAAAATGTAGTTTTTAAGAAAAACCACCTCCCTTTTAGTTTTTCATCATTATTCCTTGAGATGTTCTAATCCCCAGTGGACTGGATTTGCTTGGAATTTGATTTAAAGAACATAATCAAGTTGTTGCTTAGCTGTATAAACCCGTCTCCTAAACATTGAATTCAGTTTAATTCAAGGATTTCTGAGAACTGATTGCCTTTTGCTGTTTTGTCCTCAGTGGAGTTGCTCTGTCAAGAGCTCATTTTGAGAAGCAGCCACCCTCAAATCTCAGAAAGTCCAACTTCTTCCACTTTGTCCTGGCGCTCTATGACAGACATGGCCAACCTGTGGAGGTGGAGAGGACAGCCTTTGTGGACTTTGTTGAGCACGACAAGGTGTGTGACACTTTTTAAATGACTATTTGTGGCTATCCTCAATTCACCACATATTTCTTATCTTTACACTTATTTCAAAGTGTTACACTTAAAACCCCAAATCACTATTGATTAAAAATCTGATTAATAATTACAGAATGTATCAGATAGTATTTCAGCTGTGACCAGGTGCTCAACTTAATCTTCCCCATCTCCAGTAAAGCCAAGCATATCGAACAGCTGACGGCTACATGTTTACACAAGCTTTAGCCTCAATGAGCTGATGATGTGGGATTGAAAAAGAATATCTAATGACTAATTAGCAGCTTGCCTCATTAGGAGGACATCACTACTTTTTAAAATGCAAATTATGCTTGCCCCTGTTAAGTTATACAGTGAACTAGTCATCAAAGTGTATTTTCCTTCATGCCCCCCTCCCATACTCTACCGCTGATGTCGGAGAGAGCTGGATTCCTCAAGTTGGATAAGACCAAAATAAGGAATGGTGCAGTTTGGAAACAGAGATAGAAATATAGAAGAGACTGCCCAGAGGGAGCGTCATCCCAGTGTTGATGGATGTTTTTGCCTGTGGCGATGGGAAGTGGCAGCATCTCTCCTGTGAGGAAGACAAGGGTACACCGTCCTGTCAAGTGAAGATGAATCTTAGTTTCTGGGCTGTAATTGATGGAGGTGGCAGCACAAATGCCAGGGCTGAAAGCTGTCACTGAGCTGCTCTTTGTGCCACATAGACCAATGCAGACTCATATGACGGCAGTGGAGAAGTTCATTTTCTGCATGGTTACCCTGGCATCTGTTTTTGCCTCGTAATTATGCAGCGGTAAAGTGATGGCAGGGCAAAATAAATGCTCCTCTGTGTATTTACAGAACTTATGAACCCAGGCAACCATTTATCACCTGAGGTGTCTCAGTCTCACTTCTCATATTAAGTTCGGAGCCTGTTACTTTCCAACTTATCTTCATGTATCTTAATTCTCACACTTTTCCATCGTCCCCCCCACCTTACAACCATTTCCTTTTCCAGGTTTCTTTTCTCTCCGAGTCTTCTTGTTCTATATCCACCTCTCTTGTGCTCATCTCTGTGATGCCAGCCTCCTGGGTTATTGGACCAGAGAGGATTCCTTTGAGACCACTTAGAAAGACCAGTATAGGTAGAGGAAGAGAAGGAAAGATGCGGAACAAGAGCCAGAGAGGGGAAAAGAGAGAAGAAGGGAAAGGCTAGGAGAGCCTGTGGGGAATGGGGGATAGTGGAAAGGAAGTTTTTCTGTCAAGGTCGACTGCTGCTCAGACTTACATGCAGCAGTGGAACATACTTTTCACACATGCACATACAACCATGCCTCCTACCTTGCTGCAGAGATGACCATACCATTTTATTTCAGGGTTTTAGGAGGTTTGTATGAGACACGATAATTCAACCTATACAAAGAGCATCCAGCTCAAGGTTAAGAGCTCAGCTAATGTGCACAATGTGTCCCACATGAGCTTTGAGCTTACTGCTCTCTGATCTTGAAGCTGCTCATCGGGAAGGACGAGCTGCAGGATTATGGGATACTCACTGTGCTTAACACTTTGTATTGATGCCCAGCTGTACTCATACACCCCAGTGTACTAAACTGCATGCCCCATGCTTGTGTGCGTCTCTGGTGTCTTTTTCCAAGGAGCAGACGGGAGAAAAGACCAACAACGGCACGCACTACAAGCTGCAGCTTCTCTACAGCAACGGTAAGGTTCGAACACCACCTCTCAGCCCGTGTGATGATTTTTTCCCTTCTCAGGTGTCTTGCTTGATCTATCAGACCCACTGCTAGGCCATGAAAAAGTTTAAGGTGATGCCAGCTTTCTAACATGACACACACTTCTCCCTGCATCCTCACCTCCCAGAGCTCATATAATACTTGCAGCTCGTTGTCAAATTAGTTTTTCTTTCTTTGTCTTTTTTTAAATTTAATTTCAAAATGTGAAAGTAGACACTTCTGGGCTCACATAGAGGGAAATGAGATGCTTGGTGCCATCCCATCAGAACCCCCTCCTCAACTCCTCCACTCACCCCCCACAGCGCCTCCACATCAGATCAGGGGATGCATAGAGAAATTTGGTTCCCATGAGCCACTGCTGCCCCTACTCTGCCATCACAGTGGCACCCATGGGAGAGAAGATAAAAGACATGCTCTAGAGCAACCTCCTCATAGACATACAGACACAAACACACTCACACACATATATACAAGCACACCAAAAGCCCTTCCTCTGCATCCCTTCCTCTCATCCCCTTCCCCTGAGCAATATCAAAGCATCTCAATTGAGACTTTGATGAGAGGAACACATTTTTAAAAGCAATACTCTCCAAAGTATTTTTAAAATGTCCATGGGTAATGCTTTCTTCTCTCAAGAAGCAGTTCATTACATGTTGTTTCCTTCTGCAGTGTGATTTATAGTGGAGGTTTGAAAGCATCCAGAGGTTCAGGTGTTTCTGGAATTTTAACTAGAAGTTTGCAAAAATTGTTAAAAAGACTGAAAGACCTCTGTTACATCTCTTAAAAAACAAAACAAAACAACAATTCAGATAATTTCCCTTTCTATCAATTGGTTTGTAAAGCGATCCCCTGCCATAGATGTATGCTTGAGACAAAATATTGCAAGTTAACACAGAAATAACCACAAAAAGAACAGCCTGACGAATCGTGAGAATCTCGGAAACTGTGGCAGGACATAACTAATGATCATCCAACATCAAATAACTCTCAATCCCCTAAGAAACCATCAAAGAAAAAAATATGAGCGCATGCCAATCTTGTTCCTCTAAGCTGTCTGGACTGAGTTCAATCCTCTTTTTAGAGGCTGTCCAGAGTTTGAGAAAAAATTTGATTTACATCATCAATCTGATTTTGTTTTGAGAATCCACAGCACAGTATATTTATTTAGCAAGTGGAGAGACCAGGTTTGAACATTTATGAACTCACAGTGACATACCGTAGTAATCCTTAGGATAGGATTTTTCAATCAAAATCAACTTCATGTGATGTATTGTTGATCACTGATATGGAAATGATTTGCACAATGATAACGTGTTTTTCTAGCTTAATGATTTCAAGCTCAGAATACATTATTATAAATTAACATAAGATCCACACTGTCTTAATTTCACAGGGGTTCGTACCGAACAAGATCTATACGCCCGACTTATCGACTCTGTCACCAAACAGGTAGGTAAACTCTTCTGAAGCTCTCTTGAAGGGCATTCAACTTTCAACTAAATGAACAGGAGTTCATTTTTCCTGCATGAAACTGAATCTGTCCTTTTGCTTCTAATTTCCTCCTCTCAGCCCATATCATATGAGGGACAAAACAAGAATCCAGAAATGTGCAGAGTTCTGCTCACACATGAGGTTATGTGCAGGTGAGTGACACACTCATTGAATGAAACCTTTGCCAACAGGGACTAAATCCAAATATCCATTAGTATCTTTCACTGTACTTTCCTCAGTCAGCTTGAAATGTGGTTTTGGGATGACGCTTGAGGCTCTACTTTTTTGAAAAATGTGTCTGTATTTGAACTATAAGTCTAGCTTGTCTGTCATCATCCTTGTTACAGCGGTAACCCCCCTGCTGCTTTCTGCTGTAATGCAGCATGTCATTGGGCCAGCTCCTGTTTCTTCACGGAACTCTTCTCTTTTTGGCCTGAGGTTTTGCAGCCAGACCTAGGCTGATGGCACCATGCACTTTAAGAAGAAAAGTCCACCTTTCGCTCATCTATTTACAACTTCTGCATTTGTATTATAGCCAAGACTGTGTGTGTTAACATGGGAAAAAAGCAAACGTTCATTAAGTTTAGCTATGACTTGGGGATCAAAGGGTTTTGGTTATTTGTTGAAAGAAAACAGGTGAAAAAAATGTTATGGATGGGGAGGAGCATGAAAAGAGCGGTCTGGAAGTGGGGTAGTGACCCAGGATTTGAGGGCAGCAGGGGGAAGCATAGAGGCCTGGGACATGGTGAGAGGGACTAAGACGGACTGGGTTTTGCCATTGTGTAGCCAGCAGATGCCCGAATGTGACTCACAGCTGGCTAATAACAGAGCCGAGGAGGCAGAGGGCAAGCGTCACAGCTGGGGAGTGAGGCCGTCTGACAGGGGGGCGGAGGGGGGGTAGGGCAGGGCCAAGCTGGGACACGAGAGGGCTGAGGCGAGGTGTAGGGGTGGCAGATGGTTAGGGGTGGGGGCACTTTTGTTATGCAGTGAAGGGGACTTTGGGGAGGAGGGGTGGGTGGCTGGCCAGCAGGCTTTTCGGACAGGACTGCTGACGAATGGTAGGACGTTGTGGGACGGTGTGTGTGAGTGTGCACGCAATGAGGCTGTATGGGGGCGAGTTTGATTTCAGAATCAATGTGACAGATTGCCTGGCTGGCTTTTCACTTTTTGAATGGTCTCTCACTGTTTGTAGGGTGTGTTGTTGTACCTTTTCTTCCTCTTTTATTCTTTTGTCTATTCTTCCCCTCCCCTCTCATGCCTCCTTTGTGTGTTCCTGGATTTTGGCCGACTGCGGGGCAGAGTTGTCTGGGCCTGTGGATGTGGATGAGCCAGACAAATAATGGTTGCTCCTGTTTAATTTTTTTGTCCCCAACACTGACTTTTCCCCCCTTTTTTCTGTTTCCTTAACGGTCCACTCAGTCGCTGTTGTGAGAAGAAAAGCTGCGGCAATCGAAATGAGACGCCCTCTGATCCAGTCATCATTGACAGGTAATGAGAAAAAAACCATGTCCCATACAATGTCCAACACCACAAACAAGCACCTCTTCACACTAAATGTTCAGTTTGACCCTCTTTGTGTAAAGGCACTTCACACACAGTGACATGAGGAAATCAGCTGTTTCACCTGCAGTCACAAAAACTACAGAGAGAAGTGGCTACAAAGAGTTTAGGTTACACTTTACAGTCTATTTACTTATAATATTCTTACTGTAGGTGCCTGTAAATAATTTAACCCTAGTGGAATTTTTGTTTAATCTTGGTCAATGTTTCTGCGATGTCAGTGTACACCACATTATTGTAAACAGGCTGTAATATACAATACAGAGTGTCTGACATCTTTCTTAGCTTTCTATTTATCTGTATCGTCAGCTTGCTGGGATCTATTTCAATCAGTTCACTCATTTTGACTTTGCACCTGAAACCTGACATAGGCATAGATTTCCTTTTATCAGAAGCATGTGTATCTTTCATTCCTCCAGACATCCTCACATATGTAATAAATGTTCACCCCCGACAGCCAGTTATCAGGCTTAAAGGCAGATGACCACCCCTGTAATCAGCGTGTGTGAGAGCCTTCACGTTCATGGGTTTTTGGAGGCCTCGCGCTGTCTGCCTGGCATTAACCAGCGTGATGAATGCTCGCAAGCAGACCGCATGTGAAATAGTTTCTCTGTGATGTCAGAGATACATCTTTCATCACCTCTTTCTCCCTCACTCCTACCTCTCTGCTCCTCTTCTTTCCCCCCTTCCCTACAATTGTCTGTCTCGAAAACACTCACTTCATATACGTCAAGGAGCCTTTTCTTTCCCCTCCTCAGTTCAAGCTGGCTGGCTGTTGACAGTGCGTCTCAAAGGATCTCAGCTGAAGATAGTTTTCATATAACGGAAAAATTGGACTGTTGTTTTTTGAATTTTCCCACAATAAGCTGGAGCAGCTGCTTTTCCCATTTACTGTAGCACATTTCTCTCACAATAACCCCCTTCACCCCCTTTTTATGCTTCCTTCTAACATGGCTGAACATATCTGAAAATTGTTTGTGAGTAGTTCTGTGTGGACAGAGACTTTTTTTTTCTTACTACTGATGTATGTGTGCGTAGGCTGATGTGCAGCTCTTCGGGATTGATTTAAATGAAATCATTGACCTACTGTACTCTCTAATCACACTGGGCATATCCCATCTTGACGGGGGCTTCTCCCTCTTGACTGGCCTCCGAAATCCTCTCCTGTGGGAGCAGTCTATATTAGCAGCCGTTTAATTTCTGATAAGCCAATGAAATTTTGCGTGGTGCTCATGCCCTTTTATCAGACTTTATTGGTACTTTCTCATGGTGTGTTCGCTAAAGTAGAGGGAAAGTAAAGTGACTGGCTGGGCACGGTATATGTGCATGTCCGTCACATGTATGTGCTGTTCGTGTGCACACAAAAGGATGTATATTTTCATGTGAATGGAGGGATCGTTGCACCGTTATTTATGTATGTATGTGGATGTATGTGCAATTGTCTACGTGTCTCTGTGACCCCTTACTCTGACCTCTTTCCCCAGTCACCACTTGGAGCTTAAATTATTCATGTGCGTAGGGGTGTGTGTCTGCATGCATGTGTTTCTGAGTGTGGAGTTGGGTGTGTGTGTGTGTGTGTGTGTGTGTGTGTGTGTGTTTCTGTGGCTCCAGTAATCAGCCTCCTGCTCCCAGCCCCAACACCTGTTCTCCAATTAACATGCAGTGTGCTGGGGCCCACTCGCTCCTGTCCCCCAGCCACTGGTTTCCACCCCTTTTCCTCCTTCTTTTCTCTTCATACTCGCACTCAGCCCTGTACTCCCTTCCTCCCAGCCCCTTCTTGTATCTGCACCTCTGCACAACCTTCTCACTCCTTCCATTAGCTTTCACATGCTTCTGTGTCCTTACTGTTTTCCCTCCCTATTGCTCAAATCCCCTGCTCCTCTTCTTTTTCCCTTACCATCTCCTTCACCACCACCCCCTATTCCCTTTAGCCTGTCTAATTTTGCCATAATTAGGCGGTGTCATTAGGACACCTACCCAAGCACAAGGGAGTTTGCAATTCCCCAAACGGCCCAAACCCCCACTTTTCTAATCTCCTTTCCATATTGTTTCAGTTTTCTCTCCCCCTTTCTCCTCCTGCTGCTACTGCACCCCCTCCACTCCCCTCTTCTCCCTAATCCTGATTTGAGAGAAAAGAGAAAGAGAGGATATCACAGCTGATCCATAGGGAGGGGTGAAGGGACAAAGGGTGAAGGGACCAAGAGATGAAGAGGGCAAGGGCAGCTGCCGACAAAGAGATGAGTCAAGATGCTTATTGGAGAGAATTATCTAATGCCTCTTTGGCTGCTGTGTATAATAGTTTTACATCTGTCTCATTTTAACACTGGTGAACTGTTGTTCTCACAGGTCTGATGTGACTTCTCTGTTAGCAGAAGGCCACATATCTTTGATTGATGGAGTGACTAGTTCACTGATTGGTTCAATGATTGATCAATAGAGAGGGATAGATTGATGCCTCAGGGCCCATGATTATAAATGTAACTCTTTAATGTCCTGCAATCAAGGTTTTACTACTTTTCTTTTTAAGTGGATCTTTTTGGCCAAGATCTTTTTGTTGGATAATATTTTAAAGCAAATTTTAGACTTTATCTTTCAAATATTTATCAAGCAAATCATCCAGTTTCTTCAAGAGGAGAATGTACTGTTTTGTACCTTACTTTCCAAACCATAGCAATCAGCAAATTAATTTGATTTAAAAAATGATAGTTTTTTTGAAAAAAGTAATATTTTCCATCATTCTTCATTGCTCCCACTGTGTCTTCAATATTAACCCAGGCAGATCTCTTAATAGTAGCGTTATTACCATGCTGACCTCTGACCTCTGAGAAACTATATTGGTTCTGGGCCTAAGTTGGCCTCAGCATTTATGAGTGAACTACGGGTTTTACAATGGAGACAAGCAGATGTCAGTATTAGCATTAGTCTGTGTGGTTTGCATGGGAGGGGTCAGCCCTCAGTCTGAGTGCACGCTTTTAAATTTGGCTAAGAAGCTATGATCAATAGTTGGTCATAAGGAGTGTGTGGAGGGATCCATTGTAAAGCAAGAACCTTGTGAGGGGCAGTCGGTTGATCAATGGCAAGCACTATCTCACTAATTGATCGTGTTTCCAAGAGGGCCCTTTTTTTTTTTAACAAGCTGGTGCTCAGAGAAAAGAAGAATAATCAATAAGAATTTTCCAATGTTGTCAATATGACTCTTCCCTCCCCCAGACCCGAAATGAGCTCACCAAGACTCACATTCTCACACTTATTATGTTTAAATCCTGGTTAAACATAATGAAAGAATATTTGGTCATTTCTTAATATTTCAATTACTTGTGGCCACACATCATAATTTTGTTATTTTACTCTTTTAAGAGTGACTACTTGTGTTGAAAAATGACTTGACTTCAGATGCTTGGCTCCAATCTATTACTCTTAATCTCAGGTTGTGGGCTGTATTGATCTGTTTTGTAGTCTTGGTTCTGGTTAGGTGCATATAACACAGGTTTGTTTTCAACTTGTGAGGACACTGTTTTTTTTTCCCCCACTGGCTAATCAATAAGCAGAAAATTGCTTTAGTTTAGGCTCAGTTACAAAATTCCCCAGTTTAGTGAATCTCATTGCTTTTATTATTTTTTAATCCCTTACAAATTCTTGAACCTAATTTTTCTGTAGAAAGAATACGCCTTACTTTATGGTAACGAGCATAGATGCATACGAAATCTCAGCTCTGCGGTGCAATAAAACTGTTTATGATTTAAGCTGCATGGATTAACTATATTAGTTAGATTATCATTAAGTTTGACTGTATTCAGTTACCATTTGTTGTTATTTGTAAATGTCTGTTTTTTGTAGGTAGGCTATGTGAGTCTCGCCGTCAGTTTTTAAGTTAGTCATTCCATGTGTTTGTTTTTTCCTGTCATAAATAAATAGAAAACATAATATATGACAATGTAGGGCCTCCCCCTGTGCTTCCTGCAAGCCATCTACCTGCCCTCACAGCGGGCCACATAGTTTCTCCTTGTCCTGCTAATGGTGGGGAACCGCAGCCTCCTCATTCTTCTGCTTCAGCCAAAAAGAAAATAGAAGCTGCAAGTCTTTGGGAAAAGAACATTAAACTATCAGCCAAAGAATAAATGCGGCAACATTTTTTGGACCGTGTCAGGGGTCGAATTCCTCCCCTCTCCCAGATGCATACTCAAATCTGCCGCCAAGTCGCCCTGTTGGGTCATTATATATGTACTTGAGAGTTTTATGTATGAGACAATAATGTAGTTTTAGAAGTCTGTTTTCTCATACTCCTACTATAAGATTCTTATTAGCTGTTTAATGGCTGTTTAATGAAACCCATAACTCCGCAAAGATACTGTTTTACATGTTCTGCCATAACCATTTTCAATGTTTTTAAGATCACTTTTCTGAAGTTTAATCAAAATCTTAAAGTTCATAATGATTATAATGATAATAATAAAAACAACTGTAATGATGATAATAATAATAATAATAATAATAATAATAGTAATACTTATCATCATTATGATAATCAATCAGGCAATGATAGCTTTGCTTTTCACAGATTTCTTTTCAAAGATGCCTTACCGGCAATTAGATAAAACACATTTATTTGGAAAGTCTGTTGTGGAGGGTCTCTTTTGTCTAAGGTCCAGTGTTTTGTCTTAAGTGGTGTGGACAGAAGCCATAAAAAAGCGGAGGCTGTGGGAAGGAGGGTGGTGATGGAGTAGGTCGGTGAAGTAAGCTGAGGGCCTGGTTATGCAGGCCTTTTTTGAGCAAAAAGGCCAACATTGACATGAATCTGTTATCGAACAGGATGCCTGACAGCTTGCTAAGGAGCAGAGGTTATGTGGTCAAGGGAGCTTATCCAGTCAAATATATCAAAACCTTTTGAATTAGTTCATCCTGAGACAAATCTTCAGTAAGTAACTTGCAACAACCTGTTGACAACAATTTGGATGTGGAAGAGGTGGTGTATTTTTTACTCTCAGTTACAAAATTCCCCAGTTTAGTGACATCCTTATTGCTTTGATGATGTTAGTAAAGTTGTTGCTAACCAGAGACGATATTAAGCCGATATTCATGCTGTTGGCTGTTTGATTTGCTAAATGACTTGAGATTCACTGGGTGAAAGACTTATCCTGTTGGAGGAAAGTTTAGCCCTTTTATTGGGCTGACAGGGTATTTATGCTTTCATAAGCAATGATAAATGGTGAGCTGTCTCTGAGAGCACAATAGATGAGAACCAGACTGAGATGACGTTACGTGTATTTCCACACAATAAGGAGTGTGTTACTACTCTCGTCGTTGCGTTTTCTTTAGTCACTTTTTGATGTGAGAACCACGAGGTAAAATAGAAAGAAATTAAGTATGCTGCTAAAGTAACTTGGAGTTTGATACTCTGCTTAATGGTCAGCGTGTTGGAGTTCTTCAGCCAATCAGAAACTTTTGAAGTTCTCGTTTTCTTTTACACTGAGCAGGCCCTCTCTGCTTTAAAGTTTCTGTTTCACTACCCTACACTGATCAGGTCAAACTGTTTTCTGCACTCACAATCATCCACAATACAAATTCATACTTTACCTGTCTGTCACACGTGCATACACGCACAGAGACAAAGTCAGGCACACTGCTCCGCTCGGTCCGCTGTCACAGGTCTCTCCCTGGTGGGTTACTACCGTCCGGTCCCTCCAGACACCCTGTCAGCGAGTCCCTCAGGCAGGCGGACCAGGCAGCATGGCGACCGGGCCCCGAGGCTCGAATGCACATGCACGGCCTCACACAGTGGAGCAGCACACAGGCTGGACCACTGAGCAGCTGGCACAGAAGCTTGGAGATGGCTCCTCCCTTGGGGCAAAGCAAGCAGTAAAATGACACAAAGACAGACAGGGATAGACGACACAATGTCCAGAATATCAAACTCACTGACAGGTACTGCTTCAAATAGTGAGACACTCACTCAGAGTCAGAAAGAGGAAAGTAAGATCAGGGACCTTTGGTAAAGCTGCTTTCTACAAAGTGGTCTGATGTGAACTGGGAAGATCCTGGACTCCAGTGTGCACAGGAAGTTTTTTAATGTGTAACAGGTTATGGGTTGAGTTTGTGTTTGGTCACCTTTGCTCTTCTTCAGCCCATGTTAGCTGTTGTGTCTTGAGCCCCGGCACAAGTATTAAGCCTGGTTTGTTTTCTTAGAGAGGCTACGGAGGAGGCACAAGGAGCCAGAGAGCAGTGGGGAAATGTTTTGACAGGAAATGGGAATGGACTACCAATGGGCTAATGTGGAGGAACAGCAGGGGGACTTTTAGAGTGGGTGGGATGCAAAGGGGTTGAGGGGGAATTAGAAGTTTTGAGTTGCTCCTCAATGGAATTTTAGAAGGTTTTTCACTCCTAGAGCTGCTGGGGCAAACCCTCCCATTTGTCTGGCCGCTAATAGGGTTCACCTTTGGCTGAGCAGTGGAGAGATTAAATAGGGGCACTCGGAGCATCAGGGGACAGATTATTGTGAGTTAGAGGTACTTCAGATTTATAGCAAGTGAAGGAACGCGTAGTTGTGTGTGTGCAACTTTGGAATTAATTGAAGAATTAATTGTCTTCTGGTCTTTTTCTCTAGTAAAACTCAAGTTTGCCATTATTTTGTAAACAGATCTTGTATCAGTGCAATCAGGATCTTGTCTGCATGTGTTTTTGTGTGTGGGTGGGATCGGAGTCAGAGGCCAGTTAGCAGTGGTATTTAGGAACAAGGACTGTTTTCTTTAGTTGGATGCTGCTGCTTGGGTGGAGCTACAATGATGTGTGTGTGTCACTGGGTTTGGTCAAACTCCTCCGTTAAGGTCTTAAATTTCACTAATGACTTAACAATGCCCCCTGGTGCTGGACTGGCCCTGCAAATCACCTTGTTTTTTCTTTGTTTATCTGAGATCTGGACAGACTGCGTTCTTCTCAAGGGTTAGATTTCTCTAAAATCCCCCTCCATTCACTTTCTGAAAACATATCCAAACACTAATATTTACATGTCTGGTGTATTTCTTAGATTAAATTGAATTTGAAGTGATCATTTTGGCTTAAGCTTGCAGCAGTAGTTTCAATAGTTGTGGGCCAAAAACATCACGGCAAGGATGTTGCATAAATACAGTTATAATACGATATATATCTTTTCTTTTGTGTCTGCAAAGGTATTCAATATACAATAGAAACAAACAATTATAATATGGATTACAGGGGTTCTGGACTAAAATGCAGTATGTAACACTTCTAAACTATTATCCATGTACTTAAGCTATTTGTTATAAAAACACCTACAGCACATTTTTGTGAAGGTCTCCAAGAATAGTTCAGTCACTGAGGCTGCATCATGCCACGCTGAAAAAAACAGATGTAACATTTATTAGGCTTAATTTCTGTTCCTATTCATTTTTGTATTATGAGTTTTAGGTTGAATAATATCAGTGCGACTGACACAATGTAATGAAGCAGAAAGTAGAAATGTAACGCTTTATGCATATCCATAACTTTTGCATTTCTATACTCTTAGCCGTTGATCCCAAAGGGGTTAAGTTTGATCATACAATTGTAAAGCTGTTACGCACTGAGAACTTTTTGTCTTTTGCTGCCTGAGTCACTTCTGCAACAGGACTCATATTATATAAATCCACTAACATTTAACAGTTCGTTAACTATGGTTATTTAGATAAAAATCAACTATCACAGAAGATCATAAGCAGTCGATGCTTCTGTGCTAATTGGGAATAGGAAAGCTGGATTATTGAAGCAAAATAATTTCCAAAATTCTTAATGAGTGTTGATAAGATGAGGATCCATAAAGTTAGTTAAGTTGTGCTTCCATGCATCAAAAAGGATAAATCCATGTACCTTTTCTTTCTAAACTTAGGATGGGAAATTCCTATAATACAGTCTCCGGTGTTGTGTTTTCTACATCATCCATTAAACTATAAAGTAAAAGATAACAGGAAGCAATTTTACAATTGTAATGTGACTTAAATCTTTTGGATTGGTGTGAGTGTGTCAGTGTGTAAATGGTAAATGGACTGTACTTGTATAGCGCTTTTCTAGTCTAGCTGACCACTCAAAGCGCTTTTAACACTACAGTGTGTGTGTGCAGTGGTCTTGATGAATCTGTCAGGGTTGAGGGCAGGGGGTGATGTGACTGCTGACAGGTTCCCAGCAGGCATGCTGAGAGCCCCGATAGTGTGCGTGCCCTCTCTTCAGCTCCCCCCAACCACCCAGCTCCTCTTCTCCTCTCACAGTCCTCGGCTCCCACACATTTGCTGTGTATTAGCTACGGACAGTAAATTACAGCACCCTGGACCTCTAAGCGATTCCTTTCCCATCTCCTCACACGTTCCTCCTCTCCCTTCCTTCAGCACTATTATCCAGCTCACCTTCTCTGCGTCTGTCTATCTTCCTTGTTTTCTCTCAGTTTGATCTGGTTTCCTCCCTCTGTCTGTCATATTCGTCCTGGCTCCTCGACTCCCTCAACCCTGTCAGATTTTTTCCCCCTGTCTGTCTTTCTCTCACTTCTGTTATACTCTCATCCTCCGTTCTTCTATTGTGTCACGCTACACAGCGTTCCCTCCCTCATACGCATCCCCTCCACTACCCATTTACTTTCTTACAAGCAGGTCCCTGTTGTCTCGGCTTCACAGGTTTCTCAGCCGCTTCTCGCTCTTGTCCTCCTTCCTCTCTCAAACCTCTCCCTCACTCTCCCTCTTTCACCCTCCTCCTCCTCTCTCTTTCTGGAAACAGATGTTGTTTGTCAGATCTTATCATTACTGGCTAATTAAGAAGACATCTCTTCTCCTTCTGTTGTTGCTTCTCTTTCCTCTCTTCTTCATTTCAGTGGCATCCATCCCAGATTCATTATTCTTCTCAGAGAAAGGTTTGGGTTGGGTTTTGATTCACTCGTTACTGCTAAGTCTGATAAGTGGCTGATTGATTGAAAGGGTATTGAAAAGGTAACATTTGTGTTATTGCAGATGACTTTCTGGAATGCTCGAAATCTATTCATTTGTTCAGGGTACTTTGCCTCCATCTGACAGTTATGAGAGTATATTTTGAATCCTTGTCCCTCAGGACACACCAAGCATGCTGGGATAGGTCAGGCCACTGATGGGATTTCTATTCCCTGTCCTGGTTGTGAATTCATGTTCTCTAGACTCTGAATATCTATCCATATCCCTCTATTTGGCAGAGCGAATGCAGTCCCATGTGGCCAAACTCTGTATGCAATCTATGCTTTTGGCTTAGCTCTGGAGACTGAAATGTTAATTCATCTGAAATTGTTGAAATGCACATTTAGCAGCAGGCGAGAGGTTATGCAGTAAAACACTTTGTACCCAAGAGAAACCTTGCTGAAATGTTGGAGGGCCTCTGGTCAACCCTTCCCATCAGCCTGCTTTTTCTCTTAGCTCTGCTGTGCCACAGTCATGAGGTGGCATGCCTGAAGTTTTTACAGCAGTACCAAGCTCTATAAATCAACGATAGTGGTTAAAAAGTTTGGCTTTGTCACAGTTCTCAAGTTTAGAGGCAGAGTGGGTCTGGCCTGAGGTTGAAGGGGTTGAAGCCAGCCTGAGAGAGAACAGAGAGGGACAATCTGAGCTAATGTGCTCACTGTCCATGTGAAGCTATACCTCAAGATGGCTTACTTACCTTGGCTATTCTTTTACCACAGATCAATACAAGACAATGTGTTTGATTTCGATATTTTTTTGTGTGTGTTTGATTATTTTTTTTACATTACATCTGTTCTAACCAAGTTAACAGATTATTGGAATTTAAATGTGGTAATCTAGCTAAACCAAGTCCAAAAAGAGTAGTTAAAAATAAGCATTTTAATGAGTAAGTATATTAGATTTGAATAGAAATAGGGCAGCAAGACTTTAAATGTGGCCTTGCATTTGGTTCTGTTTTTTGGTAGTTTACCCATTTATATTGTTTTATTTTACTTACAATAAAGATTGGAGTATTTTCCACACCACTTTCACTTGTCTGCTTTGGGTGCTGATGTTTAAAATCCTCCAGCTCACATAAGATAAGTGCGGCTTTCAAATCATATCAAGATAGTACAGTGACCACTTACTTTGTAGAAATACTTTAAAGTGCATGTATCTCATACAGATAAGGACATTATGAATTTCTAATGCTGATATAGATTACTGGATGTATTTGTTCAAAGACATCATAGAATTGAACGAGAATACTAACATGAGTTTGTGTGCTGTTTGCTGGTGAGAAGCAAGCAAAGCTGATGCCACGGATATCCCTGTATATTTTTGGAGGAGGAGGGGAGTGGATTGGGAGAACTGGTGTGAAAGGTCCTGTGGTGGTATGCGACAGAGGGGGTATCAGTTCGTGGAGGGTTTTCTGTGCCCCATTAGCAGTGTCAGAGGTCATGTGCCCCGGGTGTTAACCCTGGTGACCAGTCTAGCTTCCAGTCTGCCAGGGGACCCTGGTCCAGGGGTATTTATTACCTACCACCACCCCCACCCCTATCCCGCCAACTCACACAGTCACACATACACAGCCACCCTGCTCCATCCCCCAAACACAATTCTCCTCATGGAGGAAAACAAATCACCTCCATTCACTCCTCATGTACTAATTGGATGCATATCCATACAGTGATGCATGACGACCCATCTGTAGATCTGTTCCTTGGCTTGAAACATTCTTGAATCAACACTGGCCTATCAAAAATCTTCCTACACAGCTATGAGTAGCGGCGTATTCTGACTTATTACATGTATGTTTTATCAAAGATCGTGCAGCACTTTCATGCATATGATTTTTAGACATTTGTTTTTGAGGCATCCTTTTTGCTAATGTATATAATTTTGCATGACTGATTGTGCACACATGGTTGCATGTCTCTGTGTATGTTTCTGTGAACCCATTCATGTGTGTGCGGTTTGCACAGGCTTTCGTGTGACACATGCCTGCATGTATCTCGGCCTGCTGTATGAGTTAGTGCTCTCTGTGTGTTAGTGTGGCAGAGGAAGGCCCTCAGCATGTCAGTATGTTTTAATGCTTCACATCTGGTTTCCTAATTTTCTTCCCTCCCTGCCCTCCCTCCACTGCGATGTCAGGACACTGTTTTGTTTTTTCAGGGTGGCGGTGGGGTGGGGAGGGGGTGAGGGGGGTGATGGAGGGGATGTTTGATGAGTGATGGCCCTGCATACAGGACGTCAACATTCTCCCTCTCTTCCTCTGTCCCTGCCTCTTCTCTTCTTCACGTTTTTCTCTTGTGAACTCTCTTTATATTTCCAACACCCTATACCCATAAGGCATTATAGAGTGGATCAGGAGTAACATGTATAAAGAAGATGAAAAAAAGGCCTCTGTCCTCAGCATTCCTCTCTTTTTCTTATTTTTATGGAATAGCATCTCCTCCTCCTCCTTATTCTCTCTCTTTAAATTTCCCTCCAGTATTTTTACATTAAAGCATCAATTTATCAACTTCGGGGCATTAAATCTGACGTCGAAGCCCAAAAGTAATCCCAGAAGAATCTTTTACTTTCGAAGAGAGTTTTAAAGCTCTGCTGCTAACTAACCTCCACTCTGTATTAAAACCTTTTGCATCACATGCTTCAAGAGCCGATGATACCCGTAAACCTGCATTTAAAATGAGCACGGAGGGTGATGTGTTTTATGACTATGTGAAAAGGCAGTTTATGTCAACAGTGATTAGTGCTGATGAATGCCTATGAAAATTTTTGTTAAGTCCTGGGCTGCTTAGGTGCTCACTGCATGATTGAGGCCATGTGTAAAGCAAAGAGTAACACTTATGTATAACAGATGCTCCAACGGACTGAGAAATGTGAAACTGATCGTCCACTCTTGAAGAATGAAACTCTATAAAAACTGCCAATCTTTCATTGTTTTTAGTGTCAAGACTCGCTGTTTGGTCATTGAACTGTTTGGGATGTTCAGCTAGTGCTGCAAGGCTTGTGTTTAGTCTTGGGAACTGTCGCAGATGCAGACAAAAGGGATTGGAGGCTTTGACTGAGATGAAGAGGTGAAGACAGAATAGAAAAAAAACATGCTCCCTGTGGTGCTGTAGTGTAAAATGATCCCGAGGTTTAAGACTCGGTCTATGTTTTGTTTGTGTTTCCTGCTTTAAGTGTGTCTGCGGATGGAAGATGTGGCCGAAGATAAAGCTTGGTTTACATTGCTGAACACATGCTGCACATTGGGAAATTCAATTACTCTGAATTGTAATAAATTCAAAAACAAGAAAATAGATTTTTGAAGAAATAGTCCAATCTAATTTTAGTCTGATCAGTAATGATCTTAAAGCCTTTTTTCTGCACTAATGAATGCTCTTTGTAGAAATGTTCTTTTAAGAAATTAAAAAATGAGAACACAGTTTATAAGTTCATACTTCCTTGAAGTTTAATTTGCACTGCTACTCACTGTGTTTTATTGAAAGACAAACACCTGCATTTTAAAATGGAATAATCTGTAAATATACTGTATAACATTTACTCGTTTAATGTAAACACAATTACATTAGAGGAATCCTTTGAAAAAAGTCATTCTCAGCAATTTTCCCATAACATGAGAATCACCTCCAATTCTTTGCAAGTTCTCCTCATCTCTTTCTTGTGCATGGGGAGGTGTGTGGGTGTGTTACTTTACCAAAACAAAAACAAACAACGGCGATATTAAACTTTTGCATCCACAATAGAGGAGGGGATAAAAAACAGAGGGTCCTCGACTTCTTATTAATTATGCAAGATTAGTCTAATTATAATTCAGCAAATGAATGTGTGGCAGAAGGTGCGAGGCGACGGGGCTGGGAGATTTGCATGTTAAGTGGGCAGGGGGAAGCGGCTAATGCATGCTAATATATGCGTCAATGTCTCGCTTTAATTTCAGCATTTGCAGCTGTGTGCGTCCGAACTGAGGGGGTGAAAAGTTGACTCAATGGGTTTTTTGGGAAGGGAGGGGTGCAAAGGTGGGTGTGTCAGTGTATTCGAGTGTGTGCATGCATGCTTGTGAATGTGTTTGTGTTTTGCGTGCGCGTGAGGCATCTGGTGTCATATAAACAAGGAATGATGAGAAGTCAACAAACAAGGTCAAGAACCCTCAAAAAGTGCACAGATCGTGAAATGGATGTAGACAGCCTCGGAATTAAGTTTTTGATTTTTGGTACCTCATTGGAAATTTGACATGTCAGCCAGTTAAATGAGTGATGTCTGCTGGTTAGATTGTATGATGAGGAGGCTGGTGTTACCAAGCCCCAGCCAAGCCAAGGACATAAGAAACAAGGTATTTAAAAGACCTGCGATGTAAGAAACATAGCCCCAGAAATATATTCTACACTGTATGACTCTCAAAGGAGACAGTTCAATTCAACCTAACAATGGGGATAATGGTCCCCTCTCAGGGTCAGGTAACAAACTTTATAACTTTCTTCGAGTGATGCATTGCATTTATGATGACTATATCTTGATAGACTTATGCAAGGTGTCCACATGTCAGACATCAATGAGAAAATAAATGAAAGGAGGATGTGGGAGAGGCACAGATGTGCCCCTCAATATGTTTGCACCCAAAACGAAGGTTGGAGGTTTGAGCTCTCGCTGATAAATTGTATTCACCATCTGCCAAAAAAAATATTGATTGTTCCATGACAAAATAGCTCAAATCAAGAAATATTGGACATGCTGTGGTAATCGAGATCTTGTTGCAAGCCAAGTTCTGTTCACAAGGGAGGAAGCTGGAGGGAGTGAAGGAAGAATGGTGAGTAAAAGTTGAGAGAATGAGGGAAAGATTAGAATTCAATTGGAGAATTCAGGACTGTGGGGCCAATATGAAGTTCCTCTCCAAACAATCGCTCTCTATTAAGATGACTTACATTTTCAGAGTGAGCAGTGTGGGTGGGATTGGAGCTTACCATGAAGCCCAAAAAATACTTCCTCCCTCTGCAGCATTTTTGGGCTTCAATGTTTTTGTTTGTTTAGTAAGAACAGTCACAGTGATGGAAAAAGTACTCTGAGCCTTTGCTTAAGTAAAAGTATCAATATAGAAATAAAAATACTAAGAATTAATGGGTAAACACAAATTGACCAAAAGTGTAAAAGTAGTCTTTACAGAATGCAGTTTAAGTATCAAACTACTGGTTTGGTCAGTCTGATAAATACATTTACACACCTGTTTCAAGAAAAGTTGGAAAGTTTTCTAAGATGCAACAATAACTTAATTCTGTAACCAATGCAAGTACAATGGACATTATTTTCAGCGACTAAATTGACTGTATTTAGAAAATATAAACAAATCTAGAATTTAATGCCAGCAACTCAGTCAAAGTACCTGGGAGAGAGGTAAAGAAAGGTTTTTAGACTATCAGTAACATCATTTAATGCAAAACCACAAGTAACTCAAGCCTGTTAACTTCTACAGTGCATAATGTCATGAAAAGATTCTGAGAATCCGGAGAAATCTCAAGGTGTAAAGACTAAGGCACGAAATCACTGTTGGATGCATCTAATTTTCGAGGTCTCAGGCTGTACTGCATGAGAAACTGTCATGCTACCAACATGAGTTCTGTAGTACCTTGTAAAACCACTCAGCATACTTCCAGAGATGAAACCTGAAACTGTATTGCACAAGGAGAAAGCCACATATCAACTTCGCAAAGACACTTTCAAGTTCTCTGGGCACGAGCTCATCTCAGATGGACAAGAAAAACAGTGAACATATGTTATGTGTTCAGATGTGTCCACGTTTCATCTGCTTTTTTAGAAAGAACAGACATCTAGTTCTGCATGCTCAAGAAAAACAGAGTTTCAAGGCTTTTATTGATGCAAAATGCAAAAGCCAGTGTTTGTAAAATTATGAGGGTGCATGGGTGTCCATATCATGGGTGACTTGCATGGGTTTGGAGGTACCATTGATGCAGTGTGTGGGAATTCTGGAGACACATATGCTTTCATCAAGGTAGCACGTTTTCCAAGTAGAAAACTGCAAAAGTTAGCATCATCATATCTAAAACAATCAAGTGTGAATAAAATGAAGGATGATGTAACACTGTGGTAAACACACCTGTCTACGAACTTTTTGTGAAAGTGTTTGAATACAATTTTCTGAATACAGTAAAGTTGGTCAGGCACTAACAATGATTTTCTTTGTACTTGTCTGTAGAATAAATGTTCAAATTTATTAAAACATATTTTACGGAACTTTCCAAATTTGATAGTAATGGGGTTTGTAAATGATATGTTATTGTGAAACAATTTTTCTGTTTTTCAGCAGCATGTTACAATTGCAGCTGCTGCAGGGAAAGCTACTTTATATTCTGTTTTATAATCAGGGTTGTGAGGGGATTAATAGGAGCAGGAGAAAAGCAAAAACAAAGTTCTGATATACAAACCTGTTTTCTCACTTTTTACATCTGATTTTTGGTAAAATATTACATTATTTCTGAAATCAAGAAATCAAATTGCTGATAACAAGTCAAATTCGTATGAAATGTCTCACTTATTTTTGCATGACCTCAGAGACCACAAAGGTTGGAAAAACGTAAGGTCCCCCCCTCCGCTAACGTTTTTTTTACCATGTTAACATGTCCATGAGGAATTCTTTTTTATGCGATACAAGAGATATTATGAGCAAAAGTAACTATCAATGCTCTGGCTGAAGAGTACTGCTTTGAATCTGCAGAGCACAACTTGAAGATTGAGAAAGACAAGGTCAGACAGCCCAAATGTTTCATATAGAACACAGAAGAAACCAATCCTAACTACATACAGTTCAGATAATTTGTATGGAATGTGAGGAACCAATTAAATGAAAAGCTTGTGTTTAAGCTTCAACAAAAGATGTTTAACTACAGCAGAAGTTTATTTGGAGTCTTTGCAATGTCGAATAAAAAATATTGGAGAAGATATGAAGAAGATATGGATGTGCAGTTGTATGTGAGGATGGAGATCAGGAAAGCAAATTTGCCCCCAAACCAGCTTTGTTCTGCCACTTACATGTAACTAATTATGACCTGACATTCCAGTCTTTTATCTGGGAGACCAGCAGACATGTCGGTCAACCAATGCGTTTATCATTGTAATCTGCTAACTCTGTCCACTCTTGTTAGTGTTTCCTGCTCTAAAGCTGCTGGGGCTTAACCCTCAGACACATTGCTCGAGAGGCCCACCCTGACTTTACAGTCCTACTGCCCAGGGCAGAAGGCTAGGCTGCGGTGGCCGTCTGTGGGCTTGTTGCCCCGGCTGCTTGAGCGGGTTGTGCCACAAAAAGCCCATGACTCCTGAGCCCCTTGAGAGAAAGCTAGCAGCTCTCATGTTTATTTTATTGCTGTTTGGTCTTACAAAGTGAAAGTGGACTTTAAGGATGGGTTAATTTCCAACAATGTTTTGTATCTTATAATTTTTTTGTATATCTGAAAACTACTTTGGCAAGCTTTCAGATAAATGTATTTGAATAGAAAGTACAACATTTCCATCTGAAGTGTAGTGCTGGAAGTACAAAGTAGCACGAAATATAAATACAAGCAGTGTTTGGAATAAACTAGTTGTGACAGAGTAAGTACATTTATTTGCAAGATGAATTTAATCAGTTATCTGATAAATCCATAAAATCCATGGTATACTTCGAAACAACACTGGTCTTCAAAGCAGAAAATTTTGAGTTCAAAGCTTAAATTACCAGTATGTGCTAACATGTTGAACCGACCCCGTTCTTTTCCGATACCCCTTTGAAGTTGGCTGTAATATACCGGCAAGGCATAGAGCCTTTTTAGCTGCGAAAATATTGTCAACATAAAAATGCTTTTTGACAAACATCAACAGCCTGTAGAGGACTAAACCAAAGTTTATCAATTCCTAGGGAAAGTGATTAATGTTTTTACAGTTTCCGTTGTATTCTGTAACCTGTTACTTTCAAAAGCTAGCACAATCAGCTTGGCTTCAGAACTGTACTGATGCACAGCATGTGAGCAGATCTACAAATGGATTAGCTTTTCATTGGCAGAACAGGACGCGCTTGTATTGTCTGTGAGGTGGACACCTGGTGTGGGGAATAAATATTTGCTATAATAACATATTTTTATAACCTTATTTCCAGGCTCGACCTTGTTTTTATTTTGTTTAAACACAAATCTTCTGTTTGGTTTGTCATCACCATGACATTTGAATAGATCTCCTCATCTTCATCTGCACCTGCTATCTGTACATACTGTTTCGCCTCACAACTTGCACGGTCTCTCTCCTCCTTATCCTCCTTGCTGTATTTCAGTGATGGAATGTGCTCTTGTTACTGCCTTCTCTTTCCCTTTGCTGTCTTTGCCTCTCAGCATGGGGACTTTGGGATTGCGGCAGAGCTGCGTTGCCATGGCAGCTGGCTGCGTTGCCGAACTGTGTACACCTGGGATTTGGAGTCTCTCTCTCCATAGTCTCCCTCTCTGCTATTTATTCCACCTTTCTCTCAGGTTTTCTCCTGTGCAGCAGGGGCTATCAGCCACCCCATCTCCTTTTGCTTCTCCACAGTCTGTCACACTCAAACATAAACTCACATACGCAAAGAGGC
Organism: Odontesthes bonariensis; assembly: GCF_027942865.1. Classification (NCBI taxonomy): domain Eukaryota; kingdom Metazoa; phylum Chordata; class Actinopteri; order Atheriniformes; family Atherinopsidae; genus Odontesthes; species Odontesthes bonariensis. The sequence continues at coordinate 22,360,964 of NC_134511.1, forward strand.
ACACACACTTGAAAACAAAATTCATGTCCAAGTGAGCGCTTGCACATACCTCTATTTCTACGTTCTTCCTTCCATCTCCTCATTTCACTTTTGTGGTTGTCTCTACTTTGTTTCCTCCTCCATTCCCTTTGGGGGGTTCAAATATGGCATTGTGGAATACCACAGTCCCCTGAGTCGGCTCGCAAACATCACTGTCTCTGGTTTACTTTGAAACACAGCAGCACTTTCCACTGGAGTGTGCTTCAAAATCTCATCACTTGATTTAAAATGTGATAACATTGATTTTAATACTAAACTAAACAGATGGGTTGTCTGCACTGTAATCAGATGCACACACATACACACACTGATGTCTGATGTCACAGGAAATGTCTGAAAAATATTTGATGTCTCTTTTGACTGCTATTGTGTTGGAGAGTAGCAAATAATCACACACAGGATTCTTTCGTGTCATTTCTTAGTTGCTGATGTACAAACATGCATCCGTTTGTTTACCTTTGCAGGTTTTTCTTGAAGTTTTTCCTGAAATGCAACCAGAATTGTCTGAAGACAGCAGGAAACCCGAGGGACATGAGGAGATTTCAGGTACAAATTGATATGTCCAAGTGTGTGCTTGTGCATGAGCAAAAAAAGGATGGTGATAACTTATAATGAAAACACAACCCTCATTTAATTTTCTCATGATGAAAGTGTGTAATCTTGCATCTAGTCTTTTCTTGTTCCATCTATATAATAAACTCTCATATGGCAAAGCTCTGGAAAAGTTTTCCTAGAGGAGACATAAAGTAGGGAGTTAAAGGTGAAAGTGAAAAATCAATAAGGAGTCAGAGAGATGGAAAGACAAACTAAAGGAGTTTGATATGTGGGAGACATGGTCGTGGGGGTGCCGGGTTGCAGGAAATAGGTTGAGGTGTTTCAGGAAGTTGTCAAGAATTGAGTGATTGGCTCCAGATGGAGGAGGTCATGATCCGTGACCCAGGAAGTGGTCACAGGGGACACTCCCGCCTCACTTCCTCTCCCGTCTTTCAGCACCAGCGGCCTCTGTCTGGCATTTTCCTTCTCCCGGCAAACCCTCTGTCCCTTCTCCTTCTTCATGCTCTGCCTGTCTCCCACCATGTTTGCTTAAACTCTTGTGATGTGACACATGCTGAGAAGTTATGAGCACACAGGCAGTCCAGGACTGTCATCTTTGGGTTAAAAGGTGATCAGCGCTGGACCAGAGTGAGCCTGATCGATAATTTACAGTTATTTTCCTTTCCTCTCCACCACCTATAGCACATATGCTTTTTGCCCTCTTTTTTTTTTTGCTCCTTCTCGTGCTAAGTCACAGCCACAAATTCATTTTGAAGGGAAAATGTTGTTTTTTTTAAATTGTGAAATATATATGGTTACAATTGAATTGAATTGTAAACTTCTCACTGACCAATTCCTCTTCACTCGCCAAACGTTCCATACAAACTCACAAACTCCCTATCACTTTTAGAAACTTTAATAAATACCCTAGCAGAAAAACCTTACAGAATCTGATCATTTATTGTATGTAAGTGTCATCCACAGAAGGCAGATGTGAGTAGGGACACACATATGCTGCAGGCAGAAAATCGAATTAGGGCTACTATATATCATGCTCTATTTTAACGGCCAGCTAAAATGGGAGATTTGGTCCATATGTTTGGTGTCATTGAGGGATCAGGAGAAGACAACAATGAGCCTGCTGCATGCTGTTTGAATAAAAAAAGTTAGACAAGAGGCAGAGGAGAGGCCATATGGAGGCCTGATGGAGGAATGGAGTGGTGTGTGCGCAGTGTCATCCCCGGAATGCAGACATATTATGGAAATCCCAGGGATGTCATATTACCTATTGAAAAATATGACTATCACCTGTACCACGAAACAAATTGTTGCTCAGGGATTTCACTGCTGTAACCTGAGATTTTGGCTCGCAGCGGGCTGTCCAAGTGCTTCATGTATGCTCATGTATCTTCCTCTTGGCTGCTGTCTTCTCATTCAGGTGGTCTTGTCCAGCACAGTGAGCGTAGACGGTCACGTCCTAGCCGTGTCTGACAACATGTTCGTCCACAACAATTCTAAACATGGTCGAAGAGCTCGCAGACTGGAGCCAGGCGAGTCTGTAGAGAATTCAATGGAATATGGTAAGACAATGATGTCTCAACACGACACCCAATTAACCTGTGTTTTTTTTCTTCATAGTATATTTACTCCATCACTTGAAGGAAAATAGGGCATTCTAACCTCACCGAAAGAACAGACCTAAGCTGTTTAATGTCCATTCATAATCACCGTGAAATATCATTGTGGTGCTGCTGAGGTCATTAACTAAACTAATTAATGCATTGATTAAATACTTGTCCATCTACCGTATGTTTTTTGAATACAAGCACAAAGAACAAAGTTAGAGTGATTCAAAGTCAGTCAAAAATCTAAACCAACAAACACTCATCACATTTGCCTGTGCATTGCAGGAAGGTTACTCAATTTCTGCGCTCAGGTGTATTTTGGGCTATTTTCCTGCATGTTAGTGATTTTTACTTTTTCCTGTATTGCTTTCATACTTAGATAAAGAATGCTTATACAATGCTAATAATCAAGCATTTCTACACTGCTTTATGACAACTTTCAGACAACTAAAAGAACCCATTGCTTTTGTCTGTATCTTTGTATTTATTTTATCTCACCTTTTCTCCTTTTTTGGTATTTTATATGAATTCATCACTTTAAGGTCACGTGACTTTTTGCTTTCATCTTTAGCCACCCCGTGTATCAAAGCCATCAGTCCCAGTGAGGGCTGGACCACCGGCGGGGCCATGGTCATAGTCATTGGAGAGAACTTCTTCGATGGGCTGCAGGTGGTGTTTGGAAGCATGCTAGTGTGGAGTGAGGTAAGAGTTGTCTTCTGAACATCTCACTAATGATGATACATATTGTGAAATGAAATACACAACATATGGCTTGTCTCATTATTTGGATGATTTATGGGCAGTTTTACCAAATTAATCTTTCCACAGTGTTGTGCTAGCCTAAATATTTACAAGGCATGGGAAGGATGGTTTGTGACACAATTTCTGTGTTTTATCCTCAGCTGATCACCCCGCACGCTATTCGTGTTCAGACGCCTCCTCGACACATCCCTGGGGTTGTGGAAGTTACGCTGTCTTATAAATCGAAGCAATTCTGCAAGGGAGCACCTGGGCGCTTCATCTACACAGGTATCAAAGGGGGACATATTATGGGAAAATCTGTTTTTTTCTGTGCTTGATAACATATAGCCTATTGGGGTGTCTGAGGTCAGTACTAATTTGAAAACTCACGACATTAGCATCTTGTTTTTGGACTCATATATCTCATATGTGACATTCACTGAGCTGTTCAGATTAGCAGGGGAAACTAGTGTCAATCTACAAAGTTATGCAGCTTCCATATCTCCGACTAACTTCATCTTCAGATGATGCTGCATTCTTTGGTGAGATGAAACACTTTAGCTTTTTGCTTTGCTATTAACATCAAATCTCATCAATAGTCACTTTGTTCACATAACATGAAAAGTTAATGAAGCAAAAGTTCTTAATGTTAGCTGTTAAAATAAACAAAACAAAACAAAACAAAAACTGAGGAATGGAGCCCAGAGTTTATGGAACCGATATGTGACGGATCTACAACTTGAGTTCTTAATGGTGTTATTAACCGGCCAGCAGTTCTGCTGCATATTCTAACTTCCTGGTTCAGTTCCACACACAATTCAAGACAATTCAAGACAATTCTATGCCTTAAAGAGGGATCAGTAGCCCACCAGCGCAACTTTGTCCGACTGCAGAAGTGGATAATGTACTTATGAGAATGAAATTGTCAGTTTTGTGTGTTCGGAGCTCTCAGGTTATTTACTGTATGCTCTCTCATACTCATTATGTCATTATGTGCTCCAAAGGTCTTTGAGTACTACATATCTCAAAAGGGGCAGATCATAAGGAAGAGAGGGGTGAAATGAAGTCAAGTGAGTCACTCCATACCTAAAATAATCTGTTTGAATAGGGGTGCGAATTAACAGATGAAAAAGGAGCTGCTGTGCTATCTCTCAGTGCTATTTTTTTTTTTTTTTTTACCAAGGACATGTCTTATGCCCTTCTCTCACAAGCCAACACAGTTTCCTGAAGTCGTTATAAAATGTCTGTGCTTTGGTAAAAATTACACAGCGAGACAGTACAACAGCTCCTCTTTCAAATTTACACCTCATTTCAGTACAGCCTGTTTTTGGACAAGTAGTGACCCACTCCCATACACTCAAGCTTTCTCTTCCATGGGATATGCCTCTCTTGAGATCAGTGGAACTAAATAACCCTTTAAACATCTTATTACCATATAAGAGAGCATACATAAACAAGCTGGAGAGCTCTCACTTACACGCACAGTAAACCAAGCTCAGAATTGGCAAGGCAAAAAGTGAGTGCAAAATACAATACAATGCAGCATGATTTAAAATTCAATCCTTGTGGAGATGAAGAGATGAATGAGCAGGCTAAATATTTCTACTTTGAACTCGGAGTGTGATACAGAAATGTCCTGCAAATCTGAATGGCTTATACGAGGTGAATATGTCATCTGGAAATGTGAAGTCTCCATCCAAATAACAAGGATTACAGAAAATGGTTTGTTTTGCGATGGTGAACGGGGACTTACTGACATTTTCAAACCTAGTCTGCCCCAAACCAAGTGCCATTTTTGATATTAGGTTTTTGTGAATGTTGACTCTAGTTTGACTTCCTATATGTTTTTTGTTTTTTTTGTAGCCCTAAATGAGCCAACTATAGACTACGGTTTTCAGCGTCTTCAGAAGGTAATTCCTCGACATCCTGGTGACCCAGAGAAACTAGCAAAGGTAAGAAACTTCAAAATTAGGAACCTAACTGTTGTAATTATTTTTCTAAATATTTTTAAGTGTTACGGTCATGTCTATTAAACAAGTTATTTTTCTTTGTAGGAGATCCTTTTGAAAAGAGCAGCAGATCTTGTGGAGGCCCTGTATGGAAATCCACACAGTAATCAGGTAAACAGAAAAATGTTTATCCCAAATGTTTGTCACTGATATCACAGAAAATTAACTGTATACGGAACGGGTTTGAATTTGTTCCCCCCTTTATCCATTGTGCTATACAAAGCATCACAGTTTACAATTTTCCAAACCAAATCGTCAACCCATAAATTGATTTCAAACAGTCATTTGTTTTCCTGCCGTTTACTTTGGTATGAAATAGTTGTACCATTCTCTTCAGGTTTTGCTTGGTGAAGATTCGAAGTCAATATTTCAGGAAGCTTTATCATACCAGAACGTATGGCATCGTGAAGCTGTGTTGTCAGGAACAAAGCTCATTAGATAAAACAATATACAAGCAGTGCACTGAACTTTCAGTTTGTGGCAGACAACTCGCTGTTTGGCAGCTGATTCTCAGTCCACAGATGAAATGAGAACACTTGAATGCACCAGCATAAGTCAGAAAATTGTCAGCAGAACTGTATATGCAACTTGTACTTAATGGGCTAATTGGGTATAGCTTACACATACTCAGTTTTAGAGATTAATTAGCGGACTCCTGTGTGCTGGCAGGAATAGCAGTAGGAACATCTTGTCCGCCCATCAGAACTGTGTTGTGACTGAAACTCTGACACTGACACATTGTTGGCTATTTTATGTATTTTTCCTTCAGGACATGCTGCTAAAGCGTGCAGCTGACATTGCTGAAGCTCTCTACAGCGTTCCCCGTCCCCACAGTCAGCTTCAGGCACTGCCTAGCTCACCGGCACATGGTAGCGTCATGGGCCTGGGCTCCTATCCTTCTCAGTTAGGTGTTAGCATCGGAGAGCAAAGCAGCCAAGGTAAACAAATCGAGCCATTAGCTATTCTGCTGTTCTGTTTTGCCACTAATTAAACCCAGAACTGACTCAAATATTTTCATTTTACCACCAGGTTACATTCGTAACTCCAGCAGTTTGTCACCAAGGGGTTATCCATCAGCCTCCACTCCCCAGCAGTCAGGCTATGGCGGCGGTGGAGGAATGACTGGAGGCTATGGAACAGTTCCCATGACAAGTCTAGGAGTTCCAGGATCTCCTGGCTTCACCAGTGCCTCCCCCACAAGCTCTCCCTACAGTAAGACTTTACATACTCTCTGGATAAATGTCACAAAGCTAAAGCTGACTGTCTGATTCTCAGGCTTAATATTGACTGTTACTCTCTTTTCCGCAGTAATGCCCTCCAGCCCGACCATACCAGGAAGCTCAAGCTCCTCTTCATCTCTCTTGCCTTTCTCCTCTTTCCCTTCTGCTGCTAAACAGAAGAGTGCATTTGCTCCCGTCCTCAGACCCCAAGGCTCCCCCTCCCCTGCCTGCCCCGCCTCAGGGGGGAACAGCTTCAGAGGTAGTCATCCAACTCACTATCTGACCCCGCTGTCTGAACTCACGAATGCAGTCTAACCCCTTATACTAACAAACTCGAAAGCTGTGACTGAGCAAGACAGAAAACTCTTGCTGGATGTACAATATTGAAAGACCTGACTGATCAGAATCATAGATTTTGTATATGTTTTTCTCTCCAGCGATGACGGGCCTGGTTGTTCCCCCGATGTAGCAAAGCACCTGCCCCAATCTACCCCAGACCACTGCTTCACTTAGCCCCTCTTTTGGCACTAAGGGGGCAGGGAGAATGGAAAACAGATCTCTTGCGACTATGTATAACTTTCCTCCCTGATCCCACCCGCCATCTCTTAGTCCCTTTTTCATCCAGTTGGATGAACAGAAAGGGACATGAAAAATGTCCAAAGACCAGTCATCTTCTTCAAATGCAGAGGAAATACTCCCCCCACATCTGCAGATAGACTCCTCCTTAGCAAACGGACTGGACCATATACTGCTGTGTGTGCGTGTGTAATGAAGTGTCTAAAAGGAAACTTTCCCGTCAAGCATCAAAAGGATCTAAACTGATCTCTGGTCCACTATCACATGCAGTATTCAATTCCTGCAGCATCTACGCAGACCTTGGTCAGACTTACAGGACGAGCTGTGAGAGCACTGAGCGCTGATGAATAACAGACAACTCTGATCAAATGTAGCAGCTCTAATAAGCAGGGTGCTATTTTGTCAATGTGTGGACACCTTAAATGGCATGTGTGTACACTGTCTGTGAGCTAGCGAGAGGTTTTGTTTTGTAGTAGACTTTTTGAAGACAATTTACATTCCAGAATATAGACCCTTTATTTTTTTGTTCCGATCTTTATGTTTTCATGGGAGAAATCTTTGTCTCATGGGTTATTACTAAAGGAATTCATATATTGATTTATTTAAAAACAAGTAATTTAACTTATTATAGTTAGTTTAGGGAATAATATAAATGTGTTTTTATAAGGTGGTCCCTTTTCCAACTGTTACTGAAATAAAGTTATCTCAGCATTTGCCAGTTAGTTTGATAAATGATCGTTGGGAATGGATGTTTCAGTGGAGCAGATCAATTCTTTTCTTTCTTTTTTTGATAAACCATCCTCTTATTATTGGTCATCACTAAGCAAAATTTATATGTTATGCCAACAATTAAAGAAGGTTATTGTCCTTGTGTAAAGGAAAATGTTAGTTAGCCATATTCTTTTAATTTCACTAAAATGCATGCTTTGTTACACGAATGCCCTGATATTTTTTCATCCCACATTTCAAACTTAAACTTATATAACTAGTCATAGATTTTGCAGTTTCATTATCAATGTGTCATACCCAGTGCAGGACTCTAGTCTCTATGCAGTACAGAAACTAAAAGCACAGCTCGAAAGAAAGGTTTTTTCTCATCCTGTTGCTACTGCTATCATTGATTTTTGTTATCACATCACAAATTGCTTTCTCAGGACGTGAAAATCAAGAACACAAAGAGTAGATGACATTTGCAAATTTGTTTCTAGAGTTTGGTTAATCTTATTTATTTAAAAGAATTATTAGCAATTTATTATTATTATTATTATTATTATTATTATGTCTTTTTTAAACCATCTTTCTTTGAAACAGTACAAAAATGGTGCAAATGTGATTTGTAAATTTTAAGGTGTAATTATATTTTGTGCCCCAAATAAAACAATTAAGCAAAAAAAAAAGGAAAGAAAAGTGGTCCCAGTTGAAGTTGTTTCAGTTCTTACACTCTATCCAATTGTCAATTGTGTGCAAAAACAGACTTCTACACTATTTCACATACAATGTGTTATGTGATGTTTCCTTGAACATTAAGATTTTCCTGCAAGGCTCCACATCCCAAGGTTGGGCTGAATCTATTTTTGACTGTGCCCATCACCTGTGTGCTTGTGCAGCTTGTTACACTGTTTTGTATACATAGCTGATGAGCCGCAGCATCTTAATTGTGATGCAAGCGTTAAAGACTGAGTAGAGCATGTCAAGATAAACAACATCCCCCTCCCATCTCTCTCCTCTCCAATAAGCCTGCTTTTCTCTGTGGACCAAGCCTCTGGGGGCCCAAGTGAGAACCACATGAGTCTCCCTCCAATGCGGCCTCTTCCTCTCTGTTTCTTTCTCTCTTTTAAAACTCTCGCTCACACACAGAGGCGTGCACCTCAGCACTGCCTTGTTTTTCAGTCTTTGTTTGGTACAGCTATATCCCTTCTTTCTTCCTCTACTGTCTTTTGCCATCTTGCAGTGGCCCTTCTCTGTTAATGTAATTAGCACTGCTAAAGAAGGGCAGTTAATTACCCACTCCATTTTGATCGGGTAATTAATGTTATGCCAGGAAACAGCAACTGTTTCATTAACATAGCCCTCAAAGCAGTGAGGGGGTAGGGTAGCACCCAGAGGATGCATGTCTGCATGTGTGTTTGTTTGATACACAAATGGGCAAATTTTATTTTAGCAGTGACAGTGACAGACGTGGACTTCAAACATCCGACACTGTCTGACCTCGACAGCAAATCACTGTTTCTCACTGTGTCGCCATTGAGTTGCGTTTGGCACCTGCGTCTTCCTCATCTCTCCCTCTCTGCTTTGATATGCTGTTAATTTGACAAGTTAAAGTCAGCTTTGTTGCCTGCACCTCAGCATTCATCTTGCTGAGTGCTCCTTCTGCCCAGTGGTGCAGGAGCCATATGCTCCACTTCCACATGACTGTCTTGTTGTTGCTGTTGTTGTGAGCGCAGCGGCACCATTTACCGTTTTCTGTTCACAGTTTGGATAAGGACAGCATGAGATGCCACCTGCCACCAAGCCTTTCCACATCCCACATCCACATCAGAGCATTCAGCTGCTGGGTATATGAGACCACAACCATGTCATCTCTCATCGCTACTGCTAAAATATGATGAGTTTCTTGTTTAAGTTAAAGTATTGTGTTTCTCACAATAGAGGGAGGAGAAAATACTCCCTTCCCTTCTTCTCTCTCAAGGGATATGTTTGTGTTTATATACCCAATTAGCCCTCTGGCCACAGCATGGCCATGCATTAGGCTGACATTAGCCCCGGGTGTGTGTGACGATGTGTGCATGTGTGTAAAATACAGTGTACCCCTTTCTCATTTGAGGCATAATTTCAGGGGTGTGCGTGCCTTATTAGGCAGAGCTTGACAGGGGTGGCCAACTGTTTTGTCAAATAGATTGGTAGATTGGCTTCCACACACCCAGCCAGTGTCCTTTGCCTTTGGCCCATCAGTAAAACCTGCATTGTTGCCCATTAGACCGATGGACCCCGATTCTCTTTTCCAAAATGAATCCCCCACCCCTTCTCTGCCATTCCCCTGGGTGTCAGCAGAGTGGGGTGGCAGATGGGACAGACACAGAGCTGCCCCATGAGACCACCCCCCAACCAAGAGCACACACCACATAGACACATACAAATATACACACATACGTGTTCACACATGCATTCACAAATAGGTGCATGCACATGCATTCAGACGTATACATGCACAAATGCACAAGCACCACGCACACACTTACATACGCACATCAGCAACACATAGATCCCCAGCCCCCAGACACAAACCTCATCTGTCAGCCTGCTGCTTTTGTCCAGACCACAGGAGTGAGTCCTGCGAACACAGAGTGACGTCTCTGTAACCTGCCTCACAATCTGTGCCCTGTGTTTGTGTGAGGGTGACTAAACTGGACAGAAACAGCTTCATGGGCTGACAGATGTAACTACAAATGACACTTTGAGGAGAAATTACATTAAATAAGTCATCATATAAGTTCTTTCATCTTGTATCTGATCTTGCTTTGAAAAAAAACTGTTAGCAAACCAGGCAAGTGTGCATGGACTCTTTTTCTTTACGGGCCGTTTGCCATTTGATCTTATTCTCAACAATTTTAGATTCACTGATATGAATGGTTTAATATATAAACTTTCGTATATATATCGTATTTGAACTTTGTTCAAAAAGTTTAGATTTAAAAAGCCATTAGCAGCGTTTGGTGGTGTCCTTATGAAGTCCTGACAAAATTTAGGGGAATCAGTCCAAGCCTACTTTTTTTATGTTGTAGTTACACTGAAGCTTCAGGTTATTGCCAGAATAAATAGAGTAATTAGTTTACTACAGCATGTATTTCAGAAACATAAAACCAAAAGTTTTTGTTGGACCCATTTGATATTTCATAATATGATATTTTTTTTATTTTACTAACAGCTGTAGTTTTACTTCCCTTTTTTTCTTTTTTCTTTGGTAGATTAGATTGGTAGGCTTGCCGAATTGTTCTGCTACAATAAAGTGTGACTGTGGTACAGTGGGATAGATCTGTATGTTGGAAAGGAAGCACTTTATGTCAGGATATTTCCCCTCCTATGGGTACAATATTGACAATTAGCCAGATTAGAAGAGTGGAGATGTAATTTGGGCCAAACGTACGTATTGGCTGTTTGTGCGCGCGGCTGCGTGAGGTGAGAAGGCCCCGCGCTGGTGATTAATTACAGCCAGGCCGCGTGACAGAGGTGGGAGCTCTCCCAGTGCTGTCTGCAGCTTACACGAAGGGAAACCCAGCCTGGCTAATTGACCCGGCTTCTGTAAGGCCATCCATCAACCGTGGCCCGAGTGGCCCCGTAAGAAACACATTATTCAGAGGTAAGTTAGTTAACCGACTAACGCTCCACCATTCATTACTGGCATTAGCCCCTCTCCTGTCTGATCCTGCAAACCACGCAGCGCCTCGCGAAATGGGATGAACGCCAAATGCGATCTCTTTCGGAATCGTGTCAAGTTTGAAAAAAAGTTACATTTTGTGGTTAGTTTTGATGGATATTCCCAGAAATTACACCCATTCGGCCTTGGAACTGCTGCAGCAGGCAGCTGGGCTCAGAATACACAGAAAACACGCCTTCCCAGTCCTCGTGTTTTACAAGATCACTTGTAGGATGAAATTGTTTTCAATACAGCTTTTAATCAAATGACAAAAGCCCGTTTAAATACCTATGAATTTGTTCTTCTCAACATAAATTGTTTAGGCTATTTAGCTGTTTAGGTTATTTTAAAGCGTAAGTCATTATTAGAAAAATTGCACCTAATAATTAAGACAGGTATAGTGTTCCGATCAGCTGACAGGGCAGTGTCTTGGTGGTGTGAGAGGGAGGAACAGTCCTGGGGTCTTTGGTGTTCACACTTAGTCAGGGCCCCCACATGTGCTTTCACTTGACTCCCCAAATGCAACAACCCCCCCCCCAAATATCTCACAAGAGAAGAAGAGAAGACATATGGAGACATATATTAAAGTCAGTGAGCAGTGGGGATGTTTCAAAGTAAACAAGAGACATGATTTCTTATCTCCAGAAGGCGATTTTTCAAACTGGAATCTACCCAAATATCCGCTCTCCTCTCTCTCTTTAAGTGTTGCAGAGGCAGAGAGTAACTGACACTCACATCTAGTTGTCACAGGTTGAACCTTTGTTACAGATGAAGTTACAACACAGTGTGTGTGTGGAAGTGCCCGTTTGTGCAGATGTTCAGTGTCTTTAGTTGAATTTTTTTTAAATTGCAGACTTTTAGTGATTTTTAAGGTTTAAGACCATTCCTGTGTGCTGTTGGGATTATCCTCATTCATGTAGACTTTGGGTCCAGTGCATAAGAGACAGCCCCATAGTGCCACCTACCTGTGAAAAAGCAGGGCTGGCTTTCTGTTTTCTTTCAGTTTAGTTTAGTATATCATCTCTTCAGTCATGGCCCTTTTCCTTTTAAGATTCGTTTCAGGTAATTTCACATGTGTTTATATTTGTATGTTTATGTTGGATACTGAGAGAGGTGAAGTCTTGATATGCCAGTAGTAGCAACACTAACAACAACCACAAACAACATTTTTCAATGTTTTGCCATATACAAGCCTGCATAAATATGCAGAAGGATATCTAATCAAATAAATCAATTCATTAAGGGAGCTGCTGCTATTTCTGCTTTTGCATTAATTACATAGTCATTACCATATCAATTAGAGAAATCAGAGATCATGTAATTAAGGTTTAACCAAAAGCACCTGCTGCCTCAGAGCTGTGATGTGTATGTGTGTACGTGTGTGTGTGTGTGTTCAGGCCTAATCTAATTTCTGGCCTTTGACAGGACTCCCCCTCATCAATCCTGAGCTGTCGGAATTTAAGCTTCGTTTTTTTGTTTTGTTTTTGTTTATAAGGGTAGGTGGTGGCAGCGGTTGCTGTGTTTGGAGGGGGCGTCACACAAAATGTTGTCATGGTGATCAAATTGATTGGCAGGGACGCCTGATTAGTAAGGAAGAATGGGGGACAGGTGGGATGAGGCGGGCTTTACATCTAAAGGAACAGATTGGGACAAAGTGAGGACTAGCTGGGTGTCACAAAGCGAGTCGCTGTCTTTTTTGGCTCTGATTATACCTTGTAAAAGATAACCAGTAATTACATTAACGCTCCACGGAGGGTGTTCTTGTATCTGGAAGGATCTGTGTTTGAAACAATATCAGATGCTCTTGTTTTTGGCTTTTAATGTAGCTAAAATGAGCCAAACCAGAGGGATATTGATACATTTTTACTGCGGTGATAGATGAATTTCTACAAGCTCCACAGGCAAGTGTTTTGTGCTTAGTGGTGTTGGTTTGCCACCTGTGAGGAAAAGATAGATGGAGCTGAGGGGTGATTGGAATAAATAATTTTGAGGAAGGGGGTCCAAGGAGACTTACTATGTGTAAGGAATCTCTGGAAGAAAAATAGACACACAAAGAGATATGGGGTTCATGAGGAGATGAGGAATGACAGCAGGGGAAAGTGAGAGGAAGGGAATTGGACCCAGGGGGACGGGTCTCGATTGCTGGGGTGACACCAGCCTCCGGCCTCCTCCTCCTCTGAGCTTCCTGTTCCATTTCCTTTCTTCTCCTAATTTTCCCTCTCTGCCCCTCTTATTTTTGCTGACTACTTCGCTTTTTTTTCTCATTGAACCATCCTGGGGTCTGCTCAGTCAAGCTCATTCAGTTCAAGAAATGGGCTCAAGGTGAAAATGATTCAATTTGATTGTGTTGTTGGTGGTTTTATGGATCTTAGGAATATTTTTACATTACAACTGACCATTTCCTAAAGTATGGCTACATTTTTACAAAAATCTTATTTCTCATCTCTCAGCATGTCTTCAATGAGGAAGAAAAGCTGAAGGAAAAGGTTTTTCAAATTTTTAAAGATATTTACTTGGGGCAGTAATAACCAGAATTACTGTTGTTGTTGTTTTAAAAAAAATAAATGTTCAGGATGATGCTTTATATTTAAAGTATCACATTTTTAAAAGCAATGACATGACGTACACCTTCTAAATTTAAATTGAGTGGTACTGATGGCTAAGGATGGTTTACTGCCACAAATATTGAATAAGACACAGTAAAGTAAGAGAAAAATGTGCTCTTTGTTAGGTTTTTGTTTTACTTGATTTTTTATTATATATCGAAAACATTGTAAGATGTCTACAGCACAGTACAACATATCAGACTTCATTATGGATATATCAATTAAATAAAAAAGGTCTTCTTTTCACCCATGTTGTTATTCATGTATATAAGTGCATTTAAAGTTCCAATAAACAGTGTTTTTAACCCAAGTACAGCAGCAAAAAAATACAAGCTATTGTGAAGATGTAGTGATGTATCAATGTTCTTACTTGAGCGCGCAGTTTCTTTTCCTCAGTGTGCCCCAATTGACCTGATCATGAGTTCTCTGTTTTCATAATGCTGGATGGCTGTGCACGTGTGTTTTGTGCACTTGGTTTGAGTTTTCATTTCTAAATATATGTTGGAGCGAGCAAAGTTCAAGCTTTTCCCCTACTAAACAACTTCAGTCCATATAGGTAAAGGTTTTTACCAAGCGATAGGGATCTAAAAGCTGTTTTTGGGCTCCAAGTTAGGTTTTAGTCTTTGTTTTGTGCTTGTTTGTTTTGGAGTTAATTTGTGCAGCTCAAGAGTGAAACCAGGAGTTTCCACGCTGTAGAGAAATTTAAGTTGACAGGGTTCCAGAGTGCGATTGGTTTGGTTGCACATGTGAGCAAAAATCTGCCACTAACTTTTCTTCTTGGTCGCACTGGTTCATCTAACATTCAGCAGTTAGGTTCTGCAACGAAAGCCGCTCATGCTAGCAGCTTGTAAAACAAAAACATGCTATCCACTGGTAACCAAAGAAGTTTTGTTATTTATTTATTTTTGTTAAAGAAATTGCTGTGCTGCATTTACACATATCTATAATCCTAGCTTTGAAAGCCCCAACTGAGACATGGATGACCTCCATCTGTGGACGTCTCCCCTTTCTACGAAAGGACGACAATAGCAACAGATTCAGAGCCAGTGACATCTAAGAACTAAAAAAGAAAATGTGTATAATTTAGTTACACTGGTGTCTCTGAGGCTCAGGTACCATAAAATGTCCAATGTGATTCAAAAACACATCTAAAAGAGCGGCAGCAGCAACCTGAAACAGAAGCAGTGATAAGTCAGAGGAGATTTAACATTACTTATAAAATAGCTATACAAGAGAATTGCTTATTACTTCATTTAGGTCACAAATCATCTTCTTCAAAAAGAATGGGTCAAATTTGAACAATTATGCACACACACACACAACACATCAATAGATACCCGTTAACTGTTAAAATGTATCAGTGTGACACTAAAGATGCCATGAAAAATTTGGAGCGCTGTGAAATTTTGTGGCGTAGTACCTAAAAAAAAAGAAGTTAGTCTGGAGCCCTGGCTGACATCAGTTTGTTTAGATCCATCCATCCATTGTAAAGCTGATTTTCTATTCATCCATCCATCAATTTTCTATACCGGCTTAATCGAATTCAGGGTCACGGGGGGCTAGAACCACGGTTTGTTTAGGTGCCATATTGTGTTACCACTTGCTCTGAGGGTGGCTTTTGTTTACACAGACCTGAACTCTAACTTCAGGAAAGCGTCAAACGGTCAAACTGTAGAATCAGCCTCTAAAATATCCCAGTCATTTCTATTCCTAATAAACCAAGTGTTAAACATGTCTGCCCACTGTAAGTTAAAAAAACACGTCTAATTTTTCACATCCTTATTATAGATATGTTGACACATAAAATTCTCTTCAAATAATTGTATATAAAATATATATATATTTGTAAATAATACAATTTGTTAACTTTAATAAATTACCCAAAAAAAGGGGCTTGAATTTTTCCGGGTATCAGACCTTGGCATAAAACCGGCTTGTTTCTTCGGAGATCTGGCATTCAGAAGTGCAAATCAGTTTATCCTGGTAAGGTCCATATTTTTTCTCATTTTGTTTTTTTTTAGATCTCTTTGCTTTTCACCAAATTGAGTTGCCTTTAGACAAACAAAACAAAAGCTCAAAGCCGTAGCAAATGATCTTATGCGTAGGTTGCATGCTGATTGGTGGACAGTTAGCCAAACCCAGATGGGGGGCTGACAGCAACCAGTTTCATCACAAAAAAGACTAAGCAACAAAAACATAAAATGCCAACAGCTGCATTGAAAGATCTTTATTATTTTGATTATTTGTTTCACTCCATCACAAAGTAACTCTTTGTCTACTTTGGCTTCTGTCTTTTTTTTAAGGCAGAGCAAAGCTAAAGGACCAACAACAGCACCAACACAAGTAATAGCAGCCCGCAGCCCAGATTGTTGCTCTCCAGTGGCAACAAAATGCTATAACATGTAGGTGTGTGTTTGTGAAGCCCCACCATAGAGATGTTGAAGAAACATGTCAGAACCTCAAGACGTTGTGGGAAATTCCAGCAGCCACAGTGAAGGTATTTGTTTTTTTAATGTAATACAGGGAGTACAAGTCATGTACCTCCATGAGTTGATTTCATGACTGTTCAAATTTAATCTTATTCTATTCTGTCTTCAAAACAGTTCACTGTAAATTAAAAGTATTGAATTTATTGAAGAAATTTGATTGGCAATGATTAAGCACTATAAATGACCTTCTAACTCCACCACACCTTCCAAATACATCCATCTGATGTTTGCGTTCATCTTTTTATCTGAACAGATGATATTGGGTTCACACAGTCTTTGCGTGCCAGTTAAACTTTTAGGTTGTAAATCTCTCTTTGTTCTCCCGTCCCTCATACGGTTCAGATTACTTTGTCAGTCACTGAACACAAATCACATGATTATTTTTGCTAAATTATTGTAATATTGAATCACAAAAAGCAATATGATGAATCTGAATACTTTTGGATAACTTTCAAATCATTTTTATTTTACAGTTCAAAGAAAAAAATAAAATAATATTCCACCACCCCCCGACAGAACAGGATTCCATGTACCATTGTTGTTGTTGTCTTGTTCGTCTCCATGACATAGTTGTGTTGTACTGCCGTTACACGCCAGGGGCCCAGTACATCCATCTTCAGTGTTGGTTTTCTTGCAAGAAAGGCGATAATGCTAACCACCACACTACCGTGCAGCCCATGTACTGTTGAAAACAGAGAAAACTGAGAAAACCCTGAAGTTTTAGATTATTAATTATTTCCTCTGGCAGATATATGTTGGAGGGTTGGGTAAGTTTCTAGTCAAGCAATATCAGTGTCTGAGCTGGAAGGGTCATAAAAGCTAGAGCCTGCATTGTTACAGCAAAGAGTCAAGACAGATTTGAGGGATAAAGTGACCGTAGGCTTTGCTTATTGTGTTGAACACTCCTCCAAAAAGTTCCCAGTTTGGAGAAAGATCAAAACGTATAAATGCGATTGGTTGGGGGTTGTTTGAATCTGTCGCTGGCATCCCTAACTGCAGGGCTAATGTGCATTTATGCATTTGGTACATAGGGTGAGAGGTGTTTGGGGTTGTTGCTGATTACTTTTATCACAGATAACTTTTTTTTTGTAAACAGAAAACTTTATTCAGCTTGAAAAATAAGTTCAAACAGTATTACGTGACCATGACAATGACTGCCCACCTGTAAGGAAACACAGCTTTTGATAGATCGAGTTCTAGCATTTCAAAGTGGTCAAACCAAATTGTCCCAGTTCAAAATGTGGGCCCCTAAAATAGTTTTTTTTTTTGGTGTATAAAAACACTGACAGTTTGTGGTCTTGGGAGGTTCACACAACATCACCCTGGCCCCTCAGTTGCTTTGCAGTATTCAGAGGTAATGTGCACTGTGTCACCACTAGATGGCAGAAGAACACCAGATAAAAGTCCCTCAGCCTCACGCTCTAACCACACAAGCCTCTCCTGTTTTTCTTGCCAGTATTTAGTCACTGCAAGCAAACTCTGAAAAATGCTCCAATAATTTTAGGCATTGAGTCACATTTTGGAGCCGTTCTTACTTTATAGAACTGCTGTTCAGAGCTGTTAATCATTGCCGGATTCTTGTAGATGAGACGGCACGGAAAATAAAACGGTGCCACTGTTCTCCTGATTTACTACTCTCCTGTGTATTCAGCGACATGTCTCCAGCAATACTAATCCGGCAGTCCACACAGCTCCTGCTAATTGCGCTGTCAGGGATTTTACTTCAATTGTTTACAAAAACAAAGGATTTCACTTTAAGCTATTTTTGGCACCAATCAAGATATTCTCTCTGCACAGTAAACAGATAGTTGACATTATTATTATTATTATTATTATTATTGTTACAATCATTAGACAAGTCCCTTCTAACAACCAGCTTTGAACAAAGCTGTGCCTACCCACTGCCGTGTTGTGCTTTGATAGAACAAAGACATATAAAAGTAGTGATTGTCAGTTAGTCTAAGGCCATTGTCTTTCCCAGCTGGTGTGGTCGTGATATTCATTACTCAGAGGTTCTGTTCACACTTTATAGCTGGTTAAGCTGCAGTGTCACTAACTCTTATGGCATATTTACGCTCTGTCCAACGTTCTTCTCTCAAATGCACGGCCAAGTCAGATGAGCCCTTACAGTGAGGTGGCAGGATGCCCGAGCCGCAGCACAGTGTGGACATGACGACTGCCCTTGGTTTGTTACCTGCCATATGGCTTTCCCAATCAGTGCTATCTCTGCAGGTGCAGCTCCAGTAGAGAGAGATGGCGTGCGTGTGTGTGTGTGTGTGTGTGTGTGTGTGTGTGTGTGTGTGTGTGTGTGTGTGTGTGTGTGTGTGCGTGCGTGTGTGTGTGTGTGTGTCTCTGAAATAGCCAGCACTATCTTCCTCTCTAGCTTCAAATCAGGCAATAAGTGTCAAACTTCTACATTCTCCCTTTGGGACATAAAACGTCTTTTCACATCATGATGAGATTACTGAATGACTGGGACCAACCTCGCTGACGTTTTCACGTTTAAATAAAAATTTTTTAAAAAACAGCTGAATGTAAACAGTAAGTTCAATTTTTTCTCCTATTTATAGATGACACATTTGTCTTTTTTTTAAAAACATGTAAGAATTTGTTCTTCTGACTGCATACGTAACGCTTTCAGGCACTGGGATCCTTAACAGTCATCTCTAACTGTTGTTTCACCCATACAGTACTTTATGTTCATTTTCATTACTGATTGTTCTGTTTATGGTTTAGTTATTTGTTAGTTCGTTTAAAAAAAAAAAGGACAAAAATCCCATATTGTTCATATTTTTCTGTTTTTATCATGATGTAAACAAGATTTAAGCAAATAAACCAGACATTTAGCAAGCTGTTTACATTTTGGCTTAATTAATAAATCTCTCGTGAAGTTATTTATCATAAATGTTGAGTCAGTGTTCTGGTCATTGATTGTCCTCTCTGATATTAGTCTCTGTGTCTCTACCAGCTACAGCTAGCTTTTAATATTGTCCAGTATGTCTTGTTTGATTTAAAATTTAATGCACACCGACAAAAGTAAGATCAGGATGCTGTACCACTTTCAGCATCTCTCAGACTGAGTCAGTATCAATGCAGTTGCATTAAACTTCGACAATTGGGGGAAAACTGAAGTCAAATTAATATTTTAACTTTAGCATGAACCCTTCCCTTCCTTCTATGGTAAAAACAGACTTGAGACTTGTCTTCATGTATGTGCTGGATTACCGCAATGTCACGTTTTATGAGAATGTGTGGCAATGCTTACATACACTGGATAGTATTTGTCATGGAGTAGATCTTTCTATGTTTTATGCACAGGTTGGATGGTCTGCTTTTTTGTCTTGTTTTATCAATTGGTTGCATATTTTTATTTCCAAAGCTGCTCTGCCTCATTCATCCACAGGATGAGGGGTTCAATCAGAGAGAAGTTTCATGCAATCTGTTTGTTTCCTTAGGCAAATAAAAAAAAAGGCATGTATGAATGAGATTAAATTAAGATTTGATCAATTTAATTTTATCATATAACGACTGGATTGGATTGGCTTGAGTTGGACTGTAACTTTCAAGTGTCTAGAGATATTATTTGTTGTGATGTAGCGCCATATAAATAAAACTGAACTGAATTCAATCGCTCCTATCTTATCGACACACTTCTTCTGTTCTATTTACTTGTAATCAACTACTTTCAACAACTTTTGATAGTAATTCTGTTTTCTGTGACTCACATGTGTACATGCACAGTATATGTTTACTTTGTGTATATTTCTGTGCGTATATTGTTGTATAACTAAACTACTTATTCTAGCCACACTTGCAAATGAGAGAATAAGTAAAAGGAAAATGATCTTTTTAGCACTTGTTAAATACAATGTTGCTCTTTATATTCAGGTGAAACTGTTTCATTCTGTACATTTGGACATGTGAACATGCCTGAATGTTGCTCCCTCATCAGAGCAGCTCTAAGCTGTGCAGTCCTGTGGTGTTGCTCTAAGTTGGCTGCGTGCTGCAGTGCAGTGTTAAGCTCGGCTGTGTGTCTACAGCATTGTCATCTACAGGGGGCGCAGTTTTATGGACTGCTCTGGCTCAACCACATGTCTTGTTTCTGCCTCAACAAAGATGTATTTTCTTAAAATTTAAGTGGACTTGGTTCTTCTAATCGTTACTTATTGTAGAGTGTGTTGATATAGAAAAAAACCCAAATGATATATATATATATATACACACACACACACACACACACACCCACACACACACACACACACACACACACACACACACACTAATATATCCAGTGAATTTGTTGCCCTTACCAGTTGCAATATCCCATTTTATTCAATAGAGGGTGCTATCTGGTCTCTCTTCTCACTGCTTATAAATTCTATACTACATTTTCTTTGACCACCAGCCATAGTCAGTTTTGTGCAGTTAAATGGGAAGTAATGTGATCCCTTGATACACTTTAAATTACGAAATTGTACATTGTGCCATTTTGCTACCCTGCTGTGATAACACAAATACAACAAGGGCTTGTGTTCTTCCCCTCTTCTCATTTTGGCTGATAGTGACTAACGTTGATGCTAAAATAACTCTGCTATAGGCCTCAGTTGATGGTGCAAAGGAACGAACAGGTTTGCAGAATACTGTATCTCACTGTAGGCTGTGGATCCCTGCCAGCAAACACTCTGGAGACTCTCTGTATTAGAAATGTTGAGGTTGATTCAACACAAGCAGGATGGTGAAAAGCTGGAGTACAGTTTGCTGTGTCTGTGTATGATGTACCGCAACTGACGTGTTAATATGACTGATGCAAAGCAGTAAATACATTAGTAGATCTCCTGTCATTATGACTAACTCTGATCTAATGAAGTGTTCGTTTGACAAATGTTATCGAGACCTGTGAATCCCTGTGACTTGTCTGTGATGAGGAGAATGATTTAATTAGAGCAGGAAATCTGTGGAGTAAAACTGACTCTGACTTTTCTCACTTGTAGCACAGTCTTTACTTGCTGTATGTGTTCTTTACTCTTCGCCGTCCTTCAAGTTTAAAGGTTGGGCTTGATACTGAATCGTGCTGCACTGGAACAGCTACATGTCATGTGGAGTTATGCTTCCATGTGTTAAGTAGGCTTTCTTTACTGTATCTTTTCACTTTCGTGAGTTTGCGTGATGGTCTATGTGTGTTAGTGTGTGTGGCTCTGTCTTGTTGTAGCCACTGTTTTTAGAGGTGCAGCAGAGCGGTTAATATGCTTGCGGGTGCTGGCCGTCACACTGAAGTGAGCTTGGGCAGTAGCTGTGTGTTTCTTTCTCCCCCCAGGTCCACACAACCTGTCCCTTTGTGTCCCAGGCAGGACCACCCCAGGGACAGTTCTCATACACTGGGTGCACTCAAAAACACAGAAATGTGCTTATATGTGGTTTACAAGATCTTTTCCAGTGGTTTTGTACATTTTAACCTGTGTTCTGACACGCAAAGCTGTTTAGTAATAGTTTTATTGCACTTTATTACATTATAAGAAGAGAATCTCAGCACAGTTTATCTTGCGAAATATCACACTGCCAATATTTGAGACAGACGTTTAAACTTTTACCTTTATTTCTTTTGTGAAACAGTTGCTTGTAGCTGTCAGTCATATCATAATAAATGTCCTTGGTCATTTAAAGTTTACTCATAAGCCATACATTCAGAACAACAATTTTAATTTGGCTAGTCACATTGTTTTGAAACAGTTGGTTGATTGCAATTATATGAACTGACCACAATCACTTGTTGGAATAATTTCATTTCACCCAGATGAAAACAGCTGGATATAACTAACAGAAATGTCCTGTTTTTTTTTTTGCATCATATTTGAGTGTTTCCACCACCTTATTTTAATGTTTGAGTGATTGCAATTCACCTTTATTGACAATACCTTAATGGATTTAGTTGTAAAAACCAAACACTACAGCATTTCAATGTGCATAGTTTGATATTAAGGCAAATTACATAGTAGAGGTAGAGCCCAGTCAATTTGAGGAGGCGGTTTGTTGGTTTTGAAGCAAAATTGAGGTGATCAAAGGTGTCAAAATTTATTTTGCCAATTGTTGCATTTGCAATTTGTAGAATTGATCTGGACAGAAATACAGCATATCTCATTTCAGTTCAATAAAATTTTATGAATCACAAAAGGGATATGATATTGCTACAGTATAGATCATTTTTTAAAAATGTAGTTTTTCTATGGACAGATAACAAAATGAATTACATAAAAATTAACAGACAAACATTTAGAAAGTTAAAGTGTAGCAGAGAGAGGTGTGGTTGAAATATTCAGTGATTAATGCAGTGGGGTGTTGTTTTTGTAGCTTTGCAACCACTTGGCTGATGATGAAATATGAACTTTACACCAGATCAGTGCTTCTTCTGTTATGTTAGCTCACTTTTATTCAGAATAAAAATGATGGACTTGAGCGTGGTCCACTGGTTAGATTTTTTTGGTTGGTGTTGTTAGGTTGTTATGGACCTTTTTCTTTTGCCTTTGTTTTGAGTTGTAATTATTATCACTAAGGAGCAATATTATCCAAGGAAGCTTATGTTAAAAAATACTCCATGAACTAGTGTTTCTTTGTAAAGCACCCATTGCCTATCATATGATGATCATATTTACCAAATTGTTGACTTAAGCTCATCTATGATATTGAAGGAAATATACAGCAGGACACAGACTCACATTCTTTCCTGACTCCCTTTCAGACTTGTCAACTTGCACTATCCATTAAAAAAATAGCTTCAACTTTCAGTGGTAAATTTTGTAATTCTGAATACAATGATACAGTGCTCTTTTGTTTTCTGAGGTAGTTGTACTTTTAAAATCTCAGTTGCAGCCTTACTTCAGAGATAGTAAGGATGTCACTATGTGATGGATGTGGGATGCCCACTTCTCTGCAAGGTTTGTTCAGGTTCAGTCCCAAATTATCTTTAAGTAGCTCCCTTGGCTGTGACTTTGGTAAAACTCACCCGAATTATCACAGCAAGAGTGTAGTTTAACAAAAACCTGTCTAGTTGGCAAAGCAAATACCTTATTAGCTGTGCAGTTTGTTCCTGCTGGTGATTCATTCTCATACATTCTCCAGAAGTTCAATATCATGATGGGTCTGTTGCCACAGAGCTGTCAGCCCATCCGTATTTGTATTTGTTTGTGTCATAGCTCAGCCACATAAGCAAGTGATTTATGTGGTAGCATTGCAGACACAAGGCAGCACCACTCCTATTCATTAGTATGCTGCAGTATAGAGAGGGCTACTATCTGATGAGGGGAAGCCTTGATGTTAGAGCAGAGGAAAAACAGACTTATGAACAGGAGGCAGTAGCAGATAAGGAGTGAAATTATTGAAGGAATAGTTGAAAAAGATAACAGCCTTATTTGGCTATTTTACAAAAAGCAGTTGTCACCTAATAATTTCTCTTGATTTCATTCCTGTGACACATTTTATTCGATGCAGTAATCTTAAAATTGCCAAATAAGACTGATATTTACTGTAAGATTAGAAAGAAACTTTAGATGAAGATATATACAACTTATACTTTCATGTCTATTTTTGTACACGTTCTTATGGGGCCCCCTAGAATAACCAATTGAGGACAGTAGAAAAAAACAGAAAAGAAGATCTGGCTGCAGAATATGTCGAAGAAGAATCATTCACTAGCTGTCTGCCTCCATATGTGTATGTGTGAGCCACATGTGCTGGCATGTGTGTGGACTATATGTGCAAGTTTGTGTGTCTAAAGTATCAATGTGAACTGTACATGTGATGTATAGTGAGCCAGGCGGAGAGAGATGTTAAGGGATCTTTTTTTGTCTGCGTCAGCAGTTTCAGAGGAAGGATGAAGAGGGAGAACAAGGGAGGGCGGCAGCGAGAGCAAGAGAGAGGCAGAGCCATACCAGTAAACAGGTGCCGAGTCCATTAGCACCTCTTTTCCTATGCAGTTGCTTTTCTGTACTCGGTATATGAGCACTAGACACAGTCCATTTATACTATAATACACATGAATTGATAAAAAACATCGTCTTCTACTGTATGTAAAACTACAAGAGGTGATTAGGAGGAGGCGGGACATAAATCAAGGAGAACTCAATGAAGCAAATCTTTTATTGATACTACCTTACAACAGACGGGCAGAGATTAATATGTAATAGCCAGTTACTGCTCCCAACCTCACTCTGACATACACAAGCTCACTGCACCAACATCCTTGCTCTGGTACCAATCCTGTCTGCTGCAGCGCCTGAACAGTAGCGAGGGAGGAGGGAGCAGTGCAAGAAGGAGGCAGTAAACGAGGAGCATCTTTTTTCCCCCCTCATGCATGTTTTAGTTTTTTCCTTTTTATTTCCTCTGGTATCTTGGTGTGTCTGTGTGTGTGAGTGATGGGGATGATTGTGTTCCCGTGCAGCCCAGCATTCTTACACAGATGGACACACAGCAGGTCTTTGAGATACTGAGAAATTAAATACAGGAAAAGGAAACAAAATCAATGCAGTGTGAGGAGGGAGAGCTGACTTTGATATAAAGCTGCTCAAGCTATTTCTCAACTGTCAGTTCAACCTTTTGCAATCTTTGCTGATGGGGAGGGTGGCGGGAAGCTCGAAGCAGTTTCACAGAATGATAAAGCATTGAAGGGAAGAGAGCCGTGGAAAAGAAAAGCAACTATAAAAGAAGGGAAACATGTTTGTTTACTGTTATGTACCCCCTTGTCTTCTGCGCAGGAAAGAAGGGAAGAGAGAGGGAAGCTGAAAAAAACTGACAGAGGGAAGTGAGATAGAGGAAGAGTGTGCAAGCATCGAAGCGGGAGGGAGGGAGGGAGAGAAAGAGAGCTTCGCTGCAGTAGCATCCCATAGCAGACGGCTGAGGACCGCCGCTGAGTGTGTGACTGCACTGCTGAAGAGGAGGAGGAGGAGGAGGAGAAGGCAGAGGGTGAGCACGCTCACAGACTCTGCAGGACCACTGAGGAGCACATAGCAGCAGCTCCATCTGGTAGAAGTCCCGGTGCTGTCGCCCGCAGGCCACTGTTGTAAGATCTGGACACGCCAACGTCGCCGAGACCCCCACCACCAACGCCATGGCACAAGCGGCCAAACATCTCCGCAAGAACAAGGATTTAGAAGCGCAGTTAGAGCAGGAGCGCAAAGAAAAGGAGGAGGAGAGGGTCAAAAAGAGGAGTCGCTCACGGGATAAAAAGCGCAAGGTACTGGGACCTTTCACAGGTGGGGGGTGGCCAGGGGTGGGGGGATATGGGTTGGGTGGGAAGTGATGGGTGGCAGGAAGGTTGAGACGACTCCCCTTCTTTCTCTGTCATGCTATGTCAGGGATGCCAGGGCACACATGGAAACCCAGTCATAAGCGTGTTTCCACTGTGTGTACACAGTCTCCCTGGCACACATGTATGTCCTGTGCATACAGACGCAGGGAAACGGTACAGCACACTGCATGCTCTCCTACTCCTCTGACTGCTTTATACCTGCTTTATTGACTGTCCTGTCTGAGCCGTCTGATAAGGCAGCGGAGTGCTCTATCTCTCACTGTGCCTCAGTCCCTTCTGTCTCGTGCCCTCTCTCTTTCTTTGTTTATTCATTGCAGTAATCTTTCATGAAGACAGCAAGCTTGCTTGTGTCTGCAACAGACCGTTCTCTTCTCCTGTCTGTTTTCTCCTCTTTGAGGCATTGTAATGACTGCATAGCAATACCTGCAGGCTTCTGTCTGACTGAGAAGTACCAGGCAGAGCTGAACAACTGGCAAGGTTGATTGTAAATCTCTCTTCTCCAGTCACCGGCTGCAGCGAGGCATCACCTCGTCTACTTTATTTCACTGGCCGCTTGTCGCATTTCACTCACTCATTAATGAAAATGAGTCATCTGCAGGTTGTGTATTGGTGACAAATTACTCCTCAGTAACCGAGTGCAGCCACCCTGTGAGCCTGCTCTCTGCCAGGCTGGCTGTAAACCAATCTGATGCTGATGCAGTAGAGACAGTGTTATGGACAGAAGCACAGCACAGTTTCCTCTTTCCCTCGGAGGGGAGGCAGGGCTGAAAGGCCAGAATAGGGAGGTTATTCAGTGTATTTAAGCAAAATTTAGCAGAGCAAAGAAGAGAAGCAAGAAGAAATGTAACGATACTCCTGAGTAAATGGGTTTTCCATCCGGCTCATCAAACCCAGTCCTGTCATCACAGATTTCCAAGTTAGTTTTTATCATATTCTTGACCTCTAAGCTCTGCAAGAGACAGACCTTATGAACCTTTCATTTGTTTTTAATGACTCAAAGTGGAAGTTAGTGCAGAGATTACTGTGTGTGTGTGCATAATAAATGTGTGTGAGTGCATGTCTGAAAGATGAGATTCAAGAAGGGAAAGCCTGCATCTCTAACAGTATGAATGAAGCAGGGATGAAAGTTCTGATTAGGAGCCTAATTCAGTCCAACTTTGACTGAAAGCGTTGGGTTTTGGAGGATCCTAATCACTTACGTAACCATGCAGCTTGAGTCTCTTAAATAAGCTTCCCGAGTCCCCCCTCCCTTTCCTCAGCTCTCCTCCCAAGCTCTCCTTCCTTTTTTAAACACCAGCTTACAGCCATTCCTGGTTTCTGGAGCAGATCTTAATACTGGGGGGATTCTATCTCTCTTTGTCTAATTTTTTCATCTTTGTTGCCTGCAGCTTGGTATGTGTTCAAATCCGCAGGCTATAATTTACAGGTTGACTGACTTTGTGTCCGTATGTTGTATGTTGTCAACAAACCATTATTGTACCTGGCAGTTGTCTTTGTTGGGCACTAAACACCTGTTTTTGGTGGCTGTCTTTTGCATCGATCTGCACCTCAGGAGTGTCCCTGTCCTCAGTTGCACAATGTCGACAAGGTCAACTTTTTCTAAGTGACAGAAGCTTGTTTTTTTTTATCTTTTAAAAACACTCAAGAATGCTCACCTATAACATTTTAAAATAATTTTCTTGCCAGCTAAACCAGACTTTTGTTATGTAAGCTTCAGTTTCCCGTTTCTGTGTTTCAAGCACATATAGAAAAATTACTCTGCTTCTATTATTGTCTTGTACAAGGAAATTATGTTCGTCCAGTTCTTGTTTTGTATTTTTTGTCTGAATAGCAGGGAAAAGAGTATCTTGTTTGGTTTAATGTGGCGTAATGGTTGCCTCCAAGTGATGCTAGCTGGTCTTTTAAACTCAAAAGCCTTATTTATTTTTCAGTTATATATTTGACCGTAAGATACAGCTTGATTTGCTGATCATTTAATTTATCATCTCTCTCATTGAATCATTTTACCTTTAGTTTGTAGCTGAAGTATATAAAGGTCTTTTACATGATTTTTCATCCCTGTGTGAACATAAATCTGTGCCCACTGATGAATGCCCAGAGTCATAAAACTGGCAATTCCTCATCAAAGGGTGAAAGTTCCGTTTTAATTGGCTTGATGGTGTTGTGGCATTGTACAGCACAGGTCAGATGCTGAGCAGTGGATAATGTTGTCCTCAAATTACTTTTATTGATGAGTTTGCTCCTCTCGAAAAAGGAGCATTGTCAGGGCACGAACAACGCCCTATTGTCCCAGTCAGCACCTATTTTCACCTCTTTCTGCATGTGCGTTCGTGTCTACATCTGAAGCTGCTTCGATGTGTAGGGGTTTACCTGCTGATGGTGGCCATGAGGTATAAAGTAGTACTTTGCTGTGTTCCATATCCGCATGGGAAAAAAAACTAACATTTCTGAGCTCAAGAGCTGTTTCAAGGTCATAGGAAAAGAATAGGTAAATTGGATTATTTTGTAATGCTATTTTATTCTCTTTTAAAATATGTTGGCAGCTTGATTTTGGAAGCTGATAAACAGAAGCTGTTTTTGAACAGTTTTTGTCCATTATGGTCATCTGTTTTAGATCAGAGAATATATCAGACCTTTTCTCTTTATTATTCGTTATCATGTCATGTAATGGTATTTATGCGAGGATCCACCAGTGGAGGGAAGTTAAGCTTTAATATTTTGTGATCAGTTAAATTCATTTTGTCTTTTGCTGATAAAATGACATAAAAAAGGGTTTTCGATTGA
This sequence comes from Odontesthes bonariensis, assembly GCF_027942865.1. Classification (NCBI taxonomy): domain Eukaryota; kingdom Metazoa; phylum Chordata; class Actinopteri; order Atheriniformes; family Atherinopsidae; genus Odontesthes; species Odontesthes bonariensis. Next base: position 22,389,299 of record NC_134511.1, read on the forward strand.
ACATATATAAAGGAGATTATATATAAGATCTACATAAGATCTTTGTCCTCCTGTAGCTTTAGTGCCACAGTATGTGATTGTTATTTGGTTGGCCCTCAGTGTGTAAACAAATCCAATTTACCTCTCGGGATATATGCACACAGCAGGATATCTGTGTACAGTATAATAGATTATATGGACAATAAAATGGATTTCTCACTGTTGTCATTAGCCTCTCACTCGTTTGGTAAGGACATGAATGAGTTTTGTGTTTTTCATTTGATTAATTATAGATAAATTCTCATTCTTTTTTATTTGTTTGGTCAGTTTTCTCATTTTTCCTCCTAAAGGTCTTCCAGGTTAATAGAAGACAGATTAAGATTTTCAGATATTAACTGATGTGTAGCTGGAACCAATGAATCTTTGACACCTTTGCTTTACAAATGATAATGTAGCAAAAGTAGATAATTCGTCTTTCCATTACTGGTTTTCATCTTGACAAATCATTCAAATATCTTCAAAAGTAGCAGCTCAAACTGCATCCATCATCGGGTTGTGAATCTTTTTCGGCCCAAACACAAGTGAAAATAAATGTGTTTGACTCTTACTACAAACAGTGTTGTAGAACTGCTATAAGGGATACCTTTATTTATTGATCTGATCATTATTTTCTTTTTTGGTGATTAGTGGCTCAGTTTATGAAATGTTGACCATTAAAATGTATTTCAAAATTTCCTGTGGACCAAAGTGACCATCACATCTCTTGTTTTGTCCAACCAACAGTCTCACATTGATTAAAAAATATATATTTGAGATATTTTCTATATTAAAGATATTTTTTGTTTGTTGTTTTTTATTTTTGGCAGCTTAAATGATAATTTGATCATTAACTTAGTAACAGAGTTGATTTGTACACTGCCTGAAGTATTTCTTGATTTTTGGGATGATATGAGGCTGTGTGAAATGGTGTTACTGAAAGACCAGCATTAGTGTTTACATAAAGTAGTGGGTAGCTGAGGACTGACCCATCAGTGGTGCTGCTACTCAGACTCATCAATACAATAAGTCTGGTCAGGATGCAGTGTGGCTGCTTTGTTCCTGTATATTGTCTGGCAGTCTGTTGCCTGTAAATGTAGCAGCCCATCAGGCACCTTAGGGGTAAAAACCAGCTGCATAGACTTCCTTGAAAAGAAATACTGGTGCAGGATAGTGCAGTGCAGCTGGGCTGTCAGTGAACACTTACATACTAAAAGTGCTATCTGAGAGCTCAGTCTTCAGCGTCCAAACCAGAAGAGGCAGCAGTAGCTCAGCATTCCAACCTTGTCGCTATCTTCCTTCCAAAATCTCTTACTCCCCATTCCTCAACAGCAAGCAGAGCTTTCACTAAGGTTAATGTGTTGATCTCTATGACAGATTGGTTTTGTAATGGTGTGGATGTGTTGATGCTGTGTTTACGTGTATATGGCTGCCTGTGTTTGTGTGTTCAGGTTTTGTGCAGCGGATTAAAGGTGCTGCAGCAGAGGCTAAACTTATCAGAACCAACACTTATACCTGCTGGCTTACCTGTGTCCCTGGCCACTATGATCGAAGGGAAGCATTTTTTTCTTCATCACACAGGAAACCTCATTGCTGTTATGTTAGATGTTTGGAGCCTGTAAATCCCAGATTTTGGTCTGGTCAGACCTGAGGGAAACAACATGACTCTGTGAGTCTGATAAAGACATGAAGAAATGCTCTAAACTTACTTCTCTTTAAGTCCCTTTAAAAACAAGACAATCCGTAACACCACTACTGAGGACATTTCTGAAATATGTAGAACTAGTCTATTCCTCTCGAAGCGATAGTAATTCTGTTTCCATTTAGCTGTTCTATGTTTCTATTCACGTTTTAATTTGCTGTCTACGCCTCTTCTAAATCCTCAAAATTGAACTAAAATCTAGATATGAATAGGGATATGTTGGTTGGTAGGTAGGTACATAGATAGAGAGATAGGGAGATAGATAGATATATGGATGGACAGATAGAAAAGGGGTTTTCCATTTTTTTTGTAGAGTTGCCAAAAAGACTGGAGGGATACAGTTATGCTTATTGGGCTTTCAGCTATTCATGCCAATATCTTGTGCATTCGCAAATACAATATAGGATAAATTTGATTCCATTTTGATACTAGATTCTCTTCAATACTGTCAATTTAGCAAGTGACAGAACAGGAGCTAGACAAACATCACTGGGATTGCCTGTTGGAGAGTCCAGTGCTTCAGTGTTTACCCGCGAGCTCCTCATATTAGGCCTTCTGCTTCTCAAACATCTTCTAAATTCGGTCTTCCCAGGGCACAGATAGTTCCAACAGGACAACCTTCCCTGAAGGTTCTGAACCAAAAGCCATCTCTTGCATGTGCATGGTCACGGCTATGGGTGGGAATTGGAACTGTCTCCCGAGGTCGACATTCAGCTGCCAGTTCAGGGTTGTTGAAGAGTTTTTCAGTGGTTGTTGGTGCCTACTGAGAGAGATCGCTGCAATGCTGGCTTGAGCTGGTCCGAGCTGCTTTGGCAGATTCAAAATGTTTTTGTGGTCCGAGGTCCTGCTCTCTTGCATTGACACTATAACTGGCACACATGTACTTATTAACCTCTTCAAGTTGGACGCTCCTCTTCTCGCCAAAGATTCTCTTGGTGAATCAGACATCTGACTGTCTGATGGACATGAAGGATGCACTTTACTGTATCTTACCTTAACTGGGCATTTCTGCGTTCTTATCTTGTTCTTCCTTCTGCACCACTCAGCTCTACAGAGTGTTGTGAGCTTTCTTCTTCTGATTTTACTGAGCCCTACTAGACTGGCCTGGTCCTCTTCCCTGGCCAATGCCAACTGCCAAGTAACTCAACTATAAGCACAGTGCTGCAGCTGGCTAATGTGTTCCTCCTGTCAGTTGGTTTGTTAGTTTGGGGCAACAGAAACAACTTGTGAACACACCTTACTTGGTCTTCACTCTGTGGTCTTCTACATGCTCCACTATTTTGGAGCATGACTTTTCCAGCCTTCTGTTTGGTGCTTGACAGGGTTTGGCTTCTGTGTTAAAAACAGTGCTATGAGTCAGTGAAAGTGAACCATAGCAGTAAAGTCAGGGGTTACAGCTAAACAATAAGGTGAAGCTCTACATTTAAGTCTGTGAAGCTGCTGTTTGATGTAGTTATATATTTGTAAGACTTTGTTTAAGAATATGATTAGGCCACAGAGAAAAAGAATCACATGTCTTTGATGATGCGAATTGGATGTTTGTATGTCTGTCGATGTCTGTGTGTGAAGCATGTTGACATGATGAAACATCACCAGTTCTACCAGCCAGCTGTTTATTTATCTCACTTCTCTTTGCGGAAACTTCACTAGTGTGTGTTTGGGTTTATAAATCCCATGTCATACGTTGGTGTGTGTGCATGAATGGCTGTGGCCCAGGAGGCCACTGTGGAACTCCTCAGACAAATGACTCAGCAGGCCCAGCCGAGGCACTCTCTCATGTTGATGGAGCCTGGGAAGGAGTTTCACTGAGTCCAGCTCTTGGCTCTACAGTAAGTGCTTCTGGTGCAGGGTGGCCAGGAGCTGCAGCCCACTCTGCTTTAATTAAAGCGGGAATGGAAGGCACATGTGAGGCCTGTTTAGCAGTCCACATCCCTCTCCCCCCTCCTGATCATTTTACCAGAGCAATAGCAGGTTTTATTTATGAGCTATCAGGGACTACGAGAGGTATAAAGCACATGCCCCAACATTCCCATTCAAGTACATTACAGAGGAAAAAAATCTCCCCAGTTCAAGGGTAGCATCCTGTCACGACTGAACTAGGACTTGAACCCAAAAGCACAACTCTGAAGACAAAGTACAAATAAACTATTATTTAATGCAAAAATGTAAACAAAAATCACCCTTTCAATGAAGGCAACTATGACAAAGGAGCAAAATAACAAAGAATACAAAACCTGAATAATCAAGAAACTAGATATGGTGTGGCTTATGTTCTCTGGCTTGAAAGACAAGACGAACTGGCGCAGGACAAAGGGAGACGCAGACTATTTAAACACAGGGGTAATGGGGAACAGGTGGAAACAATCAGGAATCAGGGGAGGACAATCAGACCGGTGACACACGAGGGGAGGGAAAGTGACCTGAAACAAGAGGAGAGTAAAATGTCAAAATAAAACAAGAAGCCACGAGACAACATAGACACAAAACAAAAACTAAACATAACTTAAACGTGACTTCTTAGACATGACACATCCATTCTTTGTTTAAATTGGGAGAATAAAAGAAAAATTATGTAAAGCAGGCAATCCCTCTCTGCAGGGCTTAGGCTTCCCCAGTTCTCTGAAGCTTTAGGATATTTCTAAGTTGTTGATCAAGGTGCCTCACTATGTTGTCAGCTTCATCCTCACTGCAGCAATTTAATCTTTAAAGATTGGAGCCACAGTCATAATGCGTTAATATCAGTGTACAAAAAAAAGAAATCATGAGGCACAATTTTTCAAAACTGATTGCACAGACTGTATAGTTCTGTGTTTTCTTGTTGAAACCAAGCTGACATGTATGACTGCAGTACTTTGACAAAAGCCTTTGTGTTAAATGTTAAGATCAGCGGCTTCTGTGTCTGCTGGTTCTCCCCAAAAAAATCTGAACATGGTGTGTCTTACTGAAACGGGCTTCCTAAGATATTATCCCCCTTTATCTTTCTCTCTATCTCGCTCCTTGGCCAGTTGCGCTAATCTCCTCTCTGAATTGTTATTCTAATAGTGCAGCTGTTATGTAACCGCCTGAAACATTGAGGGATCGAGGTTATTGAAATAGATCCTCATCATGCCCAAATAGAAGCGGGAGAGAAAGAGCAGGAGGAAGAACGAGGTAATATATTCTGCAAGGAATTTGATAGGTCATTGATGTACAGCTTGTTGTGAAAATGCAAGGCTTTTGGTGTCTGTTACCCAGCTCTAGCTCTTCCCCTTTAAACTTCTCATGGCTGATGAGGAGGGAGAGAGGAAAGGACGGGAGGGACGATAAGAGGGTTAGTGCAGTTTAATGTACAGGTACTCTGAGTCCTCACACTCTTGGACTGATACAAACGATAGCTGGAGCCTCTGCAATGTGCTGCGTGCTGCTTTAATTTGTTCTGTTTGCCATGTAAGAAACGCTTTTAACAATGTGTTACAATTAGAGGCATCTCTATTCACTTTTTACTGAACAACTAGATTGGGTGCCATGTAATTCATTCAAGACGACAAATCCTACAGCTGCCACGAGGCTCCTGTCTTGCCATGAAATTTAGTCTTTGACACAAGTGGAGGCTATTCACATCACCTCCAAACTGACTAGTGTGTCCAGTGCTTGTTTAGTATGCTTGCATAATATCATGCAATACTAATATTCTCAGTGTGAGCCTGCTGGTGTTAGCACGTAGCTCAAACCACTGTTGCTACACAGTGTGTTCAAGGTAAGCACGTCAGTGTAGGACCAATTTGTAAGTGAGTGGGAAGTCCTTTGTGTGTTGGTTATTGTGTGCGAGTGTTTGGCGTGAAGACGAGTGCTCACACTGAAGGAATATAGCCCAGAGGAACAACTGCTGAGGCAGAGAGTGAAAGCAAAAAGGAGTGAAATAAAAGAGGAGTGTGAGTGACCCCAGGATGACTCTGCACCCTTTTCCCAATAATTGGACAACTGATGTCATATTTACCTGACTGATATGATGATTCCTTTTTTTGCCGTCCACCAGAAGGAAAAGAAACAATTTCATTCGAAAGCCCCAGTAGTACAGTATATCATTACAGCAACATAGCTTCCTGGCTGTAATTCTCAGTTCCAGTTCTCAGAGAGCGGACAATAGAGAATGTTTGATTCATTTAATGCAATGTGCAGCAGAGGATTGAGTTCATGGCTGGAGTCTGAATTTCCTGACTGAATTAAACCTGCACTGTCCAAAGTGGTGTCCAGAATGCTTTATATACGCGGTATGTTACATAGGCACAGACTAAACATTCTTCTGGTGTTACAGATGATGACAGAATAATACCAGGCCTTGATTGGTGCCATGTTTTCCCTTATGACAAATCTAAGCAGAGTACAGATTTCTTGAGTCATCTAATCTTCACGTCTGGTATCATAACAGTGTTGTAGCATCACAGACCTGTTATTAAAAGCTTAGCAATTTGTAAACCTCTTGCTCTGATCCCCCCTGAGGGAAAGGTGGTGTCACTGTGATCTGATGATCTTTACTTCTCATCCCACCCATCATACAGACCGATGCTCTCCTCTCCTCCTAGCAAGATTGCCAGTCACACATGTATGTGAAAGAGGACAAAGCATGACAGAATACACAGCAGCCTTCATTCATCCATTCCCATGTTTAAAAAAACACAACAACTTTTTTAAAACATTTTTTCAAAGTCATATTGCTTTTAGTTAGAGTTATCCTGTCCAGCTGGTAATGGGTACAAGATGGGATACACTGTGGACGGATCAGCAGTCCATCAAAAACAGAGAAACAAATAGCCTGTCATGCTCATAATAAAGCCTACAGCTAATTTAGAATCATCATTAAAGCTAATGGCTATTTGGTCTGTTGGAGAAGATCAGGGAGAACCTCAGCAGGCTTTAACAACAGACTACAAATTTCATTTGTGGTGTAGGCATGGAAAGATACTACTTTTTTCCTTTCTAAAATTTTTTTATCCATCCATCCGAGGGTAAACCAACCTGGTAAATTCAGAATCACCATTGCTAACCACCACACCACCGTACAGCCGACTGACTTTCTAGTCTCAGACAAATGTTGGAGGTCACACACTAGTGATTTATATCTGAGGCAAATCAATGGTTCGATTGCAAGGTATGAATGCTCCATAGACGGGATTTGTGAGGCATGTGGAGATGTCCCAGTCACTGATTGAATATCTCGTGTGCTTGATATCTGCAAGGAGCCGGCGGGGGAGGAGTTGTTGAAGGAGCTGTCAGTGAGGAACTACAGCTGAGCTCAAGAGACTATGACATGGGACAGGTGAATCCCAGAAAAGAATGTGATGAGTCAGAGGTTAAAGGGGGAATTTGTGGAAAATTCACATTTGTCTGTCCTTGAAAGCTTACACCGATCGGCTATAACAGTATGACCACCTGTCTAATATCGAGTGTGCTCTCCTCATTCTGCTAAAAGAGCCCTGACCAGTCAAGGCTTGGCCAAAGAACATCTTTCTATTGGGCTTGCTTCCCACAGATGCCATCAGATCCCATCAGATTGGTATATGCAGAGTTCAGAAGTCAGAGGTACACCTCAGGCTTTTTGACATGCTATTAATGATCAACTTAAATGAATTAAAAGTATGTGAGCATAGAGTTTCTGATTAAAAAAAAAAAAAAAAGAAGCATAATATGCCCCCTTTAAGTCTGGTGAAACATTTGTGTGTGACCCCTGCTGCTTATCCCTAATGTGGAATGAACCCACTAGGACTTCAAAACTCGTGAACACAAGAGAAGCTCATTGTAAAATGAAAACAATACAATGATCTGACGACAGTAAAAATCTTGTGGTCTGACCTTGGCTTTAGTAGCTTCACTGAAGCTCCTGCTTGTATCCGATAACGTTCTTCAGAAGATTGTCCCCCTGTGATTCAAATGTACTCTCAAATTGTTATTCCTGCAATTAAATCATGGAAAACAAATTATTTAAATGCTCTGAGCAAATGAGAATTTAAACACGAATGGGTGTTTTCATGCTGATTAAGGAACCCAATAAAGAAGACTATAATATGATGGAAGACTCCAGAGTTTGCTTTTTTGATATGAATTAGTCTGAGAGAAAAAATGTATTTGGTCAAAAGTAGTCCTTTTCATACCTGCTCACTGCAGGATGTGTAATTCAGAGTAACAAGGGACAGTGACTCAGATATTTACCTGCCCATGTTTAACTGTGTTTAGTCTCACTATTCTGTGTTGTTTTGCTTATTATTGCATTTATTTGTTCATTGAACAGAGACACGTGGATTGTCCTCTGGCACAGGATTTACAAGCTAGCTAGGAGGATACTAGTGTCACCCAGTGTCTAATTGGCTGACCCCAGATATTTTTCTCAGGCAGATGCAGAGCCTGGTGTCCAACCCTTCCCTCTCCTCCCTCCCTGCTGAAGTTCATTCCTTTAACCCTCCCATAATCAATTCTCCTGCTTCAGTACAGCATACAACTCCATCCCTCTTCCCCTCTCACTGCTGCAGTTACTTGCGGCACATTGCAACACTGCAAGATCATGGATTCTTAACACCTCCCGCTTTCCTCTCTGAGTTTGCTCTACACACTGTGGATCCACATTTAGAGAGATTAAGTGAGCAACAGTGAGGGGAAGGAGGGTGCATGAGAAATCAGCCACTTTTACTGTTTTGGCAGCTCAGTGTTTTTAGTAGGCAGGAAAACAGGAGTGCGGGCAAGTTAGATGTGGAAAAATCAACTTCTACAAAGCACATTTATAGAATCTTTGATTCATTAATCAGACACATGCCGTGTTTCCCTCTATATTGAATTGAATAAGAGAAGGTTAGTCCTTGGAGACTGTAGCGGTAGTGGCTCAGGATGAAGGAGAATCTGCGTGTATGCAGCAGCTGTACAAGGTCAACCGCATCTCATGCTTGATCACATGTAAGCGCACATGTATACAGACTTGGCACACACACACTCCCTGTCAGCCAACCCTTAGTCAGCACACCACTGGCTGCTCTGAGAGAGTGTTGGATGTCGCCACCTAGTGTTCATGCAAAGGAGCCTCCAATCATGATAAGAAATCTGACATCATCTCATTTACCCTTCAGGATTCTCTCCTCCAGTTAAATACTCAGCTTTCACGAATCTTACATGATCTCTCAGTATGGAAAACTGAGCTGGCTAGCTGAAAAAAAAGTCACCACCTGGATTTAACTAAGCAAATGTAGTTTAGTTTAATCCAGACTTTAGTTGGTCACATCTAGGTTAAGTAATGTTATAATCCCTTAAGTGAGGTAAGATGGCCACAGGTTTTTCCATCTATAGGTTATTTTTTCCCTGATGACATGGGTACATTTCAAGATAAATGAGTAGTTCCAGCATTATGAGACATTATTTTTTACACATGAGTAGGCCACCACCGAGACCAGACCTTAACTCCATCATCAATACAAGACATTGGAAAAAGATTAATTAAACTCTGGATGGAAATTAATATTGCAACATTGCATGTGCTTATTGAAACAATGTCACAGCGAATGTATTTGTGCTTTGGTAAATCAAAATATAAACAAATAAAACATTCGAAGGAGCCTTTTAAAGAATTAAATTAAAAGTTCAACACAGCTCTAATTATCTCTCAGAGACACAAGAACACTGTGCCTTAACTGTCGCCTGCACACTAACATTAGATGCTCTTACACACATCCATATTCAGTTTCCTGTACAACCACATGATGTACTGAAAATCCACGTTTACCATACATTAGATGGATCAGATCACCACTGCTGAACACTGTGTCCTTTTTGATTGGTGTCTTTAACTAGTGGTCAAAGGGACACAAATATACTGTAAGATGTGAAAATATTGGTCTTATGGTGAATTTCCATTGTTATTGATGGCTGAAGGCAAATGGTGTCCAAATTGCATTTGACTATATTAATTCTGTGCACATCTTTGTTCTGCTCCTTTTACGTCACTCAGTTGACCACCTTTTCTAACCATTTCCCCTGCCTTCTGCAGCCACTCTGCAGAGTCTAAATGAATGAGAAAAGAAAATATTGTTGGGCTTGAGGCTACGCAGCACAGTTACGCTGGTGGTAATGGAAGAAATGTTTGTCAAAGCATAGAGCACTGTGACTTTGGCCTCAGCACCTCTGGGCACAGAACTTTAATAAAGTGTTGGAATGCTTCTGCATCTTACACAAACGTGTGCGTGAGAGGAGTATGTATATTTATACTTATTGTGGCTTCTTCTTTATCTGACCAAGTTAAAGCCTCTGGGTTTTTCTGATTGACTAAAAATTATTGTGGATCTACATTATTCATGGATCTCCAAAGAAGTATGTGACAGATGTTTAGAAGACAAAAAAGCTGTTGTAACCAAACCTTTAAGGATAGATTCACACTGGCCTTAAACAATTTGGATTTGGATTTGAATTCTGGGTCTGTTTTGCTTTGTCATTATAGTTCAACTTTTTCAAGCAAAAAAAAGAAAAGATGCCAACCAATCAAATTCCTGAACTAATCTTGTTTATGATCTTGTGACTGATTGTCGCAACAATTCCAAACATCAGAATGTGTAGATTTGGGACCTGCTCTTGTTCTCAGTTCTATAATACTTTTTGGTTTTAAAGGTCTTTTATAAACACATGCATGTAGTTTGACAGTATTTATAAAAACCGATCTGTCAATCAATTCAAAGAAATGAATACATTTTTCTTTGAATAGAGTAAAACACTTAAGTTTTTCAAAAGGGAGCATGCACTGAATATGTGTTTTTGTTTGTTTTGTTAACTTATACCAGTCCATTGTTTCGCATGTTACAGAGTAAGGCTCATATGTTTGTGTTCGTAACTGTTAATTAGTTCAATCAAGACATTTGAAGACATGGCCTTGTTTTCTGGAGCTTGTTGTATTTTTAATAGTTTATTTAATAAATGATTGATAAGTTGATCAAGAAGAAAATTAAAACATAAATTACACTTCAGTCTCTTCCCCAAAGAACAGTGTCAGTGTGTCCTAAATTAAAATTTCATTCAGTTAAAGTGAAAAAAAGACTATCCATGTCCTCTTCTTGTTTGTCCAATGCCCAGGATGCCCAGGATTGTCCTAGCTTTGCTATTTTCCCATTCATCAGTATTCTTGGCCCACATTCTCTGTCATCACTCCTTTTTACATTCTCGCTTTCTGCTGATTCTGTGAAACTGAATCTACTTTAACACTTACTCCCTTTTTTTTGTAACCCAATCACTTCTTTCACTGATCCCTCCCGTGCACTTTTCTTCTTATTCAGGTATTGTAACGTTGTCATCTTAATAACCTAAGTCGTATCTGGGATTAATTTGGAGTGATACATTAGCTTTCATGTAGATATAATGTAGTGAACAATGTATCATTGTTAAAATCATTTCTACATGCACCCACTAAACTGGTTCTGTGGTCAGTTTGTGTTTTCAGCTTTCATTTGTTTAAACTTGAAAATGACTGCTGAATGTGTATTGAAGTTAGCTGTAGATTTTATCAGTCAGATTCTGTATTTTGACCTTTTGTAAACTATATTATTTTTGTGTTTCGTGGGGCGGTTTTTACATGCTTCCAGCATCCTTGAACTTCACTGGTGTTGTGTAATGTGCTCAGAATATATTGATATTGAGCAGAGGTGTATGCGTGAGTGTGAAAATCTGGCCAGCGTGTTTAGCAAACTCGTATCAAGTGAAAATCCTTCCTATGTGGCTGTACCAGTGCTTTGTTAGGCATAGTATAAATATTCTTTATTTTCAGTGCTCTTGACATGTCAAATGATTCACTCTATCTTTATTAAGCTGCTAAACTTGATAATATGTATTGTATTTAAAACTCATGTTCTGGTTAACAGCATAGTTCATCAAATGCATTAAAACCACCTGAAGGTTAAAACTCAGATTCACTTTTTTAAGTCCTTTTTTTTTCTTACTCCTTGGCATCACTACACTTAAATATAGTAACTGGAACAATGTGAATAAGCCTGCACATCTGTTTTTTCACCTAATTCATGGCTAAGCATAATAATTTAGACATCTGTCTCCCTCAGCAGCAAGAATAATGAGAAATATCAACTTAGTCAGACATTTCCGCATAGCCTGAGAAGAAGGGTTTACAACGATTGATATGATGTCATAACTGAAATGTCTTGGAGTAGACTGGGAAGCCAACCAAATGTTTGTCAATGTTGATATTTAAAGAAACAATATCTAATGTATGTTATTTGGATTAATTGGATTTATATATTTTATTCCTGAAAGATGGATTTATGAGAGAGGACTTGTGAGGGATGAGCCGGTCTTAGCTCCCTCTGCTGGTCAGACCCACGTCAGAGCCCATTTACCTTCCACTTTACTGTGACTTGGTGAGGATCTGAGTTTGACAGCACAGCATTATGCTGACAGTGGGCTTGTGTGCCTTGTTGGTTCAGAGATCATGCAAAAGATGGAGGGGGTGGGAGGTGTAAAGGACTTGACGCTGCAGTACCTTCACAAAAAATCATTTGTGTTGTGTTGCGTGAGACGCCTAGAGGAGTCCATCTGTATCCGACACACATAGAGTCACACATTGCCCCAGATACCAGCAGAGCATGCACATACTGCACAAACTGTATTCACACCCGTGCACACAACCTGTGCAGCAATTTGAGGGTGTTCTGCAATACTGTTACGCAGAATCATCAATTATTCAATAAGAAATTCTGCACTCGTTCATGACGGGCTTGAACGACAGAGATGGAGAAGATGAAAACGCAAAAGAATGTATAGAATTAAAACATTTTAATTCATCCTTTTGTGCAAACCTAAATCAATGTGAGTAGAAAAATAATTACACAATAAGTGATCCTGATCGTCTGATTTATCTGCCATGTGGTCAACATCTGTCTAGCTGCCAGTAAAGCACTGCCTCATCAACTCACCACAGGACTCCAGCTTTTCTGCATATATAACTTGGATTGCTCCTATAAATAACCACATCAGCATGATATTTTATGTACTGAGGGGTTCATTAAGACTTCTCTAAATTCCAAATAAGCAGGTTTTTGAGGACAGATAGGGATCTGGAGGTCCAATTTTGGTCAGGAGAGGACCACCTGACAGCAGACAGACATCATATTAGGGAAACTCCACTACTACGTTAGGCAGAGCCTCTGCAGAGCTCATAAGTATGGACAAGAGGGTGTTTGATAGTGTGGGGACTGCTTTGACGATACGATTTGGACACATTTTATAGTGTGATACAGGTTCGTAAAGGATACAGATGTATGTAGCAGGAGCATGAAGACAAAAATAAATACTGACTAAGTGTTTGTGAATGTGTACGTGCTTGAATGAGCATTTATAATTGTTGTCAGGGAAGGCAGGTTTTAGTGCAGAGCTTAAAACAGCGAGTCTAGTGGTATGTGTGCATATTGTCAGGGTGGAGACACAGTTTAGTGGAGGCAAGTCTAGCATTGTTTGGTCCACAGCACTGCAGGGTCATGAATGATTTAATGGCTTGAGAGGTGAGCCTCGTCCTCCCGATCCTAAGATGCATATAGACATTTACGACGCGGAGAGGTGATTCATTTTCATGAGCAGATCAACTGTTGTATCGATATTCTGAATAAATTGGATTTCTTTCGGTTATATTTATGACAATATGTCTACAGATTGTGTAGGTGCTGCATTTTGCTGCAGTTTATCAAAAGAAAATGACTCTACTCCTACATTGTGTTAATATTACCCTCGCTCATTTTCAGGAGAGACTTATGTAACTTTAAAATAAAGAGAAGAATCTTCAGTTCTTCTTGAGCGCCTTGTTACAGAATTTCCCCAAGCTCTTTGGTACATGATGATACAAACATAGCACTTTAAAGCCATGCTCCTGTTAGACTGCAGTCACTGAACATTTACTTTCATGAACATGACTTTATTCTTGTGAGAGGTCACATATCATGTGGTGGACAACCCTGTTCCCACACAGTCAACTCTCACACATTACCTTGTACACAGCCAACAGAAAAGTAGGACTATAGACACATTGAGTAATTGTTCCGTAAATGATATATTGTGTAGGCTTATTTTTTATTTTCATTGGATGTACACTCAAAATATCTTGCTGTGTTTTAAAAAAAAAGAAAAAACACATTGTAGTTTTGATGATTTAAACTACTAATTTTGCAACATTAGCACCTGAGCACAGTGCATGTATTTCTCAGTTACATTATGTGCCCCACTCCCAAAGCTACACCAAAAACTACTATAATATTGTATAATTTATGTCTATTATTGTCTGTCTTCCCAAAAATGATTCTCTGTGAATGTGTCTCGGTCTGATGTATTTTCAGCGGCACTGATGCTTCTGAGTAGTATCAAAGAAATATATTGGTACTGTTGTTGATGCTTTTATAAAGGTTACAAACAATGTAGCATGAAATTGAGTGTTTGCAGTTCATAGATTATAATTTGAAAATATTACTGATACAACACAAAAGTGACAAAGGAACAGAACTGAGAATTAGAAGTCCAATTAGAAGTCTGCCTGTGACTTCAGCAGTGTGTTAGTGTGTTAGTAGTGTGTTAACAGAGTTAACCCTAAACTTAGTTGAGAAAAAAACACTCAAATGCAGCATAGTTTTATTTATAGCCATTAAACCACTCTAACCTAAAGAAATTTGTAAAAGTGCCCTCTGAAACCTAAACAACGTTTGAAATCAGCTCCCTAAAAGGGTCTTCCTAATGTATGTACATCCAGTCTAAATGGGAGACATATGATTCTCTGTAAGCAATGTCAGGGGCACTTTTTGTGTGGGTACACACTCTTTCCAGTTCACAAGCAACAATGCTAATGAAACACAAAGGACACCTGTATCGTGACTAAATCGTACTCGTGTGAGAACGGATGTCAGGCAGAAGGACGAATTTGACAGGGATTTATAATACAGAGCATGACAAAGCAGGAAATATGATTTAAAACAACAACAGGACAAACAGAGGAGAAATTTGTGCATGGTTTGGGGGGGGGGGGGGGGGGGGTGATATGTGACTGCATGCATGTGTTTGTGTGAAACAGACTGTGGAGGGTTTAAGGTGGTGGCCATCTAGTATGACACTTCCATGGCTATTCATCCCTCTTTCATGCTCCATTTGTTCAAAATGGCAGCCAATGTGCTACCTAAGAGGAAACTATTTTGAGGCATTGCATTTGGTCATTCTGTTTGTTTCTCACCTGCTGACGAGACCTTTTTTTGAGTCAGTTGCATACATTCAGCAATCTTGAAGCAATGCTTGTCCTTTTGTCCCTTATGGAGAGAATGGTGCAGCAAATTTCAGACAATACGATGTTCATTATGCCCCTACACTGTTGGAAATAGTTGAATATGTATTTTATAGTGATATTAGCTATCCACATTTTCTATAACTTTTATTTCTATAACTTTGACAGTACTGGACTAGCTGAGCTGTTATTGATGCCAGTGGATATACTGAATGAAAGTTGTTATTGTTGTACCATGACTTGGATATTTCTGAAAGCATCGTGTTTTTTATTCTTTCTTTCTTTCTTTTTTTTTCAAATCATTCTTCGTCTCCTTCTCTTCTCTTATTACTGAAGAAATTGTTGAATTGCCTGCTCATTTTACTTTGTTCCCAAATATTTGTACTTAATCTTAATGATGATAATATATTCTCAGTTTTTAAAGTATTTTCCCACACGCTGGGCCTCCCAGTACAAACATGCTTTTTTACTGGTGCCAACAGTGCATCATCTTTTCACTCTGCTCTTGACCCCTCTCATCGTGAACAGCTTCACTTACAATGTTCGCTCTCATCACATTCAAACTCTACAGCTATCCTCTCCTCTCTTTTGTAATTCTTTTTTCTGTTTCTGTCCAGCTCTCCAGTTTTCAAGACACACACTTTTTATTTTTGTTTTACTCTCTTCTGCTTTTCTTTCTGTTTAGTCCTGGAACTGACCTCAGCCTTTCCATGTGTGCTCCTTCATATGTTCTCGGCTTTGACAACCCCCTTGAACTGCTCTTGTGCATCAAATCCTGACTCAAGTGCTCCCTTCCTGTTTCTTTGGGCTTTGCTGAGGGTCAGGGACTTCTCCATGATTGGTATGTGTCTCATTTGGAAGTAGAATACAGGCTTTGTGAGAACAGAGATGTTTTTCTCAGGCCACAGGTGTCCAGCAGTGAGGAATGTGTTCACTGTTGTTTGAATATTGTGAGAGGAAGGTTAATTTAGATGCAGAATTACAATTGGGGCTGAAAGTTTGTAGATTTAGGGGCAGGAACTGTGATCTTTATACAGATTAACTGCTTCTGCCTCCAAATAAGAGGGATCCTAAGGGTTTTTTTGAAAGCATTCAGCTTTTCTTCTTAATCTACATGAACTTAACTATCAAGTTTTCCGTCAAAGCCACGTCTGCAAAGGTTTTTAGATGGCGTTCAAAAACTGAGGACACACTTTTCAGAGAGACAAAAGTATCAAAGGGTGAGAACAGTTTTCTGAAGACACAGTTTGCCAGAACATTTAATCCAACCTGATTTCCCTCAGAGCTGCATGACTGTCACTCTAATAGAATAAAATCGATACTCTTCAGTGAAAGTAGAGTTTGTCAAACTTGTGCCATCAGCCAATTAGTTTTTTGTTAGATCATTTGTCAAAATTAGGTGTGTTAACCTACTTTTAGAGCGCATTGACTCTAAACCACTGCCATGCATCATGTTTGGAGATTAGAAAGTACATAAAACATGGTATTTTCTTTCCTTTCATTTCAGGTATCAGTTTATGAATATCAAGCCTATCATATGATGAGTAAATCTTGTCGAATGCTAAAAACATTTTCTCACCTGTACTGAAGCCTTAGAATTGTCCAAACAGAGCTGCATGTGAAAAAAAAAGTCCCATCAGATAGACTGTAGAATTTTCCAGACTTTATTCTTCTACAAACTGTGAGGACTGTCAGATTGAGCCCATCTGTGAGTAGTTAAATCTCCTGTGTTTGTTTTCTGCTCTTTTGTTAAAGTTGTATTTTTGTCCATATCTATGATTGATATCAAGGCAAAAGCAGTCTTCAGTACATGTAAGTCGGTGGTAACTTTGTGCAGCATCCTTGGTTTCCCTCTTTTTGCACCATACTTTCTGCAGCATGCCTTGGCTCCTGCATACTCCAGTACACATCTCACCTGAACAATCTCCTGCTCTCAGGTATGAGAAAGTTCATTCCAATCAACGCCAAAACCTGATTCTCCAGACTTCCTCTGGGTTAGAAAGGAAAACTATTTTCAGTGTAAATCTTTGTTTTTTTGTTTTCAAATCACCCTCTTAGCTCCTACTATTAAGTCCCTCACAATATTAAAATGTTTTAGTCTCAAGCTTTAAGATCAAAGAATTTGTTTATTAATGCATCTGAGAACCGACAGAAAAGCAGTTCATTCTATATTCAGTTAAAGCAGCATTATCGGACATTACCCACTGTAGCTGTAGTTTTACTTAC
The DNA here is from genome assembly GCF_027942865.1 of Odontesthes bonariensis. Classification (NCBI taxonomy): domain Eukaryota; kingdom Metazoa; phylum Chordata; class Actinopteri; order Atheriniformes; family Atherinopsidae; genus Odontesthes; species Odontesthes bonariensis. The sequence goes on from NC_134511.1 coordinate 22,406,506, forward strand.
TTGTACTTGTGAGCCTTGTTCTGAGTTTTTCTTGATCTCTATGGTGTGAATGCTAAATAGGAAATAGACTACATTTAAATAGAGATTTTCTAGTGTTGCTGACCTCCCAAATTACTTTTTTACTCTATTTCTTAAGCCAGTGAACACGTTGGAGGTAAATTGGGGTTCGCTGTCTTGTTTAATCCTTTGCACCTTGTGCCATGCATTGCTGATTAAAGTTGTCATTACATCTTCTGTATAAGTTGTTCTACCTTGCTGAGAAGGTTGTCCTCCAAGAAGTGGCCTCCAGCCCCCTTCATCTTTTTCTCATCGCATTGTGACGAGTGTCACTCGTCAGTGCGTCCCACATAAAAGGTGGAGAGGGAGAAAGAGGATCAGGGGCAAGCGAAGGGAAGGGAAGGAGCTTAGGGATGCACTATGGAAATATCAGAGAGAATAGAGAACACAAGAGCTGAAAAGAGGATATGGTGACGTTGTTGGTGTCGATGGGGAGACTGGGAAAGCTGCATGAAAGCGGCTTGACTGTCCACTGAATGAATGAGTTCCACATTGCTGATAAGGATGATGAAAAGAGTAATAATGACAGTGGGGGTGCCATTGGGCTGCTATTTTTAGATTCATCCAGCTATCACTGTGTTCAAGGAAACAATTCTTTCTACATGTGTTTTTATTTCTACAGGCATGTGCATGGCTGCACTTATACAAGGATAAATGTAAAGGCAGCTCCAAGGGTGTGAGCATGTGTGTGCGTGTATATCTTAACTCCTGTGCTAGTGTGCACATGGGCGTTGGTTTAAGCCACGTGCATTTAGTGCCGACTTCAAAAGTAGGGAAGAGCCGCAGTGAAGAGTTCAACGTGCCCTGCTCATGTGCACACAGAAAATGACTTTTCAATAGCTGTGTGTGTGTGCTAGCAATTAAGATGTCTTTGAGTGCTGTTTCTGGGTTAATACTGCAGATAGCTAGAATTGTATAAGCACCCAAGAAGAAAGAAGAAGAGGAAGTGGATATAAAAAATGGAAACTTATTTAGGTAAAAAGAAAATAACTTAACCCACAGTTGTCTTTTTTAGATGTAATTAAGTGCTTTAAAAACACTGATTAAAATGTAAAATTATATTATTAATGAGTTATTGTGAGTTCATGTGTTTTTCAGTCCACCAAAAATGTGGAATTGTAGATTATCTTGATACAGTATCACCTGAAAATAAGAATAATTATGTCATTATGCCTTAGAATGAGCAATTTCTATCCATGCAGCAGGTCACTGTAATAATTCCCTGCTATGTTGTACTGGCAGGTTGCTATGGTAGCCCAGGAGGGATAAATCAAACACTGACTCTAAAACAGGTCTTTCACATTTTTCGCAGCCATTGTAGTTTTTCCAGCATTCTAGGAAGAGGAGGGTGAGGTGGGGCTTATTCAGTTGGTTGTAATCAACCGTTTATTCCGCAATATGTTTCCACAGACTGGACTTTTAAGTCAGGTGTTCCCAACCTGGTGTTCCTGCCTACTTTAGGACCTGCCAAAGATCACAGGAGTCATTAGATTTTCACATGTGCAAAATCTTTACACATATTGTATTGTCAAATTCTGTGTCAGAGTGAAGCACATTGAATACCGCTGTTACACGTGGTGATACATCGTTTGATATGTCAAAGTGTCAAAATATCAGTGTCAAAGAAATATTTCCAGGAAAATGCACACTAAACATTTTGGATTGTCAAAGTACACAGTGCTGCATCCAGGCTGGCCAAACACACAATTTGTCTTTTGAGGCGAATCAGCACTGAATGATATACCTATCAGAGACTTCAGCACTTCTTATAACAATTGAAACAAAAATGTGTAGCTGGCTGTCACAAACACTTGCAACCCGTGCTTGACCACAAGTATGCATGGCCAAGGGGGATCTTAGTTTTTTTTCTGACAGGCAAAAAATTTGACTTTTCTGGAAAGATGTCTAAATAATATTTTGGAGATAATTATGGTCCTTGGGGAATGAGGGGGAGAGGTTTAGGGGGGGCAGATTTTTGGAAATACAAGTGCAGGGCCATGTGGGGGTTAAAGGAAAAAAGATTTGAAATACATTCTGTAGAAATGTTCCCCCTCTTTTTGCTCCAGTTTGAGATGATGGTGTGAGTTGTCTCTTTTATCACAGCGTATTCACGGTAAACACAAGAAACTTGTGCTAAAGAAAAAAAAAACAGAGAAACATTTTTTCAAAACAGGATATAAAAATGTTTTGTAATTGTAATGTATGGCTGGCTAACCTACTAACTAGCTCACAATGACTCGGGAAGGGAATCCTTAGGCACCTGACAATTGGATCCAATTATGATTCCGAGAGCTGCAGTGCAGTTATGAAACAATTATTGATGCATCTTTTTTTCTATACAGGACTTTTTTTCCCCTCATCATGTGACTACATGGTACTTTCAATGTAAGTGTTTATAACAATCCATAATTAATTTACTTCCGGTATCAATGAATGATAAAACAAATAGAGGACATGTAGCAAGTGAACTGGACGTTTACGTTTGCCAACAGTAAAAAGTGTGTTCCTCCTTTTGCAATCTGTCAACATCCCCTCTTCAGTTAATAATAAGAAATTGATCCTTGAAATTTGTGAATCAGTTTAGAAACAAACCATGATTAGTTGTCATAATCGAAAAAGGGTCCCATAGTTGCTGCATAATGAATGGTAAAAATGATAAATGGACTGTACTTATATAGTGTTTTTTCTTATGTAGTTGACCATTCAAAGTAGTTTTTATACTACAAGCCATATTCATCCATTCACTCTCACCTATACAGCGCTTTTAATCTATACAGTGTTACAGGCCACACAGTGCTTTTTCTCTATCACACCTATGGAGGGATCGGAGGCTACATGGGGTTTGATATCTTGATCAAGAACGCTTCAACTTGCAGACAGCCACACTTCCTCCTGAGCTACTACTGGGAGGATGTGCTCTTATCCCAGGCAAGAGTTTATTTTTTTTGTGCTATCAAGCTGTTGTCATCTTCGATCCCCTTAGTGGAAATTCTTACTTTTTAGAACATTTCAAATCAGCTTGAGAAACACCACAATGATGTCATCAATTGATACATTTTTTTGCTACCAATATGGTTGATAACGTTCAATAACCACGATGAATTTTTTTGTCACCACTTGCAATATAATTTCCTCTCCTTATCGGTTTCCTCAATGGAAAAACCTAGTTTGTATGCTTTTTGGTGGCTTTTCTCTTTAAAAGTCAGGAGGACAAATTATTCTTTCTTTGGGATTTGACAGGTGTAATACTTTGTCTCTCAACCTCACAGCTCACAGGCTGCTGTTTTTGTCCCCTTCCCATCTAAGAATATTACCCTTCAGATTAAATTTCCTGTGGGGGAATCTAATCAAGAATGCTTGCAATAAACTTTGTCTTAAGAGCACTACAAGAGCCATCTTTGGCAATTTATTGCATATCCGCATCATAGCTCTGCAGTGTTTGCTGTCATGGTGATAACAGACTCAAGACTGTTAAACTCCAGATGCAAAGATTGACTACAGGTACATTAAAAGTCTGTTTATAGGAATCATTCGTCACATGTGAATACAGGTTTTTGTGACTGCTGTGGGATCTACATAATGTTTGTATTTATGGGTGGGGTGAACTATGAATTCGAGGATAACAAAAAAAAAAAATGGTGGAATATTTCTCTGTTTCGCTTGAGTCTGATACATGTGGAATGCTACACTGGGGCAGTGGTGAGTCAAAATATAATTTATGGGAATGGTGGAAACACAGCTTATTTTAGAACAGCTTTATTAGTCAGTGCGTGAATATGTACCCGTGTGTTTTCACATGTGTAGGTGTGTGTGTAACAATCCCATACAGGTGAAAGAAACAGTAACTTACACCAGCAAAGGGGCTTAATGAGTGTTACATGTAGCAGTGATAGAGGGGACATCCGTCTTTTTTGTCCCAGGAGGTAGCAACAGAAGGCGATTGTACAGCTCTGATAGATGACCACCAGAGCCTGCTCTATTCTGCCAACTGCTGAGCACAGACATGCACACAACTAATAATACATGCACACATAAAAAAGAGGATACCTTCTTCCAGAAGTATGTAGGGTTAGAGATTATGGTTAGAGTAATATGTGTTTTATTTTGCCTGTTAAATAAATTTTTCAGTAGCTTGCAAATAACTGTTTGTCATATTCCTGAAACTGTCACATGGTCTAGCTGTAAAACATGAGCCGGCCAGTCAGTAAAAAAAAGCTTGTCAATCTGGCTTCTTCGAGTGGTCCTTAGTATGATTTGGATCCATTATGCCTAAGTGAAGACAGCCTGTTAGAGCAAGGAAGAATCTCTAACCACTGTCAGTCACTACAGTTTCCATGGTAACTTGCATGTGCATATTACAAAGCCCCTTTTTATAGGGAGAGGCTTTTGAGGTGGAGCTCAAGCACAGCAGAGAGGAAGGGGGAGGGACCTGCATGTTGCATTGGCTCAGCCTCAAGCGAAGACTACTTTCTTTTCAACATTACCAAGTTTTGCTTGAACCTTTTATTAGCTTGTGCTTTGGGCACTTTGCAACACTGGGAACAAGCTGTAAAGTCAACACTGGTATGCAATACATAATTAATGGAATGGCATGTGGGTTATATAATATTTGGTTGGAGTCCAGCAATTGCCCCACACTGCGTTTTGCTCTCGACCAACTCCTTATTTGTAGTTGAATAAATCAATGTATTTACCAACTAGTTGTTAACATTTTGTGTGAAGGTCAGATCTATTGTTTACAGTGATGCACAGTGACGTTGGCACCCCATCAGCATCAGCCAAAAATGTGCATAATGTAGGCAGAGAAGGCAAATCTAACTAAGTTGTGGCTATTGCCTAGACCATCTTTGGAAGAGGCCTGTTCAATGAATATGAAGTGTATCTAGAGAAATCTAGAAATTAGTATCTTACATTTAACTCATGCATGAAATATTCTTATTTTCACCCAGTGAATTAATTAATTCTATAACCAATTAATCTTATCTCTGCATCTCCCAATGAGCCATTGCAATAAAAGATAAGAGGACGCGACATAATAATACTGTATATATGAACCAATATGTTGTATAAAACATACAACATGCAAAAAATATATTCATATTCATATTTTGAATATGAATAAAATCAAAGGTTGTCTATTCCTGGTACTTTTTATTGTATTCATTCTCCAAGGGGTCAGTAATTTGATTGGTTTCTTTTTTTTTTTTCTTCTTCAGCATTTTACAGCAGCTTTAGACTTTGTGTTGACCAGGTGTTTCCATCCAGTTTATCAGGAAAATTTGTATGCTTCATAGTGCATGTAGACCTTCTTTTATGAACATTTATTGTTTGAATTTAGACTACAAGACAAATGTAAGGCAAAGAGACGCTCCAAAAGCGGACAATGGCCTCAGATTATCCAGTGACCAAAAGAAAAACAGACTTATCACCTCTGAAGATCTGATCTTACAGCTGTTCAGTTTGAGACATGATGCTGTGCGTGATGAGAAAAGACACCACATGCTGATTATTATTGTACTGCAATACATTCTGTCCACTATTATGACGCCCGTGCCCGGGTTTAAGGACCTAGATCTATTGTCTCCCCTGACGCATGTGGTGCATCTGCTATTCCTGTTTGTTTAGTCTTACCATGGCTCTTAAGCTATATTTATTAAAGCATGTAACATTGGCAGGGGAGGGCTTGCTTGAGTGGTAGGTGGTGATTTTGTAGATGTGTTGACGTGATTCTGGGTAATCCACCGACTGCTCCACTGTGTCTGTGCATGGCTCTGGGCTGGCCCCATACAAAAGAGCAGACCTGAAAAGCACCATAATGAGGCACAGGCTGGAAGAAAAGGCATGTCTCTTTTCATTTCTCTGAGCGAAAAGAAAAGAGCTACATAAAAGAATAAAGGACAAGAAAAAACGGTGGAAATAAGCCTCTCAAATCCAGGTTTTTGGCTGTGCTGTCTCTTTGAGTTTATCTTTTCGCCATGCATGTGTTTTATTATGGTAATGCAATATTGAGTAAAAATAGTCTGAGATGGGAGAGCAACGGTTTTCGGTGGAACGAGGAGGGAAATAGAAAGGAGGGGCACGGGGTGCTCTAAATGTACATTAAGAAATTTAAAACCTCACACCTCTGTCTCTTTGTCTTCTTTTTATTATTCTTCCTTTCTTTATCAGTTTATCAAATTTCCTTTCATACATCACACATTCTCAGTATGTAAACATAGTATAAAAATGCACTAAATTTCTGTCCATGTGATAATTCTTCAACAGAGGGCTTCAATTGGAGTAAAACTGTCCCTGAAATTTCATTGTAGCTGCCTGCTGTTAAACGATCCTTTACTGGTGATACAAACTTTTCTCTTTACTGCAGCCCAAAAATGTTTACACAATGTGTGGTGCCATCAGCATGGATTCAGAAGGTCATTTTGTTTAAACAAACTCCTCTACTCACTGTCTCATCAATCACCTGATAAGTATTCTCTGAAGCAGACGGAAAAGCCACAGATGCAGTTAAAGATCAGACGAGGATGTACTCTCTCAGCACTGCTGGAACTTCAAAGCTGTTTGTCTGTCTGTGTGCTGTGATGTTAATCTGACCTCTGACCTCCACAGGCTCAGCGGGAGACAGGAGGACAGGAGGAATCAAGAGGGGGTAGAAAAAATATCTACAGCACGTCAATGGCTATTGCAAATCGGTGCAAGGCAATGACATACTGTAGTCAAACACAGGAACTAAACCTAAATAACTGAATAGGAACAGAAGTCATGATGAATAGAAGAGGGACCATCTGGATTAAGCACACAGTTAAAAACCCAGGTATGGGTAACTGAAACATCTGTGAAGGATGCCCTGAACTGTATGGCTGCTGAAATCCCATAAGAAACATAAATTAAAAAACATTTCTCTTTTAAATGTGCAAGAATTGGTCTCCTCAGATCAGAAAGTTCTTGTAAAACATCAAATCAACTGATTCAAGTCAGTGTTAAACATGCCCCTGTCCCAAGTTTGAAATATAAAAGTCTGAAATATATTGCTGGTATCATATTCAAAAAGAGCATATGTATAAAGAAAAAAAAAACTAAACAAGCTCATTTAGGACAGACTGGGCAGTGAGAAGCTTTATACCATAATCTCATATAGTGGTAAGTCTCTGGATAACAGCCCTTGAGGTCTGACCCTTTATGCATGAATAATGAGGTATTCAAATCAGTTATTCTAAAAATAGCTGTTAACAATGTAATATGTTGAAGTTTCAAAACATGATCAAGTTTAATTAGCAGCCCAGGAGATGTACGCTTACTCACATAAAAATATACATAAGAGTAACTGGTATTGCAGAAGTAATATTTAGTATTGTTATCAATAGGGCACAATATTGTGGACTGAACACACATGAAGTGAAAGTGGGCACAAAAGGATTTGCACATAAGAAATTTGAGCTCATACGGAGAGTTAGAGAGTGAAAAAAAAGAAAGCAGAGGCAATAGGTGGAGGTGACTGCGCCAACCTTTCCTTTCATCCCACCTGGCAGTTCCACCTGTGTCCCTTCCAGAAACCTCCTCTCTTCTGCTGATAGAGCTCAGGTCGGATGCAGCTGAGCCCCAGAGCTGACAGACATACATTATTTATGAGGCTGATCTGAGGAGTTCTCCTGTTCATACTTTCACTGTGCTCTTTTACTCTGTCACTTTGGAAATCTCCTCCTCTGCACTCCCTCACAGTTTCTCACACGTAAAACCATGAACCCACTTCAAATGTTTTGAATACTGATGTTTATTTTAAGATGTGCGATGGTACTTAATATGGTTTATATTACAGGTCAGTGAGCAAAGATTCAGTTTCAGTGTAAGTGTACAAACAGTGAAAAAAAGTCAATTTTCTTTTGGTTCTATCTTTTTACATACCTGGACATATAAAGAGGAACATGTTTTCCTTACCAGGTCTTAACAGTACTTAAATAGCAGCCAGGTGCTGTTAATCAGATGCACTTGAGTGATCGATCAGCAGCAAGTGTGAGCACCTCTATAAAATCAGAAGTTTGTCAGTTTGCTGGTCATTAGCATTCAGGTGTGTTAACACAATGCCAAGGAGGAAAAACATCAGCAATTATCTAGGAAAAGCAGCCGTTGTTGCTCTTTAGTCTGGGAAGGACTCCATATTTCTGCGGTAAGAATACAAAGTGTTCACAAGACGAGAAAAAAAAGAGAGCTGCCAATCTTCCAGGAGTGGATGTCCCCACAGGTTCACCCCAAGGTCGAACTGTAAAATGCTCTGAGAAATAAAAAGAACAAAAATCATTTTGTTAAAATTCATAGCTTCTTCTATCTTAACCCATTGGCGCCTAAAGCACCTGCAAAAAAGGCTGCTCAATGCCTAAGCCAGTTTTTAGAAAAGGTCCCCAATGCCTGAGGGTTTTTTGAACTAAAAACAATTTATTGAAAACACCTAAGAAAAATTAAAAACATTTTCGCTGGCTGGATTGTATTACTTTTTTTTTTATCAATGTTGGACATTTGGTTCATGTAGTTTTGCTTTATGATTCAGGATAATACCCAATGCTGCTATTTATTATACTACTGTTACTATACTATAACTAAATCATAATCATAATATCAGCAATAATAATGAATGATAAAAAACCCTGCAATATATCTTGCATTGTGCAGTTATACTGTATACTTCAGTGACACGACTTCTAAAACATCATAGTTGTCATACTGCAGTAATTCGCACCGGGCTCTCTTTGTTTTGACATAAGGCCAACGCCACTCAAATAAGAATGAGAAGTCGTCAGAATGCAGCGCAAGAATAAATAATTACCTCCAGATCATGTCGAAACGATCTCGTGCCATCACTCGGGCTACATTTGTCTGATACAGCCACTTGCTCTGCCTCCAGTAATCCCGGCGAGTTGGTAGTTTGATTATTCCAAAAGTTAGGCAGAGACCGATGAAAGATTTCATCTCCTGCTTTGACACGGGGCTCCACTTCGAGTTGGATGGTGTGTGGCCTGCGCGCCTGATCCGCATATAAGTTTGTCTGTGTCACCAACATATCCCAAACTTCATCAGTGAAAATATGCGAGAACACTAAAGGACTTGCATCTTCAGATATTGGCACCTTCAGCCCCGGTGTACGAGTAAACTTTTGTTGACGTCGGGTGCGAAATCCAGCGGACTGCCTCTCTTCCTCTAATAAATTCTGTTGATCATTCCCTTCCAACTCCACATCACTTCCATCGCTGTCACAGTATGTCTCGTTAACCGCAGCCATAGCCGAGCTGTCAAATTAGCTACAAACGCACAATTGCAGAACAGGCTAATCGAAAACACCCACCTCATGTGTATTTGAACCAATTATTGTGCATTACATGCTGCATGCGTCTTGAAAATAATGATAAATGAACAATGTTGCGCGACGCAACAACCGGCGTTAGGGACAATGTTGCGCTACGCAACAACCGGCGTTAGGGGCAATGTTGCGCTACGCAACATCCGGCGTCAATGGGTTAAAAGAAATTGGTAGTATGACCTAGGTTTACAAAGTTACATCTGAACAAGCCCCAAGACTTCTGGAACAACGTTTTTAGGAGAGATGAGACCAATGTGGAGATGTTTGGTCATAATGTACAGCAACATGTTTGGAGAAAACCAAACTAGGTTTGCTTTGTAGCCACAGGACCTGGACACCCTGAAGTCATTGAGTCAATCATGAACTCCACTGTATACCAAAGTATTCTAGAGTCAAATGTGAGGTCAGCTGTCTGATAGGTAAAGCTTGGCTCAGATTGGGTCAAACAACAGGACAATGAGCCCAAACACAGAAGCGATCTACAACAGAATGACTGAAAAAAAATCAAGAATCAAGGTTTTACAATGACCGAGTCAAAAGTTAAGACCTCAACCTGATTGAATTGCCATCGTGGAACCTTAAGAGACCTTGCACAGGTAAATAAACGCCCACAAACCTCAATGAACTGAAGCCACATTGTAAACAAGAGTGGGTAAAAACCTGTCCACAACAATGTGAGAGGCTAAGTTTTTACTGATAAAAGTTGATACAATTTGATATGTTGTGTTATATTTAATTTGTGTTTGTTTTACCTAATTTGAAGACTTGATAAGGACTACATGAATTCTTATTATGTCTTGCTACATAAAGCTTTGAAAGAAAATATTTTTTCATGTGATTATGACAAAATTGTAGGCAATATTTGTACAAAATAATGCTGAAAAATGACTGTATCAGCATTAAAATGTCAAATTTTCTATTTTTCTAGGGTCTTGTTCAGCCTGCCAACACTACATTTACATTTTATGTGTGTTGTGGTCAATAAGCTCTACAAACAAACTTCTCATCTTTACTTACTCTGGTAGTTTAAGACATTAGGGGTCTTTCTTTGGCACTTCCCTCATATGTTTATTTAGGTAATTTTGACCATATAAACTAGACATCTCACAGGATTCTCAGACCCTCTCTAAAATCCGCAAACTCGTTGAAGATGTTTTTTTTATTTTTTTCCCCCTCGCAACTTGAATAATTTAGTAGGGTCCATTTACTTTAGATACTGTGTCAGCCTTTCACTGAGAACCATTGAGCTAGTTTGACATGTGACATTAAGAACTTGATTACTCAATGTTAATTCTGCACTTGAGGGTAATGGACAGGAAGCTGGATGAGAGAAGCTGATGCATTGCAGGAAAAAAACTGGGCTGATGAAGAGTGTTTTAGAAAGGTACATTGTTCTTAATGTTACCGTCATTTATGCGAAGAGCCACAACTCATCTGTATTGTTCTCAAAAAGGTAGTGTGATAAGTGCAAGGCTATTGCAGAGTGCTTATTTAAAATGAAAGCTCTGTGCATACGTCCCCTCTCTTTAATCAACCTAAGTTTTATTCTTCAGTTCTCTCTGCGTTAGATTTGATTGTAATTTTGGTTTTGCTTTAAGGGTTTATATTCTGTTTTAGTTTTAGTTACATTGTTCTTGTCATCACCCCCAGATGTCCTTAGTTATCTTGGTCTGGTCCCTTGGTCTCGATTCACACCTGTCTCCTGTTAATTATTCACCTGTTGTTGCTTTATTCATCAACACTCCCAGTATTTACAGCACTCCCCTCAGTCATTTGCCAGTTTGTTGCTGTCTCTTCTCCCATGGTCCTGCTGCCTCTTTGTGCTGGCTTATTGTTGGTTTCTTTGGTTCGTTTTGGATTTCCATTTCTACGGCACATTTGCTTTGATTTATTGACGTTTTATGGTTCAGCGTTAAGTTTGCCCCTGGCCAGTCTGCATTTGGGTCCCCCTCCATCTCTTCGTTCATTGATTACAACAGTTACACATTTTTTGTTTGCAACTTATGTATTTCTAAATTTCCATACTTGTTACACCCTGAGTAGATACAAAAATATTGATGTTATTTGTAGAAAGTTGTCAACTGTCTTTTGTTGATGAGAATTTACTTGGCATTATGTGTTTTATTAAATTTCTCGTTCCACGTTTAGACTTTGGTCTCATAGCTTTGCATTATTGTGGAAATTTTCATTTTTAAATGAATTATTTTCCAACATTCACAGTACAAAATCTCCCCCAACCTGCCAGATGGTGGCTGGCAAGCAAAAAAGTGAAGTACACATTTATTTGACAATTTTGTTGGCCGCTTAGGTAGTATTTTGTTTTATTTGTGGATTTTTTTTAAGTGGACAGTAATTTTCTTCACTTAGCTTAATTTTCTCAGCAAATTGCGGATTCAGTAATTCCAGGTGTGATCTATAGTTTAGCAACTGTATTCAAATTTTTATGGATGGTTTAAAGGTGGGATATATATCCTATATACATAGGATATATTCTTGTATAGTGGTAATATAGAGTATGTAATAATTAATGCAGCTGCTAAGGGAGAATTTTGAAAAAGCTAATTCCATAGTATTTCACTTTAAGTGCACTTTTTACTTTAAACATTTTATCTTTTTCTCGGACCCATGTTCATGTTTCTTTTCCACCAAAGAATGTCTCCGTCAGCATGCAACAAACTGTGCCAACGAAACATTAGGCCCTCTGATGTCCTGTTTCAACAGTGCTACTTTTGCAGCTAGTTACTCGGTTTGCATTCATTCACTTCACTCTTTCTTAATCCAAACTTCAATCATTTTGTGACTTTCAGTCATTTCTCTTTTGATTCCTGTCCTCAGTTTGATCCTCAGCACTGCCTGCTGCCGCACTGTGAAGGATAAGCTGCAAATGTATAGAGATAATGGGCTCCAGAGTGACCCTACTCCATAGACGATCAGACAGAATGATATGCCCTTTTTCTTACATGAATCATACTGGTTGAATACGAAATGGCAAGAGGCCGCTAGTCAGTAGTTGAGAGACTTTTTGTGGTCTTCTTCTTTATCCCTTTAATCTAAAGCGTAACCCTTTGTGTTCCCTCTCTGTGTCTGTTCACTGTCCCGAGGCTCCCGAAGCTCCAGAGCACATGACCTGTTACACTTATCAGCACCTTTCTCCTCCTCTGTCTCAGTCTGTCTACCCCCCTCCTCCCCATCATATTCATCCTCCACCCCTGAGCCCCCTCTCTCCCTGTCATCACAAGCTGTCTGCTACTTAATCCAATTATTCTTTTAAGCTGACACGCTCTGTAACTCAACACAAACTCTATGGTTAATGCCCCTGTGCATCACACCCACACACACACACACACACACACACACACACACACACACGCACACACACACACAGATATACATAAACACAAACCCCTCCTCATATCCCAAACATGGAGTAGCATTTCTGCAAATATGCTCTCTCTTTCTCTCTCTCACCATATATACTGTATGTTAGCCAAGTAAAACATTTGTGAAAAATTAAAAAATATTCAAGAGGATCAAACTAAACTCATGCAGTAAACTGTATAGTGCTTTCTGGTCTTCCATTGTTGTTGCCTCCCTTTGCTTCTTTTGTCTATTTTCAGTTGTCCTAACAGGGACTTTGGCCTCTGCTGTCATTTTGTGATTCACTGTACCCTTGAGGTGACTCCATCTATTTTTGTTTGGTGTAGTTCACTCCCCTGCTATGCGTTTGCCAGCATCTATCTTTAAAGATTTAAAAAAAGGTTCTGCTACAACTGTATTTTTCGAGTAAATCTGCAAAAATTTAGGTAGATGAGGAAAATCATCAGAGAAAAGGTTTCTTGCACCCATAAAGGGATCCTTTCAGGTAAAGACTTGGGTTTACAGGTCAAATTTTCATGCCAAACTCGGTTTATGTATTATGTTTACATTAGGCTAAAGGGAACTACAGATCTCTTAAAGTACTTCTGATATGAGACTCTAGTATTAGTTCTATAGTGTGCAGTGTTGGTAGGGGAAACGCTGGTAGGTTCTTAGAGCTACACTTGTGTGTGTGGATGGTTATATGCTTGCACATTTGGTAATAACCTCACTTTCCCTCGTCATGGACTGTAGTCTACGGTCATCTCCTTCAATCAATAGCTTAAGTGCCACATGACAACCTGCATCACTGCATCTTAAAAACACTATTTGTACAGTTGAACTGCTTGTGTATAGTAAATAGTAAATGTGCCACAGCAGGCGTGACAGGATAATTAATCCCTGGATTCTAAGATTTTACCTTTTTTGCAAAATGACAAGTATTTCTGCCGCAAAGGGACCACAAAGCGTCACTAAAGTCGCTGTGTTAGGTCGTTTTTTGGTGCTGACATGACAACAGTCAAGAGTAACAGATGGGGCTTGTTGTGTGTGCGTGTGTGAGTGTGTGGATTTATGTGTGTTTCTGGGTGACCGGGACTAGAGCTTGCTGTAATGTTTTTGATCTGATTGTCAATTGAGGGAGTCTGAGCAGAGTCTACTGTTTGTCTGCCTGTAGCATCTAGGCGATAGGGAATGTGAAGTTTACGTCTTGTCATGTTGAATTTATAATAACGGGGGGGGGGAATCACTGTTTTATCAGCCATGTTGCAACTCTATTCAGGGACGCAGATTACTAATCTTAGAGATTGTGTTTTCATACACACACAGTCAGATTATTCTGTAAAATCATTTTTAAACTGATGTCTACTAAACATAAATGCTAACATTTCTGCCCTCTAGAGGTAAAACCATAAAAAAAAACACTTATTAAGACGTTATAACTTATTAAGTTTACTTGCATAATTGGGCAAAAAAGGAGGACTGAACAGGAGATCAGATTTCTGCACAACCCCAGCTTGTTAATGAGCAGATTTTACAACCAGCTACTGCAAAAATGGACCGAGTGTCAGTAAGTATATCAAAGCCAGTCCAGCTCATAGATCAATGTCGTTTATCTACTTTCTTGACATTTTGATTAGATTATACCAGCAAAGTTCCTTTACTCTCTTCTTCTTGTCTCCAACTCTTGCATTCTTCCTCAGAGTTCAGAGTTTCCTGTTTTGACCAACATTTTGGTCAAACAAACTGTACTCAGGTGGTCATGGTACAGTAACAGGTGCTGGTTACAGAGGGTGATCCATACATGATAGCGCTCCTGTCCCAACTTGCATTACACCTTGTTGTTCCTTCACACTTCCTGCTGTTTTACTGTGGTCTGATTGACTGAGATGCAGACTTGTGTATTTGGTTGGTGTCTGGATTCCAATTTGTTTGTAGGCTTTTTACAAAAAGAATTCATTCTTGTTGGTTCACAGCTCTTGTTGTTCTTATTGCTGAAACACTGCTGAAATATGCTGGCACAAACTTCTTCTCTCTGCTGTTTTTAAAGATATTTTTTCAACGTGGTGTTTTGTATTGCTTTGTATTGCACATATATGGTTGGAATTAGAGGTAAGTACACCATATTCTATATCCCGAAGCTACATGCACAAGCATCCTGTAAGGCAATCCCGACTCACTCCAGTGTGTAAGTAGCAGGTTCTACAGTGACAGTTGATCCATCTGTAAGCTACAAACCATAAACGCCAGATCCACCTATATCATCATCACGACGTCTTTGTGTTGCAAAAACATTGTGCTCATGCCATTCATACTAACCTCACCTGTTTCCCAAAGGGATTTATTTTTGTTTTAGGGGCGTTTGGACAGTCAAGGTGGGATTGGGCGGGGTGGAATGGTTCCTCTTGCTCTCTACCTCCTCCAGCTTGTTTTCTCTCTTTGTCTGAATTTAATGTTCACCTGTTCCTCTTTGAATCTTTTTCATTTCGTTGCCATTGTCTTCTGCCCGCTCTGCTGCTCTCCTCTCCCCCTCCTCGCCCTTCCCTCCTCTTTTTCTGTCTCACTATCGCTGCTTTTCACTGTTGCGATTAACTGGGCTCTGTCTTTATGTCGTATGTCCTTTTAGGCCCACGCCGTGCATCGCTGGCTAATCGATCAGGACAGTAGTGTGAGCTCTGAGATGCCGGATGGCCAAGGAGTATGGCACTATGATGATGAAGTAAATATCAGCAACACGTATCTCTGGCTTTTCCTATCTATTTATATCTATATGTATTTATATATATATTTATATATTAAGTATTTATGATCATCCTGTATCTGTCACTTGAGGTTTGTGTCACTGTTGTTGTTCTGCTGTTGTTGTTGTTTTTATCTTTATCTCTCTTATTTTTATTGTGTGTTGCTTCTGGTATTGTAGTTCCTTTGACTTTCTAGTGTTGCTGTTGTGCTGTGAGCTGATTCAGTCAGGTGTCGTGGGATCAGGCTGGAGCTTTTTCTTTGTTCATGTCCTTGCTTGACGTATCGTACTAACTTGCTGATTTTAATTTTTCACTTGTTTTTGTTTTGCGTTCTTTCTTCAGTTTCACCTAGTTACACATGAGTGTGTATTTGTATCTATATTGGTATCTATTTAGGTGTGTGTGATTTCTCTCAAATGAAGTAGCATATTACATGGCAAGAGTCCACGGGCAAAATATACCATAGCTTTGATATTCAGTATTTTCCATGGATTTGATACAAGTTTCCAATAGGTCTGGTGTTTCTTTCTACATTAAGAATTCCTCACCACAGTCTACAGTAGTGATAATAGACAACAGTCGAAGTATTTTTCCTGTGGGTTCTTCTGGTTTATAAAATATGCTTGTGTCATCTTGTGTTCGTGTTTGGAGTTAAATAAAAGTTTGAGTGTTGGTGTGTGTGAAAGTGAGCAACAGCAGAAATGTGGAGGGATGTGTTTGTGCTGTGAGATTGATCTCTTAATTCTTAACAGTGAGTTTGTGCGCATGCCTTGTTTCGTTCCTTGCATGGCTTGTGTCCATATATGAGCATAAAGTGTTATTAGAATGCTTGTCTTTACAGTGTTTCTGTCTGTGTTGCGTCAGTTTGTGTCTGTGATTGTGATGTCCATGTTGAGTGCTGTAGATGTCGCGGCAATGCCTGCCCTTGCCTGCTCCTTTGATGTGTCAGTGTTGTGTATTGTGGCTGTGTGTATTTCCTGTGACACTGTTGTCATGTGCTGTGCCTGTGTTTTGTCTGTTTTTATCTGTTTAAGCAGTCTGGGGTATGTTTACTAAAGGTTTTATTGCACCTGTGTAATAGATGATCTTGAATCCATTCTCACTTGTTGGAAGAGAGATCATCTAAGTGCAATAAGGCTTTTGGGAAACTTGTTCCAGACGACTCTTGCCCCTGATGATTTCCCCTCAGCTCTCGCTCCCCTTTGCTATCATGTGAAATTCTTAAACCTTTTCTCCTGATCTCCATATTGCTCCCAATCACTCCGGAGCAACGCTGGGTTAATCTTTGCTAAAACTAAACTGTTTTCAGTTTGACAAAGTAAAGTATATACAATGCTCTGTGGAGCAGAGACTTTACAACAAATGGCCAATGAAGATGAGGTGAACACATTTAACACAGAATGAAGGTGACAGAAGGCAAGTGAGTAAGTGTGTAAACCATCATCAAAATGTGCCCATCATACAACAATATGGAGTCTTTCCCTTGGTGATGCTCTTGAATGCAAATGCACTACGAAGTTTTTTGAGTTTTGGATTTTCATTTTTGAATGCGAGTGTAAGAGATTGTATTTTTATTTGCTGATCTTTATCTGTCAGTACTACAAATCCCAAATCATCCTGTTATTATGACAGGTCATATTCAGTTGATAGTATGGACCCAGTCAAATTCAGGATGATGCCATCTTTGTAACACACATGGTGAGCCAATTATATAACACTATATAATATAGATGCAATTTTTTGTGTGTCATTTTAAATAGAGTTTTGGTGATTACTGTGAGCCAGCAGGGACCTAAAACCTCATGTTTGTGCATGAGCAGAGAGAATAAATGATAGACCATCCCAAAGGGCACAATCACACTCATTTAAGTGTCTCACTTAAAACCCACAGAAGACCTGGTAGTCTTTTTCAACATGCAGGGAAATTATCCCCCTGCACACTTTGCAGAGTCAGGTCAGTATGGTGCGTTATGGTGCAGCTTGCTAAATTTATGTAATATCACGTAACTGAAACCAAATGATTATTCTTTTGTTACTGCCTCAGCTAAGGGTTCCAAGCGAGTCAAGACAATGCTATACAGTGATAACTCAGATACACAGATAACTTATCAACACATTGTGTGCTCGACTGATTAATACATAAACATGTTTATTAACCACAAGTATGGACTGAAGTTGAGGTCTGGACTGGTCGTTACAATCACTCCAAAATACATTCCATCATTTCTGTTTTCAAAGCTTGTTCCAATCTCACTCGGTCCAATAACCACTTAATACTCCACATCTCTAGTTCCATACTCCACTTGTAAGTGACATTTGATAAGCATTGGCTAAATCAAAGTAATGCAATAAACACATCGCTGCAGCTTCTTACATGTGGTGATCAACTGCTGATTCTGAGGGTTACTGTCTGTTATCAAAAGTGAAGCATAGAAGAGCTGTGCCAAGTTGAACCATACTGTACCATACTGCACAGTGCTTAAATGCACTATTCTGTACCCTACCATTTAACTGAAAAACTCCATTAGCAACCAACAAAGTCAGCATTTGTAGGTCGGGATGTTGTGGAAGAACAGGAACCAGGCCTTTTACCAGGAGAATGGAGAATACTATATGAGATGGTTATTGTTACTCTTTTTATTTATATTTTTGTTCAATCACCTTTTGTTAGATTTAAGCACCAATTTGGATAGTTTTTTTTCTTTTTACACAAAATGACTGACAACATTAGCAGAGACTATTTAACTGCAGTCTCATTGCATCTTCCTTATTCATTAGGAATGCTATTTAAGTCTATTGGACAACCTTATATGCTGAAAAATGTTGGGATAGGTATATTATCTAAGCAGTGACGCCAGGGAGTCCTGACGAAGCATTTCTCAGTCAAGTGAAAAGTAACAGCATTATAAACATTTGGATCATAAACATTTGGAAAATTTTGCAAAAATTGCATACAACAGGACAACAGACATGAGAGGTCAAATGATCATGTAGTCTGTAACAAGCCTACCACTTTGACTTATCCAACCATCTTAAGATCTTAATGTGGAAATAAAACCATACCTAAGATAACTTACCTCACCCCAAGTGTCATCAGTAATTCGACATTCTAGAGGAAAACTTTATTTTTGTAACTAACAACTGCAGGTCAAATTTAAACTTAGAAATTTTACACAAACTGAACTCATAAAAAAGAGGTTGTGTACAAATACACTAGTTCACCCTGCTGCTTTTGCTTTTAGAGGTTTCTTTTCTTATTTTTCATCTTTTATCCGAGGTTCAGGTTTAAAAATGTTCAGGTGAAGTTATCTTACTGTAAAATCTAAAAATTCCAAATCAAATCTTAAGAAAAATCTTGTTAGAATATGGAATTTGTTCCATGACTACATCCAGATTATCTTACTGCTCACAATGTAAACTGGATGGACATAGTTTTCAAATAAGCAGCAGTATTAAAACCACTAAAAGGAGAAGTGATTGACATCAGTCATCCTTGTACAATGCAGTGATTAAAGTAAAGATATTCTCACCTGACTAGAGCTCCACCTCACCACAAAGCTGCTCAGGAACAGCTCAGGGAACACAACAGAGTGCCCAAAGCCCTCCAATCTCCCTAGATCATAATCTAGTCATGAACAGTTCAGACCCATAAAGGCTCCAACGCTCATTTTACTGAACCCAACAGATCTGCTGCAAACTTTCTAATGCTACACACTGCAGGACACCTCAGAAGTCTTGTGTTTTGTTTTGGAAGCACATAGCAAGTTTACAGAATATTAGGCCTGTGGAAACTCATCGGCTGATGTAGCAGATGTGGAGAAATCAGTTTTTATTAGCAAACCAACAAAACCAAACATACGAAATTGCAAAAATCAAAGCCTAACCTGTAGTACATTAAAAGTTCACTCTAGTCAGATTTTTATTGCTCTCAGTGGATTGAGTAAATAAGTCCAAAAGCATAAAGTAGTATGATGCTAATTGTCCATTCTAATGCTTGGCAAAATAAAACGTTCCCTTAAACTGGTCACACAAACCAAAGCTCTTTCCCCGAGGGCTGATGTATTTTACACAAAAATATAACGCTTCATCAAATCCTTCCCTGCCCCCTCTTGTAACTCAGATTTGTGAGATGTCAGAGGTCTGTGGAAAGGCCTCATCTCGTTTGCCACCATCAATAGTTAGTGGGCCTGGAGAATATCCCTTATCATCCCAGAGCTCTAATTACCCCTCAGTGAGTCCTTGGAGACAGATGCTCAGGGAGCCAAGCCCCATTTGTCACAGTGCGGCTGCATAGTAGACTCAATTTGGGGAAAAAAAGCAAACTGTCACACTCTGCTCCGTCACATAAATTCTCCTTCGTTTCAGTTTCTCTTTTCCAGCTGCTCCCCAGCCAACTGTAGATGCAGACTACATTAGGAAGCCCATTCATATCCAGCCACTAGCAGTTGGCTGTAATTTGTTTCGGCTAGGGGGGGCAGAGTGCAATTTGCATGTGAAAGGCCATGGCATATTCAAATATTGTAACTCTCATTTTTGTCCAAAGGCTATTGATACCAGCTTTGCGGCATTCAGATTACAGGTTTACTGCCATTGTACAAGACTGCAGAAGTCTTGTAATATTGTCTCAGTTGGCCTCATACCAACCTGAGAACAGGCTGGTCGTGGTCTTGCTGACCCTTTTGGGTTTTTTAGTAACAGTGAAATGTTCTGGCCTACAAAGAATTCTTTCAATGGAGTCATCTCAAGTAACCTTAAACTAGAGGACTTCTTAAATGCAAACCACACATATTCAATGCTGGGTTGAAAATGACCTAAAAGTAATTTAATCATCAATACAATAGTTCAAATTTGGGAAAGAGCTGATAAAATATAGTAGGTGGTTATATTTTTGTCTACAGTTCATCACTCTGACCCCCAAATTCAAGCAAGGTCTTTTAGACATGTAGAAGCAGCATTTCTATAAAAATTTCAAAATAAAATGAGTAATGCCTTTTATCTATATGAATATGTATATATCTATGCAAGTCATTGTATAAAGAAGAATGGATTTTAATACTTCAAACTGAAAAAAACAATCTCTTTAGTTGGCGAATAATCTAAAGACACAACTTCTCAGTCAGTGTGTAGCTGTCAGGGATTTAAGGAAGTTATAAAGTCACAATGTTTTTTACTTTTTCAGTTCTGATTAATTTTTTTGTTATTTTTTTATCCTCTCGAGGTTTAAACTCCACTCACCCTCTTGTTTTATACAACTATTTTTTTTCTTTATATCAATTCAGCTTGGCATTATTGCCTTCATGTTATTTCGTTCAACGTACTCCACCTAATTTGAAGCAGTTTTTAATTTGGTTGACCTTTTCAACGAAAACATTTGTTTCACATCTTTTTTCACAGAAACCCTGAGGCATCTTACCATCAACTCTTTAATTTTTTCTTTTGTGTGGATGTTTACTTAACAAAAAAGAGAGCGACTGAGCATAAATCAATGTGCACGCATGCGTGCATGTGCATGTGTTTTAGGTGAATGCGCAGGTGTGCATGGTGAAGGTGGAAGTATACTCCAAAAGAAAGGGCAGGTCGAAAGTCGAAAAGCAGCAGAAAACTCTTTTGTGATGGACAATCTGCTCAACACTGAAGTTTTCCAAGTGAATTAAGAGCAAGTGTAACGACCACAGTTTCGAGTTCGTCAAACATTTCCCGACATTACTGCTTCCACCCTGTCGGCGTTATCAGCAATGACGACTTGCTGAGCTGTCTGAGAATAAAGCCTCCAAGCCCAAATGAAATAGAGAAAATATTTAACAATGGATGAAGCAGTTTCTCTTTGTGACTGACAGACAGACTCTGTCTGCATGACATTTCCAGGTAAGCTTTGTTCAGCACAGACACAAAGAGGAAAGTACCTCCCATGTGCAGTCAGCTTTAAATGCTTCGGTTTTATTATTGGCAACAGCTTAGATGGGCCATGCATTCACTATTTGCCTACTTTTAAAGTTTTGGGTGACTAAGAACAGAAATGACATAAAAAAAAATCCACATTTTGAAATAGAATTTTATTTTCATGCAGCCCATGACCAATGAAACTTTAACAAAGATTGTTTTGTCAACACAAGTTGAATGTTTAGTGACAGCTAGTATTGATGAGCAGCAGTGGCAGGAGCATGTTCTCCCTGCAACTAAACAATATGAAGTGCCCCATCCCTGGTTTAGGTGTTGGAATAAAGTACAAGGTGTTTGATGAAACAAGACATGGAGACAGTCATCAGTCTGGGTTGCAATAAATGTATGATATTGACTGTAATTTCAGTGCCTAACAGAAGTATTCTTATTTAAGGCCTGCCTCAGTCTGAATTATTGGGTTACATGTGAAAATGGGCTTGATACATATTAGTATCTAGATCCCAAATGGACTTGATATTTGATTTTAATCCCAGTTTATAATTTAGTCACTTCACTTTATTGTGCAACACACGTTGGAACGATGGCATGCACGACCTTGTTCAGTTTGAGTATACCGCTGCCTGAACTGTATGCTTGCACTTGGAAGGTTGCTGTGAGCTGCATACGTGTGTGTGTTGAAAGCAAGTGAGTGTGTGTTATGCTCCTGCATGCACTGCACTGTGGGTGAATGTGTGTGATGTGAGTTGGACAGAGACCATCTATGAGTGCGCGCGTGGAGATGCAAGTGTGTAAGGCAGCATTAGAATAGTTAAAATGGGGTACCTGATTGATTGAAGGCAGATATAAAAAGCTTTATTTGGAGTGTGCTCGCCCTGATTGATGAGAGCATCGTCTTTAATTGCTTATATTTAATATTTATTAACATGTCAGTCTCAGATAAAGCAGGCATCTCAGCATCTGTTCCCTGAGGCAAAAGGTATTAGCTGTTGAAGTGGGAAGCAACATGTTAGACACATCAAATATGTATTTAATTGTTAATTAGGAGTTGTGGGGGAGAAGTGAGGTCTGATTAAGCATGGCTGAGCAGATGAAGATGCCATCCCACTGTCATCAAGACAAGGAAGGAGATATTGTACGCACATCCACTAAAACAGAAAAGACTCAGTGAAGCTCCCATACCATGTTTATTTATCATTGCAGTCACCTCTGGACTGGAGACATCCAGACATCTTTCAGCTTTGGCGTGCACTTCTTTCTCTCTCTTTCCATCCCTGCTTTTCCCTGCCAGCCGGTTTCCTTTCTGCTTGTTTTCAGTCAGAAATGAGGCTGGTGCTCCACTGAGGCCAGACAAAATGTAAAAAACAAGTGGTTGGGGAAAAAAAAAATGTCCCAGCACAAGTGGTAATGACTCAAAGTCCACTTACATTCAGAGATTTAAACGTAGTGCTCTGAGGATTTGTCATGCACAAATATTATTGACAGGTAATATTTTGACAATGCCTAAAATGACAGCCACTCACTAAAAAATATGTTTAGGAGCAGATATAAACTAATTAAATACCATACCTTTACTTCTTAAAGGTGACATCCTTCAGTTTAGATAGTTTGTTTATATTTCATATATTTTATACAATGTTTTTACTCTTGGTAGTGTTAGTAGCAATGTAGCTGAAACTGAGACTAATGCAGCTGCACAAGATTGTTTAAAACTTACTTTGGTGCAGTTCATATCTCATCGTTTCTTGACAGTGCATTAGTTCTAATAAAAGTCTGAAGTCTTGAGCCACTTCAGCTCTGCATCTATTTATTGGACTGATTGAATTATGATCTGACTTCTCAGATTCTGCCCGATGCTAACTCAAGCCCAGATGTGACCGATGGCTTGACCCGGTATTTTAAATGATGAATTAAGAGACTGTGTTCTCAGACCACGCTCATATAATGTGTGCAAACAAGAAAAGGAGATGTCGAGAGATTCTAACCACATTAGTGCGGTTTCTCTCCCCTCTCACACATCTTCACTCTGGATTTCCCTCGTTTCTACTTCTCCACTTGTGAAGGTTAATGTGAGCCTGACCCTGCTCTGACGCTTTGCTGCTGTCATTCTCAATTGCCTTCATCTTTTCTGCTCCCCACCTTCATCCAAGTATATCTAACTTCTTGTTTTTGTCTTCCACAGGTCAGACTGGCTTTGTCACAATGAGGCACGAGCACATTTGTTAAGGGAGCTGTGTGAGCTGTTAATGTGATAATATGTATAAATTGGATGGAGCCACGTGTGATATGCGATCACAGGCACTTTTAATCCCTGCTGCTGTTAATGCTGAGTTAAACTGCTCCTCTGGCAGTTCAGAGCCCAGGTCAGCTTAATGTTACTTATGAGAAGGAGGTGAAGTAAGGGATAAGACAAGGAAATTGTGTGTTTGGTGTGTGTATTTATGTGTGTAAGTATAATGTTTGTGCCAGGGCTGCAGTAATCAGCCGAGCTCAGCACGTGTGTTATTTGAAGCTGCTTTCAGGACAAGGCGGCAGAACATCATTAGGTAGTACAAAAAAACACTGTTAACATATCTGAGTTGAAAAAATTATTTGTTGACAATTGTATAGAGATTTGATCCTAAAACCCCAAATGTTATTAGTTTTATCTGTGTGATGTCGGTTGGCAACTGAGTGTGTGTGAAACAGTGTGTTTAGGGGCCGGACAAGAGCATTCAAACTATCAGTGTTTATACTGATTTCTCCCCCACTTTCTTTTAGCTCTGGTCTCTGTGGCATCAATACATGGGCAATAAACCACAA
Organism: Odontesthes bonariensis; assembly: GCF_027942865.1. Lineage (NCBI taxonomy): Eukaryota > Metazoa > Chordata > Actinopteri > Atheriniformes > Atherinopsidae > Odontesthes > Odontesthes bonariensis. The sequence continues at coordinate 22,430,704 of NC_134511.1, forward strand.
CAAGCAGCACACGTGGACAGCGCTAGCCCTTTATCCTGCCAACAAGAGGAGCTTGACACACAGTGCAGAGGGCATGTCTGTCTCTAAATCAACCCTGTTATAAAACAAGAGTGTGGCCTACACTTTCTAATGATCTCACTGACACATAGACTCTGATAGTTAGGCAGATTCCTGCCTCCTTAAGAGAAAATACAAGACTTTTTTAACTGCACACTGGCAAAGAGTGAAAGCCTAGATGCTTATGAAGCCAGGGGTTTTAACCCATCCTACAGCCTGCATGATACATAGGCTGGATGATTTTATCAACTCCTATTCTCATAAAAAATCCTTAATCTAAGGATGGGCAAAACTTTTCATCTTTGCTTTTTGCTTGCTGTTTTCATTCCTTCTGGTCACAGTAACCTTACATACTTCCGCTGGAAAGTCAACCCAACTTTAGATATAAATCTGCAAAAGTTATGTATTTTTACCAGAAAACTCTCTGAAACCGTGAAATGCCTACATTTTAAGTATGTAAGTGAGGATGGGAGTCATCACCATGGCAAAAAAAACTCAAACATATGTTTTTGTTAACTTAAACCTACTTCAGTAGGTGCCTAAACTTAAACAAACAGCAATGAATAAAAATGTATATAAAACAAATAATGCTCCCACAAGATGAAAACTAAACACACTAAACTGTGACTAAAAGAAGACACTAATTGTAGGTTTAAAATGTACATATACCACAAAAATGATACCCCAAAGTCCTTGTTCTGTACAGTAACATATTTCAAAATTGATTGAGTTAATTAGACTAAGCAAATATCTTCTGAAAATATATTTATACAAAAATTCTAATTTTTCCTACTTTTTTTACTTAACATATTATAATACCCATTCATGTCTTGGCTAATTACAGTACAATACATACAAAAATATAGGCAGAGGGACAGCAACACTGTAACTGAAAGGGTTTTCCTTTTTTTTCTAAAGCTTAATCATGCCTACATTTTATGTAGACTATAGAATGTAAATTTTGTACTAGGGATGCACCGACAGATATTTGGATCGGCTATCGGTACCGATATCGAAGAAAATAAATCAGTATCGGTGACAAAGGGCCGATCCATATCGGCCGATTTTTTCTTTTTTAATTTTTAAATTTTTTTCCCCCTTGTCCTGTCCAGCATTGGCATTCATCCAAGGGCCTTCTTCCCCCTCTAGTGTTAAATTGGGACTACCTCTGATATTTTTTATTTTTTATTTTTTTACCAAGCTAGAGAAGCTATTGTTTTGTTCAGATACTTTTGTTTAATTCCCATTTGCACTAAACTATATAAAGAGCTGATTGCTATTTATTTTGAAAGTCTACCAACCAAGCTGAAGCTTTTTTTTTTTTTCAATTTCAGCTCCTTTATTATTTCATATTTTGTTTTACATTGGATTTTGAATCCCTAATAGCACTGACTGAACCAGCTACACTTGTTATATTTTTATGGTTAAGATTGTTTTACTGGTGCACAATTATTAAATAAATAAGTAATTCCATACATTTGCATCTGTTTATTTGTTTTTTAAAAAATAGGAAAGAAATGTTTAAGTCAAGTCTGATGTTGCCTTGCACAAAAGAATGATCCCAGTCTTTTCCACACAATGAATCTTACCATTTGTTACCATAATCCCGTGCTGTTTTTCTGTATCGGTATCGGATCAGTATCGGCCGATACTCAGCAACGGATCGGTATCGGAGGTGGAAAAAGCGGATCGGTATATCCCTATTTTGTAGCCATAACTTAGTTAGATAACTACAGTAAAATAACCTTTAGTAGATACATTTAACAGGAGGAATAACAACAGCAATCAGAGATAGTGTCACTGTTCATAAGGACACAAATATAAAGGAATATTTTCTGTCTAATGTTGCATTGGACACTGCATTAAAATAGCACTTATCGAGTTTTATTGAAAGTTCAAACCTGTTCAGTGTAAAAGCCCCTTTCGCTCACACATTCATACAAAGCTTTTCTTTCACACATACCGTATAGGGTTTTTTCTGTCTCACACGCTACACTCAAAGGACTGATGATGCATTGGGAACAATTTTTGGAGTTCAGTATTTTACTCAAAGACATAATCTGATAATCACACCACCAACCCTTCATTTAGTTTGTGATCTGCTCTTGAATCTCAATAGGGTTTAACTGTAGGTCAACGGTGCTCATTAACACCGTCAGAGTAAACCTGAGGAGGGTTTTATCTCTCACTTAAGTTTATCATACTTAAGAAGGTCTTATCAATTAGGACCTGATAGCTTATCATTTTACTTATTGAATGACTCTTCTAAGGTCTGGCCAGAAGACATTTATGTCAGAGTTTCAGCCCTTTTCTTTTAGGACCACAGGATAATTTGTCATGTCTTCATGGGCATTAGTCTCTATAGTCCCCAGCCTCACATTCTGTTTCAGCCGAGCTCTTGTCACTGTCTAAACTCAACCCTGTGGACAGGACAGACATCCCACGTGATGTTTTTGCCCAGGTCACGGTCCAGTGGTACTGAGTAGTGTATAGCCTTCTTTTTGCTATGCCCCCTCCTTCCTCTTTCCTACTAGCATTTATCTCTCCGCATGGTTTTGGCAGCGATGTGCTTTTCCCAGCATTTAGCCAGGAGAGGGAGAGAGGAGGGGAGAGCTAGAGAAAAGGGGGCCTTTTCAAGTGAGGAATGACGGACGCTTTATTAAAAGAGGCAGGGCCTTTTGAGAGGCTGGCCCCTCCATGCCTCACCACCTACCCCCATACCCCATGTGTCTGGATTCATTGTCACTGGGCGATGGCAGAACCCCCCCCACCCACTACCAGGCGCTTTGTCACTGTAAGTCACCCTCACAGACTGAAGCAGGCCTGCTCTGAAAAAACACACCCATTCGCCACAGTAAGTCTTCACCATTCTGGTATTGCCTGGTCCGTGAAAAAAATGGATTGTCTGGCTGTCAGAAAACATACAGGAGACACGGAGATGGGCGTGACGTGTGGGGGTAGAAGGGACAGGCGAAAGAAGGGATAAAGTTGTGCAGGCGGGGGGCAGAGAGTGTCGGGTAGCAATAAATGTGAAAGGTGGACAAGGTACATGTGGTGGACTGCAGAACGTAGACTGTAATGGAAGATGGAAGAGTGGCAGGATAAATATAGAGATGAGGGAGAAAAAGCTAATGAGGTATGGATGAAAAAACAAGTACAGAAAATGGGGAAAAAAGTGGCAAGAAGGAGCCAGGATGTCGTCAGGAAACCCACAGGGAGAGCCTGGGGTACCTGTTTGTTTTTAGCTGTGTGTGAAATGTGTGTCTTTAGATACAGGCAGAATTCCTCCAGAGATAAACCCTTGGGCCCCCACCCACTGAGCCCCCACCCTCCCCAGTCTCTCCACCCACCATGCTCACTCAAGTGTGTGTGTGTGTGTCGGGCCGTGTGTGTGTGTTTACGGTGGATGGGGGTCTGCGTGCCCAGTACCAAAGCACTTGCAGGGGCCAACAGAAAAGACAGCTGTGTGTTTGCGAGAAACAGAAAACGTAAGAAAGGGAGAGTGGAGGGCCAACAGGCATGCCAGTCAAGACCGTCACTTTTGGAGTGAGTACCGCAAACTCTGCCGTTTTCCATCTCATCTTCTTCTTGCTCCACTGTCTCTCTGTGTCTCTTCATATTTTTCTCCTAGTCTATGTGTCTTTGCTACTCTTCCTACTTTACTGTATTTTCGTAATGTTTAATTCTCTTATAAAATCCTTCATATTCTGTCGGATGTTATGCACCTGCCAACACTTGCTTCTATTTACCTTTTCACATCACTGATGAGCCAGTACCTTTTCTCACTGACAACTCAGCCATTTAAATGAGTTAAATTTCTTTCATTTTTACTTTGTGTTCATCACATGAATAGTGTTGTATGGGTGTAAACTCTTCATGCATTTGATTTTAGCTCATTTTATTCAGTACATGTCTCTGTTAGTTTGCTCTCTTTTTGCTAAGTTCCAGTTTTGTTTACCATCGGTCCACATAAGGTGTTCTGGGGATTTCTCCCTGGCTTGGCTTTCAGTGCTTGTTCTTGTTTTCAGACATAAATATGCATTTAAACAAGGGTTCTGCCTATTGCAAAACTGACCTGTCATTTATGGCATACAAATGAACTTCCTCTATGCTCCAGAGTGGCGATGGAGTCTTAAAAACAAAGCATTTTCTTATGGAACTCATTTGGCAGAGCCATAATGACTGTAGAGTGAGCTGCGTTGCTTGGGAGTATCTTTGAGAGTTGTGATGCATGTGCATCCAAGATTAGTGCAAGTGCGTATATACGTGGGTGTGTGTCACGGTATGTTTTCCTCCTTAATCTTGTTTTTGACTTTATTTGTTTCTCTGTTTGATGTTCAGATTGTATCATGTCAACAGGGATTAGCTGTGGTGAGTAAACTAGAGGTCAGTAATGTGATTAGTGGGTAAGTTGATGATGCTTTCTGTGTGGCTCCACTGAAGACTATACACTAATTTAGAGAGCCCATACAGGTAAATGCAGCACAGTGCTCACAAGGCCTTAGCTTTTATTTAGTGTTTTCTATGGTTTGCCTGGTTTAATAGAAGAGGTGCTTGTAAGGTTTTACTGTTGATGATGCAACTTATAGAAATGTGACTTTGTCTGGGGAGGAACTACAGTCACTTTACAGAGCTGTCAGTTGAGTGTGGTCTCTTCAGAAACATTTTTCATCATCCTACATTGTGTTATTCAGTTCTGTAGAAACTGCAATTTAAGAAAACAGACAATCTTTGCCAGTGGAAAGACAATGGAAAGGCAGACGGAGGGCAGGCAATATTGTGGGATAACGCAAGCTAATCAATATCTGGAATGGTCAGCTACTGATTAACAGTCAGAGATATCATGAGATAGCCTTTAGGATTAACATGGACTTTTATTTCCAGGTATCCATCACAGCTTTTAAAATTTTTTTTAACACATATAAAGTAAGTTTACAATAAAGTTGGTCATTGTTGAAAATGGCTTCTACGGAAATTGGCTACGTCAAGTACCGCCCTCATTACCGGTTAATGGTTTATTGTGTGAAAATATTTATGTTTAGGAAAAGTGCTATTTTCTTTTAAACCAAGGTCAGACATATTTGGTAAGTGATGAATAGGACAGATTGAGTATATTAAATTGCATAGGTTTTAGATGAAGAATATCGGCCCCCTAAAGATGCAGTACAGAAGAATTTCTTTAAGGTTAGAGCAGTCTTTTGCCACTGTCTTTGATGTAAAAACATTCAATTAATGTTGAAGCCAAACTTCTGTTTGTACACCAACGGGTGTTGTAATTTAAAGTAAATCTTATTAAATGAACTTAAATTAACAATTTTTTTCTCATTAAAATCTGAAGAAGTAACTGGCCACTGAGTAAAAAGTAAACTTTTTCACTCTAAAATTTAGAGTTGTTTGTATTCAGTTACTTTCCAAGAAACAGGCTCTGTGGATTTTTTTTCCTACCTGTTTTATCAGGTGAGATATTGAAGCATTGTTCATGTTGCAGCTCAAATATCCTACACATTATATAAAGGTCAAATGTGGGGTTATATATTGCAGGACTTTAATGTAGTAGATTTCACAAAAGATCAATGCAATACCTGAAATGAAGAGGACTGTTCTGGATTCTCTGTCCCTCCAGATGGTCACATTCTGTGTAAGCACAGGATGTTTACCATATCTTGATCCTGTTCTCATAGGTCTCAAACCCTGTCTTCACCCTATGGCTGTCACACTCTTTGTCATCCACAAAAGATCACAATAACCATGACAATCTCATCTACAAGCACAGAGACTGCTGCAGGGCCAGCTATAAAGAGACAATCCATAAGCAAGGCAGGGACAAACAGTGGGCTACAGAGTGGGGGTGGCTGAGAGTGTGAGAAAGTAAATAGTAAAAGTGGGACAGTCCGCCTCAGCACATACAGAATAGAGGCAGAGAGACAACTGGTGGGACAGACAGACAGACAGACAGACAGATGTACATGCAGACAGGCAGTGCTGCAACAACTTCATCCCAGTCCCCTGCTCATTCACCTCCTGTAAATGTGTCCATAGCTGAGCAATCCCACTGGTCTCATTCTGACAGACGTTTAAATTTAATACATCACCGTTTCTGGAAACAGCCCGCTGCCAGCTCCACCTCCTCAAGAAGCTGGAGGGATGAAAGCAGGGATGGAGAGCAGCAAAAAAAAGGGACGTAAAGAAAATCAATTTCTAGAACAAATGCAAGTCAGCAGAAAAGGGTGATGAAATAGCTGTTAAAGCACTCTGCAGGAATTACCATAACGGACGTTCCATGTGCCCCTGAATGAACAGAATCTCACCAGTCACAAGTTTAAACACATCAAGATACTGAGTTTGGTATGGTCTAAATGCTGGAAATTATTGAGAATGGGGCACACTTGCATGGTTCATGTTGTTTAAAATTCAGGAAAATATTGCAAGTAAAGCAGTACTTGTGACATGCTGAACATACATGGGCACCTTTTTTTCACCTTTTTGCTGGGTGTACAAATAGCTGTGGTGGCAGTTAAATTATTTATGATTTGCACCTGGTGCTGTGTCTGCAAATTCTTGTGTGTGTATATGTTTGTGTGGGTGTGTAGGTTGGGATTGTCTCTGTGTTGTTAATTCTATGATAGCTTTAATAGAAATGCAAAGATTTTCTGAAGCAGATACAAATTTTCTGATGTTTGGCAGACAGATTCCTCTACTGACATTCAGCGGTCGAGCTCCAGGATCTGTATTTGTAAAGATATTTTTATTTTTGTTTTTTCACCCAGCAGTGACACCTGATCAGATGTAGTATACCGTGATTGGAAGAAAACTTTAAATGAATGGTTCCTGACGTAAATTTAAGGGCTCAAGAGATTATTAGTGCCATCAGAAAGACAAAAAATGTAATATATTTTCTGTAAAACTTTACTTCTGTAAAAGGTTTGCATGCACTTAGAGGCCCTAACATCACATTTAAGTGGACTTAAAGTGATCACAAGTGTACTATAGTTTAAAGTAAATACAGTACATTTAAAGCAGTTGTTAAATGAGCTATAAACAATGGGTTCTTGTCTTTGGAGTCAGCTTTGTCAGCACATTGTCCCCTGAAATATATTGATGTGTCGCTGCCATGGTGATAAGAGTAGGTAAATACTCAGCTGCTGAGGTGTAATGAATAAAATAGTCATTTGATTGTTTCTCATTATTATCATATGAACAAAAGCAGATGTAACAGAGTTTGCTATGATTGCAGGCCAGTGTTTTGTGTAAGTAATTTGTGACTTTGTGCATAAAGGGGAAGCAAACTACAGTATAAGTTATAATTTGTGTTCCATTCTTTAGTATCTGATGCTTCCCATTCATCTCGTTTCTGCCCCTCATATTCAGTTTTACTTATTCAGAATTGTCACCAAAACACACGTGCTTGATTGTGAAATGAAATGATCACAGGTCTGTAACAGTGTCTCATTCCCGCTTTGTGCATATGTACACTCACATATGTACTCATTTTTGAACACTGCAGTCCAATGGCGAGAGGGTGATGTCATCCTGTCTGCTGCATTACCAGCAGTGGAAGCAAACAGGAGGAGAGACACATGTAAGACGCAGGAGGCAGAGAAGGGAAAGAACAAAACAGGGAAAGAAAACAAAACAGATGATAACAAGCAGGGGGCATTCAGAGAAGAGGATTTTCTGTGATTAATGATGATCTGGGATTTATTTAACTTGGTCATTTTGAGCTTTATTATGAGACGCTGTTCACTGTCTTAGCCTGAAGACAGTTGCATGCACATTGCACGACAGTGTGTGCTGATACTGCTAATATTAACCGGGAAGCTTCTGCATAGGCCATTGTCTCCTTCTTTCGCTCCTTACAGTGTGATTAATGCTCTTGTTCGGTTCTGCTCAGCCCAGAAGCCTGAGGCTTGTCCACCCTCTTTGGGAATAATCAGAGAGGGACTCATTCATCTAAATCATATCCAGCAAAATGTAGCAATGGTGTTACCATGTATCGTAGACTGCTCAGTTCATACGTGTTGCATTTGCTATGTGTATGTGCAGCGTATCTGTTTATGTCCGAGCAAGGGTGCGGGTGTGGTTCCCCTGCATCCTTATCTCACCACACCACACACTCGCTTCTTGACGCAAGGCGATAATCACACTAACATGCAGACAGCCACAGGAAAATGCGAGACTGTATGCAAGGAAAGCCTCTTCATGAGGAGAATTTCTTGCTGAAGGGTTTGTGATAAGAGTTCCTGTTTTCTTGTAAACATCAGCAAGCTGTAGAAGATAACTGTCGATGTTCCTCCACCAGGGTTACTATTTGCCATGAGACGATGCCTTTTGTTTTAGGTTTCTGGTCTTTGCATTAGCTGTATTTGCCACTTCTCTGGTAAAAGGATGTTTTTTGTGTTGTCATGGCAGCAGATTGTACAAACTTCCCAACAGAAACAAAATATGTATGCTGCTACGCTGTCTATAGCTTGTGTCTCCTGATATGTTCATTTATGCATTGCGTGCATAACAACAGAATAATCAATACAATGAATGATGAACAGAAATTAGATTTACAACCTCTTTATAAATTAGGTTATAAGTTAGCTCATAGCTGCTTACCAATGCTATGTCTAAGTTACCTGTTATGAAAGAGATTTTAGCATTAGGATGGTGTATCCCAGCATGATGACCATTACTCTTGTGACAGGTGCATGTATCAGCGGGGGTCAGTTTATTGCTCTGCAGCTGTCTAGAGGGAGTAGATTATCATCTTCTTTCAAAGTAAAAGCGAATGAGAAAGTTTGGGAGACACTCATTAACATGAGGGAGATCATGGTTTACCAAGACAGAGTGGTTACTGTGAGTACTGAAATCCACCAGCCGGACAGTCAAGTAACTGGAAGATTAGATTAGAGACTTTAGTTGGAACGATTCATGACCTTTTTAAAGTTTTATTTCTTTCTTTACTGTGCCTATTTTCAGGTGATCCCTAAATGTTTTATAGTATAGTCATAGATCAGTTTTTGCTTTACACTATTTTTTGTTGTTGTTTTTGCTTTCTCTCTGAGGGAAAGTCTAATTATGTCAGTAACTTGTGTGCAAGAGTGACTCAGGCTTTGTAGAGCAGCATGATATGCCTCTTTAATTGTTTGTGAGCCGAACAAAGCAAAAGTGATGTCAAAGTCTCGGAAGCGCACGGCATATTTATTGCCTCACACGGAGGATGCATATCTGAGGTTCATCTGATCAATTCAGCCTTTTCCACTATGTAAATTTAAGGAGGACAAATGGTGTCGGATGTTTGGCTCCTAGAATCAGCTGGAAGCAAGGTCTTAAAGTTTTTCTGTTTTCTTTCCTTTGCAGCTCATTTTTAAGGGACCTCTCTCTTTGCACAGCTCTGTGCCACTGGTATCATGCTGAGGGTGTGTTGTGTCATTAGTTGCTATGCCTCTACTTCAGGCATGTGGTTCCTTTCTCTTTTTATAGAGGCCCTCTCCTTCGGTCAAAATAGGACCAACAACACTATCACAACAATAGTCAACACAGCTTAAAGTGTGATGGTGTGCAGCAGCATTTGATGTTTTTCTTTTAAAACTGAAAATGAGGAGTTTGCACAGTGGATCTGTATTTGTGTGCTGACACCCTACAAATGGTTGTATATTTTCCTAACCAGCATGTTGAGATGTCTGGTTATATGGAAAGGGAGTGATATCGGGAGGGAGCATGCACAGCAAGAGTGGAGATTATGGAAATGAAATGAAAAGGTGCAAGTTTTGCCGCAGTCGAGTTCCTCCCTGCGGTTCTCCCTCGGCTGTCCCTGCTCCTGCTTCTCATCCGCTGCTGTTCCCTGCTCTCCCCCTGTGCCGCATGAGTGATCCTGTTTCAGCAGTACTCCTGCCTGCCTGGGAGAGGCATGAGCCCTCAGACACAAACAAAACACAGACAAAACACCAGACATGCTATGTGCTGGCCCGTGAGCCAGGACTCACTGAAGCTTTACTCCTTTCTCCATCTATCTCTTTCTTTCATTGAAACACTCTCCAAGTCCAGACATTGAGCCGACAAGATGCTGGACAAAATATACACACCACTGTTTGTACTTATCGCAACTTAGAGTACCTCATCACGTGAGTAGCAGATAGACATATGGAAATATTCTTCAAAGGTTTTTGTTGGTGAAACCCTGGGAACACACTCAGAAAGTCACCTATGACCATTACTTCACTTTCATGCCTGCGACACCTTCTTTCACACAAATTTCAAGTTGCAGAAGCAGATTTTCAAACTGCACTGCCCAAAATCCCAAAGGAGGAGTGAAATGAGAGGAAAACTGATGGACATGTGCCATCTTCTCACTGTTCTCAGTCCTTAAAATGCCTATTTTTGAAAAAAAATAATAACCAAATTCCCCCTCTCTATCTTCCCTCTCTATTCCTTTACACGTCTCTCACTTTCTCTTATACCCCTCATCCCTCTCTGTTCCCCCATCTCTGTTTCACTTGCAGGCAGATGCTGGCAACAGTTTTCTTCGAGCAGCCCGGTCTGGCAACCTGGACAAGGCTTTGGACCATATAAAAAATGGCATTGATATTAATACAGCAAATCAGGTGAGAGAGAGCACTTTCCACAGATTGAATTGCATGACTGGCAAGCAAACCCAGTGTTCAGCCAGTTATTTTTATTTATATTTTACATCCAATTCTTGGCTTTTCATTTAAATTAGATGATTTTGTTTATCAGCAAAACTTATTTTAAAATGTACAGCAGATAAATATTTATATTTAGTGTGAGTGTCATTGTGCTTTAGAGTTTTAGTTCTCTGCCTTCGTGTCTGGTTTCTAACTGATACAAAAACGTTTCAGACAGTGAATAGACTGCTCATTTCTCATTAGATCTAAAAAAAAAAACGTACCTGCAGAACTTTTCAGTTGATCCTACAGTTAACAGTTGTATAACAGGGTCTCATCCGTATCACATGTTTTGGTGTCATGTTCCGCTCAAGTTTTGTGTACCTCCATTTACTGATATGTATTTCTGTTTGTGCTTTAAGTGTCCACCACGCATGGGGTCAGCACTGTGCTGTTATTTGCCTGTTTGCCTACCTCGTGCATGCCCAGTTAGAGTGTTATTCATTTCTAAAGGTGACAGGTAGATTTTACAATGTCTCCAGACGAGGTAATAAATGGGGCAGGGGGCTTTCTGCCCCCCGTCTCATCCATCCTGCCTCATTTGCTCTGACAGATGTATCTAGAGTTTCCAGAAAGAGGCAGTGTTAGTGGGCCTGTTCTGCTGCCCTCGGGCTCCTGATACTTGGACAAAATCCCGTATGTGTGCATGAGAGACTCCTCCGGCTCATTAATCTAACTTAGTCATCCCTTCTATTCACCAACGCTCAAGTCTTCCTCAACATTTTGTATATAATGCTGGTAATTCCCAGGCTACACAACAGACCCAACCTAACCACAGAATTATCAGTGTAAAGTGACACTGTACAGAAGCTACTGCTTGGAAATGCTTTCACAACAATAAAGGGAGACACCCCATGGATTAAAAATATAATTACATGCAGAAAACTTTAAGTTAAACTGAATGTTTTTGATCGACTGGATTTTTGATTGACACAATTTCATTGATTATGTTTTGGCATTCAACCTGTTATTGTTTTACTGTGCAATGTAAACTGTATTTGAGTGAAAGTGACAATCTACAACATTCCTGTTTCACTGAGGTTACAGCCTTGCACATGCATTGTTTTGCAAGTTTGCAGTTAATGCGGCCTTAATGTGGAATTTCCGTTTGATTTCTGTCCACTTTATGTGTTGATTTTAGTCACAGAGTGGCTTTAAAATTGCAGAGGTTTACTTTAATAACAAATAAAACACCACAAGTGTAAACTATAGCCTTGTCATTGGTATATTTCAGGTGACTCTCTGCAGTATATTTACATCATTGCCTACTTATTTTATTATGAGTTCGTGCAGTGAAACAGGGAGATTTTTTTTTAAAAAGTTGTAGATTGTCAACTTTAACCTTCATGGTGACTGTTGTTCAGTATACTTTGTTGGTACAGTGGAGGTTAGGCCAGGTGGAGGCTTGACCGTGGCATTGCTAAGTGGATGCCTCTGCCTCCCTTCTGCCCCCACTCACCGTGTTTTCTTTCCTCTTCTTTCCCTCTCAGTCTAACAGCCTCTCCTCTATCGTTCCCGTGCTTGTTTCTCACTCGTGTTTTTTCTTTTGCCTTTTCTTGCACCATTACCTCCCTCTCTCCTCCGTCTCCAGTAGAGTGATGGTGTGCTGTGGTCTCCCAACTCAGAGGAATAATATCAGTGGTGTGGGAAAGGTCCAACCTCACATGTCCTGTGCGGCTGAAGGAAGGCTGTGTGAGGTCAGACCTATCCCACACGGCTCGTATTCTTCCCAGCCCCGAGACCAGCGGCCTGCCATCCTCCTCACGTCCTCCTCCTTCTTTTCCTCTAATCATCATTAAATGAATGAAGAAAAATCCTCATTTTGATTTTCATTCCTGTAGATATTGTTTTTGCTAATGACCACTCTGATTCTGAACGTATTGCATGCGTGGTGTCCACTGTAAGTATGTGCGTGCTGTGGTTTGTATTTCAGTCACTGCAATAGCAAATTAGTTGTTGGCATGGCTCTTATGTTAGTGTATTTACACTGTATATGTGCTTATTTTAGATTAGGAAGCTTAGGTTGCGTAAGACACTTCAGTGGAGTTCTGTTCTTCTCTTTAACTCAGAATGGGCTCAATGGGCTGCATCTGGCCTCAAAAGAAGGCCACGTTAAAATGGTGCTGGAGCTACTTCACAATGGAATTGTACTGGAGACCACCACAAAGGTAAAATACCCCGAAAGTAGAGCTGCAATTTTAACTCCTTAAAAAAATGACCTGATTTAAAAAAAAAAAAAAAGTCCTATATGCTTTAAATTCCCCTGTAAAAGAGTAATTCTTGTGTCTTGTTGTAAATGTGTGGTTTCCTGGTAACCAGTAGTGACCACAGGAAGTTATTGTCTCGGTGAAGAAAGAGTTCTTAGCTTTAAACATCTGTTGAATTTCTTTTTTTTTGTTAGAACATCTGCTTTTAATTATATAATTTCATCATTTGGAAGTAAATAACAATAACTGGCAGTGTAGATGAATAATGAAAGAAATTTGTTGATTAAAGCCCAGTAAGGTGTCATATTAGATTTATGCCCAAGAACCCAGATGCCGGGGATGGTGGAGCTGAGTTTGCAGGGAGCTGAGGGAGCTGGGATGAGGTGAAGATGGCCAGATGGAGAGTTGTTTCAGAGAAAAGCTTTCTTGTTCGAAATTTAGAAAACTTTTTCTAGAATTTTAGAAAACAGGAAGCAGGAATCTATTGGTTCAGGGAACAAAATCTAGAAGATAATTGAACCAGAGCATTGACAGCAATATTGAGGTTAAGGTGAGTCTGACAGCATGGCAAAAATAATAAAGAGAGTCGTGGAGAGTGAGGAACAGATTCTCTTTATTGAACTTGAACAAAAGACTGATTACTTTTACCGATCAAAATATGCATATCAAAAGCTTTGAGAAATAAAAATGGCATCATTCTCAGATTCATACCATCTTGTCTTATTTTAAATGTGAACATGTGAAAAAAATGCCATTTGTTTGTCCAGAAAATATGTGCATGTTGAACGTGCATGGGGAATTTGTTCGGTGTTTGTCATATTGTTTACTCTTGTTCTCATGTATGTGTGTTTAAACAGAAAGGGAACACGGCCCTGCACATTGCAGCCCTGGCAGGGCAGGAGCAAGTGGTCGCAGAGCTGGTTAATTACGGGGCCAATGTCAACGCTCAGTCCCAGGTGAGACTCAGAGCTGCTCCTACAGTAGTGATCCCAGCGCGAATTTAGGTTGCTCTTCAGCACCTACTATGTGAACTATGTTGTGAAACCACTGTTGTACTGTAACTACTGCAGTTCCATCTGTTAACATGTGTCTTTGTTCCAATATCTCTGTGTGTTTGTGTTTTCTCTCTGTGCACATCCCTGTGTGTGTGCATCTGTGACCGTCTTCCTGTTGTTGTGTTTGTGTCTCCCCTTTGGCCGTGTGTGTGTGCGCGCGCGCTTGTCTGTCATGTGTCTTTCTGAGACAGAAGGGTTTCACTCCACTCTACATGGCTGCACAAGAAAACCATCTAGAGGTTGTGAAGTTTCTTTTGGAGAACGGAGCCAATCAGAGCATTCCAACTGAGGTACCAAAGAACTGAGAGAGAAGTTTCTAAAGAGTAATCTCCCAAGTTCCTCAATCCTATCTTTGCTGATCCACTTTCGCTTTGTTTCCATTCTGTTTTGTTCTCATAAGCCTCACTCCTTACATCAGTCTAATTTTTTGTCCGTGAGTCAACCTCTCTTCTAACTCTCTCCGGTGTGCTGCAGGATGGATTTACTCCACTCGCAGTGGCTCTTCAGCAGGGACATGAGAATGTGGTGGCCCTGCTTATAAACTATGGCACCAAAGGAAAAGTCCGCCTCCCTGCGCTGCACATTGCAGCACGAAACGATGATACTCGCACAGCCGCAGTGCTTTTGCAGAATGACCCTAATGCTGATGTACTTAGCAAGGTGTGTGGATGTGTGTGGCTGCAGGCATATTTTATCAGACGTGCAGTAACATGTTTGGTTTGTTTTTGTGTTTTTAAAATGCAAAGTAAATAAGAGTTGCATGTATTCTGCAGACTGGATTTACACCTCTCCACATTGCTGCACACTATGAAAACTTGAACGTAGCTCAACTGCTGCTCAATCGAGGAGCAAATGTCAACTTCACCCCAAAGGTAGGGAATAATAAAGGCAATAGAAGGTCAGTCATCCATCCTTACTTTCTGCTTTTTTCTTTATGTATATCTGAGCTCATCTGTGTCTGTCTACAGAATGGCATCACTCCTCTTCACATTGCCTCCAGACGAGGAAATGTTATCATGGTCCGACTCCTGCTGGACAGAGGGGCACAAATTGATGCCAAAACCAAGGTGGAGCAGAAATCTATCCCATCTGACTCTTTGTTTCTATTTTGATGCATTGTTAGCTACATCACTTACAATCCTCTCTTTCCAGGATGAATTGACTCCTTTGCACTGCGCAGCCAGAAATGGACATGTTAGGATTATAGAGATCCTGCTGGACCATGGAGCCCCTATCCAGGCAAAAACTAAGGTACCTTCTGAGAATATTTCACCTCTCTTAAAATAAACTGTGAAACACCATATGGTTTGGTTGTGAGCCCAAATCAGTGAGTTTTTTTCTGCTGCTTTTTGTACTGATTGTTTTTACACAGAGATGAGAGTCAACACATTTTCTTTCTTTGTAGAATGGCCTGTCTCCAATCCACATGGCAGCACAGGGGGACCACATGGACTGCATCAAGCAGCTTCTGCAGTACAATGCAGAGATTGACGACATCACACTGGACCATCTAACCCCTCTGCATGTGGCAGCACACTGCGGGCACCACCGCATGGCCAAAGTACTGCTGGACAAAGGGGCCAAACCCAACTCGAGGGCTCTGGTTAGTGAGCAGCTGATCTCTTTGAAGCCGTAGATCAGTAATCTGTTGTTTGAATTTCTGCTAATTACACCAAAAGCCATGTAATTGTAGCAGTTCGCCCGAGGAGCATAGTCATCAGACTATAGCCAATTGATTCCCACATTGATGACAAAAATAAACACAAACATGAAATGGTAATTTCATTGTCTTGATTTGTCCGACTGTGATGACAAGAATTGTTTTGTTTTTGTAGAATGGCTTCACTCCCTTGCATATTGCTTGTAAAAAGAACCACATGCGTGTGATGGACCTCCTGCTCAAACACGCAGCGTCATTAGAAGCTGTGACTGAGGTAAGCGATCAGGAGAAATAAGACAAATCAGAATCGTTGATAATGAAGATGCATTAAAATGATGAAAAATACTTTTCATAACTCTTTGTTCTGCCTCTCTTTCAAACAGTCTGGCCTGACCCCCCTGCATGTGGCATCATTTATGGGTCATCTCAATATTGTGAAGATTCTCTTGCAGAAAGGAGCTTCCCCCAGCGCTTCCAATGTGGTGAGTGTCTCACAGAGAGAGAGAGAGCAGCTAAAATAACCATCTCGCATATTGTAAAGCCTTTCTGTTGATCCTCACTGTGTGGTTTGTCTGTCTGTGTGAACAGAAAGTGGAGACTCCTCTCCATATGGCATCTCGGGCAGGGCACAGTGAGGTGGCAGAATTTTTGTTGCAGAATGCAGCACCGGTGGACGCCAAGGCCAAGGTTGAGTTTTGACACACAAAAGCACACAATCTACAAAAAAACCTTCAGACTCAAGCAAAAGACTCCTCACAAACACAGTAAATCCACTATAAGGTTGTAACATTAAAGCATTGAAGATGAAACTGTGGTGGGAGGAAGTATACTGAGGAAGTATACTATACATGCACTAATTTTCCTCCCACACACCACCTACACATCACCTACAAAATTTTGATTTATAATGCAGATCGTAGTGGAAAGCAAAGATGTTTACTTCAGATTTATCAGAGAGTATGTTATATTTCAAGCTTACTTTAATCTCCCTGTCAGGATGACCAAACACCTCTACATTGTGCTGCTCGGATGGGCCACAAGGAGCTGGTGAAGCTTCTGCTGGAGCAAAAAGCCAACCCCAACTCCTTCACCACATCTGGTCACACACCTCTCCACATCGCTGCCCGGGAAGGACATGTACAAACTGTGCGCATCCTTCTCGACATGGAGGCTCAGCAGACCAAGATGACCAAGGTAACGCCAGCCCTCTGACGCGTCATCTGCACCATTTAGCATTTCAAGACTTTCAGCTCCAACAGTTGCTACAGACCACTCTTATATTCTGTCCATTTCCCTCTCGGTGCCTCTGTAGAAAGGTTTCACTCCACTGCATGTGGCCTCCAAGTACGGCAAGGTGGATGTAGCAGAGCTGTTGCTTGAAAGAGGAGCCAACCCTAACGCGGCTGGGAAGGTGAGGAAAAGACAAAAAGCTTCATTGTACTTGAGGAAGAGATCAAATAAGCTTTGTTATTACAGTATAATAACTTTTCGTCTTGCCTTTATAGAATGGTCTGACTCCGCTGCATGTTGCTGTACATCACAACAATCTGGACGTAGTTAATTTACTTGTCAGCAAAGGAGGATCACCACATAGTGCCGCCAGGGTAAGTAAAACAAACATTGAAAAAAAAAAAGTTTTAAACCAAATTGTCAGATAACGTGGACACACGCATATTTCTCTTTTTAAAAACATCTCTACTCTGCAGAATGGCTACACTGCCCTCCATATTGCATCTAAGCAGAACCAGGTGGAGGTGGCTAACAGCCTGCTGCAGTATGGAGCTTCGGCCAATGCTGAGTCACTGCAGGGAGTCACACCTCTTCACCTGGCCTCGCAGGAGGGCAGGTCTGATATGGTCTCCCTGCTCATCTCCAAACAGGCCAACGTCAACCTAGGCAACAAGGCAAGAGCAGATCATTAAAAAAATTAGGTAATTTGATTTTTTTTGTTGTGCTTGTTTAACTTTGTCCTTTGACTCCTCCAACCAGAGTGGATTAACCCCCCTGCACCTGGTGGCACAAGAAGGACACGTAGGCATTGCTGATATCTTGGTGAAGCAAGGAGCTTCAGTTTACGCCGCCACGCGGGTGAGAGCTTTTTCTTCTTCGTTTCTCAGTCAGGGGAAACAGAAGTTTGATTAATCGGGTTAAGAGAGCGTCGCCTTGTGTTGTGGCAGAGGTATCAAAGCTTCAGCTACTTGTGCCTCCACTTTGAGCCGCGAAAGATAGGGTCTAAATGCTGCAGCATAAATAGCCTGCCAGACTGTTATCTTATCAATTGTACTTGGCTGACCCTTAAAGGGTTCAAACCTCCTGATGTCTCTGGTGCATACTAACGTCTTTATTTGGTCATTTTCAAAAGGCTGTTTGAGTGTATCCTTTTTTATTGATTCCACCACGTATGAAGTTGAAACATTATTTAATGTAATATGTTAATGAAATACTGAATTCAAAATAGAGAAGTTGGTCATGGGCAAGAAACTGAAGTGATGTGAATAATCAGAGCTGTGTTTAAGAGTTTTCACTGTTTTCCACCAATGTCAGATGGGTTACACGCCTCTCCATGTAGCATGTCACTATGGCAACATCAAGATGGTGAAGTTCCTCCTGCAGCAACAGGCCAATGTTAACAGCAAAACAAGGGTGAGTGCTTCCTACTGGTTTTTGATAAAATTGCAATAAAAAAATGTCCTTAGTTTGAGTCATAAAGCCTCTGTCCTCTGTGTCAGTAAATAAAGCTACAGTCCATCAAACAGTTAAAAGCAAATGTTACCAACCTGTTAACCCTTTAAAGTGATGAGTTAAATTGATTTTTTTAGATAGATAAGGTCAGTTGTGACTGATTAACAGACTATTCATAATCACATCCAATCAATTAAACATTTGGTCTGCATAAAGGTAAACGGTGGTCATTTCTATTCAACAGTTCCCAGGTGTTTTATTATGTATTTTGTCTTGCATACAGCTTGGTTACACTCCTCTGCACCAGGCAGCTCAGCAGGGACACACAGACATTGTGACACTGTTGCTGAAACATGGCGCTCAGCCCAACGAGACCACTACAGTGAGTATGAATACACCTGCTCTTCCGCATACTCGCTCATAGTGCTTTGTCCTCGCAGATCTGATCAGTCTACTGCTCTGTATCTTATAGCATGGTACTTCCGCCCTGGCCATTGCCAAGAGGTTGGGCTACATCTCTGTGATTGATGTCCTGAAGCTTGTCACTGAGGAGACGGTTTCTATGGTGAGAAGTTTAGAGACTTCTATGGATGCAGCTGTAGTGTTATGCACAATACAAAAAGTATTTATTTTTTCCTTGTAGCTATCATGCCTGTAAATATATATTTTTTTTACCTTTCCTTGTGTGCCCTGCAGACAACCACAGAGAAACATCGCATGAGTTTCCCGGAAACTGTGGATGAAATTCTAGACGTGTCAGAGGATGAAGGTACAGCACTAATATGATTATCAAAAACAGAAAACAGAAGGAAACAGTAGAATTTTGAACTATAACAGTGTTAATTTGTTTCAACTCTTTTTTTTTTTTTTGCCTTTTGCCCTTTTTTTAGGAATTGCACAGCTAACATTAGGTATGAATGTCTCTCTTTTTTGTGCAGCATTCATAGGTTGTTGTAACAAAGTGTGTGGCTCCATTTCAAGCTCACTCCATCTTTGTCTCCCTGCCTCTCTTTCTCGATCTCTCTGTGGTGGCGCTCACTGTGATGGTGGCTCTGGTTTCTCATTGGCATGCTGCCATAGCACCTATGTCTCTAACCTCTATATGTCCCTTCAATAACACCCTCATTCTTTAAATCTCTAGGTGTCTTTCCACCCCATTACTGTTTTTATAGTAGCAGTCAAAAGCCCCTTTCACACTGCAACCCGCTATCTTAGCGGGTCCAAATTGCACCTTCGACCCGCGTCGAGCAATGTGAACGCTTGGCGTGTCAGGGTGACCCGTGTCGCCTGAAGCCGAGTTCAGGGGGAGTTGCCTAGTGGCAGAGCGTCACACGAAACACATAAAATGCTGGGCGTGTACAATGACGTAGGCACAAGCCATGCGTCGGAGGTAGGGGGAAATACACCTGTCTGCATCAAATTTTTCAAACAAACGATGGCGGGACACCTTGAGAACTCATTTTTGCAATGCAGTTCATGGAGATGTTACTTTACGGTGCGTCTTGCTGCGTGGGAAACCATGCTCTCCCATCTTTCTGGCCAGCCCTTACAGCAGAGGTCCATCTTTCACCGTCCCCGAAATGTGGCGGATAATAACGTCCTCTGTTCGGGGGCTGAGGAGCTCGCGGACCTCCTTGTCTCCCCAGTTGGCCATATTAAAAAATGTCTCCAACTTGATGTAGGCTAAAACAGAGTAAAACTTGTCCTCACCTGTCGCTGTTGTTCTGAATCAGCTGTACATTCTGTCTTTTAAACTCCTCACATCACGCCCACGTCCGACCCGCGTCGATTGTGTTCACATCAAACTCGGCTCGGCAAAAAGACTAGGGTCCGACGCGGGTCGAAAGGCGAGTCGAGTTGACGCGGCAGCCCGGGTCGGCAGTGTGAACACAACATCGGACACGCTAAATTCGCGAATTAAACGCGGGTTATTCGGCAGTGTGAAAGGGGCTAAAGACAACACACCCCTTCTCTATGAGATGGTGTCTCTTTGAAGGAATAGCTTTGCTATGTGTTTCTGCAGTTGTCTTTCTTTAAATCTCCCTTAGTCATGGTGTTGATAGTGCATTTTATTATTTCTAACCATTTTGTTATCGTCATGTAAATTGTGTATGTGGAGCAGGAGATTGTTCAGTCTGGAACAGAAGGAAATGGTGGGCTAAAGAAAGCATTTTTGCATTAATCGTTTAAGGTACTTACTTTGGCTCATTAGATACTATTTGTGATTCATTCTAAATGCTCTCAGCAAAATCCAGCTGCTTTCAGTGAAAAAGCTAATAAGAACTGGAAGCAGGCGTGTCACAATTACTATCATTGTTCCCAAGGAAAATTGAGCCAAAAAACAACATATTTTGAGACAGTTTATGATTATGATTGATATTATTGTGAAGTAATAACAAAGTACTGCAAACATTACCACTCAAAGAGAATTAAGAAATTTCGTTCCACTTGAGTCCCTGCCATGCTGTCTAAAGAGGGCAAACTTCCAGATTCTCCACCACTCAATGATCTACTTTCTTCAACTCAAAAACCTCCTACAAAGAGAGGGATAAGATTAAAGTCAATATTGCTTCAGCTCTCTGGAGACCGAGAACCCTGTGAGCAGCCTAAAGAGCTTCAAGCAAGGTTTTCCTTCAGTTTTGTTTCTGTTTTTCTTTGGCTGAGATTTTTGCTGCTCTAGTGAAACATGGTGGTTTCCTGAGGTTTTTGGTTACCTCACCATTGTGTTATCCTATATAGATGCAGAAAATCTTACGTAAAATGTTTGATAGCCTTGAGAAACACGTTTTTTACTCCTGACCCGGTTCTTGTTGCTATATGTATGTGTAAGTGTGGTTTTAAAATATGTGGAAGAGCGGCCTGAGCCCCACCCTCACTCAAACTCCCGACATGGAGAGGAGATGAGAGAATAAAAAGTTGTGACAAGAAAAGACTGCAAACAAAAGCTGTTTTAGCACATTTATATTTTCATTCATTCAACTCAAACACTATGAAAAATAACATGTTCGCGAACACCACAAGCAACAAAAATGACCAAGAACATGTCCATACACTGTGGTATATTGGCTGATAAAGCTAATATCGACAGGCTTGTTTGGTGAAGAACAAAAATAGAGATCAAAAGTCAGAGAATATCCACTTAAAGCAATCTAATGGACAGAAAGACTAAATTAAATAAATGTTTTGGTTTTTCTGTATCTGGTGATGTGTGAATAAACAACTGGGTCTCACATCGATTCCAAGGTAATAATAGTTTATTAGTTCATATTTCAGAGTCACTTACTGCTGCCTTCAAGAGGCACAAAAAGCCACACATGGTAGTTTAATTTTTTATTGTGGGACGTTTGCATCACTGTTGACAATAATGCCAGAAGATATTATGTCTCGATATATTTTAGTGCCCTGATAATTCAACCAACAGATTGTCAGTGTGGCTCTAAATATAGAAAGTAGCTGAGTCGCTGTCTTAAAGATACATCTCATATCCGGAATGGTAAGGTGATATTATCAGATAATGTGATGCGCACCCCCCTTAAATTTGATTTACATTTGAACATTTTACCTACACCACACACATGCATGGTACGCAAGACAGAGGATATACAGGGGTTAAGCTGAAACATGGGAACCTGTCAGAAGAGCATTCAGCGTGTCAAACATAGTGTAATGACACCTATGACATCACTCTGGCTCTGGACTTCACACAGACACCCTCTCACACAAGCTGTGCTGATACAGTCACAAATTCATAGACACAGGGAAGACTTGCCTTTTGCTTCTGGTGATTCTGAAACATTATCGTCAGCCTTTTGGGGGGTAAGTAAGCAAAATCCACCTGCAGTCACATCCAGATGTGCTGTTTATTCAAAGAGGAGTACAGCTTGAACTATTTCTATCCTACATTGTATTCAAATTCACTGTTCTGATTGCGCTAGCATTCATTTGTTTGAGAGAAAATCTCCTCATACATCACTCCCTGAAGCGGCTGGTGTCTAAAATCCTGCTTCAGTGACTATTTTGTCACAAGATGACACATTTTTGGAATGAGATTGTGCTGATGCATGCTCTTACCAGAGATGTCTTTAAATGAACTTTCATGATCGTTGCTCCCATGATGTTCAGGGAATCTGAATAAAACAGTGTCAGCAGCTTGAGACTGCATCTGATCTAAATACCCTGTTTGTTAAGTGTTTTGTGTAAGTGACTCCATTTATTTTCTCAACAGAGTGACTCTCACTATTTCAGCCTAAAAGACATTGTCACTAATATCTCATATCACCGGTCTAATCCCTGAATAACAGAGCCATTGCTTACATACATCCTGGGTTGTCGTGTTGTCTAACTCTTCTAACTGCTAGTTAACAGCCTTGTTTTCTTTCTCTTTTTCTCTTGTGCTGTTTCACCAACCTGACCACGGTCTGTTCGCTCTCTTTGGCATGTTGTTCTCTGAAGGAGAGGAGCTGTTGGGGACAGAAGGGGCCAGGTACATGAAGATGGATGACATGAAAGACCATGATGACGATTTCCTCTCTCCCAAGAAATCACTGGAGTACGAGAGAGGGCTGGGCACAGCGTAAGGGGGGATGGGCGGGGAAGCAGGGTAGAGAGCCGAGCTAGTAGCCATAAACTAATAGGCAGACGGGTAAATGGGAATGCACCGTAGACACACAATAAACACCAGGATGATCACTTGGGAGGAGCTGAGATACAAAGAAATGTATTCAATTTGACTTTTTTTTTTCTCTTTCCAAACAACAGAAATTACTCGCCAGCCATTCCCAGGATTCCCCGTGTCTCGCCGGAGACTGTTATCCTGAAAGAACATGAGATAGAACAGGTAATGTACAGGGAGGTATGGCTGAGATTGTCCAACTTGAAATGTTACAGGTTGCAGCAATTTTGAGTTGCACTTAAGTCATATGGTCAAATTTAAACAGGAGAAATAATCAGACTTTGAGTCCATTGCATGGATTAAATTCCAATGACACTGCATTATTTAAAAAGGCTATCGTGTGATTTTGAGGTTTTCTTCTTCTTCTGCCAGTCGGCTGACCAATCATAGAAGTCTGAGCTTTTCCCCAGGAGCTAAAATGTTGCGTCTTAGAGAGAAGAGATACAACAAGTTTCTTTTCAATGCAAATGTGACTCTTAAGTTCTGCTTACGAGTCTTATGAAAACTTCAAGTGATAACAGAGCATCCTTGATCTAATGAAAATATCAAGATGTGATTTAAAACTCACGAAAGATTATGAACCTCTTATGGAAGTCAAACTTCCTTTTTCCAGGATAAAGAATGATTTTCAGGCCAAGGTTTTTAGTCATCGTGATTGAGATAAAAGCTGTCATGGGCGTTTTTTTAATCAAAACACAATCTTTCAATTAAACTTAAACAATTATTCTGTAAAAAGATGGAACGTGCTCTGCTGATTTCATCCCTGTTTTTCTAACATGACAGTTTTCAGACAGAATCCCTTTCAGACAGTTTTCAGAACCAGAATTTGTACTGACCATAAACAGTACAAAATTAGTCATTTGAAAGTGATTACAAAGGCATGAACCTCTACTGGTGTCCTATCAATATCCTTCCTGTAAAGCAATGCACTTTTTGGGTATATGAAACAATTTCTTTTTCTCTTTTGTGCAGCAACACACTCCACTTCCACTGCCTAAAGAATATGATGACGACTCACTGATTCCCAGCAGCCCAGCAACTGAGACGTCTGACAATGTCAGCCCAGTCGCCAGTCCCATACACACAGGGTCGGTACTGAAGACAACATTTCATACTGCTTACTCTTTAATCATGTTGCTAATCATCACTATCTTTGTCCGACAACAGGTTCCTGGTCAGTTTTATGGTGGATGCTAGGGGCGGTTCAATGCGAGGCAGCAGGCATAATGGTCTGCGTGTCATCATACCTCCACGGACGTGTGCGGCACCCACCCGTATTACCTGCCGCCTGGTGAAGCCGCAGAAGCTGACCAGCCCCCCTCCGCTGGTGGAGGGAGAGGGGCTGGCCAGCAGGATAATTTCCCTCGGTCCAGCGGGCATGCAGTTCCTGGGGTGAGCAAGCCACTGAAATGTTCTTCTCGTTTTTCAACTTGAATTAATACAAAGATGTTTTTTTCTACTTTGCACGCTTTAAATGCACCAGAAGCATGGGTTATTACATTTTTTTAACAGAGTTTGATTTACGTTTGCTAGATTATTGATGAAATTATGATTGCCAAACATCGTGTGTTAAACTAAACTATTTGTCACACCAATTTTTTTCTACCTTTTTTCTCAACATTAAGTTTAACTAGGCCCACAGCAGGCCATTAAACCTTATCTTTTTTTAAATGTATTTTTCATTCATTGCTGTTTCATATATTTCTATTATGTTATTTTTATATATTTCCATATGTATGGCAGACCGGTGATTGTGGAGATCCCCCACTTTGCTGCTCTGGGTCGTGGTGACCGGGAACTTGTAGTTCTGAGAAGTGAGAATGGCTCAGTCTGGAAAGAGCATCGCAATCGCTATGGTGATGAAGTGCTAGAAACAATCTTGAATGGGATGGATGAGGGTGAGAATTCCCGTCGTGGTTAATGGTGGTTAAGGTCGTGGTTAATCTCAAGCTGACTTGCATTGTTTGATAAGAGATTGAACCATTCGTTCTCTCCCCAGAGCTAGAAAGTCAAGAGGAACTTGGGAAGAAGCGAATCCGGCGCATCATCTCCACAGACTTCCCCCTGTACTTTGCTGTTGTGTCAAGAGTCCAACAAGAAAGTGATCTGATTGGTCCGGAGGGAGGTTCGCTAACAAGTAAACTGGTGCCGATGGTCCAGGCCACGTTTCCTGAGACAGCAGTCACCAAACGAGTCCGCCTGGGGCTGCAGGTGAGATGGGACGATGAGGAGAAGGAAGGAGAGGAAAGACAGAATCGTTAGTGCCTGTGTTGCCTGAGAAACAGCATGTTGGATTTCTTTTGATTGATCGTGGAATGACCTGATCATATCAGCACATGTGCCAAGTTGTCCTAATTTAGTTTAGTTTTCCTGATTTGCTTGTCAGATTTCTAGGGGACCTGTTTGCTTTTTATTTCACATATTGCATGCACCTCGCACCTTTATATACCCGTGGACGGCCCATTTAGTGCGAATATGTTATTGTTTGTGTCATCCTAAGTGTCTTTTTCACAAATGTATTTATACCACTGACAGCTCTTGTACGTCATATATTTAACTCCTTCTTTTGAGAAAGAAATAAGTAATTTTCTTAATTTTTGTTTTGGTTAGAAAAAAAATGTGTTTGTATGCATTTTTCAGTGGTTTGGGTTTCATTAATGTCTGAAAAATGTACTAAAACATCTTCTTTTTAGAAGAAAAGAAGCATTTACTGCACAAAAAGGTTGGCAACCGAGGACCTGATCATCAAACCTTTTTCTGCCTTAGTTAAATAAGCATTTGTACCCATACCCATGCATTTGTATGGCTTCACTTTTCATGTAGGGTTTTCTCAAAAATACGCACCAAAGACAAAAGATGAAGTTGTTTTTAAAACACTTAAACCACACAATAAAAAGCTTATCCACTTTTGATATTGCCATCTCTGTCATATATATTGATCCCAACATCAGTCAAACAGAAACGTCAATTAAAGGAATTACCGATAAAAGAATATTTTGATATTGCAATACAGTTAGTCCCTGCCAAATAATGGCAACAATCTAATCATATATCTTCAAATCTATTTTTGCATATTGCTACTTTTCAGGTAAACATATGACAGTTTCTAATTGTACCAAGCATTTCTCAATGTTTTTAAACGTATACATTAAATGTAATATTTACTCCCGCCTAAACCTCTCCAATGGTGATATATTTGTGATACCTTTTCTCAAATTGATCTGATTTGGGATTTCAAAGTTCCATTTGCATGTGATGTCATTTCTTTACCATTTACTCCGTAGCATGTTTTTTACTCTTGACAGGATTATTTCTCAGCTTATGGTTTTGCTTTATCAGATGGAAATTTATAATTACAATGTTGAAACATGCTTCGGTAGACAAAAATGGCAGTTGGATATGCAATGACTTCACCATCTACTGTATGTTTTGGTTCGACTGTTGTACTGAAGACACAGAGATGAATTTATGGAAAGCTAGTTATGTTTTGTAAACTAACACTTTACCTAGCTGAAAACACTGAATGTAACTGAATATAAGTAAATTAGACATTCTTATGATATTTAGTATTACCTTACATATATGTATTGGAACTATTTCATCATTTTTAGAATCACATCTGCTTAACTGACATGTTGTTGTAGTAAACATGACATGTACGGCTGTGTGAAACCACAGTGCCTTGTTTTTTTTTTATATCCTTTTGGTTTAAATTCTTGTAAAACCTTCTTGTTACCACACATTGTTACATTTTGCAATAAAAAATTAACTGTGACATAATAAAACCAGTTTGTGTTGCTATTGTTTCTCTTGAGGCATTGTCTGAGGAATTGTATTCACTGTTGACTTCTTTCTCTTTTTCTTCATCTTTACTTTTTTCCTCATCGAGTCATCCTCTTTTTCCATTTCCATTCCTTTATCTCATTTTACTTGGCACCCTGTTATCCCAACATCTTTTTACAAATGTCCATTGCTTTCTCATGTTCCTCTCTCTTGGATTGTTTCCTTTTTTCTTCCATCTCATCAAACCTGTGCCCTTGTTACATTCCTCCTCTTCCCATCATTTACTTTCAACCTCAGGCTCAGCCAGTTCCAGATGAGCTGGTTGCAAAGCTGCTGGGTAACCAAGCAAACTATAGTCCAGTGGTCACTGTGGAGCCTCGGCGGCGCAAGTTTCACAGACCCATTGGCCTACGTATACCCCTGCCCCCATCCTGGAAGGAGAGCCCGCGAGACTCAGGGGAGGGTGACACCACCAGTCTGCGTCTGCTCTGCTCTGTCATAGGTACTGCATGCCACAGCCAGGAGGTGTGTGGGTGGGTTCGTGTGAAAGGGACAAGTTTACTTCCATTATAAGAAAGGGTTTTAACTTCTGATTTACATGGGTTAAAAATGTCAGTGGAAAAATTTGCCATTAGACTTCTACTCTATGACCTTTGATCACTGAGTTTGCACTTTCTCATCCTGTCTGACTGACAGGTGGCACAGCACCCGCCCAGTGGGAGGACATTACGGGCACTACCAAGCTTGCCTATGCTAATGACTGTGCCAGCTTCACAACTAATGTTTCAGCGCGGTAAGTTCAGCTGGCAACACTGACAATCAACTGCCATCACACCACAAAACAGAGTGCATTGTCCTTGCCATGCTTAAACATCCCTGCAAACAGCTCTACTGTAATCAAGGAAGATATAGCATAGATTCATGTGCAACATTTTGATTACATGCAATTGTTTCCTCCCAGATTCTGGCTGGCAGACTGTCCTCGGACGGCTGAGGCCATCTCCTTTGCCAACCTGCTCTATAGAGAGCTGTCAGCTGTACCCTACATGGCCAAGTTTGTGGTGTTTGCAAAGATGAATGAGCTCCGCGAGGGCCGTCTGCGCTGCTACTGCATGACCGACGACAAGATGGATAAAACTCTGGAACAACATGAGAACTTCACAGAGGTGGCACGCAGCCGAGACATAGAGGTCAGTTCAGAGACGAGGATAGTATTTCGACATTAACACTTAAAACCTTAGACTTATGTCAAGAGGCCTGTTCAGTACATTCATATGAAATCAAGGTTCTCCTTGGCTTATGTTTGGAGATAAGTTCTTGAATCATATCTTACAGGTGATGGAGGGGATGCCGCTTCACCTGGAATGTTCAGGGAATCTTGTGCCAGTTAGGAAGGCCACACAGCAGCCTCGCTGCTTCAGTTTCCAGGCCTTCAGGGATAACAGACTTCCTGTCTCTGTTAAGGTGTTAGAGTTTGGCTGTATTCAAGAGTTTTCTGGTCCGTTGTCGCTTATTGGTAATACATGAGCACTATTTCCATTCAGCTTATTTATGATCATCTGTGCACCTAAGGTGAGAGACAGCAGTAAAGAGCCAACTGGATTTTTATCCTTCCTGCGCAAGACCACCAAGTACGAGGACAGCCAGCATGTGCTCTGCAACCTCAACATCACGATGCCTCCATGTATTAGGGTAAAGCCTTCAAAGTTAGCTTTTAAAGAGGTGCATAGGATGCATTTAATTGCAATATTTTTTCCTAATAATTTCACTTGTAATTACTTGCCATTAGCAGATTATTGGGAGCGATGACCGGAGGCGAACCCTGACCCCGCTGGCTTTAAGAGAAAGATACAGTGCCCTGAATGAGCCTGCTATGGGTATGAGGCTCTAATTCTCACACTACTAAAGAGTCACATCTGCTTGTTACCAGTGTTACTTTTTCTTTTCCAACATTTTGATTGACCTACAGCATATACAGAATCCATGAGCAACTGACCTTTATATTTAACAAAGTCAGAAGTTAAAGTTTAATTTTTGCTCTGATCTTTGCAGCATCATTGAGTGCCATGGAAAGAACAGAGCTGAAAATGGCTGTGATTGCAGAACAGCTGGGACTGAGTTGGGCTGGTGAGTGAGTAGTGAGCATACACAGAGTCTGTTTTCATGTGAACCATCCATGTTTATCTTGTGTTTGACAAGCAGGCCTGGCACGGTACAACTGATTAAACAAAATTATAACGTGGTGCCCAGCCCCTGAAACTAATCATTATCTTCTTCCCTGCCAAGAGCTTAGACATTTAACAGAGAGAACAGCAGTGAGCCACATTCAGGACCACAACTATATGCTAGAACAGCATGACATGAAATGAACATGACATAAATGTACCCTATCATTCCTTGATCTCCTTTGTCTCATTTTCTTAACAGAGTTGGCACGTGAGCTTCAGCTCAGTGTGGATGATATCAATAAGATCCGTGTGGAGAATCCCAACTCCCTGCTGGAGCAGAGCTCTGCACTGCTCAACCTCTGGGCCACTCGTGAGGGCAAAAGGGCCAAGAGTGAGTGAATGTGATCTAAGTTTTTGCTATGAATTTCTCTCCTCCCCCACATTCTTTTGAGTTTCTACCTCTTTCATCCAGTGAATTACATTGTTGCAGCTGCAGCGAGCTGCTGGAAACCTCTCCTTCTCTTTGGCCTTGCATGCTTGATTCGCTTGTTTGTGTGTTTTCTCTGCAGTGGAGAGCTTGTACACGGCTCTGAAGAGTATTGACCGCATGGACATCATCAATATGTTGGAGGGGCAGCCTCCTCAGCCATTGAGACAAGGCTCCCATGAACTCAGCAAACGCCGGCACAATGAGAGAGACCACCTCTCCCCTGGTATAACCAATGGTAAGCTCCCTCCCCCAATCCCACAATGCAGCCCACCCCCACTGTCCCCATTGCCTTGACCCCAAGACACTTTTTCCAATAAACATAAACTGGTGCTCAGTGTTTTAGGAACTCTGTAGAATATTTAGTTTATCTTCTTAATTATCAGATCTTCACACTAAAGTTCCTAAAGTTGACAGAAAATCTTATGAACAGGGGAGATTAAGTATTACAAGTGGTTATTTTTCTACTGACGATTGATTGAGGGACCTTTGACTTGGATGAGAATGCAAACCTATTATATTAAAGGAAGAAAACGTTGGACAACAAACAAATCTTTTCAGACAGTTGGGCTCTTCAACTCTCCAGATATATTACGTACAGTTTTTAAAGACTACAGAAAAGTAAAAGAAAACACATAATGATCTCTTCAACTTTATTCTACATTCATTTGAACTATACTTTATTAACCTCTGTGGAAGTGCTGTTCACAGATGTGTGAAAAAACATGTTTCCCTTTGAAAATGGTATACCAGTTATTTGCTTTATAATTGAAAGCAAGGAATTCTGGCCCAAATCTTACACTTCATGTTTATATGTTTACATGTTTCATAGATGGGATACATTTCTAATCCAGCAATGCAGTGTTTTACAAACATAAAATTTCTTATTTTAGCCAAAAAGATCTATTTTAGTCTCAAATTTCCACAAAGCATTTTCCCAAGAGCTCTTTGACTTGTTCACATAATATTCATCAGGCTACAGACAAACAGAAAGATCAGCAGTGTTTCCCATACATTGAGGAAACTATGGCGGCCCGCCATAGTTTCCTTTTGGCCGCCATAGTTTCTGAATCCCAAACAGCGATTTTTTTTTTTTTTTTTTTTTTTTTTTTTTTTTGAAACACAGCGATTTCCTCGAAAACCAACCAATATGACTATACAACAGGCGAATTATTAATTAAACATGTCCTAAAGTCTGCAGTGTCAGAGTTTTTAAGTTTAGTGGCAAAAAAAGGTTATTTCGCTGACGCTGTCGGGGCGATTGACACAGTGGGTGCGCGTGCACAAAGGTCAGCTGTAATCATCGTGATTTTGTTGACAAACGTATTTTTTTGACCTATTTATATTATGAAAAATAATGTGAAATTTGAGCAATGACGGGTACACTAGTATGTTGTCCGGTATGTTGCTTAAAAAAATAGTAAGCTCAATAGTTTCTGTTTAAAATAAGGTGTTTCATCCGTCCCGCATGTGTGGTTCAACCATCCCGACTAGGCGGAGCGGGGTGAAGTTGGTTTTATATTCGACATTCGCCTATTTTCCAGCTTTGTAATTGTAATAGCGTCACGAAAACCGCACCAATTAGCCTCAGGATGGTATTAATATTTACAGAAAACTAAGACTAACATACCACAGGCTTTATCAACTCACCAAAGTAAGCCTGAAAGATCAGAGTAACCGCGTCGAATATACTTCTAAGTGAACTACGGCAGCCGGAGCGCTTAGGGACCGTCGCAAAAGTGCAACGCCTTTTTTTGTTCTCACTGGATATTCAACCAATGCAGACCAAACCACTTCTGATGGGTTTGTGAACTCACTATAAAGCTTTCACAGCCTTTTAGTTTCCAGAAAAATCATTTTAGGTAGAACATTTACTCAGTGTGCATAGTTAATTCCATTTTAGACTTTTATTTTGTAATAGCTCTCTTGTTTTTAAAGATATCAAAACCAAACCACTTCTGATATGTTTGAACTCATTGTGTACTTCCCACACCCTTTATTATCAAGGACAACCTTTTCAAGTTTCTCAAAAAGGCATAAGTACTCACTGTATATGATCCATTCATATTTTTCATGAAGTTTAGTTTTAACCTGTAAATATTTTCTATTACAATTGTTATCATTGGGTTTTAATGACAAGATGAGGTTTCCTCATAAGCCCACAAGGGTTTCTGACATCTCCAGCACACATTCCTTTTTTTTTAATTTGTTGTGTTTTATTGTGTATGTGTTATATTTGAATGAATGTGTGCAAATCAATCAAATCAAATCAAATCTGCAGTCGCACAAATTTACGCCGCATGAATTTAGCCCCCCCCCCCCCCCCCCCATAGTTTCCAAAAATTCTGTGGGAAACACTGATCAGTGTATTCTCTATTGGCATTCCTGACATGCACGCCTTTGTCTTTTGACGGTATAGCCTCGCGGACATTTACTTCAGTCTATGTGAGATTTTTATTCACTTAGAAGTCACTGTGGCTTTCTTTGTGCACACACGTACCTGATAATCTTTGTTGAATGAAAACAGTTTAATTTGTAATTTCACTTTGAAATGAACCACTCATCTTTAAAATTTAACATCTTGTGGCCACTCACATTGTGTTGGTATGGGATTGTTTTCCTCAATAGATAGATAACCAAGCATAATGCTTCATCTCTTTCGTTAAAGTTGATCCCCCTTATATATTTAAACAACTGTGTGAAAATCTGATAATGCTTAAGTTATAAATCTACGGCAGCATATAACTTTTTTAACCATTCACAAATTTTCAGGCACCATTGGACTTCCTCTTTTCCCACAAATCCCGACTAGGCAAAATTATGTTTGTTTCCCTCTGAGTTCTCTCTGTTGTACCCGTGTCTTTCTAATTTATTTCACCCGATGTTGTTGTGTATGAAAGCTGCCACAAATGCCAACTTTTACAGGATTTTACCTCAGCAACATGCAACGGGACTCAGGACACTCCTACTGTACTACAAACTCTCAAAAGGCTCTAAGCCTTTGGTTATGCATTTTACTCTGTATAAACAGTTTCTATTGCTATAAAAGTTATCAAAGACATGAAGTGAAGTATACAGAAAATAAGGATTACATGGCAAGTGCTGGTAGGTCATTGGTCTATCTAGTGATCATATTATTCCACACTGATAAATAAACTATCCTGTCATAAATAGTTTATTAGTGTTATTTTCTAAGATGTGCTCAACTTGTTTTAAATAAACAACCAGTCAGGTTATGGTATAAATACTTTAGACCTTCATTTAAGATTGAAATGAGTTTGATTTTAGCATAATAATTTGTTAAACAACACTTTGTCATACATGATCAGTCCACACAGATTTTAACAAAAGCCTCTGGTACCTGTCTCTCTGAGCAATTGTCAGTTCACAGTCTTTTACTCTTTTTCCTCATGGTTTCCTTCACTCATGCATACCCTACATCTTACTGATTCCATTTTCACCTCTGGACTGCCCTTCCTCCTGGACTGGCTTCTCCTCTCTGCATCCAGTGCAGATGACGAGTTAGTTGGACAGGTGACAGTTCCTGTCTGTGAAAATTGGAGCGATTATCAGAGATGTAACTATGCATACAGCTGTGACCATGACAGTCAAAGGGGGAAAAGGGAGATGCCCAGATCACAGCCGCAGTGAATCTGATAGTCGTGTATCTCTTCTGTCTGTCCGTCTGGCTACCTGCCTCCCAAAGGCCGTTTTTGCTTTGACACGGTGACTTTGTATACTTAGATATTGAGTCATCTGCTTTTTTTTTACACTGATTTCAAGAGGTTTATGACTTACTGTTCCAGTTTAATACATCTTAGAAGCACAGCAACCCAGAAGAGCAGCCAGCTTGACTTTTAGGCCATATATTAAAAGAGTTGAAGAATGTGTGAGTAAATAAAACTGTCAAAGACAGGGAAAATCATTCATCAATGCTCTAAGAAACTGGAAAAACAATCCAATTTGTGTGAGTAGTGAAGGGCAGCCTGTAGACATTTGTGTTTAAATTCAGACAAATCAGAATCATTCTCTTTCAATAACAGATGTTTTCTGAGGTTGTTTCACTGCTTAATTTATTGATTAATACATTTTAGTTGAAATAAGATTCCCTAATGTGCAAAAGTTAGAGGAGAATGTGATGTGGGTGCTATGTCAGTCTTTTGACGATGAAGCCACGCTGAGTATAAAAACTTAAGATGGTGGGAGCTAGCTTCTGCAGACAGACACTGGGCACTGTTGATATCTCCAAAAACATAATCTTAAATTTTAGAGGTGGTCATGGAAAACAAAATTACCAGTTTTTAATGTTCAGACATTGAGATGTGACAGTGCAACCTTTCCCTTTCATGTCTTGTCTTGCGTCATATAATGACATCATAAGAGTGGTGTCAGTCGACTCAAGTCAATCTCAAGCTTTGTGACATTTGCAAACTTTGCATTTGCAAATGTCACAATTATAAATTCAAATCAGGATCAGTCCTTCATATAAAAGCCACATAATTCCTTTTTAGCAGTGTCTTTGTCCTACCCTCTTTTCTGGAAAATGATAAAGTTTCTTCTTTTTTTGTCAAAACATCTGCAGTATCAGTTTTCTTTTTTGTAATTCTTGTCCACCTCTAAGATTTGCTCAGGAACATAAAAAAAATACATGACAAAACACCTCTTCTTTTAGACTTGTGAGGGGACATTTAAATTCTTTCTGCCTGTGGTTGCATGTTCAGTAGTTTGAGTCTTTTTATAGTTAATGTTGGTGCACTGAATGTCCTTTTGGGAGCCGTGTTTTCATTCCCTGTGAATCTGTCCCTCTCTGTGTTTCTCTGGACATGTCATCTGCAGCCTAGCCGCCCTACTCTTCCTCCTTCTCACTCCTCTCCGAACTCTGACCTCATGCCGACCTCATCTTGACCTCTGACCTACATCTCTAGCTTTGTTTTTCTTTTTTTTTTTAAATCTTTTTCTTATTTTTTGCAGTTGGTGCATTGCCTTTATTTTTACTCTTGAAACCCCACTTTTTTGCTCTGTGACAGATACCCTTCACACAGACTGTGTTATCAGCACCCACTGGGAGGGGGGAGGTGACCCCTGCTCTCTCTGTCTCTCACACTGTTTCTGTCTGTGTTCATCAGCCTGGTTTTATTCCTCTTTCTCTCTCTCGCTGCTCTTCTCTTTTTTCCCACTCTGTCCTTTCCCTCTTTTCCCATCCCTTTTTTTCCTTACCCCCCTGCACGACTGCATGTGAACCAGACTTCTATTGCTCATCTCCCTCTGTGTTTGCATGGAACCACTGGGAGGATGGGCAGCAGTAACACTAGCTTGTTGGAGATAATGTTTCAAACACTGCATTAAAGCTGCTTGACCAACAGACGTGTCTTTGCATGGCATGAATACCGAGAATGACTCTATAGTTTGCCTCTGTTACTCCTCAGTGATCAGTCATAAGGGGAGTTTAAAAAAGGCTGCAGACCTTTTTTGTGAACTTTGACTCGTGTCTGCTCTGTTCATGTATGAATGTTATTGTTGTTTTGTGTGTCACTGGTTCGATGTAAACTGTCCATCCCATTTTGTGTAAAATATGTGATGGTCAATTTGTCCCTCCCCTTGTTGTAAACATGCTAATTGTTAAATGTGAACTGTCAAACGAGTCTGTGTGAGTGTATCAGTGTGGACGTCTTTGTGTTTTAATTCATAACTGTTTCATGGATTTCATATACATATATACGTATGTGTTTACAGGCAAAAACAGTACGTTTCCTTTCCATGTGTTTTTCTGTGAGCTTACCTTCTTTGCTTTCTGTACATTTTTTATGTCTTTCAGTTAGGGAGGGAGGGGGTCTGAAAATATTTCTTTTCATACTTCACTCCAAACACTTTCATAATTTCTGTCTCTCCCAAGCATATTTCCCTCACTATCATCTATACTGACAATATAACTTCCCATTCTGATGACATCAAAAACAGAACTCATCAGGTCCTGGTATGCAAGTAATTTCATACACAAACTAACAGACTAACACTAAATTCAACTTCAGATATATACCTCATCACTTACTTAGATAATGATAATATAAGATAATGTTGCTATTTAAGTTGTAATCCATGTTTTGTTGGCTGATTTGGTTCTCTCATTTTCAGAACTGACATATTCATATAATCACTATATGTTTCCATGGCCATAACACATTTTCATCTGTAATTATTCCATAATGTGGTGAGTCGGCTGACGTAACAACTTAGAAGGCATTCGAACGATGAGTTGATTCATAGCTAAATTTAGAAAAAGATTGAAATTAAATCATTAAAGCTGAATTTTTACCTTTTGTGGCTAATATAAAGATATCTAGAATTAAATCTGCTAGTGCTCTCACAGATTTAAATCAGCATTTGAACATTCTATAAACAATTTTTTTTTTGTAACGCGAATAAATCAGCAGATGGCTATTTGTAACGTAAAAATATAGTTCAGTAACCTTCTCCTTGAAACAGAATAAAGTCTCTCTGCGTGCAATGCAATGTCTACTCTGCTCTTGCATGTGAATCCCTTCTTTAAATACCTTACCTGCTTAAGCCATATTCATATATGAACGCTGAATAATGTGCAGACTTTTCTTTGGTTGCTCACACATGCTCTTCAGACTGGGAGTCTGCATGAGATGCATTTCTACATCTGGATATACTCCAAAGTGGCATCTTAATAGAGTGCACAGGAGGCAGGAAGTGATGCAAAAAGTACATAGAGGAAATCCCAGGGTTTATTTACATCCCACTGAGGAAAGTGCACAAAGGTATCTTTCTCAGCTTCTAACTAGGGAGTAGGCATGGTAATTTGCACATTTGCAGTCTCACATGCAGTAAATTGTGTAAAAGTTCCACACCCCCTGTTGTTTCGAATTTCTCCATCTCTTACTTCTTTATCAGCCCCAAAGGGCTGCTAAAGGGCTTCAAGTTAACTCTGCTTTCAGCTTTTATTTAGTTTGTTTTGGTCTGAGGTGCTGCTGCCTCTAGTGTGACATCCGGTGGTCCTGAATGTCTGAAAGTTGTATGCAGCACCCTAAAAGTGAAGCCAAATGAAAGACCAAACAATTGTTTAAAATCGTAGAGACTTAGACTCAACTTTATTGAATATTGTATATCGTTTAGCGTATATCGTATATCGTACTGCAAAAATAGAATAAAACGACTCTAATATATTGCCGTTTCATTGCCAATTTTTGTCTTTTATCATTTGTGCAGAACTAGATTAAAGAAGGCACGTAAGCTCTAAGAAAGTATATTTGTAGTTGTTATTATCTTCGGACGGACAGTAGCTGGGAGGGTGAAATAGAAAGTACGACAAGGGGTCTTTTTTTTGCCACTTGGTGTCTCATATATTTCCTGCACTCTTGGCAGTAATCTACTGCCAACCAGGAATCACATTACAGCCTTTCCTCTGCACAGTATTCTCATCGCTGTGCAGTAGAAACACAGATAAGTAGTGTTGCGTACTCTGTAAGTACCGTATGCCCTCCACCACATCTTCTATTTCTGAATAAAACATTTCTTTGTGTTACATCCTGAGGTGTTACAGTCATGCTGCCACTCACACTTTGCTTTATCTTGATGACCATTCATATAATTCTTTCAGAAATATTCATGCAATTTCTAAGGAAGGGTCATTTTCAGGATAATTCATTCAGCATGGTCAGGTTACATGATATATTAATATCATTTTTTGTAGAGTGAAATAGCAATCCTGTTTTTTTTCCCACTGTATTATTCTTTATTTTAGAGCATATACAGTTGTCATTTTCATGAAAGAAAAGAGAAAGAAAGAAAAAAAATGTTCTACTGCTGTGACATTGTGTATTATTATACCAGGTCCGGTTGTACAAGGGTTGTCAAAAATCTGTAGGAGTGACCTGAGTCCACAGCACAATGACAACATGGAGTTTTAAAAAATGATGAAAATGTACTTGAAAGAGTAATTCCCTTTTTTGTTTGAGACAGCAACCATGTGGCTTTTACAACAGAGGAAAGTGTCCTGTAATTATGTTTGTATAAATAACAATACAGAGGTATAATGAATGCATCAATGAGAGAGCAAGCATATTTGTGGCGTGAGAAGAGTGTGTGTTTGTGTATGTGTGCACGTGTGTGCACTTGTGTGTGAGAAGGAAATGAGATTGCCTGCGTGCATGCTATCCAGCCTGACAACAATTATAACCTGCCTGTTTCTGAGAGAGTTTGAATGCATGCATCTACGAATATGAATGGATGTGCGGGTCAGTATGAGACCGAGAGTGTGTGTCCTTGCTGGACAAGTGTCAGTAATCCCTCTCCGTCTCCCTGCAGGTGGCAGCCAGCAGAGCAGCATCAGTCACAGCTGGGTTCGAGCCTCAGTCTCAGTCTCTCGGTCCATCTGGTTGTGTCTGCTGCTGCTGCTGCTCTCACTGTCAACACTGGCTGATTGAGCTTGGCAATCCTTCTTCTAAAAGCTGCCTTTGCTCTCTAAGCTAGTTGCACCTATATTCCAGCTCCTATTGTCTTGGCCCTCCCCCTCTTCCCCTCCCCACATCTCTCCCATTTGTCCCTTCAGCCTCCTCTACT
Source organism: Odontesthes bonariensis (assembly GCF_027942865.1). Classification (NCBI taxonomy): domain Eukaryota; kingdom Metazoa; phylum Chordata; class Actinopteri; order Atheriniformes; family Atherinopsidae; genus Odontesthes; species Odontesthes bonariensis. The sequence continues at coordinate 22,468,728 of NC_134511.1, forward strand.
CCTCCCCTAGATGCCCAGCTCATGGGCAGGGGCACTTACCCTCTCCCAGGGCTTGAGTGCTGTAGGGGCTGAGGTGGGGAGCGAGGCGGGGGGCCGGGTGTCAGTGTGCCTCTCTCTGTCTCGCTCCAGGTTATGGGTTTGCACAGGAAGAGCTGCTCTCACCCGCATCCATGCAGTACAGCCTGCCCTCTCCGCTGGGTGCTGAGCCTTACTGGCAGGAAGTCTCAAGTCTGGACTGTGCTCCCATTGCCACCACAGAAGAAGACACGCTGATGGAGATGTCCGACGTACAGGTGTGGCCCTCAGGCAACAGCCCCTCTCTGGTGCCCGTGGAGGACTCTTCGCTGGAGTGCAGCAATGCTGATGACTCAGAAGGCCTACTGGGGCTGCCGTATGGAAGTCTGGGTCGGCCAGCCAGTCAGGCCAGCGCAGCCAGCGGAGGGGGTGGGATGCTGAGTGGCTCCATTGAGCTGCCAGAAGATGATTCAGAGATGGGCGTTGACTCGCTCAGCACCACCACACCAGCCTCGCTTGGGGGCACCATTGCTGGGATCAATCTTAACGGGCTGAACAATGGTCAGGGGTCAGAGGCAAGCTCAGAGACATCAGCTGTCACAAATACAACTGGTGGTGATGGAGCTGGAGGAGGGGGAGGACGACAAGGCGGGACGGGCTCAGAGGAAGGACTTTCTCTTGTTGCAGGACAGCAAAGGGTGTATGCTCGGTTGAGTGAGTCACCTGGGCTGAGCTGTGTTGCAGATCGGAATGGAGACAGGTTAGTAGGGCCTCTGCATGCCTTTCAGAGTGGGCAAAGTTACATTAGAACAATGAATCCCATTTTACTTTATTGCATGACAATCACAATTCTATGAGGGGGTGGTGACCACCAACAGGTTCTGAACGTTTTTTCTTTTTTCTAAGTAAAGAAGAATGTTTCATCTACTACCTCCTCATTTATCCACTGATCTCCTTTCAGGTCAGGTAATGGTGGAAACGGAGGTGGTGGAGGCTCTTTCCTTTCCTACCTGCAGGAACAGACAGGCCCAGGGTGGATCCCTGTCACTGACCCGACTCAGGCTTGGGTGGGCACGCAGTCTAAACCCAGGCAGGCAATGGAGACCATGATTTCATCAGTACATAATGCTTTGGATGTAGACCAATCCCCGGTGTCCCAGGAGGCCCTGCTTCAACCTGTAAGAGACATGGGGCACTCTGAGATCTTACGAGGGCACTTCAGAGGTACCCAGCCTTTCGAGAAGGGTTTGGGATTTCCGCACAGAGTTCCAGAGCTGAGGGCCTGGGACGACGTGCGCCTGAAGGGCCAGGTGAGGGTGGTGTTCGTCCCATGCTAAAACAAAAGCAGAATCAGTAGGACTTATTCTCTTGTGTTCATGAAGGTCTGTACAATATTTAATGTCCATTCATCCAATATCTCAGATAGTTCTGGATCAAAGTTTTGCATCATTAACATGCTTTTATACATCCACTACACTTATGTAACTCAAAACACTTTGATTCGTGTACCTGGGTTATGACTTTGGCTGCAACACTTTGTTCCTACTGAACAAAAAACACCAACACATTTCGGACTCAATTCAATTTCAGTACAGGTCAGATTTTATGGTTCATAATCGTAACTGGTGTGCGTACGAACATGTTGCATCCAAATTCCATGTGAACACGACTGCCAACTAAAACAACTTGCTTGTGCACTAAATACATTTTGCATGCGTCCTTTCTAAAATAGATAGAATAGATTTCAGGCACACAGACAATTCTGAAAAGAAAGCTGTTGCAACAAATATGATAAGAATTTGTCCAGCTATAAAGCACAAGATAGAGAAGGACAGGAAAGGCTAGACAGCTTCAGCTGTTTTAGCAGCTACTGCTGGATGTGGTGTTGTAGTGCTGCAGGTTTATGGTTATGATGACAGTGCTAAGCACATGCCTATAAGCAAAAAGCCACATGGAATCACTTCAGCTTGGAAATGTGAACATAGACTACCATCCGAATTTTGTTTTCAGCATTGAGTTCTGGGTCCAATGGCACTGCAGTAGCGATTGGTACTTAATGGCTCCAGCTCTGATTGACAATGATATAACCTGACACAATTACCAATAAAAGCATCTTATGTGGAGGCTCCAAAGGTGACGAAAGCAGCAACTTGCAGATATCCGATCGGTTTTATCAGACTGCACCCACCAAAGGTAGATTTTCAGTCTGCGTGGGGCTGTCTCATGCAAAATATGGTAAACATTTCCTCAGAAAGTAAGGCTTATCAGAAATGATGGTCCACCACAGCCTGTTTGTCAGTCAAATTCCATCCCTGACTGTTGTAGAACTTTACAGGGTCATGTCTTGGAGAGATAATTGGAGTGCACTGTACCGACACCCTAAGAGTGACCATGCTGCCTCTGGCAATTTTTTTATGCTTTCTTGAAGAGACAAGCTGTTATAGTGCAGTTCAACAGCTCATGTGAATCGGACCACAAGCAGAAGTCTGACACATTTTACATGAGTTCATGGTTTCTTACTGTCCCCCCAAGAAGTAACACTTTGAATTAGCGTTCAAAACAGCATTATATTGTGCATGATAGATTTTAGAGCAATACAGCAAACATAAACAAAAAGCTACACACACACGCACACACTCTGGGTCTAGCGCCCAAGATGGGCACAAACAGAATGTTCGGCCAAATATAGAAAGCATTCTCACTCTCCCACTCATGTTACGTGATCTCCACCCCTGTCATTCCCACACTTTAACTTTCTGGCACAACACCGATACATCATACTGTAACAGACAGTCTCTGTAAATATAAAGTTACATGTGGGACCTTTGTGGCTTGGATATTGCTTTTTTAACTGTTTCTAACTGTGATTAATGAGCCCATTTTGGCTTTGTTGGGAGGCTAAATAAACAGCTACATAGTGAGATTATTGTTTTTGAGGAAATGTGTTTGTTTGGCTGTTTGCATTACAGGGAATGAGAAGTATTATTTAGTTAGTGTAACAAGTATTTCCTGTAAAGAAAGTTACTGGTGTCTGACTGGAGAAATCAGAGCCATGTAAGAACAGCTTGAGGTATTTAAAGCCCCATAGATCACATGGTCAGAAAGAGAGATGTGTGAATAGAAGCCTCTCATAGTTGCTTTCGGTTGGATTTGATATCTTTAACTAGCTGATACTGACCTGATAGTGGGAAGGAGAAGACAAAATACATGGTCAGAAGGGCCCACAGCCCCAGCTAATAGAGGACAGATATGATCTGGAAGACACAGCACCACTTTGACTGAATCAGTGACAAAAGGGCTGCAGCTGTTACCTTCTCTCTGAGCTGAGAGAAGGGCTGTGTGGCAAACAGGAGTCACTGAAGGTTGATGGGCTCAAGCTGCAGTCGTGCATTCATTTGTGCAGACTGTGTTGGTGTTTGAATTGGGGCAATGTGGGCCCTGGTGACTGAGCTGTTCTTCAGCTTCGTGCTGCTGGCTTTCCTGGTAATCAGCTGTCAGAATGTCCTCCTCATAGCCAGCGGCTCTGTGCGGTCTGTGCTCACCTACATTCATGCTCAGCTGGACCACGAGCTCGGTGAGGTAGAAGGAATAGCTGATGAAGAGGAGAACGTAACCACCAGGGTGGTCCGCCGCAGAGTCATTCTCAAGGTACAAAAAAAGGCAGATGACAGATTATTTATAAAATCCAGGAGTGAGAGATTTGTGGCATTAGAGGCAGATGATTGCTTATGTTTAATTGCAGTTGAGTGAAGTGAGAATGAGGAAAGTTACAGTGAAGATAAGGACATCATGAACAGGAGTGAATCTCTGTGTTTCAGACAGTGACAAAAGTTTTGTGTCAAATTCATACAAAGATAATGAATAATCCTCCTGTACAGTTAGTCTGTGACTGTAGTATCTACTGGGGCTGACGTTATCTTAAGCTGTTCCATATGTAGATATGACAGATTGTCCTCAGCTCAACAAATGCTGAGTCTAGTTCTACTAAAAGAAAAAAACAATATTGTGAGCTATTTACCATTTTCAACCACCTTTTATTAAACTGAAACCGTAACAATCACCTCGGACTCCAAACTTCTCTAGTTTTATTTAAGCTTAATCAAGCTCAACTGCCACGTGTTTTCCCTTTGTAATGTCCAGCTGCATACAGTTCTCTTAACTTAAAAATAGCTGTGTGGACATGCTGCAGATTATCAAGGGCTATAACCGTATTATCATGAACCTTGTGATCTGTAATTATAAGTGTGTAAAGAAGCACTGTGGATTCCAACTGCTCCCACAAAAAAAACCTTCTAACCCCTGAAATGTCTGTCGTTCATCTGATTATCTGTGTCTTCACTCTGTGGAGAAACAATACACTTCAGTGAAAGCAACAAACATGTTTGTGGTGTAGTTGGGGAGCTCTGTAAATGGAAACATGATGCATTTGCAAATCAGTTGATCTCTCAAAATTGAAAGTAGCACGGAAACAACACGTAAAATGTTGAAACAGAGAAATTCTGTTGTTAACTGAAAATGTTCTGCTCATTTTGAATGAACTGCCAGCAGTAGGTTTGAAATCAGTTGGAACAGAGGCAACAACATAGGAAAAGCTGCATAATGCTAAAGAATAATCTGATTGAACATTTAACAACTGATTAGTTTAAACAACAACAATAGTGATATGATGTTAAGGGTCTAAGGAGGATCTAAAAAGAGTCTTAGTCTGGGTACATGGTTTCTGCATCTGTGTGTGCAAACAGATTGGGATTCTGCAGACACACACATGGTCTGATTCAAACTAACATTCAATAAGACAGTTGCTCCAAAATGATCCATGCATCGGGATATAATCAGTCATTGTTGAGGTGTAAATCAAGGTAATACTAATTCAAAGTCTAATTCAAGGTCCATCACAGGGCCACATAGAGATCAAACGAGAAAAACAACCATCTACACTCACACTCACCTAGGGTCGATTTAGAGTTCCCTGACATGGACCTGTCTCCTTAAAACAAGCGTCCATATTGATCCTCAGTGCAAATCTCAAAAGCCAGCCTTTTTGTTGGTATGGATGTGCATTAGTGAGCAGGATATAGATACATTGTACATCTGTGAAGACACCATTAATGGAGACCCACACTCCACACAGACAGACATGTTTGAGCAACATATGCTGCCATTCAGAGAAGGTCCTTTTTGAGGAAAGTCTTTCTTATGTCACCAAGACAAAATCAATCCACACCCTGCACATATTATAAGCACACGGCTCCATAGCTGAATAGCCTGGGAGCCTAATTGGCTTGTCTGCAGTCCAACCCTGTCACCCACTGAAGAACTAGTCAATCATGATATGAAAGTAGAGGAAAGGAAACTTCAAATCTAGTTGACCAGCTGAAATCTTCTATCAAGCAGGAATGGTAAAACTTCTAAAACAGGTGTCTGTAATGTGTTTTGTAAAAAGAGACATTGATGCAACATGGTGGTGAGCATTTCCCACTGTTCCTGTTAATCTGTTACTAGCATCGAATTAAAAAGAAATAATTAAATGGGTCAGTTTCAAAATTGTAAAATAGTTTTTTCACTTATACACATCATTTATATCTACACAATATCCCAACTTTTTTTTTTTTTTTTTTAAAGAGAGTTTCATGCTTCAAGTTCCATAAGGAAGTGCAGTTCATGTCGTTTTGTTTTTTTTGTTATGAGAAAACTTTCTTGAGGGCTACAAATGTTTGATTATCCACAGGGTGACGAGGTTGAAGATCTTCCTGGGGAACAAGTAAGCGAGGAACAATTCACGGATGAACATGGAAACATTGTCACAAAAAAGGTCAGCATTTTCTGAACTATCTTAATTTTGTTCTGAGTAAAGTCATTTTTTATCCTTTTTTACTGTCACTGTACACACAGCATCTCCCCATAGAAAAGATTATGAAACTTGTAATCTTTATAATCACAGCTCTTCGTCATATCTGCCCGTTGTACAGTCTATTTTGTTTTTTAAAAAGACAGACTATTCCTCCATGAATATTTCTCCATCTTTTCACTGCCTCACCACTCTCCTCCACTCACCCATCGCTCTCTTCCACCCTCCTGTGTGCGAATGTGTACATGTGTGACAGATTGTGCGGAAGGTTGTGCGCCGAGGGAAGGGTTCAAGTGAGGAAGGGGTTCAGGAGCTGAGCGTGGAGGGCTCTCTGCAGGATGCCAATGAGCTGGAGGGAGATACTGAGCAGTACATGAGCTACGCCATCCTGGGTCGGGACAGCAGCAAGGTGGGCTTCTGATCTGCAGGCAGCTATGTGTCTCACCTGAGGCTCCCTTTATTAGCTGCAGGGTATGCAGTGAGGCTTAAGAGCTGAAATGGATTGAATTATATCAGATAAAACAGCTGAACACCACCCCATGAGGCACTGTTTGATTTAAATCAGTGAAGCAGCTAGATTATAGCGAATTAAGCAAAGGGTAAGCAGCAAGCTTCAACGTAGATTTCCAGGCATTCCCTGACAGTATTTACATAGCTTAACCTGCATGACCACATTTTGTTTAGTATCTGATGACTTTAAAAAGCAATAGACCTGTTTCATTGTGTGTCAGAATGAAATCTCCTCAGAAGATAGAGAAGTGTGTGTTTGATTAAATGCATGATTTTTGCATTTTTTTCTGTAATGTAAATCTCCACCCAAATGTTTCTGTCTCATTTCATCGTGTGTATGTAAGAAGAAGAGAGTCATCCTCTGGTGCTGTTCTGGCTTCGGTTGAGGGGGCTCTCAGTCTATTAGCTCATTCAGGGTTTCATCATCTTTGTCATCACTAAGTCATACCTACACTTCTGCTATTTGTTTCTGGTACATTAATGACTAAATGAACTGACTGCAGTCTCTTGCAGGTGTCATCATTTTAATTCCTCCTCCTTCACTGGTTATCTCAATGAGTGATTGTCATGTCTTCTTGTCTTCATTAAAGCTTATAGTCCTTCAACTGTGACTGTGTGCCTTGTCACTCAAACCAATTCTGAATCAGAGCTGGGTCAAATACTATTTCCAGTCTGGTTTTGAACAGAGCTAATAGTTCAGACTCGTTAGGTCTATATAAAAAAAAATTTTGCTCTTGTGGTCTGAAATTTCTTTAATTGAATGTGTATTACCCCTTTATAGCTTTTTCAAGCTGTTCAAAAATGCAAATATTATTTGGCACTACTCTGCACCATAAAAACAGTGTCTTACCTGTCTCGCCAACTGCCAGCCACCACTTTTGTCCTAGCTTGACTGTTTTATACATATTTTCTTTCTTTTTCCCTCTCTTTCCTCTCCTTCACTTATTCTTCTCTCCCATTTCTGTTACATCCTGTGTTGTTTTACTTGTTTGTTATTCCCCTCTTTCCTTGTGCCTCTGTGTTCTTTCACCATTGATGTACTTCTGTCTGTTCTCATCTCTATGCCACCATACCCTTCTCCTTTATTTGACTCTCCATTACTAATATTTCCTCAACCTCCTGTCATCGCCACGTCTTCTGAACCCACGTACCTCCTCTGCCATCGACTCCCTTTTCCCCTCCCCATGATGTAGCCCGATTCTGTGGATGTGAAGAAAGGTGCTCAGATAGTGAAATGTGCCAGTCTGCGGAGAGTTAAGCAGTGAGGCAGACTGAGCGCTGCGTCCCCGCAGGTACGGGACTGCCCCACGTTAACTCGTCTGACCTGTGGGCAAAACCATTTAATCCAGTCTCTCTGGATTAAAGGCATCTGAATGTACCCTTAATTCAATACTAATGATATGAAATGTGATGCTGGCACAGAAAAATGTCACATGAAATATTTACGGAGATGCAAATAGTACAGAAATATGAGAAAAGTATCATCTGAAAGTGATGGGAAAAAACAAGTTATTAATGCCTGACAAGTCTGTTTCATACAGAATCTGTTTGGATTTTAGATAGCTTCAGTAGTTTAGTTTTATTATTAATTTGGCTGTCATAAAGACAGATGATACTTACTTATACATCTTAGATGACACCCACAGTAGTGTTCCAGTATGTTAAAGCCTAAATATACATCGCAAACTGCAGCTGCTTCTGCAAGTGCTTTGTCACGTTTCCATCAGCATACGGAGTTATATTTGTGAACAAATAACTGATGGACACACCACGCATTTCTTATGCTTAATTGGAGTTACTCTACGTGTGATCAAGCATATTTAATAAAAAAAATTTTAAAAAAAGAACCCCAAAAACTTATCAGCTGTATGTGAAATGCTTTTTCTGCTCAGTGTCCAAACTGTGCTGTCAGACTTGGCACACAAATATAATTCCCTAAGTTTGATCCAAAGAGATCTTCAAAGCTGTAATGAATTGTATTGCGTCAGTTGTTTTTCCTCATGCATGTTGTGACAAGCTGTAAAAAGGCTGGCACAATGTGCAGTCAGCAAAATCAACAACCAAGATGGATCTTGTAAAGTGACAGCTCTCAAGGACAAAGCTGCGAGGCCAGTTGTCCAGAGAATTTGAGCCACCTCAGTGTGTCTGTATATGTGTGTGTCTGTGTGTGTGCGACTTGCCCTTTCCACGTAAAGGCCGTGACATTCCTGAGATCACTAATATTTCAAATGACTCACTGCTGCATGTTAAACCGCTTTTGCCAGCTATTTTTTTGCCTAAATGCTCCAGCAGAGCAAATGTGTGATAGTGCCTAATTGAGATAGAAAAGGGACTTATGATATATAAGAATCAGTTGAAAAATTTTTAAAATGTGGTCAGTTTGACCATCCCATATGTCAGCTGACTTTTTCCGTTGATCAAAAATACTCCCATTTGCTTTGACTCGTTCCAGCTTGCATGCCACTTGTTGTGTACAGGATTAAAACACATGCTTGACTCCAAATCACTGCATTTCTTTTCTCTCCACAGAGTTCTCCAAAGGATTCAACCCCTTCACCAAAATCACCCTACATGGACACATGACCAGCAGCAGCTGACAGAAGAAAGACCACATCTGAATAAGCAGACAAAGAGAAATGAAGACCCCCCCACACACAATGACAACCACAGCGGCTAACATGCTAACAATCAGCACGTACCAGAAGAAAAACGATACAGATCTACTTGTAGTTTTTATTACTTTTTTTTTTTTTAAAGAAACTGTGAGGGGGGGGAAATTATATACTGCTAGACTAGAAGCATGATTTCATATAAAACAGAAAAAAAAAGACAAACAAACTAACAAAAAAATAGCAACCAAAATGTGCTTCCTGTTATCTGTATCAGCATGAGTGACTGCTGCCGCATGGCCCGTCTTTAACTACAAATACTGAGGGATTACAGGGGTGGGTAAACGGGTTGGGATGGGACAGGCATGCAGTGTAGGTTTTGGTCAATCACTGGCCCAATTTTTAAACTAATGGTGAAATGTTTATCAGTCAGCTAAAGAAAAAAAGAATATGACTGAAAAACTGAGAATCACATCATGTCCAGGCAACTGGTTGTCCCTGTACACTACACAAACTAGTTTCACTCCTGTCCCAGTGCTCTCTAAGTCCAGTAAAGCTACACTTATCACCCAATGATATCAGTGTTGTACATAATATTGTATGCACTAAAATGCTCTACGTGACTGTGTGTTACGTGTGTTGTTTATGTTATATGATCCCTATGCGATGCCACTGATGCTGCTGTTTCAGGTACATACGAAATTCCTTAGTTTTTCTTGTTTGGTTCGTTCGGTCAGGACCTATATATTATTCTATATATCTTGAGATCTATGTGGGCACAAGAACATACAAAAGTGGTGTCGCTCTTCCTGTTTTAATCGTTGGATTTATGTGGTCGTTTGTTACTTTGTGCTTCTGACTTGCTCTCATCCTTTGTTTTAGACATAACAAACTGTAGAGGGGAGATGTATACAAAGTCATTTAATGAAGAGGGGGGGTTTCGTTTAGCTTTAGGAGGTGAAAAAGGCAACGATGAGAGCTATAAATGACGGATTATCTAGAAAGATTGAGCTTCTCTACCACCCCACTCTTCTGCCTTTTCTTGTCCACACTGTGCTGTATCCTTATGAGTTATGTGTTAATAAGACATCTGTCTGAGCCCTTCATTCGACCGCCAGCTCTCATCCCCTCACTTCTGCAGTCAGCCTCTCAGAGTAGATGTAGCAGTCCTGTCCTCCAGCAGGGGGAAGGATCCCAACCTTCAGCTTGCAGCTGTGTCTGTTGACCTCATCATGCTGTTTTTGACACCATCCCACGAGGTGCACTTATAGATCATCTCTCCACCACCCGAAGATGTCACTTGATGAGGTAGCCGAAACGCTGGAAATAATGTAGCACTGGTTCGACTGGGTAAGAGATGAATTTGGAGGAAGGAGTGTCGTGTCATGGGTTGAGGTTGTGTTGAGCTCTGATGTTTGTCCCTTTGGCAGTTCTTTGAAGTGTAGCAAAGGCAGTCAGTCACCAAACACTGTGATGCGAAACTGTAATACTGACCCGTAACTGTGAGCCTGGCCTGTCCCGAAGCATGTCTCGTTTCACGCTTTACTTAAGCTTCTTTTCTTTTGTTGTGATTTACTGTCTTAACTGTACTTCAGAAGAAGCAATAACTGCTCGTTGAAGATAAGGGTTGTTTGTACGTGAGTGCTTGTGTGAAAAATGAGGGAGGATGGTGGCTTGCGTTCTTCCTCAGCTTGGACTTTCAGTCTGTTACAGCTTTAGACTCTTCGTCACTCTTCTCAGAAATGATGTCAGTACATTGGTATCACATATTTTTTTCATTTTGTTTCAGTGAAAAAGAAAAACTGTTGCTACGTTGATATAACTTCATATCAGCCATCCCATCTGCAAAGCGCCCAATGTTTGACTTTGTTACTCATCTGAGAATGTTGGAGAAAGTTGTGATAATATCACACACTACAAATGGGCAATTCTTTAAATCACTTTTTTTTTAAAGTTGGTTTACCTCAATATGTGTGCCATCTCACACTACATAAATTATCTACATGCTTTTCTTTCAGATGTCATGTTAGACATTGAATTCTTCTCAATGAAAAGTATGTATGCCACAAAAATGTTGCAATAAGCACCCATCAATAAGTGTTTAGTGTGGCTCCAAAGCCAGAGATGATGAATGTAAAGTCTTGGTATACTGTGAGTCTTGTTATGAAGTAGTCTAATGTGTTGGCTCTGTATTTCAGTAGATCATAGGGTAATCACTCTGTTGTTTCAACATAATATCTGCTGTTATTTATCATACATATTACTTCATTGTCATTTAATCACAAACATACACAGTGGAAAAGGTTTTAAGAGCAAAGCCTCAAAATGGTTTAGACTTACTGACAAATATCCCTTCATCAGATATTCTATCTTTTTTATTCTCTCATTTATTAACTGCTTAGGTTAGATGTCAGTTTACATGACTCCGTAGTGTATGATTTGCACCATATAGAGGAATGCCATTTTAAGCAATATTAAATAACAGATATTTCACTGAAAAATATAGATATGAAATAAATCCTGAAATGAAGTAAATGTAAATATATAGATGAGTTAATATAGTTCAATAAATATAAAGGTAAATGTTTTTGATTTAACAAATTGAATTTTTAAAGAATATCTTCTCTTTCATTGGGGGGTGGGGGGAGTACATTTTTTTTTCATGATCCCACTTGTATTTATTTCAGGGAGGTTTTATTTTCTAATGCCGTGCTTATTTCTCATCTCTTTTTTAGTTGCACATATTTGGTAAAATGGAGGAGCAATGTCACAAACAACAGTACCAGAGACTGAACGGTACAAAAAGCAGAGTGGATTGAATCTTGCACAAACCCTATTACCAACGGTGGCTGGTGCTGCCATAGTCTGACCCAGTCAGTTATTCATACCCCTTCAAGATCCTGGAAATATATGTGGCATAAGGAAGTAAAAGTTCCTTAAACCTGATTAATTGAACTATATTATCTTATATCTATCTATATATTTATCTATACATACATTCACACACACACGCACACACATATATGTATATATATGTGGAGAGAGAGAGAGACTATATATAAAATTACCTCATTTATTAGTTTCAGGGCTTTCATATGTATTTATTTCAAAGGCATATTTATTTAAGTATCTAATAATGGTATTCTATACTTTAAGCTCATATGGTATGATTGGGTTGGTTTGTGAAGCAGCGGCCATTTATATATCCGCTGCTGATGTCAAGGTTAGTGCTACGGGGATCTGATTAAAAATAGTCAAATGTTGGCGAGCGATTTCTAGTTCAATGGAATTTCTGAAGAGGCTCTGTGGCTTCAAGATGACAAACATTTTTCCTCAACGTAGCCCAACTGTAATCTTTTCTGCCCTCTTACCAAAAATGAGACTGAGCCCATTCTAAGGCTTCCACATGGTGACAGTTTGAAGGGAGTCGTGGTCACAGCAAAGAGGTGAAAACTGGAAAGCTGAGACGATGCCATGCACCAAGTTCATGCAAAAATATTAACTCTTGCAAAAACTAGACAACACATGTATATTCCTTTAGAATGGATTGAAGAAATTATTAACGCAATAGCATATTACTCGATACTAAGGAATGCAACTGCGCACATGCACAGAAAATGTTTTTAACATAAAAGGCTATATATATATGAAATATATGGAGAAAAAAAATATATATATATTTACTTAGAATGCTATGCACCCTTACTTGTCAACTGGGATTCTACTTATGTTATGGATGTACTTTTTAGCATCATACAGCTGTAGCTACCAAGAGACTGTTGAGTTCTGGGTAATGCCTGCAACCTGGGGATAAATAGGGATCTTGTGGGTATTTTAACTTGTTTTGTTTGCTTTTTTTTATTGTCATGGAGAGTCAAACATAGATTTAAAATATACATGTAAAAGCCTTTTAATCCAATCAAAATCCGAGGACATCTATTGACAATTTACTCTGTACACCAGCTCAACATTTACAAAATTAATAAAGAAATGAAATGTCTTTGTGTATAGTGTGTCTACTTTTGGTTGAGGCACTACTTCGATGATGGAGGTCATCATCACAGATCAAGTGTTTTGCTGAACTGCAGCAGTTCTGTAACTGTACTTACTCATCATGCAAGTTACAAAAAAAAAGAAGAAAAATCATAATATTCAAACATGATCACCTCCAGCAGAGCAACTCTTTGAAACTGTCAGAGTAATGTACCTATGAAAGGATAAATGACTGCACCACTGGTTTAACCACATAGATGTTACGTAACCTGTCAGTTTTTAGAAAATAAAAATGTACTAAAAGATAATACATTTCTTTAAAAAAAACTGAAGAAAAAAACACTTAAAAAAGAATGAAGGGATTTACACACTGCCTCGCATCAAACTGTAATTGGAATTTTTTAATCAACATAAGATCATTTTTAGTTATTTTGTTTAACTGCCAACTTGTCAGTAACATGACAGTGGGGGGAGTCCAACAACCGAAGAATACAATTGCAAAGAATTTGGGGGATTTCACCATCTACGATAACGGAAAATAATTTGTAAATGGACTGAGGGAAAGTGGCCTGGCCAATCAAAATCTGTTTTAATATTATTATCATTATCAGGCTGAGCAACTTGTTTTATGTCAAGCAAAAACAGGGAAACTGTTGAGTGATTGTTGTCAAAAGAAGAGAAGATGCTAGACTGTAGTCAACTTGAAAATGAATCCAACCACAAGAATTTCTCTCATTAAAAACTCATTTTTTGTTTCATATTTATTGCACGAGCATCGTTTGCCAGTAGAGGGCAGGGTAAGTTCACTTTGCTCATCTTCCCCTGCAGCCTGCCTGCCTGTCTGTCTGTCTGAGTGTTGTTTTGTGTGCATGTGGAAGCAGAGGAACGTGTGCCGAGGTTTCACATTTTGTGTGTGAGAGCGCGTGTGGTAAAAGTGAACAATTTATATCGCACTTTGCATAATTTGCACTCATGAAAACGAGGTATTTATTTTTATTTATAAGAAAGCAACCATTCTGTGGAGTCTGACAACTATTTGTTCTTTCAAACCAAGACCTCCGGCTTGTTTATTGTGATTTAGTTAGCTGGTTTTAGTTGATTATAGTTCAGACACGATGTCCGCTGACTGTCAGAAGACAACAGCCAAGGCTATCCCCTCAACCAAGAGAGTGATCATCAACGACGCGAATCAGATGCCCCACAGCTACTCATCTACCCCTGGGGGCACCCTGTTTAGCACCACACCGGGCGGTACGTACTGTCAGCCACATCCGAGGAGCTTTTCCCATGCATACAACTACATGGGACACTTATTTATTAAAGAGCGGCTCTGTCTTTGTGTGCAGGCTAACTCCATGAGCTCGGCTGCGGTCAGCTGGTAGCTCGGTTTAAGCTAACTGCTAACGCTAGCTAGGAAGTCAACAACCGAAATGAGGGGAAACAAAAAGAAAAGCGGTTTCTCAGCAATTTCAGTGAACTCGTCCTTTTAGAGGGGGTTGTTTCAATCAGCCACTACTGTTTTATGATTAAATGAGGTGTTAGCTGCGGGTGACATCAGCTCATACTGGCTGTCTATCACACGTTGCTGCAGATTTTCTGCAAACCTGTGTTGCCTGGGTCAAAGTCACATGATCAAATTCCACTGCTGTGTGCTCAGAAGCAGCAGTTTAGACGGCACCCCTGGCCTGATGTGCGCAAGGTGTTGTGGCTTGCAGGAAGCATCTGTAAACTCCATTAGAGGTCGCTGTGTAGTGTTTTAACCGAGGACCCAAGTTCTTAAGATTAAGTTTAAAGACAGCCTTGAAAAGCTTTAATCATTCCATACATCTGTTTACTGATGTGAGCTCTTTTAAAGGCAAAGAACGCAGAGGTTGTAAAGTTGTACAGTCAAAGAAAACCCTGCTTACTAAATTTCTTAAAACTATTATCAGGAAAACTTTTTGTATTGTCCTTTCTGATACCACCCATGAGGCAGATTATTGATGGCAGAGGCTTAGAAAAGAAATAAAACTACAAATGCACATCGTACGATGTCCCTAAAATATTTACAATATTGCGTAATGCTGAGCTTGGCCATAGTCTCCTTGGCACTCCCAGACTGTTTCTCCTGAAAACTTTCCTTAACCTCATGACGTTTTGCAACAAAGGAAAGGAAAAGTTCTCAAGAAAAGATTATACGAGGTAATTTTTTTTTTACTGTTCAACCACACCCACAGTCTCTCCAGTGAGTTAAAGGTGTCTCAGACCAGACCAGGTGAGGTAAGATGAAGGGAGATGAAGTCCACGAGAGGAGTAGAACGTGTCGGGTGAGCGGGGTTAACAGCTGACTCTCACCCAACAGAGCTCAGTTAGGAGTCCTGTCAGTTTTGATCTATTTTAAGAGAGTGGGATGTGCATGCAAATGCCCACGCCGCCTGGTGGGCGAAGCTTAGGACAAAGATGGCAGAATTCTCCCTATCTCAGCTTTCATCAGTCTCAAACTGTTTCAACTGAGCGTCTCAGTGTTTCCCAACCCTTGCATGTTTTCCATGCTTCCCTGCTCCAGCACACCTGATTCAAATAATTGGGTCAGGTCTTTAAGCTTTGCAGAAGGCTGAGGACGACCCTTTCATTTGAATCAGGTGTGCTGGAGAAGGGAAACATGGAAAACATGCAGGGCAGTGTGCCTTGAAGACTAGGGTTTGGAAACACCGGTCTATATAAGGCTTTCAGATCAAGAGGGGGGGTGGGGACAAAACTTAGTTTTGGGAGGTTTTTTTTCGTCTCAAGTGATACATCTGTGGATGTGAGTTATTATAGAAATTAACGTTCACATATAATCACTGCTGTGTGCTCATTTGTGCTGATTTATAGTAAAACTGAATTGAAACGTTAAGGGTGAAAACTTTGTTGAATACGTCATAAATTGAAACATCCTGTACAGCGCAATGACTACACAGCACATGTTGGCTTATTAATGAAAGCACGCACCATTCCTGCTTAAACTAGCTAGTTTCTTTCGTGCGACCACATTTCAGTCGACAACTGAACTTAAAGTAGAAGACATTTGACAATTCAAGGAGTGCCGGTGGTTCATTTAGAAAGTTCTGAGAAATCCAAAGATTATCAAGGATTCTGCGAGGATTTATAAAAAAAAAAAGATTACATCAGCACGCCCAAAATCTGTCAAAAGAGGTATTGTGGCGGATGAAGAGTAACTGGGAGACTTGTCCAGTATAAATGGAATGATTACGACATATTATGGGGACCGATGGTGCTAATCATCTAATGCAAGTGTGATCTCTGTGTCTGTCTGATTCCGTTGCCTTTTCTGATGGTCGTCCTCCTCTTCAAACTGAAAGGTACCAGGATCATTTACGACAGAAAGTTCCTGCTGGAGTGTCGCAGCTCTCCGCTGGCCAGGACTCCTCCTCGAGGCCTTCCCAGCATTCCAGGGGTGACCAGCCCTCCCTCCAAAGAGCCCAACGGGAAGACCCTTAACGGAGAACCGCTGAACAACAACACCATCGCTGCTCCTGACAGCAGCAGTGCTGGTATTTTCACACCTCAAACAATCATCTAACACACTCCACCTCTAAAAAATTGCACCTCGAATTAGAAGCTCCTCATCCGATCTGCATGGATCAACCTTTGTCATTCGATGATTAAACAGTTTTTTACGTTGCAACCATGTTATTCAAGGAATAATGTTTCTGTATCTGGCTTTTCTAGGTGATGATGCTCAGTTTGAGATGGACATCTAGGCGGAGCTGAACAAACATTAAGATGCTATGAAGAGAAGCTCAGGAGTACTTCTTATGTTCCATCATAATTTCTTTGAAGGCGAAGTTTCTCCTTCAGCATTTAGTTCTTTCAAAGTCTAATTTGGTTGTTTTTTTTTCCCAGAACAAAAGCTGGGACTTTTTGGCAGAAGGCTCAAACCTTATTATTTACATGTGACAAAGTGTGCCTTCCTGTAGTGGCTGTAAGTTTGAAATCTATGCTGAGAAGTACTTAACACCAAGAAATGCCTCACCAACCAGCAATGAGAGAAATAAAAGGAAATGAAGACCTTATTCTCTGAATTGACAACCATTCCAGAAGGATTTGTCCCTTGTTTTATTTTGTGCCACCTCTCTTCAGATCCTGCCTTCAAATGGTCCATCATGCTCTTAAAGAGAAGTGCTCCACCTTCAGGTGGTTACACAAAGAATGTGAGGCCGAATTTTTTGATGACATTTTGAAACAATTTTCACACGGTTTGTAGGGTGACATAGTTCAATAAAGCAAACACCATTAAAACTAACTGTGTTGTCACTTTTGTCTTGAAATTGTCCTTTCTCATAAGAGATGCTCTTCATGTTAACAACTGTTTCGATTCCCAGCGGAAAACCGATAAACATTTCAGAGAGATAAATCTTTCACGACTGGCTTTGCAGGCTGTAACACCTCCTGTGTCCTCTGATTCAGCTCGAGTCATATCAGAGGAATTCCACAGGGAGCTCACTGGCGGCTGATAACCTCAGTTAGTGGACTGTATAAAGAGGGGTCAATATACAACTGCACATGGCCTGGGAGAAACCACCCTCTTCCATTTAAGATTTCCTCAAGTGGAATTGCTGTTGATCCACTGTGTTTTAATCTTTCTAACATCTTTGAATAAGCTTATCAAGCTTTTGAGGCCCTTTTGACAATTCTGTAGAATTAATGTGTGAAAAATGAATGATGCGAGTAGTTTATCTTGTGCAAGATGTTTTTATATAACAGAAAAAGAGCTACTTGCAGAGAGCCTTGAATGATTGCAAAGGCATGTTGAATAAACCCGTTAAATGAGCAATACTCTGCAGGTAACCCTGTTAGAGTGAAAGAGTGCATTTGGTCGGGATTGGTGTGATGTGTGAGAATCGTCACAGGATTTATAGGTGACAGTGAGCTCATATTATCATCCATTTGTACCACCAGAGTCAAGGTGCCACCTTGATTTCATTACCAGTAAATATCAGTCACTGAAAGGTGGTCATGATAAAACTCGGAAGCACAAACGGAGGATTCCAGTAGTGTAAAAAAAAAAAGACACAGGGCATCAAAGTTAGCAAACAAAAATTTGAGGAGGAAATAAGGGCTGCAAGAACAAAACCCTGAAAGCTCATCAAGAGCTCGGTCTGGTCTGGTCTGGTTTAACCAGGCTGTGTGGATTGGACGGTTTCAGCTGAGCAATTCCAGTTCACCTCGTCTTTCCTCCACAGTAGCATCACCCTTCAGGTTCTGAGTCTTTCCATTCCCTCACATTGCTCTGTTTGTTTGTGTCACCTCTGCTTCCTGGGACTCCACCCCCCCACCCCAAGATAAACAAGTACTACTGCGTTTTTTCTCTCCCATTGATCCAGTGTGGTTTTTGTTGCTGCACCCTGCCTGCCTGTTGATCACAATCCACAAAAGAAGCCTGGCAAAGGAGGACATCTAATGATGTGATGATGTGTGTACTGCAATGAGCCCAAGATGTGGATTGGTGAGGTGAGAAAGGTAAATACACTAAAATGTTAGTAGGTCAGCAGTTAGTGAGGACAAGTGGAATTTAGATGTAGATGAGTATCTATGAGGGGTGAAGAGTTTTGTTCACAGAAAAGCACATGTATGCCAGAGAGTTGATATAAGTGCTTATAATGAAATGGAAGTCTTAACTGATAAGATGAACTGCCAACAGTGTTGGTGGCCGTGAAGTTTGAGCAAATGAACACCTTTTGGTTTAGGCTGAAACTTAAATGCTTGTTTATTCAAAGCACTTGATTTTTATACCCCGAATCATCATTCTGTCAGATGCCTCTCTGTAAATATTTGTTTTTAAGCTTCTCAAATTTTATCAGAAGACCAATGAAATTCAGAAAAACCAATGTCTCGGCTCAAGAGCTGTTTATTAACGAAACAAAATAATAAAAATAATAGGAAATAATAATAGAAAAAAAACATAAAACACAAAACTTAGGTCAAAATAAAACATTTTAATATATTTTTCATCATTTATATACAAAAATATACATTGTATTGTATAAATAGGTAAAACATAACATTTGAATAATTGCAACAGACATGGAGTACATCACCCAGTGTGGATGATAAAGTGTTATATTCAGTTCCCCTTAAAATTTGCTTTTCAGTAGAAGGCCATGACTATTAAACCCTTATTATGATATTTTATTATTTAGATTTACATACAGACAGTGACAACACAAAGGGGAATGGGGGCTTCAGTGGCAGCCACACTCCTCAACGATCATTTCCTCATGATGCCGCAGGGTCAAGTCATCGTTCTCGTAGTACAACATGGACAGTGGGCTGAGGCGCACTGGCACGCAGGAGGGGCAAGACACCCTGTCCGGATGGTGGTGTCGCAAAAGGCTCTGAAGGGAATAAGAAGGATTCACATGAATGGATCAGGAACTGTACAAAACTTTGAATATTATTAAAGATGCCGGAGCAAATAAAGGCAATAACTCAATCTGTCATCTTACCTGCATGTATGCATGGTTGGTTGGAAGGAAGGAGTCATCCAGTGGTATAGGGCACTCTCCCTCACAGCGATAGGCGTTGTAGCGCTTTGGATGCACGATCCACTCATCCCAGCCGATGTGGTCAAAGTCCACCCACATGTCTACCCTTCGACATAGCGGCCTTTGGAATGGTTCCACTACTGGTGGCACAGTAGGTAGAACTCCATCAGTAACTCGCATCCTCTCCATTCGGTTCCTTTTGTGGCGGCGACTTTGACTGTCACTGCTGACTCTGTCCATTGTCACATACTTGGAGTTCTCCACAGTATGCATGAGACTGTATGCTGCATGGTCTTCCTGGGTCAGGTAATGTTTGGAGAAGATGACCATCATGACGCGGTTTGTGGTTGGATGGTGTATCTTTCTTTGCTTTGTTTCAAAATGGTTTAAAAGGGACTTGTCACTTGTCTGCCGTTCATCCCCAGCTCCGCTTCCCTGGTCTGTCTGAAGCTCTCCTGAGGCCTCGTGGTTCATCACTTCATTTCCCTGATACAGCCAGTATTGCAAAAGAGCAGACACATTGAATACCTTCCAGGAGGACTTTGTGTTGCTCGCTGTGGTGCCAAAACTCCCCAAGAAAACATCCTCCTTCTGGCACAACGTGCTGCCTAGGTCACAGCTCTGCTTCTGGGAGTGATATAAATCCACTACGGCATGCTTTGAGGCAGAGAAAGCAGGTAGTCTGATCTGAAGTTCTGCCAGCTGGACAAGCTCACTAGTAGAGATGGATGACAAGTCAAATGTGACCATCCATCGGTCCCCCACTTGATGGCAACCTAAAAATGAGACATGAGAGTGAGAAGTCAAAGCCTGACACGGCAGTCTACACGAATGTGGGAAAACCAGACCACTGGACAAATGTCAAAACACTGGAGTGAGAGGGTGAACAGGACAGGATGTGTATTGGACCCCCCTGTGCAAGGCCGTCTCACGGCCAATATACAACCACCCCACATAAAACAGAGCAAACCTTTAAAGTTGAATAAGCATTTTGACACTTGCTGGGTTGTAAAAAGAGTGGGTCTGATAACACAGATAATGCTCCAACCCAAGAGCTGCCGGAGGACAGAAGACAAAGCGGGACAGTCCGTACATAGCAGCGCCGCATGTAAAAAGCATAATATAAATGTTTACTCACCTTTTGCCATCAGACTTAGGACGGAATCAAAGTTGTGCACTGATGGGTCATCACTCTGTGTTGTAATGGTGCTGACAGCTAGCGAAGACAAGGAATCGGAGGTCTTGAATGAGCGGTACAGCTGCATCATGTACTGAGGGTATCTACTGCGATGATTAGTTGACAGATTTCTGTGTGCCAAACTGCTCTCCCGGTGTGCGTGATATCTGCGGGTCCGAGCAGAGAAAACGGCTCCAAAAGAACAGAGGGACAGTGTACAGAGAACAGCGGAGAGGACTCTGGCTTCCATTTTAACTAACACTCACAAAGATCTCCGTCCTGCCTTCCTCCAGCTGCTCTCAGGCTGAAATGATGTTGTGTGGAGACCCAGCTCCAGACAGGCCTTTTATAGTGAACAGCTGCCCTTTGATGACCCCTGACCACACCAGACATCTTAACAGTCCCTCTGATCATCAGAGCACATCAGAGGGCCAGAAACTAGAGAATTTTTAGCCAAGGTCATTGTCCTGTCAAACTAACTCCCCTTTAATATTCAATCCTTTTGAAATGTAAAAATCCATTAAAATAATTAACACTTTAATACTTTCACAGCCATTGGCACCTTTTTATTTCCAAACACAAATACAACCACTGTGTTACAGGTGCTGTAAAGTGATCACAATAAATGGACAAGCCATCGGGAAATTTTAAAAACAGATTTTTTATTGACCAACAAGATGCCTTGTTGATACAGAAAACACACAAAACTGTCAGCAAACCTCATTTTCAGTTCTTCATAGTACATATTTAGCTTACAGAAGGTTTAAACCACCTGACTCATCTGCACTCAAGTCACTCAGATATATAAATAGTTCTGCAAATCTTTAAAAAATTAGTAACTTAACAGAATAACAGTGTTGAAAAATAAAAAGCTAAACTAAACTTAACTCCTGTAACATGGTCCTGTAGATTGTAGCTTCTGAAAAAAAATACGTCTATTTCTTATACATTTGCTTCACTTTCTTTGAGAGGCTCAGACGTATTTAAATGTCCTTGTTTTCCTGCCGTTGATGGCTGCTGATGACCATCATCTCATAGAGCATTAAAGAAGCTCTTCACCTGTGTGTGAAAAGGTACTTTAGGATCACAGTGAACCAGAACAAAGAACACCGCATTGCATTGCAAACATGTGCCAGTGTATCAGATCACAGACATTAGAACAGGGCCCCCATGTGGCTCGCTATGGTAATAGCAGCCATGAACTCAACAAGCCTCTGAGTCAGACGGACATACCTGTGTAACAAACTGCTCCCGCACCTCTGGATCCGTCAGGAACTCCACACTGGCATCAAGTTGTAAGACAGGTATGTTTTTCAACTTCTCAAAATGTATCCTGGGAAGAGAGAGGGGCCAAATTGTATCAGATTTGCTATGAGATTAAAAACCTAGAAGACCACACACTGCTGACCGTCATCTGTTCACAGCCAGCAGCAGACAGCTGCAAGGGAAGCTATTTCCAATGATGATGGACAAATCTGAGAGGAGTGCCACAAATTTCAGTTCATATGATTCATTTGAACAAATCATAAACATGCCAGCATTTAATGTAATTTCCTCTAACAGTGCATCAAGCCTTATGTGTAAAGAGGACGAAAAATGCAGGCGTGTGAACTTATTCTCACTCACTCAGTGCTTTTCTCCACCAGCCACCTCTCATGCTGAACATGCAGCTTGTCCAGATAGTCCAGTTGCACTTCCCTCTCTTCTGACCGCCCCCGACGCTTCAGACGCTCCATACACTTCTGAGAGGCACGCAAAATTGTTAGTGACACACCTGCAGTGGGTTGAGAATTGTACTGGGAGATGCACAACGTATTTTAGGGTCCCACCTCGGGTGAGGCTCTGAGGTAAATGATGCCCTCCAGCTCCACCTGGTGTCCAAACTGCTCCACCAGAAGGGAATGCCAGTCCTGGTAGACCGCCCACTCTGTAGCGTTGATGCAGCCCAGCTCAAACATGTTCAAAGCAAAGATGTATCTGGAAGAAACAGATTCAAGTTAAGTTTAGTGGAAGCAAACTGAAGTTCAATCAGTATGTTTCACATTAATTTGATCTACTACACTACTTAATACAAGAAGAACAAATAATAAGAAAATTATTTCAGTCATAGACTAAATTTGTGGATAGTGGATTAAGTCTATGGCTGCTGATTTTGGTGAAATAGACATAAAAAGCATGAATAATGGCTTAAAGCATGCAGAACTAAAGTGAACTCGCCTTAACATGATCCCACGTCAGCCTAAAGTCACTCACCGGTCACTGTAGACTGAGCGCTCGTACACCTGGACAGATGCTCCCTCAGAGTTGAGCAGGCGAGCTGGAGGAGGCTGCAGCTGTGTTCTGAGGCGGCTCATACAGGAATATGTCTGGAACGTGTACGACCAGCGCTGAGGGTCCTGGTACATCATCTGCAGCAGGTTGCTGGCAGTGGACTGGGGGGGTACATCTGGATTCTGTCAGGAACATGAGCAGGGAGGTTACTACCTTATCTTTTAATATAACATCTTGCTCAGCAAAACACATGATTTTGTTACGAACAGCTGAAGACTGGGTTCACCTTTGAGGTACCACTCTCAATGTTCTGCCACTTACTGACAGGCTCTGCTGCCACTTCCCAGTTTGGACTGGCAGACTGCAGGAGTTTTGCAAAGGTAGATTTTCCAACAGCTGTAATACACAGCAAATAGTACAGATGATCACGGCAAACACTCACAGATCAGCACGAGTTTCTTCCACATGTGAAATATGATAACTGATCTTACCGATGTTTCCCTCGATAGAAACCCTCTTCACTGGAGATGGTGCATTCGTGGCTGAACTTGACAGGCACCGTGTGCAAGAAAAAGCAGGATTTCCCCCCTCTTTTGGCATAGCTATGAGGAAGGTTGTTGTCTGTGGAGTGACGGTGTTTCCAGGTCGCGTGAAGCTGTAAGATGTCCCCCTCTGTGTGCACGTAAACCTCCTGATTTGTGTAAGACCTGTTCGTTGTTTCAGTGACGCAGAAAAACAGCTGAACAGAGCGAGTGGATGGAGCGCAGGCATTATGAAAGTCTTTAATGAGCAATCACAAAAGTTGCATTGGATTTATCCACTTGTCACTCGCTGCTCTCCAGTGTTATTGAGCTGTTACGACATTACACATCACAACGAGTTGAGTTCGTGTAAGCTAGCTCACCCACTTCATGAGGTTACGTGTGAATGATCGTTTCGAGACTAAAATGCAGCATTTTCTATATTTACACAAATTCTTTATATTGGTTTAATTTATTATACGACGCCAACATTGTCGTGTTGTGTATACAGGCTGATTGAAAGCACGAATACAGGTCAAATAATGCAACAAGCACACTCAACAGACGCAATAACCGTAGCTTTAGCAACAGGAAGCACTTCCGGTTCACGTCCTGCATTTTCGTAATAAAAGCCATGTATTACATTTTTACAAGTCAGTTTAAAAAACAGAGTGGCAGACGACACTTGTGTGAGCTTATAAACTTAGTTTAAAGTGACTTAGTGTAAATATATGAATACATGTGTATGTGTGAGTATAAATGCAGCACAATTAGAGAATTGAGAGTTTGCTTGGACAGCCGGAAGTAGTTGGCTCCGCCCACTGGTTAGCCACATAAATTAAAGGTCACCCAGGCCGGGGGGTTCAAATCTTTCACATCTTCTTCTTCTTTTTTTTTAATTGTAGGCCTGTATTACGTTGATATGCCACACAGACTAACCTTATCTTTGATTAATAAAAAGTACTTTTTAATGTTTTTTCAAATAAATTCACCTTGATGTTGTATGGGGATGAGATAAGATGAAAAAAGTGGTCCAATTTTCAACTACCTTCATCCAACCTTCAAAACTAAATAATTGCATAAAACAAATTTAAAACAACCGAAGAAAAAAATGCTAAAGGCCTCAGCTGCTTGGACAAAAGTGGAAATGTGGGACTACTGCACAAAATGTCATGAAAACGTCTCTATTTTCCCCTCAACTCTTTAGCTTAGGAAGACACTCAGTGTTTCACTAATAAAATGACAGTATAATAAAAAACTATCTCTCGCAATCTCGTGTTATTGTTTCATAAGAGTATCATTTATCAGTCATATTCCACAACAAAGGTGCTTTACAAACATGAGAGAAAGTCTAACTGAACTCAGTTGACATTGTTTTGAATAGCCATCTTGGAAATCTAATCCAATCATTATGTCAGCTGTCACTTACATTTGGTCTGTAACAAAAACTACAAACCCATTTAAATTCTTACTTTAAAAAGTCAACACAACTTTAGAGAAAATTGTTAAAAGACCATGACAAAGATTTCTGACAAATTTTAATAAAAATTTCACAATGATCTAAAAAAAAAAAAAAGAATCCATCCTAAAAAACATGGAATAATTTACATAAAGTACATCAGAGTAAGAATATTCAGAAATCAGTGGGTTTATATAGTTCTAAATTACACTTTTATTAAAGCCTCATACCCACACAGGGAAGCCCGTAATAGATGATTGCAACAGACAATTTGAGCACAATCACTGGTTAAAACAACAAAGGTTAGAAAAAAAACAACTTAAGATTGAAGTCCTCGGAAGTCACATCAATCACTTTTGCATCATCAGTAGATCGTGTTTTTTATGGTAATCTTTTGGGCCCCCTCAATCTTGAAATCATTGACACCTGTGGAAGCAAACCATTTTGTTGTGTCAACCAAAAGGAAATTAAAGCACGTTTTATTAGTTACACTGCAATAAATGTGCACAGCTCACCCTGAGTGAGGGCAGTGTCATCGGAGGCGAGGTGCCAGTATCTGCGGTCGCTCTGTCTGGCCTGCTCTCCATTCACTGCACTTAAGAAAGGTCCCCAAAGGCTGGACTCCTTCTCAAACCTGCCAAACAGCATCCAAGGTTACTCACTGCAGCTGATCAAGTGGACGCTGAAATACATTGTGCTCATTAGATGAACTCACGTGAAGCCAACATTTTTCTCCTTGAGCAGTTCGAGGGCTTCCAACAGGGAGCTGCCCTTTGGCACGTCCACAGAGTAAAGTACTGTTGCTCCGCTGGACGTCACCACTTCCACCATCACTTTCACTTTGGTCTCCCTTGGTAAAACCACCACAGGATCAGTTGGCTCCAGCACCAGAGTGTCTGCAGGAGAGTAAACAAAGCAGTGACAATACAGGACAAACGTAAATCCCAGACACCAAAGAGAACAGAAATCCTGCTGCACATACCATCCTCGTTGAGGCACTCCTTGCTTTTAACCGACAAGTAGGATTTCATGTGGAGAGCGGGCAGCATCTGAGAATTGGCCATGGGGTTGCGGTAGATGTTGCTTCTGAAAGCTGTCCTCATGGCCTCCATGGAGGCGGCATACTCTGCAACCTCACTGCCCATTGCTACTAAGGCCTTCACAATATCAAATACGTGGTTCAAGCTACAAAAACTTTGTTTTTTATGTGGATATAGACACAAGTTGGGGGTGGAGGCAAATAACTCCTTACCTGAACTGCAAGACCTGTGCTAAACTCATTGCCAATGTGACCATCGATCCTACGAGAAGCCAGAAGTTTCTGCTTGATCTTGCTGAGAGCTGTGTCAAGTTCAGCTGCGCTGTTCACATATGAACCGGAGTCCTTCACGCACTGCAATGCCATTCCAGCCATGGCGTAGGTGTCTAGGGAGAGAAGTAGAAATAATGTAATAGTCTGATACAACCACCATTAAGCTAGCGACTAAGATATTGATAGCACCCCCATAGCACTATAATAGTCACAGCATATTGGGAAGCTTTTGAAAAAGGATCAATAAGAAAAAGGTGGTTGCAGAACAGAAGCTGAGGTCGACTATACAGAGTTGGCTAGCAATATTTTTAAGTAATTATATATAAATAATACATCTGTAAGAATGTTTATTGACAGTTTATATTTATTGATCATAACGGAAATGCACCCTGTCCCGTGTGTTTTGTGTACACCACTTGTTCAACATTTCGAGGCAGGTTTTACTCACCGACACTCTCGGCGTCTCCATGTTGGAAGTGCTCATGTTCTACTGCTTTAATGAGCTTGTGGCTGACATGGTTGTTGACCCTGATGCCGCTCACGCAAAGAGCAAGCACGCCCAGACTGTACTGGTAATAGTTGGTCAAAGGGCGGTGGCTGACTGCGTGAAGCAGAGAAAAAGGAAAAATAACCAAAATGTATCAAAACGGGACTTCAGTAATGTTTGAGAAAACTGGAGGTATCTAAACTTCTTCTTTGCCGTCGGGACTTTTATCCCAGTTTGAATAAGTTAATACTTGCCGTGTTCTTGGAAACTTCAAAATAAATCATACATTTTTATCCTGTTAAATTTATTTATTTATATATTTATTATTATTTTTCCCAAAAACAAATCAGCCTAAGTTGTTTGAAACTAGACTTCCATCCTGGGAAAAAATAAAATAAATAGACAGTAGTAAACTCTGAACTCATGCTGCAGTACAATGAAAGCAGGATTCTACAAAGTTTTTATGACAACTGAAAGGTCAAAGGAAATCTTACAGGCAATGTGCTCTTTCTCTTGTTCCATCTGCTTCTTCAGGTGGGTCAGCAGCGTCTCACTCTTGTCGTTGACCGTGAAGGTGATGGTGTTGAGGTCATAGCAGGAGGACTTCAAAGCCAGACCGTACAGCGCCAGAACTCCAGTCACCGGCTGGCTGTTCGTGAGTGAGCTGAGAGACACGAGAGTATAAAGGTGAAGCAAGGACATCATGGACCAAGATACATTCATGGGACATTTGCAATTTATACAAGAAAACAGAAATAATCACAGAACTATGCACCTATTTGCAGGCAGAACAATACCTTTGAATGTAAGTGTGTAAATCATTTTTCAGTCTATTGAGGTGTTCACCCTCCTTGGCGAGATTGTGGTAATTAGAAAGGCGTAGCGCCAAGTGGACACTGGGATTGGGAAGCCCTTCCTGACTTTCCAGAGAGCGAAGGAGATCTTTGTTGATTGACAGGAGCAGCTCACGGTTGATTGCTTCGGTACCTGGATTCAAAGTGTTATCAAAGATAAAAAATAAAGATCATTTGACTGAAATAGGAAAAGTTTGACAAGATTTAACTCTCAGCTCTGTCGATGACATCAACAAGAACATTCAAAGCATTGCAAGATGTCAAAAGCTGCATCAGCAGTTGTGATAAAGCCCATTCTGACTAAATTACACAATCTTCATGTTTGTGTTAAATTTTCATCCTCAGCATTTAAGACTGAGAAACTCTTAGTTCTTGTAGTTTGTGTTAACTCTATGACAGCTGTACACTTTTTGTCACAGAGCAAATAAAATGCAAGCCCTCCAAAGGTAATTGCAAAATCTGTGAAAGTCCAAATTGGTGAGTCAGTATATTTACCAACTGAGTTGCATCACAATTCTTTCAGACTTTTTTTTCAGACTGATTTTTAGTTTTGCTGATTGGTTAAGTTTATATGTCTTTTTAAAAGGTACTTACCATATGGTCTGCTGGAGGCTAAAGCCAACAGGCCAGTAATTATGATCAAAGACAGCATTCTGGATGTACTGGTAAACAAAATGAGCATCGAGGTGCCTAAAATGTTAAAAATAACAACACTTATATAAACTTGACAGATCAAAGAGGACAGGTACACAGAAACGAGACAATAAATCTGAGATAATCGCTTACTATAGGCGTAGATAATGCGGTAACTGTAAATATTAAAAGATCATCAATATAAATGTCACCTTCAACGGCAGCTCATTACCTCGTCGGTGTCCAGCGGGAAGAATAAGAGCTGAGTGAGGAAACGAGCAGAGACAACAGATAGCAGTATTCCAGAGTCACATGACTGGTCATTTGAGATGACAAAACGGTGAGAAGCTGAGGGGTGCCTTTAAACACCAGCTGAGTCTCTGAACATAAACAGGAAGTTTAAAAAAAAGTTTGGCGTGACCTTATCGGGATTGGTCAGAGTTAGAGTAAGCGTGTCAAAGTACAGCCAATCAGAGGCACAAGAGGGCGGGTCGTGTTGCTACCTTTCTGCAAAACTCAATTCGCGCGTCAAAACTAAATTCAAAACTAAACTGCGACATAAAACTGGCACTTTAAGATAATAACAACAGTTAATGTCAATCCACCCACTTCATCTTTTGGTGATAATTTAGACTCTGAATATAAACGAGTGCTTGAACATCAACGATCATTTTTAAGACAGCGTTTGTTTGACTGCATTACCCACAATCCACTCGTATTATTGAACGTAGCGTAGGCACTTTCTCGAACGTTACTGACTTCTAGCGCGACTCCGTTTTTTGACAATAGCTAGCCAGCTGTGCTCTGACCCAGCCTACTTTTCTAGTAGTTCACCCCACAGAGAGAGAAAGTCTGGGTGCTATTTCTGCTCGACGGTGACGGTATTGTTGCATTAGGTTAGTGAGGCTTGAGTTTGCAGAACCCCTTTTTACGTGCCAATGGGTGAGTTAAAAAGGAAACACTGACTTGTGTCGAGGCGTACTAGCAAAACATCTAACTCAACAACAAACAGCAAGGGGCAGTGCAGTTGCACAGGTCGGTCTTTAACGCTCGATGGTTTTTTTTTGCTTGATTCGTGCAAAGATATTGTTCACTGCAGGCATGAAGGTGTCATTGTGCATTGCCACATAATATAGCTAGTTTTATCCAAACTATTATGCTAACGGCAAAAAGCAACAATGACGCCGTGGCTTGATAGATAACAACCAGCAGGCAGGGACCGTGTACACTAAGATGTCCGTCATATTTGTAGCTCAAAATACCTTTATCAGCTTAACTGATTGGTATCAATCTGATCTTCCAGATCAGCCCCGTTATAGTTCTCTGCCCGCACACCTCTTTACAACGACTGGATCATCATGCACCACCCTGCCACCTCGAGCGGTGAAGTGGGGTTTCTGCCCGCCATGTATTCATTTTCAGGCCCCATAAGCGTGCCTGAATTTGACTTCGGACCTCAGAGTACATCTGACCACCTACAGAGAGCAACAAAGTCCAACAAGTATGTAATTGATGGTGATGATTTTAAGGATGTAAATGAACTCCGTTCATCAGAAATAAATAGGCAGTTCTGTCCAAATCTGTCTATTTTTTTATCCTCAGCAGTTGGGAGACAAGATGCCACAGAAAGCACAAGAGGAGAGTTGATGATGAGTGAGTGATTCACAGTAAGACATTAGATTTTGCCTGGTGTATCCTCACAGGATTGTTGCAATGATTACATTAATGTTTCATCAGGGCATGCAGTGCCAAAAAGAGGAGGTTAATGTCTGAGGCTGAAGTGGACATTTCAGAGACCTCCAGTACTGGACATGACTGGCCTAAAGGAGACAGCAGTCCTGCTGTGTCAGCACAACAAGAAGTCCTTGCTCCTCCACAGCCCTTCTCGGTACCTCCAAGCTTTACTGTGCCACAGCCCTCCTCTGCCTTGTCCCAACCTGAGACTGAGAGCTCCTGCATGGAGATAGAGGCAGCTCAGAGGAAACTGCAGGAGATCGAAGACAGGTATGCAGACACTGTCTTACTACGTGTGAGATTAGACTTTGGATTATGTTATAAATTGGCTTCATTTTTAAACTTTATGTATTCATATTGTGTAGTTCACTAGATAATCTGTGTTCCTAGTGTGTACGTTACACTCTGCTCATACAACGCGAATGTATGTCCAACACTTTAAGATGATGTAGCGGGATAAAATAACTGGGTCAGATAAAGCGTCTCTTAGGACAGATAGGTCTGGTGCAGTAGATGCACACCTGAAACAACACACACACACACACATCGCTTGTCACATCCAAAGAACATGACGAAGACGGTGGATGGCCTGCTCACATCATTACTTAGATTACAATTACAACAATTACTTAGACCTACAACTAGCCATCCTGTACCCTCTTGTTTTCTGTTAAGACAAACGAGAAAGGAAAAAAATGCTAGGTAGAACATCCCAGGCTTTATAGATATTTCGTGTTTAGGGGGTACACATGTGGCATCATTAGAGTGATCAGCCCAAACATGTAATATCTGCCTAAGTGGTCAGCTGTTGTTGGTTTAGTGAGATGTGAGGCGTAAAAATTTCAAAGCACAAAAGGAAAGAACACGACAAAATTGATTTAATTTTTAAACCGTTTTCCTCCCCGTTTTCTCGTACATGCTCAGGATGGTGGATTGGATGGGGGAGAAGTTTTGCTGTGATCTTGGCAACTTTTCTTAAATTGCAATGAATATTTTTCCTTAATTTGGATTTGAATGAATCATATTTGAAAGCATTTTAATTGGATTGCAGTGAATTGAAATACAATTGACTGTGTGCCTTGAGTCAACATTTGTTGTGATTTGGTACTGTATGAATAAAACTGAATTGAGCTGAATTATGAAGGATGATTAGGATGATGAGAGAAAAAATTGCTCTAAATTGCTCAGAATAGCTGGTGTACTACTGTATTTGGGCAGGGAAATCCTGTTTTAGAATATACAGAAGTATGGCCTTTTGGTTGAATATCTAGAAACGATAATGTTGATGTGCTTCAGAGGATGAAAGACCAGCATCTTTTAAGTTCGGATCAGATTTTCTATTAAATCTACCTTATTTTTCAGTTGGGCAGTTAAAATGACTTTTAAGGTCATTTAATTAACTTTTACTGCTTTACATGTTCAGAGTGGATAAATAAGAAGGTTCTTAAATGGCTGATTTGTGATTCACGTGTATCACCGTATTTAAAAAAAAAATATATATATTTACTTGATTTTATAAGCATTTGTTCATGGGACTTAAATGTTCTGAAAATATTGTAATAAATTTAATTTAGGACAGTGATGACATTTTTGTGATCTTTTCGCATGACACACATTTAGTCGATGTTCTTAAACTCAACCGTCATTTGTCATTTTACCATACTGTCAGTGTGTTTACTTGGAAATACTTGATATTTCCATTGTACGTTTGGTCTTAAATTTCATTTAGAAGTGGTATTAAAAGGTCTTAAAAAGTCTTAAATTTAACTTGTTTATACCTGTATACATGATTAAAACAATGTCATCGTGAGGATTTTGCCGCCCTCCAAGGTTTACATTATTAACTTGTTAAAGCAGAGCACGTTAACAGATCTACAGTCACTGAAAATGATTTCAATGAGGTTTTGGCAACATTCTGATGGGAAAATCAGCTTCTCAGCAGCCATGTGGATGTCAGGATGCAGGTTTTCCCAACAGATCAGTGCATTATAACAAGATCAGCAGAGTTGCTCATCTTCCGTGTCCGTGGTCTGAGCGTGGTGACTGATAAGTGTGTGTAGACTGCGTTATATGTCATGTCTGCAGACCACAGTTCAGAGTGTGTACTGTTTACTTATGGATTCACTTACACATTTGAAATATTGCTTTGGAGCGCACTCCATTTTGGATTTTATCATCAACATGTGGTGGCTTTGACACACTTTGCCCCGTATTATTTTGAATGGATGTTGTGATGTTGATGTACCATAGAATAACACTTGAAGATGACGATGAGGATGAAGATCTGGATGTCGAGCCAGCTCAGAGACGGCCGGTGCTGGTCATTTCTGACAGTTTGAAGGAGGGTCTGCAGCGCGGCATCAGTGACATTCTCCCTCACACTGTGACCAAGTCTGTGTACGTGCTCCTTATTGTGTTAATCTCAAAATTTATTCGTGAATTAACAAGTCAAGGTTATGAGCAACTCTGAAATGAAGCATCAATTCAATTCATTTCAGTAATACAGTCCAATTCAAGAAAATCGGAATTCAATTCATTGTAATCATAATCCAATCAAATCCAGTTGATTAAATTCAAAATTAGACCAATTCATACATACAGAGCCAATTTAAAAAAAAAAAAATGTTATAAAAAAAAAATTGTATAAAAAAATGTAATAGCTAAGGAAACCAACAGATTGCACCGAAACTTCTCTTCGGTCCCATCTCCTGTCCTGAGCCTGTCTGAGGCGACTGTGGAGAGAAACGACTCCTTTTTAACAGGAAGAATCCCTAACTATAATCTTTATCAAAAAGGAAAGTTTTAAGCCTAATCTTAAAGGTAGAGAGGGTGTCTGCTTCCTGGACATTTACTGGCAGCTGGTTCCACAAGAGAGGGGCCTGATAACTGAAGGCTCTGCCTCCCATTCGACTTTTTAAAAACTCTGGGGAACAATGATAAATGTAAATGATCACAAAGTTGAGCTGCAACAAAAAAAAAAACATCACTTTTTTCTTTTTTTTTTCTTGTCGAAGAAGCTTTATAGAAGTTTTCCCCTTCTGTCTCTCTCGTACTTTTTCAGGAGCCACTCAGGCATGGAGCTGGTGCTGTGGCGTCCTCCAGAAGATCCCTTCTGTCGGAGGCTGAAGGGCTCATTACAGAAGCAGCGCAAACAACAGACGGCGTGCCGGCAGCACCCAACTCCGTGTCCATCTCCCACCCCTCACAGTCCCCTCAGCCCCTCGAGTCCACCTGCAGACACAGAGTCGCCTCTGTACAGTTTCCCTGTGCCCCGCAGCTCAGGAGAGGAGGACATGGAAATGTAGTGGTGCTGTCACTTTCAGCACCATGCCAAAGACTGAACAAGTGACACAACTCAAGCTGGCCCTTTTGGCAGGATAGGGGGACCTTGAAACACTTCTTTGCTGTTTTTGAGCAGTTCGTGGAACACTTAATTTGCCACGTGGTCATTTAACGTGTAATAACTTGCCTAATCAAAAGGTTTTCTTCAAGTAAACCTTCAAGGTCTTTATATGTGCGTCCTCCCGCAACTCATTTTGTATAGCTTACAGGTTTAACGTTTGCTTGTAAAATGGGATATTTTGTACATACCGTACAGGACAGGACTCTCTCCTTTACTCAAGATTAGTGTGCAGCACCTGGATTTTCACTTTGAACTACAGGGCATCGTTAACAGAACACTAAAAGCTGTTAACATTTGCTCACAATGTGACTTGTCAAAGTATGTCCTCTGTGACAATCGAGGAATTTGTCAAGGGGTCAAAGAAATGTGTGTTTTTTTTATGAGTTGCTTGTATTTTCACATGTTTCACATTTGTTTTGTAATAAATGTACATCATTGGTGCAGAGATTCTGAGCGGCAGTCTTTCTGTAACTGAAAGTAAACCACCGTTTGATGTGAACATTATGACCACTGGAACATACAGCAGCACAGGAAGCGTATGGGTCCCAGGACTGTGACCGGTCCTTAGCATGCGCCTGTAGCACACCTGCCAGTGATTCTTATTAATCAACGGTAGAGGTATTTAAGTAATAATACCCGACGAAATGTCAAACAAAATGAAACGATTCACTGTCTGTGGTGCCTCCTCAGAGTTCAATTAGAGTGATGTAATTGTTTATATTGAGTTTACTCCAAATGGCGACATGACTGTTAAATAAACAGACACTCATCCCTCAGTCCATTTTTTCC
The DNA here is from genome assembly GCF_027942865.1 of Odontesthes bonariensis. NCBI lineage: Eukaryota > Metazoa > Chordata > Actinopteri > Atheriniformes > Atherinopsidae > Odontesthes > Odontesthes bonariensis. The sequence continues at coordinate 22,502,870 of NC_134511.1, forward strand.
AGAAATGACTGATCCAGCCTGATTAAACATGTCAGAAACAGAAGGATAGTTGACAAATTGAAGCCGTCATGTGATAATAGGCCAATCCCCACCCCCACCCCCACCCCCACATTACCCCAGGACATTTTAATGAAGTTTCAAAAAGACAGTTTAAGTGCAAACAGCAGCATTTTACTTGAACTTGCCTCAAAATGAGAAAATATCACGTATTATCCCTCAAGGACGTGTCAGTTTTATGAGGTAATTTGACGTAACTCACATGATCGTCACCCTCCACGGACATGTCAGCTCATCACTCATTCACAGCTCACTGTACCCATAGGCCATAAAATCTGACTGCCTCAGCACAGAAGAAAATGTGACCTTGGTGACCACATTGTGTCATTTGTCACTGTGACCTGCTTGTTAATCTGTTATCTTGTGCATTTGTAAGCCCGAATGACTCATTTCCGTGGACACGGAACAGCTTCAAGGAACTGCAGGACATTTTAAGGACATCATAATCCCTGGTGTGCATTCATTCCCAAAGAGTAAGGTATTCGTTTCAGACTGTCCCGACCGAGGACTGACTCGGAGTCCCAGCTCTGTCTTGACCATGAGCGATCTGTGGAGGAGACATCAGCACTAATTGTTACTGAGCAGACAAACTCAGAGGCAAGATTCAGATGTTAATTGTACCATAACTGCAGTATACGTGTTGCTCACTGCTGTAAATGGAGCTTGTGGCCACACTGAAAGTCAGTTGTCAACCATAACCTGCTTTTGAAAGAATGCACTCACTGCTGTAGGAGGGGATCCCGACAAATGTAAAGGCTTTGTATCTGGAGGTGGTGGGCTCCACGTGCAGGCCTGATTTTCTACGCGGAGCTGCGTCACTCGGCTCTGGAGGTGACGTAGAAGCTTAAGTGAAGACACGTCTGAGGGGATGTGGGCAGCAGAATCCACAGCATGAGCGGAGGGAGAGCAAACTGCTCTCTGGGCTTCCTGATGGGGGGGGACACCAGCGGATATGCTCTTCGTGTGTTTATTAAAAAAAGAAAAAAGTTATGTGAGCAAGCTTGATGTTAATGCTGACGCAGCACTTACCTTTGCACCAACCATCCTGCCTCCTTCAGGCCTAACCTCTCGAATCGTCGATGCTTTTCTGGAAAACAATCAAACCTGCCTTTCAAAGGTTGTGATGGTCGGTGAATAATTAACATGGCTGTGTGAAGACGGTGTGTGTTCAAATGTATAGTTGCTGTGATGCTCCATCTATAGTCTAAATAAGCTCATGAGCGAGAGTCGCAGTGAGATCATGCTCTTGGAAGGACGGACAGCTGGTTAGTATGGATTTTATCGTCAACACACACAGAGATGAATTACCTGCCCCTCATCAACTTTGACTTGCACCTGTGGGTAAACAATCATGCACAATTTGAACCCAGAACATCCAAATGTTTCCAGTTGTGAGGATCAACACAATTGATGTAAATAAAGTGAGTGACATTTTTTACGTTGTTCACGCCACCTTTCCAGTTCAGCAGTTAACTCTTCTTCAAACTTGCGCGCCAGGCGAGCTGCGGTCTGCTCCTTCCACTGAGCCATGCTGCTCTGAACCTGCCTGAGCTGCAGGTCTTTGGCCTTCAGCTGCCTGCGGAGAGATGCTGCCACTCCCCCTCCCTCAGCGCCTCCATCACTCATGTGAGCCCATTTAAAACGGCTCAACTCCTCAATGTGCTCCTGATCAAACGGCATCGGGGAAAAACGTCTCAGTAATGGTTCATTCATGTCTTTTTCTCTGCGATCTGTACAAACAAGAGCGTGCAACTTTAAACCTGAATGAGACGCTCCTTTATAGAATTCAAAGCTTGCTCTCTCTCCACGTTCAGCTGCTGCCTTTGGACGCTCAGTTCTCGCTCCTGAAAAACTACAAACTTACAGACATCCATACATTTAATGGGCTGGATGCAAAGTCCACATCATACCTTGTCTATTCTCAGCTGCACATTGGTTTCTTTCTGTGAATCCAGCTCCTGCTGAAGTTGGCTGATAAAGTGCTTCAGCTGCTCTCGTAGTGTTCCGAGGTGTGCGAGAGCCTCGGCTACTGTAAGACTGCACGGATCAAAGGTATCAGCAATGGCAATTAAACATCAAAGTATTCTTTTTCTTTCTGTGGCAGATAAGTGTGTGCATCAGGGCATGAAACGTACCTCTGAGGTAGCTCTCCATGTCTTTGCTCCACTAAGAAGTGCAGCTGCTGGCACTCTGCTCCCAGCTGCTGGGCCCAGTGCCGAAGCTGCTGCTCCATCTCAGCTGGGCAGAGCTTATGGCTGCTCTCCCTTTCTTCTCGCTTCACCCGGAGCCTGTCACTCCCTCCCACTGCCGACCGAACATCCCGCTCGAGCCGCAGCACCGTCCTCAGACTCTGCCGTGACCATACACCAGAAGCGGTAATGCTACAGTCCTGCATGTGTCTACAAATGGCTGCTTTGGGGTGGTTTTGCCCCACCTGAGAGCACTGCAGCTCAGCCTGGTGCTCCTCTTTCAGGGATTTGCAAACTACAGCCAATAAAGACTCCAGCTCCAACACTCTCTTATAGAATACAAGAAAATCATTCAAAAATAATGGACATACATATATATTCACATGTATTCAGTGTGATAATCTTACACATGGTTGTGAGACACCTTACAGTTTTTAGCTCCACCACTTGCCGTAGAGCCAGTGATTTATTCTTTGCACTTGTCAGGCTTTCCAAACTCTTTCTGCTCTGCTCCTCCAGTATCCCACAGTGCATCTGCACAGCTTCCACTTTTTCTGCCTCGCACTTCCTCCTCTCCTCCTCTGCTGCTTCATTTACCTGATTGAGATCACAGCGTGCAGCTAACGCAATCATGCTGAAAGACCTTGCATACGTTAGGCAGAGGATTACTAAAGTACCTTTTCCGAGGCTTCAGCACGTAACTCCTCTTCACGTTTCTGTGCTTCTGCCTTCTCCCGCTGAAGAAGTTTTCTTAGCTTAATGATTTCTTCTTCTTTTAGCTGCATAATGGGAGAGGATCGGATTTTGTATTCACTGCTGGGTACAGTGTATAGTGCACTAACGATTTGTTGACTCTGGTGGTGCCCAAAAGGACAATATAAGCATTTATGGCAGAGCTGTGTACGTGTGATAAAACACTTCTCCAAACAGTTTATAGTGAGCTACTGGGGTGGGGGATTTCAGCACACAGACCTGAATGGAACTTTGCATGGACTCAATGTGTTGTGTTAGTGACAGAATCTCATCTTTCAAAGCACTGACTTTCTCCTCTTCAGCTTGCTTATCAATCTGGAATGAGAGAAAATACAGGTTTGACTGTCATTTTTAACCTTGTGGATTTTCAACTCATGAGCTAACAGCTCATGTGCCTCGTTGATGAAAGACAGAGTAACTTTAACAGGGGTAAGATGTACCACAAAACTTTCTTGCAGAATAAGAGAGCCTGAACTCTCACCATCAGTGTGTGGGCTTGGCCCTGGGCCTCCTTCAGCTCTTTGCAGTGCTGGGTTTTCAGGTGTTGCAGCTCCCTCTTCAGTCCATCTCTTTCTTTTTGCAACGCCCCACAGTGTTCCTGTAAATCTAACACCTGCAGCTCTTTCTGGGCCAACATTTCATCCAGCGTTTCCACCCTGATCTTACACTCTCCCAGTTCACGCTGCAGCTTGCTCACTTGAAGCTCCAGCGCCTAACCGTAAGACGGCAGAAGAAACACTCGTGATCAAAAATAGTTTGGACGCTGTGAAATATGAATGAAAACAGAAACAAAATATTCCTAAATGATCAAATCCCTCTATCAGTTGTAAATAGTACAATACCAGAATATCAAATGTTTTTTTTTTTACATTTTGATATGGTATAGCTGGACATGACCAACTGGGTATGAAGAATCTTTCAGTGGTAAAGGTGGGAAGGGGCTCACTAGGCTGTGAAATGACTTTTCTGGTGAAAACTTTATATGCAAAGTACAGCCAGCATTCAACCAGAAATTCAACATTGCCAGTGCCTTTGTACTATTTCCAAGTAAATCCTGGTATTGAAATCTTTTTTCTGATCCCGTTTCTGCTTTTATTCACGTCTTACACAGCACTACAGCTTGTTTAGAAACAGGCCTGTAGATTAAAAAAACAAAAAAAACATTGTTTTTTAAATCAGCTCAGTGAAAGAAGGGGGGTCACCTCAATCCGCTCGTCTTTCTGCATCTGTATTTGCTCCAGACAAGCACAACTGTTTCTCAGTGAGCTCTCTGCCTCTGTGGACCTGTGAAGCTCATCACGAGTCTCCTCCAACTTCTGCTCAGAGGTCACACGGCGACAAATCCAGAGACATTTAAAAACACAGAATCTATACCCGACATTTGAAGTGAGTGTGAAGAAAGCTAGAGTTATTTGGTAACGCCACGCTAGTTCATCTAATGTTTCCACAAACGTGAGAAAGACATTAGATCAAAGTGTAAGAAAGTAATAACGACCAGAGATATTTAAGATTCTTTGTTTTGGTGTAAAATTATTATGAATTTGGTTACTATAAAGCTTTCAGGAACAACTTAGTTGCAATGTTCCATAGCTATAAATTTTAACCTCATCAATAAAATGATGACTAATAAAGGTCCAAACTTAATTGGTTCATTAGTAAAAAAAAAAAAAAAAAAAAAAAAAAAAAAGTATTCTGAGTGGAGCCTCAGAATTATTTATTTTAAGTTTTCACAATAATTTTTCAAGAAAATCCGAACATGAATTGTGATAGGTCGGGTGACATGGAGCAAACTACTTACTAAACCTTGGATGGATTATCATTCAGCTATTAATCGTTTAGAAAGAGGCTTTCATACTGTACCTCTTGCAGGGAGTCGATATTTTCTCTTGCACGTCGCTGCTCAGTAAAAAGTTCTGTTTTGGCACGATCCCACTGTCGTTCCATCTCCTCACGCTCCAGCACCGACACGATGACGCCGCCCTGTTGGTGGAGAAACAACAGCTGGTTGGAAAAAAAATTCTAGATCAAAACTAAAAAACGACGAGAGACATATTGCTGAAGCTGGCTTTCCTTACCCTGTTCACGCAGGATCCATCTTTAAGATCCCGTTTATGCCGACACAAAATTGCCAGGTCCTCTTTGATATCTTCAACCTCAAGGTGACACGACTCCCTCTGCCTCTGCAGCTTCTGCAGCTGGCAGCTACAACATATATAAACATGTCTTATTATCAAGAGCCCTCACTTTTACACAGAAGAGGATCCCGTTGATGCATGTGAGACAAATAGCAGGAGCTGATTCTGCACCTGACAGACTCCCTCTCAGCCCTGCTGTCTCTCAGAAATGTCTCCAAGGCGCTCCTCTCCTTCTCCATGTGTGCGGTCTCTGCAGCCAGGCGATCCGCTTGCTGCATGGCATGCTGGGACATAACGCATCAGCTGTGGTAATGAGTGACACCACAAAACACAGTTTTCCTGAAATGCAAATGCAACTTTACCTTTTTCTTCTGTCGGAGTTCAGAAAGGCAGAGCTTGACGTCTTTTAACTGAGTCCTCCTCAACCGTAGCGTCTCCTCCTCTCTCTCACATTTCTAAATCACACACAAATGAGCTGAGCAACATATCGCGTATGTATAAAGGAGGTCCATTGAAAAAACAATATGATATATACACCGATAGGTTCGTTCTTACTCGTCGAAGGTTAAAAAGTCGCTCTTTCATCTTTGTCAAATCTGACTGCATCTTCTCTGATGTCCCCACAGTGCGGGACGTCCCGCTCCAGCGGTTCATTTCTCCATCAGTGTCCTTATCGTCCATCGGACGACACACTAGTCTTGGATACACAAAAAATCCCCATTGAGGAGGTCCCATTAACTTTTTTTTTAATGAATATGAGCTTTCATTAAGAACTTAGATGTGTGCATTGTAAGTTTAAAAACGTTCTTCCTTTTACCTGCAAGTTTCTCTCCTTTTACGCGGCGTTTTACAGTCAGGGAGATCTCTGTTTTGTGAATGTCCATAAGATGGACTCCTCACTTTGAAATCAAAGACAAACAAAATTCAGTGGCATGTACATAGCAAGATGGTTGTTTTCCAAACTGTACTTAAAAGAAGTACACTGCCAGATCTTGCTGTACCTGATGCAGAGTGTTCACTCTCTTCCCATGTGGGTGTGTCAGAGTCACTCTGGCTGTTACTGTGCTCATTCAGGTGTGTGACCGACTGAATGAAAGAGCGCCATCCTTGTGGGGGTCAAAAAATTATGTGAAATATATATAAATATATATTTTTTAACTTATTCTTTATATTCCTGATATTATCATCCTCTATGTGTAACAAGTTTGCATCCAAGCATTTCTTGACTTAATTTTTCTTTTGTCTCCCCATCAAAGAAATTAAACTAATCTTTCTCCCCATTTCCTGCAGGGTCCCACCTGTCCACTTGTGAATGTGCTGCCTGACTCGCTCGGTGCAGACTGTGTCAAGGTCACTGTCGATAGACACAGTGTCAAAACTCCGCACGGGCACTCCTGGAAAAGAAACAAGCAGCCTTACCACAGTGCTTCAGGTGAGAAAAACACCCTACCTGCCAAACATCTGGCCTTAGGCAAGCTGCTGTGATCATGGAGTATGTTTTCATGCTGTGTTCTGAGTGAGCCTGAAGGAGAAGTGAGAAAACACGAGCTTTGCTTGAAGCCCGCCATTGAGGCTGAAATTTTTACACGACAGCACCCAGACTGGAACAATGCAGACAATGTTACTGTAACTTAAGAGTACTTGGAAAATAAAAAAGAGATTGTGTCTCAGGTTTGTCTTGCGAAAGGGTGTCAAAAGAGACCATGAACGTGTTCTGCTAATCAAATCTGTGTTCAGTGTTTTTTGGTCAAGTCTCTCAGTATGTCATAACATTTCCCTGCTCTAAAAGCTGTGACTTTGCACAGTAATTCAATTCAGAATGTCATGTTGGAGGAGAAAGAGAGGTTGGATTATTTTTGGTTGATTTAAAAAAAAATATATATATATATGATTTGTCTTATCATTCGTTTCAGACTAAAAGTGATAGAGTCTTACAAAAAATCTCAGGGAATGTGCCCTGAAACATAAGCATCGATACAAAGACAAAGAGAAGGAATTAATCAGCTGCAGAGAGTCTCCTGTGGATCTAAACAAGAGGAATACACAGATGGACACACATATAGGTGAACGATTGGATGGCAGTTGCAGAATCTTTCCCTTAATCCTCCTCCACATCTGTAAAGAAGACTGTAGGAGTGCTTGACAGCTCTTTGTCATCAGGATGTACTGCACTTTACTTACCGCTGCGATCACCTGTAGGCCTCTGGGGTGTTTTGACTCTCTCTCCAGCCTCTGCTTCCTCACTACCGTGAGATATTTTTACCCCCCAGCCGTCAGGCAGACATTTTCTCTGTTGCTTTCCCAGACCAGGATAGACTGACTGGGAACAGTGAGCCATCGCTGTGCCTGTATTGCTTCCTCCAGCAGCCGCTGAGCCCCGTTTCGCAACACCTGGCTCGTTTTCACCGTCAGAGGTTTCCGTCCTCTCAGCCTTTTCCTTATTGCCTAGTTGTTGCATACTGTCTGGGAGAGCCAGTTCTACCATCTCCTCTCTGAAGCGGCTGACAAAGTCCTCCGTGCAGATGCTGTCTGAAGGAGGCGCCAATTCTTCTGCAATATTACTTTCCTTACAAGTGTCTCCAAGCAGCCTCTCAAGCCTCCAGATAACCTGCTCCTTCCGAGAGTCAGATTCCCCTTTATCATTTGTGCTTCTGTCAAGCCTCTTTTTGGTTACCTTGGGAGAGACAGGACCATCGCTGCAGGCTGTCATATTCTCTAGGGTAGAGCAGAGGAGACATGGTGTGTTTTTGTCTAAAGGAAAAGCTGAAATCTGTTGCATTAAGAAAGCGCTACCGCCATTAAATTAATGTTAGAAGCATGGCAGACCCTGACATTGGAAATGTGAACGTCCTCATTCTTTCAGCTGTTATAACACAGATGTAAAAATATTACCAGATACGAGGTCCATCACTGAAGCGTGCATCACATCAAGACGAGACATAGGAGGGTCGTCTGTTGTTGTACTTCCAAGGCCCGTGTCTTTGCTCAGGGATTGACTCCAACCAAGAATAGCTTTAAACAAGGATCCCAATCACGTGTCATTATTTGACAAAAATCTTTTAACACTGGCATAAGGTGAGTTTATGACAAAAATTACCAGCATTGCTGCAGTCATACTCTCTAAAAACAACATCACGTTTCGGAGGCTGCACCTAAAAACAATTAAACACAGTCGCGTAAGAAAAAGCTATGTTTTGATAGCACATAGTAACAAAAGATAAAGAAACTGGAAATCAGAAACCTGAAGCTGATCAAGCTGTGCATCTATTGCATCTAGAAGGAGGTCACAGTGGTCCATTCTGGGAGGCAGAAAGTCCAGTCCAAACACACTGCTGTTGTCACTGAGATCTGCGTTGGCAGACAACGAGTTCATGGGAACAGGTGCAAACTGACAAGAGGGTGACAAAAGCGTGACGCTTATAAAACTCCTCACCAGTGTAAAGAAGGGTGTCGGTGTCCTCTCCATTTCTCTCTGGTTCACCGCGGCCATCCATGTCTGACAGTTGCACACACATCAGTCAGAAACTTGGAAATGCCATGGAGACTGCATTCCCAGCATGGACTGGTTAAAGCTGAAGGGGCACTTGTAACGAGTGGGGGGTTTGTGTTGCTCTGTAGTCCCGGAAACCAAGTCAGTTGGATTTGTTTAGCAAGCCTTTCACTAAGGAGACGATGCATTCCTATCTCCACATTTCTCTCCCATCTTAAATCACCTTCAAGGTCAGAAGCTGTGAAAGTGGAAGTCCACCTAAAAAACACCTAAAAAAACCCCATCGTGTTAATATGTGTTACTCTTTTCTAAAAACCCAAAAGAATGTTTTGAGGACTATTTTTCTCTGCGTCTTAAAATGTTAATATAACTAAGCTCAAACCATCAATGGTACCATCCATTTTAAGTCTTGACATACAGCAATGTTAGCTCTTATTTGAAACACAAACTCCTTGATTGGATTTCCATGTAGCTGAGTTAGGTAAATACTGGTAAAAACCTGCCGTCGTGCAGTTTAAACACCACCCATCACTACTTACTTTAAAGGGTTTAATGAGGAGATTACCAGCCGAACTTGACTCCTCTGTCAGAGCTGGTTAAGACGCTGCTGCTGCTGCTGCTGCTGCTGCTGCTGCTGCTGCTGCTGCTGCTGCTGCTGCTGCTGCTGCTGTTGCTGCTGCTGCTGCTGCTGCTGCTGCTGCTGCTGCTGTGGGACGTTTGATTGACGTTAGCGTCAAGTTGCCTTGGCAACGGTAAAACAGCTTGCGACTTTGCAGACTTCATTGAGCACCTGAAACACCTTCAGTCGCTCAGGACCGTAAAAGTCCTCCGCTAATATTAGGGCCAAAACAACGTCCTTTTAGACTGTAGAAACCCTGTAGTTGTATTTAGCTTTTATTATAGAGGGAGATACCATGTGGGCCCACTTTTTACTGATCTGTTTCAGTAACAACTCAATTTTAAGGAGGAGATTTCATATTGAATAAAGATTTGAATTTAAATTTCTTTGACTTCTCAAAATGTGATTTTTGTAATGTCATAACTGCATAGTGATTTAAATGGTGGATGAACATGAAGGTTAATGTCACGTCCATGGACTCATGTGTTAAGTTTTATGTTTTAGGTGTTCAGTTCATGTCCAGGTTTTGAGTTTCAGTCTTGTCATTTGGTTTTCCCCCTCATTCTGGTCATTGGTTCATTCACTGCACCCGTTAGTCATTGTCACCAGCTGTACTCACTCTCCAATCACTCCCAGCCCTCTATTTAGTCTCTTGTCTCCCCTGTCTGTTTGTCGGATCTTTGTGTGTGTTCGTCACCGGCCCTGCATACCATACCATACCATGCCATGCCATGCCACGCCATGCCACAACCTGTTCAGTCCTGAGCTAAGTATTTATTTGTTCCATTGTTATTTTTGCCTTGATTAAATCAACCTTTCTTCTGAAGTCCGCATCCGTGTCCTTCCCTAAACCGCACCCTGACAGTTAATTTACCAGAGACATCAGGTTGATAATCGAGCCTATTTAGGACCACTGGTTTCTACTTCCATTTTGGGGGTAATTTAGAAAAGGTTCCGCTCTTGTCCCACTCCTGTCCAAAAGGTCAACCTGTACTGAAAGGATAAAAATTATAAAGGAAGGGTTTTACAACTTGCATAAATGCACCCAGCACCAGGACACCCTAGATCACGGATCAATGATTGATTCTTTTTATGATATCATTATATCTTCGACCATATGCCTCAGGTGAAGAGGACAGCAGAGCCGTCAACCACCTGGTGGTGGGGAGATGTTGGACATGCTTGGTGTATGCACCTGTTTAGGTGAGGGTATACAGGGAATGCTGTGGATGGATGAATGGATCCTCTGAATGGATGGTGTTCTGGGCCTCCTTTGGTAAGACAGAAGAAAGAGTCCTGCAGAGCTTGTGAGACCCCAGAAAGGTTCTGACAGGCAAAACTGTCAGACACCTCGAGTGGGGGAAGCTGTGCTGTGCACTGTGTGGATGGGGTGCTGCTGACCTCACCTGAGGAGACAATTGAGTGATGGAACTATTACTTTCCCACCCTCACTTATGGTCATGAACTGTGGGTAATGATCAAAAGAATGAGATATGAGCATCTGGTCCCAGATATGTGATAGCAAATGGAAGGATGGATGGAGTACTACTTTGACTTCTTTAACCAAAGCAGTCCACCGAAACACATTTCAGTTGAGAAAGTAACAATCCATTTGTAAACTCTTTATTTGTTTTCAAGTCGCATTTGACAAAAACAGTCATTTTACCACACGGAATATATGTCCGTCTGCGAATATAAGTGTGACTGCTTTCTTAATATTTCTAGTATCCAGGTCCAAACTGAAGAGTAAAACTAGTTTTGTAAAACAAAGTCGACCACAAGAAACTCTTATGTTCAGCAAAGTTGAATTACTGTTTTTGTCAAAGGCTTTTTTTCCATTTAAAAAGGACTGTCCGATGCAGAGTCTGAGTGCTTTAATGACTTCAGTCACATTATCATTTCACTGCACGTCAAAGTATTTGTAATTCACCACGTTCTTCAACCCTCCCTCCTGAATTCTGAAAGAGAACGAGCCACATGTTGATATTAATCTGGCACGAGCCGATGGTGACTTTATGAGAGAAGCTTGAGGTGCAGCTAGCATCAGCAGTGTGCCAAACTAACTAAACTCTTTTCTAAAATACCTGAGATAGATTACACTGTAAATCTTTACAGTCGAGCATCTCACAAAACCAAAAAGTTACATGCTGACTGACTGCAGAATGTTAAACTTACTCTTCTTTATTGTTTTTGTTACATGTTCTAAAATGTAAAATGAGATTCCCCCTTTTTTTGTAGAGTACCAGCAAACAGATTAGACTAGATTGGATTTTTTCCTGTTTAAGTCAGCCTCCAGTTTCACCTGAAAGACATTAAAAGACGCATCCACCCAAAACAGTGTCAACAATAACAACTTTATTATCTTCTTTTTTCATCATTGTGTCTTCGTCGTCATTTAAAGACAATGTTATACAAGTATAAATTAAGGGAAAAAAATACACAATTTAGAAAAAAAGAAGAAAGACCTCTTTTGAATCTGTGGTTACACCTGAATACACCTGCATGTATTTGGATAGTAAGAGTCAAGGCAGGTCAATTCTCTTACCTTGACATGTACCAGGCCACTGTTGTGATGTGTCTCATAACTTCTATCGCCATACAGATCGTTAATATTGCCATCATCTCACCACAAAGTCGTGAGTCCCAGTCCACAGAGGAGCAGGGTTCAGTTAAGACAAGGCAAGAAAAAAAAATGTAAAAAAAATCTTCCCATTTTCATCAGTTTCCTTCAACCTCAAAGCAGAGCAGCGTCTAATGAGGAGGACATGTGTGCCATGCATGCACACAGGCCAAGCTCATTATGCATTGTATGCATTACAGACAGCAGACCACACCGGCATGAGAACAATGGCACCCGTGAGAAGGAAGAAATCCAAACAGAAAATAAAATCATGAAAAATAAAGCTGAGAGCTACACCAGAGTGAATTAAAGTTGGGTGAAACGAAATGAGAGAGAGAGGGAGGGAGGGAGGGGGGGAGGGGGGGAGGGGGGGGGGTTACAATGACACCCTCTTAGATAGGGAAGGCAGATAAAGAGGTTGTTCTCAGTCTACGGTACACTCCTCTCACACTTTGGTTGTTTTTTCCCCCCTCCTTTATTAATTTTTTTTTATCTGTTTGGAGCAACAACAGCCATGAACGAACAACTCTACACCTACTGTGTTATTGCTAAAGCTGTCTGATACTGTACAGGCCCCTAAAGGGGCAACCTCTGTAGGCAAGTCACCATCAAGTACTGAGGTCGCATCATTTGGGGATAAACGGATTCAAACGCACTCTCTGGTGAGCTCTCATCATATAAAATGATCTCAAACGTAAAATATTAAAGCAAGTCTCTCGTGAACCTCAAAACGGAAATCACAGATTAAATCTCCATTTGTACAATTTCTTCACCACCACTCGGTAGCGACCTGTGTTCTTTCAGTAGTCATGACAGCGCATGATGATGCAGACATAACGGTGCAATGACAAATCTAAAGCTAGCATAGGGAAACATGTTGTTGCAGTAGTGTCCATGCTTGCGCGTGACACGTGACTTTCTTTGTATATCAATGCAGGTCTTTGAGTCTTTTTTTAACGAACAAAGAAAACAAAAAAAATCATTGTGTTCAACTTTAAATAAAGCCAGCAGCTGCTTAGCTTAGCTTAGCATCAAACAACTGGAAAGAGGGAGAATCTTCTTCTCTGCATCTGCCCATGTGTCAATTAATGAGTTTCAAAGGATCCGCTCAGCTCAGTTTTGGACAAATCCCTCTTTCAAGCCTTTTTGCTAAATTAAGCTTCTGTAGATAGCTTCCACACTTACACAAATCATTTCCAAAAGTGGTGAATTATTCCTTTTGGATTAAGACAGATTATTTAGTGATTTATCTCGCTGTGTTTGTGAAAGCTGCAAATAAAATTAAAAAAAATTAAAACCTTCTATTTTAATGGGCATATTTTTGTGGGGGGAAAAAACCCCCAAATGCAGTCTTCATTCATTTCACGATCAAATAACCTAATAAATAATCTCACAGATAAGCAGTTCAAGAGCTCATGTCATCAAACTGAAAACCTTTTCAACTCTATCAGCCAAATAACCAGCAAAGAGATGCACCCTTGTGTCAGGGCTTTTTTTTTTCCAGTACATTTTTTTCCCCCCATCTTTTAATCCTGTACATGAGAGGAAATAACCAAGTTTAACCGAGTCTTACGAATTCTATTAGAATGCATGTTAGGACAGTTTCTGGACAAATCGTGGACGCCTCAGGGTTAACTTCCCTCTTTACAGAATCAATGCAGATTAAAAAGTGATATAACAGCAACTCTTTCAAGCTCTCTCAGTCTTTTCTGTACAGATAAATTCATACTCGTATTAGTATAATTACTCTTCATTTTTACAATATCATTGTTTTTATCACAAAATATTCACACAAATCGACTAGATGGTAGATATAATACCCCCCAGCCATGAATTCTACATTCCTAACAATAATTACAAAAAAATACTAACTGTTTTTTTAAAACTCTTGTCACCGTAGACTTGTAGTGCACAGGTCGGGGGACTCGTTCCCTTATTCAGTCAGTTAAAGGCAAAAGACTTAGGGTACCTTTGTGAGCCGATCCCAGATCAGCGTGTCCATAAATGAGCTGTGGTGAGCCTGGAGCAGCAGCCGAGGTAGTCCTCTGTGGCTGCAGCTGACTGCACAGTGGAGTGCTACAGGAACCAGCCCTGTCTGCCTCTACAACACCTGACCTCCTGTCAGCTGAATCCACTCGGAGCTCCTCGGGGAACCCTCTATACTCTCAGATGCAGTAATCCCACCGGATACATCTGAGCTACAAACTAGTGGCTGATGAGGCTGTGGAACTGGGGCAAAAAAAAAAAAAAACCTGCGTGTACATGATGGTAATTACTGAATAACTCAGGTGATCAGGTGCAGAATTCATATTTTGTTCAATCACTGAGAATGCTATTAGTCAAAGGGGTCACCAAGGGAACAGAGGGTGCTGCTATGCAAGAGCAACAGAGAACAAGGGGAAGTACACATAAAGAGCGAAAACTTCTCAACATCAACACAAAGATTTGTACTAACCTCTAGTCAACCACAGTGAAAAGTGCATTTTCTGGTTTTTGATAGTGTGATATGAATGTTTTGATGTCGCACCATTGCACGTTCAATACAGTGTAACAACTAAAGGATTAACTATTATTGTAGAGTTTTGCTAATTAAAAATCACAAATGGAAAACATCTGTGTGTTTGGATGAGTGAAATCCACCAAAGCATCGAGGTCATTCGATGAGCTCATTCTAAAAAAAATGAATAACAAGCAGTCACACTACCTTTCCATGGACTGCACAGACTGGTTTTTGAACAGGTGAACTGCATGAGTCTTGAGAGAAAAGACCCCCAATATTTCATGAGTTTTCATTCAACCAGCCTCTGAATATTCACCTGATCATACATTAGCTGCTGATATCGGAGATTCAAAGTGCTTGAAATGAAGTAAAAATCTATTTTAGAATTTTTGAACATTTTTTTTAATGTAACTGTCAAGTTGTTTTGCATGACCTTTATTTCCTCTGCAACAAAGTTTACGGTAGACTCGTTTTATTTAATTCCAACTATTGTGAAGTCAAAATGCAATTTTGATGATTAACAATTTCAGACACAAAATCTTAGTCTGTTTCTAAATCAACCAAAAGGTGCACATAAAGTGCGACTGTAAGTATTTTCTTGACGATAAAAGGGGAGTATTTAAAATATCTAAAGAGTAAGCCTGGATAAATCTCAGTTGTGCTGATTAAATTTGGGGTGAGGACACTTTTGTTGCATCCAATGAAACACTGACATGCGTATTCAACACCTCTGTGGAGCTGTGAGCCTCTTTACGATGGGGTCTGTCTAATCATGAGCTGCTCTGATATATGGGTTTCTGTGCAACCGATAAAACTCTGTAATGGGGTGAACTCAGGAAAGTGCATTGTGGGTATCACTTGCACATTTTTTGTGTGGTGTTACAGCTCCATTATCTCACACCCACACATTGTCTCACTGCTGTTTCTGTAAAGTGTCAAAGAGGACCGCTCAGGGAACGTCCTGCCTTCTCCCTCAAAGTAAAAACAGAATGAGAGCGTGCATTTGGAGGTACAGTGTATTCCGAGAGTGTATGAAATATACACATTCTCATGCTCATAAAGGTCAATGTGGTGCTCATAAGCCAGCTGCGCTCCACTGCCTGAGGACCAGAGGCCGAGCGGTTCCTCGTCCGATGAGGTTAGGTGCGATCTTAGAAGAGTTCTTGGGTTAGAAGATGTCAGGACACACGCTCCAGTCCTGTCTTTCCTTTGACTCCCAGTAACCTCCCTTGTACACAAAGTTTGTCTCTCCGGTGATTGAGTCCCTCCTCTGGTGAAACCACAACGGCTGGTAGCCTTCAAATTCTCTACCTGGGGATGAGACACAGATGTTATCCCATCATTTAATCATCATCTAATCATCCTCTCGCAGAGAAGCCACACTTGCAGGCAATTCACTGAGCTATCAATTTACCTTGACATAAACGCATAAAAGAAAAGCAATCAATTGCTGTGCGCTGCATTTGGTATAGCTCCAAATTTGAGTCGAGCTGCAACAACTTGAACTGAAATGTGTAATTAAATAACAAAATGAGGGAGAAAAAAAAACCTGAAGGAAAAAAAACTAAAACAAAAGATCACAGTTCTTATAAATCTCTGAACTGGATAATGAATCTGTTTCTTACAAAAGAGCAAACCAGACAAAACAAAGGGGGGAGACTGCAGTTTTCTGATGTGTGAACATTGGTAGCAATATAGTGATTTACACTCAGTACAGCAACTCATTCAATGTTCCCTTTTAAAGACATTTGAATTGAATTGAATCAAAGTTATTAAGGTATTCATTTGAAATGATTAAGTGCACCAGAAAAGCGCTCTATAAAGGGAATGGTATAGTGGAATGAAGTGTGAGCTAATGGCTTGCTGCTGTGGCTTAACAGCAGTGGCCTGACGTAATACTGAGGCCGGCTCTGAATGAAAATGTCTCATGTATGCAGGAAAATGTCCTCTTTTTTTCCCCCTGAGTCAGTATTTGGAGAAGTTGACATGAGAGGGGGCATCATGCAGTTCCCACACAGAGGCAGAGCACGCAGAGGATACACAAGAGGATGGTGTGTGCGTGTGTTTGTGTGTGAGTAATGCACAACAGAGGGGTACGGGGCAACCCTCACTCACCAGAGTCATTATCACACTCTGACCATCAATAGAGGGAGGAAAAGAAAGACAAGTCATGGGTACATCAATGATATCTAGCCTATGCACAATATGCACACACACACACACACAGAGGAATGCTGTTAGGATGAAAACTTCCCGCTGAGGTCGCCGTAAAGTTCAGATGGGCTTTGGCTCCAGCCAGCATTTTACTGCTGAGCTCTACTTCCTGACCTTTAATAACTCTTGATTCCTGAAAGCAATCACTTCATATCTTAACAGCTACTATCTATTAATCATTTCATGTAGTACTCTGTAGTTTGCTCTGTATTCTGTAACAGTAATACACACACAGCCATGCAGTGTCTTTCATGATGAATAAATATAACTATATTTACATATTTATAAATCTCTTAATGTTACTACAATACAGTGGCACAGAGAGCAGGAAAAACTAGTTACGGAAGTATTTTTCTCCTCTATGAATGACTATTTCATTGTTTTCTTTGATATGATTATCAGTGTTTTCAATAGCTTACCACTACCGTAGACTAATAGTTTGAATATCCTTGCATTGTCTCTGACAAGTCAGACATTTACGTACGGCAGATATCCTTCTGTAACTCATGACCGAACTGCAAATGCTACTGAGAATAGGACAAAGGGATTTTCAGTGCTGGTTCAGAGCCAGAGACTAACGTAGAGCCAGTTTCCTCCACCAAAGTTCTGGCTTCAGCTCTGAAAAACTAAAATGTTGTGCCCGCCATGTTTGCAAAATCAGAGCTCATACGGTCTCTAGTTTGATTAATTCAAGAGGGAACAATGAAATTAAAAAAAATAAATAAAATAAATTAGCTTAATTTTTAGATTGCGACTGAATAAATGTGCAAAAATCCTGTTTTTGTCAGCATTTTGAATCGCGGGTGAGGATTCACAAACACCCGCTGTTGTTAAAAACAGATTTTCTGAGGAGATATTAAGACATCGTTCTGCAGGGAAAAAGAGACAAACTATGATCTGTGAAGATAAACTGTCTGCCTGCACTGATATTTTGTCTATTATTATTTTTCAATGATAAAATAAAGTTCAAACATGCAATGTAGAAGATGTTTAAAGTGATGTAATGACATGGCACTGTAGTGACTCTCTGGCTTTAGCACCAGCCCTGAACCAGCACTGGAACCATTTAGGTTAAAAAGGCCTGGTTTCTGTCTTTCTCTCAGCTACTCTTTGCCTGTCAGACGTCACACTCTCTGCTCTCTATTGCATACCATCATCCAGTGCTTCTGAGGCCTCTGCCTCCCTCCTCCTCCTCACAGCTCTTTGTTTCTCCTCGAGCCTCTGCTTCTCTGAGTTTGCCTCATCCCATCGACCATCCTCCATAAGCCTCTGGTCTGGTCTCAGGCGGCTGTCAGTCGGGCCCACTCCCTCTTCAGACTCGTTTAGGGTCAGAGCCAAAGCTGAGAAGTAGTACATGTTCTCAGCATTTTCCCTGACAAAGTAAGAGGAAATTGAGCTTGAGTTTGTTTGTGATGTGCTACAATTAATAATATTGATCCAAAAACTGCAGCTTTTACACAATGGCTATTACTCATATATTGCCACCGTCTATTTTACGAGGCGGATGAAATGAGCTTACGGTAGAGGATACTTCTTCCACAGCAGCTTGGGTGACAGAGTCTGATAGACCGTCTTCTGCTTGCCCTCTGATCCGCTGCCCCCTCGACTGCTCTGAATGATCTTGGCGCTTTCCATTTTGTCATCCCATGTACCAGAGAGGATGTAATGAGCCTGGCCCCCACTATCTGCCACCACACCTGTCACCTGGAGAGAGCAGTAAGACATCAGGCTATGGTTGTTCTTCCAGCAAAAGGCAGGGTTACACAAATCAAATCATTGTTGGCTATCCGGTAAGTGTGAAAAAGGAAGCACCTACCTTCCGTGGAACATCCCTGGAGAAATAACTGTAGGGAGAGAACTTGAGCTGGCAGGTCTCCTTGGTTCTGTGATTCACAATTTCAATGTCTCCCGACTGCACAAACACAAACAAGCCCAGAGTGAGAGAGACAAACACACTGTGAGGGATGACAGCCACGGTTTAGCTAAGTTTGGACATTTCACCATGACGTTAATCATCCGCTGGGAGATGTTTTGACTGTGTCCTGTTTTTTCCTACTTTGTTGTGTACGGTCTTAAAAAAAAACCTTATAATCGAGTTTTCAAAAAAGATTGTGGGTGTGCTCACATCAAACATGCAATTTCAATCCACATTTTAAGGCAATTTAATAAGGTGCCATGTAGAGGTTTTGCTTGGGGAGGTATGGTCAGGTTTTTGCACCATCTCTCTGAGGAGCTCAGAGAGGGAGTGTTTAAAAAAAAACAGTGGAGTGGAGTAAGAGGGAGTAGTGAGAGGGAGGTCTGAGTTGCCCTCACTAATATCAAACCAGATGAGTGGTAGCACATAGATGGATATTCACCGCCAGAGCCATGTAGACTACCCTGTCTGCTTCATTCGCTGTATGACGGATCACACTGCCTGTCAGTGGAATGGGTGATGGTAGAGAAAAGAAGTGGGAGAAAAATATCTGTAGCTTTATGTGGAATTGTGAGCCTGACCTCTCTCAGCAGCAGAGGGCAGCAGAGCCATACATTTAAGAACAAACCGACACATTTCTGGGAAATTCTGGAGGATTTTAGATTTATTTTGAAATAGCTCAGAGTTGACATATTGTGCCTTACTCCTCTTCATATCTTCTTCCAAAGGTAGATGCAGATATAGAGACACACTGGCAGACAGACTGATGTCATACACAAAAATGATGGTGAAGCAAACTTCCACAGAAACAGACACACATACTGCCTGCCCCACCCACCTCCATCCTCCAGGTAAGTGGGCCATCTCACAGAACTAAAGAGGCTGTTATTTTAGGGTGTTATTAGAGATCAAAGCTAAAGAGGAATCCTCAGAGATTGGGGCGCTCCATAGTCATGTGCTGTATGTCTTTGCTCTGATTCTCATACTCTGCTGGTCTAAACCACATACATCTGCGTGATGGAAGAAGAAGATGTCTATGTGCTGCTCTGGAAAGTCATGGGAACTAGTTTTGAAGCTGTGGAGGAAGAGTTAGTGATGACTAGTGCCCATTAACAGACCTGGTCAATCCACAGCTTTCCCACAATGATGTTGTGCACTGTGGAGGTGACCTTTCTCCACACATAGTGGTTCCCGCTGGAGTGGAACTGCAGGTGAATGGCACCTGTGGACACACAGGAACAAAATAATCATCACAACTGCTTTGTTTCCATTCTGTAGTCTCTCACATGAAAGTGATGCTGCCAGTTTGGGTTTGGTTTTGTCAACACATTCATGCCCTTGAAAGAGCCAGTTCTACTTCCAATGTGACCTAGCCCCAGTAGATTTACAACATCCATTTCAACACCTTTTCCACTCGAGAGTTTTCCCTATTACATAGCACCTCACAGCAGCTGTATACCAAGAGGTGAGAGAAGTCAGGTAAATGCCACTGTATCTCTTGGCTGGTCCTACACCTATCAAATTTCTCATTTATCTGCACCAACAGACTGCTGCCCTTTGCCCTGCCAGTGGAATGTAGAGATCTCTTTATATCTGTATTTATGTGTGTGTGTGTGTGTGTCACAGGGGTAATAAACCCCCCGCTGATTCATGCTCACACCTCCTCTGCCTTAAATTGAGCTGCCTGAAGATCAGCTGTTTACTGCTTCAGAGAAGGTGGTTGAAACACGATTCTTATAAAATCACCAAAGGTTTTCAGGAGAGTATGCAAAGGAATTGGTCCAGATTTTTTCCGCTGTTGTTGTTCACACATGTGATGCACACATGCTCACTTGCATATAGGCAGAATATTTCCTGCTACGCACCCATTGCATCTCACCCGCTGATGTTCCCGACACTTTGCTAGCGTGAATGATGCAGACACTTAGGCTTGTACTATTACTAACTAAAGCACAACCATGGCAACAGTGACAGTGGCAGCTGTGTCATCCCAAGTCTGCAGTCTGTCTCAGCGGCACCAAGTGGACAGCCACTGAACCAGCTCCTCCAGATTTCTCTCTAAAAGTAATTCAACTATCCTATGCTTGACAGACCTATTGGAGGGTGCACTGACTCACACCGCAGTCACGGTCACCACCAGCACTGATCTACCATAGTACTGTGCAGGCTCAGCCTTCGCCATAGGTCATGCCTTGCCTTTTTCGTTACTGTACTGCTCTAAATTCATTCGTCACTGCAGATTACATTGTGCATTTATTGTTTTTCCTACACGATACACACATAGCCGTTAAAAAATTTACATAAATAATATTTAATATTTGGAAGAATCAAACAAGCTTCTGATAGATTTCTGATTGGATATTTACTCATATTTTCAGTAAGGTTGAGATGACAGGACTTTGAAATGGCCATTTCACAAGCTTAATGTTAATGTTGATTAGTTGAATTAGTTTGGGGTCATTTTCCTGTGTGAGCGCCAAAATGTGGCCAAGTTATAGCTGTCTGCTTGATGGTTTGGGGTTAACTTTGAAAATAAATTCTGCTGTAGTCCTTCAGCTTCATTATCCCAGCCACTTGCAATCTGCGACATAGCCCCTGAGCATTTTGTAACCACCACCACGACTGATAGTTGGAACAGTGCTCTTGGGGTGGAATTCTGTTTTCATAACCAAACATATCTTACAGAAAGTTTTTCTTTGTATTTATGTTCAGCTGCAAACTCCAGTCAAGATTAAAGGAGCATACTTTGGAGCAGGAGTTTCTCTCTTCAGTGGCACCCTCTTAGTCCATAGAGATGTCAAATTGACTGTGGACAGTGACCCTGATTAGCATCTTTCAGGTTTTGGCAGACCTGTGCCTTGGTGGTTCCCGAGTTGTCCTTCACTGTCAAGAACAACTACTTTCATATCAGATGAGGGTCACAGTTTGGCTCTTCGCCCACACCATGGTGAAGTAGCCTCCCCTCACAGTAACATAAAAAGATGCAGCTATATAAAATAATGATCTCGGAATCTAAAAATGTTGAGAATGTTATGTTTCCACAGACGAGCTATCAGCTGCAGTCAATCATGATCCCTACAAGTAAGTTAAGAGCCATTAGGAACTTAAAAATAATGTCAGTTGGTTTATTTGCACATTAGTCTGTAGGTATAATGTTAATGCTAAATTAATTTCACAAACCCCCCTCACAAAAAGAACATTTGATAGATATTATCTTATCATAAACATCACCAATGTTGCCAGGCTATTCACATCTTAGAGTGTACGTGAACTTCTGACCAGGACAGTTTGCTATCTTTTTAGGTGAATGTGAAATGTCTTACCCAGAGGCATAATGGAGAGGTATTTGCCACGGAACTTGCTGGCAATGGTGATTTCCTGCCACAAGGTCCAGCCTCGTTGGGAAATCACATGGTGTGAAGCTGCAGGGGGGTGATGGCTAACCTGAGTGGAAATAGACACAAAGGCTGAGGACAATACAAGAAATGTGTTCATTTAACAAAAAAAACCCCAACACAATCCAACCTCAGCATTTTAAGTTAAATGTACCTGCTCGCACAGTGAGCGGTAGCCGAATTCCTCTCGGCGATCAAGCTCATAGGTCTCGCCCAGAAGGGGGTTGAAGGGTTTGGCTGTCCGGTGCACCGTGGTGGAGTAGGAGGAGACGGAGAAGGCAGCGACCAGGCACATCTGTTCCAGGGAAGAGTCGCAGCGAGCCGCCTTGTCTAGGAGCTCGTGATACTCCAGGTCCTCTGTGAGACGCTGCAGCATGGACAGAGGCTCATTGAAGTTTACCTGGATGGAAGATAAAGAAGTGAAACTCATAAAATGTAATGCACACAGATCTATGTTCGACTATCACTCAATTGAAGGGCCATTCCTGGTAGACTCACAGGCATAGGGATTTTAGACAGCTCTTTGCCGATGCAGTTCTTCATGATGCTCCACAAATTGAGGGAGTAATTGGGCTTGTCTGGGATATGAGTGCGCCTCTGTCTGCGGGGCTGCAGCTCCCTTCCTGACACATCATTACAGCTTGGAGACATCTGGGATCGGACGGGGAAGAAGGGTTGGGTAGACAAGTTTCAGGGGAAAAAAACAATATGGACAGCAAGTCAGCATATCCTCAAACAGTGTGAGAGAGCAAGCAAAAACACAAGAGGAGAGAAGGGATGACACAGATGTGTAGGAAAGAAGCAAAAAAGGAAAGAACAGATGTTTTACTTGTAATTAAGATTTGGTGGAATGATGCAACTGTATATCTTTGGCACTGCGGGGGTGACAAGAAGATGGCGGGAAACAGAAAAGGGCTGTGTGTGTCTCTCTGTGAGAACAGCAAGTGAAAATGCCATACAAGTAAATCAATGAGGTGTGAGCATTGCACGGGCACAAACGAATCTATCCTGAGATTACAAGAGTCAGCAACATTTGCAAATGTCAGTCATATTAGTCATGCTTGTGAGGAACACACTTACATGGTCGTCCTGGTTCCAGTCACTGGGCTGGCCTCCGCTCGCTCCGCTCAAATTACTGTGAGATCGCCTGGAACGGAATAAAAATCAAATCTGCATTGAGTACTAGACAGAATTGCCTTCGAGACCCCTGTCTGTCTTGTTTTCTTTTAACAAACAACACGCACAAGTGAGAGAAGTAATAGCTGGGCAACGCAGCCAAATGTTGTCTAACGGCTGCAAACAGTCTTTATGGTTTCCAGTGGAGCTGAGGGATACACCAATCAGCCACAACATCGCAACCACTGACGGGTGCAGTCAGTAATATTGATCATCTCGTCACAATGAAACGTCCTACTGGGAAACACTGGCTTCTGTCATTTTTGTAGATGTTACTTGGACAGGTTTCACCAACTATAACGTCGTTATAGACCAACCATAGTTGGTCTGCCCTGACACGCCGCAAAAACTACAGAGGAACACGAAAGAGGCTTTGGTATTTAATCTGCCTCCAACTCCTCAGTTCCCAATCCAATCAAGCATATGTGAGATACATCATCCAATGAAATAATGAGTTTAAGGTTGTGGCTGATTGGTGGGTGTTGCAAGAGACCAAAACAGTGGCAGTACTCGTCAGTAAGAAGGCAATAATTGTCTTGTGTTCATTACAAAATCAAACAGTAAGAGACACGTCGCTCTTTGACTTGAGTGCTTGTCAAACTGTTGCCAAAAGTTGCCTGAACCCCATTCAACTGTCGGCCAAAGTCATACTCACGATTTTGACGCATTAGGACCTGCATGGAAATGGTTTATGGCGATCTTTAAAAAAAAAAAACTTCAAAAACTTGAAACCAATTCCTTAAAAAGTCACTTGGTCTGTTGGAGCTGTGAGTGAGGCTGACCTGTGCTGTGTGCTCTCACTGGCAGTCACTGTGATAAATGCAGGGGAATCCTCCATGGCATCAAAGTACTCAGTATCCTCATCTTCATCACTTGCCTCTTCTTTCTTCAACCTCTCACTCCCTGTAGTTGAGATATATACATTTGAGAGTCCATACCAACAATCATGCAAAACTAGTAAAACCATTTCACGGTGATAAGATTGCATTCCACAGAATTCAGGGGAGAAGAGCGTATAATCATATACCCAAGGCGATTAATCAAGGAATAATCAACTTAGTAAAATTGGCAATGTTCCTGCTGGCTAACTGGCCTAAGTGATGCAAGATCCGCTGTGTGTGCCTTCGTATTTATTACTCAAAGTTGAGCATGTTCAGTGATTCATTATGTTAATAAACTAGCTTTAATCTTAGAGGCGAATGAGCAGTATGATTGCTACTTATTAATGTTCTGTGGTAAGAATATTCTGATTCTGAAAACTGATTCCTAAATAAAAATAACATTAGCTTTTAAAAGGAAAAAAACTCATTCTTCTGTGCTTTACACTTCATACACTAACGATTTTTCAATGACATGAGCCTTTTCTGATGTTCTACCTCTAAGCCCAAAGTATGAATATGTGTAGGCAGCTAAACAAGTAAGGTTTATCAAAGCCGTTGCGGTTGATATAATTCTACACTTGGTAGGAGAAGGGATCAAGCATTGGTTTAAGCCAATAAAACATAGAGCTGACAGGAAAAAAGAGGAAGATGGATATGACAAATTCCTCTTCTTTTTTCTTTTTTTTTTTTACAATAAATGTTTATTTGAAGGTCTATCCATCAACCTTGGCTTTCTCCAATAAGTTAGAGAACACTGCCTTATCTTTTGTATTGATTAAGAAAATAGATTTGCTATTTAAGGAACAAATACATGACCTGTAAGGCTGATTAAAACAGATTACTGATTAATAACTCCCCCCAAAAAACCCTCTCGAGTGGAAAAGGTGTTTGATGATACTTTGGTTATCGGATTAGATTTGGTTTTGCATAAACAAAGAGACAGACATGGGAGCACATGACTAATTATTGGTTTATACAATAGCCACATCTAACTTGGCTATTATCCAATCCAAATCATCTGACGCAACTTATAACTTCCTTTTTCCACTTTAGGTCTATACACAGTCTATAATATCAAGCCTAAGGCTACACACGACTTTAAGCCAGTGAAATGAGGTCTGCATTGAGGCCAACGATAGTAAGAAACAGACAGTCTCACCCTTATTGGTGGTCGGGGCACTGGGTGGGCTGGAAACAAGCGTGGGTGCTTCTCTCCACGCCCGCTCCAGGCTGTTATGCTGCTTGGCCAGTTGCTCAATAGTCTCCTCTAGGTGGGTACGCTGCTCTCTCTCATACTGCAGCGCCCGCTGCCATCGCCTGCTGTGAGTCTCAGCTAGGTCCAAGAAGTCTCGACACGCCTTGAGAAATGTGCACTCAAATATGTCATTTATATATTCATATATATATATAAATATATATATATATATACACACACAAACACACAATAGGAGAGACAGCATCTGAACGGAAAAGGGTGTAAAGACATCTGTAACAGTCATTGTAATCAGATCCTGATCCCCACTGTTTGGAGCAATCATCAATATGTTAATTAGACGTCTGCCAAGCAATTACCGGGTCTCTGCTGATTCAAATGTACCTCTGAGCTAATTGTAAACAAAGATAACATCACTGACTCATGAGCTGAAGTAAAACCACTGACTGCATAACAGGCTAAATAAGTTCTGAGAGGGGGATCTTTGCTGTTGTAATTCTACTGCCGAGACAAAGAGGTTACTTTAGATCACATTCAGATGACATGTCAGCATTTGTTGGCCCAGCATCATGAGCCTCACAGCTCTCTTCACACTCAAAGGTCACTGAACTTTGATAATACCTCTCAGCTGACTATGTACTACTAAAAATGTTGTCGTGGTCGCCAAACTTTAAATAGGACGGCTTCCAGAGGTTCTGAATAAAAACCTTAAACTGGTTACGTTACATTTTAGCTCTGTAGCATTTTTGTGAGAGGTTTCTTAGAGTTCCTCCCAGACCGATTGTGTCAAAACAAGATCACAATTCTTTCATGCTCATTTGCAGCGGATTTCTCGTTCATCCCAAAGCCCAAAGAGGAGTTGTGGATGAAGGCAGAGAGCTGTAGAGACAAAAGTGTCACACAGCTCAGCTTATCACACATCTGGTGAAAAATGATACATTACACAATGTTCTAACCCTTATAATTAGGTGTCACTTTCAGATGTTTTGTTGCTTCTGTTTAGTCCAGCTGTGACCAAAAGCTCAAGAAAAGTCAGCTTACATTTCCTCAAGAGAAGCCACAAATCATTACAAAAGAGCAATATAGTGCTTGGCCTTTACTGTACGGCACAAAAATTGACTAACAGTTTAATGGTTATCTACCATTCAAACTCAACCTCGTGATTATTTGTTGCAGTAATCCATACTTCTAATGGAAGATTTTAGATTTAAGCATAATGGATAGATTAAATAATTCTGCTCTTATTAAACTTAACACAGAGATAAAACCTTTACTCTAATTTGATGCATAGAAAGAAATCACCACATGACAGCAACTGACATTTCAACTGGGCATAGCCACTGTTAGACAGCTGTAGCAAGCTTTCATACAGTGGAAGATGCAGTCAGGATGATACTTTGCTGTCGGTGTGAGTTTGCATATGTTACTTAATGCGTGTGAGAGAGGAGCACTTTACACACAAAGGCCAGGGCATGGTTTTATATCAGTTCAACCTACCTAAAACCAAATGTTGACAAATTACACAGGTTTTAAAGGATGTCATCAGCATTTTGATCAATTGTTTTATGCAATATTAAAATGAAATCACATTTACTGTTTTTGCTATTTAAATAGGCAAATGATCAATAAAAATACGCACGTTTTATTCTAAAGGTAACAGTTTCTAAATTGTGAGTATATACACTATGTTCAGTACATGAATTATTTAATATGATACAGAACTAAATATTTTAGAAGAAACACCTAAGAGGACAGATATGACTGAACCTTTTGGCTTTTCAGGCGAGGAAATCGACAATCTGTCTCTTACCTTCAGCAGTCGTTCAAGAATAGTTTAAACATTAATGTCTGAGCTTCACTTTAAATGTCACAAGTACATGTGATGCTGAGGTCCACTTCCTCAGACCGAACCGTCATATGAAACTCAAACCCCCAGTTAAAGAAGTATGAAAGTTCCACTTTTTTAGTGCTGACTCTCCAATATGGACATGTGCTGCATGTGACTTCCAGCGTTGGGAAGACATAATTGATAAAGGCTAACAAAGTGAACTGGCATGCAGCCAGGGTGTGTAAGGCAGAGCTGACCTTAAGAGCAGCCAGCGTGGATTCAAAAGTTCTGGTGAACTCTGAAGAGGAAGCCACTTGGGAGATATTAAAGTGAACCTCCATGTGATTAAACTATACAAACCAACCATGGTGGGTTTGGAAATACGTGCGTACGCCAACAGAAAAAACGTGTCACTAGAGTCACATGTGAAAAATTAGGTCAACGGTGAATGAACTAAAGTGAAACTCTTTCACCAGTCGTGACTCATTCTGCCCCCCCCCCACTCATGCCTGAAACATCGTCCTGTTTCTTTGGCAAATAATGTACAAGATATACCGGTAGTTAATTTTAGAGCAAAGTTGATGTCTTCACAGGGGCCGAACCCATTGCTACAAAATCCAATTTAATCTATCCTGCACTAATAGCTGCTTGAATAGAGCCATTCACAAGACCAAAATGTACAACAGGGAAAGCTTGTGTTTTTTTTCCTTTCTCACAATAAGCACATTTATGGGAAATCAAATGGCGAATTACACAGTCCAGAAGGATGTTATCGCTTGTTTAATGAGCGTCATTTTCATCTTCTAATACATATCAAAAATAATGTAAGGGGGCTTTTTTCTCACAATGGAAGTCAAATGAAAACTTTTTTTAATCTGATAATAAATCTATAACTGAAGTCTTAACAAGCTCTGTCAAACACTCAGTCTGTGAGAAAAGTATTTTACACTTGTGTTACAGTGAATAAACTGTCATTTAGTTTAGTAAATGAATGTAGAATATCATTTATGTATCTTTTATGTGACCACGTTATCGGATTTTACAAAATCTAACAGATGTGTAACTTTACATCATTTTTCTAAATAAATCCTCAAAAATTAACACCATTAGTTGGCGTCATAATGAGTTGACAAATCAGACATTCTGTTCAGTATCAACATTAAGGGAACTGAATTTAACATTCATACATAACTCATCGCTTGTGTCTGTGCTCGTCCTGTTGGATCTCAGTGCTGCATTTGATACGGTCAATCACTAGTCTAGTGCTCAATGCAAGTTATATTTATCTGATAGATTCCAGTTTGTTCTTGTAAATGAAGAATCTTCCTCACACACCAGAGTAAGTCATGGAATTCCTCAGGGTTCTGTGCTTGGACCGATTCTTTTTACTTTATACATGATTCCATTAGGTAACATTATTAGACACCATGGCATAAATTTCCATTGCTATGCTAATGATAGTCAGCTGGGCTTATCTGTGAAACCAGATGAAACCAATAGGTTGGTCAGACTACAAGCATGTCTTAAAGACATAAAGACCTGGATGACTCTGAACTGTCTGCTTCTAAATTCAGACAAAACTGAAGTCGTTATCTTTGGACCTGAGCGCTTCAGGGAGAGATTGTCTAGCTATATAGTTACTCTAGATGGTATTTCCTTGGCTTCTAGTACTACAGTGAGGAACCTTGGAGTTATTTTTGACCAGAATTTATCATTTGACTCGCATATAAAACAGGTTTCTAGGACTGCCTTCTTTCACCTTCGTAATGTTGTTAAAATCAGGAACATCCTGTCTCAGAGTGATGCAGAAAACTACTGTAATTCTTTATTATTGGGCTGTCCCACATATTCTCTGAAAAGCCTTCAGCTGATCCAAAATGCTGCAGCCAGAGTTCTGATGAGAACTAACAGGAGAGATCATATTTCTCCAGTTTTAGCTTCTCTTCATTGGCTCCCTGTTAAATTCAGAATAGAATTTAAGATTCTTCTCCTTACATGTAAAGCTCTTAATGACCGAGCTCCATCATATCTTAAAGATCTCATTATAAGATATTTTCCTAACAGAGCACTTTGCTCCCAAACTGCAGGTTTACTTGAGGTTCCCAGAGTTTCTAAAAGTCGAATGGGAGGCAGAGCCTTCAGTTATCAGGCCCCTCTCTTGTGGAATAAGCTGCCAGTAAATGTCCGGGAAGCAGACACCCTTTCCACTTTTAAGACCGGGCTTAAAACTTTCCTTTTTGAGAAATCTTACAGTTAGGGATGGCTCAGGTGATCCATAGTTAAGCTGCTGTGGGCCTAGACTGCTGGGGGGCCTCTACCTGTCACATCTTTCCTCACTTTACTCTCTTTTTCTCCTGTTTCATTTCTCAAATGACATTATGTACATTTGGCATTATTGTTCTCATTAACTTGTGTTTTCCTGTCTCAGCAGGTATCCTTTAACTGGTGTTACAGTGTTTGTTGTTCCCTCTTTTCTGTCTTCTCAAACCCCAGTTGGTCGAGGCGGATGGCCGCCCTTCCTGAGTCTGGTTCTGTCAGAGGTTTCTTCCTGTTGAAAGGGAGTCGTTCCTCTCAACAGTCGCCTCAGACATGCTCAGGACGGGAGATTGGACCAAAGAGAAGTTTCGGTGCAATCTGTTGGTTTCCTTAGCTAGGAAATAGTTTTTGAATTGGCTCTATATGAATGAATTGGATTAATTTTGAAATTACTTAATTGGATTTGATTAGATTATGAATACAATTAATTGAATTCCAATTGGCTTTAATTGGACTGTATTATTGAAGTGCCTTCAGATGACATTTGTTGTAATTCTGCGCTATATAAATAAAACTGAATTGAATTGAATTGAATTGAATAGCTGCATTACTTGAAGCCGGCGTCTCCCCTGAATCAAGTTCACTCAGCAGGTTATTTTTTACTTTCTCTAACCAGGATCTCCTTGGGAGCAAAGCTACCATTTCATGCAAACCCATCTGGGTTAAAACCAGGATCCATTAATCAAATAATCCCAGCCTCTGCATTCATGGTGTCTGTAAGTGTAAGTGGGGTTATATTAGTTAGACAATACTATTTCATACTTATAAATTACAGTTGCCTACTACTTATTGGATGGCCTAATGCATGTTATGGTTAATCAACATGCAAGGGATGTAATTTAACTATGGCTTACAATTATTATGAATTACACTAAGATACTTCTATAATCCATCATAGATTCACAGACGTTATTAAGCGTTTATATGTACAAAAGAGCAGCAAAGTATTTGTCAGACATGCATTAAAGCCCAAACAACAATCACTGACCCCAAATCAAAACCACCGTGAGAAGCAGGAAGAAAGACAAACCTTGTGTAATTGTCTGAGTTCAGTTTGAGTCGGTCTGTCTGTCTAACTGTGGTCAAGAAGGCTCTGACATTTCTCATCAAGTTTGGGAGTTTGAGGGGAGGGGAGAGCAGGGGCTATTCCTGTCACCCACACCCAAAATCATATCTAGTATCACTCCTTCAGGACCTCAAACCTTCCTGAACTCTCTTCCTGAACTCATGTAACGTAAAGCCAGTGGTACCGATTGCTGATGCAAGAGAGAGAGAGTACATGTGGAACTAATGTACAGAACAGCGTTTCTTATTCTTACCAATCATATCAAACGTCTAGTGGTAATATGTTTTTTGATTCTTGAATAATGTCCCTCTTAAATTGTGACTCTAAAGACAGATTTTAAAGTTAGTTGCACAGAGAGTGAAGATCTTTGAGGGTTATGGGTCCTAGATTAGCTGGACTTGGTTTATTTAAACAGCAATATCAAGGGTGGTATTCTTATATATAAAATAATAAATAAACATAATAAAAAAAGCATTTTATAGTTTTTAAGGCAGCAAACGCAGATTTTACAACCACTTTTGCAATGAAAGCTAATCGGGTAATTGCATTTCTGTTAATCATAAGGTAATCGTGTTTCAGTTGGTTAAAAAGAATCTGGTGAGATGTTAAAGTGCTGATTAAAATCCCAGTCTGCAGGCTTTTAGATCTTTGTAACATGCGACACACACTGTGAGGTTATCCCCTCATCACTCACTAACCAGGACATTATAGATGGCTGGTATTCCTGTCACAATGATCACGCCAAAGCACACGGGACACAGATCACTCACTTTTCATTGATACTGAATCAGTACTTACATTGATCATAGCATTGGAAGTGATGCGGAAGAGGGTGGCTCTCTCGTTGACTGCCTTGATCTTTTCTCCTCCCTCCACGGGGACTTTCAGGCCTTCGAGTTCACTCAGGGAACGCTGCAGGGCTGCTCCATGCTTGGCAATTAGGTCGTTACATGTACTGAGGTCATCAAGCTTGCTGACAAGGATCTTTAGGGTTCCCTGAATTTCACTCCGGTCCGACTGGGATGCGGGCTCCTCGTCCCCAGAGTCATCTGGAAGGGAGGGGGTCGCAAAAAGAAGAAATAAATAAAAAATGATGTCATTTATATTCAATCATTCTGTGAAAATTCTATTCAACAATGCTTTGTATGCAGAAACTCTCCTCTTTTTAAGGTGATACGTCCCATTAGTGATGCATCAACTTGGCTCTCTTATGGCATTCAAAAACAGTTTGATGGTTTGCCCCCGCTCAGTGACCACCACGAGTCAAACTGTCACAGCTAACCTATCACAGACAGTTAACAGACACCTGCAGTGTTAACCGATGAAGATAGAGGAAGTCAGTCAAAACCAGGGACCTACAATGAAGATACATCTGAGTTAATCTGAGGTCCCTTACAGAGAGAGAGCCTATCTCCACACGCTCCAAAAGAACATGTGCTGCATGTTTCTGTTCTAACAAAGCAAAACAAACACATATGGCAGGGATAAATCTAAAGGACCCATGTAAATACCGGTGTCACATAACAGCATGTTATCCTTCTGCTAATGCTAAGAACACAGAGGGCAAGGTGGAGTGAGAAGAAGGAAGAAATGGAGAAAA
Organism: Odontesthes bonariensis; assembly: GCF_027942865.1. Classification (NCBI taxonomy): domain Eukaryota; kingdom Metazoa; phylum Chordata; class Actinopteri; order Atheriniformes; family Atherinopsidae; genus Odontesthes; species Odontesthes bonariensis. Next base: position 22,534,837 of record NC_134511.1, read on the forward strand.
ATAATAGAATGAGGACAAGGAAGAGGACAGCATTCATCTCATCATACAAGATATATCCCTGGGATAATAGGGTTAAAAGTTTGAGGGAGGAGAGACTTTCTCTCCTCCCTCTAATTCACCCTGTCAATCTTTTAATGTCTTGGCTATGCCGTTCTGCTGCCTTCTACACTGACATGCGGATCATGCTGTCTCACATTGAAATGGTCTGTTATGTAGCTGATAGCAGACACTTCGGTCATGGCGAGAGGCAGCATCGCAGGAACACTTTCTCCTGAGAATTATGACCTTGCAGCGGAAGAGCCTATTTACACCATGCAAAGATAAGATGGATCTGGACATTGGAGGAAGGTGGTGGCCTGGCAGTTGCAGGCCAACATCACTAACTGCGTTCAAATTTGGACATCATTGGTGCATCCAACCAGCAAAAAAGATATATTCATACTGAACCGACTCGTTTGATGATAAACATCCGCACACACAATGATGAAGTAGTACTGTTGCGGAAATCATTTTTGTGAAATAGAGTGGCAGGATACTGAACATTACGTGACCAAGTTTTCATATAATATGTAAGTAACATTTGAACCTTAAAGCAAGAATTTACCACTTAAAGTTTTCGATAACCATGGCAGCATTAGGAGCAGCGGCGCCTGTTTGCTTTTGAGGCCAAAGACAATATATTCAGCATATTAAGCAGAGTGACAAAGTCATTAGTCAGAGAAAGAACTTATTTTCAGCCACACTTCTAACATAGCTTAATGGGTCAGCTCAAAAAACATGTTAACAACTGCTGGGAGGGCAGATATCCATCATTCCCGGAATGAATCCTAATGACTTTAGTGATCATCGGACTTAATCTGAAGGCAGCATGAGGTTAGCGTTTGTGTTTTTTAGAGAAATGTCATCACATCTGTTTGTTGGCTAGCCAAGAAAAATGGCTAAGACATTATTGTTCCCCTCAGGATGAACTGTAATGATGTCAAATAAAATGCTTTTAAGTGTTAAGGAATCACATTTTGTATCATCCTAAAAGTTTTGTTAATGCACATACTTGGAAAACCTCTGCTGTTCTTTGAGTTTGGGACAAAGAAGTCAAATTTAAGCATGATAAGTTTCAAATACTGGAAATGGTTACATTGACCTGACAACATATCTGCTAAAAACTGTCGGCACTGATACTGAAAGCGCGTAGCATTAAGGACCATACAACAGCATAAACAGTAGTGTTGTATAATGTGAGTAGCTATTACTGTATGATAAAGTTAATATACTGTGCATAATACAGGCTAAAATAGTCCATTAATATCAGTTATTCCCATATAACACGGCTACTAATGTGCAGTGCGAAAACTAAACTGTACTGCTGAGAAAACGGGAGGAAAAAAAAAAAATTTCTCACCATGTTTACATTCCTGGGCATCCATTTTATCTCAAAGGTAGCAAAAGTTCACAGAGTAAGATACAGCACGAAAAGGTCACTGAGCCAGACCCCGAGGTGCTGTACAGTGATGAGTGAGCTCTCAAAGAGACTCAACTGTCAGACCATCAGAGACAAGAGACAAGAACTAAAGAATCCACCGAAAGGTCAGCGCTGCAGCCCCACAGCAAGAAACAAAATCAAACCTGGATTTGAAAATGACACCACCCATTACAGGCCAGAAGCAAAGACAAAATCAAATCACACAGCATTTCAATAAAGTCGTGGCAGGGAAAAGCGGGTAGAAGATCAAAAAGCTGACGACATCAGATAGTCGTCCGTAGGGAGTGTCGAGCAACTGCGGCGCAAAACAAAAAAACAGGAGGCAGTTTTGAGAGAGCTGGAGAGGGTAATGAAATCAGCCTTTAATTGATAAAGCCTGACTATGGCAGGGCAGCTTTAAACAGATACGTTAGTTGGCCACTTGGTTTAGCTGAGAACTTCCCCCCACAAGGAAACAATTTTCCAAATAATATTCATTTACATGTCTGACCCCCCACTTCCAATGAGACATTCCAAATACAAACAACATCATTTGGAACTAAAGAAGGACCCACAACATGTGTGTTATATAACTTCACTGTGCTTTTAAAACAAGCAGAGGATAAACAGATAAACCTCTAAGCATACTATTAATGAAGCTTGGTGAGTGGTGTGATGTTAATTTTGCACAGCAAGAAGAACAGTACATCTGAAGATACAACACTGGATGTGGCAAATTAAAAAGACTATATTTGGATCCATTTTTGGCATATATAGCCTATTAGTGCGGCATCTTTCTAATGCCAAAACACAGCGGGCTACAGAGGGAGAAACACTTTTGTAAGACCGGGACAAAGACTAATTAGTCTAGAGTAAATTTAATCTACCAAAAAACTTCCTGAAAAAAAAAAGCAAACTTTTGTGCATGACACTAAATGTTACAAATTGGAAGAGTATGCAGTGTGCAAGCTCCTCTGTAAAAAACACAGGGGATAAGACATCTTGGCTTGAAGCTTCTATAAAATCTTGTTAGCTGTGTATCAGCAATAATGAAATAAACATTGTAGACTGACCCATAGTGACCCCCTAAATGTAATCAAACTAAAACATGACACTGATGAAAACCAAGGTTACTGAATGGTAATGTCACCACTGACTGAGCTGAACGGTAAACTCTTCCCCTTAATGCTCTGCATCACGTCCACATTTCAGGGTGTAAAATTACATACGAGGCTCTGGATAATGTTAGGATCATTTCAGAGCTGCTCTGAGGGCGACAAAAAAAAAAAAAAAAAAAAAAATCAACAAAAAAACGGAGAGCCCGCACAGAGCATTGAACACATTTTACAAATATGAGCCCAGCCGTGCTCGTATCATTCACGCTCATTCTGCCAATGAGTTCAGCAGCTTTAAGTGATGCCACTTAAAAATAAACTGTCACATGAACCCGAGGCATGTTTGTTTTGAGGAGCCTCTGCTTACAGCACGTCTTCTCTTTCTAAGGAAAAGCACAGAGAGCTGCAATAACACTGATTCTGGCCCGGGGAGCCAGAGTATTGACAACCTGCAGCTCCAAGGAGGAATCGGAACACAAAGTGTCCTTCGAAGTATGTCAGACATCCTTTCATTTCACAGAGTGAGATCCAAACAGCAACAAAATGTCCAGCATCACCGGACAAGTCCGAGTACTGGAGAGGAAGATAAACATCGTTGATCAACAATAAAACTCAGATCTGGAATTAAAAGTGTACATTGGGTTTTACGCCTAAAGTCAATAAATGACCTTTTGATGGTTTCTGTGCATTCATGCTTGGCCTGCCCCCTCTTATTTCCCTACCCCTTCCCTCACTACAGCAGATGTAGATTGATGGGACCTCAAGGCAAAGTAGACACTGCGAGGCAAGACCAGGAACCCATTACCAGTCCAGTCATGCCTCAAGGGCGCACTTCCAACCCCCTTCCCCCACAGCCTGACACCTCAGAGAACACGCTGTATCGACACAAATACAGGTTCATTTCCAGTTAACTTACAACTGCACCTAGCTTCTAAGATGAATGAATTTTTTTCAGAGGCGAGCTGAGATAAAAAGCACATGAAACAACATTTCAGCACACAAACACACATCCATCTTGAAGCTAAACATGCACAAAGCTGGTTTGTTCCTCTGTCCTCCCCTATTGTTTACCTCTTTGTTCAGCACAAAAGTTTCGAGTAAGGGGAAAAAAAAGAGAGAAAGTAGGACAGTAGGCAGTATGTAATTGGTTGAGCAGTACTCTGCTATCTCGCTGTCGGGGCTCGTCTCTCTGCTCGTCCCTGAGGACAGGCTGTCAGATTGGTGGAGCCAGGCCTCCAGCTGACAGGACGTCACCCTGTGGCAGAAAAATGAGCACATCCAGCAGGCAAGCACATGGGAGAAATGTACTGCACCCTTGTTTCAACGTGGTATTGAACCTTGCTGAGAGCCCTAATTAGAGGGGGCGCAAATATCTTGTTTGTTTTTAGAATATAGTTCACTTCTGTTTAGAAAATCTATCACAGATATTTTTTTTTACAAGTCAGAGTTATCAGAGGGCAGTGAATTGTGAGGGATGGTCACATTTTACCATTATTTTATTAATATTACTTCAACAAGTTTGGTCTGTTTTTAAATCCATCCATACATTTGCTACACCCACTTTATTCAGTGCATGGTCTTTGGGGGGCTGGAGCCTATCCCAGAGTACAGAGACAAAAGATGGACAAAGTCAACTGCTGTAGTTGAAAGCAGTGCAGAGGAGTCTTAAAGTGCAATTAAAGTTCACTGCTGATCGTAGCTGATGGCTCGGATACATCTCTTGCTCATAGATTCCCACAATCAAACCGCAATAACCTCTCAGTTGAAATGTTGTGTCAATAAATTTTCTCCCAAAATCATCATTTTTATGATACTCAGAGCCTAACCCATCCTGAGGACAAAATCCGGGACCCTTTGCTGACCTGACATGACGTGGGATTTTTATTTAGCTCCTCTCCCAGTTTAAAAAAAAAAGAAAAGAAATTGCATTGTGCTTCATAACTCACAGGATGTAACATTCACAGAAGACCTCCTGCTTGTCTTTGATGTTGATTTCTGCAGAGACAGTGAAAAAAGCAGCTGTGATCCGAAGCTCTGGATCAGCTCTGTCAGTCCTGGGAGTCACAAACAGAAATCTCGTCTCGCAGATCTACAATTTCTCTGAGGTGTAACATTTCCAGTGACTTGAAATAAAAGACAAAGCTACTGACACACTCGTTTTATAATCCAGGAGAGGACAAACTACATTTAAACACCATTACAGGAAACAGTGTTTTTTGTTGTTGCGTTTAACCAAATTCTGTAGGAAAGCTGTGAGATTTTTCTACTGTTGTAATCTTTTACACATATAAACCATTTAGCCATCCAATATATAGTCTCACCTCATCCTCAAATAGGTTGTGGCATGGTGGAGCTAATCCCAGCTGAGTTTGAGCAGTTTGGGCAGGAGGCAAGGTTCACCCTCCTCCAGTCACAAATCCATCCCAAAGAGACAGACAACCATGTGTATTCACATTTATGAGCCAATTTAGAACCTTTGATTTATCTAACAAGCATGTATTTGAACTGTGGAAATAAGGCACAAGAAAAACGTACAAACTCCACAGTAAAACGCTCGAGTCAGTCAGCAGGTCCAAACCAAACTTCTCTTCTCTTCTAACTTTAACGCAACAGTGGTAACTACCCACTCTGTTTCCCTGCGTGTTAGATTTATTGTAAATTTATTTAACGTGTACTGAAATAATCCCTGTGGAAATCATGGTATTGTTTTTACTTAGTCATCTTAAAGCAGAAGCAATCAATGAGCTACACCCTAGACTCCAGAATCGGGCATTTATAGTACTAGTTTCAACATCACACTGAGAAGGAATTACTATTTTGTAGCTTCTTTTGATAGTGGGTGCAACAGAAAGGGGAGAAAAGAAAGGTATATAGGAAACAGAGAAGAGATTAAGCTACATGAAGAGAGCGGACGTGTCCCACAGGATGGGACTGTAATCCTGGCCAGTAATTGCTAACTGTTTCCATACCTCCCCTGAGATACATCACAAGGACACAAACTGAGGAGACGGCAGGTTAAACCCGGTAATATGGGGCTCAGCTCTCCGCAAGCAAATGAGAAACTGTGCAGTGCAACTCATCACTGTCCCCAAAGCTCCGCAGCACAGTCCTGGAAGTGTATCCAATCGAACGCTCTCTAAAAGCAGCAAGCAAAGTAGAAGATTGAAAGCAAACTGCAGCACCTTAGCATTGAGTTTTAATTCAGTAACATCCTACAATGTTTCAGGAAGGAGAAAGAGAACAAAGAATAATCACAATGTTGTCAACCAAACTCGTGGACATTGCATTATGCTGAGATAAATGTGAAAACGTTCCAGCTAAATCAAACCAGTGAGAGCTGATGGCTTCGGCTTACTGCATAACTCCCGCTGAAGGTTGAGGTTATTAACCGTCCTCCAACCTCAGAATACAAACTGAGGTCGTCCACTCGCTGTGAGGGCAATTTTAGGATACTGCAGCAGTGACGAAGAGGATTACAGAGACCATCTGAACTGTCTGATGTGATGTCTTCAATGTCTGAGCCTGAATATATTAATAAAGTTAAAACGTTCTCATTTTAAATCCGTACTGTATACAGTAATGAGAATAACACAGTGATTAAATACATGCTCACATAGTATCTAAACAACTGCGTGGGCTGCTATGGCGGTCTGTTAAATGCTATCTTGGCTAAACTATGGCATGAAGACTGAAAACATAATACAGTACCACTTCCTGAAGATGCATTGTTGCTGATAATTCAAGTTGTTATCTTTTGGATTTTTCATCACTTCAAGCCCTCCTGAGATATATATACACACATATATATATATATATATATATATATATATATATATATATATATATAGAATGGAATAGAATAGAATAGAATAGAAAAATACTTTATTTATCCCCCAATGGGGAAAATTCAAATTCGTCAAGTAGCTCAACATTTAAAAAAAAAAATATTTACAATGATTGAATTAACCAAAATAAAACAACAATAATAATAATACTACTACTAACTTAATAATAATAAATGATGAAATGGCAAAATAAACAAATAAATAAATAAAAATCAATCAATCAATTTGAGAAGAACTCAGCAGTCACTGTTATAAAGCCTTATGGCTGTGGGAACAAAAGACCTTCTGAACCTCTCAGTCCTGCAGCGCAGAGAGATGAGCCTCTCACTGCAGCAGCTCCTCTGTTCTGTCAGGATGCTGTGGAGAGGATGTTTATTATTCTCCATCACAGAATCTAACTTCCTCCTCATCCGTTGCTCCACCACAGCACCGAGAGGGTCCAGCCTTCTGCCTACAACAGAACCAGCCTTTTGCACCAGTTTGTCCAGGCGCCTACAGTTTTTGTCTGTAGTGCAACTCCCCCAGCAGACAGCAGCATAGAGCAGTGCACTCTCAATGATAGCCTGATAAAACATACTCATCATATCACTGCAGACATTGAAGGACCTGAGCCGTCTCAGGAAAAAGAGGCGGCTCTGTCCCCTCCTGTACACTGCGTCTATGTTGGCAGACCACTCCAGTTTATTATCCAGCACCACCCCCAGGTATTTGCAGGTCTGAACAGTCTCTATCTCCCCTCCATCAATGCAGACTGACTGGTATGGGGTTTTAGATCTCCTGAAGTCCACCACCAGCTCTTTGGTCTTGGTGGTGTTCAGCAGCAAACAGTTCTTTTTGGTCCAGTCAGTAAAGGCCTCCACAATGTCTCTGTACTCCTTTTCCTGTCCACCGCGCACACATGCCACAACAGCCGTATCATCAGAATACTTCTGAATGTGGCATGACTCTGAGTTGTACCTGAAGTCTGATGTGTACAGGGTGAAAAGAAAAGGAGCCAAAACAGTACTGCCCCAGTACTGCATTCCAGTGTTCCAGAAACACATTTCCCCATCCTGACATACTGTGGTCTGGCAGACAAATAGTCTATAATCCATGATGTCAGGGAGGGGGCCACACCCATACCGAGCAGCTTGTCTTTCAGTATGGGAGGCCGTATGGTGTTGAAGGCACTGGAGAAGTCAAAGAACATGACTCTCACATATGAACCAGGCACATCCAGATAAGCATATGCCCGATGCAACATGTACAGAATCGCGTCTTCCACTCCTATGTGTTTCTGGTAGGCAAACTGGAGGGGATCAAGAGCCTCAGTAACCTGCAATCTCATGCAACGAACAAGAAGTCTCTCCAAAGTCTTCATGATATGAGATGTCACAGCCACCGGTCTGTAGTCATTCAGCTCCACCGGTATGAGACAAGAAGTTTTCCACAGCACCGGGACTTTTTCCATCTGAATGCTCATATTGAAGAGCCTCTGAAGAGGGACTGCTAGTTGACCAGCACAGTCCCTCAGAAGCCTTGGACAGACTCCATCTGGGCCTGAAGCCCTCCCTGGCTTAAGTCTCCTGAGCTCAGCTCCAACCTCCTCTATAGTTAGACACAGAGGTTGTAGCGGAGGGATGGCGACAGGAGTGATGTTGCTATCAACCATAGAGATGGGGGTGGGGGTGCAGCTGGACAGAGGAGGGCTAGTGGTGGAAGCTGCCGCAGAGGTGGATGTGCAGCTGGGCTCTGGATGCCTGGTGGTGGAAGCTGCCGCAGAGGTGGATGTGCAGCTGGGCTCTGGATGCCTGGTGGTGGAAGCTGCCGCAGAGGTGGAGGTGGAGGTGCAGTTCGGCTGATGAGGCCAGGCGGTGGGAGCTGCCGCACAGATGGAGGTGTAGCTTGGCTCAGGAGACCAGGCGGTGGAAGTTGCTGCAGAGGTGGAGGTACAGCTGGACCGAAGAAGCTTGTTGGTGACAGCAGAGGTAGAGGTGCAGTCAGGCGGAGGAGGAGGCTTGGCGATGCAGGTTGCCATTGAGGTGGAAGTACAGCAGGGGAGTGGAAGCAGTATAGAGGAAGCAGCTATAGTGGTGGGGGTGGAGGGAGCAGCAGCAGAGGAGGGAATAGCCACACTGTCAAACCTGTTGTAATAATGGTTGAAAGTGTTGGCTCTGTCCACATCACCTTCTACAGACTGAGAGTTCTTCAGTCTGTATCCAGTGATGGTCCTCATGCCCCTCCACACCTCCTTGGTGTTATTGTTCTCCAGCTGTCTCTCCACCTTTTTCTTGTACTCCACCTTAGCTCGACGTAATGTCTTTATAAGCTCCTGTTGTATACTCCTCCGCCTTTCTCTATCCCCATTCTGGAACGCCCTCTTTTTCTGGTTCAGGAGGTCTTTGATCTCACTGGTGATCCATGGTTTGTTATTTGGATAGCACCTTACAGTCCTGACTGGAATCACAGTGTCCCTACAGAAGTTAATGTAGTCTGTGATGGTGCCGACCCTCCTGTCCATGTCAATGTCCATTTCTTCTTCCTCCAGCAGTACAGCCCAGTCTGTGACATCAAAGCAGTCTCTCAATGCATCACTCGCCTCTGGTGACCACTTCCTGAAAGATCTGGTAGTAACAGGAACTCTTTGTACACACGGTCTGTATGTGGGTTGTAGATAGACCATGCTGTGATCAGATCTACCCAGTGGTGGAAGAGACACTGTCCTGTGAGCCTCCTTCACGTTAGCATAGAACAGATCTAATGTCTTTTCTCTACGTGTTGGACAGTCCACATACTGTACAAAGCCAGTCAGGCAGGAGGATAGAGAGACGTGGTTGAAATCTCCTGTGTTTGCAATGAATGCCTCAGGATGCTGGGTCTGTATCGTAGCAACGGCGTCATGGATGATGTCACACGCCGTTACAGGTGCCGCCCTCGGTGGAATGTAAACAACGATGACGACTGTGTATGGGAACTCTCTGGGTGCATAGAATGCACGGAAACCAACTGACAGCAGTTCAATGTCTGGACAACAAACCCTCTCCTTAACGGTCACATTGCGGGGGTTTACCCATCTCTGATTAAAGAACAGTATAACACCGCCGCCTTTCCGCTTACCGCCGCTCGTACTCAGGTCTCGATCCGCTCGTACGGCTGTGAAGCCGGGTATGTCCACACATGAGTCTGGTGTGTTGTCGTTCAGCCAGGACTCAGACAGAGAGATCAAACTGCTCTCTTTATACAGCCGTTGGTTCCGCACAAGCGCCTCTAACTCATCACACTTGTTAGGCAGTGAGTTAGCGTTTCCCATGATCACCGAGGGCAGAAAAGGTTTGTACCTCCACCTCCTGTTGTGCCGCTTTGCCTTTAATTTTGCTCCAGCTCTGCATCCACGGAACAGCTTTTTAAGCTCGGTCGGAATTGGATGTTTAATTCCGCGTCCAATCCTTGACAGTGCCAACAGTTCTTCTCTTGTGTACACTGCTTTAGTAGTAGTGCACATTGTCAAAAAATGAATTAAAACAAAAAAGCAGATCAATAAAAACTAACTAAAAATGTTTGGATAGAAAAAAAAAATGAAAAATGACAAATAATCATATAAACGATGAGAAAAATTGAGAGCTACACAGACTTGCTGCCGATAATATATATATATATATCATTATTATTATTATTATTATTATTATTATTATTATTATGTATATTATGTATATATCCAGTTGTGATTCCCTCTGATGAAACCATTTGCATTAGTTACGCTGCTAAATCGTAGCTCTGGTCGTTGGGAGCTGGGTACCTTAAACTGCACGTGCTATTAACAGGAACTACAAACTGTTTACCCCCGAGACTTACTAGACAAATAATGCATGTGACAAAGAACTGCAGGTATTCGAGCCCAGGTGAGCACGGGTGACCGAAAGATACACCTTGAAGTTTAAAGCTAGATGGTTCCTCTTTAAACACCAGCTTCAGAAAATACCCAAAGAAATTAATCTAGTCATGGGGGACTAAAGTAAAAATGTTTACTATTACATGACACAAATTTATCACCCATCAAAAGTCTTCCCACGTTATTGTTGCATATGCGGGATCAGTGTTGTTTTAATGCAATGCTGAATTTGCATTTTGATTTCTGTACAAATGCGATGAAAATTATTCAGAATGGCTGGGAAATTTCATAATGACCACCACAATGACATCTCATTGAAGCTCAGGAAGTTATTCCAAACAGCTTGATGTGGATCTTGGTCTCATGTTTGACAGTTAGTGTGGTTGGAAAACTCAGTAGCCTAGAAAGATGGTGCAGAACCAGAGCCAATAACCCCTGAACACAGTTATTTATGCGATTTATCGTGATGATGACTGTTGGGATGTCAGTGCTGCAAGACAACATGTCGTGAAGGGAGACATCAAAGGAAGCAGAAAGTAGGGACTGTTTTCACTGAGCTGTTCATCGATATTTGAATAAATGTAAAAGTTGACTGCACAGTGGGCTACTGCAGGGACTCTGAACTATGGCTGACCCTGTGCTCCTCGGCCTCTTAATAAAACGCCTATCGCATGGGCAAAGACTGAGTTTGTTTGTTTGATCTGAGCAGGCAGACAACGTTTTTGGTTTTCGTCTACAGCAGGAACGAGATCTGAGCCGAGACAAGGAGACCAATTCAATAGGAACGGGCTATCAAACTGACGTGAAATTTCACATGAAGGCGAAGCTCTAGAAGAGATTTTACACGTCAATATAACATTCTAATTAAACCTGTTCCTAATAGCAGCACCAGAGATTTCCACTGAGTGAGAGAACGTTTCTTTGTCAGATAACTCAAGCTATCGCTGAGCCGTCACATGAGCAGAAATCTTCCCGGCTAAAAGGACTACAAACACCAATTTAAGATATATATATATATATATATATATATATATATATATATATATATGTATATAGAAGACAACATGATGCAGGGGCAGAAGTTATAGAGGCTTGATGTATCTATCAGATTTGTCAGCGTGAAAAGAAAAATCCTACTTCCATTGAGCAATAAATGTTCTTTTTTCAAATTCCTGACAAAAACCCGGAACAGTGCATTTATAACGACGACAGTTCTACGGTCGTCAGTGAGACGAGATTGTTTGGCTTTTAGAGTTTTTTCTATCATGTTGTGAGACATCTTATCGTTCCGGCTGTTCTACTTGTTGGTGATTTTGGTTGGAACAGCGAGCTCTTCAATTTACCGGCTCCGAGCTTCAATCTAATTATTTCCACTAAACTCTGCCTAAGTCATTTACATTATAACTACTGTATGCTCTACCAAAACAGGTCTATATTTCGCTTGGTTACAAAGATGGCCCGTCTTAATTATATGTGTTTATTTATGTCAGTAGTTTGTATCTGTCTTTGTGTATTTTTATCTATGAGAAGTGGAAGCAAGAAAGAAAAAAAGTAATTTTTTTTCCATTTAGACTTATCCAACTCTAATGTTTTTTCCATTACATTGTCAGAGTTCAAAATGGCGACCGCTTTCAAAGCCTCCAACCTTTTTCATGTATGTACTGTGATGTAAAGTGGCTGCACGTGAATGAACAGCACCAGTCAAAGATCTGGACACACCTGCCATTTTAAAAGAGTGGGTTTGTCAAGACTTTTGTGTGGTGCCTACTAGTTACAACTAGTTACATTTAGTTCCTCTACATCGCACAAGTATTTATAATAACACAAGCTTAAGGTCATTGTCATGTTAGTCATCAAGGCTTTTAATCCCTCACATAACGGTGTAACTCTATGAAACTCTATAAAACTCTATAAAAGAAAAACCTGCCAACTAGGTACTGCCCATAAAAGCAAAAGTGATACTTTGCACATCTATTTCAAGCAGATGAGTAAGTTCCAAGTGAGCAGATGAGAAACAGGGATTTTTAAAAACAATGTTTTAGAGTTTAACTGACTTTCCAAGTTCATTATTTGGGGCTCGGCCTAATACCTAAAATTAGTCATTAAATAGTTTTTGGAAGTCAAAACAGTTTACTGGGGCTTCTACTATACTGCCCATGCCAACCTCATTTTAGCAAACAAACGGGCCAAGTGAGGAGACTGAAAGCCCGGGGCTTAAGAGCACAGCTGTTCAATCCCACATCGTCCAACTCTGCCACAAGCAAGAAAACAATGGATGAAGTCAGAGAAGTGGAAAGACAAAGCAGAATGGATAAAGACACAGAGGGAAAATTTAACAGCATGATAACAAAAAGAAGCCGATGCTATCCTGCTATGAGCAGTAATAAAATCTAGATTTCCTCTGTGCAAAATGCCTGTCTGCTGCATCACTAATACATAGTATTTCCTCTTTGGTTCACAACTTGTATCAATCTTTAATAACAAGTGACTGGCTTCACCACCCTGCTGCAGTACAGAACTGGTTGTAAGACCCTCAAACATATCCCATTTTACAGTTTCTGATGCCGAAATAATCAACACTTAGATCACAAACACACAGATATACATTGCCAGCACGATACGTCGACCTGGCAGGCTCTGGGTCATCCATATGCAAATGTAAGGTGGAACAAAGAAGAGAGGAAATGAGCATGAGTTAAAGCGGCACGGGAGAAGGAGGGGAAAGAGCATGCAGTGCAGAGTGCAGGAGAGGGGACAGGCTGCTCCTTTTTCAGCATGACGAGCTGTGTTGCTGAAGGAGGCTGCAGAAATAAGCACTGATGGTGGCAGAAGCCACAGAGAGGGAGCAGAATGGAGGATTGACAGCTACCTCTCCGACGTACAATAAGGAAGAGATGGCAGGGAGAGATCTGTCGTTGGACAGATGGAGAGGAGTGTGACAGCTCCGTGCTCCTGTGCTGCAGCTTTAGCCGTAACTGTACTGACCCTGGTTGAGCCTACTCAAACAGCCCGAGTTGCAGAAGGAACGGACCGCCCCTGGCTCCCAGCAGCTCCGGCCCTTCATCCCACTCTTCGCAGGCCTGATCCAACTCCACGCTCCCTGAGACGCAACGCTGCCCCTGGGCCGCTACATAATTCCAGCGAGGGGAGGGCTGAGCCAGCGACTTTCCCTTTTCAGCGTTGCAGCATGCACACAAACTCATGCATACTCACACGCACACAATGATGTGGCAGGTGATGCGGGCACCCCCTGCAATTCCAATGTCCAATATAGCATTGCCTGTCCTCTTAGCCTGCATTCCCCTGTCCTCCAGGAACACACACACACTGCATACGCAAAATTACAAAGCTCGGCACATTTTCTATTCTCCTCCACATGCTTCTCTTAGTGCAGTGCAGACTGGAGAGGGAGGGAGGGCGGCAGAGAGGGAGAGAAGCTGAGCGGAGACCGGATTCAGCAGTTAGCAGTCATTCCCACAACAACGACCACATTGCTTCCTCACTGTCACCTTCTCGTAGCTTGACAACAAACATCAACAATTTCAGGAAAGGAAAAGCGGCAGAGATTAAGCAAAGGTTTTGCTGATTCACAAAGGAAGAGCTTGTATAACGAGCCTCAAAGGATGAAAGGATTGAGTCCGAAAGGGGTCACTGCTCCGAGGGAGGAAGGTCAAACATAACGCCCTCAATAAAAAGGGCACGTCCTCTTCTGCCGACTGATGCATCACTGCAGTGTCACCCACTGCCCGAGTGTTGCTCTAATGCTTATCACCGGCTGGTGATTGACGATCTAAAATCTGACCTCTCCACCAGTGTAATGCACAAACATGGTATCAACTGGAACTCCAATCCACACTCTCTGCAATTTCATAGAGCATAAAGGTTGTCATTTCAGTATCTCTGCCGGTGAACAAACTGAACTGTAATGCAAATCAAGGTCACCTCAGCCAACAAAAACAATTTTTCTACACCTACAGTAAGTATCAATTCTAGATAAGACTGGCCAGTTATTTTAAACATAAGAGAGGTGAGCATGCATTTAGCATGGTTGGCCTTACATTGTGTACTAGTTTAACACTCAATAATAGATGTTTCAGCTCCATGTCCTTGGACCATTCATAGCCATCGTGTGGACATAAAAGTCTTTTATACATGTGTTACCTTTACAGCGTTTAGTACTTATGATTTTATTGCATGCCTTTTAATTTACATTAACCTCTTTTTTATGTGTGTTCCTTGATTTTTATATAACTGATTATTTAAAATGCCTACTTCAGGATTTAGCCATCACCATTCAAGGAAAGAGAGACCCACGGCAGGTGAAAACATCCCTTACTCAACACAGTGCTGCATATTGTAATGCATCGTTTTTAATCTTTATCAAATGATTAAACTTTTTTAGAACGTTCATACATTCCACACGAGCTGTAAGCGTTTTGATTTCTCTCGTATGGTTGGGCGTTTTATCATGTGGGTCTTTTGGGATCAAGTCACTTTGGAAGCCCGTCTAAAGCGACAATTCAAGGAAATGCAGGTTTTGGCACGTCAGTGCTGTTTCTCCCTGCCTAGATTGAAATAATCTATAACGTGCAGGGCAGTAATTCACATCAGTTATTCTATGTTCATATGTTTATGTATTTCAGTGCTGTGGTTGCCCTTCAAAATGTATGAATAAAGGTCACATTTAACGGGCAGCTTATCGGCATACTTTTTGTTGCCTTTTAGAGATGAACAGTCATGATTTATTCATTTATTTTAGTTTTAAATATGTTCTATATTTAGAGTCACACATAGTGTGCTTTTCTATGGAGTCAACGGACGTGGGTTTGTTTATAAATGTATGTGTCTTTATCATGAAAACTGCTTTGAGCATAGAACCCGGATGTGAGGCAAGATAACATCCAAAGTTACAGGCGTTATGAATCTCCTATAAATAGAAATTTCCCTTCATGGCAGTTTTCAACCATACAATCATGAATTCCATCTGACATTAACGGGAAATGAAATCAAGCTGTTAGCTGAAAGCATATTACAGAAGTAGTTTGAATTTTGCTTTAGGTCGTACTCCATAAACACATAAACACATACGTACTCCATAAACACATACTCCTGTGGGCTAACAGCAGGTAAAGAAAACCAAAACAACTACTTCCTGATCTGTTTAGGTCTTAGTTATTCTACAGCCACTCGATCCCGACCACTGCCTGTGTATTGTAATATTGTCGTTGCAAAGATTCTGTAGAAATATCTGATAACAGCAGAATCAGGTGAAAGGGGAGAACTGCTACCGGCTGTAAGCGAGGTGACAGAAGTGCTGATGAAGAAAGGTTGTTGGGCTGTTACCTAAATGTCCTGCGGCTCGATCTACGAAGCACCGAAGCATGAAACCACAAATAAGTTCATACTTGACCTTCATCACTCTTTACTGGTTAGGTTTAAAAACAATGAAGAACAGCCAGCTCTGTGGGATCTACAGCAGGAACGTTGGTGCTTTTTAGGTTATTTAGTCTTGTTTCAATAATTAGCCTGTTTTAAAAGTCACATTTAGAGAAATGTGAATCCCAAATTCAATCAAATAGATTATTAATGACACAAGAATGTAAAATGTAACTGTTTTTTTCTTTTTGAGCTAAAGAGAGTGCATTGGAGCACACAATACTATCTAAAATATTAATATTATAGGATACATACTCCAGTCCCCTATTCATATGATATCAAAGTTGAGACACATGAAAGCCAAAACATCTGAGAGACAAACAAAATAAGAGAGATAGTGTTTAAGGAGCATAAGTAACAGACTCATTAAGCCAATTACTGAATCTCACAGGAGGAACCCTGAACTCACGCAGGGTCCACAGCCTGAACACACGAGCTCATTAAAACAGGCAAACGGCTCAAGAGCGAGAAGTCTTTCATCAGGGGGGAAAAGTATGCTTTTAAGATGACATTTCAGAAGTCGCATTCCAACTCTGAGACCATTTAAAATATTAGGCTGCGTTACCTCCAGCAACAGAAGGCATACAAATGTTATTGATCTCCATCAAAGGAGCACTTTGTGTGAGATGCTGTGCTGCCTCGCTGCCACTGAGGAAACACAAGACCTGGGTATGTGAGAACCTGAACACAGAAAGCGACAGCAGTGAAATACAAGCCCGCGCTGAAGTCTCCTAATGGGCCGACGCTCCTGTGGTAATAATAACCCGCTTATTCAAATAGAGGGGGGAGATCTTCAATTAACCACAAATGTAAGACTTAAGAGTAATTGCCTCCCGCGTCAGTCTGTTCTGGCTAAGAAGACCGTGCATCAACTCGATGACTGAGTAATCTCAAACAGACACTTCATATGAAAGCCCCACGCAGTACAGTGAAATTGCAGCTGGCGCTCAATACGCTGGGGCAATGAATCATCTAACCCTACGAGCATTTAGTCGTCACTGAAATACAAACTCCCGGTACCGTGTCTGCACGGCAGATGCTGAAGTTGGCACTGTAAGTACCTCTGTGAGTTGTGCCACTGAACCTTCTCGCAGGAATGCTTCTGAAGATATCTCAGCTCGTGTCTTGAAGCCAGTGGAAGACGTACATTTTCCTCCATCTTAGACAGCAGGTGCTTGAGAATGTGAGCAGATAATCTGCATAACATAAATCCTGCGTAAGGAGCTCTTTCATTCTCTCACACAGTGTTTCTCTACTGAACACAGAGAGACACACTCATGTGGTACAGATAATGTTTGGCACATCCTGTAGTTCTGAACTTTTGCTTTGATTATCTGATTCCTGACAATTTGAGGTAGGATGAGAGTAAAATGGGCTTTTTCTTAATGTCCCCTATTGAACATCTCCCATAGTTGGAGACACCCCTTAAATCTGAAAGAGTATGCAAATTTTTCATATCGGAAGTAGATGATAAACCACCTTTTTGAAACTCAGCAAAAAGTTACCATGGTTACTGGCAAGAGTTGCAAAACAAGCAGGATTTTGAAACATTGCTCACCCAGAAGAATAGTTTCAGTTCAGTGATAATTGCAGGACGTCTTTGCATGTCCAGTCTAAGAGGCTGAAGGTCGGGACTCTGACTTTCCTCATTTCAGCGGTCAAAACCTGCCAAGGTGGGATCATTTCTGTGCCAGTGTTATTCGTTACCACCTCTATTCCGACCTCTTTAAGTTATATATCTCAAACAGATATTTTCATTTTCCTGCAGAATTCCACAAAACTGTGAGAAATGCATCAAATTCTGCAAACTATCGTGAATAGGGGCCGTCAAATTTCAGTTCATGGTTGTCACACAGATATTTGCAGTTAGCGGTTTTAATTCTCTCTCACCGTGGTCTTACTGTGGTGAAAGCTGACTGATGATTTCCTAATTAATTCAACCCTTATTCAAAACAAACAGGCATCTGTTGGAAATGAATGTGGGAACATCATTAACCTGTTACATGCGTGTTCGCCTTTTCAGCTTCCTGAACAAAAATTGCCATATCTCCACACCAGAAGACAGGGATGAAATGAAATGACTTCATTCAAAGTGAATAAGGATGATTATGACCATCTCAAATAATTGTGAGTGTACGAACTCTGTGTGGCGTAAAGTTGTGGTGCTGAGCTTAAAATGTTCTACTCAATTTATTCCCATGTCTGTAAACTGCTGGAGGTCCATGTTTCTATAATAGAACCATCCAGTGCTGTAAAACAACACAGAACTCACAGCTGTTTGCTCATCCTTGCTGCCGCTGCCGTAATAAGAGCGCATGTTGTCGTAAATGCACACGCGTCGCTACACTGATCACACATAAAGCACCACTCCGCTCTTAGAGACGACATATCCCACTCTGCGTTTACTCACATCTCACCTTTAAAGAAAATGCCTTTAATAGAACTGAGAAACACTGCTGATTGAATGGCATTTGTAAAGCCCTTATTTACAACCCAGCCCAGTACAAATGTGGCTGTGTTGTTTGTCTCCATTGCCCATCGTTCACTGTGTGTGTTTTCTCGCTCTCCCGTAGCTTGTTCTTTGTGGCAGACAATGGCAGGCCTCCCTGGGTCTATGTTTGCCACATGTTTCCTCCTGCTTAAAGGCTTTTTCCCTCCCCACTATCACCAAGCAAAAAATGGCCGTTTCTTTCTATTTTAAAGTTCACTTTTTGTCATAAGTAGACATTACGTAAATGAGTTTACTTCCCAAAAATAATGCATGATCAAAAGTGCCTGCTACTATTTATAAACTGAATGAACATGATATTCCAACCTGCTACACACCAACTGATGTCATCAAACCGAGTTACATCATCTCCATTACTTCTGGTGCCTAAAAATGAAATAATGATGCCATAAATGAACATAATCTGGAAAGTGTGTACATCAGATGTAATGACTACCATTAAACTCAGCTATTCTGTAATGTGTACTGCAGAGCCTGACTGGAAATGTTTTTTCAATGACAGATTAGTCTGAGTTTTTTTGTTTCTTTTTCCTTGCTGTCCTTTGCATGAAGTTCCAGACCAACAAGACAAACGTACTGTCTGCAAACAGTTGTGCGACAACTTTAAAAACAAGAGCAAAACAACACTAAACTCACTATATTGTACGGCTGTGAGTGGACACACATGTGGCCGAAAGAACAAGCTTCGTCATATCTGAATAGAGAGAAAGAGAGGTCATAACGCTGCAGTCCTCTGAGACGAAACAAAAGAAGAAAATGGAAAACTGAATACTAACCCACTGTCCTGGCTAATCATGTCCAACATTGATCAACTCATTTATATTTCCCTTTAATGCCTAAATAAGCATTCTCAATTCCTCGGCTTCTCCTTGCTTCGGACAAACCAGAAAAAAAAGAAACACAGAGCATTTGATCAAGAGAAAATGTTTGTGCCAGCGTACACACTCGAGCCACAGAAGGGCAGAAAAATTCTGCAGCAGCGAAGGGCGGCACAACAATATCTGTATGGGTTCTGGAACAAAGCAGCCTTTGAACAAAGCTCCTCATTTGCCCTCTGATGGTATGTGTTCACGATTATATTTCATAGATCTGTTAAGCCCATTTTTCCACTGAAGGCATCCATTTAATGAACTTCACAACAGCATACCAATACACCTACGTAAGCAACAGAAGGCCAGACCGTTTCAAAGTCAGTATTCAAATCCAATGAGCCAACTTAAACATGCGAATACATAGACACTGATCACCACACAACAGATAATCAAACTATTGAAAATGAATGTCTACAAGTCACATGTAAAGAAGCTTCTCAAAATAAACATAATCCAGCACCTGGAAGCTTAAAGATTAACGAATGGTATTAAGTGTAAAACACTAAAGTCTAGTATATCATTCTAACAACACCTCTGACATACGCTTTCATGAAAGAAAGACAAAATCTTGTGTGAAAATTAACAGCAACTGGACTCTTTAACAGTCGAAAGTATGTGAAATTCAACTTGAAACACTAAGACCCTTACGTCTCCACAGCACTCCACTGGACCCACAGCAACAGGGTGAGTGGCAGGCACCAAAGGGTGGGGTGACTTACAGACCCATTCAACATGTCTATGCTAAAGCAGAGCTGTTCATCCTCCGAAGGTTCAAAACAGAGCGCCACAGGAAGACAAGAGTAAAGACTGAGGAGTTAAAAACGCTGATGTCAAAGAGGAAAATACTCAGCAGCGTTATGTTAGAAACAGGTAACAAGCCTGACAGAAACATAACAGTGGATTTTTATTCATTTCAGCTCATTATAACAAATCATAAGAACAACAACTAGTGATGAACAATATGAGTTACTGTCCACTGTCTAAAACCAATATGAGACAGCAGACATCTGACTTCGCATCTCCCTGATATAGTCACAGAAGATTATAGAGATGTTAAGGACGGGAAGTTAAAGGGACACTATGTAATAAATTAAGTCATTTATTAGCTCAAATCAACATATTCATTCATAAGTTAGTTCTCATTGGTGTAAAATGATCTCTGTCAAAAATCTCACTTATCCTCCTGAGTGAAGAATAACTTGTCTGTATCTACATAGAGCAGGTAAGCTCTATGGAGGCTGCCATGTCCTTCCGCTCTATGAAAAATGA
Organism: Odontesthes bonariensis; assembly: GCF_027942865.1. Classification (NCBI taxonomy): domain Eukaryota; kingdom Metazoa; phylum Chordata; class Actinopteri; order Atheriniformes; family Atherinopsidae; genus Odontesthes; species Odontesthes bonariensis. The sequence goes on from NC_134511.1 coordinate 22,555,210, forward strand.
CGAAGTGCCGAGAGGGACATAAAGCACTTCGAATCGCGATTTCCCCACCAGGCATACAAGCAGAAATGACGTCATTGTGACGTCATTTCCGCCAAATGGCTTAATACAGCCGCTAATGCTAAATAGATTTTATTCCTTGGCACATATGTCTTTGTGTTCATTAGCTTTCTTTTTGTAAGTGCATTATCTTCTTCTTTTTATTATTATTCCTATGCTCCCCCTGGATATCTTCTTTTTGGCGTTATGCTCACATTTGTAAACTGTTATTTTGTTGATTTACTAATAAAGTTTAAAAAAAAAAAAATGCTAAATAGATTTTATCTCGTAAATGATCCCACTAATAATGCATTGATTGTTACCAAACTTCTGCCGTAGTACACATAGGCTCTTAGCTCACAAAACGAGGCATTAGAAAGTTTGTAAGTTTACCGGGAGTTTATTTACCGCTGCTAATGCTCCTATTGCTAACACAGGCTAATGCTAATGCTGCGTCAACGTCACTTCCGGTAACTCCCGGAATATGACTAATTGCATTGCTTGCACACCAAAGGAGATGTTATGTTATCTGACATGTTATCTGTCATCTGTATTCATAGTGTTGTTGTATGTGTGTTATATAATCCTTTGTACTGTGTGTCTTGATTTCTTTTTGTTTGTATGGACCTTGAGTCTGAAGCTATAGCTTCTTGAATCTTGACACATTCCGCTTGCCGTAGTTCAAGAAGTTGCAGCGCACATTTGAAAACGTGAGGCGCTAGAGAGCAAATTCATTCAACTTTGCAAAATAAAATTGCACCACTAGATGGGGGAATAAATTACATAGTGTCCCTTTAAATATAGCTGAAAAACATGAGAAAAACATACCATAACTGTCATTTTTGGTAATGTGGACAATCACAGCCCTGATTTGGTCATGTTTGCTATGTTACGAGATTGAATCTGAGTCTGATCTCTTTGTTTCTATGTTACTTGCCACTGGGGACTGATCTGATCTTGCAAATCGACCCCTGCCAGCATGAGATTTTAGTTCCAAGAGAAACAAGGACAAGCGATTCTGTACACAGCCGCAATGGAACTAATTGATGAAGATGATAAGCGTACCATCTGTCATTTCATAACATCCTCTCCTGAGCTTAGAAAGTAGGAAAACATGTCTGGATCACAGTAAACAAGGCAGCTGCTGACTAATTACAAATATAGAAATATATATCAATATCAGAGAAAAAGTTGACATGTTTGCTGTTGATGAGATAACCGAGGGAAATTCTAAAACAGTTGATTATGAGATTCTCCGTTTAATATAGAAAGATTGATTCGTTTTAAAAATCACCTTTTAGGCAAATCATCACTGTAATGCCATATATATGCCTTTAAAAGGCTAGAACGGGAAATATTTGCACTGTGCACATTTTAGGTACAAATTCATTGTCATATAGGCAATTGTAATAAAACTGCTATATATTCTATCCTCTAATCTGAGTCAACAGCCCTGCTCAGAGACAGAAAATGAACCTCAAACCTAAAGACATTTAACACACCAAATAAGTTCACACTGAGAATATCAAAAGATGCTGTCCAAGACAAATGATCCTCTCATTGATCCAATGAAAATGAGTTAGAATTAATCTAATTTTCTTCATATATATATATATATATATATATATATATATATATTGAAAGGACTTAGAACTATAACATAGATTACAAATGGCCGTAGTGAATGCAACTCATCCTAAATACAGTACACTTATATTTGATGCAGCACAAAAGCACAGCAACATCATCCTGACCAGATGTTTACACACAGCCACACACACATTCCCGAGCACATCGCAAACGGGGGGAAAAAAAGCTCTGTACTTACGAGAGGGAGACGGTGCCTTATCCTGCTTTCGTCCTCTCCCCGGACTTTGCAGAACAATGTTACATGTATCAGTGTGTCAATGTTTTAAGCAAAATAAGATGGCTGAGAACGGGGGAGCTGGATAAAGAATAAGGTCATTCCATTCAGTTGTGAACCCGGCTGGATGAAAAAGAAAGTCAACGGCTTACTGAGAGAGAAAGGGAAAGAGGGAGAGAGAGAGGGAGGGGCAGGAAAACTAGACAGCAAGTGTGAGAGGGTGACGGGGAAAAAAAGATGAAGAGCAAGGAGAATGTATGGAAGATGAGAAAAGAAGAAGAAGAAAAAAAAATAAAGGCAACAGAGGAGGGGAGAGGGATGGAGCAGCGGGAAGCTGAAAAAATTGATAAAGGAAGCATGTTTAAAGACGTGATGCTAATTTGTGTTCACATCATCCGCTCTGATGTTCTTACAGCTTCAGGACCATGGACAGAGCGGTGTATCTTATCGTAAATGGAGAACGACAGATGATGTTTAAAAAAAGAGAGAGAAGAGAAGAGAAAAAGAACAAGAAATAGAAATAGAGTAAAAATAACTGAACCACCGCGACTACATCTAACACGGGCTTACTCACGTTGTTCTGAAGACTCAGGTTAAGGTCAAACATCCCTATAAGTGGTCAGATGGACGAACTGATGAAATGCTGATGCAGATCTAAGCACTGCTGCTTGAAAACTAAAGATTTGCATCAGCTAGTATGCCAAATACACCAGAGTGAGGTGCTGTTACTAGCTTGCTTACCTAAGCTTCATGTGTTTGCACTCAGCACCACCCAGAGAGACCCCTGATACAATGATTAGTTTCGGCATTCAGAATTTCTCATTTTTTCCCAACAACTTTCCACGTTAATGTGCCATCAAAGGTAATTTTTCGCATGAGCTAAATTCAAATTAAACTGAATGTCAGCCTTGCAAATTCAAGCCAGCAGTGGAACAAATGAATCCATGGGCTGTGCACTTTCACATGCACTGGCAAAAACAAGACGGGATTTGAGAGGTCACATTAAAGCGAGGGGAAACACTGCCACCTGCTGAGCCTATGGGTCATGGATCAGACTGTAGTGTACAGCCCAAGTCAGGTGTAAGAAATTGAACCTCAGACTAAATATGCAAACACGGACGGTTAACTTACAACTGAAGTCTTAGAGATGGGAAAATGGCTGATTTAACACCAGTGCTCAATCAAATAAACTGAATCAGGGTTCTGATTTGTTGCTCATAGGGTTGATATCACGTCTTACAGGAAAAGAGAAACTAGAGTCCAGATGGTAAAGACATTTCACAGCAGATTACTGCATGTAAAAATGTAACATGATAGGATATTACAATTAAGGCACAGATAAAACATAAAGAGGACAACAGGATGGTTATGAAACAACAAGTCCGATAAAGGATAGTAATGTCTAACTTTAGCTCTCTCTTGACACATGGGGTGTGCTCAGGGGTTTGGTCTTTTAGGAGATCGATTGGAGCTCTTTTTTCCACTAGCAGAGAAGGGAAGGCAGGTTAATGAATATAGACATGATGTCGCTGACCCATGTGTGTCGGAAAAACCAGGTACAAAAGATAAGATGCTCCAGTCGAGCCTGACAATATACACTCCATAGTAATTCAATTCAGTGGTATTAAAGCATGAGTTTGAGCAGCAGCTGTTTAAGCAGATATTTGAGTTTCCATAGAAACTCTCACGGTACCGTTCCTCACATCTTCTAAACCTCTCATCCCACAGATAGGTTAAATAATACGTTTACTGCATTAAATTATAGCACGAATGAAAGAAAATGACAGATTTCAAGTTCAGTGTTTGTTTGTTTTTTTAAAAAGAACTGAAAAAATGATTTATAAATTCTTCTGTGGCTTTGTTAATATTTCTCTGATAATGTGTTCGGGGGTTGTTTCAACTTAGGCCTGGAACAGAAAAACTGGAGGTGTGAGATGCTGAGTGGCATTTATAAATTTGAAAGAGCCGGCATTCTTCTGGGACTGAAAGTCCCAGCGTCTGCTGGTTTCATTTTGCAAGTGTGTGCATGTCTTTATTCTTTTTCTGTAACTGGCAGAGTATATTTTCTAATTGTCAGTGTTTTACTGTGAATGGTGACACAAAGAAAAGCAGGTGAATTAAACGTATGCACTAAAGATGCCAATTCATCAGAGTTCAAGAGGGAATGGTATCAAATTCTCATTCAAACTCTGCATAGATTGAAAACAACAACTACCTGGAGGATGGAGGAGCAAACACATCATAGAAACTAACTCAGTAATTCGCTTAGCTGGCTATACGATAAGCTTAAATATGGAACTTTCCAATACAAACTTGAAGATATATCCCAGCATATCTTTGCATTTGAAAAATGATTTTCCAGAGACAGACTTCCATTTACTCCACAAAAAGGGAAAACATCCTGTACAAAACATAGATTAAACAAACAAAGAGGGTTTTGTTCAGTGAACATACATTAAAGAATAACAGACATCAAATTAGAGTGGCACAAAAGCTTTAGCTAGACAACAGCATAGTCAGACTGGCCATTCAAAAAAAAAAACCTGCATACACACACAGACCCACAATTGGACGCACACCAAGGTTGGTGGTTCAATAGCCTAATCTTTTCAAAATACAAATATACCAGCAATTCTCCCCAGCATACTGGAAGTGCTGAGCTTTAAAAGCACTCCCCCTCACCCCGACCCACCACCACCACCACCTCTCTATATTTAGTGATGTGACTTTCAAATGGAGGCCAGAGGAATATATAGCCTGTCTCTGTCTCTGTAGACCCTGTCTGCAAAAAACCCAGAGGTAAAGAGACTCTGGGATGATGCCAGTATGACACGTGAAAAACAGCCCTCCCAGACTTTTCCCACAGCCTTTGACCAGCAACATCTCATACAGCCATACAAGAAAATAAGTCTTCTTGGGAAGGAGAGTGCTCTGTTGTCAGGGGGAGGCTGAATGGAAGCTCAGTTCTCACAGTGGAATTAGCATACTCCGGTTTGTTTTCCAGCCTGACCGGGCAGACACCGCTGCCCTCTCCTGGCTCACAAAGGAATGTGAATTACACTAAAGAAGGAGGGCATGAGCTGAAACAACAGCTGCGCAGAGTATCCAATGGCAGAGACAGCTGGAGACCAGTAACTGGAGGAAACTCAAAAATATAAGTATAACTAGACCAGCATGGGAAGTGTGCCGCTGATGGATGGATGTACTGAAAGCATCTTGCAGCACAACTAACTCATAGCTGTACTCTTGTGGTTTGCACGTTCACTGCAAAAAGCATGTAGTGGAACTCCCATTTTCAATAGAAGTAGCTGCTTGCTACAGCTGCCCTTACCGGACTGATCGTTCATCATGCGGATGGCTTTAGCTTTGGCCAACTCCAGCGCTGTGACCCATCTCTGCCGCTCCACTTCTGTGCTCGCCTTCAGATGGTAAGTGCGGCCGCCACTGCTCAGGACAATATTGCAGGCGTCCTCCGTGTCGATGTGTGCTGTAGCCAAGTTTATTGTTCCACGACACGTATGGGCCATCTCTGCCTGTGTCCTGTAAAAGCAAACAATAAAAAAAAAGATAAACAATACCAGGGGGATGGAGCTGAAGACACTAGTCATGAATAAGAGCTCATTGTTATCAACAATTGCTTTTGTCCTTCAGGCAATTCAAGAACAAATCATTGCAGCAAGGTTGCAGGTTTGATGGTGCAACTAACATTCCTACTGCCACTGAGCTCAAGCAGGGAGGACAGGAGGGGCTGGGGACTGCCATGGTGATCATGTAAGTCACTCTGAAAGCAAAGCGACAGTATAGGCCTGAAGCACACGCATCAATAAAACCAAAGCCTGCATTAGCCAACGTTAAATGATCGAGATGTTTCTACAAGAATTCAGTCAACGTGACCTGCCTGTGCTGCTGTGAGCATGCTGAATCTCGGGTATCTGGGAAGGCCTCCACTTAAGACCGACTGGTGCACATGCAGTGGGCCTTGGCCGTCCAGATAACAGGGCCATTGTCTGCCGACAAGCCTTTGTCGTGCACACAACTAAACAATGAATAACAGTGTGGACAAAAAAAAGAGAGGAGCGTAAGAGGTGGAAAAAACGAGAGAGCGATAGCTGGGAGACGGAACCAAAGCAGCATTCCGAGAGATCAATATACACAGCGAACAGAAAAGAGCTGTTTGTTCAGACACACTGCATGAGCCTTTAACGGAGGTATGCAATATCCTGCATGTAGGGTGTTTCTGTGGTTTCAGTGGTTGCTTGCTAAGAATGCTACTTAAATGCTATCTTCCAAAACAGAGGACTTTATAAGTAAATATTACGATTACGCTGTGTGTCACTGTTCTTCGTGGCACGTTTAGAAATATGGTTTGTGTTCCTACGGCTAATTTGATTCACACATACATGGAACTCAAAAACGGACTATTTCGAGAACTCTGTGGTGAAAAGCTGGCCTCTTGGCATTTTGCCACCGTGAAGTAAGCTAAGCTGCACGGCAGGGATGGGCCGCCATGTTCACTGGAGAGCGGGTTGTCTGTCCAGCAACTGATTGCCGATTTTGTTGATTTTGTTGAATTTAGAAAAAAAGAAGAAAAAAGCATGCGGCGCCGTACAAATCATTCAAACCTCTAAATGGAAATCAAAATAGTCAATATCTCAAATGTTGAAAGATATTTCTGGTGTTCATTTTCAGCTGTAAGCAACCAATATGGTTAAAAAAGTCCACATACAGTTCTAAAGTGAACATCTGTGAAGGTATTGGGTTCATTATTGCACATGGCATGGGTTAACTTATGTGTTTATGAAGACAGCCTTAATAGTAAATGATAGTTTGGGAGCAACACTTAATGCCTCCCAGACTTTTTGGATAAAACATCGCTTATTTTGGCAGGATGCCAAACCCTATTCTGCATGTGTTGCAACAGCCTGTGAAGAGTACGGGTGATAAAATGGCCGGCCTACAAAAAAAAACAGACCTGTCATCCGTTTAAAAAAATCTGGCATAAAGAGGGCAGAGTGACTGAACATTTCCCTTTGAAAACTACAACAAATAGTCTCCTCTGTTCCCAGATGGCAACGCAATAAATAAAAGAGATGATGCAACATAGTGGTGAGGATACCCCTATCCCAATTATATAGTTGGCATTAAGTCTAAAGTGAGGATATAACTGTATTTATTTTAACATCCTATTTGTCATCTTTGCACTATTGTCACAAACTTACAGGGTTAAAATGATTAAATGAAGTTTTTTAAACAGGACTTTACGCTCCAGTGACTTTAATGAGCGTTTCAAACAAAACAAACACATGCTTAGCCCTCGATGTGCCATGTTTGCCGATTCATACCCTTGAAAACAGCCTCTTTGACGTAAGCATACATGCTACCATGCAGATTTATCTGTGGGTGCTGATCCATTCACCCATCCCCTATGAGTCCTCACTGCCACTGGCAGCTGCCTCTTAGTAGCATTGAGCTCTTCAGCAAATCCAGTCTTAGCAGGGAGTAAAAAGGTGGTTGGTGCCTTGTTAAGTCAAAGGTTGAAGTGCATTTTAAAATTCTGCCAGGCAGTGACTTTCCCTCACAGTGCTTCTACTAACTGAAGTCAAGTCTTGTTAAAATGCCAAACAAGAACAAACACTTCCACTCTTCTGCTGGCACTTGGTGCACATCAGTTGCGCAGACAACATTGCACTGGGGCCATGCAAAGCAATGTGGAGAGCGGGCGGGGATACTCAACTCATTGAAATGAATGCATGGATGAGAAACTCTTCCATGCATTCATCTCCAGTAGACTCGATTACTGTAATGGTCTTTTAACTGGACTTCCCAAAAAGAGCATTAACCATCTGCAGCTCATCCAGAACGCTGCTGCTAGAGTTTTAACCCGGACAAAGAGATCTGAACACATCATAGCAGCTTTAAAATCTTTACGCTGGCTTCCAGTCAGTCACAGAATAGATTTTAAAAGCCTGCTGATGGTTTACAAATCCCAGAATGGTTTAGGCCCAAAATACATCTGTGATATGTTCAGAGAATATAAACCCAGCAGAGCTCTTAGATCCAAGGACTCAGGTCAGCTGGTCCAGTCCAGAGTCCAGACTAAACATGGAGAAGCAGCATTTAGCTGTTATGCTGCAAACAAGTGGAACAAACTGCCAGTGGAGATTAAACTTTCACCAAATGGAGACATTATTTAAATCCAGGTTAAAAACATTTCTTTTCTCATGTGTCTATGCATGAAATCTGCACGATATCTTTTAACTTATCTAGACTGTTGCTTGTTTTTAATCATTTTAATGATTTCATTTCTTTCTGTTTATATTGTTTTATGTAATTTTAATGCTTCTTCCACTCCCAACACTGCAATGCTTTTATTTTATGTAAAGCACTTTGAATTGTTTTGTACATAAAAATGTGCTATACAAATAAATTTGACTTGACTTGACTTGACTAAACAGCCCACTTTCCAGCTTCACCCAGCCAAGCTCAGCTGCAGAGTCCTGGATGTAAGTGGGCCAGCAAACTGAATGTCCTGTTGATGAGTAAGATGAGATCCATGCTGATCACTTTGGCCCTGTGGGGAGGCGAGGCCATGCAAAGGCCATGAAACTACACAGACACGGCAAAGCTGGGAAGGAGAGATATAAACTAACAGCACTAGCAGAGGAGCAGAGGTGAGTGGGTGGAGCTGAGGGCATGAGAGAGGTCCTGTATGTTGCGCCACGTCAGGAGGGATTCGCAGTGCTTTACCTGTCAGTCCCCTGTGCACACATCCTCATAAAACACAAATCCACCGATCTGGAGCATGTAATGACATAACAACAAGGAGTGAACAACACAGAACACACGGCCAATGAGGACACAAAGACAGGCAGAGGAAAGGGAACTAAGAATCCAGAGCATGAGAATGTGGACAGGCTTTGTTGAGACTGGAGGCTGTAATATCACAAGATATGGAGGGAAAGAGCCAGAGATATGCCAGGGAACGCGCTCAAGACGGAAAGAAAACATGACAGAAGAAAATCAAAGCAATAAGCAATGATACTGCAGCATGGACAGCTTGACATGACCTGGTGAAAAACTGATACAATGAGATGTTAAGGACGTAGCCAGACTCCCTGCTCTCTTAAACATTATTCTGCTGCTCTCGCCTTCACATTAAAAACACTAAGACCACCCGGACAGACATGCCGACTGAGACACTTTGGCATGCACCCTGTGTAGCACCCGGTGCTAAGAGCAACAGAGAACCCATTAACACGATTAGATCACAGTAGCCACGTTGCTTGCTCAAGTCGCTCTGCCGACAAACGGGACAGGACTCGGGTCATGCTCGACCCTCCAGCTGGGCCCACGGTTGGCACACTGGCCACTCTGCCTTGCTAATTCGCTGCACCCAAGAGTTGAGTTTGCGAGCAGTAACCTGACTCTCCAAAGGGACACAGGCAGTGGCGAACCCCTGATGAGCGCTTAAATTTATACTATCTGGTTACCCTCCTGCAGCTGTGAAGGAAACATGCACAGCCTAGTCCACTATTAAAGACAAGCCCTGGTGCACTGATATGGCAGCTCCAGTAGCACTCAAAGCTTTAATGCCCTGTAATCTTCCCTAACCCGCCAAGCAAGATTTACTTGAAGAGGTTAGTAAGTAGTGCTGAGAGTATTAAAACTGCGAGGAAAAGTCAATTAAGAAATTAGAAATGAATGAAGTTCATAGAAAGAGAAAGGACTAACATCTCATTTCTCCTGTACAGCACAATGAGGCTCTTAGTGTGACTTAAACGAAGAATGAAAAGACAAGGCACAAAGCTGACGTGCACTTGCAGTTTAAGGGCCAAAAAAACAGTGCAATCAATGCTAAATGCAATTAGGAAGCTCCATTAAACTCATTACTATTCAAACACTGCTGAGCGCGTCAGTCCGTCCACAGAGTCAACGCACTGATTCCAACTTCAGGCTAAAGAACCAAAGCTTTGCTTTGCCAAGAACAGGCCTTAAGAATTAAAGTGATTTCTTGAGGTATTGATGCAACTTCTGGATGGCATGTTAGTCACTGACGATTTCTAAAGCAAACAAATGTCAAACAGTATCACTCAGACAGCTGATCAGTGCATGTTGGGCTGCATCTGATCTGTACATCTTCTCTTGATGATGTTAAATGTGTTGTGACACCTCTCTGAATCAAATCATTCCATGTATATGCAGAGTGACATAATCAAATCCCTAAACATGCTACACAACATGAAGACACTAACAGAGACTAACAGAACAAATGACAGACAGTTTCAGCGCAGGAGCAGCTTCCGCAAACTGAAGTATTATTACTGTAAAACTGACAGCTGCTATTGTATTAACATCCCACATCCCATAATTATCACACGACACACAAGGAAAATACATTAATTAACAGCTGCCACATTAGTCGGACTGTTTCCTTTTCTCTTCACCCACAATAGAAGTGCACACAGTCAGGCGAGAAGGCGCACAGACACACAAAGCCTCGAGTCAGACACACAATGCGATCTGCCAGGAAGACATCAGTGGAGGAGACAACTTGTGCGCTTCACTGCCTCTGGGCTCAGATGTCTAAGGGCTGGCTTTATTTCAGGGACAGCAGTCACCTTACAACACAATGGACTATTAATGGTGGGAAAGGCTACAGTCGTCTTGCCTTTCACTACGAGAGCAGGCGGGAGCGGGGCCTCGGCTGCCCCACCTCTCAGCCAAAGAACCCTTTGATGACAACAAAAGACAATCAGGCTACTCTTGTAGCAATACTTGGATGGAATGAAATGGGCCAAAACGGGTTTGACTGGATTTCTGGAAAGTGCAGTTGGTACAGAAAAGTCCTTATTCGATTATACAGTCATAAAAACGATAGTGTGTGACGGCTGGATCTGCGGAGAAGCTTCACGACACGAAGTTTGCGCTCAGACTCAGACCCTGCACACTGGCACGACAGTTGACATCTGAAAAGACTGCAAGCAAGCAAGAAGTTAGATGTCTTTCTTCTTCTTTTTTTTCATTTCTGGTTTGTTTGGGCATTGAAACTTTCTTCTCTCAGCTTTGACAAAGAGCACAGATAGAGGTAGAAGGTTAACTCCACTGGGTGCGCCTTCATTCTGCTATGGGCCTTTTAATTAGGGAACTGGGTCAAACAGGGTGAACAACTGTAGCAAATACTCCCAGATTTCTCTCTAGCTCTGTTCATTGAGTTGACGTTCTGAGGTTCTTCAACATACAAATTCCTCAGTATTCAGATTAAAACTGCAAAAACGTTTCTTGGAGCACCAAGGGCAGGGTGTCCCAGAAGGTGATAAAACGGAGTATTTTAATGAAAGTAGCCAAGCAGTAGCATGCAAACTGGTCAACATGCAAGAGCCGAGCAATGAAAGTGATGGAGAGGATCAAGCTTTTGTGTTTTTTATTGTGTGACAATAAAATACCAGCGTTTTCACAGGCAGTTCTCACAGTCAGCAGATGAAGCTGACTCAGGCAGAGGGTGTGAACATGTTTGAAAGGGGACCTTATTTGGCCATACACAGTTAGCTTTGAGTGCAGTTTAAATCAAGAATCCAAGCTGCTTTTACACCGTTTTAGAGTCCAATTAGGCCTTAATGAGGCTTTAAACAAACACAACACTTCTGTGCTGAAAAATGACATGTCCCTCACTGATGTGAATTGCATTGTGATCCCCTCTTTGTCTCCATGTTGTGCCTGAACACCCACACCTGAAGAAACATGACTCCCTCCCAAGAAGCACCTGAGCTACAGGTGTCCGGCTGTAGTAGGGCTAGAACACGGCTACGAAGTATGCGATCAGGGTGCAGACAGAATGATAACGATAGCGGCACCTCTTGCGATGTATCCTGTTACTTTGATCAAACTGAGTAGCCTGTCTCAGTGAGGTGAGCACGCGAAATGAATGAACACTTTGCAAAGTAATTACAGTCATACAAGTAAATGTTTGAGACGGTAACATTAAAACAAATGCAATGAGTAACAACGTGCTAATTACGCGTTAAAGGGGCATTAAATATGTCGTGTTAGGATGAGTGAGAAGCGGACAGCTGGACGATCTTCAGCTTTCTGACAGATCATGACAGGAGGCTAACGGTCTAGCTTAGTTTGCTCGCTCTCGTCTGTATCTATGGTAACCCGAATTTCTACATTTCCTTTAGAGAAAAAACATTGAATGTTAAATACATGCTGTTGTGTCTGACTCTGTCTGTGTTTCTGACTCCCCGCGGCCCACAGTCAGCTAAAAACATCAAGCCTCCGTCAGCTGGAAGTAAACAGCTGACTCTGTCCATTTGACAGCTAGCCTTAGCCTGCTGCTAACCAGCTGAGGCAGCCAGCTGTATGATGCGTTGACACAAATGTGGCTGGCGTTTATTTTGAGACACACCATGTCCGCCGAATGTACCTGTAATATGAAAGCAGACCATTGCTGAGGACGAACCATCGCCGCTGGTACCCTTTCAGATAGTTGGTCCATTTAAAGAGCCAGCCTTTGTAAGTATCCGACCCGGGAGCCGGGGCCGCGGCAGAGGCGGATGCCGAGCCCTTCCCTTGCTCGCTCATCCTCGGCTCCGCCGCTCGCCAAAAGAGCGCAAGATCAACCGGGAGAGAGCCGCGGAGAGAGCCGCGGAGAGAGGGACACCGCCTGCTGCGACTGTCGGGGCGAGGGCGTCTGCACCGAAGAATCAGTCTGACAGAGGAGGGTTTACGGCCAGAGAAAACACCGTGGACCCCTTTCACATGACGCCGGAGGAAGGACGACAAGTGATGCCAAGACACTTTGCTGATGCAGACTGCAGAGGATTCAAGGCACAGAGCTGGGCTTCATAGAAAAGGAATCCCTTACGCGGTCTTCATGCTTTCTGATATCGGAATCCCCATAACAACCTTGATGCACGCTCCGAACCGGTTGTGGCAGCATTTCTACGAGGGAGCGGCCACTGAGATGAGCATCCATGTGATGATGACTGAATGGGAATGGCCGCTCTATCACTCCAAGTCTATGCTTCAGATCAGCACCACGTGACGTTGTTATCTAAACATTCCTAAACATTTGACATGCGGTTTGGCTTCTGATTTCCGACCCAGATCTTAAGTTGATGAGGTGAGTTGTCAGATGTTGGTCACAGCAGACACTCTGACATGTCACAGCGTAAAAAGTACAGCCGTCTTTACACTAGCAGGTCCGGCCGCGGCACGAGTTAACTCTGCCATGAGTTAACAGAGTTAATTATTAATTATTTTAATTCCACCTGTGCACTTCCTTCTCCCATAAGTCAACAAACTGATGTTACACGGCCCCTCCTTACCTGTGAAGAGGTTCAATATACCATTCATATACCATATGCCGTCACTGAACGGAACTGAAGTGAATCATACTTTACAAACCCCAGTTGGGAAATTGTTTTGCAGCATAAGAATAAAAAAAAAGTTATGAGTCACGAGTCATTGTAAAGAAAAGTTATTGTACAGACAAATTCTGACTGAACGCACTTTGTTGTTTAATCATTATACGATGTGCAGCAGTGTACCCAAATTGAGCTTTTACAGCATTATTATTTGCACAACGAGCAGCCCCCAGCACAGACCCAGCTGCCTGCATTAGTTTGTTCAGTTTCTTTCAGTCACAGGCTGCTGCTTCAACTGATGGCTGCAAAGCAGACGGTACTCTCCACCACAGTTTTGTAAAATATATTTAACATATTAATGATGACACTGAAGGAACCAAGCTTCCCCAAGAAGCAGTCTGTTCTGTCCCTTCTTTTATTAACCTCAGTGTAGCCTGAGCCCAGTTCAGTCTGTTGTCCAGGTAAACTCCCAGGTATCTGTAGTCCTCCAACCCCAACTCTTCTCCCAGAATGAAATGGTGTTTGGATTATTCCTTTTTATTACTCCTAGAATTCCACAACATATTGTGTCTTGTGCATATTCTAGATGAGAAATTAGTCCCTGTCCATCACTGATACACCTCAAAGCTGGAGAGTCATCAGAGTGTTTCTGAAGATGAGAGGACTTTGAGTTGTTCTGGAAGTCTGAGGTATGCAGAGTGAAATGAAACAGTGAGGTTTACAGTCCCCTGTGGTGCTCCTGTGCTGCTGACTGCCCTCTCAGACACACGTTTCTTTTACTCTTACAAGCTGTGGCCTGTTTCTCAGGTAGTCAATAATCCAGGCAGTTCTGCCTGGCTCCATCTGAATCCATCTGTATTTTCTGGAGATTCTCACGTAATAGGCTGAATTTGATCAAAAGCACAGGGGAAATAAAAAAAACTTGATCCTTACTGTGCTGCCTGCTTTGTCCAGATGACAGTGGGCTCGCTGAAGCAGGTTGATGATGACATCTTCAGCACCAACCCCAGGATAATAAGCAAACGGGAGTGGGTCCTGAGAGGTTTTCACTTGATTACTTAAGTGTGACCATAACAGTCTCTCCAGAACTTTCGTGATGTGGGATATTAGAGCAACTGGTCTGCAGGCACTGAGGACAGATGTATGAGATTTGTTTAAGCACCAGAACAAAGCAGGACATCTTCCACAGCACTGGAACTTCATCCTGACTCAGGCTAAGGTTGAAGAGGTGATGTAAAATCCCACATAGCTGCTCAGCATATGTTTTCGTGACCCTGGGGCTGACACCATCTGCACCTGCAGCCTTGTTCTGGTTCTGGTTCAGTTTATCCAGCTGCCTCTTCACCAGACTGCTGGAGACAGACATGCATAGGAGATCTCAGTGTGTCCTGATGTGGGGGGAGATGTTTATGAAGCTAGGGTAACACTATAGCTGTGTGACAGTTATATCAAGAACATACATGTGCATTTCCTGCCAGGTCTGTTAAACCTCATTTTGAGTCACATTAGGGCTCTAATGAACTGCATGACCAGCGGGGCCCAGGCCTGGTGTTCCCCACAAAGCAAGCAACTGGCTCCAGGACACATTACCTGTTCTTTACTGAATAAAAGTCCATTTTATTTCAAGCTTGTAAATGTCACAATATGTCAATATATTGTTTTAGGACTTTGATTATTATTATCTAATTTCAATATTTTGTGCTCGAATGATTTTGTGCAAAATTCAGTGAAAGGACCACAAACTTGACACGATGCATTGTGGTGTAGATTGAAATCACAGTTTTTGACTCATCGTGAGTCAAGCTACACCTCCTGTGCAGCACCATCAACATTGCAGTGCATATTTACTTAAATAGAGAATCTGTTATTACACAGCCACTGTACGAGAGTACATCAGTGACAACACAGAGGAGCAAATCAGATGATCATCGGGTTTTGTGTAATACAACCGCAGACTCACATTTAAAGCAGAAATCCAGTAACACGAAGGTGTTCTGTGCATGACGCCCAATCAGGAGCATGATCAGCGATTCAGCTCTTGATAACATCGCTTTACCACAAGATGGCATTGTAGTCTAAATGTTATTCATGGAGTGTAATTGTTGCACAACTGAGAAGTAATATAAAACAGTTTGCTGTTCTCGAATACTTTTATTAATTCATCATGTGTCCCAAAGAAAAACAACAAATTACTCACATTACTAACACCATAAAAATAAACACATGTAATGTTTCTGTTAAAAAACTGTAGCCCTTTTTATTTGGAGATGCACACAGAAACAAACTGATGAAAACTCATGCTACGCACACTTGCCTCCTTGTGTCTCTGCTACATATTTCTTTTCTTTTTTTAAAATAATTTTTTAATCTCTACACTACATCTTGGAGAGAGTTGTGAGTTTGCTCACATGCCACCAAAAAAAAAAAGACAATCACATTTGTCCACTCAGCCGCTCATCACAGTGACAGAAAACCATGAATTACAAAACTTAAACACAATATCACATTTTCACATCAGTGCAAGTAAACCCTGACCCGTTGGCTCTACCAACAAAAGCATGCAAGTTGATTATTCTACGAATCATTCTTATATACAGTAGGTCTGCCTACTTCCTGTGCAACCATAATCACAAAGTACCTACCTTGACCTTATAAAATGAAAAAGCAGCTCACAGCAAGTAGATAGTACTGAAATATTGATATTAAAGCTTCATCAATGATACATTTGTGTCTTTGATGGGGCATTTAATGGAAATCATTGAGCTCTGCGTTCTTATTTTTGCACGATATGTGAGTGCAGGTGGATAACAGTGACTGCGTGAGGTGTTTTTAACATGATATGGTGATACATAAAGTCAGTCGGGACATCGCTGCAGGATTTTATTGCTCCTTTCTAATCCAAAGCTTTAACATCTGTCTCATATCTTGCTGTGTCTGTCCTTTGGCTTCCTGAATGTCAGCTATCAAATCCGGCTCTTTCTCTGTCTCCTTCACTTGCTCTTTCTCACAGACACACACACACATACATGCTGTACCATTTATCTTTGTGGGGTATCCATCAGTGACGTTAATTCTCTAGCCCCTAACCTTCACCTAAAACTAATGCTGACCTTAAAACTATACCATTCAGGCCTCCAGCAGCTGTCGTTTCAAAGTGCAGGGTCCAGCATTCTGGTCTGGCCTCACGAATATAGCAAACCAAACCCAGACACACACACACACACATACACAAACAACCACATTTGGAGAAGAGGTTCAGGCTCCGCAGCCTCCTGCAGGTCCCCAGTTCCCTGGATTTAATGTATTCATCAGAAACAGACACTGAGTGAGGAGGGGGAGCAGAATAAAGCCCTACAGTACATCATGATAAGGGACTGCAGTATCTGCTGCTGCAAAACAACCTTAAAACACCCTTGGTCTAAACAAGCAGTATTTTACTTTTGGCCAAGTTTGTAAGAGAGACAGGAAAAGGACAAAAAAAAATGTAGGCTACTTCTTAAATTAAACACAAGCTAATAATATCTACTTATGTACATGTTGAGATAAACTCTCCAGAAGGAAATATTTTTGCTCTTTGTAATTCCATTTTGCAGTTTATATCCTCAAATAAATCCAAATGTATTTACCTCTGACTTTTCTGAATGTGACTAATTCAAAAGGAAGACTGGATGATATTGCTGTCTGTCCATTTTGAGTCTCACAAACACAGCTTCCATCCTCTCTGGCCCGGCCACAGACCTGCTGCTGTGTCTGATTGGGAAGCACAGGCTGAAATGTTTAGCCGTCAGGCTGATGAGAGGAAAAGAACTGTGCTTTGCTAAGTGTACCGGCTTTCACCTACGTATGGTTCGACACTCTGGGCAGAATTTGACTAGGAAGTAACTGGATGACCATGTGTGAGATTTCAGTGTCTTTTACAGCGCAAAATTCTAATAAACCTCATTTTGAAAAATCAGCTCAGTTAAGCATGAGGCCACAGGGTATTTTTCCAGCCATTTCGATAAAAAGTCCTTTTCTCCTTCTCCACACCAGAGCTGAGACGGGTGGAGGGAGCTCTCAGGGTCACATGATGGTGCAACGATTCCTCTGTAGGGCCCCCTGCAGACGGATGGAGGTGTGGTTCTGGCGCATTCCCCGTGCCACGGCAATGCCCAGCAGCTCCTTGAAGAGCAGGACTACGTGCCAGTTAAACTTTGCAGAGCACTCCACATAACCACACTTCCAGGTCTTCTTGACCAGAACCGACACCGCCCTGCGAGGCATGAAGCGCTGACGCTGCAAATCCCTCTTGTTACCCACCACCAGGATTGGCACCTCACTACTGCTGCCCTCCCTGCAGGAAAATGTGAGGGGAAAAAGCTTCATTTAAAAAAGCACAGCCATTATCTCGGCCTTTGTAATAGCATTGTGTCTGAGTCTCTGAGTAGTTTTTTTCTTTTTTTTTATCCTTGGTGTGTGGGGGCGGACTGAAAGATTGGAGCTCATCGACTCAAGGGGCCTCCCACCACACTCTGCAGTAGCTGGTTTACAGCACTATTGAGCACAAAATGCATAGCAGGCAAGAGTTGGTTATAAACTTGGGCCTCAAGACTAATTTTTTGTAAAGCTTGGTCGCACTGCACTGAAACCTATCGTAAGTTAAGGTGAGTTGACTGAGAACTATAAAATTAGAAACTTGTGGGAGCAGTAACGTGAAAAAGTACGAGGCATTTAACTCTCTGAGCTTAACAACAGAAAAGAGATACACTGTTTAAGCTGTGGCATTATCTATTTATCTTTTCCTCCTATAATGGCACACATTGTCACATTGTGTGTTGTGTTCTGACAAGGATTTGCATACTTGTGCGTATCTGCACACCTGCTTTGACAGAAGGACAGAGAGCTAAAAGCAGAGAAAGCCATCGAGGGACACTGATGTACAGCACAATTTTCAAGCGCTGAGGTAAAGTTGAAAACCGCCTCTCAGCAGTGATCCTTCTTTTCTCCGTTTCACAGGTTGTGCTCACATAATGTAATATCTTCTCGCCAAGCTCCTTTGAATGTTTTTGCATAGGGAGATGAACAATAGGTTTGAGGGTGTGTGCATGCATCTGTATATGAGAATTCGGGGGAAAACTATGCGGAATTGCTGGTGGGATACAACGCTGTCATAAGCCTCACTGAGCTGAAGGTAGGCTTCATGCTAGAGGGCTTTAAAGAAAATAGGGCAGAAAAATGAGGTTACTCTAGTTTGTAACAGATTTTAAACCGCAGCATTTTGAACTTTGTATGTTTGTTCTACTGCAGCTGAAAACTATAGAAAGACAATCCTCTTATTCGTGATTTTAGCAGTGTCTGCAACTTCTCCGCTCTTTCCTGGTCTCCTTTATTCTGAATTCTCCTGTTTTGAATTCCTCTTGCATTCACCCTTCCTGCTGGCATTATGGGCTTCTGTCTTGGAGCATAAAATTGGAGCAAGAGTAAGTTGGAAAGGAACTGTGCAGTGACAGTCTGGTCATCTACAACACGGCAAACCAACGAGGCCCCTCAGTGACATAAATATATGCATGAATGCCAGTAGTAAGAATTATAGTGGTCTATTTCTTTTTTCTCTACTGTTCAGTCTTTTCTGCTTATTTGTTCAAAGTCACCCAGGAGAACCTTTAACTGTGTGTAATCTCCTCGTGGTATATACAGCCTTTGTGTCTTCTGATGCTCTGTTCTGTCCATCAAAAGCGAAGATTCCCCTAATATCATCCTTAAATCCCAACTGACATCTTAGACAGCACTCTTGCAGCAGTACTATATCAAATGTCAACCCAGAGCTGTCAGGATTTCATGGAGAAGCGTGCTGAATTGAAAGTCATCCCCGCGAGGATGAACTTAACTGTCACAGTTTTTAAAATCAACTGCTTTGTGGCCAGCTCTGAAATTGCATATAATTTCTTCAAATGGGTGACAGCTTTTCAAACGATCATCAGTGAGAGTTAAGAGGTTGCACGTCAGTGATTCTATGTTCAGTAACAGTTAAGCTCGACCATACCTGTTCTCTACTATCTGCTGTCTGATCATTTTGACATATTCGAAGCTCTCCACACAGCAGATGTCGTACACCAGGATGTAAGCATTAGCGTTGCGGACACCTCTGCATCGCAAATCCAGCCATTCCTACAGGACACACACAGAGAAGCACATAAATGTATGAAAAAATAAGTACGACCAAGAAAGTGTTTAGACATTCTTAAGGGATGTGTGGCCTGTTAGTTAGGGATTCAGTGAAATATCCCACATGCTTCATGTATTTGTACAAAGGTTTACGCAGATTTACTCATGCAAAATGCACTAATTATTTAGATTACATTACATTACATTACATTAGATTCCACTTTATTGTCATTGCACAGAGTACAAGTCCTGAGACAACGAAACGCAGTTTAACATCTAACCGGATGTGCAAAGAAGCAGAAAGTGCAGAGTATCAAAAAAGAAATCAAAATCAAAATCAAATTTATTTGTATAGCACATTTCATGTACAAAACAATTCAAAATGCTTCACACAAAATAAAAGCATTGCAGCAGGGAGTGTAAGAATCATTAAAAATACATAAAAGAATATAAAGAGAAACAAATTAAATAATTTAAATGAATTTAAAAACAAGCAACAGTCCAGATAAATAAAACTATATTGTGCAGATTTCATGCATAGACACATGAGAAAAGAAATGTTTTTAACCAGGATTTAAAAATGTCTACATTTGGTGAAAGTTTAATCTCCACTGGCATATGTACATATGAAAGGTAGTGGTATATAAATAATGAGGTACAGTAAGTAATAAGATACAGTAGGAACAGTAAGGTAGCAAACTGTGACAAAGACTATAAACAAGAGATATACACAGTATGAAGTAAGATAGGTGCAGTAAGAGCAGAATGGCAATAAACTGTGACTAACTATAAAGATAAGTATGAATATATACAGTATGAAATAAGATATGTGCAGTATGAACAGTACAGTAGTAAACTATATCAAGACTATAAACATGAGCAGCAATTTGGCTGTATAGCAGAAGGTAGTACAGATATGGCATAATTGTATGGAAGTGCAGGTAAGAACAGGTGAAGGTTAGCTCAAAATGGAACATTTTCCCTTGTACCAACATGAAGTCATTTCGGTTTGTAGCCAATATTCTCATGGAGATAGTGTCGTAAAACTGATAATGGATATTGATTTATATCATTTTGACTAAATCTAATGATTTTGTGAGTAGCTCATGAAATCAAAACCTTCATCTGGTACTGAGGTTTGTGACAAAATACCTTCAGAAGTCCTGTTTTTTTTAAATTCAGTACCGATTAGCTGATATTAAACTTTGTAAATGTTGCCCGCCAGACTTTAAAAAAAAGCAATCATATTGACATTCCCCATGTCCTGTTTCTCAAATATTTGTGGCATATAGTGAGAACACAACCTCCTATAGTACTCTTTTATTCAACTCTATAAAGCACATAATAAGAATCTGTGTTGGGGACCAAGCTCTGCATTTACTGACTAAGACAGGCATTAAAGTGCCTAAGCTAGAAAAAAGAAATGCCAACAGAATACTGGACAGGGTAATATGCCATCATGAGGACATACAGCGTGTGCAGAAAGTTTTCTGAATCTTTTCATTTTTCCACATTCTTGTTTAAGACTCATCTTTAGAGACAAATCTATTTCTGGAATGTTTTATCAACTGATTCAGAAATAAAATAGCTGATTCAATTTTGTTTGGGTGTAGCTACTCGGGCCCTTCACGTAAGACACGGAGCTGGATGGAGTTGGATGGGTAATGCTGGTACACACACACAGCAATGTTTAAGTTTCCGGAGAGAGATGCTCTGCTGGGTTCAGGTCCAGTCTGACCATAAACAGGCATGTGTATTTTCCAGTTACACCCAATAAAGTCGGTAAACCAAAGGTGGACCCCAGTTGAGTTTAAGCAGCGTTACAAGGAGCCCTGATTGAAGTCAATCGCAGAGCTCAGTGTTGAGTGTCTGAATAACTCTATGAATTAGATACATGACTAAGCACTGGTGCATCAGTGTGTGTGTGTGTGTGTGTGTGTGTGTGCATTAGTGACTGGGTCTTGTCCGTAAAAGCGCTTTGAGTCATCAACTAGACTAAAAAAAAAAAACACTATAAGTGCAGTCCATTTCTGATAATCACTGTTAAGATAAGCCTGAAACTTGATCTGAAAACTTTCTGTATACACTGTAAATGTGTCTGTATGCTGATTAGTATTTAGCCTCACAGAGCAGGCAGCAGGCAGTACACATACCAACAGAAAGCAGTAATAGTAGAGGGTAGCTAACTGAAAAGCATGCGCTCTGTATATATTCTGAAAGCATTTTGGCTCTGTGTCCCTGTTTGTCTTCTTCTGCTGAAGAGAAAGTGCAGAGTCAATGAATTCCCCGAGCTGGCGTGGCTCTCGGAGTTTCACAGCCTGCAACAAAGTGATTTGCTGACCGCCCTAGAGAAAGCACTGCTCAGTTTCCTAGCTACACGTGTTCAAGGACGAGAACAAGACATACACAAACACTTGCCTTCTGTCAGAAGAAGAAAAACCAACAGCGTGGTAAACAGCAATGTTTTGTTTGACGCTAACGAGTTTCAAAATGTTTTAATTAAAGCACATAGCACGAGTGGGTGCATTTGGGCTTTACTGTGGACATTTGTTTCGGCAGAAACACGGTGATCCATTTTTCTATTCACGCTGCGTTTCCTTGAGCTCTAACAGGCTCACCACCACCACCCTTAGAGCCTCAAACAGCATGCAATGAATTTATAAAGATTTAATCTGATAAAAGAGGGAGAGGGAAATAAAGGAACTTGAGGGGAAAGGGGTCTGCTGAGGTATGCAAATGAGGAAAAACAGTGATGGCCTGACAGAATTCTGAAAAGATGAAAAAGGCAGCAGCGGACCGAGCAATGAGCAGACACGGTGTCAACATAACCTCTGGTGTTCCCGCACACTGATAAGAGAGGTCTGCAGTGTGAGAATGCAATAGATTCTGAGACAATGATCTCATAGTTAACTTACGTTAAATACTGGAATGCAAAAACAATCTGGCAAATCTGTTTAAACAATGGTGGAACAATTTCATCACTTTTATTATTGGGAATGAAATATTCTCTTGAAATTTTCTGTACACTGAATGAGGCTGAAACTGTCAAGTCAGTTATTGTGTGTGTATCAACAATCAGGCATATCACGCTCATTTAGAGATTTCTGAATCACACGTTCACTGATTTTTGTGATTCCTGATTTAATGTTGAAAAGATTTTTTTTTCAGTACAACTGTTCACCGCTCCCGCAGCTCTTGTCGCTTCCTGTCTCAAACAATTTGCTTTAGCTCCTATATCAGGGGTGGTCAACCCGCGGCTCTTTGTCTGGTTTCATGCGGCTCTTACGTTCACATCAAAATTTTTTTTTTTTTTTTTTTTGCGCTTCGTTTGAGTTCAATACGGCAGCAGTCTCCAGCCTTTTTTGCTCCATGGACCGGTTTAATGTCAGACAATGTTTTCACAGACCGGCCTTTCAGGTGTGGCGGATAAAAACTACAAAATAAAATAATACAACTAACACAGACTCTGTGGTATTTAGTAAATATAATAATAAACTTGAATCCACTGTGTACTTGTATGTAGCTTTATTAGCAGCGTCCTCCTGACGTAACATCCTCTCTGCCTCCTAACACTCTCTGGTCGCTATGGTAATGCTTAAACATGCCTTCAAAATCAGCTTTCTTTTTCTTAGTGGTCACAGCCTCTTCTTCTGTCTCCTCACTGGGAAGAAGCTTTCCAAACACGCCTGTTTTTGACTCATTTTATATCTTTAACCCATTGATACATGGGGTGGCCTCTTCTCAGGAGAACTGCAGTAACCGAAATGTTGCATCAGGTCTTAATAGGTCAACCGCCTTAAACAAAGTAACAACAAATTTAAAAAAAAATCGTTTGTCTGGAACATTTGGACCATCAGTTAACATCTGCAGTCCTTGTTTGTTCTTTGTCCTGCGCTGTGCACACAGTCAACGTTTTTCAAATTTCAAGATGAGTCAACATGTTGAGGTTGAATCGTGTTGGGTCGGTCAGTGGGAGGGATCACGCTTGGCTGTTCAACATAGCAAATGAGCCCACAAGAAGAGAGGTGGAAGTGACAACGCAATCAGTACAGGCTTGTCTCATTTGCCATTTTCACTCTCCATAACAAGCAACTCTTTTCACAACAACATAGCCATCTGGAGCCAAAAGAACCGTGATTCAGAAGCCATCGGCTTGGTTAGATACGATGAAAAAGAGCTTTTTCCCAGCAGAGGGTTGAAACTCTGGGGTGATACGGGGAAACTATATAGGCTACATCACATTTCCGAATTAAATTGAATTTATAGACCTTCTTTTAGCCCCGAGAGTTATGTCCTCTTGCCCTTGCAATGACTGCATGTTGTGCCAGTTGTGCCAAGCTGAGCACTTGGGACACAAGGTGCAAGCCTGTTTCATGATGATGAAGTTAGACAAAGGAGGAAAAGACTATACATGAGGCATTTTTGGTCCGTTCAGGAACAGTGCCTTCTATGTGAGAGCTTCACATCGCCTTGTCTTTGGTCCTTTGAACTCTGCAGGCCTTTTACATGCGCAAAATGTTAGATACCGCACTGAAAACTTGAAAATTGGTTTGCTTTTCATAGGAAAGGGTCCTTAAAGACCCCTTTCCTATAAAAAGCAAACCAGTACCAATGACAGGGTTTCCCATGTAACAGACCTAAGGACACAACCCTGTCAAATTGCTGGAAGTCAAAGCTGACAGGGTAAGCAGGTGGGGCTAATATTAGCTAGTTGGTGACGTAGTAAGGTGGAGGAATCAGGAGTGAGAACAGAGTCGAGGATGAGCAGCTGCAGCCAGGCGAGCGGTGGAGACAGATGCAGGGCCTATTTGCAAATTCATAAGGCTGTGCATATTAAACAAAATAAAGGTGTAGGGTTACATCTCATGTGAAAAAAAATCTAGATATGTCTGTTTTATTATTAGAGATGAGTTTTTGAATATTTAATCAATGCTTGAATATTAACTATATAAATAACAGTGTTCACTAATGATGCTTTCAAGGTTTAAAAACAAATGTAATTCCAGATATGATCACTGTCTCTGCTGAAGTTGTTCATTCCATCTTATGCTGCCATGATTTTCAAAGGTGCTGTGGTTGATGTGCATAATGCTTTTTGACTGATGCACCTGGACCTCCGGAACAGACCATTTGGCCTGTTTAGTGCTGTGTTTGTTGTGTCATATTTGCTTAGAAAACTGAAATATCAAAGCGCTGACTGTCAGACCTCTTTTAAATGTTATGCCTCTGTTCAGCATGCAAACTGATATGACCCAAAGGTGTATCAGATAAGCGCTGATGGATATGCTACAGTGTCAAAGTGACTATCCATGTGGTGGTTTGATACATATAGATGTTTTCTTCTTCTTTCTGCAACAGCTTAGAATAGCAATTTTAAAAAGGAAAATGTAATCACATTGCTGTCAAGGCTCTGGGAAATGGGCTTTGTAGATTAACATGCTGCATAGCTCATCTGTACACCGAGGATCAACTGATAATTTGTGACAGGGGAGGCTAACGGAAAAGGCGATGATCAGCGTGATAATGCTAACGATAATGCCAGCACATTGATGAGAATTAATTTGCCTTCATTCAGACTGGATGGGGTTATTTATGGGTTTGTGTCGACAAGAAGGAACAGCCTCACACACGAGCAGGAAGATAATGAGGCCGATCATGCATGAAGGCAAACATGTGTAGGATCACCACAGTCAAATGTTGCACAGGAAGGGGGTGAAAACTGGTGTAAACTGTGACTCCTCTGTCTTATTATTTATAGCTTTTTTTTTTATTATTTCTAATGAAACTTCAACTACTTTTGTTATGTTTGCAAAATTGAAAAAAAAAGGAAACACAAACAAATTCATATTCCCAGGCCTAGCCACGCATATCATCACAGCTCACCCTTTTCTGATAACTGAGCCAGCTGAAGACATGAGATGCACACAGTGGCTTCAGTTGCAGACTCACATCTTTTGTGCTAAAAATAGCAGCTTGTGTTCTCGTCTCATATCTCTTTGTCATCCAAGTTTTGCTTTTTAATGTGGAGGAGGCGCTTGAAAAAGCAACATTACTTCTCCACTCCCAAACAAGAAATACGAGGACGGAGCATCAGTTTACCGCTGATGAAATGGAATCAAATAAATGCAAAATGCGTGTGTGGGCATGTTTATTTGTGTTTGCACGCAGGATGTGAGTGAGCTCTTGTGGGAGCATGAATGTGAAGTGTGGTGCCACTGTCTGTATCCTCCAATCGGCCTTCTTACCACAGCGTAAAAGAAAGAGCATCTCATCCTCAAGAGCCAAACAGAACACGTTTCCTTGACAACCGTGGGACGTGGTCAGTTTTCAGCCAGCTAAGACAAAGCTGTCGTGTGTCCTACTATCACGGGGATCACATGAGGGGGGGCAGCATCATTGTATTTGTGGTTGTGATGGATCATGCTCAAGATCAGGAGGGAAATCGGGTGTAACATGGTGGGAAAGGGTACCGAGTAATTAAAGATTTGTCATACAAAGGCCGTGCTGGCTGACTTGAGGTTCAAATCTATCACATTCCCTGCAGGCAAAATTCCCATTACTCAGTGATGACCTATAGCAAGAAAACCATTTAAAACCTGTGTTTTTTTTTTAATGTTGACTCTTTTGTGTAATCACCTTGTTTGAGATGAAGGATAATGGTTTTGTTGAGTTTCTTTCTTTCTTTTCCTTCTTTCATGAATCACCCGAGGTAAAAGGATCAAGTGATGCTCCTCTTGAGTATTACAGCCAGGGATTGTTGACCTTAAATAAGAGTTAACAAGGCTAGAACAGCTTTAAAAGAACTGTTTTGAATCAGGGACGTACACTTAGTCCCTCTCTCTCGAGGAGAGATAGACGGCCATTAAATATGAGGCTACAGCCAGGAGCATAAAGACTGGAACCAGCGTGGCTTTGTCCAAAGCTTATATAATCCACTTCACATCTCTAGGCTCATTCATTTACATAATATATCTCGTATTTTAAACCATACAAAATACAAGTAAAAACAAAATGACAAAAAAATCAACAACTTTTGGTTTCACAAAATGCTACATGCAAGCTTGACTGAGCAATTTCAGAGTTGTTGTTTAACTTTTGCAGTAATGAGCAGATTCATTACCTTTGTATCGATACAGCTACACACATATGTTTATATATACTTATGCATTTTCATTAAACTATTCAATTATTCAGTCATGTTTGTCTGTGGCAATAACGACATTGTTCACTTTGCGCATTGTTAATAATCATCCCAATGTGTGTGCTACGAGAATGCATTTCCTGGTCATCAGAAGAGATTGCTGTTTTTGCAAAAAGGATTCAAATTGGTACCACAAAATTAAATGGGTTTGTTCCTTTGCCAATGGCCCGTCTCTCCACCAGGTTTGAATAAAATGTGGCCCGGTAGTTTTTGTATAGTTTTTATGCCAAACTCCAGTGACTGGGAGAGCTCAGTTTAGCAGAACGCATTGCAAATAGAGAAAAAACACAAGCAAGTTGAGAAAAGGCTTTGTCAGATTGAGAAAATGTGCACAGAAGGTACACAGAAAAAGGTGAGTGGTCACAATATTGACAAAAAAGCACTGCAAATGCACATTACACATAGGAGGACAGAAAAACGTTTGGGTTCTACTACTAAAACATAGGTTTTGTTCAGTTCATCCTTATGTTTGTCATTCTTTTGACAGTCTGGCACGTCAACACAAGGACCACCATTGTCAAACTGGAGCATAAAAATCTCAGTCAAAAACAAATGGAGACTAAACTGAAAGTGAAGCCCAATTTGGAATCCTTCAAGCTATTTGTAGACTTCTTATCTCAGAGCAGATTGCTATGGACCTTGATCTTGTGGGAGACTTTTTAACTGGAGAACTTAGTTTATTCTGGGAGAAAAAAATGGAGTTTGCTCTCTTCATCCTGCTTGGCATTATCACATTATCACAGAGAGTATTGAGAGAGATGACTGAGAAAATGTCCAGAGAGTGCAGGAAAGGGAGAGGGAGCATTTTGAGTGGGAGGAAGTCACAGAGATACATTATGGAACAAACAAAAATGAAGAGCAAGAACGATCATGCCGAATGCTCTGTAAGGCTTAAATCCATCTGTCATCATGTCCTCTTGCCACACTTTGACAGATGCTCCCTAAAAGCTATACTATCAGCAACAGGCAGTCATACTGCAAAGCAAACCAATCGTTAAACCGTCACAGCCTCGCAGTAAAAAAACAGAAATATTGCCTGGGAAGCATAAAAGCGGGGTTGAATATGTGTGTCACCAGGGGCCTCCTGGATCCTTCCTGCGCGTCTTTTAAAGATAATCTAAGCTGAGCAGAAACTGCTGAGCTGCATCAGTCTGGAGGCGTACTGACTCGCTCTCCTCTCCAGCTTCATCACAAATTTTACAGGATGAATGTAATCTGGATTATTAACTTTTGCTTTCAGAATGTCCCTTAAAGTCTGTGCATGAATTCCAATTGACTGCAGCTACTCTGTTGTCTATTGGTGGTTAATTCCCAACAGTATTGTAACAGGGAATGGTGCTTTAATTCAATTTGTTGCAGACAGCAAATAAATTTCAACCATTGGCTCTTTGTGTTGCTGAGTATGCTCACTGCCCCTGACTCAGGTTACATGTCTGAGGCAAGGGGGTAAAAACAAAGAAGTACACTGACTCAACAAAGCCCTTCCAGTGCTCTCACTGTCAATAGAGGACATAATAACATAAGTGGGCATGAGAACAAGAGGGACATGACTGTAGAGTAGAAGAGAAAGCACATCAGCCTTGGAGGTTCATTGCTCAGTGAATGAGTAATCATAAATCTGTCTGATGGAGACATAGCAGCACTCAGTTAATGGTTTTCTCCTTCTGTACACTTCCCATCAAGGCCCTACCAATCAAAGAACTTTTCAGAATATGATACAGCATGGTGATGACAGCTGTGTGCGCTGAAAAGCTTACGGATGTGACTCAACCTTTGGGTCACACACTCCTACACTTAAAGTCATGAGACATATCTTGTCTTATTCCTCTTCCTGCTCACACCTACCAGCTTGTTCCCTGGTGGGGATTAAGCACCATTTAGCAGATAAACTAAGAAACTCTGAGTCTTTAAAGAGGGTCTCTGTGAGCTTTAAACAGTTAAGCCCTCTGCAAACCACTTCCAACAAAATGTTAGATCTGGTTGAAGAGTTGTTTGTAATTGGGATAGCATGATCGCTCTGTCCCCTCAGTCAGATGTTTTCTGTGTTTTTCTTACACACATGCTACGTTGGAAAAGTTTGGGATGATCCATTCTATACTGCTCGCGAGGAGATCCCCTTCTAATGTGGTTTAAAAGTTTGACAAAGTCCCTTCTTATTCAGTTTGAAATTTTTCATTCCAAGGTTATTTGAAGACAACAGAAGGCCTTCGCAGTGCGAGTTTGACCAATCAAGCCATTTCTTTTTCAACCCCCCCCCCCCCCCCCTCAATAGGATGAACTTCAAAAGAAAAATCAGCGACAAATTTCCACCAAACCCCTGATTCTTGTCAAGGAAAAAGCCAAAGCTACAAATCTACTTTGCAATGTGACTACACACCATCTGAAGCTTCAGATTTTGTTCACCAAGATCTTGCAGTTGATGTGTCTCCAACCAAGGGGGTGACCTGTGATCTATTGTCATGCATAAAAGAGCCTTCCGGCAGAGTATTCCTGCTATTATTTTCTGTGGAAAAAACGCACAAACACAACCACCAGTAGGCAGCAGAATGCAATGAGCTCATCTGAACGTAGCTGACCCCAACCACAAGTCTGCAGAGGACTCTGATTAACACAAAACTCGTTCTTTCCTCAGGAGAGGGTTGAGAGTTTACGCTGTCAAAGTGAAGCTCTAAGGCTTTAAGTCAGTCTCCATAGCAACTAGTAGAGACATCTGATAACAAAAGAAGAATAAATTAAATTGATTTTTTTTCTTTGCCAGCTGCTGCGAACAGACGCGCAACTTGTTAAATTAAGCAGAGACTAAGCAAATGAGATGTAGATTCAAGAAATCGGAGATCACCAATGCTCGTATAAACCCTTCTCTGGTAAAGTTGAATCTTTCAGGGGTAAATGTTTTTTTAAGTACCTGGCTGGC
This sequence comes from Odontesthes bonariensis, assembly GCF_027942865.1. NCBI lineage: Eukaryota > Metazoa > Chordata > Actinopteri > Atheriniformes > Atherinopsidae > Odontesthes > Odontesthes bonariensis. The sequence continues at coordinate 22,584,735 of NC_134511.1, forward strand.
GCTTGCAGGAAAAGAAGAGATTGGCGGGACGTCCAAAATCTTCAGCTCATACATGTTCCCGTTCATTATGACGGAGGGTCTGTACACATATCTGGTCCTTGTCGGTGTGTACACCTCCGAGAAGTCGTTATAGATGAACTGGCGGATTATAGAAGTTTTGCCCACTCCGGGAGCACCGATCACTGCGATACTCAGCGTCTCCACCATTCCTGGAGCACGAGGTCAGCACCATGGACAGCGACGACGACGACAGATGTGACCGTCCAGAAACACAGCTGGCTGCCGCTCTAATGGAATCCAACCTCCCGCGGCACGTCTGAGCAGCAGCCTCTAAATCACCTTAACTGGCTTTAACTGCGTGCAGTGAACGAATCAGTGGGCGGATAAATCATTCAGCCGTCGAGCGGAGCGAGGGAACTTTATCACCCAGGTGAGGGTGAGGGGAGAGAAGCCACGCAGCTTGAGGTTCGTCAGATAACACGCGTAACCATGATCAGGCGAATGGAGGGGTTTTCGCTGCTTCTGCGAGCCAATGCACAGAGAGAAACTCTTGGTTTTCAGGGGACATCCCCTGCCAACCTCTTCCCCGGAGAGGAAACATAAAAGTCCGCCCTTGCTGTCTGCACGTGGACATAATCCTGCCCAGGTTTGGCTCTGACCTTGTCCAAACGCACCGGAGCTCTCGTTGTCTTCATTGATGATCTCCTCTGCATCTCTCACTCATTTCCACCGATGCACCACCGCGCTCCTCCAGGGAGGAAGGCGCACAGCCGCAGGGCTCGTAAATAAGCTTTCCACGTGCTCCCAAATGGCATCAAAACCTCGCAACCTTTGCCGCTTGTGGTCATACAAATGTTAGCGATGTGATTCAAGAAAGGAATAATCAACACGGCCGACAGACGCGTGTTTTCTGTAAAGGCATCTGGGTGTCTGGTAACGTTGTGTGTCTGCCGTTGGTTGGAGAGACGGGAGCTCTCTCTCTCTCTCTCTCTCTCTCTCTCTCTCTCTCTCTCTCTCTCTCTCTCTCTCTCTCTCTCTCTCTCTCATCATTAATATCCCGTGTCCCGCTCATCCAATAGGATCACGTTGTGCGCAAAGCGTGTGACAGCTTGGTGCTCCCATACGCCGTAAAAATAAATGGCAAAGGAGCAGGCCACACACTCTGCATCATCACAGTGTGAGGGTCATGGAGGCGCGCCGCAAGACTGACTTCATATCTCCGAGGTGACTTATTGGCCCTCTGGAAAGGGTCTTCAGGCAGGGCAGGGTCAACGTGTGCCATCAATCACTTCTTGGTGACAGACAGTGGGACACAATGGTTGTGTCAGAGGAATAAATATCACACATGTATGTCCCTCAGAAAGACTGGAAATGAGCTTCTGTCGTGAAACTGCATCACTTTCCGTCAGGGTTCTGCTTAAAAAAATAATGCAGTTAGTGTAAATGTTGGTCATATGTGGAGAAACACGAACCTTCTACTGACACACCAAGTGTGCAGTCACAAATCCAATATGTGATAATAAAATGGAAGGCACTAAAACAGGCATTTCGCGACAATCTTAGAAATCAGCACTTGTAACTGTTTACTGGGTTGTTTTTTATATATAACCTATTATTATTATTATTATATATTTGCACCAGGATAGAAATATAACAAAGAAATTCAGTCATCAGCCAGAGATGTTCAACAACCTGGCGAACAAACACTTGGTTTTATAACCTGTACAAACATGTACACCTGGAATTAACTCAGATTACTATAAAGCTGGTCACATCTTTTAACTGGACTGTGTTTATTAAGAGATTACAAAACTGTGGGCACGCACCAAGTCTGTTGGGGGCATTTTTTAGATGAACTAATATATAATAGCAAACTTGCATAAAACATGGAGATCCAAATTTAATGAGTGAAATGAAAAAAACCAAAACATTAATTTCCTTGGTGGTTTGTCCCTTTATCCAGTCTGAGCCTTCACCCATAGAGGCAGTGAGGTGACACCCCTTATTGAGAGGCTCTCATCACAGAGGATCAACCTAATGGATCATGCGTTTGTAGAAGAGAGCCCGACACTCGCCACAGCTTTGGGGTATTGACTTTTCTCTGGTCAGCGATTCCGCACTGCTGAATACAGCGGACATTTCTCCCTCACCATCCGAGATGAGGTGTTCCACGTTAGCTCAAACAGTGGAAGCCCTGGTTAGGCTACAAAAGCAGGATGGACTGCAAGGCCGAACACAGAGTCCGTATGAGAACCTGTGGACATTAAGTCTGCAAACATGGCGGCTGGTGACCCATGAGAGAAGAGCCCTGAACATCTCAAAGGTCACCAGCTTTTATGAAGAGCGATGTGAAAACAATGCAAGAGTGTCCGGGCCTCCGGGAACGTGGACTTTATCAAGCAAACAAAACAGGACAAATGTTTCACATCCTGTCACACTGTGGCATCAGCAGAGTGCTTCAGCTTTAATGACTAAATACGGGAAAAAAGAAAACAGCACGTGGGTTCATCAAGACTTTTAATAGCTCTTTTTAAATGATGTACACACAGTGAACAAAATCAAAATCAATCAAAAAAAGACATCCGATTAAACATTTGATTTTTTTTATTTTTTTTACAGCATTTAAATGAATCAGCCAGCACCACACACACACACACATACATACACACATACATACAGAGAGAGACGCTCAGAATTCACAGCCTCTACTATAATCTACAAAAGGTAGTTAGTGTAGGTGCATTTGTTCTGTAGAACCAATAAACAGGGCTTCGGTGCAACACCTCAAAAACAGTTTAATGGATCAGATGTCATCTTCGCCCCGTTTTAGCCAAGACAGTGTGCTACCTACATTTACGCTTTTCTTAGTCGAGAGTGGAACAAACAATGACATGGGTTTGTCACCTGGGCCTTCAACTCCGGTGGCCTTGGAACTCGGGAGAGCTGCTCTGAGACACAGAAAGCAAAGAGGCAGAGGGCCTCGTCGGCTGACGCTGACGCAGGGAGCAGCAGCAGACATGAATTCCTCGCACCCCGGCGCTCTCTTCCAGCTTGCCACATGTACACTAACAAGACTACAGACACAAAATAATTAAACCATGGAATGACTAAGCAAGAGAGCAGTCGGCGGACACCTACTCCTAGTCTACAAAATGTCAACACACTGATGTGGAAAACGAAAAAAAACAAACAAAAAAAAAAAAACACACCAACAGGTTTCCACGCACGCATCAGACATTATGATTTTGGGAAACAGTCGAGAATCCAATCCCACTGCTCCACAGATACTAAAGAAAACTCTATAAAATGACAAAGACAACGATAGTGTAGTTTAAGTATTTATGTGTCTCTTGTTGGGCCCTCACGGCCAACATCCACCACACACAGGCATAGGGTGGGGAGAATTTTAGTCTCTTTCTGCCTCATCTCAACTCAAATCACCCTCAAATAAGTGGGGATGAAGTGATGAATCACCTGCTGATTACAGATGATAAAAATAGAATGAAATTTGCAGAGAATTGCAGCAAGAAAATGATTACAGAACATCATGCAGAGAAAGTCACAGGGACAGAAGTCAGACAGCTGTCTGTCTGCCCCCAAAAGAATAAGGATCATTACCAGATGGGCTCAGGAGGGGAAGAATGAAGCTGCTCTGTTAATTAAGCTCAAGATAACGTCATGAAACTGAAGCAGGTGTTGGAGACCGAACTTAAAAGGAGGGGGCTGGATGAGGCTGGCCGAAAGAGCAGACCAAGAGTCAAAAAACAAACAAAACAAAAAAAGCCAATGATTGAAAATGTCACAATAGATCATTAACGACTACAATGGACAGAGACCGCAGATAAGCGCTGCCGGAATGGGGGGGTGGGGGGGTGGTCTCCTGCACTGCGTGAAGCCGTGATATGGTTCACAGGTCAGGTGAGAAAGAGGAAGAGGAGGTGCCAGGCGTGTTCTGTGAGGGTAAGAGCTGGCAGGACGCACGGCTGGCGGTTCAGTTCTTCAGCACCGCCTCGTAGCTCATGAACACGCACTGAGAAACTTCTGCAGCTCTGCACTTCAGCGAGACCTGAGGGAGAGAAGGGTGGAAGAGGATTTGATTCGGAACATGTCTGACAAAATGCAAAGCTTAGGCAGCTGCTCTAATAAAGAAAAAAAACAGAGTTGGGATATAAAAAAAAAAAAAAAAAAAAAAATGGAAGGTTTCTGCTTACTCTGAAGGGGAAACAGTTCAAACCGAGCAAAACGGGACAATTAAATAAAACAATTCTTCAGTATTATCAGCCAGCTTCATACACGAGCCTTTCAAATGATATTTTAAAATGTTTTATGAGCTTACTGAGGTAAATCAGGCGGGGTTAAAGAATCACACCGATCTCATCTTTGATTTAAACGCACTTTTCACCAGGAGACAACATTCATAATGAGCTTTGGATTAAAACCTCCTAGATTCAGTCTTATCAAGCACAGACAGACCTACGGACAGTAATATAGATACATCAGCACACTGGAGGAAATAAGAGGCGACCAGCCCACTCTTTGATGTCAGTCTCTGCTGGGAGAAGGTTGTGGATTTAATGGCTTCCGTGCCCCCCCCCCCCAAAAAAAAAAAAAAAAATAAATAAATAAATAAATCACAGTGCAGATACCATTTCCTCACATCCAGAAGCACACTGTTTACAGGAAACACCAGGAGCACTGAAATGGTTGTGTCGCATTCTATAACGACTTCATAGACTCGAGACAGATATACCCACACTGTCAAAACGGTTGGAGAATTAATTGCTGCACAGCACCAGAAGCAAAACAAAACCCAGCTGTGTTTTACAGTAACATGTCTGCGTGTCTCTGTGGTGGAAGAGAGCAATTTGCATTTTTCCTGACGTGACAGCAGAACACTCCAATCACTGCGATGCAGCTCTCTCTGCTTTAATCACTCCCACCGCTCTGAATCGCACTTGTTCCACTAAAGAAGAGCTGGACCAGTTTGTGGTGGTGGAGGGAATTCGAAAGTTACGAATAGTGAATTAATAAAAAGTCCAGACAGGCAAAAAAGCGACCAAATCCCAGAGTAACGCAGCCATGGAGAAAGGAGCATTTTTGAAAAAAAAAAATCTGCACTTTGGTTTAAGAGATAGATAGTTTACTTCTTCTGTTTCAACAGCCAGGACATGATCATCCCCCCCCATTACTCATGCTATTTTTAGTGCGCATATCACTGGATTTGATCTTTCATTTGTGATTTTTTTTTTCTTTGTATCATGTTCACTAATCCTCCATCATCCTGATTACAAGGTGCTGTGTGCAGTAATTTTGTTTTAGGCCCTCAAATGCCTGTTTGTTCCTGTATCAACAACACTCATACATTGTAATGTTTGCTCCATTATCTTAATTACAGCCATCAGTCATTCAGCTGAAATCCGATGATGTGATGGACTGTGGTACGGCGGTTACCACAGGGTAGCTGTACAGCCTCCCTCAGCCCTGCACTGGTACACGGGGCTCTTTACTAATGTATGCTGCTGCTGGCAGCATTTAGACAGCTGTGCTCTTATCAGCGAGATGTGAGGAAACGCAGAAGCTCCAGCTACTGTGCAGAGGCTGCGACTGACAGAGCCTTAAACTGCGCACGTGAGCTCAGCTCAAGGCTTGTTGCTCAAACCTTATTATGTCACAGCATCGAGGCACGGAAACCGAGGAAGACGAGAGGGAACGTTTGGGGTCGAATATTTGATGGGGTGTGCAGCTGAAATTCTTCAAGCTGTTGTGTCGTTGCCATCTCGGGAAAATAGACGTCAAGTATCAAAAGCGACTTTGTTCCAAACGCTCGGCTGCTGAACTTACTTTTCTTTTCGGCAGTGACGCAGCACTAAAACAGTGTGGAAGTCTTTGTAGGAAACAGGAAAATGAAGCCAAATGCAGACAGCAGAGGCCGGATCACAGTTTGATGGTGCGATACAGGATTTGGACGGGGTCGAGGTTGTTCGGTGGTGGGTGGATATTCAAACATTTACAAGTAATCAAGACTGGTTGCTGGTTGAGAAAGCACAAACAATCCATCAAAACGGCTTCATTATCGAACTTCCTGGAGCATTGTAGATACGATGAACTCCACCTGTGGTTAAAATATTAGGGGTGGCTGCTTTATACATCCACAACGGTCTCGAGTCTTCTGTTCTACTTTTTTGAAAAACTGAGCACTTGTGACTGAGACAGAAGGCGAACAGGCAGACAGACCGAGCAGCAGCAGACTGGACATTTGCATAATTCTGAATTCAGCCAAAAAAAGCAAATAAATAAATAAAAATCAGGCAGAAAACAGCAGAAATGATCATTTCATAGATCAGCTCAGATACGAATCAGCTCACACATCCCTCACAGGATCTACAAGTAAGGCTGCAGAGGCAGAGTTATGTGGTGAAAACCATTCAAGGCAGGTGGGTAGGATCAAATTTCTACTCGCGTATAAATTCCAGGGGAGCTCCAATGTGTCTCTAAAGGGGCAAAGTTTGAGAAGAGAAAGCCGGGGGGAAAAATCCAAACCAGACTGCTGTAAGCTTACGGAATAATTCTGAATGCATTAACTTTTCATTCAAGCGACAACAGTTGATTTTTCAGCAGGATGACGATCTAAAGCAAACTAAGGGAAAAGTCCAGATGGCCCCACGCAGAACATTGACCTAAATCTCAGCGACTGCTCTGTGACGCCACGGAGGAAAAGAGGGTCAGCTTGTTGATGGTCTAGTGTGGATGAACCGAAAGCTTCACCAGCGGAAACAAGGACGAAGCCTTTAACACGGCTTATGAAGCAGGTCCTAAAGGAACCCTGCGACTCATCTTTCGTGAACCGACAGTCTACAGTTTTATCGGTGAATGGACTGAAACACCATTTCCTTTCGTTCAGTAACACTGCGCTCATCAGGGCCAAATTTTAATTTGGGATATATCTGCCCAACTGTCTAAAAAACTATCGTCTAACAAGAAAAAAAAATAATAATATTGACAAGGTAAGAATTGAATCTGTCTATGTATCAAATCGTCTGCCACGAACCCTGGGGGATGTGACTTTATGTTGATTTACAGCATACTGCAAATATTCCGGTGCAATCAAACTATTCTTTACAAGATAAACAAATGCCTGTTTCAGCTAATCAAGAGTCAGAGCACAGGAGGGCTTTGCACTGATTAGCAACGGCACCAGCAGAGGTGTTCAGGCAAAGGACACGATGCAAAAGACTTGCAGGACAACGCCGACGGTCCGCTGGCGTAGAGGAATGGCACGTGTGGTTTTTGCGTGTAGGGGGAGCTTTGCGATTTCTATTTCCGAGTTCACCGAAAACACTTCGAATGAGCTCAAGAGGTGGGTAGAGAAAAAAAATAAAAATAAATCAGCCAACATCACCGGTCACAGTGTTGCCATGGGGACAGGAGATGGCAGATGAGAACACCCATGCTTCACGTCAAGAAGATGAGCTGCATCCCAATGCGCCACTATAAATACTATACAGTTCACGAGAGCTCAGAAATGTGAGATCCAGGAGCCAAACTGCTGTGAGCTGACGGCATGTTAGGACGTCATTTAGGCTGCAACTGATGACACACACCACGTCAAATCATTATACAAAACATGAGAAGAAAGTGAGAAGGGAAGAAGGGGGTTGACTGTAGTGAGGAAAGCTGCGTGGAATTACATATATAGCGAGCTTCAGCTTTTCTTGGCACTTCTGCTTTGCTCTCACCACCTTCACAAAGTTGTTTTTGGCTCCAGCATGCAGCTGTTTTCAGCTGAGGGGAGGTGTGAATGTGTGAAAGAGTGGGAATGTTAAAAACACACCACTCCTATATATGACCTGGAAAAAGAGGGTGTTTTACATATCAGGAGATGGTTAAAAAAAAAAAAAAAAAAAGGAATAAATGAATCATCAGTTTTACACCAGGTCTTACAACTGGGTAAATACAGCCTGGAATTAATAACACATGACCTTTTACTCAGTGTCAATTTAACATAACGGAGCCAAACTGCAGAGGTAGTGTGTTTAAAAACTATGAACACCCCATGATTCAGTAGATTGGTAGAACCATCTCCAGCAGCAGTAACTGGAAGGAGCTGTTTTCTGCATGGCATCAGTCTCTCCCATCATTGTGGAGGAATGTCAGTTCACTCTCATTTACAACGTTGCTTCCAAGTCCCTAAAGTTTGAGATTTGCTGTGTTTGGGATCATTGTCCTGTTGGATGACCTTATTTCAGCCAAGCTTTAGCTGTCGGACAGATGGCTTCACAGCTGACTCCGGAGTACTTTGGTATAGAGAGGAGTTCATGATCGGTCCACAGCGCAATGTTTGCAGAAGTCTTGTGGTTTGTTCAGATGCAACTTTACAAACACAAGTCATGCTGCCATGGTTCATTTTAGAGAGAAGAACCTTTCTCCTGACAACATTTCCAAATAAAGTCGCACACGTTCCGTCTTTCGCCAATTGTGCCGTCATGAACCTTAACGTTTAACAATGCGAACAGGGGCCTGTAGAGTCTGAGATGTAGTTTTTAAGAGTTTTTTTGCAGTTTCTCTGAGCATTTTACAGTCTGACCTTCTCCACTCCTGAGAAGTTTGTCTGGAATATCTTCCACTTTGGAACAATCTTTCAGATTACAGAATAATGGACTCCAAATTGTTTGGAAATGGCCTTTTAACCCTTTCAAGACTGATGGCCCGCAACAACTGCCAACGACTTCTGATGATCAGTTAATCAGGTGCATTTGATCAACATCACCTGGCTGCTACTTACCCTCTTAATTAATAGGGAAGCAGTAAGGTGAACTAAATCCTTCAAAGTTAAAGATGGCGTACTTTTATTGCCAAGTCTAAAATGCACTGGTAAGTAGTGAGGCATCATGGGAGAGCTGAAACCAATCACGTTTTGAAATATGTGAAAAATAGGCCAAGTGGCATTCAAACCGAATGAACTGCACAGGCGTGCAGCAGCGGAAATCAAACAGGCTTCCATATGCCTCTTAATTCTAATATAAATGTTGTTTTTTTTTGTCTACAGAAGCACCATAAAGCCCTGCAAAAAAAATGCATTGCAGAGCTTTACTCATTCAGGTCTAAAAATAGCTGCTGACAAAAGGCTTTGGCAGCTTGGCTTTAATGTTCCGTGCCAAGAGAGCGGCGGGACCATGCAGCAGCTTTAAGGAGCCAGAACAAGGGTACACATGGGGCACGAAGCACAGTAAATGTGAAAAGTCCAGTCCTGTCTCCTCTATACAGCCCAACCACAATGAGGAACAATTTGGATTTAAAAGTCAAACCGAAAAGACAGAAGGAGAACATAACAGAAACCAAAAGAAAAGGTCCTAAATATTTGATAATCCACACAGAGAAATCAAAGGCAAAAAAAAAAAAAAGATGCACTTTTTTTTTTTTTTTTTTTTAAACACTTTTCTCGCTGAACAAATTTATCCTTAATTAATACACAAGTCAGGCTTCCTGCAACAGCAGCTTAGGCTGTGAAAAGGCGCGAATCAGTTAAAAAATTCAGAAGATTTAATGAGGAAGGTCTGAGTGACTGACAAAATTGACTGGGCGAGACCGGAGTAAACAAAAAGACAGTTGATGCCACCTTATAAATAAAACATAACGCGCAAGCACACTGAGTGATGAGCAGGGAGGAGAGTCGCACCAAGGTCACTGCTCGAGACTGCTGATGCTGAATCTCCAAGCCTAACGCAATTCGTCAGGAGCGGAGGAGGCGGCGGCTCACTAATGTAGGAGACTCGCAACATCAAAATGGGCACACAAGAACATGACGTCCACAAGAACGTAAGGACGTGTCATTTGTTTCAATCCATGAAGTGGTGTGACGACAATATAACTTCGTCATAGCGACCTAATTCAGTACGTATGTCTGAAAATGAACTGAACCTTTGGTACACTGTTTAAGGGAACTGACAATTGTAATCAAATATGTGGAGATCCAGGGTGAGTAGATTTGAAAGTGGTTAGCACCGTCCCCTCAGAGCAAGAGGGTTACAGGTTCGATTCCCGGCTGGAGCCTTTCTGTGTGGAGTTTGCATGTTCTCCCCGTGCATGCGTGGGTTCTCTCCGGGTACTCTGGCTTCCTCCCACCGTCCATAAACATGGATGTCAGGTTAATTGGCGACTCTAAATTGTCCCCAGGAGTGAGTGTGAGTGTGGTTGTTCGTCTCATTTGTCTCTGTGTGGCCCTGTGATGGACTGGCAAACTGTCCAGGGTGTACCCCACCTCGCCCAATAACAGCTGAGATAGGCTCCAGCCCCTCCCTGCAACCCCGAGTTGCATAAAGTGGGTATAGAAAATGGATGGATGCAATAAATACAATTATACATGCGGTGTCCTATATGCATATCCACTTTTCATCTGAATAAGTAATAACGCATATTTATATCAACATGCAAATATCTGTTGGTCCAGACACTGAAAGCTTTTTGGTTCCCACAGTAGTCCGAGTTGTATTGAAAAACCTCTTTAGAGAGGGTTTCGGTTACATTATCCAGATATCTGAGACACCATATTTAACTCACACCTCACTTCACCTTATCTGCTTTAGGCAAGAAACTGCAGAAATGATTATGATTTCCTACAGACCCACCGATATTAGATTTACAGCAAAATCTCTGAAAAGTAGTAGTAGCACTCACTGTGTAATTTGGATTTCCTGCCTGCACCCTCAGCTCAGCCAGCACCCAGATACCATTGGTGAGTTTCATGGACTGATACAACATGTCCTGGCCATCCACTGTGCGCTTGGCTATGGTGAAGATGTTGCTACCCTGCAGTTTGTTGGAAGCTGCATCTGTTAACAGAACACAATCAAATATTATCACCTTTTTTTTTTTCTTTCTTTACTGTCATTTTTACTCAGTTTTGGTTTAGCCGAGATGTTTAATATGGACACCCTCGATGACTCCTGTCATGCTCCGCGGCTTTCTGCAGAAACAATCAGCAAATGTGTCGGACTGTGAAGAATCCCAACCCCCCCCACCCCTATCACACCATAAAATTTTCACTCCAGGCTGTCTGTGCAACAAAGACATAGTCACAAATTCCCAAATTAACTTTTCTCCTCAGCCTCGGATGTGGACTGCTCTCTTTCTGTTCACAGAGTAGAAATTCAGTCTGTCGGGGGGAACTCTCTATTAAGCTCTCATTAAGAATTCTTCAACAGTTCAGCTGCTCTCGCACTTGTGTAAAAACTACATTATGACACATAGCTGATGAGCTCCCATCGAATACCATTTGCTTCATTAGCAGAGATCTGATTTGAGGCCAAATTGGCTCCGCAAAGCTATTTTCATGTAGAAAGGTGCTGCAGGACGGCGCTGTACAGTGATGCGTTAGTCAGCTACTGCACCCCATGAATTCTTACCTGAGCTGAGATGGCAGTCTTTGATCTGAAACTGGGACTCATTGTCATTAGGAATGTCTTTCCATGTGGCGAGGAACACTTGTCGCTCTGTGGATGAAGAGATGTAATCACAGGATGAGTCCCAAGAAAACGCAGACTAAAATGTGTGCGTCAATAACAGTGGCATTTGTACTATTGTGAGGGGTTCTTTTTGTGCAGGTAAGAAAACAAACCAAAAAAAAAAAAAAAAAATGTCCAAGTAGCGTGTGAGTATTTCAGTTTCCCTGTAGACAAAAGGCTTCCTGCTGTGGCTTAGGCTCTGGAGCATTAGCTTGCAGCCTCAGGCAGCCATCGTGCTGCCAGCCCCAGCAGAAAGCTCCACAGGGAGAAATACCAACACGGTTTTCACCAAATAAATCAAACGGCAACAAAAAAAAAAAAAAAAAAAAAAAAAAAGGAGTGAGTTCACAGTGACGCTGCTGTGCAATCTGGGAGTAAGTGTTCAGCCATCGAGACTGTTGGACAGTCGCATCTACGTCACGCATCAATCTTTCAGCGAGGGCTGATTACTGACGTCAGCGGGGCTTCAAAGGGCTTCTGAGCAAAACAATTCTGTGGAGAAACACTCACCCATCTTCCCGTCCTCAACTAACAGCATGCTCATGGGGTACTGGCAGCTGAAGTAGAATACGTCAATGTTGTTCTTAACAGCCACCTGCAGGAGGAGAGGAGAGACGAGAAGAAATACATGAGTAATTACTCTTCAAGAGTCCTTCACAGACAGCCAATGAGCCAACAGAAGGTGTCCTTCTAAGATTACTGCTTTGAATTAGCTTTGGTTTCCAAGTTCAACCCAAAATGTTTAATTAGAAAATTTGCTTTATTGCTCGAGTAAAACTGAACCTCTGAAAAGTGCACATGAATGTCAGACCTTTGTTTGCGCGTGCCCCTTTCGACTTTCTCAACAATAACACTTAAGCCGTCAAGGACTGAACCAGTTTAAAAGAAAACAGCGTTTCAAAGAGCTTCTGGCGACGTCGACTGTTGCGATTTTGTTTTGGCTTTCAGCTCCCTTATGAAGTGCTGCCACAAATGTCCAGCGCGATTGAGAGCAACAGACTGAAGCAGCGGCGGGCCAATTACGCGTCGTTTTGAGCCTCTTCACCGTGTCAGCTAATCAATTGTCTCACAACAAACAAGAAAACCAAACAGAACCAGAACCAGAATTATTCAACCCTTTTCTACAAGAAGTTAACATAGTCAGTTCCACATGTTAACTTCAAATTGACTGCTGACTCAACCGGTGAGATTAATGAATATTAATAATTTCTTCTTCAAATGTCTCCAAATCCCCAGACTTTATTATTTCAGCTTAACATTAAAATGATCACGAGTTTTCAAGGCAGATGATATCATGCCACCAGCTTCTCTTTATCATTTTCCTTTTCAGCATGACATAAAAATAAAAAAAATTAAAAACTTCTATTAAAATCTATTAAAGTGTAAACCCACTTTCGAAGCGGCTTTCAAAGGATATGAAAATAAAGACAAAAATGGAGGGAGATAAAAATAGCTGACACGGTTTGAAATATAGGATCGACGAAGGGAAAGGCTGAAAAGTGAGAAGAAACCAAAATTGTACCCAAGAGAAAATAGCTCATTTATCAGCCTAAGCTTCTCAGACTGTCTCGAGCGCGAGACAACGAAACACACGAGGAAATGTTTGATGAAGAGGACACCTGTGGTAACGAGCATCAGGCACCGCTGCAGATCGCTCTGCCCAATAAGGAAGCGCTGTGAAAGAGGGACAGCGACTTCAAACACAGGGTGACAGAGGAGCGACTCATGAATAATTCATTCAGGCGTCTTATTGTTGGAAGCAATGCAGGAATGCATAAACCAAACGAAGCATCACTCCGAACGTGAACTGCAGCTCTAGGACAACACCGGTTTTATGATTTCTGCATCCTCGAATATAGCAACATCTGCTTGGAGTCAGAGTGATTGGGGGGGGGGGGTGTTGTAGCATCATTGTACCCTTGTTTTTATACGATGAAAAAAATGAAAAGGTTTCTGTGTCGGGAGGCTGTCACAAGAACTCTGCAATCAGCTGCACAATTTGTCCTTCAAAGAAGGGATAAACAGTCAAAGCTGTAATTAATAGTGGTGAGAAACTCCCCAAGCTTTAGGGAAAAAAAATAAATAAATAAAAAAAAAAGATGTAACCACATTTCAATCAACTGTACTTGAATCAAAGATTCCAGCCAGGAGACGGAATATAAGATAAGGAGTCTTTTCTGTAAAAAAAAAAAACATTTTCAAAAGTTTGATTCCCAGCCGAGTACTTCTTACTGTTTCCCAGTTTTCTAAATACTATGTGATAGCAAACCAGATGTTTTGGGGTTCTGGGCCTTTTCTAGAATTAAACGAGCTGTACCTTTTTAGCAGTGAAGCTTAATAAACCAACATACCACCGAATTTAATCTCAGGAAAAAAATGCAGGGCAACTGATAATGAAAACAAAGCATTTGTTGCAATTCCTCTGACCAAAACCAACGCATTTACTTCTGGAAAAATTTTTTAAAAATTAGGAAAATAAATAAATAAATAAATAATTTAAAAAAAAAAAAAATCAGATGTGAAACAGTTTTATTAGTTTAAATCCCAGAGAGAAGTATCACGGATGCTGGTAGAATACAATTCTTTATATTTCTTGAACACATATTTATTACCCATTGCAGCATTGGTTGGCTACCTCTGAACAAGTATAATCATAGCGTGCTATAAAGGACACAAATGTTTTTGGCAATTCATAGCAAAAGAAAAAAAAAAAAAGCATAATACAAGTCTGACACGCTTTGTCAGTAAAATATCTTCTTGTTGGTATATTTTCCCAAAGCTCTAATGTGCAGACAGTATCAGCTCACCACTGCCCTCACTTTTAACCACACTGTCAGACTAAATGTTTCGCAACAAATCAGGAAATTGATGTCACCAAGTTACTGTAGTTGGAAATAACCTTCGATATCTGTGTCTTTATCCTTGTGCGATTGTCCTTGTTCAGGCTGGCTTAGCCTGCAGTAATGACTCATGTCTCAGCAGCGTGCTCAGATCGGTGGTGCTACAGCTGTACCAAACTGATGCTCCACAGGCCGTTGTTCAATGTTCCTCCCTTCTTTTAAAACCGTTTCCAGGTGTTCGATTTGATTTGTCGTGCATTTGTCGAACATAGATTTGTGTTTACCTTGCAAGCGACAGCTGAAGCCACATACACCGCTTTCACTGCTAGGTCTGCGCGGGGGTGCCGACCCTCTCCTACGTTTTCTTTTTCACGTCGAGACAAAAATCTTGTTTTGACTTTGGACATTTATTTGTAGAACTGAGCCTCTGACCAGTCCACATATCAATGCGATTACATCTTTAAAGTCCAAAAAGGGCTTTGATTCTTATCGGTTAATCCTTACAGCAATAACAAATGTTGTACTTGACAGCTGCGAAAAGCTGTTTTCCAATGCCACCAACTAACTAAACAGATGGAGACAAGATCATCCGTCCGATTCAGTTTAGAAGAGGACACAAACTGATTTGCCGGTTAAATTGGATGTTTACTGTACATTTCTCTGGGTTTTTTTTTTTGTTTGCTTTTTTTCTGCTAAGATGCCAGTGGAACAGGTCGGGAATGGCTGATGGCAACAGAACAACCACGAAACCTGCACCCGAAGTAGCTACAGCATGGCCCCCGAATGCGCCGATTTGTGACGAAGGCAAGAGCGCGAGCACAAGTAGCAGCGAATGTACAAACAACTGCTCCCACACATCAGTATTTAAAAGACCTCTCAAATAATATCATAGGACAACATCTTCCATCGCGATGGGGGGGGGGAGAAAGTAAACCCCTTGAAAACAAACTGCATGTGGGAAATCGTCAAACAGACAGCAGGTCACATCAAAGCACGGCCCGGAGGCAGCAGCGTAGAAAGGTTAGCAAAGCTGCTGAGGCCAAGAGAAACAAAGGAGCCATGTGTTGTGAAACCACTAATGACCATTCCCAGCTCCGTCAGCCCCCTTGACACTCTTATCTTCTCTCCGCAGCTGCACATAGCGAGCATCCACCGCTCTGCCCGGTTGAAAAGATCCTGCACTATGATCAAAACCCAGCCGGGCTCTGCCGCCCTTTTTGATTTTTCATTTATTTCACAGACCAATGAAAACGGCTCTGTCGTCTTTTTCTTCCGTTTTAATCTTGTTTTATTCAAAGCTTTGGGGATTCAACAGTATGGCTGAATAATGATGAGGATCGATTACTACTTGGTTACAGACCATATTTTCAGGACAGTATCGCAGCAAACAGGGAGACTCCCTGGAATATATAGAGCTAAATGACTCAAAAGTTAATACGCAACCAGCTTTAATTTGCAATTTGACAGAACGAGCAGGGCAACGTTTTTGTTTGACCTTCAAAGTCTTGACACAGCCACTCAGACGTCATGTTAGCAGTGAAAACATCATTTCCGTCTCCTGGTGTGGCCAGTTGACTCTCCTTACACTGTGCCTCTGGTTTGTCATCTAGCTGAGCTGCTTCTCTATCAGGTACGATGTTTAAAAGCTCAGTCCAGAAATAAGAGAGCATAGAAGTGTGGAAAGAGTTCAATTCTTGAACCGCAACAAAAGTGCCCGGATAAAATTCAGGAGTAATGAACACTGTGAAGGGGTTACCTGCAGGTTGTTGATAGGATCCATCTTCATAACAGGTCCAACGGTACTGAGGGGAAGTGCCACTTCGATACTCTGGTTTGGGCCAAGAGGGGTGAGAACCTGGAGCGGACCAGCTGGAGCAAGACCAAAGCTAAAGAAGAAGAAGAAGAAACAGTCTCACAAAATCTGTCTCCAACAAAAATCTGAACATCGGTGGATAGAAGGTTGTCCCACCTGTTTCTGTTAAACTGGATGGCAAAATCACTCATGACACTCATTGCTTTGTTAGTGAGGGTCATCTCCATTTGGATCACTCCAGCACGGCGGGCAAAAGTGCCCAATATTTCAAGCCCCTTGGCCTTCATGGCTTGAAGCCAAACCTGAACATAGATCAGTTATTGTGAAATGCATGCCTGAGATACACAATTTATTTTTTTAAGCTCCATCCAAACCCCATCGACTCACCGTTTTGGCAGGGGTGTAGGCTCCCATAGGCATCCCAACTCCACCTCCAAGATCAAACAAGTCATCCAGACCACCGCTAATGGGGGGAGTGAATGAGGCTGGCACTGCAGCTGGAGCAGCACCAAAACCGGCCCCCATCTGTGGGTCCCAAAGCAGCATAGAACGCATTCAGTCTTACCCTGTATTATGCGATCCAAGTCAAATAAATCTCTAATCAAATTACTTACAGCAGGACTTCCTCCAAGATCTCCGCCAATCTTAACATGGGGAAGAAGCACAAAAAGAAGCATTATAAATGATCTAACGTAACACTGAATATTACTCTAGATGGTTTAAAGAGGGACTGATGGAGGAGTGCGCAGGTCTAAGAAATGTCTTTCTGTGATCCATAACAGCTAGAGGGTTTATACTATTAACAAGTGACAGTGACAAGGTGACACCAGTACATGGGAACTCCTTTTTTGCTCCTCAGCAATTTCAGATGTCTCTATTGAAACCCAATAGCTTTCATCCAAATGCCACTCAATGAATCTACGGCGGTGGTGAAGAGGCTGAAGATAAAGTGTGGAAAAAAAACAACTATCAACACAATTCCACTGATTGGAAAAGCTAAACTAACGTGTAAAGAAAGCAACATTTTGACACAGAGCATAAGCGTGATTTACTAAAATCCCACCTATACGGGGTGGGAAAACAGTGCAACACAAAGTGCAAACAGGCACCGATTACTACTGGGGGTGACTAGTAATAGGACACAGTGGGTACAACAGGGGACAAGAGGGACTGGGTTCTAGGCTGGTGCTGAGCTTTGTGGTCCAGCGTGGTCCTGTGGACCAACCTCTGTGGGGCTGTAATCTGGGGGCGATGGGGACTGATGTGGGGCCTGAGGTGACTGAGGCGTGTCCGTCCGCAGGGGAATGGGTGGCTGATTGAAAGATGGGACAGATCGCACAGCCCAGATACAAGTTACAAAAAAAACAGACTCACTGATTCTGCGTTATGCTTACTGTACACATCGAGGCAATACAAGACGATAAATGCTGAGTGAAAATGTCAAGACTGATGCAAGAAAAGTACAAGTTTAACACTTGGGATTAAATAGCCCATATTATGCTTCTTTTTTTATTTTTTTAAAAACTCGGCTTCAGTGTGCAATTTTTATATTTAGTAATTTTATTTGACTTAATAATTCTTTGTTGGAGATCACAGCTTTTCCTCTACTACTCATCTATAGCCGCTTATGAGCCTTTCCCACAAACTAAAGACTTCTGGACTGTCCTGGTTCCCAACCCGCTCAATTTTCCACTGCACAGATCAGGGGCCAAACAAAGTGCTCGAAAGATATGTTACCCTCTAAAACAGCTCTGTGCAGGCGATTGACAACCCCCCCTTCCCCATCTTAGTCAGAAGCCTTAATGTAAGCCTTTGGTGGATGCTCCTTTTATACCCACGTCATGATAGCAAAATCTTCCAAAGGTGTAAGTTGTATAAACCAGAAATTTTACCAACTTTCTTTGCCTCCCTCCCACCTTTTGAGTGCGTTGCTTGCATCAGATGCTAGAGGCTTTTATTTGGCAAGTGCACTAAAGCTGGCCAGTGAAGGCTGAACTGAACCTCATCTGCATGATATGGGCTCTTTAAAAGAAATCTTTCATAATAGTCTGATATTTTTCTTAAATCATGTGGTCTCTCCCTCTGTGTAGTTACCGGCTCAGACTCATCCCCCATCTGCAGGTGCAGCATTGAACAAAGAAAGAAGAACATATAGCGTCAAG
The DNA here is from genome assembly GCF_027942865.1 of Odontesthes bonariensis. Lineage (NCBI taxonomy): Eukaryota > Metazoa > Chordata > Actinopteri > Atheriniformes > Atherinopsidae > Odontesthes > Odontesthes bonariensis. The sequence goes on from NC_134511.1 coordinate 22,603,051, forward strand.
AAAAAACAAAAAGCACAGCAAAAAAAAAAAAAAAAAGAAAAAAAAAGAAAGAAAGAAAATAAAGGGGGAAAAAAGGAGGATGAAATAGAAAGATACATGACCGACGTCGGGTCCCACAGACATTGCGAAATGAATGAAAATGCACAGCCTTTCAGACACCAACAGCTCAAAAAGTGGTGTGTAGAAGACATACCAGGCTGTCTAATCCTCCACCAAGAAGGTCCATGGCACCCATCTGCATGCCAGAAGAAGGAGCTGGTGGCGCTGGCGCAGTGGCGGTAGGGGGTGTCAGATCCAGATTGAGAAGATCCCCCAGGAGGTCTCCCTGTGATGGAATGACAGCAGGGGCCGCATCGGAAACTCCGGCAGCAGAGCTCGTGTCTGGGCTGTCAACACTCTCACCGCTGGCAAGAGAGGAAACAAAGAAGAAGATCAAGAAAAGGACAGAAAGGTTCACATTTTTCCATGAATAACTGTCTTGCATAACAAGACGATCCTGGCGATTTCATGATCCTAATCTGTTATTATAAGCTGCTTCTATAAATATAGAGCAGATATAGATAACTGCGTATGACTCACGATCCAGCACTGCCGGGGAGTCTCTTGTGCTGGACACCCCGGCTGCCTTCAACAAAGGCACTGGGAGGCTTGTGGTAGACAGAGGCCAGAGTGCCGATGTGACAGATAAGCTCCTCCAGCAGGGTCGGTTCAATCAGATCCGTCTCCTCAGAGATCAGGGGCTTCTCAGCCAAGACCACCTCTTTGGCAGCCACGGGGTCTGTGGAGAGCAGACGCCAATAGATGTAGCCTCGGTCCCTGAGGTCTGGGTTATCAGAATCCTGTAGAAAGATGTGGAGGAATGATGATAATTATTCATGGAGTATATTCAATAAATGCTTAATCTTAAGACTCGCTTCCGTGTTGCCCCTGGTATGAAACATTGAGCAGAGACTCAAAAGTAACGAAGAAAAAAAAAAAAAGTCAGTCAGTCGGCTTCGGGGCAGTGAGAGGATTTAAATAATATACGAGGCAACTTGACACCGTACGGTTTTGTTTGCAAAAAACAAGAAGCTGCCCTGGCTTTCTACAAAGAAAAGACAGATTAAAAGCAACTGAATAAATAATTTGTCCTGTTAGGGCTCTTTCAGCCATTTATCAGACAGGAACTGGGGCTCAGATTCATGACGTCTTTGGAAAATGGAAAAAAAATTACCAAAAAAAAAAAAAAAGACAAAAAAATTGGCCGACAACAGAGAGAGACTGTCAAATACATGCAGACAGATAACGAAAATATGAATGAGTGCTTTGCTTTCTTTTGTTTTGTTTTTTTTCCTTCTTCATCTCACCTGTGTAGCCAGGCTTAGAACCTGCTGAACGAGCTCCTGCGTCTCTGTAGGCTTTTTGAGGAACAACTTGACGATGGCAGTGAGTAGCTGCAGCTGCACCTGAAGGTCACAAGGAACACCAACGGTAAGTTACAACTGCTCGTACTTCAAAATATACAGTTTGTATAATTTCACCTAAAACTGTAAGGCGGGGGTAAACTGCACCCTAATGAGGACCTTTTAACAAAACTCTCTCCTGAATCACAATAAAAACAGTCAATAAACATGGTTCCTTTTCACTTTTAAAGGAATAGATACATTTCCTGTAATCTCCCGAGTTACCAAACATTACAAAAGGAAACATTTCATGCAGAATTTATTCCCTACTTATTTATTTAGCTGAACTCATACATGTTCACAGACCAATCAGAGCTCTGAGGTCTGCAAACAAACTATACCTGGATGTGCCTGAATGCAGGCTACAAACTAAAGGCAATCGAGCTTTTGCAGTGGTTGCCCCTAAGCTGTGGAATGGTTTACCGCTGCATATCCGTTCGTCAGAAACTCTGGAAATGTTTAAATCCCCTCTTAAAAAATATATTTAAAAAAAAAATAAATAAATAAATCCCCTTTTCTCCCAGGCTTTCGGACCTGGGTTAGACAAAAGTTGTCTTTGTGTCTCGATTGCATATATCTTTTGCTGAAATGGTCTTTGTTAAAATTATCTGTTGCATTTTATTGCTATTTATTTATGTAAAGCACTTTGGTCAACCTGGGTTGTTATAAGGTGCTCTATAAATAAACGTGACCTTGACCCCTTCTACACAAGGTTCCGTGTATCCCGCAGCGAGCTGTGGCAGGCCGTGAAAGCAGTGCCTTTTCTATAATATTGTCCAATTTATAGGTTGACATAAAACAGGATCCATTGTTTTTAATGTCTCTGCATTAAACAGTTTCATAAAGTATCACAAAGTATCATAAGTCATTAATTTGACCTCCTTTTTAAAACCTTTTGTCTGTTAAAGAAAACCCGTGTTTTACAGCAACTAACCAACGGCTTTATGCGTTTCAGCTGCAAACACTGACAACAGATTATCGGCGGGACTGCCATTAAAATACTGACTTTCATCAAAGAAAAACAACAAACCCCGCACCCCACTTGACACACCTGAGTGCTTTCATCATGGAAACCCTCCAAAAAGCTCTCCAGCAGCTCGTCAGCGTTGTCAATGCGCTCGGCGTACTCTCCCACAATCCAAATCATGGCCGCACGCGCCTCTGGCTCATCCAAGGAGTCGAGGTTCTCACACAGAGTGGCAATCACACTCTCATACCTGGGAACGGCAGCACAGGACGTTACATGCAGGCAAACGTATCAGGAAAGGTAAAAAAAAAGATAAATGCTGATAATCATCACAAAAAAAAAAAAATCTAAATTTGAATTGTTTTTTTGGTTGAAATGAAGAACAGAGGAAAAGAAAACACACAGGGAATAGAAGGGAATTTAAACTGCTAAAGGAATAACTACTACGTTTCACTTGTCAACCAACGTAGAATACCGGTGCCCACTTTCTTGTATAAAATGCATTTTCCAGCAGAACAACATTAGCATTTCTTTGGCCTCGTGTTGGCAGACTGGCAAATTTAAATTCAAATCTATTATTTACTTTCACTTTTAGCAACAGTTCCATCTTTGGGCCTTTGATGCTAGATGCCCTCTGGAGTGGTTGCGGTACTTCTGATCTACATAAAGTCTATGGTATTAACTCAACCCATTTGCATAATGGTTTTACATCAAAGAAGGCTGAGGCACAAAAAAAAAGAAAAAAAAAAAAAAAGGTTGTTATATTAATAGGAAAGACCAAAGTTTAACTGGACGGTGACTCATTTAGTTCAAGGCGTGAGCCAAGCTGAGCTGGAAGCTTTGAAAAGCTGCTCCCTGTGAGGCTCATGACTACAGGATGATGGTGCACTGCTGCGTGGGTGACGTTTCTGTCTGGCACATGAATCCGCTCCACAACACAAGTGATGCTCCAGCCAAGTCAGCCTGACCTTTGACCAGGTGCGACCACAGCAGGGAGTCAAAGAGCGGCCCGCTACACGCTCTCTTGTGGGAGAACGCTTTTGCGTGTCCATGTGTGGCTTTTATTCCGTGCATTCACAGAGCAGGACGACATAACCGAAGGATGTCTGTAGGTAACAGCTCTTACACTTTTCTTAGACCTAAAATTTCTCAATGTGTGTCAGAACTCTACAAACTAACTTCCAACTCACACTTTGATAAAGTTGCATAGTAAGTTATTGGGCCAAACTTGTTTTGTTTTTTTTAATACCAGAAAAAACACAGCCTCAGTAAAGTCAGCCATCACAAGGATACAGGTAATAAAGCAGAAAAACTGGATTTAGATGACAAAGTGTTAACAAAATGTCACTAAATGAGCCCACTCGTGTGTTGGACCAAACGTACTTGTTGGGGTACTTGCGAAAGATGTCCTTGATGACCACAATGGCTTCCTGCACCACATAATTGACCTTGGTCTGGATGAGATCTAGCAGGGTGCTGACACAGCGCTCTGCCGATTGCTACAAGTGGAGGAAGAAAAAAAAGAGAAAGTATGCGTACATGTGCAGATGAGGTCCAGGCCCATAACATACACATAAACTGTAAATATACAGTAAGGAGCCAAGTTATAGTTTTGAAATTGTGATTCATAAGGACAAAATAAAGTCACGATTACTTTGACTTGAAAAAGTCTACCCTTTGTCCCTTATTCTTTACTCTAAATTCAAGCAATGTTTCTCCTAAGCTAAAGAAAAGCAACTTTAGAGATTTCCATGGCAACAGGTTGCATGTGTTAAGACAATCATTACTTAAAACAAGTTCAAAGTTAGACAGCTATGTTTTACTGAGATGTAGAGCTAAAACGGTTTGCATTTATTTTCCATTCAGCATTTGTAGGAATGCTCTAAGATCAGGGCTCCGTGACCCAAAGGTGTAGGTGAGCCAAACCATTCGTCCCCGACTCTGCAATGTTGGTAACAGGCCTGCTGCAACGCATTCGCCTGCAATGAGCCAATCATGCCACCTAGCTGACAACTCGCCTGCTGACTGGTCTGCTTTCATCATGGAAACCAAACTGCCCTGCGTGACAGAATCTGCTGAACTTAGTTAAATAAACACGGAATAAAATAAAAAAATAAAAAAGTCAAACAAATTTAAATCTGTGACAAGTGAAGTAGACCCGCATCATTTAAGCCGTTGCTGGGGGTGATCACATTTATGCCAGATGGACCGAAAGGACAAATCAACAATCTTGTGCCACAGCTTATGATCTTTTTTCATCTGATAGTTTTCCAAATGCAGAAAAAGCTAGGATTAACCAAAACATCTTTTTCTAGTCTCTTCCTCCCCCCTCTGGCGTGCTCATGCTGCAGCAATGTCTCAGCTGTAACCTCAGCAGGACATACCTGCCACGAGACTGTAAGTTGTTTAAGAATGTTGATAAGTCCACAGCTGGAAAGTGCCCAAAACATCTAATATGCGCAGCATGCATCAGTGATTTCCCATGTAAGCAGCGGGTTTTGATTACAGCAAACATCTGCAGTGTTTGCCTTGTTAGAGCAGTTGAGTTGATCTGAGATCTGTTAATTAATGTTTTCAGTGGAGACATCGCCAGCATCAAAGAGCAGTAAATGCTGTTCATCTCTCATCATTTTCAGAACTAATTTCCTTCACTTGATGATCATATTAATTATTCAGCAGAGTGCTTAATGATGCATTTTTCTTTTTACGTGACAAACTAAGAAGGGAGATCATTTTCTGCTTTGTTGATGTTCGGTAGGTTTTACTGGACTAATAACACAAATCTGACACGCAGCAAAGGCTCTTAACAGGACTGAAATGGAAACGCCAACAAACTGTGTCTGAAACTCTGCTTTAGTGGTGGCTATTCACCGAGCTCCGTGTTGGGATCTGACCGAGTCAAGTACAAGCAAACGGGAGCACAAATAAAAACTTCTGCTTTGCAGTTGAACAACGCTGACAGTATTTGAACAGAATCTCCACCCACCTCCACTTTGATGGCACAGCGGCCAATGGCCCTGACCGCTTTACGCACAAAGTCCACATCCACCTCGGTGGCATACTCCTTCAACTCAGCCAGCACCTACAGTGAGACAAAGAGCTGTGTTACCAACCATACCTCCGCTATAGAGGCATCCTAAGACTCTAACTTACTCTGGATGTGGGTGCGTTACCTGGGCGATGTTGGCTTGAGATGCAAGGCGAATCATGATGTCCAGTTTCTCCAGTTTGACATAGATTGGGTCGTTGTACTTCACAAAGAAAACCTTCATTTCATTTTTCATGATCTCTGGGCTAAAAGACACACGAAACAAGCTTGTATACTAAGTGAAAGGGAGGCAACTGCAATGCAGCAGATTGCAAAACAACATTTATCAAGATCTTCTTTTTCGGACGTATAAAGAGATCGTCTGCCCAGACTTACCGCCTCTGAACGATGAGGTTTATGTTTCTAAGCGCCACATACTGCAACTCCGGCTCAGCAGAGAGGAGTGTGACCAGCGGAGGGGCGAGCTTCTTCAGCAGAGTGCCGTAGTAGTCCAAGTCCTTGGGCAGCATCTCCATGAACTTCATCAAAACTTTAACGGCTGACAACACCACCGCAGAGTTGGCGTGCGAGAGCCGAGGGGTGACGCGCTCACAGATGCTGGCAAAGGATGACGACATTTAGAGAAAAAGAAATGAAAATTAAATAGTCTGTGGGGAACACGATCCAACTGACACGTAAGCGGAGAAATTGTAGTTGTACCTACCTTTGGGACTCACGGTCATCACGAGGTGTGTAATTGGCCAGACAATCAAGGATAAATATCTGCCCCCACTCTGTGCATTCGTTAAGAGCCGTCAGCAACTTGTTTATGGTCTGAGGGTTCAGGTCCAGCAGATTACTGTTAGGATGAGACTCGGCTATCTCAGACAGCGCCGCGACCGCATTAGCTACAACCTAAAGATGAGGACATGGACTCGGATTAATGTTAACTGAAATAAATAGCTTACATGAGATACCTGCACAAAGTCCTTACGCAAAGATGGCACGTTACAGAGTTCTGCTCCTCGAAAGAGCTCATCAATGCAATATAGAGCTACGGTTTGCAAACAGCTGCTGGAGGCGGAGTAAGAAACCTGGCGGGCTCAATGACGAGAACATTTAGGCTTCCTGAAGGAGTCCTACCATAGGGTTGGAGTCAGAGATGAGATCTTTAAGGGTGTCCAGGAAGCCTTGGTCCTCCACCAACTGGGCATTGATATCATGGAGCTTTGCGACACACACAGCCGCCGTCTTCCTCACGTAGGGGTCTTCATCCTTTAGGCATTTTCTAAGAGGCTCACAGAGGTACTCGGTGATCTTGTCCACACGAATACAGCCCATTGTACGGACAGCAAGGGCCCGAATAAGAGGGTTGGGGTCTTCACAGTCCTGGAAGAGCAGGTATAAAAATAAAAATAAAACCACAGGTTTCATATCAAACTCTTTATTCATTACTCTAATGTAGTATTGAATCAGAAAGACATTTTGGTTTCATCTAAAAATCAACATCAACACAATGCAAAGTATATAATCACACATGTTGATGTTTTGATGCTTCTGAAGTTAAACAAGAGGAAAAGGTAAAATGCTTGTTGAAAAACCATAGAAGTTGTATTTATCCTAAAAGGATATGCTGACGTTTGGCAATTTGTTTTTAACGAAGTCAGAGGAATTTATAAGGGAAATAAAAGCAAGCGGACGTCCCACAGCTGTGGCGAGTGTTGCTCACAACAGCACGAACAAACAGATTCAATATTTATTCACGTAAGTCCTCCACAAAGGTTGACAGACCCCTGGAAATACCAAAAGAATCGAAAACCTTCCGTTACCAATAAAGGGTCCCGGTGGTAAAACTCTAAATATGACTGTTTTTCCCCCCTTTATTGAATGCTCACTTACACAAGAAACAAGCTCAAACTGCAGGGTTACTTACCTTGAATGACAAAATATAAAGTGATCATTTCAGATGGCTAAGACAACCCAGAGATGACAGACCGAGCTTTACCTTAACAAAGGTGTTAACAGCCATGATGGCCATGTCTGGCTGACTCTTGGCATAGTTCATCAGGTAGAGGTAGACCAACTTTTTCAGTTCCAGGTTGTCCGTTTGCATGCAGTTCACAACATCTGGGAACAGAGCGCTGCAGGAGGAACAAACCGTTATCCCACTGCTAACTCAAAACTGGGGACTAAGCACTTAAATCCACTCTTAAATATTCTGACATTGTTTGCCGCTGCTCACCTGACATCCTTGCCCACTGTCATCGATGCAATGACCTTCTTTACAGCCTCCTTCTTTTTCTCTTTCTTATCACTGTTCAGCTCAGCCTTGAGCTCAAAGATCTCCCCTGCATACAAAGGAAGGAAAGACAAACATCATGTAAGGAGGAAAGAAAGATGTTGGAAAAGTGATACATCAGAAACCCTCATAAAAACTGAATGAGTGTGTTGGTTGAGGTGGTTGTCAGTGAAGTGATGGAAGGTGCTCTAAAGGAGGCCCTTTCTGTAACTGATACACAACAAATGTTAGGTCAGAACACTCCGTGTCCACTTTACTAGACGCACCTACCCAAACTTAAAATACCAGAAATGACGGTTGTAATGTTAAATGTCTTTAAAGAGGCATTGACTGAAAATCATTCCATCTCAAAGGCAACAGAGACCTGTTACACTGACAGATGCCAGTATTCATCCACTACATTCTCGGTACACTTCTTTACCACCAGAACTCGGAGACTGTTGGTTTTCAGTAAAACATCATGTCACCATGGGAATCTTTCTCCGAGGATAACAACAGAGTGTCTTTAGTGTTTGTTTACCCCTTCAGGTTGCTTTATACACAACAAAGTAGACAATAGAAATGTCTCGACCCTGGCAATTTCTTACTTAAATTTGATACCACCCACGTAAGAGTTTCCCAGCTATTGTCAACAGTTTATCACTCAAAATCTCCTTCACGACGTTGCAACAGTGCAGGGCAGATCCACAAAAAAAGTTGGTACGGAGAGAGGGACGCTCATATGTGTCAAGTAACTCTTAACAAGTATAAGGACTTTTAACTCATAAGCATGCATTTTCAAATGATGAGATCTTTTCAAATTTTGCAAAACGGACCGCTACAGGAAATCTTTCCTGCCCACAGCCATCAGCATCTATAATAACTCCTTGATTTAATTGAGTTACATCAACATTTAATTTCCCTCTGGGATAAATAAAGTATTTTTGAATTGAATCACTTCTGGTTTTCCACGGATGTGTGAAAAGAACAACTTCTCTGAGAACCAAGTCTCCGTTTGTCTAGTTTGTTCCAGTGTGTCTTATAAGGATATGCACTGGTACAATTACAATACAATACTCAGAACTATGTTTTTTTTTATCCATTTATACATTTCTGAAGATACTAATAGCTCCATTTTCACTAGACTAAATCCAATTTTTCTTTGGTATCTACGGATGGCAGCAGGTCTTCACCTGGCGTAGTGACACTGGACATTACGTGTGTTTGCACCCACCAAAGTCTCTCCCACACACTTGGAAGAGGAGGTCGCATGCTAACGTGAACGCTAATGTTGTTAAGAACACATCAGCTTTAAGCTCCCATTATGTTGACAAAGCTTTTTTTTTTGGCTTAAATAATAATTTAGCACCGTTCTGTTGACAGTGTCACAAAATCCCCGAAGCTGAAAACAATACACAGCTGCTCGCCGTGGTTACAAGATGATAACCTGCACCTTCCCACCGAGACGTTTCACATCCTGAATAATGCAGTTCCTTTATCTACAAACAGTAAAACATCAGACCTTTCTTGGTGGTGGTGAAGTACTTGGAGTCCGTCATCTTGGATCCAAATTGTCGGGTCTCCTACAAGAGATAGAAAGGATGAGAGTGGTGTCAGTGGTTACTTTTGCCCGAGTGGAAACTTGCAGTATGCAGTAAGAGCAACAGGAAATACTAGAAGAGCAAGTCAAGGGAAATAAAGGGATTTCCTGTCTTCTCCTGAACAAGTGGCAGAGTTCTATTGGGAAGGAAAACAATGGATTTTGCTGAGAAACCAGATTCCAATATAACCCCTTTAAAAATGAATATCTTAAGTCAGCTTGAATTGGGCCAACAATAACTCCTTTAGAGAACTTTGAAGGTTTCCTGCGGTATGTGATGATAAGAATGTTCTTTTCCTGTTCCCCCGATCCCCACCTGAGCAGGCACGTCTCAGCTAGAGATCTTTGCCAGTGCGTACAATAGGACTACTTGTACTTAAACTTGATCATTCGTGTTTTTGCTGTGCAGAAGACTGCTCAGTTTTCCAGAAAGAGCAAAGCAGATATTAAACACTCTCTTGCTGTAGGCAAAACAAAACTGGGATTTAGTCTGACTTTGTGTTCACAGAAACCAGTGTAATATTAGAACACATAGAGCTGATTCATGCAGTCATTACATATATAATTTGGTATTAATTTTCTGTTAGGTGTTACTGCGCCTAACAGAAATTAAGAATAAGTGGCCCTGAATACGTTACAATGTCTACAAATATCCGTTGAAGGTTTGTGAAACTGATTCCATACCTGTGGGATAAATAAAGACCCCATTAACCCTGAGATAAAAGCACAGCAGCATGACATGACGACGCTTCAGGAAACAGTGAAACAGCGAAAATAATTATTCTTCAGAAAGCATTTTTGGGAAATGGGTTTTTGTGAGTGTCAAGATATGATTTTAGCATTTGCTTATATAGTTGTTGTGCTTTCTGACCTGCGAGTTTTAGAGAAATTCTGCTGTGTTTTCAGATCAGTGAGATCTATTAACAGATAAACCTTTGCTGGATACAACGTGTCATTAGTGTGCCATTGCCAAAAGTATCATCACAGTGAAATCTCTCAGTCAGGGTAAAACAATTGGGAGGATATAAACTGCAGCTTTAAAAATACGTTTCTGTATTTTAAAAGAGAGCAGCAGGCTTAATGTTGCTCTACGTGTCACAACTGATATCAGCCGTTAATATTAAGTGTAACTACATGTGTGGTTGAGGCCTGTAAAGTTGTCACTGTTAACTTGCCGATTATAACGATGTACACAAACTAATTATACTTAGCATCATTAATTGGCTTTCAGGTGGCTGTCAACATCCGACTAGTTGCCAACTAGCCATAAGTTAACAAATTCTATGGTTTACACATAGCTGACGTTTTAACTAGCTGTTTACGGCGCAAATGTATCGATAAATCGTGCTACTGTCTCGCCAAAAAGACACTAAACTAGTTGTATGCTTTTACAGAGTTTGCAAATTGACAATAGGGGTATCCGACACCAGCTGACCTCAACATATACAATTAAATTAACTACGAAGTACAGGAAAACTTTGCTAACTGGCTAGCATCAGGCTACAGTGACGTTAGCATAGTAAACTCGAAAGTGTACGGATAAAAGCCCCCTAAATATATTGTTAACCGTAACGTAAAGTTCGTCAAATAAGCGCAGATGGGTAAGCGATCGACAATACTTTTCGGTATGGTACTCACGTATAACTGATTGGCCCATTCCTGCATGTTTGCAGTAGTTATGATAGATGAATGAAACTGATGCTAAAGGCTAGCGGTCCGCCTGCTGCAGTATGCCTGTCAGTGACAGCTAGCACCCGGCTACTTCTCCAGCTAGCAGAGCTGAGACATGACCTTCTAAATCGGGGCTTAAGGAAGCCTTTGCTGGGATAGTTAAGCTCTTAATCTATCAGCCTAATTCAGACCTTACCCAACGAATTAGCGTACCTTCTGGAGTTGTAATGAAGCTCGACACAAGGAATTAAAAGAGAAAATATCTCCAAACATCTTACCGTTGCAGGCGTAGTAGGAGCTGTGATGGCCTTCGCACCCTCCCACTTGATTTACTTCCGTCTTTCTACAAAAGAGCAACTGTCAAGCGGCGTCAGCTTTCATTCACAAGCTTTGCCGTCATAGATTTTATGTTGGGATCTTAAGGGGCTCGGGGAACCCTTTTCTACACTAAAAGTAAAACTGTTTTGATACCAAATGAACATAATTGAGTAAAAGTTGACATAATAAATAGAAGTTCTGAAATATGTACCTATGAACATATTACAATTGTAAATACAGTTTAAATAGAGTCATCTGCTAATTCGTGGAAGCAAATATAATCTAAACCCTGAAGAAACTAGATAGATAGATAGATAGATAGATAGATAGATAGTTTTCCCAGATATTAAAAGCAAGAGGTGCAACACTCCACAACACCCCAAAGTATGTTTTTGGACCATGAAATTAAACATCCCTCTAAGGCGGTTTCAACAAAAACCTAATGTTTCAGGATATTCTTTAGGGTTTTAGAAAAATTTAATTAGTCCTATATTTGCATAAAAAAATTCATGTTTCATTCAATTTGTTGACTACAGTTTGTATCTTACATATTTTGAGACAAATGGACTTATTTAGTACAAAATACCTCGCAAATCAGTTTGTCTGAGAACTTTTTTCAGCAGTTAATTTAGGCTTTTTTTCTTTTTTGCATCTAAATCCGAGCTCAACCTGGGGTCACATGAAAGAAAGTAACGCATTTGTAAAGTTCAGAAGAAAGTATTTATTACAAGAACAACTTGATAGCATTTTTCAAAGTAAAAAAAAAGAAAAGAAAAGAAAGAAACAGAGCAAAATGTTGCCGTATTGCTGTTTCAAACACACACAACACAATGTCAAGCAATCTGTACACCTTCCAGAAGTTTGTGTGAAAATGGCATCGGTTCACGAACATTCAGATTTCATTTGGAGATTGATTGGAGAAAAAAGAAGAGAGTGATGAAATCTGCAAAGTAGTGCAAGCATTCTTTTTTTTTTTTTTTTTTTTAATGACTGAAAACGAAATAGTGTTTCCTGTTTGGTTGAAGTCACAGTTCATGTCACGGGTATCACCAATGAATCGAATGCAAATAGGCCTAAACAAATTTAAAGTAAAAATAACAAATACATATGTAATCATCAGTTTATACAAGTGAAACCAATACAACAACAATAACTCAATCAGTGTTGCTCTGACAATAACGCTATGTTCTATGTCTCTCATTCTCTTTTCAGGGTCAGTTTTTAGTTTTCTTACCTGGCAACATGTCTAATCCGTTTGTCCTTTTCAATATGCTGCTAAGGAAATGGACAAAATCTTTAAATGGCCCACGTTTTTTGGATTTCCCTAAACACTTATTTGCTTGAAATACTTGGGATACGGATGCCATTTGAGCCATTTGGGATCTATTTCAATAAATAAATAAATTAGACCAACATCACTCCTCTTCACTCCAACTCTGTACATATTCTCATACCGTATGTACACAAAGATATACACACCCTCCATACTTTCCTTTGAGCCCATTTACTGTTAGCCTCCTCCAAATACTATCGTTTCCTGTTCCATCAAAACAGCTGCGAAACTTTATTCAAAGTTTTGTTTTGTTGTTTTTAAAAAAAAACTTTTCTTAGCACTGGCACCACAATTCCAACCTGTCAACTTTCAAATATATTTCACAAAGTCCTCATACCTAAAACAGTACTGTGAGAAGCTCTGTGGCCGGAGTCTACCTCCCATACGAGAGACAAGCGCTTCACATGAGGATCTTAATATCCAGTTACAGTTTCTATTATTCATGCGCACACTCCAGTTAAGAGTGAGTCTCCATCCAACAAACTTCATCTCATCATCATTCTATTGATATCAACCAGGACACGTCGGTCTGAACTGGAGGAAAGGGAACAGTTTCCAGAAAACATATTTTCACAGCGAAAATATGTCTGTTTCAACCACAAGATGTCCCCATTACTTTGTGTAATGTCTTGTATTTAAAAAAAAAAAAACACCAGGATTCACAGGGAATACAGTACACATCTTTAACGGTTTACTACTATTTTACATCAAGTCAATTCTATATTCAAAAATTGGCAATGTTCCTCAAATTTTACACATTCATGCCCAATCCCTTCAACTTCCATATTATCGGAAACACTTTGTGGCAATGCAGTGTCACCAAACTGAAGCAGAAACATTCAAAAAACGAATCAGTGAATAAACTTTAAGGCAAAGGGAATTGTCAAGGCATTTCCAACACCGATATTGCATAGCTAAGGCAGCACAGACCTTCATACAGCAAACACGTACACTGTGTTCCACGCCTTCCACATACAAAATACGCACATCTCTCAGTGAGCACATCAGCACGTATCTATTCATTCATTCTTCTCAGTCCGTGACTCTGGCTGCGCATGGAACTCCAGAGTATGGTTTGGTCAGAGGAAGAGCTCTAAACGTTTCAGTTTCAGTGACAATGACACAAAGTAACACAACCTCCGACGCTCCCCATATTCTTTTTTTGTTTGTTTTTTTCACCCTTAATCCACTTAAAAGTTAAGAAGTAAAAGTTGAAATGTTTTACTGCATTAATCTTGAGAACATGTTACAAACTGAGCATTCGAAAACAAATATTAACTAAATCAACTGGCTGTGAAAAACTGACATAAAAGAAGAAAAAAAAATTCTGTCTGGGATAAATAAAAGATTTTTTCATTTCATTTTTAGTACATCAATGACACCGGAAAACTGTACAGAAACTGGTAGTGTGTATAATGTACATAAAGTCAGAGGAATGATGTGGCAACCTTTGTATATGTTGGCTATTGTTATATTGCAGATATGGATATCCCACGTGAAGACTACTAATGTGCAGAGACTTATACTTATACTGTCACCATACCAGTATTTTGACTATCAAGGCAAGCAGACAGGCGGTGGCAAACCACAAGAGGGAGCCAATCCAACTGTCCAAAGGTTTAGTGTTTGCACTGGTTATAGAGATGGAGCTTCAAATGCCTGGCACTTTACCGTCCCCCTTGGTGGGACACCAGGCAGGCAGCACATATGCTCTCTTTTTCTATGCACGTGTATCAGTTGTGAGAATTTCACAAGTGTCTTGTTAAAAATAAAATAAAAATCATGATTGGCAAAAGCATCCCCATGCACACATTGAAATTACAGTAAAGATAAACACCATTCCTTTGGTAATAAATAATTTGGCTTGAGTGCAAAAAAATAGCAAGGTGGACCCCCTGCTGTTATCCAAGGAATAAAAACTAAATGGGGGAAAAAAAAAGTGTGTTTGACAAGCAGTGGAAACAGTCTTAACTTAGGTCTTTTTTTTTAACACAGTAGTCAACATTCATGACAACAACCTTCTGCATCCATCAGTTTTGTGCTACATCCAAGCTTCAGTGTCCAGGCTGCCTGACTGTGTGGGGTAGGAGCAGTCTTTGTTTCCCGTGGATGGGGAGTGGGTCTGAGGATGGATCATATCCATGAAGCCCTGGTGTAGGTTCTTGCATGTAGTTGGACGACCAGCATGATGACAGCTCTGAGGGGACAGCGGTGGTGTGTGGCAGGGTGAGAGTGTGTCATGAGCGTGAAGATCTCTGTAGCTGACCGGGGTGGGAATACGTGAGGGGCTGTTTTGTGGCCTGTTGTCAGTTCGAGGTCTAACCCTTGCTGCCAGTTTTTGCTTAGAGATCAGGCCGGCTTTGTTTGCCTTCTTTCGCCCGGTATCCCCATTGGTCAGTGGTAAAGACGGTGGTGGAGAGCCAGAGCGAGATCCGCTCAAGCTGAAGCACATGGAGGAGTTTTCGCTTGAAGAATCCTGGAAAGAGCAGTCCTCAGGGAGAGCGGGCACAGGTGACGGACAAGCCTCTGGAGGAGGGAGGTCATCACTCCAGTCTCCATTTTCTAGGTCATAAGGTAAGTTTGGCTGGTGATTTTCAAGTGGAATATCTCCTTCAGTCTGTGAGCCCCAGCCAAGCTGACCTGGGTTACCTGTGAGCCCTCCTGCAGGAAGACAACCTTTGTGATCTCCATTCATATTATTACAGTGGAAAGCAGGTTGAGAGGGGATGTGATTCATCAGCTTGTCAGGTGATGTGTCTCCAAGCACAGGCAAAGAAGGTGGAATTTCCCTCTCCTCTACTGAACTAGAGATGGCTGGGAGCTTCTTGAGACCCCCTCTACGCTCCCCCCAATGTTCAGGCTCTCCTTGACCAAAACCATGTGGTCCTCCAAAATTGGGTCCATAAAGTAAATTTAGGGGGTCTTCTAGAGGTAAATGACGATGGTTAGTCCTCCTGGATTCCCTGAGATCGGGGAGAGCTCCAATCTTTGCACCCACGTTCAGAGAAGAAGTGGAGGAGTTAGAAGAGGAATAGGCAGAGTCAGTGACATTAGGATCAGTGAGTGCAGATACCTGCACAGTTGCTCCACTTTGAGCCATAGCAGCAGGACCTTCTCTGGCCTGCTGTGTATTGGCCAGAAACTCAGCCTCAAAGCTGCGATACAGGTCCTGCTCCTTTTGTGAGTCTAACGCCGGCAGCATCTGAAAGCCAAAGCCGAGTCCCTCCTCCTCGGTCTCCTGGCACTCCAGGCCAGACAAGTTCCTGAGGCTTCCTCGCCCAGCAGAGCGGGGGGCCTGCGAGATCCGAGGGGAGCGGGCAGCGTGATGATGAGAGTTACGAGGAGATGAGTGTGGTGAACGCCGCCCTCCTGGGGTGACAGGTGGGAGTAGTCTGCCTTTCCCTATGGATGGTGAGCGGGGAGCAGGAGGTCTGGGAGTAGTGACAGTCTTCTTGCTGGGGCTGCTGTTGCTGCTCTGGACTCCTTTGATAGGGGAGTTAGAACATGAGGACGACTGCCTCTTAGTCAACCCAACACCCACTCTCGGGGAGGAAGGGGCCATCTGTTTGTTCCGAGGGTCCTCTCGTCTTTCTGATGATAGAAACTGATGGTCTCTGTGGGCGGGAGCGGGGCTGCTATCACCCGACCAAGTACGGCTACTCAACTTACTCTGACTGTGGGAACGTGGAGCATGGAGCCTTCTTGGGCCCTCGTTTCCAATCGAGCGCCCCCTTTCTGTGCGAGATGGTCGTGCTCCATCTGAGGACCCCGGGGATGGGTTGGGTTTTTTGATTATCGGAGCAAGTGGAGCACGTTCCCGTGATTGGCTACGTGCACGAGGCATCGTGGGACGCAGGGATGAGCTATGATTTCTGGCTCCTGCCCTCTCAATCAGGTGCTTTCCTTCCTTGCGGTTGACGAGCAGTACTACTTCTTCACCAGAGCGCCGTAAAGTACCACCAACAGAGTGCCGCCCTCCTCCTCCTCCTCCTCCTCCTCCCTTAGAGGACGCTGTAGAGGAGTCACTGTCTCCAGAGAGTCGTCTTGTCAGGGGCATCATTGTCTCCTTATTCCTGCAATGTAAAGTGGAGGTATACATTTATATTCAGAATAAAACCACACTCTTAAAAGAAAGTCCAGAGAGTCTCGATTTGCACTGGTTTGTCATATTACAACACAGAGGCTAAAGCGGCTGCCTCTGGCACAGCTCTCAAGCCACACTAGCATATATTTTCGTCCCTCATACCCTGATGTGGGTATGTTTTCAGCAATGTTGAGGACTTATGAGTATTTCCAACTTGCAACTGACCTAAGGCTCATGTGTGTCTTGGAACAGTGGGTAGTGACAGCCAGGGGGATTACAGGGAAGATGAGAGCCAGTGGGGGCAGGATTAGAGTTCTCATAGATTTTCTAACCCAACACACACCATTTCCCTTTTCTAAAGCAGACACCACTCCACTGTCACGCACCAGCAGCACCATCAGGTTTAACTGCATAATCGGCTCATGAATCACATCAGAGGAAGAACAAACCTAGATAAATTGAAAAGTGTTCATCAGTACGGTGTTGAGGCTGAGCCCGCGTTATGGTAATGGTAATGAACTGTCTTGTTTTTCAAGTAATACCGAAAGACTGTATTAGCCTGTTCTATTCTACAAATATAATCATATGACGACTGTAACCGAACTTTCGCCAAAAACTTTCAGTTGCTGTCTACACACCAAACAATCATTTTAGGGATTTTTGTTTTGAAAATTAGTGCTGGTAATACAGTTCTGTTCTGATTCAAATTCCCGCCCAGTGACTTTAATTACAGCTTCATCACACTGGCCATTTCCGCCTGAATATAACCCACCTGTTGACCTACTTCCCCGGGTCAGCAGTGAACAGTTGTCTGGGGAAAGTCGTGAGATTAGCTTTCATCCAATCTGCCCCACGTGAAAGTTAATGCCCTGACCACACAGGGTTAATCTGAATGTGCTGATACCTTGACATCTAGCCTGAACTAACGCTTAAAAGAAACACGAGCAACATTACTGGCTTGTAGCCAAAGTAAACCAACATTCTGTTCTTACATCAGTCGTGTTAAACAATGGTGCTGCCACACTCTATACTGAGAAGGTATGTGACCAACTAAAGTTTAATGCTCTAATGCTCTTTTCACCCCTACAGAACGAGCCGTGTGTATTATTCTTAACATTAAAACACATTCTCTGATTAACCACTTCAGCAGCACATCAGAAAAGACTGAGAAAAGAGGTTTTGTTTGTTATTGCCTTTATACAAATTCAGAAAATCTGTTTATCTTGGAAACAACATGGGAGCTAAAGCTTGAACAAGCTTCAGAATTCCAGCCATGATGGACAGTAAGGTAAACAGACAAATTAGCTGAATGAAAGTGGGAGAGAGAAAAGTGGCAAAGAGTATTTTCTACATTGCCCCCACTAGGAGGCACTGTAAGGTGGTAGTGTAGGGTAGATTTATCATGGCAATGTCACCTGAGATTAGATAAATCTGCTCTGGTCTAATCTGTGGCTTCCTGGTAGGTTTCTGTGTTGTATATCTGTCCCACTCTATGTGTGTGTGTGTGTGTTTGTGTTTGTGTGGGCACCACACAGCGAGCAGCAAAAACTAGGCTAAACTGTGAGAAATTAATTGATATCACACTTGTCTGCACATTCATGTAAACACGCACACTCACCTGAGAGGATTAAAGTGTCGAGGTTCTGAGCGGTCTCGTGGCGGCCTTGGGAGCAGAGTGCGTGCCGCACAAGAATTGAGCTCTGTGGGGACAGAGGAGTTCTGAGATCGACCTGGTCGTGAGGAGGACGAGGACGAGGAGGCATTGGGAGCACAAAGGGGCTCCAAGGAGCGCCTTTCGGGATGTTTGTAAGGTGCCATGCCG
Source organism: Odontesthes bonariensis (assembly GCF_027942865.1). Classification (NCBI taxonomy): domain Eukaryota; kingdom Metazoa; phylum Chordata; class Actinopteri; order Atheriniformes; family Atherinopsidae; genus Odontesthes; species Odontesthes bonariensis. The sequence continues at coordinate 22,621,594 of NC_134511.1, forward strand.
TCGTTACGCCAGTGTGGGCCTGGGCTGGTGGAGCGAGAGGAGTGGGCACTCGATGACTTGCTCTGAGCTCCCTGCCCTTGGCCACTAGCTTTAGCTTGGTGGTAACGGTGCGCTGTGGAGACAGAGTGACAAAACGGTGTTCAGACAGACTTATAACCCACACAGGCAGACAGCCTGTACAATCACCAAAGATTAAAGACATTTAGTGGTCAAGAGGTAGACCATAGCAAACTAAATCAATGGCATCAAGCTTGAAATATAACACCAGCCTTGGTTTCAGCTAGAGTCAGCTGTCCGGATGATTTTCCCCTGACACTTAAGCAGCAGTTTAGGTTAGGATGGATGGTCTCACCCAACATAGTTATGGACATGTGTCATCGTGCTGCTGATCACTGTGAGCGTAAACAGGCATGGATAGGACAGGCAAGCCTGTCGGAACACTGCATATATTGTTAGTAAACTGGAATGCAATCATTAAAAAAAATAATAATAAAATTTAATTTAAAAGCACAAAAGCAGCATATGAAATGTTGACCGTGCGTAAGATTTTAAATCAAGTTTAAAAAAAAGTTAGAGTTACAGTCACAGCACACTCTGTTTGGGAATAGATTTGTTTACTGTTAGTTTTTGGCTTTGTCATTGCTTTCGAAGATGGCTCAAGACTGGCACCACAGGGGATGAAACCCTTAAATTCTTGTAGTAATTTCTTATTGTTGAACTATTTTTCAGTGCGGTCTCTCTCAGAATGGCGAAACCTTCTGCCTCGGATGAATACCAACCTGCTGACAGTTCACCTAATGGCATTTCATTGCCTTTTGTAACTTTTTCAGCCCTGTTCCTCCTTATCTTTTAAAGGGACACTATGTAATAAATTAAGTCATTTATTAGCTCAAATCAACATATTCATTCATAAATTAGTCCTCATTGGTGTAAAATTATCTCTGTCAAAAATCTCAATTATCCTCCGGAGTGAAGAATAACTTGCCTGTATCTATATAGAGAGGGCAATCTCTATGGAGGCTGCCATGTCCTTCCAGTCTATGAAAAACGATGAAGTGCCGAGAGAGACATAAAACACTTCGAACCACATTTTCCCCAACGCCAGGCCTGCAAGCGGAAATGACGTCATTTTGACGTCACGTCCGCCGAATGACTTATTACTGGCGCTTAAAGCTGCAGTCTGCAACTCTTTTTCAAGCATAATGCCTGGAACTGTCCAGGGATTCTGAAAGTAGTACATTAAATACCCCAATACAATAAAAAATGAGTTCTCTAGGTCCCCTATATGTCCCGCTAGGTCCCTCCAAAGCCAGCAGGTTTGTTTACAAAATTGCAGACCGGACCGGTAAAAGGTAACCAATCAGGTTTACGAGCTGGGCTCTGCTGCCTGTCAATCACCGATTGTGCACGTGCGATACAAGGTAGGCTCGTCCCCACGCTTATTTATCTAGACTATTGAACTTCATTACGGGCTAGTCTACTTACTGTGTCTTCCATGATCGCAAATGACAGGTGAGTTGATGAATGAGGAGTCGTGTACGCGCATCTGGCGTGCACCTAGACGTGCACGAGTTCTCATGTGTTTTGAAGGGACGGGACAGGAAGTTGAATAACTTTTCATTTTTCGGTTAAAAAATAAGCATTTCTTGCATTTTGCGACTACGGAGGTCACCGTTTTCAACTTCAAGCGTTCCGATAGATCATGTAAACTCTTAAAATGCCAAAAAGTAGGACTTTACGTATGAAAACAACAAATCTTGCAGACTGCAGCTTTAAGGTAAATAGATTTTATCTCTTAAATTATCCCACTAATAATGCATTGATTGTTACCAAACATCTGCTGTAGTACACACAGGCTCTTAACTCACAAAACGAGGCATTAGAAAGTTTGTAAGTTTACCGGGAGTTTATTTAAAAGAACACTTTCCAGATAGCAACTACACACTGCTGCTAACGCTACCGCTGCATCGACGTCACTTCTGGTAACTCCCGGAATATGACTAATTGCATTGTTTGCACACCAAAGGCTATGTCAACTTATGTTATCTGACATGTTATCTGTCATCTGTATTTATAGTGTTGTTGTATGTGTGTTATGTAATCCTTTGTACTATGTGTCTTGATGTCTTTTTCTTTGTATGGACCTTGAGTCTGAAGCCATAGCTTCTTGAATCTTGACACATACCGCCTGCCGTAGTTCAAGAAGTTGCAACGCACATTTGAAAACGCGAGGCACTAGAGAGCAAATTCATTCACTTTGCAAAATAAAATTGCACCACTAGATGGGGGAAGAAATTACATAATGTCCCTTTAAACACGTTCTAAATAACACGAACACGCATTTGTTTTTCAACAGATTTGACATAGCATGCCAACATAATCTATCTGCTATGCAAGAGCATTATGGACTTTGGTGGCAGTAAAGGCCAACATTTTTCAAATACAATGTTGCATCATTTTCAACATCTACATTTCTTGGCTGAGAGTAAAAAAAATCTATCAGAGTTCTAATGAACAAGATGGTCATTGCTGGATGATGAAACAATGCAAATTCAGTAAAACAACAAAAATCGGATAAATGCAATGAGAAATATTTAGATATTCTTAAATCACAACAACAAATACTTATATAATAATATAATAATTAATATATAATAATAATAACCTATATAATAATTACTTATTATCATTTAATACTTCTGCCTTTCATAGTGTCTGCTCCAAGTCAGAAGATAATACATCAAAGGTGAATCATTTGTTTACAACTTTTAAATGCATTCTGAATTATGAAACCCTTTTCCACAACAAAAAAACTGTGACCTCACCAAAAGCAGCACAACGACATGGATCGTGCTTGTCCAAATAATGCTCTAAAGTGTCCCAGCCCCCTCCAACACGCACCATCACATGAGTACGAAGGACCTGAGGGAGAAAAGGTGACAAAGATTAAAGGATGAAACAAACGTATACACTCTTAAATGGGCCAAAGATACTGAAACACAATTCTTTAGATATGGAAATATCACTAAAGGGCAGTTTGCCGATCGTCAGTGTTACATAACATCTAGACACCCCTTTCTCTCCCTTCCCCACGACTCTTCTCTCTCCCACATCACCCCCAGCTGCTGCCATTATGGGGGTTGTTCATTACTATGCCAACTCGCAATTATACAGAGTACGGAGGGATAATAAAGGGCCCAAGTGCTGTGAAAAGCAGTCTGTTGTGGCCCCTCTCTCTTGTTTTTCTGCTAGCTTCACTATTTTTTCAGAGGGTAGTAAGGTGGGCAAGCATTGTAACGCGTCAACTGTGGCTTCTCAGAAAACATTTTATTTATCCTAGGATGGCTATAACGGGGGGGGGGGGGGGGGGGGGGGGTAGATATGTCGCGTTCTGCTCTTCTTAGCACACACATCCACATTACCAGACCAAAGAGCCTCTCTCCCTCCAGGCAGAGGCTGCCTTTCTTGAAACAGCACACTTTTCTTGATGTGACAGCTCCATGGAAGCATCCCCCTGCTTTGGGTTGTGTAACACTGTCTGTCAGCCACATGTTTTAAAGGTTGTACCCGTGTCTTTGAGGGCACATAAGGCAAACCACAGTGATAAATCTGCGTAGGCTCGCATGCAGTTTATTTCCACCGAATCGCACACACGTGGCACCGCATCTCATCTCATCTCCGGGACCCTGACCACGGTCAAATAGAGGCCGCAGACAATGCATGTGCGCCACAGTCTGACCCCACCTTCTCTCCAATACAATTCCTGTCGATCCACTACAAGTCTTTTCATCTGCCTTGCTGCCGTACCACATCAAATCCGTCAAAACAGCTCATCTGCTTATCTCTGCCAGACCTGGGGGCATAAACTGCTTACTCCTCACTGTGTTGACCCTATGCCAAAAACAGGTTTACTGTTTGTGTGATGCTGCGTGACCATCATGAGCCAGCAGTGAAAAGCAGGGTTACACAAGGTTATTAACATATCATCATATTTTAAGCATCACTGCAGTCAGCCTTAGACAGCACAATACAAAGATCAAAAGGTCTGCTAAGAGGGATTTGTATACTGCACACTATGTGCTTCCAGCAGCATATAAAGACATGACTCACTGCTTCTAGCTAATGTAGTTGTTGCCCTTTTTCTACAGGATAGAGGAGTAACTGTCGTGAGTAGCTGTCATGGTACCAGCAACAACAAATACAAATAAAAGTCTCCCCTGCAGTGTGATAAACACCTGACTATGTCGAGAATTATTGAGGGTTCTAAAATGCTAGAAGCACAGATATAATATTAAGGCAACTCTTATCATTTAATGTATACATTTATCAAGAGAATCATAGTGTACGTAAAGGATAATCCCCATTTTAAAATGTGAGATACTGAAGCACAAAGTATGCAAGGTAGAACGCAAGATGTGATGATAATATGAGGCCATACAACTTACTTATCTATGTTTTGTTGGCACTCATTACAGGTCTGAGTTATCAAAATGGCATCGCATGTAAGGATGTCTTTCCTTATCCAACCAGTTCACAATGCATTTCATACTTTATACATAATACTGCAGCACTGAGGATCCTCTTGAGGCTGAATAGATATTTAGAAACCATGTTCCACTTTATATCTGTGGCTCAGCTGCCAGAATTCCCAAATGCTGAAGGGGTTTCACAGTCTTCACCACTACAGACCCCATCCTTGTTTCCATGGCAACAGTGAACAGAGACTTCTTGTCATCATTGCTGGGGCGTGTTGAAGCGATTTCTGCTTAAATCATGCTGTTAAGTTAAAAAAGTGAAGCTCATGGTTCACTTCGGCTGTTGTTCCCCTCAAGTGAAGCCATCTCCGCCCACTGAGGGGTAACCTCATTCATCAACAAATACCCCACTAACACCCCACCACCCCCTGTGCTCGTGTAGCCTGTCCACCCATTTGCTTTCAGTGCTGAATAGGAGTTTGTTGGCGGTTAAAGTAAAGCGTCCGCCAGTTTCCTCCCATCAGGAGAATAAAGGAAGTGTGTTGGGTGCACTTGGAGCTGCTTGGGCTTGTGCATAATCACTGTCATCCCCAGTGATGCATCAGGAGAGGGAGGAAATGGCCCGAAGAGAGCCAGTCTGACCAGACCAACGGCTCCGAGACACAAAGTCCACCTCAAATTTTTATGCATCTGCTCAAGTGACATGGCTGCTCCAACGGGCAGTCGCATGTTGACACCGATCAAACACATCTCACTGCGACTTATAAGGAAATTATGTGGGACAGATGGAGTTCAGGAAGGAGGAAGGTTATGTTTTCTTTTTATGGGAGGGATCTTGTTTTTTTGAAGAAACTCAAATGAGATTGAAGAACCTAATTAGATCAATGTTGACAGGTTTCGGAAACATACGAGGCACTCGGTCTGATCATCAAGTGGCTTGAGCACACACCACATAAGCCAAATGCAGAGAGTTCTTGGCTTGATGGTCTGCGGCTCAGGGCAGAAGGCTTAAGGCCTCTGCACTGCTATGCTGCCACAGCTGGGAGCATGGCTCTGACCCGTCTCTGCTCCATTTAATCCATAGCCTGAGCTGACCCTTCACTCCAAAGCCAGGCTACTAACAAGCTGAGATCTGTGAAAACAACAAGTTCCCTTGTGGAATCAATCGGAAAATCCAAATCACATCTTCACGGTGATTTAATAAAGTGTCCTAGTGAATAATAGTTGTCCCTTCCAGTTTATTAGCTTATGAAAAAGTTAAAGCCCTGGATTTGTTTTTATAAAAATGGCTTTTATTAGCCTAGAATTTACCGCTTATCAAAATATGCAGAATTGCCGGGAAATTAACCACCTTTTGACGTTTGCCATAAGATTGGAAAATTGTAATGTCACCCTGCAGTTGCATTAGCAGCTACTGTGAAAATAGTTATTCGAAAAATATGTTTTTTGATAAATAACAAAAGTCTGTCTTTGCCTCACTCAAGGAAGAGATAAAAAGTGGAGAAATGTGCAAACTCAGAGGAGTGTTGCATTTTATTGGCTCAAAGAGTCTGTCAATAGGAAACGTCAACAGCACTGGTTAACCCTGCGTTACTTACAGAAAAGCCACTGACAGCAAGTCCTGTTGAATTCAGGGAACATTTATGGAAAATAAATGTAAAACACGGCATGTAGAGGCAACTAAATATATTTTTATATATAGTTTATTTTTTTAGACAGGGCAAAGTGTGCTTAATGATTCATCACACAGTGGATATCACATCTCCGGTGTGGACCAAGCGGTGCCATCCGAAATGAAAAAGCACTGATATTACTGACATCTAGGGAATCCAACTGTGTAATACAAATACAGGCAACTTGGAAAACCATCCAAAGAGTCCATTAATCCAGCTGCAAGACATTATGGGTAAGTGAGACAAAATCGATCTCTGGTATCAACCAGCCTTCCTTTACCGTCCTCTGAGGCCTGGAGTGGGTACAGTATCAGCTCCTAAACAGAGAATGAGACAAACAGTCTGGCAGGAACAGGCTACAGCCCAGATAAGGAGGACTCAGGAAATGACTTAAAGCTCTATTTGCGTCGACATAGAAAAATTTGCGTCCTGGGAGTGGGCCAGATGAAGGCAGCTTGTAAACACTCGCAGAAGACAGAGAAATCACAACAGTGTCACGGACATTTTATCATGCAGTTCACTGGTGTTGGATTCGGTCAAGCAGCTGGGGGGGGTGGGGTATCTGTTGCTACATAACCGTGGTTCTCTCCAAAAAACATATGATGCCATATGCCAGCCCCATATGGTTCGACTCAATTATCGCACGCCTTCAGTGCTCTATGCCAAATATACAAGCTGAACATGAGTAACTTAAAGCCTCCCAAATTATACAACTTTGGACTATTAAATCTGTGCTCTCTTTTTCACTTGCTCAACATTTTGTCTCCGTCTTTTTAGGTCTGGCAATCCTAAGACAACAAAGTCTGACGGTGCAGGAGACATCAAGTGTAAGATGATCATGTTAAAAGTCTCCAAATGACTTTTTACACAAAGTAAAGCATGTCTAACGTGCACCTATAACGTGTCTATAAATGTTCAGTATATTGCACAGATTTATGCTCTTTCATGTCTTTTAGCTTTGTTCCAAACAGGTTGTTCTGCTATGTGCACCTTTAAATAAAATGAGCTGCTACTGCCCGACCTCTTCCCAGAAGAGTGGTGCCTTTCCTGCTGCTGCCATGGATACCCCAGAGAAAATGTGGAGGAAGAAAGAGTTACAAGATGTAACTCCACCTCTGTGTGTATGAGCACAGGCCTGATCAACTAAAGCTGGAAACAAGCCCTGAATTAACCGTACAGTGCATGTTCAGACCGATCACAAGACGGAACCCTGCAAAAGTCGCTATATTTCACAATGCACAATATTTCACACATCATGATAGCAGAAATACCAACAGTTAGCTAAGTTTGAGTAGTACTTTAGGACGAAAGGGGGCATTAAAACAAGGTAACTCAAACTCGGTCTTAAATTTTCCAGTGTCCGATTCTCACTTTCCACAGATCTGGCCTGTGTTGTGGGTTTATGATAAAAGACAAGATTAGCACATTAGCTGTGCAATGTACAAACGTCAAGGAATTTCCCACTGCTATGGGGACATTGCCATAAACAAATCTCAGAAATCCACTTGGTCATCAGTTCCACAGATGCCGGGAGTGAATGAGGACTCTTGTTTATTCTTCCAGCCTAAATCCGAACATTTGAATTGCTTTGCTGAGACGTTAGAGCTGGATAAAGTGGCTCTAAAGAGGAAATAATGGCTGTGAGGCAGCTGCTCAGTCAAAAGAACTGAGCCATGATGGGAGCTTTGTTAAAAGGAGTGACTCTACATCTGTGACTTCTAAACGGTTTAAGTAGCATTTAACCTGCATTATGATAACAATAATCTTACTTCCCACAACACAGGTACTGTAATTCAAATGATCCTCTCTACCAGGACTTTAAATTGAAAGTGAGAGCAGCAGTAATATCGGTAATAGTCCTTCACAGGACAGGACAACATGATGAGCACACAATGGCAGGAGACCATTAGGTGTCCCAAGATCTAACCAGGTCATTATCAGTAGGGAGTGCACATGATAGTTTTAGTTCGGGATGCACCAATACCACATTTTTTTTAAACGAGTACAAGTACAAGTACAAGTACTTACCTTTTAGTACTTGCCGATAACGAGTACGGATATGAGTACTAATCAAGGCCATTATAGTTCTTACAATTAAACACATTTTATTTTCTTTAGGCATATTAAACCCGTACTGGTATCAGTATCCGTGCATCCCTAGTTTTTAGTCTATCTGTGTGTCCTGATAATATCACATTGAAATTATTTCTGAATTTCAATCCACATCAATGAATGGATACGGTTTACTTCTTAAATTTGATGTGAACTCCACAGTTGCTGCGTTTGACGGTCAGAGCTGAAATTATGCGGTTGTTTTCATGTGATGTGTCCTCTCATTTAAGTGTAAAAATAAAAACTCAATCATGCGTAGACATGCGAGACAATGACAGACCACTCCAATCGATGTCGAGGTTTATGGTGAAGAGGCCTTACTCTGATGAAGATCAGTGAACTGGAGTCTCCCACTTTGTACTTCCCCTCGGACACTTTGATCATTGGAAACTGAGCTGGACAGGAGCAGCGGCCAAGAATCTCACGCACCTGAGAAGAGAAATAACAGATCGTTTTCAACATCCGGGGCACACAAAGACAATGCACACATGTAGGAAACCTGACAGAGATCACTTCCCGTTCTGAACGGGGATCATGTTTTAGTCACACAAATCTATGATTGTGACTGAAGCGCTGCTGGACCATTGTGATGTTGATGCTATGTGTCATCATCACAATGACTGTTCTACAGTGTGAGAAATGAGCAGTCTTGGCTGCCAGAATATGGATGTGTTGGACTGTGTGTGTGTGTGTCATCTTCCTGCCAAATTTTCTCTCCAAGCACCTACTGAGTGATAAAATGTCCCGCCCCGCTGTCTGCCTACATTAAGAGCTTCCTTCATCTCATTTTATCAGAGAACTTTGGGTCACTTAGCTCATCACAAAGTCTCGGGAAAAATACATATCTGGTCATGCTGGGAACACTTTGTAGCTCTCTGGGCTTTTACGAGACAGAGTTTCTGCTTGTGACATCATGAAGTGAAGGGGTTAAAGAGCACAAAAAACCAGACTGGTGGCGGTGATGATGTCAGCAGGCATGTGCTAGCAGCTGGGTTTTGAATTGAGAGAGCCAGAGCCGGCACCCTTGCTGTGGTCGGGGGGGGTGCTTATTAGGCAACTAGGAGTCAGACACAACTGCAGGGTGGAGTGAGATCAGCCTGTGTTGCGAATGCCTGTGCTCTTGCCGGATTGGACAGCTGCAATGTTTGTCTTGGCGTCTCTCTCAGACAAAGGCGTGTGCACACTTGTCGACAAGGAGGGAGAGAAGGTGGAGCACCAAAATGAAAGAAAGCACAGGAGGAGAGGAGGAGAAAATACTTTATAATAGTGTGCGCAAGGGCAACAGGGACTGTACCTTATATCTTTAAGAGTAATCAAATGACATGTTGGAAGATTTGGGGTTATAAACCTCTAGCCTTTAGTGGTTTGCAGCACCTTTCATGCAGTACACAGAGCTCAAGGGACATACTTTGCTTTGTGCATGTGTGTGCTCAGCCCACAGCACATCCATTATTCAGAAGTTTAAGGTAGCACCTTGTGATTTTCTTGAAATAGCACCCTTCTCCAATCCCACGCTAATTAAAGAGGGAGGAATCAGAGTTAAACCTCTGTGTCTAACCTGCCCCTCTGTTCCATGTTTCACCTGCTTCCTCAGAGCCTCTGCTTTTTATTTTACTTTGTTGCAAGTAAGTCTCTATTTTTAGCCTGTGACCAACAGTGTACTTGACTTAGTTTTTTTTGTTTTGCTCGCTCCTTCTCTTTTTCCCTTCCCAGCCACCCTGCCCTCCTTTCAGTCCGTAGGTTGACCAGCCCATTTTGGAAAAACCCCAGCTAGTGAGTTAATGGAAAGATTACTATGGTAACAGACACACACACACATAGTCCCTCTCTTCCTTTTTGGACTGTACAGCTTGCCTTCTTTTTTCATTCTTGCTATAGTAAAGCCTCTCGCCCACAGAGCTAAGCAGATGAGGTCATAACTTTTCCTCAAGCGGGTAGGTGTAGGACTCACATAATGTCTCATGTGAAACACTGAGAAGGATACAGACGGGAACAATGACGAGCTTAAAAAAATAACCTAATCAACGGCAGATCTGAGAGTTGAAGTATTCACTCCGGGGAGCCTTTGGCATTAAATGTGTGCACTTAAAATCTCTTTACAGTGTCAACAAAAGCAGCTCCACTAAAACCAAAACATGCAACCACACACACACAAACACACGGACGCACACTGCAGAATGAGATCGAAGGAGGGGAGTGAGAAAAGGTCATGCAGGAAACATGCGGAAGTGGAGCAGGAACGCTGCGAAAAACTGAAGGATGAATTATAGATGAAGACAAGAGACGCTTTCTGCAAGAGTTGCAGATGTTTGAGAAGGAAACGAGAGAAAAACCAACAGTGAACAATCTCCATCAGGTCCTGAGAATCTGCTGTATCTTAGGATAGGAATGCAGAGATGTTTTTTGCCCAACAAGAGAAGCTTGTGTGACACTCTCGTTGAGCTGAGTAGCAACATTTTTCTGAGGAGTTTCATGTATACGGGGCATTCCATTAAAGATCCCCCACTGCTTAGATCACGTCATATCTGCTCAGCATGAGCCGACAATCTTTTTTCTTTTCCTTCCTGACCTGCAAACATCTGAGTGCCCAGTCATGGAAGAGATACTGTAGGCAGAGACTGAGTGAACCCTGGGGATCAACACAGGAAATGGGAGGAGTAGAGATAAAGATGTTTAGGTTTTCCTCTCCCTATCTTTTTTTTATTGATTTCAACTTTAGACTTTATCATTGTACATTAAGATGTAGCTTAAATAAAATACTGTCACAATAACGCAAAGTCCAGAGGTTGCGCATATCACTGTAAAAAGTATATCTGTCATATAATTGTGACAATTTATTGGTTAATATTATCCACATATACAAAACAGTGTTTCCCTTCTGGTTTTGTGGCCTATATCTGGAGTTGTACTCTGTACTATGAGAGGTTACACAGCCATTTGAATACTTGTCTGATCTTCCTGTGAGTCAGCAACTGCTACAGGACCATAGGTTTGCTGTAACCAGCTTCTTTTATGAGAACTAACCAATCTTATTGCGAAACTCCAACAATAAAAAGGAACCTTACAACCTCAATTCATAGGAATTTATACAAGCACTTTCAAGCTTTGACTTTTTTTGTCATCCTTCGGTGAGAAAATTAAAGAGTTGATAGTTTATAAAAGATTATAAAGCACAGCACATACAGTAAACGCGAGGTTATTTTTTTATTTTACAAAAATGACAGAACAAGACTCTTCTGTTGGTTATACTGTGTGCCCCGAAGCCTGGAAACTTCCCAAGAGAAAACAACCTCCCGATCAGATAAGCACAGACAGACAAAAGAACCCGGCCTATAGGGGCGCCTGCTTGTCAGAACAAAGATTTCTGGAACTTGAAAGGTTATTGGAGCAACGCCCATAAGAAAGCTACATATCAAACTCTCTCCTACTACTAAACCGCTGCCCCGACAGACAGCATAAATGACTGCTCTATGGACAGCTACGCCACAGCTTATAAACATAGGACAGCTTCCGAACAAATGATCTCAAAAACAATATGAGGTCGTAAGGGGGGGGCGAAAAATAACTGCACGAAAGACAATGTTTTCTAATCATGTCGGAAATGACGCCTGAATGAGTTAGTGTGCTGCGGGTCTCAGGAGCCCAAACAGCAGAGAAGAAAGGGAAAAACAGAGATGGCGGAACGCCTCAAGGTCAAGTATGTCCGTTGCATCCTCACATGGGGAGGGAAAAAATAGATTACACATATTTCTAATCAGCTCTGAGTTTATCGTGCTTCCCGATTTGATATTGATGAGTTTTGCTATTACTGTGTAATGAGGGTAAGTTAATTGAGATATAAAATAAAATAAAAAATCAATGCAACACCTTTATTCATTTGCTGCGTCCTTTATTGATCTACACAGACTCCCTAGAGTGTGGCAGCCACCATGGCTGCCTGCACCCTGATATTCAGGAAGGAACTACTCCAAAATACGGGCTGGACTGAGAGTGTAGGCAACATGGAGATTGTGGATAAGCTCCTCAGAAGTAGAGCCATTCCTCACAACTAAGTAGGCACGCCCTCCATTTGTAAGGGTAGAGGTCACTTTCCATTTTTTTCAGTGTTTTGACATTGAAGGAAACGTCACTGCACTCCTTCTGACAACAACTCAGATATGATAATCTAGGCAAGTCTCTAAAAAGGTTAAAACAATAGCCAGCAGCTAACATGCTTAGCAAGTCTCAACAGGCTCTAAAATGAGTCAGGCTCAAAAACTGAAAATATCCGGGGGTTTTTTAAGGCTTACCAAACATGAAATACAACCATTGGAAGTATTTTTATTTTTGTTCAAACAAGATGCATTGCGTTACTCTTGTAGCAGCATTGAAAAAGTATGCCTGAGAGGTGCTGGCACATATAAAGTATGTTTTTGTGCCTAATACAAGGAAACAAGTGTTTCTAAAAGGTCTAAACTAGTCCTGCAACTGTTATCTAAAGAATCACATGCCTTTATGTGGTTTCGTGTACTTAATTACTTTGTGTTGCGCATTTGGTCAATTTGCAAAATGCAATCATACTTGCTCCAGGACAAACATCATTTGCTGCATCAAGGCAGCCATTCTCTGGAAATCAATTCCTGTCCTCTGGCAACATGACAAAGAGCCCATCAGGAGCAGCAGCGATGCAAGAATCTGATGGATATCTAGAGCTATGAGGTAAAAAAAACTGTGTAGGAAGTTAAATATCAGGCCAGTGCCTAACTTGTTTACCGATTTGTTTTGATCTGCTCGTACCAAACGAGGTTAGCAGAGTTTTTATGTTCTTATGTTTATGTTTTTATGTCTCCATCTGAGACCAGCTGGAAGAGGCTGCAGCATTCTCGCTGACTGAAAGAAGCCTGTTCCGACAGACACCCAATTATATGAAAATTACGCAAATGATTATCTGATAGCATCAAACGCTCCAATAAAAGGCATAAAGTGGGCAACATGCAAAGTGACGAGTCAGCTGTTTCCACACACAAACTTGTGTTGGAAACAGTGATGAGGAGTGAGAGTGTTACAGTGCAAAACAACCTTTAAAACACTAAAAACATGGACACGTGTGTGATTGATGGCTACCATGTTCTCTCAGCAAAGTGTGACCCAATACAAAGCAGTGTGACCTACTTTTCCTCTTCCCTCGCCCTACTGCAGCTCTGCCTCCCGGAGTAACATCCACTCCAGTCAGGTTCAACAGAGTGTACAGTGAAGTCACTCAAGTCGGCCTGTCTGTTGTCTCCCCTCTTTTATTCCCTGAATGCATAAATTGCTCCATAAGGTTAATGGAGCAGCAGAGGGAACATGCAGGCACAATACACACATTCTCTTCCCGCATCACCCCTGTGCTCTGGAGGTGTTTCCATCTGAAGATCGAGATATCAGCCTTTGATTACTTGGCTGCCAACACTGTCGGTCTATTCATTTCCTCTCGTCCATGACAACATGGAAGACATACGGTTCCACTCTTTGCTTTATCATCTCCAGTGGAAAGGGGGTTGGGGGATGGGAGCGATGGCTCACATATATGAACTAAACAAGGGCTGAATGCGACGCCTGGGGTGAAAAGAGATATGAGCCAGTTTATATGGTTAATCATGATGCTGACTGAAGGAATCCAACAATGACCATGAAGCCCCTGTGGTCTGTTTGTGAGCTCAAATATTGTACACTATAGATGCCTTCACATGCAGTTAACATGTGGTCAACCAGAGAACACATGAAAGCGTTGCTCGGTATGATTTCAATTGTCAAATACTAATTTGTATAGCTTGAGCTTGTACAAAAGAGCCCTAAGGAGGACTAATGGAAAGACCCAGTAAACATGTGCATTTGCTTCGGGCTCAGTGCAGCTTATAGGCCATGATCCCTCTCTTGTGGCACTTGGAAAGTAAACCCCTGAATGCAGCGGATAAACCTTCGTCAACATATACAGAGATGTGGGAGCAGCTGCCGTCTGCACACCGCCAGAACTGAAACAAGGGAACATTTAGACTCAAGTCAAGACAAAAGACATGAAACATTCGGACACTTCCTCAACTTTAGAGTGGAAAGGCGTCCCACTGTAAGATGAGTGAGCTGAGGAAGATCAGAGGAAAGCACAGCGGTGGTAAGTGTTGATGTGAGGGTGTGTAACCAGGAAAATCAAAAGCTTATACCTATTGTTTCCAGCCGGTAGTAGATGTTACACATCATGAGTCACATTCCTGTTACCTAAGTGTTCAGAGACAAACAAACTATCATTTTGTGATACAGAGGCAGTTTTCGCCCATCGACTGACTGCATGAGCACAAAGAGAGTAGCATTTTGAGAGATCTGTGTCTGTCCGTATAAATTCACACTCTCTTGAAAGTATTCCTATTGTCTTAAAAAGGGATTTACTCTTATTGTTCAACTACAAAACAATGTAGACAATGCAGTGAAATTCCTCGTCTTAATGCATGATACTGATCCATTCTTTAACAGCCAAAGAACAGTTAAATATAACCCTATTTGCCAGTCCCCTTACGAGCTGTCTTTTTTTCCTACGGTAACATCCAATACGGCTCATCTATGAACTCTAAGTCTTACATTTACGACTTGGAATTTTACTGGATTCATGTGAAAGCACGTGGTGCCACACGCCTGATTGTACAAAATAGTTAGCCGTTTAGAGGATTTCAGTTTGCACAAACATCTAAGGCGCACATCTTCGAGGTCAAAGTCCTGGCAACTATGACTGTTTATCATTAGGGAGGCCCATTAATCATGTGTCTTTTCTAAAAAAAATAAAATAGCTACATAAGTAGGTCACTGAGCTCAGATTCTTCCACATTAATAAGTCAATACATTGGACAGAAATACAACAGCGGAAGCATTCTGACGTTTTTTTTTTGTCTGGCGTGAGAAGCAAACATTGATCAAATTCATTAAAGGAAAATGGAGTTTTTATTTTGAGCATTTCCTATCAGACTGTGCTATATTGTGCGACGGTCCAGAAAATTAGAAAGGTCTAATCTCACACGTCAACGTCTTTGCCCCATGAAAAAAAAAAGAACCACAAAGAGGTGAAGTCATAGCACAGGATGTGTTCGTACAACTCAGGACACCTAGGATTACACTTGACAAAGATGAACTATTTCAGTATTGCGGCCTCAGCTCTAAATATCACTGTGGTTTCTTGTTTGAATTGCCTAGTGTCGTGGGTGTTTTCTGTTGTTTACAGCTTACATCTAAGGAGACAGATATTTCCCTCTCCAGACACACGATAACTAAAAAGGTCGCTTCCTGTTTCAGTCAAAAGCTGCCCGATCCGTGAGTCTCTCTGTCTGACAGATGACAGCAGAGGTAATGTGTGCATCGGTGTGCTGTGGAATGTGTCTGCAACAGAAAGGGAAAGGAGGGGCATATGCATCACAAGCTCCCTTGTGATAATTTGTCCCAAAATGCAGTTGGCCTGTATAATCCCTAGCACTCAGTCATATGTGCGAGAGTGTGCAGACTCAGACTATCTGGAAAAGAACAGCGCACATCATCCTCCTCCTCGTGCTCTCCTCTTATTTCGGTCTGCAGAGGTCACACAAGAAGCGCCCCACTGACAAGCATGAGTGTGCCAGTCGACCGCCTCCCATCCTCCCTCTCCGTTGTCCCTCCGATCAGCAGTATCAAAGACACACATTGTTCTTCTCATCAGTCTGAAAATATTAACTTCACCATCACTCACGCAACCCCAGTAGCATGTGGTCCGTTGGGTTCGTCTGCCTGCTCGTTAGCTTTGCTCTGGAATCTCATGTCCAGCAGGCAAAGCCAAAAGGTCAAACAGTTCAAAATAATGAATGGTGAGAAGAGAGGGGACATGTTAAAACGCTCCCCTGTGAGGAGAAGAGAGAATCTGGGTGGGAAACACAAACCGACTCTACAGGTGAACAGGAATTTAACAGCATGGTCTAAAACAAAGTCATGCAGGTACACACCGGCACCAAAGGACAAGGCACCAACCTTCTTTGTAACACTGATGTGACACTTTCAGAGAGCACATCACTTCTCTAACATCTCTGTGTTATGCTGTGGGAGAAACTTGGCCTTCTGTCAGGTGTTCTAGCACAAGACAAAACGCGCAGGATGATATTTACTTTAGGCCAAGGCCGATGGGAGAGAGCTCATGGGAAACTGTATTCATTACCCTGTGAGAACAGCTGTCCAGCAAATCCACGGCATGATTAAATATGTGAGGTGTGAGGTAATCACTCCAGCATTCATAAATCATGGACAAGTTAGGACATCATTTGTGGTTTCTGAGAAGTCAATGTGAACATTAAGAAAACTCACCAACTCATCCAAATTGCGCATGTCACACAAGACTCTCTTCTGCGGCCAGATGAATGGTTCTGGATCAGGTTCCTCCTCATCCTCCACGCTCTGGCAGCTCTCCTTCCGACTGTAACACCTGCTGGGTGAGCTCGTCTCGGATGGCTCCTCTCCATCGATCCGCAAGCTCTCCTGATCCCGAATCTCCTCCTCGATCTCCTCCTCCAGCTGGATCAGCATGGGGGCCAGCATGCCGAACTTGGACCCCCGCCGCGCCACCTCAAGGAGACACAGGATGAAATTCTTCTCGTTGCATCTCTCCACCAAGTCGTTGGTCTCAAACATGAGGACGTCCTTGATCCAGAGCTCCTGTCTGCACCACGTGATGAAGTTGGACACGTTATCCCGCGCCAAGAAAGAGCCAGGGACAGCATTGCGCGACTGGAAGCCAACATCTTTCGATGGCACCTTCATGGACTCTGCTGCCTCCGGGTACTTTAGCTGGAAGTCCTGCGCGGCGCGGTTCACATTGTTGGCGTGCCGACACAGGGCACAGCCCGTCCCCAGCCCATCCATAAAGGTGTCTGCAGTGATATCTAGATCATACAGGGTGTTCAGCCATTCGGCCAGATCCTCCTTCATGGCATACAGGTATTCCTCACTGGATTTAAAAGGCCGAATACTCTTGGAGGCGGCGGACTGAATGTTGCTCTGATCAGCCATATTGTCCATTGTGATCATGTATCAATGAAGTCTACTTAATGATTCCCGACTGTCTCATTGCACGACTGCGCCCCAAAGCCTCACCCGCAGAACGTCGCGTAATAACCGTGTTGACTCGCCCATGCCGATTTGCATGTGCGGCTCCTTGCGGGAGCTAATTGAAGCCAGGCTTTGTGTTGTCAGAAGCATATCGGGATGTGGAGTGTCCGTGGCGCATGGATGCGTTTTCCGGATGTCTACGAAACCCGCTTCCTCTGAAAGAGCGCATCTCCTTGTCCCGGAGTGAGAGCGGAAAACGGATCCCTCCTGGACGCCGACACACACACACACACACCAGTGCGACGACCAGTCAACCCACCAGATGACCGGACGGTCCAATGATACGAAAATTTCCACGTGTCACCATGTCTGTCCGAGGCGCTCAACCTCTCACCGATGAAATCACACCGCTGAGCGGCTCCGTGTGCTCAGCCCCTGTCCCTGCAAACAGGCTCAGCCCATGTTGCGCCGCCTCTTGCGCTGAATGTGTTGACCTGCTGTAGCTTAAACCAGCACTCGGAGGCACATCCCATTATGAGGGATAAACGCCCGGCTTGGAAAAAAAACTTAACCCCGTGTTCACCAATCCATCGCCGAAGCATAATGTCAGGGTTGCGGGCCAGAGAAGCATCGAACTGTGTGTTATGGAGGTATTTATGCTGCCCAGTCCATCCTGTTCACGAATAAGATGGCTTCACAGCCTTTCCATATCAAAGTCACTGTTTACCCTATTTACCAAACAGCCGTAACGCCGTCGAAGGCCATCAGCGCTTATGCAGAACTATGAGATAACAAGTCTGCTCAGTGCAAGAACCTCCCTCTTGACCGTTTAATCTTACCAATGACTAAAGGATATGACAAGTTGGAAGTGGAGCATTTACGGTCTTATCTAAAACAGGTTGTGTAATGACTGCGGTCATTGATTTTTTTTTTTAGGAGGAAGCTCACAAATCAGAAATCTCACATCAGTGGGACTGCCAAAGATTGGGGGATTAATGACTTATACGATACAGTGAAGAGTTGTCCAGTCTTGTGAGACAGGCTGTTAACAGGGTGAAAACAAAGAGGCCAATTCAAGAACACATGATCTATGTGCGCATGATAGAAGATATTTATTTCTCACATACTGCAGAAAATAGCAGAGCTGCTGCTGCTGCTGCTGTGAGGGCCAAGCTTACTAAGTTCAGTTTTTATGTTGGATTTATTCAGTTAAAAAAAAAAATCTCTTTTTTTGGGTATACCATGTATAATGAAACACTTAACATGAATTACAAATCACTGCCAGTGCCACCCCTTTCGAGTTCTTACAGATTTATGAAAATACTCACAAAGATGACAGCAGTGGTCCACAAACTTAGTTAAAGTTAAATGTTGATACACCTGCAATTTAAAAGTTCAAAGATCTCCGATTCGGCCAACAGTTCTTCCCATAAATCTTTGCACCCCCGTCTTTATAAGAGCAATAACCACGTTCACTCTTCCAGTGACTGTTTGAATTTACGCACAGCCTTTGCAAGGAGGGAGGGTTTGTTTTCATTTAAAAAAAGAGGGATGTCTGTTTAAGAGAGGAAAATAAAGGAGGGGAGAGGGGAGGCGAAAGAGAGAGAAGTGGGGGTTGATGAGATCATTTGCTGGGCCGAGATGAATCAGCTTTTTCTGTCAGTAGAAGGGAAGCGCAAATAAGAGAATTTACCTCAATTAATTCACACGAACAACTGATCACAGTCAAGGGGATCTGCTTTAAGATGCCAGTTGTGGCCAGGCCCCAAATCCCCAAGCTCTGTGAGAAATGTACTCACACAGCAGCGTGGAGAAGAAAGAAATAAAACATTACCTCCGTTAGGCAGTCAGGAACGGAAAGAAGACGAGGAACTGTATTTAAAAGGTTTTATTTAGACAAGCAACAAAGTGTTTCACTGTAGAACTCCAGATGTTGAGTTGGTTATCTGTAGATGTATGAAAAAGAAAACCATAAGAGAGCTGCCATGTGTTTGACAGATGCGAGAAAAAAAAAAAAAAACAGCATCTGTGATTAATAACACTGCTTGAACACCATGAAGGATATGTTGATCAGTTAAAGAGATACAAACGCTACCAGTTTAAAAAAAAAAAAAAAAAAAAAAACAATGGCTGGAGACCCTTTTCCCGTTTCATGTTAATACAAAGGTTTAGCTTCTTGTTAAAATAGACTAATCTGAGGGCAGAGTTGGGTTAAATATTCATTTGAAAGTCATAAATTGTTTGTATTAATTCAATTTAAAAATAAAAAACTTTATAAATGTAGAGCTGCTCACTTGATAAGATTAAAAACAAACTGCAAGTTTCCGTCCAACCAGCACCACCTACCGGCCAGAGGAGGAACAGCAGGAGCTTCTCAGATTTGAAGATGTGAGATTTCAACTAGAAACAGAAACGGCCATAGTATGTTATGAGCTTTGTGGATGGAAATCCCCTAAGAAAAAAAAGATTAAAAAAAAGCAAAGCTGTGGCACAAGCCTTTTATTTAAAAAGCACCTAAATACCCAACATATCCCACCTCGGGGTGAGACAACATGTGACACTTCTGAGTGTTCATTGGAATTTGGCCCAAAGCAAAAACACAACCTTCATCTCCTCCACAGAAGCCACATTTGTGGCACGTTACTCCTTGTCAATCACTAAGTATGGTCACAACTGCACAATAAAGTCTGTTCTGCATAATTGTACACTGTAGTGATCAGAGGTTGATAGTAACTGCAACCACAACTTAAACATCAAATCAGTAAAATTTTATTTCCCCAAGTTTGTCATCATACAATTGTGAGTTTTGGGAAAAGGGAGGTAATTACATTAACTAATGAAAAATATTGAATTTTACGATACAATGGTCAAAGCTACTCTGCATAATAAAAAGAATAAAAAGAATGAAAGAAAACATGCAAAATACAAGATGCAGCAGAAACATGAATAAACTAAGAACAAAAATGGAACCACAAGTTGACTAAACTGCACTGGTTGTATGAAAGCAGTTGTGTAACCATCAAAATATGGAATCATAAATAAAAAAAATCTTTTAAAAATCCAATTCCACAACAGGAACAATCAAGAAGTTTTGCTTCAGTAGGGTCGCTCTCTTCGCTCCTGGCGATGGTCCCTGAACAGAACAAGATAAATCAGAGATCTTTACAATATAACAAACATTCATTCTTAAGAAACCATTTGCATCCAGTGGCTGTTTTTTTTTTAAATCATGAAGCGAGTCATACAAAAATTACTCAAGACTAATGGAACTTTAGTTTATTTTAAAGAGTGTAAATTCTACCTCATATCCATCTTGCCACCTGGTGGCCCCATTCCTCTTCCACCTCTGCCACCCATTCGGTCCATAGGTGGTCCTCCACGCCCGGCCCCACGGAAGCCACCCCGGTCCATTCCACCGCGCCCTCTGAATCCTCCACGGTCACCTCCCCAGCCTCCACGGAAACCTCCAGGGCCACCTGGGCCTCCAACTCCTGCTGGCCCACCACGGTCCATACCTCTGCCTCCACGCATTCCCATTCCACCTCTGCCTCTGTCCCCTCCAGGAGGAAATGGAGGGCCGCCACCCATGCCCTCCGGCTTGGGAGCTTTGCACTGGTTACACTCCATCCTCCAGGCAAAGTTCTGGTTACCACAACCCCTGTTAGCACAGACCAACACAGTCAAAAAAAGCTATTCCAGATGCAAAAATACATAAATAAATAATTGAAAACATGAAGCCAACATTGGGATAAACATACGGATTGGGACACTCCCAGTCTCCTGCTCTCTGCTGCATGTTGCCTCCTGTGGGACCACCTCTGCCCATACCACGCGGACCACCTCGTGGGCCAAAACCACCGCGGTCTCCTCCACGGCCCATCATACCTGAGAAGAGCAATTCTCCATCATGTTTGCACTCAACTATCCATTACAGCGCATATATATATAAAAATAAATAAATCTGTTGCAAATAGTTCCAACATGAAACATGGTTCACCCTCAGGTTTGTTGCGTAAAGCTAAAGAACCACAATAGTTTCAGGTGTGGTCTTACATATCAACCAACAGTGGCCTCAAATGGCAAATTAACAAATGTGGCTGACATTTACCTCCACGGCCCATCATGCCATCTCGCATGGGCATGCCACCTCTCATTCCACCCATCATGGGTTTTCGGCGTGCCATGGACACCTTGAGCCTTCGGCCTTGGAACTCTTTTCCTGTAATTGAGAATCAATACAACCATTCAGAGGTGCCTTTTAGATAAATGCATTTCTCCAGTATTTGCTTTGGGGTGTGATGTGCAGTCTGTAAAGGCGCACCGTCAAAATGCTCCACAGCTGCTTTGGCACAGATGGGTTCCTCATAAGACAGAGTGGCATCTCCCTTTGGCTTTCCTGAGTCCTTATCCGTGTAAATGTTGATAGCAGGCTGGCCAAGTCGGCGATTAATCTTGATAGACGGCAAAAAATACAATTCAGTTTCTAAATGAGTTGCGCTTGCAGCCATATTTAAGGATAAATTTAAACTGGAGCAATTCATTAAAAATGGGTACACAGTCATCCATTCATACATGTATTAAAAGCAGGAGACTTCCTGTATGAGGCACAAAAGGAACACGATGCAAATAGTATTTTGCATATATCATTGACTTGTTTACAGGACAATCAAGGACGACCGAAGGGTTCTACTTATCTGTACCACATAAATACCAGCAATGTCAAATAAGAGGAAAACACCCTACAGGGAAGCAGAAGAGTATAAAGCAGCAACTAATACCTGCTTTAAATTACATATGGGTTCACCATTTTACTTTTTGACATCTAATACCGACTGGGTTATCTCTGCAAAACACCTGGTGTGGACTTGCGTTTACTCTTACCCTTATTGGGCCAACATGTTTGAAGAACTCTGCCATTTCCTCTAAGTTAGCCTTTTCGGTCAACCCTGTGATGTAAATCGTACTGTTCTCAGAGTCATCCTGCTCTTCTGGTCGTCCTACAAGCAAAAAGAGAAAAAGAGAACTCCAAACATCCGTTTCAACTTTGCCGTGAACCTGCAGCAGGAGGTTTATTGAGGTTCCACTCACCCATATCGCGGTCATCGCTGTTCATAGGTCCTGTAGTCCATCAGTCGAGGAGGAAAGAAAGATTAAGACAAGTCAGTGCTTGGAACTGAAATCAAGTAGACAACACCTGAGAAATGCTACAATACATGATCCAGACATTTTCTTATAGAGGCATGACTCATACTGGGAAGTTGAAAAAAAAATAAAAATTGTACCTTATGGTACACAATTCCCACAAATGATATGTTGAATTGAAAATAGAACACCTCAGACCCTTTGGCAAATATTTGTGTCATTTGAAAAGCCTTTAAGACCAGTAAGAAATCCTCCAAAAAAAATTGGTTCAGCTCATTTGTTCGAGCAGCAACAAACACTTAAATGTGTCATTAACCTGTCAAAATCTTGCCAAACCATAAGCAGTGACTGAATTGTATGAAGTACCCCAGAGAAAATGGTCTTAGGCATAAACAAATAAAAAAAATTCCCCAAATATCCAAAATTTTCAAATGCTTTTGTGTGAATAAATTTTGCATACCACAATGTAACACATCAATACTCAAAGGAAATTCGCCCCCCAAAAAAGTTTATGGCTTTGCAAGGACTAACCAGTGTAATACTCGTTAACTTACCACCAGGCTTACTGAAGCCACCTCTGTCTCCAGCGCTGCTATGGGGGAATAAATGGAGATATGAAGGCGTTTCCCTTTTACAGCCACTTCCATGGCTCGAGCAAAGTGGCTTGATTGAGGGAGTAATCAAAACATTCTAACTAACCGGACAGCAGCTTAAATAACTTCCCCAGAATTATAAATACACAATCTAACTGAGGGGAAACGTATCAGCTACGTGCCATTCCTTAGCTATCCAAGTACAAGTTTAGTGACAGTTTGTAGTAGAAGATACATTTGTAAAAGTATTAATGACTAACATGTTTTCAATGTCTTTTAAATGTGTTAAATCCGAAACATTTGTACACAGACAGAATGATTTCAGATGCACTGACGGCATACATCTCGTACCCAAAAAAAGAAAAGGCCATCACCTTAAACACATTACTTGTACATTACAGCCGCTTCATATTTAGTTTTAAAAAGACAATGCATCTGAAATTTCACAAGAGTAATGTGATCACATTCACCAAGTAATAAAACAAATAAAAAAAATATATAAACACACAAATATCACAATATTGAAGATAACTAACACCAAATAAATTAAATAAATGTTTACAGCTTTTTCAAAGGTTAAATTAAAAACAAAGACTTGGTCTCTTCATATACCCATCATGCTTATCACAAAATAACCACCATCCTCAGTTCTTGAAAAAAGGCAGACTTCGAATCTTTGTTTAAGCTCCTTCCTGCTGCTTAAAGCTGGCGACTCTGTACTGAGTACAGATACTTTTTAGAGAAAAGATGCTTTTAAATGGCTCTCACTGTTACCTGTACGGTATAAATGTGACAAAGAATGTTAAAAAGTGCTCAAAAGAAATTGATCAAACATTTGTATTCCAAACCACAAAAGCAATTTAAAACATTTCAAAATGACAGTGACCCACAAGACTCCCTCCCCACACCCCCCACCAATACCTGTGCAAAGCTAAAACTGTGCTGAAGTGCTTTAAAACCAGTTCATGGAACAGCTGAATTTACAGCTAAGTGTACTGAGTACTGTCGTCAGTTGGCCATATTTTATTTATTTATTTATTTTTTTTTATAAATCACTCCTACTTTAGTGGTTTGATGCGAGTCCTAATTGAAACTACTTTTGATGCATTTGTGCGATTGCGTCACAAAAAAAACACGTCAAAGAAAAAAAGACCACCAAAAAAGAAAACCCACCAAAGTTTGTTAATGAACCACAAACAAAATCTAGAGACCAAAAAATGATTTGGCACAGATTCAAACCTGAGCATTAAAATATTATACATTAAAACCTCCCAAATATTCATATAAAAAAGGACAGCCTAAGAACCAAATTACCCGATTTATCACAGAGTTTTTCTTCTTCTCACTCCTCAGTATTAGAGTTGTAGTAATGAGTCTAAACCAAAACAATTGTGCAGTAAAAACCTGATCACCTTAATACCCCTCAAGACTCTTAAAACCCTTCAAATTCTCTTTGAAGGAAGCTAAATGTCAGTGACTCTTATATCGGGGGGTTAAATAGTGTATCCCGACTGGGGAAAAAAAAAACAACCGTTTCACTGCTAATCTGCAACATCAGCAAACCTGATTTTCATTTCAGGTAGACTTTGTGCATCCAAGACCAGGTCAATCGAGTTAATCTCGTTTTCACGGGAAATTTGCACGTCAGTGAGGAATGTGCAGCGGGGTCGTTTCCACTCTGAGGTTAAAGTCAAGCCCTCGACACCAAAAATCCTTTGATTGATAACATCTAACAAACGATCCATTGACCATTCTGAGAAGATTGAACGTTTAAGATATTTGATGAACACTGTGTTTGGACCATGTCTTTGAGTTCAGCCTCACTAAGTCAGTTCTCATTAAGACATCTCAAAGCAATGCTGGTAGAGATTAGATTTTTTGTACAACTCAGAAAGTTAAAGAAGAAGTTTGGTTTTTTTAAAATCTGGACCTTATTTCTTGCATAAAATATGTTCATTTACTCACCGATAACAGTTTGGGTGAAAGTCGGCGTCCTTCGGAAGATATTTAGATCACTCGAGACTCTGAATCCGTTATCCGGGGCTAATAGGAATCTTTCTACGCACCCGTCTAGTGGCATGACTTCATCGCCGCTGCAGCACAGCTCATTCACTCCGTGTTCTGTGACAGTCGGCTAACTTCACATGGAGTTTGCTACTGCTAGTTTTGGCCAACATGGCAGGATATTTATCAGATTCTGACGACAGCTTTGAGTGTCTTTACCAGAGTGAATGCGCGGTGTTGTAGCGACGAGCGTCGATGAAGTCATCTCACTAGACGTGTGTGTAGAAAGCTCCTATAAGCCCCAGATAACAACATGTCAGCTTTGAGCTAACAGTGCAATAGTACGCGTTAATTCATTCATTCGGCTTTAAAGTACTGGTGAAATAAAGACAATTTCTTATTTAGAGGCTGTATTACCCTGTTCTCTCCCGTCATATGGATATACGCTG
The DNA here is from genome assembly GCF_027942865.1 of Odontesthes bonariensis. Taxonomy (NCBI): domain Eukaryota; kingdom Metazoa; phylum Chordata; class Actinopteri; order Atheriniformes; family Atherinopsidae; genus Odontesthes; species Odontesthes bonariensis. The sequence continues at coordinate 22,647,111 of NC_134511.1, forward strand.
ATCTCGAGTGATCCAAATATCTTCCGAAAGACGCCGACTTTCAAACTGTTATCGGTGAGTAGATGAACATATTTTATGCCAGAAATAAGGTCCAGGTTTAAAGAAAAACAAACTTGTTTTGTGAATGTTTTATCCTCACCTTGTTTTAATGGATAGTTATTGAAACATTGACCACAAAAAAACCCCACAAAGACTCAAAAACCTCCTTTTGATTATTAAATGATGTCACCAAGTTTAATCTTTTAGGAAAAACGTATGTAATACAAATAAAACTAAGAAAATAAAGTTGAGAAGCAAAGTGTTTTGTTCACTATTTTTGGCTCCCTGAAGTTGATGTTTAACATGCTGCCATGTTTGACTGCTATTTTCATGGTTAAATGTTCAGACTTTGGCATCAATCCCTCAAACCAGTGCAACCCTGCAAAAAACACCCTGAAAATACCAAAGAATTGTTGAGGCTGTATTGACCCAAATTGACATGGGTAAAACGAACTAAAATCTGTATTTTATGGAAATACTTGCAAGACTAAATTTTAGTGAAGTACTAAACAGAGAGATACTTACTATTGGACACCTACATTTAGGAGTTTAGCAAGAGCATCACCCATAAGTGCATGAACCTTCTTTAAAGAAATTCAATGGATTATTGATAATTGGATCTATGTACAGATGTTCTTGTTGCACACTCCCCTCAAAAATAAAGATATGAACTCTTCACCTTCCCATCTATCCCAAAAGTGACCCATAAAGGAAAACATGTTGTAGAATAGAAGCTACTCAGCCTAGATGTTTGTGCACAGGACTGAGCAAAAACTAAAAATCAATTTGTGGGAAAAAAGGGAAACTCTTACCTTTAACCAAAAGAGAAGCAGGGCTGAGAGAAACTGGACTACGGGGTCGAAACTTTATTCATGCAATTCTGGTTCTTCTGCATTAAAAGGAGCTACCCATAATTCATCAGCACCAACTGCTAATAAATTATGACTTTTTCCATGCTTTGGGACAGTGAATTTGCATAAACTGGTTTGGGACATTAGTTTGGTTTTTCTGAAGACACTTCTCTCAGCACTGCTCCAAATGGCAAAAATCCCCTGCAGAGTCAAAATTAAAATGAGGTCACATGCTAAGGAAAAACACTTACCCCATTCCACGCCCCATGCCTCTGCCACGATGCATCATTCCGCCTCTGTCAAAGCCGTCTCTGCCAGGGCCCCTGCCGTCTCCTCCACCAGGGTACCTTCCAGACTCAGAGCCAGGGTAACCAGAACCTCCACCCTGGCCATCCTGTCTGTAGTTATCTACAAAAGGGCGACACGGGTGCATCGGTCAAGGTGTGATTGTAGTGATATTAAAACCAACCATTTTAATGAAGATTCAACCACAGCAGTTTAGAAAAGGATGCAAAGTAAAGCTTACTGTAATGGCTGGATTGACTGTAACTGGGGGGTCCACCTTGTTGGCTGTACTGACTGGCTGGGGACTGCCCATAGGAACCAGCAGCCTGAGGGGGGTAAGCAGGAGGAGCTTGTTGCTGCTGTGGTGTCTGCTGTTGGTAGCCCTGTTGCTGGCTGTAGCCTGCCTGCTGACCCTGGTAACCAGGCTGTTGCTGTCCATATGATGCCGGCTGGGAGTAGCTGCTTTGGCTGTAGCTAGCTGGTTGGCTGTTAGCACTGTAACTGAATGAAACAGGTCACAGTCAGGGGACTATTTCAACCCGTACCAATGCTACTTTATAATTCAATTATGTGGATGTAGGCTAGGGACACGTACCTCTGAGGTGCCGTGGGAGCAGCCTGCTGACCATATCCAGGGTAGGCAGACTGGGCCGTGTACCCTGGCTGAGAGCCGTAAGACTGGGAAGCAGCTGGAGTAGCAGCAGCAGCAGCTGGAGTACTGTCATAACCACTGGCTCCATAACCCTGGGCTGACTGTGAGTAGCCATGAGTAGTAGACTGAGCAGCAGGATAGCCAGCTGTAAAAACGCCCCCACATATTTCCCAAATAATGTTAATAATTGGGTGTGCTGCAACACCCAAAAAGACATCAAAATAAGAATAACAATGTTCCTATAGGTCACTGACCTGATGCCTGTTGGCCATATGAGGACCCATACTGTTGCTGCTGCTGAGGATAGCTTCCAGCTGCAGGTGTTGTCTGGGTGTAACTGCTGTCAGCAGCAGCAGCAGCAGGTTGGGCATACGTTCCATAGCTCTGCTGGCCATAGCTTTGCTGAAAAGAAAAGAAAAAAAGTACATGATTTTCTACATTTTCAACCATATGATATTAATGACTCCTGGTAGAGAAAAGAGCAAACCACCACAAACAAAATTTGTCTCCTTTCCATTCAACCTACCTGTGCTGACTGTCCATAACTTTGTGATGGCTGGGCAGCATATGAGGCGTACCTGTAAAAGAAATGCAAATAAACTTAGTGGAAGTTTTAGGGACCCCCCGGCCCCCCTCACCCTTGAAAGAATCCTATGGCACACATTTTAAAAATGTTTAGACTGCAACTTAAAGCTACAAGTAATTTCCTCCATATGCACAGGTCAAAAAACTTCAATACATTGATCTGTTCAACTTATTCAAGCTGAACGACTTCAAATTAATAACCTCAGTTTTTCTTAAGCACCCGTCTCGACCCCCCTTGCTTACACAATCATCTCACTGAAAGGCTTAAAAGAAGATAAAAAGTATATATTGTCTTTTTAGAAATGTAATTAAAGAGTCTTACCCCTGCTGAGCACCTGCCTGACTATAGGAGCTGTAATCTGTAAAAAAAGAGGATAAAAGAGTCGGTTATAGCTTTTTGTAGGCTTAACTTTAGAACAAAACATCCTTCGCGCGCGCGGAGCACGTTACACAGGCCCGGTTTGAGGTCGCCGTTCGGTAAAAAGGCGACGCTAACTAGCAAATAGCTAAGCAATAAGCCGATTTAAAACCAACAGGGACATTGGCAAAAACATTTAATATGCATTCGACTGAATCTGCTGACGCACTGTAAACCCAACAAAGAAAGAGACCATCCGACAGAAAACCGCATTGACTCAATGAGCTAAAAAGACTAGGCCGTCCACGGTATGCTAGCATTGTTCGCGGTAAAAACAAGATGAAAAACCGCAATATACGAACATATCTGCATTATAATCAAATAATACATAGAATTGCATTATATGTTTACAAGATTTCGTGGAGAAATGTAGAAACAATAGAAATGCCACACTCACCCGGAGCTGACGCCATTTTAGTAAGCCCGTGCAAAACGACTGGACAGAGTTGGCTGCTGAAGAATCGTTCTTCTCTTCGCAGAAAAAAAACTACGTAATCTCGCGAGATAAGAAGAGCAGAGGCGGTGCTGGATCCCTTGATAGCTGCCTTCATATCTATGTATATATAAGACAAAGTGTGTGCGGTAAAACAATGCGGAATGTCACTGAGCGATTTGATAATGCAAACGTTTTTAAGATTTTTTTTTTTTTAACTGTACACAGCACGGGGAAAGTTTATCTGACACCTGCGTTTGCTATAATTACGTTTCAAGACTCAACCATCTCGTCAAATGTGAGAGAAATGAGAGCTTGATTGATTTTCATTGCAATGAAAAAAAAATTTCATGTAGATTTTGAACTATTTGCCGTTTAATTGGATTGGACAAATCTAACATTGTAATGTATTACTCAGATCTCTCATCAATTATTCATTCTTACAAACCAACCAGTTTATTGACAAAATAATTAAACGATTAAGCCATTCTCAAAAATGAATTTTACTTGCAGCCAGATATGTGGTGATCTCCATTTCTATCAATTAAACCTGAAATATGGGCCTTGTCGTTTAGAATAATGTTTTTTTTACATACTGTACTAAAAATGTAGTCTGGTACTTTTATTATGGCAATTGTACGTATAATTGAGTATTTTATTTGCATGATCTAAGTAAAGCCTCGATTATTTCTCACACTAATGGGGAGGGTGACCTTCACCTGAGCTCAAAAGGAAACAGACTTCATCGTTTCAAGAAACCACTTCGTGTGTGAGAGAGTACACTTTCCAAGTAAACTTTGAAGTAATGTAATTTGTTTGAGCGTTTCACTTTTACAAGAGATGGTGCACATCTTGTTTTTTTAAAGATATTTGTTTTTAGATAAATTGCTTTTTTTGTAATAGAAATCATGTGACACGCTTTGAAAACACAGTTTATATACACATACTGTTATTCTACTGTACAGTATACTGTATTAATACTGTATTCTTTGAGTAATTCAATTCAATTCAATTCAATTCAATTCAAAAATACTTTATTTATCCCAGAGGGAAATTAAATGTTGATGTAGCTCAATTAAATCAAGGAGTTATTATAGATGCTGATGGCTGTGGGCAGGAAAGATTTCCTGTAGCGGTCCGTTTTGCATCCAAACTGAAGAAGCCTTTGACTGAAGAGACTCTGTTTTTCGATAACAGTCTCATGGAGAGGATGTTCAGGGTTGTCCATAATTCTCTTGATTTTATGCAAAATCCTTCTTTGCATTATTGTCTCCAGAGGTTCCACAGTCGTCCCCAGAACAGAACCAGCCTTCCTTATCAGGTTGTTGAGTCTTTTTAGGTCCCTGGTTCTGATGCTGCTGCCCCAACAGATGACGCAAGAGGAAATGACACTCTCAACAACAGACTTGTAGAATATCTGCAACATCTTGTTGCAAACCTTGAAGGACCTTAGCTTCCTCAAGAAGTACAGTCTGCTCTGTCCTTTCTTGTAGATGGCTTCACTGTTGTGTCTCCAGTCCAGTCTGTTGTCCAGATGAACACCAAGGTATTTATATTCCTCAACCACCTCCACTTCTTCTCCCATGATGGAAACAGGGTTTGATCTGACCCTGTTTCTCCTGAAATCTACAATCATCTCCTTTGGTTTGTTAACATTCAAGATGAGATGATTGTTCCCACACCATGCCACAAAGCGGTCCACCAGCTCTCTGGCAGGAGATGACAGGAGTCTGACTTGTACTGGAAGTCTGAAGTGTACAGAGTGAAAAGGAATGGTGAGAGTACAGTCCCCTGTAGTGCTCCTGTGCTGCTGATCACCTGGTTAGACACACAATTCTTCAGTCTGACAAACTGTGGTCTGTTTGTCAGGTTAATTAATCCAGGTGATTGTTGAGGCCTCCACCTGAGTCTTCTGGAGTTTCAGACGTCTAACATCTGACTTACAAATCACCGCAATATCGTGAATCAATGACCAATTATCTAGAAACCTAAGGTGTTATTTTTTCTATCACTAGAAACGAACACATACTTAGAGTTGAGAATATGAGACATTTTAATGATTTTGATGTCAAATATTCGTTCTGCACAGATGAACCTATCGCAAGTATGGCCGCTAGGTGGCGGTAAAACCTTTACGATACTGTGACGGTGTAAATACAGAGACGAAGAAGATGCTTGCGGAAGTTGGATCCGTTTGGATTTCTCTACATTTTCGGAAAGTATGCTTACGTAAAGCATGTACTAAATTTGTATTTAGGATGCTGATATTTTGAAATATTAGCTAAACTCACAAGTTCTCAGTTCGTTCTCCTCCATGTCATTAGTAGAGAGAGGTAAACTAATATAAACCGTAGTCAGTGCAGTGACCTCAGGTGTGGATTAGATTATTGTTATCATGAATGTATCTCTTATTCTCATGTAATGAGAAGCCGATACTGTTATCTATCTGTAGGCTTTTTATATCGGACATTTCTCATATCATGATCGCTGACAGATGTCTGTTTACCAGACTTATTTTAGAGCAAGTGAGAGCCTGAAGCTGATGATAAAAAAATCGTCAGTCGAATCATGTTAGTGAGGTTTTGGTTTGGATCAGATCGCTCTGGATTCTGCCTGGGAACATCTTTACTGATAACGTTGATGCTGCTGATGTATGCTGTGGGCATCCAGGCTAGTCTCAGTTTAGGCCCAGGAGGAGACTTTCCAAGGTTCAGAGGTAACTCATCTTTATTAGTTGAAGGGTTTGCAAGCAGCTGTATAGTTGTTTAATTAAAGGCAAATAATTGTCTGTCTCCTCCTCAGATGTGTTTCTGTATGCTCTGAGTCACGATGATCTGCCCTCTCTGCTGGTCAGCTTTGCTCTCCTGCTGCTGTTTGGACCCTGTCAGGAGCGTCGCTGGGGAACAGTCACCTTGTTGGTCCTCTCTGTCCTCACAGTGACCATACTGCCTTTATTTTACACTCTGGTCCTCTTCGTGGGTGGAGGTGATGCGAGTCGGATCTGTGGTTTCTCTGCTACCCAGCTGGCTCTGTTCACGGCGCAGTGTCGACAGACGACTCAACGAAGGCTGCTGAGGTGTTTGCCAGTATGGTTCCTCCCCTGGCTTCTTCTGCTGCTGGGCCTGCCGCTGCTGCCGGGGACACCTGCCCTGCTTCACTTCTGTGCAATATGCTTAGGACACAACTGTATCCTTTTCTGTTTTTCCAGTTTTGTGTTTCTCTGTGAGCTAAACATTGTTTTGTGGATAAGACCCTGGGCGCCCTGACTCTTTTGGCCCCTTGTCCTTCGCCCAATGGGCTAATCCACTAATCTTTCACCGAATTATATATGTGTGATTGGTTTCTTATGGTTCAAGCTTGAAGTGTCCTACAACAACAAGTCTATCGCATTTATTTCCATTTCCAAGTCTTTCTTTTGTATACTTAATATAACTTTCAGATCGTCAGCCTTTTATTGGGATGTTACAGGAACTGGAGGAGTCCTGTAACAGGGTTTTAGATTTCATTCCTGAGTGGATGTATGTTCCAACTTCAGCCAGGTTCAGATTGCCAACCCATGCGACGTCACAGAGGTGTTGTAACTTTCCTTCAAATTGAAATTTTCATTGAATGTTCATGGCCACTGTCGGCATGCATTGCTGTAGCAGATTTCATGATTTCTTTGTTTATTGTTACAGATCATTTCCCCAGTTGTTTCCTGTAGATCAGGCAACAACTTCCCAGATGAGGAATCCCACAGCTTTCAACCGCCCCCCATGGATGGACCCGTTGCCTGCTTGGATAATGGAGGAGTCTGCTGCACTGTCTGAGGCAGAGGCGCTGGAGGAGCAGATGCTAAGAGCAGGAATACTGGCCTCATTACAGGATGCTCCCGAGGAGGACCCTGATGCAAAAGTCCAAGTGCCCAAATCATCTGTTTCCTCTCTACGGTTAGTAGGGAATTTAAATATTTTATTATGGGTAAATATGTGCTTTGCTTAGTACTCTTCATATTACTCAAATGCAATTTGTGTATTCAAGCAATCATTCAAAGGTTATTGCTGATGTTTCCCCTCAGACTTCAACAGCTGGAAAAGATGGGCTTCCCCACAGAGAAGGCCGTAGTGGCATTAGCAGCATCAAAGCAGCTAGATGGCGCCATCTCCCTTCTTATTGAGGATGGCGTCGGGGAGCAAGCTGTGGTGGTATCGAAGGGAAAGAGCCCCCCGGCACCACGAAGTACCTAAATGGTCTCATACTCCTGCACCGAGTCTGTTACAGTGTTTGTACTAGTGCAGTAAACGGGACACACATTATGCTTGGGTTTTGCTGAGCTTCAGTATTTTCCCTGTGGGTTACATGCAGAAACTGCTTTTAATGATGAAAGGTATTCTGGAAAAGAGGTGTATGACACACTGGGCTGCTTTCTATCAAAGTACACATGCAAACTATTTGAGACAGATTCTGACATCAGAGGGAACAGATGGGATTAATTTATGTTAGAAAAGTTTTTAATGAATACTTCTGTACCACAGATGAAAACAGGTGACGATGTTAAAATAAAAAATAAAAATAAAAAAAACAATCAACCTTATTTTATTACACTGAACAGGATTATCTTAACACAATAACACATTTGCAAGGAAAAAAGTTCAAAATGTGAAATGGTTACACAACAGCGTACATCATAAACTACAAATGATCATTTAAATAGTTTCACAATTACTTCGATATAAGATGAAAAAAAAAAGTATTTTCATCAGAGCAGTTTTACAACACAACAGTGGTAAAAACAGGTTCAAGTTCCATTAACAGTTTCCTCTGTGTGTGTGTGTGTGTGTTTAAAATGTTGAGATGGTAAGCAGAGTTTGCAAAGAGCCGTTTCCATATCGCAGCATCAGGAAATGTAACTGTTTGTGCACGTTTCGCACGGACTAAAAAATGCTCACCAGTTCGTACATTAAAGCTGCAGTCGGCAGGTTTTCAAAATTGCGAGTCTAAAGTCGGAAAATTCGAACTGATACAACTTTCAGGTCCCTCCCCCAACCTCTACCAAGCTCCGAATCCCCCCCAAACCCCTCCCCCTCTGTGGACGAGGTTGTGCACGTGAGTTCACACCAGTGTGAGCGCACACAAGCTGGGGCAGACTCACGCTCAGCAGCGTGTGCACAAGCTGTGATTGACAGGTAGGATTCCTCCACCCTAACTTGATTGGTTAAAAACAGCTGGGAGCGTTCGGTTTTTGCAAGCATGATTACAGGCTTCAGAGGGAGCTACAGATTTCGTTATTTTTCCTAAACAGTCTATTTAATATTCTACTTCCAGAATCCCATGACAGTTCAAGCTAATATGACTAAAAAAAAGTTGCCGACCGCAGCTTTAAGGGGGAAAAAGACGCACACCGGAAAACTACAAATCACTGTTGGCAACACGAAGCTCACGTAGAGCAGAGATGACTTCATCTTTTTAGTGCACTACATAACACTGTGTTAAACAATACGATAGAAGTATAACAAAATGAATACTAGAGGAGGTTTGTCTGCAATTAATCGTGTCTACCAAACTGTACATGCTCAATATACTTAAATAATGGAACCCTTTTTAATTTTTTTCCCATCATATTGCAGTTATATGTGAAAGAAATACAACTCTAATCCAGTCTTCTCACATCTGATTTATCCTTCACTTGATTTCTCTAAATGACCCTTTTTTGTCCCCAAGACAATTAGAGGAGCACCATAGAGGATTCAGATTTTCCTTTTTTCAAACATGACTATTGTTCATTTGTCTTTAGTTCTGTAGCTGAAGACACAAATATCAACAAGCAGCTGTTTGGAGCATTTTAAGGGTTATGGCGATGGGTGGGGGGGGGGGGTCAAAGTAGCTGTCAGGTTGCCAATGAAGCAGGGCAACGTGGAGTATCAGTGGAGTTTCCCTGAGGTGTCCCCCATCCTAAATCTGATAAAAGAGCCCAGATACGGCCTGAATCTGTTGAGTGCCGATGAGACCTATAGGAGGGGAAGTCAACCCAGCCTGTGATCCTCAGGGTGAGCGGGGGCGCTACTTCCCTCGAGCCTTGGTGTTGGAGGACAGAGGAGAAGCAAGTCGATGTGGAAGTACACCTGCTCGCTTATCTCTGTAGAAACTAGGGGAGCTCGTGCCAAACGGTCCATCCCCAGACCCTAGATCAGGCTCTGTTGAAGAAAGACAGCAGTTGGAACGGGGCCTCCGTGTCCATCAGTATGTGCAGACATGTGCACTGTGCAGTCCAGATGCATGTCTACACTTAACATGCAGGCACCATCAATGGTTTCTTTTTTCGATTGTGATGTTGTATTCAAATTATTTATTAACTACACTGCTGTCGAGGAGGTACATCTGATAACATGGACATGCAAAAGTGATGTTTTTCTTGTCAATAATAATCGATATCTTTTGTGATATTCTGTATCAGCTACATTCTTTTTCTTTTTGGTAGCAGACAAATCTCTGTGATGGAGGAATCCCAAATATCAGAGTGATAGAGGGGGGTTATTCATCAAGTTAGAGCCTCTTTTACAGAGGTGGTCAGATTTGCAATTTTAGCCTTAATTCTTGGAGGAAATTCTTTAGTCTTCCTGCAAACTTTTGGGTGGTATTTTGTCATTTTATGCAAATCTGTGGCTTTTAAAGAGGATCATAGATCAAGTGATTGAATAAAAAAACTCCATAACACCATTAAAACCAAAATCTATTAGATATAGCAAGGGAGCTTTTTATTGTGTTATCCTTCAACAAGAATTTTATTTCCACATCAACTCACAGAAGTAGCTCATTAGCCCCACACATTTAAAAAAGAATTTCATAAATTTATTTGATAGAGATCAAAATGAATTATGCCTCGTTTGACATTTTCAGTCAGAAGCCACAGGCCAGTTTCTGTGGCCTTAAAACTGCACAGATATCCACACAAGTTATTTATAAAGCAAGACAACCGTTTCACTAAATTGATGTTCGGACTTTTTGAGCAGTGAAGTTTTTTTTTTTTTTTTTAGTTTGTTTTGACTTGTTACTTGTTATCATTTGCACGTATCTGCCAAAAAATACGAATGAAATGTAAAAACCTGACGAGAATCTTACAGACCAAGCTGCTACGATGGGCGAAGTATTCATAATAAATCTGAATCCCTCATATTCTCTCTCTAATACTTCAGAATTTCTATCATGTAAGTAATTGTCCACCAAAGAAAAAGGAAACAACAAAAATTTAAGATTGAAAGTTAAAAAAAATGAAATCAACTCGGATGAACTGATGTGGAAATTCCTTGCTGTTTTCTTAAAGTTTAATAATCTCAAAACACTGAAAAATGTCCACCACAGTTCCCATGCACCAACATTGCCCCTCATTTATTTATTTTTTTGTTGCTCCAACCAACAGTCAAAAACTCACTAATGTTCAACTTTAAGAATAAAAAGCAGGAGGTCAGAACGTTTGAGAACATTGTCTTACTAAATACTATTCATTTTCTGTCATATAACTAATCATTGCTACTGGCTATACTTACAGGCTTTGATTGAATTATGCCTCAGTAGAACATTAAAGACCAGCGTTGAGAAAAGTATAAGTAATCACTCAATGTTCAAATGTTACTCTGTCCTAAACGGTGCTTAGAAGTACCCCTTAAAATCAATAGGTACACACAAAAAAAGCAGATATTAAAAAGATATAAAGAAACTAAGAGTATCAAAGCATCCAGGACTCTCATCTGTCATAGCAGGTTGGTTGACAAAAACATTTGATTTTAATATCTGTGCTGACATCAAAAGATTCTCCAAAGCAAAACAGTTCATGCAAAACATACATTTCTAAAAGGAAAAATGTCAGTGACTCGATAAGACTTTTGATAGTTCAGTAACAACTGGTTATTATGGTGCTTGTAACGCTTGATCGAACCCTTCCTAGATATGAATGACATAAGTGAGGGCCGGCAGGACTGTGGGTGTCTCAGCGTTACCTGGCCAGATGATAGCCTCCAGCAGTGTCACCCTGCGAGCCAGAAGCTCAAGGTCTGCCTGCAAGTCGTGGAACATCTGCAAGCTAATGTCCTATCAGAGAGTAGTGACAGGGGGACTGTGTGAGGGTGTGGAAGCATCAGCCCGAGTCCTGGGGCTGCTCGCGACTGTTCCCACCCCCTGTCTCGGCAGTGAGGTACTGTGGCAGTATGAGCCCCCCTCAGCTGTGACCCCCGCCTAAAGCTGACCCTTCCTCAGGCCTCCTACTCACCATGAATACCGATCATAGTCTCAAGGATTAAAACCCTCTCGGCTAAGATCTTCAGCGCCTCTCTGATCTGATGTATTCCGTCCCCCTGTGAAGATAGATACAGCCGTCAAGGTAAAGAGCACAAGCTGAAGGACTGCTCGCCAAGATGCAAGTCATTTTGTCTCAATACAGTTCAGCAGTTAGAAGGTTAAAACAGTCCACATATCTGCCCAGCACAATTTCCATTCCCCGTATTTCTCTGCATCTCCCTCATTCTCTGAACATGCTGCTTATATGATGTCATTCTCTGCCATGCCGGGCTGGGCAACATCAACATGCACACTACAGACCAGCGTCAAACTGGCAGCATAACACAGTTGGATCACACTCTCCCAGTATACAGACATCATCATGCCATCTGGATTCTCTATGTAGCAAGGCGAGTATTTTCAGCTCCACAGTGTTCATTCTTAGCGCTGCGGACACAAAAGTTACCAATCTGACAGTGAAGCCAGCATGGACTGGCATCTAATCTGTCTTTTGTTAAAGGACAAGGTAGCGTCCTCATGAGACGTACCAAAGCAAACAAGAAGAAGTGGAACAAGAGACATAAAGCAGAGAGACACAGCTGGAAGGATGGTGATCTTGGAAAAAAGGCATGCGGAGAGGCATGAAGGAAACCTTGGACGGCCAGGTGAGTGATTATTTCTGAGAAATGTGCTGATGAATAAAGCAAACCAAGGACATGCTTCGTGTTTGAAAAAAGAAGGCAAAGTAACTATAGCAGCGTGGCTCGATGGAAGGAAAAAAAATAATAAAAAAAGGTTTATGCAGTGTGGTGCTTGTCATGCAAGGCTGCATCGTGGCAGAAAGGAGGATAGCTGTATCCACTCCACTCACATCAGAGCACAACAACTCTAAACCCAACAGGACCCACCACTGACACATAATGGAGTGATTTGGCATATACATCCCACATGTTTTCTTTGTGGTTGGTTGAAACATTTCAGAGTTTGGAAAATCAGACAAATTGATCAGAGGTCAAATTAAGAATTTGCATCAGTCGGACCTGTTCTTTTTTTTGTTACATTACATGTATATGCCAAAAGTCAGATGCTGAAAAGGTGACCGTGAAGGGTAGCCATGGAGACAGTAGCTTGCAGAGGGAGTCAGACAGCTTTAGGGTCAAGAGGACAGTGTCGTAACAGGGGACAGCAGTCCGGAGCACACCCCGAGGACCAACACAAAAACACACCGGCACACAAAATTAGACAGATTAAACACTAATCGTACATACTCGAACATACACAGCAACAAATAAAACCCGACATCATATGGTTTGTCGACAGGTACGAAGGTGTGGGCTTGAGAGAAAAAAGAGGTGCAGCTGGACACAAGAGTCGGTGGCCAATTGCAGCCACACACACACACAATGATTGTAAGAAGATCATAACCATAACCTTAAATGTTGGTCATGGTCACACGGAATTTAGAACGGATTCATTGCAATTTAAAGATGTGATGACTGAAATGAAAATATCTTACATTTAGATTGATCTTGTAAAATGAGAAGGAGGTAAAAGAAAATCAAGAGTTAGACACAGGAAACATTCATTGCTCAATAAAGGAGTCTCTAAAATCTTTGGTCTAAAGGGAGGGTCTCCCTGCGCAGGCTATGCCTCACCATGTCAACTACTGTACCAACAACTACTCTCTTACCGGCAAGCCCTTCTCTCCTGGCTCTCCTTTGGGACCTGGTGCTCCCTGCAAAGAGACATTGATAAGTGTGGCATGTTATGGCGTTAATAACATGTTAACATAGCTGTTAAACTGCTTTGCAGCAGTTTACAGCCAAAGCAGGGGCTTCCTCTCTCAGCGATTGTGTTGTCGCTGGTCAGTGTGCTTTGTGGTGCTGCTGGTGAGCATGGTTTACAGTAACATAACCAGATATGACATATGTTGATGTTTATGTAGAGGTGGCTTACCGGATCCCCTCTGAAGCCCCTCTCTCCTGAGTAACCTAAAGGACCCTGAAAAACCAAAGGCGCGTGTCAGAGAGTTGTTACATGAAGAAAACTTACTTAAACTTAACACACCAGAAGGCACTGAAGCAGCTGACTTATTCATTGATGCAGTAGTTCTCTCAGTCTCATGAAGAGTGACCGGTTTTATGGAAAGTACTTGAAAGCCTGATCAACTGGAGCAGATTGTTTTTGGTTCATAAGGCAATAAACAAGATGACTCCTTCTCTCAGCTCTTTTTCTTCTGGAAAAATACAAAATAATACAAAATCATCAGCTGTCTTTTCCCTCAGTTAAAGGCCTGACGCGTCAGTAGGATGTGATCCACGTCAGGATATGGTCATGTGTTTCTGTATATCATTTTCCAATTCTACTGAATGGAAATACGGACAAGTTATTCCAATGAAAGTTATGCCAGTCATACTGTTCTGTGCTGTATGATATGATAGCCCTGTTTCTTACTTCTTAAATTCTATGGGTTTTTCTTTGAATGGCGCTCCAACTCGCATTGAATTTGTCCGGGTGTTTTTTTTGTTTTGTTTTGTTTTTTTTTTAATCTTGTAGCGAGACATACAGCTACCTCTGGTAAGGTTCTCGCCTTGACAGAGTGATGAACGAAGGCAATCTAAACTGGGTGTACTCACTCTCTCCCCACGTTCTCCCTTTGGCCCCACAGGGCCCAGTGCTCCAGGAGCTCCAGGCTTCCCCTGCGAAGGGTCAGAAAGGAAATTCAAAATGACAAAGATGCATTCTTGCAGCAACAAATCTGACAGCGCTGACTTCAGTGAGTGAGTGCAGTGCGCCGCAATGTTGTGAGCACACTCACATTCTGTCCTTGGGGGCCAGGAGGCCCTACGGGGCCTCTGAGACCTGAAGGGCCTGTGTGGTAGATGGAGAGTCATTAGTTCTGCCTTGTGAAGAGCCCCGAGCTCCACCTGACATATGACAGTGCCTGCACGTATTTGTGTCTTTAACAGCATTGGGTCTAAAGTCCCTTTAAAAGTAATTTCAGGGATGTTTGTGTTTGGTCACCTTTGTGTACATGGAAGCAGAAAAAAAAGAAGAACATACAACCGTTTGGCAGAAGAAAAACAGTGACTAGGATGAGAGAACAAGCTAAGACTGACTGAGAAAGTTGAATAAAATGCATATAATTTGTAAGAGCTTTGTATGTAAAAGCATTTTCAATATTAGAATGTTTGAGCGTGTGGACAGATGTTTCCCAGCCACAACATAAACATCCTGCAAACAGTAAACACTCACCAATAGGCCCGGGAGGACCCTGAGGTCCTGGAACGGGCAGACCTCTTGAGTCATGGAAAGTGTTGGAGAAGAAGGGGTCTTTTCCACGATCTGGAGTTGAAACAAAATGTGTGTTTAACTGGATACAAAAATCCCTCTCCTGGCTAAAGTGGAAAAAGTAAGCTTAGTCTGGGATGATAATTATCAGCCAAACCTTCATACGGCATGGTTTGAACTTCTGTAAAAAGTGTCTGTTCTTAGGTTATGTATATTCAATTTTATAAGCAGTCTGGTTGATTTTTAGTTTAGAGATTTAAACTTTCTTTTATTTACATGTTTCAAAGTAAATCCAAATCAAACTGCCATGACGTGAAGGCTTTATGTGACTCACTTTGTAGTAACTGACCTGTACTGCAGGTGTGCAGTAGTGCATGCATGTCAAATGGTGTTTTGGTGACATTCATAGGATTAAGTCCAACGTTTCCATTTAAATGTGCCAAGTTTGATGAAAAAGCTATAATATGTGCAAAATATAACACGACTTTCAGTGTGCAGCGTTTGGTTAGTTTTTTAGGATAAATAAGTATACCTGATACACTCCAGTAAGGAGCTACAAAGCAGAATTTCCATGTTCGACTTTCACTTAGCAAGACCACTAGAGGGCAGTATTTCCCAACAAACAGTCACATTTCTTTTATCGACTTCGGCAGACTAAACTAGACTAAAATGCAATCCAAAGCATCAGTAGATTCAAGTTGAACACTCCAGTTAATATTATGTAATATCATGTTTTAAAAACTTTTTATATGTTCTGTGAAATGCTAACTGGACTCAGAAACAACTACGTGCGTCCAAAAAGCAAGGACAGGAGGAAGAGGGTGGTGAATGCCTGTGTGCTACAGGAAGTGTGTGGCTGTTGGGTCATTTTATCCTGACAGGAAACACAGATATGATCACAGCATGAGACATTAGAGATACAACGTGGAGGAGGAAGATGAGGAGGACGTCTGACAATTCTAAACATCCTCCAGCTGGTAGATCATTGCACACCACTGACAGATCAGGACCCGAGGTGACATCCAAGTCAGGGTGGCTTTCTGTGACTCTGTCTCTGGACAAGCATTTACTTTCTACACAGAAAACAAAGGGATCTGTGTCTTAATACCAACAAACACTAAAATATTGTCACACGGTTGCCATCGTTAATCTTTAATGTTCTCGGCTGCTGGTTCAGGCACCTTCTCCTGTCCTGTGGATGGGAATTCCAACATCCCGATGCACATGTAGAAGCCAAATAAGCCAGTGTTTTCCAAAGGAAGCGCAGTACAGAAACCCCCCACCCACTCACCGCTTATATTCCCCACTGTTACTTTGATGTGAAAGAAATGGCCCACACTCTTGGAAATCATCATGCCAACCCCAGCGTCCTCGCAGCTCTCTCCACACGGGAACCCGGGGCTTACAAATCTGCGTGCTGCATACTTTGTTTTACCACTGAATTCATGTATAAAACCCGCCCATGTGTTGACCTTGAAAGAGTTGGTGAAGGCCCCCATCTGTCTCTCACAGCCCCCCTCACTCAGCTGTCTGAGCAGCCTACATCTGGAAGTTGTTGAGTGACATCAGTGGTGGACAGGTTCTCATCCCAGCATGTGAAGTCTGTGTCAATCTCACTGTCTCTGCATCCATTTAACACCCCTTGACTCTGCTCTCTTTTGCCCGAGAGAGAATAACTAGCACGGAGCAATTAAAACATTCACGCCATCTTGTTTCATACTCTTTTTGTGTCCTCTGTAAAAAAAATTGAAGTGTCAAGCTTGAAGACTGCAAAAGTTGCGTCGCCACGCCAAAGAAAGCTGTGCACAAGCAAAGCTGATTTTGTTTGGACATGGGGTCAAATTGTCTGGACTGGCTCACAGAAAGACCACTTTCAAATGAGGAGGAGGTGGTGAAGTGGCAGCCCGACACGGATGCACTCACTCTTGGGATTTTTTTGACTCCAAGGAGAGTTTAATGAAAATAAGCTGGGAGAGTTTCTTAGCAGCACCTTGGCAGTTATCTAATTTCTAAAAACCCACCAACGGAAAGAAATCCCATTTCAGTGAAACCAGTATCACACATTTCTCCTGCAACTTTTAACATAAATAGAGTGCAGGAGAACCTTCACAGCTCACACAAGTCATCTTGCTTGATGACTATTTGCCTGCTAAAGACCAGGAATGAGTATATTAGAGGCTAAAGACTGGTGAGAGAGACTGGGGTCCTTGGTGAAATTATGCACTGAAATGGAGAAGTCTTAAGCCCCAGGAAGTGACAGCATATTAATTCCAGATAAAAAGAAATGTTTATATTAATCATTTACATGGTTGTAGTCTTGTGGCTCGCTTACATGTTACGCCACACCTCAAAAACTTGATCAAAACTTGAGGAAATCATCGGCACATTCTTTTTAATACTCCAAGGCTTTGATTAAAGTGGTCGGATGAGTGGGCTTTCATTCTGATTATGAGTGGATTATTAGGGTCAATGTAAACACAGCTAATGAAAAAAAAACACATACTGGGGGGTGTTGGGTAAGAAAAAGGCGAGCTAACCACATCTGTAGCCGTCCCTCACAGTATGTTTTGTTAACTCAAAAATCAGATGTTGGAGCTGAGAATGGTGTCACTCTCATGGTGATCATGTTCAATCAGCGGGGATTGTTCACTCACAAATTAGCAGCTGTTAGTTAGATGAGTTCATACCAATGTATGATATTTTGCTTATACAAACACTGGAGCAAAATATTCAGATAGAGATCTTGGAAGAAGAGCTAAAACATATTTGATTTGACCACCTTTATGCACTGGTCAACCATATTCCTCGGTCATATTCCTCTGACTTACTGAGTCAGACGTCTGACTTGTGGGGCATTTCAACTGGATTTTTTACACTGAGAACTTTAAAATGGTGAATTCCCAGTTGAAACGGAACAAATGCTTCATGTTGTTTGAAACCAGCAGCTCAAAGCGTTAATAGAAGTGATTGGTATGACACACAAACAGCTCGGTTTTGGTGGTGAGCTCCTCTAAAAACTACATCTCACCAGGAGTTTTGTTTGCAGAGGTCAAAATCAAAATGTACTTTCAAGGTTGCATGCAGGCTCCAAGGAAATTCAGAGTTGTTCCATTACTCTAGGTTTTGGTTCATCTTTTAAGATCAATATTAACAGCTGTCGTTTACACAGCTCAACTTTATGTTGCGTACACAGAGACTTTGTAATGGTGAATGCTGCGGCTGCAGTCATGTGTTCAACCAAGAAATCTACACTTAGACCATCTGGACCAATCACCGTATGGATAAGACCAGATATAATTCGCCTTGTGCTGTAAGAGTACCTATCAAACAAAAAACTGTAGTCTTTCTCAGGTCCAGCATTGCAAATATAAAAGAAAGAAGGGATACTTGCTTCAACAGTTACAGGAACTACCTAAGACTCTGTGGCAGAGGAACTGTACCATCAGTGGACATACATGTTTCCTTTGGCTGGTGGTGGTGATTCTTATTTTCATTTATGTGCGATTTCGAGGTTCAGTCAAACCATTCTTTGTAGTATCTGTGTCATGGAGATTATAAAAAACAGTATTTGTTGTTCTGGGTCTTACTTTCTGGGATGTGGGAAATGGCTGGCGATGGGGGGCCCGGAGGCCCTGGTGGTCCCGGTAGACCTCTCTCTCCCAGGAGTCCTGGTGGACCACGGGGGCCTGAGAGGAAGGGACAAAGATGACAAATCACCGTGGTGACAGACATGGTGTGCGTCACGGCAGAATTTGATCTTAAACTTTCTTGCAGGGAGGCACAGCACATGGCCGACCGATGAATGACTGAGGGTGATAATCTGGGACAAAGACCAGACAAGGAAAAGATTAGATAAAGTGTTAATACAGCAGGATAGTGTCTGCTTGAGCTGAGCGTGTGCACCTTTATACTGTTTCTGTGCATGCAAACATGTAGAAAAAAAAAATCAGGGACTGAACTGGGGCGGGTGTGTGTGTGTGAACTAAATGACTTTCTTACTCTGTAATTAATAGAAGGAGGATCATTAAAGGTCCAGTGCTGGAAACTTGCTCAGTGACATAAAGAAACTCAAATAAACAGAGTTAAACTCTGCAAAGTGTTACTGGTGCAAGGTTCATAGTTAATTAAACAGTCTGCATGCATGCCACCAGTTATTAATACACGTGTATGTAAAAATAACAGCCTGTAACACCTCCATATGGGTCGCTCCTTGAAAGTGTTCCTCCACCTCCTTCAGCCATTAATTTCAAGATGGAAAAAGCATCACGACAACATCTGACCTCATTGAAGTAATACTGCTCGCTGAACACCACCTCTCGCCCTCTGTCAAACGGACCCTCACCACCTTTCCGTTTATGCACTGATGCAACTGACAATGGCAGTTCACTAATTACTGCACGGCAATATGATGTTATTACAGCTTAGATTTGACACCTAGTGGCCTGTTTTCAATAAGCATTGGTGAAGAGTTTCAGTTGCTTTTATGGAGCTTGTGAACTATCATCCGCTGCACAGTGGTTCATCTTATCAGTCCAAGTGGCTCTTCAGAGTTTACACAACCTATTAGAGAAAACAGTTTTTTTGTATGCATGATAATGGTTCCCTGGAGCCGGTGGGGGATGCTGTGACAAAAATCTGAGTGTATATTTGCAATTCAAAGTTCCCTTTTCCCCCATATTTGAGTAAATTTTGCATGTCACTGAACACATTCCAATCCTGTGTTTATCTTTCTCTTTATGTTGAAAAAAAAAAATCGCCACAATAGGAAAAACACTGCTCTGCCTTTGGATACTTATGAAGTAATGGAGATAGAAAAAACAATAACACCGCAGGCATATGGAAATCATAAGGACCTGGGATTTGTATACGTATAGCTCATGCTTCTTTCAGATTGAAGTCACATGGCGCTTTTCACAAAGTGGGTTTGTAGTTCAGGTTTCGCTCTAAATCTCGTCTTTACTCTGCAGCAGGCAGGGTTTATATGTTAGGCTGAAAGGAGAGGCACTCCCTTCGTGATCCAGAGCAGAAGAATAACAGCATATAGCGAGAGCAGATGTTGTGACACATTCGTACCAGCATTTACTTTATTTATGATTCACGTTGTAGCTGTTGGTGGATTTACTTTGTTCAAACGGATCATTTATTATTTCTACATAACAAATGAGCTCTGAGTGCAGTGAGGAGATTTATGATTTGGTTTCTGTTCTGGCTGATGATCATAAAAAGCAGGACACGTTGTGGAGTTTCCATAAATATTCATACATAAAGACTACAAAAATAACAAAAGGATCCGATGCCCACAAAACAGTACTTTTAGAAACTGGTGATTTAAAATGCAAACCAACAAAATGCCCAAATTCCAGTGAATAACCAGCAGACCTCAAAGGCCGCTGGAATGCACCAGCGAGCTGACCCAGAGGTTTCAGTGAAAGATAAACACTCTGGAGCCGAACATCCCAAGTCAGATGTCTCTGATTTCTCCGTTGTTGTGTCCACAGCTCTTTGATCAACAGTATACGTTTCAAACGTCTTTTTCTATTGACAACTATCAACGTAAGTGGTCAGACAAGTCAGCAAACGCCCTGCAGTGCCCTTTACATGCTTATTGACAAACTTTATCAACATTTTTGAAGGGACAAGGTTCATGTGATTATCTAATCTCACAGCTGCCTGCAAACAACAGACAGAGGATGTCTTTATCTTAGGTCCACTATTACCTGATGGTCCTGGGGATCCCTTTGATCCAGGAGCTCCGGATGGACCCCTTGCCCCTGCCTCGCCCTGAGGCCCGCTGGGACCTGGCAGTCCTCGAGACCCTGGCTTACCTAGGAGTAAGAAACAGTCCCGAGTAATCATGAAACCCCGACTGCTTTATATCTTAAATGGCTTGACATCATCTGAAAGGCAACAATTACAACTTACCATCTCTGCCAGGAAGCCCATCTCCCCCCTTCTCACCCTGAGGACCTGAAATCAAAACAGAGAGATGCTTTAATTGTAAAGTTTATTATATCTGTGAAAAAAAATCTGAACTCAAACCACCTGGAGAGGAGGTTGAGTAAGATCTGTTCTGTGATGAGTTGCATCTCTGTCCAAGTAAGAGAGGAAAAAGTGCTGTTATTATTGTCTTCACGTTTGGTTCTATTTCATTACACTTCCATAATCATAAACATTTGTGTCAGCTGAAGAAAAGCAACACCTTCTTTGACTTCCACGGGAGCCACGCCTTGTGCCAAAGACTTTCTGAAAACACAAGACTGGTTGAATGATATACTGTAAAATCTGAAGAATATCCTCACATTATGTAAATTAAAGCAGCATCAGTTCATGACTTAGGAGACCAAAGACCCACTTGTAGCCCACATTAGAACATGCAATATTACTCTCAATGTCTTTTTATGCAGAAAAGAAAGTAAAAAAAAAAAAAAAACACGACAAATGTGATTTTTTACTTTGCTTCATCTTTTTTGCAGAGATTCACTTTATTGTGAGAGTGCCATTAAGGAAGGTCCTTAAAGTACCTAAAGACAAAGTTTATCTGCTCGATGAAATGACAATGTCTCTTATCTACGAATGGAAGTGGCAAAGAACTTTTTCTACCTTCAGCATGTCCTCCATACTCAGGCATACAGTCATGGTAAAGAGAAAGAACACCTCCTTTTACTCCTAAAGTTTAATGTATCAGGACATACAGCTCTTATTATAATTAGTTGGCTCACCAGATAGGCCACAAACATCCTCTAATTAGATAAGTACAACTTCAGATGGACAGTAATATCTTAAATATTATATTGTCATTATTAATTGAACAAAATGCAGAAGCAGTGTGTGCAAAACTGAACACGCTTTACTGCTTCCTTATGAATCAAGAGGGTAAGTAGCAAGATGCTGCTGGTCAGATGCGCTTGACTGATTGAGCAACAGCAGGTTGTTGCTGCCCATCAATCTGGGAAGGGTTATAAGGCCACTTCCAAACAATTTGGAGTCCGTCATCCTACAGCGAGAAATTATTCACAAGTGGAAAGTACAGTTGCCAATCCTCACAGTACAATAAGAAAAAAAGACTGAACAAGTATGACTTGTTTAGAGGGGTTGTCAGGTAAAAAGAAAAAAAGAAAAAAAGAAAAAAGAGAGAAGAACATGGCAGCATAACTTCGTTTGCAAAGTTGCTTCTGAACCAACCAAAAGATTTCTGGAACGATGTTCTTTGAACAGACGAGACCAACGTGGAGACGTTTGGTCATAATGGGACAATGATCTCAAGCACAGCAAACAGATCGACTGAGAAACAAAAAAACATTAAGGTGTTGCAATGGCTTGGTCTAAAAGTCCACACCTCAATCTGATGGAAAATGATTGGTTTGAACCTCAAGAGGCTGTGGAAACAAACACCTGCAAACCTCCATTAGTTTTTCCCACAGTTTGTCTGTGTTTCGACTCAGTTTTTGTTAAATGAATAATGACACAGTCTAACATTGTTTTTCATCTGAGGTTGAGTTGAACTGATTTTAAGACCTGGTAAGAACCACATGACTTCTTATTTATGTGCTAATACATAAAATGTTTAAAAAAAAACCTTCCCCCCACATTCCACAGTGATGTGTTTGCAGTGGAGAATGATCTGGCATGGGGACAAAAAAAAAAAAAGTTGACGTTTTCTGCTTCCCAAACATAAAACAATAAAAATAATTGCTCCAAACAGGGAAAAATGTTCACGTCTCTGTTGCAAAAGGAGTAAAGAATCAGTGCATTTAGGGTGTGGCTTTGGATCCAGCAGCAGTTTCGCTGGCATTGCCTCATTTTATACTGATTAAAAGTTACACCATGACGTTATTTTGATTGACTCTTCAATCGCATAAAATTCCTTCAGATTGTGTTTATAATGGGGCTAAACACGTTTTGTATCAGGGTCAGTACACTGCCTGTTTTGATTTGAAGCCAGCGCTGGGCTCCCCTCCAGGAAAGGAGAGGGACTCGTGCTTCCGCACGGTCGCAGGGAGCTGAGAGTGAGCGGCGCAGACAACTAGTCTCTTGCTTTTTGTGAGAGGAAATGAATGTGTGTGCAGAGCAGGAAATAGGATATGAGCAGAGGTGAGCAGGTAGTGGGCAGGAAAAACTGCAAGAGGTTATTTTTAACTCGCTAATCAAATTCCAAAACCGTGGACTCCAATTATTGGAAATTCAATCATTTACCGTTTAAGCTTAATATGTATTAAGGTACTTTGGCGTGATATGGTTACCTGCAGGTCCCTGCTCACCAGGGGCTCCCTGAGCGGGCACAGACCCCATCAACGACGAGGCCTCGACAGCTGTTCCTCCTTTGCTCTGAAGGTGGCGATGGGATATGGTGGCCGGTGCTGTGAGCAACTGCACCTAATGCAGGAAAACGTGAAACAAGTGCAGGCAGGTATCACAACATATGTATTACTTAAGTAAGACGTGTTATTAATCTGAAGCCTTCACCTTCGTCTCCAGTGAGTTCAAGCGACCACTCAGAGCTGTAATTTGACTGCAGTTGAGACAATCTAGAAAACAGAGAACGGCTTTCTTCGGCATCATAAGACCTCTGGGATTTTGTTGTCAAGTTAAGGTGGTAACAAGTTCACAGTCACTTACTTGAGATCGACTCTCCTGTGCGTGCAGGTGGGCGCCGTAGTGTGGAGGGTTTCCTCACAGCCTCTTGAGCTACAAGCTGGTTCCCTGCATCTGTAACAAAAGATAAAGCAGGAAACCAAAAAAGTCAGTTATGTGGTTTGGATTTGATGTCGATGGGAATTCTTGCGCTCAAAAACATCCTCATTAGATCTGAACGTTTCTATTTTCCTCGTGAACTGTTAATAAAAGGTCGACATAGCCTCCTGTCCGAAATGTGAGGCTAAAAAAGATGGGCCCTGACCCTGTGGTCTATCGTAATGCCAGCAGGGGGCGACGCCAGCGGTCGCAAAATGAAGTCGCGTAGAAGTCTTTGGGGAAATGAGTTTGTGGTCTTAATTCCTTATTCTGATCTAATTCAATTGAGCACAATGTTCATTTTATTAAGTATGGTGTCATCCTGAATAAAATAGATGACAACAAAAGCTATTTTGAAAAATCTTCTTAGGGCAGGACAGCATTGATGAGCAGGCCATGATTTTCAGTCAAATCCACTGCTTGTTCGCAGTTTCCATTCTGACAAATACCGAGACAGTGACTGCCAAAATATTGAACTTAACGCTTTTAGTCAAATGTTTTACTATCCACTGTGTGGAATCACATCAGCAAAATTCACAATTTTTTAGAGTTTATGATTCCTGAACGCAAGACAGAAATCAAATAGTGGGACTCTCAGCTCCACTTTCCCAAGATGATCCTTGCAAACAATTTAATGTGATCCTCTGGATTGAATGATGATGACATTAGCGGTGAAAGGATTAGTTGATTAACCAGTTCTTTATTTCAGCAGACGGAGGATCGGCTGGTTTCAAGGAAAAGAGAGAAATGCTTCTTTCTGATTCTAAACTGATCCGATTTCTGATCAAACACTAAAAAGCTGCCAGTGCCCGAGCATCGTCACGTGTTTAATGAACCGTCATCCCTCCACTGATGTGAAGGTTAAAGACAGCGTTTGTTTCAAGATGTTTTTCTGCGTGCTGTTTCTATCGTCCAGGTAAGCCCCTCATTCAGAAGCAGAGAGAGCTGGCCAAATATCAGCTGTGTGCAAGGAAGAGTGAGGTGGAAATCAGCAGTGATGGGTGCAGCTTTTGTCTGTGTCACATTTCCAAGAGACAAACAGCATGCCTGCTGTTGCTTTGCCAAGTTGCTTTCCCTCTCTCTTGTTTTTTCATGGAGTTCAAATTTGCAAGGCTTTGGAGAGAGGCGTGTAAAGACAGACAATAGCTTTCTTGTGTGAAGAGAATGGGCAGTCTCAGCTTACGTTTAGTCTTTCCTTCATTTTATGAAGTGTGGGAGTGTGGGATGTTTTGAATGGGAAGACTTTTGTGGAAACTGCTGGACTGACTCTGTTGTCTGGCTCTGGTTGGCCCAGGTGCTCTCCGCACAAATAAAAGTGGGTTCAGCACCTCATTAGACACCAAGAAGCATGTCTTTCCCGTTCGTGGCCAGCAGCCGCGGCTGCATCAAGTGCTACACTACAAGAAGCCGTGAAATAGCACCTGCAGCGCAGAGCTGGGGCGGGAGAGCTCTGCTACTCTCCAACAGCTTAACTTCCTTTAAACATCGGATGTCATCATCACTACAGAACTAGAGAAGGAAAGTGGAGAGCTTAATGTCACATAGAAAAATAAACATTTCGGAACATAAGATACAAAAACATTGTAAGATGAGTGATTACCTCTAAGAGGGGAAGGAGAGAGGGCACAAGAGGGCTTTGAAAAAAAACACACATCATACATTTTAGGGTAAATTGAGACCGCTCCAATTATTTCCCCTTCCTCAACCTCTGCGCTCATGATTTCACTGTTTGGGGTTCTGGTTATTTCTCAGAGGATTACATGTGTAGATAGATTTAAACCATGTACAACCTGACTGAAATGTTATGGCATGAGCTCTGCAGGTCCTCTCTTACATGCTTCAAAAGCAATTTAAGCCTTGCACAGGGATGAGGAGAGCACACACTTCAGTCAGCTCTTCACTTGTCTGCACTGTACTTGAGTCTGCGGAGACAAAGAGAGGTGTGTACGCATGAACGTGTACGAGCATATGCCACAGACTTTTCCAGCAGCGCTTGCATCGTATAGATGGCTGCATTCAAATTACAAAGGGGGCTCTGCATAGGAAACCAAGCCCTTGCTCCTCCCAACAGCACCTCGTCTCCCTCTGAAGCAAAGAATATTCAAGATCCCCTCACCCACACTCGAGCTTTTGTATGAGGCATTAAGCCGGCTTTGGCTCAAGAACTGCTGCCTCCCACACACACCTCTCACACACTTTGCCTCTGTCTTGCAACAGCAGATCTAAAAACCCTCAAAGACGGCTCTTTTCTTCTGCGTCTCCGGTGACAGTATCGGTGAACTGCATGGACTGCGTTATGTGTGCATGCAGACAGAGGATGACTGGGATGATTAAAGTGTGATCCATCACTCTATCAGCCAATAATAACATCATCGCACTCTATTCATTGTTTGATCTCAGTGCGCTAATTGTCCCAGTGGGGTTGGGGGGAGGGCTAAAGAAGTAAGATAATGTGCCTGACCTATTCACCCCCATGTTGGACTGCGCTCTAATCAAGTGACTGAGTCAGAGCTCTTAGAGAGATACCCCTGTAGAGAGTTCAGCAGGCTGGAGGCTGTGCTGACATCAGTGCACACACTCACGTAGCTCAGTAATTTGTTTACTAACACCTCACAGAAAGACCTTTGCTCCTGCTGGTGCAACAACATTGGCAAAGCAATATATGGGTATAAGTCACCGCGAGAGAGTTATCGTTTTGCCCAAGGTCAACAACTCAATATGCACAACCCTGTGTCCAACCAATTTTAGTGTTAATTGTAAATGAAGACAGAATGTAGTGATGTAGAAATCCCTTAAAACCCAGGTTTAATTGAAGCTGGCACAGAGATCATCGCCTTCTTCTTTGTATCTACATTTGAACCAGTATCCCAAACAGCCCTGTTCCTTCATACTGGCTGTATGGAGGAATTTTGTGGCAGCAGGAGAAGGTCAGGACTGGACTCTGACGAGAAGCCTACTAAAAAAGGGTAATAAAAAAATAGAATGTTGATGGATATCCCTTTTAGATTCATTAGGTGATCAATATGAACCTCTAAAGACATCCAAAAGACATCAAAAAGAGTTGGATGCTACAGCCATTTTTTTTACATCAAAAGTGGTACAGTTTCAATTGATTTTTCAAACGTGGCTACACCTGCTAAAACAAGTTGATTACATCCTTTGCCACTGCCTGTGGCTATGTGTTTACCCTCGGTGCTCTGAGGGTATTCTACAGTTGTCTTGGACCACAGATTCTGATAATCAAGACTCTCTGAGAGTTTATTATTTTGTGGACAACTGTGTGGACAGACTAAGCTGCCAGCAGACAGATAGAATTGATCAATCCTATCTCTTTTTTGTCCGGGAGTTTTTCTTGCCTCGGCACGGGACATAATGGTTGCCAGTATGTTTCTTTAAAGAAAAAGCAAGCTGGGCCTGCTTTTGCAGCCCCACCGCATCCCCAGTGCAAATTAGTGCGTGCACTTGGGTGTTGTTGTCCCATAAATGCCAACTGGTAATGAAACAGATAAAAACCTGCGACTACTCCAGAGTCATTTGACAAAGACAGATGTTAGAGGGTGTAAGTGGGTTTTTTTTAAGCAGTGTTTGAAAAGGCTTTAGAAATTAGTCTGCCAGGCCACACATGTAGACAAGTAAGTCTCAGGTGAACACAAGTTTCCCTATAACTTTAAATAACAAAACGGTCAAAGGAGTTTGACACAAAATGAGAAGCTGCAGTGCAACAGAAGGACAGTGAACAATAACTGGCTGTGGTAACAGACTGCTTTGTAGGCCAACAGCAGAAACACACTTATGCCAAGCGTGAACAGGGCTAAAGAGAGAAGCACTTCATCTAAGCTGACCGCACTCGAATCAATGCAACATTTTTGGTTGTTATTTCAGTAAAGTTCCAATAACTTGCATTATATTCTGCTGCAGCAGCTTCGTTACAAAGCCGTCATCATCGGCCTGAAAACCCACTTGACACTCTGTGGGTATCACCGGAGTTGGAGCCAAACGCACAACAAAGGGGAATGCTGCTGCACGTCTACGATCTGAGAGGGCTGCCCACGTGCTCCTGTGCTGGCTATTATTTCTGCGTTAGTCGGAACCTGTGTGGACAATCAAGCAATAGGTCAGTAAATAGGTCAAGGTCATTTGTTTCATTGAAATCCTATGATAATAATCTTAAATTCAAGAGTCCAGTTGGTCCTTAAACTCAGGCGCCTCACTCAGCTGCACTGATCCTTGAAGCTCCTCATCCACCTACGCTTATTTGTTCTCTGCTTGTGCAGCATGACAGGCAGGCCTTAACGAGAGTTATGAATTCACGAGTGAAACCTTTGTCGTTCAGTTCCACAATCTGCAAATGACGGTGTCTGTGTACTTTTATTTTTCCAGAGTTGAGCTGTGTTGTCTCAAAGTTTGGACTTCTTCGGGCGATAACAGAACAGTCTGGCAGCAGCTGTGAACGCAAACATCAAAACGCACACACACACACACAAACTGAGCACAGCGAGCAGACACAGCAGAGTGCAAAGTCCTGATCCATCTCTGTCGGGTCAATTAGCTGAGCTCAGCGCTGCAGCATCATTAGTGACCAGCTGCTGACAGCCAGGCAGGGGATAGCGTTTGTCTCTGTCTTCACCGGATAGACTAAAGTCTGCTCCTGCTGCCTTCAGACAAACACACACACACATACAAAGCGAACACTGTACTGCTAGAAACGAGCCAAGCCGAGCAGGGTGCCTAATCAGAGCATATGTTTGCTGAGTGAGCAGTTTCTTTTGTCTATTTTTAAACCAAAAGAGACTAGTTCCCACATTTAGAGGAAAAAAAAAAGTTTCAGACAAATGATATTTATTGCAGGTGAAAATACAAAAATGGGGGGGAAAACAGGGTTGTTTACGTGTTGTGAGTTTAAACTATGCGGCAGCCACAAAATCCAAACTCCTCATCAAGCTGATAAGTAGAAGAGGAGCACAACATAAACTGTGTTCAGCCTGTGACAAAATTTTCATTCCCTAAGCGAAGAGCACGACTTCTGTCTCAAGATCATTTCTTAATGTTTTAAAATACTTTTCAAGGTTGCACACCAACATTAACCTGGCTAAACAGATCTGCTAATGTCCATGATGTCATAGATCCACAATCCTTTCTGGACACGAATGTCATTCCATGCCTTCTAAACTAAACCTTCACAATGAAATTTTGTGTGAAATTGTGAATTCACCTTTAGAAATAAAAGTGGAAAACTTCGATCAACTTCATGGAATTGCGTGTACTTATTTATTTTTGGGTTTTTCAAGTTTTGTGCCTTTGAAGCCCTCCCAAGCCCCAGTTCATTTCCCACCAGCCTGGGGTGAAATTCACACTAAACAACCACTGAAGGCGAAGAAAAACTTGCAGATGAAACAGCATCTGCTGAATGCTTCGTGGTAATCAAAATAGTAAAATTCAAACATAATCTTAATTCATTAATAATTCATATCTTCTCAAGACTTTTACTTTATTGCGACCAAGTTTTAGTTTCTGTTGAGTATTACTATTAATTCAGTTTCATCATATCTAAAAGTTATTTGAGTCTGCATAAAAATTCTCTTTGCCACAGATCTTCTAAAATATAGCTTTGAACCTAAAAAAAAAACATTTTTTGAGCTATTTTGACTGAACTTTTACATCTTTAATTTCTTGAAACTTTCTTTTAATCAAAAAAATATTATTATATAATGATATTTTGTACTTTCCACTGACTGTAAAATTTAATTCCCTGGTTTTATTCAATAGGTGCTGACCAAGGTTTTCTTACTTTGACTGTTTGACAAAAAAGCTCTCTACTTTCAAAAGGCAAGTATGTTCTCAGGTTTAATTGATGTTTGCACTCATGCACTCACATCTCAAACTAAAGCTGTATGTGGTGTAGACCTTAAGGATTTAATTAATGTTCTTCCCAGAAAATCTATGACATGAACTGAGATGGTGAGTCTCTGTCATCGTGTCGATTATTATACACAGTATCTTAACATTTAGGTGCATTATTTCAGTAGATGAGTGCCACATAAACCACTGTGCTTCAAAATGACTCTTTTGTGTATCAGTGACCCCCCAGATTTGAGGAATTTTAATTAGTCCTGTTGAAAAAGATGGATTAGGCATCTCATTCATGGCCTGCTGCACTAAGAGCAACACTTTTCATTGATGATTGGCTCAAAACAGTCTCAGCCGGTATTAAAATGCATTGATGCACCAACAGCTTTTGCCTCTTATACAGCTGGCAGGTCTCAATTTGGTCATCTGGCCCAGCTGCAAGCCTGCTTCTGAACCCCGGTGTTTACTGTGCTTTCCCAGGATATCAGTTTTCTTTTATTAGGTGATTGGCTTAAATGGAAGGACACACTTCATTATTTCCTTACCTTAAACTAGCACTGTGCCCGTACACCTCGAGCCCTGAGAGCAGAGCAACCTTCAGACCAGAGAAGTTAAACTGTAGTTACAGGTGAGGAGGAAGTGCTGCCTTGCTACATCAACTGGTCAGACATAATTGACCCCAGAGGAGAAGTCAACCTGAGCGAGTCTGAATCCTCATTTTCCGGCTGTTTGAGCTGAAAAACATAAAGTTAACTGAAGCAGCCAGTCTACATCTGCACTTTTTTTTTTTTATATATAAGTCTGGGTGAGGTGTTGCAAAGACCTGCTGCAAACAAAACCACACAGGAGCCTCCAGGACCCCGAGTTGAGAGTGTGCAGGGTCAGAGAGGCTCTCGCCTCGTGCGCACACACATCTCACCTCATCAGTCAGAACAGCGCAGGGCTGTACACACTCACTCCAACACCAGCCCCTTCCATCACTTCCTACCAAGGGTGAGAATAATTAACTACATCTAGTCTGGTTACTTCATTTGAGGGTTGACGTGTGCACCCTGTAGTTTCTGGAGGAGTTTCAAAGTCTGTTATCCAACCTTCAGTAAGCATGTACGAAAGATATAATGTATTTTATTGACTATGAATATTGTTAGCCACTTTTAATTTTACTGTTGGCTTTTTTCAGTAATATTTTAGGCTAACTAGCATACTTTTAAGATTCGCTGTAGCACGCTGACCTCTGCTTATATAACATACATGTAAATAAGTAACACCATTTCCACTTGAGAAGGCCACTGCTATTACAATGGGCCACCTGGAGCTGATGCTTGTTTTAACAGGTGACTGGAAGTTAACTTTGGAGGCACAGATAATTCTTCAATTGTCTAAAACATACAGAGGCCAGTTCACTTTGACTTTGCCGTGTAGTTTCACTAAAAGTCACGAGTTTAGGCAGTTCTCACATCAGTCTTTTCGGCTCTTTCAGCCCATCCAGATGTGCTCGCACACACACCCTCTAATCTTCCACAGGAAAGAGGAGGATGGTCTCCTGCCTTTCCTCCCACCTCTCTGTCCCACACAGAGCTGTCTTTACCTCACCTTCCCTCTCACTCACTCACTCTCCCTGCCTTTCTCACTCTCTCTGTTTTTCCAGCACATGTCTGTAGTGATGCTGATGTCAGTGACAGGCAGCTGAGTCCGATTGCACTTCCCCAGCAGGCAATGGTGTGTAATTACAGACCAGTGTTGGGCTGAATGATCTGACTGTTGGGGGGACCGGGGTCTGCTGACAGAGGTGTTTGTCTGGCCTAAAGATGAGAGCTCTAATTGGCCCTCTGGGGCAGGAGGGTGGTGACTCTGGGCACCAGCAGCTGTGAGGTAGACCCCTCTGCACAGGATGCGTCCCGACCATCCCTCCCCATTCTTTTGTCATGCTTCCCTTCTTATTGTGTTTTCCAGAAAGTTTCATCACACAAATGCTACAGCTCTCCGCCCCATGGACACTGAGACGAGACAGTCGAAAATACCTGCAAGGCACCTCTAGATACTAATTACAGGAAAATTGGTCTTTGTTTCAGAATCACTCTCCACCTTTAGCTCTAATTACTGAGCAGAGCAGACCTGCCACTGCTGTTTGTTAACTGCTCTTTTTGAGATGTAGGAGTGTGGTGACTTTTGTGTTTTTGTCGAATATTCTCTGTGACTGGTGCCTGTTTCTGTGTAGCACTGCCACGACAGATGGAGAGGTGCTTCGAGTTCAAGGAGAGCCACACAAAGGCGAAATCCAAAAGCATAAAACCCTTAAAAATGTGAACGTATTAAAAATGATTAACTCCAATGTTATGCTGTCCATGTATCATCATTAAAAAAAAAAAAAGAAAAAAAAATCAGCTGCACATGGCAAACTGGAGACAATGCACTGTGCCATGAAAGGAAATGCCATGCTGTGGTTTGTGCAAAGTGGCTAAAATTAGTGGTGGGTAGTGTGAAACTGTAGCCCACTGAATTGAGATACGGGACAGGCTGCACAGCAAATCCACCATCAGTCTTAGAACACTGACTCCACTAGAAAGCAGCAGATGTCCGAAGAAAGCACGGCGATCCCGGTCACACCCTTCTTTTTTCATTAAAAGAGAAACTCGACAGAACCCAGCTCCTCCTTGTTGACCTGATTTGTAAACTCTGCCTCAGTGACATTCCCCCTTTTCAGCATACTCATCTGGCATCGTTACCCACTGATGCACAACTCACTCTATCTCTGTCCTCTCTGTGGTCACCGGGGAAACAAGTGAAAACAGGACAGAATAGCAGCAGACTGCCTGCACGAAACCACACACACTGCTGCCGCAGTTTTAGTGTGGCAGGGAGGGGACCGTCTTGTCTGTGACCTCCTCCTATAAAACAGTCACAACACACAGCGGTAATTAAAGCGCGCTCGGCTCAGCCAACACATCGCCACAAGAGGCCAACAAACAAAAGCTCTGAAAACACCCGGGACCAGAATTAGACCTCAACACACACACGCATGCACGTTGTATGTCTATCTTTGTCAGGACAGCCATTTACATAACACATTCCCTGGTCCCCTTCACCCAACTTTAACCACCCCCACAATGTGTCTAACCTCAGCCCTCACCATAACCTGAACCTAATTCTAACCCTAACCCTCACACAGCCCTTTGAAGGGGTGTGAAAAAGGGAGGATGGGCACTTTGATGGAAGAAAAAGTAGTCCTTGCAACGTTAGTTGGACATGTATACAAGTAAATGCTATATCATATTAAGTTAGAGCTATGGCCGCTGACCACACAAGCTTAAACACCATGAAAGTGAATCTAGCTGTACAACAGTTTGCACTTTAGAAGCATTTTTGAATAAACTATTGTACTTTAAAGGATCATTTTGGTGCCTGTGTGTATTGCCTAAAAGAAGCCCGGTTGTATTTTTACTTTTGTCACTCTGAAAGGCAGAAATCTGCTAACCCTACCTAGATTTTATTCTTTATTTCATCGTTAATTTAGCAACGGAATCAGGTCACGTTTTATTTTTGCTTCCTTTGGTAATTGTACCATTAAACGACAAAGGTCAGTAGCCTGTTCTTTTTCTTTTTTGCTAGGAAACAACCCCATACTCCAATGTTGTTCTGATAATATGTATTCTCCATCATCTCTTTCCACTTATATCATCATCTATATTAGAATTTTTTAAGCAGGTTTATTTTGATCTTTTTTTTAATGAACTTGTTTTTTTTATGATTTACTTCTCACACACAGTAAAAAATGATTTTGATTAAATTGACCTTTATGTAATAGTTCATAGTTTGACCTTCTATTGTTTATATGATCTGCTTTACATCTTTTAAAATGAATCTTTTGCAGTCGTCTTTTTAAATGAACGTTTCTGAATAGTTTTGTCTGCAATTTGTAAAGCATTTTAATTATGTTTGATTTGTTTTAAAGGTGCACTATAACTACATCTTGCCTGATTGGGTTGATTGCTGTTCTCATTAAAGAGAAGTGACTCAGATCTGAGAACTGGGCAGCATCAACACTACAATGAAGCCCAATGGCAACATGAGCATTCAGACAAAAGGGAGGAAGACCAGTAAAAAAGCAAACACCTGCGTGTACTCAGACAGAACTAAACCAGTGTGTACGGTAGCTGAAACAAGTCAGCCTCTAAACTGTGACGGTGGATGAGTACAAATTACAGGAAACAATCTTATCTCTCTTCGTATTAAAATCATCTGACTTCTACTTTTCTGTTGTTTTCCGTGTAGCACCCTACTATTGAACTCCCCTCCATTCATTTGATGGCATCTGAGGTTTTTGGCTTCATGTCTGAAGGAGCATCCTGTTGCTTCTTCTTTGGATTTTTACAATGGTGGACATTAACTTTATTGAACATTACCGAAACATTTTCAACATGGCGAGTTTAACATCCAGTCTTCTTTTCTTAGCTTTGCTTAGTTTTCTTAAGGTAAACTATGCAGCTATGCAGTTCTACAAAACACGCAAACTGATTAAAGCATAGGAGGAAAAGTGGAGTTTAGTGTTTTGAATTGGAAAAAGCAACACCTAAGACATTAACTGTATTAACTATTCAACTAAAAAACTTTCGGGATGGACCCTATTTTACTGCAATATAACTTTGTACCACTAGATGGGATGGGATGTTAGTGTCTTACCTGCCCTGTAGCCAGCAGAAACAGCAGGAGACGAAGAAGAAAAGAAGAGAAAAAGAAGAAGAAGAAGAAAGCTGCCAGCGCTGTTGCTGCAGGTCATGTTGTAGCTATTGCTTTTCTCAGCTGATTCTGCGATGCAGTCTCGCTCTGTGTAAACACACATCTGGAGCTGAGCCAGCTCATCAAAATTAGAATACGCTCGTCTTCTTGTTAGTCAGCTATTTTCTTGTCATTTGTGATCACTTTTTTTCAGTTAAAGTTATTTTTTTTTTCCTTCTTCATGTCACCTGGTAAGCCAAATGCTTACCAGGTGACAAATGCTAAGCTCCTGCTGAAGGAAGGGTCATAAGTTAATAAAGTAGTGAAACTGCTGGATTTCAAACTGTAACTTCGAACTAAAAAAGTCACTTGCACTGGCTTCCAACCGGATTTCTGTAGACCTCAGCTGACGAGATGTCACACAGAAAGTTGTGCAGGGTCTGAAATATTCAAACAACGGGCTGCAAAGACTAAACAACCAAAAAAAATGGTGAGTTTACTAACTGCTATAATGACAGCAGCGCATAAGTACAGTTTACACACTGCCGCCCTCTACAAAAACATCCTGTTAAATTCCTGGCCAACACACCTTTAACTCCGACCCTGTTAATGACTACGCAGAAGTTGACACGTGTTCCAGCTCACTGCGCTCGGCTGCAGCCAAGCACAGAGCAGGCCAGCCTCACAAACCATCAGCCAAACATTCTGCCCCTCGGTTGTACACACTCAGTGTGGGGTGAGTAAATCCTTTTTCCCCTTTGCGTCTGAAGGACAAGCCTGGTCCAACAGTTTATTTATCTACGGTTGGTCTGAACGCCCACTTATTGCGGTTCCGAGGCCTGTTGCCGCACCAGCCAAATGTAATTTCCCCTTCTGTGGTAGGATTTGTTCGTGAGCACATATGAGAGCAAATCTTGTTAAGAGAGAGATATCACGAACCTGTGTTTTCCATAAACACCCATGTAAACAATAAAAAACAACAGAGTCCCTTGCAGCAGGATCCATGACAACCAAATACAAACGCTGCAGCCGAACACAATCCCTGTGCGATCGCGACTGCACTCGTCCATGCAGAGCCAAGACACGGCTGCCAGACCGAAGCCGGTCCAGCTCCCCTTGGGCAGATATTCTGCTTCAATAGCAAACCATAAACCTGCCTCACTCCACAGGGCTATAAATGCACTCAAGGCAGGAGACATGTGTGGTAAGAAGGGAGCCAAATCTTTCTTCACTTTTGTTTCAGTTTTTCTTATGATTCAGCGTCTTTTGCTGAGCATGGTCCACTTCCTCCACCATAACAAATCATTTGATTTGTCAGTTTCCTTTGGGTCTCCTCATGTAACACCCTAATCTCCATTCTGCCTTCACAAGCTTGGATCGCATTGTTGATTGTGGAGGTATTTGGCCCTGCTCAGGGGTTTGCCAGGGGGGGGGGAATGTTACGATTTAACATTTTGAAACAGCCAAAAGGCCACTGCATGACAGCATACTTTCATTAGGACACAGGCAGAAGAATCCGTGAAAGCACGTTATCGTCTTCTCCTTGTAAATACGCTTTGCTGCCAGTATAAGCAGTATTTAGAAGCATTAAACTCTCCTGAGTGTCGCAATCTAAAGAAGAACAACTTTCTTCATTACTGTTGTTTAAATAATAGGTGTTGCGTGATACCAAAGTTGAAGATGGGACTTTTAAACATTTTTAGAAACCAAAGTATGTTTCACGTGCACGGGGGGATTTTCAAAAACTTTTTGAAAAGGGTTTTGATCTTAAGTACACAAACACGTACAGTTGTGTACCTCTATGAATAAAGCGTTGGGAAAACCATAGTCCTTTGGCTTGTGGTGGAAGATTATGTGCCGTTTTGCCCTGTGTTTACGTGACATTTTTCCTCCAGTACAGTAGGTGCAAAGAATGTCCAGCTATGCAAACAGCTAGTTTTGCAATCAGCTGGGAGTCACGCCGAAGAAAAAAGGGGAAAATACCTTGATGTTTCTCTCATTAATGTTATAGAGGAGTTAGGGCTTAAGGGCCGTGTATACTCTCGTAGCAGTGTGTCGCAGTGAGCTTGTCGCAGACATGAGGCAGTTATTTTTGATTTATGCCCTATGTTAATTCCACGCCACAACGCAAGAGGGACAATCACGAACAATTCATTCAACAACAATGGCGACTGGACAAATGCGCACTTTGATTGAGATGCAGCTGATCGATCTAGAAATAGAAGAAATATTGCTACTACTGGAGCTGGCAGAGAGGGAAAGAATCGTCACGGTTAGCGTCAGCCGGTTAGCAAACCGGAAATGCATAGTGTAGAGCGGATGTAGAGTTGACCAATCAGAGGCTTCCTTTCTCTCCCCCCTGCGACGATATCTGCGGCACTGTCTGCGGTGAGTTACAATTTTGGGGAGGTGCACCAGAGTGTCTGCGGAAGGGGCGGGGGCATGTCTGCGTTAACTGCGACACACACGCAGACGACCTGGTTTCCGACCATAAAGCCTGATTCTTACTCGGCGCAACCTCGCTTTGACCCATTCTTACTAGCTGGTCGCAAATGGCGCAAACGGTCACGTGACCCAAAATTCCGCCACGCCCCCCGTCCCAAGCTAAAAAATCCTCGCGCGTCGCAAGGTCGTGCACACAACTTTTTTTCTGACTTCGTGCGAGCTCAACCGGAAACAGCTGACCAAGAGAAAGGAAACATGAACACTGCAGAGACCGCGGTGACCGAGAGGGTGCGCCTCTACAAACATCTGTACGACACGTCTATGAAGTTACACTGGGACAACACGGCAGTGTCGAATTCCTGGGGGGAAATCGGTTCTTCAGCTTGTTTCCTCAACAGTGACGCCCGCTGGTCTGGAGAGAACTGCAAATGTGACGCATACTCGGCGCAAACTGCGCTTATGAGCTGAAGGAACTGTGAAGGGGCTGGTGCTTTCAATGACGTCATTAATGGTTCTCGAGCCAGAACAGTTGCACGGTTGCGCCGAGTAAGAATCAGGCTTAAATCAGCCTTTATACTCAATGTTTTGCTGCAGTTTGGGGCACTTGTGCGTTTAAGCCTGGAGTGAAATTTACAAGAGCATTATAAACAATGGGAAAAGAACTGAAATGAATCAATCAAGCTTTTAGTGGTGAGAGAAATGAATGACCAACACTTTTTGTGTTTTCAATCACAAACTGGAATGCACAGTCCTGTATATTTAGCAAATTAGGCAGAAGAAACCACATCTATTCCTAACTTTGGGCTTAGATCTGGGCTGGCGTATGATGGAAAATTTTCAAGGTAAATGGCATCAATTTTTGATTGGCTTTGATTTGGCTTCATATAAAGCCACGAACAAGTTTGTTTTAGGAATATAAGTGCCATAGTCTTGCAGGGTATAACTATATTGTATAACTACCCCTTGGATTTTCAGAACCATCAAAGCTTCCCTGACGGCAGACAGATTCCTGTATGAGCACACAGCAGATGTGGATGTCTGGCTGATAAAAACACAGCCAGCTGTGTCTGTGTGTCCGACGTGCTGCATGCTGGAAGACGTTCTCTATCGAGGACGTGGTTTAGTTACATATGGTCTACCACTGCCCAGACGGATCTCAACAGTGAGGTCTCAAAGCCCCTGATTTGGATGGATCATATTGTCTCGCAGAATAAAAAAAACACTGAGAAAGAATGATAGAAAAGCCACAGTATTGAGTGATTACTGTGAATATTCCTTGGTAAGAGAGTCATAAAAAAAAAAAAAAGATTCCTCTCAACTGGCTCATATGATATCCACCTACTGATGATCCATCGCTCGGTTACATATAGTCACATATGTGAAAGTCCTCAAAGCAGCGGCAGAGAGCCAGGATCAACATCACTACCTCAACACTCCAGGTTCAGATGAGGATTGATGGTTCTTCCGCACGCTGCTACCTCACCATCTTCACCATCAACGTTACACCAAGTCTGAGCATCATTCCTTACATCATTATACAGCTCTGTGCACCTGTTCAAACACACACACACACACACACACACACACAGGGTAAAGATCGACCACTAAATTGTGCATCTGTGACAGGAGTTTGACTAACAGTCATCCACCTGATACCACTGCCTCCTGCCTCAGTGTGCTGATAGACGGGGCCTCCACCCTCCACCCTCCACCCTTACTATTTCACTCTCATTCTGCTGCAGCAGGAACTAAAACCTTAATCAAAGACAGCAGATTTCAGCGTTCAGCTCTCACAATCGAGGAGCAGTAGACTATTAAAAAAATGTGTTTAGAGGAGTGGAGCGAGGATCAAACCAGATGGTGATCGGCTGCTGTTGATTTCTGGACTGCAGATGCTTGTAAAACTGCTTGAGGATACCGACAACCATTCAATTACCGAGGAAACAGAAATGAACCTCAAACATAACTCAAGCTGGTCGAAATTTCTGTAATTGTCATTACTCCTGTCAGTTTATATTGCATGCTTTTGTGTCAGAATTAATCAAAAGTTGTGCTGGATCTGCATCTTTAAGGTCTGATTATACTGACTTTAACCAAATTTTGGCCCAAAATAATAATTCTCAATTTACAAAAACAGCAAATGAGTAGATGGTTCTGTTTAATATCTATTTCAGCTTATGTGAAGAAACCACCAGTCACATCTAATATTCTCGGTATATAACTGTCATAACATGACAGTTATATAAAGTGTCAAAGAACTTATTAGTAAAAAATGTTGCTCATCAGTATTCCACCTGATGGGACCTGACTTTCAGGCAGTGGCTGCAAAACTCGTCTGAGGTTTGAACATAGCACAGAATAGCACACACGACAAATCCACATTTATAAATGCTCCCAACAGATTGAGGGAGTAAATGACTGTGTGAAGCTGAGCTCCTCTCTGTCTAATCCCCGGGTGAATGGTGCGCTGTGTGCCGAGCATTCCGCTGTGTCTTTCTAAGGCTTTCTGGGGATTACACCCCACTTACTTCCAGGGGCCGCACGGTGGGATCAAAGCCGACTGAGCTTATTTTGGTTCACTGCGGTGGCTGTGCAACGGGCAGCGTGTACTCAGGTAGACTCGCATGGAGGCGCAGTGGAACACGACACCGCGGTCGAGATGTGAGACGGTGACGCAGGTCGCACACACCTGGTGGGGGTCAAGCCTGAGCTAATCCAGCACGGCACTAACTGTCGCTTTGCTGATTGATGGCTGGCCTGCAGGAGGTCAAACATAAACCCCTGCAATAAAGCAAATATGCCGAACTTCGGCTCACTGAGGTTACACAAACACAAATCACAAATTAAAGATTTTAATCATTGCTTTCCCCTGTCGTTCATATAATTTGCACAGTATTTGCACAGAGGAGCCTTTCATGAAGAAGACATGAAGGAAACCTGTACGGGACACACTGTGGAGCAATCTGGACTTGATTCCACTTGGACATCACTGCAGGCTTTACACTGGCTAAACTTACATCCAGCAAAACAGAGAATAGACAAAACAAACATGATGGCTGATCTGCCGCGACCTTCAAACACCCAAAAGATCCACTCAGCTCCTGACCTTTACCCCGGGTGAAAAGTAGGAGGTTTCTTTAATCCATGTAAGACAACTCAGAGGAAGTCTTTTTTTTTTTTTTAAAGAGTACAATGTGTAAAGCATTTGAGTTACCAAAACAGCCCAAAGCTAGACTAATACACAGAGATAGCAAAGAGCTTTGAGATACAGCAACGGGAATTAAAAAGGCTAACACCGTGAGACCCTTGAGGCATACGGAAAATAAACTGACTTTATCCTCAAATATCCTCAAATATACTCAACTAATGGCGGGGAATTAGTGTGTCTCTGTGCATGTTCAGAAACTAAACCCACACCAGGAGCAGACATGCAGTGCGTGCAAAGACAAAACTAATTACAGTATGCTGGAATTTCAAAAGCTAATCTATGTATAGTCAGAGCTATCTGCAGCATCTCAATCCTGATGACAAACACCAACACACAGCATGTTTTGGTAACTCCCTGGGAAATAAACTACATGACCTTCAGAGGATTTCAGCACCATACAGATAAGCAGAATCACGGTCTGGCAAACAAACAAACAAAAAGTTGATTATCTTGCTGTTGTATTCTGGTTCTTCGTTCTATCAGCACAAATGGAGAATTATCACCCACGGAGGGCCTTTGTTCTTCACAGGTGCCTTCTCTCACAGGTGTCTTTTTGGATCTGCAGGTTCTATCTATCTCCACTCTGTCTAAAAGCATCTAAAAGCAGTGACAACACCTCGAGTCTGGGCAGCGTTAACTCCAACATGTGGTTCTGTCTCATGTATGCTTCCTCTTGACAGATGGATATAAAGTGGGCCCTCATCCACTTCGGAGGGATGTTTGTGTTTTGCACCATTGGAGATAAGTAAGCATGTTCTGTGTGCTCTACAAAGGGAAGATAAGCTAAAGGGTGTCATCCAAGGCTGAGCTGCGCAGATGACAAAAACACAGACACAAAGGGATAGCTGCTGTTCTTCTGCAACCTCGAAGAAAAGAAAAAAAAAGTATGAATAAAAGTATTACTGCACTGTCTCCAGAAAAAAATCAAGAAACAACTTCAATGTGACTCACACTTAAGCTTGAAACTTTCAACATATAGCAAAGAACGTTTCAAAAGGTAAGCACACAAGAACAGTTTGTGGATCGCTTTCAGCTCACAACTTAAGACATAAAAAACTGGCGTAAAACGTCAGTACGGACAGAACTGTTTGAACTGCCATGAGCCATCTAGAAATAATCAGCATACAGTCTAATTTTACTGATTTGTCCTTTTCAACAGGCTTTCATGCGATTCAAAAGAGTGATGTCTCAAAAATTCTAACATGAAATAAGCACAGCCACAATGGATGATGTAAGAATGAAGTTTTAGGGAAGAAAAGAGCCCAAACATTAAAAGCCACTGATTTACTTGAGGGCATTTGCTGCTTCAAAGACAGATTTATTAACTGTAAAATGAGTTATGCTGAGAGTTGAAGAGCAGATGTAGGTATTTGGATTTGTGCTCACTTTTTGGCTAAGACACACCAGTCCAGGAAAACTCTCAGTCGCTCCGCATCAGTGTTTGTTCACATCCAACTCTTCTTTACGTGACATCAAATTCTTAGATACTCTCGGGTTAAAGCTGGTGCTGCGAACATTTTAACTCCCCCACAGTTGAACTTGAGCAAGTTGAACTTAAGATTGCGTACAAATCACTAAGACAGAACGATGAGTAAACCGCTGGAAAAAAAATTGAAAAGCAGCAAAGATAAGAGTGCAGATGGAACAAGGGGGGTAAAAAGGGATGCTTCTATTCCCAGCATTTTCCCTCCCCCCTTCTTTTACTCTTCTTCCCTCTTAC
Source organism: Odontesthes bonariensis (assembly GCF_027942865.1). Classification (NCBI taxonomy): domain Eukaryota; kingdom Metazoa; phylum Chordata; class Actinopteri; order Atheriniformes; family Atherinopsidae; genus Odontesthes; species Odontesthes bonariensis. The sequence continues at coordinate 22,688,581 of NC_134511.1, forward strand.
CAGAATGAGGGTCTTATCTCTGGAAAGCAATTCAACACAACGTACCCACAGACAGAGCCGGCTGTGTGAAGACTTGCGCACACAAGCAGAGCTAAGATGCTTGGGAGTGCAGGCAGATTGCGGGATCAGAGGAGCTGGGACAGGCAGATCAAAACCTTTACAGCAAAGTAAGAAACAACAGACCGAAGAAGAGGCCAACAATGCCCAGCCATCAATCATGCCTTATCCTGTCAGCTAATAAAACAGACTGTGTGATCACAGTTTCAGGTCTACAGGGGTCGGCCAACCCTACGGGGCTCCAGCAGGGACTGACGTGGTGGATGCAGCCCTTATCTCAGCACCACATTACAAAGGAACACAAGCTCCCCTTCAGACTCCTCACTGCTGGTATTCACAAAGTTTTTTTGTCAACAGCTGTCCTGCACTCCCTCACACCCACACTGCGAGAAACTGCTGATGAGAAAACTTGAGAAAACAAGAGAAAACTCCAAGACAAACTACACAGTAGACGCTTAAGTAACCCCAAAAAAAAGTAGCTCTAAAAAAAACTGGGGCAGCAAAACACAGCTACTTTTTTTCATGATTGTTTGACTCTGCTTTCATTACAGATAAATGAAAAAAAAAACATCTTAGAATTTTTCCTTTCGACTGATATTATAATGAATCTGTAATCAATATGTTCATTTTTACTGACCAACTGTTTACGAGCAAAAAAACGATAAAACAGTCTTACTGGTTTGTCAAAATACAAAAGTGTGGTGGCAAATAATAATGCAGATTCCTTTCTCTGTCTTTACGAGGCAGAACATCACGAGAGAATCCAGCTTTCCGGACTTAAAGCTAAGCACTTGTGTTCTAGACTGGATATAAAAGATGGATGTAGCCAGGTCAGTGACATCACAGAGTGTTTTGAACAACTGTTTTAAAAAAATAAATCTGCATTAGAACTACAACTTTATGCATGTCCCAGAAAGCAACACTGAGATCCTGATTGATACTCTGGATTGTGTCCATCAGCTCGAGCTGATCTCCCATCTTGTCAACAACATTTACAGAAGCTTCGGTATCTCGTCTGGATTTGGACAGTTTTAAGATATGTTCCCTTCATCATACACCCCTCTCTTGCAGTTCACAGACTAACTCGGTCTGTGCTGACGCAGGAGGGTTTTCCATCTATTTTCTATGCCTGCTCCACCCTGTTCAGGGTCTCTGTCATCAAGCGTGAGATGGGGAGTGCCATGGACATGTTGCCAGTCTATCACACAGCAAACAAACAGAAAAAACAGACAAACAACGATGCACGCTCATGCACTAGTATGACCAATTTACAGTAACTAATTAACCTAACTTGTATAGCTTCGGAGTATGGAGTGAAGCCAGAGTTGCCAGAGAAAACAACGCAGGTACAGGAAGAACATGCAAGCTCTCTGTGCCCCTGCCCAAACGGAAATTTGAACGGGAAACTTCCTTGCTGTGGGGTGACAGCGTTAACCACCACACTACTATCCGCCCTACTGGAGGCTTTTCTCAAATAAAAAGTTTTTTTTTTCTTCTCCCAACTGGCTTTGGTAAGGATTTGCCTTACCAACTATCAGCTTTGATAGTGGTTCTTTGATGTGAGAAGTGGAAATGTGCTCATGGCAATGATAGAAGGACACTTGATCTAATGTCTTGTGAAGTTTTTTTTCCCCTTCTTTTTTCTAAGAGTCCCTTTTGTAAAATGACTTATGAGACATGCATGTCAGCATAAACATTGTTAAATATCAAATTCATACGAATGAAAAAATATCAAATACAATGCCAAAATACAGCATCAATTACTGATCCGGAGATGGGACTTAGAGGATATAAGGTGGTGACAACATCACTACAACTGATAGATTATACTATAAAATTAGTCTGTTACACTTTTTAGCTACACACAGTAATCATCAGCATAATATCAATCATATTATACACACATAGTTATGTTATTTTTCCATTATATCATCTTTGCTCCAGCGTAAAGGTCATTTGGAGACAAATGGTCTTATTGAAGCAGTGTGAGGTGTAGACAAAGTTTCATTATCAAGATTTGCTGGGGAAGAAGTCAAGGGTCAATAAGAAACTTATGGTGTTAGAGGCCTTTCGTATTTTTTTAAAGGCAGAAATCGTACACAGCCGAGACCCCCCATGGTCAGGGGGGGTAGTTTATCAGAGCCGTCCTAGTCACGGCAGCCATGGCGACGTGCTGAGATCCAAACCCCGTAGATTAACCCGTCCTCCTTCAGAGGGAGCAGGGCACTCTGACACATACACGCTGACATAAAGCATCTGGTCCGTCTCTGCTAAATGTGTCTCCCATGCGAGTATGTGTGCAGCATCTGTATCTCTGTGAGTGTGAGTGTATCAAGACATGATGCATGTATCCTTTCTGTCCTCCCCTCTTTGTCACTGATCTCTAGCGGTGTGAGTTGGGTCTTGGCAAAGACTGATCTGATCTCTCCAGCCAGTTGATAAAACCAGGATGGATGCGTTCCACTGTCTTACTCTAATGTCCAACATATATCAAGCTGTGGGACTAGACGATCTGGACAGTGTGTGTGTGGGGAAACCAAGTGATGTCTTGTAACATCTTCTAAAGTCACAGCTGTAGACCACAGACAAGTTGAAATACAAGGCGGCTGCTTTCAAAGGAGCACAAGTTGTAGTTGTCAGCCAAAAGCATCAACGGCAGGTCTTACAAGCTCCTCGTACTATTTGTCATGTTTCACTGACTCGTTAAGGGTCCTTTTGAAAGATTTAGTAACAGAATATAAACACAGTACATGAGTGAAAATTGTGGTGACTTTGAGGTCTGCATCTGCTTTATCTGCAAAATGTTAAACTACTTATGAACTCGTTAAAAATCACAGGGAACAAAATTAGGGCGAGGCAGCCTTTAAAAGTCATTATACACCCATCTACAAGACCACGAAAGCTTCAGAATTACACATGACATCATGACTCCACACAAGTGGAAAACGAACGTCATTTTGACCAGTTTTAGGCCTCACAATAGAGCCTCCTCCCTAATTCTGCAGTGTTAAGGATGAGAAGTCAGAGAGTAACAGTTATCATGATTCACATGAAAAGAGGCTGTTGGGTCTTGTCGCGTGTTGGCAGTGCGCGGGCTTTAATATCTAACCTGTGTGGTTTGATCTCACAAAGAAACCCTTTAAGGCTCACTATTACAGAAAAATGTTAGAAAGCATTGCAGCTTATTCATGTTACTTGGGGAAACCACCACATCAGCACACATAATGGGAAGAAGGTGAGCTGGCGGAGAAGTTGTGATGCTTTGGGAAAGGTTCTGCTGGAAGCTGTGGACTCTGGGATTCATTGGGAGTTTGGCAACAGGATTTCCCAACAGTAGTGGTCACTTTCAGCAAGATAATGTACACTGCCACACTAAACATTGTGTGGGAATGGTTTTTACAAAGAATTCAAGATGTTCATTAGACTTCCAAATTCCTAAAACTTGATCCGACGAGGCCTCATATTGCAACATAAAATACTTAGTGTTTTCACAGGACATTTTCAAAGGTCTGCTGTGTGCAGTCAATGATTTGGCATCAAGGGGACTTACTTCAAGACTCAAGACTAACTGTGGTTTGGGTTACAAGATGACTGTCAGGATGAACAAAAGGACTGTTTTGTAGCCAATTCTGTAATAAAATCACATTATTTCTTACTTGTTCTTAATAGAGAGAAATCAGAATTCTTACAGCCATGAGAGGACAGTCCTGCAGGATAATTTGGGCTTAACTGACGATATGAATTTAAATTTTGTAACAATGTGAAGCCCACAAATGAAAATTAATTTACAGCAAGTAATGGAACTAAAAGCGTGTGTGTCTGATCTAAACATAAGAGACAAATAATGTGAAGCAAACTATGAATGTAGAGTTTGTAATCCCATAATTTTTCAAACTAAGTTTTATTGACCCACTTCTCCTCTGCTCATGTTTTTCAGTAAGAAATAAGTGATATGACAATATGACAGTTTTCCTTCTTCAACAGGGGTTTGAAATGGTCACTATGTGACTCATACATGCTGATAATTCAGCAGCAGCTGGACAGCGCCTCTTTCCCTTCCTCAATCAAGGCCTAAATCGTACGTGGGACAGATGACTCTGAAACATAAACTGTGGGCTCAAAAACCTTCCAGAAAGTTTTCAGTGATGTTTAGATTTTGCGATTGGTGATGCCAAATATGACTTCTCAGTGCTCAGCAAAGCTTAGGGGTTAGAAATACTTCTGGAGAGTTTACTTTGGGATGTTTTAGAAAAGGTTTTTATGATAATGGTCCTCTAAGGCAGCATGCTTTCAGATCAGCGCTGCACAATGAAGCTTATGCAGACAGCCAGATAATATAACGTCATTCCCCCTTCTACGTCAACATTCAAGTAACATCAGTCAAACTGCTGGTGGTAGCCATCCACACCATCCATTGCGCAGCCTCTTGCGCTGATACATCAGGTTGTTTGAGAGGAGGGTAGCTGCTTGCTGCTGAAAGAAACTGCCTCTATCATTACCAGGAGCCCGTAGAAATGCTCCAGCAAACTCAGCTGCACTTCTGGAACAAAAAGGAAACTGTCAGGAGCTGAGGCTAAAGTTTCTGCACTGTCAATTGGGGCCAGAGGAAAGGAATTCCAAAAAGAGCTGATCTGATGGATGAATGAGCCATGTTTGTAATTCATCTCCTAGTGTGCCCTCTCCCTTCACAAAGCTGATCTTGGAGTGTGTGAGGCTTCCATCAAGATTACACCTGAAAACAGTTTGACGTATCTATGGCAGGTCTTAGTGCCGGCCATAGATATTAATCCGAAAGTGAACAACAAAAGAAATGTGGGGAACAGAGGACAGTAGGACCACAGCACTCCTCCACTCCTCTTTCCTTTAGTCATTCTGATGATTTGCTGATACCATGGAGCTAAAAGAGGCACATTGTACTCTCATAGTGTCAAGCTCAGAGGTGACTCAGAAATTTAAGACAGACCCTGAATGAGAACATGTCAAGAAATTTTTTGAAGACAGTGCTGCCACTTAAGGAACAATGATTGCCATTATTCAGCAGGAAAGCACAAACTCTGCACCCCTCAATCCTCTGCCCTTTCACCCCCTTGGCATCCCTATGATTATCCACCCACACCCAGGGGGTGGCGGTGCACCGATTGTGAGAGGGTCAGACAGAGCAAACAAAGACAAGGGAGCCACAAATCTGATATCACTTAAAACGTTTTTTGGTCCGGTTACATTATGAAAAGATACATGACCTAAAATGAACATTGTGGTTATGGTTCTTACAGAGAGCACGAATGATGCTCATCATGGTTATTACTTCAGTCTGTTCTTTGTCCTTTTAGCAGTAACATGAACAGGCATTTCCTCAAACCCTCATTTCCCCTTCTCCCCACGTCCTTTATATTATTTTTCCTTCGTCTGGCTTAAAAACAACAGTGCCATCCCATCTCTTTGCAAGTGTCAGCCTGTGACAACAAGAGAGGAAGAAAAACATCCTTCTTTCCGCCTTCTCTACCTGGCAGCACTTTGGGAAACGTGTCCCACTGGAGCTATGCCACCCTTTCACCAGTAAAGCCGTTCTCATTTTACACACTCATCTCCTTCTCCATCTAACAGCAAGGGAATAGATTATCCCCCCGTATGAGTGAGGCCAGAGGGAAGAGAAGGGGCGAGTGCTGAGCCTAGACTTTCAGGACAAACTGTAACTCTCTACTTTGTCTCTGGGTCGAGGACCCATCTGGCTGCAGATTTAGTAACTCTGTTTACTGGAGTATCTAGGTTTACACAGGCAAAGTGAAGAGTTCATAGAAAACACATTAACTGAGAATTATCCTTTTGGTCTTTTGTAAATAGGATGTAATGATGGGGGATGTCCAAGGAGGGTAACCATTCTGAAAGGGCTCAGAGTAGCCAATTTGTGTGCGGGCAGCACTTCAACACTCAATCCTCTGAGCTGTACAAGTTGACATATCCATACCAGACAGATACTTAACAAAACACATAAAGTTAACAGAAATAGTGGTCTGATTTTATTGTTTTTTTTTTTTTAAGTTTCTAATAAGTGAAATGTAAATTGCACAAAACTTTTGGGAGAATTTTAACCAAATAACCTAGTGCTGGAGTCACTTCAATGAGTTCCCCCAGTAAGACTTGAACCTGTATGCAGGATTTACTTCCTCCTATAACTAAGAATTTAATTTCCATCACTGATCAATTTGCATTTCTGTTTTCTTGATATATTAACCAATTATATCATCAAAAAATGACAGTTATCAGAAATGGTGATCGTCACCAAGAAAATATTTCAAGAGAGCTGCTTGTAGGATCACCAGAGAGGCAAATAAAAGCCTCAGTTTGACAGCAACAGACCCTCTAGATTTAAAAGAGTCTGCTGATGGCGCATTGTTTTACTGTGGAGCAATACCTGCACAAATGCAGCCATCGTGAAGGAGTCATTATTAGGAAAATTACTGAATTCTCAGCACAAAATTCAACATCAAAAGTTTGGAAATGAACATCCAAACAGAACTTACTGACTTTGTGAAAAAGTGCTGTTTTAAACCAAACTCTTTGGGTACAAAGAGCAAAAGTAAACTGGAGAAAAAAAGACCAATTGTAAAACACAGGAGATGATCAATCAAGAATCCAACTTAAGTTCTGTTTTTTTTAATGGTTATTTTGAGGCTGTGAAATAAAGAAACATAAAATGATTTTAGTTGAAAAAAATGTTAAAATCATCTTATCATCTCAGTGAACTTGTCATAGAGATAGAACTGTTTTGCAAAGGATGCTGAAGCTTTAGCATGCCTTTGTAGCAACTTAAGCAGCCTTCCTCTACTCTGTAACAAACTCATAGCTAAGCCAACCTTCTGCTTGCTGTGGTACGATTAAAGTACAATATGACCTGATAATATATGGCCTGTCTGCTGTTGTCACAGTGCTATAAACAAGTAAAAGCCTGTGCTGAATCATACAGTATAGCAAATTATAAATCCATATTATCAGTGACAGTGTTACGACTGTTAACTGTTTTACATTTGGTTACTTTCTGTAACTTGATGACTGCACGATATGGCTGTCAGCCAAGGCGTCTCCCCAAACCGACCCCACATTGTCTTACAGGATAAGACACTGTCTCCAGCAGGTCAGATGGAGGCCTTGGAAAAACAAAAAAGAAACATTTGGGCTGACCTAATGAAATAACAGAGCAATGACTGCACTAGCGAGTGGTTGAGCTCACAGTTTTTTTCATGTTGGAGTGACCGGAGTCATCTGAGGTGTAAAAATGCATGTTTAATTTTAGAGTGAGTCATGTGTCTGTCTGTTTAGGCTTGATGTATGTGTCTGTGCTTGAGGGAAGCAGGTGTTTTAGAGGCCTTAAATGTGTGCTTTTGTTAAAGCCTGAGTGCTTGTTGCTGCCAGGTCCTGGCTGTGAACTCGGCATGAATGATTGAGAGGACCATAAACACCTGAAGAAGCAGGAACACACAGACACCCTCTATGGACTGTACTAATGGTCGTGATTGAGGTGGGGGAGGGAGGGCCATTATGCACAGCTCGGCTCTGGTTGTGGCGAGGGTCCAGTGAAAACACCGGTGCATTTAAAGCCCCCCTGGATGTGTCCCAGAGGGAGGTGGAGTGGACGGAATGCGGACCTGGGTTTAGAGGTTCAGTGGTACGTCCGGGTTGTTAATGAGATCACCCCCCTGTGCCTCTCTGGCTCTGAGCCCTCACATTGCCTCATCAGCCACACCATAGATGCCACAACCTCAAAAACCGGACCTGGACCACACTGCCTGAACAATGTGCACATCGCTCTGCGCTCCCGAGGTTATCTCAACAAGATGTGTGTCTCTGGGTGAACACAAAGGAAATGCCGCGTCATGGTAAAGTGGCCTGTACAGAGCTGTTGCATGAACAAACCTCATTGTGTGTGAAGACATGCACACATGTATGCACATCTTTGGTTGGGCTTAAGTTTTGTCTCTTCAGAAATGGCCCAGAATTAGTTACATGTAAAAGAGGTAACCTCCCTCAGACTGGACCTCGGACAATGCAAGACAGTAAAGGACCTTAATGTGCTCGTTCTAAAAATCACACATGTTTAGTGTGATCCATTTGTGAGATGTAAAAATCCATCTACGTGCATCCAAACGGAAACTTTGCTGATGGAGTCAGATTTAAAACTGTGGTATTTGGCAGAGCAGGATTATTTTCAACTAATACTCCCAATTCATTGCATGTCGAAGTATGGTCTTGCCATCACTTTATTTTACAGCTTCATTCACTAAAGTTCAGGGCAGCTCAGTAGACGTAGACAGAATACTTCCTCGCCATCAGAAACAAATATACCTTATCTGAGTGATCTCTGCTGATGTCATGATTGTCACATGACTCGTCACTGTTGCAAACCAGAAAATGGAGGTGATGCTTGTTACAAAGGGGGGAAGTGTGCTGTCTAACACGAGTGGCATGTACTTTAATCTGAGCCATCATATTTTGTAAAACCGAACCTTTTTCTGCAGCCTAAATCTAACCATACAGCAAGTGAAACAAAAAATGTAAAACAAAAGTCTAAAAACAACAGCTCCACAGGGGATTCAATCTTCTGTCTTCTGGGTTTTCTTGCTCCATTATCCCACCTAAATCAAAATATGGCCATTGAATGTGTCAACAATGAGACAAGTTCAGAGCGAGGCTAGAAACATGGTTTCCCTGCCCATGTGTGTGAACCAAGTGGGACATACAGGTGGCCCTTTTCATACTACCTCTTCAGTCAGCTTCTCATGCTTGAGCATGTCATTGACCTGCAGTACATTGTAGTTGTGTGGATAATAGCGATCCTCCAACAAAGTCTCCTCAAAACAAGCGTAAATGTTGTTCTTCTGTTCCTCGTCTTTGAGATATTTATTTTTCTGAATGGAGATTAATCCAGGCACTTGTGTGGTCAGCGCACTGTGTTCGCCCGGTCGCAAAAAATATTTGGGCTGCCTGCAGTTGGTAGCAGAGGGACCTGGTGGACCCTTGAGAACTGGTGAGAATGATGAAATTTACCTCACACGAGTCTTGCGCGAGAGCGGACGTCCAAAGAGTAATTTGGCTGTGAGTGAACTGACTGTGTTACTGTACTTCTAAACAGAACATTTTTACATTCAAAGACTATCCAGGATACTATAGAAAATTAAAAATACTGTATCGGTCATCTCAATAGTGGAGCTAAGATGATAAAGATTATAAAGACGAAGGTTCGGTTGAATGTTTTAAAAAGATTTTGACCTATTCTCAGTACTCAGTTCTGAGAGAAGCTCAGTCTGGATCACAATAGAAATTGTGATAAACGATGTCTTTGCACAACTCGTTGCCTGACTGACACCAATGAAAAGCCCACATAAAAAATTAAACAACTACAAGCTCCAAAAGAAAACTTCTCATAATTCTCTTGGGTGTCACTGTAAAATCAAAACAACTCACTGCCAAGTCGGCTTTGCCAGCTGTGGAGCAATCTGATACCCGTGTTTAGGGTGCATATGTGGTCTGCAGAGAGTCTCTGGTTGGACTTCTGGCTGGCTGAACTCTTTAACAGTAATCCGCTGGTCACTTTGATATATTTCATGCTAGTTGCTCGTTTCTGAACAAAGGCAATAAAATGCTCCCCCAAAGAACATAATTAGAAAAAAAAGAAATAAAAAAAAACTTTACTGGCTGAATAGCGGTTCAGTTAAATATTCTATTTTTTATTCTTCTTGCTAGTTAAGTGAGGTAATTTTTCATCGGACAAAATAACTGTCTCCTTGAGGGAAACCCTGCTCCTCGCTTGAGGCAGGTTTGAGCTTGAAAAGCCAATCAGGCATGTCTCCAATCAGAGCAACTGCTGGCGAAGTTCATCCAAACCTCCTCTCTACTCTCGTCTTGAATCCAGCACTAATCACAACCATCAGCACCACTCCTCTCATCCCTTCTGAGGACCAAATCAACCACATGAGCATATGGAAATATATGTAAAAAAACTGCTCTAAAGTCAGACAGGGGCAATTACCTATGCAGTTCTACAGGTTATACAAAGGGAGTGCGTTTAGTGGCTGGGAAACTGAGACCAAACCCAGAGAGGTTGGAGAGCAGGAGGCCATAAATGATGTCATCACAACAAAATCACTGTGATGTGGTGGCCTGTTTGTGCTTCAGTATACATGGAAGTGGATACGTTTTATAGTTTTGGTTCATAAAATCCCCACCCACTGTGCCACAACACTGGCACTTGTCTTATGTGTTGTTGTATAAGTTTTTTAAATCTATAACAGTGACAAAAAAAAGCAGCTAGATCATCAGGACTACTGGGTGGCAGACAGAAAAAAACCACAAAATGATGTCATTTTTCTATTTTCCTTGTGTTTTTCATGTTTCTGTGGTCTGGATATCACTGGGCAGAGGGGTTGAGAAAGCAGTAAGTGTGAGACTTAACTGGATTTACAAGAATACATGCAACTGAACTATGTACTGTAAGTGAAAGTGTGATTATTTTTTTTTCTGGGAGTTCGATTATTGAGCCGTTTGTGACAATCCTGGGTTCCAATCCTGGGGCCTTTCTGTGTGGAGTTTGCATGTTCTCCCTGTGCATGTGTGGCTTCTCTGCAGGTGCTCTCATCGGTTGCTATGGTAATTGGTCAATCTAAGCTGACCCTAAGAGTGAGTGTGCTTGTTCGTTTGTCTGTGATGGACTGGTGACCCACCCAGTGCCTAAAAGCAGCTGGGATAGGCCCCAACACCTTTGTTACCCTGAACTGGATTAAAAGGGTATAGATGGAATGGGTGGACTTTCAAAACTGTTGAAGAAGATGTCTCATTTTGTATTAACTTGTAGTCTGGTCTAGAATGAGAAGAGGACCTGAAATAAGTAGGCCATGACAACGTTGCCATAGTTTGTTGGTATCAATTAATTTATCAAATAAACAGTTGCAGTTAAGTAGCAGGAGTTATGACATTTGAGGTGGGATATAAAAAGTCCAGGGTTATCAGAGTGATTACTAACTTTCAGAGGGCTGCAAATTGCAGTCGGGTACCAGGAAGACCCTGGGCCTGCCTGCTCCATCAATGCTGCTATTGTCTCAGCACTGACGTAAAAACTTCAAATATGTTTCATTACCTTCACAGAGCCTACCTAAGAACAGTAGTGCTGTGTTATGCAGCGCCTACATCATGTCACTCCTTTCCTGCGAGCTGAGAGATGGTGATATGTTGAAAGTCAGGGAGCAGACGGGGTTAATGCAACTTTAATGACATCAGTTGCTGAGTGGATCAGAGATGAGAGAGCTGGAGTCCACACTTTCGCTTCAAAAGCGGATTTTAAAAGGGCAGGACTTTTCCAGGTTTTTCTTCATTATTCTACAAGATAAAAGCTTTGTCTCCAGGTCACTTGGTCTTATCTCCACCAGGCCAGGAGGAGAGCGTCTTTCCTTTCTCTGCTCGTGATGGCGTGATCTGTCAGGCTGTAAAGTGGCCGTCTGCTTGTGTATCACTCAGTCAGCACGCAAGTCCACTTATACAACAGGGTAAGGGGAAATGCCTCTGCTTTATTGGGGACAGAAGAATACTCTAGCTGCCATGACCTGTGCATGTGCGTGTGTATTTGTGGGTTTGTGTTTGTCTATTTTCATCCTTTAAAGTTTTCTTTTTTCGCACTGCTGACTCGACCCGCTTTATCTCTTTCTGACTGCAGGAAAAGCAGTTTTCAATGTACCCCTGGGGGAAGTCTTGGGAAATAATAAATAAATCAGTAAGCTGAAGAGACATTTCCAGTCCAGGGGCCAGATACATAAAACTTAACTCAGATTCAAGGCTAAGTGTGTATGAAACTTTAAAGAAGGCCCAGTGAAATCCTGCATCTGTATTTCTGGAAGGATAGGGGCATTTGTTTTATATTTGAGATGAGGTTATCTCAACAGTGAGGCAGAGAGACACGAAATCAGGTACAGACAAAACAAATTGGATAGTTAAAATGATTTATAATTTCTCCTAAATGGACCTGGTTGCATTAAAAAACCTCAAAACCTTAAAACTCGAGGAACTTATAAATATAGTTCTTTTGACTCCATCATTATCATACCACAGCCTGCAGGGGATTTGCTGTATAGTCTGTGCTCTGTATGTGGTTAAAATGGAACATTTCAATTAATGCCATAGTAGTAGTATCATAATTATTAGTCTATATTACAATTTAAAGACCTAAACCCCATTATGAAGTTTAATTTTGGAATTTATTCCCAAACCGAGTGCAAATACCAAAACCTTTTCATAAATCAGAGGCTGGTATGCAAAGAAAAGAGGAAAGAAGAAAAGTAAAAACTATCCAGCTCTGTTTGCTTTGCTTTTTTGGGGGCTTTTCTGGTTGGTATTTTCACTGCTGTTTTTTGTTAATTAATGACTATCATGACAATTCCACAGAGCTGAAAGGGCTGGACGCTCCCATGTCTAATCTCATCTGGGGCCTTCAGCCCAGTTTGTCTTAAGTTCAGCTGCTTCCAATTTGGGCTCGGTGCTTGTGCGTCGGCCATTTACATAACTATGAATATCAGCTGCTGTGGCCTTTTCTGGCTTCAACCTGCCATGTATGCAATTCATGCAGCGCCATATACGTCGTCTCCTGAGTGTAGAAACATGTGGATGTGGGTTTGAGAGCAGCAAAATCTGACATCAAATCATTTTTTTGAGAATGAAGTGAAGCAAAAGACAATAACATAAAGTATCCAACACCTGCTTATGCGAACGCAGGGGAACCGAGGAATGTGACTGAAAGAAGGAAGGAGGTCTAAATGAAAAAGGGGCTAAGTAATGCCCGTGTTGTAGCTTTGACAGTGCGACTCTGTGTGGTCTAACAGGAGTGGGAGTGGAGGTCACCTTCTCTTGCTCGGCTCCCTCGCCTCTGACCTAAGGGTGGAGTCCCTCCACTCACAGCCACGAAAGCCTACTGCCATTAAAGCAACTAATCACTGAGAACAGCTGCATCCCTCAATGTACAAATCCTCAACCCTTCACACTCCCACCCACACGTTGACTCTGGCAAACACATACTGTATAAAGGCGACCACGCACTCCCACTCTTCCTTTGCTAATGGCGAGCTGCAGCTGACTGATGTTTAAATCACGAGGCTCAGTGTGTAGGCCTGAGATAAGCCACGCTGAGCTGTGAAAACACAGATTACATATCTGCGGCTTATTACAGACAGCGTGCTTCTGCCTCCCAGCCACATCGTAATTGTGACCCAAAAACCACAGCCTCCGCTTGGCGGCGAGATATGGCTAGATGGGAACCCCGCTGGCAGAGCTTTGACAGCCGTGCTAATTCAAGTCTACATTCCGCCATATGTTTTCTGCGTGGCGGCTTCCTCCTATGATAAGCTGCGGCCATATTTCTTTCAAGTTTCATCCCATTTGAATCAAATCAAGGCCAACATATCACCTGTTGTGTCATAGTGCCATCCTTACATTTATAGGAAACTGTCAGAATTAGCAGATAGTAAGATTGAGTAAAAAAAATTCCTAGGTATGTTAATATTGTTTCTGCTGAGTGTAAAATCAGCCTTCACTGCTGTGCTGGGAGTCTGTACAACCACTCTGAGGCTTAAAGAGCGAGCTTTAATATAATAATGTAGCTTTTATGGGATAAATTTGATATTCTCGTCACAGAATTGCCTCTAAATTAGGTGTAATTGTGATATTTATGTTTGATGTAGCATAAGTTGAGGTACCCCAACTGAAAATAAGCATTTACTTACTTGGAATGCCAGAACCAACCAGGCATACATTAAATCCCTGTTTCTGGCTGGCTATGAAAGTGCCGCCATCTGCAAATACTTAGCTCTATTTCTTTTTTTCTTCTGGCTCAATCAGAGATAAAGACCATTGTGTTCCAGGTCCAAAAGTAAGACAATATCTCCCAAACCTCATAGAAAACAATTAGGACCCAGTAATTACACCACTGGCCTGGAAATCCAGCCAAGTCCTGAGGTTGGAGTGAGAAAGGAGAAAGAGAGCAAATGTGAAAGGTGCCTGCTTCATGCAGTATTCTCTTACTCTAACTGATGAAGTAAGTTTGTTTATCAGCGCGGGTGTGATGTAATGTTTTGCTTTTGGAGCCTTCACTCTGAACGTATTAGGCCAAAAATGTTCGCAAGCTTGCGAACTACTCGATGACAGCATGCCTAGTTCTTTCGCCAGAATTATCTCTCATATGTCTCTGCACACTGCTGCTCTGCTTTTGAGGACAAATAATCCAAAACTTAAACAGAGCTATGTTATCTTTACCACAGACTGGGCCTGTTGCATTACAATGCAAAGAATAGAGAATAGAGGGTCACAAGACAGAAAAAAAGAGTCTCTCATCTACATTTGAAATATAACTGTGACATTGCTTGCAGCTTACAAGAGCCTGTCTCTCCTCTCTTGAATCTTAAAGCAGCCCCACAGTCCTGCTGGTTTGGATATTGTGATATGCTGTAATGCCAGCCGGTCTTGGGAGCCAGACATGACCGGGGGCTTTTGGGGGTGGCCCCGTAAGAGAGAGGTGGAACTAAGAACAGTACTGCGCGATTAAATGAGCGGATCATACACATTTTCCACAGTCTGTCAGAAGCAGACGAGCAGAGGAAAAGCAACGAAGGGAGCAAAGATATATTACAAAAGCTTGAATTCCAGAAGAGGTCATTAGAGGTGTACACACCTATCTGAGATTCATGTTTTTAATGTCTGACCTAGACAAAGGATTTTGAAAGCAGAAATAGGACGAAGTTATATGTTCTTTTATATATCTCAACATGTTTTATCACTCTGCTTTTTAAATTCAGCTAAACTCCAAGTTAAAGTCATAGGCATTTCTAAACCTGTCAAGAGATGTGTAGATATTTGCAGATGGAGCCACACACAGGTATTAAGAGCCTGGATTTAAAACCCGGATCCACTCAGTAAGGAGTGTCACTTTGACTTGACTTGGCTACGCAACGGTAGCATTTTGAAGTATGATGCAGTCTCCAGTTTTGCCCGTGCGGCAGCGGGCTTTCATTTCTCCTTTAAGCACAGAAGTAGAGGGAGCGGTGTGCTATCGGGTTCTGTGCTGGCAATGGGTTCTGCTCACGCGGCAGGAGCTGAACAAAGCCCTGGTGGCCCTGGATAGCATCCATGCTGCCGAAGAGTAAAGGCCCTGTGAATGGGACCTGTCACTTCCACTCAGCAGTGCCTGTGATCTGAGGCACCCGGAACGACACTCAGATAAGTGGCTAATCCTTGCATCCCCGCTGGCTCAACAGCCCCCTGCTGCCATGACAACTGGAGGGGAATCTCCTCCGCCAACAGCTTAATTGGATAATTTCCTCTCACTTTCACTTTGTGTTCCTCTCCTTTTGTTAAGTAAAGACTGCAATGTCTAAGGGTGTGAAAAGTTTTCAAATAAGCATGATATTCAGGCATTTTTGGTGTGTACAAGTGCAAGCCAGCAGGAAAACTGGAGAGATTTCTCAAGTTGAAGCCACTCTGCAGCAGACCGCAGAACAGTGGGAGGGCCAAGGGTTGTTCACCTGACAGTGAGGGTATAAAAAAACAGCTATAAAGCCTCTGTTTTCAGCACCACAAAAAAGTGACCACTTTAACCACTGTAAACATTTATTGTCCTTTGTGATACATCGCCTGACAATTTATGTCACACCCATTCAAGCTCAGGGTCACGACATAAACAGACGCTCCACCCTTCTCCCCAGACTGCAGAGACCTGCAGACTAGTGCCAGGGGAAGTCATTATACACTATGTGTGTGTGTGTATGTGTGTGTGTGTGTGTGTGTGTGTGTGTGTGTGTGTGTGTGTGTGTGTGTGTGTGTGTGTGCGTGTGTGTGTGTGTGTGTGTGTGTGTGTGTGTGTGTGTGTGTGTTTGTGGTGGGCAGCTACTGTGGTCAAATAATAAAAACAACAGCGCTTGCATGGCACTTTAAGAGGAGGAAGTTTCTTCCAGTTGGATCATAAAATTGAAAACCACTGAAAAGAACAAATCCTTACGCGGTACACTGACGTTTGGAACGATGACATTGAAAGTGATTAATAAAGTGGAGGTATCTGACTCAACCAAGAGAGGCCGAGGGATCTTATTTCTTAACTTCATTTAGAAGACAGAAGCTGCCTTATGTAAGCCTAATGGAAATCACTCCTGTTTTCAAGTATGACTTGTGCAAGCACATTGAAAAGCTGGATGCAGGCTTTGAGACAGCGATGCAAAACAGAGGAATGGTGATAAGCAACACCGTTTGAGGATTATGAATAATGAAGAGAAATATGGAGAAATGGCGACACGGTGACAGACAGAAAGCAAAAACCGAGAGGGTTCAGCGGTTTCCCCAAACCATTCCCCAGCCCAACATTGTGATGTTGGTACCTCCCCAAAGCCCTAAGTGACATGAATTTCTGTCAGCGCTCTGAGCATGTGCCTGAAAAAAAGCCTCCTTCTGTCGCTGCTTACCTTCTTCACAGGCAGCGCCGCTGAATCCTGGACAGCACTTCCACTCTAGGGAGGTCACAGTGCGGTACACCACCTTGTACGAAGGTCTGACCACTGTCTTGTAGCTGAAAAAAAAAACACACAGAATCTGAAGCCGTCACACACACACAGATAATAACAGGTGTGCGTGTAGACACTGTGACAATAATGACTCATTTTCTCTGACCTTGCTATTCACATTGTGTAAATTGCCACATTAAGATTTTCATTTTTCACTCCGAATGTCTAAACCTCTGTGAAACGTTCTTGGTAAAAGAATCCTGATAAGCTCTGATTTAGGTTGATTCATTCAGATATCTTACCATCGATTTGATTCTAAATTAAACAACATAAAAACAGCTGTTATTCATACAAAGCCTAATGCAAAAAAATTGGGTGTCATTCAAAAATGTGTCATATTTTGTCCAAGCAGAAACGTCTACTCTTCTGTTCATGTCAGATTGGGTTTTATACGGCTTAAAACAAAGCATAGACTTTACTAAACTAGGGAGAATCTTCACTGTTTTTTTTTTTGTTTTGTCGATATTTTTTTCCTGTTTTCTGCTATGAGCATGCTATGTAATCTCAACACGGGCTGGAAGAGAACTTTTTGTTCCTTGCCTGGTCATCTTGTTGCTGTCCGAGTAGGGATAAATTCTCTGCAGCATGTAGATAAGTATGAAAGGATTGGCAGTTACATTTGAGATGGTGAATGATAAGAAGTTTGTTTTATGGATTCTATAACGAGGACAAAGGCAATACATTTAATAAGATCTGGGACTCCGTTCTGTCCCTCCTTCAGGGCAAGACTGCTGTACTACCTAGATGATCTATTTCTTATTTTGCTCTTTACTGAGCTTCTTTTTTTAACGGACATGTGTGAACATGTTACACCTATAACTGCAGATGATGGCATACTGGTAGAGGTGCTATACTAGTTTCTCGCACATAGGGGTGGGAGCAATCTGTCCCACAAGTAAGCTCAGCGGTTGAAATCCAATGGATGAGCAAAGAATCCTAAAGAACATTGGAGTCAGATCTATCTAAAAAAAAAAAAAAAAGGCTTTATGACACCTTTTCTTGCCGCCACCTCAACGTTTCTTGAAATGATGAGCATATTTTCCACAAACTTGTAAAATGTCTGTTTTTCATCATTCGATATGTTTTTTATGTTCCAAGGTGAATAAAACACTGGTTTGTGAGATTTTCAAATCATTGCGTTATGGTTTTGTTCACATTTTACACAGTGTCCCAACATTTTTTGTACAAATGACCAACACAGTAAACACTCAAATTTCTACAGTTGTCATAACTGGCCAGAATTTTAAAGTGTGATCTTTTGTTTAATGGGTTCATGACAGTGTGGTCCAAAAGTAGCAGTATTTGAAACATCTCCTTGTCCTCTCACCTGCCTCCCGAGCATCCCTGTGGCCAGCGGCATGTCTGGTAGACCCGTTGGAGGATTGTCCCATTCTGCACCTGGCAGGTCACTGTCTTAGTGACTGTATGAGGACACCAGTTCCTGAACAGATAAACAGGTCGATAAAAGTCAAAAATACAGAGCGGGAGAAAGAAAAGAAGAATAAAAGAAGTAGAATTGCCTTAAGTTCTCAAAGTGATTACGGTAGAATATATAGCACCCTCAGAAAAGCTAATCAACCACGCAGTCACATTCAGTGTTCTGCAGCCCTCCCTCCGCCTTCCTTTTGTTTTGAGACTTCCTTATGATGTTGACATGGTTTTAATCAGCCGCGAGATTCACACTGAGTGCTTTGAGGGCCGTATTTACACTGTCCTCTATCAATACACATCCGTTTGCATTAGAGCTCTCGGAGGAGGTGGAGTCCCTCCGGAGAGAATACAGAGGACGATAGGTCTCATACAAAGATGAAGGTTTTTCACCACAGGTTACAGCTGGGTCATGAGTTCACTCCCTTCCCACAGAGGCTTCGTAAGACATTGTCAGGACTCACTGAGGCTGTGAAGAAACTGAACTGTGAAGAGGAAAAAAAAAGCTTACGTGAAGGTCAGAGGTGAAGCTCAGAGGATGTTATCACAGAGCAGTAATTTTTTAAGCCTCCAGAGGCAAAGTTTGATATTCTATCAAGGGCTCGGTAAACTTTATGAAAGTAATCAAGTTATGTAAAAAAAAAAAGATTCATTTTTGAGAAGAATGAGAGCAAATTGGTTTTGTTTAATCCTCAGTGAGAGCCCTTTTAACATGAGCAGATGCGTCTTGCTGATACCTAAGGAGAGATATTACTGAGAGAGGTTTATTTAGAAAGCCAGCTTTCATCTTATTCTGCGACTTAATGCAGAGCACTTGGCTTTAATTTATGGAAAACAGAGTGAGGCTGCTCAGCTACCAAATGCTACCAAAACAGCATTACCTTCATAAGGCTAGAAGAGACCTGAGGAAAGATTTACTCTGGCCTGTTTTCACACATTCAATAGATGTATAGACAGGATCTCTAGAGACCAAAAAGCAGACTGTGAGGGCCGTAGCACAAAACACACTTTGTATGTTGTGCCGCCAGCGTGTTTGCAGGAGTAATGGGTTGTTCCCGCCAAAGTCTGTTTGTCAATATGTGAGACCATATGTTAGTGTGTATCAGAGACAGTTTACACTAAAGCAAACCGCCAAAGGCAGAGGATGTGAAGCAGCCCTGAACCAGCTCCCTTTAACAATCCCCACATGTTGTGGTGGCCGCACACACAGACCTAAGCCGCTGAGCGGGGGCAGCTCAGTAAATGTTTGCGTGCTACTGCACAAGTTTTCTTCTTGATTTGATATTTTTATTTGAATTCAATGATTTTGTCTTTTTCAAGTCATGCAACGTTCAATTTGCCCGCAGAGCAGATTTTTCTGTCAATATTTCTGCTGATTTCTGGACAGCTAAAATGGCAACATCTGAGTCTGAAAGAAAGTATTGTAGGCACTGCTGAAAGAAGGCTGAACTGTGCAAAATTACAACATTATCTGAATTAATCATAGACTTCCCAAGTAAACTGAGTATGGGAATTCATCTGTCACAAGTTATTCAAATACAAGCCCGCCCTTTGTGTATCTTAGTATATCCATCAGCTGTGAGGCTACAAAAATGAAAATGGATCTATATAATTATCCTTTGATTGCTTTTCCTGGAGGAAAAAAAAAAAAGAAGCTCTCAGACTTTGAAGGAACTGTGGTCAGGTAGAACGATGGGAGGAGTGGGAGCAGGGTTCAAACCCTGACTCCTCCCTGCCACTTATCCTCCAGACCCAACAGATAAACATCTGAGTTTCCCAGGCTGAGTGGAGGTTTCACCTGGGAACAGCCAAGATTGCCACCAGGGGGTACGTGCAAAGAGTGGGGGGTGGGTTTTACGGTCTCCCCCTCTCTCGTTGCATTGTACATATGCAATGAACAAAGAGGAAATGACGGATGGAGGTCATATCATTAGACTATCTTCTCCTCTAATGACAAGCTGCTGAAAACTCCTGTGCATAAAAGAAACCCAGGTGCTCAGCGCACTTAGTCTTTGACTTTTAAATGTTTCAGAGTCAACACCTTCCTCTCACCCGAGGCACCCATGTGTTATGAAATGCGAAGTCCACCAGCACCATGCTGTTTCACTGGCAAAACCCCAAGCAGGCCCTCAGTGAGTATCAGGTCTCAAAGCACACATGGCACACTCTGAATGCCGGGCCCAAGCTAAATAAATCATCAGCCATCTCACAGTCACACGTAGCCACAGCCAACCGTCGAGGAAGAAATCCAGAGAAATCACAGCTTTGTCCCATCTGTTCATCGGCGCTACAGAAGCCAAGGTAGGAAGACACTGGAGAGAAACAAAAGAGTGCTGGACCCTTAAATGTAATGTATGCAAATGTAGACAGGAGGCGAGTAAAAAAAGGCTTATATGTTGCACTCTTGTTAGAGAGTGTGTGCCCTCATTTCACCCTGTATGCCGCGCAGTCTGTCATCGTGCCACTGAGTTGGTGCACTTTCGGCAGCAGACTGGGAGGAGGAAGAACTTGGGAGGTACAAGCGTGTGAACTGACACAAGGGCTGATGAGGGCAAAAGCTGATAAGACTCTGGAAGAATAACATCTCAGTAACTCTTTTTCCATCCAAACATCCATTCATGTACAGTGGGAGGAGGAAAGCTGAATACTCAAAGATATTTTTGAAATGCTGCGAGGATAGAAATCTGAAGGAATTTCTCTAGATTTCTGTCTGTGGGAAAATACTTCGGGAGAACAAAGGACAAAAGACTGATGTGGCAAATGGCCAGACAGAGGAGAGGAGAGGACCAGAGAGGAGAAAAGAGGAGAGGAGAGGAGAGCTCTTCATAAAGGTCGCATTTGAAGCTTCCAATGGGAACAGAAAAAGAAAAGAAAAAACAATTATGAGGCAGTTTTGGTCTCTTGGGACACAGAGGAGGCATAAGATAAATGTGGTACAACAACAAATGATAAAGAGACAAATAGAGAGTGCAAGTCAAGGTGAAATGTATGCAGAGAGAAGGAAACTACATTCCTCACAATATAACCTGCAGCTTCAAGGAAAACAGAGAGAACAAGAGTAGTCTATGAGTGAGTAGTGTAAAAAAAGTAAAGTCGAATAAGAGTTATATCCAGTCTGTATTGTTGGAGTAATCAAATGATAAGTTTATACAGAATAGTAGAGCCGGTGGGCGCAGGCTCACAGCTGCTGCGTGGTTTCCTTGAGCGTAAGGTCATCAAAGCACCACAGTGAAGCTTTGAAAGTCAGAGCAAAGTGGCTCTTTACAATTAACCACGAGACCCAACCAAAGACTTTAGTGGCAAACACCGGTGAGCTTCCATTGTGCGCGAATCAAGGATGTAGATCTTCCAGTGTTTGAGGGTGGAAGTTAAAAAGGAATTGTACTCAAATGATGAATTCACATATGCTGATCAGCCACAACATTAGTCGGGTTTTTATTTCGAAGCGAAGTGAATCTGAAGTGATCTTTTGAAAAGGAAAGACAGGTTTCCTTTGACTGGTTTGAAGTAAATAAACTAGGCTTCATAGTGTTGCGAGATGGTGGTGGTATAGGCTAGGTCACTAGTGGGTGTGATTCAGTAGAAGAAGTAGTTGTCCTAACTGGAAACAAACCCTGAACAGGAAGCAAAATCTACAACAACTGCGGTGGATGTCCTCAGGAAGAAAAGCGAGAGAGATCATTTTCAGGAATTACTTTAATCTCTGGGAATATCTGGGATATTATATTATATCTGGGAAGATTCAAATTCCTTCAAAGTCATCCCAGTTCATCTATCAGCAACCATCAGAAACAAATGGAGCTGTGCAACGATAGCTTCCTGATATCCAAAGACTACGTCACAGCAAACAGTGTTTGAAGTCATATGAAAGGACAAATCTACTTTAAGCCACACAGGGCTCAACCTACTGGAATCTCAGTCACTTCCACTCCCATGCTTAACAAGAACATGGATCTGGTTAAGATGGGTGAGGAATGAAGGCGGCCACGGGGCTCAGACTGCCTGTCAGACCATGACAAGTCAGCAAGGGAGGATAAAGAAGTGGCTGAGACACGAAGTGTAGAACGATCTACATCAGTAAGCCCATGGTGTTCTGAGCTTATTAAGTCATCGGGGAAGAAAAGGGTGGGCGAGCACTTTATCAGCTACTCTAGAGTGACCTGGCCAGTCAATAATTACTCAAGCTGTCAATCCCCTTTGATTTTTATAATCAGACGGCCCTGGTGTGGGAGAGTGTTGTTAGCAAAGGCCTTACTGTGGCAGATTCCTTTCTCAGTCTGCTTAACTGAAAACCTATCTGCCTGAACTCTCATGCCAAGTTGCTCTCATCATTGAATGTCAAGTCTCAAAAGAAAGCGTTCTGATTTCTGTTTGGCCACTGTCTGACATTTTGACACGCTGTAAATGTTGCTTACACAGCTCAAGCCAGACAGCAGGTGATTTTGAGACATTAATCTCTTCGTGTGTCACCTAAAACCCACTGACCCCTCTGAGGCTGATTCAGACCAGGGACTTTCTCTCCGTCTATTCTACCTCTGCCTTTTAACCGGCCACAAACACTTACATCTTCCCAAAACAAGCCCAGATGCAGTAGAGTCCCAGCTGTCTTTGTTTGGTAAACATGTCCACAAATGTCTGCCTGTGGGGGACAGGGGAACTGAGCAGAGAGGTGAATCGGTGGAGCGACGCAAGGCTGGGGCCCGCGCTGAGAGCCACCTGGACACACCCTCACCAGAGAGAGGGGTTTCTGCCTCAAGCCACTTCCAGCCCACACACACACAGCGCAGCAGCATAAATATTTGTGAGATGGGAACCACTCTCTCATCATTACAAGATGACTAGGCTTTGAACAGAACAGTACACCAGAGCTGGTTGGTGCTCTTGGCTGAGTGTTTAGTCTAGAGACTCTCCCTCAAAAATGGCCTGATCAACATCACTGCTGTCACGCCGGGAGATC
Source organism: Odontesthes bonariensis (assembly GCF_027942865.1). Lineage (NCBI taxonomy): Eukaryota > Metazoa > Chordata > Actinopteri > Atheriniformes > Atherinopsidae > Odontesthes > Odontesthes bonariensis. The sequence continues at coordinate 22,711,603 of NC_134511.1, forward strand.
AATCACTTCCTGAGACCATCTCATCCCCCTTTTGACCACTCCATTAAAGTCATACAGATCAATGCTCCCTCATCCTTAAGATGACGGTAGCAGCAGGTTTTCTGTGAACAGACCAGGACACCAAAAGGCGATGCTTTCCACAGGGGCTTGACAGTAGAGAAGGAGCAGATGATGATGCTGCTGCTGCTCCATCTCCTGCTGCAGGGAGAGCACACAACGCACCTCAGGGACAGCGGAGCTGCTCCAAGGAGGCACACGGAGCGGAGGTGGGACAACAATGAGGACGGGGCTAAGCAGAGTAATGTCTGTTGCCAGCACAGGAAAAAGGAAACCAACTGTCAGGAAGACAAAGGGGCTGGTAGATGGATGGTGAAGGCAGGGTGTAGCTCTGCAGAGCCATGCACTGAGTAAAAGTCACACAATGCTTTTAAAAAGACTGTCACGGTTATTTTATGCATAAAACAAGACACAATAACCATGTGGTGTGATATCTAACTGCAGTTATATAAAGCGGCCAAAGATGGGTGCGTGCCTTACCTTTTGTGATAGACTGAGGTGTGAGCGGCTGCTGCTTGGTCTCTGCTCAGCTGCGTCCCGGCTGAATATGTTTTGTAAAGTCCCGTCTTCCAGGTCCCGTTAACAAACGTGGCCATCCAGAGTACCAGCACAGTCCAAAGCAAACTTTTTCTGCACAGTGCGGACACGCTCTCCCGGTGGCCTAATCCCATTTCAGTGGCATTAAAAGTATGACCAGAGAAGTTTTAATGAGTCCCAAGTTGCTCCGCTTGGTAAATCAGACCGGTTGGAGAGTCCAGATCGGAGGGGGAGATGTGTCAAACTGCACCGGGTCGGTTGGAGTGGACGCGCATCCTTTTAACTGAAGCAGAAAAACACACACTTACAAATAATAATATCCGACACCGGTTAATTCATAAAGGAGCAAGCATTAAAGTCCTGAGTGAGCTACGGACTAACACCAGTCGATGAACTTACGCTTCTCGTTGGGCTCCTTTGAAAGTGAACCTTGAACACTGTTAAGTGCGCGTTGTCCTCCCCTCTGTGTGTGCTCTGCCTACCTCCGTCTCTCTGTGCTCATACCCAGCCGAGCCTTTCCAGCAGCGGGCATGAAACCAGTTTTATAGTCTCCTCGGGTCTTTTAAAAGCACAGCCCGCTGAGTCTTTTTTACCCTGCCCCGTTTGAACGACTCACAGAGGACAATGCACGCTCAAGGCAATGGTACTTTTACGCACTGCGAATGAATTATAGGGGTGGGGGGCTGACTCTCAAGGTTCCCCCCAAAAATACCGGGAGCTGTGTCGCTGATGAGTTATTTTTACTGGCACAAACAACAGACTATAAAGCTAATAATATTGGAGCTACGCCCAGCTTAGTTTGAGAACCTATTTCAAAAGCTTTGAAATTATTCATTTTCACTCCACCAGGAGGGTCGGACATACATGAATATGATTAAGCAACTGAATCAGAGGCATCCATTCATCTGTCCACTGCTTATTGTAACCTTCTTCTACCCATGAAGGTTTTTCAGTGCAAGCAGCCATTTACCACAAGGCAGAGGTCCACCCCAAACCAAACACCTGCACCGCAACCCCCAAACTGGGACCTGAGATGTAAATCTGACTGTGGTTGGAGTAACTACACGGCTCAAGATCACCAGCTGCAGAGTTTGCCCGCGCAGCTGTCTAAGGTGCTAAAGTTTCATTAAGTTCTCAGCTACTAAGTGCACCATTAGACAATGTTAACACTCTCACACTCACAGAGGACCTTTCAGACTGGCACCTCCAGTCCCAGTTCCCCTTCATACCGCAGGGTGAAATGGACATTAATGGGGCTGTGTGAGCCCACCCGCTCACAATCACAACATATGGAAAGTTATAGATTGAGGTGGGGCTGGAAAAATGATGTGTCAGAGTTTTTTTCTTCTTATTTTTGTTTCAGGGCACCCCTCAGCGTTTTACGAGGCCACAAGGAGCAGACAATGGGGCCGAGCAGGAACCAGAGCAGTAGAGGGTTGATGGAAATCCCTGCGGACATGAGCAGCTGAAAATAATTTTGACCTCTGAGGAGGGAGAATGGGGTTCAGCTTCCCCAAAAGGCTTTTTCTCACTGGCAATTTCTCGTGCAGCTATTCATCTACTGCATTAATTTTCTTTCCCTTAACTTAATAAACTGAGAGGCAAGCGACCTATTGCCATTGTTGATGTGAACTTATTTAAGATGTTCCCAGTCACACAAAGGTTCATCAAACAACACAACCAATCATTCTTTTCTTCTTTTCAACAGGGGAATACAGTCCCTCCCCTTCTATGTTTGGTCATAAACATGTCTTGATCTGAACTCTTTAATGATAGTTGTACCAGTTAAAGCTGAGAGGGGGGCCTGTCTAACCTTTACCCTCCGCAATTCAAACAGGACCCATTTCGACCACATGGTATGGTAATGAGATTCATTATTGAGCTCATAGGAGGGCAGGGACTTAAAAAAAAAAAGGAAACCAACGAAAATGTCTTTTTGATTTTCTGTTTTTCAGATTTATAAGCCAGTGAAACATAAGCAGCTTCTTCTCTATTACAGCCACACTCTCACAAAGGAGGCTGCAGATAATGGATCAAAACTGCCACAGCTCTTCTCTCTGTGTCTGGGAACTCACTGTTGCACAAGCTGCCTGATCCTCTGGGGCTATGTCGTTTTTAGAGGAAACTTCACCTGCTTTGCCATGCTGACCTGAGCAGTCTTAATTACTCAGAACTACCCTGGATCTGTTTGTTAAAAGCTAGAATAAAACATACACTGCAACCCATATCGCAAAGAATAGCTATAAAGCCGCTTGGTTTAAGTGGAAAACATTGATTAGTGTTGCATTTTTCTCCATATGCAGAATGTATGCTGTCCTCTGTCAACAACAACAGAATATGTATGCAACTGTGACAGTGCATTATGTACCCGGACACCAAATATTTGTCCATAATCAAACAACTTTAGGCTGTTTGGTCCAAAAGAGTTTGACCCATTGTGGTCTGGGGGCACTTTGGGCTTTGGTAGCATCAAAGACAGCCTCTTGGAGCCACTGGGCAGGCTGAAAGGCCCAGTGCTGCTCTCTGCTGCCATCCAGTGAGAAAATAATGGGATCAAATACTTAGGGTTCCGAAGTGATACCAGCATTTCTTGAAACACAGTTTCATATGGAAACCCCTTATATGTGCGTTTATACACTTGTGCTTTCCGGATGGTTGGATATATCTCTTGTAGCTGACATATTGTAGGATATCAGTTATTTGCTTCGAAAGATGGCACAGAAACTCGAGTAAGCGCCGTGATGTAAACATATTTGTGTGTTGTCAGGTAGAACAGCTTCTGCCTGTTCTGTGTGTCATTCATGTTGTCATGGCGATAGTAACGTTACGTCTGACTCAGGCCGAAGATAACTCAAAGTTTTTAGAGCCAAACTTTCAGCGAAGATGGACAAATCTTGCTTAAACAGTTCAATCTTCTCCTTTGTAATCTTTATGAATAATGACAAGAGAAAAGGAACTTTTGGGCCTGCAAATGCACAATTCTGTTTACATCCATTGTGCAGGACGTTTTAATGTCTTACCACACAAAATTATTTCTTGACATTTTTAAGAGTTAGATCCACTTGTCTTGATTCTGTAAACAGGTCACGCCACATCTGGCCAATATTAGCCACTCTCTGGCCGAGCGTGCAAAAAGCACGAGAAGCTTAATATAGGAAAGAATATGATTTTCCAGGAGACAAAAATGAACATTTAACATATACACTTCTCAACGACAGTGGTTTTGTCATATTCCCAAAGAGGCTGATAACGCTGCCAGTGGTGTAAGTACTCATCCACAGAGCTTAGCAGCAGCTGGATGTTCTGGGACACTGTCAAGGCCCTCTTTACTAACTGTGGATTGTGCCACTTACACTGAGGAAGGTAAATGTCACCAACTCATCTTCAGCTTCCGCTTGTAGAAGTGGGCACTCAATGAAGGTCCCACGCATCCGACGTTGAAATGGCTCCATACAAAAGTACGGTTAAAAAATAGATTTCAGATTTAATGTTACATTACAAAATATTTTCAAAATGCTTCAATACAAGAAATAACTGTGATAATCTCACCTCAGTGCTCTCAATACAGTCTCTAAAACACTGCATGATTAGCCCATATATATCTCTTCTCTTTGGGGCTGCAACGCAATCAAAGAGGCAGAAAGAGGCTTGAAATATCAGAGAAATCTCAAATGCAAAGTTGTTGCAGATTACTTTGCAGAGGTCAATAAAGTCCCCGGTTTCCTAAATAAAACAAACCTTTTTGAAGCTGTTGGAGAGCTGTGTTGACCTTAGTCAAAAACGTATGTTTCCTGCTGAGCAACTCATCGCAAATCAAGAATTGCCCACTCGGCTTTACTGGACCATCCTCTTCACTGGTTTTCTCCTGAGGGAAAACTTCCTTGTTCTGACCACTTGTCCCAGCTGTTAACATCTGGTGTGCAGGGAACAGGGGTATGTAAAGCTGAGGGAAGAAACACAGATAAAGTGTGTCCTGTTTTCTTTATCCAGGGAATCTTTCTTTTTTCAAAAGGTAAATGTTTCCAGAGTCGGTGATTGCTACTGATTGGTAAATATATATATTTTTTCAAGTTAACTCACATTGACAAGACGGTTCTGCAGCACTTGCAGAGGGTGTCCACTGTACCTGCCAAAGTCAAGCAGCCTGAGCACGACGGCAGTGGCCTCTTTCATGTCCAGAGGTTTAACAATTGTCTATGTTCAAAACATAAAAAAATAATATCTCAATTAATCTTTTTTTTTTTGCGCAAGACAGGACAGAGCATGGTGTATCTCTGATAAAGTAGAGGGTGCGAGATTTCAAAAACTTTCTCGATGCTCATTCACTACATGTAGCTCAATGTGAAAACACCAAACCAGAAATTTGACCATCTCTAATGTCTTCGCCCCAAAATCGAATCAAGGAGAAAAAAAAAAAATTCAAACAAAGTTTGTTTGTTCTTACATAGCTGAGGATTTCCTCATTTATGTCCTCCAAGTTAGAGGCGATCTCTGCCTCACTCAGTGTCGAGGACTTTTGGTCAGGATCTGAAGAGTCTCCTCCTTCCTTCTCTGAAGGAGAAGATACTTTTATTATTCAATGTTCTCATGCTGTATTCAAATATATATACAAGTGTTCAATCAGTGTTGAAACCTGGCTGTGTCGATGAGTCTGTGTAGACGCTTGTTCTATGTGTACCTACGTGTGTCTGAATGTGGTGGCACAGTCTGTTTGTTGTGTGTGTTAAGTGTATGCATGCTGGGTGGTGGACAGCTGCACGTATCAATGCCTGTGTATTGTGTGTACACAGGCATTGTGTGCTCATAACACGATTTGTGTTTAATGATTAGTGTGCATTTGTATATGTAAGTTGTGTGTCTGTGTTGCGTTGTTGTACATGTTGTGTGTCGGTGTGTTTCATTTTTGCACATAAGGATTAAGTTAAACCATGCAAACAAGATGTCCACTATAAATCCATCAGACATTTACAACGTCCGGTTGTCACTACAATGCTTTGGTCCGGAGAAGACAGTGGCGTTCCTCAGTCATGTTCACATATGGCTTCTTCTATGCATGACAGAGCCTTACCCTGCTTTAACCTCCACATCCTGCTCTCTTACTAAATGCGGTATGAGGATTGCATGATGAACTGGGTCTAAAGACTACGATTTTCAGAAGTGTTGGTGTGCCCATGCAGTGATTTTAATGCCCGAAATCAAAGATACAAAACTGATTTTGGCAGGGTCCCTTGCTCACAAACATGCCTCACAATTCTAGGAATCTTTGGCTTATATTATGTAGGGTAGATGATGGATTATTCAGTCTTCAATTTCACATTGAGAAACATTATTCTGAAATTCCTACAGTTTTTTTTAGATTGCTGAACCTCTATGCCACTGTACTTCTGAGAGACTCAGCCTGTATCTATGAAGTGCTCATTTTATTCCCACTCATGCCACTAACCTGCTGCCAATTAACCTGATTAGTTGCAAGAAATTCCACCAGCCGTTTTGCGCCCCCTTACTTTTCCTGCCTTTTCTTGCTCTGTCCCATCTTTTTTGGAAGTTGGGGTTGTTTGTATGGTAGAAACGATATGAGGCTGAAGCGTTTCATGATTGTTCACAACACACACGACTCACCTTATTACCTGTAAGTAATCACATATAACAAAAACATTACCGATGATAACCGCACCAAAGGACATTACAAACAGGAATTTTAACTTCAATTTCTTCCTCTGTAACGCTTTTGAAAAACAGCATATATGATGGCGAGTCTTCAGGGACAACGTCCAGGAACTGAATCATTTTGCGTTCTTCTTCTCCATCCCCACGACTCAGTAGTTCTAGGGACATTTCGACAAATTGAAACCAGCGGATACCCTCTGTCGGGTCCACTCCACCCGTAAATTGTGGTGTACCATTTCCCTCCCCACCTTATATTCATTGGTTAATATCTGGATAACTCAATATTGTAGAACTTCTCTTTGGTTGACATAACTCGGTTGGAAACGCGGACCGCGGCCGAAGAGAAAAGTGTGATGGCCGCCAACAGACGTTTCTGTCGACTTTTTTTTTTTTTTTTTTTTTTAATTCAAAAAATGAAAATCAATTAAGAGAATCAATAAAGTCTACCACCCTCCCAACTGAACAAACCTTAAAAAAATAAATTTAAATAAAAAAATAAAAAAATTGCTTAGCGAGCTCATTCTTTGGCTCTGGATGTCTTTACAGTTCAATATCAAAAGATATCATAGATATCAAAACTGCTACTACTGGTTAAATAACGGGTTGATAACGTTAAGAGATACACAAATACAAGTATGACTGATTAAGACAACTGGGGTGTGAAAAAATACCGTAAATAAACAAAAAGTCTCCAACATGAATTAAAACTTTTACACGTTTTCAGTGTTTATGTTAACAATCAATATCAGAAATGTTTAAACGCAGGACTCATAATAAAAAAAATTAAAAATAGAACTAACTATTGCTTCTTGACATCTAAAGGTGTTATTGTTTTTCCTCTATACAACTTGTCTAAAATCACATAGAGGAAAGAAAATGAAATTATGGGCTCTCAGGGAATAAAAATAATCTCAAATACATTTTTATTGACACTGAGAATAAATGATTTTCGTAAGAGGAGTTACAGCATGGAGTGATAGTTACTGAAAAACATTGTTTTAATTAAATGAAGGGAAAAATTATAATCGTTAAAAAGGACAATTTAGTTTCATCTAACTAATAATCAAGAATCATAAATTGCATTAATAAAACAGTAGCCCCTTTCACGCAGCCTTATAAGGTCGCCCTTAGCTGTGTCTAACCTTTCTGTTTTTAGGGTAAAGGCACAGAACACATCACAACAAACATTTGGATCTTGTTTGCGCCATAGCTGCCGTGTGAAAAGGGCCACAGAATGCCATCGGCATCATCAAAAATGTGTGGCAGTATCTTTATGTAGCAATCCGTGTTGCCAGTGTAAAAGTGCAGACAATCAATAATGAGACAGTGATAACATTTAAGTCCGATTCCCTTTGCAAAAAGAAATCCCAATAGCAATTCCACACAGAACAAATCAATCGAAAAAGGAGCATCTATTGGCGTCTGAGTCATCACCCATCAAGATTTAATACAACCAGGCCGCTGCGCTGAATATATGGTTGTAGGATCTTTCAAACCCAAGGGCTCAGACCAGCAGAGCTGAGTGCACAAATGGATGTATTCCCATACATGGAATACTGGACACCATAGCAAATGGAAGGTGGAAAGGCAACACTGTGAATGCACAAGTGTTAAAAACACACCCCGTTAACATTCATCTGTAATTCTGATACATCATTTCATAATAAATTAAAAAAATAATTCTGTAAAAGTATATACATCTTATCACACACCTGCCCAGGCGCTATTCAAGATCAAAAAGTCAAAAGTCCTTTGCTGCGTCTCAGTACCATCAAAGAGAGACACCGTGAAACTTGAGGAATGATACAACGTGCCCTCGTGTGGTTGTAATCCTGGGAAGCTCTCCACCAAAAAAGCTGAGCAAGAACTACTTCCCTGCAAGATGGCTCACGGTACTCTGTGTTTTTTTTTTTTGTTTGTTTGTTTTTTTTTTAAACCAGATCCGACTGAACAGAAGCTCAGTGAAAACATTAAAAAGTCACAGCAATAATAGAAACATTTATGGTGAAATTAATGCTGCAGAAGATAAACGAATTGATGGAAAACAAAAATGAATAAACGCAAGTGTTCCATTTTTTTTGTTGAATTACGTTTTTTTTTTTTTTTTTTTTAAACCAATATTACCCTAACATACACTGCAGTAGCATTCAAGCCTCCACATCTTCTGCGGTGAGGTATACTGATCCTCGAAGAAAATACCCTTTGTTGCGCAAATTTGCAAAACGAGCCAATCTGTCCAGTGTTTGTTCTTGATACGTTGGCAAGGCAGCGTGGTTCAGCTTTGAGAAACAAGTTTGAGAAACTTACCATTTCATTTCTTCACAAAAAAGAGGAAGAGCAAAAATAAATACCAAAACTACCGTGTGACATCTCTGAAATAAGTCTTTATGAGCACAGTAATTTTAGATATTTCCCTCAGAGTAAACCATCGTGCTCGAAGCTGGAAGGCAGGAGAGAGAAGGAGAAGGGGCAAAACTTGACTCCAGTGCCACTGTAGAACTTGTTTTGAAACTCCACCCTGCGGGAGGAGACAAAAAGCTGTTAAGAATATTAAAAATACTGAGACTATTAAAGGCTTATTGACCCCGACAGTTCAACGAGTGTTTACCAGTGCAGCCTGAGGGCATGGAGGAAAGCGGATAGACCCTCCATTACTAGGAGGATGGACACAGTGAGAACAGCAAATAGTCCAAACACTGGAACCAGGAATAAAACCCCGAGAGTGGTGTCCATTCGCAGTCCCACCCTCATCACCATGGCCCACAGCACCTCTGATAGCTCTGTGAAAGCAGAGACGAGTGCACGTGTACTGTCAATAGATGGAATTCAAATCGACACAAACAGGAAGACAACAATATTCAAGCAAACATCAGGCCTGCCATAGATCTGAAATTCTTGGCTTTGATCTTGACCGTGTTGCCCTTTCAGCACAATGCATTGCAAAAAAATGTTATATTTACTTTTTAGTCGATCAAAGGAGCAAATGCAGAGTAACTACACACTCAATCTAATAATGCTTAACATCTGGTATGGACATGAGCAAAAGAAAGGGAAATGTGAAGTGGCACTTTTACTAGAAAACAGAACATGGGTCAATTCTAAAGCCGAGTTCAGACTACAAGATTTTAAGCTTGAGTTCTGTGTTGAGGAGAAAAAAAAACATGAAAGAGAGCACCGTGAAGAAACTGTGGTCTACACAGGAAACTAAGCAGAGATTTAATAAAACATCAATGAGAAAACCCATGCTTCCAGCATGCATATCATGACAGATTTGATAGAAACGCCAACAACTTTTTCTTACAACCAGGGGAAAAAAAACAGACTGAACCCCCAGAAGGTGCTCGAGTTGCGTTTATTATAACGTCAAAGACAATGTGAGAGACCTGTCTTCATGACAGCTGTAACTTTTTGGCAAAGTCAGACAAGTTTGGGGGGGGGGTTTAGTCTGACAAAAGGTCTCACAGTTCGAAGCGCTCGCAACAGATCAGGTCAAAGTGTAAACATGCTCCGACTTTAAAAGTGAACTACACTAACATCTTGTACTTTGAACTTAAAGCATGAAGGACTGACTAATGACTTTTATCTTACACTGCAAACCGTCATACTCACGGGCATGTGCCAGGCTCAGAGCCCAAAGCCTCAGGTAGGAAGCTGTGTTGGAGATGCAACCCAGGCAATACTCTATGGTGTGGATGGCCTGATGTAGGAACTCATCTGCAAAGTCAAACTATACCCAAAAAAACAAAAAAAAAAAAAAAAAAAAAGTCAACATCACAGCCAGAAAATGGTTAAAAAACAAACAAACAAAAAAAAAATAATAAGAAATACTTAGAATGTTTGATTTGCAAACCTCCTCTGAGTGGTGCTCTCCACTGCTGGAGAGATCACTGTGACTGCTGCCCTCCTCCATGTCATGAGCCCTAAGCAAGTAGAGCTCCTCTTCACTGTTGCGCCGCACACGCTCATATCCCTGAGAAAAAACACAGACAAACTAAATTTATTTGCATATTTACAATCAGAGCTGGTAGTCAACAGACAGAGGTTTGCATTAGGGGCAGGGCACCTGATTGCAGATTTACATAAGGCATGACCTCATGTGGTTTTGTTTTCCATTATGATAACATGACTGAATAACATCAACTCAGACCAAAAATGTGGTTCCAGACAAATGATCACCGGTTGAAGATTCTCCCACCGACGATTAGCCAGCTGATTAATTGCTCCATTTCTACTTAGAACAAGTATTTGGAGACTTTTTCCCCCGCATTTCGGCACATACACGTGAGCTTAAATGTCTTGAACCCTCACCCTGTACATTCCGAGACGGCGGCCCCCATTATGAAGCCAGTAAAGGTAGAGTGGTTTCCCCAGGAGTAACACAGGTACTGAAAGAACCGCAATGACCACCAGAAATACCTGAAGGCCAGTCTGGAAGAGGAGAAAGCAACATTTAGTACTGCACGTTCCCTCTCACTACTGTACCTTAATCAACATTCCACTGGATCTGTTCTGAGATAAAGTATTGAGCTTTTCACCTGTCCTGGGTAGAGGGGAGGCACTCCGTCACCCTGCATGAGGAACATGTTGATGAAGTGGATGAGAATGCTCGGGGCATGTCTGGAGTCCTTAGCAGAGAACACCAGCCACTTGTAGACTATCATGAAAACCAGGTAGCCAAATAAACACAACAGGAACAGGAGTTCAGGCAGAAAAACCAGGTAGAGGTTGTACTTCTTCCTAAAATATCTGTTTTTTTTGTGACAAAAAGCAAAACGGACCATTAAAACATCATAATACAAGAGTGGGTAAAATAAATAAAATCATAAAATCCAAACCACACAGCAAACTAATACTTACAGGTGATTGTAGGTGCTGAGGATGACACCAAAGCTCATGTGTATGATGCCCATTATCACTGACATCTTCATCTTATAGGAGTTAAGGAATGTAAGGCGGTTGTATGCCAAGTTCCATATCTTTACAAACAGAGAGGGGGAAATATTACTTGTTAACTGCTCGTATGATCTCAATAAAGATGACCCATCTGAGTTACAAAAGAACCCCCAAAAACCCCCACAAAGGATGGCAACAATTCATGACTCTAAAGACCTTCATTTTTTTTTTTAAAAAACACTCTACATTCACGGGTCGTGGGCAGTTCAAGTTTACTGGATCAGCGGTTTTACATTAAAATTCACCTTTGTTAGTTTAGAAAAAAAAACATTCTTGGATAACAAAAATTTCATTTAAAAAAAATAAATAAATAAAAGTTAAAGATTTTAAGTGGCAAAAGACCTCAAACTCAAAATGCTCATGTATGACGGCAGGAGCTAAAAGAAGAAATACCTTTGAGGGTCAAGAGTATTTCTGGAAGAACAATATGACATTTCTGTCATTTAAGGGTTTGGAAACAAAATTGTGCTCAACTTCTGAGAAAAGCAGGGAGGTGGATCATTGTGGTAAAGCGCACTTCTCCTGTTAACATAATACAATTACGAGGCATTTCACCACCACAGTGACAAGCACATATTGAGTATGTGTGTAAGAAAGTGCTGTGACACATAGCGTTTCAATATTCTACTCACTGGATCAATTCCCAGAGGGTAAGGTCCTTTGAAAACTCCTGTAACATTTGGATCCAGGGTAAGAAAACGATTTCCATGAACGACATCATTCCTATAAAAAGGCACAAACAAAACCATAAACACGCGTGTAACATGTATGGCATTATCCTCATGAGACCTGGCAACTTATTTTTGACATGTGTGGGAGTCTGAGTGCTCTCAGTTAAGCACCATTTATACAATCTAAGTCCTAGTGTTCAGTAAATAGGGAACCCTGGGCCCTCTAGTGAGTAACGTAGATGTTGAGATCAACACTTGGACCTTTTTTTTTAAAATATAATAGTCTTTTTTCTTTTTTTTTTTTTACAGTTATTGCGTTTCTTTTGATTTAGTAAATTTCCTGCAATATGTAGCGATTTCAATTAACATGACTTGTACTTTGAGAATCAGAAGACTTAAGTGTGTATATCCATATAACGGGAGTGAACAGAATATAGACAATACAGCCTCTAAGGCATTATCCGTCTTTACTTCACCAATACTTTAAGCCAAATGAATGAATAAAAGCGTACTATTACACTGTTAGCTCATAGCTGCCGTGTTGTTGCTATTGGGGGCTTTCTACACATGCGTCTAGTGGGATGACGACATCGACGCGCACCGCCGCACAAAAAAAGTCAGAAAAATGCCAGAAATAAGGTCCATGTTTATAAAAAAAAAAAAAAAAAAAAGAACGAACTTCCCCTTTAATGGTGGAGGAAGGCCAGGTATTAACTGGAAGGTGAAAGTTGGGAGCAGAACATATCATCTCTCCAAAAACAGGAGCAGGAACAAAGTTGTGACAACCACTGTCCATCATTACAATCTCATGACCCTGTTGGTTGAGTTGAGCGATGAAGTATTTGCTAAAAATGCATCGACTTATACTCCTCCTTTCTCCATCAATTCAGCATCTATCCAGCTGTGGAGAACAATTCTTTACTTGACAACACTGGCCATAAACAAAAAGGCTTGGGGCTTCTCGGTTTATATCAACCAATGCATATATGCTGAGGTTTTTGGCTGTGCGTATATTAGGCGTACAATAAATTCCCTCCCGTCATTAGATACTCACGTCCATACACCTGCTTTGAACATGGCATTCACACTCCATCCAGATCCAAAGATATTAAGAGATTTGGAGAAACAGTCATTGTATATCAGACCAGTGTAGATGGAGAAGAGGCCCATCATAAGAATGATATAGCGCCCTTCAAAGAAGGTGTTCCAGATCTGCAATTACACAACATACACACGGTTACACTTCAGCCAAACTGCGCGAGCTTTACTTGCGTTCAACTAGCTTCAGAGGAGCCACTCACCTCATTCCTGGTGTTCTTAAGTTTGCGGTTGTTCTCATACAACACCATCCAAAAAGCAAACAGACTCATGATGACGCCGTGGCCCAGGTCGCCAAACATCACAGCAAAGAGGAACGGGAAAGTTATGACTGTGAACGGAGCTAAAAGTGAGAGGAGAGACGAGAAGAAATGAGCAGAGAGAAGAAGAAAAAAGGCAAAACTAAATACGGATCAACAGCTGACACAGAAAAAGACAATCAATAAAAAGAAAAAAAGAAGAAAGGCTGGATATTATTTTGGCCCATGTAAACTTTGGGAGGTAAGAAAATACATATATCAATAAATGAACTAAATAAAGATAGAGATTGTCACTCACCGGGATTCACCTCCCTGTACATTCCCACTCCATAAGCATCTACAATGTTCTGGAATCCAGAGGTAAATTTGTTGGTCCTTATCAAGGTGGGGGGCGTGTCTGTGGTGGGAATACGATTGACGAACGAGGGAACTGTCGCGCCACTTTTTCTCTGAAACATTAATGTGCAAAGTTATCATGAGAGGGGGTTCCAAATGGGTTTAAAATAAGTAGAACATGCACACCAACAACAAAGATGGTGGTTATAATGTCCCTTTCTGGGACAATGGTACACATAAGACAAGCGGCTGTGGGAAATGTATGAGAAATCCTTTGTTGGAGGACTGTTCTTAGCAGTGTTTCTTTAAAAACTCTGCTTTCATTCATACAGAATGAACAATGACCCTTCATTGTTCAAGCCAAACACAACATATTTTTTCTGGGTAATATAAAAACAAGACCTAATACAATTCTGTGTTTAGGGAAACCCGAGCTCTTGAAAATACTGCTGTGCTTCAATAAACAGAAATCCCTGCTGTGAGAGTCGAATAGAAAGCAGAGCAACCGGTTTCCTCACCGATCCTTCCTCCAGGGCTCGCCGCAGTTTGGGAATGTCATTGACGGGACACCACACCTCTGCGATCAGGCACTTATTGGTCACGTCAAAACTGCACAAGTTCAGAATATAGTAGATGGCCTTCATTTTCTTGACCTGGACGACCCAGGTGTAGACAGACTCTGAAGCCTTGATGAGGACCTGTTTCAGGTAGTCCTCCGTCCTTAGAAGCACCTGGACACAAGTTTAAAAATAAAACAAGTTTACAGAACCTGCGAGTGTGATGGTCACTTCAAAGAAATAGTTCAACCTTCAAATATCTCTCTACCAAAAATAAAATTGGTACATTAACATGTCGTAGACCTAAGGTTGATGTGTGTGAATTTAAGAAGACAGAGAAAAACTGTGGAAAAAAAAAAAAGAAGGAGGATTAAATGAAAGAGGGGGAAAGAAAACAAACTCAGTTACATTCGGCCGAGGCCTCATGTTGATCATGTGCTACAGGGGCGAGCCCATCCTCATTTACAGCGTGTTGAAGCTACCAAATGATTCACAGTGTCTGCATCAGCAGCCGCAAGAACAACCAGGTTGATCTTTTAGACAATACATCAGCCATTTCATTTCGCTCTTTGACTATAACAGAACAGGTCAAAAGGGGATGATAAGCACTCATCTGTCAATAATTAAACACCAAATACTTTTTTTTTTTTTTTTTTTTTTAAAAAAGAAAAGAAAAGTAAAACGTACCGTGTGCAGATCCTGAATACGAGTTCTTAGTCCTTCCACAACATCATTCCTCTCCTCGTTGCTACTGGGATACGGATACAAGTGACAGTGATAGCTATGGAGGGAAAAATATATCACTCACATATCACAACCACCGGGTCAAGAAAAAAATAAATAAAAAATAGAAATATACGTCGGCCGGTGGTGTATCGTGTGCAGTAATTACCAGTCGCAGATCTTCTTCACTTTCTGACCAATCTGGTCTCCCCAGTAAGAGATCAGGAACACCACACTCTTGACAGGCTCACCCTGCAGACAGAAAACAATGCAAAACGCTGTACATCAGAGATTTACTGTTCACTAGAGAGAGAAAAAAGTTTCAGCTACTGAGTAAGCTTTGGAGTCATGCTGATAGTTTCCTCTTCAACTGTATATTCCAGTGAAATTACCAAAAGTACTCTTAATAAAATTACTTCTCTTGCAAAAACCAAGCCGTTCCTTATTCAAATAAAGAAGCTTTTTACAACTGAAAACAGAGTTTGAACGGACGTGAAAAGGCTTTGACACAGGAAACTGCAGCAGAAGACACCGACTGCTCTACCCAATTTTCTTTTTTTAAAAGCATGACTGTCTGCAACATTTCCCTGATTTTCTAGTAATAAAAGCATGCCTGACATTCCATTCGTGATCCGTCGTGGCCTTACATGCCTGCCCTCGACTCAAGCAGAGGAAATCGATAATCTGATTAGGGCCGTCTATCTGAATGGAAAAGATCACAGAAATGGTTGACTAAAAAGGACAACCGGGAGAAAAAGTACCTCCCAAAAGACTCGTTTTTTAAAAAAATCGTTCGTCCTTTATTTTATGAACATACATTTGGCCAAACTAACTTTTCTTTTTTTAGTTAGACTTTCTTTAAGTGCTCTACGACACGCTACTCTCTACTATCCGCCCACAAAAACATTCAACGACACGCACCCACTAATATCAAGCCAAATCGAAATAGTTTCGTTATTGTGTTACGGTAACTGATCACAAAGAGAAACAATTCAAATGTTCAAATCAGAAGGCAATTTGTTGGATTCATAATACTTTTCTTTCAAGGTAAATTCTGGTTTGCTGTCGTGGGTGCTGGTTTATTGCTGAGGTATACTGGAGTGATTAAAGGAAATGAATTAGTCATTTTCTAAAATTTTACACCATTCCTGCACTTTTCACTCTGTGACAGTCAAAATGTTTGCTGTGACAAAGGTCTAAATGTTAACACACATAGCCAGTGATCTTAAAAAGCATTTCCTGGATGAGGCAGCAAGTGTCTAATCAATACTGATTGAGAGCAGTTCATATGTAAATAAATCAAGTTTGTTTTCTTGCTGTGCCAAATCAAATACTGTGCATTCACACAAATTAAGGACTGATGCAAAATCTGCAATGAATGAAAATGTCGCAGAGAAGAAAAAAACTTGACAAGAAAAGTAGTCAAACTTGAGTGGAAATGGTGGGCAGCGTTAGCGGTGAGTAACCTACTGTGTCAGGATCATCTAGATACTCCTCGACCTCAGCATAGCTGAGGATAGTGTAGCCTTTACACACTCTCCAAAGCATCCGCTCAAAAGCCTCAATCTTTGCCCTCTGAATAAGCCCAGAAATGAAACTGAAAGAGAACCAGGAGAACAGACACTGACTTGGGAGCGCAAGCTCTTAACTTCAAATTATCCACAATAAAATAAGTTCACAAATGAGGTTTGAGAAAAATATTGTTGAATTTCGCCCTTTAAAGCTGCGGTCGGCAACTTTTTTTTAGTCATATTAGCTTGAACTGTCATGGGATTCTGGAAGTAGAATATTAAATAGGCTGTTTAGGAAAAATAACGAAATCTATAGCTCCCTCTGAAGCCTGTAATCATGCTTGCAAAAACCGAGCGCTCCCGGCTGTTTTTAACCAATCAAGTTAGGGTGGAGGAATCCTACCTGTCAATCACAGCTTGTGCACACGCTGCTGAGCGTGAGTCTGCCCCAGCTTGTGTGCGCTCACACTGGTGTGAACTCACGTGCACAACCTCTTCCACAGAGGGGGAGGGGTTTGGGGGGCGATTCGGAGCTTGTTAGAGGTTGGGGGAGGGACCTGAAAGTTGTATCAGTTCGAATTTTCCGACTTTAGACTCGCAATTTTGAAAACCTGCCGACTGCAGCTTTAAGATCTTTGATGTTGTTTCAATAATCACATTTCAAAATTAAACAAGGCAGTGCAAAAGGTTGCGCAGCTGCATCATAGAGGAAAAACTGTGTAAGACAGGTCATCAGTTTCATTAAGAACCTCATTGTTGATATTTAAACTCTTACAATAACAGCGTTAACATATGATTTAGATCATGATCGATTGAATGAATGCAATCTGGTTAATGTCGCCATAACCCCAGCTTTTACACGACTGACAGCACACTGTGCTCCCTTGAAAATACACAATCTACCAGAGGATGCAGAAAGGCGGAGTTGGGACGCCAGACGTATCAGCCTTTTTTCCCAATAACACACTTTTGCAAA
Source organism: Odontesthes bonariensis (assembly GCF_027942865.1). Classification (NCBI taxonomy): domain Eukaryota; kingdom Metazoa; phylum Chordata; class Actinopteri; order Atheriniformes; family Atherinopsidae; genus Odontesthes; species Odontesthes bonariensis. The sequence continues at coordinate 22,728,949 of NC_134511.1, forward strand.
CTGAAAACATGCTTCACATAATGTCTATAAATGTAACACACATCAAACACTGAAACCTCACTGATCAGTCTGACTGGATGGAGGACAGGAAATTAATTCACTACTTACTCCTTTTGAAACTTTCTATAAACGTGTATCTGCAAGATCATTATTTTCACAAGACAAACGAAAGCTAAATAAATCCCAACTCTAACATAACTGTGCTCACCCCAGCTTGGCGCCGAGCCTCTGCATGCTGCTGTAGTCCATCATTGTGTCTTTTTCTAGAAAGGGAAACTCCTCATACTGTACTTGCAGCGGTTCCCTCTAAAAGTGAACACAAGATGCAGGAAGCTTAGGAAGAAAATGGAGATCAAATCAAACAGCAGACAGTTTCTACGCTACGAAATAAAAGGCGAGGTTAAAATTTGAGGTTAAATTACACACCTCGGCGGTTCTCTGTACAAAGTTGCGTGTGACGCGCAGCATGTGCGTGTACTCCGTCAGCTCCAGCAGATTCTTCTGTAGCCTCTCCTTATTCCTGGTCACCTCACCCAATTCTGCCTCGAGCCTCTGCAGCTGCTCCTGTGAAGTAACAAGTTTGCATATGTGTAAAAAATACAGGACAGCAATAGTATCAATAATAGTAAGTAACTTACCATTATAGCAATGACATGCTTGGGTGAAGGAGCCACAGGGTTCACATCTCTATCTGGCAGTGAAATATCTGCTTTCTTGATTTCCCTCAGAAGGTATCCTGTTAAAAACAAAAAGCAATGTTTTCCAAGCCACAAAACCAGTGTCTAAATGCATCTTATCTTCCAGAATCCATGACCATCCTTTGCATAACACTGGAATTGAATCTAAGTCTGACAGGGCGTTATTCTCTTCCAAATCTAATAATCCAGGGTTAAGATACCCGAGAGACCGCAGCTCATTCAACCAATCTACAACCAGCTGACATTTCTCATGACTTTAGGGCCGCTGGCTTTCAATTCATCTGTAAGAGAATCCTCAGTGGCTTCATGTGTTCATGCACTTTTATAGACCCACCACAGCTTTAACTTTGTCCTGTGAGGGGAAAAATGATGAATATTTCCTTCCCAAAGTCAACAATGAATGAATAGACATAGTGCACAGATAAAACAGGGAGGCTTTTCGGTAAATTGACCACATAAAGGACCAGTTCATACTTACCAAGAATCCTCTCCATCTCTTCGCATTTTTTGATCTCATTCACGTGTTTTCGCTGGAAGGCGTTAACACTGGGGTTGAGCTGAAACAGGTGAAAGGCAATAAATCAGACAGGCACTGAATGAATAAGTATACACTCATCCAATCTAATCATCGTGAAAATCACTGATATCCAAGTTCTTCACTTTAAGAACAAACTATCATCGACTGCAGAGTCAGTAAGTACTTTTAGAGGTTGTACACAACATTATATAACTGGGATCCATGAGATATTCACGTCTTCTTTGTTTTCTCTTATCACTTTCACGCATGTCTCAAATTCACTGCTATCTGGATCTTAATTTTCTTCAAAGTTGTGGCTACAATGTTCTAACTACTATATTATCCTTAATTCTACAACTTCTGGACGATCCTTAGTTAGTTACAGAACAAGCTGCATTACAATGTTTGTACACATGTTTGAAATGGTGGTAATTTCCTTGATGTGAAGGTGCACCACTGCTAAATGAGCACAGAGACAACACCGTTTTATTCTACAGTAAATTACAAAGAAATAAAATAAAACAAAATTACTTATGACTTAATACAAACTAAAAATTCTGACACAAATTGTATGCACTTTCAGATTTTGTACATCTTTACCAAAGCTACGAGTACTTTTAATTACGTCAAAAAACAGCAATGACATGAAGTAGGATTGCTGTCTAACGTCTCAAAACCGATCCACTGGGGGACTTACGTCTCTGAACTCCACCAGCCCCAGTTCTCCGAGTTCACTGATGCAGTCGTATGCTGAGCCAGACTGCAGAAACAACTGGGCCAGACACATCTCTTCACCTCGGAGCAAAGTGCCCATCTTGACAATCGGGTCTGGTATTACTTCACCAACAGGCTAAATAGCAAGCTAACAGGTGCCTTATCTTTGAAGTTTATGTCAACGGTTGCCAGTCAAGTCCTTCCTTGTCCTTTCATGATTTGGCTCGGGGGAATGATACAATGCACGACGTACAAAACCTTGGTATTGCATAGCTATCGCAGCTGGAGATGGGGCTGTTCCTGTTAGCTAGCTAACTGGTTAGCCGGGTAAGCCGTGATCCTGACTCTTGGATTAACAGTTTCTTCAAAGCTGAATCTGAAAATATAACGCAAAATAGTTTCGCAGCCGCAAGCGTAGTTCATCTCAATGTGCTGAGACAAGTCTGCTCATAGTTTAGAAAGTTTTGGACGTATGCTTGCCATCTTTGAACTCTCCACGTCACTTGACTTAGCACTGTTGAATATAACCAACCTCCACGGTGGCTAATGTATATTTAGACCAATGACCTGCGTCCTCTGGAGTCTGCGCAGTAAGAGCTTCTGTGTGTTTAAAGCCCTCTGACGCTGCCTGAAGGAATGCGCGCATTAAAAACACCGTCAACCTTTTTAGTTTTCTTTTAGTTTAGTTTTTTAGTTTTTCTTTTCGACAGCATTGACGTACACGTTTTCGTAGCTAAACCTTAATCAATGTAATCCAAATGTTCTGCAGCGCGTCCTACTCTGATTAAGGTTTTAATATTAAATTCAGCTCAGTTTAAACCACAGAATTTCAGAGATCCTTGTTTTAACTTCAATATAACTATTTAACCGGTATAAATATAATTTTTGGAGAGTGTGGTTTGTCTTGCTGAACTAGACTTCATACTATGGTTTAGTAATTAAACCGGCATTACTAAAATGATCAAAATAAAGAGAACCAACTTGAACTGAGGACCCTTAAGAGTGTGACATTTATGCAGGGCTGTTCAAATCAGAACATTGCAATAATTCTTAGTTTAATCATCTAAAAAAGTCTTGGTGACCCAAGTGGTCAACATGTAAAACACCTACCAGTATATCTGTTTAATAAAAGTATTTTTTATCCTTTAACATATTACACCATCATCCCCTCCAGACTCGTCTCCAAGCTTGCAGATCTGGGACTAAACACCCTCTGCAAATGGATCTACAGCTTCCTGACGGGGAGGCCACAGGTGGTGAGACTCGGTGACCGCACTTCAGCCACAGTGGTCACAAACACTGGCACCCCCCAGGGTTGTGTGCTCAGCCCCCTCCTGTTCTCCCTGTTCACACATGACTGTGTGCCAACGCACAGTTCCAACCTCATCGTGAAGTTTGCTGATGACACAACCATCGTGGGCCTCATCACTAACAGTGACGAGTCAGCCTACAGAGAGGAGGTGGACACCCTGACAACATGGTGTCAGGAGAACCACCTCTCTCTCAACATCAGCAAAACGAAGGAGATGATCGTGGACTTTAGGAGGCAGCAGGGGGTGGAGCATGCACCTCTCCACATTAACGGATCTGAAGTAGAAAAGGTCAGCTGCTTCAAGTTCCTTGGGGTTAATATCAGCCATGATCTCACCTGGTCTGCCCACACAGACAAGGTGGTCAAAGCTGCCCGGAAACGCCTCTTCTTCCTGAGGAGACTCAAGAAGTTTGGCATGAACCCAGTCATCCTCACCAATTTCTATAGGTGCACTATAGAAAGCATCCTGACTGGCAGCATCTCAGTGTGGTTCGGGAGCTGCACAGCCATGGACCGTAAGGCCCTACGCAGTGTGGTCCGATCTGCTGAGTGCATCATTGGTAGGAAACTCCCAACCCTTCAGGACATCTGGCACACAAGATGTCTTCGTAGAGCTGGCAGAATCCTAAAAGACTGCCATCACCCATCCTTCAGACTGTTCACCATGCTGCCTTCTGGTAGGCGGTACAGAAGCATCCGGTCTCGCACCCGCAGAATGCAGAACAGTTTTTTTCCTAAGGCCATCAGGCTCCTAAATGGACTATAATGCACTCTCATCACTTACACACTTGACACTTACACTTACACTTACACACTTTATACTTTACACATGCCTACCTCCACTGCTGACTGCACTGCAACATTGCACAACATTGTATTTTTTTTATTTTTCCTTATGTTATAGTTAGTATAGGTCTCAGATTAGCATAGGCTATTATGTGTATTATATGTACAGTACAGCTCTTGTAATTAGCGTTAAAATGTATATTGCATATTGTAGTATCCACATTGCCTATCTATTTCTACTCTTGTAAATATTTTTAGTAGAGTACTTATGACATGACAGGTTACGGCATGTTATGTCCTGTCTTGTTATGGTAGCTGCTGTACGGTGTCCTGTCCTAAGAATTTCAGTGTCCAGTCCGACTCTGTTGTTCTGTGTATCTGACAATAAAAGACTTGACTTGACTATTACCATCTCCCTAAAATAAATATAAAACAAACATAAATATAAACAACATTTAAAAGGGCACAAATGGCCTTGTACAAGTATTTGAACGTTTGGTATTTGTTGCATTTATCTCCTCATTGGTAACATTCGGAACTTTATTGTTTTCTCACTCTGCACCATTTATATTTTCATGTCAGTATTAACATATTAAGGGTGTTCAACTGCGTGGGAAATGTGAGGATCCAGGTTGTAAGAAGTTTTCCACTTTGAGTAGGAAGTATGAAGTTTAAAATGTGGGGAGACGAGGAGAAACACTTCAGTTCCTGTCATAAGGAAGAGGGAATTGAACCTGAAAATGTTCAGCTGGCCGAAATATTGGGTCAGACACAATAAAAGTCAAGTAGTCAGAAGCATTCATATCTTTTAATTAACTCGTCGTCACAATATTGTGATACAGGTACAATGTGTATTATTACACACCACAAAGTAACACCTGAAGAGTACATGTGTAAACAATGTTTTTCCCTGCACATGTTGATGGAAGCGTAGATAGTTGTAACTGCTTCAAATTGATTTAGTCCAATGATTATCAACCTTGAGGCCATGACCCTCCAGACAGTCACAAGACAAATCTGAGAAGTCTTAACACGATTAATGAGGTACTACAGGAAGAACAAGAAACAGAGCTCTGCCTCACAAATGTTGGATTTTTTTCCCTGACTTTTGGATGGAAGAAAAAAAACAACGAATTTTTGGCTAATTTACTTTTTCAAATTTGAGCTATTCCACTAAATAAGCCTGAGTGAGGGAAAACTCGACATTGATGGCTCTGCTAACAACTCACAGATGTCTAAATCATGTGACAAGAGTCCCACCCGGACACTTTTTTTGTGTCAAATAGGGTGGGAACCGCTGGTTAAACCTTTAACAGTATGTTGTATTTTATAAGAATTTAATCATTCTTTAACGCAGATTCTGTGTTGTTTCGAAAGACGATAAAAAGTCCTGCACGTAGTTGTTGACCCTGCTGTGTGAGAACCTAACCTAGATGGTGCTGGAGTCAGACTCGAGGACAGCATAAACAGCCTGCTCACCTTTGAAAAGAGTGTTTTGACAATAAGTATGTTCACAGAGATTAATAGAAAAAAATTAGTTTTATTACACAATGGTGTACCAATACAAAATCATTAACAAATGGTAAAACCATATAATGATATCCTCTTTCCGATGGAAAACAGTGTAATGACATTTGATGGACAGTTAGGTACATCCTCTTTTAGGCTCTGGCTTCCTCATCATCCATCTGAGTGTCATCCTTTACATCCGTTCGCAGACTTTTCTCAGAGTTCTAGAGAGCAGCACCATGCCACACCTGCCTGATTTGCCTCCACGGAGTTCCAAGGATCGAGGCGGTGATGAAGAAGAAAACCAAGATCATGCCTTTAGCCAGCGACTGAGAATATGGCTCACCTGGGAAGGAGAAAAGTCACAAACAAATCATTATGGTACTGTCAGTGTCTTTTTTTTTTTTTTTTTTTAAACGCTCTTCACTGGGACAAGCACAATGACCATACGAGCTAGTGTGAGCGTGCATGGTTGTTTGTCTCTGTGTTGGTCCTGTGATGGACAGGCATCCCCGCCTCTTGTCTAATGGCAGCTGGGATAGGCTCCAAGCCCCCCGGTGACTCTGACTAGGATAAAGCGGGTATAGAAAATGGATGGATGGAGCAATGGGAGAAGCCCAATGGGACCATAATACAATCACATTCAATACTCATTTATCTTACAGAGAGAGAGAGAGAGAGAGAGGCTGGGCCTGGATTACAGAAATCATTACCTGTGTAAGATTTGGTGATGGGAAAGGCGAGCTCAGGCCAACACACATCATTCCTGTCACAGTCGTATTCTGTAAAGTTGATCTGAAACCTACAAGGTAAAAAGCCAAGACAAAACATTACACTCTGTGTTAATATCAGGTAGGTAGCTCAAACATGAATTCATTCATGTGACTTGGCATCTCTCCAGGGGAGAACAGTCTCAGTGTCAAAGCACCTGGTATTTGGTGGTCCTACATTGATAGGAATGTCAATAAAGGTGACAGAGGAAGTGATGGGGAACAACTGAGTCTCTGCACATGAAGAGAAATCCACTCCTCCGCAGTCCAGTGCCCAGGTGGACAGGCTATAACTGAAAACAACAAAAATGGGATTGTTTATGCACACTGAATAAAAGTTATTAACGGCTCCCAATGATCCGAGAATAAAACCTGCAGCGTGCATCTATATGAATATACCTCTGATACACACCTGATTTGCAAATCACGAATTTCCCTTTGAGGTGAGCCCTCCACCAGGCCGGTGATAAGACTCCAAACATAGATATGCTGGTGCGATGGAATACCACGGCATGCACCTGCAGAGTCCTCTGTAATTGTGCTTGAGTTCAGCGTCACAACTAGAATAGATATGTTAAGTATGACATTAAATCTGTAAATATAATGAATACAAAGTTTCTCTCATTAACAACGACGATCAGTACAAAAAGAAACAATTTCAATGCACCCTCTACTTACAGCTTATGTTAAGCCAGTCTGTCAGAGTGAAAGAATCTGGGTTTCCTTTCTTTGCCACATGTGTAATCAAAGCTGCTTGTAGATTAGCAACCGTGTCTCTAAAAGAGAAAAGCAACATATCTAAATAACCAATACAAATGTACACAGTATGTTTACATGCTGTATATCAAATTTGAGCTTGCTGACCTCAGGAGATTACACTGAGGTAAATTCTGTCTGCTGACGGGTAGCAGGCATCCTGATGTTGAATTCTCCCCGAATAAAACTGCGTTCTTCTCAGCAGTGGAACAGAGTCCGTCGTGCACTGGAAGCCAGATTAGGCAGAAGTGAAGACAAACTGTACATGCGCAAGTCAGCGAGGCGGCAAATCCATTCATGTAGCACAATTCAGCAAGACGATTTCAAGTGATTAATAGAGAACATAAAACGCATTAAAAAACTAAATTTTACTTCTGAGTTCCGCATACTGTTTAAGCTGCATGAAAACTAAAAGCAGCTTCTTCATGTCTCGTTCTACCTCTGGGAACAGCAAGCAAGCCTGCTCCTGTTTACCAAAGATGTCCGGAAGGTTTAGAACGTACCAAGATTTCAGAAATGTATTTTGGCCCTAAAACCAATCAACATGACTAACGTTTTACCTGGTTTCCAGATATTGATCGACGTCTTCTGGATTGAGTCTGAATCATTGTCCAAGACTCCAGCAATAACAGGCCTTCCCACCTGATAACCTGTCATTTAAAATGCACATGTTATTCTCTGTAATAGGAAATGGGAACCCTGTACTTTAAACAAAGAGAGGTTTTTGTTTTTTTCTTGCTCTTACCTGGGTTACCTGAGTTGGCCTCAGCCATGGAGTCTCCATTAAGAAACACAGCGGAATATCTTGTAGTTAACGCCACTGTTTGGAGAAGAGAACAGCAAAATAAGTCAAAATATATGAAACATGTTTCTTAACTTTAAAGGATAAGACCGGTTTTTTGACATTGGGCCCTTGATTTCACATTATAACATGATGTTCTACTCACCCCTGCTTGTTGTTTGTCATTTGGAGCTGTTCCGAAGATATTCGCGAGGCGTCTGGCTGCTCTCTTGAGATATTCGGCCATGAAACGGTTTCCTATGGGCAAGCTCATACAGGCACAAACTATGCTGTTTATAATTTATTAATTACTCTACACCAGCACTGATAACGTGGAGGTGCGTCGCTTACTTAAAAAAATCCGGGTTACTAATTTTGAATTTTAGCCGAATGAATAAATAGGCAGCAGGTCTGTGGGCTGTCTGTGGCAGTAGCACGAGGAGGACGTCAGTAACACCCACTTTACGACAAAAAAAATCAAAATTACAATAACCCGGATTTTTTTAAGTAAGCGACGCACCTCCACGTTATCAGTTCTAGTGTAGAGTAATTAATAAATTATAAACAGCATAGTTTGTGCCTGTATGAGCTTGCCCATAGGAAACCGTTTCATGGCCGAATATCTCAAGAGAGCAGCCAGACGCCTCGCGAATATCTTCGGAACAGCTCCAAATGACCAACAACAAGCAGGGGTGAGTAGAACATCATGCTATAATGTGAAATCAAGGGCCCAATGTCAAAAAACCGGTCTTATCCTTTAACTGGTAAAAAACCGAGTTACTGGAAAGCATCATAGGCACTTACCACTAACATTTGAGATGATGGTCCCAACAGTGCGTGTCAGTGCGATACCTGTGATGCTATTTCCTTTCCAATAGAATTTGTAATCCAGTGCTAAGGTCACATTTTCACATACCAGCCTCTCGCCTTCAATTAAACAATAACACATTTCAAAATTAGGCTAATTGTCAGTTTAAGTTGCTTTGGTGAGGAAACTCTGTATGTACTTATATGCATACAGTACCTGTAGAGGCAACTGCCTTGCTTTCAGAAATAAACTGACTCAAGTCAGTGGCGACGTCATCGGTTACATCCACCACGACGTCTCCTGAGAGGAAAATGAAAGTTAAAAACAAGGTTTGAAGAGGCCTGCATTAAAAAAAGTCTCAGAACATATCAAAGCACCGCTCCAAGTACGGTTGGCAGGTAAAACGCACCCCCTTGGCCATTCATCACTCGAGTACCCAGATCTGCTGGCAGTGTCTGTAAGGGAGATCCAGCTGGACAGGAACGGAGCAGAGTTTCGCACTCGACTTTAAAATTTTTCAAAAATGCTACAGGAGCACCATTTACACACTGCCCGAAGACCCTCTGTGGACCAAAGATATACATTACACCTTAGGTGTTACAGCCCTCAAAACACATTCAATGCAAAATATCACTTAATAGATAAAGTATTATAAAGAAAAAACAACATCTGCACGACTAACCTGAGGAATGCTGAAGTACTGGTTATTTAAGGTTACAATTGGACTTCCTTGAACATAAAGATTAACTGGCACTGGAGCTGACAATGTGGGCCTTTGGAAGGATGGGCGAGGCCTTGATGCACTAGGCAGGTTAAAAACCAAAAGATTTATGATGAAATCATGAAACAAAACTTAGTGAAGAAGTGGCTTAATGAAAGAAAAACCAAACATCAAATCCTTTCTCACATTGTGTCACCGCGGTAAAAATGACCAAGATAGGGGTTGTTTTCAGGTGGAGAATTGACACATAGAAATGGAAACCAATCCGGGGAGTTTTCAGCAGACTGCACGGAGCACTGATAATCTGGAGCAGGAGAGACCTGTCCACCAAAGGGCCCTAGAAGACAATGGGACTCAAACAGGTTCAAGTCTTCACTGGAGCAGTCCTGTTAAGATAGAAACACAAAAAAGTGCATTCATGCAACAGGTAATACGTCAACTATTCTATTGTTAAAACACTTGAAAAGTGACATATAAATATATATATACATATACCTTGTCACAACAGCAGCGTACGTCACATACACTGAATGTTAGGTCACAGGGACAAGAGCCAAGTGGTTGGTACACTTGGTTTGGAATGACTGTTTTATTATCTGAAATGGACAGTGATTTACATATCAAGAAGTGTGCAACTCTCAAGTTGTTTACATTCCTAATTTGGAGGCACATTATGATCGGAAACAAATCTATACTTTAATTTGAATTACCATATCCAGTGCTCTTAGGAAACAGCTGGGCATGTATGGTGGCCTGGATCAGCAGCGATGCCTGGGGTGTACTGCCAACGCAGGCAGACACCTGAAGGGTTTCCAGGACACACAGCCGCTCTGAACAGCAGTCACCAGTTGTATCATTCTCACCACACAAACGCAGAATCTGATTCAACCTCAGCTGAATCCGAACAGCATTCTAAGGCACAAGATTAAACAAATTGGAGTACGAATCATGGATGGATTGTATTACCTTCAGTCCTTTGGCCCTTGCATCTCACTTCAGCATTGTTTTATCATGATCTGATTATAATCATTGGTCAAGATCACCGTCAGATTAGCTTTTACCTTTCCCATCGGCTCCCTTGTAAGCACCCACCGTGTCGCCTCGACCACACATGATGGAGGACCAACGCTCCCTGTAAAAGACAACCACAATCACCAACCACCTAATCCACCCAAAATGACGGCATACTGCCCTTTCACAACGCAGCCACAAATCGACCCCGTCCTTATTGTTTCTAAACAGCTCATTTGGCAACTAACTTATCCACACAATGGCCATGTTCTATTAAAGCATCAGCATTTACCTGTTGAGTTGGATGGAGAAACCGTCCGAAGCTTCAGAGAGACGTCTGAGGTGTTCCCGAGCAGAAATGCGGTGACAGCAGGTCCAGTTGTAGTGAGAAAAGACGGCTGGAAAACTATTGAACAAATTATTATAATTTCTGCTGACAAGAACTCGTGATAACGACATAGAATAAGTGTAAATGTAACGCCTTTGACCTTAAAAAACATCTTAGACTCAATAATAAGAGATGCTGAAGATACAAACAAAGCTCTTACCGACAGTGTTCTGAGTATAAGCCAAAGAAACGAAGAGCAATACATATGTGACGTGGCGCGAAACAGACCCAGAAAAGAAAGTTTCAACCACATTAGCCATTTGGTGATTAAAGAGTCGACATAGCTGCAAACTGGTTGTGATGCCCTAGCAACGCAGATATCAACAAATCACCACCGAGAAAGATTCTTGCTCTCAGGAGACACGAGACGCAAAACGTTGTTGAAACCAGCAGCAGCGACCTCTTCTGGTCTGGAGTGGTAGATTCACCGGTATTTTGCAAGCATGAGGACTCCTGGCAGTAGAGGTTCCTCCTAAAATGTGGATTTCCTACAATGTTTTATCTCTTATTCTACTACGATTTCTAAATCTTACTTCGATTTTTTAAATCTACACTGATACATGTACACCTTTATCACATTTAGGCATTAAAGACAGTCAACAGCCTAAAAATGTCTTACTGCTGGAACTGAATTGACCTAAATTGTATAAATTGATATATTGTTCACTTCACTGATATATGAAACTTAAAGGTGTTGCCAATAATGGGGAAATTCTTTGTTATGGATCTTTTCCAATAAATGTCTGGGCCCGCATATTTTAACCGCTAGGTGGCAGCACGTTGCCGCCAGATTGACCACTGAGATTAGCAGAAGTAGAATTTTGTCACGTGACCAGCAAACCAATGTGCTTTCAGTAATGTGTCAACATTAGGCTTTCGTACTTAGAAATTAATACAAGAATGGCTTTTGAAAGCCTGTTAACAAGTCTGCAGAACTGTGTGATATCCGAGATTCAAATATCTGGAAATGTCAGCCAAACCCTCAAGCTGTTCTATGGCAAACTGTCTGAATCCTCCAGGTTGGTGCTGAATGTTACTCAAAACTCGGTCAAACTGTCCCTGTGCCGTTTGTAAATTCTATATTTGTGGGATGTTTAATAAGATGTGATGAATAATTCTGCTTTATAAACAGGAATAACGTGAAAAGATGTAAGGAGCGCAGTTTAGAGGAGGCTGCCCAGCTGCTGAGACAACTATCAGAGGCACAGCTTCGTAGTTTTGATGACCAGCATCTCCTGCTCCATGTCAGAGTCCTCATATCCCTGCAGCTGCAGATGGTCGGCATCTCCACAGCCTGTCGTAAAGTGGACCAGGTAAGCCTCACAGCGTGTTCGTTCACTGTACAATGCTTAACACAAAATGCAGTCTCATGAAAACTTTATATCTGCTTAATAGATGTTGCAACATTTGGCAAAGGTGGACCACCAGTTGGTTTTTAGAGAAACCACCCACAGTTTGCAGTCCATAGTCCTCTGCGATCAGGTACAGAGCTGTCCCTTCACCCTCGTTTGTGTTATAAGTCTTTCCAAAGGCCTTGCAGATACCTTTGACCGTGTTCTTTTTTCAGATTCTGTCTTTGGAGGATTTACAGAGAGGTTGGTGCTGGCTAAAGATGGTCTGCAGTTTTATTCATTTAATGTGCAAGTTTTCACGTGCTTTTATTTGAACCATTCTTAGCCTGTATGTTCCTGGAGGACAGCACTGTTGGTCGTGAGGCGTGGCGAGGATCATTCATGTCCATGCTGAATAAGGTGTCTGACTTGTTCCCTATTGTATTGCAACAAGAATCCACGAGAGACGGACCCCTGTGTTATCTTGCTGTCAAGGTATGCAGAGAGCATGCATCATGAATGAGCCTTTTTCTTGTGATCTTGGTTACTGACTTGGGAACTGTGGTTGCTGCAGGTGTGTTTGCAAATATTTCAGCTCTTGTCCAGGGAAGTTGCTCCTTTTGTGTGGGAAGAGGACCGCAGGAGCCCAGCAGTGCAGACGATCTTGCAGGCTCTTATGGGCATAATACTTGGACAGGTTACCTTTTCATTCAAAAGTTCTGAATTAGCCATTAAAAAGATTGGTATCTGTTGTTGCAGCTGTTTCGTGTGTCCTTTCTTGCAGTGCTACAACCGGGACACTCGTCTTTTGGCAGGCACTGCCGTGGCCATGCTGATCAGCACAGCGTCGGAGAGCAGAGCAGGAGGCGCCGCTGCCTGGAGTCTGCTGCAGGTCTCTCACATAGGTACTGTATGTTGCTGCAGCTCTATAAATGGCTTGAGCCAAACGAACACTGACATTTGACCAGATAGTCACATGAACTAGTAAGCATGTGCCCATTGGAACTGAGATGTGCTTTTTTTTTTTTCTAAATGAATAATTCATCCTCTTCAATACAGTTTCTGTTGATAAAAGCGACATAATCAAAAGACACATGAGACTTTAATGTCTTGTAGTCATACAAAACAGACCTGTCAGACAGAAAAAGTGAGAACGCTTACATTAGGGGTTCCAAATGTTTTGAACCTCCTTTTGGAATAATATCTGTAACCTTGATTATTTAAACTTCTGAAAAATGTGTGGCGAAGGAAACCCTTAAAAAAAAAAAAAAAAAGGTTTTGGCTACCTAGGGTAATGTCGTTGTAAATAAGCTAAAGAAATTCCACTTCAAGGTATATTGTTCAGTGGCAGAGTCACAGGATCTGCAGGCAGCTGTCAGTGCTGCATCAACAATCACAAAGAGATTGCACAGATCTGACCCCCTTGGGGGGATGTGCCAAAGAAAAGCCTTTTCTGTACAAAAACAGTGTTAGAGCAAAAGTATAGCATAGCAGCGGATTCACAGAAATCCACCAGGCCCTCCGGACAGATGAGTTGTTTGTCCACATTATGGTAGACAACCAAAATTATATATATTATAAACCAAGGAACTTGGGGGTTTGGGGTTGTCATACTGTCTCAGGACTGGGCAGCTAGTTGTCCAAGAGTTGTTTCTAGATTCTAACTCAAGCTTAAAATTGAACTGGAAGTGGACCTTTTAATAGAATAATGAGACTCAGAACACCAGAAAATTCACCAAGGAGCTGCAAAAACATGGAGGTTATGGGTGGGTCTACTATGATGTGAATCTCCTGGAAATATTGTGTTGAAAAGTTATTTTAGAAACATAGTGATGCTTACAATAAGATACAATAAAGCTGGAGTCAAACACTTCAGAGACACGGGCTGAAATGCTGTGTTCCTCCATTTTCTTTTGAAGACTTTTGCATTTGTAGATGTTTTTTTTTTTTTTTACAATGCAGTCTATCAATACAACATGTATTTTCCTTTTTGGTATAAGACTATCAACTTTATCTCTTTCAAAGAGGATCAAATGTTCATGTTATGGAACAGCTGGATTCCATAACATGAACTTCTGACTTTTTTTTTACATGACTGTGCTGTTTGTGCACTAGATACAATCTAAACCAAATCCACAAAAAAATTGAAGAAGAAGAAAAGAGAACATTTGTCACTGCTGTGTGAATGTGTGGAGGTTCCTGGCTGAAGACTTGCTGTTCCCGTTGCTTCTCAGAGCCCTGGCTGCTGACTGTTGGTGCTCTGCAGCTGGAGTGTGACCCTGTAAGGAAGGACGGAGTGGACCGGCTGGCTGTGAGCAGGGGCCTCCTGACCTGCTGCCCACCTCACATTTTACTCAGTTCACGCGATGATGCCACACCAGTAAATCTACTTGGAAGTTTGCCTGCAGATTACGCTCTCTCTCTTATTCCTGCTTTCATTACCAAATCTTTTCTGTCCTTTTTTTTTTCAGACATGTTTACTGCTTGAAGGTTTGTTTCCTCTGGTTTATGCGTTGTGCGACGAGAAGCTGGACTGTCACCACTTATCGTTCGAAGGTGGGTGATGTCCAGAGTGTTTGTTTGTGTGGTTGAATGGTTATACCACCTGTTCAAATATTACACATTATTGCAGCGTTAACACTGTGGCTGAAGAGAGCGAAAGAATGTCAGCCGGATCTCTGGAAGATGACGGCTGTTCGCCTTCTGCCTGACGACGGCAGTCGGCAGCGGCAACTCGTTGACATTATCTGGACCAACGCAGAGAGCCCAGTGAGTCGCTCAACATCATTATACGATAATATTCAACGCAAGAAGTTTGTAAAGGGTTTGTGAGTTCTGTACAAGTGTGCGTTTCAACGCAGCCAATTGAAAACAAAAGAATTATTACTACACTTGAAATAGATTATACTCTTGTAAAAGCTTTTAACAAAAGAGCCGAGCCGCTAAATGTTTCTTGGACAGCACGTGTATCATTTCGACAATAATCCAATGCGTAAAATAGAGTCCATGTGACTGGTGAGGTGACTGCAAGATGAGAGTTCTCATTTTTTTTTTACATCCAAGTTTCAGTTAAAAGTAAACACATGACCTTGCGGGTAAAGAAGTGAACAATGCGAGGGGTTCGCCAGAATCAACAGCTGGCCTCGGGGAAAAACTAGAAAATGACAAAATGCCTGGCAGAGCGAGAGGCACAAGTCTTGTGGAAGACTCGAAAAACATCTGCGTGGTGATTGAATGACTAACAGAAGACTTCATGTCCAAAACCACAGTGGTGAGTTAAGCTGCACTCCCCAAAAACATCCAGGGAAAGTCAGTAGAGTTGTGGTACAAAGTCGTATGATGACAGAAATCTCAACTGCTATCGTAATCATGAAAATAACCCAACAGCTCCAGACAGAGAGCACACCATCTCATCTGGCAGACTCATCTGGTGGAGTCACTCTTATGGCTCTCAATCTGTCACCATATTTTAAAAGGGCTCGATCTCCTGAATTTGATGTGCCGTTGCTTAGAGTCCGGAAAAAAATACACGTGCCGTTTTTTTCTGAGAACTGACTGTCTGGACTGTGTATTAGTAGCCCTCACGTTAGCTTCTTTGTTTATTAAATTTCACATTACCTTCAGAAGTTGTTTGGTGACATTTGTCTCATGCTGCATTTGCAGGTAGAAGGGGTGCCTGAATGTGCAAGCAGTGGCTTTATTCTGTTGCTGAACCTCTATGAAAAGGACTGTGAGCACTTTTGTGATGCAGACAAGACATTTTATCTTACCCTGCTTCAGCGAGTGATGAAACTACCGTGGGAGGCCAAAGCCAAATATCAGCGCCTTTGTGCCCTGTTGCCGTATCTGGGTACAGACATGGTGAGGATTTAAGGGTCGTTACAGCCTTAACGATGTTCTGTTAATTAGTCTTAATGACTTACTTTCTTGTTTATGTCTTTCTATGATCAATCAGGTGCTGGATCAATATGCTGAAATACACAGTCATCTCCTGAAGTGCTTATCGACCAATCACCTGTCACCATGTGGATCCGAGCTTTATAAACGTCTGGTCCAGCAGCAGAGGCGAGAGCTTTGTGGTAGCTCGCTCATGTCCTCCTCACTCACTGAGCTGGATCTGGCCGGACACTGGGCCAGACGTTGGCAGCCCGTCCTTCATAATGCTCTGACATCTGAAGTGACTCTTCTACAGAACAGCAGCTCAACACACCTATTGCCCTGCACCTTTCAGGTTTTCCCCTCTGCCGTGGACCTTTTACTGGCCCCTCTGGACCCTAACGCGCCCGGTCATCTCCACGCCTGGGCCTGTATCTTGAGCTCCTACCGAGCCGTAACCGGTCGCTCTCCCTGGGCTAATCAGGGCAGTTCCACCTTCGAAACACTGCAACGAGCTCTCGGGTCCGCCGATGACAAAATCCGTCTTGCTGCTCTGAGTCTGCTTTGCTGCAGCCCAAAGACCAAAGATACCCCGACCGCGGAGGAAATGGCGATAATGAGGACGTTCATTCCTCAGAACCTAAACTGCGAGTCCTCGCCTTTTCGTCAACATTTCCAGGCTGGAGTGAGGAGGTTTCTGGCTCGTATCAGAGACGGCTGCTTAGCTCATATCAAAGGACTGAAGGTCAAAAGGAAAGGAGATGCCGCTCATTCTGAGAGATCGCAAGAGATGTTGGAGCAAGGCATTGGTGAGAAAATAGTGAGCTGCAAGTTCATGTTCTTACCTTATTATGTGACATCTTAATGTTCGTTTTTTTATTACCAACATCATAAAGTACTAACTTTATGATATGAAAGCATCGAAACCATGATATATTTAAACACCTATATTCCAATTTGAATTCATTATTAAACATGTCATTGGAAACAATCTCAAGAGTCAGCACAAGGATAACAGAAAAGGCAACCTGGATCCAGCCTTCAGCACTCTTTCTTTTCAGATTTTTCAGAAAATGTTTCGATTTGATTTATTCTTCTGTTCAGGGAAGCTTTTTCGTACGTCCTACAGGGTTTGTAGAGTGGTTAAGCCAACTTCCATTCAGCTCCCTGGCACCAGGACACAGTTATCAGAGGAAGAAGACTGCACTGTTGTTGCTGTGTGCAGTCTTGGAGACCTGCACAGACACCTGGAGTCCTGAAAAAAAGAAAGGACAGCCTCCAGGTCAGTGATGGGGGGGATGTAGGCAAAAAAACCCAAAGCCATTTATACAGCCACATGTATAAATGGCTATTACACACTACAGTGCACGATTGTTGTTTAATAATAACAATAAAAAAGTGCATATTAAATTAGCCTTTAATAAAGTACCAGATATTATTTTTGCAGCAAATATGGGGACTCTTATTGATTATGCCAGACAAAGAGGACAGTGGGATTTCCTCTGCAGGACAAAACAACTGGTTCTCATCAGCTGTTTGGAAGATTCTACAAATGAGGTAGAACTGCTTCATCTTATCTTGTGTTTCCTTTGTGCTCAAATTGATTGAAGTTTAAGATACTAGGGTATTTTTTGTTCTCCCTTCAGATTCGGGAGCTCTCCACTGGGCTGTTGTTGAGATTTTTTCCACCCAGCTTCCCAGATGACATCGCGGCAGTGCTGAACACGAGAACCAAGCAGCTCCTGTGCAGTCCACGGGTGCAGGAGGCCCAAATGGGAGCGCTCGCGACGAAGGTCCTCCTCCAGAAGTAAGCCTCGCCTCTTCTCGTGGCCTTTTTCAGAGTTGCACCTGCTTTGATTGATGAACTGCCATCGGTTGATCTTTGTGCAGATCAAGAGAGCAGCACGGGGACTGCAGTTTGAACCTTAGTCTCGGCAGTGGAAAAACCCCGAAAACCCCATGCTTGGTCAGAGACCTGGTGAAGGAACTAGAGGAGCACTATCAGACAGCCAAAGTAGATATGATGCTTGCAGCCAGAACCAAGCCAATACATGGTGAGAGTAAAGTCCACACGCATTTATCGAAATGATATTAAGCTCTATTTAAATCCTGCAATGAATTACATTGCAGGAGTGCTGTGTGCCCTTCAGAGGTGTCTGCTTGAGTCACCCAGCAGTGTCTGTGACACACTGGACCGCAGTGTGGTCACTGAGGTGCTTCACCTGCTGGAGAACATCTCTCTGCTGCTGCTCAGCGTTCTCTATGCTGATCATGATACTGAAAAGGGTAAAGTAGCAAATCTGCAGAAACTATGCAGAGTTATTTCAGATCTTATTTAGACACCATGCATCAAATGACTTTCTTCCGTCTTAGATGCCCCACCTTCTTTTTGTGATATGGGAAATGCCATCAGCTCTCTGATATCACAAGGGTCTGGAGGTGGCCACGCAGACGGAGAGGAATGCATCCTTCTGTCCGAAGAGCACAGTCTTGTTCTCACCTGCTGCTGGGTCTCCCTTAAGGTGCGACAGAAGCACGATAACCTGACACTTAGTGTGAGAAGATGGCCGAATTCTCATAATTTGGTTTGATATTTGTTGTGTGTGTGTTTTTTCTCAATATTTTCCTGGCAGGAAGTTGGAATTCTTTTAGGTTCTTTGGTCGAGAAACTTCTTACAGATTCCAAACAGCTCAGCGATTGTCTTCTGACCAAACAGGACCTAGTGAGAGCATCAAAAGTATTCAAGAATATTCTTCTTAAATGCCGTCACTGGGTAAGTTTTTAAAAGTTTTTTTTTTTTTGGAGGCATCAACCCTGGATTTCATCGGTTCTTTTCAGAAATCTAAATTTTTTTCTCACCAGGGGGCAGTAGAGGGTTGCTGTATCGGATTCACAAAGTTCTGCGCCTCCCTTTTGAGCAGCGGTGATGCAGAGCTTAAGGATATTCCAGCCCAAATGCTTAAACAAGTGAGCAATGCTTGTTTGTTTTTTATTGTTAACAAGAGTTCCTAGACTGCTGTCATATAGATGTATCTATTTATTGATAGGGATTACAGGTCGTGCAGTGCCCTCGTTCCACATCTGTGACCCGGCGGGCTGCGGGGTTGCCCATGCTGATCCTGTGTGTTGTGTCAGCAGAGGAGGCCAGTAAAGCAAGGCCACTGTTAGGCCTCAGCATGCAAACCTTACTAGACACAGCCAAAACCCCTCTGGATGAGAACTGGGACCAAACACTGGACCTGCCCCAGGTGTGTAGACACCACAGCAAGAACAAGGTTGTCGGCACTTGCAGCCAGAAAGACGGGTGTTTTCACATAATTGGTCCTCTCCCTTATAGGTGTGTGCCGTTCACACTCTGCAGGCCCTGGTGCGCGGTTCAGGTTTGGGAGTAGCCGTCCTTCAGTTTGCGCCTGCTGTAGCCATCTTGTCTCTCACTCTGCTCAGTTCTCGCTGCTGGGCCATGAGGAACGCCGCGCTGCAGCTTTACAGTGAGGCACAGACACCTTCGTGTCGTTGGTCTTTTTGGTTTACTTTTAGCCTTTGTTTGTGGTATGAAGTATTACTTTTGTGAGTTGTGTAATATTCCACCTGGCATTTTCTCATTTAACTGTACCATCGGTAAGTATATAAAATGTCATAAAGTGACAAAATAATAACATCTCAATTTTGACCTATTTTATCTGTATTCAAATTTAGATTAAAACTTAATCGGTTCACTGCTGTTTCAGAGTCAGAAAATAAAGATTTTTTTCTCATTTTTGCTTGAAATAAATACAGTAATTAAGCCGTCTTATTTGAAAATGTGCTTCTAGGCTCTCTGTGCACGCGAATGCTCGGCCAGCGGTCCAGTAGTGAGGAGTCTGGCCCGACCCAGCATAGCATGTCCCCCGCTGCCTTCTTCTTCCACTATCCTGCGCTCCAGCCATTCCTCCTGGGTGAGCTGAGAGAGGCAGCTCAAAACCTCCAGGGTCCGACCAACGAGGCCAAGCTACACCTTCAGCCGTCGCTCTACCCTGTCCTCACTCTGCTGGCCCAACTCCAGCCTGGCGCCCAAGACTCAACAGAGAGGTTACTGTTCATATATACATTAAGATCTTGAGCCAGCTTGATTTTGATTAAAGTTGTCATCTTGGGATCTTTGGAACCATCAGTGTTATATAGTTCATATAGTGCAGCAAAAAGTTCAAAAGCTCACCAATTGGAGTAATTTGTCTCTGGTAGAGGACTATGCTCCTGGCTGAAACACGTCGTTTGTGCTGTAGCCTTTAAAGTATTTTTTATTTAACTTGTCTTCATCACAATGAAATATTTGTGTAATACCTGCTCAGTGGCTAGTTTAACGTACCACAAACAAAGAATGAGTAGCTGAGTTGCACTCTCCAATTTTAGAACAACTAACTGGCCAATCAGATCAATCCAGGCTTTTTTCAGAAGGGGGAGGCTGGAAAGAGACAGAAACTAAAACAGTGTTTCAAACAGCAGATGACCAGAGGTGCTGCAGTGACTTTGTTTGGTTTGTTTCTCATTGAAGCATTTACCAGAATGGAATGTTGAACTTGTGAATTGGGATAATGTGGGCTCTTTAAACTGAGAAGCTTCTCTGCCCTTGTTTGCATTAGACTGATGGTTTGAGTTTTGAAGAATTCATACATTTGTTTTCTGCCAAAAGTAAGATCGATACCACATTAAACGTGCGGTAAGTATGTCGCAAGAGCCAAAGGCAATTGGCTTGACTAAGCATGAATGCTGGAAGCAGGGTGGAACTGCAATCCTGACGGTGTCAACAAGATACAGAATCCATGTTTTCTGGCCAAGTCCAGCACATAACCCCAGCGCGACCATTTCTTATCCTCTGTGCTCGGTGCACACCTCTGTTTCTTGTCTTCATGAAAAGTTATGTTGCTGCTGGTGGTAGTATCAATGTGTTGCACTGTTCCTAAAACAGGCCAGAATTTGTTTTCACTGCATTGCTACAAAAACCTTTTGGAAGTGCATAATTTTCCTTCCTGAATTTTCTTACTGAGTGAAGATCCTCTGATTATTTATTTATTTATTTATTTATTTATTTTTTTTTTTTTTTTGTCTGCCAGAACTTCATCAGACTTCCTGGCGCCCTTACTCCAGCTGTCTGCTAGTCCTATTTACAGTGTGAGAGTGATGGCCTCTAAGGCTCTGGTTGCCATGACTCCCCCCTCGGAGTACACGGGCATCCTCATCAAACTGACTGCTCAACTACCGAGTCCTCGTGAGTGCCGCTGCCACAACCAGCTCCATGGGCAGCTGCTGCAGATCAAAGCCATTCTTGAAAGAGTTCTCTGCACAGACAGGTGAGACTTAAAAGAGCTGTTTATTAATTCACCTCACACTTCTGGCTTTGAAATCTTGCTGTGTGTCTACTGACAGTGCCTCTTGGGATGACCTGCGCGAGGTGCTGAGCAGAGCGCAGGCCTCGCTGTGGCTGGTCACTGAAGCGCAGCGCTGCCCTCTGGTCAGAGTGGTCTACCTCGGGGTGGTCGAGACTTTAAGAAGACACTGCTCTGAGAGCTTCCTGTCACAGCTCAGTGACACACTCACGCATGACCTCCAAACACCTCAGCAGGGTCTTCAGGTGTGTGACGTGCTGGCGACCATATATGAGGCTTTTATTTTTAAGAGGATACGTTGTTGATTACAAAGACACACTGTTGGGAACAGGGAGAGATTGTTGACATGCACCAGAGACCAGAGACATTGCATTTGCATGCTCTCTAATGGCCCTAAAAGCTATTTCTCAATTAGTATTTTATTCTGAGCAATGGATTAAAGGTAGGGTAGGAGATCCTGGATTTTGAGTCCAGCGAAGCTGCATTTTGAAAATACACAGGTAAAAAGTCCCAACCCTTTTCTTCACTTTTCCCCCGAAGGCACGCCTCTAGAGTACATGAACGCGCACGAGCACGAAGGTGCACGAGCGCTGTTCTGACAGCAAGCATCGATCGTTGCCGTATTTAGTATTTAGTATATGCTAACTGTACGTTTAATAATGCTAGGTGCTAGCCAAGCTGGCTCTAGTTTAGCTTCCTGCCAAGCTTCTGGACGTTCACGGAGCAGGGTACGCGCACAGGGGGAAGGAGGGGGAGGGAGGAGCAGATTGCAGTTTGATAGACGGCATCAGTATCCAATCATTGTGAACGGTCCGTTCACAATGATTGGATACTGTTTTTCCTAGATTGTACGTTCTAGAGGCCACTAAAACTTTTCATATTTGTGTCAAAACTTTTAATTAATTGGTTGCAATGAGGGTGTGAAGAGTATTTCAAGCAATATGTAAAAAAATGTTCCAGAAAAAGATCCCCTACCCCGCCTTTAATACATCTACGCACATTTTCTGCACTGATGCATGTTTATTCTCTGGTTATGGTTGTTATCGTGATTGAATCCAAGATGCTATGAATTTGGCCCCCTTTTACTGAGCCGTTGTTAATCTTTACTGCTCCAGACGGCCTGAGATTTAACAAGGGTTCAGGCAATACACCCAAAGTGTTCAGGAACACGAGAGCTTCTATACAACACTCAGCCGACACGACCACGCACGAACAAACTCCCACACAAGATTGCTTTGTGTTTTCAGCGTTACATATAGTTATTAGCAGGGGTGTAGTGCTGTTAGTTTAACATTAGCTGCATGTACAGACACCAGTAAGGTGTGGCTCATTTCAAAGAATATGTTGCCACTCTTTCAACAGAGCAGTTCTATATGCATTGGCCAACCACTATATAAATGACCACAAGATCAAATATTAGACCGATGTTCTCATATTTAGACTCATTGCTTACTTGCAAAAAGAACAAGTGGATACTCCCATGGAGCATGCTGTCCTTTTTGTCTCAATATCTTGCTATCGGTTTCACTACCAAGACAGACAATGAAGCAATATTTCTAAATGAGTTGCAGTCAGGTTTCATGGCCATTAGCACATAGATTAGCATTAATACAGGTATATGGCCGTAAGTATAGAATTTAGATTCATTCATAACTTCATTATAACTTCATGCTGTATAATTAAGTAATTTATTAAAGGTCGGTGATGTGCTTTAGTCTGATGTTCTGTTGTGATTCAAGAAAAAAATACTAATAGCATTTAATAGAAAAACAAATGCTAAAATCAAGTGGCCCATAATAGAATTGCTAAAACCTTCCAAGTTAATCAAAGTTTCCCCAGCAATTCAGCAAGTTAAGCTCATAAAACCATATGGCGAAGAGCTGATCAAAATACTGAGATATTTATGCTCATGAATTCATAAACTCGTTTTAAAAAGCTTAAAGAGGGAATGGGCTTGGTGCCAACTAAGTTTTTATTGTCATTAAGATTAAATACGTCATGGTAACCTCTTCCCAAAAATGAAACGATGCTTTCCTGGTATTTGATCTTTGCTACTTAATACATAGACAAGAAAAATGAATGGTTAATCTCACTGTTGCAGGCAGCAACTTTTAAGGTGTAAATGGTTTCCTGCTTGTTACTCAGTCAGTGAGTTGATGTTACAAAAGTTTCTTTCTCTTGCATGACATACAATTCAAAGATGAGCTAATAAGTCACAGCCAGAGACTTAAGAAACCATTGCAACAGCTAGAGCCCTGACCAAACCACTGCCATCTCATAGTTGCATCCTCAATCAGGAACGGAAGCAGCTGCGCATCATAACAAAGTGTAAATAGCAGTTTTGATTAGCTCTTTAAACAACAACTTACGCACCAAATATCAGACATATACTGTATCTGAGCAAGCCACAGTTAAAGGGGAACTCCGGTATTTTCAACATTAAGCCTCTTTTCTGAGTCGTCTGCAATGTTTTAGAACCCCCCTCACCGCTTTTTTGATGTTTACATGTTTGTAGTTCTCTCGCACCGGAAATGCAATACACCTAGCAGCATTTCCGGTGCTAGAGAACTACAAAAATGTCCGCTATTGACGAATGTCCAGTCTTCAACAGAACTCAATGGGATTTACAAAATGTCAAAGAAAACACGACAGAAGCAACTTTTCGCTACGAAATTTGATATGGATTACCAGTGCACACCAGTAACCACTCCGGTGAGTTGATTATTTTGAAAACGGAGGTTTATTGTGCTTTTACTGACCTTTTAAGACATGCACATGACTAGCCGTTCTGAAGCAGGTTGAGAAGAATCAAAATTAGGCAAATACCAGAGACAGCAGTAAACATCAAAAAAGCGGTGAGGGGGGTTCTAAAACATTGCAGACGACTCAGAAAAGAGGCTTAATGTTGAAAATACAGGAATTCCCCTTTAAGGTGCACTAACTCCGTGTCAAAGCCAGTCTAATACATAATGCATAACACTTTATCATGATACAACACAGCCTTTCTTTAAGGGTCAGAATGATTGCAAATATTTTTTTTGGTTCATTTAAAGAGATATTGTGTGGGATACTTTCAGGATTCAAAACAGAGCTTTCATGTTGACCCAAAGCAGTCAGAAACTAAGTTTTCAGGACCATTTAACCACAAGTTAAGGGTCCCGGTATATCTGATGCTTCATCTATGTGATCTCCACAGATTGGGCTGTCATCCTTCCATCAACAAGCCGTCCTTTTCCTATGCAGCGATGTAAAGTGGGCATGCAAGATCTGGGACAGCTTCTCTGCAGCGAGCCCTGATCTGAGGCTCTCATTGGTTGTCTGGCTGCTGGATGGGCGGGGTTTGGAGCTGACTGGCTTGAAGGAAGTCATCCAAAGTGTGTTGCAGGTGCGATATGATCTGCTCGCATTACTTCAGCATGAGAAAAAGAAGAAGGGGGGGAAAAAAACAGCCGTTTTAAGAAACCAGTTTAACGGCTTAAGTTGGACAACAAACTTCTTGAAAGACAAAGTCAGGATAACTTGGAGGTGTAGCTGGGCCTCTATTCTAATGCCACCTGGGACCAAAATGTGTTTATTCCCTGCTGGGAAACGAAAGGGCGTGTCTGTGATCTGCAACAGAAGACGCTCAAGTGCAGTCGTGCAGAAGTATACAGTTGTTGTGTTAGAGTTCACCATTTAGATAAAGCCTTACTCCTTCAGCTTGATAAGAGGTGATACTGCATATCTACAGACAGTGGAGAAAGATAGACTACTGTTTATGTGGCCTTGTTTCTTTTTTTTCTTTTTTTTTACAGCATGTGTTTATCCCTCTTTTAATGAATCTGATTGAGTTTCACTGATGATGACGGTGATATGGAGTACATTTTAAGTTCTGCTACAGATATGATATTGTCCTCTGAACTGAGATGTACCGCTGTTGAAATGTTCTCTGTTTCCAGTTAAACTTGAAGGAGGCTTTATTAAGCCGCAGTGTGGAGTATCGAACAACATACCTCGCTGCCCTGGTAGTAGTGATGACCAATGGTAGCTCTACTTTACCTCAACGCCTGCCACACTTGACCCCACTGGGGGATGCTTTTCTGTTCGAGTGTCTTGATTTGTTGCTTACGGACCTGGAGGACCAGAAAGGGGGTCCAGACTTCCTCTCTCAGGCTCTGTGTGCTGCTAGTCTGCTGCTCTCTCAATTTCCAGTCTCCAGGTTTTTATACATTTTTATTTTCTTTATTTCAAGTCACACTCTTGGATATGTCATATGTCATCGGCCTTTTTAAATCGAAGCTGTAAACCCACCTTTTTAGACTGGCGTTCCAACTCTGATTAGGGCCACTATGCTCATTCTATCCGCTCTTTTTTTTTTAATTATCTTAATTTTATACAAATTTTATTCAATTAATTTTATTGCACTTCTGGAAGGCTTTTAATGCCCTGCAGCACTTTTAGCCCTTTTACCATTTTTGAATAGTGTTTTATGTTTTGTTTTACGTATTGTTGTTTTTTATCCTGTTGTAAAGCACTTAGAGTACCAGTTGGTGATTGTAAAGGGCTATATAAATTCAATTTGATTGAAATTTGATTGAGTGATCCTGTAGAGTTGACTTTTCTGCTTGTGTTTCACCAGTAGTGCAAAGATATCCTTACTCCAGCGCTGGTGTGGCATTGTGGAATACCAGCGGGCGCCAGGCGCCTCCGAAGTACTCAGGATGGCGTGTGGTGAAGCTCTTTGTGCGGCTGGAGTTCCACTTATGAGGGAAAAAAGCACTCTCCCTGCCATTGTGATCCGGTATGAAGGAAATACGATCATGACGTTGACACACTCTAAAGAATCCAATTTAAAAATGTTGCATCTTTCTGGTTTAGGTTGATCAACACAGGCCTTTACTTGCTGCAGGACCAAAGTCAGCAGGTGAGGCTGAAAGCGGCCTGTTTTGCTTCTTTGCTCCTTCATGCAAGAGGAGGAGAAAACCAGAAGAGCGTCTATGTGATGCAGGTCAATCAGGCTCTGCCGCTCCTCTTGGACCTGCTGCTGGAGCGGTGCTGGGATACTCCAGGCACACTGGAGGTGCTGCTGTCTCACCTACCTCAGTCTGACCTCAAATCTGTGCTGAGAGAAGCCTCAGCAACAGCGGGGTATGTTACCTCACTCAATCTGTATACCGTGCAAACTAAGTAGCCTCAACTGAGCTTTACTTAACTGTCATTATTACTCTTTTATTCAGGCGCTCCAGCTTGTATGAGCAAGATGAGGCCAATGTGTTTGCAGAGCCTTCCGTCATGTCTGCACATGTGCTTCCTTACCTGCTGCAGATGGCTGAAAAATCCTCTCAATCCTCTGCTCTGGCACAGAGCCTGAATTCATGGGCAGAGGAGAACGCTGCACAGGTGCTGGATAACCTTGTGGTCTGCAAAAAGCTCCAGCCAGGTACCACATTAGCGTGTCAATCTCTGTGGTTCATTCCCAAAGTTCTGCATTAGATTCCAATTGTTTTGTTGTTTTTGTAGCTGGGACACTGACTGCCTCTTGGCTGGCTCTCCTCACGGACCCACATTTCCACAGCACGCTGTGTGGCCTGTTCACCAGGGCTGCCTTTCTCCTCCGTCACCTGAAAACATCTGCTAGCGTGCGCCACGTTTGTGACGTTTCATCGATGCAAACGAGTTTACAGGAAGTTTGTGCGCTGCTCAGTCAGAACGGTGTCCACTTTCCCTCATCTTTACGGGCTGCTCTGCTTGGAGAGCTGCCACTGTGACGGAGCAGTGGAGCCATTTTGGGACACTCAACGAGCGAAACCTTTTAACCGATGTAGCTCGGTATAAAATGACCTGTTATGTTATATTTTAAGAATGCACATGACATGCACATGTGTTCCCCTAAGCTTAAATGAGTGCTGCAGTTGCTGATGCTGCAGTACACCAGCACTTGGGAGGCCAGTGAAGTTATGTTAGAGTTCAGTGTCGGCTCTTGTGTTGATCACGTTGCTGTACAGAGAAGGGACTCCCTGGGCTTTGGAAGTTAGAGTTGTAGAGGTTGTTTACCTTGACATTTATTTTTTTAGCAGTCACCACGGCATAGTTCTCCTGTCCCCTTTCATTCTAAGTAGTTCTCAGCTGCAGCAGTGGTGAGACTCAGATTAATGCAATGATGTAATACAACAGCATCTAGAAAAGCTGCCTGCCTTCGACCCAGCAGGGGAATATGATATGGGTTTAATGTTCCATTAGAGGCCTTCTGTCTGAATGAGTGTCTTATCTGTCAACCACATCAGAACTAGTGATGATTAAATGGATCTGATAGAGAGCTGGTGGTTGCCCCGCAACAGACCACGCACTCAAAGAGTCTTACATCATTAGATCCCCTACTGGTGTTGTTGAATGGCTCCTTGGATTAGACGAACACCGGCATGCAAGACATGCTGGGATTGGTCAAGTTAGGCTCCTTGTATGGTTTTATCAGAGTTGATGCAGTTCTTAGTGTAGAGTGGTCCAGTGTTAACCAGCACAGTGTGCAGTTTTGTGTTTATTTTTTACTCATTTTTCTTTACCTCTATTCACACCTGCATTGTGCTCGCATCAAGTGTTGCACTGTTGAGGATTTGGATTATACAACACCTATGACAGTAAGCCTGTGGAAATGATTCATACACAAATCTTATGCAATATGTGTTTCGTATGACCCACGCAAAGTCCACGCCCAACGTGCAGAGCTCAGTTGTGTGTCCGTGGGCCTAAAAGGAACTTGTTCTCTTTAAGATCCCCACAAAAAAACCAAAAATGCTACATGATGAAACTTGTAGGGCAAAACTGAGCTTGCGAAAATGATCTTAAATCATCAAAAGTTCATTAAATATTTCATTAAGCCACACATTTACTGATTAAAATGTATGCTGCTGACTGACTGACAGTAATTCAGGTCTAAGGTGCATAGCTTAGCCTTAAATAATTTGCTTTTAGATGATACTGACGTACATATTCTTTGTGAGCTGCAGACAGCTTTTCAGTGTGCCTGAAAGAAAGTCCATTTTTAATGAAAAGACATTGACTCATTATACTGTACTTTGTATTCATGTGTTTGTGTTGGAACAACAACATGCCAAATGTCTTATTCCTGACAGTAAAGTTTTAGAAGTCAGTTTAAGGTGAGCACGGTTGTAGATATCCTGAAGGCCTCATGTACATAAAAGTGGAAAATGACCATATGGTTTAATAAAAGCCTTTGCTATTGTAACTGAGGGTATCTGGGCTCTCGGTAAGCCTCCTTTCTGCTACTTAAATGATTAGCTATGGCAACAGGGAACAAGGCCAAGTAGAGTGGGTACAGCCTCCGTCATGAGGTGTGCACATAAATACAGGCATATGGGTGCCATTTGATGCATTAGTGTTGCAAGTAGTGTTTTTCCACTGTTGGATCAAGTGGTTTTGTGAAAAAATGGCAAGAGAGAAAAATGACTAGTGCACTTCTAATAATTGTAACAACCATAATGAATTCAATTATTTTGAATAACATTTTGTGCATTTTATGCTGCATAGGATGAAATAAATATTAATGCCGTGACTCTGCAAATATGCTTCATATGATGAGAGCTTCTTATTGCACAAAAAACACTTTTGAACCTCTACATTGCTCCTTTCAAGTCGTAAATGTGAGGTGATCAGCTGCAAAAACAATGACGACAAAAGAAAATTGAATCAAATTTTCAACTGAAACATTTCCCTGTTTTAGAGAAACATTTCTGGAAAATGAATGCTTAAAAACCTTATGCTTTTGTAACTTACAGGCTATTCCATCTTATTTCAGGCGTTTTTTAAACTTCTGAATCAAGATGATATATTCTCTTTAGTATATTCATATTCAATGGCATTCTACCATCATACAGCTTCCCTTTTTATAAAAAAACCCCCAAAACAACACGATAGAGTTGAGGTAGAAACCCCTGGTTAATGGAACGATGGAATGACTTCCAGACCATGAGACACCGTGATACATTTATGGGACACTGAAAGAGGAGAAAAAGATCAGGCCTGGAACGTTGACTGTGATGGAGCATACTGGACAGATGCTGTTTGTTTGCTGTGGCAATTGCCTGAAAACTGGGTAAGCATCTATTTGAAAAGTGGCTTCAGGAATGCTGACTAAGCCATGAACTAGTTGGCCACATCGACAGTGAGCCACCATTTCCAGGGCCCCCTGTGCTTTGAGCTCACAGCACTCTGTGAGCAGGCGGATCGAGGCAAATACTATTGGCAGCTGTCCTTTACTACCCACTGTAGAGTCCATTTCTGACCAAAGCCAGCAGAGGAGGCCTCATGGGGCGGTGAGGAAGCCTGGGAAACAGGAAGATTGCAGATGTACCATCTACTTAGAGCCAGATAAGACTCTCCTGTTGGAAGGGGATTATAAATGGAAAGCAATGACTCAGAGTATCGTGAGATGAAAACTGAAGGCACATCAGCTATTTACAGACAACCACGGTTTTATAATTGGATTTGTTCTTAGACATTATGTATTCATGTTCTGTATTTTACTAAATAATCTATGTTCCTAGGTTGTTCCTTTTCCACTCTGCTCATACAAACGCAATGTATGTCCAAGACTTTAAGATGACGTAGAGGGATGAAATAACTGGGACAGATAAAGCGTCTCTATTAGGTCTGGTGCAGTAGATACGCGCCTAAAACAACACTCACACACGTTTTGTTTATCACATCCAAAGAACATGACGGTGGATGGCCTGCTCATATCACTAGCAAATGTCAAATTATACTTTGTCGAGTGTTAGTACAACCTCTGTGAGAAAAAGGTGAACATCAATTAAATGTTTCCGGATATCGGGGCTCTGTCTGACGGAGGCCCCTGCAGGAGCTCTGTAACTCCGAGTCCAGCGCTGCTATACTTCACATGTGACCACTAATAAATACTTTGTTTAACTTAAGATTTCTCCAGCTTGTTCTTGGGTTTCCAATTAAATAATCGGGCAAACAACGGAAATGATGAAAAACGTGGAAACTGGTCTTGGAAAGCACCAGGGTGGATGACAGAAATGACCATAAAGAAATCAGGTCAAACAAACTGAAAGAGGGGGGGAGCAAACATCCTTGACTTTTCACGAGGTCTCTGAAGGCTGAATGCCAAGATAAGATGCCAAAACTAGTTTTCAACGGATTTTCTCTCCTATGTGTCTCTCCTCGTGCGTGTTTTGGCGTGCAAGGAGACGACGAGGCTCTAGGACCTTGAGGTTTGTGCTGCAAAGGGCAGCTCCTCCTCCACAAAAGGCTGTTTACGAAGAGAGCTGAGCTTCTCTGGCAAAAACAAGGGCTGGGGCTCAAGCGAGGGGAGCAGTGTGTTTGAAGCACAGGCTCTTCTTCAGGTTTGATTCAGCATTTAACAGTATTTTCTTCTTATTATTTTTTTAAACATTTTTTGAGGGGAGAAAAGGCGCATGATGCAGACGGTTTATCCAGCCCGTCAGCTGTACAAAATGTTTATCTGTTTGCACGCTGTTTTCCTGAGCGTGGCCATTGTGCAGAGCAGCGCATCAAATGAAGAGCAGAAAGGTAAAAAAAAGGACACATTATCGACTTTATATTCATTCATTTCTTTTTTAGTATTTCATCCCTTATTTGTAGTGTTAAAAAAACGGCATGTGTGTATGTACTTCTCAAACGTACTTTCTAGACATGTTTATCGTCTTGTCTTGCTTTTTGATAGCACGGCGTGTTCCTATGTTTTGTTCACGTGTTATTTTGCTGTTTTTATCAAGACTGCACGCGATCCAGTGGCGTGGACTATAGAGGAAAACAACAGAGCTCCTCCTCAGGTCTAACCTGTCTAAACTGGATCAATACTACAAGGGACTATGATGTCGAAATCCATCCCGACGCACAGACAGGTAAACAAAGTGATATATCATGCACTGCAGAGATCCGCGAATGCCACATTAATAAACAAATAAATACATTTATAAAAAAAAAAGGGTTCTGTTTCTTTCGGTAGTTTAGTAGCACACCGAAAACCCAAGTGAGGTTTGAAATGACACACGTGTTGATGGTGGCAGCAGTTTTTTTTTTTCTTTTTTCCCAGGAGAACAAACAACTCTGACGTCGATCCAGCCCGAATAACAAAATCTCAAGTAGTTGTAGAAATATGCTCATCGGTAAATACAGGAATTTACAGCACACACACCAGATTTGGTGGCACTGATGAGCCTGTTTGGGTTGTTAAGTGACCTCTTCTGTGCAGCAGCTGCTGTTTCCATTGTTTGTGCTCATGGCAGCCTGCTCACTGTGGTGTGATGAAGTAGTGTGAATGATTCATGAATCCAGCGGTTCATCCACACAGTGGGCCAGACGCACAGAAACAGGCCTGTATTTCCATAAGGATTCGGTAACAGACGTGTGCTGCTTTTATCGCTCCTCCTGTAGGTGCTGGAGATCACAATTACTGCCGAAACCCAGACGCCTCTGAGGGGCCTTGGTGCTACATTGCTGGCCCAGATGGGACGATCCAGAGACAATTCTGTGCAATTGAGGCATGTAAAGGTCAGCAAACACTGCACACAATTGTGATTACTTTTATGGATAGTATACTTGGCTTTTTTTTGGGGGGGGGGGGTATTAGGAATTTGTAGTAGAAATAATTATAGGTCAGCTGCATAGGACAACAGCATTCTTTCCTCTCTGAATGCATCTATAAAACTGAAAATAATGAGGTGAATACTTTTGTGGGAAAGCTAATGTCCTAATTAGTCAGCCCAAAAATGATGCAGGCAAGCTTTTAGCTTTTGCAGCTCAACAGAAAACTTTAAAAGTAGGGTTTACATTTGGTCCGTTTCCCACAAACACGCCATTGGAAGGGAACTTGTAGAGATAGATAACTAACAATTTACTTCTTCTGCTAAGACTTTCAAAATGCAGCAGGTCAGTTGGTCAGCATTAAGCTGCTTTGAGAAGTTTTATGTGCTTCCCCTTTGTTTCATGCTTGCCCTGAAGCCAACAAAAGTCAAACAATAACAAAGCCCTGCACACATGTCAGGAAGTTCAGACTGAAGACTTTTCTTTTTTCTTTTTTTTTCTTTTCTTTTTTTGACCCGGCCCCAAAGCTGCACTCATTGGCACAAAGGAGCCGCCTCTCCTTGGAGACAGCAGCTAATTGGCTGACTTCTGTTTATGACTTCAGCCATTTTAACTTGGGTAGAGTTCATAAACAACTTGGAGGTAGGAAACTGGAAAAAAAACTTAAGAACCAGATCTTATCTTTCTGCAGAGGGTTGAGCATACACAACTATGTCTGCTACTTATCATATATATATATATATATATATATATAGCACGTGTTTACAAATCCTCTAAGGAACTTACATTCCAACATATTCTTGAGAACAATGTAAGAGCTTTGGGACGGGTTTGCGTCACTAGGACCAGCAATAATTGGGAACAACACGGTCCAGATGACACTCCTCTAGTTAAGTCTAAAAGATTGAGCCGATTAAGACAAATTAAATGAAGTACATCTGAGTACATCTAAGTATAAAAAATAAGGGAACTCTGCAGTAAAATTTGAGGGTAGCTGCTTGTGGCTCGTGTTTATATGATTTATAAAGCCCCTTCTTTTAAGTGTGTGTAGATGGGCATGGATATAAAACTTGATTTAGCAGGACACATAGCAGATGAATTATAGTATTATATGCTGTTGTGGCATAATGAACATTTGTTTCATCAAATATTGGGGGAGAAATCAATTGAGCACCAGTCAGTTGACAAAATGAGCTGAATTCACATGGAAATCAAAAAGTATGGTCACCACAAAGCAGCCATTATCAATGGTTTCAAGGGGTTTGCACAGCCCAAGATATTTGAAGTCTGGACTTCCTGGTGTAGATAGATATTTTTTAAGTATGTTGGCATGAAAGGAGGAAAAAGAAGGACAAAAGAGAAAAGGAAATAGTAAAGGGATCTACTGTCGTATGAGTAAAAATCAATCATCTCTGTGTCTTACTTTCAGGATTCCTATGCAGTATAAAAAAAGTACAGAATTTGATTTATTTAATTTTTTTCCAGGTATTAGACAAGTATGATTAAAAACAATCTCAAGACTTTAGCTGCTATTTTCTAAAATATTAAACTTGAATCCCTCTTTGTAATTGGCCAAGTCCTAATGTTGGGCAGTCTTATTGGGGTTATAAGCAGGGCAAGAAGTGTGAGACATGTGACCGATACAAGTGCTTTGCCCAAATTCCCTATAGCTGTACAAAATCCTGTTTCAAAGTAATGCAACAGTATCTTTGAGTGGCATGTAGACATGACAGACAATAAATACACAATTCTTACCTTTTTTTTTGGGGGGGGGGGTGCTCACTTTTATTATAGCATTCGTGATTCAAAACATTTTGAACTCCTTTACTTTTCTCATGCATGAAATTAACAAAAATCATTGGGGTCAATAATATGCAGAAAACAATAAAAAGCATAGACAGCAGAGGTCCTCTTTGGACTCTTTGTAACTGACTAGATTTCCTTTAATTTCATTTTGATGGGCTCAGATAAGAAACAAAATAAAAAGGTCATATTAGAATTAAATTGACAATGGCTTCACGGGCTAAAAGGTTACAATAAAATCTTTTATATATATTTGTATTTAAGAATTTGGGATCTTTATAACTATTTATAAAGGATATTTCATTATTTTTTTTCTGGCAATAAAGTGAAAAGGATGATCGATGCCAAAACTGCTACTTTTAACTCTTTGTACTCATACAACAGGGACAAGGAGTTTGGGTCTAGAATTGGACTTTTTAGATAGAAAATATGTAGGAGAATCGAAAAACGAGGAGAATCTCCACAAGAAAAGTTGTTTATTCCTGTCGTTTTGATGTGTCTGTAGAGCAAAGTTCCGCTTTGCCGGCAGAGGCCGAGTCCCTCGGCCCAACAGGAAGCGCTACCTCCACTGAGAGCTTCCAGCCAGCAAGGTCAGGAGCTTCTCAGGGAGAAATCGCTGCTGTGCAGCCAGTAATGGGAATCAGCCGGCGAGTGCACACAGGGCCCAAAAAGAAGAAGGATCTTGGCACTGCTGGTAAGTTGTACTTGTTAACAGCCTGAAACATGTATATGGTGTTTGGTGTGCACACAAACCTGCAGATCGAATTATTTAAAAGTGTTCCACATGAACCTCTTGGCAGTGTATTCTATTTTCAAACCCTAAATGCGCGCCATTTTGTTTTTCAGGCTATGTCCTGGGGATCGTCATGATGGCGATTATAATCATCCTTGGAGTGGGCATCACGTTTGGCTACTTCTATAAGAGGTTAGCATCTAAATCCCAACATGATCATCAGTCATTTGGATTAGAGGAGTTTTTAATATTTATTCATTAGAGGGCCCAATATTTTCTTTAAAAAAAGAAACACTTAGTCTCTTTTTTGTATATCATTGATTTATCTCCCTTAAATGTGATGCTTAAAGGTAGGGTAGGAGATCCTGGATTTTGAGTCCAGCGAAGCTGCATTTTGAAAATACACAGGTAAAAAGTCCCAACCCTTTTCTTCACTTTCCCCCCGAAGGCACGCCTCTTTAGTACATGAACGCGCACGAGCACGAAGGTGCACGAGCGCTGTTCTGACAGCAAGCATCGATCGTTGCCGTATTTAGTATTTAGTTTATGCTAACTATACGTTTAATAATGCTAGGTGCTAGCCAAGCTGGCTCTGGTTTAGCTTCCTGCCAAGCTTCTGGACACATAATTCGTTCACGGAGCAGGGTACGCGCACAGGGGGAAGGAGGGGGAGGGAGGAGCAGATTGCAGTTTGATAGACGGCATCAGTATCCAATCATTGTGAACGGTCCGTTCACAATGATTGGATACTGTTTTTCCTAGATTGTATGTTCTAGAGGCCACTAAAACTTTTCATATTTGTGTCAAAACTTTTAATTAATTGGTTGCAATGGGGGTGTGAAGAGTATTTCAAGCAATATGTAAAAAAATGTTCCAGAAAAAGATCCCCTACCCTGCCTTTAAGGGTCACATGTGTCTGTTTGTACTGGCTCAGATAGGTGTACAGGAATAAAGCCAGCATGACTAGTTCTCATGAGAGCACACATGTCAAGGGTCTCTTAAATTAAAGCCAACAGCTGTTGTTCATATTTCCCACTGATGGTGTCTGTTGTTGCACTTAGATGCAATGTGGCCAATTTAAGGGCTTTATCGCAACAGTACATGAGGAGAAAATGAAATGCCTGCGGTCTATTCTGAGCATTCTTGATATTCTCAAAAGAGAAGAGTGCATGGAGGAGGGGTTGAATTGGGTGGAGAAGCCTGAACAGTCACAGTTATGCAACATGCAAAGTGATGGCCCAAATGTTGTGAGAGAGGGTATTCTGGTATCCGTTGACGGCACAAAATGTCCTCTAAGACGTGTGTTTGGCTGTCATATCATATTAGCACTTCCTTTGTCTTTGATTTCTATTTTTAGGAGGTGATTATTAATAAGGAGGAGAAGCACATTATGTCAGAGGGCTTAGACGTGCCCTCAATATACAGTGACATCACCTTCAGTAATGTGATAAATGAGTGGAAGGCATGTCCCAGCTCTTTGCAATTAATCTGCAGCTCCACTGGCCAGCAGAGGTTGTAGACTGTGTTGTGTCTCCTACAGTATGAATCAGGACGGCCATTCACTGCAGACCAAGCTCAATTTGGTATAGAGAATTGGAGCAGATAGTTTATCGAGAAAAATGCTAATTATGTGCAGGTTTGCTACCCAGAATTCTGAGGTCCTTTGCCCGTCTCTCTTTTATTTCAAATTCAAATCGAAAGTTTGAGAGGATCAATGCCCCTCACTCATATCTATCTGTTAAATATGAATCTTTAGCCAGCAGACGGCTCATTTTTCCAAGCACAAAGAGTGGAAACAAGAGAGCACAGCTAGAGTGGGCAGTTTGCTAGGCAACCAGCTACGGGACGTTTCTGGAAACAAACAGTCTGGCACAAACAAAGGAGCCGACAAACCCCTGATAGTACTTGAAACTGAAATTAAAGACCGTGCGGTGATATAATGAGAAGCAGAGCAGAGGTGCATAATATGATGCAGGTAGGAGATGTTTTGAATCGAGAGTTCAGTTGTCTGTTTGGGCTCCAGAACCTTATAAAGCCGCTGTCTGCAGCTTGCCTCGGAGAAGAAAAACTCCTCACCAGCTTGTCAGTTCTGTTTCTCATCACCATCTGTCGCTCGCCTCTGCTGCAGAGCAAGACTTGCTATCTATATACAGTATGTTTTCTGAATCCCTTCATCCCAAATATTAAGCATGGGTGGCTCCTTAAGGCCTCAAAGTAAAAGATGTTGTACCATAATGGCTTAGTTACTATTAAACTAAGCTGTGATAAAGGCTCAGGAAGGATTGAAGCTTTTCAACCACATGACTGCTTGTCTTTGAGGAATTGATGAAAACTGTTTTCAAAAGTAATTAACAAGGGAGTGAATATTGGATTTAACCAATCAGTATGTCAGTGTAACAAAAGTGTGGGATCCCCAGTAAAAATATCAAGTGATTATGGGTGTACCACCCCTCCTGGTACTAAATATGGGAAACCCACGCTTTGGTTTTCCCACCGAAAGCTCTCATGAGATCTTTGTAGTTAAGGCCCTAGAGGTTTGTTAGTATTTTTCCACTTGGATTTCACTGTGGATTATACATGGGAGTCCCTCAGTGACTCTACATGGGCCCACCGCCAGCTAGCCTAAATTGATCCCCAAAAGTTTCTTTATCCACCAGCCCTAATCTCTGTGCTCTAGATCAATGGTGACTGGTCTATGGGCAGCTAAACTTGCGCTTAGACTGGCTTATGGAAGGACTCTCAAGGAGAGGCACCCAGAGGCAGGGCTCCAAGGAAGTTAAAAAGTCCAAAATCCAAAGTTTATTACCAGATGCGAGTCATGCACAAGGAGGTAGTCAGAATAGTGATGGTGAAAAGAGAGAAGGGGCAGACCGAAGTCACAAAGTCGAAGAGGTATTGATGGACAGAATGATTTTTTTTGGGGGGGAAAGATAAACAAAACTCCGAAACCATGGCTGGCTACTTATGGTCTTCCTGCATATGGATTTGCTTTTACTAACCCCACAAAATCTAATTTGCAACATGTGTCAAATGGTCACGAGCACAACTTTAAATGAATGTCGAATTGTGATTATAATATCAGTGTTTTTTTCCCCCCCACTTGCTGCAGATGAAAACTCTGTAACCGTGTATTGAATCTGTTCTTTGCGTTTGTGTTTAGGGGCCAAGACCTGAAGAAGCAGCATGAACAGCGAGTGTATGAGAGGGAGATGCAGAGGATCACCCTGCCCCTGTCGGCCTTCTCCAATCCCACCTGTGAGCTCATAGACGAGAACACCATTGTAATCACTGCAGAGCATGAGACCACCCCTGTCCAGGAGGGTGGAGACCCCCTAATGGGCCAGCACGCAGGCACACCTGGAGCATGAGTAGTCCTCCAACAGGATACGTTTATTTTGTGGACCAGAACACTCCTATCTCCCTATTTCTCATCTCCACTTCCCTGAGATGGGGAGCAGCATTGGCTCCGAAGACTTGAACTATATTTTGTGTCCTTTGTGTCCATTTTCCTTTCTTTTCTCCTTTTTTTAAAAACATGAGGCGTGGACGAGATGAGCCGACACAAAAATGGACACAATTTTAACAACTAGAAACCACTTAGGCAAAATCTGTTTTTTAACGAGGACATGCCTTAAGGTCTTTGATATTCATTTCAGATACTTGTAAGAGGAAACAAAATAAGGTCACAGGCGGTCCCCTTTAATGACAGCATGAATAGCCAGTAAAACAGTCTTTGACCAGTCAGGGTTTGATGAAACCGGGTCTTTACGAGGAGGTGATGTCGTGTAGAATGGGGAAAGTCCTACAATACGAATCTTTTGTTTTCCACAGGAGGAGTGGTTATGCAATGAATATGTGTTGGGCTTTAATTTGCGTGGCCAGGGAGATGAGAAACGCGTTTGTATAAAGACTCCTTTATCTTGGACACATACTGGTGACACAGATGTGTGCCCAAAAATAGCCATCTTCCTCTGTGACAGGACGCATGAGGTAAAACAGGCCCACAAATGACAAGGGAAGGCCTCCAGCACAGAACTGCCTTAGCATGATACTTCTGAATGTACTTTATCCCATTTGTAGTCTGCCAGACCGGTGTAGCTTAAAAGTGTTGACGGCGGCTGGGTCGAAAGAAGACTTGGCGTTTTCTTCCACAGGTTAAGGAGTGACAGGAAATGTAGAGTGCTCTCAGGATGCATGAGCTCAGAAGTTAGTCCTCGGGACAAAATAGCACTGCCACAACACAGATGCTCAGACTGGGGGGCAAAAAAAAAAGAGAGCCCGACGTCTGTCTGCACCGCAGGACAACGCAAGCGTGTTGACATGCTGAAGAAGCCCGGTGTCTAATTTATGTTCAGACTTTAGAGTTAAGCACTACATGCTTCAGAGTAGACACGAGAATGGAGCAGAGTAGGAACAATCCAAACGTTGCGGGGTGTTCATATAAAGCATAATTGCATGTACACGGTTACCTGCTGTATGCTTGCTGTTCAGGGGCCATTTTTCCATATTAAAAAGTGGAACAAACTCCTTGGAAAAAAACACATGTTGTGTGGCTGCAAGTAGAAATCCTAACAAGGAGAAGGTTTTAGTTTGTTTTGACATGATGCACTGGATTCCCAATGAGTTTTCATTAGATTGGTTGT
This sequence comes from Odontesthes bonariensis, assembly GCF_027942865.1. Lineage (NCBI taxonomy): Eukaryota > Metazoa > Chordata > Actinopteri > Atheriniformes > Atherinopsidae > Odontesthes > Odontesthes bonariensis. The sequence continues at coordinate 22,768,036 of NC_134511.1, forward strand.
CACAGTCACTCCAGATCATCAGGTTTTGTGGTTATTTCTTGATTTTCATCACTGGTTAATCATTACTTGCTGCTGCTTCGGTATTTCTGGTGTCCGTTTGCTGGCTGAAATGATTTTTTTTCCATCAAAGTGCTTAAAATCCCGACGTTCAGCATTTGATTTCAGCACTTGTATTTGTATGAATATTTTCATTGCTCAAACTTCAATAAAAGTAATAGCCACTAAAGTGTCCATTTCACTTTGGAGGTGGAGAGGGCCGTTTGCTGCAGGAATGCTTGGACTCTTGTAGGTTTATTTTTGAGCAAGAACTTTTTACAGCAGCTCCCTCTGTTGGAAAGTCATGAAAAGTGAGTCGAGCAAACAGAGCAGGTAAATAAGGTAAGACGAACAACTGGGGGAAATGGATTCAAAGCTTAAAGTGAAATGAACATTCAGTCTCTGAATGCAAATCTTAGTAATTGATAATGGTAGATTTATTTCTGCCTTTGTTATGTTGCTCTAACTGGATACTAGACCAAACCTAAAGACTACTGACAATATTTCCAGTTAAAGTCCAAAAAGCTAATTTTTTAAAATAAAATCCAAATCTGCATCTACATCATTGACTCCACACAAGTCTCAAAAGAAAAGTATTTGCTTTAGTCTAGCCAAAAAAAGGATGGTATGTTTTAAGATTTTCAGCTATCAACTATGAAGTTAAAACAGATTTTTCTTTGGAACAATAACCATCTGCCTAATGAGAGCCATCTTCAACTGAGAGCACCTTTGATTTTGGAATTTCATGAACCTACAAATAGAAACAAATTTGAGTTTTTGTGAATGAACGAGGAAAACTATTCCTCTTAAGATCAGAGGCAGCGTCGTTACCCTGGAACGTGTTTTAAAGCACACTTCACTCAACTTTGATCTGAATAAATTTGAATTGTAACAGGTAAACTGAATTATGACATTGTGTTATTGCCATTAATAATGAAAATTAAGGAAAAAAAGCAACTTTCAAGAAGTTTATTTATGAAACACTACATTGATATAAATAAAAGTGGTTACAATTGGTCATCAGTACCTAGTATGGTAGAAAAATTGTGGTCGAAATGTCTGAAAATCTACAAATTCCCATTAGAAAATTAAATCAAATTAGAGGTATCGTATGTACATATTAATATATACATTGCTTAAAAAGGAAAGAAGTCATCCTGTACTAACAAAGTGTTTCTGGTCAGCTCGAGCGTGACTGATGTCTGACAATTCACAACAGTCCACAATCCCAAAGAGCTTTAGCCGTGTTTTCGTTAGATCTGAAAGGAAAATAAATCTCAAGTGTCATTTTACATTCTAAGAAATTAATCAAAGTCATTAATATTAGAGAAAAATTCGATCAGTGGCACTCAGGAGAAAAACATGTCCACCATCCTGTGTAAAATCTCAGCGTGGTTGAACTGATCAGGGTTTTCCTTCCACTACTGCCCTCATCTACAGTGCAGGGCGGATTAAGTGGCACTCCTGAATTTTAAGCACACTTTACAATATCTGCAGAAATGCACACAAAGAAACATAATCTGTGAAATCTAAACATTCTGGGGAAAAAGTCTTCAGTTTCTGTCTATATCACACATTATTTCTGGGAACAGGCCAGAGAAAAATACCACCGCAGCAAGAAAAGACTACGACTGCAAGACAACTGTTTGCAAAACTCTCACAAGACTACTGACTACTAACACCGTTTGCCTTCAGTGAAACATGGTGGAGGTTCTACTCTGCTGTGGGCTGCTTTGGATTTTCTGATTATGAGGCACAGAATCCCTCTAATAAAGGATGGAATCATAAGATTGCCAAGGCTTTTCAGAGTAAACTGCATCACTCAGTGTCAAAAAAAACATACGATGGAGGCAGAAGTCTTTCAGAAGGATAATCTGAAGCACAAACACAATGGTTAAAGAGGAAATTGTGGAATGTATTAAAATGGTCAGCACTGAGTCTTAAACCAAAACCCACAGAGAGAGCTGAAATCTGCCACAACTGAAAGGACTCCTTCACACTCCATAGTAAAAGCACGTTCATGCCCAATAATGGGAGAGTGGGAATCTGTCAGCAGATAGGTGCAAGGCTGTTACAGATTGCAACAATAAGAGAAAATCCTTGTTGCCAAAGTTTTTTGCGACCAAATATAAATACCATTTATTGTGTATTGGGTGCATTTTATCTGTATTTCCATTAAACTACATGTTGTTTAACAAAATATCAAGATTTGAACGGAGTCATTTGGATCTATTTCTATCGATAAGATATTTTAAATTCTGTGCTAACATATTCAACCATGCCAAGAATCCGCGCCAACAGTGTGCCTCAACTGTCAGGGTTTTCTTTACTGCTGAGGTGAAGCAATTCCTCTTTTGGGCAAGGACTCACGTGTGCATTCCAAACACGGCAAACAACATATTCGGAGCCAGCGGGGAAAAAAAGAAAGACAAAGGCAAAGAAAGAAAACTGTCATGTGAGGGTTCAAAGTCTTATAAACCTTATGACCTTATAAAGATGCTCGTCCACTGGGAAAGAACCACTTTAACTTGTTTGTTTTTTTACACTGTAAACATTAAAAAAAAAAAAAAAACCTGCGTGTGTGTGTGTGTTAAGTGGTAGCTTGGCACAGTTAAAAAATAAAAAAGGAATAATAACTAACACTTAACATTTTGAAATGTGTCTTTATGCTCGGACTGTAGGTCACTGGCACTCACAGGGTTAGGGCCCCACGCAGGGCACTTTCTCCAGCTTTCTCAGGTCATCCAGTTCTAATATGGCTCGAGTTCGATATAACTGTCCTCTTTTTTTTATTATACATGTATTAGTGCAGCAGTAAAGAGGCGTCACAAAAGGTAAATTACGGGCCAAACAGGCACAAGTCCTAGGTGCCATTTTCTGTCACGTTGGAGCAGTCTGGGGAGGCAGCTGTTGGGGTTACCGGCTGATCGGTGACCTGGCTTGGATCTTTAGGCCAGTAGAGCCGATTAAAACTCTGATGCAGTTCATCTAGTTCAGCTGGTAGGGGGATTCCAAGCTCCTGGTTGTAGGAAAGAGCTTCAAACCAGTCCTCAAGCTTCTGGGAACATGGACTGAGGGAGAAAGGAGGAGGAAGAAAGATCAGTGAGGGCACACAGAGGGCTTTAAGCTGGAAACCAGTCTGACTAGGTGGAGAGAAAAAAAACAGGAGGAAGCAATCTGGCAGCAGAGGCGTGTCTCTATGCAAACACGTCCAGATGGCATCTGAACATGTTTTTTTCTTTTTGTCCACCGCCTTCTCTTATAGACTCTGGTATGGTGGCCTCGTGGAGCGAAGCAAAATAACATCGGACAAAGTGGACAACGACATAACGAGACGCGCATTTTAGAACGCGCAGGAAATATCTAGTTTTTAAACCAATGACAGACAAGCAAAAAATACACACAGGAGACGGCAAATCAAAAACAAAAGAAACAGAAAGAACAAAAGAAACAGAACGAGGAGCATTTTCCAGACAAAACAAAAAACAAATGGAATAAACGCACACGTTTCCACGAAACAAGAACAAAACAGCAAGCAAACACTTTAGAAAGCTTAATGAAGTGACATTATGTCAAATTTAGCATCTTTGGCTTTGATGTCGTGGCCTTTGAATTTTGTCGTGTCATCAGTTTTGATGTGTTTTTAGGTTGTTTTCTGAAATTTGGCTGTTTATTCGGCGTTGTTCTCGCGTTTTTCTCATCGTTACTCTGCTTCACACGTCAGGGACACCGTGATCTAGAGTTCAGTTACCAAGATGGAGACTGGGGATGAAGTCAGACACACTTAACCTGTTATCAACACCATCACTATGGAGCGCTTTCAATCTTTACCACGCAGCTTTTGCAGATCGTTTGCCAGTCAACAAGTTTGTGAAAATAAAACTTGTCCAAGTAAATGAAATGCAAGCTGTTAACTATTACAATAACAGCAGGTGCTCACCGGTTTTCTGGTGTGAGGTCACAGCAGGCCACAGCCAGTGGAAAGAAAGCTGGTGGACAGTCTTCGGGGAGGAACTTTTCCACAAACTTGTCAACATTTAGACCGAAGTCCAGAGTCCTGGGGAGGCACTCAGGGTCTGCAGAGACTTTTCCAATGATCTGAATCAGATAAATGATCAATTGTTTAGAATGAAGAAAAAGAAAAAAAAAGCAATTCATCAAACAAACCCCTTAAATCCAGGAGTTAGTGTTGAAATGAACGTAAACACTGCTGCTCACCTCACAAAGCACAATTCCAAAGGAGAAAATGTCCACCTTCTCGTCGTAGCGTTTTCCTGAAATAACATGAAAGATAACTGAATGCATTCTCTGAGCCACACACAGTGTTCTTATCTGCTGCGCTTCAAGTTTGCAATTCAGTTTTCTTTTCTGCGCTAATGGCTCACCATTAAGCATTTCAGGAGCCATCCAGTAAGGGTTTCCCACAACGGTGTACCGCTTCTTTCGATCAATACGTCTGAACACTCTCTTCTTGGTGGAGGGTTTTTCAGGTGGAGGCCTTACTTTCTCTTCCACCACGAGTCGGGACAGTCCGAAGTCAGCAACAACTACCGTGTTGTCCTGTTGAAAGAAGACACTTGGTTTTTCACGGGTAGATGATATGATAAAAACAGTTCAAATCAAAATGCCGTGGTTCTGGTTTTTGTTGCTGCGTTATTGCATTTTATCAAATGTAAATCCGATTGGTTGTGAAGCTGTTAAAGTTCTGTTTTGCACCTCAGGACCAACACATGCACCTTTTTCTTATACGGTTTCACATTTGTCTTTTAAAATATTCAATAACAAATCTCATTTATTATGACAAAACCCAACTGGAACAAGCTTATTCTTCATGAAACACACTAATAGCTGGACCCTCTTTGTCTTATTGTTTCATTGTGTGATGTGTAACGGCTGGTCACCTACCAGTTTAACCAGGCAGTTGTGAGAATTGAGGTCTCTGTGGATGATGCTCATTGAGTGAAGGTAGGCCTAGGAAGAAAAAAAAAAAAAAAAAAGAAAAAAGATGACACTCATGTAACCAAACATTTGTATATAGTCATTTCCTACAGTCAGTGTCACTACTCGACAGCTCGTAATGTTACACTTTAACTTTTAACACATGATGGAGCCCTATGGGGATGTTTCTCCACTGTTTTTGTTGTGATAACCCACGACATAGCTTGATCCTGATCCAATATTGTCGGATTAACTTAAATATATCAAAGATGGGGTCCCCCGTTTGTTAAATCAATCTCAGGAGCCTTAGAGTTGGCTTCACTGTGCAAATAATGTGCATATTTACACATATATACAGAGTTAGTGCAGAATAACAGCCAAAAATTCAATTTATAGCAATAACAAAAGACTGACTCACCATGCCAGAGGCAATACTCTTTGCGAAGCTCACTCTTTGTTCCCATGGAAACAGGTCCTGTTAGCACAAAGTAGGGGAAGAAAAATAAATCCTCAGATGCCATGTTACTGATATAACCAACTATGATTTTGCACTAAACAGGTGCAAATGTAACAATAATGGTAAACAAATAACCCTGTTTGAATAAAAAAAAAAAAAAGAAAAACTTGAAACCATTTAATGGTCGGAGGCAGGGAACACAACTCTTTCAATTTAACCTGCGAACACTCTTCACAGCTTTTCTGATTCTACGTGTCAGCCAGACAATAATAGAGCTGAGAGTCCAGTGTGGAGTTTAGCTCAGGTCACCCTCTCCTACATGAGCGGGGGGTGGGTTGTGCTTTGATGTGAAAGAGGAGGAAGGTTATGTAAAAAAAAAAAAAAAAAAAAAAAAAAAAACATTGAAACAAAAATTTGAACTCACCATGTCTCTGATAAAATCCTTAAGGGTGCCTCCCTCGATAAACTCGGTAATGAGATTGAGCCTCTTGTCCTTGTACAGCACACCGATGAACTTCAAAACGTGGGGATGTTCGAGGCTTCGCATTACTTTGACCTGAAGTGTAGACGTGTGACAGAAAACAAGAAGTTCCTAATTATGATAAGCAAGTTATCCCTAATCAGTTCCTTGCAAAGTGAGGCTTAACTCACGAGAAAAAAGATTCAATGCAAGTCAAACTAAGTAAAAGGGGACCACCTCAACGTAACAATGTACAAAGACATAATTGTTAGGAAATGCGGCGTGTTTTCAGTTGTGAATATTAAAACAGAGACAGTTCTGTCTGTGAGAAATCACAGACCTCCTGCTGCTGATTACCAACCTCCTTTAGGAAAGTTTTCTGTGTCTCCTCATCACAACGGATCAGCTCTTTCATCACCATCACCTCTCCCGTGGCTTTATGAGTCACCTGTTGCAAATGAAAGAATTACTTGGAGCCCACAAAAAAATTCCAAAGGGCGGATAAAAAGCCTGGCAGAAAGCAAGCAACTGACCTTGATGGCCTGTCCGAAAAATCCCTTTCCTAAGATCTCTCCATGAATGAGGTCACATGGGCGAAAAATGCGATGAGAGCAGCTACTGGAGGACCTCAAGGATTCAGAGCGTCCGATGTCTTTTGTAATGAAAGGAGACTCCTTTGGAGAATTTGGCCCAGGAGACTTGCATATGCTGTTACTGCGCCTAATGTAGACAAAGAAAAAAAAAAGGTTAATCAAAAATGATCCGATACCAAACACCAATATGGAAGCTGTTTGCTTTTTTTTGGCTGCTCCAAGATACCTTAAAGTCCTCCTCTTCAGAGTGCCGTCGTCAACCACGTCTGTTCTCTCCAGGACAGCGTCTGATGGTGAGGACAGTCGCATTCGGGAGGTGGCTGGTACTCCAAGTTGGTTTCTGGGCGATCCCAGTCTCAGCCGGTCTAAATGCTGCCTGACTGGGTCATACTCTATGAGCAGCTGCAGCGTGTGACTGGTGCGGTGAATGAGTTCGTCCACCTGAGCGAGTGAGGAGATGCGAGATTTTCAAACGTTTTACATATAAATGTCCATTCAGTTCTGGGGGTGCAAATTAGGAAGAATTTCACTAAAGAGAGGGTTACGCTTTCACTACGCAGACACAGTTATGGCGTTTGATTATCAGGACATAAGTTCATAAAAGGTGCAAATCCTATTCAATCCTATCAGGCGTCTAAAAAGAAAAAAAAGAAAAAAAGAAAGCATGAAGTGACAACAATGCAACTAAACGCAGCCTTTGAAACAGACAATATAGAAGACTGCTATGGAATGTAATGGTGTAAGGGTGAGGTTGAGGGAATGGGCCTTAAGTCATTCACATACCTTCCTCTCCCAACTCAAGAATGCATAAATGATGAGGTAATGTGAGAAATGTCAAAAATGAGTGAAACTGCTGTATAATAACAATGCAGGTATGCAAAATGCACTATGGGGGAGAAATAATGAGAAAACTCATTAGTTTTACTTGAAGAATTTCAGATCACGACAACAAGGCATGAGCTCACCTCCTCCTCCATCAATGTCCCAACAGGAAGGCCGTTGATCTCCAGGATCCTGTCTCCAACATGGATAGCATTTCGCACTTCTGGACTTATAAGCATTCCTCTGACGCTGGAACAAAACAGGAGCAAAAAGCAATACGTGAGGACTGACTCGATAAAAGAAATGATAAAAAAAAAACAGAATGGCGAGGTTTGCAGATCCTTGTCCGACTACTAGTCGGTGAACCGAGACTGCGAAAGCACAAGACAGACGCTTTTCTCCTCAACAAAATCAAGCTATCAACAGCTACCTCTTTCACTTACACAGACACACACCTGCCATTTAGCAAACCTATAATCAGTGAAGCATTACTCATGCCTTTCCCACACAACAGTACACAGATCAGCCTCCATCAGGCCCCACTTACTCTTTGACCAGAACGCTCGCTGAGCCATTGACGTCCCTCAGCACTGACACAGAGAAGCCCCTCTTGCCGTTGGCCGCAGACGGCATCGAGATGAGGGTCACCGTGTGGGGCAGAGAGTCTAGGATTGAGTCGTGCGAGCGTTTTTCCAACATGGGTGTGAGGACAACCTGCTTGTAGCACTTTCCACTGCACACAACAACATGAAAAATGACCTTTAAGGCATGTGTGCTTATGGTTTACTGTTCAAAGGACAGAGAAAGTGAAGGTGTCTCACTAATAACTGTCATTATCAATCACTGATAATGGCACATTACACATAGCTGTAAGAACCTCTAAAGAAAGGAAGGAACAGGTCCTTGTCTAAAAAAGGAAATATTATGTCAAAAAAAAACAAAAACGAAAACATGTACAGGTGACTTACCAGTACAGTTTCAACCTCTCGACTAAGGCGTAGGTATCCCCGTCCTCAATCACCACCTTGCAGCTCAGACACACGAAACACTCGGGGTGGTACTTGTATTCTCCGGCCACCTGGAACCAAGCAAAACAAACCAACAAAAAAAATAAAAATAAAATCCAGCTAAGGTTTTAAAAAAAAGAAAACAGAAGATATCCAAAGACAAGCAGCTGCTGTGCGGCTCTGCAGTGCTCCGCTTGTGATAAATAAGCGTGCTGTGCAGCGCGTTGCTCTCTGCCCTCCGCCCACTGTGAGCGGTGACACAGGCGTTAACACCTGCTTCGCTCTCAGCCTGTCTGGAATCTGCTATGACGTCACCCCTCGCAGGTCTGAGAACTTGTAACTCTGCTGTTCTTGTTTTCAGGTCTGTCTCACTGACACGACATACACATGACTGATCAATTTCCCTTTCTGCAATCCATGTCACACTCCCACTGCGCCCGTCTCCTTTCATCCCTCTCATGCAAGATGAGATAATGCATCTTTCCCACGAGCGGGCAGGTTATTTAAATCAAATACTTCATTTGTGTTGCAAAAGTATTATCATTAGAGCTACCGCTCTTTGTGATTTGTAGGCAAGAAACGAACATCAAACCTTTTTGAAAATTAGAAGGCAAAATCCTTTTGGTAAAGAATTTATTAGTCATTTTTGTGGACTTTGTCCCTGAAGCTGCTTTTCTTTTTTCTTTATGTGCTGTAATGTAAAAGAGGAGCACATTCAAAGATCAAGGACTTTTTTTTTTTTTGGTCTGAATACTCACCATTTAGTTATCCGCAATTTAACCCCCCCCACACACACACACACACACCAACAACATTCACCACGGCTCTGAGTCAGTCAGTGCTGGGAAAGGGTTCCCTGCTGCTGGAAGGTGATGTCAGCAAAATGATTGTGACACCTCAAAAGTCTGTGTGTAACTCCCTGTCTTCAAGCAAAAAAACCCAACAAAAAAAAAACAAAACCACTGCCACGAACTCAGTTATGATCATAAAGTTTAAACGGAAAGAGAGAGCAGCAAAAACCTGGTAAAATATCAAAGTGAAGTACAAAAAAGGACTCATTTTTGGTCATAAAAAAATAAAAAAATGCAGCATCGAAGCAGAATTACAAAAAAATGCCATCAACAATGATTCAATAAACTAACAAATAATTTAAGCAGAACAAAAACAATAGTGTTGACTGGACTTGAATGCCTAACAAGCAGCAGCGGCTCAGCGGGACCCTCCTCCGCCGTCGGACCACAATGATTCTCTTTCTGGGTGAGAGGCTGCAGTGCCAGTTCGGCCCTGCCAAAAACACTCGGCTTCACAGGCTGATGAAGCAGAACGCCAGAACCAAATAGAAGAGTCCATTATGCTTGTTGCTTGGTGGCGAAAAAAAAAGAAAAAAAAAAAAGAAAAAAACAACTTCAGTCTGGCTCCACGTTAGACAAGTGACCCTGTCTGTGACCAGCAAGTGCTGCTGTCACCTAAATTTCATGTTTTAGCCTGCAGCCACTAAATCAATACAGGCTGACATATGCCAGTGTTTCTACTTTTAAAAAAAGCTATCACACACTTGTTAACTTTTCATCCGCGGAGCAAAGAATAACAGATTCTCAATCTTTGAGCATAAAATCCATGTGGATCATGATCATGAGTGTGCCGTAATATTAACAGAGCCTCCTCGCCACAGAGGACTTTGCAGGCTCCAAAACCACCACAGCTTCTTCCCACTGGATCCCGTATGCGAGGGAAGTGAACCGTGGAGAACTTCTGTACAACAGCGAGGGAACAGAGTGGGGCCTCAAGGGGGGTGGGGAACTAATTCACAAGTGAAGTCTAGAGCCCTTTCTGCCAAGTTCAGCAGCAGCAGCAGCCCAAGTATCACTTATCTGTAAACTGCCACAAAAACAGCCCCCTGCTTTTAAAATCCATGTTACCATTAATGTGGGGCAGTCAGAAAAAAACTAAGCACAGAAAATGCTATGTGGGTCTTATGGAATTATCTAAGTAGAAATGGGGGGGGGGGGGGTAAATCGGTAATTATTGTTATATGATGATCACAAGACAGACACTGAAATCTTGGCAATCGCTGAAGTATCACGTAACAATAGTGGTCATACAGTTCTGACCCAGTGCTGAGTTTGGTTGGACTAAACTCTCCTTAATTTCACAGCGCAGGAACAGAAAAAAAAAAACGAGTCCAGAAGAATAAGCCAACAGTCTGTAAGGAAGCGATGCTCCTTCTACGACAGAACAACACCAAGTTAAACCCTGGCTGGAGTGTTGGTCTCTGTTCATAACAAGAAATCATGAATCACTCCCCCTTGCGTCTTATCGTTGGATTTTTTTGTTGATACTCATTTAACTTCCACTTTAACGAGAAAAAAAAAAAAAGAAAGAAAAATCTTTCAGATGCTTTTTATGAGATAAATCTGACCAACTGAGATTACATAAGAGCGTCACAAACTCTTACTCACCACAAAAACAACATATTTATTCATTAAAGTAATAAGCACTGTTCAAGAATGGACAAAACACATGCTGTACATGTGGGCATAAATTCTAATGGCTGATGGAGTGGCAGTGGAACGACCCTTTTGAGTGTTTTATTCTCTCTGCATCTCTCTTGCTGAGCGAGCGGGGCCCTCTAACATCGTATGCAGGCTCCAAAAGACAGAAGTCATATTTTGGAATAGCAACAGCCAAAAGGGAAAAGTCCAAGCTCACGCTGGCTGACCAGTAAAGTAACGTTATCACTCGGTAGGCCAGATCTATCTTTAAAGGGGGTGGCTGCTCTGTTGCTGTCCAGTCAAAATACATCTTAAATAGAAGAGACTTGCACAGACAAATCTGGTATTTTCTGTCTTTATCCCATTTCAGCCAACGCTGGATCTTACACTTCCCATAATGCAGCTTGATGGCTCTCCTCCACTGACTACATTGCTGCATTCCAAATCTGTTTCCTAACCAAAGGTCACAAAAATACTGTCAAAATGTTTTCACATGGTTTACGACGCACTGAGATGTAAAGACATATTTAAGTTCAGGCTGATTATGTGTCGATTCTGAGAATTTAACCGGCAAATTCTTCATGTAAACTCTGGTTATGACGTGAAAAAACGTGAAAAGGCAACGACTGCGGCAGGCCTACCATTGCAGGTCCAGTCATGAGCAGAGAGCAACCGTGGCAGAGCTCGCCAAACTTCTCCCAGTAGTGTTTCCGACAGTACAGCTTGCCGTCCTTCTCATAGTACCAGTTAGTGAGGTGGTCAGAGCACACAGAGCACCTGAGGAGACAGAAACAGTCACAGTCACACACCAGCATAAAAACAAAGCAGAGGAGGAAGAAGAAGAAGAAGAAGAAGAAAGGGATTCTGCACGGCGTTGATACACTACTCTCCACTTTGCCTTGTGCTGGACAACAATCATCCATAATAAATTCATCTAATCAGAGTACTGTTTGATTTATCACTAAAACTAAACATCCCAAGCTGCATATACATGAACTGGTTTGAATTGCTCAATTTTGCCTTTACAATAAAGTTCATTACATTTGGGGCCAGGTTATCACAATTAAATGAAACAATCCGTCATCCCGTGACAATTAACATTTTACTCGGCTTCGAAGATTATATTCTTTTTCACAAAACCTAAAATTTTGGTTTAATTCATTTATTAGATCCCCAGAGGATGTCTTGAACGACCAATTAGAACATATCTAAACACTATAAGAGAATAGCACGTAAGAGCTGGAAGCCACCACAGGCCATGAAAGAGCAACAGACAACCAAAACACAGGGAATCTGAGAGACATTTAAAGCTCGGTCAGAATTTAAATCATCACAATCCCTATTGCTCTCCTTTACAAAAGGTGCAGGGCACCCCAAACACTTTCTTCATGAGATGTGCAGAGTGTTATTTGGCAATTGATGGACTACGGGAGAAAAATACTTTTTCCCTTTTGAAGGAGAATCTGTAAAGCCTTTGGAGTTGGTGGATTCATTCGTTTGTTGAAATCAGCATCCCACCTCTTAAGCTGCCAAATGGTTTATCAATTTTTCTCTAGCAGCAGCAGAAACACCACTTTGAAGACAACCCTCGACCCCGGCTAAAAACAAATCTCTGGACGGGCAAAGTCCACAGATTGTCCATTTGGTTTTTTTTTGCTCGCAAGTACTTAAACTTATCACTGGACGTCTTCTTATCTCAGTCAATGTAAACATTCGCAATCCACCCCGTTGACCTTATGGTCAAGAGGTGCAAGCCATCAAACGACCCCTGGATTCAGTGAGGATCCTAAGTTACGGAGTTTTCCACGAATGTCTCCTCCCGACAACTGTTTACAACCTCCGGTAAAACAAGATTTAAACCTTTTTGGATGATGTTCATTCAGCTGGTTTGTTTTTTCTGCATGCAAGAAAAAAATAAAATGTTTTATGAATTTAACAGCAGAATATTCTGACTTTGTAAGATATATTTACAAAAGATGAGGGAAAAAGAAATGGAATCATGAACAAAAGAAAAGTTCACAATTGGTACTTTGGCTGGCTTTCACGACAGCTTGAATTCTGTCCGGCATAGACGTTAGCAATGAAAAACTATACTCTTCATCAGAGAGGCCCGTACTGTTTGCTGGAAAAATGCCATTGAGTTTCCAGTTTTTGCTCTGTGCGAGACGCATCAATCGATAAGAAAGGTGTCCAAAACCTCTGTGTCCACCACTGCATTTACTGTAGAAGCAATGAGTGCCATCGGCCCCGGTTCTTTACCCGACATCAGCCATGTAGCATCAATGATTGTGGAAATGTGCTTGTTTTGTTCAGGGAGTTATCTTTAAATGTTTCATTGGAACCTGCACCGAACAAAAGTTCTGGCATCGTCTCTTTTCCTAATTCAGACTGGTGCTTCATCACTGAATCTCACTTTCATCCAGTCACCCCTGACTGCTTCTCTTCAGCTCGCTGTGACCTTGTTGTCTTCCGTTTAGGTGCTACTGATGGTTTACATTTGGCTTTTCTGGATGCAGATCCCATTTCCTTCAGCCAGCTGCTTACAGTTTTTTTTCCCCCATCCCTTTCCTTGGGCACTTTCTATTTTCAGGCCTATTGCTTTGAGTTTTCTGTCCTGACATTTTTAACCTCTTCCCTGGTCGAACCTGTACGTTTCCCTCCCCGGTTTTTTTTTATGCTTGCCCACATTTTACACGCAGCAGACTGGGAGCAACCAACATCTTTTGCTACACTCTGTATTGAATCACCTTCTTGTAGGAGTTTTATTATCCTTTCCATTGTTTTAACAAATGGAGTCAATGGTTTGACTCATTAAGGGCTGCAAGCCCTCTCGTTAAACCACACTCGTTTGCATATTCCATTTTTTTTTTTTTCCATAGGAATACGTTACAAAGCAGGAATGTCTGTCGTTCAAAATTGTTTTGTGTCATAACAGGTTTTTACTGCAAAAGAAATTATACATTTTTTTAAAAACAGATGAATAAAGATCCTCCAAGAGAAGTGACTCCATATTTCTTGCCAGAGGCTTTAATTAAGGGGGAAATTTTCATCAATAACACTTTTTAAAACGTGAAACATTAGGCTCTGATGTTACTGTTAACTGCAGAGGACTGACAGCTCTTTTGACAGTGCAGTTCCAGTTACGCTGCTGAAACAACTGATTGATCCAACCCGTCCACCGAGGAGATTCTTGGCAAAGGGATGTTTATGGCTACAGCTTTGGAACAAAATGTTCGGCATGAGGAATGGAAAAACTGCCACTAAAATGGGACGCACCTGTGTGCTGTTTGTTAGACAAGCAGCACTGGTTATTCAAATCTTGGATGTAACACCTCGCCTGTGGTTAGGAAACTGCAATATCTGCAGGTAGTTTATATGGTGGGTTTTTCCCTTTATCCTGTTTATTAATTTACAACCATCCCTCTATCCCCTCCCCCCCGGCACATAATGTTCAAACAAATAAATAACATTGCCACGACTCTCAACTAATAATAGGTGCAAGTGTTCACAGGACTAGTTTCACTCCAACTTCAGCTGAATAAAAAAAAAAAAACAAGGCTTGTGTGTGACACAATAAACAGGCTGCCTTCAGGAATGACTGCAATAATAAACTTTAACCGACGCTGCACTGACTTCCTGATTAACAGCTCTTCTTATTCCTGGTCACACCTAGCAGCTCTATAGTTATAGTACTCGGGATTAATTTGCCATTTTTGTGAAAAGCGTTAGCACCTTGATGATACTGGGAGACAAAAATTGTTTTTAAATCGTATTTCTCTCTTATGCAACTATTTACATTCTTTTGACGTCTGCATTTTCGCTGTTTTGGTGAAGAGCTTTCAGCAGTCTTCAGCTGAAACTCACACATCACGTTGTTCTCAGCACTGCAGGTATAGTTTATCCAGGATTATTGACTTTGGCACGGATTCCAGATATTTCAGAGCTTTCTGGCATTACTTAAGAAGGAGCTGTCCTCAAGACAGAAGACCACATGTTTGTGTCTCAACGTTAGAAGAAAAAAAGTAGAAAACTGGGAAAAAAAAAAAAAAAAAAAAAAAAAAAATCCCTGGCTCTGAGGCAGAGGGAACATTAAGTCCCACATCAAGGGGCGTGCAACGTTGATGTCTTTATGCCACAAATGTGAGGAATCAAACTGCTAAGGATGAACGTGAGGTCTGCGTAATGACTCCAGCTTGACACATCACACGGTGATGTGATTAGGGGAAGCGGAGCAGAAAGTTTGCTGAGATAAAGACTGCATGAGCCACAGGGGCCGTGCAGCTGTGCTTACAGCTGCATCAAAGGCCAAACACCTGATGAGTGTGGTTTGTGTGTCTTTGCAAAAGTGACGAAAAGTTTTTATCCAACTTCTACGAAAGTGATCGCTTGTAGGTTAAGGATCTTACACGGGCCACAACTTGTAAAGCTTTGTTTAATTCTACACAACAGTGCAGCCCATTCAACAAACTGGTCAAGGGTATCATTCCATCATTGATATATCTCCCATATACTGCCGCAACCAACCCTTTGAGCAAAATTACTCAGAAATGTGGTCTGGTATTTGTCCAAGACATAATTATAGACAAACGCAATCTAACTACATCAATAGCACATAGTTTCATGTCTTTTACGAGGGCAACTTGTCCTCGCTCACAGTTAAGGCTGAAAAATGTAAGTAAACTCTCAAGTTTAGCTATTTTAGAACCTCCACAGGACATCTGAGGAAAACCGGGTCATTCCTTCATACAAAACCGTTGGTGTGGAGCGAATAAACCTGGCCGTTTGGTGGCGCAGGCTCCGTTACGCATACCTGTAATAAACAGATGGCGGGTAGCTAACCGGAAACAAAGCCCAGAGGAGGAAGGCCAGTCGCCTCGGCCATATGCAAGCGAGAAATGGAGAGAAGTCTTTGGGAATTCTTCTCTCACAACGCTGTGATTATTCTGGCATGTGCTGGCCACATCTCTTAGAAGCTGAAGCAGGTCATTGTCTGTTTGTTAAGTCACGTGAGAATGTTCGCTTCATCAGAACCCAACTTTGAGAAAGGCATTTCCACCTCCCCTCAAAAACACAAAACCCACCTCAATTAACTCTCATATTAACTCGGGGGGGCAGCTTCCATCATTCCATGCACTTAAAGAGACATTTTTTTGGAAACGCAACTCATCCCACCGAGTGGAGATTTACGTTATAGACTGCTGTCCTATAAAAAAAAAAAATCTTCTGATGCGGTTTTGAAAATATTATTCCCTCTGCGATTACAGTGCAGCCAAGCCCCCAGATACCAAAGCATCCACAAATCAAGATGTTTTCTCCATCATAAATAGGGCATTACGTTTTCCCCGAAACAGCTTCATTTCTTCTTCTTTCTTTTTTTTTGCCAGAAATCTCAACTTTTTGTCAGTCCGCAGAATATTATCCCTGAAATGTTGCAGTAAATCCAAGAAAACGTCCAGCCTTTATTTTCACAAAGGAAACTGGGATTTTCAAACAAAGCCGTGGTTTCCTTCACATCCACTTACACATTTTTTAGCTTGTCTGAACAAGTGCATACAGATCTGAGTAAACTCTGGAGGTTTCTGATGTTATTTTCCCCATTCCTTTTGGGATGTTTTTTTGCCTCCCCCTGACCTCGCCTCTTCATTAAGACACCCGACTGTGACTGTTTTGCGACGGCTTATGTGGTGTTTTTCCATCCCGGATGCGAGTGCTTACCCCGTGTGCTAAATACAGAAATGGAAAATGCAATACAAGTCAGCTGACATCTAAAATGCTACAAGATATTACCATTTTCACATGAAATATTTGGCCCCATCAACCTTGTTCTCTTCAACAGTTGAAAGTTTCTACTATAAAAATTGTACTACATCGCTCAATGCGCTCAAACTGTCTCAGTAGACAAAAACATACAAACAAGGAAAAAAAGAAAAAGGTATTTCAACAGATACTGAAAGTCATACATTCAGTATCTGTCCAGCTGCGTCAGGAAAAACAAAAACTTCCGCCTTGCACTGAAGAAGAAAAGCATTCCTAGACCAAAAAAAAAAAAAGAAAAAAAAAAAAAGGAAAAAACAAACACCTGATACACTGTAATTATTGTCCATTATGTCCCTATAATATCTAGATGAAGCGATAAGAGCATGCTTATAAAAACACCTGACTTCCTCCTATACACGCTGCTGAATGGGGGGTGGGCACACTGAACCCAGGTAGTTCTACAGCGAACAATGCAATCATCACGCCTGCACAAACACTACAAAGCAAACATTACTCATTTCCTAAAATCCACATTCCTGATGGAGTGTAGTCCTTTGTTGAAGTGTGTTGATAGTACGGGGGGGGGGCGCTGAACAAGTGCCCTTAAAGACCTGCAAAGGGTGTGTTTCACTTTTTGTCAGGGAACTTGCCGTCCTCAAAGTTCTGCAAATGTAACCTCAATTCAAGACATAAGGAGTGGTGGTTAAATCTTTTCAACTTTAATAAAAATCCAGGCTACGGTCAACTGGCGCGCGTGAAAGAGTAAGACGGTACAAGCCGTCTCTGACGAGGCCTACAGCTGTATCGTCTTTTCAGTTATTACGTCAAAATGCCTAATATAATTTCTCACAACCCAAGATGGAATTCAGGATATTGTCTGGTTGAAACAATTCCACAAAGTCCAAAGCTCGATTTATTCAGTCAATTATTACATGTGACGGAAGCACCGACTCTGCACTGCTGAAAAGCTAAAAGCAGCAAGTCATATAGCCTTTTAAATGATCCTTAAATATAGACATGGGCTGAGGTGCGATGCCAAACGTGTGCGTGTGAATTCTGTTTCTGTGCATGTTCGAACAAATTTCCACAAGTCTTAGAAAAACGAGGTTTATACTGTGGGAGAATTCAATCAGGACAGATTAGGACTACTCAAATGCCCCACCCTGTATTGTGGCAAAGTATTATGATAAGATCTGCAGTCCAACACACACCGAGTGAAGAACAAGGAATAAATAGCTTTCTTTGTGAAACACAAAGGCTTCTGCAGCGTCTGAGACGGCGAATCACATCTCTGAATCGCCGTCTAGGAATGCAGAGCGCAGCATAAGTGGAAGATGCCGTTACCTATGGGTCTGCACAACACTGCCAGGTTTACTGGAACAAGAGTGACGTCGGCTCGTAAGAATGTTACATATGGTGGAGGTGCGCGCGGGGCAGAGAGGCAAAAAGGGGACAATAGAGAACAGGAACAACAGGGGGGCATCATTTCAGCAAAGACATTTTCATTTCTGTCTTCTTAAGGACTTTTGTCTCGCAAAGAATGTCAACATAGATAAGGATGTAAGTTCACAGCGGCGAGGAAATCTCCAAACTTTGTGGGGTCAAAATCTCAGACGGACCAACACACAAGAAAAATATCTCATGTCTGCGAGTCTTCTTAAGGTTGCCGCTTTTAGAAAAACAAACAATTTAAAATTGTGAAAAAAAATGTGAGAACGCGTGAAATCACCGAGCTCGGAGGAGTCTGTGGTGAGTATTGTAATACAGTAGGAACTTAATCTCTGAGATGACACAAGAAGCTGGAATCTGCTGTTGCAGAGAGACTGTTTGGAAAGAGACCAGATCGTGGGAGGCCACTGCAAAACTAAAGAGACTGAGGCCTTTCACGCCACCTCAGTTGTTTTTGGTTTTCGTGTTCAAGCATTTTTACTGACTCCGAAAATGTTCATCTTTGGACGACAAGCACTTTGGAAACGTATCAATGTGGAATCAAGCCTTTAACAAGATGATTATTATAGAGGGAGGAAGAGAAATGTAGTTACTTCAATCAAAACTACAAAATATACGTTTTGAATATCTGCATTGGTGTTAGAATTTGGGATATTCTTAATTCGTCTCACAAACCAATTTCTTTTTCTTTTGAAATATGTTTAACTCAATGATTCTATCCTAGAGACACGTTTACAAGAGTTTGCTATGAGGAAAGTGAACAAATACTGGCTGAAGTGCATTTTTAGACTCGTCGGCCTGCAGAATCTTTAAAACACAAGCAAACTAATCAATGAACAAAATCCCTTTACAATATTGTTTGAATCCAATTTTTCGGTGCCTGCGTCCGACACGAAACCTGAGCGGAACGTTCCAAACTGATCACGGATATGTCCACTATGCTTCCATAAGCTAACTGATGGGAATACAACATTTTAAAAACAGTAACCTTTTGAGACCCTAACCTTTCCCCATCAAATGCATTCATCTTACACCGAACAAATGTACAAATTTTGTGGTGCGGGTTGACCTCCTGAGCGGCATGCCAGGCAAAAATAAATGTTGACATATGTTGGATGCCCCTCAGTACGTGGTCCAGCTCAGTTTGATAAAGTCACAGGCTGACATGCACTTTTTAAGGCAGCTGTGATCCTGCTGTCAACCCAAATGTCACATGACTCTGTTGCTAAACTATTCAAGCCTTCTTATGTCATACTGGTGAATTTCATCTTTTGACCAAGGGGAAAACCCTTTGAGTGTCATATCAGTATGTGCATGCATGTAGGTTCACTGCACCCCAGGCAGACATCCCATTGAGGTGCAGTGAACTGTGGCCACTACAGAAATCATTAAGCCTCAGCACTGAGGGGCAAAGTCCTCTCGGAGATCAGGGTCATCATGTGGGTGAACGGTTTTTATTCAAGAGCCCGGTCTCCTCATGCAGTGGTCCCATCAGCTGGGACATGAGCAGCAATGAATGGTGCGTTTTGCGATAACAGGCGCAAAGACAAATGCGGGTCCGCGTTTGGGCTGCAAGACAGAAGCTTCTGGGATCGCCCGTAAGGGTAGTTAAACAGAGACAGCAGCAAAACATGTTGACCGACAGAAAAAGACATTGTGTCCATGTCAATGCTCCCCTTCAAAGGCGTCACTCATCGGAGCAGACTGACAATACCCTGCGCTCATTAATACCGAGGCGTGCCTAAAATCACAACCTGGGACCACTTACTGAAAGCAGGCGTTGTGCCAGGTGTCTTGGAGGACTTTCATGTGAAACGAGTCTTGAATTTTTCCTCCACAGCCCGCGCAGTAACAATTATCTGCAAAGAAAGAACACAGACTGCACTAGATTCTGGAGTAGCAACGAAAAAATAAATAAATAAATCGTCTAAGAATAGTAGAAACTGAGTCTCCGAGTGAGAAAACAATATAATGTGCCAGCCGCTGTGTTGAAACTTCGTAAATATACGTTTAAAACTTGCAGGAGTAGATCAACACGCATGCAACCCCCCCAAAAATGGAAGAAAAAAAATGTAACACCAAAGGTACAATTTGAAACACGTCTTACTCTCTGGCTCCTCCATCTACTCTCCGAGAGCGTCGTCGTGATTCAGGTCCTTCTACAAACTTCTCATACTGAAACAGATGAGCCTGTCATGTGCCGCTTCACACTTTCATCCCTCCTCGACTTCCACCCACCCGAGACTCCCGAACTCCCAGCTCTCACTACAACAGGAAGAAAACACAATTCCTTTAAACCTCTGCTGAAAAAGGGAACAAATTCCTCCTGAGTCCAGCCGCTTTTTCTCGCCGCTGGGAGGATAAGTGACGTAATCTAGTCTCCACATTCCTGTACGGAGAGCGGAAGGGCTCAACTTCAGCACCTGGAAGCAGGAGAGCGCTTGGGTTCGGTCCTGAGCTGAAAGCGAAGAACAATGGCGACATCTAGTGGCAGAATGACAGCGCTGCACACTGATTGTAAAATACCGCACGTCTTCAGCAGGAGACAGGAGTGCTTCAGCTGTTCAGGACGGGCTCCCTGCAAATCAGATTATCACGGATTAACAGATTAATTACGGTTAATCGCAGTTACCTTGCTATCTATTCTAACCTTTGTTTTACAGTTTTGTTTTCTGAGTTTCATGCTCTGCTGATGAAACCACTCGAGATGCGAACACCACTAAAAAGCATATGAAGTATTTTGAATCTGCTCAACTTTAATGCAGCTGTATTAATCAGATCTTGTAGTAAATCAGTACCAGGGATCCCTTTACAGCATGATAGGTACAAGTAAATTACATTTTGATTCTTTAAATAGGTTTAGCTGATAATACTAACCCATTCAAGTAAAGTTTGAATTCAGGACTTTTACTTGAAGTGGAGTATTTTCCAAATTTTCCATGCCATCGTGGATAATGGCGCACCATTCCTCTCCTGTGTATATGTATATACTGTAAAAGGGCAAAACAAATATAACATATAACATACAAATATTACAGAATATATAATAGAATAACTAATGTATATCTATAGACATGTATAAATTTATATGTGATGTTCTCCAACAGATTTATAAATATGTAGACTTTGTTGTTTGATTGCTGAGATAAATGTGATAAATGAAGGTGAGACGAGAGAAACCAGTTATAGAGTGATGGTCGTTGGACAACTGTCCACTTGTCTTCTCTTAGGGCAAAGGTCAGACGCTGGTAACATTTTATGTGGAATTCCAAAGCATTCAGATGAAAGTTACTTCCTGCCAAACCAGTACGGTAGGTATAAGCCTATATGCGTGTGCAACATATAGGTCAGAGTTCAGAGTGTCCGCCCTGTGCTTGGGTGAGAGCAGGCTATTAAAAGGTGCCTGAGGTCAACTTAAATGCGTCCTTGGTTGAGTATAGTGAGATGAGGTCCAGCAGAGGTGGACACAGGTCAAGGCCAATAAAATCAGACCCACCTTAAACATGGTTCATTGCTGGAATCCACAGATGTCCTCAGCTAACTTGTGGCTCCTTTGCTATCACCTAAACTGATAACTTATTCATAAATGCGAAATATTTGTAAATATAGCCTGTACCAAATATTAGGCACATGTAACCGCAACTTTTCGATTCATGGCTCATGGTTGGCCATAGGGGCATTTGTCATAAACCGCAAAGAAGGCGTGCGTCTTGGACTTCTGTGTGAGCAAAAAGAATCGTTCCAGTTTCAGCAGATCAATTTGAGATCAGTCCTCTTAACTCTGGCCATGCATTATTACCCTACAGAGCTAAGATAAACTCAAATAGACTGTCTAAGGGGAGGAACTTTAACCACTGCAGACTTTTGAGTGACTTTACCGTTTAGCATTACTATTGTCTAGTTTGTTGTGCAACAGGCCTTTCAGTCCCTACGGCCCGTTTAAGACTGCTTTTGATCACGAGCAGACATCCAGGCATCAAGCAATCACATACAGCAACCCGTTGGAGAACAATGGAAATTATCCTCAAAATAAAAGGACTTTATTTGCTTACGGATTTGTATTTGCTCACACGAGCACGTGTGCTCACACGAGCTGAAGGACACCCAACGTCATATCATTATATTTGTAGCCTATTCGTTAAATCCGCTAAATCTGAGACAGTGTTTCCATCTAATTTATTTCCCCCAGAGACAACTGCGCTCTCGAGCTGGGATTTGTGTGGGTTGTCTCTTGAATATAGGCTAGTTATCATCTTTCAGTTATGTTGGATTAGCCGCAATTATGCGTTCTAACTCAAACTCATAAATCATTTTAATCTCTGTGACTGCGAGCCTTTATTTTGGAAAAAGGCGTGCCTCTTACGTCTCCGCCTGTTTGACAGAAGCCGGCCGGCTCGTGAGGATGGAAAAAGGCGCTTCTAGTTGTATCACATTACACAAGACTGAGTTATGAGAATGGGTAACACAGCGTGTGAGCTTTGCATGTGCGTGTAGACGGTGTCTTTGTATGCAGGTTGGTCCTGCTCTCTTCCTCTTCCATACTTTAGCCTTTGAACGAAATCGTTAAAAAAAAAGAAAAAGAACAAAGAAAAACAGCGTCCAAGCTGTTATGTGTCCTTTTCACTACAGTCGTGTGGACCCGTAGTCTCATAACTCGTCCGGTGTTATTCAATAGGCTGAATCGGTGTAAATTTAGCAGGCCGATATTTGAGCTGAATGAATGATAGCTGTAGTGAAGCGCGCGCCCGTTTGATTGGGAATACAGTATCCATCACTTTAACCCGGCACCTCTGTAGGCTTAATGGAGACCGGTGCCGAAAGCTCAAAGCCCCTCTGTGATGAAAGAGACTGTGATCTGCGACCTTTAGATGGCAAAGTCACCGCCGAGGGGAGCTCGGATGCGGAAGCTCAGAGACCCACATGGAGCGGGCAGCTGGAGTTCATCTTGGCGTCGGTGGGATACGCGGTGGGTCTGGGAAATGTCTGGAGGTTTCCCTATCTGTGCTACAGCAGCGGTGGAGGTAAGACCGTCAACGATGACCCCAGTGCTGTACTTAATGAGAACTGCAACAATTAAGCCTCGATACGAACATGAAACGATACAAATATCATCTTTCTGTGTGAGTACCCAAAGAGCGGAACTCAAAAATGACAGCATAAAGTAAAAGATGTGCATACATTCTAACTATAGAGTGTCATTATAATGCCACATAACAATAATGCTCTGCACTAGAGTGCCATTATGATCATGGAACCATATTACTTGCTATTAAATGATAGGTTAGTTTTACCCGAGTTAGACACAGCCTTTAAAGTTACAATGACGTATATGAGGCACATGATTTCCTTTCCATTTTATAGCTTAACAATAGTTTCATAACCAAGCTTATTACATTAGCTGCCTAGGTTGGGAACAAAGGTTTACAGCTGGGTACTAAATCTCACATTGACATGATGTGATAAGCTGAGGATGAAACTCATATCAGGAATTTCTTCTCTTAGGTAACTTTGCTCTTTGAAGTATTTTACATAAAACACCATCTCAATGAACACCCATGGGGATTTGATGAAAATGAATATAGCTCTAACTCATGGTTACTATGCTAACAACATCAAAATGATCTAACAAAGCAATCTAACCAAAATTAACAGGAACGGAACAACTATGATTGCAAAACTTAACTACAAACAGTTATAGCATTTTAGAACACAATTAAAAGTCATTTATTGCACCACAACTTGCAGAGCATCATGGGAACTCCATTCATCCGCACCCCAATACCTACAATACTTTAATGTGAATTAGGGATTACAGTACATGTTTTAATCAACAATTTATCGTCCGTCCAGATAGTACAATGATATTTAAGTGTTTTCCATTCATCAGTTCTGTAAAAAGCCTACTCGGCTCAGGGTTTCTGCTCAAAATGGGCAAGTTAGGCAGATGGTGATTTCTGGTCTGACTTAGAGCTAACCCACACAAAGACATTCAAATCTTCAGCAGATTTTAGAGCGGACACATATGTTGAAAGTTGATTCTCTCCCAATATTTGCAACAACATTTCAAAAGCAGAACACAAGCAAAAAGTATATCGCTTAACAATAGTCATTACACAAAATACAGGAAACACAGCACAATTCAGCTTTTTAAAAACAGGATCTTTGATGGCCTTCATTTTCATACCTTCCTTTTACTGGGCTTGCTCAAGTCTTTTGATATTTCTAAGACGTGTGAGCTGGTCTCTTGTATTATCTGAGAGGGTTGGAACAGTGAACATGTTTTGTTTAAATCCTAACACAGCAACATTATACTTATCTATTCAGGGACTACACATAGTTGACATTCTCAGGGGTTACTTAGAGCTGTTCACTGAGCTTTCATTTTTGAATTTTCTGCTTCAGGTGCATTCATAGTCCCTTACCTCATCATGGTGGTGCTGTGTGGCATTCCTCTGCTCTTCATGGAGTTTGCTATTGGGCAGTATACTCGTTTAGGGCCAGTTCATGTTCTCGCCAAGATGTGTCCCTTGTTAAAAGGTGAGTGACTCCCTGAAGTACTAAGGGACCTCTCATGTGATGGGATCAACTCCTGATGGAGGGTCCTTCATTCTCACAGAATAAGTTTTTTCCCCCTCACAAACAAACAAAGCATGCAAAGAAAACCTGTGACAGGATTTCTAAATACAGTGACATCCAAAAGTGTGTATAAAAGTCCCAGTAAGATTTTCAATACATAGCAAGGAAATGTGCACGCGCCGTCTTTGTTAATTGAAAAAATAATAATTGATAAAAGGTCTTGAAACTGCATCATACGATACCTGAAGTGGGAAGACTTCCACTAGAGAAAGTAGACATTTTCAGCTTCACGGTCAACTAACCTCGAAGGACAATGATTACATATATCATAATGTTTTTTTAAATATGAGACTTTTTTTTTTAAAAGTGCAATCTATTTCATTAAACATTCAATTCCAGAACCTGCAGTCGATCAACTCGTGATGTGAACAATGAGCCCCAAAGTAAACAAAACCAGGAAAGGCAAAGGTGTCAGATTTGCATGTAAAATGGCAAGAATAGTGTGATTTCATCAGATAATAGTTGTACTAGAGGCAGGCACATATTTCAAGTATTTACCATTTGTTTTTGACAACGTTTATTAAACTCCCTGGAAACACTAAGCATTGGAACGTGAGGCACTATTAAAACAAATTTGGAAAACAGCATGCCAAGCCAAATGAATTTGCTCAATAGAACTGAGACAAACATTTCTTGCTCTCATGTTTTTCAGAACAGGGAATATGACATAAGTGCTGACTCACAGTCAGACAAATAGAAGCAGACGTAAACACCGCATTTGCCTCTCATCAAAGCACAAGAATAGATTAGGTCCTTCTATGAGAAATTTTGCCAAGTCATAGTTAGTCATAGGCACACAGAAAAGAAAAGGAATAAGTTGTGCCTAACCTGCCTCCAGGAGTAAAACCCTCCTCTTCAGCTGAGGGGACGTTTAGTTTAGTCACCTGTCATTTAAAGTTGCAGTGTCTTCCTGAAGTGCACGAATTAAAACTGATTAGATTGACTGTTTTTTTTTAATGAAAATGCCACACAGGTTGCATGCTTCGCTCGATTTAAAAAGCTTCTGAGATGGACAAATCTTTATACATTCCTTATCAAAACTACCCAAACACTGCAGGAGGAATGCCCCTGAGTGGGCTCTGTCAGAGGTTTTAAGTTTACTAAAATCAAATAATTATAAATAAACTTTTCAAGAGGAGCAAATTCTTAACAGTTTAATAGGTAGGGTTTTTTTTTTTTTTGATTGTAAAGACATCAAATTTTTTTGCTACTTCATGAGATTGGGCAAATTAATCATTCTCTATTTCCACAGGAACTAGTGCACCGATTCAGTGAAAAGTATTTTCTGATGTTGTGTTTTCAGGACTCCAAATGAAGATGAATATTCAAAAAAATGTATTTTAGTCCCTTCAGCTTTGAAAAAAATTCTGCCTTTTTTCTTTTGTTGATGGATGAGAACTTGTTAATTGAAACTTACAATCACTGCAAGAATCTGTGTCTCTTTGGATTTCTTCATAATTTCCCAGTTGCCAATCAAAATAAGCACTAACAATGAGAACACTGGCAATCATTTACGAGGTGTGGCTTTAATGTCATTTTAATGAAGAAAACCGGTTGATTTTCTTTTCAATATAAGAGGCACGCTAAACTGTTTTGGGAAAGGGTGAAAAGAAGGAAGCCACAGCTGTGGGAAAGTGCTGGCATCCGTCATAAAGACAATTAACAAGCACCCTGAATTTTTTTGGGCCAAGAGCCACTTCATTGTATTTCACATTCCTCGCTATTTATCAGATCCAGCACCACACACGCTTTCTTCTTTTCTTCTACTTTATTCAGTGCGAGATAAGCTGTAGTCGCAGCAGAGCAAGCTAATGAATTTCTTCATTAAAATGAAATCACAGCCTTTGTCTTATTATTTCTCAGCCACACCTTCGTAGTAACTTTTCAAACAGATCCCCTGTCCAAGTCAAACAAGAGCCCAGCCATCAACAGTCACTTACATGTGGGTATGACATGAAAATTCTGTCTGTCTTGTTCTAACTTAAGATTTTTCTCCATAGTTTTCTTATCTCCTTAAGACAGAGATTTTCTACCCGGTCAAAACGTTTGGGCCCTTCACTTGATTTATCGCTCATTTCTCCCTGGTTAATGCTCTGTGCTAAACAAGGGCCAAAAGCAGGTAGTTTTTTTCTGTATGTTTTTCTGTATGATTTCCCTGTGATGTACATGTGATCACTGATTTTAGTCGCCCACAAATATCACAAACCAGCAAATAGGCTCATGACCAATTTACTGCACTTAAGCTCTGCATAGACATGTAGAATAACTGGCCACAGTTTCTACCATTCTGTACTCTCTCGGTTAAGAAAACGTAAAAAAAAAAAGAAGAAGAAAAAAAATGGCTACGGAGCTGATTTTGCACACTCTGCCTTGTTTTTGCACCCAGCAGAGTGATTTGTTCTGGCAGTTTAAAATAAGGTGCCTATTGGAGTGTGTATGGTGCAAAGTGGAGCAGTCAGCCATGCATGTGTAGTGTGAGAGAGGCAAGCAGCCAATAGAAACGGACGCAGTGTTAACTTCAGTTGGTCGTGAAGATCAGAGCTGGTTTCCATTGGTCCTGTTGTGAAGTTGACACAGGGCTGTCTGTCCCTCTATTTTAGTGATCCATTAGGGCCTGGCATCCCAACCTTCCCACAATGAACAGCAGCTGCTGAAAGACAGGAGAAAGCATTTTTTTCTTGTGGTAACAGTGGTAAAAGAAATAGTTGGAAATAGGGTTATTTATTTATTTATTTATTTATTTCTAAAGTCTAGTTGAGAAGTTTGACGTCACTCTCACGTGTACAGCAAAGCTTAACAGTTTTCAAACCCTGTGGAATTTTCAATATTTACACATTAATTTGAATCCTTGAAGTAGACGAAGATAACTCAGATAAACAAACATGGTCATTCATTTTTTTGAGGAAAATGATCCAATATTACATATCTGTGAACATGAGCTTTTGCTCTCAGTATAGTGGGACCCGTTATTGTGCGGCAATGACCTCAACAAAATGTTTCCAATAAATGTTTCTTGAACATCAACATGGAAGATTTTCAGCCTTTATCTCCATAGGTAAAAGCTTGAAGTCTGGGAGGTTGGTTTGTTTCTTCTCATGAACTCCTCACTTTGAGTCCTTCCAAAACTTTTCTATTGGATCAAGATCAGGACTTTGACTTGGTCATTCCAAAACATTGTCTTCATCCTTATTTAACAATTCTTTGATAAATCAACTTGTGAATTTTTGTGATGCTTCATGACCCACTTTTTCTTGAGACATTTTGCACTGACATGTGCAAACGGCAGCAGTGTTTTCTTTTGGAGAGCAGTGGCTTTCTCCTTGTAGCCCTCCCATGCACACGAGTCCTGTTTACCGTTCTCCTGATGGTGGACTCTTGAATATGAACAGTATCCAACGAGAGAGGATTTTAGTTGCTTAAGTGCACCATGGGCTCCTTTAAGCCCTGGCAGATATTACTCACCTCACTGTTGGAGTGATCTCTGTTGGTCAACCACTTCCGGGCAAAGTAACAATGATACTAATTCTCATATTGAACTTCGTTTATCTGCAGTTCGTCTGACTGTGGATTGGTGGAATCCAGACTCTTAAGAGATGGTTTTGTAAGCTTTTCCAGCTTGATGAGCATTAACTACTATTTTTTTCCTAAGTCCTCAGAAATCTCCTCTGTTTGTGATCAGACACCTCCACAAGCATGTGTTTTAAAGATCAGACCTTCATAGATTCACTACTGATTGACAATTCCAGTCTATGACTTAATCTTCTAATTAAGGCTAATCCTAGAGGTTCGTCCACTTTTTACACTCTAAAATGTAATATTGTATAATTTTTCCTCAATCAAATACATGTATCCTATGCATTTCTTTTCTCTTTAAGTGATCTGAATAGTCAGGCTCTAAAGATAGGGTAACACAGCTGTCATAGTGAGAAGAGATACTTTGGGTTTTTCAAAAATGGTAATTGTGCACTTAACTGTTCACATCAAAAAATAGCTGTGTGATAAAAACAGAGCTAGTCAGATAAAAAGTAACCGACTGTACATTCCTATTTCCACTTAGCTGGGCCATCAGGACATCAGCTGCTTATGGATATCAGACAGTTTTAGAAAGTTACGCAAATGGTGAGACTCACACATGTCAACATGAAAGAGAATCTGGCACAGTAGCAGAACAACAGATCTTTTGCTATGTTAAATTAGTAGGCAGCCTTTCTGTATTTCAAAGGGTTCAGGTTAAATCCTCCCTGTCCATTTATGCATCCTTGGGCAAAATGATAACATCTACCCACTCAAGATGCCAAACTCTTTAGCTGACTCATTGCTTAGAAATGCCTGAGAAGAGATGTGAAACAATAACAAAAACAAACCAGAAACACAGTAACCTCCCATTCATACAGTCTGAAACGTGGCACACAAAGCTAGAACCGGTCGTTGAAAGACTAAAGACTAAAAGACTCACCTTGACTCATTTCATCAAGAGTCTCTTGAATTCAGCAGCCATATGACATAGTTAAATTCCAGATGCACAGCCTGAGGAACTCCTCTTATCTGTGGTTGAGTTTGGCCACATGATACAGATTTTTCTCTGGCACGTAGACACCTGTCATTTCTATCCTGGGCCGAGATTATTGACACCAAGTAATACTTTGAATATGAGAATAATTAAGTGATCAATTTCTTCCCCACAGATGACATGACCTCTGCAGAGTTGTCTCTCACTTTTCCATCTCTGCCCTCACGTGTCACTCTGCAGGTGTGGGTCTAGCCACAGTTGTCATCTCCTTCATATTCTCCACCTACTACAACGTGCTCATCAGCTGGGCACTTTATTATTTGTTCAACTCA
Source organism: Odontesthes bonariensis (assembly GCF_027942865.1). Classification (NCBI taxonomy): domain Eukaryota; kingdom Metazoa; phylum Chordata; class Actinopteri; order Atheriniformes; family Atherinopsidae; genus Odontesthes; species Odontesthes bonariensis. Next base: position 22,797,525 of record NC_134511.1, read on the forward strand.
TTCAAAGCCACTCTCCCTTGGACATCTTGCAACAACACATGGAATGTCGTCGAAAACTGCTCCAGTGGTTTCCCTGGCAACACCACCCACCTCCAGTCTTCGAGCCAGCAGTTCTTTGAGTGAGAAGCCTTCATTGCTCTTTCAACTGCAGAAATTTACTCTTGATTTGCATGTTTGAACTCTGCAATGAACTACTGTAGATGCTGCGTTCACAACACAAGAATCCTTCACTGAAATCAAGTTGTGTTTTCTTAAATCCTGAACGCTTTTCTTAATATGATATTTTCTATTTGCTCAAAGGATTTGTTCTCACATACTTTTGATCTGACAACACATAAATCAAAATCTATGATTTTTTTAAATTGTTGCTCATCTGGTTAGGGGCATTTATTGCTACATACTACTTTCCCAGGGACTCAAAGGACACCTACTGACCCTCTTCTACACTGGGTTGTCCTCCAATTAGAAGGTTACTTCCTAACCTCCCCTGTCTACCCATAAAAGTATTCATAGACAAGATACTGAACCCCACATCTCCCCCAAATGTTTTCCTCACTTATATGCTGCTTTGGATAAAGACTTTAACAAAGTCAATGATGTAACGTAATGATGTAGAAGTGGCTTCTTTTTCCATTTTTCCAGTCACAGGCTTCTGGAGAAGACCAGTGGCATTGAAGAAGCTGGTGGCGTCCGCTGGGAACTATTCGGCTATCTTCTTGTTGCTTGGGCCATCGTTTATTTGTGCATATTTAAAGGGGTCAAATCAACAGGAAAGGTCAGCATAATGGCTACTTTTCTGCCATCTCTGTGCATGCGTTGTGTTCATTGTGCTGTGTGTTATCCTTATTCTTTGATTTTATCTCGCTGTTTGTTCTCTGACATTTTGTCACGTTGAATTATTTCAGTTCAACTGTCAGGAATATCTATACACCTATGCATATTTGGGCTGTATAGACATGTTGACATAGCTTGATAGAATAATCTTGTCCTGGCCAGACTGAGATAATTCCTCAAAAACAAAGCTGGTGTTCAAAAGGACAACTTCACTAACACAACAAATCCACAATGCTTATTAATATCTCATCAGCTTTTCCCTGTTTGTGTCATATAGGTTGTGTATTTCACTGCTGTATTTCCATACTTCATCCTGTTTGCCCTGCTCATCAATAATGTGCAGCTGCCTGGAGCCAAGAACGGTATCCTCTACTTTGTGACACCTGTCTGGAGGAGACTGTTTGAAGTGAAGGTGAGACTACTTTAATAACAATGCAACAGTAAAAAGTGGGTTAACTGTGTTGACGTCTGTATCACATTGGCACCAAAACAAAACAAATGAATAGGGATGCACCGATCCGATATTTGGATCGGATATCGGTACCGATATTGAAGAAAATTCGAGATCGGGTATTACAATGGGCCAATCCATATCGGCCGATTTTCTTTTTTTCTTTTTTCTTTTTTTATTCTTTTTTCTTTTTTTTCCCCTTGTCCTGTCCAGCATTGGCATTCATCCAAGGGCCTTCTTCCCCGTCTAGTGGTGAAAAAACTTGTTAAGTTGGGACTACCTCTGATTTTTGTTTTTTTGTTTTTACGAAGCTCGAGAAGCTATTGTTTTGGTCAGATGCTTTGCTATTTATTTTGAAAGTCTACCAACCAAGCTGAGGATATTGTTTTTTTTCTCAATTTCAGCTCCTTTATTATTTTATATTTTGTTTTACATTGGATTTTGAATCCCTAATAGCACTGACTGAACCAGCTACACTTGTTATATTTTTATGATTAAGATTGTTTTACTGGTGCACAGTTATTAAAGAAATAAGTAATTCAGTACATTTAAGTCTAAAGAAACGTTTAAGTCAAGTCTGATGTTGCCTTGCACAAAAGAATGATCCCAGTCTTTTCCACACAATGAAACTTACTGTTTGTTACCATAATTCCGCGCTGTTTTTCTGTATCGGTATCGGCCGATACTGAACCTCAGATGTCGGTATCGGAGGTGAAAAAAGCGGATCAGTGCATCCCTACAAATTAATCATTATCTCATGCAACTGGGAGAGATGAATAGTGTAAAGTTTAATAATTAACTTATCTATGTGTGTCAGCAAGGGAACAAATAGTTTTTACGTTTTTTTTATTTTTTATTTTCAGTCCAAGGGATCTGATATCAGTTTTTTGGCTTGTACTCAAAGTTCAAACAACAGCCGGCATGTGGAGAGGAAGTAGTTGAGGTGTCAATTATGCAATAAACTCACTGACCCTAGAATGTTTTTGAGGGATAATTTCTTTTAAGATATTAGAGACATATTCACAAATAACTTTTCAAACTAAACCAGACCGAAGGAGCTTTTGGTTGGTTGCAGTCTGCAACTTCACCACTAGATGTCCCTAAAACCCCCCAGAAGGCTTCTTTAAGAATTTCTTTGTAAAATCAAATATTCTGATGTAAAGCAGTCAGCTGTTGTGTTATAGTTTCACTCTTATAGCCAGAGTTGATAAGCAGAGAATCCACAACTGTTATCTTATCAATGTTGCTAAATGATTTGGTTTGACATCTATTTTTTCCATTTTAAAACGACACAAAACAACAAAAGAAGTTACAAAAACAATGACTCTTCATGTGATTTCACCAACGAAAAGTGGATTTTTCTGCGCGCAAAATCTCTTGTGGGAATGTTTGTAAACTTTTATTAAAGAATATGACTGAAGTTTGGTGTCTCGGTTTGGTCCCTCATCACCCCTTGTGTCTATGTTTAGAGTGATGAGTGAGATTTTTGCCCCCGAGCCTACAGGTAGATGCTGGAGTGGTGAAAAGCAGGCAGTGTGTGGTGTTGAGGGGGAGGCAGATCATGTGGGAGTTAGCAGAGAAGCTTGAGTTGCCTGCCTGAACTCGATCGCAAGCTAAGCTCGATTCATGAAACTATGACATACTTGATTTTCATGTTCATCTTTGTCTCCAATGCAGGTTTGGGTTAATGCTGCAGCCCAAGTGTTTAACTCACTTGGAATAGCATTTGGCTCAATGATTTCAATGGCTAGCTACAACAAGTTCCACAACAACATTCTCAGGTAAAGAGTCAATATTCTTTCTATTTTGAAGCTGAAGGATCTCTTCAACTTTCAAGCAAAATTTATTGAAGAAAAGTTTATATTTTTTATCACAATCAGTATACATTGATTGTAAACTATGTCGAGCAGACAAAGTGACAGTCCGAAGTGACAACAAATAGAAAATATTGTGTATTGTAGTGCCATCACAAGCAAATGATTCACTCGACTAAGAGTAGAGATTAGATTAATAAAAAACTTGATATCTTACCTCATAAGTAATCAACAATGCAATTTAATTGTTCATGGAAGAAGCTCCATCTTTGTCTAAATGTTGCTGTGTTGACTGTGAAAACACTTTTGTCATCTAAATAGGTTATTTTCAGGTAGAAATGGAGAAAGAATAATTTGTTTTTTTATTAAGAAGAAAATTTATGGGGGTGTTTTGACACTGTATGCACCAATGAGGGCCCCACCTTAGAATACAGCAAAGAGACTTTACCTTACAGGCACAGTTCCTCTACCATTTTTATCAATTTTTTTAGACGTTGGTTGTTAGATATGATACCTATAAGTTCTAAAGCTGCTGTTCTCATGATGAAATGTCTCTGTTTAATGGCTACGTGAGCTGGCTCAAGTGTTTCATTTGTCCTTTCTTGCAGGGACGTGTTGATTGTGTCATTAGTCAACTCATTTACTAGTATCCTGGCTGGCTTTGTGATCTTCTCAGCTATTGGCTACATGGCTCACATACATAACCTGCCTGTTGACAACATAGCGACAGATGGTAAGCATTAAATCTGGAAGAACTGTTAAACTACACTCTCATGGCTTTGTTTTACCTTAGGGGACAGTTTTAAACAACAGTCGTTGGCTTCATATTGTATGACATTATGTTTTGATATAACAGAAATAGAGTTAAAGCCAGACTGTGTTTTTATGTGAATCGGCATTTGTTTTCATTCCCTTTGGAGTATTTTTTTTTTCTTTCTATGGAAAAACACGACACATATTTTAAGATGCGCACATCTGGTTTAAATCATGTGACAGTCTATTTAAGGAAGGAATCCACAAAATTTCATTGTTGCTGTCCATAGATTGTACATAGCAAGTTTACTTTGTCATAGTAGGAGTACCACTCAGCTTGTAAAGACAGGTTTTTAATGTTTGTGTATCTGTGGAGTAGCTTTCTTTTTTTGTTTAACCCCTTGTCCTGTCCAGCATTATGGCAGCAGAATTGTAATCTGAATACCGTTAATGCCAAACACATTTGCTATGCCAAGGGAAGCTTTATGAATGTAAAGCTCCCCTTGATGCCCATTAACTCTTTATTTTTATTTATTTATTTTTGTTACAATACTTAACATGATGTGAAAGTGTGATAGTGCTGAACCGGACCGGGGGACAGAGAGAGACGGAGAGCGAAGAAGGGAAAAAAAAAGGAACAGTAACATGAAGAGACAAACATAGAAAACAGTGAAAAGTCAGACAACCAGCTGCTACACCTGTAAAAACAAAACTGAAAACAATCCACGGCTTTTGTGGGGAATCCAGCCTTAGAAGCACCAGGAGCACCTGTAAGCAGACAAGCAGAGAACAAACAAACAAACAAAAAAGCACAAGCTGCAGCAATCTCATATAATACAACTGTGGATACAGATGACGCTTTCTAATGATTAAAAGGGGATGTTGATGTCGTTGGTTATGACAGCTGCAGTGTATAAGTGACTGCTGTCGCCTCACAGCTGGATTCTGGATCTGACCCTGATGGGGCTCTTTCAAAAATGTTTTTTTAGTAAAAAGTCTGAAGTGGAGGTATCTTAGGTTTTGAGTCAGTAACTAAACTAACCTGCTCCCTGCGAACTTTTCTTCAACAAACTCTGATTTTCACTCTCCATCCTGTGGAGCCATACAGTCAATATCAAAGCACATATTGGAATGTCACAGCGCCAAACAGAAACAGAAGAGTCGATGAAATTTGAAACATAGTCCAAAATATGGATAAAAGGGACAATTGATTAAAAACACACAAGAAACAAACCCAAAAAAACAAGATCCCTTGACTCTGGGTATGAGCGTGATCTGATGAGGAACAAAGAAAACTGGGGAATCGATATGGGCCAATACTGGGGGCTGACCCTTGACTCTGAACTTTGTTTTGACATGAATACAATAATCTGGATCCTACAACAAGACTTTTCTTCACGTCAGAGACATTGAAAACATTTTTAAGAAAATGATTATTTCAAGCCAACCAAGATCACTTCATCAATTCATTTGGACTCAACCAAAACATCAAATTCATTCCAAACAAAGGCTTTAATACATTAAACTGGACACTTATAAAGTATAGAAATGATTATTTCTACAACCTCATCTGTAACCTTTCAGGTCTTATATGGTCTTGCTGGTAAATATACCCAGATCATAGATTACCTGCACCACACAGGACAAAGGCCCTGTCTGTCCTCCTCTGGTAGAGCCCACCTTACTGTCCACTCCCTCCCCAAGCTTTGACCTCTGGAATCTTTTCTTTTTCTTTCTTTTTTTTTTTTTTAAACCAAAGAAACATAGGTTAGTAAACTTTTAAAATACTACAGGAACTTCTGTTTACAGGCAGGGTTTTGTACTGTATGAAATGTGTTGCTTACCAATCTTTATCCTTCCTTATCATGAACATTTGTTTACATCACGTTCTGTTAAAATGCGTTGTGGTTAATCAGTGGCATGCGCGTTCTGTAGCGCATGTAACATTTTAAGTCTGTGCCTAACACAATGCACAGTTTAGATTTACAGGATAAACTGTTTACAGCAGTGGTCTCAAACTGATCCTTGAAAGGGCCGGTGTGGCTGCAGGTTTTTGTTCCAACCCTGCAGCAGCACAGCTGACTTGTTTCATTCAATCAACTGAACTGTAGACAGTTCCACACCGGCCCTTTCAAGGATCAGTTTGAGACCACTGGTTTACAGAGTTTATACTATAATCCCATCCTCCCCCAGGAGTTGTAACTCACAAGACAATTAAGTATTTATTCAAAAGTTCCAGTGTGTTACATCTAAGCAGGTTTGTTACCAGAATATGATTTTCATAATTGTAGTTTATTTTGTGTGGAATTGTGTGGAAATAGGACTGATAATGTTTTGCATAGAACGAGCAATTCATGTCCAAAGACTCTGCCACCGGGCTGCACGGTGGTGTGGTGATTAGCACCATCACCTCACAACCAGAGGGTTCCAGGTTCAATTCCCAGCTGGGGCCTTTATGTGTGGAGTTTGCATGTTCTCCCCATGTATGTGTGGTATTCTCTCCAGGTACTCCAGCATCCAAAAAGCATGCATGTGCCTGGATTGTGTTTTTGTGTTGGTATTGATTTCAGATATCCACATTCTTTCTCTTAAGTGGAGAAAGTGATTTAAAAAAATGTCCCTTTTAAAGCTAACGAAAGTAGTTTAAAGCTGTTTCTATTTATGCAAATTTGTATCCTACAGTAACACCTTTGTCTTGTCATGTTTCAGGTCCTGGCTTGGTGTTTGTTGTGTACCCCGAGGTCCTCTCCACCATGCCTGTGTTTCAGCTCTGGGCCCCACTGTTCTTTCTCATGCTGCTCTGTCTGGGCTTAGACAGTCAGGTAAGCGTGGTACACACCAGTCACACTAATAATACTGTGAGGATAAAGTGAATTCCAGGGCTTATGTAAATCTATATTTTTAGCATCAAGTTTGAGCCTTTGCATACTTGAATCTATAGAAGGTGCTTACCCATGTGTACCATGAAAGGTTTCTTGTTTGGGTATTTGTTCTGTGCCCTGTTTTACTGTTTATTGAACTATGAACAAAATAATTACACCGTAAATGTTCACTCGATTGCCCGTTTTATAAAAAAATATATTCAAATCCAATTCACAAGTTCTGTCTGGCCAAAATCATTGTCACACTCCATTTGCAGAGACGTGCATCAGAATTAGTGTGACTGTAAATTTATAGTCGGACTTCTCCAGTCGGAAAAGAGTTATAAATCCCAACCCTTTTACTCTGAAGCTCTAGTTTCTTAAGAAATTACCAAAGTGTTTGATGGAAATTTCCTGACATTTCAATTACTAATAGTACAGCGAAACTTGTGCAGTCCCAACCATGCATTACACACATAAGATTATAGTTTGTAAGTACCTTCATATCGAGAAAACATGAGATATTGAATATTTCATGTAACCACTAACACAATAACATATTCTGTAAAACAATAGAAAAAAGATAGTCATCAACAGATGAGATATTATAGTTAAGGATTTTACATTTATCCTGATTTACAGTGACTCTATATGTACTAGTAGTCCAGTAGAGAATATCCTTGAAATGTAAACATATGTGCAACATTCTAGTATGAAGTATTAAAGTACTGACAGTCACTACAGTGCTCTTGAATTTACAATTTCACTTTGAATAAAGATGCAAATATGTTCTTTGACGGGGCTACTGATGTGAGCTCAGCAGAAATGTGTGTTGTGTTTGCAGTTTGCCAACGTGGAGGTGGCTGTGACGTTCTTAAAGGATGAGTTTGGAGCCAAAGTTCTGCACTTCCTAAAGAGAGAAGAGCTGCTCGCCCTAGCTGTGTGCATTGTCTGCTTTATTTTGGGGCTTCCTCATGTTACTAAGGTAAAACAAGGAACACACCTTTGACGAGAAACAAATTGAGGATGTTGGGTTGCCGACACGTGATGACAGTTGCCTAACTGGTGTCATTTCTGTCTCTCTCTCCCTTCTTCACAGGGCGGTATTTACGTGTTTCAGCTGATGGACCACTGCACTGCTGTAGTTTCACTCGTGTTCCTGGCTTTCTGTGAAGTTGTGGCTGTATGCTGGATCTTTGGTAAAAATTCCACATATAGTTGGTAAAAATTCCACATTAATTTGACACGCAGACATCCTAGTGATGGTCAAAGCATTAGACTTGAAAGACCCTGTATAGTGTGGCAATAAAAACATATCTCATATACATATTTACTAAATGTTGTGTTTGTGGTGGATATAATACATTTTCACAGTGTTTTTAAATGTCCGTTAATGGTGGTCAAAATGGGATATGTGGGATACTTTAGCTCTGTGTGAAAACCAATAGCACCACTCCATTTCAGATTTCCTATAGGTTAGGTCATATAAGGTTAGGTCATATAAGGTTAGATCATATAAGGTTAGGTCATATAAGGTTAGGTCATATAAGGTAAGGTCATATAAGGTTAGGTCATATAAGGTAAGGTCATATAAGGTTAGGTCATATAAGGTTAGGTCATATAAGGTAAGGTCATATAAGGTTAGGTCATATAAGGTAAGGTCATATAAGGTTAGGTCATATAAGGTTAGGTCATATAAGGTAAGGTCATATAAGGTTAGGTCATATAAGGTAAGGTCATATAAGGTTAGGTCATATAAGGTTAGGTCATATAAGGTAAGGTCATATAAGGTTAGGTCATATAAGGTAAGGTCATATAAGGTTAGGTCATATAAGGTTAGGTCATATAAGGTAAGGTCATATAAGGTTAGGTCATATAAGGTAAGGTCATATAAGGTTAGGTCATATAAGGTTAGGTCATATAAGGTAAGGTCATATAAGGTTAGGTCATATAAGGTTAGGTCATATAAGGTAAGGTCATATAAGGTTAGGTCATATAAGGTAAGGTCATATAAGGTTAGGTCATATAAGGTTAGGTCATATAAGGTTAGGTCATATAAGGTAACTTCATATAAGGTTAGGTCATATAAGGTAAGGTCATATAAGGTTAGGTCATATAAGGTTAGGTCATATAAGGTTAGGTCATATAAGGTAAGGTCATATAAGGTTAGGTCATATAAGGTTAGATCATATAAGGTAAGGTCATATAAGGTTAGATCATATAAGGTTAGGTTATATAAGGTTAGGTCATATAAGGTTAGATCATATAAGGTTAGGTCATATAAGGTTAGATCATATAAGGTAAGGTCATATAAGGTTAGGTCATATAAGGTTAGGTCATATAAGGTTAGGTCATATAAGGTAAGGTCATATAAGGTTAGGTCATATAAGGTTAGATCATATAAGGTTAGGTCATATAAGGTTAGGTCATATAAGGTTAGGTCATATAAGGTTAGGTCATATAAGGTAAGGTCATATAAGGTTAGGTCATATAAGGTTAGATCATATAAGGTAAGGTCATATAAGGTTAGGTCATATAAGGTTAGATCATATAAGGTAATGTCATATAAGGTTAGGTCATATAAGGTTAGATCATATAAGGTAAGGTCATATAAGGTTAGATCATATAAGGTTAGGTCATATAAGGTTAGGTCATATAAGGTTAGGTCATATAAGGTAACTTCATATAAGGTTAGGTCATATAAGGTGAGGTCATATAAGGTAACTTCATATAAGGTTAGGTCATATAAGGTGAGGTCATATAAGGTTAGGTCATATAAGGTAAGGTCATATAAGGTTAGGTCATATAAGGTAAGTTCATATAAGGTTAGGTCATATAAGGTAAGGTCATATAAGGTTAGGTCATATAAGGTTAGGTCATATGGTAAGTTCATATAAGGTTAGGTCATATAAGGTTAGGTCATATAAGGTAACTTCATAGAAGGTTAGGTCATATAAGGTTAGGTCATATAAGGTTAGGCCATATAAGGTAACGTCATATAAGGTTAGGTCATATAAGGTGAGGTCATATAAGGTTAGATCATATAAGGTTAGGTCATATATGGTAAGTTCATATAAGGTTAGGTCATATAAGGTTAGGTCATATAAGGTTAGGTCATATAAGGTAACTTCATAGAAGGTTAGGTCATATAAGGTTAGGCCATATAAGGTAACGTCATTTAAGGTTAGGTCATATAAGGTGAGGTCATATAAGGTTAGGTCATATAAGGTAAGGTCATATAAGGTTAGGTCATATAAGGTGAGGTCATATAAGGTTAGGTCATATAAGGTAAGGTCATATAAGGTTAGGTCATATAGGATTTCATAAAGGGTAGATCACATGATAAAGACTTCATGTCTTATCAATGACTTATCAAGATTTGTTTCGCATTTAAACAAGAGCCAAACAGCGTTCACATTAAATCAATGCTTATTTTCTGTATGCCAGGCACGGCACGACTCTCCTTAATGGTCAAGAGGATGCAGGGCAAATCTCCAAGCATCTACTTCCGCCTTTGCTGGCTGCTGCTGTGTCCTGTGCTGGTGTTGGTTAGTCCTGTTGAACTAAAGTGAATTGAAAAATGCTTTATTGATTCAAAAATGGGAAATTGTTTTTTGCAATGTTTACATCATATCATATTGTTTAAACCATGCTACGAAATCCCAAGTGAACCTGGCTATTGTTGACTATGTTGACTATTGTTTTTCTTTGCATAGTGCATACTGATCTCCAGCATTGTTCAGTACACCCCTCCTCGCTATGGGAAGTACACGTACCCACTGTGGGCTGAATGGATGGGCTGGGGCATCTCACTAGTTTCTGTGATATGGATCCCTCTTGGAGCTATTCATGAGATCTGCAACAACAAAGGATCACTTGTGCAGGTGAGTAAAGACTCAATAGCTAATTCATTATCAGTAGTAGTTCACAATGTTATTAGCATATTAGCATATGAGCAATGCTATTATTTGTTAGATGGAGGGCAAGTTTAAAGAGAAATGTGAGGACAAATTTTTAATAAGATGAAAGCACTTTCTCCCCACAAGAACTTCAATAACATCAGTTTCAAAAATGTTTGATGATATATACACAGTGATATGCTACAGTTTAGATATTCCTGGTCAAATTTTCTGCTACTACAAATAGTTAAAGGAATAATCCAGAGTAAAATGCACTTTAGATCAATTTACGGGATGTTGGGAGTACATACGTTGAGTTGACCTCAAAATCATGTCATTCGGATGTGTTTTGAGAATTTCGATTTGACCGTTTTTAGCCAAAAGTCGTTAGCCTGGAAGTGAATGGGGCAAATCATGTCACCGCTACAAAACGCTATTTTTATACCTCTTCTACAGCTCCAAACAACATAACACTTACGTGGTAGTGAGTAGAGGGTCCCTAAAGCCAAACAGAAGTGTCCCGAGGTCTTCATGTGGTCGGATATAGAGTCCAGAATGAATTTAATCAAGCCAGTACCTTTCCGGAAATGTGTCTGCTGCAGCTGCCGCTACAGACCGTGGTGAAGTTGGTTTGATATTGGATATTCGACAGATATTCACAATAAGGAAATAAGGTGTCTTTTTTTTCAAACCAATATCAAACCAACTTCACCACGGTCTGTAGCGGCAGCTGCAGCAGACACATTTCCGGAAAGGTACTGTCTTGATTAAATTCATTCTGGACTCTATATCCGACCACATGAAGACCTCGGGACACTTCGGTTTGGCTTTAGGGACCCTGTACTCACTACCACGTAAGTGTTATGTTGTTTGAAGCTGTAGAAGAGGTATAAAAATAGCGTTTTGTAGCGGTGACATGATTTGCCCCATTCACTTCCAGGCTAACGACTTTTGGCTAAAAACGGTCAAATCGAAATTCTCAAAACACATCCGAATGACATGAGTTTGATGTCAACTCAACGTATGTACTCCCAACATCCCGTAAATTGATCTAAAGTGCATTTTACTCCGGATTATCCCTTTAAGTGAGTTGAAGATGACCTGATCTTTTCAAAGCATTAAGTTACAGATTAAACATTATTTTCTACATTTTATGAAGGTTTCACTGCGTAAGTTTTAAAAAAAAAGAATTTAGAGTTAAAAAAGAGAAAGGAGCTTCATGCAAAGAGTTGATTACTACAGAAGATATGAGCTAAATTAAAGAAAACACGTGGAAATTGATACCCATAAAGCAGTAGAAGGATGTATGAAGATAGCAAAGCCTTTTCATATAGCTGTTTCCTCAGTTTGTATGTTTTTAAACAGCAGTTAACAGTAGGGTTGAGATCAAGTTGAGGTCTGAAACAGCCCCCCCCTCAACCACACACACACATATTAAAGTCGTCTATCCAGTAATTGTTGACAAATCAGTGGACAGATACTAAGATTTTTTCACAGACTCATTTTGTTGAACATCTCCAACAGGACAAAGTGTCCAGAGCCGAGATTTTAATATAGTAATTTGAATAAGAGAAAAGATAAATGGTCTTTCCTCCCTGTTTGTTGTCATCAGTTGATACAGAGTTGTTTTTTTTTTTACTGATTACTTCCTTAACTCTGTTTTTATGTGGTTTTCTAAAAAGGTTGCTTCTTTCTTGCCTTGCCTTCTTTAATTCTCAGAGACTTAAAACAGCCATAACTCCAACATTAGACCTGGATGCTGTGGATCCCCTGCCGGAAAAACAAAACCTTGACAACCCAATGTCTGGAAAATTGTTTACTTCAGGAGTATGACTGGAGATACTGCCGAACCCATGTCTGTCTGTGTGAGTGCCAGTCCTGTAATGGGATGGTAGAAAACACAATCTGTGTGCTCTATCATCGTGTTATATATTTTTTTACTGAAGATCTAACTTTAAACCAGCTGTACATTTGTCGTTCTTTAAAAACTGAAACCACCAACGGTAAAATGTGAGATTTAATGCAACAGCTGAAGGATTATGTGGGGGTTTATTCTAACAAATGCTTAAATCAGTCACTCCTACATTGCTTCATTATCCATCCATTCATTTTCTATACCCGCCTAATCCCATTTTGGGGTTGCACGGGGGCTGGAGCCTATCCCAGCTGTCATTGGGCAAGAGGCAAGGTCCACCCTGGACATACACACACATATATATATATATATATACATATATATAGAGAGAGATGTAAGAACGGTTGCTTCAGTGGTAATGATGACATTTCCAGATCAGCTGCATCACAGTGATGCTGAAGAGGCTTGACACCTGACATTGACACTTGATTTCTATACCTTTCCAGTGTCTGAATATCCCTCATACGATGAAACAAACCCTGAACATAAAGTGAGTTGTTATAAATAACGACATAAACAGAGATCCATAATACCAACACAGATGCACAGTGTCAAGGTTTAAAAATGAACTTTTTTGCACTAGAATGTTGTGCAAGTCTTCAGCAGGACTCTTCTCACAAACAGGAGTGAGTGTGTGACTGAAGAGGTCTAGACAGCAGGTTAATGGTATACCAGTGTGTACTGAACTCAGATAATAGTGAAAGTTTGATTTTATATAATCTGTACAGAATTATTCGATATTATTTAATTGACTGCATCCCCATCAGTCGGTTACAGTTAAGGGGTGTATGGATGGTTTATTTTTATTTATTGGGACATTGACGAGGGTTAGAAGTGTCAAGGTTATTAGTGGTGCTTTTGATTTGCTGCTATGAAGCTGCATTGGATGGTTAAAGTTAAATGATACTCAGATGGGTTACACTGTAACCGGAGCGTCCCAGAACACTGTAACCGTTACAGTGTTCTGGGACGCTCCGGTTTGGTTGTAAGTTCATACTGAAATTTTTCAGTTAATCACTGATTTTTTGTAAAGTCGAACATCTTAAGAGAGAAAAGCCTAAAAAAACAAAAACCCTTTGGTGGAAAAGCAATTTATTTCAACTCAGCTTTAGGATTGCGCTGTAGTTTTAGGAAATGTTTCAATGAGTGACCCAGTTTCTGGGAAATTAAAGTCTGACTTCTTTCAGAGGGAGCAAAGTGTTCATTAGGAACTATACGTTTGTGAGCTGCAGCTGTAAATGACCAGGGGAATGAGGAAAGGGCAAAAATCATATTATAGTGTGAGATTACCTAAGACCTTGTGACTTCAATTTGTTTTTTTGTTTGTTTGTCTTTTGACTATCTCAACAAACAATCCCTCCGCTGCGAGTGCCTTTCATTCCAAAACATGATGTAAATGTGCTCTGATCATTGATCAGAGTAGGATTTTTATTTGTTTTCATACTTTACTTGCATCATTTTTTTAAAAGAAATGCACGCCTGTGTCACGTGAGCCTTTCATGATTTATCTTTTACTTTTGTAATCTGTATTTAGTGAGACAACCAAAACATTTGAATGCTGTACGCAGGTTGCTGCGAGGATGATTTGTAATCATTTGTACAACACAGTAGCTCACTGTTTACGCTTTTTAGTAAGTATGAAATAAATGCAGATGATAGGCGATATTAATGTAGGATTTTAAAAATCTATTGTAATAATCTTGTTTATAAGTGTGTTTTGATGTGCTGAATAGAAATGCCAGGTTTCATTCCACCCCAACTCTATGCCAGGTTATTTCACTGGTTAGTTTCAGTCGTCTGAAATCCTGTTAAAGGCAGCTGTTGCAGGTTGGGGCTGAATGAAAACCTGCAGGCTCTGCTCTGTGAAACATGACTGCTCAGCCGTGACTTTTTTAAAAAATATAATTTATAGTCGTGAGAAACTTTATTTGGATTGGCTTCTTAAAAGCCTAGTTACAAAGTGCTTTACAACAATGAGAAACATAACACAAATGCACAGACCAAAGAATACAGGTGAAACGATGAGGAGGACAAAGACATACGTGTATGTAAGACATGCATGTGCAAAAACAAAAGCTTTTCTTATAAAGCTGAGCACAATATTCAAAGATAAAGGAAGAAATGAGGACACCTGTCAACACAGAAGCAATGCAAAGAGCAGTTAGTCCAGCACTGTTCAAGCACATTTGATTTTTCACATTAGCAGTTTAAAATTCAGCTTTGTTTCTCAGAGCCAGACCCTCCTAAAGCAAAGATACAGTGTCATGCTTTTTTACTGTAAGGTTGTGACCAGTCAAACAAAAACACATTTATTGAGTTTTATTTCAATGACTTTTTAAGTTAATGTCGTTTTTTTTAAAACCATGCCCATACCATGTTATGATTTCTGGTGTCTTGTTTTTATAATAAAATGCCTAATTTCTTCTCTGCCGTCTGTCGTTTGTGTCATTTGGCAAATCTTTGTGTCATCTGAACATTTGCCACTAGGTGGCAGTATAGCCCCAGAGTTAATTAGGATTGTCAGTAAGGTAGCTCTGCACTTTCACAGCAAAGACACAACTGCTTTTATCTGTTGAGCTGCTGTGACCACAGTGACCGCGCAGCTCTGTTCTCATGCTTTGTCCAATCTCTTCCGTTTTCTGGGGGTTTCTCTGTCCGTCATAGTTTTCTTACGACATGAAATACTATAACTCTGAATCACTGTCGAGAATGACTTTCCAAATTGCTCGTCCATGTGAGAATATTGGTACTTCCCTATTTATTAAGGTAAATAACATGCCTTTGTAACACAATGAATTGCTGTTATGACTATAATGTAAAACAATATTTTTGAAAATAATGCATTACATGATGATAAATCACACAACAAAACATCTTCCCACAATAACGGAATATCTTTTATGTTTGTACTGAACTAGGTTAATGCTTTCATGTGAACTGCCTAACAGCTTCACATGTTTTGAGAAAAATGAGCCTGAGGTACTGATCCTTACTTGTGTGGTCACTGAACACTGAACTGCAGAAACACCTCAAGATCACAGTGCTCTAGCAGGTTTTCTGCACTTAATTATTCCCTTGTCATGGAGGGCTGCAATAGTGCCCTCAGCAGAACTGTACGTTAATCAATACCCCCCCTCCCCTTCACCCATGACAGACCATATCATGGGCATTAAATTAGCGCTGGGAGCGCTCTGTGATCAATAGCTATAGACAGTGCAGTCCAAGGGGAAGTAAATTATTGGCTAGACTTAGCAGAGGGGAAGTGGTTGCGAGCATGAATAGGCAATGAAAGGGCAGAGGGGTCGCTATCTAAATCATGTTGTGTGGTGTGAAGGCATTTATCTGTGCCAGTCAATGGGTTAAATCAACCCCTGAATCTCATGTCTGAGCTGCCTCAGATCTTGCGTGCCCTTTCTTTTAGTAGGAGTAGCTCATGGTGGTCCAGGAAATCCACCGGTGCCTGTGATTATCAAGACTACACGCTCAACCAGACATGAACTCGGGGAGAAAATTCCCGTGAGGAAACTGGAGTTAGTGTGCTTTTCATTTTTACTTGCAGTGTACTTTTAGGGAGGTGGACTTGATTTGTTCCAACTTGAGTTAGGGTGTGTGTTTGAGGATTTTTGTTTCCGAGAGAGAGACGCTGATTAAGTTGAGGGAACACAAATTACTGTTACTGGTCTCGGGTGTGCAGCTGAGAATAATATGAGATAGTACATCCACATAATGGACTTTTACCTCTATACTTAACCACTATACTCGCTACACACGAAGGCTCCATCTTGATTATATAATTACACACCTTGGTTCTTCATTAGATGTATCCATAGTAACAGCAAAACATTGTTTCAAGCTCTTAGAGATCACAAGCTTTAGAACACTGAAGGACTTCTTCTGATGACTCCTCAGTGTCAACACTTCTACTTCCTCACCACTAAAATCTGTTCCAGGAGTTTGAAAATGACATCACTAAAACGTGCCAGATGAATTCAAGAAACAAATTCTGTGGATGAATGGTATGTTCTGACATGAAAGTGTACAGAACTTCAGAAAAAGACCTCCACGTGTTAAGCAGAAGGGTAGATGAATAATGCTTTGGGCTTGTTAAGAAGCCAGTGAGACAGGGAACATTTCTATGGGTGATGGAAGAGTGGTTTACAATAAATGACAGCAAATCTTAACCTGAGGGTTAGAACTACATGACTTCTACACTAGAAATCACACAAACCACACTACACGGTGGATTACGTGAATAAGAGCACACAGATGGTTTTGACATGAACCACACTTCAAACTTCACTGGAAAATCATTGAAAATCTGTGCATAGACTGCACGATGACCTTTGAATCCTCCAGAACTAAAAGCTTTTTGCAGGAAGGATGTAAGAAAATCTCCTAAACAAGAGCTGAGATAATTTGAAAAAACAATCACCAGCTGTATTACTCGCCAGATGAGGGACATTGCCTACTCATGTTCTTATTTTGTTCATTTGAAATTGTACAGGGTGGGGAAAAAATACTATAATTATTAACCTTTTGGAAATCAGGTAATCTTGTTTTTTGTTGAAGTTTTTGCATTGCATTCTTCTGCGTATCATAATTTAACTTCAAATAAATCTGGGCTGTTTGTGGTTTAACTAGTCTACGCCATGACCTGTTTTTGTGCTCTGCTGTCTAAGTCTTTGCATGTACTCATGCCCTCTTTCTCTGCAGCTGCTGACTTGTACAAGGCATCATTTTCATGTCGCTGAAACAAATCTTGGAACTCATCTCCCTTTTGCTGCCTGTGTGGTATAAGTTAGAGATTTGCTCTCCTTTGTGATTGATTTGTTTTGCATTTAGCTGCACAGTCCTGAGGCAGAGCTGAAGCATCTGCAAGTAACCTTTAAAGGGTAGGTAAAAACATTTCAGACAAAGCCTGTGCATTTACATAGAAAAGGATAATAATAGAGACGAGAACTACTGACAGCTTGAACAGCACAGGTTTAAAACGAATCAGATCTCATATGCACGGCCTATTAAAACTTTAACGTGATATTGTTACCTCTAATTTCGGCAGATTTGTCCAATATGTCTGAATAAACATTATCGGCTATCGAAGTGCCCTATTTCAACCCATTCAAATGTTAATGGCCATATCTTGCCAGTTATTCATATGCAGATATAAGCTTGTGATGTTTGGATGCTACAGTGCACCCTGTCGCACAGTTGCCTTTGTTTGATGAGGATTTTTTCAGAGCTTTCTTTCAGGCTGTTTAGTATGTGCATGCATTAACAACTCTGTCCCTAAACAGAGCTCACCTCCTGCTGGTAATGAGGCTACAGCCCACAGCATTAGTCGACATGCATTAAAATGGGATGGAGTCAGATTTCTTTATAAGGAACGGTGTGAGTGCTTGGTTCATATCGCTCCCTGATTATTTTTTTTTTTACACGTGGTTGTTGTTTTTTTGTTTGTTTTTTTAATAAATTGTCTTATTTATATACCTACACATATAATGAGGTATGTCCTCAAAAAAAGCTCAAGCTCTGAATGAGCAAGAGACAGAGTTTGGAGAGACATTATGAAGATCTCATTGAATATACATGAAGTACGCCACACAGAAGTGATAGCTTTCCATGGAATGACATCTATGTAAAAAGGATGCTTTGCTTAGTGTGGCATAAAAGGAACTCCCCTTAAAGAATTTCATTGGATTTTGGAAAACAAAGTTGGGATGGAAGTTCGGCAAACACATTAAGGAAAGTCTGTGTTTCACAGAACACAATCTTCTCTGTGTTACCCAAACAAAGAACTGTTTTCTCTGGTGCAGTAATAAATTGCTTCTACCAGGCTAACTTAATGAGGTCTCAAAGACATTTGAATATATCATGTCTTTTTTCATAAAGCTGGGTGATTGAATCTGGCCCAGAGGCTTTCCTGTCTGCACTTGCACCCTTCTGGCTTGAAAATAGTGCTGGGTGTGCCTTTTTTTTCCCCCAATTAAATTGATTTTTTTTGTGGCACACCATTCTAATTGCTTTTTCGCTGTAATATGTTCCCCTTGTTTGCGATTTATTCATCTTTAAATATAATGTACGACACTGCCATCCACCTTTGATGCAGTCACATAATTACATTACAGATTTGTTTCACTCTATTGTAAATATACTGCTGATAATTATGAGCAGATTTGGCAGCAACTGACTGAAAACATGACTGAGATTTCCTGCGGTGTAATCTCCACTGTAATCACATCATGATCCTTACACAGTTGCGACGAAGCGTTTAAGTCTAATGCTGATTGCTGGTTACCATTCAGAATGACTTTTTTTGTGCAGTAAGAGTGCAGGCATTGATCCTCAGGGAACAGAGCAAGAAAACACCAAAAATACAGAAACCTGGAGACACTAAACTATATGTCAAAATGATTCCACCATGAGCTGCATATTTAAAAGAATAAAAGGTCTTGGTAGAATTAAAACTCCAAAAAACAGAGATGCACACAAGGATACGGAAACCATGAATTGGTCCTAAAAGCTTAATTTTGTTCAACAGTGAATAGAGGAGTCTTCTGTTCTTTGGTTATTTGGGTGTATTCCACACACAACAATTTTCCCCCACATACTGTCCCATTTATTATAATCTCTCTATCTGGAAGGTTTTTATTCTAGCAGCTAGTTACCACGTTGACAGTTCCGCTGTAGCATACTGAAGCGTGCAAACAATGGGGAGGTGTTGGCATAGTTTGTGATACCTTGCTAATCAGCAAGTTAAGCAGCATGCACTCATTAGAAATTCTAGAAAAAAGTTAGTCTGTGAGCGAATGTAAATTTTTGGTTAATGAATTTGCAAACTGTAACAACCTCTCTCGGGATCACCATTATTATTCTCAGCTCAACATTCATAGCGCCAG
The DNA here is from genome assembly GCF_027942865.1 of Odontesthes bonariensis. Classification (NCBI taxonomy): domain Eukaryota; kingdom Metazoa; phylum Chordata; class Actinopteri; order Atheriniformes; family Atherinopsidae; genus Odontesthes; species Odontesthes bonariensis. The sequence goes on from NC_134511.1 coordinate 22,816,948, forward strand.
TCTTTGCAAAGTTCACGTTGAGTTGTGCCATCACTCCATTCGTAGTCTGTGCAAGCATCTGAAGGAATCAACAGAGAGCACAAGGCAGGAATGAACTGCGTCAAGCTAACTTTGGAGAATCCTGTCGATCTCTGTTGTTTGTACTGTGTTTGAACAGACTCCTCATGCACAGAAGAATAGATGGAAATTATCTTTCCTTCGTTTTTGAGGTCATCTGCGCTTATTTATGGTGACAGTGGCAGAAAAAGACACAAGTGATGGGGGATGTCACTGAGACAAATTGCACCATGAAGTGGGTTAGGTCTCCTGGGCATGTTGAGAATGAATGGTGGTGACACTACTGAGCTGCATTTTGATGGCCTCTTCAAAATCTGCATTTTCTTTTCCCATTCAGTGTTGAAAAATAACAGACATCCATAGACATATCAATTTGTTTCACATTCCATACATTAATTATTGAGTAAATTATTTGTTTGTTTTATTTGATCAGCATTTATTAGCGTTATCATTTATCTATTGAGTTGTTGATATATTTTTGTATTCATCTCAGAAATTGACATTTTCAGTCGTCCACACAGTGACGGATAATTTCCTTTATTTTGAAGCACACTGAGACAAATATTTCACTAAGCAGAGAAAGAATACCTTTCTATGAAAAGTAGGTTAATACACTGGCAAACGTGTTCAAATCAATCGTTTTTGGATCGGGAAGCCTCATGTCCATTAGTATTCATTGAAAATGTTGGCAGGACTCATAAAGTACATCTCCAAGATGTGGGAACAAAGAATTTTGAGAAACACTATTTTTATTTGATAACATCTTTTATCCAGGGACATTGAACCTTGAATGGTTTCAGAGAGATTCCTTAAAGCCTCCAAAGATGATCATCAAATGTACTCATTAGATATAGTAACCAGCCATAAAAAAACATGGCTGCGCTGTTTTAAAGGACATTTGATTTATTTTTCTTTTTTATGTAACACATTTTATGAAGTAATGTATGTGCTGTCTACAATCAGAAACTGATCTATCTATCTATCTATCTATCTATCTATCTATCTATCTATCTATCTATCTATCTATCTATCTATCTATCTATCTATCTATCTATCTATCTATCTATCTATCTATCTATCTATCTATTTATCTATCTATCTATCTATCTATCTATCTATCTATCTTTGTGTTTTCATTTTCAAGCTTTAATATTTCTACAAAACAAACACTCTGAATAGACGACCCCCCCCCCATTTTATTCTGGTCACAAATACACACACAACCCCAACTAATCTTTATCAAAACAAGAGTCAGTGCAGACACAAGAGAGGAAATGGAGCTTTCAGACTGTTTCATCAGATATCAAAGACCGTGAAACAAGGCGACTCACAGGCAAACAACACATCTTTGTCATTATCTAGATGTGTATAATTCTTTTAGTCTGCGACTCTGAGATCAGTGGTTAATTTCAGCTGTTTAAAGCATTTTCTAACCATAATTCTTACCATCTCTAAACTGTATTTTAACAGATTAATATAATTCCAAAATAAGGATGTGAGTAGTACATCCTAGTAGTAGTTTTTTTTTTACCTGCAGTGTTCTGTGACACCAACAGCAGAGCCAAGGCTTTTGACCAAAACAACAAGATGTGTTTGATGAGACACAACAGGCAACAGAGTCAAAGAATCAAATGAAGCCTTGTGACATATCCTTGTACTTTTCTTGCTGCTGAAAGATGGGTGTTCACTAATACTACCCCATGCTGCTGCGGCGACATTGAGTTGCCTCCTGAATAGCAATTAGAGTGTGTTGCTTATTTCACAGGCTCTGTCTTCCAAGCAGAACATTTTTGTGGGAGTAAAATCTTTCAGTAAAAAAACTCAATTGTCCAACGTTCGCTGGAGTGGAACTGAGAGAGATTTAAATTGACTGCTTTAGAAAATCTAATCATTAATACATATCTTTAACAGATTTAGTGAGACTTTTAAACAGTGTGGGCTAATTTTTGATAGTTTAGTGAGAGCTCGCTGAATTATTAACGACAGCAGTCATAACCAGATTTAATATAAGAGGACTGCCACCTCTCTTAATCTTATTCCGCCTGCTACTCCCTCTTTGGCTTTTATGAGAAACAGACGAACCATAACCTACTTTGTTCTACATCCTCTTCCACAACATTAACGTCTCAGTGTCTCAGGACATTTCATCACCATTTGTTATAGCTCCACCTATATATGCTGCCAAGAAGCGACTTAATCTTTTTTCACAGTGCTGCATATATTGACTTGAACTACAACAATGAAAACAATTTAAAACAAACAAACGAAAAAAACCAATTCCAAACGCTCATTTTAAGTTTAACGGTAGCACAAAGTCTCAAAAAAGTTGGGATAGGGGCAACAAAAAACTGGAAAAGTTGGTAGTGCGGAAAATAGACAGCTGGAAAAACATGTTGTAGTTAATTGGTGGAAATCCCTTTTGAAACTAGGTAAAAGTTTAATAACAGTGATAAAGTATTGCAGATGCACAGATACAGCAACTCTATCCTCTGCATGACAAGTTTCAAGTTCATTTCACTGTACTCTTCTCAAAGCAGAGCTACTATACTATAAACAAGCAGCAGTGACACAAGCACTCATCAAGCGGTTGATGTGAAGAATTGGTTTCGCAATCCCACTTTTTCATCATCAGAAAAACAATGATGAGAGCTGAGAGCGGAGCTTATAGTTCAGTCATAGATGCAGAATACAGTGACAACATAAAAACCAGGACACAGAATTACAACTAAGAGATGCATCGACTACAACAAAGCAAAATGCAAAAAGATGACACACTGACACAAAACAAATGTACAAACAGAAAATAAATATTTGAAAGGACACACAAAATGCCCACAAATAGACATGAAATGACCACAGACACAAAGCACAAATGGAATGGCTACAAGAAGACAAAATACTTATATGGACCCAAAATGGCCACACAGACTACAAAACATTTGCGTCTCGTTTGGGTCACACAAATGCAGCAGGGGTGAGCAGCCAATTCTCATCATAAATTTATTTCTGTCAGATCCAGATAAAACAGTACTTGACACAGTGTGAAGAGCAGGAGTTTTGTTACATACTGTGGCCGGGGGCTAACTTGTTCATAATCTGCTCATTTGTTTTGGGCTCTGCATCTTAATCCCCGAGGGGCCAACATCAAGGAAAGAACAATACAGAGCAACCAGCCATACTTTTCCTCACTGTCAGATGAAGAAGAAAGATAAAAATAGAATCACAGATTTAGAGCTTTTTAGAGTAAAACTTGAAATTGTACACTTTGCATGCATGACCTTGTTGTGCAAATTGCTAAAGACGAATTCTTTTTTCAGTTGAACTTGTCCGTGAAACACAGAAATGCATTCAAATGTATGAAATATTTTGAAAATACAGACAAAGCCTGAGTCATAGCATTAAGCAGGAAATCTTATTTGTGTACAGTAATTGCAGCTGATTCTGAACCCATGATTGCCAAAGCACACAAACGCCTATGGATCAAATCTTTTGTAATGTGTGTCATGCTGGGGACATTATGGATCAACAATATTTTCCATGGGAGAGAGTGGCCTCCCGACAGATTAGGAATAGCGATGGCGATCAGACACACAGGAAAAAACAGCAACATCACGGCTGAAAATTAGAGTGAGAAAACCAGCACAAGTTCGTGAGGTAGCCCTCATCCATTATGCTGTACAGGTGATAATGTTTGTCGATTCATTAGTTCACTGACTTAAAACTGACATATTGGCATGTATTCCTAATTATTAATTTTCCAAATCCCTCACAGTTAATGAGGTCACACTCGCAGAAGCAAAGACTTTGCCTTGCATTTTTTGGCAGGAATACCACCAATTTCCACCCCCTCTGGGTAACCTGCAGCATCATTCCCCATCACTTCAGTATGGATTGTCATTATATTCACTTGATGTAATTCTTCATCAATTCACTCTGGTTCATATAATTCCACAACTGAGCAAGAAAGGTTATGATGTCCTTGCCGTAGTCCAACACTGCCAGGTTGAGGAAATAAGTTCATAACTCACATTAGAGCTCAGCCTAATTTTTTTTTTGTGACATTTGAATCCGGTCATGGTGCCATGAGTTTATTTTGCATAGTTCTCTTTGCACAGTAACTTTTTTAGTTCAGTAAACAGAACAAAACAAAGCATGTGGTTGTTTTCCGATCAGACATATTTGCAGTTGGGCTTCAGAAATGTTTTTGGTCCATCATGCAGGAGACAGACATCTGCATGTCTAATAGCTCTAGTCGAGAAATTTGCGTAGAAACAAAATATAGGGCTCATTATATTTATTAACTGTGGAAAAGTCATTGATATTAACATTTACAATGGTCTGAAGAAGTGTGAAGCCACAGAGAATAGAATTTGCCATCCTTTAACTTCCAAAACTGCTTGACTTTGTTAATGCTCTCATCATGTTCCCAGCAGTCTGGACTTGTTTTTTTTTCACTCCTTTCCTTTAATCTGCTGTCATCCCCTCTGTTTCTCTGTGTTTGGGTGTTTATGTGCGTTCTTGCGTGTGGCTGCTCTTTTCTGATGTTTTGACACCTCAGACCGACACAGCTGCTCATCATCACTATCCCAGTCTCAGCTTTCTCTTCAGTCTTCCCCAGATCGTTTTAGTCCAACTAAATTCTTTGTTCAGTTCTTGGTTCAGTCCATGCCTCAGATTCTTCCTCATGTGCGAGGCAGTTTGCTACTCTGGATTATCACATACCTGCTCACCATCATCATCTCTATCTGCCCCTGCCCAAGTCACTCTTCATCCTCCTAGTTTCCATGTGTTGAAAGTTTCCTTCATGTTTCTAACAGGCAACGCTTTCAGTTCATCCACATATTTGAGCATCAGAAAACTGATCTTTTTTGTCCACATGGCATCCCATTGGTTGTCTGTGGGATTTAGGTCAGAGCTCTGGGAGGGCCAGTTTCAAGACTTTGATTTTCTCAAGCATAGGCAAAAAAATTCTTTCAAGAGGCAGCTGGTGTGCATTGGATTATTATCCTGCTGTTGAAAGATCAACTTCGGTCGCTTGGATCTGTTTTTCTTTCTTTTTCTTTTTTTTTGTTCAGGGTTCCTCTGTTCACACCCCAGTTTCGGACAATATCACACTATTGCAAATAAAAACGCTAAATAATTTACGTTTCCCTCCACCATGCTTCATTCCACTGAAACTTTTTCATGAATGGTTTCTGTAGCCTCCATCTGTATGGGTACTGTTTCAGTTTCAAACCTTATTTTCTGATTTCTGCAGGCAAACTTCCTGCTGTTTCTTGGACATATTTCTTGATTTTACTTGCCTTGATGCTATTTAAATTTGCCGCCTATCTGTCTGGGTCTGCCTGTGTACCTTCTATGTATCTTTTTTACATCTGAGGTGGAGCGAGTATGACAGTTGATGTAGATCTTATCCTGAAATTCACACAACCAGAGCCGTCACAGGTGTACTTTGTCATAATTAATATGATTGGAAACGCTTCCCTTTTTACATAATTGTAAATCATTTTTAACTCATGGTTGGTCCAGCCCTGGAATCTGGTTTACAAAGATTATACTTGAAAAATAGTCATAGATATTTTTTAAATATTTTCTGATATAGCCCCCATCAAAAAACAAAGAACCACTGACAAAAGCTCCTCCTATAAACTGCATCTTCCTCCCTAATTCATACTTCCACAATTGCTTCTCTGTTTCAAAACCAGATTTGCATGTATTCAAGGTAAACACAAGAAACTTGTGCTAAAGAAAAAATTACTCTTGTCAATTGCTCTCTCAACGATGAGTTAGAGTTACAGTGTTGACATTTCACTTTTTTTTCACTGGAGGCAATACTGGCATTCCCCAGCGCAGTTAACATGTTGTTAATCCCCTGTCTCCGTCTCTGGGCCTAAGAATGTACCTTAAAACCAGCCGCAATGGCTCTCTGACAATAGTGCTTTCGACAGCTCTGGGTGTTTGTTATGAGAGTTTCCATTATGAAACCTGAAACTGAAAAACAATCGGTGACGATTAGGCACTTGCTCACCTCTGACATCAGTACCAGTTCTCTTTTCCTTGTGTTTAATGTTGACAACTAACCCACGATATCGGAGCGTCCTCCATTCTTTAAAAGCATATAACAGACAGAACATCTCTTTTTCTTACACTGTCACGTTGAAGACATGTGACATGGTTTGTGCCCTGATTTCTCATGAAAACTCACAGTATCTCCATTCTTCCCACACTCCTGCAGATGTCTCATGAGGCTCTGTTAGAAAAAAGCTATATGGATCTCTAGGGGGAAACTGCCCCAAGAATACAGAGCTGCTTGCATTGGCTCATGCAAAATTATCTTCGCAAAAATGACCTCTTGCTTGAGATACAGTTTGTGTTGTTTTGCTCAATGAATAAATATTCCAGTGAATCATGAAGGAATCAAAGGGCACAATTTCCCATCCAAGTTATTTGTTAGACCTTGTGCTGTGTGGGCTCACGACATCCATTTATCAGATGTTGACACAAGACAAGATGGTCAAAATGTGAAAAATTTCTCTCCTGTTTCAATACGCCGCCTCCTTCACGAGAGAGCCGAGCTTTCACACAAAGGGTCTATTATCCTCCATTAGATCAGTTTTTCTGCATATGTGAAGGAGATAAACCAGTGTTTATCACACGCAGGGCCAATTCACAAAGCATACATGCTGTGACTGCTGCCATGTGATGCAGATGCCTTCAGCTTTATCCTGTGATTTATGTATCAGTTTTGACCTCCAATCCACGAGTGTGTAGCCCTTCAAAAAGCACATAAAAAATGCATCATTCTGCATTTTCTAACCGAGCCGTTTCTCAAATCAAACCTGAAAAATCCATTTACCATCTTCGCACATTGAACTATGAGTTTGTTTTTTGGCCACTGTCCCTCCCTGTCTGCCTGATTCAGCATGAGCAACATCACTACTGCTTGCTTGCGATGTCAAGAGTTTGCCTCTAAGTTGAAGTCTGCAGCTGAGTCACCATGTAGAGGAAGATAATTGTAGATGACAGGGCTACGGGCAATAGCACAGAAAACAAGCAGCCCCTGAATGGATGCTGCAGAAATATGCAGAGTCATCTATGTTGAGTCAGCAAACCGTCCCTCAAGGACAGGCCAGTTTTAATAACTGAGTTGCTTCAACAAACAGCAGGTTTTAGAGCAAGGAACTAACAATACCCCTTCATTACCACTTCATCTTTTAAGTGTATACACTCCTCCATTTTAGCCAGTTAGAGTGGAAACTTTAAACCCTCTTATCACTATTACATTTGCCCTATGTTTACATGTCGCAAGGATGCCCTTTTGTCTACATGTCTCGAAAGATGTGTAGGATGTGATTTCTGTGAGCAATTGATGTAATAGCAGTGACTGTCAGAATGATAAGATGGAAGAGCACAGTTTACAGACAAAGAGATATGTGGTTAAACAGAATGGATGATCACCCCCGTCTAAGCAGAAATCCTGCATTCAGCAGAGACACACACTGCTGAACATCTGGAGGTGTGTCTGAGAGGGGCAATGCAGAAAGGATTAAAACCATAGTGCAAAGCAGGCAAAACTAAAATACAACTGAGTAGTAATCACGTTGTGACAGAAAGGATGATTTTTTTTGTAGATTGATAGATAGATATATTCCTTTTCTGCATACAGCTTTTCCATGTGGTCATAAACCAGGTTCCAGCTGCACTGTGAACCAATCCTCCCATTGATTTGATTGTTATTACTGTTATTGCTGTTGCCATGTAGCCTGTATCTGTCTTTGTGATTGCTTTCATTTGCGTCCTGTGGCTGGAAGCAGAGAGTGTTCCAGCAGGAAGCAGTATACACTTCACTGAACTGATCGATCTGTGGGACATTTGTGCAACATTTATTTATTTGACATTTATTTCAAATTAACACAGTCTGTTTGGGTTTGTGTGTGTGTGTGTGTGTGTGTGTGTGTGTGTGTGTGTGTGTGTGTGTGTGTGTGTGTGTGTGTGTGTGTACGTGTTGTGGGTACTGACTTGCATTTGAAAAAGCACCACATCTGAGACCAATTTCATGAATTTCAATGAATTCTCAACTCCCATTCCTTGTACTATCAGCAGGGAGTGTGTCACCTTACGAGTGAAACTCACCTGAGTGGCGCACAGACCTCTGTGAGCCATGCTGTGTCGCTTTAAGTACAGCAGGCAGTGCTGTTGGTCCGTGTGGGAGCGCAGGGCGCGCGTTGCGGCGCTGCCTCTCCGCAGCGTCAAATACTCTTCTGCTCATCGGACAGGCGACAGAAAACACAGTTCGACCCACCGCGTGCATGACATCCACGCTTTGACCTGGACAGATTACAGCGTTAGCGTTAGGTAAGAAGAGGGGTCTGTGTGAACGCGGATAGTCCGTAACGCCATTAACACTACTCCCCGTCGAAAGGGAGAAGCGGGTGACGGGTTTATTTGCGGTACAGTAGTCTAGAGCAGATTATTGAACAACACCGAGAGACTGTAGGAGCTAATGGGATCGTCTAACTAACCTCAGTTGTCTGCGGATAAAAGCATAAAGCAGCTTCCCAAAAAAAGAGCCGCTGCTGTTCATGTTTGGCTGAGTTATTGTGGAGAGACGGAACACCACGTCTGAGCCCAAGAGATGACCATCCTCAGCTGAGTTGCGTCCTGAGAGCTGCAACATCAGACCATCTGCTGAGGCTTCCCTTGGACCCTTTTTTTAGGGTAAGATGAAGACTTTCCTCACATCACATCTCACTTGGTACAAACGAGAGGAAAATCTTCACTGCAGCAGTTCGGGGCAAGTCCCGTGAAGCTAAACTGCGGCTGGTTTATTTGCGTTGCAGGAGTCTGAAGGGTCTCACAGTGTAGCTGCACGCTTTCTGGTCTATGCGCGTGAGCTCAACCCCCAAAGCCAGAAATGAGTTTACCGGGATTTCTTTTATTCTGTACCGTTTTATATACTTAGCTCATAGAAACCATAAAGAGACTCCCACTTTACAGACCACGTGCTTTAATTAGATTAAGTGATTTAAAAAAAAAAAATCTAATTACTTTATTATCTTGATCGGTTCTGTTTGGTTGCATCTTTAAAAAATTCCTGCAGCATTTTCGTCTCCTGTTTGAAAGATGCTCAGGTGTCTGCTCTTTGTTGGCACGTTCGCTGGCCTGTGGAGAGGCATCAGTGTAACCAGGTGCATGCATGGTGGCCCACTGACTGAACGCCTTCATCTTATCCCCCAAGTGTTAAGATGCTGGAATTTCATTCGAGGCCTCCTGCTAATTTTTAACCTGAGCTGCAGTTCAAACCCAGAAAACAGTCAGAATTGAACTTGTACCCCCCCCCCCCCCCCTCCCACACACACCCTAATTTCAGTCTAGAAACAGATTTGTATTCTTCTGGATGTATGTGCCTGCGGAGCAATCATAGACCAAATATGTTTACTTTATTCTCTAGGATTGAATGTTTTGATGTTTTTTTTTTGGGTGTTTGTTGCAGTCATTCAATTTTTTTTAAATCATTTTTGGTTTAGGGTTGGCTGGGTAAACACGATGAGAATATTTTTCTCTTTTCTGTGATTTCAATGGCTGAAACTCTGTCAGAATACGATCTGTATTCCAATTATTTAACAGTATTGATCCTTGGACGTATAATCAGATAACTCCCAAAGTAACTTAAAATGATTTTATTGTTATCACGTATTATGAGCGCCTCCACCTCCCCACCCCTTGTTTCCAGTGACCTTGGTGTGTTGTAGATCATTGTATTGAACCAACTGGTCGCTGTGGAGTGTTCAAGTGGAGGATGAAGAGGAGCATTGTGGCTGTTAAGATTGATCACACTGCAGTTAAAATCAATTGATGAATGACACTAATTGCTCATGTTGCAGCTATTTCAGCACTTGTCTTGACAGTGAATAAAAAGCATAGAGCATGACAGACCTCTTGTTATGGCAGTGGGAGCATGGCATGCAGTTCATAGCTTCTGAATATAGACCAAGCTGTATCGATCAATAACATGAACATCACTGTAATAAAAAGAAAATAGAATAATAGAATTTCCCCTCTCTCCCCTTTTTCTTAGGTCTAGTTAAAACCATTAATGATAAGAGCTTCTCTCACATTTTAATGTTCTTTCAGCTTTGCAGTTAAATGTGTGGGCGCTTATTAAAAAAATAAAATCACATTGATTTTACTGGTGCTAACAGCTGATGTGATGTCCCGAGAGCTCACTCCTGCCTTAGGCAGGAACGAACAGACGTCAGGGAAATAAGCCAACAGCTGAATTTCATATTTGCACACCCGTTACATGGAGGATGCTGTTCCCATTGTTGCTGATGATGATGTAGGGATTAATCAGGGTCAAAGTCACAAAAGCCCCCAGGAGCCCCTTCTGGCATTTAAGTGAAGCCTCTTAATGACCGTTCTGTGAAGATTCAGTCCTGGAAGGAAAAAGTATTTTTGTAAATATTTGAAGTTGGGTTTTTTGAGATTTTCACACAAAAGCTCAGCTGTGGCCACTGTGAAGGACCTGAAAGTGGCTCAGATATGGAGTCCTTTATATATTGGCAGGGTGGCTGGCAGCAGAGTGAGAAGGCTTTGAATTCCTCCTGAGCTTATTTCTTCATCCTCCAGGCCAGCTCTCAGGGACGTGTTGTGGATCACATCCAATGGCTGTGAGCTTTGATGATCGCCAGGTGAACTGGCAGGAACTGCGGTTTGTGTGCTTTTGTTGGCCATTACAGTAAAATGACAGTGGTGCAGTGCAAGCTGTGTGTGGGTTGGACAGCGCTCTCAATCCTGATGTATCACCATCAAGAAAGGATGTTAGGATCCTCATTAGAGTGCCTACTAAAATAGCCAAGCATTAAATACTCTGCTGCCTTTTCCATAGTCATGCAGAACATTTTAGACTGTTTATAGTGGATGATGCTCAGAATTAAAATAGTAGAGTTGTGCTGTGAGGCATGAAATTCAGTTTATATGTATGTGAATTGTAAACAGTGAAACTGCCTTAATTCAATTTATTTTGAAATGTCTTACCTTTTTTCACTAAAGTGACAGAAAGATAATAAAACAGAGAAGGCTCTTAAATTGTGTTGTAAAGGGTGAACAAATCCAAGAATTGGATTGGTTTTGCGGTATGTACATTTCAGCCAGATTATCATTTTAAAGTGGGATTATTGGCAACACCAGGCCTCTCCTGTAAAACCTATCCTGATAAGGAGTACTTAGACAGTTGGGAAGGAAATACCAGGAGCCAGACAGAGCAGGGAAACCCCAAAACCTAATCTGTTAGGCAAGTCTAGGGGCTTTATTCATAGATCTTAAATTTAGACACGTAATGATTTTTTTTTTTGTAACCCAGGTTCAAACTACAGATTAAAAAGAAAAAGAAAGGGTCAAATGGATTAAACTCACATGTAGTTTTGTAGTCTTCTTCTTTTTTTTTTTTCTTATTTCCACTCCACACGTTCAGTACGCCACGACTGGAGTCGGTCTTAAAGCTTATTACATTTTTTAAATCAGACCTGCTGTTCCGGCTTCTGTCTCAAACTGAGACAAACACCCTGCTGAGAACATGTTTAATCCAACCAAAGCTAATATGAGTCGCGTGTGCGCGTGCATGTATGATAGCGTTAAAGTGCGTGTCATCTATCTGCTGACATCCTTGCGTGCAAAGATGAGTTATATCCTCAGTGGGTAATCACTGAAGATGTGGAGACCAAAACAATTTGCAGAATAATTTGATTATGGAATCATTTTCATATTTGTGTTGGGTGCATTTAGATTGTTATACTTTAGTATCAGCGGCTATCTAATGTCTAATGTTTCTGTTTGAAATAACATTATCTAGAACCTCATTTATATTTCATTTTCATGTGTTTTATCCTGAAGTTAATGTGCACTCTTGGAAAATGTTGTTTTTTTAATAGATGACTAACTTTTTTCTGACAAAAATTTCATCCATCTCGCACTTTATATTTCAGTGATTTGCTCTCTAAAAAATCTCAGTCACTTGAATCTTTTAAATGTAGTGAGAGAGCAGCATTTTGACTTCTTAAGTTATTTAATTTACAGAATGGCTTGCACTCTCTCAGCATAGAAAAAAAATAAAACATCTTCTAGCACTTTATCCCCAACGTAGGACTGTCACAACATTTTCTGTTCATCAGTGGGCCAGTCAGGATTCCAACTGTGGCATCAGCTCTGGCTCCCCTCAGTCTGTTTACCCTCCTCACCATCAGACTGACTCACAACTGTCCGGATGTCTAACACTAACATCCCAGGGGAGGCAGAAAGCTTTGCGTATGTGTGGAGAAAAGATGAAAAGAGTGTGAAAGCAGTGGGAAATGGGAAGGAAAAAAGAGCAGGAGAAGATGGGAAGACACAAGGAAATATACTATAAAAGACTCGTTTTCCAGAGACCATGAGACTTTGCCAGTCAGCCAGATTAGCACATAACCTCTGTAATTGCTCACCTGGAGTAGCAGACCCCCTTTAGCTCGATCCCTGCTTTACAAAAAGGCCTTTGTTGGTGTCAAACTCTGCTGCACCAACACAGGCCCAACCTGGCAACAACAGAGCCTTTAAATAGTGAAATGTAGTTTACCAACCTCACCTCCGGCTGTGGCTGTCTGTTAGTTTTTGGGAAATGTTCTTGATCTTGAACTAAAGCTCCATTTATAACCATGGATGAGTTCCCACATCAGAGTTATTTATTCACCAATTACGTAGACAAAAAAACAAATTACGTGTCATTAAATAAAAGAAGACATTATTTGTTTGCAACGATGTTGGCTGGGAAGCTTCGTTTAATGACAGTAAACAAATAAGGATTCTTTTTAAAGCTCTGCTAGATAGTTAAAATGGATATTGCAGCCACATTAGCAAACAGCTCTGTGGCATTTTCTCAGCTTTTAAGCATCACTTCAGACAGTGTTAGTCAGTGTGTGGAAACACATCCAGCCTGCAGTGTGGGGAATTAGACAGGCCTTCACTTTAAACAGGATTCCAGGAGATTTTGATAAGTACTGTCCTGGCAATACTGGAAAACAACAGCAGAAGCCCAGTTGTGATAAAAAATCTGACGGAGTGGAGCCCCCTCTGGGTCTGTCAAGTGTCAGCAGTGGCTTCAGATCTCCTTTCAGTGTGCTGGGCCTTAATTGGGCTGTCACACTTGCTAGAGAAATTTGTCAGGTTGCTGTGAAGTGAACTACTTTGCCAAATAAACATGTGCATCATCATGTTCACATCTTCCCCCAGAATAATAGGACACTCAAGCTTTTAGGTTGGGTAAACTTCTTTTGCTTACTTCCTGTTGGGAATATGTCATTAAAGGGTAAATAGTAGCACTTCTTAATGATAGTTTTGTGCTCAGTAATTGCATCCATTGGGAATTCATATGAAAGATGTGCAAGAGTAACCAAGCAACACTATTCATACACACCTAAAGTAGGGCTTATTATTCTTACTCTCAGCCGCACATGTTGTTCCATTAATTACCAGCAGCAGCCAGGATGAGTGCCTAAGTTTATCCCCTTATCCGATGCTTTTTTTGAATCCGGCAGTAAGCAGAGCGCTCACATGAGCTCCCCCTCGGTGCTAATGTTCTCCATCCATCAGCAAAACTGCCCAGGTTGATTGTGATATAACCTGCGCAGTAGACTTACAACGCCTGGTCAGCCACAAGCCCATTGTCACACTATATCGACCCCCATCACCTCTGATCTCTTGGTGTCCTTGCCGATGTCTCTCCCAGGTTGCTGAGGGGAAGCATGACTCAGCTGGAGCTCTGACTCTGTGCCTCGCTGACTCCCAGTTCAGCCCTCTCCTCATTCAACTAGCAATTTAAACAAGGTCTGGCTGGGTTGTTAGACTAAGCACAAGCCACTCTGCTTTGTGGTGTTAGGCTCTCACCTTATGTGGTTGTGTCACCTCTTCGATAGATAGTTTGTATTAGTACTGTGGCACTTCAACCATTATCTTTGTACAAATGAGTTAACATTGTGTTATGTGCAATCATGTTTCTTATGTTGACTACGAAGTCACTACTTCTTTCATCCTCAGCCTTTGAATGCTATGGCAGCCCAGTGAACCATATGGTAAAGAAGTGTTGAAATTTGGCTCACTATTTGTGGACAGTGACAATCATTCATTCTTGATTCTTGAGTATTTCCTTCTTGAAGTTTCATGTCTCCACCAAGAGCAGTGTTGGGGATGTGTTTATGCACGTCATTTCAAATTCTTTATCCATAAATCAAAGACTTCAAAGCCCCCGCAACATTAGTTCTGCAGTGTTGGATTTTAAGCCATATTGGATTGTTTGTAAAAAAGGAAAAATAGATATTTTAAAAGCTGATCGACATTTTCTGGCGTTAACGCTTCAAAACACGAAGAGAACTTTGAAACCAGAAAAAGGTGAACAAAACAAAACAGGGCGTAAGGACTCAGAGTATTACACAAAAAAAAGGAACAAAAAGGTTTTTGTGGCATTTTACCATTAGGGGTGCTCTATGATTATTGGGTTGCTCACTTATCTGGAGTTTCCAAGGCTGAGACCCATCAATAAGTCATGTGAAACTGACTGCACATAATATATAATATATTTCATTTTACGTTTAGGAATTGTTTTCTATGTTCACCAAAGTTGTTCTTCAGACTGAGCCTCATGAAAATTAGAAATCTGCATCCAGGCTGTCAAAGAAGAACTGATGTCATATTTCACCAACTGTTACTGTATATATTTCACCCAACATGCTGCATAGCCCCTCTTTCTGAGTGTTCCCATAGATTCACATAGATAAGTGAAAAGACATTTCCATTATTTGATCTCTGGGGGTTCTACAGTACGCAAAACATGTTTTCCTGTAGCCACATTTTTAACTTGATCAGATGAAATTGACAAGTGGACTCTGCCGTGATGTACTTTACCCCATCAGGTTTCATATACATTTTTATATCTGTTCAACTACCACAACACTACTACATGGATACATTTTTCTTTGTTTCTTTCTTTCTAAGAACCTTTTACAAAATATCTACAAAAACCTCAGTAACTGTTGCTCGCTGTGGTACCAGCTTTAGAGGGTGTGATCTAATCTTTTTACTTTGAACCAGAGTGCAGACATTCTTATTATTATGTGTTCCGGTCCCCTGGTTTACAAAATGCCTCATGACATCTGTAGTTCGGGTTCTAGGCATCCTTCTGAGATTTCTGCTGGCGCGCCAATAAATAGGAGTGGTAGCACATTTTTGTTTGTGGCGCTAACATTTTAAAATTCAGCGCTAACATGTCTTTCCATATTCAGTGCACCAGTAAGTGAAGAAAATTCTCTCAGAGAAAATCTCACAGTGCAGCGTTTTCTTTGGAAGTATTTTATAGTGAAGACAAAGTCTATTTCAGTTGAAGAGGCAGAAATTATAAACCTTAGCTCACAAAATGAAAATATGATCATTAAATTAACTGTAGAAATGTGTTTGAAGGACAAGTAAGAAAATAATTGCAGACATCAATGTCATCTTCTTGTTATTTCAGAGATCGTGTTTCTGTTTCACACACACACACACACACACACACACACACACACACACATACACAGAGATGGAAGCACATGCAGCACTCTTTTTCCTTCCTTTGCGTTATATGTGTGGTTTCATGTTGCATCAGAGCAACAGTGAAGCATCACTCTGTGTGCTTGTCATATTTTATTCTTCTCAGGACAGGGTGCAGCACTGAGGTGCTGCTCTCTTTCCTGTGAGGCCAAAGCAGGCATCTGTCAGAGTGCCTGAATCCCCAGATATATTGCCCATTTCTACTACTCACACACACAGCACACAGGCTCACTTAATTGCATAACACAGGGCTTTCCTGTTTCCACATGTAGTTCATGTAACCTTTACTTCAGAGGTGGGTTTTTTTGGGGGGGGAGTCTTACGTTACATTTGGTTGGTAGTTACATATATATTCCTTTTCCTAAAAACACGCACATTTAACATTTGAAGACTTTAAGTACTAAAGATTTGTCTCAAGCATAACATTAAACCCACCTAGCCTTTCTCCAGACTTGAATTACATACAAAAATTTAGTAAGTGAACATTATGACCTTTTACGTGAATTGTAAAATGAGTTTGAAAAAAGTAACAATTTCAGCATAAAAGAAATATAAAAAACTTGAGAATTGAACACAAAAGCGAGTGTGTATTACTGCAGCAGAAAGAGTTGTAAAAATCCTCATATCCACAGAGATATGCTGACAGATGTGCTGTCCTCCAAAAGCAAACAACATATAGGGTCCTGATATAACCCTATGCATGGATCGAATGTTGATGAGTTGAAAGTTACCTCAAGCAGGGAGGAACCAACAGCATCCAGTTTTGTAACAAAGAGTACAAAGCTCCGAAAAACATTTACTAAGAAATAAACACGAGTGAAAAGCAATGACAAGAGCTGCACTGGACAATCTTCATTATCTTAAAACTTAGTTTGAACCCTTCACAAAGCAGATCTTTATTCACTTTGGCTTCTGTCGTTTCCACAGCAGAGCAAAGCTAAAGGACCAAAGGACAGCACCACCACGGCCACAAGCAACACAGATTATGGCACACAAATATCATACTGCCCTCAAGTGGCAGCAAAACGCTATAATGTGTAGGCAACTAGGCATGCACCAATAGAGAGCGCACAGTGATCTATATTCAGCCCTAAACATCAATCATCAATCATTCCCACTTGTTCAAGACAGTGAAGCTAGAACAAGACTCCTGCACTGCTGCTGCAAGGCTAGCGAGGATGTACATTATTGCCGTTCCATCTTCTAAATATATCAATCCAATTTTGCAAGTGGAGAAGTGAGAATTTAAAGGCGTTCATTTACTGTCAAAGAAAGCCTCGTTCAGTCATAGTTTTAGTGTTTCATATTACATTGATCACCAGCAAGAACATTTGAGTGAAATAAGGACAAACGAGCAACATGGCCTCTAACAATGTTCATATTTAATTAGGAAGGATATGTTGACAACAGACCCGTTGTGCTGCTTGATCTTTTCAGGATTGCATAATGCAGATGGCATTTTGCTACACATTTTGCAATGCATACTAACACAGCACCCTGTTGTCTTCTTCCTCAAATAATACATCCAGACCACCGCACCCAGCATGCATCCCTGCATGCATCCCTGCATGCACACCAAACAGCTCGTAAAAACTGTATTGTATGTGTACAAACCTCCATAGCAGATTATCTGACTTTTCTTATGCTAATCTTTTATTCTGTCTTTTTTTTTTTTTAAAGAAAAATACAGTTGGCAAATATCATCCAGTGATGATAAACAATGTAATTCAGATGCGGCTTTGTGAGAAAGTTGTCTTTATTGGATATGCTTTTCTCCAACTTGCTTCATATTTCAAAATGCTTCACTTTGTTGAAACTTCGGAGACAGAAAAAGCTCCAACAGCATGGGTGTCAAATACTTGACATTCTGCTGTGGGTTATGCTGTTTATGTTGGTAGTTAAACCAAACCAGGCTGCACACTAACTGCACAATTTTTGTTCAGTGGAGGAAATAATAGATTTGTGTCATATATATTGTCTCCACTATAGCCACCACTGTTTAGGCTACAGTCTTAGAAACTGAAAGCACTGTTTTGGGAGCTTGATTTATGCACATTTATGTTAACGGTCAGTACAATATGAGAAAGCTTAGCTCTGAATGTTTATTAAACTCTGTGGTATTACAGTTTGCATTTAGCATTTGCAGATTTTGCTTTTATTTCTTTTTTTTTTTGTTATGGTTAACAAAATTACACATCACTCAAATCCAAAATCAGATAAAGATGATGCATTTCTGTGGTAGTCAACAAAAACACTTTCTGTGACTGTATCAAGTAAAAGATAAAGTGACTGATCAGCTGTTGTTGAGTGTTGTTGAGTTGAGTCTTATTAGCTGAGATGGCACTCTAAGCCCTTAAAGGTGTACACCAGTCAAAAACTTTCATGATAAATTAGTCAACAGAGGTTTGAAAATGACAATGATAATCAATACGAGTGCAATGATTTTTCTGCATTTCGCTGTAGACGATTTATCAGTGAGACCACACTGTGGTTGCTTACAGGAAACAGCACTTTAGAAAAAAGGAAGCGAGCATTTATCAATACCTGTGACTTCAAACACAACCACGTATTCTGAGAAACACATACTCTCAAGCTCACATCAGTGGCCGCCGATGCTTTCAGCAAGGTAATCCCTAACTAGTCCATCATTCAGTGTAGTTTTTTAAAGTAAACACAAATTGTGTCTGTAATTTTACTCTGGCCGTGGGAGCTTAGAGTGAAGAGCTTCAGAAAAACAAAACTGGAGGATTCTTGCTGAAGGACACTTCAGCAAAGTGGGTGCTCATTGACATAGGAGCTTGAATGTGAGTCGTACAGTGGAGGGTCTGTCTCCTCTCCTCACTGCACCGCCAAGCACTCGACTGTTTTTCTGTTCTTACTCTGTCCAACCGTCTGCGAGAAGCTGTACGATACACAAGCACAATTGGAAGCACAATCTCTGAGGTAAAGCTCCCCTAACAACAGACTCTACATGATTGTCTGGGGATACCGCTAGCTTCTTCAGGTCATTGCTCCGTTGACATTCAGTCATTTTTATTGCAAAATAAAATTAGAATTGACAACTTGTACACACGTTTCTTTCCAACATGTTTTCATTCTCATTATTTGAAAAACAGGTTTTTCGATGCAGTACTGTCTTTGTGATACACACAGGGCATCCTATGGTGTTGATTCCATAATACTTTGGCTTATTAACAAGCGACAAAGTCCACAGGAGACATGAAGGGGGATGGTATGTCTTAGAACTTTAAATGTGGAGATCAGGTTTCGATTGCAGTCCAAGAGGATTGGTTTCATCAATTACTTTAAGCGTTAGAGGCTGTGGATGGAGTCTATTATGGTAGTAAACCATGGAGGATGATGAGAGTTTTATGGTGCTCGCTTCTGTCTGAGGCTTTGTCCACATTAACTCGGAGGTTTTTACAACTGCAGCTTATTCCCGTTAATCCTTGTTTAGATGATTTTTTTTTTTTTTACATATTTTCACAGAAATGTACAGCCATACACTGATAAACGAAGGCATGAGAATGTGATGAGGTCACTACATAATCCAACATAGAGCCAGATTTGCGGGTTTTGGCTTTTGGCTTGTCAAGAAGAGTGGTTTGGAAAATAATAAGGGAAGTATCACTTGGTCATATGAGCATATAAAGTTGAATGTCATTGTATAACTCGTTGCTCTGGTTGAGTCTTGCATTTTCGCATGGATGAAGATTTCTTTTCTTTTCTGATAATCAAAGAAGTGAAATTCCTGTTGCAACCTCGAATGAAGCAGCAACGAGCACACAGCAATACTTTTCAACACGTTCGACAGATATGTAACAATAAAACTAACATTAAGTCAGTTATTTTTCTGTCCACTTGATTAATGGATTTCCAGTATTCAGTCTCCTTTCATCTCTGCTTTAGTCCTGACCAATTGCACTCAGAGGAAAGTTTGTCCCTCCAGCCTAATGCCAACAACCTAGTCTTGAGTTTAATACACCTTTTATCCCCTTTAACCACCTCCCTGTGATTAATAGTATTAGTGGTGCCTAATGTGGCGGAATAAATCCCAGCCAGTAATTGCATTCCCCCTCTAAATGTAATTAGAAAAACAAATGAAACATCATTTCAAGGTCGCTAACAATGACTGCTAAGTGGATGGTCCTGTGTAAACTGACGTTTCTTAGCATGATCAGGCCTCACACTAACATCACTGTTTGAACAGAACAAGTTTACAGATAGTAAGTTCAATCACGTGGATATTCAAAATATTTAATAGTAATTGATTCTAAATTCAACGAAACTCCCACTCTTCAGCGCTGCTGAGAGCACTTTTGTGGATGGATTAAGTAGTTTTTTTTTTCTTCTTAAATGTGCAACATGGAAAAAAGAAAGTGCCACGCTCTCGGTTAATAATTAACTGTACTTCTTAGCTGCATGCAGCTAAAACGTTCTCCCCCACGCAGATGCTTTTAGATTAACTGTTGGCTGTTGAAAATTGTTGAAATTTCCATACAGCATTTCTTACCCCCCCCCAGCACTCTTCCCCTGCTTCCTCCCCACCAGCTAAACATTTGCTGAAACCCTCTGCAATCACCCCTTAAGTCTATTCAAGCAGAGAGGACTGAGATTCACAGCAGAGTGGAGCTGGGAGAATTCACTTTTAATTAAAGCAGAGAGATCCTCTGTGCTTGTAGGTGTGAAAGGACAAGGGTGGAAAAGCTCTTTTCCTTTTTGGAAAAAATGACTATTCTCTGAAAGGGGCTGAATGAGGAGCTTTGTTAAGACTGAATAGAAGGAGACATCATTTGATCTCCCATTCACAGCGCCTCCCTGCTGCAGAATAATTACTGTTTTTATGAAGCCATTAGAGAGGTCCATTTGAGTGATTGTTTCTCAAATGTCCGTCTAGGTGGCCAACTGGGATCTGAGTGCGTCAGCAACTGAGAGCAGTTCAGAAACGCGCACTTAAACAGGAATTTTGGTTCATTTCTATCTGTTTGGAGCATTGTGTCATTAGTGCTGGGACTATCTCTCTGTTGGCATCAAAAATATGTCTCATTTCTCTCTTTAAAAATAGTCAGATCTCTTTTGCCTTTGAACCTCTTTCCCATTATTTTTTCAGAAGATCCAGATAATTTGTCCAGCTTTTGTCTTCCGCTCATGCCTAATTGAACTGGTACTTTGTGGCCACAATCACAACGGCGCTTTTATTCAGCTATTATTCAGTCGCTTCCATTTCCTTTTTGACTGTCAGATGCTTATCTGTGTATACGAGGCGGAAATGTTCATGACCACCAGTCACTCCTTTACAAGGCTGCAGCTCAACACCACTCTGCGATGGACAAAGAAGAGGATTACATTATTTTTAGACCATTTAATTTACCTCTTCTCTTTCAGAGAAAAAAAGGCCACCATTGAGCTTAATGGACCATTTAGTATTATCAGGATTACAATGAGCTTTTTCCCTGCTGTGCTGGGCTTGATTTTTAAGCATCACAGGATATGCTTAAAAACACAGTCTGTCATTGGTCACTTCCCCCTCTTCAATGCCAAATGCAGTGGTAATGGGAAGAGGATTTTCAGCCGATGGTTTATATCAGCCTCTTTTGAAAGTGCCCTTTTGTAAATCTACTGAAAAAAAAAACACATAAGAAGGAACAAGGAATACGGACCCATTTAACATCAGATTATAATGCACAATAATTTCTGCCAAACAGGATGGGAAAACCTTTCCTGAGAAAATATTGATTTACTATGCAGCCGCCACACAAAAGCATCACCCACATCTTTCGTGGATGCTGGCTGCACGCTCTGTTCCTCAGGTGAAGTGAGATGTTGAAAATTAAACTTACTGTGGACTAGCTATCTAACACCATCATTGTTTCTAAATGAATCCAAATATATTTTTGTTGTTGCTCGACTAAGATATGCTCAAATACAGAAAGTTATTGATAACCTAATAACCAGGTAGTATTAGGGATTGTTAGTAGTATAGATAGTATTGTTCGTATGTGTGTTTATGTGTGTTGCTTTAGAAGTTCTTGGCAGATTTTTTTTTTTCATTC
Source organism: Odontesthes bonariensis (assembly GCF_027942865.1). NCBI lineage: Eukaryota > Metazoa > Chordata > Actinopteri > Atheriniformes > Atherinopsidae > Odontesthes > Odontesthes bonariensis. The sequence continues at coordinate 22,838,667 of NC_134511.1, forward strand.
TTAGACCCATGTTGTACTGGTGACCTGTACCCTGCCTCTTGCACAATGACAGCTGGGATAGGCTCCAGCCTCCCCACCCGGCCCTGAATTGGATTAAACTGCTACAGACCAAGGATGAACCCACGTTGTTAGGATGGACGGTAAATTTAATAAGATAGCCTCAGAATTTAACTGCAGTATATTCTCTGATGTGGATTAAACTACACGTCAAATGTTTAATGCTAATTTACAGTATACCCTGCAAAGCTTCAGTCATCCCACAAATTCACACAGGTATTTTTGGAGAAATATCAAATTACATCGGAGTTGCCATCAGACTTGCAGAATGTTACTTTTTGTCTCACCCCTTTGGTAGTGAGAGCTATTTCACAAACTCTCTGGACAAGAGCTAATAATCTTTGTCCTTGCTGGCAATCATTTTCTTTTTAGACTGCAATCAGCACCACATTTGTTTTATATCTGTGGCATAAGAAACATATTTGGGAGGCTTCATGTTTTTTTTCCCATGATGAGCTCCACAGTACCGACTGCTTTTGGTTATTCCTTCTCCGTTTCTACTGTTGCTCTTAGCAGTACTGTTACTTCCTCAGCTCTAGAAAAAGCAATCATTGCTTGTTGAAGTGAAATGCATCACTACCAGTCTATCAATGTGGAAACATTGCCGAACACACTCAGCTTAAAAACTCTGGCATATGCACGGAGATTTATCTGGGCCTGATGAGCTTAATAAGCATTTTGTTAACTCATTTTGTGAGGGCTTGGACCTAACAACTGTCAGTTTAGGTGTAAAAGTTAAGCACTCCAGGGTTAGAGTCTTGCATTATTAACTTCTAAGCAGGTCAGTAGTAAGAGGTTAATAAAATGAGAGAGGAGGCAATAGACAACTTATATGGCACCGATGTACAGCTTTTCTGCGATCATGTCAGCACATATTTGTGTATTTTTATCATCTGTTTGGCTCACATTCTCAAGATAACCTAACAGACTGAGGTCCTGGTTGCTGATAACCTACTGATTAAGTATATATTAAACTGTAACACCTTAAGTGGAGCACTATACTTAGGAACTTTATCACAATATATGAAAAGTGGCACTTCTAAATGTCAGGAGGCAGCCATGGCTGCCATGGTTACAGGTAATCTTGTTGTATTAAGTACAATGAGAACTTGTCCAGAGTTTGAGCCTGATTTGTCACTGTGCATCATTTTATGTCAAGCATCTTTGTTGATAAGCCCCCTTTTTAAGTCGCCACCAACTGTATTGAGCACGAAGCCAAACACTAATCTGAGCACACATAATTAAGAACAAGTTTAATTAAAATGGCTGACGGAAAATGGGGAGCCAAAACTGTAGTGCACGCAGCATTAGCCTTTGCCAAATATAAAGCGAAGAAAACTGCTTTGGCAGAGTGATCCTGTTGTTTCTGGAAGCAGCCTGCCCAGCTTTCAGGGGTCATGCACTCCTAAGACTCACCATCTGCACTGAGCCAGCCACTCGAATCTGTTCTGCAGAGTAGCTGAAAAGTACGGCAACTAACCGCATTACTGAGATTTCTCTGCTTTAGATGCAATTTGCAGCCTGTTCTTGAATGTAAAAGAATCGTTTTCTTATCTCTACATCACACCAGCCATTGCTGACTCCACATCATATTGGTTTATGCTGATATATTAAACTCAAACACAAGTATTGGAGTTTTCTTTTGGACCTCTATTTGGCAACTCTGCAAGAAACAATCTATGTAAACGCAAGCATGCTCAGTGTTATCACCAAGGGAGGAATGTGATCTTTAGTTTGATTTGATTTGACAAACATGGCTAATGCGCGCTGGCAGGCCAAACACACCAAGAAAGCGGAAAGACAGGCTTCAGGGTGAAGGGGGGTCAGGGCTGCTGAGGCTAACGCTGTTAACTCCTCCTCTGCTGACGCACTGAAGACATCCCACACTTCAGGTTGTGCTAACAGGGCGATGGGGAAAAGGACAATAAGACAAAACACTAATGGCTTCCTGTCCCGCTAATGCTGGCACCGGAGTTCCTGATGACCTCGTCTTCCTGCCACTGTTGAGTCTGTCTCTATAACAACAATGTTTCTCCCACCCTAAAAATCCATTGTTGGTTATTTATTTATTTATTTTTCTTTTAAAACTGTGGACCAAGTATAAACTCACTGATATTTCCTCACGCAGTTATTTTCCTGTCCTTCTCCAACTATGAACAACTGCTGAACAAATGAACAATTTGCTTCAGCTGGTGTGTTGCATCATTTCTTGCAGTTAAGACGCCTCTCCCTTGTTCTTGTGAAAATAATGCTTTCTGGCAGTTAGCACTGAGGGGAGGGAAATTGATTTCATCTGCAGAACCAAGTAGCATGGCTGAATATTTTATATGCCTCTGTTATGACAAAATGTCCAACTCCTAAAGATCCATCCTCCTCTGAGTTCAGATCTTTTTTTGACTTTTTTGAGGAGAGTTGCAAAGTTTCCTCATTATTGAATTTCACATTATCCTTTTGTCTTTTCTTGGCAGTTTCCTGCCTTCAAACCAAAAACAGCATTACATAATCACACAGCCAGACACTTTTTCCCTGCTGGTATCATCTCAGGCGTATAACGTTGTGTTCAGTGACCCCCTGTTTGAGCCCACCGGTTGTCCATGTTGGCTGACACTGTTTTTTAACTCGAGAAGTGCTGTAGAATTGACTGCAGCTCTGTCTCTCACAGCCCTCCTCCTGGTCAATGAGTCCCAGAACAGATATGAAGAATATTTATGGATTTTGACTCGCAAAGCCATTTGCCCGCAGCAAAAGCAAGAGCGTCTGCTCACCGAAGATTGACTTTGACATTTCCTCTTGGAAATCTGCTCTGATTTAATATTTGCAGGCTCATTTAGTATGAATGTGAACTAATGGTCAATCAATGAGATCATATCTGCTCTTTAAAAAAAAAGATTTCTTTTGTGCCCCCTATTTCTAGTATTTTTTCTTTCTTCTCCTTCTAACGGTCTATTGCACACATGGTCCTTTTTTCAGCCCTATCTGAAAATGGCTTTCACCCACAGTGGGCAAACATTCAGCATGTGACTCTGTAATTAAAAGTGCTCCAGATGTCTAAGGAGCTACGATTGTGGATTTGAACATATTGTTAATGTTGCTGACATCAGTCCGGTTTCCACTTTAGGCCTGACTAAAATCCTGATAAAACCTTGGCAAGACGATGACTCTGGACTTTGGTTGTCCTCAGGCTTCTTCTCCTGCTCCTTCATGAGATTGTGGTCCTTAGTGAAATGTTGGATGGAGCGCCATAAAGTTTGGTCCCCTTTTTGTGATCCCAGATTATGATCATTGTCAGGTCAAAACCTCAGTTTTGGTCACTGAATGTTTTCTAAATGGACACCTGTGTCAACCTACAATGTATACCTGCTATAAGTCTGCTCTCTCTTTAAGCACCATTATTTTTGTTACTTCTTTATCTCATACAATTTGAACATTCTATACAGCTGCAACTATAGTCCATTCATGCTTTTCTTTCTATTAACCAAAAGGTCAGTTAGGAGAGGTCAGTTTCATCTTGTAACTGTTTGGATGTGAATTATTAACACCAGTAATTAACCTGTGTGGGGCCCTAATGCATTCACAAGGGCCACTGGTTAGGTATCACATGTCCATCTTCTCCATCTGTTCACCCTCATAAAGCTATTTGTTGTGTTTTCAGAACAAAGTCAGCTCACAGCTAGCTTTTTACCTTTTTACCCCTCGAACACGCAGCCTTAAAACCAAACGCTGTTGTGTATGAGTCATTTTCAGGCTACGGTTTCTCTCCACAGTGTTTGGAGTGTTGAAAAAAAAAAAATGTTTTATTTTTCAACCATGTAACCCTGGCCTTGATATGACTCAACAACTCCTGCAAAAACAGCTTTCAGTTTGAAACAAAGACATTCGTCTCGTTCTTTCTGAAATGTGTAGTTTGCCTCCATCAGATATGAACATACTAACACAGAACTGAAGAATCGTCATGGTTAGAATGAAAAGTGTGGGAGTGACTTTCCAAGATTGTTTGTCCAGCTGCTGAGCTGGAGAATTAAAGGAATGATGATATGAAACTACATTTATATGGAACAGAGGCTGCTTGTGGGAGTGAAAAGATCACTCAAGTTCGTCAACATTTAAGACTACACAACCCTGAGCTTTCATCAAGCCAATTTTCACTCATTTCCATTTGTGTAGTGCAAAGCTAACCTGCTTCTGGCCCTAGCTTTATACCGTATTTAGCACGCAAACAAGTGAGTAATATCAATCTTTTCATCTAACTCCTCATAAGAAAGCAAATAAACCCAAAGAACGTCAAACACTTCTGCTAAACTGTTGTAGATTTATTTATTTCCAAACATTTTGCACAATCCAAGCAACCAAACACAGATTTTGTCATAGACGTTGTTTTTCCTTCGCATTTTGAGACTATGAAGCTCTTGTTTATGCCTCTATTGTCTTGTATGTGACCCAGCATATATGATACCTTTTGAAAAGGAAACCAATAAAAACATCAGTAATGGAAACTGAGGACTGGAGAAATCAGACAGGAAGAAAGTTGTCTGAAGTGCCATTGAGGTTTCAGGTGACAAGTAGTGCGCAGATTTGTATTTGGGCAGACGGAGAGCTACAAGGCCGATTGCCCCGTCGAATGTTGTGGAAAATTCCCTGACCTTGAGGAGTGTTGTGTTACACCTTCCAATGTGGCTCCTGGGCTCGTCCCAGAACAGAGGGTCCTTTGAGGGAGGGCACAGAGGATTTGGAAAGTCAGCCAAAAAAAAAGAAAAAGAAAAGGAGTAATCAGTAAATTGTAAATCTTAAATAGACTTATGATGAGGAAAAGACTATGTATAATGACAAATGCCTTGGATTTTGTAGCTGAGGTCACTTAACCCTTCATATTCTTAACCGATGCATCCTTTGAGCTTGTTTACTGTTTCTGTCACTTTAGATCATCCAGACTTATGTTTTTCCTTTGCTTCTATTCCCATACATGTTAGAACGCAAACGCTTCAGTAAAAATGCTGCAGGATAGAGCTTTTTTCCCTTGTGGCTTCACCTAATTTATTAAAGTTGATGCAGAACCCTGACCTTTATACAGTTAGATGTTCCTGCATTTCAGTATACGTAATTGCTTTTAATCTTTTTAATCTTCTTCTTGGATTTTCTTTGCTTATCTTTTCTCCGTGTGGCGCTTCTGTTAGTGAGTTTGACAGAAGAATAAAGACGGTTACACCTGCTACTGAGCTGAATTTAATGTCACAGTATGATAATAAGATGCATATTTTATCTCTGGTGATACTTATGGGGTTGATTTAAAGACTTTTAGAAAGTAAATCATTGATCATTTTTCAACCTGCTCACATTATGTTAATTTCCATGTTGTAAAGCTTACTCAGGTGAGCTCATTCTTTCTTTTGCGTGTGTGTGTCTTTACTGCAGATGGTGAGTCATGCCCTCTTTCTCTTGGATTGTCTTGGTGAATAGTCGGCAGCACAAAACTGAAGGATCTCAGCTCAGCTGGCAAATAAAGCCCTCTTCCTTCCGCACAGCGTGGGAGAAAGTGCCACTGCAGAGCTGGTGTGGCATCTCTGTGTAGGCTGATAAGAGGAGTGAAAGCAGGGTTGAGCGATCATCTTTCACTCCAAGCCACTCACCTTTCAGGCCACGGCCCCATAGCCGGCCGTGAAGGTTGGACTGTCAGCAGGAACGCACACACTCTCAGGTGGACACAGACTGCAGAGCAGCACAGTGCACCCACACAAACCACCTCCCTTATGAGACAGAGTATTTATAAATGAGAGAAAAGTCATGTGATTTCTTGCATGAATTTCATACAGGATTAAGACACTTTGACTGACCTTTTTTTTTCTTTGTGCTGCCCTGTGGGCCTGTGTGGTGGGAGCAGAGGGAGAGCTGGTGTTGATTATTCTGCTTTATGAGTTTTCATCACTGGGAGAGTGTGTCTGAGTGGCAGAGGGAGCCAGCATGGCCAAGCCTCTGCTGAGGATACAGCGCTACTTCCGCAGGAAACCTGTCCGATTCTTCTCCCTGATCCTTCTCTACCTGACTGCCGGGAGCCTTGTCTTCCTACACTCTGGCTTTGTTGGGGACAGCGGCCCTGGGGCCAGAGGGGGCAGGGACTCTGTTGTGGCTTCAGAGATGGGCAGCAGGACTTCGTCATCAGACACCCGCGGGTTTGGCATCATGAGCAGAGTGTTTAAGGAGACGCGCAGATCCGGACGAAGGTACGGTCCTCGTTGGATGAGAAAGAGCGGACAGGAGGGCCACGAGACAACGAGGAAGGGGGGAGACTACACCAGCAACTGGAATCGTGCACTAAAAGGACGCACTGCCAAAGACATGGATGATGGAAGAGGTGAGATGAGCACAAGTTGTATGCCTCATTGTTACTGCTGCACTGATACATACTTTGCTGTTTGCTCTCCTACAGACAAACAGCAGGATTTACAAGCTTTGCAACAGTTGCAAAACATCTGTAGCATTAATTAAAATATAAACTGGAGTGAAAGCTCAGTTTTTATTCCACTTCATGCTAGTATGAAATAAGTGCAAAGGAATCTCGGCAGCATCTTAATTGCTCAGCCTTCCGAGCTGTATTTGGTCTTGTGGGAGATCTCTTGAGAGTGCAGTCAGATGATGATTATGATTAAGTCCTTTGCCTTTTCTCGGTGTAAATGCTTCAGGGATCCCACCCTCAGCTCAGCTGAAGCTTTGCTTTGTGCTGCTCAGCAGGTGTTCAGCCGAACCTTGGTAGATTATATTATGACAACATCTAAATGACTGCATAACTCCGGGATTTACAGCTCTATCTGTCTTCATAATAAACCGCTCAACAGCACAGTCCTGTCAAAAAAAGGTTTACATGTAAACTCCTGGTCGACGTGTGATATCTTGTGTAATCACAAAGTTTTCTGAAAGCTACTTTGTGAAGCTGGGATAGTCTGTCTGTCCAGAACTGCCATCTCTGAATGGCACAAATGTCCTGCTTGTTACTACTTCTCAAATGAAACACGGTCAGAGTGGCTGATTAGATGATAAGCATGGCTCAGTTATTTCTTTTTCCTCTTTGTATGTACTTTTTGTTTTTTACTTTGTGCTTTCCATATATTGTAGAGGGAAATATTTCACAGCTTTACTTATTAGTCACTTTTAATATGAAGATGGGTTACAATGGACTGAAAGCCCAACGCATTTATAAAGTTTCACACAATTCTAGGGTAAGTGTTTATATGTTTGAATGTATGTGTATGATTAAATTCATATTTGACTAAATCCATTGCAAATACATAAGAACAGAGATTTCATTGCACACAAAAGCAGCATTTCAACTTGTACCAAGTAAAGTGGACTTTAGCAATTTAATTCATGATAATGTATCATGTAAAATGATCAGATAACATTATTTTGTGTGTACAATCTGTACACTGAATGTTCAGATAAATTTTACAACAAATATGAAAAGAATTATTAGAATTATTGTAGAATATCACATAGAATATAGTAGCAAAATAACCCATCAAGTAAATTATGACAACCTTGGAATGAAGTTAAGTTTTTGCTTGAAAAACGATTTTCTCTGAAAATTCATCCAAATTGGGCAGTGCCAAACATCTGGTTCTGTTGTAGCAGGACTGGCGGGGAGACAACTTCACTGGAAATGAGCTCATGCTATTTGGTTGTTTCTATTTATTCTTCCACGGAGTCTTAGAATAGACACTTAACAGTGCCAGGATTTTTACTGCAACTCCATTTTGGTTATGAGGGTTTGCGGTTTCTATTCAGCAAATGCTCTACAGGCAGGTGTTGAATCCAAACTGCACATAAATATACAAAACCTAAGAGTGAAGAAGGACTGCTGCTCTTTCTGTGTTAGTACGAAGACAAAATCTGAAGGCCCACACTCCTGATTTGAACTCTTGGACATACTCCGGCATCTGTGATCGTGACAAAGTTCAAGCCAGAAATAATAATGAATAAACTATTCTATTACAAAAGCTTTGCGTCAGAGTATAGTAGCCTGCTGTGTAGGGGAGTAGAATATTAAAGAACAATGTTTTTCCAACAACTACAGAACCAAGCAATATCTTTCCCAGCTCAAAAATAGGAATACCAGCATGCTTTTAACATACTTTGAAGCGTTGGGTTATCTGATCAATTGAAGGTCTCTCTTTCTCTCTCTCTCTCTCTCTAGTTAGCTCGTCCCTCCTCTTCTCCTCCCACACTTCCCTTTTCTGCAACACTAACCTCTTGGGACAGCAGCTGAATGTGATGATGGAGTAATTAATAGCTTCAAAGCATTTGTTTTCTCTCATGCATCCCGCACCACTCATTATTCTGTACCCTAAAACATCTTCTTATGTTTGGGTTAAGGGAGTCTACTTTTCTTCTCCTCTTAATCCAAAGGCAGTCGTTCTCTCTGGCTCTGAATCTGATTTGAAGGAAAACATTGCAGCGTTTGATGCAGGCTGCGGCACATACACACTTTTGTGCTGTGTGGTGCAATAGCACAGACTACTGCATACTTTACTGATCAGAAAACCGGACTCAGATGGAGGAAGAATTTAGCCCAAAACACTAATATTACTCAGCTGGTACAGTCAGCTGCATCTGCATAACAATTTCATCCTTTATTCATATTTTATTCTTTTTATTCTAAGCAGAAATCATGCATTCAAGGCATTTAAATCAACATACTGTCAAAGAGCAGATTATATTCCAACTCAGCAATTGTGAAGCACAAAGATTACAGCCCAGGACATTCTTTTCAAATGCAGGCCTTTAGACAATATTATTAAAGTAATGCTGGGGACTCCATCTTCCTCCATATTGCCATTAACAGAGGCTCAGAGTGCTAATGGCACAGATGGCAAGAGGTCTGCTGAAGCTTTTGTTGCTGGGCTAAACAAGAGAACATTGTTTTTATGAGAGGCAAGAAGCTGTTGAAGGGTCAAACTTTATCCCTCTGCGTAGGTTCACTGAATCCCAGCCCCCACACACTTATGAAAAATGCAGCACGATGACTGCCACTACACTTACAGGCCACTAGAAGGGGATGTGTGTCCTTATAAATAAATAAATACTCTGGCCTAGTTTTGACTCCTCATGTGTTTGATACTACACTATGCGGCCTTGTGAGGAAGATATACTGTTGTGGATTATGTTCTCTTTTTATGCTTTTGACATAGGACATCTACTGCATTATTGTCGCTGAAGTGCATTCTTGTGTTATCGATATCTATATGTGCTAAATATATCTTAATATCTGTCTTTTTGTGAATGTTTCTTATATTTTTTTCTCTTTTCCAGCAAAGTACATTGGCTGCTACATTGATGACATTCAGAAACGAGCATTAAGGGGAGTTTCCTTTTTTGACTACAAAAAAATGACTATATTCCGTTGCCAGGACAACTGCGCTGAAAGGTATGATACCAGCAAACAACATAAACCTCATCCATCAGTTATTCCTTCTTTTACACCTTCATTTTATTGTATACTTACTGCTCGGCTATGAAACAAAGCAGAAATCTTACTGTGTAGGAGGTTGTCAAAAGTAACAGACCCAATTCAAAGTCTGAATGTCTGAATGTAGAGATGTCTGAACGGTAGAGCTTTTCTATAGTCTTTTCACAGTGTTGACACAAAAAACATTGGAAAAAAAAAAGATTGGGAATAAAACTTACTGTTGAGTCAACAAGCTCACCTCAAGCCCAAATTTGCAATCATCCTGGCATATTTCATCACACAAAGGAGATTTTAAAACTAAGCATACGACATCTGTTGATGAACATCATGTGAGATGACTGAACATTCCAGAAAAGCATCTGAATGGCTTCACAGTTGTGAGCTGTAGAGGATCCAAATGGAAACTTGCAAGCAAGAGGCAAATAGTTGAAGAAATAAATAAAAAAGCTGCTGCAGTTCCCAGAAAACGCATAAAGAAAGCCTGATTCGTGGACCAGCGCGAGGCAGAAAACAGGAAACAGGACTAGACTGAAATGCAAGGAATCAACAACGACAATCTTGCAGTGAACAAAGAAAAGCTCGTAGTAAATATGTCCTGATTTTCCTTTGGCAACAAAGTTTATTACAACCAAAAAAAGCAGTTTGTGCGATGGCGAAGCCAAAAGAAAAATGCAATCTGTTGCTCAACTTGACGTTACAGCATAAGGCAATGAAAGCCCTGGAAAGCATTAAAAAAAAGGCATGCAGGTGTCATTATTGTCTCTATGGTTTCCAGCACATACTCCCCATTACACAGAGCATTAGCAGGCCCACGCGAAGTAGGGTGAAATGCCCAAAACCGCAAAATAGCCACGTTGGTTAATTAACAAATGAAAAATAATGGTTCGCAACAGATTTCAGGTGCTCATCTAAACAGAATGCATAGCTCCAAAAACATAAAACAGAAAGTGAAGTTAATTACGGTGCAGAGAGAAAACAGGTTTTGACAACAAAAGTGACTGGAGTACTGAACATGGACATCTAAAGAAAAAGGTTACCACTAATACAGAACAAAACCCATAAGCCATGATAAATGGACCTTGAGTCGAGTCTGTTTTTGCAGCTGGTTGGAAAGTTGAAATTTGCTGCAATGAGGAACATGAAGCAACTCGAGTCAACCCTGATGTGTTTTTAGGTACTTTTTGCCCCTTTAGTTCTGTAAGATATAGCTATAAACCTGTGATTTTAGCCGAGTAGGACCCTTTTGGGGCACGCTGACTTGAATAAAGTGGTGACACAGTCGTGTTTTATTGTCCCACTTTGACTTTTCTAATGTAGTTTTATGAGGTTGATAAATTTCTAAAATTAGGCAATATAGTTCCTTGTTCCACAGTTTCTGTTCTTTTGTTTCTGTTCTTTTGTTTCATGAATTTGAAATGTTATGATATTAGGATATGTGTCTTTTGGTATTAACTCATTGTCCGCGTTCGGTTATTTCTGTTTATTTATTTTCTAATCCCACAATGAGGCTGATACACCTCAGTATAATTTAAGATGTCATACTCTGTGTTAAAGTCTGTGTCAGTGCTATGGTAACCAGCTTCGATGCGATCCCAGCTTTTTGGGGAAGAACTATGTTCAACCATGGCTCGATCAACCTGTCACTGTGACCCAGGGTGGAATAGACCTGCTGGGCCATTAACCTGCCATATGAGTGCTATAAATGTTTCTTCTGTGGTGATAGTACCCAGGCACTGAAAAGTGGTAGTACAGGTAGTACCTGTGGCAGAATTTAATTTGAGTAAACACAATATACAACACTTGTCACACATGGGTGTAATATTCTGGTGTCATAAAATTCTCTTAACCTGAAGGACATTTGCTGATAAATTCATCCATTCATATCAAACGTGAATTCCTGATGTTTCACAGTGTTCCAGAAAAATGTGCTCCTTTTTTTTTAAAGCGTTTATCTCTACACTTCTGCTCCATTAGTTTCCTGTTTTCCTCACATCCTGTCTCCCCCTGCTACCTCCCCATCCTCCTCTCAACTCTTTTTCTCCTCTCTGTGGAATACCCGGGACGGCTCTATCAAATGCATTGAATTACACCCATCACTGATTCGCAGAGTTGAGAACAGGAGCCGAGAAAGATGCCTGTTTACAGCTCTCCCTCTCCTTTTAGTTCGTGGCCTTTTGCAGCCTGCCTGTCTTCTCTCCCAGAGCAGCGGGTTAATAAAAACCGACAAACAAATGAGGGGCAACACGTAGCAGCACACAGAGGTTTGGGTATGACTGACAGCCATGGGGATTTGTCTTGTATACGGGGAGTGTTAGTCATCTAATTGCATCTGAGAGGTCTTCTGGGAGTCAAATCCCTCAAAAAGGAAAGAGAGGAGAGAACTTGTATGATTCACTCTCTGAGTATACAACACATTTTTAATTGGCCTTAAGAGGCCTGAAGCATATAGTTTATAACTTATCTAATTTTCAGTCACCAATGAGCGATACGCTTCTTTAGATTAATGTTTTCATGTGTTTCATCTTTGCCTCAGCATCCCAGGGGTATTGTTTGTTTGTTTTTATTGATTACAGCTCACCCAGTTCCTCAGAAGAATACATTTTATTGGCCTGTGAAGGATTAGGAAACATGATAAAGGCTCGGAACGATCGCTTGAACCTCTCAGTTTTCTTTCATTAACCATTCTAATCCTTTCCCCTTTTCCTGTCCTCCAGAGGCTACATGTATGCAGGCCTGGAGTTTGGAGCAGAGTGCTACTGTGGTCACAAGATTCAGGCGCCCAACTCTTCGGAGAGCGAATGCAACATGGAGTGCAAGGGAGAGAAGAGCAACCTGTGCGGAGGAGCCAACAGACTGTCCATCTATAGATTGGAGCTGAGCCAGGAGTCAGCACGCCGCTGTAAGTCTGACATTCTGCTTCGTACAAACCACAAGCTGCTCCACACAACGCTGCAGAGGAAACACGAGGGAGGGCTGCCATAAAAAAAATTGTGAAAGGAACTGATTAAATGAAAATGTCCTGAGAAAGATCTAAATAGACCTGAATTTACTGCTCAACAGGCAGGTGCAAACATGCAGTTTTGATGCAGAAATGTAGCACCACTGTCCGATTTGTGTTATTTTGAGTTATTGCCATCTTTGATGATTTCACACTTTCCCAAGAGAGCTGTTTTTACCTATGTAGGCAGCCATGGTGTGCATGCTAAACACCAGCCGCCTGCCAGCAGAAGGCTCCTTCTGAAAAGAAAGGGTTTGATTATCAGAAGTGAAAAAGCGGTGTCAAAATCCCGCTGTTACTGCGAGATATGTGTTTTGAGGTAATGTACGTAAATTCTGTGTTTTTTTTTTCTCAGTGGTTATTTTTCCTTTGAAATGTTAAAAAAGTCCCTGCCATAAGGTGAGGTAACTTCAAAAGCTTCTCCTTCCTCTTTCTTATCTGCCTCAAATTTCTTTGAAATATCCAGTTACACATATCATGAATCTAATCATTACCCATTGAAAACATATAGCTCGTCTCTCCTTCTCCCCTCATGTTTGTTTGTTATTATTTTCAATTCTGCTTTTCCCCTCTGTTTGCCTTCCATAAAACTGCTGTGTAAGCTCTTCACGCTGGTGTTTTCGCCTCTAACCCTGATCTCCGTCATGTGAGCCCTGCTCAGAGCATCAGAGAGGAAATGCAAAGAAATGTGTTGAGGTGGCTGTTCTGCGGGTTTGCCACATCGAAGCCATTATCCTCACACGGTTAGGTCTTTTGAGCAGTTATTAACAGCTAAAAATCTGTTAATTCCTTAACAAGGCATTGGTCGTGGCAAATGTTTGGAAGGTGTGCCTAAGTGAATCAAGGAGCTCAAAATATAATATTTTAGCTTTATTTGAAGAACATCAAGGGAAGATGAAAGAGGATGCACTGCAGAGATACTGCGGGGAGTCAGAACTTGACATTAAGAATGCAACTTTTAGTTAAATGAAAAGGTCAAAAATGAATAAAACATTAGACAGACTTGTATCTTGAGCCGATTTGCAATTGGGGCTTCGTTTTTTTGAGGTACAATAGCGTTTATAGTTCAATTTTTCAGCACAGAAATGTAGACTTGAGCTACTCAGTGTTGGTTTGGTGCAATATTTATATATGTTTGACTGGAAAATCTTTAACATGCTTGCTGTGAAACGTTCTAAAGATAAATTGAATTTAGGAGAAAGAGAGAAACAGCCCTTCGCTGCATTAGTGATATGGCGGCCAGCTATCCGTCATCTCAGAGAGAGGATCTGAGGTTAAAGGTCGTCATCACACAGCAGGGATGTGTGATGATGCTAGTGGTTCAGTGTGGAGGCAGGTCAGGGCCTCAGTAGATTGAGGGAGAGTCCCAGTGGGATCTCATCATCAGGGTCAGTGGTAGGGAACCGTTCTGATGAAATTTGTGTTCAGTAACCATAAAACGAGTCCACCGTGTGTTTTCTCCTGATGGTAGTTAACATCCTGGTTTGTTTTGTCTCTTTCAGATGGCAGTGCCATTTTCAAAGGGTGTTTCCACCGGCCAGACAATGTCACTTTGGCTCTTCCCTTCAGCGAAGTCATCCAAAACATGTCTGTGGACAAGTGTGTGGACCTGTGCACAGAGAGGGTGAGCAGACAGAGGATGTGTTCACGCATTGTACATTTGTGCATTGTGTGGGTCTCTGTATCACTGTTGTTATATTTCAGGAGAAATCGCTGGCAGTTCTGGCTGGAGACCGATGTTACTGCGGCTTCCCGACTCCACTCTTCTCCCTTCATGAGCTGGAGAATGAGGACATGTGTCTCCATCGCTGCCCAGGCGGAGAGTTTGAGAGCTGTGGAAACGACAAGTTCTTTGTGGTCTACCAGACACAGGTTCAAGGTGAAGTTTGTAGAGAGCACATGTGAACAGAGGCTTGTCAGGGAATTCAGACAGTACGTGTTTTGTCAGGTGCTCAGGCTCTCTGTTTCAGCCCTTTCCATTCAAGATAAGATGACTGAAATAAAATGAAAGAGCCAAGTCTCTGGCTTGAGCTATGGAAATCTATGTCATTCTGGAAAGAGACGTGAATATATGTATCAAAAATATAGTCTTTCCTTACATTTAGTATAGTGTTACTTGTGTTATTGCAGCTTAGTGGATGTGACCCAGATCTCTTGAATTGCCTCTCAGGTGTCTTCACTTGGAATTTAGTCTGATTCTATGTTTATAAGCTTCTGTCCGACCAGGCAGAGCAGAGTACGTACAGAGTGTAAAACTTTGAAATACAAATCAAAAGGGAATATGACAGGTAGTTGTTCTGTGAGCTGTGAGCTGTGAACATACCTGATTGAGTGTCAGGAAATGCTATTTTTGTTGAAGTCTAGTTTTCTGTAACACTGAGAAGTTACCAAAGAACACATGAGGAACAAATGGTAAAGCAGCTGCTAGCTTGTTACATTTTATTAAGTAGCTTATGATTATTTGATGATAAGTTATTGTAAAAAAAACTCAAGAACATCTTGATCCTTGATAAATTGTTAATTCCTATCATAATAATTCCTAATGAAGGAGTTTATATCAGTTAAAGATGAGTTACTGAAGAACAGACTAGGGGTTTCTGTTTTCATGCAGCACTAAATTTTGCCTCAACATTTTCTTTTCTTTTTATTACTGAACCTTTCTGTGACATACTGGAGGACTAATGAATACTGAACCATTACTTTCTTGTCGTCTGTCTTTTAGATGCCAAGTCTCCCTTTCGTCATTCTGGGTGATGCATCATCTTTGACAAAAAGCTGCTTAGTTATTGCTATTTTATCATCAATTCTTAATCATTCTTTTTTTCGCGAGTTATGATTTAATGTTAGTAATCTACAATTTAATTCAGTTCAGTTTGATAATACTTGTTCATGCCCAAAGTAAAATTATACAGCTGCATTATAGATTATTGTTGTAGATATGTTGTTAGGTAACAAAATTAGATAAAAATCTTTTGACATAGTGTTAGACAGTTGATGTGTAGAAGGGTGAGGTGTGGTTGAAATCTTCAGAGATCGCATGAGTTGATTGGCGACGTTGTTTTTGTAGCTTGGCAACAACTAAGCTGATGATGAATCCCCTCATCATGACGTCACATTTAGTTTTTCCTCATTGTGATCACAGTTCCATGACTGCAAAGTGAGCACCACTTGAAAAGGAAGAAACTCAAAGTAAAACTTCACATTTGCTTTCACCCTGTGATATCAAGTAAAACATTCAACATCTGACGAAGGGACGCTAACTCAAAGTCACAGTTAGAGACTTTGAGTCACAGTTCAAACAACTTGTAGAAACCACTGAAAATGTGGAGCAAAGTTTTTCAGAAACCAGAGACACAGCCTGCAAAATAAATGTTTGCATTGGTTTTAACTGGTCATAGTCGTGACTAGTTTTAGTTTGCACTGCATTTGGTCTGAATTGTGCATACATTCACTTAAAGGCGGATGCCGCCAGGTATGAAGTATAAAGCATGAAGTGGGAAGTTTTTCATTAATAACCAGCGATTTCATTTACTTCTGAACTCACAATACTCATGTTTCCCGTTACTGCCACTGCTCTCTGTGACATTTGAATGCTTCTTTAGTTAATCTGTAACATACAGGCCTCGCAACATTTAACATTGCAATAACCAGATTTCTATATTTATTTATTTTTTTTCTTAAAGTATCTTACTTTCTGTTTATGTTATAAAATAATAGAGGAAACAGAGAAGAACACGTATGGAGACAGAATTTTGCTTACGGTTTTCTTCTTTCTTTTTTTTTTCCATATCCAGCACCAAAATCCAGTACGTGACTTGTATATGTGTTATTGTGGGCAGTGTTTCCTTAGTGCAGCAGACAGCTGTCGCTTGGATCAGCAAAAACACAGCCCAGTAAACAAAAAAGGAAGATTTAAAGCTGTGAAGACAAAAATAAAAGTTGGAACAGAACAAAAACAGGCACCTGTTTAACTTTAACTGCTATTTCAACTAAAAACTGTTGTAACCAGTACATATACGGCATAACGTAAGCATTGTCAAGCAATACATGCCCACAAACAACAACAAAAATACCACCACTTTGACCTTTCCTCTCTCTATCAGTGATGTCATGTCTTTATTCCAAAGTTTCAACATAAATCTTTGCATATCAACCATGTTGCAACATTAGTGACTCACGTTCAGAATCTATTTGAAGCTTTATTGTGTTGAGCAACTTAACTAATATTTTCTTTTCAGAGTCGCTGTCACAGATCATGTATCTGTGTTTTTTTATACGGATCAATAATGAATGCCTGTTGGTTTTTGTGTGTTATCAGATAACCGCTGTATGGACCGACACTTCCTTCCCACTCGTGTTAAGCATCTGGTGGCTCTTGCCAGTTTCCCCGGAGCTGGCAACACCTGGGCTCGCCACCTCATAGAGCTCGCCACTGGCTTCTACACAGGCAGCTATTACTTTGATGGCTCCCTTTACAATAAAGGTGGGTCCCAGCACACGTCTGATATTATTCACACATTACAAACAAATCGTTTGTAAGCTTGTCTAAGGAGTAAATAAAATATGGGATTCATAGGATTTAAAGGGGAGCGGGACCACTGGAGAAGTGGGAGGACGATCTGCATTAAGACGCACGAGAGCGGCAGGAAGGAGATTGAAGCCTTTGCGTCGAGCATCGTCATGATCCGAAACCCATACAAAGCCCTTATGGCAGAATTTAACCGCAAATATGGTGGACATATTGGATTCGCCTCACAGGCTCACTGGAGAGGAAAAGGTAAGCTGCTCAAATCTGTGGTTCAGACGGTAACTATTGTATTTTTCAGGGTGGGAAACAGAGAGAATGTTTGAAAAGAAAATGGAAGTTGAAAATAGCAACATATCAAATAACCCAGCTGAGGTACAGAATGGTGCACAATGACGTAGAATGGTGAGGAAATTGGGTGAGTGTGGTTTGACCCAAACCAATATGGCTGAGCATGAAGTTTTTCAAAAGCATGACACTGGGCAGGATCTAAGTCTATTAGGGAAGTGAAAAAATGAACCAGCCACTGCATTAGTCAGCGTGATGAGTGTGATAATGACTTGGTTCACCAGTCTTTTTATTCAGACCACAGCGTGCGTACTTGTATGGATTGTGTTTGTGTAAATCCTAATTTGTGTGTTTTTTCACAGACACTCTTCCCAGTTGCACTAAAGACACTTAAAGGGGAACTCCGGTATTTTCAACATTAAGCCTCTTTTTTGAGTCGTCTGCAATGTTTTAGAACCCCCCTCACCGCTTTTTTGATGTTTACTGCTGTCTCCGGTATTTGCCTAATTTTGATTCATCTCAACCTGCTTCAGAATGGCAAGTCATATGCATGTCTTAAAAGGTCCGTAAAAGCACCATAAACGTCCGTTTTCAAAATAATCAACTCACCGGAGTGGTTACTGGTGTGCACTGGTAATCCATATCAAATTTCGTGGCGAAAAGTTGCTTCTGTGGTGTTTTATTTGGCAGCTCGTTCATGCTCGCACTATTTTCTTAGCGGTGGCGGAGTAATATCAACGAACATCCAGTACAAAATGTCAAATAAAACCCGACAGAAGCAACTTTTCGCCACGAAATTTGATATGGATTACCAGTGCACACCAGTAACCACTCCGGTGAGTTGATGATTTTGAAAACGGACGTTTATGGTGCTTTTACGGACCTTTTAAGACATGCATATGTCTTAAAAGAAAAGAGGCTTAATGTTGAAAATACCGGAGTTCCCCTTTAAGCGATAGTTTGAACTTTGTTGCCTGAAAAAACTAAACATGGGGCCCAGTTATTCCACGGATGATTTGCATCTGAAAAATGTGTTATATAAATTAAACAGGAAGTGAGAGTGGCAGGGGAAAAAAACTCCTCAGTTTCTGAAGAAGACTACGTCTTTGCAAACAAGGGCTGCAGGGATGAAGTTCGCATAGCTCCCTTTGTTTTCAGTCTTGATGCTAAACTAAGGTGAAGCTTTAAAAAAGAAAAACTTACAATTAAGATAGAACAGGCTTTATTTTCCTCTGAGGAATTTTGTTCTCAGATCTTACAATTATGTATGTGCCTCATCACTTCAATAAGGAGAGATTAAATGAAAAGTCTACATAAATTCAATGGTGTATAATGATTAGAAAGATGATTAGAAAAAGTTTAGTTTAGTGTACAAAGAATTAGAATAAAGTTTGGCGATTAGACTCCGATGCTGCATCAAGGAGGAACGTGACATGATGGATAATAGGAAAGACCTGGAATCTAGATGCTGGTGGTGGCCTTCTGTTGAGGCCTGTCATCTCAGAGTTGTGGAGGAGGTGGGATACACGACAGGTGGTCGAGAAGGAGAATGACAGCAGAAGTGAGATTTAGAAATGGACAGGAAAGACACTGATTAGCTGACCACTGGATCAAAGCAGTGATGTGATAATTAACGTGGAAGGTTTGACAGTGTGGAAATGAGGGAGTATCAAGGATGTGGTGGAAAAACCCAAATGATCAGAAAGTGGATGAAATGGATCAGATCTCCCTTATTGAACTTTGGCCAAAGCTTCATTTTGTCACGGAGTGTTACAAACGGGACATTAAAGGTAGGGTAGGAGATCCTGGATTTTGAGTCCAGCGAAGCTGCATTTTGAAAATACACCGGTAAAAAGTCCCAACCCTTTTCTTCACTTTCCCCCCAAAGGCACGCCTCTAGAGTACATGAACGCGCACGAGCACGAAGGTGCACGAGCGCTGTTCTGACAGCAAGCATCGATCGTTGCCGTATTTAGTATTTAGTATTTAGTATTTAGTTTATGCTAACTATACGTTTAATAATGCTAGGTGCTAGCCAAGCTGGCTCTAGTTTAGCTTCCTGCCAAGCTTCTGGACGAGTAATTCGTTCACGGAGCAGGGTACGCGCACAGGGGGAAGGAGGGGGAGGGAGGAGCAGATTGCAGTTTGATAGACGGCATCAGAATCCAATCATTGTTAACGATCCGTTCACAATGATTGGATACTGTTTTTCCTAGATTGTACGTTCCAGAGGCCACTAAAACTTTTCATATTTGTGTCAAAACTTTTAATTAATTGGTTGCAATGGGGGTGTGAAGAGTATTTCAAGCAATATGTAAAAAAATGTTCCAGAAAAAGATCCCCTACCCCACCTTTAAAGGTAGGGTAGGAGATCCTGGATTTTGAGTCCAGCGAAGCTACATCTGGAAAATACACAGGTCAAAAGTCCCAACCCTTTTCTTCACTTTCCCCCCGAAGGCACGCCTCTAGAGTACATGAACACGCACGAGCACGAAGGTGCACGAGCGCTGTTCTGACAGCAAGCATCGATCGTTGCCGTATTTAGTATTTAGTATATGCTAACTATACGTTTAATAATGCTAGGTGCTAGCCAAGCTGGCTCTAGTTTAGCTTCCTGCCAAGCTTCTGGACGAGTAATTCGTTCACGGAGCAGGGTACGCGCACAGGGGGAAGGAGGGGGAGGGAGGAGCAGATAGCAGTTTGATAGACGGCATCAGAATCCAATCATTGTTAACGGTCCGTTCAGTATGATTGGATAGTGTTTTTCCTAGATTGTACATTCTAGAGGCCACTAAAACTTTTCATATTTGTGTCAAAACTTTTAATTAATTGGTTGCAATGGGGTTGTGAAGAGTATTTCAAGCAATATGTAAAAAAATGCTCCAGAAAAAGAACCCCTACCCCACCTTTAAGCATGCGAGTGCCTTTAAAAAAGGTGATGGACCACCACACGCTGCCAGGACAACTTCTCTGACCCTTGGCATTGATTCCACAAGTGTCCATAATGCTTCCAAATGATTTTCCCTAAATTAGGATTGTGATACTGGAGAGTCCTGGGAAATGTTACATCACAGGACAAAGGTGATCGCATAAAACTATTTTAGTGATGCTAAGCCTTCCCTTAATGGGGTCAGATGGACCCAAAATATGATGGAAAATGCCACCTATAGAACAGAATCACTACATCATACACCTCACTGGAGGGTTTGGGCTTTTAATTGGTCACCTGAGCATGTTTGTCCTTTTCTCTCCACGGTGTTGTGTTGTAGTTTACGAGACATTTTCTTATATTCAGTGTTCTGTATTGTACAATCATTTAATGATGTGTCAGCAAAGACTGGTCAAGTTAACCTCCCCCTTATGCGTTGTTGTTTGAAAGAAACTTTTTAAGATCATTCATCAGGTGATAATTAAAATGGGTCCCAGATTGATATGATTTCTGTATTTCATGCAAACTGCACCATAGTCCAACAACCTTACTGTGTCTCTGTAACTATGACAACTGGCTTGCCCGTGTATCATCTCTCTTACTTTCCTGTGAGGTTTAATCGATTTTACAGAGGTTGGAGAGTTGCCGACCCAGCAGTTGTCTCTCTTAGTGAGAACATCAGCACACATTTGGCCTGCCATATCCAATGAATGTTTCCTCTTTCTGTTGGTGGGCAAATGATGCAGTGACATTCATGCGAAGAAAAGCTTTTTGACAGCTGCCACTACAAATACAGCGAGAACAACTCCGGCCAGCGTGACATTGTGTACAGGGCTCAACATGTATGATTTGATGCACTCACCTACACAGAGGGAGACTGTGGGGCTCGGAAGATGTTACAGACACTGATGCTCCCAATGTGGCTTCATAAAGTCAACTCAGGGGCAAATGGGAGTTATTTTAGAGGATATGTCATTTAACAAAGCACAATGATTTGTTGTCTGGTGGATTTAGTTACACAATCACCCTTTTTTGACGTAAGTACATTAATTCAATTTGACATTAAGTCAGACATTAGCAGTCGGGGGAGAGTTCAGTTTATTTTGGTCTCTGTATTTTGAGTTCTGTTTCCTCTTGAAAGGCATGAAGAAAAGAGGAACACATTTTGTGAAGTCAGAAAAACACTTCCTTAGCGGCATGCAAATGTTTAGGTCATCTATGCTAAAAAAACAATCCTTTTGTTCTGACCTGTTAAGTGAGTAAGAGAGCCATAGTTGAACATGATATATTGTCCTCAACATTGTAAGTAATATGTGCTATATAACTTTTACCAAGGTCTCTATGTTCACAGTTCTCACTACGGAAGGCCAGGAAATGCAAATTTCAAAGTTTTATAAATATCTAATTTCTCAAACGTTTCTCAGACAAGCTTCTATTGACTTGACAAAAAAAACTGATGCCCACAAAGTAAGAAACGCCATGAGAAGATAGCAAAGCGTTTTATTTAGCATTTTTTCTTATTTTCTATTAAGAATAAGAAATGGTAGATAAAGATAAATTCTTGGGTTTTTCATCTTATGCTCTACTTCCTCTTGTTTTTTACTGATAAGTTATTATTAGTTGTACTGAGCAAGAAAGTCAGCATTGTTCTGTTTTATATAAACATCCAGGCATGTTATGTGATGCTTACAAAAACTCACTCCAATTCTAATCAGTCCTGACCTTTCAGTGATGATAACCTCTGATATACGTATCAGGACTACTAGCATCAATTTCCACATACCAGGGCTAAATATTTAACTGATTCCAGACTATTTAGATGAATTATTTGAAGTTGAAGGCCATTCCTATTTATTTGAGAATGTGAAAGAAGTGCTCCTTGAGACTGAGGAGAGGTTAAGAAGACAAAGAGGTGAGGGGAGCAGTGTTCAGCTCATATAAATACATCAGCATGGTCTGTGGCAGGTTTCTCTGCTCTTGCAACAGCATTTTTCTTCAGGAAAAGCTGCTATGGGGTGAGATTTTGTCTCCCCATCTCATGTGCATCATGTGCAGTGCATCATTAGGCAGGTAGTGTGTGAAAGTTTTGCCGAATGTGGCTCAACATTTTGTTACCACAGTTTGGAAACGCAAAACATGACAAGGGTTTGCCTTATCCAGATACTATTGTGTAGGAGGGCATCACAGGGCCAACACAAAGACAAAGCTCTATGTATGGCCACACTCGCTCCTGGGGTCAATTTAGGGTCAATTTAGAATCATCGACTAACCAAACATGCATGTTTTCTGGATGGTGGGAGGAAGCCAGGATACCCACAGAGAACCTGTGCATGCACGGGGAGAACATACAAATTCCACACAAAAAGGCCCTAGTCGGGATTCAAACCAGGAACCTTTGTGCTATGAGGGGACAGTGCTAACCACCACACTACTGTGCAGCCCATCTCAGCATAATAATCAGTTACTTTATCACAAATGGTTATCCTGTTAACATTTACAAAGCTGGCTGTACAAGCTTTTGCTTTCTTTTTTTTGCCATTTTTAACCTGTAAGAAAAAAAGAAGTCCAAAAAAGTCAAATCATCCTTTGGTCACTTAGCTCCTCAGAGACACAGGAATTTTGCCCATGACAGTGTATATTAAAGTTGCCTCAGTCACTGTTTTTTGAGACAACGCTGCTAACTCAGCAGGCTTTAAACTTTAACGACAGCCTCTCCCAGCAGTGACGATATGCTCTAATGCAGCACAGCTCCTGCCAGCTGCTGCTTTTATGGGCCAGTAGATTACCATTGAGTAAAAGTTGCAGGAATTGTATACTCCCGCAGTGCCTTTGCAGAACATCCATTAAACTGTCCAGATATTTCAGGAATTACTTAATGTACCTTGCCATGAATTGCACCAGACCTCACGGGCTAAATTATATCAGCTCTTTGCTGTCACGTCTGTCTTTTCCCCTTTACCCAGCTCTCACACAGACACCTTCAATATATCCAAAGCTAAAACTGCACAAAACTGAAAAACCCAACCCAGTAATATTTTAAAACTTTTACCTCAGGTAGATTGGGTCTATTCCTGCTCTGATGTATTGCCTGTAACGCCTGAGCTTTTATCGGGAACATTTTATTGGCTCTTTAGAGCATTTTATGTGTGAATCCCCCAACTTTTAATGTCTGCTACTTTTCCCCTGCCTTTTTTTCATTTTGCACAATGGCCATTGCTGTATATGGTGCACTGACCCCCATGAGTACTGCTTGATGAATTTTCTTTTCCCTCATTTATCCCACAGAGTGGCCTGAGTTTGTCAAGAACTATGCCCCTTGGTGGGCGTCCCACACAATGGACTGGCTGAATTATGGGAAGAACGTCCACGTGGTCCATTTTGAGAACCTGAAGAGGGACCTCTTCACCCAGCTCAAGGGTATGGTCCAGTTTCTGGGTTTGAAAGTGTCCGAGGA
Organism: Odontesthes bonariensis; assembly: GCF_027942865.1. NCBI lineage: Eukaryota > Metazoa > Chordata > Actinopteri > Atheriniformes > Atherinopsidae > Odontesthes > Odontesthes bonariensis. The sequence goes on from NC_134511.1 coordinate 22,862,372, forward strand.
TCGCCTGCTCTGCGTCGAGGGCCAAAAAGATGGAAATTTCAAGCGATCAGGACTACGTAAGCTTGAGTATGACCCATACACGCCTCAAATGCGAGCGAACATTGATGAGCTGATCAGAACAGTTGACGTTGCCTTGAAGAAAAAAAACATGTCTGGAGTTCCAGAGGAATACATGCCAAGATGATAAATGTGACTCCCTTGTTCTTTTCTTCCTTTTGATTGGACTTTGATGTCAACATATTTTGTAGGATTATAAGACTTGTGTAGTTTTTTCAATTAATTTTCTCTCAAGTTACTTTGAGTGACAGTTTGAAGCTGTTGAAATGAGACATCTGCCTCTTATTTACTTAGTTTTTTTTATTTAATTCTTTTGTTTTTTGACTATGCGTTGAATTTCTGCAGCTTCACGCATTCACACACAAAACAGTTTTAACAGTAGAGGCTTACTTTTCTGTTTTTTGCTGAATGAAAAGCATTTCTTACCCTGCTCTATGCATACGTACTGTGTGGGCATGTGCACATGCCTCAACAGCAAGAAGGTACGGTTGCTGTTACCACGGAGAGGCTCATTTTGACTGTGCTGCGATTTGTCGCCGGTGAATAAAACATTTTTATCACAACGTTGTGATACACTACTGCAAAGTGTTGTGCGAGCTAACTATTTAGAGAGAGAAATTATAATAATTTCCTGCTGCTATCACAGTTACAGAACAGTTTTATATGTAAATTTCTCAGAAAATTGAAAATCTCTTCAACAGAGGGTAGAAATGCAATATGTCACTGTCTGATGATGATGCTGTCTGTCGGTTTCCATGTTTTTTAAGTTATTCAGCTTACTCATGATTTTGTTGATCAATAAGTTAAAGACTACATTCTTTGCTCCTCAAGTAGATCGATGATCTCTTTTGAAGGCACTGACTTGAAGAGAGAACAGGATCAATGTCTTCAGTGTGTATTTATCTTTGGTGTGCAGTGCACAGGTTGACTAACTTGGTTACGAATATGTTTTCTTAACACTGGACTTGATGCAAAAATCCAAAAAGCACCTCACTGTGCAGCGCCCTCCCCAAAGATCACTGAAGAGTTAGTTATTACGCTCATTTATCGGTTGGAAGCTACCTTTAGTTGTTGTTTAGTTGTTCATTAGAAGCATGTGTGATGGTACCAAATGTTCTCTGCCATATGTTTGAAAATAAGAAAATATATAAATGATTCAGATTTCAGATTCAACACTTTATCGTCATTCAAATATACACTACAGTGCACAACGAAAAAGAAATGGTTAGATACAGGAATGTGAAAATTGAAAAAAATAAAAACACTGGTGACTGACTGAGGGCCAGAAGATATTAACTGACTTCCAATTTCAGTATAATAGAAATATATATTTTTATAGTATATGCTGACACACCATAAATATTTGTACTGCAACAAGCAAACGGGAGAAGTTATTTCTATTTTTAACATTTGCTTTACACCTTATTGGCTCTTGGTTTCATTGTAAAACTGGCACTTACTGGACAGATGTCAAGTCTGAATGTATTTTCTAATGACTGAATGTAATGTTGTAAGGCCCAATAAATGAGTGAATTGAATAAAGTGCTCTGTCCTGCAGTCTGTAAAAATGTTGGGAATGTATACATTATCTATAGGTTTCTCTGTTCCATTGAATGCCTTTTAGACCCTGGCCTACTTTTCTTTCAATTCTACCAGCTGTAATCTGCTAAATATCACAACCGTATTACTGTATTATGTTAGGGATCAGTCATTTTTAATGGATCAGAAGGAATGAAAAGCACCGTGACCCGGCAGCGCTCCATAGTTTTATAGTCCAGTCTGCTCAACCAGGCTTTGACACAAAATACAAATAGGGTAAAGCAAACAAAAGATTAAGAAAACTGAAAGCACAACTTGATCATTTTTAGAAAAGGACTCTATGCCTTTTCCCCTAACATTTGTCCTCAGACTCAGTGGAGAACATTATGAGGTCAAAGGAATTTGGGGAGGGGAATAACAAAGGATTAAAGAAAAGAAAACAGTGGTCTGTGGAGAATCCAACTGCACCTACACAGTGCTATGATGTGGGTCTGCTGGGATTAAACTGATATGAATCACATTTGATAGCTCGCCCAATGAGTTCTTGGCTTTGTGCTGTTTCATGCAGGTTACTTTAATGTGAAAAACCCAGAGGAAACATAATTCCAATAACCAGGTTGATAAATTACAACATAAAAAAAAAAGAAAGAAAGCTCTTGGCTTAACATTACCATTAACGGCTTCACCACTCTGGTAAAGCGACAGTGTTTGTATATATCTCACATTCACATCTATATTCCTCAAAGGTTCCTTCAGAGAGACCAATGACAGGTCCGGACAGAGCTACCGCATATGTGCCATTCCCGTGAGATTAGACAGTACATCAAATGAGCAACAACACTAATACAGTTTTCTTACAATATGTCACATTACCATATTGCACATGTCAAGCCCATTTTGGCCGTGCAAAAGTTAGGCCGCTTGCACTTAAGGGATCAGCTGGAAATATTGCTTTTCCACAAGTTTATATTTATTAAACAGTCGGTGTGGCAAAGAAATGGGATTGTTTTCTTATTTGCAAGAACACATGTCAAATCAAGACCACTGCTGCGCTCACCAATCAGCTCATGCTAGTGCAGCAGTTCAAACTTGTGCTGTGTTTAAACTGATAAGTGAACGTTACTTGGTTCGACTATGAAAGATGGTCGCAAACTATTATGGAAAAACAGCACATTCAGACATGATGCCAACACGCACAAGTGCTGTATGGAAAGCACTGCAATCTGAAAGGGGCTTCAGACACTTCTGGGTTCTTTCATCTCCCCCATGGTACCTTTTTTTGTTTTATGAGGCATTGCATAGCTGGAAATAAAAGAAAAGTACTTCACTTTACCATGTTTTGTTGTGTTATAATATATGTTGTTGAGAAGTAATTTTTTTTGGTAAAACATATCGGGTAAAACACACCCAACATTAGTGATGGTGTTACAAAAATAGACGTTTGTGTTCTAGGGTTAAACAAATTTCCACTGCGATCCAACAGATGGTTGTCACATCACTGCAAATGTGAGCCTCATTGAAAAGGTTAGTAGAGTGAAAAAGTCACAAGGATTCACCAGAGCATCATACATGTCTTCCAAATAATTTCATGGCAGTCTAATCTAATAGCAAGATATCAACTCACTGGAGGCTAGAAGAAAAAATAAGGGAATCAGCCTCTGGTAAACATAATCTGACCAGAGGATGGAAAACCGTTAGCCTAGTGGGTGTTTACGGTCTTATTTGTTACTTTTCTTGTATGACCTCAACCATACTGCAGTTCAGAGACAACACGGGAAGCCGGACAGCCTCTCCCATTCTCTGGCGAAATTGCTACATCTTCAATGTTAAATTGACGATAAAACAGTTATTCACAAAACACAAGATGTGCCCAATACTGCATTTACTTTCATAACTACAACATGTTGTCCTGTAGCTTAATGAAGTGATTTGTTCTGAAATCGCAGCCGTTCACTGAGGAAATCATGTTATGAAGCCGCCACTAACAGCCAGAATTCATGCTGCCAGATTAGCAGTATCTCACTCAGTTTCATCACTGATGTCCAATTTCAGACTGAGTGGCAAGGGAACCATGGCAGCTGCTTCTTCAACACTGCTATTATCAGCTATATGGCAGGCTGATCATGTAATTATCATGTAATAATTATATTTTTACCATGTAATTCAAGTCTGATTAAATATAAGTAATGTTAGCTATACTTATGTTTATTCTTAGCTTTTCTATAGACTGCTGACACATTTTGTGAATACTTGCTTTCCTCCCTGTATTTTTTGTGTTACTGTGTCTGTCTGTTCTCTTTGCTCATTTGTAGTTCAGTCTGTGAAAATAACCTTCCTTGTGTGGTATTGCTCTATTTTAGTTGTCAGCAGTGTGGTTGAAGTGCGTGTTTGCTCACAAAAATAATTAACTTTGTAGAACAAAAAAAATTTTAGTTAGATTTTTTTGAGTTGCAGCCATAATAAAAGCTGCTTGCATTCTTTAAAAGCTATGGGGAGGTGCTCAGGTTCACTTTAAAAAAAATAGGATGCACTGGACCATCTGCACAACTCTAGCAGCAACATTCATAGTGATGACTAAATATTATCCTATCATCATTCAAAGTGGAATTCAGGCAGGGGCGTTGCAGCCAATCTAATTTTGAAAACTAATATGTTCAATGTGTGTAGTCTATCTCTGGAACATTTGTAGTTTCACCACAGCAGATGTGCATCCCCTCTCAGTGAAAGCATCTTTTTGAATTGTTTTTGTCTTTATGGACTTATGATTTTGTCATAAAGAATTTTGTCGAGCAGGTTCAGTGCCCTGACTTCCTGTTTTACCAGTTTCCATAACATTTTGATTTTGACCCCACCATGTTGTATTTCATCAACATCCTTGTGCTTATTTATTTATGTATTCACTCACTCACTCATTCATTTCTTTTGCATGCCTAGATTTTTGTGTTTGTGGTCTTAAACATAGCTCACCTTTTGGTTTTGCAGTTCCACCGCCCTTCCCCCATAGGGGTCTTTTGGGTTTTTTTGGCTCCTCTTTTGAAGTGAAACATTTTATACAACATGCATGTGTTTGGTGACACTTCTTTACTGCAGATATGGATGAACAGATGTTATTGCACTGAACATGTTCCTGTTGCTTCTCATTTTAGTCAGTGAATGCATCACATTTTTTCGAAATCATTAAATTAAAAAACAAACACATTTCAATCAGTAATTAATTCATGTACTAAAAAAGAAAAAGTTGTTTCAAAATGCAAAGTATAGACAGAATAGAGGATATATCCGAAAACCTTATAAAAGTTCTAGTTTAGTTTCAGATAACCAAAGAATCAAATGCAATTCAAACATTTATTGCACAAAGCATGTAAACAGGTCTCATATATGAAATTACATATGTACAGGTCCATTCACAAACTTGTTTTTATTGGATTATAACAGTGGATGGTCCGGCGGAATTTGTAGATAGTGACATTTCCATCTCACCAAACTGCTTTTCTAAGCACATCAGAGTATGCAAGAGGGGTGTGACACAAGAACAAATGCAGTTCAACTGAATCAAACTATAGGACAATTACTTTTTTAAGTTTATGCATGAGACAGCCGGACAGCCTCTCCCATTCTCTGGCGAAATTGCTACATCTTCAATGTTAAATTGACGATAAAACAGTTATTCACAAAACACAAGATGTGCCCAATACTGCATTTACTTTCATAACTACAACATGTTGTCCTGTAGCTTAATGAAGTGATTTGTTCTGAAATCGCAGCCGTTCACTGAGGAACTGACCTAAATAAGCAAAATCCAAACATATACTTTTTTTCTAACAGCCTGTAGTTTGTTTCCACAAAAGTCATTCTATGTGTGTTATGAAAGGAAAGAAATGGCACAGTTATGATCAGGAGCCCAACAAGAATCAAAAATTTATCTGTCACCTGTATTCAGCAGCCACCAAGTGTGACTGCAAACAGGTGGTAAATTGACCTTGTGAGAGTTTGCCTTTTGAATTTTCAGACAATAAGATGACAACACATTTAATATGCTCAGTATCACCAAATATAAGCAGCATTTTACATATTTCATATTTTACAACCAAAGCTCCTCTGCCAGCAAAGCTTTCTATAAACACTGTTATGAGAGGGATGTCTCCCATTATCCATGACTACGTGTTTACATACTGGCTCAGAATTGACGAGATTATGTGTTTCTGAGTCTAAACTGTCAGCTCTCTTTCTCTCCGTACTTCCAGCAGTTGAAAGAGCAAAAAAGAAGATAATTTTTTGCCATGAATGTTTACTTGTCTACACACAGATTTAGTGGGTTGTGCCTGCACCTCTAAATGTGTGTGGAAGCTCTGCCGTCCACGGAGCTGGACCTGGACAGGTATCGGCTCAAAGTGCGACCTTCCTCTGCCATCGCGTTCTCCATCCTTGAGAGCACACAGCTCTTGAACTTCTGCTTGAAGTCATTACCCATGAAGACATACAGCACAGGATTGAGGAAACTGTTTGCTGCTGCTAAAGATGTGCCTATTTGGAGACCAGTGGTTAAAATCCTGTTGTCATAGTTTTGGTGGTTCAGCTCAAGCAGCACAAACGCATGATAGGGCATCCAGCAGATGAAGAAAGCAACAATGAGTGCTGTCATCACTTTGAAGGGTTTGGAGGACTTTGTCATCCTGTTGGTTCGAAGTCTGAGGATGATGATAGAGTAGCAGACGACGATGATGATGAGGGGAACAATAAAGCCTGTAATGAAGCGGCTCCCTGCTACAAACTTCTGACTTAGTGCCTGTGACGTGTAATTGTTGAAGCAAATGGTCCTACCCAGGTGACTGCCAACATCCCGAAAGATCATTGAGGGTAAACTCATAATAATGGCTAGGAGCCAGGCCAAGACAACAACAAGTGATGCTTTTTTAACTGTGCGCTGGTTCTGAGCCCAAACTGGAAACATGACTGACACACAGCGATCCATGCTGATGACAACAAGAAGGAAGATGCTGCTGAACATGTTGATGAACATTACCGATGAGGTGAACTTGCACATGAAACGGCCAAAGATCCAATCTTCCATCGCCATGTAGGTGATGCTGAACGGGAGGAAGGCACAGAAAACAAAGTCAGAGATTGCAAGGCTCACGTACCACGTGGTGTTGACCGTCTTCTTCATCCTGAAGGCAGAGATCCAGATGACCAAAGCGTTTCCACAGAAACCGAGCAGGAAAATGGCCACAGTGATTCCGATCAAAGACACACACGTGTACTCCTTTAAACATGTTGGTTCATGATGAAAAACGGCCTCTTCGTGTGTAGGGACAAACTCATAAGTGTAGTTGTAATCGAAGTGTTCGACGTATTCATCCCAAATTTCCATTTTGCCTTGAAGAACAAGCAAAACATGAGTGTGGAAAAATAAGAAAATCTTTCAAATGAGCATCATTTTATAAAATTTATTTTTAAAAAAGTATATTACATTTGAATATTCTAAAATCTAAATAGTAAGGTCAGATCATTAAATAAAATCTTACCTGTGGCTCAGACAATCCTCTGCTGTTGACTTGGTCGTGGTCAGAGCTGGTGTGTTGACAGATCTGGGTTGTTTCCTTTAGATATGTCAGTAACAGCACAAACCATCAGCTGACTGAGCGGTTTCTCAACACTTCCACCCCCCTAATAATTTCAGTACTGCTTTCTGAGAAAATAAACTCACATAGATATCTGAGAAAAGTTCATTTTACTTGTGGATGACTGTTTGGATCATGTAATGTATTTTTTGTACTTCCCTTGGAACCTTTTATTGGAGATAATACGAGTTATAACTACATTTTCTGAAGATTATCACTTAAATCCCAATTAGAATATTATCACAGCAATCAAAAAAATGTTGTGTTATCAACTATTAAGTCAAAATTCTTTCAGGCCCCCAATGTTAGTATTGTGGGTTTCATTTATGCCAAAATATGTTAAAATGCACCCTGCCTATGGCTGAATTTCTGCATGCATTTTTTGGTTGATTATGCAAATGATTATGAATGAAATTTTTAATTGAATTAAACAAATGAATAAAAGGGAGTAAATAAGAGTATCAACAAAAAATTAGACACAGTTGAAAAGCAAAGCAAAAATGTTCATTTATTTCACATCTCGATTATTATCGAAATAGATATTTCATGTTAATTTTATGTAATTTATGAGCATATTAATCTGTTCATTAAGCCATTTATGACTGACAAAATCTAGTGTTTTGTCAGGTTAGAATTCTACATAGGAAATATAGTTTTGCTACAGCTGCAGTACTGTTCAAAATTACATAAACACGGACAAATGTTTCGTCACATGTTCAGCGAACATAAGCAATGTGCATGGGAACATTTTTTTTTGGCTCAAATGAAACCTTGTAGTATTCTACAAGGGTTTAGTTTTTTCTTCCCTGTGAAAAACAAAACCTAATAACTTCATTGCAGATTGTCCCTTGTGGGAGTTTTCTGAATTGGCTCTAATAATTCTGATAACCAGATGTAGAAGCAAAGCAAGACCACAGTGTTCATATCCTTAGAGCTTGGTCACACTGTTTCTAATATGACATTACATTCCCAGCTTTAGATGCAGATGTTTCTTATAATGCACTCAAAACTCAACAGCTGTTGTGAACTGGCCTATTGTTACTGACTGAAGTGTCCCTCAGTGGTTGCTGTGCTTCATGGAGTCATGATCACCGAGGCAGATTAATCTGTCCACAATGTTCTGTGTTGTCTCGACTGTGAGGAAGTAGCAGCAGGAAGAGTTGTAGGAAGAAGACACACAGATGGCAAAGTTACTTAGGTTGGAACATTTACATCAGATTCTTTCCCAAAGAAAATCTTTAGGTGTCTGTTAGAGCCACACAAATAAAACGTATTTGGGCACGAAAGAACTGGTAAGTTTTGTGTTTCCAGCTTAACTTAAAGTGAGTTGTTTTCACAGCTGAGGATCATCTGGACAGAGGTGAACTTACGGAAAATCCATTGGCAGAATTTTTATGGTAGCCTCAAAACTGACACTGACAACTGATGCAGATCATCCATCTTTTAAGTCTGCCGGTTCACCTCTGAGAGGTTATGCTGAAATTCTACAGACAGAATTCATTTTAAAGTATATTGAAAGTTTGTACAAACTATTATTGAATTTTGGACTGAATTCATACACACTAACAAATACACATTTTTTTTTCTGTGAATTTTGCTGTGTCATTATGAATCACATAGCTCTGCTTTCATACATGTATACATTTCCAGAGTACATTTCTAACAGGGGCTGCATGGTGGTTTTGGTACCGTCACTTCACAGCAAGAGGGTTCCAGGTTCAATTCACCACTGGGGCCTTTGCACGTTCTCCTCGTGCATCCTGGCTTCCTCCCATCTTCCAAAAACATGTATGTTAGCTTCATTGGTGTCTTTAATTTGTCCCTAGGAGTGTGCATGGTTGGGCTGGAGCCTATCCCAGTTGTCATTGGACAGCAGGGTACATCACAGGGCCGCACAACCATACACACTCCTGGGGACAAATTAGAGACACCAATGAAGCTAACATACATGTTGGGGATAGGCTCCAGCACAACCCTACATTGGACTAAGTAGGTATAGAAAATGGATGGATGGATTTCTAATATAAATTATATTAAGACTAAGTCAAATCTTAAATTTGGGTACAATCTTACCTAATATAACCAAAATGCCCTTATATTCATATATGTCTCATCAGTGTTGTCTTCTGAGAGCATTCACCTGTGCTTGCTCTTATTGCATGCAATGTCAGCAGCTCAATAATGGCCAGACTACAAACACAACACCACATTCATTCATGGCAATCGTCTCTCTTTCTTTGCTACTGTGGCAGTTCTGTGCCACTCTGGATTCGTTCAGCAAGACAGCAAGCCTTTCTTGGCAATTTTAAATGCTTTATTTTACATGATTGCTCGTTCTCGTGTGGAGTCTTCCCAGCTCCTGCGTCCGACTCCACATGCAGTTACTCGTGTCTCCTTCCTCCTCTCCCCAGGTCCAGCTCGCTACTGTTTTTAAAAGGGGAGAGTGATTAGACAATTGGTTTCTGGAGTACTAATCACTCACCTGATGCTGCTTCCCTGAGCCCCTTCCACACCTCTCTCCTGCAGCTGATGCACCACGCCCCCTCCACAGCTACATTTCCATCTTGTAAACAGTTTTTATTTGTATTTCATTTTTAATATTTCTTATTTGATTTTTTTTCCCGCATATACACATATATAATCACAAAAGAATTTTTCATTGAAAACGTATCAGTCATATTAGTTCAGTTTTCTTGTGTTTACTTTTTCTGAATGGAGTTGATAACGTTCTTGTTTCACTTTATCAATAAAAATTACGTTGAATGTTTTCATAAATGCAGATTATTGGATGAGTATGAACACACTGTCAACAGACAGAAAAATTTATATCAGCTATATTTTCAGGAATAAAATATCCATCTCCAGCTGATTGGAATCACTAATATTAAATGAGCATTGAGCTACTGAGGTGGTTATATGGTTAAGATGGCACCTGACTCTAATCTGAGTTGGGGCCTGTTTGTGTATAGTTTGCATGTTCTCCTTATGCATGGGTGGGTTCTCTCCAGGTAAACCTTCAGAAACCAATGCTAAAGCCTTTTCCTTTTGAAGACAAGGAGACAAAAAGAAGAAACAAGCCCTCTGCTTTTTTCGTGGGTCAAATTAACGCATACAATTTTTAATTCAGCGAGCAAAAATCCCCCAAAAGTCCTTATTCCTCTGTCCTTTAATATACATGGGATTTAAGGACGTATTTTTCGAACTAACCTATGCAAAGCTTATGCTCTAGTCAGAAAAAGAACAAATAGTAAAACAACTCATTTTATAATCCCAGAGACCACAAACCTGGTCACCTGACGTACAAATTAAACATAATTAGTTTAAAAACTTCACCATTGGCTACATGATGCTTGTGGTTTCAATAATCAAATTTGAAACACATGATTAGTCACATATAGTTGCAGTCATCTGTCAGTGTCCATGGAGCAGAGGATTGATAAAGCATCTGCATGCTTGCTTGTAATATGCAAATTAGAATTAAAAGACATTTCCTGTTTGTCTCATAAGAAAAGAGCAAATAAAAAAAATGCTTAACCTCAAGCGATGCACACTTCGTACAAGGAGACAACTCAAGCATCAATCAACAGTTTGGTGAAGAATACAAAATGCAAAGTTCAAGTTTTTAATAGAAAATACAGCTTTGATAGTAACAAACTGCACTGCTTAGAGTGACAAGTTTTAAACCACATTGTTCAAATGGTCCTTCAGCCCCTGCAGTCATTTCCGCTGGTTTGGCCTACAAAGTCTGACCATGAATGCAGTTTAACAATAGCCCTCTCCCCAAAGAGAATGCATTGGTAACAGCGTCTGCACACGTCACGGAATGATGTGTTAAGGATTTTTCACACCAGCTTATGCTCGCTGTGTCTGCCTTTCATGTTGTCTTTATAAACTTTGTCCTCAGCAACCTTTAAACACTCTGTCTTTAAGCTGGAGGCAGCAGCTGCTAATTTGGATGACACATGGATGTTAACTTGTTATTGTTGCTATACTGACCTTACAACACATCACTGTGCATCAATAGGACCAAGTGTCAAGATATGAGTGTGCTGCTCTGCAATTTTATACTGCAGGCTAATTACAGTTTTACTCCTGTGTGAGGTGTGAAACTTTGTCATAAAGATTAATATCCCTCTAACCAGTGAGGTTCTAGAGTAATTTAATTAAAACACACATTAACACAGAAATCAACTCTTTGAAAACCCAATAAAGTCTAAGCAACTCATAACAACTCATAATCATAATCAATCATCATAAAATCATGTCTAAAGTAAACATTTTTTGTCTCTTTTTTTGTAATTATCATAATGACAAAGTGATTACAGAGCATGTTTTTTTGTTTTTTTTAGAGAAACCCACATATTCTAATCCTGAATCACAAGGTCTCTGGTAAATTAGGAAACAATTAGACCGTACCCTGCGTGCTTCTCTGACCTACTTAGATGCATTTCAGCAAAATCACTTTCCCGGACGTGGTGTTGCCCTGCAGATTAGATTTCCTAACGAAGGCTGAGGTTATAAATAATCACATACACACACAATGAGCAGGTGTAGACTTTCTTTGAGAGATGCCCTCTGAGGAATCTTAGATTAATCCTTTATGCTTCAGAGGATGATTCACAATTGAGCCTTCCGTGTGTTGTTTTATAGAGGACTCTGTACCAGCATGAAACATATGTTTTCTGCATTTTTTTGTCCTTGCATTTATCTGAGTCTATGACAGGTTCAGAGAGGTGGCACAATAAGAAAAAGGCCATTCTTTCACAAATTGTCAGTTCTGGTGTCCAAGTTTAGACCTTGTTATGATTCATCATTTTGAGTCACAGTGGTTCAACATCCTGTTGTAAACCAAACAGTAGTCTAATGCAGCTCATTTACCAGAGCAAAGTTTGTTTTTTCCATGTAGGTATGTAACTTAAAGTTTTTGGTCACACGTTTGGCCACGCATTATCAGAAATGCAGCGGTGGCTCAGGAGGAAGAGCAGTTGTCTGCCAACTGGAAGGTTAGTGGTTCGATTCCTGGCTTCCCTTGACCACATGTTGAAGTGTCCTTGGGTAACACTGAACCCCCTGTTGCTTACCAATGTGTCCACTGCTGTGTCAATGTGTGTGATAAACAAGAAAGCAATGTGTAACCTGTAACACTGTATGAACTGAGACTTTGCCAGTGTGTGTGGATGGGTGACTGTGACTTGTTGTGTAGATGCAGTTTGAGAGGTCAACTAGGCTAGAAAAGTACCAAATGCAACTACAAATGTGATGCAGACCACAGTTCTTGATGGTCTGCTTGGTATGCAACGTTCACGCAGTATACTGCTTAGATCAAAGATAAGACCCCAGAGAAACAAAAATGAATGTTTTGGATTCTTCTCGTTTAGCATCTTACACAGCTCCAACATTGCCTCAAAGCTTCTATGCAATTAATTCATATGATTTACATCAAACTAACAGTTGAATATTTAAAAGCACGATATCTATGCAGACCATTTGTCATACAGTATACCATTTTGGCAAACATTATTTCAGAGGTCTCGCTTCAAAATGTCTGATAGCTGTAGCAAAAGTTGCAGTTTCCTAACAGAAGGATCAAGAACTGTAAAATGGCCACCATTTAATGTTGACATTTGCCATTAAAAAAGCAACACGTTCCCAAGCAAAACATAGGAATGTGTTGTTGGAATGTCTCAGTCGTGCAAAGGCCTGTAAATTCTTCAGAACGGGTCATTATCTGGAAAGGTGGGAGAGACACTGAGCTCTTTAGCTTGAGATGTTGAGATAAAGCCTTGCCTTATCTAACCAAAAATACTTTGAAGATTACATGCATCCAAGGCGCATTGAGTTAAGACAGGTTTGTGGTCTCTGGGAAACTTGCACTGCAGCAACAGGGCTGAACTGTATAATTAAAAAAGAAACAATCTCTTCTGTCGCTCCCTTTCTTAAATATTGTTATCACACTAATGTAATATTTAGCTGCCCATCCCCCGTAAGGCTGAGCCTTTCCCACTGGTCACATTCTTTAGTGAACCACATAAAGTAAAACCACAAAAGTCCATATTCATGAAATAAATGTTAAACACAAACAAGCAAAAAATATCTTTGCTCTGAGCTGTTTTCAGGCACCCAGCTGATGTTTTAAAGTAATGCTTTCAGTGAGTAGATATTGCCTAACTCACCAGCATCTTGACAGGAAATGCCTTTGGACAATGTGGTAACAAGCTGGTTGTTTATATTTCCAGTGGTGAGCCACAGCTGGAAATTCATTCTGTGAAATGTTACCTCAACATTGTACTCAGTGGAACACTCGAAGCTTCATTTTTACTTGTCAGACTCATAGCTGTGATGTAATTACCTGTGTAGCCAGATTATTCACTTTTAGTTTTCTCAAAAGGTTGAGTCATATTTTAGGCAATGGGGTCTTACCACGCTCTGGGTTTTACATAGTTCTTTCCGTTCAGTTTCCTAATTCAGGAGTCAGCTGATGAACTTTGGCTTTTACCACTTTAAGGAAGTGAAACTTTCATTTCTATGTCTCCTGACATCGTGGCTGTTTCATCTTATTGCCCACGATTCCATTCTAACAAAATTAATCATTTCTCCTTAAGGTTTGCCGTGACAGTCACAGTGTTGAGAATTGATTCGAAAATCAATTCGAACAGCTGTTTCTCTCTCACCTTGGTGATAAAAAAATAACAAAGAAGGAGAAAATTGTAAAAAAATGTAAAAAATAGAAATACAATGAAAATAAACATTGGGCCTATGTACAGAATGGCAGTAGTACAAAAGAAGTGCAGACGAACAATGACAGAGAAATCCATTTCAATTTATGAAACTTTCTGGATACTCCTACCTTTTCAGGCTTTCAAACTGCACCAACTTGTTGAACACTTAATATTTATCCTCTTCTCCCCTGGAGTTCATTTGAGGGTCTTCTGCCATATAGTGTCAGGTTCCACTCCTGCCTGCCAGTGTGCCATTTGAATTGGATTTTGAAGTAACTGGAGCAATATTGCTACTTTACTGCTGTCTGCTTGAAACCCATTACAGAGATTAAAGTGTAGGAGAGATGCACCATTCAACACCATAAATCTGCTTACCTAAGATCCGCCGCTATAATGGAGATTAAAGTGGGCCGACTTTTTGAATCCCATAATCAGAAATAGATGGTAATCATGCGTTAAAAAGATCTGTGGAACAAAAGCATTGCACTATCCTCAGGAAGTGATGCTCTAATATCATGCAGCAAGTCTCATTTCTGTGATGTTTGCGGCAGGATTTTTTAGGTACTTGCTGCCTTAGTGACTTAACACATAACACGAAATTAGATGGAATGAACAGCAGTCTTATACATACAAATTTATTTTGCTTTCTGTCTTATTTTCATTTTAAATGTAATTATGTTGGATTTGGCCTCTAATGTATATAAAACCATATACAATATGTCTGCATGTGCAATATATGCTATAACCATTTTATCGTTTAAGAGGCAAAAACAACACAAATACTAATTAAATACTGTCAGTGATCTCAGGAACAAGAAGATACATTTTCTTAAGATTAGAATCGAATCTAAAGCAGGAGTAATTGAGAGGGACATTTTAATTCAGATACCATGAAATTGTTTTTTTGGTGTTCAATGATAATTTGGGGCTTTTGAGAAGCTGTGTCTTTTATTATGCCTGAATTAAGCTACATGAGTAAGGTTTTTGTTTTATATGCACTTATTTAGCATCTTTACCCTGTATTGTATAGACTGCAACGAAATGCTATCGAGCCATATGAGGGTGGAGAGTTATCAAAAAAACAAGTTGTTTTCATAATGGCCATCAAACCTTTAATCCATTTGTCTTTTTTATCATTTAAAGTGAACAATTTAAGTAAATCTTGCGACGCTTTATTGATTCAGGTGTTATATATCTACACCATTCATGAAAGTAGAAATGACACAGAGCACTTTCAGAAAATTGAGTTTAAATCAAAAGGGGCTCCAGTCATGATTGTGTCGTCTCCCTGTGATTTGTAAAGACAAGACACGTACCTACACCGCGCTCTCAAGAGGATTAGAGCTGGCTGACTGCCAACCATAATATGCACAGATGGATCAACAAGACTCTTTGCTACAGTAACAGGCTTTTATTTTAGGAGACGAGCAGTTGGAATATGTGTCCGCCTCTGACTCTTAGAAGAGACACGGAAACAAATAGTACATTATTACCTCGGTTCAACTTTTTTCCTCACAAAATCAGACAGAAAAAAAGAAAAAGAGCTCGAAAGCATAGAAAGGGGACAATTGCAACTGCTTCACTGACATACCGTCTCTGACCTCTTTGTTTTAGAGGAAAACAAACCCACCATTGACTCAGAGTTAGTCTGTAGTGTTGACCAAGGGTGGACCTTAATGCCAAGTTTCTGGGAAGGTGAAGTATAGAATCAAGAGTTTAAGTACGGGACTGGAACAATCATGTTAAAATGAAGTAACACTTAATCAAGATGTGAAGTTTCCTTCATTTTTTGGTTTGCATCTGTTTGCAATGCCAGCCTTTCATTTAATATCTAATCATATTTCATGTCAGCACAGATGTCGAAGAATCTTTTTAATGTACAAACATCCACTGTGCTCGATGATGAAGGGAGATTCTTTAATATGTTACACTAACATGTAAAAATGTAAACATTGCGCTTTCTGTTAAAAAGCGTTATCATGTTATATATTTCATGTTTCTGTTATCATGGTATATATTTCTTGTTGATTATGCTGAGAGACACGAAGGAAATTCAAAAGATAACATACTACATAAACATCTGCCTCCAGCACATCTGCTTTTCCTACTAAATGAAAACATGTGTCCAAGCTCTCGTATTGCACATCAAAGCCTTTGTAGGAAAACAATCTTCCAATATGTAAATTGAAATCATAAGACAGAGCAAAACTGTCATAAATAGCGCAGCAATGATAATCCAAAGCTGCTTTTAAGTCCCTTTGGAGCGATCAAACAGATCCTATGGCACTCAAAAGTCATTTAGCGACTCTGATCCTCAGTGACCAAAGCTCATGATCATGGGATTTCTGCTTGTAATCACAGTGTCACATTAAGTCAGGGTTCTCAAACTCTAAGAGTATATACAGAATAAATTCAATGACAGTTGGTGAAAATATGATATCGCACACATAACTATTAACATAAAACGCATGCATTTTTGAGCTAATAAATTCTATTAGGTTCTAGTGGGAAGCCCTGTTTGGTCTACAGCTGTATTTAAGTGTGTTTGTTCAATGACGCGTGCAGATAATGAAACTCTGGCACCCCTCATCTGACATGCACGACTTGCAAATGTGAAGCTGGAGGGAATGGATGGGAAAGAAGGTGCCGCTGGCAGTTTGTTTCTGTTTAATATGGGGAAATCAGGCTCCAGATGGGATCCTATTATGATTACCATATGGGCCCTCATTGAGTTATCAGATGTTTCTTGATGCCTCTGTGGCACACAAAACAACATCTGCCAGCAGTACATACTGATCACCGTCATGTAAAGAAACAGATGACAAACTGTTGATGTTGTATCTTTATCCATCTGTCATTGTGTTCCGAATAAAGTAAGTGTGCATTTTAAGTAAAACTTAAACCTTTTCAGTGGGGTTGTGCTAAATGTTATCAAGCAAAACTTGTGCTGACATATGTATCAGGTCTGATATTTACCACGATCACTGTCTTTGTTTATTGTAAACACACTAACACTGCTAGATAAGTAGAGGTGCAGCCAATGGTCATAGCTCCAGTTTTCCAAAAACATAAATACATATATCGTTTGATTGTCACTAAATTAGCTGGGACAACAATAAAGTGCCACCAGACACCCTGTTTTATTCAAAGAGTAGGGATTTATTAAAGGGATCTTGATAACAAGCTTGTTGAAGTATATCATGACACAACACCCTGATCTGGCCGTAAAAGGTTACAAAGGAAACAAAATTGTTGCACACTAATCCAAATGCTGATTATGTAGAACAAAAGAAATAAAAATCCAAAGTCTAGTCACTTTCTTCATGAGCAGTTGACAAATAAAGATCAAATTAACAGCAAAGTGTGTAATAAATGTGAGGTCTCAAAGGAGGTAACTGGTGACCTCTCAGACCCTCAAGGCCTCTCTCTCATTGGCTATTATCAGACCAAAACTAAACCTGTTGGTTTGTGTTGATACATTCATGTTTGGAGTAAAGAAAAACCTGCATTTTCGGGTGATGAACCTTCTGTCCCATCTGAATATGGTGGTAGTAGAAAAACGTTGCTGCATGTACTCTGGGTTGACTTACAATCACTGATGGAAGAATTATTTCTGAATCGTACCAGCGAATTATAAATAGAAATGTCAGGACACCCGTCTGTGAGCTGAATGTCCACAGCAGAAAAGCAACAACTCTAAAATAATACAGAAGAAATATTAAAGAACAATAGAGTGTTGTTAAACAGCCAAGTCAAAGTCCTTACCTAGGTTCAAACTGGGGGCGAGCTGCAGATGTGGAAGACTGACCATCAGATACTGTTGACATTTAGTTGCAGTTATTGCTACAAAAGCAGGTCACAACATAGTGGCATTCAGCCAGACCTTTTTTTTCCACAGACCTCTCTTTTCAGCAAATATCTTAGGAAAGATTGTAAAAAGAGAAAGATGCAGGGAACACAAGAGGAGGGATTAATGCTGAAAACAAATGGCCTTTTGACAGATTTCCTACTGGTGCTTGGCATCCAATGAGTCAAACACCATCGGCTGAAAGCAAATGTTTACATATTTTTGACATTCACACACATTAGCATATAACTCAATCATTTTACTCAGCAGATAAATTGAGGACTTACTTTTAGGACTTATATATATTCATATATACACAGTAATACTGTCTAAATCTAGAGCACCAAAATAAGAAATAACCACTTTAAAGCCCATTTAAGGACATCAACAAACATCTAATTGGCATCCACCTATAACATCTATTCAGTACATTAACAAAATGAATGACTGCTAAGTAAGCTAAAGACGGGACGTTTTTTATTGAGAAACTGATTGATTTGTTGACAAATGTATAGGTTGAATACTTGAGTGAGGACAGACCTATTATAAAAGCAATCTAAACTCCACAAACACTATGATTTGTTACATGTGGCTACAAATCTTCAGACTGCATTTGCAAAGTCTCAGAAGAGCACAAGTACACACTGTCATCCAGTAGAATTGTGTTGTATTTAATCCTCGAAGATAGTATTATTCTATATAATGCGCACGCCTGCGTGTCATCAAAGAAACCAAGTAAAGTCAACACCCACTGTTCTCTTGCGGCTAAGAAAATAATGAGCAACTCCTGAATCATTGCTGTGTTCATTTGACAGAGCTGGCGGCTCACACACCCACTCCTCTGAACTGCGCAGGCCAATGTGGAAGTGAGATAATAAGTGAAACAGCGAGAACAGCCTGAGGGAGGTCCCCGGTTTTTGACTGCCCTACTGTGAAGACCCAATTATTTCAGTCTTCTGTCTTTCCAGCAGATCGTTTACTCACAACTCACCTGTTAGACCGGCTGAGGCCCCCGAGCTAGTGACACGCCTGATGAACATGACATGCTGGTACATGAGACTGCGTCTGAGGGACAGTGTCTGTAATGTGAAGGTATATGACCGTGTTTATCACCTCAATACAACGTGCAAGATCAGAGGCAAAAGCTGCTCCAAAACAAATCAGCTTCCCCTCACACATAACACATCTTCGTAAAAAGGAATCCTTTTGTGAGAATGAGAAAGAGGACAGATAGATAGCAGCATGAACTGAATAAATCATGGAAGTCTATCCAGGCTTTGGGCAATTATTCATAAGCAAAAAGCATCCTCTCTCCTCACCGCTGATGTATTAACCAGACAACCAATCAGTAAAAATGAATCATCCACCTTTCGCTTGGCTCTTGTCTTGTTCTTTTTACAGTATCTGAAAGATGTTTCTTCAGTCAGTAAATTCAGTTCACCATGAAATCAGACGCTCACGGACATGACACACTGTTCATAAAGACAGAGGGAGAAGACAGTGAAAAACTAATAGCTAAAACATAATGTAAATTGTGAAACCCACATGTATGTTCATGTTTGCACGTACTGTAACAGCCCAAAGCCTCCAGTGGCGTGAAAGTCCTCACAGGTTTGTTGTGTTAAGAAGAAAGTGTGAAAGGCAGATGGAGAATAATTTTAGCTTTAAAAACTCAACCAGAATAAGCTTGTGCAATGATAATCATAATGTGTCTCAACAATCCCACCTCACTGATTAGGCTTGCAAACAAAGGCACTACCAGAAGTGCTTTTATGTACTTGGAAGGCCCAGCAGACTATAGTACCTGAATATTAAAGTCAACATATTACAGTCCGTGTAAAAGTCAAAAGGTCTAAAGCTGACCTTCAACGAAATGTCACATCACACTACCTCAACCAATTAAAAATGTGCAGGCATGACAGCCACTTCACGGCAGGTAAAAGCTCTGAAAGTAGGATCAAGATGCGACAAAAGAAGCTTTTAATGACAAGCCTGCAAAATAAATGAGCAAATGTTTTGTTTTTGCCCTCGTCAACATATTAATGTGCAAATTAGCTAAAAGAAGTTGTTCTGCTTTACATTATCTGTTTGTTTGTTAATTGAATTTAATATCGGTGTGTTGTGTTTGTTCACTTTAGTGTACTGGGACTTTGTATCTCCCTTGTATAAATATTTATAAGTGTGCATTGCAACGTGACAGTATACCAATACTGAAAAAGGATATACTTTTGTTATTAATGCACACAAGACAGTGTTTTTTCAAAAGTTCACTTTCTGTTCAGTGCAGATTCTAGACTTCTGGATTTTTTAGATCCTTTTCTTCCTCTCTGATAAGTGTGGTTGTTCTTTTACATTTTCATTGTTGACTTGAGTCTTATGTGCTGGCATACTGTTAAAATTCATTTGCCAAAAAAGTTTAAATAAAACATGCTGGATTATTTCTCACAGAATGATTTTTCTCATAGATATTTTCCCTTTTCAATTAATCCCAAAGAACATTGTTAGTATGAATCCTTTAACCCACAACAAAAATCTGACATTGCGATAACCCTTATGTGCATGTATTCATTTGTTCATTTTGTTCCAGATAAGAAAAAAACAGTTAACAGGAAGTTTAAAGAAAAAAGGCTGTATTCATTTTCAAGCTTCAAAGGAACAGAGGAAAGTTGGATGGTGCAGGCCTTTGGGGATAGAGCTCCAGTAATTACCTATTTGACTCAGATTTATTGATTTTCACCAAAGAGGTCCAGGACAGGCTGAGGACAACCAAAGACAACCTTCTTTCTTCTGTTCTTGTCACCTGAGGGGAAGAAAGACATCCTGACCTCACCCACACTGTGTTGTAGCAGAATTTGTTATTCTGCCTATGAAACTGTGGTTGTTGCATGTTGGAGCAGTCCCTCTAGTGAGATAGACATTTTGGATCTGACAGTTGAGGGCAGATGTTGCTTTTAGTGGTGACTCTCCTTCAGTCTGACATCCATTTTGAGACCCCCTCATCCCTGCCTGCTGAACCATCCACAGTCGGAGAGTGCAAAGGGAGCCACGGTTGCTCTCCCTCTGACTGTCTAACGAGATCCTCGATCTCTGACACCCAGCTCTGTCAACCAGAACAAAGCCTCATCTCACAGAGAAAGGCAAGCACACCGACAGCTCCACAGAGGCTGGATGGAGAAGAGTGAGCCGATAGGGAAGGAGATCAGGTGCCTGTGCCAGAGGGATTTATTCCCCGCCCTGACAGGTCACCTTTTTTCAGGTGGGCAGATGGATTTTCTACCTCTTGAAGCACAGTTCCCAGCAAGCAGTAAAAAGACAGAGTGTAATTTTAATAGCATATGACAGGTCATCTCTGGAGAGTGCTTCAAGTTAACATGTCAGCAGGAGCGAAAATCATGCTGATGCATATTACACCCCATTTCTCTGCAAAACCTGGAAAATGTTCTGAGATTAATGAGAGAGCTTCTTTCATTCACGGTTGTTAACAGCACCTATTTAGGATGTAAAAAGCATCCAGTAGGGATACATTGAAAATAACAGACACCTTGCATTTCATTACACTGTTCATTCTGGTCATAATTCCAAAGTGACATCAGGCATTTAATAACAGAATTAGTACTCATCAATGATTTTAACTGAAGACTAATGTAGTTTTATCTTCTTCTGAGGGATTGTAACTCATGTAAGTTTATGCCAGATGGGCATAGAATTATCTGTTATGTGACCCGAGGCCCATTCATCTCCTGCCATCATTTTTCTCTCAACAGCTGCTCATTCTGCCATATTAGCCCTCGCCTCTGAACCAAAGCAGGGTTTGAAATCGATTGCTGCAAAACCATAAATGAAGAGGTGGCCAAGATGCAACTGCTTTGATGATTATCTGTGCAGCCAGATAATAGAATCCAGGAATGGATCAAAATTGAGAACTTACATCATTTTAGCCGCCACTTATTCCGTTCACTCTCAGTATTAGAAAAAAAGATATCAATTTAATCCTCTACACTGGTTCAGGGACACTAGACCATTAAAGTTGAGGAAATCACAAATGAGCTTCACGGGGAAACAACAAACTTGTGGCCGATATACTTCTTCAAAACAACACAAGTCCATTAAGAAAAATCAAAGAGATAAAAAAGGTACTGTCTGATCTGAAGAAACTGAAAAATGCGTCCTGCTGAAGAAGGACAGCTTTGTACTTTCTGCAGCTGGATGTTTCTCCAAATAGAACATAAACAGTAAATAAAACAGAAACAGATACCTTGATTTTGACAGAGATGAAAAACAACTCTTAAAGCATTTGATCCAGTAGTTTCCACACAGCAACAGATAGCATATTTCCATTAGACTATTTGCGTTGTGATAACACACAATAACAATAATGTCAACAAATAGTACCAATAATCACAAAAATGGACATGAACAGTTCTTTCAGGAAGTACTTTAAATGATGTGTCGTTTGTGCTTGAACCACTTTTTATTGAATTTTTTGATGGGCTTCCACATCTGTAGCAAACCCTGTGAAATGCAAACCATGACATTATCGAACCTAAACAAATTGTTTTCAATACATAAACCAAACCAAGTGGGTTCAATGCACAAACTCCAGTAACTTATAAGTGGAAATGAAAGTTAGATGTAAGAATGAAACCTAAATATTAGGGTCCCACATGTGAAACAAGCCCAGGTCATCTTCGTGAATGCAGACTTTGCTGCTTCTGAAAATATTGCTTGAAGAGTGTAAAAGCCAGAGCTTTATACATGATGAATCAGCTGTTTCAGGTTTCATTGTTACTTTACATGGAGCCACAAGTGTCTAGTCCAGCACTTTAAAGTGAACATGTTCATCAGCAAAAAGAAACTTTTCTTTCAAACCAAGTGAGAGACTAAAACGTCGCAGGGCTGTTGAAAAAGAGGAGCATTGGCATATTTTGTTGGACTTGTGTAGTTACCCCCTCAAAAATGATAAAAAGTGATATGAGAGAGAACATCAAGCAATGTCTTTGCTGGACTTTAGAGGGCCTCTCCAATCATCAGAAAAACACAAAAATCTATCATCCATCCCTAATAGTTGGGTAAATCATCAATTGCTGACAGTTAAGGACTGATAACAGACAGGCAGCTGAATGGGCTGTAAAACTGTACCCAAAATGATGGGAAAAATAGTGAGATAAAGCAGCCAGGATTGCTCTAGATATAAGTTAGAGTTACCAGATAAATTTTTATTTGCAACATGTATGCATAGATGCCCTGAAGGGTCATGGTGGAATTTTTTTTATGAACTAATTTTTCATTTCCTCGTATTAGATTTTGCATTCTACAGAAAAGGCTGTGCCGTATTATGATGAAATGTTATGTATTATGTAGTAGACAGATGCTTGTTCTGGGTACAGTGTAGGCTGCATGAGGCAGCACGCACTGCAGATAAACAGATAAAACCTCACACACTGCTGATTGGGACATCATGACTGTTCCATGTCTGTGCTTTCGTTGTTATGATTCTGGTTGTGACACATTGGTTTATAATGGGCGAGACACAAACTACGTGCAGAGGTTGTGTGTCAAAGTTCCTGTTGTGACCCCTCAGGGGCTCCTTAGCAAAGGGCCTGGTTTCATGCATTATGGAGAGAATGATGCTTCCATGCAGAAGACTAATGAAAATGTCCTGGTGCACTGACAAAATTATACAGCACTGAGTCTGAGTTTTTTTCCACAGTTACAAATAATGCCGAGCTGCATCCTACAGGCAGCAGCTGTCTTTCCACGTACACAGTTAATCAGTGGCAGAATGCTGGTTAAATATGTCCTCATGTTTTATGTCGTTCTTCCTCACATATCTCCGTTTGCCCATCAGAAAAAAGAGAAATTACAGTAAAAATTACACTTGGGCACCTAGTCATATCCCCCTCTTGGCTTTTAGAAGTGTGCATGCATAAAAGGAATAAAGAAATAAGGCAGCTCAAGCACTCTCAAACAGACGCCTCTATTATCCTCCAAGGTGACATTGCTGTGGTAGATGTTCATGTGCAGTTCCAGAGCTCATTCTGAGTACAGTGGGCAACATGACGAGACAGATGCAAAGCCTTACATTTCAGACAGACCTACCTAACTCATCCACCTTCATACGATAATATCAACATGGTTGTTCATTCATAACTTTCCCAGCAATATCTGTGGTGACTGTGTGTTGCTGTGGAGTCACAAGCTGTGCATGAATAACAGCTATTTAGAGCAGATCGCCTGCCGTGCCCATCTGCCAAGGAAATGTGTAAATGCGCTGGCTTTGGCAGGCAGCCAGGAGTCAATCCTCACCACCTCATGTTGTCCACAGCTGGTGGTCATTTTGATAAAGGCTACAATAAGGATGCACATAATGGAATAATCTTTAGATGATATTGACAAACTCTAACCTATCAGGGACAAGACTCAGATGTCAAGTTATTGAGATAAAAAACTGGATGGCATAAGCTTGAATTTTAAACTAACTGACTTTAAAGCCATGAGAGCCTCTGCAGTAAACAGAGCTGCTGTGCTGTGCTGGGATATTATGACAAAAGAACAATGCTGCCCTCTACTGTTCACAAGCACAAAACGGCAGAAGGGGGACAATTTAGAGCTGGTGGTCCTGTGAATTACCCTTTCTCTGATGTTTGTATGACTCTGTGACAAGCCAAGTCAAACATCTGTTTATCTATTTGTTTAGCTAGTGGTCATGGTGGTATGACAGAAACTGGCTGCCTGTGATGAGCAGATGCAGTGTGAGCAGGGTCAGACTGATTTGAGGATAAAATGGCAAAACTCCTGGTTAACCTAATCGGTAATCCTAAAGTCTGAAATCAAAGGCATTTTCATTTTTTTATGTTGTGAGAGAAAAAATTAAGAAGAATTCAAGATAGATAGATAGATAGATAGATAGATAGATAGATAGATAGATAGATAGATAGATAGATAGATAGATAGATAGATAGATAGATAGATACTTTGTTAATCCCAAGGGAAATTCAAAAACTACTTAAAGACAACTTTAATTATCCATCCATCCATTTTCTATACCAGCTTAATCAAATTCAGGGTCATGGAGGGCTGGAGCTAGCCTGGGCGAAAGCCGACTGTTGACTCTGTCAAACAGTCTGGGAAAACCCAAGAGGAATCCGTTTCCATGGAGGGCGGGACCTTACCCAGCAACTTAAATTCATTGGAGTAACAGAGTTCCCTTAACCAATCATAATGTTTAGAAATGACGTTGGTTATAGAGCTTGAAAGTCCCGCCTCCTTGACGTCATTCAACTTCCTCCCCTCGGGACCACGGAAGTGTAATAATTTGCAATTCAAGTCAATGACGGAGCCAAGACGGAATAAAACTATTTTTTGCGCTTGATGGAATTGAGTCTTGCATTTCACATATGTTGTGTAGGACATTTTTTAATATTTTTTCACACCAGTAGTGTAACAGTTTAGCGGGCATAAGTGCTTCATTGTTAAGTTATTTTTCTGAGCATTTCTCGAACTACAGCATGTAGCGTTTGGCACGGAAAATAAACGTCATCACGTTTGGGCGCGCGGAGGAGTGGAAGAATGGCGCTGTCGTTGGCCAGTTTCACTCAGTTTTTCGAGGGCGAACGAAAACTTGTGAGCCGAGGAGAGAACCACTACCAGTCGGGGCACGTGGAGAGCTTCTGCTATGCTGGTGGTGATATGTCTGGCTTCGTCCATGCCAGCCAGCGAGACCGCCGGTATACAGTTAATGTGGGATCAGTGACGTAGCATATGCGACGCAATGTAGTCTTTTTACCCTAACTTTTTTTTACAACGTTTAACCAGGCACTCCTACGACAAATCGCCAATGTTTTTGCATGAACTCATCCATATTTAACCCCAGAACATCATGCGTGTACTGTAAAAAGGCATATAATGACTGGGAACAGAAGACATCATCCTGCCCATGTCAATAGATCCAGGCATGAGGTCCCATGGGGACGACGGAAGTAGGAAGAAGAAGCAAAAAAGGGGGCGGGACTTTCAAGCTCTATGCGCCGAGGTTCATACTTACTCTCGCGAGGCTCTAGCTCGCGAATCACGCTTCCCACATCCGCTTTCATTATACCGGTACCATTTGATAAATCAAACTTTACCCAAAGCCAGTTGGAAGGAGAGCTACGACATCCTTGCCACTAACAAAATTGACGAGGCATTCCTCTTGCTCTCGTTTTAATTGTGTAATGATCTCCAGAGTTGAGACAACTTCATGGATAGCTTCTAGCGTTCTTCCGTCGCCTTGTTTATTTCCGCTGCGGTTGAACTACAATTATATGGACTACAATGGACTCCGTCGTTGAGTTCTGCGTCACCACTCGCAACTGTTTGCTGATTGGCAAAACACTGAGCGAACCGAGGTAGGGGGATTTGGCCAGACTATGGCTGTGTTCGAAACCGCCTAGTACATACTACATACTTGAAAACTATGGAAGCAAATCGTAATCAAAATTCAAATTCAAATGCATTATCAGAAATGCTTTTTCATTTTAAGAATGTGGCTGCATTATTTGTACGATTTGCTTCCATACAAAACGGCATACTCATCGATCAGACAGTATGCAGAGCGTTTACACACAGTGCACTTCACTCCTGCCCGAGCCGAAATCAGCCAGCCTGAAAAGCTGATTACTCTTAACCTATAAATTCTGTAAATATATAACTTTAGCAACATTTGAAACATTTTCAGGCGAGAAAGTAGTCATTTAGACCCCCAAGGTGTTGAAAATCTGACAAAATACCAGCTATTTACAATTTTGTTCCCACGAATTCGGCGCTACTAAAGCTAGCCGCAGTGAGCAACACACTTCCGGTTATGCCGTTTTGACTGCTCTAGTCCCGTTAACGGAATTTGACCGTTCAAATGGCGATGGGCGACGTCACGTTACGTTGCATCTTGGGTAGTTTGAGTGTGACAAGTAACCTCATGATGAATACTCAACATTTCGGCGAATCTAGTATGCATCTAGTGTACATCCGGGAACTTAAAAAAGTAGGACTAGTAGGAATAGTAGGAGAAGTAGGCGGTTTCGAACACAGCCTATGTGTGGAGCCAAAATCTTTGGGCGGAAGTACGTAGGATGGCGTCGTCAGGCTAGGCTGGAGCCTGTCCCTGCAGCCACTGGGCGAGAGGTGGAGTACAACCTTGATTGACTTGTACCCCATCACAGGGCCTTTAAATTTGGCCATAAAATTTTGCAAATAAAACCATGTGGCTAGATTGTGCAACATCTCAAATCAAAATTAGTTCCGCTGTTGCACAATATTTCCATTTGACTATTTACCTCATTTTTGGATTAAAAGACCATGACAGAACTGAAATAAGACTTACAACATA
Organism: Odontesthes bonariensis; assembly: GCF_027942865.1. Taxonomy (NCBI): domain Eukaryota; kingdom Metazoa; phylum Chordata; class Actinopteri; order Atheriniformes; family Atherinopsidae; genus Odontesthes; species Odontesthes bonariensis. Next base: position 22,889,519 of record NC_134511.1, read on the forward strand.
AATCAGTTCATAACCTCATCACATACTCTTTTAGTTTTTGCCATATGCTGCAGTTATGTGTATACTTCAGATCTATGCAACTTGAGGAGCTCTTTCCTACGGTGGCCGACACGTGCAAACGCGCTGCAAACGGCGAAACAAATCCAACAGTGCTGCAAGAGAAAAATGCGGCAATCACAAAAACGACCGGAGCACACGCGCTGCAAACCCCAAAACACATGCAAGAGAGAAACGGTGCAAACTTCAAAACACATGCAAGAGAGAAACGGTGCAAACTTCAAAACACATGCAAGAAAAAAACACGCTGCAAACATCAAAAACACATGCAAGAAAAAAACATGCTGCAAACATCAAAAACACATGCAAGAAAAAAACACGCTGCAAACATCAAAAACACATGCAAGAAAAAAACACGCTGCAAACATCAAAACACATGCAAGAAAAAAATGCGCTGCAAACATCAAAACACATGCAAGAAAAAAATGCGCTGCAAACATCAAAACACATGCAAGAAAAAAATGCGCTGCAAACATCAAAACACATGCAAGAAAAAAACGCGCTGCAAGCTTCAAAACACAACGGAAGTTCGCCAGGCCACTAGGGGGTCTCGACCTGTGGGATAGGGGGATCGACTATGGGAGATCTAACATATTAATGAAAGATAAGAAAGTCAAAAGGTACGTTGTCATTTTTTTTGTCTTTTTTAAACACTTGGCCGTAATCTTTTACCTTATTATAGAAGAGCAGCGGAGTTATGTCGCTATAATATATTTGTTTTAAATTCAGTGAAGGGACACAAACATAGGTCTACAAAGAATACAAAGTAAATATGTTGTTTCATTCCAAGTGGGCCCATTTATTGTGTGTGTGTGTGTGTGTGTGTGTGCGCGCGCGCGCGTGCGTGTGTGTTTTGTAATGTTTACAAAAAATAAACCAAATACAATATTAATAATACTGTTTTCCCATTAGTTAACGGTGCGCTGTGTAAGATGGTCGCCAGAGTAGGTATTGCAACTAGCTGCTCATTGAAACTGTGCTGTCTACTGCCAAATTTGATCTTTTCATGAATATTTACTAAATAATGATCTAATATTTACTAGTACGACCAATGTACAGTATGTTTTTCCAGGTAAAAATGTATATTTTTGGAAAATGTGTGTGTGTGTGTGTGTTTGTGGTAGGCAGGAGTGACGATAATGCACGTTTGGCTGCTATTAAAATTCCACATAGTAAATGGCAGATTAGTTGGCCACTGCATTTTATCTTCTGCAAACATGTTTGCAGGAGGGGGAGGGGTGGAGGTGTTATGCCGGAGAGTGCAGTCAGCTTGGGAGCCGGGGGAGGAGGAGTGAGGGGTGGGTGCTGGTTGCAGGTGAGCAAGGTTCACAGAGTCAAATCTGTTGAAAAACAGATTCATCTCGTTGGCCATGTCCACACTGCCTTCCACTCCTCTGTTGCTGGATGGTCTGAAGCCAGTGATGGTCTTCATTCCACTCCAGTCCTTTGTCCCCAGGGCAATCCAGCTGTTCAACACCACACAGAAAGAGATAATAATCCCCCCCCCCAATAACCAGGAACAATTTCTCTGCACCAGGACTCTTTTGACTACTCTTCACTTTGGACAATATATACATACTGTGTGTGTGTGTGTGTGTGTGTGTGTGTGTGTGTGTGTGTGTGTGTGTGTGTGTGTGTGTGTGTGTGTGTGTGTGTGTGTGTGTGAGAGATCTGCCTTTTGCTGAATGTATGGAGAGTTATATGGCTGTTATATGTGCAATGTTGTGGATAGTGCCTTGTGTATATGTTTATATGTGTATAAGTTTATATGTGTATATGCTACTGGACACCTTAATTTCCTTCGGGATTAATAAATGGTACTCTACTCTACTCTCTACTCTCTCTCTCATGTTGTTCTGCTGGAGTTTCGACTCCAGCTTCCTCCTGTACCTAATCTTCACTCTCAGCTCCCTCTGGATCGTTCGCACCTCCTCTCTGTTGCCAGCTCTGAAAGCCCTCTTCTTCTTATTCAAAGCTAAAATAATAAAGTTGTATGAAGTAAATTAAGTAGACTGCAATACAAATTAAGATGTGATGTCTCAAAGTAACCTATTCCAAACTGAGTTTTAAATTCACACAAAAATAACTAAACATGATCCATTTAGCCTACTTTAATGCCTTGCCAGGGGTAGGCCTACATGAAATGGCTGGGCTATTAAGGCCATTGTGTGCATTCTGGCTTTTGGGAACTGGTTTGACTAGTTTTGTTTTAGGCTGCGGCTACACGAAAACGTTTTTCACTGTAAACGATACTTTTTCTTATCGTTTCGCTGTCGCGGCCACACGGAGCCGGCGTTCCCACTACCCCAAAACGATAGTTTTTGAAAACGGGTTCCAGAGTGGGAAAGTTTGAAAATGGCCTCGTTTCGTTTCCATTGTTACAGCTAAAACGTTTTTGCGTCAGTCACACGTTGACGCTGTGAGCCAATTTTAACACTTCTCTATTGTCTCACAGCGTGGCGTGACACAGCGGCGTGTGTACTGCATCGTTTCATCGTTTTCATCCGTTCTCGTCTGGACAGCAGCGCGTTTCCGTGTGGTCGCAAGAATTTTCGTACCCGTTTTCAAAAAAAACCTCGTTTCGTTCTCGTGTAGCCGTAGCCTTAGACAAAGCAGCTACAGCAACACTTTGCAAGTCCAGCAGATTGCCTTTCTATATAAAGTCCAACAGATTGCATTGCCTTGCATGTAGCAGTGGACTGAAATTAATCATTATAATAAAAAAGAGGTATGCCTTTAAGACTTTCTCACGTATATGTGACGTCATGGCCTGCCCAGGCCTGCGTTATGCTATGACGCACGACATAGTAGTACAATAGAAGTAAATGCTATAGTTTGGATTAAAATAAAGAGCATAAGCTTACTACAACAGCTCTGTACTTTAATGCAAAAAGCAATTTTGTGGACAGGGAACACTGCCGTCCTGCCTGTAGGAAAAAAGTGTTGCTTCCACATAAGGGATACGTCTCTATTTACTAGAATAAATGGTTGTTGTTGCAAACATTATGGCTAATGTATGTGGATAGAACATTAAAATGTATTTTTAAAACATGGTTTTATTTATCTATTTTAGTCATTTTAAAGACTTTACCATCTAAAGTTTAGATAGTAAGCTATCGCAAAGACCGCCCCAGCTATCTATGGCTCTGGACCGCCCTACTCAGGCTGCGGCTACACGAAAACGTTTTTCACTGTAAACGATACTTTTTCTTATCGTTTCGCTGTCGCGGCCACACGGAGCCGGCGTTCCCACTACCCCAAAACGATAGTTTTTGAGAACGGGTTCCAGAGTGGGAAAGTTTGAAAACGGCCTCGTTTCGTTTCCATTGTTACAGCTAAAACGTTTTTGCGTCAGTCACACGTTGACGCTGTGAGCCAATTTTAACACTTCTCTATTGTCTCACAGCGTGGCGTGACACAGCGGCGTGTGTACTGCATCGTTTCATCGTTTTCGTCTGGACCAGCAGCGCGTTTCCGTGTGGTCGCAAGAATTTTCGTACCCGTTTTCAAAAAAAACCTCGTTTCGTTTTCGTGTAGCCGTAGCCTCAGTTTGAATTCCAAATAGTCTGCTGATTGGCCACCAGGTTGCCTGACGTTGTGGGGGCGTGGCTGTGGGGACGTATGAATGGGCTGAGCGCAGTGAACAGGATCATTCCCTTTGGACGCAGCTGGGCACCTTTTGGATTCTGCTGGAGGACCTGTGATTCACTCTTGAAAAGGTAACATTCATTTTTGTTGACTAGTTAAAGTTGCACTATGTAGGATGGCAGTAAAGGCGGTTTTTTTTTCAAAATTAGGGAAATATGTGTTCTCCTAATCTCTTGGACTATACCCCTTTATAAGTGCAGCTTTCATTCATCGTTTCTCCATTGTTTATATAGCATATTATTTGAACCAAAGATGAAATGGAATAAGTAAAATAGGCTACAATAAAATAAGTTGTTTTTTTAAATTCAGTTAAATGCAGACACACTCAAGTAAGTCAAGGGCCTAATTACTTGATAATGAGTTCCATTGTTAGCTAGTTAGTGTCCCCCACCCCTCACTAGTGCCTGCATGTTTTTGTAGCCTTCCTTTAGCAAGGTATGCACCAATCCACCAAAACCCATGTTTTGGGTGCTTGATGATCTGGGGAAGTGGAAAGACAACTGGAGCATTCTTAGAAATGTGTTTATTACTAGCTTATTTAAAACAGCCTCAAAACAAATTTGCTCAAATAAAAACACCCATTCACTGCAATTCATTATTGTAAGCTTACTGTGTAACATTCAATTTAACAGGAAATTATGGTAGTGCAAAGGAAGGATACTGCAAAAGATTTTGCAAAATTGTTCAAGAGGCTTTTGATGCTATATTAGTCTGTTAGGCCATTGTTTTGTTACACATTTTGTTTTGCTTTCCTGCTCGATTGAATGCAATGCTACAGTCACATGTCACACATATTACCCCTTTCCCAGTTTAATCCTGTGTATTTTGTCAAGTGCAAAGTATGGTCGCAAACTGAAACACTGTGTGTAAATTAATGTCGGTGCTGTAATGTTGTATTTTCCCTATCCCTAAATTTCCCTATTTTTCATTACACAGGTACAAATTGTTTGCATTGTATTCTATTGCATTGCAGATAATGACTTCAAAGAGGCTGGCCAGACAGACTTACAACAGGGAATGGAAGAGGGCACGGCGAGAGGTGTTGAATGTGCGAGCACTGGTGCGTGCCCAGATGGATGCAGCAGATGCCGCAGACAGGGCTGAGAAGTCTGCACAACGTGCAAAACGCATGGAAGAGCAGGCTGTGCAAGATACAGCAAGGACTGGCCAGGCTATGCAAGAATCAGATCAACAACCTCATGGACCTCAACACATGCCAGATATACAACCGGTGGAGACGGAAGAACAACCAGACGAGCTCAAGGGAGAGCCAACAAGTTCGGTCAGCAGTTCGGAGCAGGACAGCAGCAGTGATGGATCTGCATTGGACACCGAAATGTGGGACACATCTACCAATAAGCAAGAATCACTATTCCCGGAAGTCGAGGGTATATTTGCTTTGAATTATATATTTATACTATCTGATTACAAGCTCCTAACCAAGAAAGCAAGCTAACAATTTTCTTTTCAAAAACTTCAGGAATGACCCATGGCGCAGAGCAGGGGGCATCAGGCGTGGCTGTCCTAATAAAGCGTAAGTACTTGATACACAATTGATGTTCACACAGCAAAAGTGTTTTGAGTGTAAAACTACAATGAATTTAATCTCAATTCTACCTTTAGTTATGAAGGAACAGAAGGCCATACAGCTTCAAACAAGAAGAAGTAAGTACTACATGCACACATTTTCACATATAACAAGTATATTAATTTAAAAAAAATAATATCAATTCTATAATAAATACACCTAGCAATGGAAGAGCACATGCATCGTGTGACAAGAAGGATGGAGGCTATAGAGAGGAGGATTGAGGGTTTGGAGGCTGCTGTTCTCTCCAACCTGCCTCAGCATCAGCCTCCTCAGCAGGAAGAGGTCCTGCTGAGTCAGTGTCAAACAGTGGAGGAGCTGGAGGAGCTAGACAGGAGTCTGGCCCAACCAGAGAGAAAGAACCAAATGGTAATTGAATTGGTTATAATTATATATGAAGATGTATGCATGTAATGTGTTTAATTTGAATAATGAAAGTAGACCACATAAGCTCTTCATTTGTTTTCACTTCATTTCATTTGTTTTGTCTTTTTCTAGAAACGTTTCCTGGGAAGCCTGGGTGGGGTGAATCCGGGGGCCGCCGTTCGGCGCATGTTACGCCAGGTGGCTACAAATCAGGTCCTGGGGGAGTACAGTCTGAGGGGGAGGAGGGCAAAAAAGGCCTTCCAGAGCCTGGCCCTGTACAAAGTTATTACCGGTAAGTTTAACAGGTATTTTTTACAATTCAGTGTTATGCCAAGTTTGATTGAGGTTTAAATGTGTAACTTTTTTTAACTTTCATTTAACTTCATTTCATTTCATTTGTAGAGGCCTGCATGCAGAACTACCCGCTAATAAAGGTTGCTAACATTGAAGAGTGCATTAGCCATGCACTGAAGTTTGCACCGCACAGAAGGTAAATGTAAACTTTAGTCTGTCATATCAATCTCTGAATAGTCACATTAATGAAATGAAATACTGGTACTAAGTTGGATTAAACCGTTTCGTATTATTTTTAGGCCAGCTCCTCAAGACGGAACAGACTGAAAAACACACCAAATACCAGCACCAGCACCAGCACCCACACCCATTTTTTTTAATTTTTGTTGTTAATTGTATTTTATTCATTTTATTCATATTGTTTTTTTTTGTTTATATTTTATTGTTATTGTTTTATTCAAATAAAACCATGCAACTACACCCATTTTTGATGTTTATTCTTGTATTTAACTGTATTGATTTGGTATTAAACATTCTCGTCCTGCAACATTTGCCATCACTGCTTAGCTCTGAAGTAAATAGTTGTCGTGCATTTTTACAAACTAGAAATACGACAACATTGTGGGAAAGAACCCAAATATGTAATCAACAAGGTTACTAGAATGTACGTACATTCTAGTAACCTTGTTACAGAGAACTGAAATAAAACGTTTGACTTTGGTTCTCTAAAGGTTTGGTTATAACCAAACCAAAATCTACCACTTAAAAACGTTCCCTTTGGTTGTATAGGGGAACCAACACATAATAAACAAGGTTGGGGGAACCTCATGAGAACGTCTAGGGAACCAAATATCTAACCAACAAGGTTGTGGGAACCATATGGGAACGGCAAGGGAACGTAATGGAAACCACACACATAACGTTCTGGGAACCTAAAAAAAACTTTCCTGCCAACCAAATTAGAACCGAAAAAAAAAAAAATCCATCCATCCATCCATCATCTTCCGCTGGTCCGGGGATCGGGTCGCGGGGGCAGCAGCTTGAGCAAAGAGACCCAGACGTCCCTGTCCCCGGCCACTTCCTCCAGCTCTTCTGGGGGGACCCCGAGGCGTTCCCAGGCCAGCCGAGAGACATAGTCTCTCCAACGTGTCCTGGGTCTTCCCCGGGGTCTCCTCCCAGTGGGACGGGCCCGGAACACCTCACCGGGGAGGCGTCCAGGAGGCATTCTCACTAGATGCCCGAGCCACCTCATCTGACTCCTCTGGATGCGGAGGAGCAGCGGTTCTACTCCGAGCCCCTCCCGGATGACCGAGCTTCTCACCCTATCTCTAAGGGAGAGCCCAGACACCCTGCAGAGGAAACTCATTTCGGCCGCTTGTATTCGCGATCTCGTTCTTTCGGTCACTACCCACAGCTCGTGACCATAGGTGAGGGTAGGAACATAGATTGACCGGTAAATCGAGAGCTTCGCCTTCTGGCTCAGCTCCTTCTTCACCACGACGGGCCGGTGCAGAGCCCGCATCACTGCAGACGCCGCACCGATCCGTCTGTCAATCTCCTGCTCCATTCGTCCCTCACTCGTGAACAAGACCCCGAGATACTTGAACTCCTCCACTTGGGGAAGGATCTCATTCCCGACCCGGAGAGGGCAAAAAAAAAAAAATCAGAACCTAAAAACAACCAAGGGCTAACGTTCCAGGAACATTCTCGGAACGAAAAATTGTTAGTAGGGTTACTCCCTACTAACAGAGAACGGAAATATAACGTTTGACTTTGGTTCTCTAAAGGTTTGGTTATAACCAAACCAAAATCTACCACTTAAAAACGTTCCCTTTCGGTACAGTGAAACCCAAACGTTCCTTGGATGTTTAGGGAACCACCCATATGAAACGTTAGCCAGTAGTTACACTGCTACCAACCAACAACGTTATGCTTAGTTGTTTTTCGGTTGTTTGCAGAACTTAAGGTTAAATGTCACAAAAATGTCACAGGCTGGCCATAATGACATTGACATTGACGTTTTTCATTAATTTCTTACAATGCATGAATTGCTCATTATTAGTATTATTGCACCAAAAAGAAAATATTAAAATACAAAATGTGTGATATATTTGTTTTAAAGAAGGGACACAAAGGTCACAAAGAAGTTATTGTTTCATTCCAATTTAAGTGGGCCCATTTATTGTTTGTGTGTGCGTGTGTGTGTGCGCGTGCATGTGCGCGTGTGTTTTGTAATGTTTACAAAAAGTGGAATAATTGTTAATATTGCATACAATATTAACAATTATTCCCATTCCGGTGCACTGTGTAAGATGGTGGCCAGAGTAGGTATTAGCTGCAGATTGAAACTGTGCTGTCTACTGCCAAATTTGATCTTTTCATGAATATTTACTAAATAATGATCTCATATTTACTAGTACGACCAATGAACATTATTTTTTGCAGGTAAAAATGTATATTTTTGGAAATTGTGTGTGTGTGTGTGTTTCTGGTAGGCACGCGCTGCTATTAAAATTCCCCATAGTAAATGGCAGATTAGTTGGCCACTGCATTTTATCTTCTGCAAACATGTTTAAAGACAACATTATTGGATTTGTCCCTTCCATCAGCTGTCTCCTGACATGATCAGGGGTGAAAGTAGCGGTGAGGCGTGGAGGTGTTATGCCGGAGAGTGCAGTCAGCCTGGGAGCCGGGGGAGGAGGTCTGAGGGGGGCCATCACAGGAAGATGAGGCTGTGGGACGGGGGAGGTTCACAGAGTCTGTTGAAAAGCAGATTCATCTCGTTGGCCATGTCCACAGTGCCTTCCAATCCTCTGTTGCTGGATGGTCTGAAGCCAGTGATGGTCTTCATTCCACTCCAGACCTCTCTCATGTTGTTCTGCTGGAGTTTTGACTCCAGAATTCCTCCTGTACTTATCCTTTGCCTCTCTAATCTTCCCTCTCAGCTCCCTCTGGATCGTTCGCACCTCCTCTCTGTTGCCAGCTCTGAAAGCCCTCTTCTTCTTGTTCAAAGCTAAAATAATAAAGTTGTATGAAGTAAATTAAGTAGACTGCAATACAAATTAAGATGTGATGTCTCAAAGTAACAAACTGAGTTTTAAATTCACACAAAAATAACTAGACATGATCCATTTGGCCTACTTTAATGCCTTGCCAGGGGTAGGCCTACATGAAATGGCTGGGCTATTAAGGTCATTGTGTGCATTCTGGCTTTTGGGAACTGGTTTGACTAGTTTTGTTTTAGACAAAGCAGCTACAGCAACACTTTGCAAGTCCAGCACATTGCCTTTCTATATAAAGTCCAACAGATTGCATTGCCTTGTGTGTAGCAGTGGACTGAAATTAATAATTATAATAAAAAAGAGGTATGCCTTTAAGACTTTCTCACGTGTATGTGACGTCATGGCCTGCTCAGGCCTGCGTTATGTACAATAGAAGTAAATGCTATAGTTTGGATTAAAATAAAGAGCATAAGCTTACTACAACAGCTCTGTACTTTAATGCAGAAAGCAATTTTGTGGACAGGGAACACTGCCGTCCTGCCAGTAGGAAAAAAAGTGTTGCTTCCACATAAGGGATATACTCTATTTACTAGAATAAAAGGTTGTTGTTGCAAACTTTATGGCTACTGTATGTGGATAGAACATAAAAAAATGGTTTTATTTATCTATTTTAGTCATTTTAAAGACTTTACCATCTAAAGTTTAGATATCACAAAGACCGCCCCAGAGCCATGGCTCTGGACCGCCCTCAGTTTGAATTCCAAATAGTCTGCTGATTGGCCACCAGGTTAACTGACGTTGTGGGGGCGTGGCTGTGGGGACAGGTATGAATGGGCTGAGCACAGTGAACAGGGTCATTCCCTTTGGACGCAGCCGGGCACCTTTTGGATTCTGCTGGAGGACCTGTTCTTGACTATTGAAAAGGTAACATTCATTTTTGTTGACTAGTTAAAGTTGCACTATGTAGAATGGCAGCAAAGGCGTTTTTTTTTTTATCTCTTGGACTGAGCATACCACATTAGTGCAGCTTTCATTTATTGTTTCTCCATTCATTGTTTATATAGCATATTATTGAACCACAGATGAAATGGAATAAGTAAAATAGGCTACAGTAAAATAAGCTGTTGTTTTAAATTCAGTTAAATGCAGACACACACAAGCAAGTCAAGGGCCTAATTACTTGATAATGAGTTCCATTGTTAGCTGCAGTGCCTGCATGTTTTTGTAGCCTTCCTTTAGCATGTTTTGGGTTCTTGATGATCTGGGGAAGTGGAAAGACAACTGGAGCATTCTTAGAAATGTGTTTATTACTAGCTTATTTAAAACAGCCTCAAAAAAAATTTGCTCAAATAAAAACACCCATTTACTGCAATTTATTATTGTACAGACTGAATTATTTACAAAATTAAATAAATGTTTCCCTGTCAGTACAAATTATGGTCTTTCGTTGCAGAAGAGTCTGCTCTGCAGCCAAGGAAGCAGGCCAGGAATGTGCGGCGACGTGAAAGCCCAGTTGGTAAGTTTGGTGCCAACATCACAGAAATCACCCATTACATGTTATGTGACTAATCTAATTGGTTCTTTTTTTTCTTTTCAGAACAACACATTCCTTCACCACCATCATGTAAGAGTTTTCCCAATTGTGCGATGTATTGGCATGGGCTTCTGTTTTCAAATTACATTCATAAGAATCTCGTCATAACATAATTGACATCTGTGTCATCTTTCTATGCAGATCAGAGCCGTGTAGCCGCCAGTCCCTCCAGCCATGCACCCAGCACACAGACGGGTGAAGACTCAGATATTGAGCATGAAACACTACCCCCGGAATTCGAGGGTATATTTGCTTTGAATTATATATTTATGCGATTACAAGCTACTAACCAAGAAAGCAGGCTAACAATTTTCTTTTCAAAAACTTCAGGAATGACCCTTGGCGAAGGCATGGCTGTCCTAATAAAGCGTAAGTACTTGATACACAATTGATGTTCACACAGCAAAAGTGTTTTGAGTGTAAAACTACAATGAATTTTATCTCAATTCCACCTTTAGTTATGAAGGAACAGAAGGCCATCCAGTTGCAAACAAGAAGAAGTAAGTACTACATGCACACATTTTCACATATAACAAGTATATTAATTTTAAAAAAATAAAATCAATTCTATAATAAATACACCTAGCAATGGAAGAGCACATGGGGCGTGTGACGCGAAGGATGGAGGCTATAGAGAGGAGGATTGACGGTTTGGAGGCTGCTGTTCTCTCCAGCCGACCTCAGCATCAGGCTCCTCAGCAGGAAGAGGTCCTGCTGAGTCAATGTAAAACAGTGGAGGAGCTGGAGGAGCTAGACAGGAGTCTGGCCCAACCAGAGAGAAAGAACCAAATGGTAATTAATTGGTTATAATTATATATGAAGATGTATGCATGTAATGTGTTTAATTTGAATAATGAAAGTAGACCACATAAGCTTTTCATTTGTTTTCACTTCATTTAATTTGTTTTGTCTTTTTCTAGAAACGTTTCCTGGGAAGCCTGGGTGGGGCGAATCCGGGGGCCGCCGTTCGGCGCATGTTACGCCAGGTGGCTACAAACCAGGTCCTGGGGGAGTACAGCCTGAGGAGGAGGAGGGCAAAAAAGGCCTTCCAGGGCCTGGCCCTGTACAAAGTTGTTACCGGTAAGTTTAACAGGTATTTTTTTACAATTCAGTGTTATGCCAAGTTTGATTGAGGTTTTAAAGTGTAACTTTGTTTAAACTTTCATTTAACTTTCATTTGTAGAGGCCTGCATGCAGAACTACCCGCTAACAACGGTTGCTGACATAGAAGAGTGCATTAGCCATGCACTGAAATTTGCACCGCACAGAAGGTAAATGTAAACTTTAGTCTGTCATATCAATCTCTGAATAGTCACATTAATGAAATTAAATATTGGTACTAAGTTGGATTAAACCGTTTCGTATTCTTTTTAGGCCAGCTCCTCAAGACGGAACAGACTGAACCATATCACCATCAGCACCAGCACCTGCACCCACACCCATTTTTTTATTATTGTAGTAAATTGTATTTTATTCATACTGTTTTTTTGTTTATATTTTATTATTATTGTTTTATTGTAATAAAACCATGCAAATACACCCATTTTTTATGTTTATTCTTGTATTTAACAGTATTGATTTGGTAAACATTCTCGTCCTGCAACATTTGCCATCACTGCTTAGCTCTGAAGTAAATAGTTGTCGTGCATTTTTACAAACTAGAAATATGACAACATTGTGGGAAAGAACCCAAATATGTACCATGTTACTAAAGTGCATAATAACCTTGTTACAGAGAACTGAAACGTTTTGACTTTGGTTCTCTAAAGGTTTGGTTATAACCAAACCAAAATCTACCACTTAAAAACGTTCCCTTTGGTTGTATAGGGGAACCAACACATAATAAACAAGGTTGGGGGAACCTCATGAGAACGTCTAGGGAACCAAATATCTAACCAACTACGTTGTGGGAACCATATGGGAACGGCAAGGGAACCATATGGGACCCACAAACATAACGTTCTGGGAACAAAAATAGGTGTAACCTGCTAACCAAATTAGAACCCAAAAAAAACCAAAAATCAACGTACTCAGAACCTAAAAACAACCAAGGGCTCACGTTCCAGGAACATTCTCGGAACGAAAAATTGTTAGTAGGGCTGCACAGTGTGGTACTTGCACACAGTACTTCTTTTCTTATAGTATAACCTTCTGATATTTTTCTAACAATGTTCATCCTGTGCACAGGATGGGTAATGAATATTGAGTTTAACACCATCAGAATACAAGATTTAAAACCCACAAAGCATGATTTATAGTATCAAAGCTGGCCAAACAGGCATTTTACACACCTAGTGTATGGCTTTGAGTATCCACTGTATAAACAAAGGATATAAGCGTAAGTATACCCAGTGGTCAAAATATGTTAAGTTAAAATCAAGCTTGTAAAAAATGCAATACACTGTTTAGGGTTGGTTAACCATACCTATTAAGTTATTAAACAAGCAGCTTTTGTAGAATGTGTCTACAAAATTGCCTATCAATTTAAAATTGGAAACACGTTGTATACACAGAACAGTATTACCGGACGGTCTGGAAGTTCACACGATTTTATTTAAACTGATTAGTTTTGGACCACTCTGTTGTCGGTACATGGTGTTGATCTGCTGCTCCTGTTGCGTAAACTCTGCCTGGCAGGTCAAGCTGAGGGAATACTGTCCCAATTAAAACCCAATCAGAGACGGTTACGAAGTATTACGTGTTTTGCTACGCTTTCAGCCAATCAGCACTGCTCTTGAAAACATCGACAACCAGTAATATTCAAGAATATTCAACCTTTCACCAAGAGGAAGTCGATGATGTGTATATTTGGTACACCGTTGTGCCGACGCGAACTAAAATTTTCAGCCGGTGGTTGAAGGTGTATTTAGTGTGTGTTTGACAGTCACAGCGCTTCGGCATAGAGCTAACTCAACAGAGATAGCTAACCTGTGAGCTCTACAAGTTAACGGTAACCGGGCTGAAAATCCAGGGTCGGGTTCCCGGGCTCCAAGTTGTCATGTCAGCCAGCCTCCGGCTCTCCAGGCATGGGTGGAAATAGATCGGGGGCTGCATCACCAAATGATGGAGGATTTAACCAGCGATGATCATGGCTGCTGTGACGTTGTGGCGCTACACCAGCGGCCGCCGTGTCCTCGGAGGATGGGGCCCGCTGCTGTGCCTCGTAGTCGGCTCGCTGGTGGCCCTCCTGATGCCCCTTGTCGGCGTCCAGAACCAATGCTGTGCCTCCCTGAAGGGCATTTCTCAGCTTCGCTGCCAGCTGTTGGGGAATTCCCAGCCGTCTCCAGCTGTGCAGTCTACCAGTCTCACCGTCCCTTTCACTGCCCTGGATCTGCTGCCTCAGAGGTCCAAGCCGAGCATAGGTACAGACAGGACGGGGATTAAAGACGTGTCCAGTGTAAACTAAAATAAGAGCATCACGAGTCACGACTCTGACTATATATTATTTGGCTTTAGATAGGTGTAATTTAAATCAATGTTAAAAATTAACAGCAAGCTCACTGTAGTGCTTTGGCAGAACTTCACCATCATTTTAACTCTGGCCTAGTTTATCCACATTTGGACCATGTGTGGTGACCTAAATTGTGTAGGATACAGACATGAAGCAGTTTCAGCACTCCGATTTGGATCCATGTACTCTGGACAGTTTTGGTTCATTATTTGTATCATACCATCATAAAGTTATTTAATCTGGCTTGCTGTATTTGGCTCATTCTAGAGATAAATGTTCTCTGATAGTATCTTTTATAATTATAATGTTACTATTTTCTCCTTTTTGTTGAGACTGTCATTCTGACATCACTTTTGGACTAATTGTTGATCACATAGCTTATCTTTCAATCCCAAAGTAAGCCAAATATTATTGGATACTATAAATACAGCTGCTGGGATTGCAGATTTATTGTTTAAGAAGCCACCTGTAATGAAAACTTCTGGGTATTATATTTTCAATATTGCTTGGCACTGTTTTTGTAAAGACCTGCTGTGCGGCTTTGACCTTCTCTATAGTGTTGTTGACGCTTTGCACCCTGTTCTGATTGCAGAGATGGAGCTGGAGGCCAAAGCGGCGTTGCAGCAGGCTCTAGAAATGAAGAAACTTGGAAAGAGGGAGAAGGCTCACAAGCTGTTAGTGCATGCGCTTAGTATGAACCCAGACTTTGTGGATGCTCTGACGGAGCTAGGGACTATTCTGGAGGAGGAGAAAGATGTCGTCCAGGCAGACCACCTCTACTCAAAGGCCTTGGCCATCTCGCCTTGTAATGAGAGAGCTTTGGTCAGCCGAGACCGAACTCTCCCCTTGGTGGAGGAGATTGACCAACGTTACTTCAGCATTATTGACAGTAAAGTGCGCAGGCTTATGTCCATTCCTAAAGGCAACTCTGTACTCCGTCGAGTGATGGAGGAAACCTACTACCACCACATCTACCACACGGTGGCCATTGAGGGCAACACGCTCACTCTGTCTGAAATCCGTCACATCATTGAGACGCGTTATGCTGTCCCGGGGAAGAGCCTTCAGGAGCAGAACGAAGCCATCGGTGTGGATGCAGCCATGAAGTACATCAACACCACGCTGCTGTCCAGATCAGGAACCATCACTGTCGGCGACATTCTGGAGATTCACAGACGAGTTCTTGGGTATGTGGACCCCGTGGAGGGTGGGAGGCTGCGCACCAGCCAGGTGTTTGTGGGCCACCACATCCCACCCCACCCTCAGGACTTGCAGCGACACATGCAGGAATTGATCCAGTGGCTCAACTGTGACGAGGCCCTGCAGCTGCACCCCGTGGAGTACGCAGCCCTCGCCCACTACAAGCTGGTGTATATTCACCCGTTTGTTGACGGCAACGGACGCACATCACGGCTGCTCATGAACCTCGGTCTCATGCAAGCGAGATACCCACCGATTACTATTCGCAAAGAGCAAAGGGCCGAATATTACGCAGCTCTAGACACAGCCAATGAGGGCGATGTTCGACCCTTCATTCGCTTTATAGCCAAATGTACAGAGATAACGTTGGACACATTGTTGATTTCTACAACAGAGCACGCTGTGGGCCTGCCAGGAGCCGGACAGGACCAGGCCTGTCCCAACTGCAAACAGACCATCCCAGTCCACAACTGAGCTGGAGATGGACCGGAGAAAGGGAGCATGAAAACAATGAGTTTTTAATTTACATCAGAGTACAATTTGCACTTTGACTACTGCTGACATGAAGAAATAATGCTTTGTGTTGAAATAGGATACCCAAAGGATTTCCACTGTAGTCAAGGAGCGTGTGAACATCTGTCTTTTGATATAAAGATGTCTGCTAACACTGTAAAGCACTTTCATGTATTTTATTTATTTTTTTAAATAAAAAAAGTACTCTTTAACTTTCTTTCTCTCGAGGTTGTTTTCAACTATGAATGAAGCTGCGTATTGAAATATGACATACAGACCATTTACAGGACCCGAAATGATGAAGGTAGAAAAATAAAAAAAAGGGGGCATGATTAAATAAAAAAAGGAAAATAAACATTGAGACTCAATAGGCTTTTATTTACCTATATTCCAAATTTAAAATAGAAATGATACAAAACAGCAAAGCACGTGATATAACTGGACATAAAACAGATGACTTCTACAGACTGAAATACTTTAGATTTCTTTCTTTCTTAGATCAGGGCACTGTGGTGAGAGCAATACATACCATCTAAATGAAAATCCAAACAGGTCTTTATCACAAACTATGGTGACCTTTTTTAAGTCTGTATATTGAACACTATGTACACAGAATCGATATCTAAAGTAGACTGATAGACGACTCTTCATCTCATGTGGAAAAACTGCATAGGTTCTTTTCTCTTTTATCAAAGGAGCTGCAGACCTAAATGTGTGTGGTTAACCGTAGCCTCTTCTCAGTTGATAGAATAGATGCATTAACACGTATCCGACTTTGTCTTATTCATGTGAGGCCACCCTTGAATTAAACTAGGTCCGCCCACTTTGAATCACCAAGGTTTCAGATTCAGTTTTACAGTTTTTTTCGCACGTCTGACTTGGAAGTTTCGAGGGACGCATAAAGCAAATATTTTTTATCATCGGTTTTTCAAAAGGTTACTTTGGCGATTGTTTGGGCTACAAGAGAAAGTTGAGAAAATTGTTCCATTTAGAGACACTGAAAATTGAACTCAACGTTTTTTGTTGTTTTTTACTCATTCATTATTACTAAGAGTAATAATGAAACCAGTTTGTGGATTCACAGATAGCAGGGACTGATGGCTAAAGTTAATATTAAATTATTTTTTTTTTTAAAAGGGACTTTTAAAACTTAAAACACAAACACACAAGTCACACGTATCCATCCACCAAAACTCCCAACTCTTCAGGATCTCTTAACTCCTACTTACATGTTTACGCCACGTTTGACCAGATAAACAAAGTGGTTTTTTTTTTCTTCCTTTTTTTTTTACCTCAAGACTCTTCTAGGCCACAACACAAAAATCAAGATGGCATTTAAAACATGCAGTAACTATTAAATGATGCATGAAAACGGATCAACAGCAAACCCTAACAGCCTGGGGCGGCTCTGACTGTAATGAACCCCGCCAACCACTAACTGTTGGAACCTTTAGGCTTACTTCATGGCATCATAATACTGGTGATTATTAGCAGATGGTTACTCATAGACTTACAGAAAATCATAATGATGGCTAGTCTTAATAGCTTAGTACTCGGATCTCTAAATAACTCACGACTAAAGTTCTAGGTCCCTTAAAAAGTCTGGAGAAAATCTTTTTTTGTTGTTGTTGTTTAAATCACTGAAGCACGTCCACTGTATGTACACACACACACACACAAACTATATTACACCATATCTGAACTTTTGCATATACCCCCCCTCCCCTTTAAACAACATTCACAAGTTTGGCTGTTTTGAACATTTTAAAAAAATACACTCCCATAATTGTCTGTCAGATCTCTTAGCAGTACACAACAAAATCAGAGAGCTCAGAACATAAGTCTAACAACTTTAGATACAGTATATGTACACACAAATATGTTACACTTTTTATAAAATAGCCTGACATCCACCTTCAAACACAGTCAGTCACACTGGGGGAAAGTCTTTGTGATGGAGGGCAGGAGTGCAGCGGTTAAGGCAATCTCGCTGAACGGATGATGAGGGCGTGACTGAGGTTAAAGGGACCGCCAGGTAACCGGTTACAGAGAAATCTCCAACACTAATTCTTAAGGACACAAGATGGCTTTCAGTGAGAGGGTTGTCATCATCCTCCCGCTCGCCTCCTCTCACTTATTGAGAAGCATCCTGGCAAAGTCTGAATTTGACAACGGTCTCGTCTCTGCGTTCGCCGCCGCGCTGTCCGTCTCTCGCTCCGCTGCGGTGCCGTTCTCCACTTTGCCGGCGGGTGCCGTTTGGCGGTGCAAAGAACGAGGGAGTAAGGAGAGCTGGGTGCGTCCTCTGCCTCTCCTGGAACAGGAAAAGAAATGCATAATCTTATTGGCAGATTCAGGCCGGAGAACAGAAACACGCCAGGACCGGAGTAGACTTACGATCCGTAGACCTGGCGAGGCATCAACTCTGTCATCGTCCTGCTTGAACCAGGTTTATCGGCCGGGTTTCTACGAGGAGGGTTGCTTATGGCAACGGATATTTTGTTGTCTTCCACGTCAATGCCATCCATTTTCAGGACTGCCTGAGAGGCCTGGACTTCATCTGCAAACTCAACATATGCCAGACCCTGCAGAGCCGCACAGCAACAGAAAGTTAAAGTATCAACAAGAGACGATCCCTTGAATGTGCTCAAAGTGGCTGTCATTTTCTTTTCTTTTTTAAAGGCTAGTTTAACCCAAACACCGAGACAATTGTCTCCTTAATGCCTCACCTTGGGTTTTCCTGAGCGATATGTGACCAGGCGAACCTCTTTGATGGTGCCATGACTTTTGCAAAGTTCCTCCAGCTGCTCTTTGGTGCATGAGAACGGCAGCCCAGAGATGAAGATTTTGTGTTTCTCGATTGATGTATTATATTTAAACACCTGTAAGGACATTAACGTGAGAGTATCACCTACGTTGTCCACTGTCATCTTTCTCACAAGAAAAATCACACCAAGAAAAATCAAGGCATCAGTTTAACAGCAATATCCTTACAATCAAATGGTTGTACTGGATGTATGGTCCAATTATTAATAATCTTAAAAAAAAAAAAAAGTGTGAAATACAATGCAAATCTGCAGACAAAGCATCACTTTTCCTCTAACCTTAAAGTCAGGATTTTTGTTTTTGTCAACACAAGGTGACACAAACATGGGCCTGCCCTCCACCTCCTGCCTGTCCAGCTTCAGGGCTTCGTGAACAGACACAGGGGACTCAAACTGAACATAACCGTAACCTTTGAAGCTTCCTTTGTTGCTGAACACGGGGCGAATCTGTTTGATTGGACCGCAGGTCTGGAACAGTGTCCTGAGCTTCGCCTCTGGCTCCTCCAGAGTGTAAGTCAGGTTGCTGATGAACACACTGGTGTGGTCGTCTCGAAACTCGAGCTTGTCGTCCTTCTGCGTCTGGGCAGCGACTTCAGCTCTTTTAGTGCCCGTTGAAGCAGGCTTGTATCCAGGAGGAGCGTTCTTCCCAAAAAGTCCCGTCTCTGTCTCCATGTACTCATCTGTAGCGGTGTCACCATTTCCTCTGTGCCTTTTAGGAGCTTGTTATAGCGCAGCAAAAAAAAAAAGAAAAAAAGAAAAGAAAAAGGAAAATGAGAAAGAGT
Organism: Odontesthes bonariensis; assembly: GCF_027942865.1. Taxonomy (NCBI): domain Eukaryota; kingdom Metazoa; phylum Chordata; class Actinopteri; order Atheriniformes; family Atherinopsidae; genus Odontesthes; species Odontesthes bonariensis. The sequence continues at coordinate 22,908,836 of NC_134511.1, forward strand.
ACATTCTACGCAAATACAAAAAAAGTCCAATCTTTCAAACTGTATCTTACCAGAGTCCTCGTTCCATTCATCCTGATAGTCATCGTGTTCTGCTCTCCTCTTCTCCCCTGCTCGACCTCCTTTCTGGACCTTCTTCTGAACTTTCTTGTCTGCTTTGACCTTCCGTCGCTGCTCAAATCTTTCCTCCTCTTGGCGAGCCAAGTTGGCTTCTTTCACAGCCGCCTGACGGACAGGCAGAAACTGGTTACATAAGCCAAACGATACACCTGCCCAGTATAGCGCGCAAGTGTGCTGCTACCTTTGCCCGTTGCTCATTAACTCTGTTCAGCCGCGTCTCCGTCTTCTGCACTGCCGTGTCCCAGTCCTCTAACGAACCTGCACGAGGACAGTCGTTTTCAATTGTTCAACCGCTGTCATCTAATCGTGCAAATATGTGCAAAGTGAAGGGGCAAAAGAAAAAAACACGGAAAACACATACTGCAGCACGTGGCTGCACCACCAAGCGGGGACTGTTAAACGAGACAGGAAGACAACTGGTGCGTTTTCCCTTAAGAGTCACAACAGTGGTAAAATGAACTCCCTGCTGTCCAAGTAAGAAAACTATCACTAGCCTGGCAATGCCGACTTGGTCTGTTGTGTGAAATTAAATCTCATGCAGATACTAAGACTAGTATTATCAAACGCCGGCACAGACTGAGAGCGGAGTGTCCAACAGCAAAGAGCAGCTTTCGCCTTAATTGCTGCCAACGAGCTGCTAAACTTTGATAACATGTTTCCAACGATCTTACATCTAAAGCCACGATGAGCTGCATCAGTGACACTTTAGAGCTGATGGGGCTGATAAAGTGAATGCAACATTATTGTTAATGTGAGTTAATTTGCCATATTCATTACAGAGTAGTACCTGTAATTGAAGTTATCATTTATTGCCTTTCAATTGACATAATATGGCGTCGCTGCTTCTTGTCCCCACATCCAGATGTAACGCTGAGCGTGTGTGGATTGTATATGTGAAAAATGGTTTTATTGGCATGTGCAAAAATCACTATGTTTCAGTCAGTGTAAATGATTCAATGACCATCGACTGGTAAAACTGAAAACTATGGGGTTGGAAACGTTCAAATTTGCATCGCAACACAAAATACAGACGCACGCTTAAATGGAAGTATTCTTTAGCTCAGTGTTCTCCTCAATCTTTAGGACGAGACTTACCTTCTACCCTCTCAAAGGTGAGCAGGACTTCACACACGTGTTCTGGGTAGTCTGAGGTGCACTGCACTGCTCTGTGGAGAGCCTTTCGGCAGTGAGTCGAGTCCCCATAAGACCTAGGGAATATGGGTTTTTGAGACTGGTCTCCAAGGCATTTACACTTGACCTCAATTAATGTATTTTGAGAAACAGACCTTTCAAGGTTATAGTATTCCAACCACATGTTAGCATATTTGGCGTTCCCTTTGGTCATGATACTATCCCACAGTTCTCTGGCTTTCTGCATGTTCTTGCAGTGGAGGGCCTGGAAAGGAAATATGGACACTGTGAGCTGTGTACTACACATAGAAAAGGAAGCCGCTTGTCACTAAAACAAAAAGGACATGCACCTTTTCATTGTCTACTTAACAAAAAATAAAATAAAAGGGAGCATATTGCCGCCTGCAGCTGGAGTCCATCAGTAACTGGCACTTTACATCTGAACACCATATTTAGCTCGATTCTGCTGCAGTCACTTCAAGTTTGTCAGCGTATTTCAGTTCATCGCTCATTTCACCATGCTGAATGTTTCCACTCTCACAATTCACACTGCTGCCTCAAACAGCCATCGTGGTAACTTTGCTCACCTCTATCCTCGCCCAAATCTGCATGATGACACACGAGGGATCTCCACTTTCACCAAACCCTGCAGTTACACGAGACGGTGAGTAATATGAAGAGCAAAGCGAAAGGCCCACACAAACAAACAAAGAGAAATCCACCTACTCTCTTCAACGTCTTGTTTCATGTAGTCAAGAGACCGAGAGAAGGCCCCTCGTAACTCCTCTAACTCTTTACTTGATTCTGTTGAAAAAAGAAAGGAAAAAAAAATTATTATTTAAAGTTTTTTTTAATTCAAAAACAAAAACAAAAAAAAAAAAACAGTAACAAAGTGTTTTTGACACATAACTCTTCTCACCTTTACTGAAATCCACACGTCGTCTCAGGTAGTCGAGGTATGCCTGCCAAATGTCCACATAGTCGGTGGCTTGAATGAAGCCAGCATTCAGCGCCTTCTCAAAAACATCTGCTGGGGAATTAGAAAAGAAAACAGATCCAACAAATGACTCAAAGGTGCGAGAGACATTTCCACAGGAGAGCTCCGTCATCAACATATTCACCGGAGTTACAATTCCTCTACGTTTTTTTCCAGTTCTTTACATCACTCTGGAAACACCACATATGAATCTACCGCCGTAATATTCGCCATACGTCAAAAGTAGAGTATTTCACGGTTGTTACCCGACACGGTGTGATGGTCGGCTCCGTGCCGCTCCAGAGCCAGCAGGTAGCTCTTCCACAGACCCATGGTCCAGGGGCAGTTCCTGACACCACGCTCATGAGTGGACAGAACCATGTCTTTGATCTTCAGCTGACGGTCCTTCAGAGCCAAGAGACAGCAATTAATATGGTGCTCGAAATTTAAACCAGCTACAATTTGACGAGTTGCTTCTATAAGCAAGAAACCCATTGTGTCGTGACTGCAGAGCGGATTCATATTTGCAAACATCAAGTCAAACCCTCAAAGATGAAACATGACATGAAAAAAAAGAAAACATAACTAATCTAACGACACTGCAACCACGTGAAAGCCAAAACAGTAAAGATATCTCTAACTGAACTGTTACTGTTTGGCAAATTGATTACCAACGCGATCTGATCGTTCAGGTTTAGCATTGAAAAAAAGTCTGAAAATACAGAATACACCTCAAGAGCCATGAGTCCATCGTAGAAAAGCCGGCTTTTATACATCATCATTAGTTCAGCACAAGTGTTTACAACGGTGGTTTAGCCCTTGCAAAATTTGCTGAGTAAGAGCGGGTCAGACTGGGAGGCGACGGCGCGCGAAACAAAATTCAACAGGACACAAAATTATAGTCTGACTGGAACCACGACAAACACTGACCGATACTCACAAGATACGTGGAGTATTTTGCCCACATGTCTGGTACCAGGCAGTTCTCCGCCAGAGTCCGCTCATATGTTATCTGGATCCGTGCTGGGTCGCCCTCCTTTAGTTCAAAGTCGATGTAGGCCTGATATTCTGCCAGCTTAGGAGGCTCTGCCACCAGCTGCCGCGAGATAAGAGCAGGCAAGATGTGATGGATTGCAAACTACATGCAGATGGTTCAAAGAGACTGAAGAGAACAAATTTTATGAAATCAAGTCAGTTACCAGTGCCTCCTCAAAAGGTCTGCATTTCGCCATCTGCAGCAAAGCCTTTTTGTACTGATGATTGACGGTTTCAGGCACTCCATGCTCTGCCCACTCCTCGTACTCTGCATAGGTGGCTTCCATGTCTACAAAGCAACAGATCGTCTTAAAATCATTTTCTGACACCGTTTTTAACTGTTGCAGGAAAGTAATAACGTATGCCGCTTAATCTCTGTCCCACATTTATTGTACAGGAGAGAATTTTAGAGATGAAACGGGTCTCAAACATGTCAAACTGTTCTCCAAACAGGACACTTCTAAACCATCTGGCTATCTCCTGCAATTCAAAATCTGTATGGCACATGAGGAGTCACACTGGTGCGCTCGTGCCTTGTCGTAAATGATAACATCATCTTATTTATCCATCTTTTTATTACATTTTTATTTAATGGACCAATTATCAGTTGTTCAGGGGATGGGTGACATAAGGCCCCACAAAAGGAAAATGGCCCATTTTTACACCAATCCATCTGGAGGGAGGAGTCACCATACTCACCCATTAAGGGGACAGCCAGCTGGCGGCGAAACAGTGTATGGATTCGCTCAAGCTGAGTGTTCCGCAGCTCCTGCTCCTCGCGACTGGGAACCCTGCCAGGGGGAGGCTGAGAGCACAGGCAGCGGAGAGAACACTGTTGAAATTTGGCCTATTTCACCCCAAAAAAATCCCATGAATTCATCTGAGCTTTAAAAGGATTTGGATTCAGTTTGAGTCAAGAAATATTTCTGATGCAGAATCATGCTGCGACACAGTATTAAGATGCACCGGTATTGCCTCGAACTACAACGTAGTCATCTGACAGGATGCAACGAAACCATTTTTCTAAATCTAAATCTAAAACTATCAATTTTTTTCTAAATAGCCTCAGTCAACATGGCCATTTCTATGGCATGTGAACACCAGCAAAGGATTTAAAAGAGTGTCTGACTCCTAAGAGCATCTAAACAACTGATAGAAACACAAACCTGCACCGTGGACAGAATGGCGTTCTCAAACTCTCTGTATGCTTCCCACACCGTCTGTCCCTTGGTCATGTGAAGCCCCACAGCTGTCACGGCTCTCTCAAAGATGGCTCTTGCCTTATCTATCCCACCTGGCATGCCCATGCCACCGATTGAGTACTGGGCATATTCAAGCCAGATGTCTGGACCTGTGTAAAAAGGTCACAGAGTTGAATGCCGAGAACACGTGATTCCTGAGGATCAGATCTGGGCAGTGACAGTGGGAGGGTGCACTCACAGATGTAGTCTTTTACAGCTCTCTCAAAAAGGTCATATACTTTCTCTCGGTTAGACTCCTCCTCAGTCAGACGGATTTCATCCTTGAGCCAGTCCAGCCAGATTTCTGCAGCAAATTAAAACATTTAAAAAAAGAATTTTTAGTTGCAAATATTGCAGAGCTGCTGATTCCTCTGACTCCACAGGTGTATTAAGTATGAACCGACCTTCAGTAAGGGGGAAAAGCTCGCTCATCTTCTGCCTCGCTTTTCGCAGACGTGAAAGTTCTCCCTCCTGCTTAAGAAGTTTGATAAGATCCACGTGGCAGTTGTAGTCAAAAGCATTGATTGACAGCTATGGGGGGGAAAATGACAAAGAGGAGAGGAACTGATATGCTGAACAATACAATTAAATACATTTCAAGTAACTCACGGTTGTATTCAATGATGGTAATTCTTTAGAACGGCAATTGACAATCCATTTGGCTTATAATTTGATGTGAGAACCATCTCCTTATGCAACAAACAATATCCTTTCTTATTTGGCTTAGTTGACCATTTAAGAGACCAGTGAACAGTAAATGCTGTTTCTCTGTTCATCTGACTTGTGGCTCTGCCCCATAACGGTAATGAAAAAATTAGTTAATTGGCATGTAACAGACTTCAGTCCCCTTTTCTCATTTCCCAGAGTGCACATCATGAAGTCCTCTACTCACAACTAAGTATATCTCTTTCTGACATGAAAGTTAAGGAGAGGTCATGAGGAAACAGGGGGTCAGAGTGACAGACATTTAGCAAATTGAGACACATTTGCCTCAGAGCCATTATTCTAAACAGATGCCAATACAATATGAGATGTAAAATAAAGTCGCAACATCTCTCCATTGTTTGATATCTAGCTCAGCCGTGTATCATATGAACAGTCAGGTTAGCATCAACAATGTAGGATTATGTGTCATGCCCTCTTTTACATCATATGTCAAAAACATTTCTGCAGAGGATATGCCCACGTATCCTTGCCTACAGCTCTACCTGCAAGACTCCCGATTCCTCAATCCTCTGTCCTCCAGGTGCTTTTAGGAACCGAGGCACAGGCAGGAGCTTAGGAGCCTAAACTCTCCTCTGCAAAAGGAAAACCTCCTCCAAACTGTAGTCTACACACTGAATATGACATGTCTCGATTATACTTTTGATGATGCAACAACTTCGATCTGTCAGTGAGAAGTTGATCTACAGAGAGCTCGCTTATAACATTTTCTGTCAGTCAGATCACTTCCACCAAAACAAGTGCTCTCCCAGCTCTGTTTAGCATTGGGCATCCTAGCAAATTGCAAATTGTTTTATTCTTATTTTACCTCTACCTGACAGTTAAGGATTAAGGGAACGCAAGATGGAGATAGGTCTGACCATGTCAAGCTATTAAAAAGTAAGCAAACATGCATACCAACACATACCAACATAGACAACAATCAGACCATGTGTGTGTGTATACAGATCTATCTATCTATGTGTGCAATAGTTGTTGCTAGATTTACCTGTTAAATTAGCAACTGAGGTGTATCATAAATTAAGTAAATAAGTAAACAGAATTTATTATATCTCTGCTAAATTTTGAAAAGTGATGGTATAAGACGTGATGCATGAAGTTTCGTGTGAGACCCAATGAACAATACGTACTCTCCACTTTTACTCTTTGCTCACTCTTAAAGCTTTAATGCAAACATGATCAGAGATGCCAAAAAAAGGCGCGTGACGTGAGACAAGCCGTTAGCAATACAAATTAGCATGAGCTAATCACGACAGCTATATTAGTGACGTCGTATAATAATGCCCGTATTAAACTGCTTTAGGTTAACAGCTGTAAACACAACGTTATACACCGTTTCTACCAAACCCACAGGACCTGAGCAGCTCACGCTCTTAAAGCAGTGGTCTCCTCGTAGCTCACTGTGTTATTACCACCCATTCATTCTCATTAGCTCCTCTGCTAACGTTGGTTAACCGAGCTTGGCAGGATTGTTGGCTAATTACCTGCTCCTCCAACCGTTGTATCTCGGCTTCATTTTCTTTCTCATCCTCCGACGAATCGTCATCTTCGTCGTCTGAATTTTCTACACCCATGCCCTCCTCGTCATCTTCGTTCGATTCCATTTCTCTCTCCTCCATCCCCGCTTCTTCCTCTTCCATATCTTGCCACTGCGTTTGCTCTGCGTTGCTTGGCGCTGCCATGTTGGAAAGGCTGTCTGCCTGGTAACAACCTAACAAGACAGCACTGTGACGAGAGGCGGGGCATTTAACGCAACTCTGAGAGTGTAGAGACGCATATTAGTCGCTAGTGGGGGCTAATTCCTTATGAAAGCTCATTTCCCCCCTGTTTGTCAACAAAAAGCTGTCGTCCTCCCCGTTCGTGCTCACTCGTTGACTTCCGGTCACAGAGGTGTTGGAACATGGCGATGCTTTCCTTACGAAAGTCAGCGTCCTTGCTGTTATTTAGCAGAGGGTTGTTGAGGCCGGAGCTGAATGCGCTTTGCTCATATCACAAAAAGGTAAACGACCTAAAAGTTCTTTTTAAACCAACAGTTAGCTTCGAGTTGTGTCTGGCTTTCACAAGTAGGTGTGGCGAACTTTACCAGTAGCGTCCTGTCCTGCTAGCTTACCCCTTAAAACAGAGCATTAATATAGGTTTACTTGTTTTTCACTTTCCCGAAGGTGGTGGACCATTATGAAAACCCGAGAAATGTGGGCTCTCTGGACAAGAAGTCCAAAAATGTGGGGACAGGACTTGTGGGTGCACCAGCCTGTGGTGATGTAATGAAACTACAGGTAAACTCGGGGGTCAACATCACGGGTTACGAGACTGCTTATCAAAGCTTTACACACCAGACATGTTAAACAGTATTTGGCTGCATGTTGTTTCCAGATCCAAGTTGATGAAAATGGAAAGATAGTGGATGCGAAATTCAAAACATTCGGCTGCGGATCAGCCATTGCCTCCAGTTCTCTGGCAACAGAGTGGGTGAAAGGGAAGTCTGTAAGTTCGGACCACACAGACACCATTGAATGACAGGTTCTCTGAATTGTTTGTTTGTGGAGGGCCGGATTGATCTGCTTTCATCCTGCAGGTTGACGAAGCTCTGAAGATTAAGAATACAGACATTGCCAAAGAACTCTGCCTTCCTCCAGTCAAGCTTCACTGCTCTAGTAAGTTCAGGGAATATATTGTTATGTAAAACAGAAACTTACAGATGAGTGACAAGTTATAGGGGGACAAAAAAGAGTCCTTTGATTTCTGACATAGACAGCACAAGCTCCAGTGGAGGGATGAACATCATTCTTTTAGATTGTACCTAGTTAGCCGAGCCTTTTAACACCTCCTGGTGTAATTATTTTAAATAGCCTATATTGTGCAACAAATACTGAAGTATAGTTACACAAATGTATTAACAACTTGGATATTCTTATGATTCCATATTTACTGAAGAAGGATTGTGTCTCTCTCGCATATCGGCACACAAATTATTCTGTCAGCCTGCATCTGATGAACATGTCAATTAAATGTACCAAACTGTCCAGAACTAGTAGCTCAAATACAAATCAGTCCCCATAACCTAAATTATAGGTATATAAAATTCGGAACCCCTAAACCTGCTCAGTAAGTCAGGCCTTGAATGAAATCTCACCCATCCTCTGTGAAATAGCTGGTAATTTGCTAAAATGTTTTTCCCATTGCTCTTAAATTTGGGATTTTTCCAACATTAGGACACATCTTCCATTGAAATAAAACAAAAATCCAACATAGTGATTTCCTAGTTGTCTTATGAAGTTTACTTATATGACAGTTTTTCCTGGAGTTGATTTATGCTCATGGTGTCTCTAAAATATGTTCTTCTTGTTTTCTTTCAGTGCTCGCAGAAGATGCCATAAAAGCAGCGCTCTCAGACTACAGACTAAAACAAGACGAGAACGAGGAACGTGCCAAAGCCAGCAATTAAGATGTTATTTACTGTCCATTAAGGGATATTTTATTGATATATTGGTAAGAAATGTCTCGCAGCAGTGCAGTGAGAGGTGAATTACTACATCAGGTAGTTCTGGGATTCCTGTAAACTTTTCACGGGGCTGAGGCGCCACGTGTTAATGCATTTAATGGATTTATTTAGATTCGGATGATGAGAAAGGTTGTTGAGTTGGGAGTCCAGGATGAACACAGATCATTTTAAGGGAATTAAATGCTTTGCATTTATTCTTTACACTTAAAAATAAAGCATTAGTAAATGAAATGAGGTGCGTTTGTTTTTGTATATTCTTTTTGGCTTTGAGGCTTTACTTGGTTCAGTTATAATGCAGTTTAAGTCTGTAGCTAAAGTACATATACAAAAATGATCCATGAAACTGTGTATGACTTTTGATTTTCACAAATTAAATTATTCAGAACCTACTCTGTGTGTGTCTGTGTGTAGATGTCATCCACCAGACCCTAGATCCGCTGGGGCCACCCTCTGCTGGCGCACAAGTACCTTTTTTAGCACAAGCAGCGCTGCCAGCATTAGGAGAGCCATAAGTACGCACAACACAGCAAGCAGAGAGAAGATCGCTGCAGAGTGCTGCTGAGTGAAAAGCTGTGTGTTGAGAGTAGGTGAAAGTTCGTCTCTGTTTGTCGACAGCCAAGGTCGTGTCCCCTCAGCAGGGGTTGTATTACTGTGAGGATATGGAGCGGTTATGTTTTCTCTGCATCTTTGTTCCTCTTCAGGGAAAGAAGTAGTTGTTTTTAAGTGGGTCTGGCTTACGGTATGAGTTTTATTTAGGGATAAACACTCTTCATAGGTGAGAGTCTCCAAAGAGTAGTGCAAGACGCGAGTCTTGGGAAGGTCTTTAATATTACGAGCTTCAGAAACAGTGGTTTCTTTCGATAGTTTCTGCAACCAGTCTCCCAAATCCCTCTTGTTTTCATATGAGATTTGGTCTGTTGGCATCACTGTCACAGCAAAGTTGGGAACAAGTGGATGTTTCCTTTCATTTGGCTTTAGGACACGAGGACAAATGGACATGACAGAAAGGTTCAGTAGCAGACGGTGAGCAAAATGGACAGGCTCTTTGCACACCAGATCTGACGCCATCTTGAGTCTGCCGCTCAGCAGCCAGCGATAAAGATACAAAATGTCGCACTCGCACACCCACAGGTTGTTGGTGAGGTCCACAGATCTGAGACTGGGCAGGCTGTCGAAGGTGTTCTCTGGCACTGAGCGCAGGCAGTTGCTGTTGATCTTCAAGACCTGCAGGTTGACCAAGGTGGACAGTGAGGGCAGGTCCAGGGAAGAGATGCAGTTTGCTGAGAGGTCTAAATGTGTCACTGATGGAGGGAGATTCAGGGGAAGGCCTGTCAGCTTATTTCCCTTCAGTGTCAGGACCTGCAGCTTGTTAAGACCCAGCAGAGCCCCAGGCTGGATGGCACGGATGCGGTTGTCCTCCAGATCTAGACGAGTTAGGTTTCTCAGCTGCCTCAGGGCACCTGAGGTGATATAAGTGATGCGGTTCTCCTGTAGCAGCAGGGACTCCAGACTGGGAGGCAGGCCACGAGGAAAGCGGTCCAGCAGGTTGTGGCTGAGGCTGAGCTCCTGCAGGCCGGAGAAGCGCCAGAGCAGGTGGTCCACATTACAAAGCTGGTTTCTGGCCACAGATAGAGCAGACGTGTTGAGAGGGACAGAGCGAGGGAGTGACCTCAGACCCAGCGACTCACACAGAACCAAAAATCCTAGACGAGGACAACAGCAGCCAGGGGGACAGGGAGACATCACAAAGCAGGCTAGGGGACAGATGCACAGAGCGAGGAGGACATCACATCTGCACCAAAGCATGACTCACTGTGAAGAGTAAAGGAGGAGGGACGAGCCCATTAGACACATCCAGGAGGAAGCACACCCCACTTTAACTAAAAGAGGGTGTCCTCCTACTTTATAAAAAGGCAGCTTTATAAATAGTTTTACGTTATAGCTGATTGGCCTTTTAGGGTTGTTGAAGATTAAAGGTGATCATTTCCTTTATTCTGACAAAATCTTACCTTGCTCCACGTCTCAAAAAATGTATTTTCGTTTACAGCACAGGGAAGGGATCAACTACGGAAAGGACGTCTTCTTTCTTTAGCACAGTTGAAAAAGACCTTTGACAAATCATGTCCCTTTAGTTTTTGTCCTAAACACACTTCTAACAGCCACACAGAGTCTTTGGAAATGTGAATGTTAAGGCATGGATCCAGCTGGCAGGGGACTGGCTGTCTGTAATCATAGTCCGCGGATCACCTTCTCATCACTTAAAGAAACGGTGGAGGGAAGATGTTGGAAATTTGCAACTACATTAGCACACTCATTATTATACATGGGCTGCTGCAGGATAAGGTTCAGAATAGGCTACAGAACTGGAATTCTTCTATCTGGCAAAAACGGACGGACAATAAGGCCACCTCGTCAATGCAATTCAACACAGCTGACATTATGAAATGTGTCTTTTAATCATAACCACAATCTTTTCTTGAACCTAACAAGGTTTTTTTTGTTGCTTAAACCTAACCAAACAGCAGCATAAAACTGAAAATTTGAAAAACAAACTAAATCAGTTTGCAGAAAGTTGCTGTAAATGGGATTTTAGCCAATGTATTTACAGCTGTTAATTTACAGCCACCACAGCTTGATTACTCGCAGTACAGAATTATAATCTCCTCCCATCACAGAGTGCCACAGGTTTTTTGCCATGTAACTGATAGGTCAGTCAAAACATTTTAACATAGTAATATTTTATTTTTAAAGGGATATGATTGACTTGCCAGCAAGAGATTTTTTTTTTTTCCCGCAACCCAAAAGTTTCTCTTATCACTGAGTTTATCAGGCAATTATCAACAATCAACAATGTCTAAATCCCTCACAAGATTCAGCTAAACTTACCATTCTTCTGCTCCTGTTAGATCTGCTCCTCCGAAGGGATGGGCAGCACCGTGTCACTGTTTTTACATGATCCACCCTCACTAAAGATAACCGCCGCTGTTCAGAATTCCAGGCCGATGCTCATTAAACTTTAATGAGTGCCTTAAGGTGCTGTATTACCTATTCTAGATCCTCTTCACCATTCACACCGATTGAGAGGCCTTCACGTTTGTCAGTGGAAGAAAGGGGGGAAAAAAACAGTGAAAAGATAAAGGCGCTCAGCCAGATTTTTGCTCGTCAGGAGCCCTGTGTGTTCGCTCATCTGAGGCCACCAAAGGTCAAGAAATGGTGACACTCGTGAACTGGCCCTGTGAGAGGGTACGTTGCCCTGCCACGCCCCCTATCATCTGTTTCGAGGAGTGAAAGTAAAGGGGTAGTATTTTCTAGAATTATTTAGCACCTCGCTGACAAAAGAGCAGGGAATCTGACCTGAGCGTGAGCCTCTGTCGGGGCTCACATATCAGCGCAGCGCTGGAGTTGCTGTTCTGCTTTGTCGTATTTAATCTTTGACAGTCTGACCTGTCAAGATTTAAATCAACTTTTTCCTTCTCCTCAGCTCCAGACTTGAGTGTCAAATCAAATCAAATTTATTTGTGTAGCACATTTCATGTACAAAACAATTCAAAGTGCTTTACATAAAATAAAAGCATTGCAGCAGGGAGTGTAAGAAGCATTGAAAATACATAAAAGAATATAAAGAGAAACAAATAAGATCATTTAAATGAATTTAAAAACAAGCAACAGTCCAGATAAACTAAAAGATACTGTGCAGATTTCATGCATAGACACATGAGAAAAGAAATGTTTTTAACCTGGATTTAAAAATGTCCTCATTTGATGAAAGTTTAATCTCCACTGGCAGTTTGTTCCACTTGTTTGCAGCATAACAGCTAAATGCTGCTTCTCCATGTTTAGTCTGGACTCTGGACTGGACCAGCTGACCTGAGTCCTTGGATCTAAGAGCTCTGCTGGGTTTATATTCTCTGAACACATCACAGATGTATTTTGGGCCTAAACCGTTCTGGGATTTGTAAACCATCAGCAGGCTTTTAAAATCTATTCTGTGACTGACTGGAAGCCAGTGTAAAGATTTTAAAGCTGCTGTGATGTGTTCAGATTTCTTTGTCCGGGTTAAAAGTCCCGAGTACCTTCCTCTCTCATCCTGTTTGGGTGGCGGGAGTGCTGCCAGTGGCCTTTACAAGGACAATCAGGATACTGAGGGGGAGTTACTGTTGTGTTTGCAAGTCCTGAATTAGAGGATGGCTTTGTTCTTATCACAGAGCACATATCGAGCATCTTATATTTGGGTAATTACCCTAAAATAGTTAGGCATGATTCTCGAGTGGATGCAGCTCGAAATTACAGATTTCCAGTCGAGCATAATGTGCATGTAGAGAACATCCTTTATTTTTGGGATCTCGCCCTTTTCTAATTTTAGGTTTCCTCAGGGCTGTATTTGTGTTTCATTTGGCCCCGCTTCTACCACCTCACTGCTGCATTTACAAGGATGACAGAGGCACGTCTACCAATGGTTTTATTAAACATAAGCAAAACAAAACTGTCACTTTGTAAACAAGGCAGCCGTCAAAGAGGAGCGACATCTGCGGACATCAATCTGAGGTTGAGCGGGGGAAAAAAAAAAAAAAGTGCTTTAACATGACAAAACCACGGTCCATAAAAACATAGAAACAGTACATTGAGTTTAGATGCTCACAAACTGTCACAAATTGTCACAAACTGGAGTAATGGGACAGGAAGTTGGAGAGTTTCATTATCTTCTGAGTAATTCGGAGGCAAATCAAATGGGATCACTACATCAAGCTTTGGTTTAGTTCTTTTGCATCCCGCCTCATGTACAACTGTGAAACCGGCCAACCAGATGTCCCTGAACTCAACTTCATGACTACTTCTAAATCTTTACATTAAGAATAAAAAGCAGAATTAATCTCATACATATGTATTATTTCATAAAAAGTAATAAAAGAAAATAATGATAATTGAAACCTGACCCATAACATTATTTCACCAATATACCTGCTGCTGATGCGCTTTCCATTTGGAGGCAGATTAGAATTGTAAACCAAATAAATAAAAGCAGAGATAGAATAATAAAGATATGTTTGCTTCGATTCGGGCACCTGAAAATAAAATGGCTGCAAATTCTCATGTTGGCTTTTCAGTTTGGTGAATCGGTTTATGAAAGAAAATACAATTCAACAGAAAACAGAAATAAAAAAGTAAATACGAGAGTAAATAGAAAAAGATTTGCTACTTATCAAGTAACGTTTACTGGCATTTCACTTTGCTCCACTTGCAGCTCCAAAGATTTTGTTCTAACTGGCTGATTCAGCTATAAGGCTCATAGCTGCTTGAAAACGATACAGCAGGACACACTCAGGAGGTTCCTCTGGTCAATAGATCTCTGTATTTTGAACTTTTCTTTGGCAATAATTGGGGATTACACGCTGTCCGATATATATTTCCTGTAAGGACAATTTTTTTTTTTTTTTTTTTTTTTTTAAACGTGTAATTCGGAGGGAAATCTTTAATCTCAGGTTAGTGCTGCAGCCTCAGCGGCACAGCGGTGTTATGTTTGGTGGTGGATTACAGATGGTGCTATGACCCCCGATACAAACCATGAGGATGACTGTGTGGTACACAAGGACAAAAAAGGGCCACAGAGACCCTTCAAACTGCATCAGTCAGAGAAATCAGCCATCTTTGCCCGTATCCTCTGAATCATTTGATCAAATAATGTACTCGTAAAAATTGAAGTTGTGAGAAGCATTCTGTCATTGTTATATCAAACCTGCACGCTGTATATACTGTAAACACACATATATGCATGCACATATTCTCTCACATGCTGGTGTACACCAGAGTCCTTCCTACTTTTCCCCCTTCGTGTACTCAGCCTTGATCTTAGTGCCCATTACTATTCCTGTGGAAGTGCACCGAGTCACATTTCTTTTGTGTAAACATCGATGGCCAATAAAACGGATTCTGATTGTAGACTTGCTCAGTAACACACGTAACACAGTTGCTTTCTATCTTCTTTTCTGTTCTTTCTTTTTTTTGTTGTTTTGTGTTTAAATGCTAATGTTTTAACAACGGTTTGATTGACTTCACTTAAACGCATTAACCTTTGTAAGACCTTTTGATCCATTTTGCCTCGGCCATGCCCTAGTGATGGGCTTTTTTCAGATGGCAGGTGCAGACCGGATGACTGGAGCTGGTGCTGGGACTGAAGCTCTGCTGTACCTCCTTGTGCTTTACCTGCTCTTTGTATTTAGATTCCTCTCTCCGCTTTTCCACCTCCTCTACATCTCTGACCTTTCTGACCTCCTGACGAGGCGAGGACCTCACGTCTCTCCCCATTTCTCCCACCAGAGCCTTAGAGGGAGCGCGCAGGTGCTTGGGGGAGGCCATGCTTTGAGTCTGGACCCTCTTGACGTGGTCCACAGCGTATGGCCTCTCCTGGAGCTCGCTAGAATTTTTGCGTCCTCCACTTTTATTGGCTGTATATTTCCTGGGTGCATGAGGAGGGGGCTTGTACGCTTCCAGCTTGCGCTTGTGGCTCATGGCAGAGGCACAGCAGATGATGAAGACCATGACGATGAGAAGGGAGGTTACAACAATGATGATGAGCAGATTCTCCTGCAGGAAGTCCACCACACGGCTCAGGACGAAGTCCTTCAGGCGGATCATGGTGGTGGTGATGGAGTTTGTGAGGTTGGGAGGCTCGGTAACAACAGTGATGTGGACAGGTGCTCGGGTGGAGAAAGACGTTGGGAAAAGGAGCTCCAGCTCGGCTTCATCACCGCTGCCGTCCATTGATACGTTGTAGAACAAAGGAGTGGAGTGACACACGCTGCAGCACAGCCACAGCAGGGTCACACAGGTGACGTGGAAAACCAAGTGGGACCTCATCTTCTATCGTGGGTCCTGCACCAACGACAAAATGAGGATTTTTGATTTTGGAAAACAGTGGCTAGATGCCCTTAAAGAAACAGTTTCACAATTCACTCATGTTACTTTTTACACAACAAGATGCAGAACAGTACATATGAAGCTGCAGTCGGGGTTGTTAGCTTAGCTTTACACACAGGGTGGAAACGGGTGAAAACAGGTTGCTTGACTATACCTGAAGGTATCTCAATCTTCCAATTAATGCCTCAGATCCCGTTTATTCCCCTCAGAGTAAGAATACATGAAAGATAGAAATAGTGTTTTCCAGGGTGTTACATCATGCAACTGTTTTTAATCTTTATTTTATTGTTCTTTTGCATCCAGCAGCCTACACAACGAGGAAGTCTGCAGCTTCACAGGTGCTGATATTCTCCCCTTTGACTTAAGCCACACTTATTTTTTTTTTTTTAAATATATATATATATATATATATATATCTATATCTATATCTCACAGTCTTTCTGCTCATCTAAGTTACTGAGCTTCTGGTTCGAACGAAATATTCACCCAAGGCTAACCAAAATGTGACTTCTTTATCCATCTCGACTCAGATTTTTCTGGGTTTTCTGCCTCTCCTGGTCTTGCACCAGATCTATTTTAGCAGGCACCAGAGTAGCCATTACTTATTTGGGGTGGAGACAGCAAGCTCTGTGCCGAAGGCCTTATAATTTGTAAAGTAGAGGGAGGCCACCCATTCACCACACCAAAGCCAGGAGGAAACTATATTCCAAACGGAGCACAGAGGCGTGGGAGACCTGTGGCTGTGGCCTCTATATTTACACTGGGCAGCAGCTGCTGTGCACCCGCCCACAGCAGCACAGACCCGATGGAGATATTTCTCTTTCCAGGGAAGCCTCCATTTTGCTTACTGTACATCTGACCAAATAAACCTAACACATTTTCGTCCTTTTTTTTTTTTCTTCAACTTTTGTTCTTATCAAAAAAAAATTATATATATATATATATATAAATAAAATATGCAACCAATCTCCCACCTTTACAAACCTGTAACTCTTAACACCATGTGTAATTAAGCAGTGTCAAGCTGTAAAGACAAGCTTGTAATCAGCTTCATACTGTAGTGTGAACCCCTGCACTCGTTGTGTGGTCGAGCATACAGAATGCATTCTGCTGGACCACATAATGGGCAGAGTCTTCATCCTTGAATGTACAGCTATAGGACAGCATTGCCCTTCAGATCCCTGTAATTACAGCTAAAATTACATTTCCTGTTCTGTATTACACCATGAAGTAGATATTACCATTCATTACATGATGAGGACATTTAGATACATCGCTAATCCCTTTTTAAACAACACTTAAGAATTTCATCACTTTTCTTTCCCCTAAGTTTTAGAGTGTTTCCGTACTGTATGCATCAGTTGAGCAGGCTGAGTGAAAACTTTTACAACGAATAGAAATGTTCTAGATAATTAAGCATCACAAAAAACTCATTGCTCAAATTCACCCTCAGTGTGTGGTACATCGTCTTCTCAAAATATACGTTTTTACATGTAACTGCATAATTTTTTTACATCCTGTAACAAAGCTGGTTTTGCATCCAAGAGTTTAAAAAAAAAAAAAGATTAGAAATTCACAGTATTGAAGTGAATTCTATTACTTTATTATTCGTCTCCTAATGTTAGCAATGATAGAAGCAGGATTAAGATATTTTACTCATCTAAAAGTAGTAATACCACAAAGTTAAAATACTCCATTGATATTCAAAGTCCTGCATTCTGAAAAATTCTCTGGTAAATTATTTATCATCCAGAATAGTAATCCAGTCCTGTGACTGTTCTGCTACATCAGATGGATTCATTATGATTTACAGTTCGCATTGTTGTAGTTTGGCATCTTACTGGTTCATCACATTTTGTAACCCGTTACAGGACTGGGCCAGATTACTGTGACATGTTGTTCTTTTCCAAATACAAATGACATGGGAACGTTTTTAAATTCGTATAATAATCCAGTGGATTGAATCGTGTTTAATCCAGTTTGAATTTTAGATTACCTCAAATTTAAAAGCCAAAAAAAAAAAAAAAAAAAAAAAAATTGCATTCGTAAGAGAAAATAAAAAAAGGATTTAAAGTGTTAGTCCCAAATCATCTAAAACATTTTCCCTTTAACAGCTGGCACATTCAGTATTTACAATTAGTAGAATAAAATGATTCTTATGGAAACAGTTCTGTGCACAGTTTATTTGAAAGTTTTTCTTACCATTTATTGATAATGTGTAAGAGTTATGAAGGGACTTTGCTGTTCACCAGTTAATGTGTCCATCCTCTATTTTTCCATGTAAATGAGTAGCTAATGCATTTTAAGAACAAAGATTAGTCAAATCACTATTACCGACACAAAAAAAAAAAAAAAAAAAAAAAACAATCTGAGAGGAGAGACTGAGATGATAAGCAGTCACATTTAAATGATTTAATAAAAACTTAACCAAGTAATCCTTGACATATAAACTAGGATCTAACTGCACATCGTCATCTGTAATGTGGCTAATCTTTTGAGAAAGTCTAGACTTTTTTGGAGTGAAGAGTATAATATTTTCATCTCAAATATTGTGAAACTATGAAAAAGCTTTGAATGTAAATACTCGGAACAAGGATGCATTTCATGTTACTGCAGACAAGCAGATTTGTTGTTCTGATGTGAAAGAAAAGAAATAACTTTTGTACACCCAAACTAGTGACAAATTTGGCTCTACCTTCGTTCCTCTTTAATACATCAACTCAGAGTCCACAGCAAACTTAAATATTTACTTACAGAGTGTCTTTTCCCTGGTTTGTCTTCTGGGCAGCCAGAAACAGCGAGGATGATTGCACGAAGACGAAAGAAGGAGAGGCAGAGTAACAAGAGGAAAGGGAGAGTGAGAATTTCCAAGCATTCGCCCTCCCCGTTAAGTTATACTGAGTTTTTTTTTTTTAATGCAGCACCAGAAAGCCTCCTCACAGCAAACCGATGTCCAGCCCTCATTTTTTTCCCCTCCTTTAACTTCTCATCCTCAGCATGGAGCCTGAGACTGTAAACGTATGCAGCCGCCATCTAGAATTTTTATACCATTCTTTACAAAGATTTAAAAAAAAAAAAAAAAAAGTGTGCCATGTAGTAATATCAAGTGATAATGATGTTTCATGAATTATCAATTTTAATGAACGCTTCTGAAAATGGTTTTCATTTGCACCAAAAGTCTAATTCACCACAGTGTGCGAGTTTAATCAAACTTTGGTTAAAGTTCAAGGGGAACAAGCTGCAAACATGTTGCAGTAGGTGCATCAGGCCCGTGTTTTAGGAGAAATGGTTATTTCTGGGTTTGGTGGGGCGAGTCTCGCCAAACACAGCCTGTGCCTCCCACTGTGCCCCCTCTAATTAAGTCCATGTTGATTACAGCCTTACTCTACAAGGCAGCGCAGAGAGAAAACACCAGTTTCATCCCAAAAAAAAAAAAAAAAAAAAAAACATGAACAGGGGAAAGAAAAAAAAACATAATTGTCTTTTATCTTGAAAATTAACTCCAAACATGCAGGTCATTTATTTGAAGCTGCTTGTGACTTTTCTTTTAATCAATTCATTATTTGTTTCAAATGGTTTGTGACAACACTGCAGTAAGAGCTCAGGTGTAAGAAAGTCCTTCCAGCCTCACAATGAAGACCGAAACCTTCATTCTGTTGCAAAGAAAGAACAGTCTTTGCTAAACATCGTCTCAACGAATGTCACAGCTCTTCAAACAGGCCTGTGACCTGTGAATGTGGGAGGTGCTCCAAAGCACTTGAAGCGTATTCGGATGCATTTGTTGAATAAAATACAGAAACATGACTACAACAAAGAAAAATTAAGCAACAGCTAAATTTCTGATATCTCCGATTTAGTTTAATAAAAGGTGCTTTTGATCATACACCTTACAAGGTAAACGCTTGTCGTTGGTGATCACACAAAGATGGCAATAATTACCAAATGCAAGGTTAAATTTTCAGGGCAAAGACTGAATGCACAGAGTGATAAGGCTGCAAAAGTTACAAACGCCTTTACAAACCAAAGGCAAACACGATTTGATCTCGTCTTGGGTCTTTACTGTTCAGCCGAAGCCTTGAAACTACTCACTCTGCGCCATGTGAACGCTCACTTTAAATGAGCCAGTGCACTTCAATTTAGAAATCACACACACGCCCCGCTGCTGGAAACACCCAGTACGCAGACAAAAGCGTGTTGATGCAAAAAGGCAAAAATAGTCCACCGTTTTCTTCTGTATGAGCTTCAGAGAAATGGCTGGATGAGGAGTCAGGTAAAGGCCCAGACAGACGAGTTCTGCTAAACGGCTGAAGTCCGATTGCATGAGAAGCATCCGGTGTGAGCGATCATATGAAACACAAATACAGAAGACACTCAAAGTCACTACAATAAGTTCATTTTAAAAATTCTTTATTAATTTTCTTATAATCAATGTTTGATACTTGAAGCAAGAATAATGAACAAAAATGCTGAGCAGACCTCCACGAGGCGTTCATCCTGGTTGGTTTTTGTTTCTTGATTTTCGTGTGGAACAGAGGTTCTGCTTTTCTTATGATACATTATGGCAAGGTGCAAGGAACACAAACAGGGGAACATTTAAAACCCATCACCCATACAAATACCCTCTTCAGCACAACCACAAAACAAAACTGAAAAAGATAACCGGTCATGTTATTTACACGGCGTTCACCCAGTTTTCTAGACCTTAATTACAAACATACATCTATCCTTCAACTGCACAGCTCTTCAACCTACATTGTCCCTTTGGATTGCTATCAACTACTAATTCAGCTCTCGTCCCAACAACGCTATAAAATAAAAAAGACAAATCTCGAGCGGTGGTCTGAAATGCAAAATACGGCAGTATAATTTGTGTCAGACTCGCGCTCGGTAGATTTCCCGTCACAATTATTCTACAACTCACTGCTCAAAGTGCATCAAGGTCACACCGTCTTACACGGCCGTACATTCGGCCGACAGATTATTGGTTATACATCCATTTCTAAAGATGTTATTATACCCGTACCAAGGTGGAAAATTTCAGTGGCTCAATGCTCCTAATGAACTCTGACCAATAATGCTGCCGGATGTACTGTCGCAAGGACCGGCAGGACTTCATGGTGTCATTCAGCCTGGTGACAAACAGACCTTTAGGAACAGCGTGTTAGTACAAAGTATAGCACCTCAACGTGACTTTATATCCAGGCATCTCTCTACTCAAACTACTCACAGAACAGTCCCCAATACAAACTTCCAGGGTCACCTCTATGGCACTTTCAGGTCTTTACAGTGGTAACAATTAATGAAGGCAAACAACAGACTGAACCATTACCCGTCTCAGCTTCCCACTGGGAAAACGAATCTAAAAAGTTTTTACTAAATCAAAACAAATCTGACAATAAAATGGTTCCTGTATTTGTGTTAACTATGCCGATTCGGGGGGAGATGAGAGAAATAAAACATTAAAGAATTAAGATGTGGAAGTGCTAAGAGGGATATAAGCACAGCTGGAACAAGAAACAGGCTAAAATTAACAGAGAAGTGGCGTCTCTACTATGTGTTGCTTACAAATTACAGGGCAGGTGTTGAACTTTCTACCGAATCAACTTACTAACCCCTCAAACAGGAACATCCAGAATGGTGGGTACCAAAAAAGCCAAAGATACAATCTATATACTCACAGACATCTTAGGTCTTTCAGCTCCATCGTGAACAGTTTCTGTAGGAATCTCCAGCTTTATCACAAGATAGTCTAAAATAGTCAAGTTGATGTGCGATTACTTGGTGTGGTGTCATATTGACCGCTTTTCAAATTGGGGCAGCGCATGATGCGAAGAAGAAAAAAAAACAAAACAAAACAAAAAAAAAGGCCTACTACACTTGAGAGTTAAGCCAACATAAACATTGAGGTTGGTGACGGCACCTCTCAAAAATATAAAATATCCACATGATGTTTCCATGTGCAGCACATAAAATATCACAACAACCGACCGACCATCACTGAGTCACTACAGTAGAGTGTTTACACAAAGAGGAAGTTTGTTTTTTTTTCCCCTCAGCCCATGAGATTAGTGGAATGTCATTTTCTTCAGTAAGTGCAGAGTGCATGTTAATGAAGCATGGTAGAAAGGTACGCACGTTTACATGGAATATCGTCTCCACAGTGGGGATGACAGGAAGCGACAGATATAAAAGAAAAAGCAGGTATCGATGCGTGCGGCTTCAGCACAGACGGCAAGAATTCATTTATGGTACGACCGAATGTCTGGTGCCAACTGTGGCAAACAGGAATGCTCATCTTTCACTATGGAATTTGAAATTTCAATCTTCTTTCATGCTAAATCTACTTTGTTTATTTTGACTGAAATGAAATCCCCCCCCTCCTCACATAAACAGTCTATGTTCTGAATATTCTCACCGGGAGAGAAAATACTGTTAAGGAGGTGTAGACAAAATTCTATATTTGGCAACATTTTCATTTTGGGATATTCTAACATGAAACACTGACACCTACTAAAAAATATATAGATATACTGACGTAAATGGGGACTTGCTGTTGACAAATGTTTTTTTTTTTTGTCTTGATCATTCTAAAATGAGAAAGACTTAAGACCTGTTTTTAGAAATAGGCAAATTAAAAGGCTGCCACAGAATAAAATTAATTGAGTCCTTTGTCATCAAAAAGCAAATGTACTTGCTGCTAAATTTACCACATGTCCTTCTTATTCCACCTGTGTTAAACTGAGGGTTGGGGGCTGGCTAAGAAGAAGTTCATCTGGAATGTTGCTAGGGATCGTTGCTCGGCAGGACTCAGACCAAACACTGTCATTAAGGTAGGCAGTGACCGTTCCCGCCCACCCCCCAGACAATGGAACGTCCTGAATTGTAGCGGGATGGGGCAAAGGGTCCTTAAATGTCAACTTTGGACATTTGCTCTTCAAGTTTGATGATTCGCTTCTCCTGACTGCTGATCAGGTCCTTGAGAGATTTGACTTCTTTCAAGATCTCCTCCATCTTCGCTTCAGATTTCTGAGAGAGAGAAATGAGACAAGTGGAACTTTTTGGTCATCCTTTTTATATAAAAAAAATATATATATATATATAAAAAATACTGTCAAAGTTGCCTTGCTACAAACACAACCACTACATCATTAAAAAAAAAAAAAAATATGAGGAAGATCTCAATTGCACTCAAGGCAAATACTTCAAAAACTATGAAACCAAGAAATTTGACCTTGTGCGTTGTAAGCTAGTTCTTGAGGGTTAACATTTTCAACACTGGTACCCAGAGAGTCGTGATTACAGGGCAGAACTGCAGAGAATCATATGGGCTGGGTCACAGGCGGGTGGAAGCGTTGTGGGTGAGGTACAGCAGCCGCCCAGACCGGCAGTGGACCCCTTACTTTGTGGGTCTCGGAGTGGGATGAGCAACATCTACAAACCGCTTAATGAAGACAGCCAGTTATGTGTCTGCCTGACGCTACGAGCCCCTGAGAACCTGCTACAAACACGAGGCCAACAGTGAAGAGTTATGCCTACAGACCTCAGTTGTCAGATGTTGTATATCCACATTTAGTTTTTAAATGTCTCACTTTTAGGTGGGTAATAATGGTGAACCAAATTTCTACTCAGACAATTGATAACCTTACCCAACACTGCAAAATGTCTGCAGTTGATTGGTTTACTCTGCATTTCCAAGGTTTACAGGGTTGGAATCAACTGTAAAATTAAATCTAACATTTATCCGAGTCTCTGGAAAATACTCACAATTGATGGAGTTGGGGAGGCAGGCTTTTTGGCAGGGCTTGAGTTCTCCACGTTCTTGGTAACCTTGCTGTCCAAAATATTCTTTTTGACCACCTTAAATTCACGGTTTTTGCCCGGGACGTAGCCATTCTTGAGGGAGATGAGGATGGGGTCTCCATTCTTGCCCTCAAACCAGTCCTCAGCCTCCAGGGCATGGTCCGGTCCGGATGTGTCTGGGTACAAGTCGTCCTGGAACAGGTCCGACTAAGGGGCAAGGACAAAGCAACAAGCTGTGAGACGAAGTGGCAACACAAGGCCTCATTACAAAACAAACGTGGTTCAACAAGCAGAGCAGAGGTCGAATGCAAAGTGGCCACTTAGGACAGGGACTCACCTTTCTAGGTACAGTCATCACAATAGGCTCACACTTTCTTTCATGCAGTTTGTAGAACCTGACAACACACAAATACAAACCCATTATTTACAGTTCATTCAGTTATTCATCAAACAGAGACAGTAACAGTTTCATATGAACGATTGTGACTTGGTTACAGTCTGCCTCCTGGTGGTGAAGCCTTGAGGGGATTCAGTAGAAGATGCGAGTGACTCAAGTCAAAACGCAAATCAGGTGTCAGATGCGAGGATTAACCTCCATTCTCAACTCACCTCGCAATTTCGCACTTATTGACATCGAGGCCCCTCTTGGGCATGTAGCCCATGCCCCTCTGGGGCTCCTTGGTGACAAAAGTGTTGAGGAAGTGAACATATGGAGCTTCATCTGTGATTTCAAAGTAGCGGATGCTGCTGTCACCCTGCCAAGAAAGTAGGCCGTGTTATATTTCTGCTTTTATTTTTTTTTTAAATAATGCTCGATAGTTTTGACTAATGGGTGCTTAGAAACGCACCTTCCCGCAGAGATAAACAACATTGGTGTCTGGGTCATAGAAGGGCAAGAGCACTCCATTGCTGGTGTCCATCTCACTAACAGTTATGGCCTCATCCATGTTTTGCTAAAAAAGAAAGGAACGTAATGATGAATCGGAGCTCGGTATACTTCAAAGTATCACATTTTAAAAAAGGTGCAGTATGGTATTGGTAAGTTTTTCCTGTGGGTTAGCAGTAGAAAATGAAAGGTAAAAAACTAAAGTATTCAGATTCTCGAGGTGATTCTAAATCCGATTATGTGGAGCAGTCAGCAACTTACTGGGTTCCAGAGAGCCAGCTGTCTCTCACTCATGCGACTGAAACCGGTGGTGAGGACGTTGCCATCAGAGAGGAAAATGGCCCTCATGGGTCGTGCCCCCTCATGTGCCTTCTCCTTCTCCTGTGACGTACAAGTGTTTGCTTAAGTAACCACTTCCAAAACGCATCACGATACCACTTCTTGAGGCACAAAACATGAACAGTTTTCATTTTCCAAGATTATTCGCCAAAGAGATAAAAGATTGGATAAAAGCTTTAATAAATAAACACTTAATGTGCAAGAGGCCGAGAGAAAAACTCAAAGATTTGGTTGCGAAAGGAACCACTTTACTCATTCATCTATCATGAACAACAGCAGAGCCTCGTCTTAGATCGGGCTCACTTCTCTCAGGATGGGGGAATGAAGCAGCTCCTGGAGCAGGAGTCCCTGCAGCACTTTCCACTGGACCCATCCATGTCTCCCCGTGTAGTTCAGAAGTTAAAACTGGAGCTCTGTATAGGTTTGAATGTCCGTCTTTGAGTGGTTTTCTTTCTCCGTTCTTCTATATTGTTTGTACATTGGCTCTTTGCTGGTTAAAGCCTGCCACTAATCATCTCAATGCAAGGCATGTGCATACATGACTCCTGCAATATTTCTCACCCAAAAGTTGCAAAACAATTGTTGTTGCTGCTGGGATGGTCACCATTTCAGATTTCTGTTATGGGTTTTCATACCAGCCATAGTTCCAAATCTAGTTATTTGTGATGACAAAGCTTAGTGTCATGCTTAAGGACATTTCTTTAAAAAGGAATAAAGGTTACTAAGCCAATTGTACAAAAAAAAAAAAAAAAAAAAACCCTCTTAACAGCTGATACAAAAGTACTAAAAGAAAATGTGTCCTATGGGTAACTGCTCACAGCAACAATCGTCTCCTTGCGGGGGTCGATGACACGGATGGTCTTGTCCTTGCAGGCAGTGCAGATAAGGCTACCGTTGCGGTTCCAGGTGACGTTGTAAATGACATCAGGATGCATTTCGTCCAGACTGATCATGGCCTCACCAGTGCCCACGTTCCAGATGATTATCTGGTTGTCACAACCTGGCAACACATGGAGGTAAAGGTGAGCTGGTCAGCAGCACATCAAACTCAATCAAAATAAAACTCAATTAAAATAATCTTAAAAGCAGCTGCCACAATGAATGACGTTCAATTTGAGCTTCAAAGTTCTTAAAGTGACCATCCGGGATTTTGGACACAGGACCTCATTTCCGAGTCAGCCAGGGTGTAAGAAATGTGTCCAGAATGTTTTTTTTGCATTCCATGCAGTCCTTGTGAAATCCCATATCCCTGTTGCTAAGCTAGCGAAAGTGAACGGCTATGCTCTAGCCTGTCCCAAAAACAGTCTTATCCAGTTTAAACAACATTCAAAACAAAACCGTAATTATGCCAGGCTCCGAATGTAAATGTTTGTCTTCATATAATGAGGTTTGAAATAAAACCGACCTAGCACTGCCTGGATTTTAGAATGTTGAGGGACTATTTTCTCGGGGTCAGCGGAATTTTACCTCGCTGTCTTCAGTTGTGATGTAACCACACTGTCATCAACAGGGAGCCGCAAGAGAGATTGATGGTGATCAAACACAATTGCAAGGTTGGTTAACTTCCTAAACGCCCCCATCAACACATATATTTGCATCGATAACCTGCCATGATAATTGAGTTGCTTTCAGTGTTAAATAAATAGGTTTAGAGTGTTTTCGGGGCAGGCTAGAGCATAGCCGTTCACTTGCGCTAGCTTAGCAACAGGAACACGAGATTTCACAAGGACTGCATGGAATGTAAAAAAAAAACCACCTGGACACATTTCTTACACCCTTGCTGACTTGGAAATTAGGTCCTGTGTCCAAAATCCCAGATGGTCACTTTAAGTTTAAACGGAGGCACAGCAGGGTAGATTTTAGCACACAGCCTGGGCTCGCACCTGCACTAAGAAGGACATTGCGTGCCGTTGGATGCCATGTGATGATGCCAACACGCTTCGAGTGGCCCTCCAGCACCACCACTGGGTCAGACATGGAAGTGATGAGGCCATTCTCAGGAATCTGCCATACCTATGGAGGACAAAATGTGTCTGAAAGTCAGTACAGATTGTAAAACCTGCTTTTAACTGATAGCTTTATGTACATAAAACCTTTATGTCCAGGTTTTTACTGCGTTTGCTGTCTAGCACAAGACAGTGAGTGACTTCTCTGCCTGTTAATGATAGAAGAAAAACAGGAGGTATTTCACAAATCTTTCTATAAAGACAGGTGCGTAGGAGAAGAATGAATAGATCCAAGACAGAGGAGGGAAGTCCTGCACACTGTTCTGACTTGCAGATAAAATTTAATGGAGGCATTTTGGGACTAGAACTATGAGGCAAGAATTATAACCATCAGTCAGAGCAGTTACATAAAGAAACCTGATGGGGGCAGCAGTGACTAAGACTTGTTCACATATTACCAAGTGAAAAGGATTTGCAGTTATTCTAAAGAAACTACAGTTAAGCTTGTTATCACAACAGCAACTGGTACAATAATAAAAAAAAATAAAAAAAAAAGACTTAGATTTGAGAATACGAAGAAATGATTGTCGAGTTAATGAAAATTAAAAGCTCATGTGTGTTGTGATATTTGATCTATTTTCTGGATCAAGTATTTGTGCGTGATTAAATATGGCCCATCTCTATATTCTAGATGGACATGTTGCTACATACTGATGTCAGTGACTGTGTTGGTCTGACTATCCAATGCCTCAGTCAACAGGGTTCAACTTGAACTTTGCAAAATCATCCATAAAGAAATGATTAAACAAGCACTGTGAATAAAACTTTTATTTTGTGAACATTCAACCTGCATATGACTGTATTCACTTTAGTTTTAATTAGAAAAATAAACTGATAATAATATTCAACTCATATCAACAGTAGCACAGGTTACTATACAGTCAGTTGGGTTGAGGCTTAGCGTGTACTTCATGCTGTATCAACGAAAGCCCAATTTTCAGTCCCTGTACATATCCCCTCTGGTGTGTTGTGTGCACCAGTTAAACCGACCACTCCTTCCTTATCTAATCTAAACATTACCTTAAAAAAAGGGAACATCAAATGCTATAAAAAGAAAAAAAAAAAAAAAAAAAAGAAAGAAAAGCAGAACCATCAATGGTTCCTCTCTCTTCGTGGCTTCTAACTCTGTAAACATGAAATAAATATAGCATTGATTCAACAGGAAGTTTGGGCTTTCAGGTAAGGAAGTGGCATTTAAAGAAAAAAAATCTGCCTTTCACAGCCCAAATAAGGACACATGGAGGAAACTACAACTACAGTCTCAAAAAAAAAAAAAAAAAAAAAAAGTCAATGACCTCAGCTCAATAAACAGCTAAATCATTCCCCAGCTCTGATGCCTGCAACACGTATTTGAGCCTAATCTTATCCAAAGGGTGAGGCCTGCAACCATCCCTGGGGTACAACTCGCAATAACGGCAAATACTCTCTTGTCACTTATTTCAAGAATGTACACTGACGTTTTCTCCTCAAGCTAGAGGTCTTAGTTCATGTGCAATGGGTGAAGCAAACCTTACCATCACTGTGCAGTCCTCAGAGCCGCTGGCGATGACCTGGTCGTTGTGTGGGCACCACTCGATGTCTAACACAGGACCTGTGTGGCCACATACTGTGGGGTAGGATTTGTCAATGCGTCCCGACTGTAAAGACAAAGATCAACAACACGATAATAAAGATTAGTCTTAGCTTTGTCCATGTTTTGAAACGAGACGATTGCAGTATAAGCCTAAACCCCACCAACAAATGGAGACAGTTTTTCCTCACATTACATAAGATTAAATGAGTAATATTAGTGATACTGTATTTAATCTGCTGACTGGGAGGTATCGACCACAACGGGGGGGGGGGGGGGGGGGGGGGGTGTCTCAATCTCATGTACAAACATAGCAAAGAAAGAGTTTTGGAAAAGAAATGTTCTGGCATGTTGAAATTTCTAAATTCAAAGATGCATCCTAACAGGGATGATTCTGCACCAGTCCGTGCCGGGACGTACTCAAAGGTTTGCAGCCTACACGCCATCACAGTGCTTCATCATTTATTGGCCATTTTCTAGTGGACTTTTTAAGTTGCGTGTGTTGTTTTGTTATGGTCAACCGTCAAAACCCTAACCAAGTCACAAACTAGATGACTGATGGGTGTGCAAAATCTGCCATGCAAAAACGCAATATTCTGGTAATACAACAAATATCTGGAACCTCGTTAGCTGTATTCACCCTGACTTTATGTTTGCCACATCGGGGAACACAACCAGCCGGCTTCACACCAGCTGCATGCACCACATGTGCATTTCTGAACTGCTACGTCATGGCTTCAGGTAAGCTAACCCTCTAATGTCTGAGACACACTGGAACTGTTTGTATTGTTGCAAATATGATGGATTAACAATTTTGTATCAGTTTATTTTTTCTTTTTGTTGGGAACCAATTCCAGAGACCCGAAAATGAGGCACCACGCCATAAATCTAGAGGTCATGTGGCCACGGCTGAAACACGTGTTCCACAGCCGGTGAACGTGCTCTTGAAAATCCTGACGTTCCACACACACACACACAACCGATGTGAAGCCATCCTCAGAGCAGGAGGAGAACACATCACGTGTGTAAACTTTTACCATCAAGGATACAGACCTATTGAGTTGTGAGAGTTCTGCAGCTGTTAAAGACGTTAGAGACACAGCATAAACTTTTTGCAAGCACTAGATCAGATTGCTCTGCCGACTTATATCTTATCAATAAGCAAGTACCTGTGTGTGGTTAAACACGGCATGTGGCAATATGTTCTTAAATATTGGTGCTTTGTAATCAATGGGAGCACATTGTATTTTAAGTCAATACATGGACACGTCTTTCACAATAATTCAATTACTGCATGATGAGTAAATAATGCAATTATTGTGACGAGCCCATTCCCAGATTAGCTCAAGTCTCCGTTGAATAGTCAAGCAAATAGTTCTGAAATGCAGTGCTGCGCAAACATCTTGAGCCGCCTCTCTTTGATTTACATTTGTGGTCTTGAGCAATAATTCTCCTTTCAAATAGCTGCTTTCTTCAGTCCAGTCCCTACACATGAGCAGTTTCAGTTCAAATCTTATTTGTTACGTCACAAAGTACTGAACTATGAATCAATTCAAGCTTAAAAAAAAAAAAAAAAAAAAAAAAGCACCCAACTCAAAGAAAGAAACTGTTTATACATAGCAGCAACCTAACAAAGATTACATTTAATATGGGATCTTTAGGCACTTCATTACTAGCAGCCTGTCACTAAGACGCATCATGTGTTCCATTTCTTTAGCTGAACCTACAAAAAACCTGGTACATCTCACCATGGTGTGCAGTGTGTTCTTAGAATTTGAGGAAACTGCACAAAAGATGCGGCAGACCTAATAAAACTATCTACAGAAAATTAACAGTGTCTAAAAGTAAAAAAGGCAACAAAACAAAATTAAACAAATCCAGCAAAGGCCTGACAGGACATGTGAGATGCATCTGGACCTTCAGTTGATCCAGCACATGTTCACTGAAATGGTCTTGATGAATGGTGGCTGCCAAGAAGCCATTATTAAGGAAGGAAAACAGGAAGACAAGGCTGAGCTGTGCCAAATGACACAAGAAGTGGACTGAAAATCAGTGACAGCAGGTCTTATCATCAGAATTATACAAACTATGTTTTTGCCTTATATATTTCACTGTCACGTTTCAAAAGTGTGGTGGCTCAAGACTTTTCCACAGTACCATCACTTCATAGAGAATGCACATAAGCCACGCTTTCATTGATTGGTGATGCATATCAACTTGTTGGAAAAGGCACCAAATACCTGAAGTGAGTGTTAACCTTTTGTTCTTTGAACATTTTTCCTGACTTTACCCATTTCCATCAATTTCTAATGCAAAATGAATGGCAGGAAATCTCAGTCCACTAAAAATCTAACCCAACCAGCAGCGTGCACTGTTGAGATTAAACGCAAAATGATCTACTCTTACTTTAAAATTTTTTTTTTTTTAAAAGTACAAAGAACAAACCTAAATGCCAGAAGCATGAGAATCAACCTTGGTTGCTCACACCATTGCCCAGCCAAAACACAGGCTTACTGTTGCTACACAGAAGCAAAGTGAGATTAGATTTAGCTCCTATTAGACCACCCGTAGTAATTAAGAAAAGTTACAAGTCGTGACAGCATACAGTAGATGCATGCCAACCAACTCTTAGTTTTCTATTTAAATCAGTAACCCTAAATCAAGCAATAAACTGTTCCCTTTACATAATCTACTTACACAAGTCAAAGACTAAAAACACTGCAAATGAGTTGACATGTGCACACATAGATGACCTCGGGTTATACTGGGCACTTTGAAAAAAAAAAAAAAAAAAGGAGGGGCGTCATTTTTACCTCTGACCCTTATGAGCTTGCAGACAGAACAAACTCTCTCCATGTGGTGTGTTGACTTAGACACCCAAGACACGACAGTGCAGGTTTGCTGAGACACACCCTAGTCTGTGTTGACTCCAACTACCACCACAAGGCCAAATACATGATGGCTGTGTTCGAAACCGCCTACTTCTCCTACTATTCCTACTAGTCCTACTTTTTTAAGTTCCCGGATGTACACTAGATGCATACTAGATTCGCCGAAATGTTGAGTATTCATCATGAGGTTACTTGTCACACTCAAACTACCCAAGATGCAACGCAACGTTGCCCATCGCCATTTGAACGGTCAAATTCCGTTAACGGGACGAGAGCAGTCAAAACGGCATAACTGGAAGTGCGTTGCTCACTGCGACTAGCTTTAGCAGCGCCGAATTTGTGGGAACAAAATTGTAAATAGCTGGTATTTTGTCAGATTTTCAACACCTTGGGGGTCTAAACGACTACTTTCTCGCCTGAAAATGTTTCAAATGTTGCTAAAGTTATATATTTACAGAGTTTATAGCTTAAGCGAAATCAGCTTTTCAGGCCGGCTGATTTCGGTTCGGGCAGGAGTGAAGTGCACTGTGTGTAAACGCTCTGCATACTGTCTGATCGATCAGTATGCCGTTTTGAAGTATGTAGTAGGCGGTTTCGAACACAGCCACAGTCATCTACTGTGAAGTCCTGCTGAAACCGGCCCGTTTCCGACCGACCCTGTCAATTTACGTGCGACCCAAATTATTTTATGAGCTTGGAAAAAAAAAAAAAAAAAAAAAAAAAAACACTTTTTTTTTTTAAATCCAAACTATAATTACGTTTTTGTACAGCACCTCTTCATCCTGTACAAGGATGAGCGCATGCTCTCGTGAAAACAACGACTTCACGTGAGATCTGCATGCAGACTAGATCGGTAGCGCGTGTTATATGGTTGCGGGAGAAAGATGGATATATGCGTGGTCTCCATTGTTTCTCCATGCAATAGCGTGACAAAAAAAAAAAAAAAAAAAAAAAAAAAAATTGTAAGATTGGGTAGGAAATCTTTCGAAAATGTCCTTGAAGAAGTCAAGCAGTGCACTTGTTCATTTGTCTCAGTAGCCGGTGTTCAGTTGATGTCTCCTACTTGTCGAGAATTGCTACTTTGTGGTTTTGCGCATGCGCCGAGCCGATTTTCTAAGTTTCGTTTTCACGCCTAGCCTGGGCGAAAGCCGACTGTTGACTCTGTCAAACAGTCTGGGAAAACCCAAGAGGAAGCCGTTTCCATGGAGGGCGGGACCTTACCCAGCAACTTAAATTCATTGGAGTAACGGAGTTCCCTTAACCAATCATAATGTTTAGAAATGACGTTGGTTATGCGCCGAGGTTCATGCTTGCTCGCGAATCACGCTTCCCACATCCGCTTTCATTATACCGGTACCATTTGATAAATCAAACTTTTCCCAAAGCCAGTTGGAAGGAGAGCTACGACATCCTTGCCACTAACAAAATTGAAGAGGCATTCCTCTTGCTCTCGTTTTAATTGTGTAATGATCTCCAGAGTTGAGACAACTTCATGGATAGCTTCTAGCGTTCTTCCGTCGCCATGTTTATTTCCGCTGCGGTTGAACTACAATTATATGGACTACAATGGACTCCGCGCGTGAGTTCTGCGTCACCACTTGCAACTGTTTGCTGATTGGCAAAACACTGAGCGAACCGAGGTAGGGGGATTTGGCCAGACTATGTGCGGAGCCAAAAAATTTGGGCGGAAGTACGTAGGATGGCGTCGCCAGGCTATTTCACGCCCATAATGTTTTGCAAAAAATAAGATTTTTCATATCATATATCATTATTATGAATATATATAGGCTACATAATATATAAAAAAAAAATATTTCAATTGTTTTGTGTTAGGCAGAAAAGTAGAAGCAGGCAGTAATGTTGGACAACAGGGCTATGAGTCACAGAACACCAGAGTGACACTTTAACTAAACCATTACATTTATTTATGAAATATTGCTTGAGATGTCTTCAATGCCAATGGTCCAGGTTGTATCGACTACATATATTGTTCATATAAAAATGTGTGTGTGTGTGTAACATGCTGGGAGTATCCATTGCTGCTGTAATAAAAACCTATCACTCGCTGCCACTGGAAAAAAAAAATAAATAAATAAATAAATAAATAAATAAATTCCCTACCTACCCATGACATCAACTGACAACCAACAGGAACCAATTTTTTATTTTTTTTAGGCCCTATAACAATAAAGGCTCGTGTATACTTCGCAGCAGTGTGTCGCAGTGAGCTTGTCGCAGACACGACGCAGTTATTTTTGATTTATGCCATGAAGCGCTGTCTGCGCTATGTTAATCCCACGCCACAACGCAAGAGGGACAATCACGAACAAGCTAGGATTGTGGGTGTTACGGTTACGGAAGTCATTCAACAACAATGGCGACTGGACGAATGCGCACTTTGACTGAGATGCAGCTGATCGATCTAGAAATAGAAGAAATATTGCTACTACTGGAGCTGGCAGAGAGGGAAAGAATCGTCACGGTTAGCGTCAGCCGGTTAGCAAACCGGAAATACGCATAGTGTAGAGCGGATGTAGAGTTGACCAATCAGAGGCCTCCTTTCTCTCCTCCCTGCGGCGATGTCTGCGGCACTGTCTGCGGTGAGTTACAATTTTGAGGAGGTGCACCAGAGTGTCTGCATAGTGTCTGCGTGGGGCATGTCTGCGTTAACTGCGACACACACACAGACGACCTGGTTTCCGAGTATAAATCAGGCTTAAGGGTGTGAAAGCCTTAACTACCAGGAAACAAGTGGTCAGCAAAAAGAAAAAAAAAAACCTTGAAATAAGCGTATAAAACCAAATATTAATAATTCTTTAATGACATAATGGCACTTTGTGCCACAGTGACATTGAATGGAGCAGTGTTGCGCCTTTCACTGGAACAGGCTGCTGTGTCGTCTGCCAATATCTTTTGATAGTATCGTGTCCCACTATTTCAGTGACTTTCAGTAATTTTATACATGCCAGAAGAATGAGCCGTGTGCATCAGTGACAGAACTAGAGATGCAGTGTAATGCTGTCTGTATCCATGACTATCAACTATGCGCCAATGACTTTACACTGAGCATCTGTCTGACGATTAAAGTCAGGTGTGTTGTACAAAACGGCACCCGGATTGTCAGAGGCTCATCGCCTCTTTTAGGCAGAACAATACTTTTGACAAAATGAGAACTTTTAGTCACGTCCAGTGAAGCTTTCTTAAAGAACGGCTGTCCTACTGACACCTGCCTGGTACTGATTAGGTGTGCACAAGTTTGTTTTGTTCACATTATGCGTATTCTTAACTTAATTCTGAAGCCTCAAAATGAATAAAGTTACTTGATGCAACTCCAGTCCATTGGCACACCCTCAAAAGCATTGCATAGAGCCTGACTAATAAAGAAATTATTTTTTAATTATTTGACTTCGGCTGCTATCAGGGCCGTAGCCAGGATTTAGGAATAGGCGAGGTCCATGATGTGCGCGCATAGCGCGCGCTGAAATTTTTACAATATATATATATATATATATTTTAAATTATATAGTTTTTAATATATAGCAGTGTTGCACATTGAGGCTAGTAGCAAAATAAACCATTATAATGTAACAAGAATCCATAGCTAAAAAGAACCTGATTATTTCCCAATGCAAGCCTATACAAATGTTTGGTACAAGCAAAGGCCATTTGGCCCGGCATAGAGTAAGGCTAACTAACCAATATAAAAAAATAGAGTTAAATATAGATGGATAGATGCATATTGTAGGCTATAGCTGTTGCTAAACAACCTATAAAGATTTATGGGCTATATTGAATTCATTACTAAATTAGATGTGAAAAATTGTCTCCAGCCTACATAAATGTGCATTGCTATAACAAGGTGCTGTCTTCTTTATTCACGAACCATACATGACATCGATATAACAATCATATCATTCTAAAGAGCTCGAGCTGAGCTTTCCATCAGTATATAGCAATCGCCGCTGCACTGCAGAGTGGCCGAGGAAATCGTTCGTCAAATTCGTCTAATTTTTCTATTACTGGTATGCAGCTACTATGTTGACGGTACTTTTCTCACCGACTACGGAGCCCACACACGTGTTATACACACCGTTGGAAAGGGCAGAAACAGACCTTTCAAATGGTACCACGCAGTCACACATTCACGAAAGTGATGTAAACACAAACGTCAATTGAAACGTGTATGCGAAAACCGAGATTAAAAAAAATAAATAAATAAAAATAAAAAATAAAAATAAAAAAAATAAAAATCCCTGAAAATTACCGAGGTCCAGACCTCGCTTTCCTCAAAGCTGGCTACGGCTATGGCTGGTATCACAGTGGTATGCAACGGAATGTGAATGGGATAATCAGTTACTGTAGGCTGTAATTTTGACATTTGGGCTCACCTTTCTTGGGAAAGAAATCAGTAAGCAGTTGCTTTCCTTCATTTTGTCTCTCTTGCCTTTCTTTTCTGAAAGCCTGATTTTTTGTTTGGATGACATCTTTCATGTGCCGGCTGCTGCGTTTAATGCCTAATAATGAAGTGAGTGAAATTTATGGCGCATGTACAATCAAAAGTCTGCCAGAGGGCAGACTAAACCAATGCGCACTGATAATGGGGGTGTCTGATATAGATTATAGCCTATTTGCAGGCTGGGATATACATTTCAACAGATGTATTTCCAGAGAACATTGGATTTTTATAAATTACCAACATATATTGATATTATTTAAAAAATGATTTTTAAAAAACGAAAGAAGAAAAAAATTTCCCTTAGGGCCCCCCCTGTAGGCTGGACCCTGTGAATCAGTCTGACTTTTCCCCCCTGTTCGACGGCACTGGAGCCGCTTCTTCTCCCACTGCCCACTGGAGCTCCTCCTCCTGTTTCTATGCGATGGGATACAACAGCAGATCACTATTGCAATACAAAAAAAGGAGTGATTTTGGAGTGAAACAGCAAGTCAGCACAAAGTTAAGGCAGCGCAAGTCTCAAAGTTCAGACTGGTTGTGTGATTTGACTGCACAAACCAAAGCATTCGCTAAAAGTGATATAATAAAATGACAGCTGCACGGAGCAGTCTGATCCGTCTGGTGTGTGACTGCACCACAAATGCTTTTTTTTCCTTCTGACACTTCATGGGAAAATGCAAGGAAAAAAAAATAAAAATCCCCCACCTGTTTGTTTACAGGAAAATAGGAACCATTTATTTTGTCACCACCCGACTCTTGCTGGCAGCATTTGCAAAGATTTGTGAATTGCTTTTCTTTTTTCTTCCCCCCCAGCTCCTTCAGCTTTTCATTTAATCTAGTTTAAAAATACCAGTGAGCACATAATGGATAAAGAGTGTTCCTCTTTTGACAATGAAATTTCCATGACAGTAAACAACTGAAAATTTCATTTGGCGAGTCCACAGTACACCCAGCATGCATCGCACACACACACCTTAGTATATCTGCAATCAGATGATTGAATAAACATCCATTACTAGAATTTCTGTCCAGCAACAAACTGTTATTTATGACTCAAAGAAAAAGTGCAGGGATCCCAGGTTATGTGCTCCGTGTCACAGAAGTCTAGACTGATGCAAATATGCAAACCTGTACATCAGAAAATAGGGGCTGTCATCAACTGACAGACAGACTCCAACTCTACTTATTGTCTACATTCAAGAGTATGTAGGAATGAACTGTGTGTGGACATGTAAAACCATGTAAACCGTGGAAGAAAATATAAACACACCCTGAAACCTTCCTCAATCCAGAGTTCACAATATGTAGACTTTGACACTATTGTCAACAGGAATCTAGGAGTCACCATCCAGTATGAGATAAGACCAGCCTTATGAGCAAAATACCCATATTTGAATTAGAAGGAAGACATGATATCTGTGCACAACCATTTCCTTGCCTACAAATGTATATTACATCTAATTAAAAAGTGTTTCTGTCCATGATTTCCTGCAGACAGCAGGAACGGGATGCAAAGCAGGAAGGAAATGAGACTCCTGACCAGGTGTTTCAACAGAAATAGTGTAAACAAGTCCGACAAAGACTAAACTGATCACAGAGATAGGCGGTTCAGAACTGTCCGATTCTTATAGTGATTACAACACCATTTGAATACCAACACTGCGGATCATGTTCAGTCTAGTTCAACGGTTTGCAGATCCACAAAAATTAAAAGCATTGCGTTTCAATATATCAACCCTGCTCAACCAGTTCTCACATGGACAGCGACTTCAATTTCAGTACATACACTCACATTTCTTCTAAGGTCAATACCTTAAGAGAAGAAAGTAACTCCCTACGATACATAAACTGTGCACAAACATAATGGATTAAACTAGACACAACACTCCTAAAAGCTGCAGTAAAGTTCAGTTTGTAAGACAAAAGCGAGAATCATAAACTCTTTTTATTAGCATTTAAGGTTTAAAGGGGACATGGCACGATGATTTCTATCGATTTAGTTCCTAATCCATGTTACCTCTAGATTAGCTCTGCCCACACTGTACCTCGAGGATTTGGGGAGAACATATTCTGCCCTGTGGGGCTGTTGAAATGATGTTGGTCACTCACAAACGTGAACTACTTGACTTAGATTGATCAGGAAGCTACAACTTGTAAATTAAAAAAAAAAAAAAAAAAAAAAAAAGTAGAAACTTTGACAAATGCACTACGTTTTTGAGCATGACACCGCCTCTGGTCCAGCCATGGCCAGGTTGCAGAAATGAAAACCGTTTTTTTTGGATATTTGGCTGTAATCATATATTTATACTTTGGAGTATTTACAAAAAGGATGGAACTCTGGAGCACGGGTGGAGAGCCGAGGCCCATCTAAATCTAGTTGAGTGCACACGTTTGTAAGTCGCTTTGGATAAAAGCGTCTGCTAAATGCATAAACAAACACGTGATTCGACTTCAAATCACATTAACAGCGTTAAGGTTTGAGAGCCATGTTAAACGGCTTGTTAAAGGGGAACTCCGGGGCATTTGAAGCGTGTTTCCATTGCTAGAGGTTGTCAAATAATGATAGTAGGACACAGAGAGGTGCAAATCTGCGCTCCCTGTGTGGAGATCGCTCTGTCCGCACAGCATGTCATGCGAGGCTAATACGTGGTGGCTAAGGGGCAAGCGCTAACCCTTCCACGTAAAAACAACAACTTGCACACTGCAGAAACGTCACACCACTTTATAACCCATCCGACAATAAAGTCACAAGCCTTACCATCAAAACCATATGCATGGTTCTCACATTACTGGCATGGGGACGTTACAAAACAACTTTATAAACAGCATGTAACTCACCGGCTGGTTGTAGGCTCGCGCATGTGAAAGCCCAAAAGAGTCGATGGAGAATAATCCCATATACAAAACAATTATATTCTCTAGAAAAACTGCGTTCAAGTATTTAAAACATTACAACAATACATGCCCAGTAATATTCTTGTAATGTTTTAAATACTTGAACGTAGTTTTTCTAGAGAAAATAATTGTTTTGTATATGGGATTATTCTCCATCGACTCTTTTGGGCTTTCACATGCGCGAGCCTACAACCAGCCGGTGAGTTACATGCTGTTTATAAAGTTGTTTTGTAACGTCCCCATGCCAGTAATGTGAGAACCATGCATATGGTTTTGATGGTAAGGCTTGTGACTTTATTGTCGGATGGGTTATAAAGTGGTGTGACGTTTCTGCAGTGTGCAAGTTGTTGTTTTTACGTGGAAGGGTTAGCGCTTGCCCCTTAGCCACCACGTATTAGCCTCGCATGACATGCTGTGCGGACAGAGCGATCTCCACACAGGGAGCACAGATACGCACCTCTCTGTGTCATACTATCAGTATTTGACAACCTCTAGCAATGGAAACACGCTTCAAATGCCCCGGAGATCCCCTTTAAGAGTCAGATCTTGGTTAGACTAACAATAACTAGTTCTTTCTACCGTCATGTAAACATGCCTTATTTTCCATCATTAGTTTTTCGTAACCAGCCTAAGGTAAATTATGACACATGGCATGGTCTTTGCGACTGAGTTAAGGTCTGAAGCCCAACGTACTGCTCATCTGAGACGGAGCGAAGGAGGCGTACAGTTAACCAGAGAGCCAGGCGCTCATCGCATTCCACACCTCAGCAGCTGTGGTATGTGTGTAACTAATGAGAGCAAGAAGGCCTCTGGGGTGTCAAATCTAGCCCACGTTGAGGTGTCAATGGCGTTTGTCCTGTAAGGCTCGTGTATACGTCGCAGCAGTGTGTCGCAGTGAGCTTGTCGCAGACACGACGCAGTTATTTTTGATTTATGCCTTGAAGCGCTGTCTGCGCTATGTTAATCCCACGCCACAACGCAAGAGGGACAATCACGAACAAGCTAGGATTGTGGGTGTTACGGTTACGGAGGTCATTCAACAACAATGGCGACTGGACGAATGCGCACTTTGAGATGCAGCTGATCGATCTAGAAATGGAAGAAATATTGCTACTACTGGAGCTGGCAGAGAGGGAAAGAATCGTCATGGTTAGCACGGTTAGCGTCAGCCGGTTAGCAAACCGGAAATACGCATAGTGTAGAGCGGATGTAGAGTTGACCAATCAGAGGCCTCCTTTATCTCCTCCCTGCGGCGATGTCTGCGGCACTGTCTGCGGTGAGTTACAATTTTGAGGAGGTGCACCAGAGTGTCTGCATAGTGTCTGCGTAGTGTCTGCGTTAACTGCGACACACACGCAGACGACCTGGTTTCCGAGTATAAATCAGGCTTTAGACTCAGAAATTCCTAGTTGTGTTTATCAAATGCAAACATTTGGATTTTGCCCCATGCTAGAATTGAAATATGATAACGCTAAATGCTGACAAAGATGAAATGCAGCTTGCAGGGAGTGTGGTCACAATAATTGACATAATTTCCGTCTTCGAAGGGTGAAGCAGAAACAAGTGGATAAATCTGACATTAATTAATCATAATGAGGTCATCAGGTCACAAACTGAAGGAACCCAGGAATATTATGACGTTGAAGATCAAACTATAGTTTGAACTTCAAAATCTGGCGACGGTTATTTGCAACACATTTTTCAATGCTTGAATTCATTGGACAAATTGTTTTCCAAACGAAACAGATGTCGATTTAACTTAAACCCACTGTTGGAACGTGTGTTGGACGAGACGTTTCAGGTGAGGGGACATTTTCACCAGGAGAGAATGTTTAACGTTACGGACATAACCTGAACCCTTTTAAACTTGAAGAATAGAGGTTCAAATAAACCAGACAGGTGAGAAAAATCATCTCCAAGGCAACCAGCCTATAGGTATAAGGAAATACAGGTTCTGTAAAGTAAGAGAAAGTGTATCAGCTTTGAAATGAATTTTCACCCACACCAAAGATCTACACGCTCAGTCAAACATGTCCTACCTTCCCGACATGTCTGTAGCTATACTACATTCCTTTTAGAGGAATGTCTGAGGCCTAGAAAACAACCAGTTGCATAGCAACACATACAACTGCAGAAAATGAGGCAATGGATACAAAGCACAACACTGAAACATGGAAGAAAAAAAAAATAATAATAATTTATATTAACGTTCCCTAAAGGCAAGAGAGGACATTCTTTTCATTCACACAAGAGCCCTACAACACTTCCTTTCTTAGCTGCTCAACATGTGATTCACACATGCACACTACTGAAAGGTCCTCCATGCATACTGTCCAGGGCTGCTCAGTGCTCCATGGAAATTTCCACTTTTACAAGTCACCGTGTCTGTACGGTTGACGCAAATGGCTGAGGAAGTACCATCAGAAATCCTGTCCCAGCCGGATTCTCAAGATTTATGACCCCTCGTTGATAGGGCGGGAATAATACAAACTGACTGTGCACCTGAGCAATAAATAAGTGAGGAAATTCAGCAAACACACCTGAACAAACATGCATTTGAAGACACACTACGGTAAAAGGCGTGTATGTCATTTACTAGCAAAATAATCTTAGACACCATCTTGAATCTAATCAAAGACAAGTTTACAGTTTCTTGAAACATTTGGAAAGTGCTGCTCTGCTTCCATTTTTAAGTACATGTGGGCAGAATTCAGAAACCACATTGGTCATCTGTAGACAAGTGCTCCTGTATCGCAACACAATTATCAGGAGGTCACCGCACAAAGAAAAAAAAAATAGAGCATTAACTCAGTCTAATGGCATTATCGATTAGCTTCTGGTTGCTGATGACGGTGGAATTCATGTTTCAGCACGCTCAGTTCGGAGCAAGCTAAGCTCCAAAGAGAAACAGAAAAGCTAATTATTGCCACCTAAAAACAACTCAAACTTAAGAAAAATCAGAAGTTGTTCAAATTAAACATTTTGTGTCTTTTGCATTAGACATTTACTTTTGTCACTGCATTTTCTCAGCCAAAGAACATCCCTGTTTACACTGCATCACATTGTCAAAATGATCCTGGGTAGAAATCCACTCCAACATTTATTAAAATTTTGTTGTTTTAAATGCAGCTGTTGGCATGTTTGTGCACCTGCAGACAGTCTGCACTTAATAAATCAGATGATACAACATACATATATTAGTTTTGTTTGAAAGAGAAAAATCTCTTCTAGCCCTGGCACAGATTATTCAGTACTCATCA
This sequence comes from Odontesthes bonariensis, assembly GCF_027942865.1. Classification (NCBI taxonomy): domain Eukaryota; kingdom Metazoa; phylum Chordata; class Actinopteri; order Atheriniformes; family Atherinopsidae; genus Odontesthes; species Odontesthes bonariensis. The sequence continues at coordinate 22,950,576 of NC_134511.1, forward strand.
GCCCAATAAAACAATTATTCAAATGTCACATGGATACAGTGAGTGACTTTGTGATCAAGACATCAGACTTCAACCCATTTGTCTGATCGTGGCCTCTCTTCATACTTCGGCCTATCCCAGAATTCACATGTGTACCGACACTGCACAAGGCAGCCAATGGCAGGGCAGGGAGGAAATGGTCTTGGAAGGCTGTCAGGCAGGGAGCAGTGAATGACCATATATGGTAAAATCTGCAGTCAGCAGGAATGAGCGGCAGAGGCGGCAAAGGCAGAGGTAGCCGAGCAGTATGGAGGCCTTTAAAATGAAAAGTGAACAAAGTATGAGGAAAGGCCCTGGATATCACGCTCTAAGAGTGTATGAAAAACCAGAGGTATGCCATATGTCAGAAATGTGTCACTGTGCACACACCCTAAAGGCAACGTCCAAATACAGGATGAATGAAGTGAGGGATTGAATCCAAATTGGGGGAAAAAAAAAAAAAAAAAAAAAAAAAAAATACAACCCACACACTTGTTCATCCTTTTACTATGGCAGCACCACACACTGCTTGTACAATAAAGGTGATGGCTCAAGGAGAGAAAGAGTTCAACACCATCATGCCTGCATGAATCAATCAGATTTCCTGTCAAGGAATATGTATCAAAGCATTTTCTGATCCTTCTTTTCTTATACAGAGCAGGCAGAGAGGAATCATCAGGAATTTTTCAGCAGACACTTGCTAGCTGCCATTTGACTCCCACAACTTCCTTCATATGGAAATCAGGGAATAAATTAGCTGCCAACCAGCTAAGAATGAGAAAAGGGAGATTGAAAGCATGAGGGAAGAGGATGACATGTTTGGCTGGACATCTGATCCCCCATCCATATATCCTTGTGTTCTGACAAGAGAAAGCAACAAAACCCATGGCTGTGCTGAGTCAGGTCAGCCTACCACAGTGACCCACATCCCAGTGAGTCACACAAAGAGTCACCCCCATCAGTTGACTGCTCATAAAGTGGCTCAGACCGCAGGTTTGGCTACAGATCCACAACAACCTCTGAATTCTGGTGGATCTCTCCATTTCAAAAAAAAAAAAAAAAAAGAAGAGTGAGCCTTTGAGAAAATGGAATAAATTCAAACCCATAATTGGATTTTGTATCATGATTATCGTTGCATCACTATAAGAAAGACCAATGCACAGTTGCATATAGCTTAATTGTGAAGCGGGAAGACACATCACACTTCTGCCTGCCCCCCCCCAACCACCACTATCGTGTGGTTATGACAAAGGACTGCACTGGGAGAAAGAGCAGGACAAAGGCCCAGAGCAGCTGGCTGCCCACAGAGACCTGCAGGAGCACAGTACAGGCAGATGGGTTAGCAGGACAGATGCACCCTGACATTAGGAGTGGGAAAGGGTGGAAGGGAGAGACATCGAGGGGGGAGGTGTGCCTTAGCAAAAAAAAAAAGAAACAAACAGCGATTTAAATCATTGTCATTCATGCTCAATCTTACCCATACAGATGTGCCAGACAAACATTTATTTGAGATAAATAATTTTCATATGATTTATTAGACAGCATCTCACATCCAAAGATCTGCTCAGTAATACTCATCCACAGCACTGCAGTCTCGCTGTACTCTTCGCAGGAACAGACTTGTCCCACTTCTCAGACCTGCGCTGCCAGCTAAGGCTAAACTGAGATTTCCAGATGAACTTGCTTCGTCACAAAAACTCACTTGAGAATAGCTTGGGGATTACGGGTGAAAATTGATGTCACCAGAAAAATGTGCTGCATAAAAATATGGAATGCCCATTTTTAAACAACTTCTCAGCTTCCTCCTTGGTTCCAACAACTGATTAAGTAGAAGTCGGGAAACTGGTTTAGTGGCAGTACTTTTCAAACTCTCCAGACTCACAAAATGCACATCAGTCTTTCACAAGATTCTCCTGTCTGCTCTAGTCTCCCAATGCATCGACTGTTGAAATGAGAAAAGACTACAGCTGAAGGACTAGTCTGTACAGCCTGCCAACATATATGTGGGATGATCTTAAAAATCAAAAATGGTGCCCAAGCTTTTCAAAGCACATAAAGACCTCATACACCCATAGCAGTTTATTTCAGTTGTGCAAGTAGAATTTGTTCAGTAGATGCATCAATACTGTGCGGGGACATGGTGAGCAGAGGGCAGCTCACACAAAGATAGGCACACAGAGAGGGGCAGGAAGAGAGCGAAATCAGCTGAGCTTGCAGCCCACCTCCAGTACAAGCTCTGCATTGAATGAGGTGCTGAGAACTGCAAGCTGTGCAATGACAAGCCAAAAGATCAGATATCCTATACCAGAGCCTTCTCATATGACAAGCGGTGTGCACTAATTAAAGACTCAGAAGATCTGTCAACAGCATTGCAGAGTGCTTATGTCGCTCACAGTGTCAGAACCTGCCACTTGGCCATAGCTTGGAGCTGCAAACGGAAACACAAGCAGCAAACAATCCACCACTACCAACCATGGCATCCAAGGGCTTTCTGGGGGACACGGAGGCAGTTCTTAAATTCCATCTGACCTCAGCTGCACTGAAATTGACCTCTTTATGACAGCAGGGTTAAAACAAAAGGGAGGCGTGCAGCATCATCTCTCGCACGTTTACAGCAAAACTGTCATCAGATGCAATTCTGCCCAACCCAAGAGTAAATCTGTAGAGTGATTCCTTATAAGGAGGCAAGGCTAAGGAGACCGTTGGCTTTAGAGCTTTGGCGTAGTTTTTCTTTTGCACATGAGGGTGTGTGAAACAGCTGCTGGTAAACATTAATCCCAGAGTACACAGACATGAGGAGCAATGCAAATGGTTATTATTCTTAGTTCAATTTTATATTTCCATACACGTCAGACAAAAACATGCTTACACGCCTAGTTTTCTCCATTTACTTGTCTTAAAAGGCAAGTTCTGCTGCTTTGCCTAAAGACACAGAAGGGCTGCTTATGACACAGTGGCATTTGTTACACAATACAAAAAATAATAAACTCACCTTGTGAAGAGGGAGAACAAGGAAAGCTCCACCACCGCTGGCCTCAATAATGATGGCAACAAACTTGGGGTTGACTGCACAGAAGGAGCTGTCCCACGTGACCCTTGAAACCCGGATATCATCGTAGCACTGGTCATTCTTCACCGCCTGGCCGAAGACGTGACGGAATTTGCTCTGCCGTACAACTCGTCTCATATCTGCAGAGAATGGATTGAGGTGAGTCTAACATGTGATGGCAGGGAAACAAATGCTAAGGCATACATTGCTGGAGTTAATAGGTGAGAATTTACGAACAGTGAGAAAATAGCTGGTTTATGGGAATCGGACAACTCGAGCACGCAAGAGATTCCGTCCACAAATTGCTGTAAATATGAAAGAACATCCTGCAGATTCATTTTCCAGAGCACGCCGCCTTTGCAGTCGTGTTTGGCTTTCTCCCTTTGCTGGTGGTTTGTAAGAAAATATTACAACTTCCAAGGGTCTCCATGGAATTTCAATGTACTGCATCCCCAGTATAAGATGCAGACTGCGATTATGGATGGGTTATTCTATCTTGGACAGTGGATTATGAGGATAAGGGAGCCTGGGACAACAAGTTGTTGGACCCACTCTCCTTACTTCTTTCGTTTGGCAAAAAGTAGGATCATTTTTGCTGAAGTTTCTAAAAGCAACCTACTATATGTATCGAATCGCACAGCAGACCTGTTGAGTTACTGGCTGGCTGTGTGTATGCTGGTGAGCACTTCCAAAAGTGGAACACGAAAAACAAGCACGCTTTGTTGTCCCATCCACTTTAAAGTGTTTTCACCAAACAATTGTGTTACCGTCCCATCCTCCATCGTGCCATATATTAAAACATTTGAAATACCAAGAGCATTTTTTTTGTGTGTGTGTGTGGCACAGGAACAGAGAGGGCCGCTTCCAGAGGAGGATAGGACATCTAAACAAAAACAGACTTTGTGGTTGTTTCACTGAAAATCTTCACCAAGACAACAATCTGCTGACAAGAGGGCTTTGGAAAACATGCTCATTCAAACCTTTGATTCCCACTGGTCTACTTGCAATAACAGGCCACTTACAAAGATAATGGATAGCTGGCAAAATTATTATGAAAAAAAAAAAAAAAAAAAGGAACAAGGTCCAACCACAGAATCTACAGAGAGACATTTAAGAGGTTTGATTTTATGAGACTCCTCAACTCCTCCCCCCAACACAGCACGTGAGAACAGTTTCCCAGCCTGAATCATCATGGCCAAGATGCAGGACATGTTTTGAAGGTAGTTTTTCCTGTTGGAGGGGTGGGAGTGTCCAAACAGCTCAACTCTTCCATAAAGCAACAGCAGTGTCATACGTGACGTCTCTGCCAACTTCCAACACAAATGATGATCTTTATATTAAAAAAAAAAAAAAAAAAAAAAAAACCCTTCCGTGTACTGAAGGCTCTCCAGACATATGTTACATTTTTTTTTTTTAAAGTTTTAAACTGAAATGTTATTTTTCATTTATTTCAAGATATACCTACATACAGCAAAAAATAAATGCCCAGATTTATATTCATCTGTATTTTTGCAAATAAATATCAAAAGCCAATTCCTCTCTTGGTTATACCCTTTTTTGTCAAGTTAAAGTACCAACTTTCTTTTAGGGATCAAGGAGTGGTCATGTCACCCCTCAGTGGCCAGCTGGGTGGCAGCCAGGATGCTGACTCAGTCAGTTGAATGATTGTACATCTGGCCCCACTTTCTTTACTCTTTTCTGCGTTCTTTATTTAAAGGGTCGACACAGAGAAGCAGGAAGGGAGACAGGGTGACAAGCAGCAAAGGACCACAGGTTGAGACTTTAACCCGAGCCTGCTGCTACACGGACCTTCAACATATGTACGTGTGGATTTTATAAATAACAGCACTGTCCAGTATAAGTGGATGGTAAAACTTACTGATCACCACTTTTACACATCTAATATATATTAGGGCTGTGACTCGATTAAAATTTTTTAATCGCATTAACTACAGGCTTTGAAATTAATTAATCGCAAATACTTTATCCTTTGGAAAATTAACATTTTCTACAATATTTCAACAAACACAGAACATATCCCTATTTGAAATCTGAATGTAGCATGCATGAAAACACAGTATATAGAATCTTGGATGTTAAGCTGCGTTGGGCCCCCGTTAGCTTCCACGCTAGCTGCTACATGTCCGAGACACAATGGCTCGGCGGCCAGCAATCGGATAAACCACTGAAGTGAATCAATCCTGTGAAAGAATGAAAACAAGTGAATGAAACCTGCACTCACCCATTATGAAGTTAACTCTGCCAGCCCTTCCATAACCTGCTCAGCCAACTCCTTGACATCGGGTATGGTTGGTAACGTTACGGCGGCTAGCATTAGCAACGAGGCTGCTAGGCTTGCTAAATCGGTAAGCATTAGGCTACTGAAGAAAGCTAGTCTTTTTAGCTACGTTATATTATCATCTTTCTTCTCGCCTATAACCTTTGTTTACGGCCACTGGCCCTAACCTGACGAGCTAGCTGTCAAATCACCGGAAGTTTTCACCGGAAGTACTCGCGCACACACAAAAGCTCTCTCCAGACATATCTTTCTTTCATTCCGCCCAGATGAAATTTAATGCCGCATGAAATATCGGCTACACAACGAGCCCCTCGTCAGCCCTCATCATCAGTAAATTTCTGAGTGGGTGCGATCAGTCTTGCTTGACTTGCGTCCATCCGTCTGTATTTTTAAAAAAAAAAAAAAAAAAAAAATTATAGTGTGCGATTAAAATGCGTTATTTAACGCGCTAATATGTGTGTAGTTAATTAATCGAAATTAACGCGCTAAAGTCCCAGCCCTAATGTGTGTGTATATATATATATATACACACACACACTAAATAATACTGTACTTCAGGGTCTTTGACAAACCGCACACAGGAACCAGAGAGGCAGGGTTTTATCCCAACGGTGAGCTTCCTGTTACAACCTTGTGGTTTGACAGATGTGCCAGGAATTAATACTAATCAACTACTGCAAATCCGTAACTGGACATCTAAAAGCAACCAACCTATGATATGTTTTCTCATCAATACTCAGTATCAATCAATTAATGCGACTTTGTTCTCTGTAGCCATGACGACATCAAACTGTTCAACAAGGAGTGCATCCATTCCTCAATTCTCCCAGTCAGAGAATAAAATGCAGAAAAACAGTGTGGTTCCTAAATGGCCACTTTAATACTGTAAGATGTGTGATGCTCATCGTCTTCCCTCCAAACACGCTTTCAGATGGTGGAATTCTTTTAAAAAGGACAAATCAACTTACAATAGCCAACACGATTTTTCAAAATTTGTCTTGACTGCCGTACAGATGAATAAAATTTTTTTTAAAAGCTAGGTGTTGTGGAAGTTTATATCTATTGGGACAATTAACCAGTCTGTCATAAAATAAAAGGAAATAGAACATTTAGTCATATGAAGGAACCATAACAGATTTTTTTTTATAAACTTAATGCCATTTAGACATCTGAGACATAAACCCCTCTCCTTTCTCTCAACCCTCAAATTAAACCTTCTAATCTAAATTGCAAAAGAAAGCAACATCTGTCAAAAATACAGTTTGCATCTCTGATAACTAGCACCAAACAACAAATAATCCAACATCTTAAAAAAATGTAATAAATAACAATACAGTAAAGAGCAGGATGAAAAGGGAGGCGGTGATGCAGGATTTAGGCATTTTCATGTTCACTGTTGGGTCACTCGACCGTGAAGGGTTTCCATCATATCTACCTCGCACTCCCTGTGCCGACTGCTGCCTTCCATTAAACCGAGGGGAAATTGTTCTGCTCTGACATAATACAGCAAAACAGCCCGAGAACGGAAACAAGAGAAAAAGGCAGCTTATCGAGAGCTCATGTTTAGCCAGCGTGGCAGAATGCCATCCTTTTAACATCTGTTATTACAGTAAAAACAAACACTTTCAGTCACTCGATCCAAGCTGCATCTCAGTAACTCGATACAAATACTTGAAGGCGACCACTTTCCAAGACAACATACATGTCTCCTTTGACTCTGCATAACAACGTCAAAACGGGACATTTACCCGTTGGCGCATAAACATGCATTTTTACAGCACCACCTCCGTGACATTAATGCCGTCTATACCTGCCACATTAAATCATGTTAACACATGCCGATTAAAAACATGGACCACCTCATTCTGTCAACAGCAATTTGCACTTCATCTGCCTTCTCCTTGACAGGGCACACATATTAACCTTGTTGCCTTTACATCACATGTAACTTGTTCTATTTTCTACCCTTTATGGCTCCGTTAGATCCCAAAGACGATGGTTTGTCCTGGACCCCAATAGACCCTCATAACAAGGAAAGGCAGGATGCTTTTGGCAATGAAACCTTTTAGAGGGTTTTCAGCTTTTCCTGTTTGTTGGGGCGGAAAAAATAAAAAATATAAAAATAAATTAAATTTAAAAAAAACAAAACAAATAAAACTGCCCTCGATGCCCCGTCTTACATCGTGCGTATGGCGAAAAAAGGATGCAACATAACACGAAAATCCTAACCACAAATCAGGATAAGCTGATGATAGTAAGGGAGGGGCAGCAGAATTATGCCTAAATGAACTGTTTCGACATAACTCCAACATTGTCGAGGGCCTAAACTGAAAAAGTTAAAAATTAAAAAAAAAATCTCAACCTGACTCCTGTTCATACTTTTTCTCATTTGTGAAGTTCACCACAAGCCAATAGCCGTCTCACCTTTTACTTGAAAAAAAAATGGCCAAACCCAAATGTTTAGATCTACATTTCCCCTCAGCTGTTGGTTCTTTTCATCCATATGTCATGTGGCAGGGCACAGACAAGGTCACTCACTAAAGGCGGTTTAAGGAGATAACGCTCTCCTGACACCGGTAGGTTAAAGTTCTTTTTACACTGACAAACAAGAACAACCCTGCTAACATTTAGCTTTAAATCAAATTACTCTGCAGTAGTCGGGTTATTCATCGATTCCTGCTCAAATCGCCATGGATGGGAACAAAGCCCTGGGTGTACGCACTACATTTCAGTGAGGGTGCTGCACTCGTGGGGTGGCCGAATGGGCGTACCTAACTTTTGCCTTTATCTCACACAAATTCTACCACCTACAGCACAGTTACCTGCTCATTATCAGAGCTGCTGCGTTTCTTCGCTCCAGCCAAAAAAAATAAATATCATCATCATTTCAGAAAGTTGTGCTCATCAGAAATTGTAGTCCAACACAGCCAGGACGATACCATATAACACCTTATAGCAACACCACCCTCCTCACATCATTGTAGCTTAAAGGCTTGTTCCCTGGGAGGTAGTAATAGTAGAACACATCTTTGGTGTTACAGTTGTATAATATGGCAGAAATCTGGGAGAGAGCATAGAGTGTATGCACTGGTATTAAACAGTGATTTCCCACAATTTGTTAGTCATGTCTCTCCCCTCATCCCCTACTACACAGAAGAGTGATGTTGCCTCAGCACTCTCGACAGAGTGGCTCTCATTTGGCTTTTGTCACAAAGACCACATGAGACGCCACCTAAATCCCCTTCCTGGAACCAAGGCCACGGACCACTATTGTAATCAGATTCCAGCTACATTCCAGCAATCTTCCCAACAATGAGATAAGGTTCCAGTTTATTCACCTCTACCCAATCCTGAGTGACCAGGCGATATGCAGTGTAATTCTAAAATGCTATTTGAAGACAACACGCCACACGCAGGGGCCTTGAGCCTATCCTCACTGTTATAGGCTGAGAGGCTGGATACACACTGGGCAAGGTGCCAGTTCCTCAAATACTTTGCTCAGACATATACAAAAGAAAGAAAAAGAAAAAGCCTGTTCTTACAGTCACTCCAACTTCCTCATTCCAAAACAGGAAAGACTGACGCTTTGGGGTCAGATATAAGAAACATGTGCCAGAAAAGGTCTGCATCTTTAGTGTGACACTGACCATGCTTTAAGATTTATATACAAAAAAAAAAAAAAAAAAAAAACCTCTAAACTCTGCTACTTTCTTCACTACGAGACTTATGACTAAATCTCAAAAATCCTTATCCCATTTACAAATCCCGACTTAACAAGGATCCCTTTAAAGAAAGACTAAATTAATCAAAACAAGAAAAGCTCCAGTTTTTAAATTGCTGTGTATACCAAGTTACAATAGTATCAAAAACTATTCAAATAGAAAGTCTAAGATCTGTCCAAGTTTTTTTTTTTTTTTTTTTTTTTTTTTTTTTAAAAACCATTGTTGTTAGCAGACAATCCACAGGCATAAAGAGGAGCAGACAAAAGCCAAAACGACTTGCTGTTCAAATTTAGAAAAAAAAGGAGAGAGACTTTAAAGAGCACAAAGCAGTCTCCTCCTCTTCCTGGCCAGCTACTCTCCCACCTCCCCCGAAGAGTAATGCACAAAACACAGCTCCACTTCAGCAGATGTCATCAGTTGTGGTGCAAAGGAGCACTCTGGGAAATGGTGTTATCCTGCGTGCACCTGCTGGTATTCCAAAATTAAAGAAAAGATGTCCAAATAACTACAGAACAGACTGAACTTCATCTGCGATTCAATTTTGGCAAAATACACAAAAAAAAAAAAAAAAAAAAAAAAAAAAAAAAAAAAAAAAAATCCATTGGGCGCCAATTAATTTATCTTATACCAGAGAACATACGAGGACGACATAGAGCTTAAAATGGATAACTATTAAGATGCATACACTTTTATTTTCTTAATTCCATTTAACACTGGAATGTTTTCATGATCAGATTTAATTATGCATGCATCTTGATAGAAAAAGAAACCTCCACAGTTAGTGGATTATCTGTTGGTTTTTCTACCGTGTAAACAATTAATGGCACAGATTTAGACATATGATCCTCTTCATCTACCGTGCTGACCAAAACAGACTAATATGCTAAGCAGGTGGTTGTTAATGAGATGTTTCTTTCCACCTGCCCTATGGGAAAAAAAAAAAAAAAGAAAAAAAAAGAAGACTTCTGGCCATCTTGTTTGGGGGAGCAACAAACACCTGATGTAAATTTAAAAGTTCTCAAGTTTTTGTGCGAGTCGGGCATAAAGTCGATTGGGAGAAAGGGGAACCAAGATAACATCTTACCCCCACAGGCCTGGACTGAAAAGGTATGTCAGACATGTTGAAAGAGCGCAAGCTTCAAATAACCCATCATCTGCTTCAGCTGATTGGAACAAACACTCCCTCACTTCTTATGCGCAGTTTCCCCTTGCTTCCGGACTCATTTCCTCTGTCCATCAAGCCACCGGAAGGAAGGCCAAACACTACTGAGGCCCCCTTTTTACTGCAGCACAACATGCAGAGGATGAGGCATCTGGAACGGTTAACAAATCCAAACACAGCTGTCCTACTGTTGACCCCAGGGTGCTCTTTCAGTCTTCACCTGCTTTGCAGCCCACAGCAAGCTTTGCTGAGGGAAACCCCTACAGCTAATAACATGAGAACCGTGTAACCTAGTTCACCACAGGGGTCAGATATGTAAGACACGCTGCCCTCTTAGCACACTAACCACAGTCATTACAAGTCAAACAAAACCATTGTCACGAACAAGCAAATGAAGCCGTGGTGGCGTTCAGAAGGGACTACACAGAGGACTGTTTGGGACCTCATCCAACACTACTACTCGATTGAAGGGGCCGTTTATTACTGCCAAGTGAGTCATTAATCATCTTCCTACAACACCAAGCTGTGGATCAATTTCCAATAATGCCATTGTTTTTTGAAAAGTGCATCATCTTTGGTCCAGACAGACCAAAAGTCAAAGAAAGAGAAAGACAGTTAATAGTTTCAGCAACATAATGGAATAATTAGTTGCTTCCCTCTTGATTTATGAAAATATCAACTGAGCTCAGGCTTCTGATAGGCAATGTAATGCAGTTAAAAGATCTGCGTTGAAACCTTGCTTATGAAAGTATGCTATAGTCCCATAAATCCACTCATTAATGAGCACATCTATTTCAATTACAACAAATGTGGTCCAGCAGGGGGAAGGTATGATTGTTATGGGGGGATTGATTGCCTTAGAATACAAGCCAGGAAATAATGAAATTCATCTCGATTTGACCTGAGTATTATCAAACTAGATCTTTACTTCTTTTTACCGAGAATGAACTGGTTTCAGAACAAAGTATCATGAAATAGAGTGCCCCCCCCCCCCCCCCCCAACCCCCATTTCTAATCAGGAATCCACCAAGACGCAGCTACACATTTCTCCGTTTGCCCTCATTGATTAGAAGTACTACATGCGGATTCTGGGCGATTTCATACCAACAATTCACAATTCTCCACGTGTTATGACCAAGGAAGGAGAGCCGGTGGACGCAATAATCTGTGCAACTGGGAAATGCACCGTGAAATCAGCGGCTGCCTCGCTGTTATGACCCCCCCTTCCCCATTATCCTTCATACGACTGTGTTAGTAGGTCAGGTCTGAACCCCGCATCTGGATGATACGGAAAATATTCCATTTCTATCACAGGATACAATTTACGGTCTGTGAAACTGAAAGAGTTAAACATTGGATATTTTACTGTGTGGACGCTATTGTTCAGCTTGAGGAGAATGCCAGGGGCCAGGGCGCGGTTGTGCTGACTGCACCTCCGTCTATGTGGATCTATCGTTTTGGAGATAAGTTTTCCTGTCGCACTACGGTTAGCCACCCCACCCCGCTCAATACCGTACAACAGCACATTTCATCTCGCTGGGGTGTCCGCAAAACCCACCAATTACTAGGAGGAAGAGAAGATATCACTTGAAAACTACATTTTCGTTGGTGGTCGATAGGAAACTTCTCAATGCTGCCAGTTTACTGCCACTAAAGGCTAACGCTAGCTGAGAAACAGTTCGTATTCTACAGAGTATCCCGATTCATTTTAGCTAGCGCATGCACTTTCATGTCTGGACTGCTGTGGTTAGGTGGACAAACGAAGACCATTACCACCATTGTAAGACAGAAAAACACAGAAAAAGGTTGTACATAACCCGAATCGTTTGTTGCCTACCTTCTAAGAAGAAAATAAAAGTATTCCCGAAAACCGAATGCTAGAACACAGCCCAAAGCGTATCCCAATTGATTTCTCCCTCTGCCGGAGTCGCTGCTGCGCTGACACAAGCGGCTCTGTGTGCTCTTTCCCCTCTCTGCCTGAAGCCCCGCCCATTCTTGTTTAAACAGCTATGTTTGGATCGACTCTCCTTGACTGACAGTTCCAACAGCCAATCAAAGGGAAATTACGGAGAGGAGGGGTGGAGTTTACGGTTCCTTTCTTCAGGTTCCCACTTACCGTAAATCATCATTAATTGTGTCATGAAAGCATTTTCATCTATTGCGGTTGTCGTTATTGTCCTTTTCTTTAGCTAGGCCATTGTTATCTGGCTATTTAGATGATTATCATGATTTACAATCGTATCAGTTAGAAAACCACCATTTGACAATTAATAAACTAGGATTCTTGGTTCTCTGCCTATCAAATACATTTTAACATCTCATTTGACAGCGTTTACGCGTGTGACCTAGGTGATGCAGCAATAATTATATAGTGTGGCTTCCTCTATGCATGTCCATCTGTGAGTGGGGATGGCATTAAACGGATGGATATAAAACGTAAGGATAAATATACACCGCTGCATATGGCTTAGTGACCATGTGAGAAAATACCCAAATAACATTTTGACTATTTTGAAAGGGTGAAAAATATATATATATTTTTAAAGATATTTCTACTACATTTTCTAAACTGTGTGAGGCAGCAACGTAAGATCACACGCGTGTAACGGCAAAATACATCACCTGATGGCATTCAAAATATGTTTTAATTCACTTGAGGAACACAATGTACTCCAAGTGCAACACAGCACCACAAGATGGCGTTATTTTGCAAATCCAGAGCAAAGTAGACTCCTCACAGCAGGAAACGGCTGTAGTTCATCATCCAATCTAGGTTTTCTTCAACCTGCATCAGTTTTATAGATTAAGGGTGACGCCTGTGTTTGTGGTCAGTTCAGCACCCCCAGCATTCAAGTACCAGGAAAGCAGAATTCTTCACTTTTCCATCAAATATCCTAATTTATCTGCAGTCCAATTGTCCTTAATGGATTCTGTGCTTTTTATTAAAGGATATTTATTTCTAAAGTGTAACAGGTGCAAAACAGCACCCAAAAAAAAGTCAAGCACTTCAGATTCAGGCCCCTTTGTTCAGTCCCAAATCTATTCTGCAGGATAATACATTAAAAGTGCAACCAGAGCCATCCAAAAAAAAAAAAAAAAAAGTTACAAAGCATGTTTTAGGCCACAAAGTTGTCATCTCAGCATGATCAATTCAGCCAGTTCCTCAGACTCAACCCAGTGAAGAACTGCAGCACGTTCTCTAATGCTTGGAAAAACCTTAACTGTCAGGCAGTTTTAAAGAAATTATCAACTTAAACATTGGCATGGGATTTCAAGCAACACACAGCCCAGTTAAACTGTAACAAGATTTAGATGTCCTTACCTCTCCTCATTGATGGCTTCCTTTCAAGTGTCTTGTCGGGAGTTTTCAGAGGTGAATCAAAAGCCGCCTTCATCTGTGCCACCTTCACCGACTGGCCCTGCTCATCGGGTTTGACTTCAGCTGGCTTTGGCCGGTCGTGGTGCTGCAGCTTTTCATGCAGCTGAATTGTCTCCTTTATTAGGTCTGAGACAGGCCTAGATTTGGGAGTGCTCTGGGATTTGTCTCTCATTGAGACACTGCCATCTGTATCTTTGCAAGTTTTCTTATCCATTTGATCCGGTGATGCATTTCCTGAGTTAAGTGCCAGATTCTGAAGATTCTGCTTCATGCTGAGTGAGACCTGATTGCTTTTCTCTGTGATATTTGACTCACCTGCGACCAAACCTGCACCTGCACCTGCACCTGCATTCCCAGCTGGTGCAGCAGTGTCCTCGTGGCACTCTTTTACCATCTGCCTTTTCACAGGCTGAGTATCTGCCCTATCAGAGCAAGATGTTTTGGCCTCGGTGTCACTCTTTGTCCTTGGAGGTGTTCCTACAGTATTGGTGTCTGTCTTCTCAGTTGTAAGAACATTGCACAAGTCTACAACTGGCCCATCACTCTTTATTGCTGGGGTCTCTGCATGACACACTGTGGGTGCAGATTCCTCAGAGATCACTCCACTCGCCTCACATGATATTCTTTCATGTGAAACAGCTGATTGTAAATTGTCCGAGGACACGCCTATATTTGGCTGTATCTCCATAGCTGCCTTAACCGAAGTATCTGTTGAGTTGATGCTTTCAGCTCTGGAATAATGTGACTTTGCCACTGCAGGCTGAAAACCAACTAAATCTGAGTCTGCATTGTGAGCGCCGACTGCATGTTTCATGTCCAGCTCCATATCGTGAAAATTGTCTGTTGCAGGGCTTGCCTTAGTTTGTTTGTTTAAAATCACCTCAATGTCAAGATCAGACTCTTCACCCTGTTCTCTGGAGATTACTGATGCTGTACTGGGAAGTATCTCCTTAGCGTCTGTGTCCACAGGAGCTGTGGAGTCCTTGTTGTGAGAATCAGCTTCTTTTATTTTTGACAGAGATGGGATCGCCTCTTTTCTGTTTCTCCTGAGTAGCTTCTCCAAAATAGAGCCGGGCTCAGTGGGCAACGCGACATTTGATGGTGAATCTGACAACAAGGTTTCATTTTTGGAGTCCTTTTGTGGATACAGCTTCAAGGACTCCATCTGATCACCTGCATCAATGACCTTTGGTTTTGCTACAGAGTAATCATTCAAACCTGGGTTTTCCTCCCACGTTAGGATTTCTTTCTTTGTATTATTCTCTGTTCTTTCTTTTGGGGGTCCACAGTGAATGGTGTCTCTCATATCTAATAAAGACTCTCTCTGCTGACTGTTTTTCAAAGGATGTTGGGGTTTAGCCGGAGGCGGTTCCTTCCTCTCACTCAAGCAGCCTGCTGTTCCTGCACAGAACTTAATATCCTCATTCTCAGCCTCAGCAATCATGGTCTCCTTCAGCACCAACTCACTTCCTTTATGAGCTCCACAGGCGTTGCTCTGTCTGGAGTTGTCAAATGAGCGTATGGCCCCTGAGTTTTCTTCTTTTCGCGAGAAGGTTTCTTCAACATGGTACTCCATCTTGATCTCTGAAGATGCCGGGAGCTGCTCCACAGTTTTCCTTTCGTCTCTGTTGATTTGATTAAATGGCCTCTGTGTTCTTTCAAGCCTCTTCGTTCCTGAATTACTCTTGTGGTTCTTGTCCGTCCCATGTGGAACCAGTGGGGCAGCTCTGTCTCCTCCTCTTCCCCCTCCTCGTCCACCTCCACCCTCCTTTCCTGTGGCCCCTCCCTGTCTCACCTCCCTCTTGCCTAAATGTATGTGCTTCTCACTAGAAGGTGTTATTGGCTCATTGCTGTGGCTCTCATCCAGATCCTGAGAGTCTGCCTTGCCAGACTTTTCCCCTGTCTTAACAGCCTCCTCCTCACACGAGCTTTCTCCCTCCATGACATCACCTGCGTGACTATCCACAGCTCCAGAGCTGTGGCCGGGACGCGTGTCCTCCAATTGGTCACCGAGGACCTGCTCTTCACCATCCACTTTGTCCTGGTTCTGTCCCATACTGGTCTGCAGAGAAAGACATGATGTCAACCTCACAAGAAAAGACTTAAGTGATCCGCATGTCTGGAATCTAAACCCTAAAGGTCTGTGGAGCGTGACTGATCTCTGCTTCTGTTATTCTGCGTCTGCCCACTAATATTAACAGTTTGATTAATATGGCGAAAACTGTGGGGGAAAACTGTGAAAGAAAAGAGTGGACACATAGGAATAATATCACAGTTTACGATTTTAGCCTTGGAAAGAGACTGCGTAGCATGCTGCAAACCATTCATAGTCACACAAGAGTTATTTTCATGAGGGTGGTTAGTCGACTTTCTTATGACTTCAGCTGCTACAGCACACTCTCTGTTGGGTTATTCATGCACTTACAATGTCCACACCAGCTCAGCTTTTAGTCAGATTACAGTCACAGGATTAAGCAGCAATCTCATTTAAGATTCTGGTGGTTTATTTTGGACTCCTGTGTAATTCAGTAGTATCATTACAAATTTGTCTCCCTCATGTAATGAAGCTTTTTTTTTTCACCTTAATAAAAGTCATGCAAATTTAATTGATAATTCAAAAAATGAAGCCTCATCATTGAAATCATTCTTGGGGACAGGAATACTCGGTCTGATTGACTGATTAATTCCCCTAATATTGAAAGTTCACAAAGTCTCATGACAGACTGTCAGCGAAGCTTTTCCAAACATTCTGAATTTTGAATGTCAGCTTGTTTCCTCATACTTGTGGTTATGAATTTGTATAAATCTGGCTTCATGTGATCTATCTAACCGATGGAGCAGGTTAGTGCGGACTTTTTGTACCCCCCATGTTGCAGAAAGACGTGTTAACGCAGTAAAAAATCATGGTAATGCAAGTAAAATGTTCCTTTCACTCAATAAAAATGGTCATGTTAACAGAGCGTTTTTGTATCAGTCTAATTCTGGGTATTTTTTTTTTTTGTGGTAACCTTACTCTGGGCTGTTGTTGCCATTAATGCTCATATAACAGTGAGGGAGATGGCTGTGGGGCTGATGGAGATTACTAAACGTATAAGAGCATTGCAGTAGGAGGAGGAGGGAGTGAGTAGAACCAGAATGAGCATGTTGCAGACACAAACTTTTCCATGACATGTCTAATTGCTAAATGAGTTTTCACCCACTAAACTGCAGCAGTAAGCAGAGAAAATGGGAAGGCACAATAAACAATGATCTGGACCATGAGTCTGTTTCCTGTCTGTGTGAAAACATATGACTGCTCTTATCATCTGACAGGCCAGACACATGGCAAAGAAAGGCAACGGTATCAATACGACAATTGTGAGACGGTTGTGTGTGGAAACTGAGATGAGCAGAAACGAATGGTAAAATATCACACAAAAAAGACAGAGAAGAGGTGCGAGGAGACTTTGGTAAAGTAAGTTACAGATTTTTGTTTTCCTTCAGATCAGGTTGAATCCAGAATTAGAACCAAGAGGAATTTGCATCAATTCACGATCCTCTACCTACTCGGTCAGTGTCGGGAACCCCTTCCCTCAAGGCATTTCTTCTCTGCTTACAACAGGTTCATTATTCTGTCTCATCCTCCCTAAAGTGATCATTTGATCACCATGTGCTCTGCTGCCCTGACATACTCAGCCATACAGGAATTCAAAACCAATGAACCACAAACATCTTTCAAAACAAACTTTAAGCATTTGGAAAGTACATCCTCTATCTATTTTTTCTTATCAGCCTCTCTGATTAGTACAACACAACATGGTGGCACAGGCCTGCTAATGACAGATCACTGTATGGTGGATATAATATCGATCTCCTGTCATATGTTTGAGCTGACACTTACCAGTTAGACGCTGTAGCCAAGTCGATCGCTCTTGCTCAGGACTGACAGAGTGCTCTTTGTTGGTTGTTTGGTGATGATCAGTCCTCCCTCAAATCCACAAGCAATGGGTGCCTTATATTACATCCATGTGATGTCACAGCACATTTGACTAATGCAATCAGGGAAACTTGGAATTGTAGTATAACCTTTTGCTGTCTTGAGAAACCCTGGAGGATTTACCTTTAATATCTCCTTTTCTGTTTGCTTGCGTGGATTCAGAATAAACGGATCCTGTCCTGAGATATCATGCACTGATGGGGTTTTCCCTCATTTAATTGTATCATGTAAAACATGTTTTTATCTTGTTTACTGTGAAATATTCTATTTCTGTTTGGTTCGTTTTTTCTGTTTTGTCACCGTGTTTTCTCTTTCGTTGTACTGTTCTCAGAAGTGGTTTTGGTTTTCGTTTAAACGTGTTATCTGAAACATTGTGTTTTCCATTTTGTTCTCTTGAATGTTGCTTTGTGAAACGTGTTCTAAGTCCTTTCTTGTTTTTCGTTTGGTTTTTGTGATGGTATTTTTTAAATGTAGTTTTTTCCTTTTTTTCCTCCTGAATCTTTATTTTAAAAAACGTGTTTTGTTAAATAAGTTATGTTCCTTTTTGCTGTTGTGCTATTCCTTTTGCTCTGTTCCGATCATTAAAAAGTTGGTCTTTAAATGCTTCATTCTGCTGTGCTGTATTTCATAAAGTTTGACGAGGCGTGGTGCTTTGGGAACCGTTCTCTGTATCACGTTCTCTGTTTTGCACCTCAGGGCCACCGTAATGACTGGTGGACAATTGCAGTCAAGCTGGCTATGTCAAAGTGTGTGGAACATTATCTGAAAAACAGCTTAGACCATTTCTTTTGTTTCTCTTGGTTTCTATAGTAACAACCAAAACAGGATACGTCTTCCGATAATAAAACAAAGGCGGAGGTACAGCAGCCAAGAATTCACAACCAGAAGAAGGGGAAGAGGGGCTGGCCCGCACCCAGCGCCTACAGAATGAGGGCTACTGTGTTAACAGACAGGCTTGCTAGTGTTCTTGCCAGCCAGTGTTTTTGTGTTAGCAAGGTGTTACAGGTCACTTTCAGTCCCATCGAAACAAACTCATCTCTGATTCAAGATTATTGTCCATTCAAAGCAGAGCCCAGAGGTTTCTTGGCACGCTAATGAAGAGTAAAGTCCTTCTGCCACTGAAGTGTTGACAAGTTTACAGCAGCGAGACACATTTGTTGTCCATTCATCATCCGGCATGACCAGTCTCAGGTTTGATATAAATGTAAACACTGCAGCTGAGATATTTCATACAGGTGTTCACACCCATATGACATTTGATAACATCTCTGCCACTTCACTTCCCCTCCACATCCCGTTCTGTGCGGACACACGGGAATAAAGGCAAGAATGAACTAAAGTATATAACTTAAGTAGCTCACTGATGTCATGCAAACGGTTCCGAGAAGCCAAATGTTATATAAGCTGGCTGTTAGAAAATGCTTCTGCTGCCAAAGCATACAGATGAGGGCACGATGATGTAATCTCAGGGTTCACACTGCATGACGGTCCAGTCAGTGCACATACATTTGAGTTGGGCCCAGACATCTGGGTCCGGCTGTTTTCTGCCGTCTAATCTCATTTTGCAGCTGCTCAAATCAACCGCATTTATCAAATGAATGAATAAATTTGATAAATGCACTCCTTTTGTTCTTTACAATTTGAGCACCAGTCATCAAAAACAAACAGGACGCATGGCAGCTTCTGTAAAAGAAATGTTTATTTTCATCATCGACACATACAGTATTATCGTCTTCACCAACATAAAAAGTGCAATATGCATTAAAACTACAGCAATGTACAGTACAAAAATTACTGCATACTTAAATATAAAAAGAAAATGGTTACAAAACTGTGAAGTAACCTACTGTGATCGTTGTCACAAGTGACAAAAGCTTCAAACTCATCGATGATATGAGCGTAAAGGCTTAACAGCTATGAGCCTGGCGACTCCTCCGAGTCTCTTTCATTACTCCCAAAGGTGCAAAAAGAGGTGACAGCATTTAAATATGTACGCGATTGACATCATGATTCACATATTTTGTACAGCTTCAATGGTGTTTCCAATTTGTTAAGACAGCCAAAAATAACTTTGGTGTTCCACGTTGCAAAAAGCACAAATGAGTTTAAAATGTTGGCAGCACTTAAAAAAAAAGAATTTAAGCAAAAAAAATGCTTAGATATAATGTTTTTCTTGATGCTGTATCTTCTAGGTTTATATGTCAGAAATGGACAGCTAAGTTGAGCTTGGGAAAAGCCCTCACAGACTTCCTAAGTTCTGACTCCCACACTAAGCGTTTCTATTATGATATGGAGCCATGCAGCGGGACTTCTCGTCACTCTGCTCTCTCAAGACTATTGTACTATGTAAGGAAAGATGAGGTTAATAACATTATTCCAATGTTATTTTGGAAGATAGCTCGCTGTGTACCAGTCTTCGCTCAATGAAAAAAAAAAGCAGTGCAAAGGAAACAACAAACTCAGAACTGCTTCTGCTGTGTTTGTTGAAAACAGTGCCTCTGGCAAAGGTTACAACCTTCTCTTTCATCCCATTCACTCACTCATGGACTTGGGTGTAGTTAATGCATTAAAATACACTTCTGCGTTAAAAACTGATTTTCTCGCTCCAACTCAACATCACTAAAGGAAGTGAATTCAACTCTGGCCTACTGTTTGTCTAGGCAAGAGCTCCTTGAACGCAACATGAGGTAACTTTTTAATCTTACAAACCTAAAACACGACCTGTGTTAAACAAACTCTACAACTTAAGTTTCTCTCAAACTCTCTGAGGGATTCAAGTTCATCAATGCTGGCTACCACTTTTCTTTTACCTGACAGGTAAAGGTAATGTAAGTGCCAATGGAAACTAGGTTAAAGGTTATAGAGTGCCTTGTACCATCTGATCCTGCAGTTTCTCACACAGCTTTGTGCCTCTGGTCTCTTGGGTAAGGCACTTGTTTGTCCATGATTCAAATAAAGTTAAGAGGTGAACTGATGGCTTAACACATTTGTCAGATACAGCAATATGACTTTCATCACTGTGAACAGTAGTTTGAGAAACAATGTGGCATAAGAGAATGTCCTCTTCTTATATAACAGTTGGCATGTTTTTTTTTGTTTTTTTTTAATTGTTTACTTGGACTTTCCAGGATCTGTGCTGCTCTCTCCATTCATAGTCTCTTCTGAAAACAACATATACATACACATATATATATGTGTATGTGTGTATATATATATATATATATATATATATATATATATATATAAATATATATATATATATCTAAGCTCCACTTGATTTGTCAGCTTCTGGGCTCACATGATGGAAGCGCTCTCTCCGGAGTGTGCAGGTCTTTGTGGGGTCGGGACCCAGCAGAGATGGTGGAGGGGTCCCACTCCAGCCCTGCGTCTGGCTCTGGGGACAGTGAGAGGAGCAGCAGTGTCCCAGCATCCGAGGAACAGGCTGAGCACAGGTCCTCGGAGGAGAAGTTGAGGCTGCCCAACTTGGCCAGCGAGTTGGACCGCTTCAGCCGTGAGGGCACGGTCAGACCAGCCAGCCGCATGCGGGTCTCTATCTCCTGCGCCCTCTGGCGTACGAGGCCAGGTTTCCCCCTTACGCTTCGCAGACTGTCGCTGCTGGAGCTGCGCGTTAAGGTGGAGCCGTGAGGTGGGGAGGTGGGTGTGAGCAGCCCAGATCCCGCCACCCCCAACAAGGCTTCATTGGTCAGTGGCACCACCAGTGGCTCTAACCGCACTTGGCATGGTGTTGAAGATTTAGTGAAGTCACCTGTAAAGTTGGAGAACTCCTCCTCCTCACTGTGAGACAAACTTTTCTTGGACCTTTGGCATGTGTGCAAAGGCTTTAGAGAGTGCAGGCTCTCCTGAGACAAACCTGAAAGTTTTTCTAGTCTCTCTGCACGACGGCGGACGAGCCCAGATTGTTGCAGCTGCAAAAGGGTCTCCTGCTGTTGACCAAGGCAACAATCCACTACAGGCTTCCCTTCCTCCAAATCTAATCTCATCAGCTCAGGGAGGGCATCTGCTGGAGCTTCTGAATGAATGTCATCAAGCTCAGTCTTTACCTCTAAGTGTTCATCATTCTCATCAAGCTTCACTGACTGCTGCGGTTCTCCTGACTGCTCCTCTCTGTCAAGTGGAGCAGTGGGTAGAGAGGCAGCACAGTTGGCACAGTCACACAGAGGGCCGTGGGGGCCCAGCAGTCCCACTGAAGAGGTGAGGCCTTCAGAGGAGGTATGGGACTGTGAGAATGAAGCACTTGGGACTTTGGAGGGAGGACTGGAGTTAAGGCAAAACTTAGGAGTTGAGGCAGAAGAATCTTCTTTCTGATGGGACTTTGTTTGATCCCACCGAGACAGAATAGGAGCATCACTTGGAAGAAGGATGGAGGATGCATTTTCCTAAATAAAGACATGCCAAAAACCAAATTATTCATACAGCTGATAACAGCATTTTCATTTCAAAGAATGGATCTATCATATTGCTCACTTACATTGTAGTTTTGAAGAATGCTCAAATTGTTGTTGTTGTTTTCATTGAGCGTTGCCAGATCCATTCCAATCCCCTCCGTATCCCCCTCTGCCTCGCCTTCTTGTGTTTCCCCATTGCCTCCTCCACTACCCCCTCCATCATCTGGCTGCATTAGTACCTCCATCTCTGCTTCCTCCTTCTGTACCTCCTCCTCATCCTCTTCCTCCACTGTGCTGAACTCCAGTCTCAGACGCAGCTCCTCGAGTGGCTCGGGTCCACGGCTGCACGTCTGGGCAGCAGTCCCCTCCGCTTTAGGCCCAAAATGGGGAAGTGGTAAGCTCTCGCGGCCAACGAAGGCCTCATCATCCAGCAGAGCATCTCGCTCAACATCCTCAATTTCTATAAAGACCTTTTCCATGCCAAGAAGAGGGGGGCCACGCACTGGTGTTGATGGTTCGCTGTCTAGCGCCGAGTCAGAGAGGCGGCGGAAATAGTAGTTGTTGTAGGCCGGGTCGATCTCCAGCGCAACAGTCCTACGTGGGGAGGAGCATGCTGCACCTTTATCAGATAGCGCCTCCTCACAGCAGGGAGACATCCCTGGCTCTGGAGTCAGGTGTCCTCCTTCCTCTCCTCCGCAACACTGAGACAAACCCTGCTGCCCCTCTGCCATCTCACAGTCTGTGTCTGGATGCCACAGCTTGTTGTGACGCTGTTTGCTGGAAAATAGAGAAATACAGCATGCAGAAGGAGGGCAGGAGTAAATACAACAAACAAACAAGTTAACTTGACTCTATCTCTGCACACGCACAGCTGTCAAATGAGAGGACTTTACCTGGCGTCTAAAATGCCCTCATACTCCGCCAGCTGCCTCATGAAACTCGGGTTGGGTCGTGTGATGTTCCTCTTCTGCTTGACAAAGTTGTAAGCTTTCTCCAGCGACCAGCCGTACTCCTTCATGGCATAAGCAATGACAGTGGAGGCGGACCGACTGACGCCCATCTTACAATGAACGAGACACTTGGAGTGATTCTTTCTGTGGGTAAGAATCATATGCAGATCTGTGTAAAACATATATTGTACATACAGCCAGTTTCAATTAGTAAACACGACGGTCACTGTCCCTCTTGCACGTTAGTGTATGGGTGTCCACTACATCTCAGAACCAGTAAGATGAAACAAATGAAGGTGATAATGTATTGAAAAAAAAAGCTTCCCATACTATTTAATTTGTATTTAATGTTCCACAACTAGCTAATATATAAACTTATGTAAATAATTACATAAATAAAAAGGAAAATAAGGAGGCTGAAGACAATATTCTGTGTGGTCATTTATCAGCTTTTTGGACCATAATGAAACTATCAGCTGTTGAGATTTGTTCGTTATTTTTATTCACCATCTTCCCTATGCTGCTCTCACTCTTACCATTTCACTCTCTTGATCAAGACAGACTCTTATTCGTTCATGCTCACTGCTAACAGACTCTCTGTCATGATCTCAAACAGACTCTTCCTTTATCTGTTACTCACTTTCTGCTACTTGGGAATTCAGTAAAATTATAATGCGAAATGCACAGCCCTCTTCACAGCCCTTATACTGGTGGATCCCTGGGTTTGTTCGCAATCGGCGATGTTTAGTGATACAAAATCTACACCGATGGTTCCAGGACAATCAGAAAATACAACCACAGCAGGAGTGTCAGCAGAAATGACCATTTGTTTTAACATTTGTGGCAGAAACTGTCACATTTCGGCCACAAATGTCAAATGTTTCTTTGCCGACGTTGGATTTGTAGCATGTTACAAAAGCTTTGTGAAAGGGCAATGAAAGACAGACATGAAAATGGGGCGGGATTGACCATGCTGTGAAATACTGTGGGAAATAATGCTTCTAGAAATAAAACTGGAAAGGAATGCTCAGCGTCTACAGTTTGTGATAATCTGCAGATTCAGAGTCTGGACAAAAAATGCACAAGGGATAAGACACCATTGCTCTGAACTATGCAATATGAGGTGGTGCTGTATCAATGACAGGCGTGCTTCACGAGTGGAAGTCTCTTCACGGGCTCAGAAACACTTCTGAACACCACCATCGGTGATCTCAGTTTCTTCCTTCGGTGCCATGTCAATAAATGTCAAGCGCTAGATACAGGTGCTGGAACAGCATGGATTGCCACATATGCGACCTATTTTTCAGAGTAGGTTTTGCTTCTTTCAACAAAACAATGCAAAACCAAATTCAGCACATATCGCATCAGCTTGGCTCTGTAGTGAAGGAGTCTGCGCGCTACACCGGCCTGCCTGCAGCTCAGACTAATTGAAAACATTTGGTGAATTATGAAACGACAAATACGACAATAGAAGGACTGTCAAACCACTGAAATCCAAAATCAAGCAAGAATGGGAAAAACTTTTCAATTTCAAAACTGTTATTGAAAGAAGTGAAACAGCACGGTGGGAAATGAGCCCCCGTTCCAGCATATATCTGTCAAAGACGAAGCATTTCTCGGTTTTAACATCTGAGATGCTGTCTCTGTACAATTTTCTACTAAAACAAAGGGTTTACATATTAGACACATACGAATGCTCCATTCTGCACTTACAGAGCGTCCCAGTGTTTTGGGAAATCAAGTTGTATACTTCAAAGATGAAGTGGTTTCTTACCTTCAGTGAATCTTCACCTTATAATATATTTTAACTCAACCAGATTATTAGATTTAGTATATTTCTAAATTTCCATATCGAGTCATACGCATGTGGCGGTGTATTTCTTTGCTGACTTCTGCTGGTCATTTTTTCCATTTTGTCGACAAACTTTCGGAACAAGTTGTGGAAACTTTAATTCCTGTCACTTAGTTTTGATTTGGATGAAAACTTTCATTTAAACTTTGTCAAAACCAGGGCCTCAAAACACAGACGAAATGTGGGAAATTAGATCTCAACATTTCATTGGACAGTCCGACAGAGATAAGACGCGTTTGTAGTTAACTGATAAACGCAAAGTTTTCCATTTCCACTGAGGACTCACTTTGCTTTCACAATAAAGTTGTACGTGTCGTTCCAGTGAGCGAGCAGGTCGGTGGCCTCTTCGTCGTAGACTCGTATGTTGTGGTAACTGAACGTCCCTGGAAAGAAGTTGTCTATCTCCCTGGTAACGTTGAGGATGTAGCCCACTCTGGGGAGGAAAGATAACGTTAACTCATGCACAACATTCTTTCTTGCTCATATCATAATGAAAATATGTGTTGCGTGTGGTTATCTTAGCTCCTCCATAATCTAAAGTAAATCACCCCGTCTCTTGCAGCTCCTCCAAATTAGATGCATTCCACTCAGATCCCTAAAAACAAATGAGAGAAAATAATCTTTAGACTGAGGGCATTCTCAAATCTTTGGAAGACTGTTCTTCCTCCAAAACGATTATTTCACTGAGGAGATTACTTAAACACCAGTCCCCCTTTGGGAATGAAAGTAAAATGAGTAAATTATCTTAGTTATTCACAGCAACGAGTACAGCAGATGTTTTTTTCTGTGAATGTAAGAGACAGCTTGAGTTTTCTCACCAGGTACACATGGTCAAAGATGAGGGTCGCTTTGTCCATCTGGCCAAGGATTAGCAGCATCTCATTGTCAATAAACTCTTTGTACTCCTTCAGGTTGCAGTTCATGTGCTGCTCCAACTCTGTGCGGATCTAAAAGATAAAAATAATTACATGGAATTGCCTGATTTCTCTTTGAATTCCTTCTTTCTTTCTTTAAAAAAACAAAAAAAACAAAAAACAAACAGTGAAGACAATCTGCGAGGTCTGAGAGGCCAAGAAAACTTTCAGTTCAGACTGTAAGTCTGCTGAAGAAAATCATCCTGACAGAAATACATCCTGATATAACTGGATAAGAAATGCAGTGCTGTGGTGAAATGTGTGATAAAAGCACATTTTGAGGTGTAAATATTCTGCTATGCATTGTGGAGGTTTGTTAATGAACCTGAACTAAATATGTTTAGGTTAAGCAAGTCAATCCAAAATGTACCTCGAGAAATATTAAAAAAATATTAGAATGTGTGACTTTTTACAAAAAAAAAAAAATCTTTATCCATCCATATTTTTTCTAGCTACACACTGTATGAACTGATACACGTGTCATGCTTTAGAGAACAAAGTGCGAGTGCAGCCAATGGAAATTAAACCACAAGACACAAACCAAATGCAGCAGTTTATTACCAATTTCGTGGGATTGGGCTTTTACCTGTTTGCAGGTGACATTCTCAAGGTCCTGGCACGTCATGATGCTTCTGAGTTTGGCTTTAATAAGGCACCCTGTCCTTTCTCTTTCTGAAGGCCTAGCAAAGATCCAGTTTCAATAAAATGGAATCAGCCACACGGTTAATCGGTCCCATATGAAATGTGAAGCTACTTCAACAACAGCTACGCAGTGAGCGCGAGTAGCTTCCGTCCTCGCACAAGCAACTGCTTCTGGTGTCGACGGTGTTTGCTTACTTGTCGACAAACATGGTGGGCGAATCTGGTCGTGTGGTCTCCAGGTCCTTCATTGCGTTCCACTCGTTGATGCAGCTCTGCTCTGAGGCAATGCAGCTCTCGTAGTAGCCCGTCCAGGTGAGAGCCATGCCTCCGGGGAAGTAATTAAACCTGCGTGACACCTCACAAGCCTTGTGCATAACCTGCAAGGCCGACCTAGATTGTTGTTGATAAAAAAATAAAAATAAAGATGAGAGATGTAGGGGGCTCGTGTACGTCTGATTTCCTAAGCTACACGAGTAAAAGAATCAAATAAATGTAGTATTGACTGGCTTCATACAAGTGTGTGCATATTTGCCCTCATGCCAGCAGATGGCACAATGAATCAGCAACTGCCTCAACCTGCATCGCTGCAGCAGTGTGTGTCTATCAGGAGACTGCAATCAAACTAAACTACTGTAGACGGCCACTGTGACTCCAGAGGTTGATGACTGCTCACCACATAGCCTGCACTGACACGGGTTTGAAGACATGAGTTCGACCTGCCGTGTTCACAGTAAATCCCCTGGAGATCAGACAAAACATACGGTCAGACCCTGAGCTGGTGCACAACGCAGGAATGTATGAATAATTCAAAGTGTTGGAGGAGTTGATGCATTGTTTGGTAAAAATCAGACAAATAGTGCTACTGCTGTGCTCCCTGTCCTTTACAGCTGAAAAAAAAAAAAAAAAAGAGAGATCGAGAGCTCACCCGTCTCCATCCAGATGGATCTTTGTGTCGCTCCACAGAGGTAGCACCATACCGATTGAACAGCTTTTGCTGGCAGAGGAGAGTAAAAACATTAATAGCAGGCAAACAGACAGAGGTAGAAAGAAATTATGTGAAAAAGAAACTTTAATATAAGTATCTATGCTATTTTAGAGGTTAAAAAGTATTAATTAGACTGACTACATCATAAAAGCAATACTATTTTCAAATGCATCCTATTTCCATGCATTAAAAATGCTGCCACTCCTTAATAACTTAATGAACTTCTCATCTGTTGGAGCAAATATTTACACTTCTTGTTTAAAGAAGTTCCATTTACAGCGTTCACAAGCAGCGCCAAGACAAATACCAACAAATGGCCCATAGCCTTTAAAATGATGAAACCTAACAAAACAAGCTTCCTTTTACCAGTCTTTGCTGGTAAAGTCGATTCCCAACAGCATGTTCTCCTCTGTGTCCTGTCGCCCGCTTGTGTACACCACCACCATGTAGCGCACACGATCCGACCAAGCGCTCTCCAGCCGCACCGCCTGCATGGGTTGCAGAGAGTTTACATCAAAGTAGTTCCTGCTTTAGTTGTAGTACCTTCGAGCTGCAGAAGCCAATGAAGTAAATATCGATACTGTGATGTCAAACCGAGAGAGAGAGAGTGACAAAACAAAAACAAACACGCAAGTGCAAAGCTTTGATTGTTAAAAACAGCGACTGGTATGGAGAAGCATCCAAAGTGATAAAAAGGAAAAAAAAAAAAAAAGGAGTCACAGCTGGACACGAGAAGGAAACCGGACGACAGGCTTTGTGTAATAGTTTAACTGGATATCCTTAGGAAGTGTGAGACCACATGGATGGTGGATAAAAAACAAAATAGCTCTGCTTCACACAGACGCATGTACACACGTACCATGGAAACATTTCGTAATGCTCTCCTGAGTGCGTTCAAACCTCTCATGAGCTAATAATTACAGTGAGAAAATAAGCATCCTAAGTGGACAATAAAATGCATTCTGAAGGGTTTGCTCAGCCCGGCTCTTCGTCACTGGCTGCTATGTGCGTTCATATTTTTGTCTCGATTCACACACGTACTTATGTCGTCTCTTACCAGTTTGATTCTGTCCTCGGAGCGCAGAATGTTTATCATCACCTGCAGGTGTTGAGGTAAGTCACCTGTTGAGGAAGATGGTGGATTGTTTCACTTTGACAGCACTCAATGAGAATATTAGTAAGGATTTATTGTTTGAGGGAGACACGATAACGTGATTAAAAGCACTGCTGTAGGTTTTTTTTTTTCCTTCTTAAAGATAGATGACGTTACACTGCTCCCTAGTGTTAAACACCAATAACACCCCCCCCCCCCTCCAAAAGGCCTCTCCTTCAAACAATAAATCCTAACATGTCCAGTGTATTTTATCAGCTGTCAAGTCTTATTAACTGACTTAAGAGAGAAGAACTGACAATAGCTTTCTGTCATTGCATGAGTAAACTCATTGGCCGCAAAACCACAGTTCAAGAACTTGTCTTTGTTCATTTTACTCGCTCTGCCAAGACATGTCAGAGCTGGATAATAGAACAGGGTGTGGAGACGGACCAACAGCAAAGTAGCAGTTAACAGTGAGTGTGTTATTTTGACATATGTCACAACAGGGCAAACAGACAAATTGTAAGATCCTACTTGTATGAAAGAGAAAGTGTCTAACTCGAGAGTTTTTTCTTTTCTTTTTTTAATCTCAACAGTTTCACAATTAAAAAAAGGTTGAATTTTATCAGACAAATACCTCAAACTTTCACAGACACAAGCCATTATATCTCGAAAAGTGTGACTTTCAGCCACTCACCAGTCAAAATAAGTAACAAGTATTCAAAAAAGTATTTAAACGTCGCTTCAGCTGAGCGTGGACAGATGCTTCCAAAATATGCACATTAATTAAACCTGATAAGAACTGTTCTGACATAATTTAGCAAAACTTTACATTTTAATGGCTTGTGAATGAGCCAGTGAGGTTTAATGTTAATCAAAAATGTCCTTGGCACCCCGCATGTGTTAGTTGTCAAAAAACAAACAAGGTTATGAATAAATAGCTTCAGCATGAGGTTGATGAAGGTGTTGCATCCACTGTGTTTAACCAAAGTTACATATGAATTATTCCCTGCCAACTTCAAACACATTTTCTGCAGTATGAGACACTCCAGCAGTTAAATTTCACCCAGCAGTTCACTTTGACTCTCCTCGAAAATGTTTGGAACCAATTTCAAGCATTGCACCGAAACTGTCATATGCGATTAAAGTGGGTATGTGTTGTGAATTGTATCTTAAAGCTCCTCACAGTTATCATTTGAACACGTTGGCTTGGTGAATGAAAACCATAAATCTCCACAGTCTGTGGCTGCTAAAAAAATGTTGATAAAACCACTTAAATGTCACTTTGCATTTAGTAGTCCAGATCAATATGGATCATATAAATGTACTGTATCATGTATTTATATTGATATTGAATTTTATTTAGCAGTTCAAATAAGTTCATCTAATAGTCTTGATCACCACAACTGACTTCCAGCTCAGAGTTAAGTTCCATCTATGCCACAGTGGGTATTCACTTATTTCCCTGAATGCAAACTTTTATTTGAAAAGAAGACTGACTTTACATACATCCATACAGTGAGAGTTCCCATTTATAAAATGAAAAGTCAGACATGTCATGCTGCAGGTATGGCCAGCCCAGATAAATACAGCTTCTCTTGTGCATCTTTTTTTTTTTTCACACAACCGGCTAATGATGGACTTTAAGTCACTGAAGGCAGAGCACCAGCTTTTAGAACAAGAATGCCTTTATTAAGCGCCTTCTATAGAACAGCCTCACAGTCTCTCTTCTCTCCTAAATGCCACAAATGACACGGCTATTTCCCCAGGCCAATGTTTCTAAGGAGAAAGTAGGTCCTGCAAATATGCGACGTACCTGACAAAGTGGCCAATGAGATGAACTTGCCAAATGACTTGGCAGCGGGTTGGTTGCTGGCTGATGGTGAATTCCCATCATGCCACAGGACTGTCAGGTCAGCCTTTAAAGCAGCTACTGTGGCATTCAATAGTGACATTTTTAAAATGGCCTTTGATTAATGACCCGGGACAGTTGGGTCGAACTTGCGATGTTACAAAACTGGCCACAGTAAGCAAAAGCAAATGTCGCTGTTGTGGAAGAATAAACAACAAATGCTACTTTCTCCAGAATAAACACATGACTTATGTCTTATTACCAACAACCTACAATTAGTATTGCCTTGGTCTTGTATAATTGATTTACACAACTAGAGAACACTCAGAACGGTCATACGGCCTGAATAGTAAGGCCCCGCTTTAATCGTCAACAGAAGTTTTGTTCGCAGTGCTACCATACGCTGGATTTAAATCCTAATCTTCCTAAGGTCTGGAACATGCTTATCGACGACGCCTCCATCCTCCTCACCTCAGCTATAAACATCTGCTGCAGTATTAAGGAATGCAGCACCTGAACTCATCTTAAAAAGGCAAAAAAAAAAACAAAAAAAAAAAAAAACAAGTGTGATACAGGCAGTGATGAGAGCTAAGGTGAAGTTGTGGTCAATTTGGTGTCATGACTAGTGTTCCTCACCTGCATGTTTGTGATGAGGATGTGCTTTCTGGTCCTGGTGACTGCTTCCCTGCTGCAAGAAGAGAGCAGCACCCTTCACCATGAAGAAGCTCTCACTCAAGCTGCAAACAAACGAGAGAAAAGAGTTATAGATCTTCAGACATGGACACTGCACATCAGAACGGCTCAGCACAATCCCTCCAATTTGTTTAGTAGGAAAATGGACCAAACAGTGAGGCACAAGACAAAACAAAAATTTGGGTTTCAACAAGACGGTTAGTTCAGTTAGAGGGAGCCAACGAGATAAGCATAAATCATGGCTGTCTGCTGCTGGCGAATTAACTCAACAGCTGAGAGGAGAAGCCAAGCTGCCACGTTACAGAGGCAGACATCGGGTCTGCGGCCGCCATGAATCAAGCTTTGATCCCGAATGCTGATCTGTCTTCTTTCTGCTGCATGGGCAGCACTCAGATTTGACTTGTCAGGTCTTTGCTGGCGAGCTATAATGCAACACAGACCTAAGTAACTGACCGAACTGCAGTTCTTTGTTGTGCTTAACTTTCACAATGACCTAAAAGCAGCAATTACCACCTGACATCTGCCTGTAAAAATCCTGACTTTTCCAGGTTAGGCTTTGGAACTGTCAACAGATGAGACAAGAGAGGAACTGCAATAAAAACAAGTGAGGTGTTTCCTCCAGGCTAAATTCAATCATTCCATGTCGCTGAATAACAAAGCACACACATTCGTACATTTACCTGGCAGCAGGGTGGAACAGATGCACCATGTACTCTGCGTGTGCAGCCTGGCAAACCAGGTCATGATGAGGAAAGTACAGAACCGATGAGTGACGGAATCAAAACAAAATCCTGCCAGGTACTGCCGACACACCTGTCTCTATAGCTACAGCTTTCATGACATCAGTGTGCTGAGGTAGTGAGGTATTACTGGCTAATATCAGCTTAAAGAAGCCTAATCAAAGTGAATTACAATAACGTATAAAATAGAAATTCAAATAAAGAGAAACGCTGATATGTGAGGGAAAAAACACTGATTGAATGCCGATGGTTTTAATGAATGCTTTTCATTTGAATGAAACCATCATCCAACTTCCCCCGAAACAAACTTTTTCCTGATCCGACTTTTCAAACCCTGCATACATAAAAGCAAGGTGTAAGTTCCTAAACAGAACATATTGTTGGAACAACCGAGTTAATCTAAAAACATCTCACAATATATTCCGACTGCCCCCCAGCTGCTGAAGAAAAGAAAATTGTTCAGTGACGAGGCACGGGGGTGGAAACCTCTTAAAAAGAGCTTTTGTGTCACTTTGAAAGATTTTTGTCATACTTTGTTCTCAGTTTGAGATTTACAAGGCTGCCAGGAAGGCCCACTGTCAGGGAATGATAGATAATGAGGCCAAAGTGGAACTACCCAGAGTAAAACGGGGGCTACGGTCCCGTCACTATTAAAGACTCCGCCAGGTGACGACGATACAAATCCATGATACTAATTCTTAATCAACTTTTATTTCCTCTGTCCTTCCATTGGTCTTGAACCGTGTTAATCGATTAACTTCGAGAAAAAAAGAACAATAATTCAATGTGAAATGTGGAGACGTGTGAAACTTGTACTCATGAGTAAATCAAGAGCTGTCCAACTGCAGACATCGCAACTCAACGGCTCCATCTATACCGTCTCCTGCCCTGAGGCACCCTACTATCAGCCTTTCCACAAATGTTAGGGCTAAAATTACATCTGGTATCAAAGTAAACATAGACTACAACAGAAACACTTTTGCCAGAAACCTAAATTGTTTAGCAATATTGTAGTTATACCTCATTTGCAGAAAAACACAAGAAGTTAAATCACTTGGCTGAAAAGTCACAGAATTATGGCTGGTAATGAATTAAATCAAAGAGTCCAAACCTTAGACAAGAGTTTGATCTCACTTTGTTCCAAGCTGGTAAAAAAATTAAAAAAATTAAAAATTAAATTAAAGAAAACTCCACTTACATGCGGTTTATCTCACTCTGGGTCAACACAGCATTCTCCACAAAATACGGTATCATCTTCATCATGGCCTCCTGAATGGGTTCTACAACCAGATGCATCCTGTTGACCGGAATAAAACTCAGGCCTGTCCAGCACGAGCTAATTCCTCCCCATCCACGTCCAGAAACAACGAAGGAACAAAAAGAGGAATGACAGCTTCGAGTGTTGCCCCACAGTTTTTGAGTGACAGACTGACAGACAGACTGCACTCATCTGTGCTGCTCAGTGGAAAAGTGCCGTCTGTTCAGACGCCACTCCCTCTGGCCGCCTCTTCCTCCTCCCTCATCTGAGCGTCTCTGTTTGCGAGTCAACCTCCTGCCTGCAGGGACACACTGCAGCCTCCACCCGCTGCCTCAGGCACCCACAACGTCCCACTTGTCTTTCACAATCTGTTGCTGTAAATGATGGCTAAACATCCAAGCCAGTGAGCAAGAGATCCAGCTATAATTCAAGAGAAAAATTTTGCCTCCCTCAGCATGAACTCTCATCTCTATTTTCTTTATCCACCGAGGCAGAATCATCAGAAAATGAGGAACGGGTTTCCCCTTAACCGAGAGATAAACATATCCATTCCCAGGCTTTTCTGTTGCTGAAACCAACTCTCAAAAATTCAAGAAAAAAGAACCCTTTCTTTTTGTCTCTGGAGCAAATCCACTTGGAGGACAACAAAGCAGAGCCGAAGAATTTTGGCTGAAAACCTCCAAATGGGACGCCTGCAGGAGCACACCACAAAGGGTCAACAAACTACACGGTGGTGCCTTCACGGATCTCAACACATGGACTAAGCATAGGTGGAACAGGCAATGAGAAGAACTGGCATTGTCCCAAAGCTCCCAAATCTCATTATACTAAGGCTTATAAGGGAAGGATAATCTTGTCTCTCTCCTTCAAGTGGCCAGTGCTCGCTGCCACTCACTCAAATGTGCTGCCACTAAACACACTGTGTGAGATTATGAGGTATTACATAGGTTTAGGAGGACATTTCTTTTATGACCCATACATCTGAAATTAGATAAATAATAAAGCAAATAAAGTCCTCGAGAAAAACTGAAACTGCAAATTGGAAGCCGACTTTGACATTTTTCTCACTCTCCTGCTTACTATACTTTGAAACCCCCAAAACATATACTATGAAAGAACATGGTATTCAATCTGGGAGGATTGATTTGCTGAGAAACACTGATAATAATAGCACTGTGAAGCAGATAATAAGATAGCCCTCCAACTTTTCTTTCCAAAAAGATGATGTCTGTTACACCTGGTCACTGGCAGAGTATTGGGCAAACTGAAATGGGTTCATGCAACAGACACATCAAACTGTCCACATGGACGTCCTGGAGAGCTGTCTGGTGTGTCTGGTGCAGAAAGAGCGAAGAGACATTGATAGAGCACCTTCCCCTGGATTTGAGGTCAAGCTTTAGAAGCAGCAGGTAGGGATGACGGCATATCATGGAGTTATAGTGTGTTGCTCCATAAGTATCCAGATGGATGTGGATGAGCAGAACAGGACCAGATGTCCTCTAAGCCACTGCACCGAGTCCCCAGGTGAACCGGTATGAGAGAGAGCTGGACTGAGTTAGAGAATACGTGGAGGCTGTAGCCATACGGGTTTCGTCATGGTCTCTGAGAGTTGTGCACAAGGCAGCACGTTGAGGAAAAAAAAAGCCTAATCTTGGGGCTGTCTGTTGCTTAATGCCGGCATTTTTCTCACTGACACAACTGAAGGGAGTAAGGAGGGGGAGGGGCACAGCAGGGAGGATCAGATCTCCTCAGGTATCAGTACAGACATGAAGGGACCGAGATGTGATGCGTCTGTCTGCTTATTTTAAACTCAAAGCCAGCAATGAATGTATCAAGGCGTTTTATCACGGCCAGTGTTAAAAGTGAAGCTTTAAGTTTCAATAGACTACACATATAAAGCACAAGCTCCTGAGTTTACTTCAGGCTATTAGTGAAGTTCAGAATCTTACCCTCCATGTTTAATATCTATTCCTCACTCACACCAGGCACAACATCCAAACTCACACATTAAGGTGCATTCTTGCCCAATCATGTGCCTTGCCCAACTCTTCAGCGTAGGTGGTGGTTAAGTGAAATCATTCCTTGGTTCAGTGCAACAGACACCTGTAACATGTTTTTGTTGGCCCCCCCCTGGGCATTTCAACCTTATCGAACTCCGCCAGGAACAGCGAGCGCAAGTACTCCCACTTGGCAGATGTACAGTTGTCCATCAACAGGCGTAACTACACAACTGGTGTAAAAGAGCAGTACATCCTGATAAATATGTCTGTCAAATAAAAGACATTTTGATACGCCTATAATATACACATGAATTCATTGCCAGTTTAATTGCATTACGTGGCGTACATACCTCTCGAAAAATGGAACACATTTAGGAGCAAGTCAGGACGGGTATCGTGAATAGATCACTCCCGCACACATACATTGCTTGGGGACATTACACAGGCTATTGCGTAACTGAAAAAAGACTGACGCATTTATTTATCGAACGGTCAGAAACAACGTTCTGCTCCTTGAAAGATTCCTCTAGTTGACATATCCACTCAAGTAAAGTTAAAAGTAAAGAAGTAATCATGTGGAAAATCACAAACCTCACTGAGAAAATAAACCCATAGAAGCAACCCACATTCACAAGAGAACAGAGGCCTCTGTCAAAATGAGTGGCATATAAACGCCTGCGCTATCATCATCGTATCATCTTGACAGGTCAGTTCTGAGCTGATATGCGCTGTTACACAAGTTATTGTTAAGAGCTTATCTGAACTGAAAATGTATTTCTCTCTCCCTTTTGCACAGCATTTGGTTGACAAATCAAATTCAATTTGGCTCCATTTAAGGTATACACGCCTTCAATATCCATAAGACTCGGTTACATCATATCAAACTGTAACAGCTCATTTGTTCTGCTGCAAAGTTTATTTGTACAGTAAATCTGTGCAGCTGTATCGCTCCGACATACTTTGTAAAGCACTAATTTGTCACTCAAAAGATAAAACTAAACCTTGCATAGTCGG
Source organism: Odontesthes bonariensis (assembly GCF_027942865.1). Taxonomy (NCBI): domain Eukaryota; kingdom Metazoa; phylum Chordata; class Actinopteri; order Atheriniformes; family Atherinopsidae; genus Odontesthes; species Odontesthes bonariensis. The sequence goes on from NC_134511.1 coordinate 22,986,580, forward strand.
GCTGTGAATATTTTCAGAATTACATAAAACACAGGTTACATGAGCTAAGTGGTTTAATCCTAAATTTACATTGCTCAAAACACGTAGTTCTGGTCTCGTCGCACTGTTGAAAGACAGACTGAAACAACTCCAGGCCGAAAAAAAAAAGAACATTCTCTGGGCCTGTCGTAATATGTGACCTTCTGGTATGATACGCCACAATATTTGGAGATGTGTTCAATTGTGTGTCATTTGCTGAAGAAAAAAGGCATCATTATTGCAGCAAACCTGAACAAACAGCAGGTTTTCAGGACCAATAAATTAGCTACACGGCATTTTTTTCTTATCTTTCAAGCAAGTTGAATGAGCAGGAAAAAATATGGGCTAAGACACGTTTTGTCGCCATCCCTGACTGCGCTGCCTCTGCCTTTTCGTCTACTCTCTAAATGTCGGCGATTCGCTGCGGGCACGACTCTGGCAGATCTTCCTCACAAACACAGCTGCATCAAAGCAAGTGAAGTGAAGGTAAAGTATTAACGAGGATAAAATTGCATAATTTTCACAAAATCTCAGTCTGAAGGTTTGGAAGATCAATTCTAATTGGACTCACTCCAAGCTGTGATGTGGGAACATTTTAGGTTTGAGCTGAACAGGAAAGCGGAGCCCATTGATGTGAACATATAAGTGACTACATCCCTTTCCCAAATGGAGAAAAGGTACGTAAATGAGCACCATTTTATCTTGTGTTTAAGTTTTAGTTATGTTTTATTTACTTAGGGTATTCTAATTTAAAAGAAACAGCTTCCAAATTAAGACTTTTGCATGTTCTAAAAAATTCTAAATCTTTCTCACCCATCTAATTTTACAAATTTGGACATATATATGTAGAAAGCGCTGATTGTCAAATTCTGCTTCCCTGCACCGTGCAGAAAGCGATAACGCGGTTGTTTGTGTAGCAGATAAGAGGACACACAAAGGAAGGGTCAGCCAATAGAAACAGACACGAAGACACACACAAATAAACATGACAGACCAGACAGAGAGGAGCAAAAGCCCAGTAGAGACTCTCATGCTGAGCTGAAGCTAATAAAATGCCCACAGTTAACGCAAGCTTTCCACTGAACTATGTGCACACAGCTAATAATGTTGCTAAATTCTACGTTAAATAAACCTTGATTTCACCCTTTAAGCCGAGGGTTTGGTTTAGTGGGTCTCTTTCAAAGATCTAGCCTACATAATTATGAAATAAACAAACATCACTGCACCGCAGTTCCAAGGTGGAAACCCTCAGCCATGGTTTCAACCGCTCGTTTTCCACTCATCTCATTGCATATAAAAGGTTGCAAACTTGATTTGCACCAAAGATTTTTTTGGGACTTGTTTGCCATTATAATGCTATCATGTTGTCATTTCATCGGTAGCTTACAAATGTGCTAAAACTATAATAATATCGTTCATCTCAATCAATTCTTAAAGAAAATATCATCCAAGAAATTGCACATATTGCACCGTTACAGGCTGCTGTGCACTGACTAGAGACATATAAGCTGTTCCCATTTACAGTACATACTTGGGAGAAATATCCAAATTCTTACTTATTTCACTTGTCTTTGTATACGTACAGTATACGAACATTTGAACTTCATGCACATCCGCAAGGGAAATGATGGCAGTGTAGGCAGATCTTACATTGTGCAGAAGGTTAATAATGCTTTGTTATATCTGTCTTTCTACGTGTTATCACAAGTCAATACTTAACACGTGGCATAAAAAAAAACAAAAAAAACAAAAACAGCTCAGCATAAAACTAAACAACCAAGTGTCAAAATCATAACCAGCTTTCTGTCAACACTCATAGAAACGCTGTGGAAAAGCAAAGTGACTCATCTGATGATGCACAGCGCGAGAACATGTTCATCAATCCAAATGCTGATAAATAAACAGACACGCTGGTCAACACATCATTTCAGAGATGGCTATAAATCCCATGCTTTTATATAGTTGGCTATCAGAAACTGATGACTGAGCCAACACGACAGACAGACAGGTGTTTAATGACACCTGCTCTCATTTGTTGATGCCAGCTCGTCTGCCGCCACTCCAGATTTCACTACATGACTCAAGGGCAGATGTAATCGGTCAACAACACCTGCGTAAATAGTGCAACCAGCTTTGCTGTGTGCCACACAACAGAAGGGCAAAACTAAGATTTAGGAAAACTTACCTCTGATTTATGCGCCGTTCATCTTCACTCCCAAAATCCTGTAAAGCAGATAAGATGTCAAAATAAATACCACACTGAATCACTAATAAACACAAGGTAGAGAGAAACTACAGCCCTCGTAAGTTTTACCAGTGATCAACTCTGATAAATTAACATGACAAGGTAACACAAAGTGCAGGTGATATAACATGCTTTATCTTCACGTTCAACAGTAAACAGATAACAAAATACCTTCAAAGTTTAACTTTAATAAAAACTGAGATGAAAAATGTTAACGTTGCCCAACTTTTTAAGACCAACAGGGCTCTAGCTGCCACTCCTGTCATCTGTAACTATGACAAGAACGTGTAACTATACCACAACAGCAACACTAAACCTCACATGTTGACCTACGTGCGAACTCCAGCGTGGTGGAAGCAGACAGAAGTTTGTTAGTTACCATTTCACAGAAACCGGACCACACAGACAAGCTTCGAGGATTTTGCTAAAAACTCTCACTTTGACCATTTTTTTTTTTTCCGAAATCTAAATCTTGGTCTAACTTAAAAATTCAACATATTTTTGTTTGATAACTTAACAATAATCAAAATCACAAAAGGATTTAAAAAATTATAATAAATAATAACCACATAATTACAAGTTTGGGGGCAAAGCCAACACGAGAATGAAGTCGTAGCTAACGATTAACTGTCAAACAAACAACCTCAATTAACGATTTGATTGTCTTTATCCATTCATTTGATACCACTGTTGTAGTATGAGCATACAATCAATCTAATAACTGTTATAAAGATTTTATTAGAGAAATAATGACAAAAAATGTCCGTTGTCTTTTGGGATTTGTGAACAAAAATCTGGCAGGGATGCCATGTCCACAAAGGAAGGTGACGCCATAAAAAGGATGCAGACACCATCAGTTAGACAGTCGAAATATGTGGAAATATGACGTCTGTTAACCGTTTCTTTAAACGGGTGCACAAAGACATAGACAAATATACCCCAAATAATTGCAAATATAGTTTTAATTAGTTACTTAAACAAATTATGGAAACGTACTTTAACGAGACGCCTCGGGGAGCTACCGGTGCTCCAGTGCTGCCGATAACTCAGCATGAAAATAAGAGGACCAGAGTGGCCATTTCGTGGACCAGTGGACAAAAGTTAATGCACAGGTAATTGTGGAACGATGCACGACAAGGTATGACCCCATTAATCGGTCTTGGGGGGGAAATAATTTCCCCACACTGACTGCCTCATGCCCTCATGCCAGCATCTGCATGCCTGTTTACCCCAGCTCTTTTCCTCCACTACAGCACTACTCCTCCACCCCTCCCACCCTCCACCAGTAGATGACATCATAGCTGCAGCAGATTTCTGCCAGCTTTTTTCTGTCACACCTTGACACAAACCCTTCAGAAAACAATGAGGTGCAGGGACAAAACAAAAACAATTCCTTCCCAAAGGGGGATCTATTTGCAACGAGTAACTACGCTATGGCTTTAAAAGGCTGTTTAAAAAGGCTTGTTCACCGGTGCAGTCAGAATTAGGAGTATTTCAGCCAAACTCGATTCCAACAAAAACAGTGCTGGAAGCTCAGACGCTTGTAGTTGTAAATAAATACAGATGTCAACCCTGATTTGTCTGATTTTGGTATGCAGAACAAGGTGAGCTCATCTGTTTACAGCTGGTAGGTAGTGCCCCCATCTGGCTACTATTATCTGTGCTTGAAAATTGTAAAGGGAACTTATGGTTTGAATGACAGAGTTGTGGTACAATCATTAACATTTCCTTATTGTTGGTATCCAGAAAGCAATAAACTGTAACTGTAACGCTCCACTGCTTTAGAGAGCTATAAGCAAGTTCTAAACCTTTTTTTCTTCACATCTAGCTGATTGCTAGTCTAGAAAGCCAATATCTTTCTTAGAGGAAGTTACCACTAATTTCATGGAAACCAACCCATAGATATCATGTGTATAGATGACTGAGTGTTTCTAATTTGTTGCCTGAAAATGAGGTCTTACTGCTAATTCCAGATGCCAGAGCAAAACACCATAATACCAGAGGAGAACAGGAAATTATTGTCAATATTACAGGTCTATACACTGTTAACAGCGCCGGGTTATTGTTGTACTAAACAGAGGTTATATACATAAAACACTGACTTTCAATGTGATAAACAGAGCAATTTAACGTTAGCTGTAGCTTACATAATTCATATGGCACATATCAGAGTAAGCTAGCGTACGCTATATAAATGTGCACCCAAAAAGGAACACTTGCTGGATTTTTACAATGTAACATACCGGCATGTTAATATGTTAAACATATTTGTATATGTTGTGGCCAACTTTAGGTAAATGTAACGAAAGCTTTTGAGAGCTACCACTAGCTAACAGCCTAGCAGAACACGTTAACTAGCGGCGCTAATTTAGCTCTAATCAGCGGGCCTTTCTCTAGCAACATCCCCCTCATCCTCAGTGCTGCCCAGAAGACCTCCACACTGGAGCATCACTTTACTGCACCCCGGGCCAGACTGACCTCCCCCGCGGTCGTAGTTGTTGTGCTGGCGGTGGATGCAGCGCTCGGTGTCGGGGACCGCTGCAGAGTGACCAACGCCATGGCTGGAAGCTGAGGATGATGCACCGGCCGCTGTGGCCTGGAGAGCTGCAGCTAGCTGCTGAGCTAACGATGCATACAACTGATGATTGGAGGGAGAGGGACCGTGTTATTATCCTGCAGGCTGGGCTCTCAGTGCAGGAAGTGCTGTCCTCATGGGCCCTTCCATCCTGTCACTGTCTTTAACGTAGTTATACAGTAATAACACTATATATATATCTATATAGATATATATAGATATATATCTATATATAAACAGTATATCTCTCTGTTTAAAATAAAATAAAAAGCTCTTGTCTGGTGCAGAAGGCTTAAATTCAATGGAAAGGTCATGTTATATGAGTTTATATGAAAGCTTAACAATGTATACAATGCTTAATAGAAATGTGCTATTGCACAAAGATTTTAATAACCCATCATTATATGTTATTTGTTTGGAGGCCACAGTGCATTGCACGCAGGTGCATGTTAAAAAATCACAAAAGAAGACTGTGCTGCAAACCTTTAACACATTTCAAATTGATTGACTCTTTATTCTGATCACATTCATTTTCACAGCTGAAAAACAAACCTGATAGAGACAAGCCATTGGGAATGCTAATCTGCTTTCGCTGCATTCAAGGAATGTGGTCAGAATAGGAAGAACAAGCCCTACACCCCTTATTCCAAATTCTGGGTAGACAGGCGTGTCCTGCCACAATGCTAATCATATTACTATCACCAAAGTAGCTAAACTGTGCTGGGTGGTGTAATTGTAGCACATTTTTGCCAATTTCAGGCATTTATCTCTCATTAGATAAGGTTAATTGGTTTTGTTGTGCCAGTTTGGGATTTTACTTCGATGCATCTGCTAGTGATAATGCGTTTGACAAGTGAGATGAAATGTTAATATCAGAGAAAGGACTTATACTCACAAGTCGGAGGTATTCCACACTCGACTGTTCTGCTTTTGGTTTTAACGAGTTGACGTCAACGCGTCGTCCGCACTGATTGGCTGTAGACTCCGCCCCTCGGCCATGTGACAGAATGCCCCGTGGGTGAATGTTAGTGGAAACTACAGAAGCTTGATCCAAGGCTGAGGTAAGGCAAAACTTAAAAAAAACCAAAAACATAAAGGCTCTGTTTTTTGTGCAGGTCTTTCATAAGTTTTAGTAACTTCCAATAAATATTTTGCTCCGTTAAATTAAGATGCACACAGATGCAGTTACATAATACAACACACATATTAACATTGTGCAGATTGCAGAAGTTGTGCAGAGTTGTACTCGTTCAGTGGGTGAAATGAATGTTGTTGGTGCAGGAATAAACTAAACTCCTTTTCCTTTTAATACGCTTTTGATTTCATGTATACATCATTTTATGAAATACATGGTTAATAATAACAGTTTATAAGTTTATAACAGTTTATATAGCTTGAAATTTGTTGTTTTTCACGTAATTATGTTTTTTTGCAATTATGTTTCACGTAATCATATCCACCCATCCCTCCAGGTGAGTAAGCCTCTTTGTATCTGTATGTTAGTGCAAACATGCGTGTGGTAGTGATTGGAGCTGGAGTCATTGGTCTGTCAGCAGCTCAGAGCATCTATGAGCAGTATCACTCAAAAGTCAATCCACTGACCATTGAGGTATATGCAGACTTTTTCACTCCACTGACCACCAGCGATGGAGCCGCTGGCTTCTGGCAACCGTACCTCTACGATAAGGGTAACGTCCAGGAGACGTGAGTCCAGTTTCTTTTTACTGTAATTTAATTTTCCTCTACAAAAAAAATCTGTTTAATTGCTATTCACAAAAAATTTATCATCACTTTCATCCACTCACCTTTAGAAAATGGAACAAGGAGACTTTTGACTACTTGCTGAGCTGTCTCAGCTCAGCAGAATCTGTCAAAATGGGTATTTTCCTCCAGTCTGGGTACAACCTCTGCACTGAACCAGTTCCAGTGAGTATTGCTTTGATCTTGGGATATGTACTATAGACATGACCTCAAAGATAAGACTTGGCCTTGTTAGCATTTTACAATAAAGAACAAAGGTTCTGTGCTGTAACAAGTGTACATATCCTGTAAAAATTTAACCTCTTAAATTAAAAGCGCATTATTCGTCTTAGACAAAGTCCATCAGTTTTCAACCACACTGAAGTGGAGCTTTGTTCAGCCCCACAAAGGATGGTTTCCTGCAGTGGTTGGGAAACATCAACAGAGAGGCCTCACTAAGGGTCTGGTTTACACAGAGTTAATTGGGATTCTGCATCCAGACCTCACATCATCTCAGCTAAGAGGGTGTTATGGTCCAGTTGAAGAGGACTTGTTTTTCATTGCAGGACCCTTCATTTAAGGACACCGTCCTCGGCTTCAGACAGCTCTCAGAACGAGAGTTGCAAATGTTCCCTGAATACAAGTGAGTTCTCACTGAAATTGAAAACCAAAACGAATGAAAAACAGCCCAAATAGCTAACCAGGCAGGCAGCTATTCCCATCTCAGACTTCCTACCTTCCAACCATTAAAATGCAGCTATAAGCCCTACAAAAAGCATCTACAAAAAAGAAAATGATTGCATATGTGTGCATGTGTGTCCAGTTTTAACTTTCTCCCTGCACATTATCAGTATTTCAAATACTGTCTTTCTTGTCTATTGTTAATAACCAACAGATTCCCAATTTGATATATCTGTAACTGTGATTGGTTCTTACTTTGTTCCTACTGATTCATCCAGTTTTGGATGGTTCAACACGGCTCTCATGGTGGAGGGTAAATCATACTTACCATGGCTGATGGACTGGTGAGTGAGCAACATACCTCTTTAGCAGCTTCTCAATGTGTTGAGTAAACACACATTTACCTCTTCGTCTTGATGTAGCACCTGTTTACAACACGATTTATTATCATTATTCATCATTACGTGTTCACTAGATGGTTTCTTACATGAGCAACTCTGTATGTAGTCTTAAAAGCACTCTAAGACTTGAGGGTTTTGTTTAAAACCAAAAAAAAAACCTTGTGAGGGGTTAACAAAGGCCCACAGAAACAAAGAGAAAGTGTTATCAGTCACCTTGAGACTCTCTCTCTAAAACCTAACTATCAAGTTAGAAATCTCGGGGTAATATTGGACTCAGACCTGAACTTTAACAGCCACATTAAATCTGTAACATCAGCAGCTTTTTACCATCTAAAAAACATTGCCAGAATCAAAGGAATAGTGTCTAACCCAGACTTAGAGAGACTGATCCATGCGTTTGTCTCCAGCAGGTTAGACTACTGTAACGGCCTGCTCACTGGGCTCTCTAAACGGGCTGTAAGACAGCTGCAGTACATCCAGAACGTTGCTGCTCGAGTCCTGACTAGAACCAGGAAATACGACCATATTAGTCCAGTGCTCAGGTCTCTGCACTGGCTTCCTGTCGCTCAGAGAATAGACTTTAAAACAGCTCTGCTTGTGTACAAGTCTCTTCACGGTCAAGCGCCAAAGTACATCTCTGACATGTTAAAGGGGAACTCCGGGGCATTTGAAGAGCGTTTCCATTGCTAGAGGTTGTCAAATAATGATAGTATGACACAGAGAGGTGCGTATCTGCGCTCCCTGTGTGGAGATCGCTCTGTCCGCACAGCATGTCATGCGAGGCTAATACGTGGTGGCTAAGGGGCAAGCGCTAACCCTTCCACGTAAAACAACAACTTGCACACTGCAGAAACGTCACACCACTTTATAACCCATCGGACAATAAAGTCACAAGCCTTACCATCAAAACCATATGCATGGTTCTCACATTACTGGCATGGGGACGTTACAAAACAACTTTATAAACAGCATGTAACTCACCGGCTGGTTGTAGGCTCGCGCATGTGAAAGCCCAGAAGAGTCGATGGAGAATAATCCCATATACAAAACAATTATCTTCTCTAGAAAAACTGCGTTCAAGTATTTAAAACATTACAAGAATATTACTGGGCATGTATTGTTGTAATGTTTTAAATACTTGAACGCAGTTTTTCTAGAGAAGATAATTGTTTTGTATAAGGGATTATCCTCCATCGACTCTTTTGGGCTTTCACATGCGCGAGCCTACAACCAGCCGGTGAGTGACATGCTGTTTATAAAGTTGTTTTGTAACGTCCCCATGCCAGTAATGTGAGAACCATGCATATGGTTTTGATGGTAAGGCTTGTGACTTTATTGTCGGATGGTTTATAAAGTGGTGTGACGTTTCTGCAGTGTGCAAGTTGTTGTTTTACGTGGAAGGGTTAGCGCTTGCCCCTTAGCCACCACGTATTAGCCTCGCATGACATGCTGTGCGGACAGAGCGATCTTCACACAGGGAGCGCAGATGTGCACCTCTCTGTGTCCTACTATCATTATTTGACAACCTCTAGCAATGGAAACACGCTTCAAATGCCCCGGAGTTCCCCTTTAAAGCCATGTGAACCAACTCGGGTTCTGAGAACCTCAGGGCGGGGTCTCCTGCTGGTGCCCAGAGTCAGGACTAAACAAGGTGAGGCTGTGTTTCAGTTTTATGCCCCTAAAATCTGGAACAGTCTTCCAGAAGATGTGAGACAGGCCTCAACTCTGACAATGTTTAAATCCAGGCTGAAAACAGTTCTATTTAGCTGTGCATATGACACCTGAAAGTATTTTATCTGCACTCTTCACTTTTAAATTAATTAATGATTATTTTAATGGGTTTTAATTTTCTTTCTTTTTTAATTTCTTTCTTTTATTTTTTATTCCTTTTTAATGGTTTTATTGCCTTCTTGTGATTTTATGTAGCTGTAAAGCACTTTGAATTGCCCTGTGTATGAATTGTGCTCTATAAATAAAATTGCCTTGCCTTGCCTTGCCTTGCCTTGCCTTGCCTTAAACTTTCTGCCTTTTTTGCAAATTACTGACTCGGGAATCAAAAGAATTTAAAGAAACACTAAAACAAGAAAAACTAGGCTCTTTGACATCGTGTCTCGACTCAAATTTACAAACTTTTTAAGATATTAAGTTCACCACACAAAGAAAAAGACACAGACAAGAAACAGCACTGTCTTCTCTGGGCCTGGGCTCATTTAAGATGGACTGAGGTGAAATAAAAAACAATCCCGTGGTCTGATGAATCAAAATCTTAAGAAGTAAACTAAAACAATTTGTTCTGCTCGGTTAGAGGGAGAGGCAGTGCAGTGCAGTGATAAACATGCAAGTATATCCTTGGTATCAAATTAAAAAGAAACTAATATTTTTACAATATAATACAATAATATTCAAAAAGATGATTGTACTATTTCCAATCAAACATTAGACATTAAATTTCATATTTTCAAATTACTCAAATTAAAATGAAATGAAATGAAATGAAATGAAAAGAAATTTTAAATTTCTAAAATTTTAAATTAAAATTGAAATATAAAATTTTTTCATTTCAAACAGCATCAAAGCTTTGTTGGCAAACTTTTTTTCTTTTGATTTGATCATTGAAACCATTTTATAGTTCTTTATTCTCTACATAGAATTCCTCAGTGTCTTGCGAACAGGGAACAATTTAACAAATGTTTCTGTTTTTTGACACAGTCTTAGACCCAGATATTAAAACCAAATATCCATACACTTACATTAATTTTCATTAAGTCAGAAAGTTGCATTTTTCAGGATAAGTCGTCATTTTTTTTGTGTTTCATGTGTGCAGGTTGCAAAAAAGAGGTGTGAAATTTCATCACAAGAAAATAGAATCCTTCAGAGAGGTTAGCGAGTGCTTTTCATTATCACTCCTCTATAATGTGTATGCAATTGTATAAATTCTACTTATAACACTCACTTGTGAGTTTTGTATTGTTTCCATGCATCAAAAAAGACTGACTCGATTTTATCTCTCACCTTATTGTTTTCTCTTAACGTCCGGAACTATTTTTAGCTGTCAGATGCCGGGGCAGACGTGATCATAAACTGCACTGGGATGAGATCGGGAGAGCTGCAGCCAGACCCTGACCTGAAACCGGGCCGTGGCCAGATAGTAAAAGTGAGTGGGAAGCATTTAATGTAAGAAGATTAATCAATGGTGAATTAACCATAGAAATAGATGTTTCACCCGGTTGTATCTCTGTGTCTAAGGTGGATGCCCCATGGCTGAAGCACTGGATTATTACTCACAACTCTAAGACTGGAGTCTACAATTCACCGTATATCATTCCAGGGTAGTGCGAGTAATACTGATAAGCACCTCACAACCACACGCCCATTGCTCTTGTAGTGTTTATATTGTAGGCTGTTACTTCTGTGTAACATTTTGATTTACAGCATGCTGCACATTATGCATGTTGCTGTGCAATTTTGGTTACTTTTATGACTTTAATTCACCTCAGGCTGCATATGGCATATGTTTTTTTTCACTCGAGCAGTTTCATTGTTTGCTCTCTGTTATCCAGTCAGCATGTTGACTTGGACTGATTTGGGATTGTTGTACAGCTAAGCCAGAAGGCCAGAGTAGTTTTCCTGAGCACCCAAGACGTCTGTGTCTGCAGGAGCCGCCTTGTGACAGTTGGAGGGGTTTTCCAGTTAGGAAACTGGAGTCAACAGAACAACTCCACTGACCATCAGCAGATCTGGGAAAAAGCTTGTCAGCTTGAGCCAAGTCTGAAGGTTAGATGATATCAGAAGGCCATAAAAAGCAATCCTGTGTCAACCTCTATGAATGATTTACAGTGAGTCTTCTGTGGTGCAGAGGTATATAACATTTTTCATTTGATATACTCAGAATATTCTGCAACAGGGAACAATTTAGTGGTGAACTCCACATTTGCCAGCACAAAGTTCTATAAAAATAACAAACTTATGCAATTATTTTGTTGTTTGTTTTGGGGGTGTAAAAATGACTGCTTATGTCGTGATCTTGTTTCTCTTCAGCATGCCAGGATAGTGGACGACTGGGCTGGTCTCAGGCCTGTTCGGAGCAAAGTCCGACTGGAGCGGGAGACCATACAGGCCGGTGCATCTAAGATAGAGGTAAATATCAACATCAAAGCAGTATTTAAAATGTGAATAGTTGGTTTGAAATCATTGTGGCACCCATACAGGTGATACACAACTATGGCCACGGAGGGTTCGGACTCACCATTCACCGAGGCTGCGCTCAGGAGGCAGCGAGGCTCTTTGGTCAGATTGTCGAACAAAGAGGCAAACGTCTAAAAGCTCATTTGTAGATTGATGTCCAGTGCAGGCAACTGGTGTGCTCAACGTCAGCAAATACATTTTTTCTTTTTTCTTTTCAACATGCTAACATCTATAGCAAACAGATATTTGTCAAGATATGTCTGAGGGATAACAGCACCACTTTAAGCAATTTGTAAGCTGTAAGAAAGGACACATCTGCTGCTCTAGTTAATCATTAATTAACAAATGGCACAAGTGTATAAATTCATAACAGATTGGGCTTATCTGAAAACATGTCGCACATCTAATCTGTAGTTAATGCAATGATTCACTCATAAAATCACTCATTTTATTTCTTTGAATATTAAATGACAACATGAATCCACTGCTTGTTTTTGAAAGACTATTTACTTTATTATCGTACACATTTACATCCAGTGCATTGACAAGAATCTGTGCACACAGACACTTAATGCGGCACTAAATATCAAACACTGGCAGGTCAGAGTCAGCTTGCTGGACCTGTTCTTGGTAATCTTTTATTTTTTTCTGTAAGACTGGGCAAAGTCTGTGTCCACATCACCTTTGTTACAAACAGAAGCAAAGACCACAATTGAATTAGGTATTAATACAATATTTACAGAGATACAGAATGTCATATCCTGCTGGAATGCCCGTTTGGGTCCATGTGAGAGCAGAGTCAAACTCTGGTAGAACAGAGCAAAAGATGCCGCATGATTTATTGATATCGAAACCATATTATTATTTAAAGTCCCTTAAAGGTTATTGTCTACGTTCAGTCAGGTTTGGGTGATCACAGGAAGAGTCGGGTTTATTTCCTGATGCTTTTTGTTAACATTAAGTATGCTGTTAAATCCTGCTGAATTCAAGACTTTGAGTTTTAATGTTGAACTCCACAAACCTGAACTCCACAATACATCACCAATGAACTCTACCATGGTCTGTCATGTCCTGGAAAGCAAATTAAAAATTAAAGTGATCTGTCTTGCACTTTGCATTAAATTAACTGCTTTTTTTTTTTTAAAAGAAAAAAAAGAAACTGGAGATGACTAAACGTTTGGGAGGGGGAACCACAACCCTAAACTTTCTCTTTTACAGGAAATCTGTAAATATGCCAAACTTTTATGAACCAAATGTGTGAATCCACTTTTTTCCTAAATAATCCCTCCATAAGCATCATGATGGTGTCAGTTAAAGATCTTTTTTAATTTTTTTGATCTTTAAAAAAAGCTAATAAAAAGCTAATCAATCCATCACAAAAGTAATCACTACTTACATCCTCAACAGTTAGGCTTCTATTTAATCAACTACAGCACTCAATAAGACTTCTCAGGGGCCACAGTACTACAGTGAGTGCTTTAACAAGTCACACTTTCACTATTCAGATTTTATTAGTGGTAGAGTCATTCTTACATTGATGTTTTAGTACTTAAAGCATACATCTCTCATCTTAGGATGTAATGAATAAGCAATGTCAAAGCTGAAATGAAATTACTTTGTCAAATTGGCTCCTTGAGAATGTAAGTTCCACCCCTCCTTTACAGAATTATTCTCTAGTTTGGGAAACAGGGCCCATGTCTGGGCTAGGTGAGATCCAGGGTCTGTAGACTCTGGCCGAACCCCTCCGTTTCGAGGGTTACAAAGCCCTCCCCCTTACCACTACGCCTCTGCCTTAACGTGATTTGGGACACCCCTACCCCTACACGTGAACGCGCAAAACGGAGGGGTAGGGGTAAGGGGTAGGGCCAAGGAGTGAAATGGGATTGGGCCTACCATTTGTGTGGTGAAAAGAAAATATACAGTCACTGAATTTACTATTCTCTGGTTAAACTTTTAGCAAATCTGTTCCCTAGCTATAATCAATACAACGTAAAGATTAGCATTTTAAGATGACCAATAAATTGCTGTATTTTTCTAATTTCTTTAACCAGATTTATTTACACTTCTCTTTGAAATGGGAAAAAATACTGACAAATGAGAAAGACTAAACAGAAAACGTGGGAAGATGTGTACTGTATACGAAAAAGTTTGTGACTTACAGTACAGTATGGTCTGTCACCCAGACATAGGTGTACATTAAATAAAGTAACTCCCAGACTTTATTTGATCTGAATGCTTTGTTGACTTAAAGAGCTTTTCTTTTACTCCAACAATGCACTTTTAGTAAAGCGTACTTTGTGCGTTTTCAGCTGGCAATTTGTCTGCGCAAGATAATCCTGTTTCTTACTTATGGATTTATGGTTAGTATGCAAATAGAAGCAGCTTTTTCACTGGGTCCTAATAGGTAGTTTTAAGGCTCTTTTAAAAGAAGGTAGTTCTTTCATTTTTTATTTTTAAGCAAATGTTAACTATTTTACTCTCCTTAGAGTTCTCACTGCTTTCGGAAGTTTCCCATTTTGTCCACCATTTGCTCTTGCACTTGTTTAGGTCATTCGGTCTCTCTAAATCATAGTGGAAACACTGTGGCAGCAGCAGTGTTTACATACTAAAGGTACAGTGTAAAAAGATTGCGCTGCTTGGCTCTTTGATACCACTGTGATGTCTAAACAGAAGAAACATAGAAGAGGGCCTAGACAGCAAGCGTTCTTGCCTCGCCTCGCCTCGCCTCGTCTCGTTTCTGCAGTCATCTCTCAGTTGTATACCCAGCCGACGTGTCTTCAGCTCTGTGAGCCAGAGCTGGAGTGGGGGATTCCTTCTGAACTTTGGCGTATCATCTCCTGTCCCCACTCACGGTGGCTGGACTCCTGCAGACCCCGGCCTGTGGTCTCAATTGGAAGTGCGCAGGAGGCGATGGCAGCAAAGAGGCAGCAGCAGCAGTACACTGAGAGAGCCAGGTACACAGAATACTCCAACATCACCTGCAGAATGAATCCCAGGAACAAACAAGTTTTTTTTTTGTCAACTCTTTGTCATGTCCTGCTACATTGCTGTTACAACATATTGTTATGACAGTACGATGTTACCTGAGCAACAAAAGGTGTAATGAGGGCACCAACTCTGGCCATCCCACTGCTTGTTCCCAGACCTAAAGCCCTGGTTGCTGTTGGGTACACCTACAGAAAACACAAAGAGACGCTGAAATTCTCTGGTCCTGTCTCTGCACTGACAATTGTTTGCTTTTTTTTTTTTTTTTTTACACTATGCAAGCCAAAACTACACTCTGGTAAGTTATCTTACTTCTGGAGTGTAAACATAGGCAGCCTGAAAGCCTCCTGCAATAAACGCTCGGGCGATGAATATCAACACCGTCATGGAGGTTCTGCAAAGGATGAAAGAACAGATGAGCAAGGGTCTGCAACTCGTGAAATGTTTGAAAGTCTGACTATGGCCAAGGTTTACCTCCCAACGCAGCCATACAGTGGAATGATGCACAGAGAGAAGACAAGGAAACACAACGCCATGGTCTTCCTCCTTCCCAGTCGGTCAATAGCCCACAGTGTCACCAGCAGTCCTATGATGCATTAACATAATCAGTAATCTTAGTCAAAATACATGTTTATATATATATATATATATATATATATATATATATATAAATATGTGTGTATATCTATCCTACAACATGACACAAGGAATATGACTTACAGTCCTTAAATTACATTAATAAAATAAAGATTTAGTTCGTAAAAAAAAAATCATCAGTGTTTATCAATGATACTAATACTTTCTAATTTTGTACAAAACGCGCTATCTAGAGTTAATTTATTAACGTAATATTACAAAATCTTTCATCAGTTTATAATTCACAGCAACACGTCACACAAACAACCCTCACAATCACTGCTGAGACTAAAGTAAAAGTAGCTATCAAGAATACCTAAAATTATTTAACTGAATACTTTTGATAGATTTCAATGAAATTCATTACGTGTACCTGGGAATTCAGATAATGTAGTCCACAGCAGGTCCTTATAGTCATCAGAATTCAAATATTTGCACTCCAAGCTGCATTTGGGCTCCTTCTTGTTACCTTTGGACACTAGAGGGAGACATCAAACAGCAATCAGCATCTGCTTAGTCCAATGCTCTGCCATGTTTTTGTGACGCTTTTTGCAAAAAACTGTCTCTAAAGGCTTCTGTCTGACTCACTTCCACAAGCACCTCCCTCCTGAAACAACTCTGTGGTGAGCAGCACCAGTCCGTAGTAAGAGAAGGCGTTTGCAAACCTGTGCTGACAGAGAAGCAATTTGAAAAATAATGCAAAAACACGTTAAAAGAGTAAATTTAAACAAAAAACATAGAGTAAAATGTCTTTTCACTAAAAGATCATGAGGCTTTGGAGAGTCAAAAAGAGAAAATCAGTCGTTTACCAAATGAACCACAGCAAAACTGTGGTGCAGCGGAAGTGGGATGAAAATAAGTCTTTAATCTTCCCACGATCTTCCTAATTTAAAAGGAACAGACATAAAAAAATCAATACTGACAGTGTGACAGAGTGTTATACATGAGCAATGTCTAAATTACATTCAGATATGTGTCCTGCAGAAGCAAATTGTGGCATACCTGTCTGGCAGCAATTAGTTTCCCTAGAGGCATGGGGGCTCCATTCTCTGTGGCGATGCGCCTCAATGTGGCCAGAGCCTTTTCCTGGTTCCCTGTCAGCACATCATATCGAGCACTCTCCGGTAGCCACTGTTACAGCATCCCCCGTCCCCAAAAATAAACATGTAATTTGATAAAGCTGTAATATTGTACAACCACTCAAGACTATCATACTTACAAAACACAGGATGGCAAAGATGAAGAGAGGAATGGTAGAGAGACCAAGAAGCCAGCGCCAGCCCAGAGTGGGCATCACCAGGATTGCTAAGAGGACCTCGAACACAGTGCCCAGTGCCCAAAATATCTGGAAATGCAGCAGAAACAAAATAGTTGTAAGAGCAAAAAAGACGTTTACTGTCAAAATGATATAATGTGAGATTGTAGTGCAAAGTAACACATACCTCAATAAGCAAGATGCATGTGGCTCTGGACCTCATGGGCAGAAATTCAGCATACAAGGTCACCCTTATAATAAGGGACACTTTCGTGTAAATCCCAACTCACATCATTGATTACGAGGTTGATGTTTGATAGATTAAAGAGCGGTACTCACGACTGTGGCGCCCCTCCAATGCCAAAGCCAACTAGCGCACGGAGGACCAGGATCCACCCATAAATGGGTGCAAATGCACTCATGAGGCCGTAGAACATTGTCCACAACACACTCATCTTCAAACCCTGTGTGTGCAAAGCAGAGACGTGGTCTGACATTCTATTTCATATTCTGCGTATTCTGATGTGACATCATGAATGTTCCACTCCAGATGTTCACGATTTAACAAATCTTTACATGTTGAAAGTTTGAACCACCAGTAACAAAAAGGTTACATGGAGTCATTATTATCTTATGTTATGTGTTTTACAGGATTTTGAGAAGCACTCACTGTCTTTCTGCCATATCTGTCAGATATGTTTCCCCAAAGAAAGGAGCTGATCATCATCCCAATGAAAACCGCCTGTAAAAAGAGCAAATAATGTCAGTGGGTTTGGTCATGTTACACAGGCTAACATGCACTTGGCTAAAATACTATTACATTTAGCTGATGTTAAGCACAACATCTCAAGGAAATTGTGAAACTGTAGCAATTTGTCTTGTTTTTAGCCAATAAAATGTGAAATATTCTTATTAACAGTCAACAATTACATAATATATACCAATATTTATGACATGCACAGTTCAATGCCTCAGCAGTACCATTATTTCCTTTATTATAACTTAGCTTTGCAATATCCTCTTGACAGGTAAATATATATTTGATAACCAATACAGTCACAGTTCCGCAACATATATCTAATGACATTAAAAACTGTTATGATCTTTTGTTTCCCACATTGTGATCAGTGCTTTATACAGGCACTCATTTCCCCCATGCTCTTAATCAATAATTACCAGGACAGGCAGAAAGAACTGCAAGCATGAGCACTTTACAGACATCACTAAGCCATTACCGATGTGAGCAGTGCCACTTCCAGGCTTGGCAGTCTCCATTCACAGTGGAGCTGTGGGGCTAAGATGCTGAGGATCATCATCTCCATGGCATCAGCCATCTGAGCACAAGTAAAACCCAGGAACGCTTGATAAATTAGCATGCAGAAGACACAAAATGTTATGCTTATGTTTATGCATTTAGCAGACGTTTTTATCCAAAGCAAATCCTGTATCGATGTTTGATGTATGAGCAGTTCTCACCCAGGACAGTCCAGTGAGGATGGAGAGCTTCCACTGAAATGTCCCAAAGCCTATGGCTTCTACGGCATCTTCTACCATGAATGTGTCTGAGGGAATGAGAAAGATGGGAATCTTGAGGGACACATGTGAAACTTTATTTGAGTTTAAAAGGAAAGTGTAGGACAAATATGGGAGAAACTGAGACCCTGCCATACGGTACCGTCAGTTGGATTGGCAAACTCTCGAGGTACTGGAGCTCCCTCTGCAAGGGCCACGGACTCCAGATCAGTATGATCTGATGTCCTGACATCCTGATCTCTGTTCTCCACATCTTCCTCAGAGCGTGTGCTCTCTCCTGTGTGACGGAAGCGGACAACACTACAAAAACAAACAAATAACATGCATACTTTAGTCTTGAAGCCCAGGAGGATTAAGGTCCATGCAGTGAGATGGATCAGAAGACATTCAAATGACTGATGCCAGGACAAAGCTGAATACAGATAAGAAATTGAGGTTTTTGCCTTGGTGATAGAAGCTTTTTCTGGCTGTGATTTTGTGAATATCATGACCATAAGGGTGAACCATGTTAGGGCATTTAACAGATCTGTACACTTCTATCCAGAGATTAACATGTTTTCTACAGATGGAAAGTAGGTTATTTTCTTCCACATGCAGATAATTAATAGTTTGCTCAGGATGAAACACTCACAGAAAATGTGGGGTGTGCTGGTGATGTCTTAATCACAGTAATTACAAAGGCAGCCTCCTTGCAATGTGAAGCATCACTTCTATGGATTTGATCATTGGATGTCCATTGAGGTCCGTCTGTGATTTTATTTTTGATTCTCTTCAAGTGAAGATTATATTATCCTGCAGTATATAGCAGTTCCCTTCCTGACTAAGATTAATTTATAAGATGTTTTACATTTTATTAAAGTATTTGAAAATTTGAAATTTCTGTGGCAATATATCATTTCTGAAGAGGAGGTCTACCTCTATGTCTTTGAGAAATGTCCCTTAGGACAGCCACTTTTATGGCCCGGCCTTAGGCTTAATTAATGTATGCAGCTAGGTTTGAATAAATCACATAATCTACTGAGTCATGACAGCAAAACACAATGACAAGTTAAGAGGGAAAACTTAATCAGCTTAGGAATCACAGTAAACGTGCTTCATGTGAATAAATGACGGGTCATAGAAAAAGGCTGCGACTGTAAACAAACTGCACCGAGATTAGGCAACAAATGCAACGATATATCCATCTTTCTTAAATCTAGCACCATATATCGGCGATTTAACTGCATGGATGCTGTCAAATGAATGCTGCTATAAAGGAATGTCTGACTATCTGTGGTCTGGCGAGCTAATCAAACAAAACACCAAGCAGTCAGAGGGCAACACGTCGGACAAACACGCTGTCGTGGTTGAAAATAAAATATCAAAAGCAAACACGCCTCGGTTTGTAGATTGTAGTCTACTCACGGAAGTTGTCTCAGCTGGAACAGATCATCGTCCATTTTGGTGTTTATTGGTTGACGCTCTGTTTTGCCTCATCGCCGTTTACATTATCGCGACGAGCAGCGATTTCAGCACCGAGGAGAGCGACTTGCTCCTGGTGTCCCCCGGCAGCCAATGAGAGGCCGCCCTGCGCGAGTCATAGCGCGACACACTCAGGGACGAATTGTAGACAGTATGAGCTCAGGAGGACCTGTGACTACACGACTGCTGATTATAGGACAAGACTTATCCCAGAAGAAACGATGTGACAGGCGTGATGAGCGTTGGAGATTTCAATTCATCTGGTGCTCCAAAGACTCGTTCAAATGATCAATATAAAATTTATCAACATCCAACTACCTCTTCTCTAGCCCAGTGGGATAACCTTGCATAACAAGATTAAGAGCCAAGACAAAACGCTTTACAAAGGGTTAGAAAATTAAGAAGATTTAAAACAATTTAAAGGAAAGAGAAATAGATTACTAAAACAGAACAACTCGAAGAAATACATTTAATTGATAGTGGTAAAGAACCATAATCCATAAAGTAACACACATATACGATCTAATCCAAATACTGAGATAACTTCATAATGTAACACTGCTAATTCCGAAACACTGATCCACGCAGAAAAGGTAACAATCTAAAATATTCTTCTGTCACTT
This sequence comes from Odontesthes bonariensis, assembly GCF_027942865.1. Lineage (NCBI taxonomy): Eukaryota > Metazoa > Chordata > Actinopteri > Atheriniformes > Atherinopsidae > Odontesthes > Odontesthes bonariensis. The sequence continues at coordinate 23,006,918 of NC_134511.1, forward strand.
GAACTCGTTTTTTCCTTTTAAGTAATTTTCCGCACAAATAAATTGCTTTTATTTATTTCTAAATTCACAGCTCGTAAAATAATTGTACAAGAAACAGGATGCTGATTATTTTGTGTAGGTTTGTAATGTCAGCCTTTACTTATGACATGCAAAAGGTGCACTCAATCGAAATGTTCATCCACAAATCATATCTAAAATATAAACTAATATTAGAGAAGTCAACGTTAAAAAAGTACAAATGTGAGAAGAGAAAAGCACGTGAACCAGTTTTTGTTGCTATTTGTGGAATGTAATTCAATAAAAGTGCAAGTAGAAGTAGTCCGGGTTGATCATAGTTACTTATTTTTGTGATCTGATCCAACCCAATAATCTGCTGGGATTTAAGCAAACAAAATGTACATTGTGTTAGTTACTTTTAATCCAAATATTCAAGGAAGTCCTTTTTTTTTAAAAACAGTTTTTATTGTTGCAATGTATTTTTAAAATACATGTTTACGTTCATACCTGTGGGAAAGTGAATATTATCTGGATTATGACCGCATGAAGTGTGCTAAACAAGTTTTCCCTTTTTACACATTTTCAAAAATATCTTTACAAAACGTAAATAAACATTTAATAACAGATGTGTTTCTTAGAGGTCAAATTCTCCTATAGAATTAAAATAAACGTCCAAAGACACAAAGCAAATTCATTTTAAATGCTGCTTTTTCTTTTCCTTTCTTTTTTTTTTTTTTAACTCGAGATAAACCCCTACAGAAGCTACAGTAAACCACACAAACATGAGGCCAAACATAACACGAGTAAGAGTAAAAACTGAACACACGTGTTGAAAACGATTAACTGATCAAACCTTTTCAACCCCTTGTTTCTATTTGGTCACATATTTCCTTTAACATGCGTAACAACCAGGGATATATTATGTTAACAACGCTCTGGTGGTCGGAGTGTAAATGGAGTAACGCTTTTTTTGTGCGTCCTTTCATGGTTCCGTGCAGAAACGCGCGCCCCAAAACGAGAGTACCCAGGAGACGGAAGGATGTTGTGGTGCAGACCTGAAAGCTCTGATAAGCTTATCGGGGAGTTTCTTGGCACAGGACCCACAATCAGGTAAAACCTTTCCATCTGGCAAATAACATCAACTGCTGCTTAGACTTAGGGCACGGGGACAGTAGACACTGAGGGTCATAAGGCCGCCGACGCGCATTGAAACAGTTACATGCGCAGATAGACACTGCGAACACGCAGGCTGGTTTAATGTTTCCAAACCTGCCGACGCACTTAGGCACTGACATCATTTAGACACGTTCTTTTTGTGTTAAGATAGCTTACAGCTTGGATGTTTTACATTTATGCAGTCGACATAGTGCTCGGAGGGAAGCCTGACCTCGGTGTTTTCGGTAAGTTAGCTTAAACGCTAAAGCTAGCTCCTCTCCTGCTTGCTTGTCTGGTTGGTATTTACATAGAAGTCAGAGTAACTATGGAAAAGTAACAGTAAAGCAGCATTGCATCATACATAATTCTCCAACTTGCTATCCAGAGCAAGGTCAAACAGGAGTGTGTTTGCAGAGCCTGAGTCTGATACGTCGTTTTTCCGCCGCACTTAAACTTATTAGAAAGAGGGTTAGTCTATCATATGCTTACATTCATTTGGCTCACGTTGTGTTGACTTGTCTGTTTTTTTTTCATCAGAAAAAGCAAGATATTCATTTCAATTAGTTTGAAAATAGAATTATAATGATCTCAAACCTACATAGTTTCCCTTAACGCTCCAAACTCATCCACCCCTCGTTGCACACTCTGCAATAAAGAGCTATACACACAACACATTGTCTACCGCCCCAGACATACAGAATATGCTGGAACTAAACATGTATACACCTGCTCTGCCACGTTTCAAAGCTTTCTAAGTACTCAAAGATTGTCTGAACGATCAACAGCCATGGGCTCCTCTAAGCAGGTGCATCGCACTCTGGTAATTAGAATGATTTATGCCCACTGATTAGGAGAAGACTATGGAAGGATGGCTAAATGTTTTTTTTTTTTTTTCACCTTGAGTAATTCAAATTTGCCTATAAACTAAACTGGGACAGTGGAGGCTAATCTGATCTGTAAGGCAAAGAGACCTCCAAGAGAACTGCTTGTAGGATTGCTAGAAAAACAAATCAAAGCCCCAGTTTGACAGTAAAAGACCATTACAATAGAATATTAGATAAGGGAAATAAACAAAACCAAATACTGTCACAATGATATCGTAAGTAGTAATGGTAATGTGGTAAGTCGAGGCAAATGCCTGTTTTAAAAAATATATATATATTTCCTGCCTTCCTTTCCTGTATCTCCTATTTTCACTTCTCTTCATACACATTATTCAGTTTTACTTCATTAACATTTGTCATCTTTTTCTTCAGAAACAAGATGATAAAAAACTGGGGTGTCATCGGAGGGGTTGCTGCTGCGATTGCAGCTGGAGTATACGTTTTCTGGGGCCCAATTACAGAGAGAAAGAAAAGGAAGCGAGGTAAGGATCTTTGTTACACTGGGTCTTGTGCAGCTTGTATGTAGGATACAGGCTACATTGCAGTAAACTCCAATGATGTGTTTTTTTTGTTTTTTTTGTTTGTTTTTCACAGGGATGGTTCCCGGTCTCTTAAATTTGGGCAACACCTGCTTCTTGAACTCTTTGCTTCAGGGTTTGGCAGCGTGTCCGTCCTTTGTCAGATGGCTGGAGAAGTTTTCAGGTCTGCCCACAATCCAGTCATGCAAAGACAACCAACTGTCCACAACACTGCTGCAGCTTCTCAAAGGTGTGTTATCCCAGTCTGTCATTTGACTGTAGAGAACGCGCTGTGCTCATATTCATGCTTTTTCACACGGTTTGCCTCACGACAGCTCTGTCCACTGATGAACTTGGGGAGGAAGACGTTCTCGATGCTGGAGGCCTGCTGGATGTTCTCCGACTGTACCGCTGGCACATTAGCTCATTTGAAGAGCAGGTTAGTAATGCAACCAGTAATGCTGCTGATTAGTATGCAGTTTACGGTGCAGTGCTTTATTAAAATCCATATTGCTTTCTTTTCTAAGGATGCACATGAACTTTTTCATGTCCTCACATCCTCTCTGGCAGAGGAGCGAGATCGTCAACCCAAAGTCACTCATTTGTTTGACGTGCAATCCCTTCAGGTAAGTAACCATCAAAGCCCTCAAACCTCAAAATTAACACAAATCACTCTTTCATGTTGCCCCGCTGGAGTTTTTGTGACACAAATGTCCTTCGACATATGTCAGCTCTGTATCTGTTTATTTATTTATTTCTTTTTAATCAGAGTCTCCCCGATCAAGATCAGAAAACTATGGCCTGCATTAGTCGAGGTAAGGCGACAATCTGAAATCACAGGTTGTATATGAGAAAAACGAAAAGAGATACATTTGATCCGGGTTCCTTTTTTTTTTGTTCGGCAGCTCCTCTTCATCCAATACCAAGTCCCTGGAAGTCTCAGCATCCTTTTCATGGTCGTTTAACGAGCAACATGTCGTGCAAGCGCTGCGAAATACAAGTGAGTCTTTTCTGTTTTGTTTGTTTTAGGCAGGTACTGTAAGTGGCATAGAGCGTTAGTTTGTGTTATTTTATTCTACAAGTGATTTATACCTCTGCTGCGCGTTTCTTTCAGAGTCCAGTGCGGTATGACTCATTTGAGAGCCTCTCCTTGTCCATCCCTCTTCCTCAGTGGGTAAGAAAGAATATCAAGAAACCGTGAGTTTTACTTCACAGTATTATTGTAGTATCACCACTCATTAAATGTTTTTTTTTTTTTTTTTTTTTTTTTTTCTGTCTGCGTTCCTCTGTTTGCCATCAGGGTCGGCCTATCTCATTAGATCAGTGCCTGCAGCATTTTATTTCCTCAGAAACCATCAAAGAGGTGGAGTGTGAAAACTGCACCAAGGTACGTTTGCTTTAGGAGCTTTGTGTTACCAAAATGTTCTACTAACTCTGTCTGAAGTCTGTCTGGTGTCTTACCTTTAACAGCACAAGAGTCCACTTGTTTCTTTACAGACCTGCCATGTGCTGATTTTTCTTTTCGTCTCTGTTTTTCATCATTTCTGTTCAGCTTCAACAAAGCACAATAATAAATGGGCAAGTTCTAGAAAGCCAGAGGACAACGTTTGTTAAGCAGCTTAAACTTGGAAAGGTAACTACGCTCATCGCGTCTCTGTTAGGAAAATATTAAAAGCTTGAGAATGTCATTGCCTGCTGGAACATCTTTACGCAGCTAAAGCTGGTTTGTTAATGTTTTCTGCCAGCTGCCGCAGTGCCTCTGTATCCATTTACAAAGACTGACGTGGTCCAGCGAAGGAACTCCCATTAAACGTCAGGAGCATGTGCAGTTCACAGAGTATCTGTCAATGGATCGCTACAAACACAACAGCTCCACGCAGAGGAGTCAGAGGGCCAGATGTGCTCCCAGAGCCATGAAGGCAGATCATTTAGAGGATTCCACTGAAAGGCCCACAGCTAATGGAACAGGTGTGTTGAATAAGTCTGTGCTATCAAATAACGATGCGCTTCATTATCTACTTTGCATTTTATCACCCTGCGTTTGTGGTATTTTCTTTTCCAGGTGCAGAGCATCTTAATAACAACAAGCCTTTTTCTAATGGAAGCTGTCCTTCTGTATTTCTTCGCTCTCCTGCTGTGAACCCACAGCTTGGCCTCACATACGACTACAGGTAAAATCTGCCTTGGCAGTTAATGAAGTTGCAGCAACGCTGTTTGTGTAAAGTAAGGGCAAATGAAACTTCCAGTTAAGCTCTCTCTTTCCAGAATGGCGTTTAGTTTACTTTAGCTTCTGTGATCTGTAGCAAACTGAACATTGTGAGCCTGTTTAAGTGGTGAGCAAAGTGATGCGTTCAAAAGTTGGATTCAGCTTCAACGGTTTTGTCTTTAGACTTTTTCTGTGGGACACAAAATATTCAACAGCAACGAAAGAAAAGTTAAAAGGGAGAGATCATCCACCGTGCAGTAGATTTTAAAAAGCGCTAAACTGTGTGCCATTTGTTCTGGAAATGTCTCTAGAAATGTAACCATTCATGCCCAGTGTGAAACTAATAATCAATCACCTGTTTTTCCTCTTTCTTTATCAGTGTCTTTCCCTCCAGTTCTTCGGAGTACCTTTTCCAGCTCACGGCTGTGCTGGTTCACCACGGTGACATGCACTCAGGACATTTTGTCACATACCGCCGCAGCCCTTCCTCACCTCGCTGCTCCTCACCCTTCAGCTCACAGTGGCTTTGGGTGTCTGACGACTCGGTACGCAAAGCCAACCTGCACGAGGTGCTGTCTTCTAACGCTTACATGCTCTTCTACGAGAGGATTCGACCGCCAGCTCTCAGCCCGCGCCCAGTGGAGTGACCTCGCAGCCTGACACACTTCAGTCGTACCGTCACACTTGGCAGAGCAGGGACTACACGTTCACCGGTGGGTTGCTCTGTGGCGAGGAGACCAGAGACGAAAGCCATCCTAGAATTATGAATAGTTTTTGATCACTGCGTCACGTACGATGTGTTGTGAACACGTTTCCCGCTGCTCCGATCACAGCAGGAAGCCTTTTAATCCCAAAGATAATGAACCTGCAGGATTTAAGTCAGATATCATTGATCATGTTAACCGGCTTATTTAGACACTTGTAACAATTTCTGGAGCAGTTCCATGTGACTTTACGGTTTCTTTGAGACAAAAAAAAAATGGGAACACCTGACAATATGAAGTGCACCAAGGTAACAGGCCTGTGCCAACCTTGCAGCGTTGACTCAACTCTGTGCAGTACATGAAGATGTTCTTATTATTATGTCCTTCGCCTATAAATTGCACATGCAAAGGTAGGTAAGTCAGAGATGTTCTATAGAAGTTGTTACACATGAAGAAATGTCAGATGGGTGGGGGTTACCTCGACTCCGGCTCCGTGTCATCTAATCTAATTTGCCTAATCATTCCCAGCAGCGTTGGTAAACTATGTTGGAAACGATAGTTTCAGTTGACACGGTTTCAGCTGTTTCCAATCATCCGTACACTGTCATGATATGCAGGGCTGCACATTTGAGGTTCAAGTGCCATGTTGTCTCTAACGCTCGAGATTTTTAACGCAAGAAACCACGAGTGCTGCCACTGTGAGCGTCCAACGGGGGACCCTCCCTACGAATGGCGCATCACAGCCGTTCGGCACGGTGACCACATTCAAAAGATAGATATCGATCTTGTTAACAAAGCTTGACTATGTCTGCACGTATATCTGGGTAAGTTATCCTGAATTATTTTTAATTGTGAGCAACAGAGGACTGCCATTTCCTATTAAACACACAAAACGAGAAGTGATCTGGTGTGGTGTTTGCACTTTTCATGTGAGATTGTATGTATTTGTGTGCGGGGGATCTTTTTCAGGTATTAAAAGAAGAAAAGCAAAAGTTCACTTGAGAGTTTTATTTATTAAAGTAAGAGGATGATTTGCATCTTTTGAAAACATTTTTTCTGCCAAAATACAGATGAGCTAACTCGACTCCACAATCCCTGGTGTAGGGGAGCTCTTCTTAGTTGAAGAAAAACGGTTTAATAAAATCTGGGAGGTCAGCTCTGCATGACCCCTCCAGAGAGCACAGGGATCTGAATTTGGTCTTAGTGGTCCTCACTCCAATGAGAGTCGGCAGTAATGTTGATTTGCGTCACCTTTATTGTTGGTCTTTGGTGACATTGCCTGCTGCTATGAAGGCCCCAGAATGTACTGATATTAGCTAGTTTGAACTAGAGTTCAGTAAATCAAGTCTTTTTTTTCATTTTGGGTGCACTTCTTCCATCTTTTATACCGGTTACTCTTTTGCTCTCATTGGTTACATGTGGCCATTGAACGTTTTTGTGTTACATTACTCCCACGTTGCACGCCAGCACTTTCATCTTTTCATCAAATAGACAATAATTCCCAGTCAGGCTGCTACATTTAAAAAAACAAAACTTGAGATTGGTTGGCATGCCAACGGACCTTTTGAACACCCTATAACGAGGGTCCATCGCCAGAACTCCAGTCAATAATCGGCACCCTTTCGTGGCTTGTTTTTATTTCTTGCCGTCCAGCAGGATGCGTCTAAAAGTGAGGTTAATGCGCGGCGTGAAAACTTTCTTACGAACAGGGAGGCTGTGGTACCAGAAGGTGTTGGTCGGCGGATTCATGAGAAGCAGGCTTCCGTGAGCGAGCTCAAGCTTCACAGGTTCAATCTGTCGGCGGCTCTGTTTTCCCCGAGTATCTCTGTGTCTGAAGATGAAGTCCCGTGCTGCTCCCAAAGAGACGGAGGCGATGGGACAGGAGGGGTCCAGCTCCTTCTCATCATCGCGGTGCTCACCCATGTGATCCTGCCCGTCTTTGTACCTGGTAGAGAGACCAACACTTTGAGCATTTCAAACTGTTACCTCTACTTTCTGTTTAAGTTGCTTTTCACCTGTTGATCAAGACAAAGTTGAATGTCTGGGCTGTCACTTTTGTGACTGTATCTCGAATGTATTCCAAGGCCGCCGTCCATGGGCAGGCCAAACGTGTCACCCCAGAGTAAGTGTATCTGAGACCTGCATCTCCATATGTTGCCTGTTTTCTTGGTATATTATACACCTTTCCAAACACCTGGACCTTTGACTCTTCTCCTGGAAGGAAAAAACGCGACAATCATTCAAGCAACTGCAATTACAGTTCACAACTGTACAGACAAGGGCCGATGGTGTACCTGTTGAGTACACCACCTCCTCCTCCAACTGTTTAAATAGGTCATCTGCCTCCTTTCTTGAGAATAGTAGAGCGTAATCACAGTCTAGTCCTTCTGCCTCTATCTTTTGCCAAGGAACAGGATCTGAGAACTCTCCTAACGCTGTATCCTCATCCTCCTCCTTCGTCCTCTCATCTTCCTCCCGTTTCACCTTCTTCCTTGGACTTCTTCGCAGGTCATCATTGGTGCATGACCGTTTATTCAGTCCTCGAAGCATAAGTCTTTCCATTGCATTTGGCTGCTGCTAGGGGGGACCTCTGAGGTAAAAGTTTCACTCCTGGAAATGACTAAAAAAACGGAAAGAGAGATTAAAAAAAAAAAACATGTACTCAGATTCATTAGTTACATTTTGTAGAATTCATATGAAAGCGCCAAGTAACCTGTCAGTATTCTCAATTCGTCAAAGAGATTCTTTTATACTCTTCAGTGTTTATCTGAAGCAGGACACAGTTAATTCAGCTCAAGAAAACTGAGCAAACAAAAGAAAATGCTTCAAAATCATATACATATATAAATACTGGTTACGTGACCGCTGCTGAACCAGCAGCAGCAGACAGTGTGGTTTGTCTTGAACACCACTCAGCTCATTAACATAACTGGTTTCGTCACATTAGCCGCCAAATATCCGAACTATCGCGCGGAAAGAGCAGGTTTTCCCCTGGAGTCGAGTACGGTTTGCACTTATTTTAGATAATTAGCAGGCTTAGTTAGTTTGCGGCAGTGTATTTTTTTTTTGCAAAATGATTGGACAGAAAACCATTCAGTCATTTTTCTCTCCAGTCTCGAAAAAACGAGTCTCTGAGGAGGTCAAAGAAACCGCGGAGGATGCGACCGAGCCGGTGAGCGTCAATTTTTATTTAAACAGATGTCCACTTTACCTTAGATAGGTGTCTTGCTACTAATACTGAAACACAACGTTAATATATGTTTAAAACACTTGCAGTTCACTGTAGTAGCATTTCTTTTTTTTTTTTAAGTTTCCCGCGATACGTGCAGCGTGATCCAAGTTGCATTCAAGGCCACCACTGTGCAGAGCTATGCCTCTCAATGTTGTCACTGCCTGTTGCTAGCAAAACAAGACGATGTTAGCATTGACCCGTGGCCGGTTTTTAAAGCCACTTTCAACCCAAGCGACACGTTTCTCACCAGCTCTCTGTTTTGCGCAATACACGAAAATCATTCAGAAGAAGCAGAAGTTCGCTGCGGTGGATCTAGAGCCCCGCAGCCCGGCTCCTGCTCCTCTGTCCCCGGAGCAGCTGGACAGGATTGCCTGCAACAAGAGAGCAGCCCTGGAGAGACTCGCTTCCGCACAGACGCCGAAGGGATTCGGGGAGAGCTGGAGGAAGGAGCTGTCGGCTGAGTTTGGAAAGCCTTATTTTAAGAGGGTGAGAGGACGTCGAGGTGTCACACTGCACACTTTGTCCCCGTTGTTCTTCCGCATTTTTCCAGTTTTTTTGTTGTTGTTGTGTTTGGTTTTTATGATTTCACATCTCTACCACAGCTGATGAAAGAAGTCTCCGAGGAAAGGGAACGACACACTGTGTACCCACCTGCTGAACATGTGTTCACCTGGACGCAGATGTGTGACCTGCGAGATGTAAGCTGAACAGCGCATGCACTGTTGTGAACCCTTACTGACCACATATGAAACTATTTACCTCTGTGATCAGGCGTTTGCATGTATTGCAAGTAGTTGTGATGTAACTTTGATCATGTTAGCTGGCACAAGTCAGTAATCTGAGTCCAGGAAGAGACTGCATGTTAAAATGTTTGCAAAAATATTTATATTTATGAACAGATAACTGAAGTTTAGAGAAGAAACACAGCCTCTGCTTGAAATGAGCATTTCTTATCAAAAACTTTGAGCTCAGTCTAACATGTACCACACAATTTTTGGTATAAAATATTAGACAACGGCAAGTTTGACCTTTTTTTTTTAATGTATATATTTTTTTTCCTGTAAAGAAACTCGGCATAGTCAGCAATGCATCGTGCAGCACAGGTTTTCCACAACAAAGAATAGATTTAAAGAAGTTTTATCTTGATTTACTGTGTCCCAACTCTGCATGATTGCTGGGCAACTAATGGAAGATTATAATGCGACAAACACTGCACACAAAATATTGACACCCAAGTATTCCACTTTCTCTTTAAAAGGCCTACGACTGTGAAACGTTTTTAAATGGGTCTCTTATTTCAGGTCAAAGTGGTGATTCTCGGACAAGATCCGTATCATGGTCCCAATCAAGCCCATGGACTGTGCTTCAGCGTTAAGAGACCAGTTCATCCTCCCCCCAGGTTTGGAGCCTTTCATACTCTTGTTGTTGGGAATTGAGCAAAAAAAAAAAAAAAAATGCACCTGACAGTTTCTACACTCCCACACACAGATGAACAACGTGGAGATTTGAGCTCAAGGGAGAGGAAATGAATCCAGCTGTTGTTCAATCAGTCCTTTGCCCTCACCTCTTTGATGCTTTTTCGTTTCCAGTTTGGCGAACATGTACAAAGAACTGGCCACAGACATTGAAGGTTTTCAGCATCCTGGTCATGGAGATCTGACTGGATGGGCCAATCAGGGTATATTTTTTTCTGGAAGATTCAGTCAGATGATTGATTATACACAACAGAGCTGTCTGTCATTAAACATTCCCGCTGTCCTCTCCATCTTCGAACGCGCTCACCAGGCGTGCTGTTGCTCAATGCTGTATTGACCGTCCGAGCGCACCAGGCCAACTCCCACAAAGACAAAGGCTGGGAGACGTTCACTGACGCTGTGGTGAACTGGCTCAGCAACAACCAGGAGGGCCTCGTCTTCATGCTGTGGGGCTCATACGCTCAGAAGAAAGGAGCTTCCATAAACAGGGTGCGTCTACTTCTGAGCTTGATAGTTTGATCCGCAACATCCCCAGTCTGCACCTCAAAGTGTTGTTGTGCATAATACTGAACCCAGCATTGCCCCCTATGTGTTCCTCACTTTGGATAAAAGCTAAATGAATGTAAAGAGAATTCAAAAGTTATGTTTTCATCTAAAGTTTTCTTGCCGTCTGATTATAGAAACGCCACCATGTCCTGCAGGCTGTCCATCCCTCTCCCCTCTCTGCTCACCGAGGATTTTTTGGGTGCAAGCATTTCTCAAAGGCCAACGAGCTGCTAAAGAAATCTGGAAAGTCTCCCATAGACTGGAAGGCACTTTAAATTCTTACGCATGCTAGCTTTTCCAAAGTGTGTTGATCAACTACAGAACAAAACCCACCCATAAGCTTTCTTACTCCCTGTTTCAGCAGTTTTTGTGTAAACATTTTTTAGAGTCAGTTTTTCATTATTTTTTATTTTCTACTAAAGTCTTCCTTTTGGTGGTTTCTGCAGTACAGTTTTATACGGCCACTTCCCTCAAACTAACTGTTGGGTTGTATTATCTGCATTGGCTGGTTTCAGTGTTGTAAATACGTTTGTGTACACTATTGGCCATTTCTTTTTTTTCTTGCACAATAAAGTTTATTTTGTTTACCTTCTCAATGAAGTGTTGGGGCTCATTTTAAAAAGGTTCCACATAGTTCATATTTGAAAATCTTATCACGTTTAGTAAAAAGTTATCTTGTTAGGAAAGTTCAGGCATCTCCTCCAGTGATTTTTAAATTTAAAATTTTATTTGAAATTTCTTATGTCTTCTTCTTCCTGAAATGTCTCGAAGACAAAGTATAAAGTGAAATTGAGTCAAGATTGTGTTCATGTAATTCATTGCTGGGTTTCTGAATTCTGGTAAGTATCTTGGAGAAGGTCTAACTAGAAGAAAAATAAACCAATCCAAACCCCTTAAAGCTGCTTTAAATCAACATCGCCAAAGAAAGCTCTTTCCTAAAGTTGCCCGAAATGGCTTTATATCTGAATAATGTTCTCTACCAGTTCGTTTTGTTATACAGTTAAAGATAAAAACTATTCTTTACACACTCACAGTGTTATTGGTGTAATCTTTGTTTACGATTAAAGTGTTTTCAAGTGAGTCATTTTCAAGCTTGCGGTCCACGAAAACCTGTATAGTGTGGAAAAATGGTAAGAAATAGAAACATTTTGCTTGAAACAAAACACGATTTATGCAACGGTAAATGAAATTGAATAAAAAATAGCCGGAAAATATCTGAATTTCATAAGATTTCTATAACAGCATGTCATAGTTGGTATTTTGTTTGGATTGTCATAGTGTACTGCCTCCCACACTGATAATTTAGAAAGGAAAATTAAACTTAAACACGACGTATGAAGTTGAAATAAACTGGAGGTTTTGCAGTCAACAACTTGACTTCCGTTTTTTGACGTAAACTTGAAGGCGTCACCAGTGACGCACGGACGTCGGCAGGAAGACTAGCGTGTCTCGCCCCTCTTGTGGGTTAGTATTGCAGTGGTTGTAATGTGTGCACTGTTGATAATAAAGTGACCATGCCCGTGGAGAGTCTGCCCGTCCGGGATGCGCCTTTACATTTCCGCGTGCTCCAGCAGTATCTGATCCTCCTGAAGAAATACCCGATCCTCACCAAATCTGTGACCAGGTCAGTGGCTTGGCCAAGTTTGAAGGTTTTTGCATTAAATATGTAGGAGGAGTTCGAGGAGTTGGGTGCATTTACTGTCGTCTGACAGCCACACAGTAAACGTTCATGCTTTCTGTTCTGTTGGACCGTGTTTGTTTAGTTTGTACAGTTGTTTCACACCCTGTAACCACCACGGGATTCTCCAGCTGTTTGTATGTAAGCTTCTTTTCTTTTGTTACTTTCAGACCACTTTGTTTACTCTGACCACACACACACACACACACACACACACACACACACACACACACACACACACACACACCCTTTTGTCAAAGCCCTCTGGTTTCAACCAATCAGCGTCTGCCAGGAGAACCTCCCCTGGAAAATAATATTTTTATTTACAGAACCTTGATGAGAAAGGACTGGTTGCTGAGTCAGTGTTTCATACATGTGTGTGTGTGTGTGTGTTTTTCTTCACACTGTCAGTGGCATCCTTTCGGCTTTAGGAAATCTGCTGTCTCAGATTTTGGAGGCGAGAAAAAAGGCCAAAAGTGGAGCCGGGGTCAATGAGATCGATGTTGCTGGAGCTACGCGCTATGCTGTTTACGGGTGAGATTGAACACAAGAACACAGCTGAGCCTTCAGATGCTTTTAATGCTGCAGGGAAATGGTTGTGTTGTCAAACTGGAGCAACGGTGATTATGAAGTACCTGCAGAAAGAACGTCTTGCCTCCTGCTTTAATATTTTTGTCCTAAACTTAAACTTGCTCTCTCGTGTGAGCTGCTGGCAACAAATTCAGTCATTCATGTATTTCTACACGTGTTGGTCATATTTGACCTTGTTGCCCACTGCAGGTTTTTTATCACAGGACCTGTGAGTCACTTCTTCTACCAGCTGATGGAGGCATGGATCCCCACCACAGACTCGCTCTGTGTAGTCAAACGACTGCTACTGGATAGATTTATATTCGCTCCTGGCTTTCTGCTCATTTTCTACTTTGTTATGAACATCCTGGAGGTGGGTCTGCTCAGAAACTGTCCACGCAAATCCTCTCACCGAAGGAGGACACCATTTCACAACTCAAAGTTCAGGGAGACAGATTTTTATCTATTTTATTTATTAATTATTCACAGAACGTTTCAAATTGCCGCTGCAGAGGCCGCGATATCCTGACTTTTTAGTTCAATGCAGTGCCAGTTAAATGTCCCGACACAGCTTAAGGGTTATTTACTAATTATGTATTTTTATGGAATCATTGGTTCACAAAGAAAAGTGTAGATAAAGAAATATATGTCTAATATTTTAGATTTATTGTCATAACACTACCCTTTACCCATGATGGCAGCTTTGCTCTCTGTTGGCAGTATCTTAACTTGCGTTGTTATTGTAGGTCTATGTAGATATATGTCTGTTCTTCTTTTGATTAATCGCCAATTAAATCCACATTTGCCTGTTTTGACCTTTTGGGTCCAAATGTGGCCTAAACGTTTTGTTTTTTACAAACAAAAAGCAGAGAAACATGTTTGAAAATAGTCGTTATAGTTTCATTATTTGTAAGAGAACCAGTTAATAAGTTAACTGATTATTTTTGCCTCGATGAATGAATGGTTTCAGATCGCAAACACTGTTTGTTGATCACATTCACTGTGCATTAATGACCAAAATAAATATATTTAAATGCATAAAACATCACCCAGTAAACTGACATATATCTAAAGTGCCGTTTTACCCATAATTATTCAGTTAGTGCCATGTCTTTTTGTGTTGAATTTGAAATGAAATGCGACATAGACATTTTGATTCATAAAGTGCATGATGAATGGAATCAGTTAAAACTTCCTTTCCTCAGGCTAAAGGGTGGGAGGATTTTGAGAAGAAGATGAGAATAAGTTACTGGACAGCTCTGAAGATGAACTGGAAAGTCTGGACCCCCTTCCAGTTCATAAACATCAACTTTGTGCCCGTCCAGGTATGCCCTACACCGACATCCTGTCATCGAACAAACGATGAGTCGCAGGCTGCACTGACACCCCTCTGTTGTTTTTCTGCTTTCAGTTTCGAGTGCTGTTTGCCAACATGATTGCCCTATTTTGGTATGCCTATCTTGCATCTGTGAGGAAATGATGCTTTCAGAGACGTCTTCACAGATGGCATCCTCAGAGGACTGAGAACATACAACCCGTGTCCTGACACGGCCCAGAATTTCACACGGAGTTGCTCTTCAGATTAACTTTTTTTTACAGCCGTCTTTAACAGGATTAAGCCATTTTAACATGCTGCTACAATACTTTGTAAATGTATTTGAAAAAAGAGCAGAATATAAGTATCTTTACACAGCACTACCATATTTTTTGATAAAACTTGAATTACATAACTGAGAAAGCCCTTTGAACAAACCTGAATCATGCCACTAGTGAAGAGGAACCCCCCCCCCTTGTTAAATCTTTTGTTTGTGATCTTTTATGAGACAGAGCTCCACCTATTGAGCAGCAGAACGACAGGAAATCTGAGGAGACGTGTACATTTCTCAGTATAGACTTTATTAATGCTGTGCTGTTACATGCCTTTGTTTGAAATAAAACATATTCTGTTGATTGTGTGCATTAATTGGTCTGTATTGCTATAACAAATGCAATTAGAAGAGTTACACACTGAGGAATACTTGGATTTGTCCGACATAAAAGAGGTAATAAATTAAAAAAAGAAAATAAAAACGGAAGAAGTAAAAAGAGGAATGCACATTAATCATATGACGGTGTCCTCAGCCCCCTCTCAGGCGGAATGTCAGGTAGATGGTGCTCATTTCCCTCACGTTGAAGTCCGACAGTTTCCCTGACATCATCTCCTGGCCCTCGTGAATGAGCCTCTGCTGGCTCTCCGGGACCCCCTCTCTTTTATGGACTTTTGTCTTGAAGTTGGCCACAGTCTCGTCGGGTCTGATGTCGTAGGTCGTCGTTACTCCCTTTTCATTTTTGAGGAACACCTGGATGGTGGCGGGCCGGGCGGGCTGGGTGACCAGCAGGGACACCCGGGAGCCGGACTGTAAACCGTAGGAGCTCAACGGCCTCGAGTCGTCATCCAGAGGTGTCCTACGCCCGTTATCAAACACCAGCTTCTGCCCCTGGGCTGTGTGTCCCAGTTTGTTCTGGATGTACATTTTCAGAGAGCCGACGGTGTCGTATGGTTGCACCTTCAAGCAGTGGGACGTCCCGTCCAGCATAATGATGGTTAATTCCATGATGAGAGTGATCTAAATAATAATTCAAATTACAAAGCGAAAAAAAAAGTTTCAGTACACGGTCAGTTTAGTTCATTGCAGCTGTGATAAAAGGGAAGCATCCTACCTTGTGATGACTTATCGACAGAACTTCTCGGAAAACTTCGCGGCTTCGGAAGAGTGGATGCACAAAGATGCTCTGCTCAGCTGTGCTGACAGTCCCAGCTGAGCGGAGTTTATATACAGAGCGCCTCAACCCTCCCCTTCACTTAGCATTCGTTTTCCCTCTCTGCCTTAATAGCTTTCGGTTTCTATTCTCCCAACGTTACTCAGCTGGTATGTTTGTGAAGTTTTGATAACGCTGTACAGTCAAACAGGTTTATGGTGACAGGGTGGAGGAGCAGCCGATTAACAGGGGATTTTTCTTTTTTTTGTTTGTTTGTTTTTGCTGCTCGCACGGTAATAGGAGTTCATATCAGGACAACAAGAAACTAACTGAGGTGATGACGATTCATCAGATGAACTGTGACCGAACTTCTGTTTTACACTGAAACTAAACAGAGGAGAAGGTGGTGTACAGTGGCAGTGTTTTTCCTGTTTTTCTGTTGCCTCACAACCTGGAATTAAAATGGATCTATTATTAGATTTACACTTCACGCCAACAACTTTGAGCGCACAAAATATTTGCAATTGTAAAGCAAACAGGAAATAAAGAAATAAAATTTAAAAAAGCAGTAAAATCAGTATGTGGAATCAGCTTTTGCAGCATTCACAGCTGTTAGTCTCTTAGGGTCTGTTTGCCATAAGGGATTTTTCCCCATTCTTCAAAGCCAAACTGCTCCAGCTCCTTCCAGCTGCACGGGTTGAGCTGGTGTACAGCAGTCTTTAGGTCGTGCTACAGATTCTCGGCTGGATAGAACTGATCCAACACAGTTGAACTCCCCTGCAAGCTTTAGCGGTGTGTTTAAGGTCCATCCCATGATGTTACCCCCTAGCCTCTCTGTAGGGGTGGTGTTCATGGGTTGATGGGAGGTGCTAGGTTTGCACCAGACAGAACTATGCCTTGATGGTCAAAATGTTCAGTTTTAGTCTCATCTGACCAGAGGACCTGCTTCCATATTATGTGTTTGATGTGTGTCTCCCACATGCTTTTAGGTGAACTTTTCTCTAAGCAATGGTTTTTTCTAGCCACTCTTCTATAAGTCCTCTGTGGAGCTCTCCAGCTCCTTCAGGGTAAACTTTGGTCTCCTTGTTGCCTTTCTGATTAACGCCATCTTTACCTGGTCTGTGAGTTTCGGTGTTATATCAGTTATATCTTGGCAGGTTTGATGTAGGGCTATATTCTTTTAATTTTGTGATGATAGATTTAATGGTGCTCTGTTCAAAGTATGGAGATGATCTTTCACAACCCAATACAGATTTGGACTCTGTGACTTTGTCCCTGACCTGTTTGGAAAGCTCCTCGGCCTTTTTGGTGCTACTTGCTTGATGGGGACTCTTACATTACATTACGGTCATTTTGCAGACGCTTTTAACCAAAGCGACTTACTATAAGTGCGTTCAACATCGGTAGGCAAAAGAACTTCAGGTCACAAGAAATCATAAGTGCATTTCCTTCCAAAACCAAACAGCTAAGAGCAAAACTAATGCTAGAGTAAGTGCGATAAGTCAGGTACCTAGACAGATGGGAAGACAATTTAGAAAACAAAGACAATTTAGGATTCAATATAAACACAAGAAACTTATGCTAAAGAAAATAAAAAAAATTAAAATAAAATAAAGGACCACACTCATTGAATAATTCCCTACACTCCCTATTATATAGATCAGTGAGCAGTGCTGACCAACATGTCATTGGGGTCATCAGGTGGGAACCTCCTTCCATCAGTGTTTCGTCTAGTTGGGCCCACGACACCTCCAGGAGGCTAGACAATGACCACTGGCGTCCCAGAGTCACCCCCCTAATGCCAGCCAACACTGCTCCTCACACCACAACCACCATAATCTACCTCAGCCTCTCACCAACTGCACACCAGTCACAGCGGGGTGGGGATGCAAACCCTGGTTCGGGTAGGGGAAGAAATAAAAGAGGTAAGAAAAGCAGGAATGGGATTCAAACCCTGGTTCGGGTAGGGGGTAATGAAAATATAGAGGGTGCCAGTGGTGGAGGAAACAATAAGTGCGTAAGGAACTAGGACGGAGCAGGTGATGTCCTAAGAGGGCGGATCAGGGTAGTGTTTCCTGAAGAGGTGGGTTTTCAGCCTGCGGTGAAAGATGGGCAGCGACTCAGCTGTCCTGATATCAGTCGGGAGATCGTTTCACCATCGGGGTGCCAGAACAGAGAAAAGCCGTGACCGTGTCGATCGTGCGCAGGGACCCCTGAGTGACGGGGCAGCCAGGCGCCTGGTGGCCGCAGAGCGAAGTGGTCGGGCGGGGGTGTAGGGCTTGACCATAGCCTGGAGGTATGAAGGAGCTGTTCCTTCCACTGCCCTGTAGGCCAGCACCAGAGTCTTAGGGTCCGTTTATTCTAATCTGTTTCTATATCGTTTCTATCGCGGATGCACTGTCCATTTACATTAAAATACTGGAATACGACTTCATAGGTGGAAGGGTTCAAAGACGTCGGAGCCCACGTAAGCATTCGCATACGATGCTGATTTTAGCAGTTGTAAACGGTGAGAACCTCCCTGATTCGCTAGGCTGGTATCGTTGGTCATGTGACTTGAGTGCTGGGAAACTATAAACAAACAGGCGTGCTTCACTTCAGTTACACATTTCCTTTCTATTCGTGTCATCGAGAAGAATATGGAAATCATGGACAACCACGATCAGCATGGGAGCCTGCTCCATGTCCTACTGCTGGTAGTACGCTGTGCACAACAATACGTGGCAGGAGGCGCCAGATTCAACAAGCTTTTATGATGAGAACCCAGCCACTGCAGCAACGCAAGCCGTACAGAGCGCCGCTTTTGGGTTAGACCGGGAAGAAGCAGCGCATGGTGGGACAATTTCGTGGACCAAGTTGTTGTCGCCGAAGAATAAATAATAAAGAATAAATAATAAAGCATAATAAATAATAAAGCAAGGGCGATCATGTGATGTGATGGCTGATTAGTCATGTGACTAGCGAATCAGCCGATCCCCGTTTGTGTGTAAATGTAAATAGTTTGCAAGACGCCGACACGAAGAAATGGTAAAATGAATTAATGTAAACAGAGCCTTAAACTGGATGCGAGCAGCTACAGGGAGCCAGTGTAGAGAGCGGAGAAGGGGAGTGGTGTGGGAGAACTTGGGGAGGTTGAACACCAGACGAGCAGCAGCTTTCTAAACCAGCTCCAGAGGTCTGATGGCAGAATCCGGGCGCCAGCAAGGAGGGAGTTGCAGTAGTCCAGGCGGGAGATGACAAGAGCCTGGATGAGCACCTGCGCTGCCTTGTCGGTGAGGAAGAGGCGAATCCTCCGGATGTTGTAGAGGAGGAATCGGCAGGAACGGGTCACTGATGCGATGTTTGGCGAGAACGACAGTTGGTCGTCCAGGGTCACACCCAGATTCCTCGCGGTCCGGGTTGATGTCACCACGGAGTCATCCATGGTGATGGCCAGATCTCGGAACGGGCAGCCCTTCCCCGGGAGAAACACCAGCTCAGTCTTGTCCAGGTTGAGCTTAAGGTGGTGCATCGACATCCACCCCGAGATGTCTGCCAGACACGCAGCAATGCGTGCTTCCACTTGGGTGTCAGAAGGGGGAAAAGACAGAATTAGCTGGGTGTCGTCTGCATAGCAGTGGTAGGAAAAGTTATGGGAGTGGATGACAGAACCAAGAGATGATGTGTAGAGGGAGAAAAGAAGAGGACCCAGGACCGAACCTTGGGGAACCCCAGTGGTGAGCCTACGTGGCTTCGACACAGACCCTCTCAGTGTGACCTGGTAGGAGCGATCTGTCAGGTAGGATGAGAACATGGAGAGTGCAGAGCCAGAAACCCCCATTCCCTCCAGGGTAGATAGAAGGATGTTGTGGTTCACGGTGTCAAATGCTGCAGACAGGTCCAGGAGAATCAATTAGTGGTGTTGCAGACTCTGGGGCCTTTCAGAACAGGTGTACATATACTGGGACGGTGTGACAGGTAGACTGCACACAGGTGGACCTCATCCATCCATCCATCCATCCATCCATCCATTTTCCATATTTTACCTTGTTGCCCTCTCAGGGGCGGGCAGACCGGGCAGGCGCCCGGGGCGGCATCGCGGAGGGGGCAGCATCGCCGGGGAGTGAAAAAAAAAAAAAAAAAAAAAAAAATCGAGGATGGGGGGGGGGGGGGGGGGGTTGTGTATTCGTGGCGCCCCCATCTTCCCCTCCTCCCCTTGGCCAGACTCAGACTCAGATCACACATCATCAATACACGTTTCGGCCACAGTTGTTTTTCGGTGCCCCCATCTTCCCCTCCTGACACTCACCTCTCGTGTTAGGTGAGCAAAGCAGCACAGTGCAGAGTTTGTGCAGGGGGGAGGGGGAATGATTCAATGTTTTTTTTTTTCCTTTTGTTGATTGTATTTTTCCCCTCAGTCGGTCATTTGTGATTTCAAGCCTTTCATTCACTCACAGGGTGATAACAAAAAAAGTGTCAAGTGTAATCATTATCATTATGACACAATAAAGTATTAAAAAATATATATATTCTTGAATGTTTGTACTTTACCGTAGCACCTGATTGTATTTTAACTGCCTTAACCCCTTAGCATTCCTGGTGATTTGCCTGAAGGAACGCCTGCAAACTGCACTTTTTCTTAAACGATCACTGTAGATTATTCTACAGGAAAAACTACACATGAGCCTTTTCCTCATGGCTTGAAGGAAGCCTCTCTTTGAGCTGGGCTCCGTTGACCAATAGGAAAGAAATGCGATGGAGCGGGGGAAGCGCTTTACGCAGGGCCTGGCCATCATTGGCTGAAGCTGTTGTAGAAATCACCCAGCAACCTGACTGCTGAAACGGGACATGTTTAGTGAGGTTGATGAACGCGCGCGGCTTTCAAATAAACACAGAAAACAGGATGTTTGATGGCATTTCGTGTCGTGTGGATGGAAATAATTAATTACGCAAAGAAACGTCGTGTTATTTCGATACAGCAACATTTACGCTGCATATTCATGCCTTTGGTGGAACTAAAGTGAAGATTTTGACCAAAACATTTGTACTGGGCTCGTTCTCCTGATGGATACGGAGAGAAAGATATTGGAGCTGTTTCTGTGCCAGAGGGCGACGAACGTGGTATCAATAATAGTACTAATGGGAAAGTGAAGAAGACAGAATGAGCCAGCACAGTATTAGGCTACAGGTGGTGATGGACCAAAAGGGTGAAAACGGACGGAGAAGGAAATAATGACAGGTCAGTCTGCTAACCTAACACTACACTACACCGATGCTCCCACCACAACGCACAGTGAAGTGCAACATCTCTCTGTAAGCAGTAGGGGGGTTGGGGGCGCCAGCCGTAAATCAGTGTCGGGCCGCCACTGTGCCCACTGCAGGTTTTTTATCACAGGACCTGTGAGTCACTTCTATACCAGCTGATGGAGGCATGGATCCCCACCACAGACTCGCTCTGTGTAGTCAAACGACTGCTACTGGATAGATTTATATTCGCTCCTGGCTTTCTGCTCATTTTCTACTTTGTTATGAACATCCTGGAGGTGGGTCTGCTCAGAAACTGTCCACGCAAATCCTCTCACCGAAGGAGGACACCATTTCACAACTCAAAGTTCAGGGAGACAGATTTTTATCTATTTTATTTATTAATTATTCACAGAACGTTTCAAAGGGTTATTTACTAATTATGTAGTGCAGAGGCTGCAATATCCTGACTTTTTAGTTCAATGCAGTGCCAGTTAAATGCCCCGACACAGCTTAAGGGTTATTTACTAATTATGTATTTTTATGGAATCATTGGTTCGCAAAGAAAAGTGTAGATAAAGACATATATGTCTAATATTTTAGATTTATTGTCATAACACTACCCTTTACCCATGATGGCAGCTTTGCTCTCTGTTGGCAGTATCTTAACTAGCCTTGTTATTGTAGGTCTATGTAGATATATGTCTGTTCTTCTTTTGATTAATCGCCAATTAAATCCACATTTGCCTGTTTTGACCTTTTGGGGCCAAATGTGGCCTAAACGTTTTGTTTTTTACAAACAAAAAGCAGAGAAACATGTTTGAAAATAGTCGTTATAGTTTCATTATTTGTAAGAGAACCAGTTAATAAGTTAACTGATTATTTTTGCCTCGATGAATGAATGAATGAATGGGTAGTTTCAGATCGCAAACACTGTTTGTTGATCACATTCACTGTGCATTAATGACCAAAATAAATATATTTAAATGCATAAAACATCACCCAGTAAACTGACTTAAATCTAAAGTGCCGTTTTACCCATAATTATTCAGTTAGTGCCATGTCTTTTTGTGTTGAATTTGAAATGAAATGCGACATAGACATTTTGATTCATAAAGTGCATGATGAATGGAATCAGTTAAAACTTCCTATCCTCAGGCTAAAGGGTGGGAGGATTTTGAGAAGAAGATGAAAATAAGTTACTGGACAGCTCTGAAGATGAACTGGAAAGTCTGGACCCCCTTCCAGTTCATAAACATCAACTTTGTGCCCGTCCAGGTATGCCCTTCACCGACATCCTGTCATCGAACAAACGATGAGTCGCAGGCTGCACTGACACCCCTCTGTTGTTTTTCTGCTTTCAGTTTCGAGTGCTGTTTGCCAACATGATTGCCCTATTTTGGTATGCCTATCTTGCATCTGTGAGGAAATGATGCTTTCAGAGACGTCTTCACAGATCCTCAGAGGACTGAGAACATACAACCCGTGTCCTGACACGGCCCAGAATTTCACACGGAGTTGCTCTTCAGATTAACTTTTTTTTACAGCCGTGTTTAACAGGATTAAGCCATTTTAACATGCTGCTACAATACTTTGTAAATGTATTTGAAAAAAAAGAGCAGAATATAAGTATCTTTACACAGCACTACCATATTTTTTGATAATAAAACTTGAATTACATAACTGAGAAAGCCCTTTGAACAAACCTGAATCATGCCACTAGTGAAGAGGAACCCCCCCCCCCCCCCCCCCTTGTTAAATCTTTTGTTTGTGATCTTTTATGAGACAGAGCTCCACCTATTGAGCAGCAGAACGACAGGAAATCTGAGGAGACGTGTACATTTCTCAGTATAGACTTTATTAATGCTGTGCTGTTACATGCCTTTGTTTGAAATAAAACATATTCTGTTGATTGTGTGTATTAATTGGTCTGTATTGCTATAACAAAGGGAATTAGAAGAGTTACACACTGAGGAATGCTTGGATTTGTCCGACATAAAAGAGGTAATAAATTAAAAAAAGAAAATAAAAACGGAAGAAGTAAAAAGAGGAATGCACATTAATCATATGACGGTGTCCTCAGCCCCCTCTCAGGCGGAATGTCAGGTAGATGGTGCTCATTTCCCTCACGTTGAAGTCCGACAGTTTCCCTGACATCATCTCCTGGCCCTCGTGAATGAGCCTCTGCTGGCTCTCCGGGACCCCCTCTCTTTGATGGACTTTTGTCTTGAAGTTGGCCACAGTCTCGTCGGGTCTGATGTCGTAGGTCGTCGTTACTCCCTTTTCATTTTTGAGGAACACCTGGATGGTGGCGGGCCGGGCGGGCCGGGCGAACAGCAGGGACACCCGGGAGCCGGACTGTAAACCGTAGGAGCTCAACGTCCTCGAGTCGTCATCCAGAGGTGTCCTACACCCGTTATCAAACACCAGCTGCTGCCCCTGGGCTGTGTGTCCCAGTTGGTTCTGGATTTTCATTTTCAGAGAGCCGACGGTGTCGTATGGTTGCACCTTCAAGCAGTGGGACGTCCCGTCCAGCATAATGATGGTTAATTCCATGATGAGAGTGATCTAAATAATAATTCAAATTACAAAGCGAAAAAAAAGTTTCAGTACACGGTCGGTTTAGTTCATTGCAGCTGTGATAAAAGGGAAGCATCCTACCTTGCGATGACTTATCGACAGAACTTCTTGGAAAACTTCGCGGCTTCGGAAGACGGTGGATGCACAAAGATGCTCTGCTCAGCTGTGCTGACAGTCCCAGCTGAGCGGAGTTTATATACAGAGCGCCTCAACCCTCCCCTTCACTTAGCATTCGTTTTCCCTCTCTGCCTTAATAGCTTTCGGTTTCTATTCTCCCAACGTTACTCAGCTGTTATGTTTGTGAAGTTTTGATAACGCTGTACAGTCAAACAGGTTTATGGTGACAGGGTGGAGGAGCAGCCGATTAACAGGGGATTTTTCTTTTTTTTTTTTGTTTGCTTTTGCTGCTCGCACGATAATAGGAGTTCATATCAGGACAACAAGAAACTTAACTCGGGTGATGACGATTCATCAGATGAACTGTGACCAAACTTCTGTTTTACACTGAAACTAAACAGAGGAGAAAGAGGAGCTTATCCTTAGCTGTTCTTAGATGTTAACATGCAATAAACACATCTCAAAGAGGGAAGAGGTGTACAGTGGCAGTGTTTTTCCTGTTTTTCTGTTGCCTCACAACCTGGAATTAAAATGGATCTATTATTAGATTTACACTTCACGCCAACAACTTTGAGCACACAAAATATTTGCAATTGTAAAGCAAACAGGAAATAAAGAAATAAAATTAAAAAAGCAGTAAAATCAGTACTTTGTGGAATCAGCTTTTGCAGCATTCACAGCTGTTAGTCTCTTAGGGTCTGTTTGCCATAAGGGATTTTTCCCCATTCTTCAAAGCCAAACTGCTCCAGCTCCTTCCAGCTGCACGGGTTGAGCTGGTGTACAGCAGTCTTTAGGTCGTGCTACAGATTCTCGGCTGGATAGAACTGATCCAACACAGTTGAACTCCCCTGCAAGCTTTAGCGGTGTGTTTAAGGTCCATCCCATGATGTTACCCCCTAGCCTCTCTGTAGGGGTGGTGTTTTGGGTTGATGGGAGGTGCTAGGTTTGCACCAGACAGAACTATGCCTTGATGGTCAAAATGTTCAGTTTTAGTCTCATCTGACCAGAGGACCTGCTTCCATATTATGTGTTTGATGTGTGTCTCCCACATGCTTTTAGGTGAACTTTTCTCTAAGCAATGGTTTTTTCTAGCCACTCTTCTATAAGTCCTCTGTGGAGCTCTCCAGCTCCTTCAGGGTAAACTTTGGTCTCCTTGTTGCCTTTCTGATTAACGCCATCTTTACCTGGTCTGTGAGTTTCGGTGTTATATCAGTTATATATTGGCAGGTTTGATGTAGGGCTATATTCTTTTAATTTTGTGATGATAGTTTTAATGGTGCTCTGTTCAAAGTATAGAGATGATCTTTCACAACCCAATACAGATTTGGACTCTGTGACTTTGTCCCTGACCTGTTTGGAAAGCTCCTCGGCCTTTATGGTGCTACTTGCTTGATGGGGACTCTTAATAAGTGGTGTTGCAGACTCTGGGGCCTTTCAGAACAGGTGTACATATACTGGGACGGTGTGACAGGTAGACTGCACACAGGTGGACCTCATCCATCCATCCATCCATTTTCTATTCCGCTGAATCCGTTGGTCGGGTCGCGGGGGGGCTGGAGCCTATCCCAGCGGTCAATGGGCGAGAGGCCGGGTACACCCTGGACAGGCCGCCAGTCCATCACAGGCAGGTGGACCTCATCTAACTTTGTAAATTTTGTGAGTTCTGAAAGTGACTGGTAGCACCAGATTTCCCTTTGGGGTTTCAAGGAGTAAATATATGTATATGCCACTAATTTGAAGTATCTTATCTAGGTCCATTACATAAAATCCCCCAAATCAATCCATTTAAGTCACAGATTGCAACGCGAGAAATAAGAAAAAACGGCAAGGGGTACGAATACTTTGGCAAACTACTGTAGAGACCATAAAGAGCGAAAAACCGTAGGTAATTAGGTTTGAGGGAAATTTCTTCGAAGTTTCAATAGTTCATTTGAGTGTCTTTGGATCAAGTAAATAAAGGTAAATACCCCCTAAATTTAAAACCCTTAGATACACAACTGAATTCCAATGCAAATTGAATGGATATTGTACATTCAGCATTCAGTGTCAAAAGAATGTAACAAATAAATTGACTTTGACATATAGTGTAAGATATTCGCTGGATGAACTGCAAAGTGTGAACTAATGACACGTTTTCAAATATGGGCTGATTTTAAATACACACTGTAATGCAGCTGGGAGGTCATGAGATGTATTAACATACACTACATACATACCTAAATATAAAATCCAACCCAAGTACAGAGACGTCATCGACAAAAAAGTAGATAAAACCATCAAAACACATGGTCTCCGTTACAGTTTCCCTCATGGCTTAAACCTTTATGGTCGTGTTAAATCTTTACGTTGGTGTAGCACCTACAAAGACTAAATGTAGGGTCAAGAGGGGATTTATGAGAGCAAACGAGACAGAAAAAAATCCATAATAGGCAAATGAGTTCCTTTTTCTCATCTTTATTTCAGAGAGTACTTTAGAGCATCCCTGTAGTAGGAATGCTCACCGCATGCATTCAGCAAAGGTAACAGAGGAAATGGAGTTAAAGTACAACAGAGCATAAGTAGAGATACATGTTTGAACATTGTACTTCCATCACCCTGACACCTCATACCTGTTGTCAACACAGTGCTGACTCACTTTTGTGTAAATGATACTGAAACGCAAATGAAACTGAAACTCCATAAAAGGACGTGGAAGCTTTTGATGGTTTCTATGGCTGAACCCTGAACAATACAGTCCAAAGTCCCAACCGACGCTTTTGATACATACTGTAGATCATTATAGACATTTACACTCTTCTAATACAAAAACACGTCAATAAATATTAATTACACATTGTAAAACATCAAAACTCCGAGTGCTTCAGCATTGCAGTCCTCTCCTCCCTTTTAGGTAGAGGAATATTTCCTGTGGAAAGAAAAGAGGTGTTTGCAATGATTCTGCAGTTACAAATCAAAACAGGACGAAAAAACGTGCACTAAAATCTTTCATTCATTTATTACGTAGACAAAGATCACACTCGGGTGTTTCTTTACCTGGCGGCGCAACAAAATACTCTTCAACCGTGTTTTTTGAGAGCTGAAGCAGCTGCTCAGCACAACCGCCTTCCATCGCTGTGTCTTCCCTCAGGTACAGAGCCCTGAACAGATCAACAAAAAGCTTTATACTATTCACTTCTTATTAGGTCAATTTGTTCTAATAACCATCTGCAGAGTACCTGTCCTCCAGAACCGAATCCATCGGTTCAACCCCCGACGTGTCAACAACGTGAAGCTGGTCCGCAAACCGTATGGCCTTCTCCAAACAGTCCAGTCCCTGCTTGGTGCGGAAATCAACCAAGGTCAGTCGCTCCAGCTTGTCCACCAGGTCAGCAGGGATTTTGGTCGGCTGTGAGGTCAAAGGTGTGTTGTTTAGAAATCCATGAGTGACAGGTTCCCCCATTATCGCTTGGAATTTCACAACAAATCAAAAGCATATGTGACATTTTTGTGAAGAAAAAAACCCCCCAAACATTTATTTTTTCTATATTTATTGCCAAGAAATGTCTGGAGAGTCACGGTCAAATGGAAAAGAAAACGCGCTCATTACTCAACCTCAATCTGATGCATTTCATACCAAATTCTTCTTTTTGTTTCTTTGTGAACCTTTGAAACTGGTTTGAGAGAAAAGAAAGTACACCCTCATGCAATGCTAAGGTTTTTAATTGATCAGGGGATTTATCTGGTCATAATGAAGTAAAGCCTCAGAAAACCAACAGTACGCGACATATTACACCGAATTCTTTATTGAACGAAACCGAGCCAAAATGCAGAAAGGGTGTGGGCAAAACGTACCGCTTCCAAATGAAGTAAGCTAGTCAGATGCACTTGTCTGATTGATCATCAGCAGGTGTGAATTGTCCAACATATATCACTGATTTCAAGACTACAACTCATCACTTGAGTACTGTACTGTGTTTCCATATATCCAGTTATTAGGACATTACCGGAGGAAGCTGGTTCTCTGGTACTGGTTCCCATGTTGCAAACTTTGGGACCTGTAGAAAATAACCCAGTTATGATAAGTTACTGATGTGTACTGGCTACTGACATGTTGCGCACGGATAGATATTTATCTCACCTTAGGATTATGTGGCTGAGAACTGAACGCACAAGTTACATTGGAGGTGTGCTTTTGCAGGCAGCTAATGCTACCTCTGCGGTGACGGGTCCCCACGTTTGTTACCGAGCATATGTCGTTTGTCAACAAGTCTAATGAAGGCCGTAGTACTCTCAGTGGCGCGCGACGGCGCGTGCGGGAGACAGCGAGACAAAACGCTGACATCTTTGACACGTTTAACTAGCCAGCTTTGTTGCATAAAAAAATCACAAGCTTTCCGTCTTTTTACCACAAAGGTCAACTCTTAGCTAAACTAGCTTCTCATGGATTTAGCAGCTAACGTAGGCTACTGAGGGAGGAGGAGCTGGAGGAGGCGGGCCGAGAGGGGCCGAGAGGGGCCGAGCATAGATATATTATGTCTATGGGGCCGAGAGGAAGCGAGAGGGCGGAGGACTCCATTTACTTCCTTGTTTGTTGACATGTCACAACACTCACGCTGTGTGCGTTTGCTGATTAAATATGGGGAGAGTGTCTTGAATTTTGAGCTCTGTTGTCATATTTTTGACATGTTACATAACACTGTATGACTGCTCCGTTGACACAGGCGTGTGGTAAACAACGTTTAAAAAACTTATCAACATGTAAAATACATGTCTAGATACATGTTTTTTTTTATATCTTACCCTATTTTGATTATGAGGGGGAGACCAAGAAACCACAAGGAAGACAGACTGTGGTACTCAGTCCGACTGCCCGGATAGCTCAGTCGGTAGAGCATCAGACTTTTAATCTGAGGGTCCAGGGTTCAAGTCCCTGTTCGGGCGCAACATTTTTTTTTAAAGATTAAAATTCTTGCTTATTCCCAGTCAAATCTAACTCTGTTGACAAGAATCTAATTTCTCATACAGCTTACATTATATATTGTGTGCATCGAACGTATTTCTCCCACCCAATGCAGGACACCATCAGTGCACTAAGCAGCTCCTTCAGTGACAGAGGCCTTCACACCAAGTGTGTGAAGGAGAGATATCGTAGGTCCTTCCTTTCTGATTGTCAGACTGCTTAACAATCAGTCAGATACTGTGAAATAAGATAAAATGTGCAATAACCACTATTACACTGTGCAATTCAATAGCCCATGTACAACTACTGCTACTACTATCTGCTGTTGTGTGTTTCTATTGTTTTTCTTTATCTTATCTTTCTCCTGGGCTAATGATCTTTCTTGCTGCTGTAACAATGGGAATTTCCCCATTGTGGGACAATAAAGGGAAATCTGATCTAATCTACTGTATATTACAAATGACCTTTTTGACTTGATAGTGCTAACCACATGAAATAAGTAAGTGTGTGAGCAAAGTTATCAAAGTGAATCATAACATAAATATCAATACCAAATGTATTGCAAACACAAAAATATAGCTGTATTATATTAATTTAGATAATTAATTGATTAATATCAGTTCAGAGAAAGGAAAAAAGAAAACCCCAGGCAGGTGCGGAAATGAAAACTAGCTTTCTTTTGTAAATTAATGTACATGCTTATGTTTACCAACCTTCTACATTTATGGTTTATTCCTCATTCTTTAGTATCAGTTTGACTAAAAATAGTAAAACGCACGTTACACTATGTTTTGGAAAAATATTGATTCCATTTTTATTTTTCATAACAAGAACATATACCATTCAACATATAGATATATGAACTACGAGTATATAATCTGGTAAATTGAAAGCACACATTTAGAGCTGGCCACAAAATAAAAATATCAGCTTTACAAACAAAGCAGCATCTGAATGAGAAAAATAATGAATAAATAAATAAATAAACAAATTATTAAATACATAAATACTTTGGCATATACAGGTTACAATGAATTAAAAATAGGCTTTATGACAGCAGTTACCATTCACAAAGAAACACTTATGTTGAATGCCATATTCGTGAAACAACACTCGAACTACTGACTGGAGTTTTAGGCTATGAATGACTGGCACAAGTGTCGGTAACTTGGACCAAGGGTGAAAGCCTGACCAATATCTGCCGAAACATCAAAATAGTTCACCTCACAACATCAGATCATTGGCAGTTCACACTGAAAACGTGTCTTACTGTACCTTTCCTTTTCCATCTCTCGGTTTAAGCCACCGTTGTACCAAAGAATCTGAAGAACGTCTCATTTGGTCACCAAAAAATGTTGCAACTGCCTCATCTGATCTGCCCATTTGATCATCATTTATAATCCAATAATCAAAATCTGATTTAGCAAGCAGCCACCAGACAATACAAGAAAATGCAATAATCAAAATGAATAAACCCGACACTTTCTAAAATATACAGAGGTTCACTGGATAATGCAAAACAGCTCACAAGGATGATCAAATTAGGCTTGTTTTACATATATATATATGTATATATATATATATACATATATATATATATAAATCTGCCCAGACATCCATTAGCCACTCAAATATTAGGTTATGATAAATAAAATGTGATGTATTCGTTATTTGAACAAATCTTTCCTCTAAGGACACAACAATTCATACATAATTAGACAATTGGCAGACAAGTCAGTTCAATAACAATGAAAACACTGTATTAAATCAATTAAATGGTGCTAAAAGCTAAATCATTCTGAAGTTTGCATGCTCAACAGAACAGTTTAGGTTACATATCAGGCTACCAGCCAGTCTTCTGAATTAGTGTGTGAAAATTAATTAGATTTTTTTTGTAAGTAAACAATATTAAAAAAAAATGTGCAGACATTCATTAAGGGATAACTTATTGATATATTTATTTTCTTAAACTTGTTGGCTATCAAAATAATTCATATAAACTACTATCCCATAAATATAGTCTCTGGCTGAATTCAGATTTGGGGTTTTTGGCTTGAAATGTGCAACTAGAACTTCTTTTTCTCAAAGTGCATTCGGATTAACATTGACACTTGAGGGATTTTTAAGAAAATCGTTAAGAAATCAAGAGTTTCTTAGTCACACCTGCTTTCACTTAAGCATACAACAAATATTAAGCTTGATATTTCGATATACCTGCTGACAGAACAAATAACACAGAGGATACAGTCAATAAGGCTCATAGCAGCAAACTGTGATTGTGAAGGCTTTCTGTAGTGTGTCTGTGTGTGTGTGTGTGTGTGTGTGTGTGTGTGTGGTCGTGTGTATTTCAGTCTTGTGCTGCTACAGCCTTTCACGCTTTACTAAGAAGGAAAACAGGGCAAACGGCACATTCACTTGTTCTCGATCAGCATCTGCACCTTGCACACCAGATCCCTGGCCACGGTCAAAATCTGCTTGATGTTGTGGCGCTCGGCCATTTCTGAAAGGCAAGAGACAGTCAAGTTGAATGTTTTTAACCGCTAGAAAGAGTTAAAGCAATCGCATGTCTGACTGAACTGACGGAGTCCTGTAAGTTCAAAAGTAAAAACTAATTAGCAACAGTGCCTGCAAGAGGTTTTTTTTTTGAGCACATTATAACAGAGCAAACCAGGGTTTAATTAAAAAGTATGTGTGGGTACATCGAATCCTTGAGGTTTGTTTGGTTAAACAGAGACAATAACAGTGACTCATTGTGCTCAACTATCAAAACTCATCCTATCAAAACCTGTTTAACTGAAAAACAATTAAAAGTGAATTTACGCTGGAACACTCACGGTGAAGAAAAGATATCATAGCTGGTACCTGCTGCTAAACTGTAAAATAACCTTGAGCTCTACAGATAAGAGACACTTGAGTGAGTTTTGAAATACAATGATTATTCTTGTCCTCAACACAAGGCCGGAGGGAGATATCGAAATACTCCCGACGTCTCCCTTCAGCCTGATTAAAACTGAGAGAGCACAGAGAGCAAATGGTACAATGCCACCATTGTTACAGAATCTGTCCTGAAGATTCTCAGCTACAACCCCCACGCAGCAGAGACGAAAACACCACAAAGGCAGGATTTAGTCAATGTGCCAATGTTGGCAGCCTCTTAAAAAATGTGTGATTTTGTTCTGGGTGGAATGGGTTGATAAATTCAAACATCACCAAAATTCTCAGGTCCAAATGATGTTCCCGCTGATAAGAGATGGCTTTCATTAAGCTTTTCAGCCACCACTGAAGCGACAGCAGTGCTTACTGAACACACTGTAATTTCACAACCAATTATGTTTGCTGGACACTACTTCAGGTTCCAAAGCATTAAAATCAGTGGTACTGTACCCATTTAGTATTGTGCCTCCACATAGTTCTAGTTCTCTAATTTATAACCTCAGCCTAAAGATCATCTCAGACTTTTTTTAAGATTTGAAAATGACTTTTGTGCTCATGGATGGCTGCTTCCCTGTCTGGAAAAACAACTGAGCTAATAAAAGTTATCATCAATGCTGATAGAGAAACTGCTAGAAAAATACTGAATACCTGTCCTGCAGCGATAACTCTTAAATCTACATGTTATTTGGAGCCATTTGAAGAATATGCAGTTAAGCACGTCTAGAAAGCAAGAAATCAGTTTCTGTGTGGACTAACAATAACACCTTGTGCGTAATAACCTCATACCAAACATGGACAAAATGTCCTCACGTAAATTCCAAGAGACCTTTATCCAGATTAATTGGCTAATAGAGCTACAAGAGATAGTTTAGAAAGAGAAACTCTGTTAAATTCTTGATTAATTCAAGTTGAGTTCTTTTCCAAAGCATCTTCATTTTTCGTGACAAATGTTATTGGGCAACACTGTGTGAGTGAACATCTCCTGGAAAGTGCTGTGTTTTACCATTGAAGAACTTAATGATGTCTGTGAAGTCCATGTTGTTCTCCAGGATGATGTCCCTGTACATTTCCACCAGTGCCAGGGCTATGAAGAGGACAAAGTGACTTGAGGAGACGTACTTGGCTGCCCAGATGGTTTCCCAGACTGCAAACACGTCATCATACACCAACTCTGGAACACGAAGAAACAGAAGTTTGGCGAGGTTGTTGGTGTCAGGCCAACATCCGCATATATCCATATAACGGGAGTGAACGGGGCATAGACAATGCAGCCTCTAAATAAGGCATTAGCTGTCTTTATTTCACCAATACTTTAAGACAAATAAATGAATGAACGTGTACCATTGCACTGTTAGCTCATAGCTGCCGTATTGTTGTTATTGGGGCTATCGGGGGGCTTATGGGAGTTTTCTACGTATTTCATGCCAGAAATAAGGTCCAAGTTAAAAAAAAAAAAAAAACTTCTCATTTAAGCTTGCCAGTCAACTCCTCCTCGGTTTGCTTCCTGATCTTCACACTCACTGACTTTGCTGCAATCCTGCTAAGGGCTCAGGGATGTCCCACCGTCAGATCGTCAAGCATTTTCAATGTCATTTTGTGCCCTTTCTGAGAGACCAAATAGTTGCAGACTTTGCAGCAGGACACTGCCCATAGTTTATTTCAAAATGGGTAAAACTACAAAGTTTGTACAAAATGTACACAAGCCATCCATGGATGATGAAGGGAAGAAATTACATTTATGTGTGAGCGACAGCATGACTGCTGATTGGTTGATATTGAATGTGTAACTGTACAGTTATTTGTTTTTGAAGGGAAACATCTGCATTGGATTTATCGTGTCCATGGCTTTCCTGATATCAGTTGGTTTATTAAAATGTATAAATGCCACAAACAGAGTGACTGGTAGATGTGGAATAAATTGATGCCTCAAACGCATACTGGAGGCGTGGCTTTCTTTTTTCATGTTTTTCTCGTTAATTCAAAGCACCTCCTTTTGTTAGAATGGTCCTCCTTTATAAAAAACATTTAAAGTCCTCATAAATGCACACACTCGAGCAGCTGCGTGTGCTTAATGATTAGGCCGAAGGGATGTTTTGGAGCTTTTTCTTTGACTTGATCTCAGCAGCATGGTGAGTCTGCCTGTTGAGTTTCAGGTTCTTGAACCCTTTTGAGTTGGCAAAGTTTCTGTCTGCTTGTCAGCCTGCCCCCTGTGTGTATGTGAATTTTGCTACCAACTTTAAACGTAAACATCTCAAAGTTAAAACGGTATCAGTGCTCAAGAATTTGGGTGGGAGGAGAGTCTGTGGAGCTATCAGTGAAGAGAGATAAGTGAGGAAGCAGGTGTCCGGTCGGGAGGGAAAGCAGATATGTTGAAATCTATGAGAGGAAGTCCACAGAGAACGTGGCTGTACTGAGATCATCAACGGTTAAACCCTAAGTATAAAGCATGCTGAATTGTAGTGTTAGTTTATGCTGTGACCCCAAACTCCAGCAAAATGATTTCTAAAAATGCAAATGAAGGTTTTAATGACTGCACGTGTTTCCGAGTGATTTGATATCTCAGTCACAAACAGAGCTGAAAAGCAAACCTCACCCCAAAATGCACGAACACCGTAACACTTTGCCATCACTACCTCGCTTGAAGTCTAGGAGAAACCAGCGGTAGCAGAAGTAGAAGTGGGTGTAGTCTCCGTTTTGGTGCATAAGCTCAAACAGCTCAGAATCCAGGATCTTTACCGAGAGCAGATCAGGGGAGATTAAGGACAAAAAAAGAGAAAAGGTAGTGCGAGTAGGTAATCAACGGATTTACGGCATGTGTAAAACGGGTGCTTTGTTACCTGGATGAGAGAACGCATGTTTGCAAAGTGAGTATCCATCGCCCCTCCGTGAGGAAAATTTTGATTCATTCTCTTCATGAGTTCAGTGAAACAGCTGAAAGCCAGCGCCTCTGAAAGGAGGACAGAGCTGGAGTGAGAAAGTGAGCGCACCAACTCTCCTCCGTTGTTCCATCAATAACTGTAAAAATACACCAAATGTCAGAGAACCAGGGAAGTAAATAGCGACTACAATAGTTGACTCACCGTCATCCAAAATGACTAGAAGTGGAGCCAGCAGGTCACACATTCCCTGTACATATCCGATGTCAAGGTGCTTCCAGATATAGCTGTATACATTCAACCAAGAGAGTGGAGCATCAACCATCTCCAAATTTAGAGGCGTTTCCACATATCCTTTCCACTATCTATTCAGCAATTATCAAGGCAACTATGTTTGAAGTCTAAAATTACAGCTAATGAGCACGCTGCTCATACTTGTAAATATGCATCTGGACCAGTAGGATCCTAGTTAATGCACTAGGGGGCCAAACAATGACACCTTCGTTTAATCCAAGACTGAAAGGGAAAAAGAGATCTAAGAATATGAGTGAAAGAAATATTTTTGAAAACAAAGACCAAACTTAACCTGCATTGGGCATTTAAACTAAAACCGAAGAAGGTCCATTGTTTCATACATTATGACTTTATTGTCTGTTTTGGTTTTTTTAAATGGAGACTGACCATCACCAAACTCCCATTCAGATTTCTGACACTGAGTGTCTAATTTGCTCAACTAAACAAAACAAAATACGCAACAAAATGAACAAACTGCATTTAGGAGTTTAAGTATTATTATATATCAAACAATCGTGAACAGATTTTAATCTCATTATTCCATTATGTCCCTGCAGGTGTCAGTGTTTTACCTGCACATAATGTTGCGCAGCTTCTCCAGGTTGGCGGGAGTGAAGTACCAGTAGTTCCTGTCACAGCGCTGGACGTCCTTGTCAATACGGTGCAGATTGAGTGTATACAAGTCTAAAAGTTCTTGCTGAAACAAATAAAAGTAATAACAAACTCATAATAAAGCTGATCCCACGGAAGATGAATTAACGATTCTCAAACTTTTTATCACATGCCCCCTTCAGAAGACAGGAAAAGTTCCCAACCCTCCACCCCAAAATCTTTTACCAATATTTGCCTTCTCGGGGGGTCGTGACCCAGTTTAAGAAGCGCTACCACAAACATATTTAATCTTTTAAAACCTTCATGCATACAGAGTAAGCGCTCCCAGACGATTCTCCAGAGGCCACTTCGGTCTTTGTGTTTTCAGACGTGGAGTCAAATGGAGGGTAAAGGCTGTCCATCTCCGGCTCCGACGGGTTGGACTCGGTGCCCTCAGGACTGAGCTTTCCCTCCTTCTGCCTGAGCTCCATGTGAAGGGCCGTGTCCTCAACGGAGGACAAGGTTTCACAATGTCCCTTCCTGCTCCAAGGCACCATGGAAACTTTGGCTTTGGGGATCTCCTCCATCTCTATGGCTGAGGGAGACTCGTCGGACTCGGTCATGACCTGAGTCTTTTCCGTCTGAGAGGAGCAGCAGGCTCCTCTTGTTTCAGACGCTGTTGTGTCTGCGGAGAGAACAAGATTCTTCTCCACTTCAGGAGCCTCTGGGCCTTTGAATATTTTGTCTTTCTCTTGCGTCTGCAAAACCTCTGTACTCTTCGATTTATCTATTTCTTTAATCTTTTTCACATTTGTTTCTTCAAGTTTGGAAGCATGTTCAATAACAACCGCCACTTCTTTTTGACGATTTTCTTCAACGTCTTCTCCTTTGAATTGTGTGGCCGTTGCTGTTACTGTCATGGTATTCTCATCGGGCACTTCTTTTCCTGGTTCCAGTGACTGTGAAGGTTTAATTTCTTTCAATTTTGTATCAAGGCTTTTATCTTCAAAACTGGTTCCCTCTATTTGAACAGTTTCTGACCGAGTACTTTCTTGTGTTTCAGTGGGGAAACTTGTCTCTTTTTTGTCCAAGTTCTCATCTTTCACATCAGTCTTTGTCTTTTTTGCAGTCTTGGTACCATCAAGTGCTTTTTCCTCTTCCTCCCCTCTATCTTGCTCTTCACCTATCACCTGGGTGTCCATTCTCTCTGTCAGAGCTTCACTCTCTCCCCCTACGGCTTTGACAGAGCTCTGTGATGCTTGAGGCACAGCGACACATCTCTGGGTTGCGTCAGGTGCAGAGCTGTCCTCTGTGCTGAAGGAGCCATCCGACAGGCCAGAGGTGATGGAGAAGTTTCGGGAGGAAGGATGTCCGGAGTCAGGGGAGCTTGTCTCGTTCTGCAGAGCTCCATTGGGCATCTTGGGCATCTGTTTGGCCTCTTCGTTCTTGGTTTCCAACTCAATCTGATCCACCTCCTCTACAGATTCAAACACCTGAAAGAACAAGCCAAAGGGAAGCAGACTACTCCAGGGAAAGGGATGGGAGGATGCATGGAAGGATGTAAAGAACTAACAGGAGAGAGAATGCAGCAATGAGGAGTAATGGATCAAAATGTCAAGATTTCATGCATTACTTGAGTTATATAATTAGATTTGTGACATAAAAGATCAAGATATTAGCATTTTGAATACTCATATATGTCATATTTAGTTGTTTTGCAGGTTGTAACGGGATGAGTTTTTTTTTATACCTGAGTGCTGCTGCTGGAATCACTCTGCAGGCGAGCCAGACTCTGCCTGTCTGAGCTCGTGGAGGACTGGGACTGCATTTAAGAGAAAAATGTACAATCATATTTTACTTAATACATGTCTTTATGTGTTCTGCTCATTGCACCAAGAGAGCAGTCCAAACCAAAGCAGCAGCCACAGTTAGTTCTTGGCACAGGTGATGCTCCAAATGATCTTTGTAAAGAACTTAAGATGTACGGTATGACATCTGGTGTGCTAATTCCTCATCTCTACGAGCAACGGTATGACATGATTTTAATCCTTTTACTACCAAACAATATCAGGCCTTGTACCTGTGAGTGAACGTTTCGCTGTCATTAGCCTTTGTGTATGTGTTGCGGCGTACCTCATTGCTCACTGTAGAATCATGATGGATCATCCTCTGAGTGGAACTGTCCATGCTCGCCCCAGACGAGCACTTTGCCAGTGCGACAGCGTGCTGCTCTTTCTCTCGCTGACGGACGATCTCCTCACAGCCCAGCCACTCACTCATGGTCTGCTGATAGCACACTCGGATTTGTTTATCCACCTGCGGTAAAAGGTGAGGAACTTCGTTTCTCAGTGATTCAAAAGGAGAATTTCTCTGAAGCAAAACAAAAGTCATAGAGGAAAACAAAACAAAACAAACCTCTTTCCTCTCAGTCTCTGCCATTCCAAAAGTGTAATGACCCAGGAGGAAAGGCCACACCTCTTTACGCAGCGAGGGTTCCACACCACCGAAGTAGACCAGACGGAGCAGCTCCTGCTCCTTGTATGCCTGAGGATGGAAGAAATAACTTTAATGTATTCAGTGGTTGCCTTTTGATAAAGATGCACATACATACTGGCCTAACACTGACATTAGCCAATATTCAGCTTGTTGGCTGCAACCGGCCTATCAGCCAATAGGATGACATCAGCTGATGGCAGTGGCTAATATTCATCTGCTGTATTTTTTATATTTTTTATTTTTTTGGGGGGCATAAAATAATTTGTTGGACCATGTGGGTCTTGAAAAGTAATTGAGTTGGCAATGGTTTAACAGGCTAAAATGTGTTTTAAAGCAGTTATTTATCCATTTGTTGCTGTGAACCGTTATAATAAGGCTTTTTGATCAAATTGTATGACAGAATTTCTACTAATTCAAAGAGAGGGTGATAAAGGGTGGAAAAGCTAATCAGTTATTTTTTCATAAAGCATAGATTTTTTTTTGTTTCTCTGGCAATTTAAAGGTAGTGAAAGCTCTTTTTACAAACCCACACTGGAGTCCAAAATGTTCTAGAGATGTTTGGCATGTGAGAATACAAATGTTAGAGTATTCGCTCCAGGCTTCTTGTGAGGATTTTTTTCCTAGCTCCCAAGTACAATCTCTGAAACATCAGCGGATGAGCCAGTGTACGAAAGTGTCAGCAAATATTTTGCAGCATTGGCTTCCATTGCGTAAGTGAGTGTTCGTGTGTGCTGGTAAGTTTGTTGACCAGTATGCTGATTTCCTGTCGCTCCCTGCTATTGTGGATATGTGCAGTACTCATATCAACACAGGAGAGAGCCTCATCTACTACTGTCAACGTGTCGTAAAGAAAACAAAGTGATTTCCACAGCGTGATTCCTGCATGACATGCAGCCTCCACGGCGCTGTAGACACCTGTTCCCCTGCACCCCCACCACTCACATCTCCAACAAACAGCCTCCCACTGTGATGTGCCTCCCAACAGTAACTGAGGAAAACGAGCCGATAAAGTTGTCCACACGTTCTCCTGAACATCTCCAGTGTTTGTGTGTGAAAGTGGCTTTAATGAAGCCACTTGTTAGCTTTAATGTCAGTATTGTCACTGCCTCAGAATTTCATTATCAGTGTATAGCTTCCTTTTGATCAGTCTTTGTATTTTGACTCCTTGTTTAAGAATGACAATTCCTCCCATGCATTGATAAGTCTGCCAATGGTGAAGTGGCTCTTTCAGTAATGATCAAAGCCTGCATTTCTATCATTTGTAAAGGCAAAAAAAACATTTAAATCTTTGGAAATAAACAATTTCTCATACTCCATCAAACTCTAATCAACCCCACATAAACATTATTAATATCCAAATGAACTGCAGATGTGGTCGTCATGTCAGATTCGCATTAGCCGTTAGCCACGCTTCATGCACACTGTTGTGGGACCAACTATTTGTGAGCTGCATGATTAGCAGCGGATGAATGCGGTTGAGACAGGAGACTGACAAAGTGAGGTGCATGTGTGTGAGAGTGTGGACAGCGTTCTGCCAGCAGTTACTGTGAACTGTGTTGACACCAGTGATGCTTACTGTGCAGTCCTGGAGGAATCTCTGCCACACGTCAGCGGTGAGCCCTCGGTAGGCGTCACAGGGCACGTCAGGCGCCACGATGGTGTGATTGACGAGAGCAGAGAGGTGCGTACGCACAGTGGACAGGTGACGGCAGTACGCCAGCCCTGATTGACGATACAGTTAATTATCTAATCCCGCTGCTATGGCAAGTGATCATTATAATACTGCATGTCACACGTTTTAATTGTGACCGTGAAAAGATAATCAAAAAGCAATTACATACAGCCATAAAATGCCCTGGAGATGATCTGATATTTCATGTTGTCGCACAGCAGCTTCAAAGGAGTCCTGCAGAAAGATGTAGCACATATTATTTTACGTGTGTTGTGGAAACACTGCGGCTTTACAAAGGTATCGAGCTCTCTTTCGCAAGAAAGCCATCACTAAACTGCCACTAAACCAATCGTCTCATGCATGTGATTTATACACTTTATCTGATGTAAGGCTTACTATAGGGTTAAGGCTGACCTTTAATCAGATGATAAACCATTGTGCTGTCATACAGAGAAAATGAGCCTGGCAGCTTTTTTTTCTACCATGATTATCACCTTCTTCACCGAACACATCCTCATTCTGGTGAGTTAAATGTCACATAATTGTCCTCAGATGGTTACGAGGTATCATTTTTTCATCGCCAGTTTCCTCAGCATTATTGAGGATATCAGGTTAGAGAGTATCTTTGCTGCCTTCAGAGGTTCATCAAATCTTTGATTGGTTTGTTTCTCACCTCTCATGGTTGCACCCCTTGTGTGTCGCCCCATTAGAGAAGTTGCCCTGAGAGCAGGAAGAACACGACGACTTCCTGAGAGTGGGGTGCCACATCAAGGCTCCCTGATCCATCAGATCTGGAGGAGTCACTGCACGCAAAAACACCCACCCTCATTATCACTTTAAAGTGGTATTCTGCCCGGGCTTTCAAGAATTCCTACATTTGCAGAGCTGTAAACAACTTTTGCACAAGCAGAGTTTTGATCAGTCGTGACCTGCTTAAAGCAATTGTTTGCTTTATTCCCGTTAGAGCAAAGACAAAAGCAGCTGAACAATTGAAAAATAGCAAGGAGCCTTCATTGTTATTACATTATTAGAAAAGAGATCAATGGAGAAAGAGCCCTTTTCAATTTAGCAGCCATATTTGATCAATCAACCCATCAGCTGTAAAAAGGCATTCAAAAAGTTACTTCATCATGATGCAGTAAGAAAGCTGTTAGACAATGTGGATTTAATAATGAAGCACATCGATAAACTTTGCCAAAGGCACAAGTCAGGCCAGGAGGATATTAGATTTAAGGAATTCAAGCAAGGCAAGCTGACAGATGGACAGAGAAGCCAAGGTGTGACAGTGTTACAGCTGCTTCCAGTGAGTGAGGGGAATTCTTCATGGCAGGACCTCTTGGGTACAACCAGGGTCCCTGTTTTGGAGGAACATTTTCATCAAAATGCAACATTCTGGAGAGGCTTGCTGGCCACTGCTCATGTAAAATTGCTTCTCAGGAAGGAAACCCACCAAACTCTGACTGGCTGTTTGGAAAGATGATGCGGAAGACATAGTCTGCGGCTTCGTCCTCCTCTTTGTCTGAGACTGAGTCTGTGGATCCAGATCCCAGTGGTACCCTCTTCCTGAGTTTAGGAAACACCTTCCCCTGCAGACAAAAAAAAAAAAAGCCCAGTTATATCACCCTCATGTTGAGATGTTTGTGTGAGTAAGCCTATTGATCATGTCTGAATATGTATGGCCAGTTTTCAGCTTTCACTAGTTGCAGGTAAAAAGCTGCTCATGATCTCACAAAAACATGTATTCATTTAATAAGACACCTATTGTGTGGTGGCACTAAGAGAAACACAGGCCACACTTCCATCTCTGTCACTGCATAATACGTCAATGAGGCAAATGGATTGATTTCAAAGTCCAAATTTCTTAATTAAAAAAAGCTGACTTACCATTCAGATGACATTTTCTGGTAGAATGCATGCTATATGTTTGCACTGTGACTAAAAAAAAGTGCCGACCTTTCCCCTCTGGGACCAGAGTGGAGGGTCTAGTTGGCCATGAGGAAGCAGGCCGTTCTCCAGGCAGGAAAGGAACTGGAGCAAATGGCCTCCTCTGGGGAAGCGAAGTGGAGGTCGCTGGATCCCATCCTGACTGACCAGCACCACTGTTCCCCCACTGTCCACTGGAGGAGATAGATGTATGGGTGGGGATTTCTTTATCTTATTGTTCATTATTCCATTTTACTGGGTCTAATTGCACTTAATTTCAAAACAGGACAGCAACTGTTAAAATAATGAGTTAAATAATGAGTCAACATTGTGGTATGAAGTAAAGGCTTTTTACCTTGTTGATGACAGTGCAAGTAAACTATCTCCTCCAAAGGGATTGTCATAGCATAGTCCCAGTATACGCTGAAAAACAACAAATGAAATAAGTAGTTCTTAAAGCTGCAAACCCCAGTCTAGTGTTTGGAAATTAGGCCTTAAGCTAAACGTTGAAAAGAAATAAATAGAAAAATCCAGTTGGAATTTTAAAGTAAAGATTTCTAGAGAAATACATTTTTTGCCTAATAAGAGAGCACTTGACAGCGGGCACAATAACACGAAGGCACAGTTGCCTAAAATCGATTTCTGTGGTGAGAGAAACCATGCGCAGACACTAGAACATGACATGGTTTGCTAGTTTGAGAGATGTCTGACAGGGTCTCAGTCAATAAACCATCTGTTGGGCACTGGTGTGGTGAAAATAAGCCTCATCAGATCAGCAGCATTTATTCAGTGCACTGAGCCCCTGAGCAACAGACAAACACGCTGCATTATTCAGTAACACTCGGGTGTTACTCAAACGGCTCAGTGAACAAGAAAAGAAACAAAGCAGTGCTTGCGTGACTTTGTGGAGCCACTTTACATGTTAGTTTATCTTGGGATGAGAGCGATGATTTACATCATCAGATGTAGGCTTTTTAGGCACAGTCACCATAATCATAGCAACCCAGTTGCGTGTGGGTCATTTTTTCACCTGTGTTCATAGTCCAAGTCTCCAACAGAGCCATTCATAAGTTGATTGGGTG
This sequence comes from Odontesthes bonariensis, assembly GCF_027942865.1. Taxonomy (NCBI): domain Eukaryota; kingdom Metazoa; phylum Chordata; class Actinopteri; order Atheriniformes; family Atherinopsidae; genus Odontesthes; species Odontesthes bonariensis. Next base: position 23,049,349 of record NC_134511.1, read on the forward strand.
TCCACTTCAGCGTCATGAGGTCAGCAGTCTGGTGCAGAGAGAGGTAACCTGGGATGGCCTCCATGTCATCCCTCTGGACAGCCACCAGGACGGTTTTTATTGAAAGAAAGAAGTGAGGATATACTTTTAAGCGTATAGGCTAGTCAGTTTGAGAGGAAATATGACTGGAATATGTGACAGCTGTTCAGAGATGAACATTAAGAACATTAATTGAACATTAAGATGCTGCATCCAGATTAACATGTTATGAAGTATTCCTTGGGTCGTCCTGACGAGGACTCAGACAGTTACCGGCTGCACAAGCACGTTGTTCTTGCCGAACAGCAGCGTCGCCCTGTTGTTTTGATGCAGTGACTCCACATAGTCACGGGCCGATGGTGAGGGGGAGGGCCGTTCATCCATGCTGCTGCTGGAGTGTCGCTTCTGGATCTGCATGGCACAGACACAAACAACATCCCACCTGATAAAAACTGATGAATAACACTTGCTCGTTCATTCATGTGCACCAATGCAGCCACACGAGTTCCTGATGCCAAAGGGCAGTCTCGTTTTGCTGGGAATACACACGCACACGGAGCCCATGTCCACACAACCGTAAAGAGCATTGTTGTGTGTAAGACAGGCCAAGTTGACCTGTCTAGCTGACGACTGAACTAAAGAGAAGGTCTAAGATACACTCTGTTCTCTCTCCTGGGACGCAGTGTGCTTTACTTAATGCATCTCAGATGTGAATGTCTGCCAGTGCATGCAAGCTAATCTATCAGAGTAAAAGCATACACAAGGGATAGAATAAAAAAATGAAAAATTGAGGCTCACTCTTCATGGCCAGATTTCACACTCACACATAGTGCAGGCCTCTTGGTGGGAGAATCCTGTCTGCAGTGACCACTATGGATACGATGTCTTTGCACCAACTCATCAGCAGACGGGTCTGTCCAGAAATGATCAGCCGTCTTCATCTTTGTGTACTCCAAAGCACAAGGTCCGACTGTCACAGGGCAGCAGCACAGTTAAGACAGAGCCAATGCAATCAGCTTCAGATTATCTTAAACATCATTTTTCTTAGGGCATTTTTTAAAATAAAGGTCAATTTTTTTTCGAGATGTCCAATAAAAGGCCTCAGATAATCTACCCAATGTTTCAAGAGAAAATACAAAGAATTGTAAAGAAATGTAGTTCGCAATCCATTTGACGGAGGTGCTTGCTGAGGTAGGCAGCAGTGCTCATCAGCAGGGCCTCTGACTTTGGCATCCGCCATTCCAACATCCCACCATTCCGACATCCAACCAGTCTGACATCCCACCATTCCGACATCAAACCAGTCTGACATCCCACCATTCCGACATCAAACCAGTCTGACATCCCACCATTCTGACATCCAACCAGTCTGACATACCGCTATTCCGACATGCAAACGTCCCACCATTCCGACAAGGCTTTCCATAAAAAAGGAAATGTGCGTTACTCAACAGCTGAGTCCGTTCTTTCTGTTCATGCATTCTACATGTTTTAAGACATGTGTACACATGTGATACAGTCTTTAAAAGCGTAATTAAAAACCCAAAGTCTCGGCATCCGAAGGAGGAGATGTCTTGAACGGGAAGCAGACCCGATGCCACTTGTTGCAACTTTAGAAAATTGAATCCAGGAATAAACGGCATACAAAACATGGACCAAAAACGGCTTCATAATAATATGCGCAAAATATGCACAAAAGTCCAAAAGAAACGAGAGTTAACTAAAAACTAACTAAACAACATGAAATGGTCAAAATTGGTGTTTTATGCATGCCTCTGTACGTCTGGCACATGCGTCTTGGGGCTCTCCCACGTTGGTTTGTGGATGAAAGCTGTATGTTCAGCTCCCCTTACATGTAAAAACAATCTCTACATGACATTTTGGTTGGCAAAATCCACAGAAAAGATGTCTTTTGTCCATGCTCTCAATCATTACGCATGGATCTTTCCCACCGCCATAAAAACAGGCTATTAAAGGAATTGTCAGAAAGGCGGGATGTTTAAAAAAAATAAAACATACCGTCATTCCGACCATAGCAGGAAAAAAGTGTCGGAATGACGGGACGTTTGATAAAAAAATGCCATTCCGACAATTTGAGGCGGACTGGTGGGATGTCGGAATGTTAGCATGTAACCAACTTTGGTACTGTGGAAAAAACTGTCTCGTTCCTCAGTGTGAAATGGGTAAAAAGCCATGTCCTTCTCGTTGCATTGGACTTCCACTGCTTGTCTGCTGCATTTCGTTCAGTCATTCTATTGTTCTTGTCAAGAGTAAAAGTAAAAAAACACAACCACGCCTGCTATAAGCAGGGAACTCACTTTCAGTACACATTCCACTAAGATGAAAAGGTCGTTTTCAATTCTATAAGGAAAAATAGGATACCATAATGCCCTTGTTCTTCTCTACATGCTTCCAAATGATGGTGTTATATTTTCATGAAAACCACAATGTAGGAAATGATATTAGATTAAAGGTAATCACACAACTGCTTACAGTGTCACATATTATTACCTAGCAATGACGCAAGTATAGGTCCATCTACAGGGTCCATTAGAAAAGCTTCTTTTTCGTAGTATTTACTGGAAGACAATTATGAAAAGGGAGATTTTGAAGTAGTACAGACACCTTGTAACACAGTTTAACAGAGCATCATTTGTCCTCTCAACACACCTACTGTTCTCCACCAAGTAGTGGACAATCTTGTCCAGCACTTTATCAAACAGAGCGGTCCGGATCCACAGGCTCTTCACTCCCTGGGGGTTGAGGCTGGGGAGTCGCGGCATTTTACGAAGGCTGTCCTGACTTTGCAAGCTTTGACTTCGCCTGCAGAAAGAAAGAAACAACAAAAAAAGAAAAGGTACTGGTACTTTATCTATTAAAAATTCCTCAGACAGCATCTGCAACAAGCTAACAGCAATAATGATTCATGTTTCCAAAAAGCCTATTCACATGAATTATTTACAAGCTTTTTCCATGAAAAGGCAAAACAGCCCTTCACACAGAAAGCAATTTATTTCCATTGTTGGGACAATCAACCAGGCTTTGATGAGAGCTTTGAAGTCTGCTACGATGTGAGAGAACAGGCTGGGATGTATGCATCTCACTTTGTCTCGATGATCTGCTCAAGCTCCTGGGCCTTTCTGCACATCTCCTCAGCTGGGGGGAAGCTTTTTCCCACTTTCATGAAGAGTGCTGCTATCTTGTTGCTACGCAGAAAGCCAGCTGCTCGCCGTTTTAGCCCATGCAGAACACATGCCTCCACTGCAGCTGTGCGGACACAAATATGAGGTTGGAAAAATTAGTTACTTAGTATTCACCCTCCAATTAGCTTCGTTTTGGTCTTCGCCACCTGCTGGGGAATACTACCAAATTCTTACACAACATATGCTGCTATGGCAGTACAACCAAAACAATGAGCTTTAGGATGCCAACTGCTAATCTGAGGTATCACGTAATTGTGACACAGGCAACTAATATGAACCAATAATGCAGATTTGTCGTCAAATATTTTCTTACATATAGCATGTTATACATTCATTTCAGCTAAGTTTCAGATGTTCCACCAAGATAAGCGACACGCTCTCAACACATAACAATGCATAACATGAAAGATGAGTCGGGTATTTCATCACGTCCTCATTTTAGCTGAGCACATCTCTGCACATGTTGAGACTGTTGTGCAGAACATGTTTTAATGAGAAACAGCTACAGCTCTTTCGGCTAAATCAAGCCATTTGAACATGTCCACAGGAAATTTCCGGTTGTTGCTTTCTCTATTGAGAACTGCATTTTACTGAAGTTTCTATCCTTTTCCATCGATTCGAATATTCGCTTAATCATATAAGCAGTAAGCAGTACTGGACACACGAGTCGATGACATGTTGACACACATTACTTGACTGTGGCAAAGACCAGACACCCTGCCTTCCTCTTAGGGCTATGTGGCAGTGCCTGGAGCTGTGTTGACATTTGAATCTTCTGTCAGGTCTAATCCTGTGGCTCCGTTCACATAGGGTCAGGGTGAAGGCAGGGGTTGTCATGGCAACCCCTGTTGATGGTGCGATCCAGCTCCGAGAGAGATGAGCAGCAGGGAGGGGCAGCTATGACTCTTGAGTATCACGATCTCTCCCCCTCCACTGCCGTCGCTCCAACAAACACAACTTATTTTTTCCCTCCAATCTGTTGCTCTTTCTAAAAAAAACAAATCATTTATCATTTATTTCCTTCCTCCTCCCCTCCTGCATGTTTAAGCTCCTCGTTTCATATCATAAAAGAGCAAGAAGGTAAATGTCAGAACAGAGCGGCACAGTAAAAGGTCTCGACATAAAGTACACGCTTTATGCTCTGAGAACATCTCCTATATGTGGTCTCAGATGGCAAAATGCAAAGAATGAAAGTCATAAACCTCGCCCCCTTTCAAAGCTACCGCCTGTTTAACCTACAATTCAATTCAGAAAGTTCTCTGTCACAGTCTCTGACACTGCAGTGAAAAGAAAATGACCAAGAGCATCAGTGGACGTGCTACAAAATTAAAAAAACTGAACAAAAACAAAACACGTCTTTACATTTTTCTAATTGACAGGAAACTCAACGTATTTCCTAAATTGAACTTAAATTACACAATTATAACAATAAATCACAAGTGTCAGTCAAAATTGTTACACTGAACATGTGCATTGTGTGCACAGAATAATTGATCTATCGAGTCCCACCTGGTGGAAACAGCTAATGACAGAAAGTGTCTAATTATCCTCCATCTGGGGCAACTGAGAGCATAACAGTGTGCTGTCACCATCATGCAGCTGGCCAACACCTCACTCACAATAGCCACGAAGACACCAACACAAGATCTTATAGATAGTCCGGAGAGGATCACTTGACAGCCAAACGAATGAATTACAAAATGTCCTTCGATTATATTTTTTATCTAAAGCTGACAAGCTGACAGCTCACAAACACAATATCTAAGAATCTATAAACACAGTGTGTGTCATAAAAGACCATGATACAGGTGTTTCTCCCGATTACATAAATGACGATTAGTGAAGGAGGTGGCTAAGTGTAGGTGAGGTGGGGATGGTAGAGAGCGTGTGTGGCAGCCCCTGTGGTGACTGCTGTGCAGGCCTCGTGCCACACGGTCATATATGCATCCATTTTCTGTACACCTGCTTTATCCCATTCAGGGTCCCAGGGGGCCTGGAGCATGTCCCTGCTGTCGAAGGACAAGAGGCTGAGTACATACTGGACAAGCCGCCAGTCAATCAGAGGACTTAACAGTCATGTGTTCAACATCAAATGTTTGCTGAAGTGATCCGATGGGGAAATTTTCCCAGTATTAAATCATTTTTTGCACTGTCTTGTTCAATTAAGAACTGCAATGAAAACTGAAAATTAACTAATGTGGGTGACACTAAAAGAAATCAGGACATTGAGGGATATTGAGGGAAAAGGAAAGTAAGAGTCTCCGGAATCTGTCACTTAAACCATCTTAGCCCATCACCCATGGCCTTTCATCCACGCTGCGTCCTCCGTAACAGAACAAAACTAGCTCTGAGCATCACACCCTCTCCTCTGCACCCTGCAGTTATGATGATGAGTCATTGCTGTATTCTCAATAGTTCCTTAACCAAGTCGAGAGCAAAGGCGGAGCAATTTTGAGCTTTATATATCTGTTCATCAGAGAGTCTATTTGCAGGATTGCACAAAAGCTCCCAGGCAAAATTCCATGAAGCGCAAACAAAAAAAGAAATCCATTCCAGTTTACATTTGATTTTGCAGAGCCATTGCACTTTGTTTAAAGGACACAAATGTTTGAAAAATCACTTTATTCTGTGCTTGACAGCTTATATTTGGGTGTCTGAAATCAGTCCCAACTCAAAAACTCAGGTTTGCAGGGGGAGCTTAGGTCACTCTACAAGCTCATCCAGCCTCTTCCCACTGTATCTCTGTCTCAGTCCTCAGAAGCGGGAGGCTGAAACTCTTTTAATTTAGCTTTTTACTTTGCTGTGAACATCAAATGTCATTATTATCTAAATAGTTCCCATAACTGAACAAAGAAATTACCTATTTTTTACCAGTTAAAATAAGAAATTTAGATTTCCCCATTTGTGACTGAATGCACCATCAGCGATGGCAAAAACCGCTACAAAAACAAACGTTGATGAAATATTGATCATAAAAGCAACAGTTTTTATGTTAGCTTCTAGGAAAACACACAGAGTAATGGAGCAACAGTGAAGTCTTGAGTTCATAGAGACTCGTGGAGAAAGCTGAAACTTTCTCTTAAGGAGGGATCGTTAGCCTACCAGGTCCAGCAGCAGACAAGGGAAATAATGTCAGTATGAAAATAAAACTGTCACTCAAGTGTTTTTCTATTAGTTTAGTGTGTTGTATAAGCTCTCAGGCTATTTATTGTATGTTCTCTCATACTGTAATAATGTGCTCCGACAACAGATCTCAAAAGAGGCAGACCCTGAGGAAAAGAGGGGCGGAGTTGAGCTCAGTGGGTCATTTCACACCTGAAAATGATTCGCTTGCAGAGAGGTGTAAATCAATGGATGAAAAATTAGTTGCTGCCGTGTCTGTGTTATTTTGACCAAAGCACATCGCAGACATTTCACTGAAAACCTTCCGGAGTGACACCCCGCCGCAGTAGCTCTGGACATATTGGCCCTCATTTATCAAGCCGTCGTAGAAAGCATCGTAGATATGAGCGGAGAACTCGTCGTACGCAGAGGCTCAAGTGAGATTTACAGAACATGCGTACCACACCAATCCCATCGTAAGACCGAGCGGCTGTTGATAAATCCAGCGGCTGAAATCCATCGTAATGATCCTAACCACGCCTTCTACAAAAGGGGGCTGAGAGGCCGCACCTCTAGAATTTGCGACATGGATAGACGAAAGGCGGCAAAGAAACGCTGCCAACGCTGTTGACAGCCGTCCCAGCTGTCAACAGCGTTGGCGTTGTAAATCGCAGACCGGACGAGGTATGTATTTTCCCCTACTGTGATGGTCAATAAAATGTGATAAACTCCAGATTAAATTAAATCTAAAATTGAGCGATGTTTTACTTTTTCTCCAGTAAGATCAGGAAGAAGTGGTCCGATATGAAATTGGCCAAAAAAGAAGGTCGCAGCTCTCCGACGCAGCATGTCACAAACGGGGGGGCGGAAATCCAGGTTTGGATTTGAGTGCCTTGGAGGAGAGGGTGGCTGGCGTGATCGGAGCTACGTCCTCATCAGGCGTGCCAGGGAAACTTGACACTGATGCGCCCATGCTAGAGCTGGAGAATGGTAAGAATGACTGCACACCCAAGACGTTTAAATAAAACAGTTGCTTTAATTTTCAACACAAATGAGGTTCCTAATCAAACTAATATTTTTCATTCACAGATGAATCCGAAGTGGCATCCGGATAACCTGACCCGCGCAACGAATACGCGGCCCGTCAACATCCGAAGCGTCTGCCTGCCTCTGCCCCCCGGTCTGCAGCGTCAAACCGGCCAGCCGTGTTAACCACAGAGGTCCTAGAAAGACAAACAGAGATCGTGAAGTGGATGATGGCTTTAACACACACCATGCAATCTATCGACAGTACATTGAAAGACATAAATGAAACACTGAAGTCACAGAATAAATGCTGAAAGAAATCGTTGTTCTCCTTTCTTTTTTCCTTGAATAACAGAATGCTTACCAAAAGTCAGAATCGCTGAATACGTTCCTCTCTCCTCCTGAGCGCTCTTGGCTGTGCAGGCTGGTGGAAGGGATCTCTGGGTACGGGGTCCTCTGGATGTACATCTGGAAATGGCACTCCATTTTTTTGGGCAATGTTATGGAGATCCCCGCATGCAATAATAATATTGCACACCTTTTCGGGCGGATAGGGTTCCCCCGCAGCCGAGAGACAGATCCAGCTTTAGGAGCCCTATACACCTCTCCACAGTGGCACGCGTGCGCGAATGCGCAGTGTTAAAGCGCCTCTCCTGTTCGGTGTGAGGGTGCACGGTTAAATAATGAGCCATCACTCTTCCAATTACGGAGTTGTACTTGTTTAATTTATTTAATTTGCGTTTATGTTTATATTTATGTTGAAGTCAAATAAAATATGGGCCTTCTTTAAAGTGATAAGTCTGTAATTTTAACCAAGGGATTTGTTGCGACTCCTGAGCACGCACTAGTGACGCTGCTGTGTTGCAGTCACCGCAAGTCAAAATGGAAAAGTGCGTACACGGCCTCAGACCTGTCGTGGCGATTTCATCTTTCCTGCGCTCACGATGGATTTGATAAATGCCAACCTTTGCGCAGAAAAGAACGTACACCCGACCTACGCACGTTTTTCGTCTTACACAAGTTTGATAAATGAGGGCCATTGTGTCTTTCTTTGCATCTTCTTGAGATTTTCTAATGAGCTGTTTTCTGTGCAAATTGAACTTTTGGGGCACGTTTCTACACTTGTTTGGATGCTGTGCTGGTGGAATGATTCTTGCCTGCAATTGTGGTACTTTTTAACATCTGTTATGATAACTAACCATGCAAAGGTTGTTTGCTTGTGAGCTAATGAAGTTTTCCAAAGCCCAAGTAGTACCTAGAAGAAGACCCCAAATCCAGATGAGTTAAAGAGGAGATGTCTAGGATGCAGAGCAGCAACAAAATGAAGAGGAGGGGTGAGGAAGCTTAAAACATTTCTTCCCTTGATCATCAAGAGAAATGTGATATCACTGGCTGATAAAATCGACGAGCTGGGAGCTCTGACGAAGACACGGTGGGAATACTGGGAAAGCACTATTATTTATTTCACTGATGGCTGCAGAATCACCTCTCTACTCGGCTTTAAGGCTATACTGGCAGACAAAGACTGTAGACAGAGACAGTTCATTTGTGTTACCTGCTGATGACGTGTGTGACATCACCAATTAACCCATTCACGGTTACCTCAGAAGATTTTAACCACACTGCACTCTCTGTTGCACCTACACTTTACAAAGGTTTGTCCACTGACTTTCATCTTATTCAGTCTAGCTATTTATCTGCAACAACAACATATCCATGACATTAATTTATGCTGCTGAAATTGATTTTCGTTTCAGGGATTCATAGATTACTGAATGAAACTGAATTTAATCAAGACTTCAGGAAATTGTGTCAGTTGCGTCTCCTTTAAAACTGCAAAATATGGCATTGGCCTTGGTGGAAAATTTGTTCTCCGAGCTCAGTTCTAGTTGAATACTAACCAACTTATGATTGTTAAGATTTATTTAGGTTAAGTTAAACTCATAAAAATGTCTTACAAGCACAAACACAACATACAACTTGGCCTGAATGTTGATCCCATAGGGGATATGTAATAAGTCCTTTGACACTCAAAACTGTAATGTCAGTCACAGATCTTCAAATTTCCAATTTGCTCTCTCAGCAAGGAGTGAAGGTGACTTTTCAGCTTCTGGATATATTTCTAATGGCAACCTTCATATGATGTGATTAAAGTTAAATGAAATTGAAATTAAAGCCAATTAAGAGCAATGTTTTGACCTGTTATTATCGTTATACTGTAAGAAGTGAGTGTTTTAACACAAAGGGGTTAGAGGGAAGTACATCCTGGATGTACTTGTGAAAAATAAAAGGTTTTACCAGTAAACTGGTTTGTTATTACCTTTGTACTCAGTAATCAGTGTTGCTTTGACACCGCGCAGTTTCTACATTTCGTTCAGACTCAACCCAGGCAGCTCATCGAAGCAGCCTTGATGATGGTGGTTAATGGCTCCCTAGTGGAGTAACTGAACTCCTCTCTCAGCCTTCACTCTCATTTCTGAACAGACCACCACTGAAATAATGCAGAGCAAGAGCCAATATAAGGATCACAGGGGAAGTCAAGAGAAGGAGGAAGCTGGCTGACAACAAAACAAAAACATGAAAGGGTCATCCTAAACTGCTATGTGTCCACTGGGATGTGTCATAGCAGTACTAGAAATATATGCCTTGATCCAACAGATAACGTCAACACCACAGCCTGAGAAATATGTTGACATGCCAACATGAAAGCACTAATGGACACACAGAGAGCGCAACAAAAGCCACACAACATTCAATTGAGTAAAAGGGGACTTTCAGCCAAACTGGGCTCAACATCAGTAAATTACTTTCATCTCCCTCAAAGAGGGAAATAAAACCCCCAAAATAGATTTGGGGTAAGCTGATTATTGGATGGGAAGGATGTTAAACATAATTAACTTACGCTGGTTTAATAGGTTTTCATGTAGTGTTGCAAATCATTTACACAGAGTGGCATCCAAACAGGCTAAATCTGGACATCATTATGTGGGGATCTTATGCAATTACCCAGAAAACATATAATTGTTTGTGATTATGTACTCAACATAATCTTGATGGCAGCATGTTACCTTTGACTTACTTTCGTCTTCTTAACACACTATCATTTTTCGTAACTTTGTATGCCAGCTGGGGAAACCATGGCTTTGACTTAAACAGACTCTACCGTGTCTTTGTCAATCTTCTAAACAAAACTTAGCGAATTCGCCCACTGACACATCAATTTCGTGCAATCCAATTGTGCAATTGCATTTCAACAGCAACAAAGAGCAGACAGGCCTATAGAGACCTGACAGTTTCTCCATATTTCCTTTGGTGCGTCTCTCTGCACACATTTACACAGCAGTACCATGACAAGTCCTCATTTATTTGCATTATTTCTCCACATGTTAAACAGAGTTTATGTCAAGAGGAGGTTTTGTTGCTCGTCACTTGTTTACACGATTAAAATGCTATCTCAGATTTGAATGCCTTTAAAATTCAATTCATCATATGACTTAAAAAGTCTTGCACATAAGGCATTCACCTAATAAAACATGACATTTTGTGCAAGTGGTTTTATCTTATTCACAGTGAAAGCCACAGATATATCTGGGTCCTGGTTCCAGCTCTGGTCTGAGACAGTGTAAAAATGATATGTATGTGGGCAGGGTGTTTCTCACAGTAATCACACTGTGATCTATCACTGTGATAACAATAACATTTGGTGAATAGTTTAGCTAAAAATGTGTTATTTTTCTATCAAACAGTATTTTGATGAGGCAGCTGAAATCTCAGTTTCCTGCTATGTTATTATTATCATTAATTCTTTTTTTTTTTTTAACAAATGCAGCAAAGCTATTGGACAAAGACTCTTATGAAAACTAATAAAACAGATGACCGACTCGACGCTTGTCTCTCTGTTAGTCCAAAATGATTGTAGTTATCTTTGTTTGAATGATGAAGCCTCAAAACTTGTATCAACCCTGCCCAACTACCACCATTTAGAATTTCAATCTAATTCTGTGCAGTTCGTGGATTAACTACATGCTTGAAAATAGGTAGCCTTGCAGCGACAGTCTAAGAGAGTGTTTGGGTGATGCGTGAGCTTAATTGTTTCAACTAAACCTGTGAAGGTGTAAATATAAGGCATGCCTGGTGAGGCTTGAATAGGCGTCTCCACTCCTGCTGCTTCATCCCACCAAACATGTTTCAGTAACCGTTTCACTATATTTTTGATTCGTTCTTGTAATAGTTAAACCTTTATTTTTTCCAAAACTCATGTCTCAGTCTCCTTTTTATTCTGCAACTCAATGGGCTGGGTTAAAATGCAAGACTTTTACTTACATTGATCCTGTTAAATTTAAATAAACCCCTTTTATCATTTGAGTCTTTTCCTTACTGAGCTGATGAAGTTAGATGTAAAAGGCTTGTTTATTGACGGAAGAGTCCTTTAGTTAGGCTAAAATGGAACTTTTTATTAATTTTTACTAAGCTTTATATATTAAATGTAGATTACATAACACTTTGCCACAGTAAGGTTTTACGTTAAAATTGCATTACAGTTTTTCTCTATTGGTTTGGCTCATTTCTTGAAACAGAAATTACATTATCAAAATAACATGGACAAATCTCCAAACCACCTCGCAATTGTTCACAACAGAATGGCATTTCTCATTGCTTTCATCAAATTGCAATTGTCTTAATACATGTGTCAATTGTTTCAGTGCATCTCTGCAAAAGATTAAGTACAAGTAGCCTACAGTTTGCACAGTTTGCCTACATTTAGCATATTTTCCAAGTGAATAGATTTTGGTGCTCTGAACTGATTAGTTGATTCTTGGTCTAATGGTTCTTCTATCCAAAATATGTCAGCATGATTTCATTGTATAAGTCATCACATGCACAATAATCTGTTCAATTGTCAAAATGGGCCAAGAATATGATACCATCAATACCATATAGAATCTCATGTAACATTTGATAAATTCATGACAGTAATTGAGTGATTGATTTCTTGCTTAGAAGCAGTTCAGTGTGCTTTACAGAGTAAAAGAAGTAAATAAAAACAGTGTGTGAAAACAGCTAAAAAGCACAGATGGGTACATGTAATTTTTTTACTCTAACTTTTGCAGATAATAATGGGATTGGAAGCAAATGAGACCCCTCACATCCTCGTGTTTGTAGATGAAGCCGGCTTCAACCTGGTCAAGGGGCGAAGACGTGGCCACAACATTATTGGCCACCGGGCCATGGTGGATGTTCCAGGCCAGCGAGGGGGCAATATAACTATGTGTGCTGCCATTTCTGAGAATGGTGTGGCCACTCACATCCCCACTCTTTGCCCATACAACACACAGAAGCTCCTCTTCTTCTTGGACCACCTTTATACTAATTTGGTCCCTGAATATGAGCGAAGTCTTCTTGAGTCTCACCTACCACCTACATTGTGTGGGACAATGTCAACTTCCATCGTGGTCCACTCATCAGAGCTTGGTTCACTATGCATCCAAGAATGATGATGGAGTTGCTCCCACCTTATTCCCCTTTCCTTAATCCTATTGAGGAGTTTTTCTCTGCTTGGAGGTGGAGAGTGTATGAGCATCATGCTCAAGACCAAAGATCTTGTCATGTTTAGACATTACAGGAGATCAGTGTAGGGGATGGTTGCGGCATGCACAGCGTTTCTTCCCGCTTTGCATTGCAAAGTAAAATATACGTTGCGATGTTGATGAGACTCTGTGGCCAGACAGACAGCAACGTCTGGACGGCCAGCAGGGTGAGGACGGGGGAGGGTGAGGGTGAGGGTGAGCGGGAGGGGGACGACAGCGACCAGTAAAGTGTTGCTATATTGTTTTCTGTAAGCTGCAGATTTATTTACAGTACTGTAGGCCACATAATTTTGCTTATTTTTTGTTTGTGTTTATATTACAGTATATGTGTGCTATGTATATTTTTCTTTTCCTTCTATAATACTATACTGTATGGAAGTTACGTACTTCACAGTATTTGTGTGAATAAAAATGGTTGGTATGAGTGTATTGTGTGTGCTTTGAGGCTACTCTTACTGTGAAACTTTTTTCCTTCACTTTTATACACTATTGTATTCTGTTAGGTAGTCCTATGCCATAGTGACAAAACATCTAAACATTTTGACTTGTAGTGCTCACACAATGCCAAAAGGACAATGCATTTTGGGGGCACTGACTATTTGAATGAGAAAGAAACTTCATTTTGACACATGGCTGAACTGTTTAGGGGGAGATATGAGCTTTTGCTGGTGAACCATGGTGTTTTGCTGAACCATTCAGTTTAGTTTTGCAAAAAGTACTAAAGAGTGTTGAAAACGTCCGGTCTGTTTCAAGAAATGAGCCTAGGCAACTGAGAAAGATCTTTGCAATTTGGGTGGCACTGACTCTTTACATGGGAAAGAAATCAGGTCTGAAGCATGGGTGAACAGTTTTGGGAGAGATATGTGCTTTTGCAGGTTAGCTATGGTGTTGTGCTGAACTATAAGAGTGTTATGCCAAATGATCTTAGAGTTTTGAGAATGTAATTTCTGTTTCAAGAAATGAGCCAAACCAATAGAGAAAAACTGTAAAACCACTGACAGGTGCCTTAAATAACACTGATTGTCTAATTACACTTTTCAAAGTGACTTTAAGAAGTAGTGGGCTGCCTTGAAGGTGAAAAGGATCAAACAGCGACAGCTGGATCAGAGCATCTTCATGACAAAAATTCTGTTGGAGCGATTATAGGATTCTGTGATACAAGGAAAGACAACTGGTGAACTAACGACCAAGGCTCTTTGGTGATCAATGGTTGGCCATGTGACCTAATCTCTCAGAAGAGCTCGTAGCCCTAACGGCTGAAAACAATTATGCTAACCATGACAGAAAAGAGTCAGAACACACAAAGCTTGCTATGTATCATGCTGTGTAGCTGCTGGTCCTTCAGAACGCTCATTCTATTTGGAGCCCTGTCCATTACATGCAATGCATGGCATGCCAGGGAAGCAATGGAGCAATAGATTAACTATGCAAAAAATTGTTAAGGAATGGTTTTAGGAACATGGAAAAACCGTAGCTAGATGGCTTATATTACACTCTGTATTACCAAGAAATGACTCGTTAGATGTAAGCAGGTGTCTTTTGTGAAAGATAATTCCTGACAAAGGCAACATAGATAACTAAAAATATGTTGAAATGATTAATCCAATCATGAGTGCTATAAGCGGGTATAGAAAATGAATGAATGAAAGAATATTTTCTCTCACGAAAACCAGGATTCAGTTGGAACCTGGACCTCTTATAGGGACAGAATGCGGGGTCCACATGAACAAATAAAGGGTCCAAATGAACCAAAGCTTTGTGATTCCTAAGTACTCACCACAAAAGGACACGATGTGGCTGCTGTCTTCGTGAACAAATTTCCTGGTGACAGCTTCCTCCATAATCTGCTTCACCTGTCAAAGATACAGCAGATATGGGATGACTCATTCATCAATATGCCACAAGTGGTACAAACAGTCTGCGAGGGGCTTGTTGGCGAGGATTTGTCAGAGTGATACAAGAATAAACAAGGGAATTCATAAATCAGACGCATGTCTGTGTGAGGAAAAAAAAATGTGTAAAAGAGAGCGCAGAGCTCCCAATGAGTTTTAAAAGTTAAGGGAAGGAAAAATGATAAGAAAGTAAGACTTAATGTTTAGCTGGTGGGTGAGTCACTAGTTCTTAACCCAAGGACCAGTGGGAAATGGAGGTGGTACATTTGGGGGTAGAAGGAGGGGAGTACATACATCACAGACCCCTGATTCTGAGAAAAGAATAATTCTCAGCGAAAGTAGCTGATTCTGTTGCGTCAGACGCTGATGAAATGCTTTTCATAAGTTATTTTCAAAAAGATGAACGAGGTCAGATATTCAAGCTCACAAGGTAGCACTCATTAGTTTGGCTTTGTTGTCACGGCAATGTGTCCTCCTCCCAGCTGACCCAACAACTGCTACAGACCATTAGTTAAGATGACTGGTGCATCAATCCCTCCGGTGACTATGGAGACGTCCCCCTGTGTGGGCACTACTCTGCAATCTGCATGGGGAATATCAACCTCCGGACACGGCTCCACAGATAGCTGTAATTTCCTGCTGAAATGAGTCACCAAGGTCACCGTGTACACACATAAACACCCCTATGCACACACCCCCATACACAAACACACACATACACGTTGGCTATATGCATAGCTGTCTTTGCGAGGACTTTTATTGATATGACATGTTCTTTATTGCTCCATAGGCATCATAACTTAATATCAAAGCCTAAACCTAAATCTAACCTGAATCATAAAGGAAAATCTGAATTTGTAAAAAGCCCAGAGAAGGTGTGTGATATGAGAGCAAGACAACCTGTCCTCACTCCCACACTCCCACAGTTGCAAGCTCACTAAATCCTCATAAAGATAACCTCTGAGCTCCAACGGTTGATCTTCACTCTGCTCCGTTTTACTCCTTTTTCCAATCTAAACATTGTTATGATCCCTTTGGGGTCGGCAAATTGTTTCACAGAGAGGCAGTTTGGTTTTAATGAAGCAGCATAATGTCTAACAATATTAGATCTTGCCAAGAGATTGCCCAAAATGTTACTCGCTGGAACTTTAAAAATGTGAACATTAAGAGCATGTTGAACAAGAACACAGGTGAAAACCTAGTGTATAACTGGGATGCTGCCATAGCTCATGAGCTTTGATGCGGGTGCTGATAAAGAAGTTGTGCCACATCATTTGGAGGGGGCATCAGCTAATGGGAAAGCTCAAACAGTTAGGTGACTAATGGTGTAACTTGATAAATCAGTAATATTTCTGTCAAATGTAACCTTTTTAAATCACAAAGCATTCAGAACTGCAATTAAGCTGAGCCAAATGTTTATAACATATTTTTAAAGTAGAGTCAGATGATTAGGCAGCCTCTCAGAGCGCTCGTTTTGTTCATATTATACGTTTAAAGGAGGTAGAATTAGTAAGCACTAAGTCTTTTCAAAAATCTAAAATGAAATATCCACAAGCCAGCATAAAATAGAGACCATTTAATAGCTTAAAATAAATTCAAAACTACACATGTGAGGGACTTAATGGCTTTCCATTACTGACAACGTGATATCCCGATATCACTGTATTATAAACATTTCTTGAAAACTGGGGTTGGCAAACAGATATTTAGAACATATCAAATGTGAATGTATGCTTTTGGAAATTGAGATAACAAGGAACCTCATCATACTGATATTAAAGCATTAAAAAAAAATCCAAGATTTTTAACTGTTGTTTAATGTGTGTGCTGAGGAATATGTACCCACTGAGCGCTGTCTGCAATGACAATTCAGGATCAGGAGCGAATCCTTTAGTTTGAAATACTTGGGAAATAAATGTTTCCAGAACCTTGCACCCTGAAGTTATTTATATTTGTTAAAAGAAACATTTACCAATTAGAGAGCAGTCATTAAACAGTGGTGTGGTTTTCATCAGCGTCAACAGAAACCATTCGTGCTGCCATTTTAACAGAGACAGTCTCAGTCTGATGACATGCTCACCAGCTCTGCTCAGGAGACTTTTATTAAAGTATGTATTAAGAAATATAAACACTGGGGACTTATTTTCTTCCTGAGTACACCTACATTTTCTGACACACAGAAAGCTGATTGATTTGCTCACTTGTGTTTCCTCGCGTCTCTCATCTGGGCTACTGATCAGCCCTCTGAGGAATATATCTGGTAAGAGTCTCAGCACAGGCAACCAGCAGGTTTCTATGGAGACGTCACGATTCTCACCGTGGATCACTTACGCCAAAGAGATGCACAAAGAAACATTTATTCATCTCTGAAACAAACAAATGATTGCAACTCTATAACTACAGTTACTTATAACGTCTGCTTTGATCACTTCACATGTCATCCGGTCGCGCCTTAGCGTGTTCAAGTTGTGTGAGTAGGGCAAAAACATACCAAGGCGAGACCACTGAAAGTAGCCGCATTGAATGATAAGCCAACCAAAATATGTTTTTACTGAAATTTGAAGTTAAAGCGATCCGGGCAGTGTTAAAACGGTCATCAAATATCTGTATTGCAGCTAAGCCTGATGAATCTGCTCAAACTACAGCGACTTGAAGTCAACAAGCACAATGATAAAAGACCTACTAAGCACTCCAATCAAGTTTTACAACAGAGCCAAGAAATAAGAGTCAGAGACAAAGCCTCATCAACTAATATCCGCCCACTGTTATTCATCATCTCTATAGCCAGCAACAGATGAAAGGTACATACACTGAAAAAAAAAAAACCTAGAATCAATCTGTTATTCATAACAATGATGCACGCAGATAAAGTTGCCCAGATGTTGAAAACCCCTACTTGATGAGCATCCTGGGGACATATTTCTCCCCATTGTGATCTGAACTTTAATTCTCACCATGAAATAACTTTACATGACACCCAATGTTTAGCTTAGCAGAAGCTCCACCCATCCCTTATACAAGGTCGTCTTGCTCATTAAGCATTTGATCCGCAATCAGCTGTTTGATTAAAAGTGGCGTAGCAGCAATGCACCTCTCGCAGTAAATCCATGTAATCCTATTTTATCCATTCCAAAACCTCATTACGAATACATTCACCTATAGGTCAAAAACAGTAGAACAGATCCAGAGTAATTATCTCTATCAGCGTCTATGAAGACAGTTATACCCTGAGCTGTGGAATTAATGAATCAAACATGCATTAATTTTGTCCGTCAAGACATCATCAGAAATGAGAAAAACCCCATTAAGTTTAAAACAAAGAATGAAACTAATGGAGGGGAGTCCACATTTTGAAGAACAAAAGGAGAAATGAAACGGTGGTGTTCTTTCTTCATGTCTCTCCTTTAGCAAACACAGGTGTGCAATTGTGTATATGTGCATGCGTGTTATTCAAAGAGACACCGCGATGAGCAAGATCAGAGCAAAACAAAGCATTACAGACAGATAGAGGGCTCTGCATTAAAGCTGAGGCAAAAAGGAGTTCTCATTCAAACCAATTTTGCGCCAGAAGGTAATTCTGTTGTCACAGACATGCTTGGCTCACTGGATAATGGCCCACATCCAGGTATGTCTGAGCAGACTGATGGCATAAAACCAGCTGGACAGGGAGAGAGCGTAAACACACAGCATAGAGACCATATGGTACAACCCACACTGATATTTATCAAAAACCAATAGAGATTAAGTAGAAAACAAAACTATTTTTCATTTAAAGGAACATAAATATATCAGCAATTGTGATTATGTGAAAAAAAAAAAGAACCTCTCATTGCTGACAATTTCATCTTGTCTGAACAAGAAAATATTCAGTGCTTTTTCAAAGATTGCCTGATGTTAATGGTAGCACAATGAGAAGGCAAAAGTTTACATAGGATGCATTTTTCAAATCAACTGTAGAGAAAAAAATGTTTTGAGAAACATTAATAAAATAACATAAATTGTATGCTGACCTTCGCAAAGAGTCATCTAAGATAAAAGTGGGCTCCCACACTGACATACTACATTCATCCACAGACTCAACCTGTCTGCATTTGGTGCTTACAACAAGCAAACAGAGAAAGAGACATTGAGAATGAACCTCAGCGACGACGTATGTGTGACACAGAGGGAAGTTTTAATCATGGGAAGGGTATGGTATCCATGATAAGCCCACAAACAGGATCCAGAGGAAGACGAGTCAGATCAAAGCCTTGTCATTCTTCCTTTTGAAAGAACCAGCATGTGAAAGGTATGCTTTGTTTACTTTGTCGGAGTAAAATCCAGTTATTTATGAGGCAGTTTCAGAAGAGAAAAAATAAATATAAACAAATGAAAATGGGAAATGTAGTCTACTCAAACTGGTATTTTTCTATTTACTTTTAGCAACAGCAGTTGGAGAGCTTAGGTTAGACTAGAGAGCTGCCAGGAACAACAGTGTTTATTGCAAATGTTTAGAGAGAGCCGTAGGTGATATTGAGAAAACAGAGTTAAATTAAAAAAACCTCAATCATTAAATAAACATCCCTGAAGGACAATGGAAACACAATGGAGTAACATACACATCAGTTTACTAATAGGACAAGGTAATATTCACTGGTTGATCCTAATTTTTCAATTATCTATAACAGTACAAAAACTTTGTCTTTTTTCTCCCCTTTTATTCGAAAAAATTTGCCTGTGGTAACTGTGATTGCTGCTGGGCTTAGCTTAAGAGTTAGCAGCACCTACTGACCATGCTAACGTTATTGTTTTACTTTCTACAGCAAACTAAAAGTTTTCACCAAGGACTAAAATATCTGATCTGAAAATCTTAAACAATGCAAACAATATTGTGAAATTTTCCAAATCTGTATTTTGTTAAAACACATGGTTAAAAAATATAACACCCATCTCAGCTGCAAAATATTATGCCATTACGCTAGCCTAATGACTAACTTATGGCTAGCTTATCAGGACACTGTGGCGGGAAAGAATGATCATTGCTTTGGGAAATTCTTCGTAAGCAGAAGGCTAAATTTGTTAGAATATTAAACTTGGTTTTTAAAACTCTGTTTAAATGATTCAGGGCTTCAGCCCTTGAGATCTCATGAACAGCTTGGAGCTCTTCAACCAGATCAACCACAGCAAATGTGATATGAAGTCATACTAAGCAGGTTTTTTTTTTTTAAACAAAGGTTCATTTAGCTGGTTTGAAACTGCTCTGAAATTTCACTCTGATACAGGTGTTACAAGCAACAAAAAAAAGATAATAGATCACTTCAATTTTGCACATGAGGATCATCCGTGTTTGCTTTCATGATGAAGTATCACAGGCTTTTTGCAACATTTATACACAGTCACAAACATGTAAGAGATACATATTGAAGCATGATTTTTTGTGCTTTTTACATCATTGGATCTGAAAAAACCCAAAACCAGAGACCTCCTGTATGTTTCCTGTCAAAATTAACTCTTTGGTCATCGGCAAGCATCAAAAGCTCGAAGAGGAAACCTTATCAGGGTTAAAATCATCGTGATGTTTCATTCTGGTCCTCTGTGACAGCAGGGAAACAGTTTATTGAATCACTGGAGCTGCTTCCATGTTTGCTTCCACTCAGCACCATATAACTAATTGCAGCCACGACACACACACACACACACACACACACACACACACACACACACATACACACACAAACACATACACACACACAGTCTGTGTCCAACTAAAACCACCAAATGGCTTGGCAGAAGGGTTATGGTTTGCTTTTCCATGATCACCACAACCCCTGACAATGCAATCTATTTCCTTTGTGCTCCTTCTCCATCCGAATAATAACTAATCAGGCAAAACTGACACCATTTAATAAAGACTAAGGACCTTAAGCAAATTGTCAATGGCACTGTAATTAGTATTATTCCAAAGATTAACACTGTTCTCAGATGGATGTATTAAAGATGACCATTCGGACCTCACCATCAGCAAAAGAGAGCACTGACCCAGAAGTATGAACAAGCATCCCCCAGGAAGTTTCAGTGTGTTCAGATGAACTATACAAGCTCACAACAACACGAATATTTGCTTTCCCGACACGATAATTGATGAAAACACCCACCTCCTTCTTGACGGTGCGCAGCAGCTTCTGACGGGTCTCTGCCTCTGAAACAAATAACATAAACCCACAAAGGGAATTTTCACTCTCTACCATAGCTCAGCTAAGACCACGTTCTCAAAAATCACAATTCGGGCTTCAGAAATAAAAATGTAGTTATTTCCCCTTTTACCTGCCATGATTGCTACCATGGATCCGATCTCCACTCTGCGCGCAGCACTCCTCCCAATAACTGGATGATGTTGTACACCGAGCTGTAGCTCACGACTCCGCCTCTTAAAGACAGATCCAGGGCTGCCATTGGCTGGGCCAAACGTCAATAAACAAGTGAGCAGTTGTATTTAATTGCCTAAATATGTGCTGTTGGCAAAACCTCTTACTAATATTCTGTTCTTAAATAAAACTGGTGATTTTTCTCACAATGAGTAAAAACAGTGTGTGATCTGCTGTAAAAAATACTTTATACAAGTTACTACTAAATTATTACTCATTTACAAACAGCTTTCAACGGAAATCATCCTTTACGAACTGAGTAATTGCTTAACTGAAAAAAAAAGGTGAACTATACATTTTTTACTAGATTTTCTAACAAGAGAACATCTTTTCTTAGTGCCATCTTGTGGTCAATAGATGCAAGGACAGTTAGGAGAGTAAACTCTTCCCGTGTACCACACAACACTGGCAAGAAACACAGATGGAAAAGAAGAGAAATGAATAGATACATTTAGTTACCAGTACGGATTTGTCACCAACAGATGTCAAATGTCTGGCCCTAAACTAAAAGTGACAATCAACAAGACAGCCCAACAGCTCAAACTTACTGAAAATAAAGCCAAACCATTGAATTCCTTTCTCACACCAATCCATACATACAGCAGAAAACCACACAAAAAGACTAAAGAGAAATCTCCATCAATATGTCATCCTCTTGAATGACATTCAAATATTTGCTTTGCATCAGTAAACTCCCAAAGAGATTTAACTCATGCTGTCCAGAAGATGGCGATAGTGTCATTTCAGATAAGATGCCCAAGATCTCTACAAGGTCTCAGGAGGAGCCAGTAAATCTATATGGGTTAGAACTGATCAACATTAATTGAAATTTGTCAACAGTTTTCACACTTATGTGCAGCACAAGAGTGAGACGATAGTCAATAAAACATCCATGTGAGTCAGAATGTGAGCAGAAGGAGTTGGTATAAGCTTCACTGAACTTAAGTGTGAGGTCTTGGGGCCATAAGTCAAGTTCTGCCTGGAAGACTGAGCTGTCAGGTGGATCAGCTAGTGAAAAGATGGAGTGATAACACAAGATGACAGACTGAGAGGAGCGGAGCTGGACCCCCTTTTTCCTCTGTTCACCTTGCTAACATCCTCAACATCCCCTCTCTGGGATGCAGTGGCTCTACATGATTTGAGTTAATAGCTTGAGTTGTTAATGTCAGAGCAGGACTTCTGCCTGATGAATCAGCACACCAGAGCCTCTCACCAGTTATTTCCTGCCTTTTTGTCAAAGTAAAACAAACAGGCCACATTTGTTTTTGCAGAGATAGTGTCTGGTTGTCCCTTCATATCACAGCGAAACTCAAGCGGTTAAAGTCAACCGGCGAAAAAAGCAGATGAAAGGAGTTCAAACTGAGACAGCGGGGAAAACTAAGTCAAAAGTACATCTCAAATGATTTTAAACCCCCCGTTTTTTTTAAATAACAGCTGTCATATCAATGTCCTCTTGCCTGTGAGCAGTGCGTTAGGGCAGGAGCCAACATGCACATGTCCATGTGTGATTAGAGTCGACATGCTCTAACAGGCAGTAGGGCATGTGATAGAGGTTCCTGTCAGTCCGATGTTCTTCTGCCCATATATGCCAATGCAGACTGACAGGATAGTGTGTTTGAGAGAGTCAATATTACATGGTTTAATGTTTTGTTGTGATGCTTTTGGCCCTCCGGAGCCCCTGAACTTAGCTCAACAACCACTGCCGTTCCCCTATCTTTCTATCTATCTATCTATCTATCTATCTATCTATCTATCTATCTATCTATCTATCTATCTATCTATCTATCTATCTATCTATCTATCTATCTATCTATCTATCTATCTATCTATCTGTCTATCTGTCTGTCTGTCTGTCTGTCTGTCTGTCTGTCTGTCTGTCTGTCTACCTACCTACCTACCTACCTACCTACCTATCTATCTATCTATCTATCTATCTATCTATCTATCTATCTATCTATCTATCTATCTATCTGCACCCTGTCGAGGCAAAAGTTCAAAGGGCTTTGTTCCTTCTTTGAGGAAGTGACAGGAAATGACTGCGACAACAGTTATTGAGCAGACCATCTGCATTTCATCATTTCCCAGTTTCAGGTGGGTCAGACAACAAATCATGTGACACCAGACCAGACAGTTTGGCTACAACTTGGCCTTTAAGTGACAATTTTCTGATGGTGCCGAATGATCCCATCTCAGATTGTGTCATATCCATTTACCAAAGTAACTTCATTTGATGCACTCTCTCTGCTCACACACCTACAGGACTGCTGCTCTCTTGATATCTAGTTAGTAGTCTTTTAAAATGGCCCCAAGCTAAAAGCAGTGGATTTGATTAAGACTTTTTTATTAGGTTTACCTGATGAGTGCAGTTGCGCTACTGTGATTCAATTTAGCTGTCTTCACCAAACCATATTAACATAGGAGCAGGATGCCAAGATGGTTTAAGGTGCTATTTATAGCTGTCTGCGTAATTTTTTTGCAGGTTCAAATATACTGACCGCTCACTGGTTTGAGCCTGATAATGAACTTTTCATCGATTTGACTTTTTGTCTCATTACTTTGATCTTTTGAAAACTTCTGTATCGTTTTACGTTCTATCTTGACTTTTTTAATTTTACATTGTGTCAGAAGTGTATAACTTTATCTCATATTTGTTGTGAGGTACTTGGCAGCACAGTTTAGAAATATACTGTAGAAAATTTCCTTCATCGACTTTAAATGCAAAATGTAAATACAGTTAAATTTTCCCTGAAAACTAATTCATTTCAAATACTCAAAGGCAGCATGTTGAAGCAGCACAATATCATGTAACAGCACATTGGCTACAAGCCTCTCAACAGATGCTGAATTGACCCTTATCCTGAGACAGTTTAATCAGTCTCAGAGTCCAACTACGGGCATTCAGCACCAGTTTTAAAGCCAACAAGGGTGAGAAACTGTAAATGTGCTCCAATGAATAAATAAACATGCTCTTTCTAATGATGACTGATTATATACCCCGGATTATGATTTTGTGTTAAAAAGAATAAGATGTCATATTCCTAAATCCCCTGTTCAATATTCTATCTTGCAACAAGCTATTTTTCTATCTTACTGTGAAGAGCAAAGTCCATGGCTTGATGCTTGGAGGCTGCAAAAGCTACAGAAACTTCATCATAGCTGGAATGTCAACATCTTAAACTCACTGGAAATTAGTAATATGATTTCCTACTAACCTTGTAAGCATGAAACCAATGATTTAAATGAAGGCTCTTTCCTGATCTAAGTGTATCTGTGGCATCCTGTTAAACTGTGTAAAAATACTGCATTAACCTTATAATTCCCTGGTATTTGTATTTTTTTTCCCTCCATTGCTTTGGTTCTGTTCTTGAGGATGATCGTTTCACACCGTTATTAAGGGAAACTCAGCAACACAAATACATCTTGAGAGCCGCAAGTACAACCTGTTGCTTTTGATTTTAAATGGGCTCCTGTAAGATTATAAAAAAAAAGTCTGGGTTATTGACTGGCTATAGCACAGTCAGTTTAGAAGCTGTAAACAAGTCTGAACTTTTGGGTTGAAATACTGTTAAAAGCTGCTCTTAGGAGAGACCGCTTTACATCTCCGCAAACAGGTATGTCCAAGTGTCCGCCGCAGCTCCATCAACTCCTCCCACTCGGACCTGTCATCACTCCAGGAGAAACATCCTCTCTCTGAGGAGCTGGTCCTCTGACTGACTTTTCACAGTCCGTTGCCCCGACAGGACTTAGCGACCATGGCCGGCAGTCTGACCCACCACGGCTCCCCGAACCCCGGATACAGCGCCAACAACGCTGTCACAGTACCGGTCATCACACAGACAGACTCCAGGGACAAGTGGAGCAAAAAGATGGATTTTCTCTTGTCTGTCATTGGTTTTGCGGTGGATTTGGGGAATGTTTGGAGATTTCCGTACATATGCTATCAAAACGGTGGCGGTAAGTGGTGTAGATATTTTAAACCACCTCATCAATATGAATTTCACGACATAAGATTTAATTAACTTGAAGTGATGTGTTGTTAAAGGTGTTTTAACAAGGCAGTCTAATTGTAAAAGTCACTGAAATTACAGGAGCTGACAACAGTAACTCTCCATGGTGCTGAAACATGCACGCCTCTGAAATGTAGACAAAAAGTTGATTCCCCGGATTTAAGTTTCATCTGTTTTGTTAAGTTCATGTGAGATTTTTGCACTGACTAATGACGTTTTACTTTTTCTTTGCGAAAAACGTTTTTTTTTTAAATTCTTTTCAATTGATTGTTTCTAAAATAATTCACAGCACAGACTCGTCAAGTCAAAGTGGAGATTAGTTTATCATTAACTTGATACTTTTATATCGTCAACGGCGGCTCGTTCAATAAGGCAGAGGAACAAATTAATTCAATTTCTCTTCAAACAACACATTGAAGGACATTAAGGCAACATTTGGAAGACACTGAAGGTTATTAAAACATATAATAATATTTGGAAATGGGTAAGAAGATCAAAAAAGATTACAAAGTTAATAAATATCGGACTGTGTAGAAATTTCATGTAAAAAATTCTATCCTCAGAAAAGTGTATCAGTTTTCACTGAAATTAAACCAGCATTAAAACAGATTCTTAGTTTAAGAGGGTTCTTGCTTAGAATAAATGAATGAATGAATGAATGAATGAATGAATGAATACATAGATAACTGACAGCTGCACTTACAATCATTGTGGCTTTCATGAACCACCCCTGTCTAACGCCTACAGTACCTTCATGCATCTCTGTGCAGGTGCGTTTCTGATTCCCTACATTTTGATGGCCATCTTTGGTGGTGTGCCACTCTTTTACATGGAGCTGGCCCTGGGGCAGTTTCACAGAACTGGAGCCATATCCATATGGAAACACATTTGTCCCATTTTCAAAGGTAAGACCTAAAACGGAGCTGGTCGACAGCAGATATTCTGATTAAAAGAGTCTCAGTGTGTAATAGTCTTCTAATTCTAGCTTGTCCAAAATTAATCCGAAGACTGCAAATGACTTGCAAAGCATGAGACAAATAGTAGCATTTAATGTATGACATGATTTTTTTTTTCAGGTATAGGATATGCCATATGTATCATCGCTCTGTATGTGTCCTTTTACTACAACACCATCATCGCCTGGGCGCTCTTCTACTTCTACTCTTCATTCTCCAGCATCTTGCCTTGGACAAACTGCGACAATGTGTGGAATACCCCTGACTGCACCAACTATTTCGGCATGGACAACGTCACCTGGACAAATTCCTCCAGGTCTCCGGCAGAGGAATTTTACACGTAAGTGCATGTAAGTGTGAGTAACAGAAACCAGATATAGAAATGGTTTCGCAGTTATACTCTGCACAAATGTTGCCAGCTGGTGACTTTGTAAAAGGTCTTCTGCTTTGTCGGGTGACACTTTGATGATTCATGTGTTTAATTTCAACAGGAGAAACGTTCTTGAGATCCACAAGTCATCGGGGCTGAGGGACGTCGGCGGAGTTCGCTGGCAGCTGATGCTTTGCCTTTTTCTCATTTTCACTATAGTATACTTCAGTCTCTGGAAGGGTGTTAAGACCTCAGGGAAGGTAGCACATGACGTTAATATACAATACATTATCATGCATCTTCAACATTTATGTCTCACCCCCCACCTCTCTGTTTCTCCCCCAAATTAATAACTTTCTGCTGCCTTAGGTTGTGTGGGTGACCGCCACCTTGCCATACATTGTGCTTTTCATCCTGTTAATTCGTGGGGCCACACTGCCTGGAGCCTGGAGAGGTGTGGTGTTTTATCTGAAACCCCAGTGGGATAAGCTACTGGAGACCAGTGTGAGTTGTGATACAATTATTTCATGTTCTTCATCCTCTGAATTATATAGTCAATTATTAATTAAAATTATCCAAATTATTGATTTAAAAAATCTGCACAGTAAAGAATTTGTAACATAAACAAATAAAAGAAAGGACAGAATGAGATAAAGATGGAACAAATATCAATATATCAACCTAAATACCAGCATTTCATCATTAGATGACAAACTTTGCGCAGCTTTTAATATTATCAACATAAAATAAATGTGAACTACTCATCAGTATGGACAACCATTTTTTGTTTTTTTTTTGTTCACCATTTCAATTTGATACATTTTCTCTAAAAACGGAAAGATGTGCTCCATCTTATTGTGTAAAACTTCTTATGAGATCTTGAACGTTGGGTAATACCAGAATGAAAGACTTATGACTCTGCACAGAGTTAACTAACATTTACAAAAACATAGACATCAGAGTCCACCTTGTAGAACAGATTGGATCAAATAACACATTTGTATCTTTAAAGCACAAATGGCAGTACTTTAAAATATATAGTTCTGCCAGTTCTGCCTACCAGCCCTTTGAGAATCTACCTATATTTCTCTCAGATCCCCACCTTCATCCCCGGCTCACTGCTGTTGTTTGCTAAACATGTGTCAGTGCTTTGGTTGGAGGCGAATATGGATGAGATGAAATGAGATGCATAAATAAACCTCAGAGCAGGATAATAAGATGCATAATTGGTTTAGATTTTCTGCCCATAAACAAAGGCCTCCCTTTCTGTGTCACTCACCGGTATCCAACGCTGTCCTCTTCTTTTTAATGCCGAATGCGAGCTCCTCTTCAGATCTCCCTGCATACAGCTGTGTGGCGACTAGTCCTCCACACTACTTACACAACATGTGTCTAACAAAATGACAGGTGATCAGATCACAGACAAAAAAAAAAAGAAATTAGGATGATGTTCAACCAGTAAAATAACCCATTGCTTCCTTGGTTGTATGAAGCTAAAGTCCCAGATGGGGTGACAAGTCTTTCTGTCTGTTTGTCATCTAGGTGTGGGTGGATGCTGCTGCTCAGATATTCTTCTCTCTAGGCCCTGGCTTTGGGGTCCTCCTGGCTCTTTCAAGCTACAACCCTTTCACTAATAACTGCTATCGGTACGGTGCATGAAAATCCAACAATTGATGACGCTCTGATTCACGGAAACCAGTGTTTACAGCTTGATGATATGAAGATGCTTTGAGAGAGAAGCTGACTTAATATTTTAAGCTAAGGAAACCAAGACTTTGTTGTTAACTCATTTAGCGCACTGTTGATGAGGGCAACAATATCAGCACCAAAATGGATGAGCACAACACGGTGGATGTACATGCTAAACTGCGTACTGGTGAAATTAGTCGTACAGTCTCAGTGTGATCGATGATATCGCTGGATCAAAGTGGTGTGTGAGGAAACAGTAGAAGTAGACGCAGAGATCACAAGTGAAACCACGTGCTGTATTTCAACATATTTTTCTGTGAGAACCTTCAAACACATTTCACTGATATACTATGTTCTCCTCAGTGAGCTAATGTTTTTCAACACAAATGTGTCACTTCCAGATATGTAGTTTTTAAGCTTGTTAAATTTCTAAAAGAATTAATAGACGGAATATGTTTTTTTTGTAACCTTTCATTTATTCTTTTTGGCATCGACTCATTGAATCATTTCTATTGCAAATCATTAGAAATATTTGACTGCATATTTTAATATAAATATGAAAGAAGCCTGAAGTTGAAGCTAACATGTACATTAACCCATTCAAACAACAGGTGAAAACGCTGGTGAGACGCCGAACGATTTTCACTGCAGAAATAAATAGATTAAATTGTCTAAGATAGAAATGAAAACTTAGGCTTAAAAAAGCTCTCTTGAGTTCAAGCAACATAACTTAGACTGATTTCTCTGCATATCCCTGAGCAGTGTTTAATTTCTTCCCCAACAGTGACGCCATTGTGACCAGTCTAGTGAACTGTTTGACCAGCTTTGTGTCGGGCTTCGTAATCTTCACGGTGCTTGGCTACATGGCAGAGATGAGGAAGGTGGAGGTTGAGGATGTGGCCAGGGATAAAGGTCAGCAAATGAGTCAAATCAAATCAAATCAAATCAAATCAACCACAAAATGTTCTTAATCCTTAGAATTAAATCATAAAGTCAAATGCTCACTGATTCTCTTCAATTTCTTTTTCTTTTTCAGGACCAAGTTTACTCTTCATCACGTACCCAGAGGCCATTGCGAACATGATGGGCTCTACCTTTTTTGCTATCATCTTTTTTGTGATGATGATCACTCTGGGGCTGGACAGTACGGTACGGATCGTGAATTCTGGATGATTTGAATCCATGATAGTGATCAATCAACACTTTAGAAATTTAGGCCACGACATGTTCTTATTTTCTGGCCTTTCATAGTTAAATTGAATTATCTTCATAATAAAAGTAGTCTTTTATTTGTTGCATGTATGTTTAATTTCTTCTATGTTATACATAGCTGACCTAAAATTTGACTTAAAACAAGGAAATTGAGGTCAGGTCAAGTGCATGTATTATAATCTAACTTGGTGGCCTTTGTGTGTTTTAGTTTGGAGGGCTGGAGGCCATCATCACTGCTGTGCTGGATGAATACCCAGATCATTTCTCTCACAGACGTGAACTGTTTGTTCTGGGCTTGGTAGTGGTCTGTTTTATGGGCTCTCTCAGCACCCTCACAAACGTACGTTGTTCCAAACATCAGACTGTTTAACTTAGAAAACACAGGCACCACTTCATCACTCCAAAACATTATCTTCAAATCCATACTGTTGTGAGCCTCAGTCGGTTCCAGATACATTGTTATGAACTCTAACACCGATATTAGTCATCTTCTGCTCAAATGTGTGCAGGGTGGCGCCTATGTGGTGAAGCTGTTGGAGGAATTTGGTGTAGGATGCTCCATTATTGCAGTGGGTTTCCTTGAGGCCATTGCAGTTTCCTGGTTCTATGGTACAAACAAGATTTTTATTGACTGTTTTTTGTTCCCTCTATCTGTAACTCACACTTAGACCAGCTTTAGAATAACTGATCGTGTGCAACAAGAAATACTGTGAGATCTTGTACTATTTTTACTGCTTTCAGGTATCAAAAGGTTTAGCAGTGATGTTCAGGCAATGCTGGGCAAAGCCCCGGGATTATTCTGGAGAGTATGCTGGGTCGCTATCAGTCCAGCATTTCTGGCGGTAAGAGAATGGAGCTATATTAACAGTTAATCCTTGCATACTTTGAACATGAAAACCCTTTAAACAGTTCAAATAAGAACAATCAGTTTAAGTTATCCACAGATCAATGGGCTGGACTCTTAGATATGAGTGAAAGTTTGTTGTAGGATCAATGTACAGCTTGACTAGTGACCTTTGAAGGCTGCAGAGACCAAAGAGGTTATCCCCCCATGTAGATCAAACCCTCACTATGTGAAATATCTTCCTTTTTCCATAACATATATATTGCTAAACACTTGAGCAAATGTCACTCTCCTTCTTCTTTACTGAAGTCGATGTAAGACACCTCTTCACCTGAATTCTAATTAATTTGCTTGTTACCAGTCGAGGAAGATCATTTGAGGTGGTTCTTTTTGTTTTGCATTATAACATTGTTTTAACTTGATGTATTTCATTTTAATGTGTGGGATTGTGACTGTGATATTGCCCTGCCACAATATTCTTTATGTAAGAAGATAACGCAGCATTAGCATTTATGGAAATTCAAAATGTCAAATGGCTAATGTTTCCCAAATTTGGTCAGTATATCATAGTGAGCTCCCTGCTGAAAAAGCCATCCCTCACGCTGTTTGATTACAAGTACCCGGACTGGAGCATCACAGTGGGGTACATGATCGGCTTCTCATCCTTCATGTGGATCCCCATCTACATGGTCTACAAGCTTGTGTGGACTCCTGGTTCTCTAAAACAGGTCTGTGGATGGAAAGAAAGACACAAAATCCTTAAAAAAAAACACGTTTTCTTTTGGAATAAATCTCTTGATTTCCCTCCGTTGCTTTTTTTTTTGCAGAGACTGGCAGTGTGTCTGAGACCAGAGAGGACCCTCCCAGAAATCCACAATGACAGCCTCAACATGGCTACTGTACCCCAGAGAGATATAAACTCCTCTGTGTGCTTGTAAATGACTTTTTCCGACCACAGTTTCAAGTTATATGTGATTGAACCTGAACGTGATCTGGCATCATGACATGTTGATGATGCCAGCCAACTTTCACTGCATACGTCCACTCTGCGAAAAAGTTAAATGCTGCTACATTTGTAATTCTAAGAGGAACTGAGATAGCAATACTCATACGGTTGCTCCATGTGTGATTCAGACCTGCATCATTGAGATAGTTTATAGTGTTCTCATACCGCCATTTTCAAGCGTAATTTTTGTGGTTGTAGTGGTCAGTGGTAAGTTCTGTGGTCTGTCTTTATTCAAGAACACAATGCCAAGGACATTAAAATGCGTATTTTTAAAAGAACATTCAACACATCATGTTTGCATCGTAGGAACATCTTATATTTTCTCTAATTTGTGAAATCCCCTCTGGAAGCAAAGGAGGTGCCAGCATTTAAGTAGTGGGTTATAAGCTTTTAATATTTTAACATTAGAAACTAATCAGAGGAGCAGCGTATTGCATTTAATTGCAGATTAAAAAAGACCAGACCCAAATTAGCTTGACAGTTATTTACAGTATTTAGTGGATGCTGTTCATCATAATTATAAATGCAGGCCAGTTCTACAGTTATTTAACAGGGTTTCATGACAGATAGATATATCTGCAAAATAAAAGAATAAATAAAAATAATCATAGTAATAAAATAAGTTTGTTTTTCCCCAACAAGTGTATCCTTCAAAATGTAAGTGAGGCGTGCGTAGACAGACCAAAAATGGTATTTTAACTAGAATCATACAGTGTATTGTTTCACAAATAAAGCTGATTTCTTGTATTTTAATATAACATGTAACAACCGTTTTCATAACAACTCTAATTAATTCATGTGCAGCTCTATGTGTTTCATCTTAGATCTTAAAATTCAAGATGTGATTCCTAGTCTTCATCTTATGGCTTCACTCAACTCCGGTCAGACTGTTTTGCCTTAATCTGGATACATGTACAAAAATGGTAAAGGTGGTATTGATATTGTGCCTGTCCAGAAAACGTTTTCACTCTAACTGAAGACTGTTCAGATGTTTTTGCAGATACACTATGTTTTAGTCACAAGTGTTAACTTACCTAAAATGCTTTATTCAGAATATAATGTGATGATTGTTGTTTCTCCCTTAACATGGGTTCTCTAAAGATGTGTATAAAGTGACTTATAGTGTAAATTTCATGATTTACGTGTGTTTCCTTTCATCCTCAGGCCTTTAACATGAAAATAAACAAACGTTGAAAAAAAAAATCACACAGTATTTTGGCAGTTAAATTCCACTATTCATGTTAAAACTGCTTTTGTTATCTGAAATGTAAATGTCGAGGAGATTTGTTCTTGTACATCTCCACGTGGGGATCTTCATGTCTTTGTAACAGCTGTTCACCGCCATTAGATATTCTAATTAACAAGCTAATTTGCAACATTCAGAATCCATCAACATACAAAGGAACAGAGAGGCCTAAACCTTTAAATCCTCCTCCTGAAACCCTCACACAGGGATTACTATTGCCCTGCAGATTTTTACTTATTCAACCGAAATGTATACGAGTCAGGTTTGATCACTTACAGGATGACAGGTATGAACATCTACAGAGCAGAAAGTGGTTCGGAGCAGACGATTCCCCGCAGAGCTGCTGCTGGTTGATGGACGTGCAGATCAAAGCCCTTTTGTATCAGTGACTGCCATTGAAGTAGAGAACAGGCGTACACAGGAAACACATAAAAGAGAGACTGATAAATATGGTGGTTTCTCCTCCAGCAGACACCGGCAGCTTGACTAATAGTATATGAGAGAAACGGCGAATGCTGGCACCAATAATTCTGAGGAAACATACTTCAGTGGACCAAAAGTGATCACACAAGACAAAAAAGAGGAATTACAGGATTTATACAGTTCGTTACATTAGTTGAAACATTTCAAACGTTCTGTATTCTGCTGTCAGGAGAACATATTCTCACCTTAGAAATGACTGCTTCATGTAATTGTCTCAATTTGCAAACTGTGTGCTTATCTGCCAAAGGGCCATGTGATGAGGCAAAATCTTTGTGAACAGATAAAGTTTGTAAACAGATAAAGATTCTCATTTACTCTGTGTTTTCCTATAATAACTCTTCCTGCAACCGCACAGGTTAACTTCATCTTTTGAAGGGCTTTTCTTAATCGGTTGGTCATTACAGTATACTTCCAGCTTACCTCTGTTCCCTTCTTTGTCTCAGCTCTAACTGTTATAAGTTGTGCTCAGTGAAGCGGTAGCTTTTTAATGTGATCCAGAGGCTTTAACAAAGTTGGGCAAACTTTTTTTTACCATGGACATGGAGAAATCTGCAGAAAAACTCAAATTAGAAGAGAGCATTGAGAGCATCATTATTACCAATATGATGAAGGAAGCAAGTGGCTGTTTTTCGTAAAAGTTGTCACATGGTCTCGTAAATTGATGTGAATTTTATGAATGCTAATCCAACTTTGTTATCATATTCTTTTAAAGTTTTATTCAAATATGTACGGCTGAACCTTGTGACGAGAAGAAAATAGAAGTTCAAGTTTAGATCAAAATATTTTGTTATTTTAGGAATTTGTGTCTAAACCTTACAAACTGTAGCATAATTGTTGTTTTATATGACAGCATTTCACTTTTTTATTGATTCATATAGCTATAGACATCATGCGTATGTGTAAGTTCAGGTTTTCCCAATTTACTTTGTTTGAATTACATTTTAATCCTCATTCAACTAGTTTACCTACCAATAACAGAATGCTTTATTCGTATTGATACCCTTTCCCTGTCACCATGAATAAAAATTTGCTTCACTTGTGCAGTTAACTTGATTTTCAGCAGAGACAGGGGATGGCCTCTCAATGATGCACTGAATATAAATACAGTTGAACAAATAAATTAATTTTAATCAAATAATGCAAATCTGAAACATATCTGATCAACTGAAATGTATATAAAAGGGTGATGGATAAATAAAGAAAATATCTGGGTTGAGGTGAAGCACCTGTCTGTCTACCGTAAGACATCCTAAGACAACACATTAACAAAAGTTAGGCTCATAGATAATGATTTAGGGGCACAGGAAAAACATGAATGAATCTCAGTATAATTTACATATGCAGGTACACTTGTGCAAATTAATGTCCTTTTGAAAATGAAAAAAAATAAAAAAGTTGTGGAGAACATTCACCAGCCCCTTGACATTGGTATGGACTTGTCCCTTTTAATACTTCTTAAATGTGTATATTTGTTATGCTGTAAATCAGTGAGCAGCAGAATGACTCACTGCAATGTGGAATTTAGCTGTCCACCAGTACAATGATTAGTCAGTCATTTTCGTGAATGACAACATTTGGTGAGCACTGGCTCCCCGCTTAAATCTAACTGGTCCCTGAAGTGCCTCTGTCCAGTCACTTTGGACTTTTGCAGCTCTGTAAAAGTTACAAACTGCGAAACTTCAAACACTTCTTACAACTGTAATGATGCTCTGATTGTATTTTCTGGAAAATAAGGCACTAAAAGGGAAAAAAGAAATCCAACATGTTGATGAAACTGGTAATTCCGATGAGAAATAAATACAGCTACTCAAAATGTACAGGAAGACAGCATGATGTTGAGTTCCACTTGAATTCGGAGGCTGGGAGTTCCCAGCCAAAAAAGTCAACTGCAATGTACCCAAGAAGTTGAATTTTGACTCGGAAAGAAAAACCTCACCAACTACTGTCCAGCCTCTGTCAGAGCACATTTTGCTCTGGTGTTGTATGTGCAAATGAATGTGTTGTTATAAGCTGGCCTACCCTGGTCAGTGAACACAACAATGAGCAAATCTTACTGGTTTTCCAGCTTACAAGTAAAATACATTCAAGTCATGCCCAGCTCTGAGTTCTGAAGTCTGAGGTAAAAGGACAGCAGTTATATTTCATAATCCTTTCTCAATTGATAATTTACAATATTACCATTTTGTACAGGAACTGTGAATATATAGATTGTTGACAAACTGAAAGGGAAACCTGAACCCTTGACGCTGACAGTGAGGATATCTGGTGATTGATTTTGCTGGATTGGTTTTGGTCTACTTGTCCCAGTAGGAAAAGCAGTCCCTGCAAATCCATACAAAGTTATTCTGTGAGATAAGCTTTAATCCAGTGATTAAAAAAACAAAACAAAACGATGTTTTCTTAGGAGAAGTTTCAGTGACCCCGTCCATAGAGCACAAGATGTCAGTGAACGCTTTGATGTGCACGGACACGATGTGCCCTTTTAAACGTCTCCACGTCAAACCCAACTCATTTTTTTCATTTTGGACTGATGTATGGAGGCAGCGCTCTCCATCATCAAAACACCAAATGTGGGACTATCTTCTACACCCCTCTGGTAGAGTCCCATAAATACAGAAGAAAAGCCTGTTTCTGTCAGCAAATGTTGGCCCAGCACTGTCCTGAGACACTTCATGTTTGTTTTCGCTTAATTTGTCATACATTTGAATGAGATTATCACAGTATTTTTAGCTTACATAATTGCTTTAACATGACTGGCTTATTAACCTCTGATTTTATCCCTTCCTGGAGGGTGTTTTCACTTGACTTCTCCTGGTTTCATTAAATGCTTCGCTGCCTTTATGAACAAAGATCAGTTATTTTCCTCACTGCTCAATAAAACAGGGTAAGATTAGGCCAAATTAGTTCAAACAGTCACTGAGATTTTGAAGCATCAACTGACTAAATATTCCTGTAACTGCTGTGTGGTATCATTTCCATAAAACAGCAAACAGTTGCATCTGATGTGTCGTCACGTCTGCTGTCATGACAATCTGCTCATGAATCAACAGGAACATCTAAAAAGTCCCCGTCTCATGCTCAGGATGAGTTCACAATTAACCTGGGTGCTTCATCTTGTTGAGTTTATTAACCCTGTCAGGTGGACCTCCTTGCTTAATCAAGTTGCAGCATATTAAAATCTGTTGAATCTGTGTAAGTATTTTCATGTATCCAATTAAAACAGAACCTCTTACTTTGTGCCATAATCAAAGGCTCTGTTGTTACAGTAAATTCCTCCAGGAAGCCTGCATTTTTAATTCCAGGCCACCGTGAGTGACATTTCCTGATGTTCATTAGTCTTCTTTGCCAAGTAATCAGCAGCTGTAAGAGTCTGTAATGGAGTGCGCTCTTCTATAGAAGATGAAGATAAAGGCCATATACACGAGTTATGCAGAGAAATTATATAAGCATATTACCCGAAGGGGCTTGTTCTTTCTGTTTTTTCCTCATTGCTCTTTGACATTTAGGAAATGAGAAAGGTTTCTTTTATGGTTTTATGGTTACCGGTAAGAAAAGAGATTTCAAGCTTTTCAGCAACCAGAGCTGCAAACTGATCCTGTGGTTAGCTCAGCCAACCTCACTAAACAATTAATAAATCAACAAAATAATGAAATAGCATTACATTTAACAATACAATTTCTGTCAAAACTCAAGCAAATATGTATTTGATTCACTAGATCAAGCTTATGATACATACTTTAAATATTCTATATTTGATTTTCTTTGTCTTTAACTACAAATCAGTGAATAACTTTGGGTGGAAAAAAGTGCTTTTGGAAGGTTGACTTCTGGTCCAATTAGACCAACAACCATCAAACAATCAATAGATTAATCAGCATAATCATAGTTATTCAAAAGTTGAAAATAACTGTTAGTTGCAGCCCAGTCAATTGCAATCTAAATATGCTAACAAGAAAAGTCCCAAGTTGCTTTAATGTCAAGGTTGCACCCATTTAAATATAAGGTATTTTCTTTACCAAATCATTATTATTATTATTATTATTATTATTATTATTATCTTTTGTCCATTTAAATTCCCCAATTTTTTTTTCTTCCAGTCCTCCAGACCCCAAACTGACACCCTGGCTTGTTTGGCTCGCTACAGTCCGAGTATTTCAGATTATTTCGGATTACTTTCAAAAACTAAATGCCTGACACATTTGGCGAAAGGAATGCAAAACACCTTGTTTTACAAGTTGTCAGGATGATTTCTTGGGAGGAAATTATGTAGGTGACAATAAGGGGGGTTGTAGTAATTTAAAGGAAACGTCCTATTTGATGCAAGTTATCGGTTAAACTAGTTTAACCACTAATTTAGAATATGGACAATTCAACGTTTCTAAAATGGCTTGAATTTTTTTTTTATTACCGGTTGTCGGATTAGCTGCAATTATATCAGCTGTCAGACCAACTATATCGTTTCACAACACAGAGACGCGACGGGTTTAGGACCCTGTTTAAGCGGAAGAAGAAAGTCTCCCTTCCACCATCATCCTCCTCCTCATCCTCCTCCTCCTCTTCCATCCTCCACCACTATGATGCTGCTTCTCATCCCTCAAGCTGTAATAATGTGTTGTGGTGTGTTAGTGAACGCTCAGCACGAAGACTCCAAACTGACCGAGAGGCCTTTTGTGGTGCTGCAGAAGCAGAATTTAGGTGAGGCTGATGCGCGACTGGAAACGAGTGTGAGGCCTGCCTGCCTGCATGTGCCGGCTGGGATCCAGCTGCCCCACAGCCGTTAGCTTTCTATTCGCTGTATTTGAGTCGCTTGGCCTTTATAGTACAAAGTAAACGACTCGCTAAAAGATGAATGAAAGGCTGCGGTCAATTCTCCCCGGTAGAGAGCGTGTTATTGTGCTGTCACTGTGTTCTTTCGTCCCTACAGTCACTCTGGGGAGTGTCCTCGCCGTCCTGCTGCTGCTGATGATTGTCATGGCTGTGTGTGTCTACAAACCGCTGTCCCGACGCTGAAACTGTCCCGAAACACAGAGGCAAACCCGCCGCTTCTGTCCTCCGAGTGAGAAAACACACCTGCTCCCCCAGACAGCTCCCTGCCGACGGGACCAGTCTGGGAAACCCTGCCATCTAGCTGTCAGGCCTCCTCACTGAAAACATGCACTGTGCAGAATTACTGTTAGCACAGCTTGGGTTTGATCTGTTATTGTCTCAGGACTCTTCTTCTTCTTCTTTTTCATGTTTTGATGGTGTAAAGCAATTACATCTACCAAGAGTGGAGTCCAAAAGTTTGTGCATGTGTTCGCTTTTTAAACTGGAGATATGTGAATGCCATTAGTACAAAATGAAGTGACAAATCGAGCGAGTAAATAGGAGCTTCCTTGACATGAAATCACGGCTCGACTAACGGCGCCTGTGGGAACAGAGCCTGAACACTTTGTGGAAACCGGATCGGTTGCACCGTGTAAGATAGAACAAAAGTGATACACATCAGACAATCAAAAGATCTATATGTGAGGCTTGTTCTCTGAGAGATAGGAGGGAGTTTTATCCCAATTACAGAATTAGCTCTATAAAGACAGCAGGATTTTAATGAGCTGTCCAGTGTTGGCTTCCCAGGATGAGTGTCGGCTATAACCTACTTCTCTGGAGGGGAAGTGCGGCCTCACAACTGGGATGGGCTGAGCCATACCAGCATTTCCCAAGTGATGGCTGTTTTACGAGGAATACAGATGAGAGAGATTTACAGCAGTGTCTCAAACTGACAGTTAAACACGCTGGGAACATTCGAGTCTTTTGGGGGGGGTTGCTACCTGTGTAGTTGGACACCCTGACTAAAATAGAGGTAGCATTCTTCTTTGTGGCGAGCGGTTTATACTGTTGCAGAACAATGAGCCTGAACACATCGCAAAGCTTTGAAAGAACTGCTCGAAGACCAACGTGACGGTGGACTTTCCACTACAGTCACGTGAGCTCACTGGACATTTGTTGGTGGCACGTTGGTGGAAGATTGGGGAAAGCTTTGCGTCACAAGAAGCTTTTCAGGTCATCATGGAGGGTTAACAGGCGCAGGAGATCTCAGAGACTGACGTGCGTCTTTGTTTAGTTAGAAATTCATTTAGTAAAGAGTGACAGGTCTGGCAAGGGTTTTTAAAAATGTGTTTGTACTTTACTCTTAAAGGAAATACTCTGTATTTTGTTTGACGACAAGCATTTCTTGCATTTTGAATTAAATCGACTTTAAAGTTCTGCAACAATTACACTAACAGAAGGGTCTGAGAAGTGATTTTTGTCATTGCTTTTGTCTTCCTTGATCAGAGCAGAGGAAAAGGTGTTTGGCGCTTTAGAGATTAGATTTACAATGCAGATGTTAGCACTGTTGCCACATGGCAAGAAGGCTCTAGGTTCAAATGTTGGCTGGGCCCTTTCTGTTAGCATGTTCTCTGTGCATGCAGGGTCCAAAAACATAAAGGCGAGTTTTTTTTGGTGATTTGAAGTTGACCCTAGGAGCGAATGTAAATTGGCAGCTCAAATAGGCTCCAACAGCCCTCAGTCTCCTTCTCTGTGACCCTAAACAGGATGAATTTGAAAGGAAAATGAAGGTCAGGGCTTAAAGCACCTCTCTCACCTGCCAAACAGAAAATCCTTTCGTTTGCACATAAATCATGAAAAGCTTTGATTTTTGGAAAGGTTATTAAGTACAATACAAACCCAACTCTGATAGAAAAGCAGATGGCTGCTTTGTTTTACCAGATGCATTTTTGCAAAAGAAAGTACCTGAACTACACGTGTCGACTTCATGGAAATAAAGTGCTTTTATTTAAGAACAATTTTTCAGAACAACATTTTCAAACTGACACATTCTCTCTTAAAAATTTGAACAAATTTATATAAAAAAAAGAAAGAAAAGAAAAATTGTTCAACCCGTGCATTGCAAAGATTGGCATTAAATTAATCTTTGCTAGCCTTCACAAAGTTGACTGTTCAGCAGTTTGGCAACTTGGTCAATACAATTAGTTGTCGAGCTGAAGCGCCCCGATGTATTCAAATGCATCGGGGAAAAAAAAAAAAAGATCCTTTGAAAAGTGGTTGGATTTCAGTGAAATCACCTACAGTGGTTAATGCGTGTTATTCAGCATCACTCTGCTACAAATGAAAACTCTTCATATTGTTTTCAAGTTGCAAAAACTTTAAAAAGGATTTAAAAAAAAGACTTTCCAGAAAATTTAGTCTGAATGGCACTCCTGAAAACTGTTACCGTGCGTCCACCCCACCCAGCCTCTTCAGTTTAAAGCAATCCTTGGCACATGCTGAAGAAACTACTGCTACACATGCTTCGTTTTATTGTCTGCGATGTCCAT
Source organism: Odontesthes bonariensis (assembly GCF_027942865.1). NCBI lineage: Eukaryota > Metazoa > Chordata > Actinopteri > Atheriniformes > Atherinopsidae > Odontesthes > Odontesthes bonariensis. The sequence goes on from NC_134511.1 coordinate 23,089,750, forward strand.
CGTTCTGCTGAGAGGTTGTGCATTGTTCATAGCTACGAAAGGCAAACTGTCCTTCTGAACTTCAATAATCTCTGCTACAGTAGGTGTGAAACTGCTTCATAGCAGCATGACAGCTGGAAATCCACAGGCTGACCGGTCTCTGATATTGCATTTTTGAACTGAGGTGACGTTGCTCCCTGACAGTTTACAAAATTAACCATTTTCTAACCAGAAATCGAGAGGAAATATCAAAACTTAGGTCATAATGGATGACGCCCATTCACATCAAGGCAGAGATGAACTAGTTATCAAATTTGTAGCCGATTAAATTTTTTTTACCTCACAGTAATATGCTTTTGCTTACCCACCTGTAGATTGCACGTACAAGATGTACATGAAACTGCATTTATAAAGGAATATTTAACTATCCCAACTTTGTGAGCTAATCTTGGAGCATAGAGTGATATGTGTAAGTGGTACAATTCCGTACCATAAACATTTACGAGGCTACAATTTCACATTTGATCAATGAATTTCAAGTGAAGAGTAAAAAATGGTGACGGTGCTCAAAGCTTTCGGTTTTGTGATTCTGTTTTCATTCTAGCCGTCAAAGTGTTGATCTTGAGTGGACTACCAAAACTACATGAAATTATCTGGAGTAGTTAAAAAACATTTGGGTTTATTTTGTTTTTTTCCCCCAAAGAACCTTAATTAGATAGATTAAGTCTTTCTCCTGCCAGACAACAATATGATGAATAAATATGGGTGCGGCTGCAAGTCTGAATTGGAAAAAAAAGAAAAAGAAAAAAAAAACCAAATTAAATGAAACATGATTACCCAACCAAAATCATCTCAGACAGTGTGTGAATTAATCAAGATGGAGACAGACGCCAAGGTAGAAATATATATATATAAAAAAAATAAAAATAAAAAAGAATCTCTTGGCTCTCACCTGAAATACCTTTAGGGAAATAATGAAGAATTAGATGTTGCCTGTGTGAGACTGATCTGTTACAGAAGGAGATCTGCGGTTGCATAGATGGAGATATAGCAGGTAGGAAGGGAAACTGAGGTGTGGTTGTTGCTTCTGGATCTAGAAAAGTAGTATTATTATCATTATTCCCTCTTATTCCTTTTACTTCTCAGTGAGCGACAGCTGCAATATCCTCTCCAGGTCCTCTTCCTCCTGCCTCCTCATCTTATCCTCTTCCTCTTGAGCTCGTGCAGAGAGCTCCATGGCCAGGCGGAGCTCTGAGTCGGGGCTGGAGGCAGAGGGGGAGCTGGCAGGGCTGGAGGTACTCTCATATTCCACCAGCACACCCTCTGGAATACTCCTAGAAGGACATTGAGACGGGCAAGTGAGAGCTGTTATTTTTTACTCATGCATACAAGTGTTTTGCATAAGTCACTTAATCACATGAGAGCATATAGGTATGACATCATCAACTTGCTCCTACCTGTCACTCTGGCTGCTTGGCATTACATGTGTGAACTCTCCGTCAGGATCATCCCAAATCCCCTCCTAGAACCCCACAAACAAGTGTGCCATTTAAAGGATTTCAGTATTTTACATGAACTAACACAAAATGCTTGACATACATTTGTGTGCTGGGGGAATTGCAATTGAGACGATTGTTCTGACCTGGCCAGGTCCTCCGCGAGACTCCAAAAGACTCTGATGGATGGCGTACTGCAAAAGCTCCTCATCATTGTTAGGCACGGGTGCATGGCGGCTGCCCCCTCGGCGGTGATAACCCCCAGGAATCTCAAACACTGAGGGACACACCTGAAACAGAGGTGGTGCTGGGCACGTAAAACCCCCAAGACAAGTGCTTTAGTATCTACAGACACGTGGACTTTGTTTTAATACAGCAACACTTCTGAGTGTCCGGCGGCATAGCCACCTGTTGCTTCTTCATCTTCTCCTGAGGACGTCGGTGTGGCCGCTGTTGTGCTCTCTTCCTCTTCAGAGCTGCATTTATTTACATTACCAAATGTAATCTTGGCATTCAGAACATGAAACAAGGGAATCTCTGCAAAAGTGGAACAGAGAGGATGAGGGGAGCCCTCAAAGTGCAGCCGTAAGAGAAAAACGCAGGAAATGTCACACACCTATTTTGACAGGAAACCCAGGAGGAAACTTCAGAGCTACAAAGTCTCGTAGCCGTGCAAAATGGGAACTTGTCCTAGCCATGAGATCAATGATGGGGGTCACCTGCTCCACCAGGGACAGAGGATGATCCTCACTCATCCACAATGTGCCTTTGAACCTGTGAAACAAAATTCAAAGAAATGTAGTTTGAATATGCTTGCAAATTATATAGAGAATACAAAGCCAGATTAAATAAATGATGAGGCTTTTCCAATCCATTAAAATGGGACCAACTTCTGCGTTCGAATGCTCAGTTCAATGGGACGGCCTATGTCTCTGTTCCCGAGGTCAAAGTCAGGATCAAAATACTCCTCTGGGGTGATCGCAGTAGGATTGGTTGCAGTTGCATATTCAAGAGTTAGGTCCTACAAAATCAAGCAAATACCTGAGATGAGCTATAGGGGTGGAGAAGAAAAAAGGTCATTTCTAAATGGCAAAGTGCACATCTTACTCCCTGTGCACTGATATGCTGCTCCACAGTGCCCAGCAGAGACTCCAAGATGTTCCTTTCACCTTTAAACAAAAAAAGAAGTCAGATGCATAAGTACACTATGCTGAAACAGAAAAGTTAACATATGAAGAATGTTTTCCGCTTACTTTTAATCCTGGCTTTCTCTTCATCTGTCAGGTGCTCCGTCCTTGTCCTGATTACCACATTTACATTGTTGACACTGAAAACCTGAGAAAACAACCAGGACCTAATGTCAGATACCATCATAAACAGGCTGTACTGTCATCAGTGGCAGTGTAATCTGGTTTTAACAAAAGTGTAATGGAGGCGAACCTTTGCTTCAAATCCATTGACAACTTCTGTTTTGTCACTTCTCCAGCCCCAAATGCCAGCCTTGCTCCTGTGAAAAATGTGGGTGTAACATGAGAAACTAAAAGAGATTTTTCTTTGAGTTTAGAAAGACTTTTTACACGGCAGTTATAAAAAAAAAAAAAAAACACCAATATTTAGAACTACAATGATTGTCACATGTCTTGTAAAACTGACACCTTCAGATTAAGATTAGCTAATAACACGATAACCCATTAACTCATGCTTTTTGTGTGATGTATGAAAAATAGGTCAGTGTGAATCATGAAAACAGGCCTGATGTTAACATTGTTTACACAATAAGCTCGATGGAGGACTACCGACAGTAAAACAAGTAGATGTCACTGTGAAGGCTGGTTTTGTCTGATTAAATGAATTCTTATCTTTTCATTGTGAGAGAAGAAAAGCAGAAAAACCATCTTACCTCTCAAAAGCAATATCTTTTGTGTCCAAGAAGGTATTGACGATAGGCGTTGTCAACCTTTTGGCAACTTCCTGTTCAGCAGGTTGCATTGACTCTAATGTGACATCCTCCATTTCTTGGGATATGTTGAAGCGTTCAATGTCAACCACTTCATCATCATGGTTCACCTCCATCAACTCTGCACAAGTATCTGTGTGAGTACAGATAGGGTTATCCAAACAGCCCATTCAGGAAACAGTACAACTCTTGAAGAGACCAAAGGCAACAAGCTTTTTTTTTTTTACAAACAGATGAAACACACACACACACACACCATCTCCTTTGAAGATGTAGCTTCTACGGCCTCTGATCCAGGTCATGTTTTCGAAGCCTAGCAGAGTGGCATCCACTCGCAGGCAGGCTCCACTTTTCCAAATACGACATACATCACTTGGACAAACCCGGGACAGAAGGGGGACTGTGAAGGAACAGCATATCAGTGTCTCACAATGGAAAGAATATGACACATTACTTAGAAAAAAAGAACAAAAGAAAGGAAAATGGGACAGGTATGTAGGTTTGGCTGTGTGCCCTGGTGAAACATGGGTGCTACAGCATTAGAAAACACTGTCTTTGCATACTGAGAAACAGCTTATTAGCCTGTTTGAAATGAGTATGCTAATACTGACATCCACATACTTTCTTATTATACTGTCTGTCTACAAACATTTAAAATAATAAATAAAAAATAATAACTTACTCCAACTAGTGAATTCCCACTTCATTTCCATATAGAAATCTGGAGACTGTGGATGAAAAAAAACCCCCAGCACAATTGTTTAATTTAACAGTACATGTTTCCAGGCAGACACACAGACAACGACAAGAAAAAAGGAGTCAAATATGGTATAAAAACCTCTCGGATCTTTGACAGCAGCTCAGGCACTCCTCCCAGAGCAGTGGAGGCTTTGAGGTAGTCTCTGCGTTGAAGCACTAACTGAACCATCTCTGGGTCTCCGGTGCTGACTGCTTCCTGCAGCACTACACAAACAAGTACAAATAAACCACTAACAGCATCAGTCCCCATGGTGTCGCAGTTATCTATCAAGAAACCTCAACAATGATGGTGAGTGTTTTTATTGCAATTGTGCAAGTCCAATATGCACCAGAAATCCTGCCGACAGCAAATGAGGTTAAAGAATGAAGGGCCCCCAAGTCAAACAAACCACAATCTGATTTAAGAAGGAAATCTGCAAGAGCATTGAAGGAAATGTACATGGTGTTATAGTATTCCTTGTCGTTTATAAGCCAGATTTAGAGCTAACCTGTCCAATTATAGACATTTTCTTTAGTCACTTGAGCGCCGTGCCTCAGAAGGACTCTCACAGACTCCAGGTGTCCAAGTGACACAGCCAGGTGCAAAGGTGTCCGACCTCTGGGATCCACAGTCTCAACATCATTCTGAGAAAAGAAAAAAAAAAAGGAAAAGAAAACAAGCCTGTTCAACTTTGTATAATTTAAACTGTTAACCTGTTCACAGTAAATACTGCAGGCTCAACAACCTGTTACAGGGTCTGGGTATGTTGTACAGAGTAATTTGTGTTGGCCTTGTAATCGAAGGATGTCATACAATAACTCAACACCCTCTTATTTAGGTCTTTGGTGGTAATAACACAGGACTGCAGCACTCAGTACACAAGCATCCACTCTGTGTTTCATATGAGTCAACGCTGTAAATGTGGCATCAGTAAATGGCAACCACATCAGTCAGAGGTAAAGTATTCAGATCCTTGAGTACCAACAACACACTGTAAAAGATCACAGCAATAACAAGTACTAGCCCAACACTGAAATGATACAAAAGTATGTTAGCATCAAGAAAAACACTCAATTCTTATGAGTTCATTGAAGTTTTGTTTATATTGTGCCAAATCCCAACAAATGTCATCTCAAGGCACTTCCAAGAAACAGTCCAATACAATCCAACTCATTGTGATACATCTTCTTTACTCTCCAAATGTATCAAGTTACTATTTTCATTAGAGAATAATCTGCTCGGCATCTTCCCCATTAACTGATTGGTGAAATAGTGACAAATAATACCATAAGTGTTTCTTAAAAATAATCTAAAGGTTGCTAATTTGAGGTAATTGAACTAATCTATTGACTGGATCGAATATTTTTCCTTGTGTGTTTGTGTGCAAAACACCTGTTTGCAACGCTGTGCTTGAGTCTATGTGCTTAGTTACATCTCACTTCTGCTATCCATTAGAGCCACTAGATAATAATCATGATGCAGAAATTAGGATGACACCACAACAGTTTGCGTGAAAAAAAGTCAAGACACAACTCATGTGCCAGCGTAGTACACGTCTGTCCATTTTGAAAGTGAAACTCTTTGTTACCAGTCGGTTACTCAGCTCCGTAAACACGTATTTAATAATCAGTTGGAGTCTAAATTCAGGCTGGAAACAATTACTTTGTTACAAACCCTGGAGCAGTTCGTACCAGGATATTTTAAAGTAGCTTCGTCGTCCAAATGTGCTATTGTGTCAACTTTGGTCTTAACAGATAATCAAGCATTGTTTGTGTGTGACTTCGGAGCATCTGTCAACACCACTGGCCTACTTAAACTGGCTCCGGACACTCAGCAGCTCATTCATGGCTTCATTTAGCTAGCAAAGCAAGGGTGTGTGGGCTAGCAACAACGTCTGCGTTTTCACCAACCTGTGGTAACTTTACTTGCTCTTCCAGTATCCTGTAATCATTTTCCCACACGGCGGAATGCAGGGGGAATTTCACTCTGATGCCTTCGCTAACGTTAGCCGTGGACATCTTCCTCCTTCTCGAGCTTTCAGTGTTGCCAGGCTCCAACAGTTTCAGCCATGAAAGAAGCTGTAGCAGCTACAGGCTAGTCACGCAAAATGTGCGTGCGACACATATTATCCATGTCTTTACAGCTGACAGCAACGTCGAAAAAAATCCCCAATCCAGTGACCAAGTTTCCCCCTCAAGCCTTCTCCTAAATAAAACTTTTGAACAAGGAAGTGCCAGAAGCGGCACCCAGGAACAACAGGGGTGTCCTACATAGAAACTGACTCATTAGTCTAGTCGGTACCATTCAAATATAAAAACGTACCAACTGTCCTTAAAATGACAATCAATTTAAGCGTAACAATCGTTATTTTTTAGTCGACGCACGACAAAAACAAGATTAGCAGCTAAAAATATATAGTTTTCGGAAAAACATAATAGGCAGTTCCAGTTTGGACGCAACCATTCAACATGTCAGCACGGGGGTGGCGAAGTCAATGTATTCCTTTTTAAACGTTATATTGTTCATTTCTTTAAAATACGTAGGTGGATATATAATGAAATCATCAACGAAACAACCGTGTGGTTGACCAGATAAACAAAAGGTCAGTTTTGCCTCCGATATTGCGATGGTATTGCCGCGTTTACGCATCAGAGAGGGAGGTTGAAAATCTGAAATTGCGCGACCAGTTTACTGCTGTGTGATTAATCACAACTGTGTTTTAACGAGCTGTGGTGGACCGTTCTATCAATCTATAGTCAAATTTGCTGTCCGTTCTCTGTTTTACTGAGTTTATTTTTCAATAGAACCATAACTGTAAAATCCATTCTGAAAATATACACGGATCTATGTACACAACTGTAAGGTTACTGTACATCCCCCCGTTGTTTTGCACCTGTTTGCAGTCGCTTTACATCACTCTTGTAATGTTATATTTTACAGGAGATGATTATGCGAGTCTTAGGGGTCATTTCGCATTTTTTGTTGTAAATTTTTGTAAGTTGTAAGGTTTTTTTGTCCTAGGGGTCATTTTGTGTCTCGACTTGGTCATCATGCATGAGTTTATCCTTGGATCTCTGTGAAAGTTTAGCTTGTCTTTGGTCATTTGGCATCTGTGTGGTCACTCAGAATCTCATTAATGGTCACTTTGCAGATCTGTGTTTCCATTTTGCGTATATTCAATATAATTTGGCACCTTCATCATCATTTTGTGTATCGAGGTGTTCTGTATCCCTCTGATATGATCTGTACATACCCTTGTGGTTGTTTGAGTGACCACATATCAATGCTCATATATTTGTCCCTTACAGCAGTTAATAATGCTCCTGACCTGCTGGGTCACTGGGCCCGTTCATCATCCTTTCATGTTGAGGGCTAACCATGTGACCAATATAACTAGCTTGTTGCTTGACAATTATTTTTATTCAACAGTGCAGGAGTGGGTCTTAAAATATGTTTTTCCACATGGTAATTGAATTAATCGTTGTGAAACTGAGCCCTGCTGCACCGTGTCATACGGTGCACAGATCAAACTCACCTTATGTACAGCTCTACTGAGTTGGTTTATTTATAACCCTCAATTTGAGTTGTCAGGTTCTTATCTACCTATGCTCGTGACAAACTAAAGCAACCACGTTGTGCTATATATACATTTTGCAATTCAAAAAAGCTGCATAAGTTGTCATCGTGATTAGGATTCAATCACGCATTTATTACATCTTAAAAGGAGACGTTGGTTTTAATTGTTTTTCGAGGTTCATTACCTGACAGTCCGTCCTGCGGGCATAGTTAGCTTGTCTCAATGGGCCATAGTAGCAGCTGCTGCTGGGAATACTTGCTGTCTCAGAGACCGAAGAGTACACTACCAAATGGCATAGCCTGGTTAGCAAGGCAGGTGGGTGCCTAGTCAGCTATCTCGCAGGGAACCAGTTTGTTTTGAATCCTGAAAGATAATATTGTCATGTTTGTGACACATCCGCTAGCCAAAACGCAAAGGCTAGTAACAGCCACACGAAGTAACGTAGTAGGTCAGTGTTTGTTTTTTTTTTGTTTTTTTTTTTAATTAGCTATGTCTAGCTAACGCGGAAGGCGTCTCCTCAGTGTAATCAATGGTTAGCATTACGGACATAATACTCCACACCTTTTGAAAGGCATTTCCACTCGGGTAAAAGGATGTCTAAACGCCTGCGAAACACTGACGTCTGTGCAGATTGCACTGTCCCAGGTAAGAACATTTAAGATTGTGGGGTTTCGCTGGTTGGGTTTATTTATCTGATGACATTTGGTCCTTTAATCGACAAAGCTGGATTAAGTCAGATTAAAAGTGCCACCTAGAGCAAAGTAGTTGATGCATACAGCCTACTGTGGCTTTGTCAGGGCAAGTTGATGCAAGCGTTGTTGAGTAACGTTATAGCTTCGGAAGCAGCTGTTCGTTACTATGCTTCTTCTTGGTTTACAAAAAAAAAAAGTAACAGGCAAAAAGACAGTCAGTGACTAATGATATGAGCCATTATTATTATTGTTCTTGTTGTTATCCTCATTGTCATTACAGCGCAGTTGTTTTGCAGCGTCTTATATTCTAATTTGAAATGCAAGGATCTGTTTCAAAGTTTTATCCTAAACTATCATGTAAGCTTTCTCTGTCATTCATGAGGTACACTTGACCACACCATTGATAAAAAAGTCTTTGTGGACGGTGCTGTCCTGAAATCACGTTCTTTAAGCCAAACTCACTGAGCTGATGAGGGATGAAGCCACTTAAGGGCCATTAATGGCAGGGCTTCCTCCAATAAGTTTTTTTTAAAATTGTTTCTCTAAAGCTTATGAGAATATATATATATATATATACATATATATGTCATAAACCCCAGTTCTTTGTCAGATTGAACTAACAACTGCGGTTTTTATAGTGGTTGGCTGCAGATTCATTTCCAAAGATGTTTCAACTTAAATCTGTCTCCACCGAACGACATCAGACAAATGGCAGCATCTTCTGTTTGATCAAAACTGATTTCAGGGACGAGGGAACTGTTGATTTAGCTTTTACAATCAAAAGTTTCTGTGAGAGCCGAACAAATAATTGTTGCATTGTGTCCGGGATACTTTGAAGTTTCCCCATTTACAGTATAGCGAAAGGACGCAACGTTATTTTCAGCAGGCACAGGAAGCAAAACAGGATGCTGAGAGAATTGACCGCATACTCTCAATGCAGAAGAATTTTTCTTCTGTGTTGGCGCCCTTATGTTTAGCCTCTCTGATATACTGTAAGAAAATAACGTGTAATTTCTTTGTTTTGTGTTTTTTTTCTTCTCAAAGGAATTGCTCATCCACTTTGAACTGCCTCTTTCCTTGTTTGTTGCTCGATTCGTAATCAAGAAAAGCGACAAGTATGCAAAGTATTCAGGACCTCCTCTGTCTTCATGTCATTCAGATTAGTTAACCCAGAGGTCTCCACGGCAGCTGGCCCGGCTTGCCCCGCCATATGGCTGGTACCAGTTGCACGGCGGCAGTATTTTTAGAGTTTCAAGATGTGGCATTAAGTTTAGCAACACTTGTTGAAGAAAGCATAAAAGAGACATGTCAGCAGGTCTTAGTGGAGAGCTATTAGGTGGGGATTCCTGAAAACTGGGGACGAGGAGACGGAATCTGACCAGTACTCCCCCTGCAGCTGTTGCTTCTGCACCTCAGCTGTTGTTTAGGCATTTACAGTCTTCCATGTCCATCCTGTCACAGTACCGGACACCCAATCTGCTTAACAGTTTACTGGCTGCATGAGGGTCGTTTGAGTTTGCAGTGCTTTTGGTTGTGCGGTGTTCAGTGTCAGAAAGAGTCTCTCCGCCGACAGAAGACGGCACAACTTCGTGACATCTGTAGTTGGTGAACTGTGCTAAATGGGTCAAGGTTAAGTACACACATTTATTTTAGTCGCAGTATACTGTAACATGCAGCTAGGCTCTGTGGGTATCTCTAGCACCATGCATTACCTGAATGTGCAGCTCTAAAATGTGTCTGTTTTGAAAGAGGAAGCTGGTGCTTCTACTTACAACTGCTAATTCTCACTTCCTTTTTACGCAGTGCATGGCTTCATCTGCTCAATCTGCAGTCAGAAAGGCTCTGAGGCACTTAGATTAGTATCCGAAGGTTTCTGACAGCCTCCTCCACTGCCTTTATAAAAGGCTGAATAATGAATCATGTGAATTTTGAAGTTTAAAGCACAACGTTGTAGCAGCCAGGGTTTATAACGGAGCCTGAACAGACATTACTCATCAAGAGGATCAATGCAATGATGAATTGTGTTTTCTTAGGTTTGTGGACAATAACTAAATTTTGAACTATCATCAGTGTTAAACTGTAAGCGCTTTCCTGTATCGATTAGTTTACAGCAGCATGAACAGCAGCATGAACAGGGGATTATTGGAGTGTGGTGTTGAGAAAAAGACGATGCCAGATGTTTATAAGCAGCATTTCAGTGATTTGGATAAAAAGAGCGAAAAGAGAGACGACTTGGGATTTTGAACTGCCTGTACCTATTCTTTCTTCGTCCTGATGTTTTCGTTCTGGCTTCCTCTTCCCTCTCAGAACCTCGCTGGGCCTCGGTTAACAGAGGCGTGCTGATTTGTGACGAGTGCTGCAGCGTGCACCGAAGTCTGGGCAGACACAGCTCCCAAGTCCGTCACCTGACACACACACCATGGCCTCCTACGCAGCTACAGGTTAATGAACCCCACAGAAATCATTTCTACTTATGCTCAGCTTTGCTACACGTCTTCTCTTCTGTGGAACGTTTTAGTAATTCATCGTGCTTAAAGGCTAAACTGTCTGTCCTGACATGCAGACCTCTGTATCGCTGCAGTTTTTGATTGAGCAGGCCTTGATTTTTGTGAAAGATCCGTGTTTATTACAGCCGCGTAACAGATCTCTCTGACACGTATTGATGTTCTTCAAACATAGCAAGTGTTTTTCATGAAAGGGATCGATCCTGTGCCCTGTTGATGTCAGAATGCATTCTGCAGCTTAAAGAGACGCATTTAGGAATGGCTTTTTATTATTTTTGTTTTATTTCACCCAGATGGTTCAGACATTATACAGCAATGGCGCAAATTCAATATGGGAGCACTCCCTTTTGGACCCCGCATCTGTGATGAGTGGAAAACGCAAAGCCAACCCTCAGGACAAACTTCAGTGAGTCTTCAGTTACGAAAGTGTTTCCTTTGTTGTCAGATGTTCTCTTAATTTTAAGAATTTAAAGCGGCACTATGCAACTTTTCGTGGTCATAAAATTGCTTGGCAATCATCAGATAGCTTGGCTGACCCGTTCTGATGAAAACGGTGACATTTCCATCTCCATCTGGTGGCCCTAGCCCGAAACAGCGCTTGCAACTTTGCCTGTGGCGCCGCGTGCTTTGTTTACCTCTGGAAGTCTCGCGACACACGAGAGCCGAGAACTACTGCTTCACGGCAGGTCTAAAGGGCTCTGAGCCGGGCCAGGGAGCCTGATAAGACACACCTCTCTCCATTAGCTGTCGACGGCTAAATTGAATGTGGTTAGCTTCTAGAGTAGTAATATATATTATGGCTAGACTGTCGCCTTATTTTCTACGGAGCTCCCCCTACAGCTTTGGGGTGTGTATTGCATGGTAAACAAACCCCGTATTACTGAAAGTTGCATAGTGCCGCTTTAATAAAAGCTCGCGGAAGTCCGAGCGCTGATTTGCGCCACTTGCTCATTCATGGCCTCTTTGCTTTTTTTTGCTTTTGATGTCTATGTTTCCAACAGCCCGAACAAGTCGCAGTTTATTAGAGCCAAATATCAAATGCTGGCATTTGTCCATCGCATGCCTTGCCGGGAGGATGACAGCTCTACAGCGAAGGATTTGAGCAAGGTGAGGAGACGTACAGCTGCACGCCGTGTTTACGCCAAACCTGAAACGTGCTTTTATGCCAATCTTTATCCTGCTTTAACAAGTTAGCGTAATATCTATTTTTTTTTCAGCAACTTCACTCGAGCGTACGCACAGGTAACCTGGAGACTTGCTTGCGGTTGCTATCCCTGGGAGCGCAAGCAAATTTCTTTCATCCGGTAAGACTTGACTCTCTGTATTTAAAACCAACATTTATTTTTATCCCAGAATTTCTTCTTTTCCTTTTTTTTTTCTTCTGGCTTTAGCTCATGGTGGTTTGTTGTGTTCATCAATGTCTCCTCCAGGAAAAGGGCAACACTCCCTTGCATGTAGCTGCAAAGGCAGGACAAGTATCTCAGGCTGAGCTATTAACTGTTTATGGGGCAGACCCTGGAGCTCCAGACAGCAATGGAAAAACCCCCATTGACTATGCAAAGTAAGCCTCCTCACTCATTTTTAATACTTTTTTTTTTTTTTTTTTTTTTCACGCCAACACTAAATATTTATTTTTCCTATCATCTTATGGTTTGCAGTGTTAAGCCGCATTATGATTGTGTGTTTTCAGAGAAGCTGGCCAGCATGATCTGGCAGATCGGCTCGTGGAGATTCAGTATGAGCTCACCGATCGACTGTCGTTCTACTTGTGTGGGAGAAAACCAGGTGAGCAGTGAGAAGGATCTGTAATTGGCTGAGAGAGTGGAGTTTTGTGTGTTTTCACTGAACTGGGCGAAAATGTTCGTACACATTTTCTGTGATGAGCAAGTTGTCTGAAACTTGATGATGGTTTTGTGAATGCTGCTTATCTTATATTAAATCTTGCTTGGTAGATGGTTCCCCCATGAATTTGACTTATGACTTAGTCCTAAATCCAGAACTTTCATGTTGTTCCCTTTCAGATCATAAAAATGGCCAGCACTTCATTGTTCCGCAGATGGCTGACAGGTAAGAAAGCAGAAGCTGTTGAGGTTACAATGCTCGATCTGAAGGGACTTGTCTCTGGTTTAAGTTGATGCGGGTGCAGTGAGGCAGTTATTCATGGTTGCAGTTTTGCTCTGAGGCTTGCACTGACTCTCTGCAATGTCTGCTACAAGTGTGAGAGGAGCAGCCGACGTACCGGCGACCTCTGTAATTGCAGCTCGTAATTGAATTGTTTTGCCTAATGAATGCAGCTATCAGCACTAATTCCAAAGAATATGAGGATCAGAAAACTGCAATGTAGAGCAGAGATTGTGATCTTTCAGTCAAATTGATACATTTGATCTTTTTATTTTACTTGCTGGCTTTTTGATGGATCAGAAACATGTAAGTATAAAGCAGGAGAAATGTGCATTACGTTGTGAAACTAAAAGTTCCTCGGCGCATGTTTCTGAAAGTGATTTTCTGTTTGCAGTGGTCTTGACTTATCTGAACTTGCCAAAGCAGCAAAGAGGAAACTGCAGTCTGTAAGTAGTCAGTTTGAGTTTTGGAGTTTTCCCTATTTCCCTCCTAATTCAAGTCTTAAGTGTGACATCCTCATCCTCATGCAGCTCAGCAATCATTTGTTTGAGGAGCTGGCCATGGATGTGTACGATGAAGTGGACAGGCGAGAGACCGATGCAGGTAAAACAAAAAGGGCTTTTGTTCTGAATGTGGAGAAGGCTTTTTTTAAATTTTTATAGTGGCATGTCGACACTGTGACTCTTTAAAACCTTTACTTCAGGTGCGGCATGGTTAAACGCAGCTGATGTCATTTTAATCTCATCATTTGCAGTGTGGTTGGCCACACAGAATCACAGCACCCTGGTGACCGAGACGACTGTGGTTCCTTTCCTTCCTGTGAATCCTGAGTATTCATCAACAAGAAACCAGGCAAGTCGGCTGTGCAAAAGCCCCCTGCAGGCGTCGTTTCACCTCTGCACACATTTGCTTTAAAGATAAATAGGGTACTGCTGACGTGACTTGTTTTCCTATTTAGGGTCGACAGAAGCTTGCAAGATTTAATGCACATGAATTTGCAACTTTAGTGATTGACATATTAAGTGATGCAAAACGCAGACAACAAGGGAATTCACCTGTCAGTCCCAAAGGTTGGTATCTTACTGTTACTTTATTCCCAAATCTTACTGGCACTAATGTGTAGCACGGATACCCATTCCTCTTTGTGGTCCTTCATTTTAGACAATGTTGACCTTATCCTGAAGAACCTGGCTGGCAGACATGGTAGTGACAGCCAGGACAATGACCAGCCTGACTATGACAGCGTAGCCTCTGATGAAGACACAGATCAGGAGCTGTCCTCGAGCAAAAAAGATAGAACCAAGGTATTTGGCCATTAGCTTTACGAACTTAAACTCTGACTGACACGTTGGCTGGCTCTGTCGGTGCATCTTGTTTTTAACTCCTCTCTCCGACAGAGCCTGGACTCTGACCTGTCTGATGGCCCTATAACTATGCACGAATACATTGAGGTGAAGAACGCACTCTCTGCCTCCGAAGCCAAGATCCAGCAGCTCATGAAAGCCAACAGTAACCTGAGTGATGAACTGAGAATAATGCAGAAAAAGGTATCCACCTCGCTCCACCAACATGATCACTAACACCGGGGCCGGACTGGGAGGGGAGGGGAGGGGGGGCTGCAGTCGTCAGCAGCAGAGCACTTCTCCTGCCCACTTGCTGATGTAAAGGCCCAGCCTGTGGGCTGCGAAGTGAGCTGATCCAACCGAGCGGGAATGGTCCACCCTCTGTTTTGGCCAGCATGTTCAAACTCAGAGCTCGAATCGAAACTGGAGATGTCGATGTGTTGGTCTCTTTTTGTTTGTTTGTTGTTTTTTGTAAAAAGAAATGCACCCTTGCTCCATTTAACAAAAAGTTTAGTCACCTTTTGTAGCACGTAGAGTTAGGCCATCTAATGTCACTAACAAGCATGTTCTACGAGAAGCATGATACGATTTGACTGGATTTTAATTCTTCATAATACATAGTGACTAACTGGAATTGTATGTGTGTGTCTTGCTTCATCGCATCAACTGTTTTGTTTTGTTTTGATTTCTTTTTTTTTTCTGATTGCATAGGATGATGTTTTTGGCTGATTTCCTGCTGTTTTTTTTTTTTTCTTTAGTCGTGTGTATTTATTTTGTTTCTTTTTTAAAAAAACAAACCAAAACATTTTTCATGTGGTCATTTATTTCACAGAAAGACATTCCTCAAACAAACCTGGGGTACCTCAGTCTGTCACACTAAACGTCCTGCTCGTAGATGTGACACGTTAGGTTTGAGATTCACCACGACAGCATGCAGCCTCGACTTAACATTCTGTATCCCGCTCAACTCAAACTACATTTGAAAAATTATCTTTTTTTTGGCCAGATACTTTCTGCACGTTAGAAGTGATACAGCTTTATGGTCTAAGGTTAAACTTGCATACATTAGGATGTTTGGTGCAAGGATAAAACATAGTTGTAATTCATTTGTTGTGCTGTCATTCCCCTGTATCAGACAGAAGTACACGTTCAGAAATAGATGTGGTGGTTAAAAACCTGCATTACACACAGCTTGTCGTGATATCTTGATGGAGTAGAACAAATATCA
This sequence comes from Odontesthes bonariensis, assembly GCF_027942865.1. Classification (NCBI taxonomy): domain Eukaryota; kingdom Metazoa; phylum Chordata; class Actinopteri; order Atheriniformes; family Atherinopsidae; genus Odontesthes; species Odontesthes bonariensis. Next base: position 23,105,386 of record NC_134511.1, read on the forward strand.
AAGAGCAGATATAACCCTTTTTAAAAAAAAACAAAAAAAACATTAGCTGTTCATGAAGATATCAACATGGCCCTTGACTTAACCTGCATTCAGAGGCTTTATCAGACATAGAGGTTGTGAACTAAGTCCTACTGCATTTCCTCCTCTACGAAACTTCTCTCTGTACTCGATGCAACTAGTTGCATTATTTAAGGTAAATTTTTTGCTCTTTTCCCAATTCTTGAGTCAATCTGTCTGTACTTTAGCTACATCTTTACGCAGCAACCTTCTGCTTGCTTATCGCTTACACTGCATTTTTAGCCAGAAGAAACCCCCCCACCCACCCCCTAAATTCATGTTAGTCCTGTGAGACAAGACCCTTTACACGAATTTGTCCTTACTCCAGCCTGTAACTGCTGGATGTGGTCATCAATAGGACTGAATCGGTGGCTGTTCCAATAACGAAGGTTGATGTAAGAATATCGCTGTGGAAAGTAAGCTCGGCTCCTAATTTTGTCATTTAAGCAGCTTCAGGTTTCATGTAGCGGTGACAACATGAGAAAAAAGAAAAGTTTTTAAAAATGTTTTTATATCGACAGATGTGTGTTTTATTCCTGCCCAAACAAAAACTTGGCAGAGTTAAGGGACTTTTACCATGCACGCTATCAAAGTGTCATGTTAACTGTTTGTGGTAACAGTTTACTAAGACTGGAGCAGGACAGGGAACAAAGCTTGCTTTGCTGAGAGCACCTCTTAGTGTATTGCTGACCGTCTCTTCCAGCTGCAATCCCTGCAAAGCGAGAACACCTCTCTCAGGCGGCAGGCCCCAACCAATATGTATCAGACCCCCAGCGGTACAGACTACCCTGACCCCTCCAGTCCCTCAGCCCTGAAACGCCGGCAGTCTGCGCGGGCCAGTCGGCCCATGTCTATGTATGAGACTGGCTCAGGCCTGAAGCCCTATCTCCCTAAAGGGGAAAGTCCCTACCCAGAGGAGGGTATCCCCACCCTGCAACCCTTCCCACCTCATGTAAGTAAGACCTGTTCCCTGCTCTCCTTTGCAGTTTCCTTTTCACTGCCTTGTGTCTTCACCCTATTTGTAAAATTTCCCTCTTTTATTTTTTTCCTGTTTTTTTTCTTTTTTTTTTTTTGTTCCTCTGCTTTAATCATTTGACACTGGGTACTTTTTTTTTTTTTTTTTTTTTTTTTTTTTGCTGCATCAAAAACAGCCATTAGAAAGCCACAATATATTTCATTGCATAGAGTTGCACTGACACATTATCTGCATGTTTCTGTTGTATATGGGAGTGCTGCTTATTTGTTCGACAAAAAGTAGTTTTTGTGGAAGCAAAAAGACGCTGTTATGATGATCATCTTTGAGGGTTTGTACTTTGTTTTTTATGTTGATGAAGCATTAAAACTACCATACAAATACTCTGTGTTTTTTAATGCATGACACACTCACTCACACCTCATCTGTTTTTTCTTTTTCTGTCCGAGCCTATAAGTCATATATTTTTGTCTGGTACGGCATCGAGCTCAGGAAATATATGCAGGAAGATTTCCTGTGAATAAAAACATGTATATATAGAGTGTAGATTTTTTTTTCTCTCTAAGATCACCCTTCAAAAAAAGAAATCCTGAGCTCCATGATTATTGTTTATCGCACTGATACATTTTCCATCGACTCCTTTTTTCGAATAAACTTCATCTGATTAAGCAAAAACTGCCATAAAGGGACTTGTAGAACGTTGCATCTCCTTTTAGCTTTTCGCAGTATATAAATGTAATTAATTTCAAATATGATTTGAACCCTGTCTTTAGACAGAAAGGGGGGCTTTTGTGACCACCTCTTCATCCCTCCCCTCATTTCCATCCACCCTGTCTTGGTCGAAGGACGACAGTTCACAAAAGGTTAAGTACACCCTCATTCGGTCCGCATCTTGTGGGGCACAGCAAATCCACCTTCTTGTGTTCTCCTGCTCTTTATCCGCCCTGCTGCATGAGCCAACCCGCCGCTGGCTGCCCTCACCATCAAATACACCGCCCTCATCAGCATCATCGTCATGGTGCTGCTGAACACGTGGAATGGTGTGGTTTTGTTCGGGGAAAACCTCCGAGCAGCTGCCCATCATTCTTCTTCTGTGCTTCATTCAGACAGTGGTGCAGCAGAGGATGTTGTAAATATTTGGTGGTCCAAAGGGAGTTTGTGGTGTTTAATAGAACAGACACTTCAGGTATGAAGGAAATGAACTGTGCATTTTGGGAATTTGGATTTTTAAAAGTGTTTTTTGCTCCTTTTTTTTTTTTCTTTTCTTCTACTTGGTTAGTAAAAGGTAAGGTTGTGTTTGAACTGTGGCAAACAGATACTTTTACAAAGTGTGTTTCAGATGACATGCACTCACCTCAACAAAAGTCAAAAACTAGTGATTCTTGAGGGGTTTGCAGTTTGCTAAAAGATGGACCATCTGTTCAGGCAGAACAAAGATTTATCTAAAAGCCGATCTTCAGTTTCACTGTGCGTCATTTCAGTCTCTACTGCATGCAAGAATTCGGTTTAGATTCTCTTTGCATTAGATGCACAGACATTGGCAGCGTATGAAAGTTCACAGCCGGCGTGTGAGGCATTGGTGTGCTCATCTGTCTCTGCTTCCTGTTTTTAAATGTAGCCTTGAGTCTAATGTTGAAGCTGCAGTGAGACCATGTATTTTAGGCTTTGTGAGATTTAGCATCACTCATATTATCTGACACGTGCCTCTGCAATGGTTTGGGGTTGACCTGTCTGTGGTTTAGCTTTTGACGTCGTTTTAAGTCATTTGTGGCTGATGAAAAAAGGCTTTTTGTTTGACTGTTTGAACTGTCACACTTCAGTAGTTCAGAAGTATTCATACACCAGTCCAAATTTTGTCTCATAGTCTACTTAATGGAACAGGTTATGGTCATAATGAAGCGGGTTAGTTTTAGTAACATGTCATACTGATGTGACCGAACAAATGATCTGAACCTTGCTTAATACATGGAACATTGCATACTAATCCTACACTGAATTCTTGAAACGATATTCTCTGGCTTCACAGCTTTACTGGTTTGTCTTATTCAGCCTTCTGCATCGCCTCTACTTGTCTATGATCCACTACACTGTTACACCTGGACAGCAAAGGAGTACATTTGAAATGCATATCTTTTTGTTTATGATGGTTCATTTGACATAAAGACTTGAAATAGGGTTTTCACCTCAGCTGCTTCTGGTTTTTGCCAGTTTTACACGTGACTGGTTGTTTTGTCACTCTTCCTTCCAGGCTTCAAAGTTAGAGAAGCAAAGCAGCATGCCGGAAAGTGACTATGACAACCCGTTCATTGACTCTGAGATGGATGACTCAGGGTAAGAGGTGGTTTATGTTAAATAACAATTAAAAAAAATTAATGCTGAATAAATAAAGGATCTTTTAAGTACACTGGAATGATTTAAAAAAAAAAAAAAAAAGAATAAATTGATGGGGCTTTTTAGTAGTAGACTTGATTGGCTCTTATCTGCCCTCTCCAGTTTCTCCAGGAGAGGGAGGCTGAGGAGCAGCGGCTGGATGGGAGAGGGCAGCTCCATACCTGAGCTGGAAGATCTGGAGATGGAGTCAGACCCCGCACTTCCCAGCACGGAGGATGTCATCCGCAAAACCGAGCAGATCACCAAGAATATTCAGGAGCTCTTGCGAGCTGCTCAGGAGAATAAACATGACAGGTCAGACTCTGAGGAGAAGATTTTGCTGTTTCACATTTTCAGCTTTCATTTCAAACTTAAGTCCCTTTTACGTTGATCATTATTCTGTTACAATTAGTTGGGTTTACGTCCTGTCATTTCCCCCCCCTTTTTTTTTTTTTGCCATCTTCACTCTTCCTCATTCTACTTCCACCATGCTCTGCTCTTATGTCCTTTGGGTTTCCCCATCCTTCCCTCCTACAAGCAGACCATGTGAGCGTGAAAGTGTGCGACGGCTCAGGCACAGCCTAGGATGTTTCAGCACTCTGGTGCCCTGGGCTGAGAAGGCTCCCTCTCCCATTCAGCCGCTTAGCCTCCGGTCCCCTGACCCCTCCTCCTGGTACTCTGGCCTCTGTCCCTGCCTCCCAGGCACAGTTTATTTTCCTCTCCCTGTTCAGTCTCACCTGCTCACAAGCTGTGCTGCTGCATGCTTTTATGTTTACTTTAAACCTTTCCATAACCTAATTTATTTCTCCTTAAGCACAGACTTTATTTAGAATGGGTAAGTTACATCCATGCCATACCTTGTTCATTTCAGATTGTATTTGATTTTTCAGTGTAACAATTTGAACTGTTAAGTCATAATTGTGAAGGGTTTGTTAAGTAGCATGTTTTGAAGTTGAAGACAATGATGCATGGTTTGCTGAAAATACTAAATAGTTATTTACTGCTTGTCATGGTTCCTGTCTAATATTTATTCATCATAATTTGCGCTATGATTCTTGCGTCCGTATAATTAAAACTTTGTACTTTGTCTTTTCTCCTCACAGCTTCATACCCTGCTCAGAAAGAATACATGTGGCTGTAACAGAAATGGCCGCCCTCTTCCCCAAGGTTTGGAAACAATCTTGTGTTGATTTCACTTGAAGAGAATTGGTAAACTATTAGTTTATCTATTAGTTTCGGAGTTATTCTAAACATAAAGAGCTCCCCTCTGCACCTTTCTGATTAAACTAGAACAGTCACTTTTCATTGATATTGAGATGTTTCAAACGTTCCTCTGCAGAAGCCGCGCTCAGAGACGGTGAGGGGCTCTCTGCGCTTGCTGACCTCCAGTGCGTGCCGGCTTCAGAGCGAGTGCCGGAAGGCCGTGCCTGCAGAGGGCTGCCCAGGACCGGACATGCAGCTTGTCACCCAGCAGGTCATCCAGTGCGCTTATGACATCGCCAAGGCTGCCAAGCAGCTTGTGACCATCACAACAAAGGAGAATACCAACTAAACTGCACTTACAGGGCTGCGAAGCCGTCAGCATCTCAGTTTTGTTTTTACAGATATTTTCAACGATTTTTTATTATTTTTTTGTATTTGTGGTATATGCATGCGTGTGTGATTTTTTTTTTTTTTTTATTTTTTTTTTTTTTTTCTAATTTATAAATAATTTTGACAATATTTAAAGGGGAGATTGAGCAAAGTCTTGAGTATCCGGTGGAAGGTCAGAAACCTTGCTTGGACATATTCTGGTATTGTAGAAGCACAATTTCTCTTGAAGTAAAATAAAAACTTTCAGTGAACAGGCAGGTTCGTAGACTACTCTATGAAAAGTAGTTACAAAATACTTTTGTCAGTCCATAGTGGCCATAACTTGCATTGAGAAAAAGAACTGAGCATAGTACACCATCATGTTAGTGTTGTCACTCCAAAGCCACACATTGATGCTTTAAAGAAAACATAGTTTTCGTGTAGCTAAAAGAGCTTCCTCTTGTTTATTACACAATGTAAATAAATAGACTAGTTGGCTTTAGTTAAACGTTGGAATTATCGTTCACACTCACTTTGTAGCTCTGCAATTGAAATGGTTCCTGCATTGAAAGCTATTTATATGGTCTGACCCCTGTCCAAGTGTAATCCTGTCTGCAGTGCACTTATTGCAGCCAATTAGGTGTCAAGTCAAAGAAAAGCAAGCAAGACATGTTCTGGGGCCAAACTGTATTCCTCACAAGCACCAGGAAATTGTTGCTTTAAAGTTATAGCAATTTGGCGTGTTTCTTACAGGCTTCACCTTGCACTGTATACTGCAGACATTTTTCCGTTGGCGTCGGTAACACATTTAGAGCTAACAGCCATACTGTATGTATGTTATGTGCTCTGTTCCACTGCTGCTAGTTTTTTTTTTTTATTTAATGTGCAACATATGGGATGGAACTCTCAATGTGTCCTGTATTATTGAGCAACCAAACATTAATCCTCTCCCAAGTGTTTTCCGAATTAATTTGCTTTTTTAAACCTGTTCCAAGTGTTGTCCCTCTCTGTGCTCGGCTGGAGTTCAGGGATGTATGTGATGCAGCTGTTCAGCGGCACTTGAGAAAAGTTATTATTTTCTAAATAAACTTAATTTATAAATTTAGCCTTTTGGTGTTTGCCAGCTTGTTATGTTTATCATATTTCACTGTTGATAGACTTGATGTAGAAATGCTCCGTTGATTTGATTTCAGTAGTTTTATTTTGAAAAAAAAAAGAAAGCAGAATATAAAATACGCTCCGCCTTGAGGAGTTCTAAAAGTGCCAAGAAATAAAAACATGACTAATTTGATGACAGTTAAAACCAGCATTTGAACAGCATGAACATGGCACAATATACCGCCTACTTAATGTTTCACCTTTTAAAGAGCTGTCATAAAACAGTAAATATCACTGTGTACAGTAGATCTGATGAGTCACTCAAGTTGTTCATCCTCTCCCTTGTGACCATGAAAACATTCCTTCACATCACGACTCTGGAGTAAAAGACGAATAACAAAGCTCCAAGTCCTTTCTTAGTGCAAAAAACTGCAATGTATCATTTAAACACAACATGTGGTTTCAGAAGTCTGAGACTGTTCAACCAAAAGAGCTTATTCAGACTCAATTCAACGAACACTTTGTCTTTAAGAAAAGTTTTTGATCTTAATTTGATGAGCTTAGAATTCATTATGAATGAATCTGTCACACAGAAATCAAGTGAGGAAGGACATCTTCACAGTCATCAGTGACACGAGGAGCACTGCATGTTCGAAATGGCTGGTTTGATCGACATAAGGACGTGAGGCAATATGAGCCTGTTGTTTCAAGCTAATCATCTATGGGAAACAAAACCATACATCTCACAATTCAGTTGGATTTCAGTCTTGCAGGCTGCTCATGTCCAGGCTGATCGTGGCCTGCTGTGAATCTGAAAAGGACAGTTTCCAGCATTAATCAACATCAAAGAGAACAATGAGGATGAACATAGAGGATAAGTCTCCAGCTGCCTGAATTTGATCTTTTACCTTCTCCTGGTAGCCTTTCCTGGCCATCCTCTGCATCTCAAGCCTCAGCTCCTCCTCTTGCATTTGAAGGGCTTCCCTCTCCTCGCCTTCCTCCTGTGCTACCCTGCACTGCTCCTCCCACTGCTCTTGGCGTTGCTGCTCCACCTGCATCAAACACACAAACAACTTTAGGACCATTTTATTAAAAGCGAAAACAAACCGAATTCATGCAATTAGCAGCAACCTGAGCCTTTATCTCCTGCATCCTTGATGTCCTACGGCCTTCTTCTTGCTCCTTCTCCTGACACCTGAGCTTCCTCTCGAGCTCCAGTTCCTGGATCAGCTCTTCCCGTCTCTTAAGGGATTCCTCCTGGGCCTCCCGGTTCTTCAGGATTTTCAGCTCCAGCTGCTGCTGTCTACCCGCCAGCACCTTACAGAGGAGAACATGGAAATGATTTTGTGCACTTTTGTGTGTGTGTGTGAAAGCCCTTCAAAACAAATTCACCTCACGCATCAGACGTTCCCTGGCTTTCCTCTCCTTCTCCCACTGAGCCTCCCGTTTTTCCCAAACACGTTGAGCCTCTTCTCTGAAATACACGCATAACATAGGATTGCATTTGTGGAGAAGCAGGGTTCTCTTCCTGTACAGGGGATACAAAATCTTGACGCTCACCTGTGTAAGATGTCAAACTCAGCCTCCCTCTCTCGTTCCAACTCAAGCTGCTCTTCAATCACACGTTTCATCCACGCAGCATCGGCAACAGCTCTTTCCCTCCGGGCCGTCTCCAGCCTCCTGTCCTCTTGCTCTCCTTCCACCAAGGCTGATAGGATCTTACGGTCGGCTTCCTGGTGTTCACACAGAATTGAAAATATCTATACAGTGCATATATATATATATATATATATATATATATATATATATATATATATATATATATATACACACATACATACATACACCATTTTTCTCAGTAAATATATTTCTAGAGGTGCTATTGACATGAAATGTTCACCAGTTGTCGGTGACAACCCAAGTAATCCATACATACAAAGAAATCAAACCATAGATGTCCAGAAATTAAGTTATGTGTAATGGCACAGGGAAAAAGTATTGAACACGTGAAGAAAAGGAGGTGCAAAAAGGCATGGAAAGCCAAGAAACCAGCTGAAATCTCCCAGTAATTAGAAAGCAATCCTGCCCCTTGTCAGTGCAAATTAATATCAGCTGGTTCAGTCCCAAATGATAAAAAAGGTGTCTCTGGTATCAAACAAGAAACATCTCATGATGGGTAAAAGTAAAGAGCTCTCTCAAGACCATCGCAACCTTATTGTTGCAAACCATAATGATGGCATTGGTTACAGAAGGATTTCTAAACTTCTGAATGTTCCAGTGAGTACTGTTGGGGCCATAATCCGGAAGTGGAAAGAACATCATTTCACCATAAATCGACCACGACTAGGTGCTCCTCGCAAGACTTCTGACAGAGGAGAGAAAAGAATTATCAGAAGAGTTGTCCAAGAGCCAAGGACCACTTGTGGAGAGCTTCAGAAAGACCTGGAATTAGCAGGTACAATTGTTTCAAAGAAAACAATAAGTAATGCATTCAACCGCCATGGCCTGTATGCACGCTCACCACGCAAGACTCCATTGCTGAAGAAAAAGCATGTTGAAGCTCGTTTAAAGTTTGCTGCACAACATTTAGACAAGCCTGTGAAATACTGGGAGAATATAGTCTGGTCAGATGAGACCAAAATTGAACTCTTTGGATGCCATAATACACATCATGTCTGGAGGTCAAATGGCACTGCACATCACCCCAAAAACACCATACCAACAGTGAAGTTTGGAGGTGGGAACATCATGGCGTGGGGCTGTTTTTCAGCATATGGTACTGGCAAACTTCAAATAATTGAAGGAAGGATGAATGGAAACATGTACAGAGACATTCTTGATAAAAATCTGCTGCCATCTACCAGGATGATGAAGATGAAACATGGGTGGACATTTTCAGCAAGACAATGACCCCAAACACACAGCCAAGGAAACTCTCAATTGGTTTCAGAGAAAGAAAGTAAAGCTGCTAGGCTGGCCCAGCCAATCACCTGACTTGAATCCAATAGAAAATCTATGGAAAGAACTAAAGATCAGAGTTCATAGAAGAGGCCCACGAAACCTTCAAGATTTGAAGACTGTTTGTGTGGAAGAATGGGCCAAAATCACACCTGAGCAATGCATGCGACTAGTTTCTCCATACAGGAGGCGTCTTGAAGCTGTCATTGCCAACAAAGGCTTTTGTATAAAGTATTAAATAAATTTCAGTAAGCGTGTTCAATACTTTTTCCCTGTGTCATTTCACTTTATTACAAATAACTTAATTTCTGAACTTATTTGTTTTGGTTTCTTTGTATGTATGGATTACTTGGGTTGTTACCGACATCTGGTGAAAATTTCATGTCAATAGCACCTCTAGAAATATATTTACTGAGAAAAATGGTGACGTGTTCAATACTTATTTCACCCGCTGTACATATATTTGTGTGTATTTACCAGTTCATCCTGCACTTGCTGGGCTCTCCTCCTTAGCTGGGCTCGATATTGACGGATTAAGAAACGCCTGGTGGAAAACAAATACAATGAGCCCAATACCTTGAGGGACTTCAATATTAAAGCATTTGTGAGTGGTCACCAGAGCTCCTCATACCCCACTTCAGACTTCTTTCGCCTCTCTTCCGCATTTCTCCTCTCCTCCTCTATCTTCTCCAGCTCCCATTGCTTGACCAACAGAGCCTCTTGCTCCTTTTTCAAATGTGTGGCCTGGGGAGAGAATCCACCATAAGTACTCAAACTGTTTTTGCATCAGATAAATAGTTTGCTGAAATTCAAACTACCTTTTCCTCTCTCAGCTTCAGCTCTTCCATCTGGTTGCATAGCTCCTCTGCTCTCTTACGCCCCTCTTCTTTCTTTTTCTCCTCAGCTTGCTTTATCCTCTCCAAAGCTTCTTTTCGAGTCCTCTCGTACTCATTTTCAAAACGTTTCTTCTCCTCCTGTACGACTGCTTCGTTCTGCATGTTTTGACGAGATGGGTTACAGCAGGTGTCGAAACTTTCTTAATTAAGCACTATGTTCAGGGGATTAACCAGAGGAGATTTCAGACTCAGTTCTGTGCTAACAGAACACATCAGCACGTTTTAATTAAAAATGGACATGTCACATAAATAATTGGTCGCGTAGAAGGATATTTACAAATTTAATGACTGTTTGGTGGAGCATTGGATTGCAGTGCAGTTTCATCACAGTTTGGTTTCACTGACACTGGAATGAGCAGAATTTGAGCTATTTTGTCGGACAGCTGGGATGATTGTCCTACCTGTTTCTTCTCAGATATCTGCTCTTGCCATCGGCTCACAACATGATCTTTATGTAATGCTGACTCGACCTGCAGACAGAGTAAAAGAGTTGTGACAACAGCTGACACAGATACTGATGAAACTGACCCCTAGTGGAAGGGATACTACAGCATTTTACGCCTTAAGGGAACACTGAACTCAGGTTCACAGAAAGCCATGGAATGTGTCCCTCACGAGGGCTATAAGATTCAAGATCAAATGGACATCTTGACAAAAAGTGTCGGTTTTCTACGCTTGTTGAGCCCTTTAGAAACACCGGATAGTCATCAGACACCTGAACTCATCTGTCACCCGATCACTCGTCTCTCTTTGAGGTACTTTTAGTCACTTTTGCATCAGTTGTTTAAATTTTCCTACCTCTCGCAGGTCTGGGCTGTTCTTCTTCCAGTGCTCCTTCAGCAGCTCTTGAGTGAGCTAAGGGCAAAGAACAGACATTATAAGATTACACTCTTACATTGCAGAGCACCATGACCATTATTAACTTTGCTAATACTTCAGTAAAACTACCTTTTTCCTTCTTTCTTCTCTTGCCGTACGAAGCTCTTTGGTTTTGTGCTGCAACTGACTTGCCCTGTCATGGGTTACTTCCCGGAGCTCTGCCTCCAGCTGGTCTCGCTCTTCTTGAAGCATGGCCCTAAGCCGATCCCTGCGCTGCTCCAGGCTGACCTTCTTTTCCTCCTTCAGTTTCTGTTTATGGTAAGCCGACATACTGACAAAAAGTGGAGAATTTTTTTTGAGTTGGTCGGTGATGGCATCTTTGTCTGCTGATTAGAGGGTCAGCAGAGTGGTATAGTATGAATTAGCATACAACATATGCATCTATTCCCAGTTACACCAGCTTAAGAGCAGATACACTGACAGCTTGTACACCATCATTATAAGGGACAACTGCCTGACACTGAACATGAGGCAGTGACTTGTAGGTATTACTCTCAGCATACTATTAAGTATTCGATTTATATTCATTACAAAGTGGTAAGATGATTTGCATACTGTTGTTCATTTCTCATCTGTAAACATTTAAAGTGTAAATATTGCACTCTTAAAAACAGTAGAAGCATTTCATATCTGTTAAACATGAACTGTATAATGATATGTCTAGACTGATTGATTATTGTCAGTCAATTAGAAGGTGTACAGTGTAAATTAGAAAATTTCCTTGTGCTCAAACCATGCACTAAACGTCAGCTGTTACCTCTGCTGGTAGGAGTGTCGGGAGCTCCACGCCGCCTGTTTTTGGCTGCGGACGCTCTGCTCTTTGAAGTAGTGAGCATGCAAATCCCACTGCTGCCGCCACCGAGCCTCCTGCTCCCGCTGCCGGGCCAGCTGGTTGGCTAGTGCTCGGGACCGATTGGGCACATGGGCTGACAATGTCGGTAGAGCCATGGGTCTGAATCCCAGTCAACACAACAGACAGCATGAGCAGCAGGACGAGCAAATTGTGAAGCCTTAGCTTAGACACAAGTATGTGAAGTCGACGATAAAAGGACATCGACCACACAAAACGTTCCTTCATTTTCCGACATTAATGCAACATGTCTTAACTTAAACGTTTACGATTTAAGGACTACAAAGAAAGTAAGAATGAACTATTAAACACTCAGTATCCACCAATAACGCCGTTAGGCACTGGGTAATCTGTATAAAGGCTATCGGCAGATGGATATTCAAAGTCAGCAGACTTCCCACTGAGGACAGAAATAATAATAACCCATTTTGTTTTTAGCGGTAAGGTGGAATCTCTTCTTATGATGTGTATTCAAAAAGCCGAGACTTCTTCTCTGAAAACTTACCCTTACCAAACTCTTTAAAACGTCTCTGCCTTCATCAACCCCCTGGTATTCCTTAGTTACCGTCACACTTCCTAGTTACTCCCACGCTACGGAACGAAGTGAAGGTCAAAACTGTTTAGTAGAGGAAAGACAAAAGAAAGCGCGAAACGGTTTTCCTCAAACCATGCCGTAATCACAGCCCTCATTTTCAAATATTAGGTACCCAGTTGGATTGCTATACAATTTTTCTCAAAGCTGCCAGAAATGTTTTTGTAAAACACAATACTACTACTACTTATAATAATAATAATGTTGCTATTATTGAATGTTAAAGAAAACACACACACACATATATATTTTTTTTATATTTTGTTATATATGTATACATACACACACACACACACACACACACACACACACACACACACATATATATATATATATATACATACGCACACATACATATATAACAAAATATACAAAGCAGATTAATCAAAAAAATTCATCAGTTGTTCATTTTGGACTTCTTTCAGAGCACCATTTATCTGCCTTTTTACTGCACTGGTGCAGTTGGCTTGGATCTATCACAACAAGTTGATCACATGAGCTGGCTGCACAGGTTCAATGCAGGTGACTTGAGTTGTGTGTAAGTGTGCGTTTGTGTGTGTAAGTGTGTGTGTGTTTGTGTGTGTGTCTGGGCTCTCATTCTCATAGTGTCACAGTGAATCTGCAGTGGAGGGTTTGACATCTTGTTGCTTTCACTTCAGAGCTAACAGTGTGTCCGGACTAAAGACATGGCTCTGTTGATGGAGCACCAGTTCAGACAGCTGCCGGCTGACAAACAAGTGGAAACGAGGCAATTTCTTGAGGCTGTGTCATACCTTCCACCATTCTTTGGTAAGTGAACTTTTTTTTTCTTCAGTGTGGCACAGTGCTGATTACTGACACACTTGTTCTTTTTCAGTAGTGGGGAAAACAAATCAGATGTGAGTGGCTGCAGGAAAAATAAACTTTTCCATTTGGTTTATTGTGATTGAATTCTCAGATGTTTATCACAATCCAAATTGCTGGCACAGATTAAGTGATTTTAAGCAAGCTGATGTAATGATGTAATGAATCATTCCTGACCTGTTAACTGTTAAATGGCTTGAACATGCACTAAATGCAGGGGTTTATGTCAACATTATCCTTAACTGGTTGTTTAGTATTGCAATTTTGATCAAATTTGATAAATAAACAAGTTGTGGAGGGGAAATCTGTCCCAACCATAAAGCTTGCATAAAAAATGCCGCTCTCTCTAAATTATAATCTTTATTTTGGATCGTATTTCTCTCCATCAAGCTGTCCACAATCCTATGGCATGCATAATTTAATCCACTGGCCTGGATTTTAAGTTGTGAAAATTGATTAGTACGGTGTTGAGTTCCCCTTGTCCATTCACCAGGGGCACGGTGCTCTAGGGCATCTTTGTGCGACTTCATTCTGTATTAATATGCCAAAGTCATTCCATTGAATTTGCCATGTGAAACCCTTGAGATGAACCAAGTCTGACGCTCCTATTAAACTCTTTTCACCTTGTCACCATTGTTTTTACTGACCTGGAAACTTCAGGGCCAACTTTCCAACAAGCTATGAAGGTCTTGCACATTCTTACAACATTCACAAAAGTGTCCGCTAAATTAAAATTCTGGGCTATGTGGACTTTAGTACTGTATTGATACCCTCTTTGCTTTGCTAGTTCTGCCTAATAAGATCTAATTGGGATGTATTCCTGTTAGAGTTTTTTATCTGTAGTCTGAATAACCATATATCCTTTCCAGGAGTACTGTATGCTTATCACAAAAGCCATTGTCCTATGATGGGAATGGAAATTGTAGAGAGATCTATACTAGCCGAGGACGTCTCTGAAATAAGATATGTTACCATCAGTGTTGTGGTGATTCATCACATTGGCACAATAGAAAGTCTCCATCATGAGTAGTTTCCACTAACAGAAACCGGTCTGGTGTATCAGCGGGTCAACTCAGCTGTGTGTAGTCAGGACTCCAGATGTCTCGTTGTTTTCAGTCCTGTCCCCAGATAGTCAGGTCCTTCAGGGGGCTGATTAAGGTAATGATAATACTATAAAAATGAGTCAGAAAATACTCATGCCTTAATATAGATGTTTTGTTTCATCATCCAGGTTCATAGCATTGTTGTAAGCCACTTAATTGTGTTCCTAAAAGGGAATTTTCTGGAATTAGCTGACAGAGAATGAACTTGTCTGAGTCATTAAAGTAAGTAAGTAAGTAAACTTTATTTATACAGCACCTTTCACAGACAAAAATCACAAAGTGCTTTATAATCAAATGCATAAAAATAATTATAAGAAAATGCCACCAATAAAACGAATGAATAATTATAAAATCATAAAAGACGAAAAAGACCATAACAAGATAAAAATAGATTAAAAAAATATAGGTAGAGACATAGATAAGTTCACTACTGTCTAACTAAAAGCTGGCTTAAATAAAAAGGTTTTCAGCTGCTTCTTATAAGAGTCACCTCAGTGAAAGCGGCCAGGCATTCCAGAGTTTGGGGCCACTGCTTGAAAGGAACGGTCACCTCGAATGTGGAAGTGTGTGTGAGGAATAACCAACATCCTCTGACCTGCCGATCTCAGAGTACGGGCAGATGTACGATAATAAATCAGATCAGAGATATATGCAGGGGCTTGACCATGTATGGCTTTAAAAGTAAGCACAAGTATTTTAAAATTGATTCCAAAATGAACTGGAAGCCAATGCAGGGATCCTAAAACTGGGCTGATGCGAGCTCTTTTCTTTGTACGAGTTAAAAGCCGTGCAGCTGCATTCTGTACAGTCTGGAGACGATCCAGGTCTTTCTTATTAAAACAGATAAAAAGGCAGTTACAGCAGTCTAATCAAGAGGAAATAAAAGCGTGGATGATCATCTCAAGTTTGAGACCAGTGACCTTAATTTGACAATGTTCCATAGGTGAAATAAGCAGTTTCTGGTCAGTTCTTTAGAGTGCTGCTCTAGAGACATTGCTGAGTCTAAATGAACACCTAGATTCCTAAGACTAGGCTTAACAGACCAGTCTAGATCCTTATTAATGAACTGCTTGATCTCAGGGATTTTGTGATATGGTGCAATGATTAATGTTTTGGTCTTATTGGAGTTGAGTTTTAAGTAATTGTTGTTCAACCATAGGTTGATGTTTGTCAAGCAGTCAGTTTGTGAAGTCAGTTTGTGGAGCTCAGCAATTTCAAACGTACAGCTGGATATCATCTGCATATAGATGGTAGGACACGTTTCTGTGTTGCTTAATTATATTACCTAGTGGGAGTATATACAGATGGAAGAGCATAGGCCCCAAGATCGAGCCCTGGGGCACCCCACACAACAATTCAGCAGAATCAGTCATAATCTGATTAACACAGACACTGAAAGTTCTGGCCGATAGGTAAGATGAGAACCACTGTGAGATGAGAACTGAACCAGAAATTCCAACTATGTTGTGAAGTCTGTTGATTAAAATATTATGATAAACAGTATCAAAAGCAGATGATAGATCTAATGAAACCAGGACAGTGTATTCCCCTGAGTCAGCTGCCAGCATAATATCATTTGCAACTCTTAAAGTGCCATTTCAGTAGAATGCCTTTTGCGAAAGCCTGACTAAAATTTGTCAAAGATCTCACTCACGATCTTCTCGATAGAGTGTGAGTTGTTCTGCTACCACTTTTTCTAAGATCTTTGACATAAAAGGAAGTTTTGAAATTGGCGTAAAATTCTCAAGTTGTGAAGGGTCCAAGTTGGGCTTCTTTAAAATTGTCTCATCAACAGCATGTTTAAAAAGACGGGGTACGACCCCGGTTAGGAGAGAAATGTTACACAAATCAACAATACTAGGGCCAATGGATTCAAAAACTTTTTTTTAAAGCACCATCGGGAAGACATCCGCTGGAGAAGAGGAAGGTTTAATTTTATCAAACTAGACAGACACATCATGCAGTGTTACAGGATTAAAGCCGGACCAAGTGTGAGGGGGAGGTGGATTACATGCCACGTTGTGAAGTGATGATGGCGAGATGTTTTCTTTTATTTTTCTGGTCCTCTCAACAAAGAAAATAAGAAGGGAATTTAGTTAGGGAAGTCTAAGTAGTCAGCTTCACCTGTGGTTATCCTGCTAGAACAAGTGTCTGGGGAGAAAATGGTCAATTTTCCATATATGGAGACGGAGCTGTCAACCATGAATGTGAGGGTCAGATGATCTTCTTCATCTGCTTATGAAGCATTTTTATGGGTTTGCATGTTCAAACATAATCATGTCTAAACAAACCTGCTCTCAAGCTGAGTTAATCTTTTTAGCCTCTATATCAATTTTTGCGAAATGTTGCAGATCACCATAAAAACCTGATAAACTCGTATCAGATTATAATAGAATAGTTTATATAGTATAGAATAGAATAGAATTTATTGTCATTGCACCCCAGGGTACAATGAAATTGTTGACTGAAAATAAGCCCAATTGTTTTTGTTTACATATCTCATATGTCTTGACTCCTTAAATGCCACTCGTGCCCTTTGTAAATATTTCCCTGCAGATTGCCTCGGCTCAGCAATTTTTGCCCCAATCAAGGCTGACATGTCTGGTAACATCACAGTAAGTGTGATTTAAATCCATCCTTCTGCGATTTTCTCAGTGGCATTATGATACGATATTATGAATTGTTTTTGTCTTGTAGAAAATCAAGGCAGTCTATGATACCAATCCCGGACGGTTCAAGACTCTTCAGATGATTTTGGAGGCAGAGAAGGAAATGCATGGAGGAGAATGGCCCAAAGTTGGAGCGACATTGGCACTTATGTGGCTGAAAAGGTCTGGGGATTTTTTGCATTTTAGGTTTTATAGACTTTTTAAATAACAGAAACATTTCCGATGTCCATAATCGCTGTGCATGCTCTCATTTCCAACAGGAGTCTTAAATTCATCCAGGTCTTCCTTCAAAGCCTGGTGGACGGTGAAAAGGATGAGAACAACCCTAACCACATTAGAGTCAATATCACAAAAGCCTATGAAATAGCGCTTAGAAAGTACCATGGCTGGTTTGTGCAACAACTCTTTAAGGTGAGTTTATAATTAGACACATTTTATGGCAATGTTGATGACTGTCACTTGTTTGGGAAAATGTGATGAAGTGCATCAGATGCATATAGCTGTGTGTGAATATTATTTTTGCTTTGTTAGGCTGCTCTTTTTGCTGCTCCTTATAAGTCCGATTTCCTGAAGGCTCTCTCCAAGGGTCGGGAAGTCAGGGAGGAAGAATGCCTGGAGAAAATAAAAAAATTCCTCATTAACTTCTCTGCTACTGTTGATGCTATTTATGATATATTTAACAAGATGAATGCTGATCTTGACTACAAGGTGTGACTGCGGGACGCTTCTCTTTCCTCAAGCAAGCCACTTAGTTTACAAAGTCTTTTACATTCTGCCTCCTTTCAGGTCACTTGACTTATAATACTCTCTTTTTTACATCAAGTATTTGTGTACTTTTAATCATTCTTTTAATCAAGACAAAAGCTCTTGTGAGATTTTGACACATTTGATGAGACAATTAATTGACTTCACCATATACATCAATATAAAACAATAAAACTCTCTGTAATTTAGAATCTTTCATTCAGTTTCCTTCAAATAATCTAAATCACACGGAATAATGAAGTCAGTGTATCAAAAATCAAAGAGCTTTAAATGAGTTTTTTCTCATCTTAACCGGTGAATTGCAGTTTTTTCCCCCCTTTTCAATGACCACTTTGGCTTTGCAATCCATATTTTTTGCCATCTTTTGAAAAGATACACATCGTCAGGGATCATTGTTTTTTGCCTAGTCTGTAAAATGAATGACAAAATGTGTATTTCCTTTAAAGTTCAATGTCAAGAAATGTGCCTTTCATTAGATTTTTTTCCCATTTCTCGATGAGACAGAGTTGTTCTGACGTTGCCTGGTGTCTTGTGGTGTTGTGCCACATCTAATGCCATCTGGCATTATGTTGCAGTGTGTGTATAAAGTATGATCATTCCTGTATTTTCACATTATGTAATAAAAAAGACATTAACAAATCACGTGTTTAACAATTAAACTAGTATTCCCTGCTATAATTTCAGTCCAGTTTGACTTATTTCTGTAGTTTCTTCACTTCTGCAATTCTCTTTTTTCTACTACACAGCAATACATTTGTTGTGTAATTTGTGTAATGAAATTAGAACAAACTAATCTTCTGCCCCCTGCATGTTTGTACTGCTTGCATCTCAGCCTCTCATCACCCCTAATTTGTTATAAGTGAGCTAAATGGGAACAAATCCAGCCTATTTTTTTCAATTGCAAGACAAAAAACTGAGAGACAAAGGACTCAGATAAATGGTGTGTGTATTGTAAATGATTGATAGGTATTTGGCTATGGGCTATGGATTTGATATTTTCACTCAGATGGACACTCTTGGTTTATTTTTTTGATTGATAGTGCCTTCTCTTTTTCTGAAGCTCACGTTGTGGCCTGTGCTTTCTTCTATCTTTACATTGTTTGTGTCTTTAATCTGAAATGAGGATTTGTTGTAAGCACTTTAAATTCGTTACACTTTGAGTAACGCACAACATTTTCTTTCTTGATTTCTTTCTTACATTCTTTACACAATTATTTTTCTACTGTTCTGTGATCGCCATCTTGTGGTGGTTTTCCCTCCTTGCTACCCTCTGACCAGCAGATGACAGTTTTTTTTATTTTTTCCCTCCTCTAAGCCTGCTTTTCTATTTGAATTCACTCATTTATTTCGAAAGCCTAACTAGAGTGTAGCCTTTGTTTTTGATAACAAGTATTTCCAGCATACAACTTGTTTTTTGGGCTACCTCCCATGCACCAGTGCTGACTGTGACTACCCACTCATTTTCCCAACCAAATCAAATTTATTTGTATAGCACATTTCATGAACAAACAATTCAAAGTACTTTACATAAATCAAAAGCATTGCAGCAGGGAGTGGAAGAAGCATTAAAAATACATAAAAGAGTATAAAGAGAAACAAATAAAATAATTTAAATGAATTTAAAAACAAGCAACAGTCCAGATAAATTAAAAGATATCGTGCAGATTTCATGCATGGACACATGAGAAAAGAAATGTTTTTAACCTGGATTTAAAAATGTCTCCATTTGGTGAAAGTTTAATCTCCACTGGCAGTTTGTTCCACTTGTTAGCAGCATAACAGCTAAATGCTGCTTCTCCATGTTTAGTCTGGACTCTGGACTGGACCAGCTGGCCTGAGTCCTTGGATCTAAGAGCTCTGCTGGGTTTATATTCTCTGAACATATCACAGATGTATTTTGGGTCTAAACCGTTCTGGGATTTGTAAACCATCAGCAGGCTTTTAAAATCTATTCTGTGACTGACTGGAAGCCAGTGTAAAGATTTTAAAACTACTATGATGTGTTCAGATCTCTTAGTCTGGGTTAAAACTCCAGCAGCAGCGTTCTGGATGAGCTGCAGATGTTTAATGCTCTTTTTGGGAAGTCCAGTTAAAAGACCATTACAGTAATCGAGTCTACTGGAGATGAATGCATGGATGAGTTTCTCCTGCTCTTTTTGGGAGCGAAAACCTTACAGTTTTTCTCTATTGGTTTGGCTCATTTCTTGAAACAGAAATTACTTTATCAAAATAACATGGACAAATCTCCAAACCACCTCGCAATTGTTCACAACAGAATGCTTTCATCAAATTGCAATTGTCTTAATACATGTGTCAATTCTTTCAGTGCATCTCTGCAAAAGATTAAGTACAAGTAGCCTACAGTTTGCCTACATTTAGCACCAAGTGAATAGATTTTGGTGCTCTGAACTGATTAGTTGATTCTTGGTCTAATGGTTCTTCTATCCAAAATATGTCAGCATGATTTCATTGTATAAGTCATCACATGCACAATAATCTGTTCAATTGTCAAAATGGGCCAAGAACATGATACCATCAATACCATATAGAATCTCATGTTATTCCCCTTTCCTTAATCCTATTGAGGAGTTTTTCTCTGCTTGGAGGTGGAGAGTGTATGAGCATCATGCTCAAGACCAAAGATTCCTGCTCCATGCAATGGACGCTGCATGTTTAGACATTACAGGAGATCAGTGTAGGGGATGTTTGCGGCATGCACGGTGTTTCTTCCCGCGTTGCATTGCAAGGGAAAATATACGTTGCGATGTTGATGAGAATCTGTGGCCAGACAGACAGCAACATCTGGACGGCCAGTAGGGTGAGGACAGTGGTCATGAGGGAAGGGAGGGAGAGGGTGACGGTGAGTGGGAGGGGGACGACAGCGACCAGTAAAGTGTTGCTATAGTGTTTTATGTAAGCTGCAGATTTATTTACAGTACTGTAGGCCACATCATTTCGCTTGTTTTTTGTTGGTGTTTATATTACAGTATATGTGTGCTATGTATATTTTTCTTTTCCTTCTACAATACTATACTGTATGGAAGTTACGTACTTCACAGTATTTGTGTGAATAAAAATGGTTGGTATGAGTGTATTGTGTATGCTTTGAGGCTACTCTTACTGTGAAACTTTTTTCCTTCACTTTTATACACTATTGTATTCTGTTAGGTAGTCCTATGCCATAGTGACAAAACATCTAAACATTTTGACTTGTAGTGCTCACACAATGCCAAAAGGACAATGCATTTTGGGGGCACTGACTATTTGAATGAGAAAGAAACTTCATTTTGACACATGGCTGAACTGTTTAGGGGGAGATATGAGCTTTTGCTGGTGAACCATGGTGTTTTGCTCAACCATTCAGTTTAGTTTAACAAAAAGTACTAAAGAGTGTTGAAAACGTCCGGTCTGTTTCAAGAAATGAGCCTAGGCAACTGAGAAAGATCTTTGCAATTTGGGTGGCACTGACTCTTTACATGGGAAAGAAATCAGGTCTGAAGCATGGGTGAACAGTTTTGAGAGAGATATGTGCTTTTGCAGGTTAGCTATGGTGTTGTGCTGAACTATAAGAGTGTTATGCCAAATGATCTTAGAGTTTTGAGAATGTAATTTCCGTTTCTAGAAATGAGCCAAACCAATAGAGAAAAACTGTAATTCTGTTGATGTTTCTGAGATGGTTTTGGTGCCTTGGTGACAGCTTTGATGTGGCTGCTGAAAGTCAGCCACATCCACATCCAGGAGAAAAGATCAAGGAGAAAGAGAGCCAAATAATAAAAACTTTGGCTCTCTTTCTCCTGGATAAGTCTCTAAAGGTGAACAAAAACTGTGGTGCCACTGTTCGATGTTCTTGTCCTTAGCGCCAGTTGATGGTGACTGTTAAAGAAAACTACATGTGACACTGGAAGTTTATAAAGGTGATGGGAAGCTTTTCCTTTAGGAAAACCATTTGCCCTTTCAGCAATCTTGCACTCAATCGCTGAGTCATCTGCGACAACAGCATTCTTGCATCTTTGATGACTAATATCCTGTTCAGAGGAGAATTTACATACATCTGTGTGGAAAGGGGAAACCACTGTTGCTTCATCAAGCATACAGCGAGACAACACATCGATTGAGTGTTGATTAAAGAGTCAAAACACACAAACTCCACAACACTGAAAGTAGCATTTTAAAGGCCCATGATTGTTTCCATTATCGGTTAATTCATATTTCTGCTCCACTGCAATCAAAAACAATCTCTTGAAATGAAGGAAAATTGCTCTAAAGTGCGCACAATAACAGAGAAGATGATAGTAAAAATTATCTATGCTCACACATATTAGTGTCTTAGTACTTTTAATGACTTTCACTGTGACCCATTCTGCAGTCTGATTTAGTACTTTCACTGTTGATAGTGTTTTGTTATATTTTCTATTTGCATGCAATTCAAAAAGCTTGACTTTAGCTTATAATTGATGTAAATGTTATAATTGATTTGTAAATGGATGCATCTTCTTTTAGTTTTTAATCGGTCTTGTCGTCTCAATACTTCAGTTGAATTATTTCCTGGACGCGACTGCACACTGAAGTGGTCAGTGGTCTGAACAAAACAATATTTCAGTGAAATAACTCAAAAAGCTGCATTTAAACACTTGGAACGATTCTCTGCCTCACCCTCCTAAGAGATATTTACTAAACTAAATCACTGCGGTCACGCCATCTGCGCTTCAGAGAGGCACGGTCGCGCGATCTACACTTGAAAATCGAGTGCGCGTCTACGTTGCTTCGTACGGTAAAGCGTTTGAGCCCAATGCACGATGTATATGGCCAGATTAAAATATTCATAAAAACAAAAATTCAAATTGTTTTCTGCAAACTCCAGATTCCTGTTCTACATGTCCCCAGCTACCTCTGCTGTGACTTTCAAGTTATTTCACTGCATCATTTTCTTATAATCTGATGGAGGTGAAGGTAGGACACGGATGCGGACTTCAAAATAGAAAACTGGGTTTATTAACAAAAACAAAGTACAAACAAAAAGCCCGTCTGAGCCGGATTAAAAAAAACTACTGTGGAAAAAATAAACAAAGAACTTGGCATGGCAATAAATAAATACTTACCTAGAAGATGACGGGGACCATGAGTAACAACGGGAAGCCAGGCAGGGAAGGCAGGCAGTTCCCTGCAGGGAAGCCAGGCAGGGAAGCCAGGCAGGGAAGCCAGGCAGGGAAGCCAGGCAGGGAAGCCAGGCAGGGAAGCCAGGCAGGGCAGGCAGGCAGGGTAAAAATCTCACAAAGAAACCCAAAGGACTGAGGGACTGAGAACTAAATAGGGAGTGAGAGTGATTGGGCACAATGTGCAGCTGGTGGAGAATAAACAGGTGCAGTGAATCAACTAATGAACTGGTACGTGACGTGAGGGGAAAAACAATGGCAAAACTAAAAACCAAGACATGAACGGAAACACAAAAACGTAACCTAAAACATAAAACTAAAAACATGAGTCCATGGGCGTGACAGCACCAGACCAACTCAACTTGTCATCTCTGCCTTGTCTGCACCTCTCATCAGTCCACTACAGCCAAACAGGGAAGAGACAGAACCAAACTGAAATCATCACCAGAACACCTCACAGTGAGCAGTTTAAAAAATACACCCTATCATAGTGGCCACTTGCATGGAAGATTTAGTTGAGAATTTTAATAAAATGTCTTTTCAGATTCCCAAAGAAACTTAATATTGATAAATCTGATGTAGCAATAAAATTTAACATATTTAAAACTCAACATATTTAAAAATGATTTAGCAGAACTATATATGAGTGAAGATCAACTAATGAGGACATTACAGTTAAGCTGTTACACAACTAAAACTATAATTTATTTTCCATCCTAATGCCTACACTGAACTGTCGATATAGTGTGGCTATAGGTTTAAGGGTAGAGGTGATCTATCTAGCTGTGTACATAAAATTGTTATCAAGAAATAGTTTATTTGCTGTGTCATATGAATGCAAACTTTTTCTAAAAAGCTGGAAAATTAAGTTTAACATGGAGATGTGAAACTTAAAAAAGAGAAATAAGTCAAAAAATGAAGGAGTGCAGATAAATAATGGAGAGACATGGTATATTTAACCCCATCAAACCACATCTCGATAAAATACATGGTATTACACAGGAACATCTGGGCAAAAGCTGAAAAAAAAGGACAAATTGTTTGTTTTGTTTATTTAACAGTGTATATTTTAATTCCAACATGTCTTTATAGGAAATTCCTGCATCCATCCATCCATCCATTATCTTCCGCTGGTCCGGGGATCGGGTCGCGGGGGCAGCAGCTTGAGCAAAGAGACCCAGACGTCCCTGTCCCCGGCCACTTCCTCCAGCTCTTCTGGGGGGACCCCGAGGCGTTCCCAGGCCAGCCGAGAGACATAGTCTCTCCAACGTGTCCTGGGTCTTCCCCGGGGCCTCCTCCCAGTGGGACGGGCCCGGAACACCTCACCGGGGAGGCGTCCAGGAGGCATTCTCACCAGATGCCCGAGCCACCTCATCTGACTCCTCTCGATGCGGAGGAGCAGCGGTTCTACTCCGAGCCCCTCCCGGATGACCGAGCTTCTCACCCTATCTCTAAGGGAGAGCCCAGACACCCTGCGGAGGAAACTCATTTCGGCCGCTTGTATTCGCGATCTCGTTCTTTCGGTCACTACCCACAGCTCGTGACCATAGGTGAGGGTAGGAACATAGATTGAGCGGTAAATCGAGAGCTTCGCCTTCTGGCTCAGCTCCTTCTTCACCACGACGGGCCGGTGCAGAGCCCGCATCACTGCAGACGCCGCACCAATCCGTCTGTCAATCTCCTGTTCCATTCGTCCCTCACTCGTGAACAAGACCCCGAGATACTTGAACTCCTCCACTTGGGGAAGGATCTCATTCCCGACCCGAAGAGAGCATTCCACCCTTTTCCGGCTGAAGACCATGGTCTCAGATTTGGAGGTGCTGATGGTCATCCCAGCCGCTTCACACTCGGCTGCGAACCGCTCCAGTGAGAGCTGAAGGTCACGGCCTGACGACGCCAACAGAACCAAATCGTCCGCAAAAAGCAGAGACCCGATTCTGAGGTCGCCAAACCGGACCCCCTCAACGCCCTGGCTGCGCCTAGAAATTCTGTCCATAAAAATTATGAACAGAATCGGTGACAAAGGGCAGCCCTGACGGAGTCCAACCCTCACAGGAAACATGTCTGACTTACTGCCGGCAATGCGGACCAAACTCTGACACCGGTCATACAGAGACCGAACAGCCCATATCAAGGAGTCCGGCACTCCATACTCCCGGAGCACCCCCCACAAGAGTCCCCGAGGGACACGGTCGAACGCCTTCTCCAAGTCCACAAAACACATGTAGACCGGTTGGGCGAACTCCCATGCACCCTCCAGGATCCTGCGGAGGGTATAGAGCTGGTCCACTGTTCCACGGCCAGGACGAAAACCACACTGCACCTCCTGAATCCGAGATTCGACTATCCGGCGGATCCTCCTCTCCAGTACCCCCGAAAAGACCTTACCAGGGAGGCTGAGGAGTGTGATCCCCCTATAGTTGGAACACACCCTCCGGTCCCCCTTTTTAAAGAGGGGGACCACCACCCCGATCTGCCAGTCCAGAGGCACTGCCCCCGATGTCCACGCGATGCTGCAGAGGCGTGTCAACCAAGACAGCCCCACAACATCCAGAGCCTTGAGGAACTCAGGACGGACCTCATCCACCCCCGGGGCCTTGCCACCGAGGAGTTTTTTGACCACCTCGGCAACCTCAGCCCCAGAAGTGGGAGGTCCCACGTCCGAGCTCCCCAACTCTGCTTCCTCATCGGAAGGCGTGTCGGTAGGATTGAGGAGGCCCTCGAAGTACTCCCCCCACCGACTCACGACGTCCCTAGTTGAAGTCAGCAGAGCCCCGCCCTCACCATACACGGTGTTGACGATGCACCGCTTCCCCCCCCTGAGCCGCCGGATGGTGGACCAGAATCTCCTCGAGGCCGTCCGGAAATCGTTCTCCATGGCCTCCCCGAACTCCTCCCAAGCCCGAGTTTTTGCCTCAGCAACCGCCGAGGCTGCGTTCCGCTTGGCCTGTCGGTACCCATCAGCTGCTTCCAGAGTCCCACTGGCCAAAAAGGCCCGATAGGACTCCTTCTTCAGCTTGACGGCCTCCCTCACCACTGGGGTCCACCAGCGGGTTCGGGGATTGCCGCCACGACAGGCACCGACCACCTTGTGGCCACAGCTCCGGTCGGCCGCCTCAACAATGGAGGCACGGAACATGGCCCATTCGGGCTCAATGTCCCCCACCTCCCCCGGGACATGGTTGAAGCTCTGCCGGAGGTGGGAGTTGAAACTCCTCCTTACAGGGGATTCCGCCAGCCGTTCCCAGCAGACCCTCACAATACGTTTGGGCCTGCCAGGTCTGACCGGCTTCCTCCCCCACCAGCGGAGCCAACTCACCACCAGGTGGTGATCAGTTGACAGCTCCGCCCCTCTCTTCACCCGAGTGTCCAGGACATACGGCCGCAAGTCCGATGATACGACTACAAAGTCGATCATCGAGCTGCGGCCTAGGGTGTCCTGGTGCCAAGTGCACATATGGACACCCTTATGCCTGAACATGGTGTTCGTTATGGACAATCCGTGACGAGCACAGAAGTCCAACAACAAAACACCACTCTGATTCAGATCGGGGGGGCCGTTCCTCCCAATCACGCCCCTCCAGGTCTCACTGTCATTGCCCACGTGAGCATTGAAGTCCCCCAGCAGGACGAGGGAGTCTCCCGGAGGAGCACTCTCTAGTACCTCCTCCAGGGACTCCAAAAAGGGTGGGTACTCTGAACTGCCGTTCGGTGCATAAGCACAAACAACAGTCAGGACCCGTCCCCCCACCCTAAGGCGGAGGGAGGCTACCCTCTCGTCTACCGGGGTAAACCCCAATGTACAGGCGCACAGCTGGGGGGCGATAAGTATGCCCACACCTGCTTTACGCCTCTCACCGCGGGCAACTCCAGAGTGGAAGAGAGTCCAACCCCTCTCGAGGAGGCTGGTTCCGGAGCCCAAGCCATGCGTCGAGGTGAGTCCGACTATATCTAGCCGGAACCGCTCAGCCTCGCGCACCAGCTCAGGCTCCTTCCCCAGCAGAGAGGTGACGTTCCACGTCCCAAGAGCCAGCTTCAGTAGCCGAGGATCAGACCGCCAAGGTCCCCGCCTTCGGCTGCCGCCCAGCTCACATTGCACCCGACCCCCATGGCCCCTCCCACGGGTGGTGAGCCCGTAGGAAGGAAATTCCTGCAGTAAAGCAAAATTAAAAGCTATGTCAGAAGTAGCCGTGAACCTTGTGTTTGAAATCTCAATATTTAGGAATATGCAGCAGTAAAGCAACATGAAAGCCAGGATAGGAGTATCTGGAGATGTGTTGTAGATTACATGCTGCAAATATATTTGTCACATCCACTGTTGCTCTGAGCTCTGGAATTGCCAGTCCATGGTGCTAAAGCTCCACAACGTCACATCATTCCAAGTCAAGAATCAGGTCATGCCTCCTTCATACACAGTTTTGAGTTAGCTTGCTTATTTTTTAAACTGCTCACTGTGAGGTGTTGTGGTGATAATTTAAGTTTGGTTCTGTCTCTTTCCTGTTTGGCTGTAGTGCACTGATGAGAGGTGCAGACAAGGTAGAGATGAGCAGTTGATTTGGGCTGGTGGAGGTAGGGCTGGATGTCCAATAAGGAATATGGTCACACACACACATACAAGGACATCAAGCAAGTACAAGGCAACAATGGTGAAATGAAACCACATTATGAAAAAGGAAAGAAGAAGAGTGGTATAAAGAGATGGGGGGATGTCACCGATGATTTCAGCATCAAATAATCACAAAATGATGCAGCAAAATAACTTGAAGATCACCACAGAGGCAGCTGGGGACATG
Organism: Odontesthes bonariensis; assembly: GCF_027942865.1. NCBI lineage: Eukaryota > Metazoa > Chordata > Actinopteri > Atheriniformes > Atherinopsidae > Odontesthes > Odontesthes bonariensis. The sequence goes on from NC_134511.1 coordinate 23,132,957, forward strand.
TAGAACAAGATTCAGGTGGAGTTTGCAGAAAACAATTAGAATTTATCTTTTTATGAATTTTTTAATCTAGCCATATACATCATGCATTGGGTATGATTTCAGCCTCAGTTTATTAGAAAATGATGCAGTGAAATAACTTGAAAATCACCACATTTAGTGGTTCTAAATGAAGTTTTCAAATCTGACTATGCAGAAATGAGTTTGATTCTGAATATGCTTCAATAATTTTGTTCTATCATTTTGTTTTAATCATTAAAAAGAATGTAGTAAAAAAATCAACCAAGTAATGACAGGTGTATGTATTCCAACAAATGAAAAATCAACTTCGATATAGATTTCTGAGTTTACGGGGTGCACTTGAATGCACCATAAAACCGCTCACACGCTTTACCGTACAACGCAATGTAAACGGGCACTCGATTTTCAAGTGTAGATAGCGCGACCGTGCCTCTCTAATATGGCAAGCCTAAAGTGCCACATTGCGTATCTAAGTACAATGGAAACTGCTTATAGTGGTCACGGATATAGTAATCAACCGCTTATATGGATCAAAAGGCTTGGGACGGAATCATTTCTATACAAATGCTGTTTAAATAATTCGTTCATAGTGATCAAGAAATCCGCTTATAATGTTCATTTTTGGCCATTTTATGAAAGTAAACATGTGCAAAAATAATTTTAAAACTACGTGTAGCTATTTTATTTTTTACTCCCTTGATTCCTTTCTGGACGTCTGCTTCTGCCTCGCTAGCCAACGTAACGAGTTGACACCGGGCAGCAAGCGCGCAAATCATGGCTGGAAAAAGGAAGTCATGGAGGAGCATGTGTCCGAGGATGGGTGCTAGAGAGCGGATTGAATGCGCGTGTGGCCGCTGGAAGCTCCAGGCTGGTTCTTGTAAAATGGGAGGCCGGTGCTCATTCGATTTCTCCTACTTGTTGAGAATTGCTACTTTGTGGTTTTGCGCATGTGCCAAGCCGATTTTCTAAGTTTCGTTTTCACACCAAGTACTGTAGCACAAATCGACAGAACACCGGCACGGAGGAGCATGGATCCGAGCAGGGGTGCTGAAAGGCGGATTGAATTCAAACTTTATTTTCTGACTTGTAAGAAAAAAAATGCACCGGCGGCACAGCAGAGAATAAGTCCGTACTGTATTTGAGTTAGCCTACAGTATGTCTGCGCACTGCGCAGTACTGTAATCAAATTTGCATGATAATAAAATTCAGTAAATGCTGAAGCTATCTGTTTTATTTAGTTTTTCTCATTGAAAAACGATACAAATGGCATTTAGATGATATTCTCCATAAAAAATAAGTGAAATACCTGTACTGTAATACAACTTCGGTTTTAGTAATCAATCGCTTATAGTGTTCAAATTGGCTCTGGACCAACGTGATCACTATAAGCGGTTTCCACTGTATCACGTTAAGATTGCAATTCACCCGCTAAAAGCGCCCGTTTCCCCGAATTTTCGCCCGCTTTTTACGTCCGCAATGATGGTTCCGCACAACGCGCGTCGCTGCCATATCCACACGTCGAGAGCACACGCTATATATCTTAAAGATCGCGTTCTGTTTTTTTATATCACGCGTGGTATAATGACACCCGTAAAAAGCGCCCCTTTTCCTCCTTACGGGACGCGCTGTATAATGCTTGAGCACGCGTGCCGAAATACACCACGCGTCCTCTAGATGGCCAGTGCCACACTGAACTTACCTTTACACAGGGGATGTTCCAGCTTGATTATTATGTTTTATTATATATAATATACAAAGACATAGGCGCAGTGTGCAGTTGCAACACTGACAGCAATGTCCAACACATGTTAAAATGATGTAGCATAAAATAATAAGACACATACAAGGCAATTTAGGCACACAAAGATGTTAAAAGCAGTGGCTTAAGACAAGAAGCTAAAAACTTGGGGAAGAAAAACACCCTACAGTCACGAGGTGAGCGTCTAGAGGACGCTTGGTGTATTTTGGCACGCGTGCTCAAGCATTATACAGCGCGTCCCGTAAGGAGGAAAAGGGGCGCTTTTTACGGGTGTCCTTATACCACGCGTGATATAAAAAAACAGAACACGATCTTTAAGATATATAGAGTATGGCAAGCCTAAAGTGCCACATTGCGCATCTAATCACGTTAAGATTGCAATTCACCCGCTAAAAGCGCCCGTTTTCCCGAATTTTCGCCCGCTTTTTACATCCGCAATGATGGTTCCGCCCGCTTTTTACGTCTGCAATGATGGTTCTGCACAACGCGCGTCTAGGTAACGACACGCGTAAGGAACGCGCGTATTGACCTGACAATACGCGCGTTCAAGACGTGCGTTTTCCTAAAAGGCAACGACGCATGTAAGGAACGCGCGTGTTGACCTGACAATACGCGCGTTCAAGACGTGCGTTTTCCTAATATGATAATAATGTCCTTCCTTCTTTTCCGACAGCCAATGCATTTGACGTGGTTGCGGCCAATCGCTGATCAAGGCAGCCAGACCAAGATAGTTCAGCACAGATCTGCTTTGTGGAAAACTCTGCACAGATCTCTGTGTGGCAATGTTGCCAAAGTTCACTGCATTGTCGTTTCACAAAGCTTTAATTTTAGGAATACAACTCCTACACATGCACTTCGCTGTTATTTTGAATCCATTTCCATGCATTTGTTCGTGTAAAAGTGTTTTCCATCGACATACATTGCTGACTAATGTTTTGTGCTTTAGAAGTTGTATCTGTAATAGTTCCGCTTGGCTTCAGAAAGTGGTGGTACAGTGGTTAGAGTGACTGCTTAGCAGACAAATCTCTTGAAGCAATGCAAGTTCGAATCCCACGGTAGTTGTATCAGTTTTCCCCTCATACTCTCTCTTGTCTCTAACCAAGCCCGTTTCTTAAGTTTTTTTCTTCTTTAGGTTATCCCTTGGCCGAAGGCCAGCGACCATGTTTCAACATGCCTCTTAAAATAGCACCTTCGAATCCCGTGTGAACTCCTGCTTACATGAGTTATGTTATCTGTAATCAATCAGGAGCAGTGGCTCTATAAACTTCAATGAACTCTCGCTAAAATGTAAGTTACTGTTATGTTATCTGTAATCAATCTGGAGCAGTTGCTCCATACATTTCAATTGTGCACCCCCCCATCAAATTAAGCTTTATCTAGTTTTTATGTGTTATTGGACAAAAATGATTTCTTTTTCATATCCATCTGTTCCTGTTAACGGGCCTAACTATTCTATAAGGAGTAGCCACACTGAACTTACCATTATCCAGGAGATGTTCCAGCTTGACTATTATGTTTTATTCAGCTTCAAATTAATCAATGCCCATCAGAAAACATGTAAAATTACCAATGACTAAACTAACAACATAGCCTGTGTTTCTGTGTACATGTAGTTCATAATGCTGAAGGAACTGAACCAGGAAAAATATATTTATTTATATTTACAATATTAACAGTCTTTCTCACTCCCTCCGCCCCACCTTCTGAGCTCCCTATAGGATGGAGCAGGGACTGAGCAGTGTGATGCCAATGAAACAGATGTTGGCCAAAGACTGTGGTGCACGGATGAAAATCATACCTTCAGTCAGGTTAATGTAAGTTCAAGTTTTTTTGAAGCTAAAGTTTTTTTGAAGATTCGCAGACCTATGATCAATATTACAGAATTTACATTTAAATAAATGGAACCAGTGGGGACTATGGAAAAATTGTGTGTGGTATATCTGGCTTGTAGGACCAGATCGAACCCATAAAGGACTTTATTGAACGGGGCTAGATCAACAAACGTGGCAAAAAATGTAATGCGGGTGTGTGGGGACAGTGAAAATGATGGCTAAAGGCCTATATAGAAAGGAGCTTGTGCAGGTATACAACAAACGCCACAGGCTGGCCGGCCAGACCAGTATGAAGATGTCCAATGAAGTCAGACACACACAGAAAGGAATGCAAACCGTGGTTTTACCATAAAATATAAAAAGAAAAACAAGACATAACACACATATACATAATAAAATACAATAGGCAAAATACACATAATACTAATGAGGAAAGGAGGATAGCTGCCTACAGTACAGCTGTATGGACAATCAGAAACACCCCCTTTACAACACCTTCACTAACCAGCTGAGTCTGTTCAGCCACAGACTCCGTCCCCTCACCTGCAGGACAGATAGGCTAATATAAGGAGGTCCTTTGTCCCATGGGCCATTCAACTGTTTAACAACAACACACAGGACACTAAGAAGGACATCGTCATTGGGGACTGGACTGCCTGAGATGCCTGAGCTGGCCCAGTACCGGGAAACCTCTTGGCATTTGTGTGTGTGTGTGTGTGTGTGTGTGTGTGTGTGTGTGTGTATGTGTATGTGTATGTGTGTGCATGTGTGTGCATGTGTGTGCGTGTGTGTGTGGACTGTCCAATCATTGAACTATGGAACTCTCGTGATCACTTGACATACTTCTTTTCTGCTTATCACAAGCAAGACTGAGATGCCTGAGCTGGCCCAGTACAGGGAAACCTCTTGGCATGTGTGTGTATGTGTGTGGGCGTGTGTGTGTGTGTGTGGATTGTCCAATACTACCTTTACTAGACTGTGACATTGGGAGATATCTTCACCCCTATAATACTCTGTACACTGCCTGCTTTATGATAATTTTACCCATTGTCTTCATGCACCTTATGACCTATGTTTTACTTTGAATACTATCTATGTCTTATTTCTCTAAGTTCTACATCACAATACTATATCACAGATTTATGTCAACACTCATTTCTGGTCATGTTAATCTTGTCCACTTCAACACCATGTTTTTGCACATTTGTCTACCCCAACTCACAGAATATGTCTTTGCACAATTGCCTTTCTGTAGTTTTTTTTTTCTTCTCTAACTATTACCTGTGTTATATGTGTCTTGAAATGTCCATGTGGCCATTATGTGTATTTATGTAAGCTACTTGACACCTTAATTTCCCCCCGGGGATCAATAAAGTTACTCTACTCTACTCTACAGCAGCTATCTGATCAAGGGGGAGAGGAAACATGAACATTTGCGCTTGTAATAAGCTTGTCCCTGTAAGGTCCCTTTTCTTTCGCCTTATCTTTCTGCATTGCTTTGCTTTGCTTTCTTTCTTTTTTTTTATTGTATTCGTCTCTGTCCTGCCGAAATTACAAATGCAGAAAGATATCTGGAATATATTGGCACGCCTCCATTAAGTTCTGATGGCGTTGCCCCTGGCAACCAATAGCGTCTCCTGCCAACATGGCCGACCGGCCGACCGGAGTCACGTGACTCCTCATTCTCAATAGTCGAAGAAGAAGAAGAAGAAGAAGAAGAAGAAGAAGGTTTGTTTCTCGAACAACGTTAGAACTATGTCGGTCATTGTTGGGGAATAACGTTGAAGACCCTGGTGAGCTCTAAGGTAGCCTAAGTTCATTGTTTTTTCACTCACATTTTTCCTTGATAGAAAAGCATTCTCTTTACATATAACTTAGTTTTAAAGTGTATCGCATGCCCTGTACACGTTACATCAGTGGTGTAGCCTGTTTGCTAGTTACTGTATGTTAACTCCGCTAGCATAAACACAAACGAGTTAGCAACTAGGCTACAGTGATAACAATCATGCTAACTCTGTTGGTTTTACAACTTTGTTTACTTTGTTGGAAGCTTGACTTTTTTTCTTTTCTTTTTTTTTAAAGAAACGAACTCTGTTTTGAATATAAATTCGCTTTGAAATGGCCATAACTTGTCCAGTTCATGTAGTTTAGTTTACCATGTGGTCCAACCTCGAATTGTGTTTGTAGAACAACTGATATGCCATTAGCTAGTGCTAGTCCAATGGCATTGGTTTTAAACAAAACGAAGGGCATTAGGCGAGCTTGAGAAATAGCCTAGCACTAGACACCAGGAGAAGTCTTTCTTTTCAATAGGAAACACAATCACGACGGCAACAGCACACGGGATTGATCCTCCCTCCCTAGTCAATTCCTGTAGCTGCTAACTTGAAGAAACATGTGGCAAAGAAGTGTAGTTGCAGGTAACAGTAGTTAGCCTAGAACAATGCTGTCTCAACCAAAAGAAAATACTTGTGTGACAACAAAAACCCATTGTGTCAGACAAGACGCCAGTAATGCGATTAAAAAAGGTGTAAAGTAGCATTTGCCTAGTCATAATGACAAGGGGGTGGGGGGGGATGTGAGATGATTTCCATAAATTCTGGAAATAAACTACTAAAAATAATATGTGCACATATTATACCTAAGTTAAAAATCACACGTACGTTGATGCAAATGTGTTGTCATGTGTCCAGACACTGAAGTCCAGGCACTGAATGGATGGCAATTCATTGTTAAAGCTATGGTAGGTAATCCTAGAGAGCTAGCAAGAGAGCTAGCAAGATTCGAAAGTGTCCACTCCTCTAAGCTCCACCCCCCCCTCCCCATTCCGTCAGTGCTTCATCCAAAGCCGGTGGAACCGCATGCACACATGGAGCAGGGAGCCGGCAGAGGGGGGCGTAGGCAGAAAGCAGAGGCATCTGATTGGTTTTTTGTAGGCGACCAATCCGAGATCAGCGTCCCGCTGATCTTGGATTGGTCAGCTTTTTCTCAGTCCTGCAGCTGCCACAGAGGTCTGATTATTTTCGTCCCTTTTTCTAAATACATCTTGTATAGATTTCTCTCAGGATAGACGGACCATTTCACCCAGTATTACAAAATGTGTTTCTGAACAGGATTACCTACCATGTCTTTAAATTGTTACTCAATTTAAACTCAAATTATGACCCTCTACTTTTATGAGAAAGTCTGTAGGTTTGAAGTTAATTAGGGTTTTCAGACGACCCTAGGTACCTCAATTTCCAGTATATAAGTTTCAAATTTGAGAAATGGTCTGATATGAATTGTGTCTTTCACATGTCTAACATGTATCATGCCTTTCACATTTGATATGTTGACATAGTAAAGTTCAGTTATTACTTTCTGTGTATGACTTTCTGCATAACTCAGTTTATCCTTTTCCCCCAGGTCAACCGCAACCAGCCATCTCCACCCCTCACCTGCTCCACCCCTCACAGCGGCTTTACCTGGGGTATTGTGTAGTGTCGTATTTTGGGTGCAGTCTAGAAATGGATCGTCGTACCTTCATCTTGCGTTGCAGGAACATCCTGGATGATTGCATTCGACCTCTGTTGATGGATGACGTCGTCCAACCTCATGTTCTTCAGTTAACACTGAACCGGTATGAATTCACACAGCCCTATAATATTGTTACCTTATTACATGCCATATTTGCTATCAGAATTGCCGCCAAGTTGAGGGAATGAAGTTGATCTGCACACATTCAGGGCCTGCAAGACCCCTGTCTTGGATAGCTATTATAAGACTTTGGATGTAAAAGTTTTCTTTCTTGTAAAGACTCTGCGGGCCGCATGTGGCCCCCAGGCCTTAGTTTGCCCACCTCTGGCCTAGAGTGATCATTTCATTAACTAAAATGACACGTGTGGGCTATCTATCAGCAGGTTCACCACTTCCTGTAGGTCAACTTAGCCAGGTTTATCACTTCACCATGTTCTTGGAATAGCCCCTGATCCCTAGGTTGATTTCGCTCTACTCTTCTTGCACCCCCCCCCCCCCCCCACCCCCCCCCCAACAAATACAGTAGTTAAATGTTAGACCACCTCTCTGTTATGTTTTCATTGCAAGTAATTGCCATTGTCTGTATAAGAATCTGTGTGTGTGTGTGTGTGTGTGTGTGTGTGTGTGTGTGTGTGTGTGTGTGTGTGTGTGTGTGTGTGTGTGTGTGTGCGTGCGCGTGCGCGTGCGTGCAGATGGAAGCAGTCATTCCTGTTGTGATTAATGATCTTGATAGTGATGGACAGTCATCTTCAAGACCCCGGCAGCTCCATGCCTCAGAACATCATGCCCTGCCTCTCCATCCTGAGTGCACCTGGTCTGCACACAGTTCCGGTAAGGCCACTTTGAAAAGGGCACTGCATTGAATTAATGCAAAAGATGGAGAATAGCCTGACTGCGTGCGCGCGTCTGCACACACGCATGTCTGTCTCTGTATTAATATTAGTAATTTACGAATCATTTCACTTATTCACACACATAAGCATACATTCATACACTGCTCTGCCAAAAATAGTTGCCACCAAAAACATGGTCACACACTCTTGTTGAAACACCTACATCTTTGATAAAGGGCTGCTTTGCTGTGGCATTGTTTTCATAAGTGTCTGCAATGTCAGAAGATGTCCATCTAGTGATGCATTCATTTTCCAGCAAGAACTTGGATTGATGATGGTAGAGTCTGACCGCTACACAAAGCCTTCTCCAGCCCATGCCAAAGAATCTCAGTAGGGTTATGTTTTGGATTCTGTGGTTTGAAATGAATGTGTGAATAGTATGTCTTATGGTCTCTGAAACACTTTCAAAATTTGAGCCCAATGATCGTTGTGGCATTGTGATCATTGTGCATTTGTAGCATTGTGATCTTGAAATATGCCTGTGGCATCAGCAGAGACAAAACCATTAATAGAATAAGCCGGTCTTTCACTATATCCTGGAAGTCAGCTGTCCTCATTCTTTGAGTACATACTGTAGCTGAACATTCACGTAGAGCCGACATTAAATGTGTAAGTGATTGCCTATGGCAATGATTGCACCCATTTTAAACAGACTAAAATCTTTTCCATAACAACAGGATGCGTCTTCTGACATGATTGTTTAAGAAATGAGAAGCAACTCATTGCAGCAGGCTGGTTCATGGACATCATTATCCCTTTTCATTGAGAATCATGGGATGTGCTGGAGAAGGTCCTGCACACCATTCAGACTCAATTCAAGGTCTTCAACATATTTTGGGTGTTGGTGTTGGTGTTGCACCATATGAAAATTTCAACATACACACACAGTCAACTTAATAGTTAGGGTACCCTACAATTGTTATGAGTTACAGATTTGTTTGTATAATATCTCTATTTCACAACACCTGCTAGTTTGAAAGAGAACCTCACATATGCATAATTAAATGTTAATATGGCCTTTACAAAGGAAACAGGCACTAAAATCAAGATAATTATATGGAAAATATGTGTTGCACTAATTGATACAGACTGGTTAAAAGTTTGTGTCTATTAGTGTAGCCAACATTTTCCATAAATATATTTTGGTTTTGCAGGACATTTCATAGTTTCTAAGTTTTACAATAGTCCTCTATTCCAATGTGCTGACAACATTTTTTTTTTAGTTTCTGTACAGCAATACCACATACAATTCCATTCTTAAATAATCCCAACAAAATCAATTTTCAAAGGATGGAATGATATTAGCTAACAACCGCACTTTCACTTATATTACACTTTTTATTGCCGTGTTTTATTGTCATTTGACATATTCAGGGGCAATCGGGCATTTTTTACATAGCAGAAAACCAAAATATACATTTTAGCAAACCTGATGGAAGCATTTAGAATAGTGTAGTGGAACATTGTATAATTTCTCATTATGCAAATCCTTGTCACTGACCCTAACATGGATTTTTTTTTTCTGACAGGCACAGAGCCAGTTCTCAGAGGATGGCACCAGCAACATTAGATGGAGGGTCCCACTGTCTCCGCACCCAGACTTATCCGACCACCGCCAGCAGCTGTGCCTCTTCTCCAAATGACAGCCAACCTCACAACAGGGCTCCACCATCTCCACACCCAGGCGCATCACACCAACGCACACCACTACCACTCTGTGCTTTACACCACTCCGTTGCACCTCTGCCTGAGCCGTAGCAGCTCCCCCACCTCAGAAAGGGGAAATGAGAAGAAGTGATATGATTTTGTTGGTTGACCCACATGTTTTGCTCTTTTTGCGCAGTGTGTTTTACTGTCTGTATGCATTTAGCTGTGGGCAATACATTCCATCTGTTTGTGACATGTTTGGAGTGTATCGTCTATTCCATCTGCCTTTATACAGGTTTAAGTGCATTTGATAGTCTTGAAATGTGTATTATGTGTAGGCTGCTAGTTACCTTCGTTTCCTTTGGGATCATTAAAGGGATTCAAATCTACTATACTACATTGAGCTCACATTAAGATCACCTACATTAAGATCACCTCACACAAATGAGTGTTCTACATGCAGCTCAGAAGGTGGGGCGGAGGGAGTGAGAAAGACTGTTAATATTGTAAATATAAATAAATGTTTTTTTTCTGGTTCAGTTCCTTCAGCATTATGAACTACATGTACACATAAACACAGGCTATGTTGTTAGTTTAGTCATTGGTAATTTTACATGTTTTCTGATGGGCATTGAATTAATTTGAAGCTGAATAAAACATAATAGTCAAGCTGGAACATCTCCTGGATAATGGTAAGTTCAGTGTGGCTACTCCTTATAGAATAGTTAGGCCCGTTAACAGGAACAGATGGATATGAAAAAGAAATCATTTTTGTCCAATAACACATAAAAACTAGATACAGCTTAATTTGATGGGGGGGTGCACAATTGAAATGTATGGAGCAACTGCTCTAGATTGATTACAGATAACATAACAGTAACTTAAATTTTAGCGAGAGTTCATTGAAGTTTATAGAGCCACTGCTCCTGATTGATTACAGATAACATAACTCATGTACGCAAGAGTTCACACGGGATTCGAAGGTGCTATTTTAAGAGGCATGTTGAAACATGGTCGCTGGCCTTCGGCCAAGGGATAACCTAAAGAAGAAAAAAACTTAAGAAACGGGCTTGGTTAGAGACAAGAGAGAGTATGAGGGGAAAACTGATACAACTACCGCGGAATTCGAACCTGCACTGCCGCAAGAGATTTGCATGCTTAGCAGTCACTCTAACCACTGTGCCACCACTTTGTTGAGTTAAGAGGAACTGCTCCAGGTACCAACTGTAAAGCACAAAACATTAGTCGGCAATGTATATTGATGGAAAACACTTTTACACGAACAAATGCATGGAAATGGATTCAAAATAACAGCGAAGTGCATGTGTAGGAGTTGTATTCCTAAAATTAAAGCTTTGTGAAACGACGTTGTTCTCGGCGCCGCCAAGTTACAAAAATCGACTGGTGCATAGAGCTGTAACAAAATCCGGGTTATCCGGTTTTCAACCCGGATAAATACGTCACCCGGGCAGACCGGTATGGCAAGACATGGCAGCTTTGGCTTGCGATAGTTCTTGCTCTTGACAGCGGCATTGTTTTCTTCTCCACTTTCCTGGTTGTAGAGTAGCGGTAACCTTCACGTAGCAGCGCCACCTCTGTAAATCCACTCCAGTCTGTGATTTGGGAAAAGGGGTCAGTATTTGTGAAACCACTCCCCTCAGTGGTCGTGTTCAAAGTGAGGCACAGTGACTGAAGAAAAGGTTCAGAATGAACTTTTAAACTCTGCTTTTAAATTAGCATTGGTGACAAGTCTTAAAATTGCTCAAAAGGGATAAGTCAGTTAACACAAATCAATAGGATAACTTTGGGACACTCTTTTTAGATATGAAGAAAATTTTATTTTTAGTGTACCTGCACATTGACTACCCTATATTGAAATATTCAGTTGCGAACATCATGTCTTATGATGCTTGTCTTTGAATTGCCAGGAATGAGGAGGTTTCAGACAGGATGGCACCTGGTTGAATACGCCTCAATTATAAGGTCGGCTCACAGCGGCCACGCGCAGTACTGCGACTTATGCTTTTTGCGTATGTTCCAACTTTCTGCCAAAGAGGCGGCCACTCTGTCCCACCCAAAATCTGTGAAAGCCTGCGTTGTTCAGATGGAACTGTAACGGCGGTCGGATACACAGAGCAGTTTTAGTTTGAGCTCTCTCATCAGCCTGGAGTTACATTAAAGCTGGAGAGGCGGACAGGAGCGCTCAACAAGAGAGGGGGAATACATTTGAGGCGTATGGAACAAAGCTGCGGAGAATTTTAAGAAGAAAAATGAATCAGCTGCTTAAAACGGGGTAAGTAATGTTTAATGCTTTTTACCAGACGTGTCATAGGAGAAATATATCTCTATTTATCTTTGATATTAGTTTAATAAGGAGTTCAAGCACCGCCCAAAACGTATGGGCCATGTCAGGAATGTGGAAATGGATAGCTTGTGCTTTTTTCAAATTATTATTTGTTTTAATCCCTTTTGTATTACTTTAATGTGATTTATTTTATCAGAAAAAAAGTTGTCGCCCTGATTATTTTCTGTGTTCTTTTAACTAAACCAACTTAAGAAAATAAAATTACATATTTTTTGTTGTATTTCTTTTTGTATTTTCAAGATTATTAATGTTGGAGCCGTTAACATCTGTCACATCACATTTTTCCACTCTTTCACTCCCTGGTCACTCTTCTTCCTCCTTCCCCTCTCAATAATGTCACATCAGCAGGGACAGAACAGGAACTTCCCAAGCTCCAAGGAGACATTAGGGCCGCTAACTTCTGGACTTCTTTCTGTCTGCTTCACACAAACCTACTTAACAAAGCCATTCTTTGTTCTTACTTTGTTGTAACGGTTTTTAAGGGCAGACTCTTTTTGTTCCTTTTTTTTTTACTGCCAGGTGCCCACTGAAGTGTAAAGGCATGGTAATCCTGTTTGTCAGGCAGGGTTATGAGTCATTCCGTTCCCTTTTGTGGAACATAAACTCTGCCATGTTTATGTTGCTCCTTTGCAGTGCAGTCTGGCTTATATGGGCTGTCACTGTTAACAACAAACTCAGGAATCAGGATCACGTAGTTCAAATTATCTTGTGCGAGCCCAGAGTGGCAGAAAAATGTGTCTTTTATCCTGAGCTTTTTGTTAAACAAACAGGTGGAGTGATTCAAACAGACTCATGTTGGTTTTCGGCACCTTCCTTTTCTAACTCCTCCGCAAACCGCATCTCTGTGCAATAGAGCTCTTGTTGTGTCATTTCAGTCAAACACGTTTGCACCATGTGTGTACTTCTTTGTCAGTATTTTACTTCCTTGTTTCTCCCTTTGTTTTGCAGACCCCTCGTGAGGATAATTTTCTCTTTCCACTAAAGAAGAATTTTGAACGTCATTGTGATAAAAGGGATGAATGAGGTATGGATGGATTAAATGTCAGATGTATTTACTTTTGACTTAAAGTTGAGACGTCACAAATTACGTCTGTTTAGGTATATGGTAGTTTTATTATTTGGACAAATGTTCTTCTTGTATTTGCAAGAAGAACATATAAATATAAAATATAAATCTACAACTCCACTGATGTTTTAAAACTTAAAAAAAAAAGTATTAACTCTCAAGCTGAAGAGCATACATATGTTTATGAATATGGGCTTTTGACATTGCCATCTAAATAGGGCAAAATGTACGAGGATCCCAACTAACACATTTTCACAGGCATCATTGGGGAAATCTTGTTTAACTTCACATTCACATTGATTGTGATTAAAACAGCATTTTGTGACTACAACCAACTACAGCTTCCTCATTTGTTCTACTTCATGGATCCTGGAAAATGATCGGGTCTATTTCAAATTTAAGACTCTTTCTACATTCTGTTCTGACAAGCAAGAGCCCCTATTTAAAACAAAGATAATACAATTACATACATATCTGTGCAAAGTAAAACATTTGTGTTTCATGCTATCATAAAGAATTGGTTAAATTGAATGGATTAGAACTTGTTTCTCCACTTGAACAAGACTTTTCTAACCACCCAAAGGGAATCCATCTAATGCAGATAATTTTCTCCTCATTATTCTTCCAGGGCCGTTCTGCTCTCCTCAGAAGGTGCCACCTCGCCTTGTCCAGGGCAGACACCCTTGGGTCTGAGGCTGCCAGAGCTGCTCCCTCTGAAGACTCTGGGAATGGCGTTGCTGTTCAGGCTGAGAGTGCTGCACCCTTCGCCCTGTCTGAGCTATCAAACCTCTTTGAAAGCGAGGATGGTTCCCAGTCAGCTCAGGACACGAGCCAGGATTCAGCCCTTGAGGTGGTCCAGCCTGGCCAGCCCACAGACAGCAGACAGAACCTGCGGATGAAGTTTCACGGTGCTTTCAAGAAGGGAATTTCCAATCCAATGGACCTACTGGAATCCACCATATATGAGTCAAATGTGGTTCCAGGCCCTAAGAAAGCACCTATGGACTCACTCTTTGACTATGGTACCTATGGAAGGGCAAGCAACCAGAAGAGACGCAAGAAGAAGCTCCCAAGAGGGTGAGAAGAGCCTTACTGTCTGTCCACTACAACGCCTGTGTGTTGTCAGGATTTATTGATCGTGTGCTCCTTTTGTCACATAGGTTTAGTGTTTGCTAATGTTTGTGGGTTTTTTTTTCCATGGGTAAAAGTCCACTTTGGAAAAATATGGTCATGAAAACAAAAACACTCTATGCTGTAGCTTTGTAGACAGAGGTGTGCCACACAGAGAGCTTTGCACACATTCAAACACACACTCACAGTTGGCAAAGCAGTCTTCCATTCACACCTTTCCATGAGCCAACAGAGGGCATGTTGTTGGTTGCTCTGCAGCCGTTGAGGACATATTTAGGCTGCTGCCTGTTCCTGGCTTGCCTACCTGCCTCATGCACACAGAGGTCCATTTATCAGAGCACTCAGGACTGTTGATTTTTCTTTAAAGGATGGTTTGTGCAACATATAGCTGCTTAATTCTTAAGTTTATATCAACGAGACGTGAATCAGACTGAAAACTCAATAGGAATTCCTCCTTTTATTGCCTTATCCAGGTGCAAGTACAATGTGTGACATAACATCAAGCCATGTTTCTGTGTCCTCTTAGTAAAACTGAGGTATCTTGTGATGAGGATCAAGGCTCCGACCCACCAAAAGTAATGAAAATATTTAACCGTTCTCTACTGTTTGACTGTGTGTCACGTGGAGACCCTGAGGCCCTCGAGGGCCTGTTGGAGTATCTTCAAAGTCAAGAGAAGAGGTTGACAGATGAGGAGTTTAGAGGTAAATCTTTAATGTCTTTAATTAAGAAATTTACATGATCTTTTTGTTTTAAAAAGTTTCTCTCAGATTTCCAACCCTAATCTTTGAGTTTGTCCCTTCTCTAAAGAGGAAACTCAGTCTTATTCTCTGGCTGCTTGATCTTTGACCTTTTGCACCCCTCCGCCTTCTGTCTGGGCTTTTTTTTGGCTCGGAGGATGTGGGAGAGTAAAGGTGAAGTGATGTCAGCCTTTGTCCTGTTAAAGGCGGGCCATTGGAAGGCTTCCTGTGTGTGTCTGAGAAGTTGTTTCAGGCTTATAACAGCGAGCAGAGAGAAATCACAGCACACTGCTGACTCTGGGAGAGAGTTAGATATGGCTTTAAAGTTGTTTTTTTTTCGATAAGTTCTAAAAGTGAGTGGCTGGTTTGACACCTGCTTCTCATTATTTCTTACTAGTTTGTTTGTTAGTTTGTTCTCCTTAGTTACTCATGACAGTCCTGAAACCCTGGCTATGTTCTGTTATTGTGAACTCATGAATAGAACCAACGGGAAGTCACATTTTGCTCCAGCAGATATACATGCCGTCATAATGAGTCAGCCGAATTATCAGTGGAGATCATATAGACTGCATTTATACTAAAATGCTATAGTAATTGAAGTTAAATTTATCTCAAAGTAATGTTAATGGCCTATTGAAAGAGATTAATAAACATCAGTACAAACTTGAAAACAGTATATCTGAAAGAGCAGCATTTGGCCTTGAAATGGTGTCCTCAGAGGAAGAGATAAGCTCTAAGACTAGACAAAATGTTATGGCAGTGAAACTGCTATAACATTATTGGTGACTTATACCAATGACAGGTGAAAGCTCTGGTAATAATGCAAGGTGGGCTGGTAAGTAACCTCAACTTTGAAGTGACACTTCAAAGATAACAAAGATAATTGACTGGTATATGATGACAACAAATTTTTGGGTGGGAAATTTACAAGGGGATTATACAGCTAGCTGGCACCCAGAATGTCTACTGGCAGCCAACTCTCACACAAGGTGATGTGTAATAGGCAAAGAGTTTTTGTGTGGACAGGGCTAAAGGGTATAGGGGGCGTTGTGTCACACTTATGGTACTAAACAAAGAAATATCAACTGTTCCATTCTAACAGCTCTATTTTTATTAAAAAAAAAAAAAAAAAAAAAAATCGGTCTAAGTCTGAAGATTTTCTTTGTTTAAATCTAATTTGTCTACTAGAGTTATCCACGGGTAAGACGTGTCTGCCTAAAGCCCTGCTGAACCTTTATGGCGGTCGGAACAACACCATCCCACTGCTGGTTGACATTGCAGAGAAGACCGGAAACCTCAGAGAGTTTATAAATACGCCTTTCAGGGATGTCTTCTACAGAGGTATGAAAATAACCTCTAACATGCTGTTAAATCAAACTGAGTTGTGGTGTAATGAATTAGGCAATGGATATTAGCAGTTTTTAAGACTGTGATCCTGTCATTTTCCCCTTGAGCTGAGGCTGGCAAAGGCTGTGTTTTATTGAAGGTTGCTGCCTTCTCACCAGGTTGTGGGTCCGACCCCAAGGTAGGGAAAAGGAACGTATTTACAGGATGTATGTTTAACGGCTGTAACTCTGAACATTCTGGCCTTATTTGTTACAGACATAATATCCAGCCGCTTCTAATAGTCTGTGAACTCTTTATGTGAGATTGTGAAATGCTTAAAGGAATTATCCGGAGTAAAATGCACTTTAG
Organism: Odontesthes bonariensis; assembly: GCF_027942865.1. Lineage (NCBI taxonomy): Eukaryota > Metazoa > Chordata > Actinopteri > Atheriniformes > Atherinopsidae > Odontesthes > Odontesthes bonariensis. The sequence goes on from NC_134511.1 coordinate 23,149,617, forward strand.
GTCAATTTACGGGAAGTTGGGAGTACATACGTTGAGTTGACATCAAAATCATTTAATTCTGATGTGTTTTGAGAATTTTGATTTGACCGTTTTCAGCCAAAAGTCGTTAGCCTGGAGGAGAGTGGGGCATATGGTATCGCCGCTACAAAACGCTATTTTTATACCTCTTCTACAGCTCCAAACAACATAACACTTACGTGGTAGTGAGTAGAGGGTCCCTAAAGCCAAACAGAAGTGTCCCGAGGTCTTCATGTGGTCGGATAGAGAGTCCAGAATGAATTTAATCAAGCCAGTATCTTTCCGGAAATGCTCCTGCTCCAGCTGGCATCTTCAGCGTAAAGTCCGTATAGTAGAGAGCCGCGTGTGGAGTAACACGCTCTGGAAATTCACAATTCATCCCGGTCAAAATGTGCACTGCAAACTCGTAAGTCTCTCTGCTTCAATGTGTCGACCGGCGTGTTCATATCAATTTTTAAAATCAGCAGCCATTGTTTCAAAAGTTGTGAGTCGTGAAAAGGCAGCCTGTGGAAACTCGCAGGATTATACCATTTCATCCGCGTCCCGCAGCCAGGATAGGAATAAACACGCACCATAACTCCAAAAGTTTGCTCCGCTGTTTGTTCAACAATCTGCTCACACACCTGTCCTTCTTCTGTGATGGTCAGTTCAGTCACAAACACTGTCAAGAATACGTCCCTCACTTGTTTTGTATACTTTTGAAGAGCTTTAATAAAGTTTATTTAAAAAAAAAAAAAAACACAGTCCAGTCACGCAAAAGACGTCTTCCGTAAACAGGAGGCTATGTCCCGCGTGACGTTTTATAAGATTCCAACCTGTTAGTAAGCTAGGCTTTGCTGTTGCATACAACTTCATTTCACTTTCGAAAGAAATACTTGACTATGTTTGTAAAAAAAAACGGCAACGAAATTGTGAATTTCCAGAGCGTGTTACTCCACACTATACTCTACTATACGGACTTTACGCTGAAGATGCCAGCTGGAGCAGGAGCATTTCCGGAAAGATACTGGCTTGATTAAATTCATTCTGGACTCTATATCCGACCACATGAAGACCTCGGGACACTTCTGTTTGGCTTTAGGGACCCTCTACTCACTACCACGTAAGTGTTATGTTGTTTGGAGCTGTAGAAGAGGTGTAAAAATAGCGTTTTGTAGCGGCGATACCATATGCCCCACTCTCCTCCAGGCTAACGACTTTTGGCTGAAAACGGTCAAATCAAAATTCTCAAAACACATCAGAATTAAATGATTTTGATGTCAACTCAACGTATGTACTCCCAACATCCCGTAAATTGACCTAAAGTGCATTTTACTCCGGATTATTCCTTTAAAGGCCAACTTCCACTAAAAACCGGTTTTACTCGCTCCTTCTGAAAAAGGGAGGGTCACCCCTAGTTACATACACATACTAGGCTTCCAAGTGTTGCGTCACCTCCACAGGCTGTGTTCCCGAATTTACAGAAACAATGCAGATGTCACGCCCAGAGACTCTTGTTTTTAGTTTTCATGTTTAGGTTATGCTTTTGTTTTCAGTCCATCTTTAGTTTTTGTCATGTCTTAGTTTCCCTGCACTCTGTTTATTAGTTCACTCACTTCACCTGTGTTTTTTCCCTCAGCTGCACTCACTCCCCAATCACTCTCTCTCCCTATTTAGTTTCCTGCCTCCCCTTTCAGTTTTGCCGGATCGTTGTTGTTGCATGTTGTTGTTGCTACGACGCTGAAGTTGGCATCCAATTCAGCATAAAGGGCCATTTCACTTCATTTTTTGCATTTTGATCGCCCAAAAAAGGGTCCTGTATGGAAACTACATTACTTAGACTGCTCAAATCTGGATGGAATTATTCCAAAGAGGTTTTAGATTAATTAAAACCTTGTTTGTGATTTGTGAAACCTTTCTCTGCCATTTTACTGCATTTTTGTTATTCTGCTCACACTAAACAGGGTCCTGTATGGAAACTACATTACTACGATAGCTCAAATCTGGATGGAATTATTCCAAAGAGGTTTTAGATTAATTAAAACCTTGTTTGTGATTTGTGAAACCTTTCTCTGATTTGTGAAAATGCAGAACAGGGCCATTTTACTGCATTTTTGGTATTCTGCTCACACTAAACAGGGTCCTGTATGGAAACTACATTACTTAGACAGCTCAAATCTGGATGGAATTATTCCAAAGAGGTTTTAGATTAATTAAAACCTTGTTTGTGATTTGTGAAACCTTTCTCTGCCATTTTACTGCATTTTTGTTATTCTGCTCACACTAAACAGGGTCCTGTATGGAAACTACATTACTACGATAGCTCAAATCTGGATGGAATTATTCCAAAGAGGTTTTAGATTAATTAAAACCTTGTTTGTGATTTGTGAAACCTTTCTCTGATTTGTGAAAATGCAGAACAGGGCCATTTTACTGCATTTTTGGTATTCTGCTCACACTAAACAGGGTCCTGTATGGAAACTACATTACTTAGACAGCTCAAATCTGGATGGAATTATTCTAAAGAGGCTGTTGATTAATTAAAACCTTGTTTGTGATTTGTGAAACCTTTCTCTGATTTGTGAAAATGCAGAACAGGGCCATTTTACTGCATTTTTGTTATTCTGCTCACACTAAACAGGGTCCTGTATGGAAACTACATTACTACGATAGCTCAAATCTGGATGGAATTATTCCAAAGAGGTTTTAGATTAATTAAAACCTTGTTTGTGATTTGTGAAACCTTTCTCTGATTTGTGAAAATGCAGAACAGGGCCATTTTACTGCATTTTTGGTATTCTGCTCACACTAAACAGGGTCCTGTATGGAAACTACATTACTTAGACAGCTCAAATCTGGATGGAATTATTCTAAAGAGGCTGTTGATTAATTAAAACCTTGTTTGTGATTTGTGAAACCTTTCTCTGATTTGTGAAAATGCAGAACAGGGCCATTTTACTGCATTTTTGTTATTCTGCTCACACTAAACAGGGTCCTGTATGGAAACTACATTACTTAGACAGCTCAAATCTGGATGGAATTATTCTAAAGAGGCTGTTGATTCATTAAAACCTTGTTTGTGATTTGTGAAACCTTTCTCTGATTTGTGAAAATGCAGAACAGGGCCATTTCACTGCATTTTTGGTATTCTGCTCACACTAAACAGGGTCCTGTATGGAAACTACATTACTTAGACAGCTCAAATCTGGATGGAATTATTCTAAAGAGGCTGTTGATTCATTAAAACCTTGTTTGTGATTTGTGAAAGCTTTTTCTGATTTGTGAAAATGCAGAACAGGGCCATATCACTGCATTTTTGGTATTCTGCTCACACTAAACAGGGTCCTGTATGGAAACTACATTACTTAGACTGCTCAAATCTGGATGGAATTATTCTAAAGAGGCTGTTGATTCATTAAAACCTTGTTTGTGATTCGTGAAACCTTTTTCTGATTTGTGAAAATGCAGAACAGGGCCATATCACTGCATTTTTGGTATTCTGCTCACACTAAACAGAGTCCTGTATGGAAACTCTCTCAACGGGATTACTGGCGTTGTAAGATCCCTGCAGCACTCACTTGAACAGTGCCCATGGCTAGCCTCAGCGAGCTTTGGTTCGGTTAGCGTACAGTTGAAGCATTCGTCACTAGCCCCTTTCACACTGAGAGCCGCTACCATCGCGGGTCCAAATTGCCACTTCGACCCGCGTCGAGCAATGTGAAAGCTTGGCGTTTTAGGTGACCCGTGTAACTTGATGTAAAACAGAGTAAAACTTGTCCTCACCTGTCGCTGTTGTTCTGAATCAGCTGTCCATTCTGTCTTTTAAACTCCTCACGCCACACCACGCCCACGTCCATCCCGCGTCACTTGCTTTCACATCAAACTCGGCTCGGCAAGAAGACTAGGGTCCGACGCTGGTCGAAAGGCGAGTCGAGTTGACGCGCCAGCCCGGGTCATCAGTGTGAAAGGAACAGCGGACACGCTAAAATCGCGAATTAAACGCGGGTTATTCCTCAGTGTGAAAGGGGCTTCTGTTGCTTGGTTGGTCCACAGTTGAAGATTGGGGCACAGCTGTCCCATCAGATGATGCTGTGCTTTTTACTAGTTTTGCTTTGAAATATTCAAAAATGGGTTTGTGCCTTTTCATCTTGGTTGTATATTCCACGCCACGAACAGTCTCTGCAGTCTACCACAATCACTACTCCTGCCGCGCGATTTTCAGCGCTGCGCTGTATAGGCCTACATTTTGCAACATTGACGTGTGAGGTGAAAAATATTGGTTAGGGAAAACGCTTGATTAAATTATTACCGCATGGGTTGTGTTTAAGTTTGATCTTCGACAGGTTTTGAGAAAACTTGCAGGCTCTCGGATACACACAGAGCGGGGAGGGGGGGGGGTTCATTCATTCATGGGAGGGAGCCAATCAGAGACGCCTCATTATCGCGTCACCGATATGCATGAGAAGGACCGGAAAACCCTGTCGTTTCTCACCAAGCCTTTCTTCCTGCCCACCAAAACAGCTTGAAATAAAGCAACCATAATTTTTTTTAAACAGAACCGACGCCTAATGCATTCAATAACAATGGTGAACACAGCAGTATTAATGAAATGACGATGGAAGTTGGCCTTTAAAAGCACAATTTCATTGGTGTTTGACCCCATAGAAACAACCTGTAAACATATGTATTCTTTGTCCTCCATAGCTTCCAGTGTGCTTTTTTTTCTTTACCTCCACCCTCAAAGTCATGATTGTGCATATCTAAACACAAAGAATTCCTGTAGGCAAAAGGCACAAGTCCACACACATACTGTTGTGTAACTTTGCTCACAGAATTCATGTCATGTCATATCATGTCATGTCATGCAAAAATGTATTCCTCTGTAAATGATGCCTGTGGCAGATGTCAACTTTCCCCTGCTAATCATTCACACGTGTTCTGGTCATGTCCTAAGCTGAAACCAGTCTGGACAGAAATTTTCAATTCCCTATCCGAAGCATTCAGTATCTGCAATTTTTGGTATCCCCCCTGTTTCTAACTTGCCGAAAGCAATGAAACAAGCCATAGGTTTCACCACTCTACTCGCTCAAAGGCTGATCTTACTGAATTGGAAAGTCTCTCACTCCCCTTTACATGTCCGCTGGGTGCGAGAAGTGCTCTACAACCTCAAAACAGAAAAATTGAGGTTTTCTTGTAGAGGTTCCACCAAGTTATTTCATGCTACATGGGATCTCTTTTTAAGGTATTTTGAATCCTTAGCTCTGTCTGACATTGAGGATATTTAAATATCTGACAAACTTGTAAGTTTAAACTTTCTATGTATTTGTACTTACTTATTTAAACCAATATTCTTAATCATTTATCCCCTCCTTACTTATTTTGTATTTATTTACTTATAATTATTTAATTATTTTTCCTTTTTTCTCTTTTTTTTTTGTTGGCCTGTGGGTGGGATGGGTGGTCAGGGTGGGTTGGGAGTTAACAGAATTTTTGCGGCTACTGATTGTATTTATATTTTTATTCTGACCCAACAATGTCTGTCTTATTATGTTTAAAATGTTCAATAAACAAAGTAAAAAAAAAAAGAATTCATGTCATGTTGATAAACTAATCTCATCTTGATTTCGTAATTAAATGTTTGACAATGCATTCGTTTAGTTGAAATGTTTTCAGTTTAACACAACACAAAGCAGGGGTTTTAAATGTTTACGCCGTAACAAGTAACTCTTACGTTGTCCTTCACCGTCAGGCCAGACGGCGCTCCACATTGCCATTGAGCGACGCTGTAAGCAGTATGTGGAGCTCCTGGTGGAGCAGGGAGCAGACGTTCACGCCCAGGCGAGGGGGCGCTTCTTCCAGCCCAAAGACGAGGGGGGCTACTTCTACTTTGGTAACGACTGCTCAAAAATCTTTGTTTCCAAACTGCAGCCTTCATTGAACTTCTGTGTTTCCATTATTTCAACAGTTCATTCCGAGTTCTGGAAAGCTGGGACTGAATTTACTGCCTTATACATTAGTAATGATGCGATATGTGTGAGGTTTCTATGACATAACTGCCACATTATATTTTCCACTCCTACAGCTTTGCTCATAAGTTGTTATTCGGCCTTTGGTAACTTAGAATTGCCATCTGTGCCTTGTTCTGTATACGTCAGCAGCTGCCAAGATCAAATTTTTAAGTCATGGAAAGTTTTTTCTGGGAGAGACAGCCCTACTGCCACAGAAAGGAAGTGACATTACGCCCCACCCAATTTAGTTTTTAATGTGGCTGCTTTGGCAGGACTAATACAGTTGGGATACTACTGAGGTAAACTCCACCTTATTTCCAAATGTTTTTGAAGTGTTGCACAAGAAACTGTCATCAGAAATGCTCCAAAAACACATGACAAGACAAGTATTATGTCATGTGTGTCCAGTGAAAGGTGTCTGTGTTCTACAGTTAGGAAAAGTAAACATCCTCTGTCAGTGCGCAGCACCTCACTGACTTTAACTTAAAGAGGACAGGGAAATCAGAGGCGTTACACTAAACTCAACACCGCCCTCTGCTGGCCACGGTTAGGGCCTTACCTCAGTTATGAATAATAATAATAATAATCAAATATTTCTTTTTTTAAAACAAAGGTAGATTTAGAGTGTTTTGAGGTCTGTTAATTTTTTCTCCAACCCAAATTTAACAGTTGCTAATCTGATTACAATCAAGTATCATTTTTCTCTCTCACCACAGAGGAGATGATTTCTATTTTCACTTAGCATGGTTGTCATTCTCAAATCCCGGCGTGTCTGAGCGCAGTGTGAGTAATTTGCTGCGGAGCTTTGCGGCGAGGTGAACAGGAACCTGGCTGGGCTGATGGCTAATGGGATTTAGACTCACGCTAACTCTCTGTATGCACCCGTGCAAATCCATGAAGAGGAGCGTTTCTATGTGAGGTGACAAAGTAATCTGTCACCCATGGCAACGGCTCATTTTCAGCAGCTGCTTTTGGCACTGTGGCCCCATGGTGCCCCTCCCTAAAACAGCCATTAATTGTGCTGCTTTCATGGTGGGGATTTGAGTCAGATCTTTGATCCATGTTTAGTATGCTTTGTGAAAACCTACCAGCGACAGTTCTTAATTAACTCTCCTGTTGATTAGTTTATTTTATAATCTGAAATACAGTTCTTTGTGTTTCTATTAAGTTCTGTTAATCTTGTTTCAGTTTTAACTGAGCACTCTTTCCTCATTTGCATAGGTGAGCTGCCCCTCTCACTGGCTGCATGCACTAACCAGCCTGACATCGTGCACTACCTGACTGAGAATTCACACAAGAAGGCTGACCTGCGACGCCAGGATTCACGTGGAAACACGGTGCTGCACGCCCTAGTGCACATCGCAGACAACACCAAGGACAACACCCGTTTCCTCACAAAGATGTACGACCTGCTGCTAATTAAGTGCACCAAGCTCTACCCAGACTGCAGTCTGGAGAAAATACTCAACAATGACAGCATGTCACCTCTCATGATGGCTGCTAAACTTGGCAAGATAGGGGTAGGTGAAGAATAATGTGGCCATCGTGCTTCTATTTTTTTTTTTTTTGTCATCGTGTTCAAACCGAAAGGTCTGTAGGTCAGCCTGTGCATTTTCCTCTAGGTTTTCCAACACATTATTCGACGTGAAATCAAAGATGAAGAAGTTCGTCATCTGTCACGTAAGTTTAAAGACTGGGCTTATGGTCCAGTGTACTCCTCGCTTTATGACCTGTCTTCCCTGGATACATGTGGAGAGGAACCATCGGTGCTGGAAATCCTCGTCTACAACAGTCGCAATGAGGTGAACAACTTTGTCATTTTGCTAAGGTGAAATATTAAGCCACCGTCAGAATATTAACAGCATTAAAAAAAAACATTACACATACATTAACAGAAACCATGAAACCATTCAGTAGATGCATCAAATGCCTAGAATTATTCAAACATTCTGTTTGGGTGGAAACATCAGGATTTCTTAACGTTCAGTTGTTTTTATTATCTTTATCACGTTACGTGAGTGTTGTATTTCTGATCCTGTTGTCAGAACCGCCACGAGATGTTGGCTGTAGAGCCCATCAACGAGCTGCTGAGGGCCAAATGGCAGAAGTTTGCTGCTGTCACTTTTTACATCAGCGTGGTTTCCTACCTCATCACCATGATCATCTTCACCTTGGTGGCTTATTACCACCCGACACAGGGAACGGTGGGTCTTAAATCACTGCAAAATAAAGCGTTCCACATGAACAAGTTTTTATCCACAAAATTGTGACAAACGTATACCAAGGAATGACATGTCTTCATATTCTCTAGAGGCGAGGCTACATCCAAGCTACTGTAAGAAGTAAAGGGATTATGTCATGATGCCATGATTTAAAAGAAGTAGATAAGAAGATTGTCGCCACTTTCATATCTGTGCAGCCAGTAGTTAGCTTTGACTGTCATAAAGATTGTTGCAGTGAGAAACGACTACTCCAGCTTTATTTAAAGCTTAGAATTGAACACATTTGCATACAAGCTACAATTTAAAGTGTGACAAATTATAATTTAACAGGGGATGAAATGCTGATGTGAGGCTAAGATTACCAGCTACTGGTTAAAAAATATTGTAATCGTAGTTATTTTCCTCTAATTCAACAGACAGAGAAAAGACATTAGACAAACAAACTTCGAACTTGACAAGCTTCCACCTACCGTTTAGTCACATTCTTACTTACAACATTTATTATATATTGTGTACATTATCTGTGTTATTGCTAAGACTCAGTTTATTAGTTTAATAACTCAATTTACTCAGTTATTGCTAAGAATCTCTGTAAAATGGTCGTCAATAATGAACTTCGTCTTTTTTCCTCCAGCCTCCGTACCCCTACAGCACATCTTCTGACTACTTAAGGATGGTAGGAGAGATTATAACACTGACATCAGGAGGCTTCTTCTTCCTCACAAATGTAAGCTGATATATTCTGACACCTTGCTATGGTTTGATCATTGGTTGCTTTGCTGTCACAAACCTGTTGCAACAGCTTTGTTGAGTCATGATGGAGACATAACTGCTGTTCTGTACAGGTGAAGGATCTCTTCTTGAAAAAGTGCCCCGGGGTGAAATCTTTATTTATTGATGGATCCTTTCAACTGCTGTAGTAAGTCTGTATCTCTGTTCTTGCAGCTCCTCCCATGTCTCTTGATGACTTTTACCCAAGGCAAATTTTGCATCCTCTTAATTGAGTCTTCTAATTAATTTCTCTGGCTTCTCCCTGGCATGTTTTTAGTTTTATATCTTAATTAAACCCATGATCCAAACATAGAGCAGAGGATGTTGCGCACCTCTCTGACCAATGTTGAATCAAGTCATGAGCTGTGATGTTTACATTTTGTTAGAATACCAAATAATAACTCTCACAACTTCCTGCATTCATATGAGACTTTAGCAGCAGTTCCAGTTCATTGACAAAATGATGTTCTGTCTTCTTCAGCTTCATCTACTCTGTACTGATTGTCGTCACAGCTGCTCTTTACTTGTCTGGCATTGAGGCCTATGTCTCTGTGATGGTGTTTGCACTTGTCCTGGGCTGGATAAACACACTTTATTTTACCAGAGGCCTGAAGCTCACTGGCACCTACAGCATCATGATACAGAAGGTTAGATAAGGATACGAGCAGCAGTAAGTCCTCACAAATGCTTTTGTGTGTTCTAACTTATTTTTTTTGCCTTTTTTTTTGTTTTCAGATTCTTTTCAAAGACCTTTTCAGATTTCTGCTGGTATATGTGCTTTTCATGATTGGATATGCTTCAGGTGAGCTAACGGGTTGCTTGTGACTGTGCTTCATACTTAAAGAATAGGAGAATGGCACAAATCTTCTCATCACATTTAGTAAGAAAGAAAATGAGCTTATTTCTTACATTTATTCCTTTTTAAGAGTTCATGAATGCGTAATGTGGCCTCCCTTGTTTCCACCGCACAGCCTTAGTGTCCCTGCTGCCAGCGTGTCCTCCACCAGGCACAGAGTGTGATGGGGGCTGTCCCACCTACCCCAACTGCAGGGACCCAGACACTTTTAGCACTTTCTTACTGGACCTATTCCGGCTGACCATTGGGATGGGAGACCTGGAGATGGTCCACAGTGCACAGTACCCGGCAGTGTTTCTCATCCTCTTAGTCAGTTATATCATTCTCACCTTTGTGCTGCTGCTCAACATGTTGATCGCTTTGATGGGGGAGACGGTGGGGCAGGTGTCAAAGGAGAGCAAGAAGATCTGGAAGCTTCAGGTGACAAAGGAGTCTCCGTTTAGACTTACACATTAGAATTCAGTCTATTATTTAGGAAATGTTTAAATTATGCTCAAAAGAGGAGTCAAGAAAACAAAGTTGGTTATCCGCTGCATTATCATGTCTATTTGCTTACAGTAACAATGATGGCAAACTATATTTCAAAATGTACCATCATGTGTTTGTCTAGCATATATCAACGTGTTAAAGTCCCGAGAGTCAAATTCCAGCTGATTTGATGCCATAACTTTTGTAGTTATTGATGTTATGTGAGTTTTATTCCCTTCAGCTGTTTGCATACATTTTTTCTCACAGTGGGCAACAACCATCTTGGACATCGAGCGCTCGTTCCCAGTCTGCCTCCGCAGGTCTTTTCGAGCAGGGGAGATGGTGACTGTGGGGACGAACTGGGATGGCACACCAGATCGACGCTGGTGTTTTAGGTATTTTCCATGACGTGATCTCTTGAGCCTATAAACATACTAAAATTAGATTTGATACAGTCTAAAGTGGAAAGATTGAATATATTCCAATACATGTTATGTGACAAATGCCAGAGACACTGAAATATCACACTACTACATCTCCTCACATTTTACAGTGTGCTAATCAGCATGCAGCCGCTGCAGATGATTCATCACATACCTCACTGTGTTTGCATTAGAATAAACCAACTTGAGCTCAAATGAATGATCACTACCCCATGTTCCAAAACACAGAAATATGAGCAAGAATAAAAACTTTAAGGTAGAATGTCATTCCACAGTAGTGACCGCTGCTCGCAACACAATGTACTTTATGAGGGGGTCTGCAGACCAAACTGAAATTTAGAACGTGGGGACTGTCACTCAGAGGCAACTCTCAAACAGCTCTCAATCCTAATGGTGTTTCATCACATCAGAGTGGACGAGGTTAACTGGTGTCACTGGAATCAGAACCTGGCGATAATCAACGAGGATCCAGGAAAGACTGAGACAACCCAAATCAACGGGCTGCAGCAGAGCGTCAGAGCCCTGAGGAGGGGTGAGATTGTCATCATGCCTTTTTGATGAAACGCATTGCCTGTACGATGTCTATTTGTGTGGGCCACACTAAATAAAAAGGTTTTCTTTTCATCCCTTCAGATCGCTGGTCCACAGTGGTCCCACGGATCATGGAGTTAAGTAGGGGTCCTCAGCCTCAAGATCTGGTGATAGAGATGGAACCGCTGACGTGACGGAGCTGAGGAGCAGTCGTGCAGAAAGCCATCATCATCATCATCGTCAATGGGGTTCCTCTGCAGGGGACCGTTTGACCAATAAGTGTACTAATTTGCACATGTTTCCTATTCTTTTGGTTCGGAGTGAGTTTAATAAGGATTACAGCACTTTCAGTGTATTAGGACAGAGGGCTAAACATGAAGAGAGATACGGCATCAAAGTACACTTACCAGCAAACCCTGAGATAACACAAGAGACAAGTTTAATTACATAGACCATGAGCTGCAGATTGTTACTTTGTTTTAAAGCTGTCACGGATGTATAAAAAAACCTGATACCATAATGCTCTTTACCTCTGCATGTCAGTGACAGATTACTCAGGGATTTAAGAGTTGGAATATTTCAGCATGTTCTTACATTCTTACAGAAAAAAAGAAAAATATCGCCAGAAGAAACATAATTACTATGTTATGGCATCAGCTCGGCAGCAAAAGCTTTGATAAAAATCTGAAGGTATAATCTCCATGGAAGATATTTATTTTTCAAGAAAATTTTCTGATAAATATTTATAGACTTATAGAATAGAAAATCGGCTTTGCTCACCTTACCTTTTATGAGATGAGCTTGCCACAAAGAATATATTCTGCATGCCAATTTGAATGTTTATTTTTAGGTGGAAAGTTTATGAGTGTAGAGTATATTTTCTCTCTTTATTGTAATAATTAAATACAATACTCTGAAGGGCTTAGGCTTGGACTGTAAGCTCAGGCTGTGCCGCTTTCATTTTGAACTGAAACAATGTACTGTGCCAATTTCTGATGTGTGCATTATTATATGAATACAAAGACATTATGCTGAACAAGATGGGCATGATGAGCAGGTTATAGTTGTCAAGTAAATATGCAAATGCAAGACAATAGCCTTCCGTGTTATGGCTTGTCTTTGAATTTGCAGTTATTGTTCCTTTGCAGCTGGTGTATTTGCATAATCAACTCTCAGTCCTTGCCATTATATACTTCCCCCTATTTACTGCAGTGTTTTCATCACAATTGGCTCTTTGCCCTATACAGCATCTTTTTATGCGCATTAATTGCATGTGGGCATTTGTGTATGTGTTATTGTGCTACGTACCAAATGGTTTGTTTTCTCAACTGTTGAAGGTTACAGGTCATTGTTCATCATGTTTACATATCTTAAGCAAGTTTATACGTTTTTATATTGTTTGTACATTGCTGCACAAAACAGTAAACACTGACTATATTTTATAAACCATGCAGTTGTCTCCTTTTCAGTTCCTGCTGAAATTGGAGACCTTTCTCTTACTTTTTTTTCTCCATAATTTTAAAACATGTGAGATCTAAATATTTAGTGACTAAGCTATATCTTGCTCCATTTGACTTAATAAGAGATATTGAGATACTGAAACAAAACTTCAAATAATTACCTAAGTTCTCTTAACCTACTGTCTCAGTATCTTGCTTTACATGGAAAAACACATTTAACTTTGCTGGAATTTTGATGAGGTTTGAATTCAGCCTAATTCTCAAAAACTGAATGCAGTAAATATGAGTTCACTTTAGTCTTTCCCTGAATGACATGCACTTCCTTCATTGGCCTGCTGAGGGCTGCAGAGGTCTAAATTCTTCTGCTGTGTTGCAGGTAGTCGCAGACATCCCAGAGAAAAAAAGTGTACGCATGTATACTACTGTTACTGTGGGATGCAAATGCATCCATTTATTTATTTCTTAGCTGTAAATGTTTGGATTCTCAGGGCAAACTGTTTTTAGAATAAAATGTTTAAGTCTGTAGAAATCAGTCAGTTTTTATGAAATATTAACAACACTCAACCTCAGATCTGTTGAACACCTGGCCAGTAATTATGGGCTTTTGGCTTCCTAATGAAGCTACAAGCAGGCATCAATTTATGAGCAGGTTCACTGCCTTTCACCTTTTATCATTAAACTTGGCTTTCTCTTTTCCTTAGCAGTGTTTTGCTCTCACGATAGCAAGGGCTTTACCGCTCACCTCCCATCCTTCTCCTCCCTCTCCTCTCTCTCTCTGAGGCCGGCTGCACTGAAGGACACAGGGAATCTCTCACCACCTCAGAGAAGAGGCTAATCCTCTTTGCCCCAACTTTAACTGGGCCACTAATCCTCCAGGTTTATCTAAGCAGTGAGCACCTAGCGCTGCTGACAACTTGGCCTGCCCTCCTCCCTGCAGTCTGTTAAGTAGGGCAGGGCTCGGTCCTGCAAGTGTCACTGTCAGCAACTCTGGAACCACACGTTTGTACAGGAAGTGTGAGCTGTTAACAAAATGGCTCACTTGCTGCAGCAGGCTTGTGCTAACTGCTACAAAAGTGTCTCAACAAACCTAGTGACAGTGAAGCTAGATCTTGCTGTAATGGCCCTCATTTGGAAACAACATATAAGGGAAAGTTGACAGCCTTAGTCAGAGAGTCTTAGGTAATCTAAATAGCTTAGATATTGGCAGTACAAATTGTTCTGCTATTGTCCAGCCTGTTAAGCTTTAAGGTGTTTAGGCTGATGAGTCTCAAGCGGATACTTGGCTGGACTTGGGCCAACTCATTCTTTATTCACTTAACAACACTTCAGACTGATGAATAGCTTCAAGTAACACATTTGTTGTCTGCCTGAAGTCCAGCAGCCTGACACAGAAAAGGAAACTCAGATTGCTTACACTACCACCAATCATTTCTACCCATATTTCAAAAGAGATGGATTAATTATTGCTGAAAAGAGCACATATTCTCACTGCTTTAAATAGTGCCAATTCTCCTCCTTGAAATAATTCTTTCCATGACCCACAGTGAAATATTTCACTGAGGTGTGACATTTCTAAATGGAATGAGCAATCACTGAAAGCACTGGAAGATGAAGAGCCAGAGGCATGTTGGTCAGGTGGTGTGTGAGATGACCTTTCAGTTCATCTGAGATGAAACGAGGCCGCTGAACCCAAAATGATTCAGGGTGTCTAAACTGACAGGCGAGGGCACGGCCATGGCGGAGTTTCAGCCTGCTGCTCGGCCTCCATAGGCATCTCTCATGATTTATTGTGAAATTGCCAGGCACTCAATGTGGCGTGCAGGTGAATGAGTTTTGCTAATAAGAGAAGTATTTCTGCTCCACAGAGCTCTTTTTCTGTCTGAACGAGCGTGTATGAAATCAGTGTGCAGTCTCCCAGTACCACACGCTCTGGTGGAGGCGGCTGGCTCATCAGTCTGCGGCTTATCTGATATTTTAGGTGGGTGGGGAGATTGGGAGTAAGGAGAGAAAGGAGACAGAAAGTATCTGTGTGGAGTCCTCGAAGGTACCTTTGCTGTTGAACATGCAGATTATGTGTTTGTGGGGTTGCTTTTCTTTAGGAAGAGAACTGGCAGTAACCTGGCAAGTAAGACCTGGTTAACAGGACATTATAACAACTACAATTAGAATATAGTCCAAACTGAAAGAATGTGCCTTCTCACATGTCTTTTTCAAAATGCAGGGACCAGTGTAAGTCTGCTGTAACTTTTGGCAAATGAAATTTAATTATGGTTATTTGACAAAGCTGCTATTTCTTTCTAACACGGATTGTGTTTCCAGCCCTCAGGGAACATGCCTCATCCTGTCAAATTGTTGTTGTTAGAGCTGTAAAGGTGGAAAGGGTCAAGCGGACAACAGTATTGTAGAAGCCAGCATATGGTGGTGATGTGCATAGTGAATCCTGAGACTTGATATGCTTACCTTCAGAGGAAGATCGAGTCCTGTGTCTTAAAAAATGTTTAAGAAGACTTTTACAGCAACAGAGAGTGAGAAAGAAAGAAAGAAAGAAAGAAAGAAAGAAAGAAAGAAAGAAAGAAAGAAAGAAAGAAAGAAAGAAAGAAAGAAAGAAAGAGACATGCATAGAAGTCATTTGCTTTATTTCCTTTTGTCAAACAATAATACATAAGAGAGGAGAGGTCAAATGAAAAACAGCCATCTACATTAAAATAAAGAAATTTCAGTCCTGAGATTGACAAAATGCAGGGAACAGACAAAATATCTACTGTGATCGTTGGGATGGAGGAGGGACAGTGGCAGTTTCAGCAAATTGAAGATGATGGTTATGGGGAGATTGCAGAACTGGAGAGGGTAAGCAATCACTGGGATGCTTGGCTGTAGGCACATTCAAAAGTTGAAAACCCCACAACTAAAGGATTTTACAGCTTTTTTCTTTTTTCTTTTTAATATTCAGACTTCTTATATCAAAATCTAAAGACTCGTATATTATTAAAAAAATGAAAGCAAGGTATTCTTTACATTTTTTTCATCCTGAGGAGACAAAATCATTTTTAAACACAATACTGTAGGAGAACAATAAGAGAGAGATGCTTTATAGATTTCCCATTTCCATATATATTATTTTTCTCAAGGTTGCAGCCCCCTCAGACTTTGGCAGCGTTGGTGCACTTGAGATCATCTGGGGGGGGGGGGAGCCCTGTTTATCCACAGGAACATTCAGAGAGCCTCACAAACAAAGTAAAAGGAATCAGGAGGAAAAAAAGCAAAATCCCCAGACTTTTTGGATTCAGTAATATAGCCATCGCATAAACCAGATGAATATTTGAAGGCCATAAGCTTTTTCGGGTGAACGTGCATGGTGGTGATGCTGAAGAAACAAAACACTGTAAGCTCTTGGAATTATGCCCATCTGCACTGCCTTTTAAGAAAAGGGCTCTGGGCCTGTGCCTTTGGGGAAAGATCCTGATTTATCTTAAATGTGCTGATTTTTTACCCCGTTGCGCATTTATTAAATACCAAAAAACTAAATCAAAATTCTATGGTGCTCTTATCTGACCCATCCAGTTTTGTCCAATAGCACTATAGAGATGTGCTCTAACTGTGAAGCAAAACACAGCAATATCCTAACAAATATTGTGCAACACAGCTATAAGGCTAGTGGGTTAACTATACAGGCCTCCTAAAGACTATCTGAATTATTAATTGAAGTATTCTCTTGCTAGGTATGAGCCAAATGCTGAGGACCGGCCTCATGAATTTATCCTCTTTTAGATGGTAAGAAGGGATGCTGGGAAGAACTCTGAGATGAGAGGCCCAGGAGCCCAAGGGCAGCCAGGGGACATGACTGAGGTTGACCAAGGCGATGGGGAGAGCGGAGGGGATCCCCCACCCAACCATCATCTGTAGGTTAGAGAAGCAGCGCCAAGACTCTACAGAGTGAGCAGCTGCCTTTTTTTTCCCCCCTTCCACCCTCCCCTCTTGTCCCCTCTGTTCTGAGAGTGAAAGAGCTGACCCTGCTTTGAGCAGCCCGTCTGTTCCCCTTCCTTCTCAGCGGTATTTAAGGTGCATTATATGAGACTAGACCTTTACTCTGAGTAAAGGTCTTCAAGGACTTATTGGGATTTACTAAGGGATTTTTAGAACCAGCATAAGTCAATTCTCCTCCACTTTGTCCTCCAGCTATCCTTGTGAGTGTCTCATTGCCCTTGAAAACGTGTTAACAGTCAATAGCAGTCTGAAGACACAGAGATAAGTTATGGATCTAAATGTCTTCATTCAGATGGTGGTGTTGGTGCGATTGATCATTTCCTGGACAATGGGTCAAACATTTTTTTTCTGATTATTAAAAAGTTTATTAAGAATGAGGATCTCAGTGACCAGAACCGAGTAAACGGTGGCACAAAATGTCTTTGATAGAAGTGATTTCTTCAGAGCTTCAATCGGAACATGAGACTGAGCCAAAGAGGGGAAGCTGAAAACAACACCAGGAACATGGCAATTATCCTGATTACTGATGCTTCAAGGCTTCTTTGACCCCAAAATCCCTCCCTGTATCTTTCTCTTTCTTTTCTTTCCTTTTCTTTTTTTCCTGGAGATCTGTCACATTGCACGGGGCCTCTCAGCCAGGCAGGGAGCAAGCATGTATAATCCAACAGAAAACAAATCCCCTCGATCAAACACAGCCCAGCTTTTAAAGCAGGCCTCTGAGCCCAGGCGCCATGGTGCGGTGCTGAGGCCCTCCGAGACGCTGTGGAGGCTGTGATTTAGCAACATCCCCCACCACCACCACCACCACCACCATCCAAACCCTGCTGTCCTCCCCTTCGACACCAGCCAGCCAGTCCTAACCTTCAGTTTGTTTAAGCATTGCTGAACCCTGCTGGCCCCGGACAGGGGGAGGGTGGGCTTAGATAATGACATGCCATATGCCACTCTGCCTCTGCAGCTGAGTGAGCTGTGACTGGATCAGCTCAGGCACAAATCTATTTGAAATTTAATTCTATTATCCTAATATGGGCTAAGCGTCCATTGTCCAAATCAGGAATAGCAAAATGGACCAGATTTGCAGGACTGAGATGCATCCCATTAATAGGAGCTCATTAAATTGTTTAAAAGAACAGAGGGACAGACGGTATGGAGCCGTCAGCCATCAGAAAAACGCTAAACCAAATTTATTTTAATTAAAATGCTTTGGAATCAACAATTGTGCAAAATAATAAATTTGTGTGGTCTTCTTTGTCTTTAATTCAGTTGGCTTGGCTCAAAGTGGGCAGCTTCCGCTTACTTGTAGTACCCCATAGGAAATCCCTTGTTATTTGAAAAGGGTTTGATTTCAATCCTGTGATTGGATGAATACTCTCCTCAGGCAGTGTCCAGTAGCCAGGCGTCACCCAATATTCCCATTAGCAGAGAGGCCTGGTGCCTCAGACCTCAACTGGTGGGAAAGGCCAGACGCTAGAAACTCCACTGCCTCATGTGTCTCCTCTTCACTTCAACATCATGTGACAGGGTTTGATAATTGGATGCAAAAGCCAAACGGAAAGGATTTAGGGAAGGGATGTATCTGTAAATCTGTCAAAATATTTCTACAAGATAGAAAATATGCTGGAATCAGACTGTGACTGAAGCATTAGGCTGTTGAAACAACATGAAAAAAATTCACTGGAATGTTAAGGTGGCTTACTGTGCAAATGTAAGCCAAGGGGATGAAATCTCTGTCAGCCTTCAATGGCAATTTCACCATTAGCCCAAAATCTACGGCTCATAGTTAACATAGAGGAAGAGTTATCTATCTATAGAGTGGAAATAACCAAACAAACACAAATTCATGCATCTCGTTATTTTCTTTTTCCTCTTCTTATTTCTTTTCTTTTAAAACAAAATCCAATTCATTTTCTGTATTCAAGGGATAGCCAATGCTTTTTCCAGCAGCACCCCTTGCCTTTGGATGGCCAAAGTGTAAACTTTGAAAAGATGATCTGTTAAATGCACAGGGTTTTAATCACAAGTGAATCCCGCTCTGTTGATCTGACAGAAACGCTGAAGCAATGATCCAATGTCCCTCTGACTTCTAGAGGACAAATTTTAAGAAAAATAAGCACAGACTTCGAAGCCAAAACATGGCGTCTTAATATATTCTTAAAGAAATTTATTTTACACCTCAAAAAAAAAAAAAAAAAAAAAAAAAAAAAGAAAGGATAAGGATTAGGGATGTGGTACATTGGGAATGTATTGACAACTGTAGTTTACATTTTTTTGGTGTAAGCTCAGAGAAAAAATGTTAATACAGTCATAATAATTGCACTTCAATAAATCTAGACTGATGCCAGTATTTCCCCACAACAAAGCCCCTGTTCACTCTCTCACTCCAGTTAATAAATTCAATTTAGCACTGAAATTTGACTGACAAAGGAAATGCTAATTTAAGACCAGAGGACTGCTGCACTGATCCAATTTTTCTCTTTCACTTGAGTCCCACAAGGCAATAAAACATCGCAGTAATTTAAGTGCAGTACATTCAAGGGAATCTCACAGTCATAATAAATATTTCACTGCTCTGAATCATCAAGTTAAGACTGGCTCGGGCTAAATGCATCCCAACCAGGGGCTGAAATTGACGAGGAAAAGCAGTTAGCTTGGTCTCATTTCATCTGACACCAGAGGACAGAACATGATTGTTTTCATTTTGTTTTTGTTTCCAGGATCAGGGTTGGACAGTACCCCCGAATCTGAGTTCTTTTCACTGTTATCTATCATAATCACAATAGAGGGGACTGTAGCGCTGTAACTACACTTAGAAAGGAGTCCCATGTGAGATCTTGGTCTCTACTCTTAACTCCACGGAAAGTCTTAAGCTTCCAATAAAGGGAAGAAACAAGATTTGTTGGTGATATCCTCTACATTATTCAGTTATGTTTATGGGACTGGGGAATCAGTCTGTCAGTCTTGTTGGTAAAAATCTTGTAATGACACTAAAAAACAAAGTCTGAGGATTTTGAAGAACACAAACTAAAATGCACACACGCACATGCACTCAGCCACACGCGCATTAACATACACGGAAGGTTATGTAGGTAACCTGCCAATGACATTCTTCATTGTAACATTTCTTTTTCTTGTATTTTTTGCAACATTTTCTTTTTAAATAAGTATTTCAAGATTTATTGTAGATTCCAGTGTTGGTTAGGGAAAAAAAAAAAACGAGCTCTCCAAACAGGTTCTTACAGAACCAAAGCAGCAACTATGCCTCACGTCAGGACATAAGAGACTGCACATCAGCTTGAGGAGGAATTATTAAATCATAAAAACAAAAATGGAAAAATAATAAGAGAAAAAAAAAGAAAAATATTTGAGACACTTTTCCCCATAGCAGCCAATACACATAATATACCTACAAATATATCAAACAACAAAAAATAGGTTCAAGTTTTTCAAGTTTCTTAAATATATCATATCCAAACTACCCAATTCCAAACTTCCAAGTTAACAAAATTCAAGCAGTGCAATTAATGTATCAATTATAACAGCAACAATAACTATTATTCTACTATCCTTTTCAATTCAACCTTATGATCCTTTTACATAACACCCGAGTACTGCTTACAATCTTACTCACTCGTCAGTACATTTTTGTATGTGTATGTTTGTAATGTTACAGAGTTTTGGATTTCAAAAGCAGCCCTAAACTTTGGCCCTTTAAGACCATTTCAGTGACAACCTACACAGTAGCTTCATCCGTAGTATTTGGAAGGGGTATACAGGTGGATTTGCACTTCATGTCAAGCTATCATTTCCATCAAAACAAGTTTAAGCAAGTAAAAGAACAAAGAGAAAAAAAAAATTTGAGAAAAAAAAAAAAAAAAATCAATCCACAAAATCCTATTGGCAAACCACACAATGGAACATCAGGAGAATCTTGAAATCCCTTTTCTTTCCCGCTGGCAATAACTACCACTTCTTGTGTTTGGGATTCCCACAGCTTGCCTTGAAACAACCAAATCTAGGGTCACACATAACGGCAACTGCTCTTCTCTAAGCTCCCTCACTAGTTAAAGCAGTGGCACTCACAACAATTCTGTACCCCAAAAACATCTGTGTTCTTTAACTTTGATTTTCTTCACAAATTCACAACTCTTGATTCTTTCCCTCCTCTAATTCCTCCTCTATCTGTAAACAGGGAGGCGGATGTGTGCATGCTGGTGGTCTAACAGACGTGGCACAGACACAGTCTCGTAGCCTTTGCCAAGCATCTGCTCCTTGATGCAGGGTGGGTGGATGTCGTTGATCAGGTACTCCAGAGACTGCAAGCTGCTGCTCAGCACTGATGTGTTGCACAAGCTCTTGCTGGGCAGGCTGCAGCACAGACCTCCCCCGCTGTCTATGGCAGGGTGGTGATGATGATGGTAGTGGTGATGGTGGTGAGGGTAGCCCATCTCTCTGTGCCCCGTCACTGGCCCACCCGTGGAGGTGCCCAAAAGCTCCTGGGGGTTGTAGCAGTCACTGTCAGGTGTCACCAGCACACTGTTCCAGGGTGGTGCAAAGTACTGACCCACGGAAAAATTTCCATGCATACCCACACAGTTCAAAGGAGAAGAGCTGACTTTTTCCATACCCCCTCCCCCGCTGGCACTTGCTGTCAGGTGGTATGGTCTGGAGGATGAGGAGGACACTTGGGCTGCCATAATCCCACCCCCTGGAACACAGGTTTCGGGGGACTTGCTGATCGCGCCCCCTCCTCCACTGCCTCCACTATACATCCGGAGGACAGCCTGCTGTTGTTGCTGCTGCTGCTGCTGCTGTTGTTGTTGCTGTTGCTGCTTTTGCCAAAGGATGTAGTCCATACTATCTGCGTACACACCAGTCTTCATTGCCTCTGCATTTTGAACCGGTAGCCCTGGCCCTGTGTACACCATGTTAGCTTGGGGACCCATTCCTACCATGTAGCCTCCACCTGAGGAGTTCGAAGAGACCCCCATGACAGATGTGCCATGCTTGGATGGGCTGGAATTTGTTGGTACAGTGGCAGCCCCTTGACATACCTGCTGCAGAGCCTGGGCCTGGCAATGCTGGTTGATCTGATAGATGATACTCTGGATGGAGGGGAGGTTGGACTGTGCAGGAAGGGCCAGGCCTCGGCCCCCTGTTACAGGAATCACTGAGCCAGCTACAGTGACATTTGGGGGAACTGACAGTCCAGGACCTTCTGGAGGCTTTGAGGGCCCAGTGTGGTAAACCATTTGGCCATGACCACTCGCTAAAGTGCTGCTACTAGAGGGTGGGTATGGGGCAACAGCTATGTGGCCTGGAGAGAGCTTAGTCCGTCTGCCTTCCGAGTTCTTGAGAACACCTTTCGAAGAGATGAAAGTGGATGTTGATGATGAAGATGATGAGGAGGCCTTGACAGTGGCAAGGAGACCCTGGTAACCTCCAGTGTGGAGATGCGGGTAGGGACTGTAGCGTTGCCCTGTGGTGTCATATCCATTAACAGTTCGGTTAAGGTGCTTGTGCTGGGGAACCCTGATGTTGGTGGGGAAGATCTTGATAGAAAGGGGGCTGTTAGCCGTCTTCTGGGCGAAGGCATCAAGTTCTGCTGCAGTCGGGTAGCGAGGGGAATGTGTGGGCACCACCAGGTCACCTGCAAGACAAACAGAGAGAAACGGATGAGTGAAATGAAAAAAAATCAAATGAAAAAATATAAAAGGTTTATATAACATATAGCTTAGTTGTTGAATAGCACAGTTGATCTGATGACTAATTAAGAAAAATATCAAAGCAGACAGTATGGGTTGTCACAAGAGAGATAAATTAATTAACCGCAATAACCACTATTCAACTGGCAGCTGTATTGTGACCACATTTAAAGGAGACTACAAGATGTCAGTGATTTGACATAGCCTAGCTTAAGAATGCTCAAACATCACTGTTAATTTGTTTTCCAAAACAAGTCTCTATTTAGGTGCATGACTATTCCTTATTAGGCTTTCATTTGTGGTGGCACTATATAAATGGAGAAATCATAAGGTATAGGCAGTCAATTTAAATTGATTTGATGAGACAAATGAGACATGGGCAACATGGAGCTCAACATATTTTATTAAATGTATGATTATCTTCAGAAATGATCTCGATACTACTTCCAAGTAAACAGTACATTTTTATCAAATGGACCCAAAGTGAATATAACCAGCAGACAATTCAGAACAACCCAAACAGAGTTTGATAGCTGTAAATGAGGACTAGCATTCATTTATGTTCCATCACTCCCCTCCTCGTTTTGAGCTTTCTTTCCATCTCATTTTCACACCCTCCTGTGGATGTACATCCCCAGACAAATGAATCTTTTTAAAAACTCATTCTGTCAAAGGCTGGTACCTTAGGCGCTGTTAAATCAGTCCATTGTGAAATTAATTCGGACTCTCTTTAGCATTGAAATGGGTTTGCCTTGGATACCAGGCAAAAAGGGAAGAAGGGGAGGGGATAAAAGCTTGTTTAATTGCAGTGGCACATTTGAGATTTATAAGTGGTATCACTTACTGGGTCTTACCCTTGGCCACAGAATTTCCACATTTATTCAACCCAGGAGTACATGAGGAAGGAGGCTCTCACAAAAACCAATTAGATGTCAACCGGGAATTACTTGCCTGGTTAAGGTGAATATATCAGAAGTGAGCAATATGAAGAATGATCAAGTTCTAATTTTTTGTAAACTTGGTCAAGGATCTAAACCTTCAATCGAGATTAATTAAAGACAGAAACATAAAACATTTTATGATTATAAAATATTTTAACAATGGGCATCGAGCATAAAGTTGGCTTTTGTATTCATTCCATCTAAGTTATTATAAGCCTTTCTCTAACATGTACAAAATAAGACATATTGGAACAAACAAAAAGCCACTGCAGGAAACCATCAAAGACTTACAGGTTTATGTAAATACTGTGTACCGTTTGTCACTCCCCATTCCCAAAATTCAATACACTAGTGAGGGCGGTGAGTGAGACTGGCAGCAGCCTTCAGTCAATGAAGCAATGCCTTGCCATTGTGAGTTGAGATGGCAAACAGGAAAAATGCAATTTCTAAAAAGCCCAGCATGTGTCATTGTTTGGGGACTGGGCACGGAGGTGAGGGGCCGCGGTGAGATTGGACTTAAATGACATTATTCAGGCAATTTCATGGCTACTTAGCTCAGTGTAACAAAAAGCGTGGGGGGCTGAGAAAAGAACTCAATTTACAAGCAATATATCAGCTGCCACAAATGACTTGCAACCTCTTCAAAAATGACATTTTGATGCAAAAGCTAACAAAACGCTCAAAAATTAAGTGCCATAACTGTGCCGTCAGCAAATGTCCTGGCTACCTAAGGAGTATGCAGGGTGCAGGCTGTGACTACGACTCAGTCCATTTCCTTTCCAATTGCAAAATCATTTTAAAGAGACTCCACAGCCAAGTAGTCACAATTCTCATTTCTTTGCTACCATTACAGATAGCACGGGGAGTTCATTTCAACAACCCTATGGGTCTCCAACTGCGAAAATGATTCAATCTACAAGATCCATAGCATAAAAGAAATAAATTAGGAATTTAACAACAGGAGAGGAGAGATTGTGAAGACCCAAAGCCAAGTCTAGTGGCATACTGGTCCATTTTCACATCCTAAATCAGGAACACTACATTTCAAATTTGACTTTAGATTTGTAAAAACATGCTGGCATTAATGACTAAGCTTTAATCCGAGTTAGGGTGCCATCCTAATGGGCTGCTATAAGCATGCCAGGCCAGTCTATCTGAGATCTAACCAACCTCACTGAGGCAAAGCCCTGCTTCCCTGGTGACAGCAGTGCCATTTGCTTTGATGTTCTGACTTGCAGTGGAAAACTGACAGAAGACTTATTTAATTTGCTCAGAAGAAGAAGAAAAAAAACGCTTATTTCAAAGCGCATTGCTGGTCCACATGCAAATGGAATGGCAGTATGTTTTCTGATCTTCTTTACATAAGGGAAAAAATATCTTTGATCATCACATGGTCTAAATGAAGAAAGATACTTGGCTTTCAGGCATATCAAGGGCCTGTGCCCTGCCGCCCCTACAAGCCCCCAGCTGCAATATGCCCATCATTTCACCTAATTACTGCCACATGAGGAAAAAAAACTATAAAAACAGACAGGAAATTCATTAAAGGGTGGCTAATTCTATTCCTTCTCACTGACTGAACCCTTATTTTCCATGCCTGAGCCTAAGTTTCTTCCGAGAGAGGAGACAGCCCTCTCCCTTCGTCTTTTCCCAGCTTGGGCCTTGTTTGTCAATAGGCAGAGCCTTTGGCACACCAACCTGGCATCAAAGGGCTTCACACTTCATAGGCCACAGGGATTAGAGGCCTTTCAGGCCTACAAAAACCATCTCAGCTCCACAAAGGCTTCCGGTTATTAGAACCCACAGGCATAAAGGAAGGAGAGCAGGAGGAGGAGGCAAATGAGCATCTGGATGCTTCTGATTCCAGCTTCCTCTTTAAAAAGTTCCATGGTATAAATTTTATAGCAAAGTTGATTACAGTAAGTATGGCCACAAACCAGAGCATATTTCACTCTCATACACAAGCTGCAATAGACACTGTTTTTGATGTGCAGAGCCTCCACATCTCTCTCCTCCAGAGCACAAGTCTATAAGTGAGGACATGGAGGTTAAAGGATGGAGTCCCTTTTTAGGCTGGCGCTCTGTGACTTATTGGTTTAGGCTGCGGTAGATCATAGCAATGAGCAGCAGCATACAGATGGTGCAGGCTGATAAACACCCTTCGAAGCAGCCAGCATTTGAGTGTGCCCTCAGCTCCTTGTAAGGTAGGGGGTTTCCTGCACCTGTGCACACTCTCATGTGTGGTCTTTGCATGCATTCGTGGTTGTGCATGCAAATATAATGCATGAACACAGAAAAAAAACAAAAAACATTCACATGCAAACACACACACACACACACACACACACACACACACACAAATCTACATCTGCAGTTGTGTGTCTCATTTGCCATCAGTGGAGCATGTTGTTATCCTCTGCTCAGCGCTCTCTCAAGAAATGTAGGGCAGGGACAACAACAGGTGCCTGTGCGGGCGACAGCCTGCAATGCCTCCTGGGCTAAATGCTTCACACTCGCTTCATTTCAACATGCGACAGCCTTGTAAGGATTAATTATTTCCCCTGGGGATGGAAGAATATGCTTTTTTCCTTCCTGAGAGCAGGAGGCTATGTGCTCTCACATGCACATGAAACAGCTTACAGTAAATTAAAAAGGGAGACCTGGGCTAGCACTGCTTTCACAATAAGTAAGAAAAAACTTTCACATGAAAGGGATGTAAACAAACCAAGCATATGATTGTACTGCGATGGAGATTAGATAAAAGCTCAGGCAAACACATGCATTAGTTCTGAGAGATCACGCGCCAGGGAGCGGAGATGGCAGGGAGGCAATTAATGGGCTGACCTTCGTCCTTAATCACCCAGTGCCTGGCACACAATGCCCATGTGTCAGAGCAGCACATCTCTAAATGCCACCCCTCATTAGCACGATGCACATGGTGAGAGAGGCTATCTATGCAGTGTTACACTCTCCAGCGGTCAGACACAGATAGCAAAGCAAAGATTGGATAACATGGCAGCACCGGGCTGGACTGAGCAGCAATAGGCCAAGATATGATCTAGAAATCCCATTTTACTTGGAGGATGGGCACTCTCTTTTCTCTTCATTTTTGATTGGCATGAAACTCCCCAAGCGCAACGTCCTTGGTGTACCCGGTGCTGTCACTGTGATTGCATGTGTGCCTGTGTGCATGCATGCACGAGTGTGTGTGTATCCGTGTGCCTTTAGTGAAGGGGGTACCCAATTCTGAACACTCAATTAACACTCCTTTAATTAGCCAGCAGTACATTTTGAATTCTGATGAACTAATTTTCTTGGTGTGAGGGTGGAAGAGGCAGTGGGGGGGAGGCCTGGTAGAGATGAGGTCCACTGGGTACAAAACAGCAATAAAGAGGGAACTGGTTAGATTAGACTGTAAAAAATCCATTAAATTCTGTGCACTTCTTCCAAGTGAGAGGTCAAATTGTGTTGATCACAAGAAGCAAAGGCAGACAGAGTATGAGAGCAGGGAGTAAGGTGAGAGGGGGGGGGGGGGGGGGGTATGGAGAAAAAAAGGATAGGAGATAGGGGAGTCAGAGGCTGTGGAAGAGTGCACCACCAGAGGACCATGAGGATGCTTTGCATTTTAATTAGAGATTTAAATGAATAAGCAGTGGAAAAAGTCTGAGAGAGCTGCCTGAAATGTCCTTGCTCCCATTTATTAGTGTTCCAAGTGTTCTAAAATTACGAGCAGGATGGAGAAGTTTCTTCTTATTAGTGAAGGAAATGCTCTAAAACATCAAAACGCCCTCAGCGTTTTCTCAATCACCCCTGCAAGTCTGTATCCCTACATAGAGTGTGCTTTGATCCCCTCTGACCACGTACACTGGTGAGCAGAGGAGAAGAGTGCTCGTTTAGATGAAGGGGGAGGACCGTATGGTTGAGCTGCAATTAAGTTTTCACAGAGCAACGAGTGCGTGATACACATTAACTTTGGCAAACAAAACACAGCAGTCAGGGATGAGGTTAGGGAAAACAACAGGAGAGGAAATTACCAGAACATTGAAAGAAAACAACGAATCGGTTTTAGTTCAGCTTCCACAACACTCACTGGGAGTCACTTCCCCTGAAAAGAACAGTCCCTGTTGAATTCCTCTCTGCACTCATCATGTGGCTTTTTAACCCCCAACCAAACATATGTGCTGGGTGTCTTTTTGTTATTGGAAAGTGCATGAAAAACAGGATCCACATGGTGTTCCAACTGTAGAATTCTAACCACAGAGCCAGCAGGATGCCCCCCCTTTTAAAACATTTCACCACTAATGAACAATTTGCAATTTACCTCACTGGAATGGAAGTGTTGCAATTAATAACTAATGACTAAAACACAATTCAAATTCTTCACATTGGAATCTCTCAGTGTGGAAAAAGTTTGACGTGTCAAGACGGGGCTGACTGAACAGTATTGTAACTTGAACTATTGTTTAACTCTTAGCAGATAGGATCAGAGTCTATAACATCCTCTCCCCACCTCCGTTAGCTGGCTGTAAAGGATGGGCAGGCAGTGGAAAGCCAGAGGCGGCTTCGCGTCCTGAACAATACCTGCTTTGTACTAATGGAGGTGTCATCTGGCACAGGGCTGATTAGTCAGCGATTACAGCCAGGCCTCAATTGCCGTGACAACTGCTGCAAACACAATGGGCCCTGATAGAGCCAGCTGTTTGGTCCTCTGCAATTAACCCTGCATCCTACTCATCTCCGGCAGTGCGCTGCCTCTAATTGACTATTGGGCACACAAAGCAGGGCTGTCGGCCAGACCCCCTGGACATAGACCCCGCCCCTCTGCCGAGGTAGAGATGATAATAATAGAGGCGTCCTGTGGACTCAGCCGCCAGTCAATCAAAGCTTCAGTGCCCCACAGGAGCTTCCTGAGGAGAAAAGGAGGAAGCACATGTAGGAGCCAGTGATCAACAGGGTACAGCAGCCTCGCAGGGGGCAGACATGTTGAATATGCCCTCAACCAAAGTACTAATCAATTCAAGTACACGTGAGGGGAAAAGGAACCATGCTGCTTGCTTGATATCAGAAAAGCAATTTTTAGGAACATTCATCTCCCTCTGTTCATCTCGAGGTTGATTTTCTGTGCAACAACACAGGGAGGGAAAAAAAAATCAAGGCAATTATTTGTCAGGCCTTTACTATCTATAATTGCAAAGATAAAAATCAAACTGCAGCGATTTCTCGGAGGATAGAGCTGCCTCAATCCAGAGTTGGCTTGTGTCATCATAATCATCAAACAAATGCATATTGCAAGACAGGGGAAACAAAAACCTGCTCTCAACACATATCTTTCTAATTTCTGTCTTGGTTGGGAATTTTTAATATAACTTTGTTCA
Organism: Odontesthes bonariensis; assembly: GCF_027942865.1. NCBI lineage: Eukaryota > Metazoa > Chordata > Actinopteri > Atheriniformes > Atherinopsidae > Odontesthes > Odontesthes bonariensis. Next base: position 23,178,375 of record NC_134511.1, read on the forward strand.
GACAAAAATACGTATTTTGCAACACAACAAAACTTTTTACTGTTACTTTCAAATCAGACATTTTAAAACAAGAAAATAATGCTTTCAATCAAATAAACTACTATGAGGCCTAAAAAAAGAGAGACATCACTTTTTAACAGGGGGTGCCATTCTGCCTCCCATATTGGGCTTTTAACCTGCCAGCATGTTTCACAAATAGCAATGAGGATAATTAGAATGTTAAAGCAATCTGCACACTGATCCTTCACAGGCACGCAGATGTGGCACAGCGTCAAAAATGGATTTAATCATTGAAATAGATTTAAAAAGAAACTTGGACAAAACTCCCAAATCTAATCTTTCATTTCATTAAAGCCAATCTCATCCCAGATTTAATCTGTCTATTTTCTGCACAAGCAGATGGAAGACCTAACAAAGTGAGGGCCTAATTTGGGCTTCCTCCTTACAGACACTGCAGCATGAGGTCATTCAGTTGGCCTGCAGTGAAGCAGTACACGTGTGTGGTTAATATAGTACACTGAGACCGAGATAAGGTCCACAGGTGCTGATAACACAAGGAGGGAGCAGCACAAAAATATGATCCATTTTCACTTTCTGCCCAGTGTTTTTCTTGTCCTGTTTTACATATGCGAATAATGATGGTGAGGGACAATGTGGCCAATCAAAACACCTAATTAGGTTTATGTAATAAAGGTTTCTACCCAAGAAATGTGAAATACTACACCACAAGGACACTGTCATGTTTACATTTTCTCGTTAGAATTTATCTCCAAAGCCAGATGTTACTGAATCAGCAATGAAAATTAATTAGCTGGTTTGATGTGGCAGCATCATGCTCCTTCCAGACAGACCTAGCTTTTTATGGGCTGTGGGGGAAATTACTAAGAACTGATTGATCCTGAAGGACTCCTCGGTACATATGGCCAGGCAGACAGATGCACACAAACACTCACAGTTCCTGCTAATCCACACATTTTACCCTCACAATTAACAGACATTCTTTATTTTAGCAACATCAGTAACAATTCTTCTTTGTGTTCGATGCATCTAAATAAGCTTACTGCAAACACCTGCCTACTTCAGACAGGTAAATAAATGTGCGATTAAAGTCAGGTACACTACAGAGACAATATCTCAGACTGAGTTTCCAGACCTCTAAAATCCACCCTTTAATCCATAAAGCATTGGAATTACAAATAGCAGAAAATCCCTGTACATGTCTCTGGATCTTTTTGCTGTTTTCTCTTTATTCTGTTCTCTTCACCTCCTCTCTGTATTCCTTTGTGCTCGTCTCTTGCTTCACCCCCTTCTGTCTTTTCATCCCCCTCTCTGTCTCTTCTGAGTAAGTGAGTTTCATCTGGGGTGCTTGCTGGGCGAAATCACCTCAGGGCAAACACTTTATTATCTGTAGTCAAAGCGTCACCACAAATACCATTCTACACACACAAGTGTCACTTTCCATTTGTCTGCACTCGGGCTGCATTAGCAGAGCAGAGCCGGCCCAGAGCCCCATCTCAAACGCACCGAGCAGAAGAAAACTAACAGCGTGGGAAAGCACCCGTCCTGCATTCCTGCCCCATTAACACCACTGGCAGCACCAGGCCAAACCTAAAAGCCTGTCAGGGGATTAAAATATTATTATCAGCACTGACATCTGTAAACATATATCATGAAAGGATGAAAATAAAGACATCTTTCAGCAGACATCTCACAGTCTTGGTCTTTCTTGTTTAGTGGGAGAAATGGTAGCTTGCACGAAAGTGAACCAGACAGAGGAGATCGCTGCTCGTGTTAATTACCAATGATCTGGCTGAGAGTCTGGCAAAAACAACACCAGTGTGCAGTTTATGTCCTCTTTGGGCCACTGAAGAATGCAGGCCAGCAGCGGCCATGTCAGGCCTTTTGTAGGGCACCCGTGCACAAAACAAACGCAGAAACTGGGGCAACGTGTTTACCTCACACCACTCACTGCACTTCATAAACAAAACGGCCAAACAAAAAAAAAGAGCCAGCCCTATGTTTGTTCCCATGACAGTCCGGGAAAAAAAAGGCATTCATAAAAACATATCCACCCTGAATATTTTACACGACCTCGTTTCAAGTTTTGCCAAGCTGTTTCCATTTGCAATAATTCATGGGCCTGGATGGGCAGCAATGCAGATTATAGATGGGAAAAATATTCATTAAAAAAAAATTGCTCTCTATTCAATTATCAGGTCCTGCCAAAGGCTTAGTGGAGTGCATGGTTCTGTGTAGATGAGGGGACATAGCCCCTGGCTTGTGAGCTGTCTGTGATGAGCCAGCCCTCAGGCCTGACTAGGCCACCCTCATTGTGCATACAGCATGGTCTAGAAAGCCGAGCTTTATCAGCAAATACCCCAAGTCAGCACAAGCAGCGGGGTGGTTATGCGTTGCGACTGGCACACCAGCCGATATTGTCATGTGCGATTAGGCCTGTGCTCATGAGCCTGTGAACTCATTCCTGTGGCATCAAAGTCAAACCACCTCTTACTCTTCTCCATTTATATCCCTGCCTCTCTGCTGCCCTCTCTTTGAGTTGTTCCATTTTTCTTTCAGACCTGATACTTCACAATGCACCCTGAGTGAACCCTGTTAAAAGCCATGTTGAAAACAGATACTGAGTGAAAATAAAACAACATGAAAGACTGGTTTGATTTTCAAAACAAATCTCTGCAGCCTAATTAACTGCATCCAAAGGGGTCAGCCACAAGTTACAGCTAGCCAGTACTACAAAGAAGCTGCTGGTGCCAGTTGTTTTGTCTCGGCACACTTCACCAGATGACAGGGCCGATACACAGGAACAGAGCAGGGCTCACAGAAGAAAGACACACAGGCTGTCAGGTCAGTTATGGGGAAACATCAGGAAGAGGAAACAGAGATTAAACTGTTCAGTGATGAGGCAGAGAGCAACTCAGAATACAAAGCCTAAAACTAAACTTAAGCTGAAACACTTATGTCTGGCCCTCCCTGTCCTGTCTTTGAAAGAATATGCTGCACTGTGATACTATTTTCTCAAAGGGGATACATGTAGAGCCAAGAGCCAGCAGTGTTCCCAGCCAAGCACAAACTCAAATGGACACGGCAACAACACAAACACACACACACGGTTATGGAATAAAAGACCCCAGAGATAGAGATAGCAAGCGCATACAGAGATAAGAAAGGGAACCAGTGCAGAAAGGAGAGGTGGAAGAAAAAGGGGGGAGAGATGAAGCTAGGCTGGAGGCGCCTGGGCAGGCCTGTCAGACCAGAGGAAGTGCTGGTGCGTAGGCCTGCAGGTAAATGGAAGAAGAAAGGCGCCTGCAGGCTGCCTGAGGCAAGCCTGGGCCCTTCTGTTCTATCATTTAGGAGACAAGTCCTCCACTGATTCCCAATTAATATTTAACACTGCACAGACAACAAGGCACTCCACTGCAGTATACATGCCAAGGAGAGGAGAAGAGAAGATGAGAGCAGGGGAGAGGAGATGAAGAGGAACTGGGGATACATAAATGGATACATTTTTAGTAAGATGAGACAATATTTTAAAATATTTATCATAGTTACATTTAGTCATTTAAGTACATTTTAGAAGCAACGTGTTTTAGTTTATAATTGCTGCTTGAAGGCGAAGTCTGTGTCTTAATGGCACTGTGGTGTCAGCGGTTTATGTGGATTTGATGCCTTTATGTCTGTGGGAAGAAGTGCTTTAGAGTCACCCCAAAGTGATCATTTCATACTTTTGTTTTCATGTTTCCATTGCCTCTGAAACACCCATAAAAAGTACTTTACAAATTCACACCTTGATGCTTCATAAGCGATCTAAGTGATGGGCCTCGGTTTGCAGATTTTCCTTTCGCTGGAGTCGGTGCTAACAAATTGTTGGTGTTTGAGGGCCTTGAACATCAGTAACAGCTGGAATGTGTAGCCAGAGGTCAGTAAAGGACACATCCTAAACCTGAAACCCAGAAGTTAAACTCGCCATTCTCAAAATCTAAAAGGATGATGCAGCTTGCCTGTGAAGATGGGCTTCGTGAGAATGCAGCTGAAGAGCAAACCACAAAAACTGTAGCTAAACGTCCCACAGGAACAACAACGCGAACATTGTGCTGTGGTCAGTTTGCATTCCCATCCTTTCTCTGCCAAACTCTCAACTATCAGAGCAAACTGAAAAAACAAAGTAAGGGATGGCTTTAAAAGCTAATGCCCAGTATATACCAGAGTACCATCGCCTCTTAATTAATTGGAATTTGTTTACACATAACTTGTCGAGTATTTTCAAATCAGATTTGCTCTGTTTTGTGAAGACATCCCTGCGCCAACGTTATCATTAAAGCTAATGTTTCTGTGAACTTGAACCATAGGCTAAAATTTACAACACAAAAAAAGTTAGTGAAGTTATTAAAAATTTTGGGGTTCTTTTGTCTTATACTTCATTGCAAACAGCATGATCCAAAGACATTTCATATTTTGTTTCATCGAAACAATAGACTTTGCAAATATACATATTTTACTGCGTTTCGGGTCTGCCTGCAATTTAGAGCTCGTAATAGGTTCAAAAACAGAAGAGTATACAATACATGTGATCCAAAAGGTGATCGTCATCATAATTTTGTTCAAAAGCAGCCTTAACAAAAGGCTAGATAGGTAGAAGACCACTTTGTCAAGAAATATGTGAGAACCTCATTGAAATTTAAAAAAAAATGTTCCTTAAAGAAAGATATGAATGTATTTGCATATACATTCAAAAGCGCTCTACCTATATCCCTATACATTGCATATCATTAAACAGTTAAAGGGTTCTGGTGGAATTTCAGTGCATAATCAGCAGCAACGCGAGCCTAAGCTAAAATATGACAATCCCATACTATTGTGCATCTTAAGATGCTGAAAAATGGGACAAAATGATCACTAAAACACTTCATTGCTTGGTGTCCTCAATGCCAGAGCAACTTGTAAGTCTTGTAATAAAATATTAACAACTGTTGCCATTCTTTCCCTTTTACAGTCACTAGATTATAGGATAGTGTTGCAGGCCTGAGACTAATAAAAATAAGTTAATGATAAACATCTTGGGCTCTTACTGTCAGTAACAAAATACCCTTTTTCATATTGTCTCAGTTTTTTTCTGATTTGGGCTCGTCAAAAAGCAGACATTCACAAATGCTATTGTAGATGACATTTAAGTAATCAAAAGTTTGTATTCTAGACCAACAGCTGGACCCTTTCCTTTGCTTGGGTTTGTTTTTGGATGGTTTCCTTTACTGCGCTTGCGTTATTACAGAATTAACCTAATCAGATGCTCCTAATGTGACAAAAACAAGAACATTAGTTTTATGTTAACATTTTATGTTAACAATTTTTAACATTAGTTTTATACCTTATTATGAACATCCAGATGGAAAAAAAAAAATTGAAAAAAATATAAATCAACAATTTTATTTCTGTCCTATAATAATAGCCTAACAACATTACACAAGTTGTGGTACGCAGAAACTGTAAAAGGTAGAATTAATACCATTTTTGTTCAAACTCTCAAAAGCGCTCTACCTTTTTAAAGATTTGGATCGAGGGATTGGACAGAAAACGATTTCATTTCAAGTTTCATGAAGAGAAGAGTGCTAAAAAAACAGTGAACATCCTGCCAGAAATGTGCAACACCTCCTCAACACCTTTCACAGTCGGACTGTGGAGGGCTCAGCCCTGTGAGGACACAACTTATGTGCCATTTCCTGTGGGACAGCAAGCAACTGCAGACACTCTCTGTACCCTTCCTCCCATCCTTCCACCCACCCCCACTCTCTGGCAGGCGAAGACAGAGGGTGGTGAAGCCTTGCACCTGGGACATCCAAATGCCAGCTCGGATGCTTTGGAACAAGGAACCTGCTTTTGAACCCAAGTCATGCTGTGACCAAAACTACAGTAGAGTTCCTCTTCCTCAAGCTCACCTCTAAAGGCAATAAGATTGCTTGGCCCCCTGTGTTCACAGCAGAAGGCAGAGGGCAGAGGGAAGGCATGACTCTGTGGGACGCCACCAGCCGGAAATGATTCTCTGTGTGCCAGCACTGAGACGCCAACATGATAGGGGAGATTGTGGTATGCATGAGGTAAGATTAATACAACCAATATCACATGGTTGTCTCTCTGAAATAAACTGCAACTCTAATACTGTGGGTTTCACAATCTAGAAATCTGATGAAAGTGTGAAGATGCATTACATGTGGCTATGCAGCAATCCCCCAAATGAAATTGCATTGGTAGACATCCAGGCAGGGAGTTATGGATACCATAGATAGCCGTCAATCACCTTTCACCACGAAAAATACCTCATGACCTCTGCTTCACTGCTGCAGAATGTGGAATAATGACAGTCTCAGTGGGCCTCCTGAGGAATTCCAAATGGGAGTTAGAAATGAGGTGGTTCAATCAGTGGGAAAAGGTCAAGTGCATGCAGATTTGCTCTCCCTCGCCGTCTCCATTCCTCTCCCCCAGTTCAACTTCATGCCCCCCCACCTCCAGGGTGCTGAGGCAATCAGGGTAAAGGTTGTTACTGCTGCTGCCGTTGATGCTGGTGACCACATTTAAATATTCAACTGAAAAATGCTCCCCCCTCATTTTTTTCCCTGAAGATAGCTGCTGCTGAAGTGCCGTGCCGCAATTTGATATGGCCAGCTAATTCCGCTGTTATGTCTCGCACTGTCTCAGACAACAATGGAGGAGAGGTGACTGGAGGTCATTACCTGAGCATATTAGCTCTTAATGGTGGCGTGGCTTAGGAAGAGAAGCAGCTAAAAGCAAAGCTAACTAATGGCTCTGGCAGCTCTGCCAGCAGAGGCACAGGGCTATTAGGAAAACTACAATCCCCTGGTGAACCTGTATGTCATGTCCTAAGGCTGACTGTGACAAGGCCAGGTTGTCTCTGTCGATCAAGCTGGAAGAGGGCTGAACCTGGCCTGACATGGCATGAACCTGGGATATTAGGCCCTTTGGGAATTTTCATACACCTGGCTGATTGGCACCGTAGGGCTCCAGGGTGTTGTAACAGAGTTTATTGCTGCAGGTGTGCTTGTGTGCATGCGTGTGTACACGTCTCTGCTATGAGGCAGATTCTGGGGATAATGTCTGTCTACGCATTCAGTTGGTTGGAGGTTGGAATCATTAGGGGGGAAAAAAGCACTTTTCTGTGTTTAACTGCACTGTAGTTGAATTTGTCATAATGTGGAATACTTTATGTTTCAGGGTTATTGAGGTTATTGTTTTGTAATCAAAAGTATGCTAAAACACCATGCTTGTGCCTGGGGTTAGAGAAAAAGGGCATACTTTGGTTTGGCTTGAAGTCTGATCCAATAACAGGAAAAATATGGGAGCAGAAGTGAGCTGTGGGGTTAACAAGGGCAGTATCTATAGCAAGCCTGGATGAAATGGGCACATACAGCATGACAGTTGCTTTCTTAGAGAATGCCATCCTGGCACAAATGCAACTGCTAGGGTATTAAACAAATGGAAACTTTCTCAAATTTGAAAAGCGTTTCTGAAAAATGATGAGGCAGAAACCTCTATTTACCAGTCTAATGACAGACTCTGGACCGCTTATTCTTTGGCTCACATGTAGGAATTGCTGTCTGAGCCAAAATTGAAGCAGAGTAGATGTAGGGGATGCTGGGCCCCCTGTCCAGCCACCTCAGTGTTATTCGTCACTTGACTGGTGTATCTCTTCAGCGTGCAGGAGGACAGCTTTTAGGTTCCCCCCTGCATCCTGGACCTTATGACCCACAGCAGAGAATAACAATAAAGGGGAGGGATGGACAAAGAGGGAAGTCGCCACTGGCTGACGGTGGCCAGGGTCAGTGGCATCCATTCACCCCCATTTCCCTGCAGGGCCTTTCTCTCTCATCTGTCTGGATGGGCGCCCTCTCTCTGAGGCACAACATGATGAGAGGCCCTGGCTCCGCTGCCGTCTCTGCCTTTCATGTCTCCATCTAGGGCAGTGGTAGAGAGACGTGGAGTGGAGGACGAAGGAGGGGGCAAGCTACAAATGTCACCCATAAGGGGGGATTTAATTAAAAATGACAGGGGCTGGCGCTGGAGAGTGCAGCCACATATGCACGGAATTTGGGTGCAGCGAAAGCAAGTGCCTATGATTTATAATTCAAGTAATGCCATGCACTCCTTTTAATTCTACGGCCAAAGAAAAAAAAATATCAAAAGGCTGCCCCTGTGAAGCTAATCCAATATGATATTTTTAAGGGCAGGCGGTCAATAGCTTTTTGAAAAGCCAGCTTCTCTGTCTCCCTTTCTGCTTCTCTCTCTTCTCCACTTGTCTGTCTTTCCCAATCTCATTCTGCTGCTCCCTCCTTTCTCTCCCTAGCACTCCCGCACTTCAGTACCTCACCCCACCCTCCCAAGCCTAGACATAGAGCGAGTTGTGATAATGGAAACATCCCGCTCTCCGCCTCCCGTTTCTCCTGCTAAGCTCTGTGCGCTTGGGGGAAATTGATTGTCTGGCTAGCCGATCTGAGCGCTTCCAGCTGATGGTAGAGCCAGTTAAGTCCTTTTTTATTGAGGGTATGAGGGATTTTTAATGGGAGTCGCATCAATGAACTGTGCAGCCACTCAGCATCTGCATGCAGGGGATTTTTTTCCCTAAAAACCCTCATCACCCAAACTGCTCCACCACCCCAGTTTTCACACACACCTAAAACATTTGTGTAAAGGACAGCAGATGCAAATGACACAGCTCTTCCACCTGACTGCCAGGTTATCCTCCTCCTGTGCTTTCACTTACTCCGTCTATTTGAAGGGTTTATTATTCTGTTCGGCCTCCTGTTAAGAGCCCAGGTCACCTTACCCACAACTTCCTTCCATTTTGGCAAAAACTGGGCCACAACCAATCAGTCACAGAGGCCCGCTCAGCATGGTGACCTGAGTGTGCCCACTTCTGCAGCCAGACCCACTGTCTGCTTTTCTGCACCCCTTCTGGGCCTGGACAAACAATTGCCTTATTCAGGCCAAGTGCTGCACAGTAGTGGAAATCCAACACTTGCTCCCCCCTCCCACCCAAGGACAGAAAGGAGGCTATTATGTCCAAACATCCTCATTATGAACCTCAAGTTAGTCGCTGTGGTAGTCCTTCAATCAAAGGGTTTAACAGGTGGAGAAGTAGAGACAGAAAGAGGGAGAGTTAGACAGAGAGGGTCAGTAAGAGGGAGGGCAACGGGAGGACTAGAGACTGTTCTTTTTCTCTATTGATTTGAGTCCTAACTCCCACTGGCTGCGCCTCAATAAAAGACCTTGAGAGGAAGTGGGCTAATCCTGTGAAATTGGAAGTGGGAATCGATTAAGAGGACTGGTGAGGATTTCCTCCATTTCTCTCCCGTCCCTCATCTTTACCCTTCCGCTAATTTTATTTTGAACAGAACCCCCCCCCCTTTTCACCTCTTTTGGAAACCTCATTAGTGAATGTGGTTCAACTCCACTCAGCTAAAGAGCTACCCCTTCCAAACCCACATGGAGCTCTATCCATTTCTCAAGTTTCCTTTCTCCTTCATACGCCGCTCCATATGGGGCATCCAACTGGTTACCATTTCAGGACAGAGGTAGCACACAATCGCATTGTCGTTGGTGGCCTGTAATAGGCAACTGGAGTGTAATTTTGTGCTAAGAAGTTGCTTCTGCTGAGTGAGGAGCTGAGAACGAATGTGGGCAGTGCTTTATTTTACAGACAGAGCTGATAAAATGTTGCTCTGAAGGAGAACCACAAACCCTGCTATTTCCACTAAGCCTCCGTAAGCTTAGGTGAAAACTGCTGGATTTGAGGCTCCCTTTCCATCTGCTAGGATGTTTAATCATCTTGAAGTAGCTCATTGGTTTGCCAAGTAAACAAAGGCCACTAAAGCGGTGTTCAATAGGGAGAAAAACCTTTCTTTCACTAGTCATAATAAGTTGTCCAAAGCTCCAACATTAGTGAGAAATGAATCTCTCTGATTGCTGCAAATGATTCAAAACTGATCAGAACTACTTTTGTAAGCTCTGTGGCAGTTCTTAACTCTGGCCCTTCTCTGTCCCTTTACACCATTTTGTGAGCGGACAGAGGATGATGCTCAGGGAGCAAACACAGCAGCTGCCACACTTTACATGCGGCCAGCACGGCTGGGGCCAGACACTGTAAATGTTTACAGACCCTCAGGGTCACCCAGGGCCAGTGTGGCACGTTAAACACTGCCTGTTCAGCCCTGTTGCCACGACTGCACAATCAGCACAGTTAAACAGCCTCCCTCACAATGAGTAGCCAAACAACATGGCAATCCAAGGTCTAAGTGCAAAGCGAATGAAGCTGTTTAGAATTCCACAGACTAGTGAGGGAACACACTGACAACTATAGAAACTGGTAACTGGTCTATTTTGCTTCATCTAACAATCAAAGTTAACAAGCCATTTTCATCATTCTCCATGAACAATAGATTAAATACAAATGAAAAACGCAGGCCTTTCTCATTCCCTAACTTTAGGCAAACGGAACTCCTGACCTCCCTTTTGTTGTTAACTTACATTTCCGTCCCAGGGCTTGCGGTGGCTCCAGGGTCTTGCTGGCACACACCGGGTGCTGGGGTGGAGGGTTCTGCCTCCTCTGCAGACAGGCCAGCATGGCGAGGTGGGCACAGTACTACAGCCGGGGGAGTTCTGCGGACAACCTAGAGCAGAAAAAGGGCAAGCAAAAGAGGGATATTAGAGTGAGTTAAACAGGCTGATCTGAGGTCAAAGCTCCTATGCGGTGTCTGGTAAAGCAGCAGGGGCTGGCTGAGGGCTAGATGGGCTAGGTTTCTCACCAGGGATTTAATTGGGAAAGCATGCTTACAGCTGCCTGCCTCTCAGCTCTGTGTGCTGAATGATAAACACACACCTGCACTTGGGCAGCACGGCTGACAAGGGTTCAGAGCACAGTCCAAGCCAGTCACTCTGCAGCTTCAAAGAGCACATCCACACAGCCATTCAACCGCATCTCCTGTCTGTGAAACCATCCTCAAAACAAACACACAGGCTCACACAGAAAGTAGCAACACTCTGGCACACTGAGACACATTCTTTCCAGGGCAGCATGTATGTGGTGATTGATGGCGTTATCTATGGACAGAAAAAAAAAAAAAGGTAATACTGAGAAAACAGCAGTCTGTCTGCGACAACTTAACATGCAACAGCTCTGGGGGACTGTCAGGAAAGGCCTGGGGGCTTCAGCGGTGTCTGGATGCATGTGTAGCTGTGTGTTGAGCCGAATGGTTGCATGTGACTGTGTGTGTGTGTGTGAGCAAATGCGATAGATAGGGAGGGAGAGACTGCCAACCGTACATCAGGGCTAGTGACGGCACTAATCAATCTCCCTCTCGGCCATAAATCTCTAGCTCTACGCTCCCCCTTTCCCCCCTCAGCTACCTTCACTCAGGAACAGGGAAGCAGTTGCAGCTAGTTTCTTCTGCAAAAGCCCATCACAGTCCCAGTGGAAACAGAGGGCACAGTTATATATAAATATATATATATAAATATATATGAAAGAAAACCCATAGCTCTCTCAAAAAGAACCCTCAACAATCAAATAACATAGAGGGTATCATTTATCTGGAACATAGCAGTGTCACATAACACAATGATGACTGATTACAAAGCCTTCTACTTGGATTATGAGCCAGATGAGTACAGATGAAGGAACAATTTAGGCCCAGAAAGTGTTTCCATATGATAAAAGATCGAGATTCACTGCTTTATTGTTTACTCAGCACATGTTATTACATGCTTTTACTGTATTAAAGACTGCAGAAGCCCAGACTCACCTCCAATGGAAAAAGTTGCATCAATAAAGAGGATTGTGGCCTTAATCTTAGCTATGTCGTCTCTGAGTCTCTTATCCAAAATGCATCAAAACGAAACCCTATTGTTTCCATCTGGGCTGGTCTCTTCCCATATTAAAACAAAGAACAGAAGCACATATTTCATATATGCTGTCAGCGTCAGCATCTCCTGCTATGATGCGTGGCAGATTATTGAAAAATGATTTCTCATGTGCCTGTCACAGGCTAGTCCTCTTTTATTTATTTTCTCAGTGAATCACTAAATGAACATTTAGTCACCTGCCATCAGTCCATTACTCAGTCTTATAGATTATCATCTTATATGAAAGAAAGCAATTACAAGATTAACTCAACTAAACTCAGCTCAGCTTTATTTATATAGCTCTTTTCAAGCATTTGAAGTCCAACCCAAAGTGAACAAAAAACATAATTCACGGAGGAAAAAAACATCATTATTAAGAAAAGAAACTGAGTAAAGGATTAAAAACCCTCGTAAAAACAATGTGCAATAGCTCTGACATAATAGGAATAAGAATAATATATTATATAATATACTGTAATGAGAATAGAAGTTCAAATATAAACGATTAGCAAATTAAGTAAATGCTCAATGCTCAAGTTAAGTTTGGGAGTTTTGAACCCCAGATCCAAACTAGGAGCTGGTTCCACAGTAGCCTGAAAAGTAAGTCTCTACATCCCATTCTGGTGTTTCAATTTTGGGAATAACAAGCAGACCAGCACTCTGAGAGGGCTGTGTTCGATGATAAGTAAAATATAAAAGTCTCTTCTAATTCTAACAGGGAACCAATAAGACTAAGATAGGAGGAATCTGACATCTCCTGACAATGCCAGTCAATATTCTGGTGCCAGTGTTTTGGATTGACAGAAAAGTTTTAAAGAAGTTTTTTTGGATACCCAGCTAAAATTGTATTACATTAAATCCAGCCTAGATGTGATAAAGCTGCATACACGGCTTTTCAGCATAGCTGTGGGAAAGGATGATTCTGATTCTGGTGATATGTTGCAAATGAAAGAAGGCTGCTCTAAAGACCTGTTTAACACAGATAAATCTTACTTAAAAAAGACTCCAAGGTTTCTCTCAATAGAACTTAAGGACAAAATGATACCATACAAACTAACTGTATGTTTAGATAGTAAATCTCTGAGGTTTCGTAGTAAAAAAAAAAAAAAGAAGTCTGTTTTGTCTGAATTCATACGCAGGATATTACGGGTCATCTACACCTTGATGTCTCTTTGACAAGCCTGTAACTTCAGGAACTGTTTGGTTTCCTCAGGTTTGTCATGCTTCCTGTGGATATTACCCAGAAGAACCATGCATACACATATATACACAGAGCATAATTGGTTGTTGTCCAGAATCCTGAAGAACACCATAATAAACTGGTAAGTGTAAATGTACAAACTGAAATCTATTAGATAAATATGACTTAAACCCATTTAAGGCAGTACCCCTGATCACAATGTTATGCTGAAGTCTTTGTAATATGAATGTTGCGATTGATGGTGTCAAAGGCAGCACTGAGATCTAACAGGAACAGCAAAGATTACAAGATAGATTAAAGATTGTTGCAAAAAGCTGTGGCTCCTGTTCTTATTAATTTATAGAAAAGAGCAGATTTTAGACCGCCACTAAAGATCAAACCACTTACTTAAACATTCAATCAGATTAATCTTGACAAATGACACAGTATACCTAAGATGGAAAACCATGATGCAAACATAAAATGTCCTAAAAAACCTTGGAATTTCTGTTTATTTAAAGACCAGCAACAGTGTCACATAAGGACGATAATTCACTAGATAAGCTCAATTTACTTCCTGCTCTCCAGAAAAGGCTACACTATCTGACCTTAAAAGATCCCCTGAAAAATCAGAAGAATGAATCTTTTGATTTGAGAATTACAATTAAACTATTGAGACATTTGAAACCATGAGTTCACATTCTGCAACCACAAGCTCATGAAAATGTAGACAGCCCCATTTCAAACATAATTTGAGCCAAATCCTCCTTGCACTAATTCTACCTTTAAAAAAAAAAGAGATTAAATGAGTGGATCTAAATTTATCACCACCATTCAGCTTGTTTTATGATCGATGGATTGACAAATCAAGGATGGAAGCATGATAGACAAGCACATCTTCCTGTTCTATAATTAATGCTGAATGAGTTTCCCGTGTTGAATAGTTAAAGATCAGGAGCAGGTGCTACAGAAATGCATCGACCCTGCAAATAATTCAGCCTTTCACTCGCGAAATTCCTTTTTTCATAAAAGAGTTTTCTAAAGACATCCCATTTGACCTCAGACCCTCAGGCTTGTACAATGCACTTAACACTCTAAATCATGTGTATTTTTAAAGCCCACCACATGCAGCACAAAGCAACACTTTTAGCACAAAGCCGACAGTGAGAAAAGCACTAAAAATGCATCTCTATGATAAATATAAGTAAATTAAATCTGCACAGTTCAATGTATTTCTCTCTCACACACACAAACACACACATTGCAGATGGAAGAGAGGGACCGTTCTATGTCTCGCCAGGTGCTTGAGCAAAAAAAAAAAAAAAAAAAAAAAAGGAAAAAGGTCGCTCACAGTGCCATTTCCTCTCACACACAGGCAGGCCTGGCCCAAACACACTGGCACTTTGAGCTCATTACTGGCTATTCACATAATCCTTTCTCTGTGTTCTCTCTGTGAGGATACTAATTTCACAACGAGCCCATCCTCACAGTCCATTTGTTCAAAGATAGTGGCTGAGAGAGGGGCAGCGGACACGTGGTGTAGATTGAGACTAAAAGCTAGTCTTAACAGTGGATACCGCCACAGTTTTCTCTCTGAAATGAAAGACAATCGTGTAACTACCGTCCATTTTTCTCCATTTGCTGCTCACGAAATGTATTCGAAGGCATTATACTTTGCTGAAAGAGACCCGCTTTTTCTCAATTCAATTTCAGGAACCAATTTTCTCCTATTATTGCCTTTAAGAGCAAGGCAAAAGGAGCAAGTCTTCGGCTTGTTTGTCATGTCTCCCTTTCCCCTCATCTCCTCCTATTAGGTTATTGTGGTACTTAGCAGATGTCTATCAGTGGAAGGAAATTATCTCGGAAACCAAAAGCCTGTGACCCATCACCCAGAAGCCCTGAAAACAGCCTGTCTTGCCGAGGTCAATCTCTGTGAAGGTACGAGAGAATGTGTGTGTGAGCACACATACACGCTGCTCAAAACACCACCTGCACTTCACTCACTCATCAAATCCACTCACAGGTCTCCTGTTACACCAGTGCAGGGATATCTCAAAAGCCAGGATGTCTATCGGCTCTTTCCCGTTCTGCTCACGCTGCTGCAGGGTTTGCAATGGGGGTGGAAGATCAGTCCCATGAGATGAGGGAATAAGCCGGAATCAAGAGGTGGTGGGCTTGGCAGAGGGCTATTTCTTAGTTAAAAGGCTCTTAAACTGCAGAGAAGATCAGAGGAGATGGCTCCCTGTGCCCAAAGCTGTCTGCTCAGATAAGCATCCTGCCAAGTGTGGGGTGTAACAGGGTGGTCATGGATGAATAAATCTTGTGTGTGTGCGGCGTATGTTGAGCTACACATGTTTATGGTGAAAGACGGACTGAGGTAGCTGATACTCAGGGCTGGCTATCAAACTTTAGTATATTTTGGTACATCTACGTCTTAAAACTGTAAAAAATAAAAATGTAGTGTTGAATGTTTGGTCAGAGTTATAGTTTGTTGGCTCGTCAGTGGGGTCCTGATGTAAAAAGAAAAAAAAACAAAAAACAGTTTAATACGAATAACACAACAGTATAACTGCATGTTTTTACGCAGAAATAACATCTGTGACCTTTGGATTACACTTTCAAATAAAAAAAAACTGGGTCTTCTAGGCAAACCAGCTCAGTATCACATGTAATTATGTTCACATTGTTCAATCTACGCCCACCATCAATGCTGATCCACAGAATATGTAAAACCACCAATGTGGTGAGGCTTAAAGCTAAGAGGGAGCTTGATGTAGTAGAGGTGGAGGAATGGGCCATGTTTCTAGTGCATATATCCAGTTTCTTTAATGTGGCTGCACCTTCTAAAACCAAGGCCACTGAATCCTTACCCATAGCCAGAGGCGGTGTGGTCAGCTTCACAGAGCCGGTACCATACATTCCAATCATTGCTCCATTTGACTATCCTACAGATTGTGGAACATACAAGCATGAATTTCAGAAAAAATAAATAAAGCTTATTATTTTTGACTAAACAGTGGGAGCCAGCATTAAACTGTACTTGCTGGCTCGCAGAGTGGTTGACATGAATCCATCACATCTCTTTTAATGTGGGTTTGCTATTATCAATTTTGGAACCCCTGAGTGCAACACTTTGGTCATAAATGTGTGTTTTTTTTTATAATTTATTTAGAAGCTGCACTAAATCTTGCGGTCCTTAGCACGCATTAAAACATTTCTATGTCCACAGGGATGTCATGTTTTCTCCACTGTCCATGAAAGTTGAAGACGGTAAATACCCATGTCTCCTGCAGTTATTTGACCCCAGAATCTATGCCGATAGCACCTTTTGTCCACTGAGGACAAAAGTAAGATGCTACAGGATGTTGAGTAATTATTTTTTGTCCAGTGTAAATTGTTCTTTTTTTGGATGAGAGATACAGAAAAATGGCACTCATCTCCTTGTCTGATCAAACTAAAAGGCTGTTAGTGTAACCTATCTTTATTTGCCATAGGCTCTGTGGGCAAACTTTAGTATATAGATGTGGTGATCCAACGTTTTATTGAATTATTGGATATCAATTGTTCCATCTTCCCTCAAGAGCATTAAAAATGTGCTAATATTTTTCAAAGCCTGAGTTTAAAGAGACAGATTATCATCATGTATTTTTTATTTTTATTTTATTTTATTTTTTTTTTAAGAACAAAAAAACCATTCAACTGGCCTCTTTAGCCCCCCTTTGACTGTCAGAAGCCTGGTAGACAGGCTCCACAATGCTCGGGGGCGGGGCTTCATCCTAATTGAATGGTGACCCTGCCATCTCACTATGGGACGCCCCATGCAGTGCTTTTAACAAGCTGCTGTGTCTCCCCTCTTAATAAGCCCAAACAAGTTAATCCAATCGACACACTCAAACCCTTTCTTTTTCTTTAACAAGGCACTGCCTCTATCCTGTTAATCCCTGGCTCCCCCTTCTCCATCACCATACCGTCACATGAATGGAAGGAGAGTGAAAGGCTCCATTAGGAAGGACTAGCAGTAAACCCCTTTCGGCTCAGCACTTTCCACACACCAGCACTAAATAATTTGCACTCATACAGTATATTTAAAACACCCAGACACTAATACTCACATGTGCCTGATATAAAACTGGTCTATTTGGATGTGGCGCACAAAGAGAGGGTTATGCTCGCCGACCCTGATCCACATACAAACACACCAATAACAAAACCACACACAAACAAAAATTCTGAGGGGACGTTTGCCGACAGGCACGCACTCTGGGACATAAAAAAGGCATTGTTAACAAACCCTCCCAGTTCCACAAACAAGAGCCACTGATTCCCTAACAATATAAGCCCCTGGATGCACTCACCCACCAGCTCTGCACAACCTCACACCAGCACAATAAATAACCTGCACAACAAAAGGCCATTGTGTGTAAAAGCCCACAGTTTGGGCATTATTGCCATGATATACAGTGCTGGACTAACATATTGGCAGCTGAATCTTATATATGTGATGTAGCATGTCACTATTATTGGGGCTTATACAGCTCTGTACGCTGAGCAGTCATATTTATAAGAGGTTTCTCTACAGATGAAGGGCATCTTGGCAAAAACACTCAGCTGCTAGCGTTCCATATTCCAGTCAGCTTCAATAGCTTCACCCATGGGATGAAGGGTGAGGAATGTCTGGCAGTCCAATAGCAGTGAGTCGTCTGTCATTTCTAATCAAAACATGCCTGCCTAGACTAATGTCAACCCTGTAATAGCAATGAGGACTAATTGACTTCACAGCCAACTACCGCATCTTGAGCAGTGCTGCTTTCATTAATGCTTAAAAAGAGATCACAAAGCAGTGAGCCATTAAGGCACAACATTTTGAAAACGCCAAAGGCTGAACTCCAGAAACTATGACATTTAGGCCCATAGAATTAAAGCTATGAATTTGAACCTGTATTTTAACTGGATTTGGGTTGATAACAAATAACTAGCTAGATAACACTGAAAGCAAACTGTCTGTTCTGTACCCAAAGTACAATGTGAGAGTAAACCTTAAAGGGGACTGGATGGGGGTGTGAGTGCATTTACCACCTCCTGAGGGGTTCATTAATCCCCCCAAATTTGACAGACGCCAGCCTACAGGTGGCTCCTGTTAGGACTGGGTCATTTGCTTTGGCTTACTGTCAGTTGTGATGAGAAACACTAAATCACCCTGTCGGGGCAGTTCACAGGGCTCTGCTCACTCTTTACACCTGCCCCTGCACCCAAGATTCATAACAAGCCCTACCACACTGTAGTATGGCCTCTCAAGCTAGTGAGGGAAACAATGCATCAACTCCTACAGTACTAGGAAACAATCAGCTGACAGTTCCCTGAAGTATTACATGTGCAGCTTTCTGTGGGTATTACCAAAGCATTAGTTATATAAATCTTTAGAAATAACTCTTTTCACAGTAACAGTTTTGGTGAGCAGTAAAGGCGTTGTAGTAAGCCAAGCCTCGTCGGCCTGACCTTCACATTGGTCGATCACATGTGACATTTACATTTAAGTCCTTATGGGTTACTTGGCAGTGTAATGATACTGCTGATGACTAGGTTTGTCATGTCCTCTTTTCAGCAAAAATAAAATCATTGCTTTACTTTCAACAGAGGCTTCAGTGACACCTGCTGCAGAGCAGACTGTCAGGGATTCAAATATTTGCATATTATGCTATAAAACTAAGACAGCACATTATATAGATTTAAATTAACAGAATCCCCCCCCCAAAAAAGAAAAGGTTTTTGCATTTACATTGCATTTGTGACCACTTTGGCTTGAGTTCACTCAAATTTGTTCATTTCCAGCACAGCACAGGTGCTCTTACAAACGTGACTGACTGAGTCTCTGCTCTCCTGCTCGTGGCAGCGAGGGACGTTGAGAAATGAGAATGCGGCTTAAGATTGTCAGACAAACCACAGGGTAAACACATCCTCCTCTCCTCTTATTGCTGCCTTTGTTGTTTTGTTTTACAGTGTAGCTGCACCAGTCGTAATCTAAACCACTTGAATGTTGTAACCAACCAAACAAATTCGGAGTTCATATTGATCTGCTGATTAGCGATACACCAGAACACTGTCAAACACAAGGATACATTCAAACTACACATAGATCTTAACAGAAAAAAATAAGACCATTTTGTGATTTTTGCTGCAGCTTCAACATCACCAGGAAGGACATAAATCACCTGCCCTCCACATTAACTTTACCCAGATGTGAGAAGCAAGTTTTCTGCTTTTCATGCTGGGATTTATATTTCCTCTATAAACCATATTACACACCATTTGTAAAGCATTGTTGATAACGCAAAATGTCCTATCCCTACGTGACACAATCCTTTATTGTCCTAGACAGGTCCATTCATGGCTTAACGAAACAACAATAAAACAATGTTTCTTTTTTCACCCTCTACCCATCCTATGGTGGCACACTTGAATATTTAAACAGTGTTCATTGTCTTTTTTTGTGCGTTTTGTTCATTGTTTGTTGTGCTGTCATTCCTCAGCTTGGCTCCTGAACTTCAAAGAAAGGCTTATGTCAATTTATGATGAAATGGAGTGAGCAGGCAAGAGAGAGAAAGAAAAAGAAAGAACAAAAACCTTTGAGCAAAAAAAAAAAAATGCTCCTGCCTCAAAATGTGTGCTTTTTAATGGGTGTTCAATAAATCAATGCATTATAATTAAATTCAAACAATGTGATTTTCTTTTTTCGCTTGCTGAAGGCTGAGTCCAAACATCACTTTCTGCAGAGCCAAAGGTGACCCCAATTCCCATGGTCCAAACTACAACTTGCCGCCTTTCACTGGAGGGTGTCACAGATCAAATAGTCAGTCATGCATAACATTAGTGCGTTGTGATGCCCATGAGGCAATCGAATAGTGCACCGTTGAAATGTTGACACTGATCTCATTTGATATATCTCAAGTGTGACAAAGCCATTTTGCTCCACTGGAAATTAAGGAATAAAAAAAGAGAGGATGACACAAGTGCTCACGGCTAAGCTAGTGGGGAATGGTAGCAGATTTTGCCCTCAACATATTTTCTCTTCTCTGCATGTTCCATCACTGAGACTCAGCAGTCTCTCCCCCTTTCTCCAGCTGTTGTCATCCTTTTCCCTCTAGAAGCTGGCCTTGACCACGCCAGCCAAGGGAATCCAGTTGGACAGAGTGGGAGGTAAGCCTGCGGTTGGTAATCACCTGCTGGTTAAAGGCACAGATGGCACAAACATCAGCAAATGTTTGTGCAGCAGTGATCCAAGAAGTCTTTCTGACAGGCTGACAGACAAATACTGAAACCGGAGAATCCCACAGCGGGCTGTGGAATAACTGCATGCAGATTTGATGCTGAAAACGGGTACCCTGGCAATGAGTGAGCTACTATACTTGAACAGCGAGTTCAAGCACTGATCTCTGGACTGTTTTTAAGAGCAAAGTGTTGGTGTCAGGGCTCCGGGTGAAAGAGGTTGTAATGAATTAAAATGGTAGACGCTTTCCATGACAAAAGCAGCCAGATAAAGGCTGGTGTTATCAGTGAGCTTGACCATCCGAGGAGAGAATTAAGAAGCGAGGTCATCGCGGAGATCACAGCATATGCTCAGACTGATTATCTCTTCCTCTAAAGGAGGACATTCCTCTAACATGCATTTTTGATTCATTCCATGGCTCCTGTGATTTACTTGGTAGACCAAAAGACTTGCTCTCTTTTCCGCGTTTCAAAGCCACCCTTTAGAGACCAAAGATGTTGTGCATCTGTTTTGGATGTATTCTTAAAACATCAATCTGATCCATTGGAATTAGCCCATGTGAATGCAACAGCTTGCATACACATGCAGCAATCGCTAAAATCTGGTGGGGAGTCTGTTGGCCTTTCGTCTCAGTTCTAGATAAGGCAAGCTGGACAGTGTCAGGTAGAGTATTGATATCTCTGGCAAGGATTTTTTTTATTATAGTCAAGCATCAAACATATCAGAGTAAAAAGGCCTCAGAGACATATCTCTTCTTGAAGACTTCCCAGCAGATGAGCTGTGTGTTACAGCTTGGTGCCTTGGTTTGTCCTTCACAAGAGACAGGTAACACTGCCAAGACCCTGTAATTAGTGCAGATGGAGACCATAACACTCTCTTCCCCTCCCTGTAGAAATGCCAGGGGAGGCAATCTATAAATTCCTGCATATTAATGCAATTTAAAACCACTCCAGACACCTTGCTGAAGGCAGGTGATAAAAAAAGGTGAAAGGCGGGGTACCTGGCACATAGCTGCAGATATGTTGTTGACATTACCCCTGTCTCAGCAACTTCCTGACCCCCAAAACACACCAAAATAACTTCATAATCCGTCTCTTCTGTTTGAGAATGTTCACCCAATCCTGACCTTAGGCCTTACAACTGGGTCTCTATCAATAATTAAATGGTAATCTAAAAACCCATTTTAGTTGGGTCATCTTTCTGAGCCATTGTCCCCGCTTCTCTTCTTCCTCCATCTATTTTTCGTCTTTCGGTAAGATCTAGTTAGGGATTCCATTAGCATGAGAAAGCAGGCTGGTAATTGTCTTCACCCTACTGAGTGATCCCTGGATAGAGGATTAGGCAGAGAAAAAGCCGTATTTCAACTCTGAGCACAGATGCTGCCCACAGTCACCCTATACAGATTAGATTAGACTGCAGTAGGGATGAGACCAACTGGTAACTTGGAGCAACATTAAACACAAAGAGTGGGCAGGAGGTTAAAACCAAAACCTTTGTCCGCTTCTCATCCCCAGCTGTGACCCCTTTCTTTTACCTTTTTTCCCTCTTCTTTTCGTAAATTTTCTTTTTAATCTATTAATATGCTTTTCTGGTGAAAATACAGATTTGGGGGAAGGCAGCTTATAGTTGAGTCGCTCTCTGATATACACAGAGTATTTAGAGCTGAATCTCCCTAAATCATCCCCCTGGGCCACCCTGTCCATCACTAATCTGCTCTCTACCGCCCACTCATAAGGAGGTGTCACACTTCTGGCACTCCTCCATGGGATAAGCACTTCAAACACCAGAGCTTCTCCACTTGACCTTTCCATGGAGATGATCGATTAAGCCCATTGGATTTATTCCATAAACAGGCAACCATTACATCAAAAAGGCAAGGAATCTTCCTCTGAGGCAGAACTTAAAATCCATATGAGCTTTGTGAGGATTTCCAATTTTACTGGCTTTTTGAATTTTGCAACACATTAATAACCTAAGAGCCTTTTATGAGTCTGTTATGGTATCTGAATCACTGCAGTTCTCCACCTGTAATAGTTTAAGCAAATCAGAAAATGAAGTAAAAATAAGCTATTTGTACTCATTAAAAGCAGTGATGCAGAGAAAAAAAACAAAAAAAAACTGTTGAGCTCCTGAAAATGTTTAAACAGTACAAATAAACGGCTTTTTTAAAGATAGCGCAAATACTGCTGAAAGTCAGACCTGTTCAGGAAGCTCTGTGGGGTAAACCAAGGAGTAGTGAGGCCAGTAAAAGGTCTGCTTCTCGCTTGCAGTTTAAGCCATTAAGTTACAACCCTGCAGGCTTCCTGTTTTCATGCTTGAGCACCTTCTACATGCTTTCAGCAAGGACAAGAAACAATCTCAACTGAAACAACAGGCTGGAGAAACCCAAGATGACAAAGAGCATTTCAGTGACAGAGTGCTTAAAAGCACAACAAATCGCATGTCATATCAAATCCTATTTGCCAAAGTTATAACAGGAAATCTAAACCCAGTTTAATTTGAGCAGTAAAGGAGAGATCTTTCTCTGAAGAGCCTCCTGCTTGTGATCCAAGTGGCCAGCAAGCTGTGCTTCTGCTCTGAGGGACTCGGGCTCTATGGTAATCATATCCTATTTGAATAATGAGGCAATACCAACACTCCTGCTGCCCATTCCCTCTGCATCCTTGACTGGAGTCTTTGATAGACACTAATTCTAGCTCCATCTATAAAGCTCCTCTCATGCATTTTTAATAGAATCTATTACTTTAGGATTAAATTATAAAAGACTGTCCCCCTTAAATTTTTAATAGTTTGCATAATTGGTATCAGGGCCTGAATGCGAACCATAAAAACCCAGTTCGTACAGGACTGAGCTGCAGAACGAGTCACACAAAACCACACATGGCAATATGACACTGTCACATTCAGGCACACATCTGCTCCTGCTCATGCTCATGCACACACATGCGTGCAGAAGCTTTATACCTTAGGTTGGTGCCAGCTCTCAATGAAGGGGACAATAAGGTCAGAGACCGTGAGAGTTTTTTTTTTTTTTTGGGCAGCTGAACCCCTGAAGGAGCTTGAGGCAGGAGGAGTCACCTGATGGAAACAGGAGACACGAACCAGATGTCCACAGACACCTGCTGCCACTGATGTCAATTGTGACCACAACACTCACCAGGGCAAACAGCAAAAACTACTTAGATGGTTTACAGTGTTCCTTTGTCCCCACAGTCACTGATAAGTGCGTTCAGTCCACTTAAATGGAAATGTACCTCCCCTTTCTGTTCCCTGTTCCAGACAGATCAGCCACAAGTTAAATGTAATCTGCACGCTCTCACTCTGCATCTCCAGCTCGGCTCTTTGCAATGACAGACAGAGCATACAGGAGAGCAAATACGTCTGTGGCATCTCCTCTAAACTAGAGCCCCCTTAGAAATCTATGCACGTCACCATCCCCCAAATTAGCACCACAGGGACACCTTCTTCACCGCCCCCGCCTGCTGGCGGCAGCTCTTTGGCATATCTGTACCGGGGAAAATATTTCACACTGTATGAATTATTAAGTGCGGGGCCAGTGCTAAGCAGTGTGGAGATAGACCAGTTATTCACAGCTCTATTGGGACGGATGCGTCGGAAACCCGGGCTGCTCGCCTATCAGATCGTTTGTCATGAGCGATAGACAATTTACAATGAGAGAATTTTTCAATTTATTCATTCTGCTGTCACTGCAGTTTTCTACCAATGCTCATTCCACTCAACAACCCCCTCCTCCTTCAACTCATCTGCTGAGGGGCCTCTGAGCTCAACCTGCTTCTCTGTCTGACTTTGTGTTTTCTCACCCTGAGCAGAAAGGTGGGAATGAAATGCATGTGGAGGAGACAGGACGAAAGCGATCATGCCACTTTAATCATCTTAAGTGAAGTAAAGGTATGTCGAGGACATCCTATGCTATGTGATGGGTCCAAACCCCAGTGACGAAACTGTGGCTGTGACTCTGCGACAAGAGCGAAAGAGCAGGAAACCAGGGATGAACGTCCAGGGCTGTAACTAAACTGAAATAACAAATCATTCCAAATTCAATTTTTGGGGTTGATGGGAAAAGGAAGAAAACAAAGATCCCAGAGGGCAGGATCCTGCTTTCTATTACCAAAAATAATGCCAAACATCAACTCCCACGCACATAGACAGAGGACCTCAGCACAAATGCGTGGCAGACTGCAATTTTAACATTAATTACTGAAGGTGAACCAGCTGTCAAAACAGCCAGAGATTTTATTTTTGTTAACTAAACCCTCAGTTAAAGAGGCATAACCACAGCCCAGACCTGCGTCAAAAGCTCAAAGAAAGGCTTCATCACCATTTCCCCGGAGAGAAACTCAAATTCAAAAGAGACAAAATAAGGATTTTCAATGGTTTTCTTTCCCCAATGCTGAGAATATAGGATAAATAGAAAATGGCATTGATAGCTTTGTAAATGCGCGCAGTTTGACCTGTAAAGCAGCCCGGAGTGGTTCACTATCTGTGATGTCCTTTGAACGCATAACACAGACGAGTTGCACTGAATAGGTCTTGATGTGAAAGGCAGAGATGTGAGATAAATGTCCTCAAAGGCAAGGCCGCTGCCCTCTTCCTGATGATACATTCTTATACTCCAATACCCACTCCCCCCTTAACATGCAAGAGCGCACACACACACACACACACACACACACACACAGACGCAGTGCCAACAGTTCCAGTGAGGGCAGCATTTGTTTGGGGACAAGGTGACCCTGTTGCCTGGGGGCCTGTGAACAAGCACAATGAAGGCCTCTCATCCTACACTCCCAGCCGGCTGTGTCGGGCTGATGATGGGAGAAGGGTGGGGTGTGAGCATCACAACACCCTTCTACTGCAGTTTTAAAACCCTATTCAGGAAGCCCCCTGAGATAGCTCCTTTCACACCCTGCACAGACGGAGCAAAATCCCCGCTTGTAACCCAGAGTCACGCAGTCAACAGATGGAGCAGCTATTGAGTGAAGGATCGCGCTGGCAGAGGCGGCTCCCCATCCATCCCCGCTGGAAACAATGGGGCAGCAGGTCAAGAGTGCTGTCTCTAAGAGGAGGGGTCAGGAGGGAGGGGCATGCTTTGACACAGTCAAGCTATGTGAGCACTTTGAAACCAGAGGAACTGAGAGAATCTTTTTTGGATGGCGGGCGCAGGGGAGGAGGCTCGTGGCACTCAAGCTGGTTGCCAGGGATCACAATCTGGTGGTGGGGAGGGGGCGGTGGTTGTGTGTGTGTGAGAATCTGGGACAGCAGTGTTTGTGTTTAACCTGCAAAGAAGCGTAAAAAGACACCCCTGTGCAGACACATTTGCTTGTTCAGAGGGAAGACAGCCTTAAACGCACGTTTCAAGGACCAAGCGTTACAGACACTCACTCGGCTTTGTGGATAAAAAAAAAGCCGTACAATAAGACTATAAAGACAGAAAGGAGACGGAACTTTTAAAACAGCAAAGCAAGTGTGACACCCTTCAAACACTTTTTATCATAAAATACTAAAGGCCAAAACTGTTGGAGGGAGTTTTAAAAGCTTTAACTTGTTTTTGTTTTAAAGGACATGGTTTAAAAAGTTTCAGTTAAAAAAAAAAAATCTTGACTGTTCAACCTCTCAGTATTTCCAAAACTAAAGACTAAAGCATATATTACTCTAACAGTTTTTTTTGCATGTGTTTTCACAGTAGGAAAGCAACTGTGGGCCGTGGAGGATGAAGAGCTTTCAGTAGCTAAATGCTCAATCGCTCGTGTGTGTGTGCATGCACTGGACCATGATCACACAGACAAAACACAAAGCAGTTGTGGTTCCCTCTAGGAGAAAGTATATCTATTTCCATTGACCAGCAGTCTTGCTATCATGTGGCTCTGACCTGAGAGTCAATTAGTCATCTAAGTTGCCCTGCCTCACTGAGTTTCCGTGGCCAGAGAGAGGACAAAGACAGGAGCAAGGTACAAACACATCCCATAACTTCACTCTTTTCACATGGCATAAACATTCCTGCGACCGAGATGCCAAATACTGCTGCCACATGTTCCTCATCCTTGAGAGGGTCTGGTTTATGGGGCTATTTTGCACAGGAAGGCACTCATCACAAAGCAGAGGGTGTCAGAAGCCTTGCAGCAATTCTCTGTTAACAACCACTTGAAGAGAGGGTACAGAGTCTCGCAAAAAGACTTCCTAGCCTTTTGGAAATGTTCACAAATCACACCTGATTAAACACAAAAGCCTTCTCCGTGAAACCAGAGTGAAGGAAGGCTTCTCAAGACTGATGTATAATAGTTTTTCTCTTTCATTTATTTATTTATTTCTGTTGCTGTAAGAAAGACACTTGGTGAGGACAGCATTATTCATGTGCTTTCTTTATGCAAACTGTCAACTAAGCTCAAGGGGACAATGGGTTATTCTGCCTAGGTCACATCACAATGCGTCAATGATTTGACATTTCAGAATATGCTGCTCTTATGCTATTTGAGCTCAGAATTGAAAAAGTAAAAAAGCCCACTCCAATCACGTTGAAAGGGATCAATAAGAGCACAGAAAACGAAAATGGCCATAAACAGAGAGGCTTCTATTCAGAAAGCTGTGATGCAGGGAAACAAAATCACAGAATGCACCTGAAGAACAAAACTGAGAGTGGACGAAGACAACGGACCCTGCGGAAATATTGGAAGGGGCCAGAGTGTACTAGCAATATTCAAACCTCAACACCACCTTTCTCCACAGCAGCTATTAGATTTCAAATATTGTTGGCTTAAAGGAGGCTCGGCTTTCCTGCCACAACAGATTTAGCCCTGGCTGCCCCCTTTTCCCTTTCAGTGTGGTCTCACATGGTCCTCTTGGTTCTCTGCAAACAATACTGCTGGGCGGCGGCCCTTATTTAAAAGATTAATAGGATGCTGTCTTGGCAAAGAAGCAATCGGGGAGGTTTCTTTGACAGCAGAAAATGTGTGAAAACAAGGCAAAGAAGAGAGACCATTGTTACGGTTACCAACTGGCTGTTGTGTCTCAATTGAGATAGCTGTGGCTTTCAAGCCCAGCCGTCAATCACAGCAGCAAGCATCAATGGAGTAAATTTAAATGATAAAACGATAAGTCACGAGCAGGCGATTTTGCTGTCATCAGGACGGGGACTGTTTGAAAGTCACTGGGTATGCAGAGATTTCACTACAGCCATATGGAATTTGGTTTTGCATCGAGTTGCAGGCTTCGCCCCTCAATCATGACAGAATGTGTAATCACCAAATGTCTTCCTCTCAATCCCTGTTACAATTGGCAGCACAGTGCTGCCACTAGAGATGGGGAAGAAAATGGAAAGCTGACTAAAAGACGAGCTTTAAGTGACACTTAATTTGAGATACCAGCCATTTTCTCAGCTCCAGTAAACAAGATCCATCAAACTTCGCCCACAGCCTGTATGAATCTGCAGCTGTCTGTATGAAGAGGCACAGTATGCCTGAGAGGCCCTCAGTTATCAAGAGGAGTGATGAAGGAATTAAGACCTTAATAGTTCCTAAAAAAAATCCATGAAGAGGCCTTGGAATGTGAGATTTTCAGAGTGCAAGCTTTTGTCTCAAACATGTTTACTCAAAGCTTTTTCTTCATTAAAGAGACCTCATCAAGGGGGCACTCAAGGGTCTAATGGCAACATCCACGGCTCTGCTGTTGGCCAGGGGATCTTTGTCACAAGTCATTTCCCTCTCTGCCCCCCAATATCTCTAGCCTAATATCTATACTGTATCAAACGAAGGCAAACAATGTCCCCGAAAATCTGTTTCAAAGGAATGACAGAAGCTAATGACAGCCGTAGAGAAGATGACAGAGCGAGAAAAACACAAGTGAGCTGCCATGGAAGTGAGAGAAAAACACTAAACAGCTGCTTTCCCACTTCTTCCCTCTGCTCTTTCCCAGGAGAGAGTCCCATGCGATCTCCCAGATTCTAGTTTGTGGCTGACAGAAGGGACCGCAGCTCTGCTCATCTCCCCAATCACATGGCTCTGTGCCCCCCGCCGCCCGCCTCACCGTCACTCCGCTGCCAGGAGCGGAGAGATGGTGGGGAGGGGGAGCAGGAGTGGGGGGGCTACATCAAGGAGAGAGTCTCCCAGTGGGTTCTCGTCAGTTCCAGGCCATTGCACCTTGCTCGCTGGGATTTTCCGGGATTTTGTTTACACACGTGCACTCACATACACATCCATGCAGAGGCAGATGACTATTAATGGGTACGATAATGGGTTGTGGTTTTTTTTTCTTCTTTTTGGCTGCACAGTCAATTGTTTTGTTTTTAAGAACTGCTGTGACAACATCAATGGCAGTTTGATGTCTCCTAGAGCTCATTTAAGTGGCACAAGACCTGATAACGTTCAATCAAAAGTCAGCGACACGGTTGACGTGGTCAGTGGTAATGTGTAGCCAAGAGGCCTGACATATTTCCACGGTCTTTAGGGACAAGAAGAGAACGGCAGGCTGCCCTTGTGCGTTCAGTCTCCACAGATGTTGCCTCTGAGAGTGGCTGACTAGCTGGTTGCCGTGACAGCTGGACAGCTGTTTCTATAGACGCAGCTACAGAAGCATGCCACGGAGATGAGGGAAGGGGGTGGTGAGGTATGTTTGTTTTATCCGTGTGAAGTTCCCAGGACGTGCAAAGCTGTCAATTTTACCAATGGTGCATAAGCCCGGTTAAGGAAAGATGGCACAGAACAGGATATGGAGAGAGAGCACAGATGGGCAAATATCAGACACGGTTGGTGTTCTTTACAGAGGCGAGATAATAAAAGAGACTTTCTGTAAATTGGAATTGTAACTTGTCTATCCAAGAATGTGCAAATTCACCACAAACTGGCAAGTCAAAACATTTAGTTTGATCTATGAGATCTGTTTGAGGAGTCACAACGTTTTATCACAAACAAGTGAAAGGGAACTTGACAGGGAAAAAAAACTTTTTTTTTATAAAAGAGGGAAGGGGGGAGGGGGTCTACTTTCAAAAGCCAAAAAAAGATAATTGGCTGAGCATTAAAATCACTCTGGACTTTTTGCCAACATCAGTGGCTGCTGGTGATGGAAGTTCATTTAAATTGGGGTCATGTTCTGATATTATACCTTTATTCTGCCTATTTCAAACAGTCACCAATAATCAGTTACACCTGCGAGAAAACAGTGCAGACTACAGCTAACAGAGAAGCATCCTTGAGATGACTAAGAATGAAAACAAAGAACAGCCGAAAATTCGTTGAAATGTTGGAAAACACTTAGCGGTATTAAATGCTGTAACCTGCTGAATAAATACACAGCAAATCATGAGTTAAACAGCTTGGATTGATGCCAGACACTTGTGCCAAAACTCAAATTTGTCCTAAGCGAGCCAGGCTATTCATTATGCCACAAAAGGTCAGCAATTTATTCAACTCAATAAAAATGTTAATAAACCTGAGAGCTCACAAGAAGCAGCGCTCACAGGCCTCTGGTTGCCTATCAAGAAAACACGAATATGTGACAGTGAGTGTTTCATTGTGCATGAGCGCATTGTTAGCATTGCAGCATTTTCGCAGGTCAAAGGTTGTACAGCCGCAACTATCTGACAGAATATATAGATTTGCCCTAGTCGTAATATATGTTTTGTTGGTGTAGTCAAACTCTACCAACAAAACAGTTAGAAACACGTGTTGACGAACACACACACAAGCACAATTCTGCATTCAACGAAAGCCAGGGGTGGATAAGCACCAACACACAAAAATCTCCAGCTCGCACCCTCATCCCACTCTGCTAAACAAAATGAGGAGTCACATCATAATTATTTATGAAATCTTTTAGAGGGAAAACTGATTACTGTGGATGCAAGTCTGGAAGTGGGTGGGGGTGGGTCATTGCTAAGCAACCAGTCATTATCCTCCAAAGTGGAGCGAGGTGACCGACCATCCGTCTAAACTCCGGCGGCTCGACTGGCTGCTGTACAACCCCTCCCCTCCCTTCTTTCCTCCGCCATTCTCTCTCCCTCTGCCGTCTCCCCGTCCGAATACAAACAGAGATAAAGAACGCTGCAATCGCTCTTGACACACAAATAGGTTAACACAATAAAGCCGGCTTTGCCTGGCTCACTCGAGGGAGGAAAGCAATTCCAGCAGCAGGCAGGAGGTAATAAAACAGGGCGAGGGGCGTGTGTGTGTGTGTGCGTGCGTGTGTGTGTGTCCATACATGTCCTCGTGTCAACGTTCCTATGTTTTTGTATGTGAGTGGAAGCAGGCACCAGAAGATCTTTGGCCTCAAGGCCTAATATCCCATGGATTTTCAACCCTATCCTGACACAAATAATAACGCAGGAGAAAATGACAGAAATTCCAGGGAACTCTTCCATTTAGATGAGAGAATTGGTGGTTTCATATTAACAATGTAACCGACCTGCACTAGCCCTTTGCATACACATTAACGTTTCCCAATGGTTCACATGCCGCTTCTCCTGTAAATGCTCTCCGGCTTGGTTAAAATTCAACATGTAAATTGAATGAGTTTTATCTGTGCAAGCGTCAGCTTACTTTCCCTGACGCAGCTGCCAGGCCTGGCAATAAATGATAAAAATCTCTAGAGTTTTATTAAATCGTGTTGCATTCACGCTGAACTCAGGAAAATGGTGAGGCAGCTTCTGCAATTACAGCTCCGACCAGACAACATTGTTTTCTCCAGTCAGTGGAAATTTCATTACCTAACAGCAACTGCCTTAGAATTGGGTAATAGCCTCTTCTTGTCACAGACACAAACCGTTTGCGGGAGGTGTGTCGCCCCATAAGTGTTACCCATTTGCAACAGAATGCATTGAGCCAGTCGCAGGCCGAATGCTGGTCGGCGTGATGTGCCGCGTTATTCAGTGATATGGAGGAAGCGAAAGAACAAAAAAGTGGTCAATAGCCAATTCCTGAAACGACTGTGGTGTAATCAAAAGAATTGAACCTTGATACATCCATGCAGCTGACATATCTCTCCTAAGGCTATGCATCGCCCCCCTTCTACCACATGTCAATAAAAACAGAGGGGATTGGCACATTTGCCTCTAGATGGACTGGACTGTTAAGAAACCCCAATTAACTCTTCTGGCAAAGTTTCACATGCTTAGGTCATCCAGGAGAGCCATTTTTAGCTTCCAATAATTTCCCCTGTTTTTACGCACTCTTCATTCAACCAGGTAATCAAACAGCAGAGATGTAAATTGGTGGCCATTGTGAACAGGGGAATGAATTACCAAAGCATGAAGAGAAAACATCTTTTGTGCCTGTCGTGTTTCCTGCTTCTGCAGAAAGCTACAAAGCCCAAGGGAGAGCAGTCAACCAAAAGGCAGGGAGATGGAGATTAGCATGATGTGCAGTTCCTTGTTCCATTAAAGTTTGATCTTCCTCAATAGCCGAGGAGAATCAGATATCTCCCATTCAAGATTAAAGTACACCAGCATAGAGGGGAAGATTAATCAGAGGGCTGGATGAGATAAAAAAGCCTCGCTTCTGGCATGGAAAACAGTGGCAATGAAGAGTTCAGCTGATAATGCGAAACATGGTGAGGCACAATAGCAAATCAAACAGCATGTGCGGGCCTCCAAAACAAATCAAAGCCTTGACTAGACCACTACACAGCGGCTCAGGAGTACAGCAGGGGCTGATCTGATCCTAACCAAGGCCTTCATTTTATTAGTGGTTGAGGTTGAAGAGGGCACGCTGAAAATTTTCCCATGTTGCTCTCTGTCGCCAGACTCTCATTCCCTCTCCTCCTCTTCTCCTTGAGATCAATGGCGCTGGGGCGATTTCACAGCAGCCTGCATTGTCACCCAGAACAAATCAATGTGACCATGAGGAAGGCAAGAGCGGCATTGTTTTTAAAGAGAGCAAATTCGCTGTTGGAGAGCTTGTCAGATTTGCTTTATTCTCCTTCTTCCCCGAAGAACTCTTTGGAAGGAGCACGCCTCCCCTCACTTTTATGGCTGAGTTTTGGAGAAACTATAAACTGCACAGCTCTCGGCCTCGCTACACTAGTGTACTCATTAACCACATATAAACTGCAGGGTTCCTGTTCACTATATTTCACATGCACATAGGCATTTTGAAAATAGAAAAATGGACTAGCTGCCCCTAACCTTTCCAAATGAAAGACTATACATTAACCTCGAGGCCTGCTGAGACGTGACTTCACGTAGTAGTTCCAAGATGTAGTAGGTTGAAGGGACGCTGCTGTCTGTCATGCACTAACAGGCTGCAGATAACCCTGATGGCGAGTTGCCATGGTCTTATGAGCAGAGCAGTGGTCAGGTGAAGCCTTGTCTACAGTTAAAATGACAGAAAATCATCAGTGGAATGACTGGCAGAGAGTCACACATTTGCTAACATGCAATAGATCACCTATCAGAAACACAGCAGGATGTCTGTCATCTGTTCTAATGTAGTCACTCCATGTGACTCAAAAGGTGAGTTTCAACATTTAGGGTAAAGTTTATAAAAGGAAGAACCCTGTTCTGTATCTAAAATCAGTCAGTGGAAAAAAACATTTCTGATCACTTTGTGTGACAGACTTTTAAGAATTATACTACATTGGAAGATGGCCATTCTGGCTTGATTTCATTCATTTTCACATGGCCAGTATTGTCATGGGAACTTTTCACACACTGTATAGAATTGGTTGAAACCTGGGAACCAGTCGTTGAGCTGTATGTGAGTTTCTGAAAGGGTATGGAGGTGCTGCTTTAATCCCAGTCAGCGACAGACTGGCAATCTGTCCTACATGTACCTTACCTCTCAACTACTGTCAGCTGGGAGAGGCTCCAGTCCCCTGCAACCCTCTACATGATAAGCGGTTTTAGCTAATGGTTGTGAGCTGCTCATCTCACTTTGTCAGTGCAGCTAAGGAGACTGAGGGTTAATCATTCAGAGCTAGAATACTCACAGTGATGGTGTGCATTCTGATGTATATTGGCAGCTCAACACCACAGCAATTGTATCAAACACAAAGAGCTGGTAGTGTATGATAACTGCAAAACAAATGTCAATTCTAAATACTCTGTCATTCTTGCGGATCCTGCCTGCCGAATCTCCACCACGCCATCATTTCAGCTGGAAACTGAATGTCTTTCTCACCCGTGTTCACTCACATCGACTGGCTGAAGGCTGCGTTTGCTTCTCCACAACCATTTGCATGTCATGCTTTTGTTTTATGTTCGTCTTTTCACGCCCCGTCGCCGCATCCTGAGCATTGATGTGAAAGGGTCTACATCAACTCATATACAAAATGAAAAGCACAAGAAAGGACATGAAAAGGTGTAAAAAAAAAAAGGACTGTCGTAAACTTTTCTCCTATGAAAAACTGTGATCAAGTAGCTCCTAAGCTGCCATTGACATGCCTTTAAGTGTCCAATGATATTTCCAGGTAAGAGGCTTTGGGCTTTTCTATGAAAAGAAATAACGTAGTAATGATTTCTTTTCTTTTCTTTGACAGGAGAGCTAAAAGATTATTTTCCACCAAAAGAATGTCATCCTATAAAAAGAAGTCTGTGGACAATGAATTGGTCTTAAGAATATCATTTCATGCTTCTGAATAAAAAGCTACACTTTCAGTCATAAAGTTCACATAAGAATGGACATGCAAGCTAAGGATAGAGCAACACATTTTTCTCCCTCTCTCTCTCTCTATCTCTCTCACACACACACACACACACACACACACACACACACACACACACACACACACACACCAGTGTCTACTATTTTAGTCATCTTAAGTGCCAAAATCAGTTTTGCTGCCTCTGGGAAGGTGTTGAGACAATCAAACCATGCAGGGATTAAAAAAGATTAATACACAGCACAGGAAATTAAACTTCAGCGACTTTAACGATATTCATGAGTGCAACTCACTTACTCACTTCAGGCAGGCACTTTAATAAGCAAAGAATACAGTAAGGAACCAAAATGCTATCAATCAATCAAAGTGAGATGCAATTTGAGTCCCAAATTGATAAAACGCCAGGCTTCTCTTAGCGTATTACTTTTGTTAATGCGCTGCTAAAATATGCACTCCACCTTCCAACTGTTGGCAGTTTAATGAGTACGGCAGATTAGATTTTACTTTAGTAATTAGGGTGTTCTTAATTTCATCAGCAAGTAAAGAAAAGTATGTGAAATTGGTTGTGTGATCAGAATTTGGATAGCAGGGTGAAAATAAGATTTTTTCAATCGTTAAAGCCCCCATATCTGTCTGAAATTAAAGTGGATTGTATCGAGTAACCGCAAAAACATAGTGAGAGCATGAGGAATCACATGTGAGGGAAGCCTCGAGCATGCAGCGGGACAATTGGGATTCCAGTCTTAGAAAAAAGAAAAGAAAAAAATCTAAAAACAAGCAAACAAGCAAAAAAGAACAACGAGGCAAAACAAGAACTACAAAGTCCAAAAGGTAATTCAGTGACCCAGATATTGGAGCTTTTTTTTCTGTCATTCTGTTGTCCCCTGTCTTGTCCAACCATCGTGTTGAGTTAAGGCAAGCATTACGCTGGGAAGACTATTTGTTTAGGTGAGAAGCAGCCACAGAGCTAATATGAGCACAATTTGCTCAGCAGGTCATAGGCGGAGGAAGTAAATGAGGCAGTTCTGCCCCCTCGGGTGCAGCTCCTGCCTCATACATCACTGGATGTTTTATTCAATACAACCAGGAAGGCTCTATGGCAGGTGCCCCGACTGTGGGGGCGCCTGCCCTGCTGTAGGGGCCCATAATACATTCAGCGAGCCGCCTATCTGCGGGGCTTCTAGACTCAGAATGACTAGAGTCAGTGAGGAAGATCAATTTGGAGAATGCTTGTAGTCTAATGATAAAACATACTGCGTGCAGCTTTTTCACTGCACAGTCAGCATAATGTGAAGCTCATCTGTGTGCGGTGTGAGCACTGAAGCTTAATATTGCAAGGCAACCTCAGCAACCCGTGAGGCTTAAAGTTCAGAGGAGTCAAAACAGGCTAGACTTTATCAAGTCACATTCATATTCAAGAAAAACATGAATTTCAGATATATTCATGATGATCAGCCGCTTCTGGCTCCGTTGGAGGCTATGGGGTTGCAGAGGTCAAATTTGCAGGAATTCACTGGACAATGACAG
Organism: Odontesthes bonariensis; assembly: GCF_027942865.1. Lineage (NCBI taxonomy): Eukaryota > Metazoa > Chordata > Actinopteri > Atheriniformes > Atherinopsidae > Odontesthes > Odontesthes bonariensis. The sequence continues at coordinate 23,213,873 of NC_134511.1, forward strand.
CGACTTCAGTGCAGCACAGATCATTATCTGTGTCACCGAGCATAAAGTGAAAAGTTTTACAGTGTTACGCACACATCTCCATGAATTTTATGAGTTCCTCCATAAAATCCTGTCACACCATAAAAACAAAACAAAAAGACTGTAAGTCATTAACACACCAGGGGGGAAAATCACTAATTGCAACAGACTCTTTAGTCCCCCCTCCCCACACGCAGTGACGCACGGGGGCGTACAGATGAGAAATTCGCACCTTTTGCTCCGAGCCGCAACCCCTCCAGTGCCACACATCCCTGTCTGCGGTGCCTTGCCCTCTACAACAGACTTAATTGCTACCCATACTTGAAAAGACCAATATCACACATCAAAGCAGTTCCTAAAGCTATTCGGTAGCGGCTCTCTAACAAGTCGGTTTTTACAACACTTCGTTCATTGCGGGTCACGCGTGGAAACAAAGAGTTTAAATCTGAGGCATCGTCATACGGGCATAGTCCTGGGAAGAGAAAGCGTTAACAAACATTGATTATTTTCTGGCGTTTCTTTATTTACCATCAAAGAGGTGTCCAGCGAGACTGAGAAAAAAAAAGAAGAAAAGAAAATACAATCGCGGAAACAAAGACGGACCCCAGAAAATTAGAATCTGCGAGACTTGGATAGACAAATGTACCGTAAAATGTAAAAGATATTTACCATAAATTGTTCCTTAGTGCAGACTAGAACTCCATGCAGATTGTAGTATTCACTGATCAATCTGCCTCGTTCTTCTGTGGGGCCAAATTAAAAAGGATTCATTATGTTCCACCAAAATCCAGCAGCTGCTTCGTCGGTGTCAAATGTCGATAAAGTTTATCCCGTCTTCCGATGGTATGCAAATATACCGGTAACCCTGCAAATTAGATTCCACACTCTAGCCTCAAGCATGCAAAGTTAATAAGCTTTGCCTTTTTTCTCTCGACTCGGCTGCCAAATTTATGTCGGGGGCAAGAGCGCAGGTCGGCAATTTCAGAAGCGTCTTCAGAAGGATTGCGCACCAAGTGCGCTTCTGGTTTTCAGCGTTTACCCTCCGAAACAAAGTCAGGGGTCCCAGTTGATCTTTTCTCTCGCTTGGGGATATCTCCAAATAAAATAAGAACTCTTTTTCGAAAGGCTCAGTGGTGGAACGGCTATGCAGTATTCCAAAATCCCCCCGCTGTTACGCATGGGTCCGCCTGCTCACTACAGACAACCTTATGTGAAATGTACCACGCAAATGTCAGGAATATTTTCTAGGCAATATTGTGTGAGGGTACCCTGAAAAAAAGTCAAGGCTGTGCCAAAGTAGCTGCCTGGAATATCCTAAACTGATGCGATGCGATGTAAAATCCCGCTGATCAGGCTCCGCTCCGTCCGTCACTTTCTCCGTGGTGTCGGCAGCCTCTCTGAGATGGGTTGCCTCCCGGTTGAGACTCTGATTTCCAGAAGAGGTTGTGAAGTGACTTCGATAGCAAAGCTCACAGAGGCATTCGTCGGTCACCTTTATAGACAAAATCCTAAATTGTAACGCCTCGATAAAGAGCTAGCTGCCTCCAGCAGCTCCGGGACGTGGTCCTGCCCTGCTGCCGAGCTGCCGAGACTGACAATAACCCGGAACGCTGCAGACTGTCAGGCTGCTCAGACCGCCCACCGACCAATCACTGTACACGGGGAACAGAAACATTCCCACGGGTTGGCCAATCATTGGTAATTGACGATTGTTACCATAGAGACGCTGGGCGTCTAAGCGTCTGAAACCACGTTGTTTATTCGCAGAAGAAGAAAAAAAGGTTTGATATAAATTGCCGTGACAGGATGCAGATTGAGATCTTTAATCACTCTTTTAACCATCACAGCGCACAGCCCTTTTTTTTTTTTTTTTTTTTTAATTTAATTTTTTTTTCTTTACCCCCCCAGCAGCCTGGTCAAAGGTTAAAGGCAGCGTCCTGTAATGGGACGCACAAGGATACAATCTGCAGGCATCAGAGGAATACATTTGAGATAAACGCAGGTAAACTTTAAACCGTGGGAAATGCAGCTGCTCTTCTGCTGGAAATAAAGAATTACAGTGCAAGCTGACTGAAATAAAGTGTCAGTGTGTGCGCGTGTAAACTCTGCAATATTTTGCTTGACAGTTTTTCTGCAAAGGAGCCAGGCTTTCTTCTTGAGCGGTAGTTCTCCAGGCTTTCTCAAGATTTTTCAAAAATGTTCCTATGGACATTGCCTGCTTCTTGCCACTCATTTTAACTCCAGTTCTTGTACCTGACTATTTTCAGAGAAGTGTTCTTTTTTTTCTTTTCTTGTTTGTTTGTTTCCTAAGCCACTAAACATTTACTTAAAATTGAACTCAAGTGAGTGTGGTGTCATCACATAGCACACAACTTGGTGAAGAACCAGTTTTAAATTCTATCTTCAGGCGTCTTTTACTGGCAGCCTGTCACAAAAACACATAATTTATTCCCATTAATTTAGTTGCCTTTGCATAAATGGCATGAATAACACAGTTTTGACAAGCATAGAATAGTATTTTTGCACCAACAAGGTGATTCCGAAAGACCTATTAGGATGAAACTTGTCATCTCTCAGGATGGTTTTCAGTTTTCCTAAAAAATTGAGGAAACTGGACGAGTGGAGGATAGAATAAGAAGTGGAGGACCTAAGAAACAATCAGCAGCAAATTAAGAGGATATAAAAAAGATGTCCTTAAGAAACAGAGAAAAAAAATCCAGCAGAGACCCGAACAGGACCTGAGAGATGCATCTGGGTCCTCACTCCTCAGAATTGGCATACATGGAAGGGCGGGTGTCAAGAAGCCATTCTTAAGGAAGGAAAACAGGGAGAAAAGGCTGAGATATGCCAAATGACACCAAAACTGGACCGAAAATCAGTGGAAACAGGTCTTATGGAGGGAGGAATCAGGAAACAGGACCTCAACATCATTGAAGCAGTGTGGGGTCATCTTGACAGAGAACAAAACAAAAGACAGCCAACATCCAAAGAAGAGATTTAAGAGGGCTCCGTGAAGCTCAGAGAACAAGAAAGTTTATCTAAGTGGGTTGAGGATGTGCTGTAGTGTAGCTCATTAGAAATATACAAAAAACTCTGTTTTTGCCATGCATCTTCATTCATGTTTGCACATGTTTCAATAAATTGCTGCACCTATTTCCTGTTGTCCTCCCAATAGATAAGCTCAGCCCCTTTGCCCAGTTCTATAAAATTACAATGGGTGAAATATTAATGAACACGGATAGATTCTTACAACAACACTGATAATGATAATAAGAATCCATATAATCATGCACACTCATACACCACTGACCCCTTTTTCTTACATACCTCCGAATTACATACTTCTTTTAAACCTTCATGTATCTGTGGTATAGCTGTGGACTTTAGAATTCCACCGCTGACAACTCCAGCTAATATGAGTCAGGAAGACTTGCAAAACACCTATTTTTGCAAAATGTCATTTCAACAGTGGGGAAGTGGGCAGCTCACTCTGACTGAAGCTGTCAATATTCTTCTTCCTCCTCTTGGCGACTGTGCCCAGTGCACACAGACCCGGGGACACACAAAGGCAGTACAAGCAATCACACATCATGGACTCTCATAATAAGCTGACGCTGGGAAGTGGGTGATGCAGCACTCAGCTTATGCCAGTGCTGATAAGAGCCTGAAAGTATTACCTCGGTCTGGCAGCCCGCTCCAAGAAATCCATCCTGAGCCAGGTCATCAATTCTGCCCTATCTGATTGCTCACCAATCCCTGGCAGCTCCATGTCGCTGTCCTGGCTTCTGCCTTTGAAATTTTCTCTATGACTTGCACTTTCAAGCTAGTCCTTTCAAAGAAACACAGGCACATGCTGTATGTACATAAAGGGTCTTATCAGGTCTTTCAACTACATAAAAAATAGTACAAACAGAGAGCATATGCTCCCACAAAGTTAAAATTTCAAGAACAACAGGTCAATCCCTTAAATATATTAGCTAAAATTAGTTCTTCCTTTCATTGTTGCGGTGGACCTATAGCACATGCATGAGAGTCTGTGGAGTTCAATCATAACACTTGCACTCAACCGGAGCCATGTTGTGCTCCAGTGAGGCAGGCAGGCAGGCAGGCAAATAAGCCATTTGATTAGCTGATAAGCAGATGACTCAACAAACATTCAAGGCATGTTTACTGTGGTTTGATTAGAGTATGCCCAATTCGCAGAATATTGGACACAAATACGTTGTGAAAACACTCAGCTGTTCCAATCCCTAAGGCAGCATGAAGGCACATAAAAACAATGAATTATTTATGGTGGAGACTTGTGAAATATAACAAAGGCAAATTTTCTGTGGGCTATATTAAATGTATTTTCTAAAATAATATGTCTGAGTCTGTGCATTTCCCAGAAATCATTCCCGCTGACAGGATCTAGAGCCTGAAGATTGGATATGAAATCATATTTAGATATGCCCCTGCCAACAAACCTATGAGTGTTTCACTAAAACACCAAAGGAAAGGTTTATTCACATGCTAATTGGGCCTCCTCCTTTCTTAGTAATCACGATCAAAGGATGTTTGCTTTGTTTCAGATTTAGGTATTAGCCCTGGCTCAGAATGAAAGACCTCACAATTAAGGCAAGCCTTTTGCATGCCTCATCGGAAATAGGGTTCACACTACCAGTAAATTCAGGTTCAGCCTCAGCAAAACTCACTGCTGCATCTCTCTGAATGGAGCCCCTCATAAATAAAGCTCTTGCACGCACCATCCAGCGCTAACATTAATGTCTGTCTCAGAGCTGAAAGCCTTACGCTGTTACAATTTGTTCCTGAAAGTGAACTCAGTTTAATTGAGCAAAGTTCAAGACTTCACAAACAGTAAAAGCAACAGAGGAAAAAAAATCAATGGCAACAGAGGCATGGAAAAAAGAGATAGCATTGATTTATCTGCCATTGATTCATGAGGATCGCTGCATTGTGCCCTGTGGGTGAAATGCACGCTGTCTGCCAACTGAATCTGAAAAGGTGTCAAGTGGTTAGAGGACACAGGGGTGGAGGATGAGATTGGTGTGTGTGTGTGTTGGTGGCGGGGGAAGGAAAAGTGGAGTGGAGTGGGCGCAAGGCCATGCGGAATCTACAGAAGGAAAGTGGACAAAGAAGAGCTTGAGAGCGAGCACCACTGTAAGGATGACACAATCCCAATGCAGGGCTCCATGGCGTTGTCTTAAATGTCTGACAGAAGCGAGACAAACTCAACATGAAAGAAACGGGTTAAAATGCCTCAAGACACCTGCTAAAACTTAAGACTGCTCTGCACCTTCGACAATACTAACATTACATGACATATGGAACAACAAGCCATCTTCACTTTATTATGTGTAAAGTTAAAGGAGGCTGCAATAATATCGCACGAGAAAGCATTTGTCAAATGCTATTGCAAGTGCTTGACAAGAAGAGCATCTTTCGCAATATTTTAAGTCTCTGCAACTGGTAGACAGATGCCTCCTAAGAGACTTCATAGTGACAACCACATGTTGTTGAGAGGAGGGGAAGCCAGGATGGAGATCAGAGGCCACAGCAGCCAAGCAGACACACAGAATAACAGTGTTATTCTTGAACTATGGTATCTTTACAACACCCCTTAGCCTCCTCTGAGGTCGTTTGCAATTGCACATCCCCAAGAACAACTAAGCTGTTCCTATTGCAATTCATTGCCTGTGTGGCAACTTTCACAAGATTTTTTTTGGAATTGCTAGAAAAAAACAGTCAAATTTTTTCCTTCCTTGCTATTACAACAGTAGAAAAAATCCAATTGTGTTTCATTAAACTCTGTCAAACTTGCTCTATCGGTGTTTTGTACTCAAAGTGTAGTAAAAGTGTGGCTGACTTGACAGGAAGTTTGTTGGTTGTTCATGTTTAAAGAGGGCAAGTTACACCTGAACAGCTTCGGTAGAGAAAGATTCTTTTAAGGTGCTTTGTGAGATCGTTTCTCATGGAAGTTGCAGTGTAAACAAAGCTGACGCAAAGACTGTCACTTGTCTCAGAAGGTTGATTTCTGCTGCAGTGTTTGTTCAAACCTGGAGAGCATCTTGGTTTCCTGTGTGTGACCACTCAGATATCTTTGTAACACATCGCTCAGTCTCAACGTGCACACAGGATGCTGCTTGCGGGCAAGGCTACGTTAGAGTTTTCATTTTTGTTTGGAGAGAGTTTGTTTTTTGCCGGTGTCACAGGTGGTCATGTGAACATCGTCTTTAAAAGATAAAAACAAAACAACACAATCCTATTACTGTCAAAGCATGAGGTTGTGGAAAGCAATAACCCGAAGAAGAAATGCTAATTTTCTTTCTTAGATACTCAGAGATGATCTGAGATTAGACAGTGTTTATTTCACCCTGTCAGGTCCGCGCATGCCTCAATTTAGCACAAGCATAAAAGTGCCTTAGTACAGGGAGGTTGTGCACAGAACGAACCCCCGTCCCATCTGGACTTTCTAAATCACATGTCGGTTCTTCCTACTCATAAAAAATGAAGATGAAAGAAGAAGATGCCCAAATTGTTTGAATTTTCTACACCTAACTATGTTCCATTAAGTTGGAGGCTTTGAAGCAAAAGTCCTTGCATCTAGCTGTCACCACACTGTGGAAAAATAAAACAGTTTTTAACACCTTTCATGTTGTTTGTCACCTTTGTGCTAGATGCCTGCAGAACATAAAAAAAACAGACCTGCCAATATTATTCTATTTATCAAGTAGTACTTATGGGGGGGAAATATGAAGATATAACATAAACAAAATACAAAATGTGAACTTCCTATAACATATGAAGTTCAATTTATTGTCATGAGAGTTCTTGTGTCTCTGACAGCCCTAGACACTGATAATACAATTTTAGATTAAATATCCTGAAAAAACCTGAAAAAACCTCCCTAGAGGTTTCAAATACGTAATGTGTTCATTAAGTAAAACTGACTATAAACTGACTGTTAACACTATTGTCCCACTACATACTGCAATACAGAATGAACAGGAGGAACTGCTCACTGTGCACGTACACACACCCACACACTCACACACGCACACACACACACACTTCGATAGCTGAGACAGAGCTGAGGGACCATCTTGGGGGGAAAAAATAGTGGAACATGAGAAATTTGTTTCAACTCAAATTCCATTTATGAAAAAAAAAATGAAAGTAATTTTTAGTTTATTTTCATTGGGTGTTCATCAATTATGCAGATTATGCAGGATTTATTGTCCTTCTAAGTTAAGCACGGACATTCACTCTTATCTTCGGTGATAGTTTGACCAAGCAGTATTTGGCTTTTGCCTCCGCTTGGGAAAGTGACAGTGTGACAGTTAAAAGGCTGATGTTCATCATTTACAGAGAGGACAGTATACTATGTTTTGATAACTGTAAAATGCATGGCATCAAGATTGTTGCAAGACTCAGTGTATAGTATCTTGATAGCAGCTTTCAAGGACTAAATTCTTACCAAAAAAAAACCTGCTTAAATACTTCAGTATTTTGCCTAATTGCTAAGTCACTGTTGAGCAATACCTGTCTCTAGTCAATAACAAACACTTGAAACAGGAAGAAACATTGGATTCACAACTTCTTGAGTTCATGTGTTGCCCGCATCTTTGGGGTTGGGATAGGGGTTTAGGGTTCATATGTCCATCCATCCATTTTCTATACCTGCTTAATCCAACTCAGGGTTGCGGGAGGCCGGAGCCTATCCCATCTGGCATTAAGCGAGAGGCAGGGTACACCCTGGACAGGTCACCAGTCAATCACAGGGTGGGTTCACGTGTGTTGACAAATATTGAAGAGGAAAATAAAAGATGTACAGATCCTGACATCAGTTTGCATCTTTTGGTAACCCAATCACAAGTGGACACCTCCTACTGCAGCTGTGAAAGCACCCAAGAAAAGTTGAAGATGCAGTGAGATCTGACTGATCAGACCTCTCTCTGTGGTGCTCTAGACTACATATGGTCACATTGTTTTATCAGTATGAATGGGAGTATCTTAGGCCACAATGAGGACGACTGTTACGTCCACTTGGTGACCCAGTCAGCAGACAATAACACGACAACCAATGAAATCAAACAAGTCTTAGTGAAAGTGAACAACGTGGTTTATTAAAACAAAAAGACACACTGAAGTGGGGGAGGATGGGATAAAGAGATTGTGCCAAAACAAATGAAATTAATATAACAAAAGGAGGCCTACCTAAACTACCTCTGAAGAAAATAAAATGCAAACAAAATGGCTAACTGGCTTCTCTAGCACAAGAACATTTCAAAACATTACAGGAGTGGCACAACCAATAAACCTAGTGAGATAACAATTTTCACCTACGTGCATGAACAAATGTAAAGGGTACCCCAACTTACCTAGACCCAAAACCTCCCACCACACACAGTCCAAATTAAGAGTCAGAGACACTACTTAGCCAGACGAGGACAGCAACAAGCACAAGCAAAAACCAAAAAAGGGCCAAAGGTCTGGGATGTCCTCCATTTTAAGGTCTCTCCCTTGTCACCATAGGCCAGCTGGGGAGGTAGAGAGCCAATGAGCAGCCGAGCCTGCTTGCACAGGTGAACAGCATTTCTGCTGTAAGCACCTAAAAGACACAGGGGAGGGGGGGAGAGACACAGACAGAACGCACACACTCACACATACATGCCTGGTATGTAACACCCCTACCCATATAAGTCCAAACATGTAAGGTTTGGAACTACATCACTCAATGCTACTAAAAAGCACGCGATAAAGCATCGGCTAGAACATTCTCAGAACCCTTTTTATGATAAATTTCAAGCTTGTAGCTCTGAACGATCAGGGACCAACGCATGAGACGTTGGTTTTGATTTTGCATCCTGGAGAGAAACACAAGAGGATTATGGTCTGTAAACACCTGAATAGGCTTCACACTGGATCCGAGATAAACCTCAAAATGTTGCAGGGCGAATAGCAGTGCAAGAGTTTCCTTTTCTATGGTTGAATACTTAAGTTGGTGTTTATTGAACTTTCGTGAGAAGTAACTCACAGGATGAACGATGCCCTGGTGGTCCTCTTGTAGAAGAACAGCACCAGCACCAACTCCACTGGCATCAACTTCAAGCTTGAAGGGCAGTGAGAAATCTGGTGCGGACAAAACAGGAGTGCAACACAGTAGACTTTTGAGACTCTCAATAGACTGTTGACACTCACTGGACCAACTAAATGGTTTTGAGGGACTGGTTAAGGCAGTCAGCGGAGCAGCTACAGAGGAGAAGTTTTTACAGAAACGTCGATAGTAGCCGGCCATCCCCCTCCCACCACACACAGTCCAAATTAAGAGTCAGAGACACTACTTAGCCAGACGAGGACAGCAACAAGCACAAGCAAAAACCAAAAAAGGGCCAAAGGTCTGGGATGTCCTCCATTTTAAGGTCTCTCCCTTGTCACCATAGGCCAGCTGGGGAGGTAGAGAGCCAATGAGCAGCCGAGCCTGCTTGCACAGGTGAACAGCATTTCTGCTGTAAGCACCTAAAAGACACAGGGGAGGGGGGGAGAGACACAGACAGAACGCACACACTCACACATACATGCCTGGCATGTAACAACGACCTACTTGATTAGGAAAAATTCTTGCATTTGGCCATCCTGCATCATGTCCAGTATCCATTGCTATTGGTCATTTGAAACTGTGCAGGCCCAGTTTCATCATGGGTCGGGTATACAACTGCAATAAATGACTGAGGTCAGTCCCAATGATGATTGGGAGAGACAAGTTGGTTGAATTATAGAGTGAAAATCTGGGTTGTGTGTGGATGTAAGCTGGATTTCCAGTATACAATTTAATCAGATTCTTTTTATATTCCAGTTCCCAATAAAAAGTGATCTCAGGGCACTTTATATAATCAAGAAATTCAATCATTTAACAACTCCCTGTGAGCATGCACTTGGTGTCAGAGGAGTGTAAAAAATACTTTTTAACAGGAAGAGACTTCCAGCAGAACCATACGGGGGTATGGTTCGGTTGAGGTTAGGGAACAACAAGAAAGAAAGAGAAAACAACAACAAACAATAAACGCTGAGCAGATTTGTCCGGGCAGAAATTGCAGAGCATAAAGATGAAGCAGAAAGATACAACGAGAAAAGAAGCATAAAACACGGGAGCGGGAGAGACATAAAGTTAATGACATGCAGTTAGGACATACAATGGAGAGTGAAGTAGGATTATAGAGAGGTGCACAGTGTATCACGAGAGGTCCCTCTGCACTCTGGGTCTTCAGCAGGAAAACTATAGGATTGTTCTGATTCATCTGAGTACTGACAATAAATTACCCAAATTGGAAGTCACTAATGCCATTCAATATAAATACATGATGAGATAGATTGCTTCTAATTTGTTTAGGTTTTGTCAGATTTTAGAAGCAGAAAATTCACCAGGCATTTAAGTCTTTAAATATAATTTTAGCTTGAATAACTCATTGGTTTCATTGTATAGATGAATATAGAGTGTCATCTGCATAGCAATGGAAATTTATTTTGTGCTATTGTTCTACATGAAAATATCGCCTTGTGGAAGCATGTCTAAGGTGAAAAATACCGGTCCAAGCAGAAAACGCTGTGGATCTCCGTGATTAACTCTGGTGTGTGCGTCAGCATTATTGTTGACATGACTAAACTTGAAACTGATAAGTATGACTTAAATCAGCCAGCTGCAGTTCCTTTAATCACAGTGCAATGTTCCAGTCTCCAAAACGCTTGCATTTGGTCAGGGCAAGAGACGTAAACTGTTTATATGAATGCAAAGCAGGGAGGTGAGATTTAAGATGCATCCTAATGACATGTGTTAATCAAAATAATTGAAGCTGTCCACTGGTGATCAGCTCAATGATGACATGTTAATGCCAGGTCTGAGCAGGGACACTCATACTTGTAGAAATAGGTAGTCTGGCACTGCCTGACAGTAACTAAACCTGCTTACTAACAGTTCATTTTTAATAATAAACACATGTTAATGGCTTAATATACTATGTCATACAACACGATAGGTGTACAAGCTGATGTTTTCCGAACAAAGCTATAAAATAAAATATGTTTTATTAGAGTTACAATAAATTTTAATGATTAGAATTGTAATAATATTTTTCTCTCCGCAAAAAAACTGATTAGTCTTTTCAATAAATATGAAATACATTTTCAATGTTGATGCACATACTGTGAAGCAGCAGAGTTTTATATAGTCAGCCATTTGCATAAATGGATAAAGCACATTTCAAAATTCATGGCTTTTTTGGCTGCCCTGTTGGCAGTTACTTTACTTTGAATTCATTGTGTTGCATTTTGAATTGCTTTGGCTTGTATATTTCAAGTTTCGAGGTAGCTGGTTTAACACTTTCCATGTCTCTCCATCTTAGTCAGTCAAGCTCCAGTGGACGGAGGGACCATCATCCTCTGCTATGCACAGTGCTCAGCTCGGCCCAACTTTGCACCTCCGTTCGCAAGTGATAGAGCCCTATCAGTTCTGACAGCTCCCAGGAGTCACTGGGATTTGAGTGCTCCCTTCTTTCACCGACGCTGCACCCCCAAAACACACACAAGAAGTACATGCAACCACACACATCTTTCCTCTACTGTCTACTAAAAGGAAGAAGGCTGGTAAAAAATGATGAAGAAAAGCTGTCAAAGTTAAGAAAGAACGAGACGTGAGGGTATCAGTAGAGAAGGTAAGGACAATGGGATACTTTGTCCTGGTTTCATTTTTGGCTTGTGTTTGATTTGGAATGGACAGCTAATAACATTAGAGGCAACCTCTCTGTAACACCCGGGCAGTGCTGTCTCCTGGAAGCAATCGTCATGCTGAAACAGCCTTGTCGGATTCTTGGTCCAATTACTTAACTTCATACAAATGGCACGCTCGGATTATTACAATATCTTTACAATATAGGGATTTTAGCAGCAGGAAAAATGTTGAGCGTGACGACGAAAATCATCAATTACCAAACATTTATTTTGGAGGGGGCTTTTCTCATTGTGCAGGGCAACCTTCATTTCTGACACATGCTCTGAAGGAATAAGTGAAGTTGGGCAAATTCACTTTGTTGCAATCTGCAACTTCACCACAAGGTGCCACTAAATCCTCCACAGAAAACTTTAGGATATTGCTGATGCAAATGAGGTTCAAGTGGATCACTTTATGACTCATGTGTACTAATACTTTTTGCTACCCTACCTTCTGCATTTACTCACATATTTGTTTCATGTTTACAGTGACTTCTCTTCCGCAAATTTGCTTAATCCTAAACTAAAACAACATCAACTGCGGGTGACTTTGGATCAGTGTGGTATGTGCGTTGCTTGTGCTTTGGTGAACTGCTGTGTTGTGGCTGTGCCTAGGTATTCACACCGCAGACCCTTGTGCTGCCTGCACAATCATTTTACAAAGCACTGATTGGGGTAATGGACATAAGTAGCCTGCACAGGGGTTTGTATTTAATGGTTGATACAATTCGAAAAGTGGTGACTAGTTGTAACTTGATACGAAAAGAGAAATCTGTCATTGTAACAGGTGAGCTATGTTTTCTGTCTGTGACATATTGCCCACACACGAAACAACAGTGAAAGGTGAACGTTTGATGATATAAGATGATGAAAGAGATGACTGACATATGTTTTAACTGTGTATTTTGTTGTAAACTGCTTCTCTAATGCCCAACTTACACAGTATAAACTTTAAATAGCGTGGCTATCAAACCATGGCTGAGATGCTTGTATGTATCACACAGCCGCTGGGGATGCTTTAATCTGCTAACATGGAAGCTGAAAAGAAAATCATGATGTTTAGCACTCGCCAGGCAGCCAGTGTGACGCTGGTTCTAACAGTTAATAAGCAGGTGCACATGTACACATCCAACATGTGCAGAGCATGATTAGCTTTGACGTGAAGAGATGGAATTGGCTCTCTCGCAAAGTTTGCTCGAGTTTCCAGTCTGTAAGCAGTATATTGACATCTATCTTACTTCAAAACTAAACTAAAAACGTACCTTTTTAAATAATTTTTGTCTAACTTAATTGTCTCTTGTGCAATACTTGTTTTAATATGCTCATTATCATTGTATATCTCAATTCCTTTTGTTTTAATTAGCCTTTTTTACCATTTTAAGTCAATCTATCTATCTATCTATCTATCTATCTATCTATCTATCTATCTATCTATCTATCTATCTATCTATCTATCTATCAATAAAAGCTGTGTCACAGAGACAAAATCTCGCATGGTTTTAGATTATGAATTTATGACAAAAAAAACTTAACCACTTAAGGCTTAACCACAGCTGAGAGTGCAGGTTAAAAATCTGTGTTGAAAGCTTCGGTAACACTACCAGCATAACGGCTCAGCTCAAAGCATAAGGAGTGAATGAGATCTGAGAAAAATCTAAAAGGAAGGTCCCTAAAAGCAGAGAGAACTGAGCTCACTGGTAATATACAGTACACTTCACATTGGAAGAAAAACAGGCTGATTTAAGCAGCATGCAATTAGCTGGACTTATAGGATGCTTTGTTAGAATTAAATAGCCCATTTCCCATTTCACTGTGACATAATTGACTTTCAGAGTGATTTGTATTTGTGCAGCTGAAATTACTTTGGAAGAAACTGGATCCAAAGAAGCTCAGAGGAAACCAGGTGTTCATTTACATGTCTGTGTGCAGCTTCGTGTCTGCATGTCAGCCGTCGGTTAAAAGGTGCACTGACAGAGGTGATTGCTGGATGTGGATTATAATAACACCTTGACCTCTGCATAGCATTGTGCACTCATCTTTCTCCAGCTGTTGAGGCTCCACTACTCCACTTCCCTCTTAGATATTTCATTTACACCCACATGATTCATTTCTGCCTTTCTCCCCAAAGCTTCTAACCTTTGACTCTTTCTACCATTCTTAATCTCTTTTTTGTTTCACAAAAGGTTCTTGACTGAATTATTCAATATTCATATTTCCATCTTCATCACTCTTCCTCACTCAACTTTAACCTCAGAAAAGCTGCCTTTCTTTTGCTTGGTGAATTATTATCCCATCTTCTGTGAAACCTTGCCAATCTATTAATCTAACTTGCCATTTACTGTCTTTTCTCTGCAGCTCTGTTAAAGGTTGGCTGCCTCTCCTCTCACTCTATCTGTCAGTCAGTCTTTGTGTGCAAATCCCACATCTTTCTCCCCCAGACAGAATTATTAAATTTAGATGCCATTTGTTTCACAGTTGGCAATAGAGACTGTGTGCTCTTTCCTCTGTATAAACTGTGGTTCTAACCAGCAACAGCACCCACCATCCCCTTTGACTGTCAATATTCAGTTTCACCGCAAATTTTTTTTTCTATTTCACATTCATTTTATGTCCTTTCCTCTGAATTGGCAGTATATACGTGTTCAGAGCTGTGGTCTTTGGGGACAACTCTCTGTTTCACACTTGGAAAACAATTAGTCAAGACGAGCGTTTCACTGAAAGATGCTGTTAGGACTCACTAGCATAAGGCAAGGGGTTGAGGTGTGTGCACCAACAACCTTACTCCTTTCAATTAATTTTTTTTTTGACGATGCACAATTTGTGCAATACAAATTCTTTTAAAAAAAACAACAAAACGCAAGTTCAAGGGAAAATTTGCTGATTTAAGTGGGATAGTGTGAAGGCCTTATGACTATTTAGTAAGCATGTTTACATTACACTATGAAAAAAACTTGTTGTATCAGTCTGACCAAACAAGGACTTTTAAAATGAAGGTAAACGTGTTAGGCCGACCGAAATCATAGGAAATCAAGCTTTTCAGACACATTCTAACTCAGCTAGATAATGAAATGTCTGCACATGCTCCAAAGTTCCATCTTTTCGTAATTTTTGTTCAAAGACTAAAACATAATGTGTACATCAACACAGCCAAATTCCCCATAAAGCCGCTATCATTCACATCATTTTTTTTCTTTTGTCAGATGGCTTAACACATCAGAAACTGTGACTGAAAAACATTGCTCAAAGTATTTCCAGACTGTCGCTACGCTCTAATGAAATCCTGATTCACTGTGCAGTGAATTCAGCTATACTTACATGTTCAATGATATCGCATAGAGAAAGTTAAAGCTGCAGAATATCTTAAACATTCACTCACATAGTCCACAGCATCGTAGTGTCAGACATACAAATGTCAATGATTCGATTCTGTTCCCATGCAAGTGGGACAAGTGACTCAAAGAAACTGAACAAACTGATCAAGAAAGTTGGATCTGTGCTGGTAACTGCTCAGGAGCCCCTGGAGATAATAATGCAAAGAGGAATGTTGCACCACTTACTGACCATAATAGCCAATGCTGCACACCCCCTAGACAACACAGAGATTAAAACAATGGGGTGTGTTCACCAGAGGCTTCATTAGCTCAGCTGATACAAAGAATTGTACAGGATGTTACAACCTGCAAACTCAACACCATGAATTATTATTATTTATTATTTTTACAATGACTAATGTGCCTATTATGCCTGTGTGCATATTAATGAAGTAACATTCAATTCAATGATTCAATTCAAATCAAATCAGTGGACAAACTATGCAGAGCCACACCAAATTGTTAGGTATCTGAATTTGTGCAGGGGGTTCTTTGATAATAAGATTTATATTATGTAGGTATCAACACAGTCTTGCGCTCTTGCAGGCATGCACACTCTGATAGTTTCACCTCGGACACTTCAGTTTGAGTCCCTTGTGAATCAAACTCACAATGAATGAGGCTGTTTCTTTGCAATGATCTCACTGCACACTATGTGGAAATATTGCTTCGTCGTTGTTAGGTTAATGCACGACAATTTGGTTAAGACTGGGAAAAGACTTTGTTTGGCTTAAAACACAACCTTGCAAAACCTTTGAAACTGTCACTGTGTAGAACAGTGGGAGAGCTCTTATGAGTGAGAAACATTTAGAATATATTTTATGTTTCTATGAATATAAAATGGTAAAATCTTATACTGGTAACTGAGTTATGTGTTGATATCACGATCCAAATGTTAATAATAGTGCTGATCCCTTTAAGCTAAATTGGTTAACAGTTGACCTAAAGCCCCATAATACTCTGTCCTCCAATATTACATTCAAAATGTGAATCGATGATAGCAGCTCTTTCTGGTGCCAGTAATGCACTCTACTACCTTGGCACTGGCACACATGCATCCTCTGGGCCCATCTAATCTCTGATGCCATGGTTTCCAACTCCTCTAGTAACACCTCTGCTCCAACTGCAAATGGAGGCAATCCGTTGCCCAGGCAACTAACTTCTCTCATGGCTTCTGTCATGCAAATCCCTCTGAAGAAAGGGCGATAAGTTAAGGAAGCCAACCCAGCCACTTTGGAGAGTGGTATGACAGAGACAAGATTCAGTGAAGGTGGAGAGACTCTTCAACAGGGCTGCGGGCTTGTCTCGGTCTCATTTTCTTTCTCTCCTCACCAATGTTCCAGTCTCTTCTGAGAAAACGGTCAACATAGCGTGGAAATATTTCTGTCTAAGTTCCTGATTGGCTCATCCAGGCACAAGTCCAAAATTCACCTTTGTGTGTTGTGTCTAAAATATTCAAGAAAAGAAAAAAACAACAACCCAAAGAACCACATTGTTCTTACATTTAAAATTAATTCAAAAGCAAGCTAAGGTTGTGACATTCTAAGCTGTAATAATACAGAAAAGAAAAGGGAGTGACTATACGGGCAAATTAAATTTTGCGAGAGCCTCTGTGTACCTTCAGACCCTCACAGGGGCATTTTTTCCTCGGTGGCCTTAGAGCACCCTTCCTCCTAATGGAAGGGAAGCAGAACAGATGGGACACAAATTGCACTTTCATACACCTCAAGGTTCAAGCCAATTTCCCCTCTGCGTCTGTGAAGTTCTCGTATTGCCTCTCCATCCTTTGAGCCTTTCACTCTTCAAAGGGACTCGGGTTTGTTCAATCCCCTGACTTATACCCCCCCCCCCTCCCCCCACCACCACCACACACACACACACACACACACACACACACACAAACATACTCTAACACAGACATGTGAGCGCACACATATCCACACATTAAACTCCTACTCATAGTGGCCATCCTATATGTTTCACCAAGAAACAGTCATCTAACTTGTGTGACTCATTTTATGGATGACACTGATGCTATTAATAACTTTGCCTAAATAAACAGAAATCATTGATTTGTCTTATAGAAGAATCCTTTGTTTGGTGTGGCAGACATGTACTGACTGCACTTTGATGTCTCTCTTAGAGTAATTTGTTCTTTTCAAGTCATTACATGTGGAAGGGTTTCATGCAGTCTAGAACGGCCTCAGAAATTTAGACATTTGTGGAACAACATAATCATGTAAGGTCACTATCTATCTCCAAGTGTCCCAGTTAGTCTGAAAACAAAAGCAAAAAGAATTGCAATTCATTGAACAGATTTCCTTTCCTTCATTTGATGTTTGGCACTCAGAGTGCCTTTGAATGGCCCAGGTGCCAGCAGAGGCACTGAGTAGATAATAAAAGACCTCTACCAGCGTTGTTTATGGCGCCATTAACAAACAAACATTAGGGCCCATTTGACTAAATACTGCTGACAGAGAATATGGCGATCAATCTCCATAGCAACCACCCCCATTAATTATTATTGCACAAGGAGATTTAGGAATGCTTGGATGATGAGGATGGAGTGTGGACCGTTTTTTGTCGTTATGATGTGTGTGTGTGTGTGTGTGTGTGTGGGGGGGGGGGGGGGGGGGGGCAGCATCTTTTCTTTCTCTTTCATTTCTGGCCTTTGACTGACTCCGGCAGAAGTAGCCTGGCTCTTCGTACCAACCAAGGGGTTAACTGTGTCCCCAAAGCAATTACAGCCAATTGTGGAGCTAGTTAGCAATTAGTGGATTAAATGTAATGAGTCTGCCGTTGCCATGGCGACTCAATTTTTTAATGATACTTGTCAAAATGAAGAGCCCTCTGAAAGAGGCCATGGTTTTAACAGATGGAGGCAGATAAGGCCAGTCCATTTTGTGCGATCATCACTTTAGTTTGTTATTCGATGTAATTAGTTGTTTTTATATAATTGTGAAATGAAATGGAAAAAAAAGAGCTAAAAACTAAACTAAAAAACATTGTAATTAACCTCTGTTATCAATGTAGCTTGTAAAGAAGGCTAAGCTCAAGATGAACCCTCATCTGTGGATAAGAGCACCTGGTGTGGGCGGTTTGAAAGCAACCACAAACTCATTTTCAAGGCCTCAAATGTTTTGCTGTGTGTGAGAGCTTCTTTGGATAACATACAAAATTAGCTGCTGTCAGGCAAATTTTGATGTCTATACGGTAAGACCAATGGTGTAGCAGACTGGTATGAAGAAGAAGTTGTGTGCACAGTTTGTATGTTGTTCATTTAGCTGTCAACCATACGTATTAAACTGTTCAGTCATATGCATATTGCACATATACAGTACCATCTGTGCTTTTGTCCCTTCAGGGCCAGTGCTGACATATTACAGAGCAAAGACTCTTATTGAGTAGTATAATGGATTCCAAACTACAGCATTTCATATCCTGTGTAATTTGATCGCTATTTAGTCTGGATATCTGATGCCCATTCCTCTCCTTTTATGAAACCGTCTGTGCAAACGGGGCCAGAATCCAAAATGATTTATGACAGATTCATGAAGAGAGGCCAAGGGGGAGAGAAACAGATTAGGTAAAAATCTGGGGAGATAAAGATGAGACGTCTGTCTGCTGCTGAGGGCAGCGAGACAAGCCCTGTCTGTATCAAGCAACGGGGAAATGTGCTAAGGGCCCTGACAGACAGCATCGAACCATCTCAGAGCTGACACAGACATCATCTTTCTTTTCTTTTCCTTGGGCAAGGGGAGAACTGTGACATTACCAATTATAGAGTCCTTGGATGGCCATCTTTTTTATTTATTTAGTTGTGTCTGTGAATGTGTACAACCCTGTTGGAGAGTCTTCCTCTCACTGAACATGTCATCGTGTCTTCAACCAGAAAGTGACAAAGGAGTAAGGTATATCAAGCCCAGAAGTGTGTGCAACTGAGGCACATGATAGCAGCTGGAAAGTCGAGGCCTGATCCTGTCAACTGAGCGCATAAGGAGTGGACAGCATGATTTATCCAGTGTGCTCCTCTGCTGCACTCAGTCACTAATGCTGTGGCAGCAGTAGGAGTCAACAGCAGCTGCTCAGTGTTCAGATGGCATAAAGATATCCCTGTCAAAACAACAAAAAACTGCAGCTTGCCATTCAAAACCCGTATCATTCAGTGACTGTTTATTAAAGTTGTTTCACCATTACGTCACCCAGAACATGGTCAGGCGGGCTTTGTTGGAAGTGTTGGTGCTCTCTTGCTGTATAAAGCGGCATTTGTCTGACAAATCAACACCGAGTCTGGGCTGATTCAGCCTATTTCTCCAGTTTTCAACTTCCATCTCTGTTTCATTTCTCCCAACCTCACAGGTATGGTGACTGCTAACCATAATGCCGGTCAGCATGAGCCCGGCTGTAGTAGAGCAAAGTGCTGGAAGGCCTGTGCGATTACCCCTGCCTCCTGCTGCGAGCACTGCAGCAGTGAAGGGACTGAGTGGGAGAGTGGTGAGCTTTTAATACCACGCACAATAGGGCACCTCAACCCCAGACAGACACCATATTTACACTGAGCTAAGGTTCTCCCTGAGCCTTATGACAGAGCAGGCAGAATGATCACCCCTCGCCTTGCAGCCAGGGATCCATAATTCATGAGAAGAGGTGGATGGGGTGCAAACAGGGCATGCTTACAGAGGGGGGGAGGCACTGCCTGAGGAGTGTGTCCTGAGCCCTGTGTGTCTAAGTAATTAAATGGGATTAGGTATGCACTGAACCCATTTTCAGAGAGATTGGCTGGCAATGCCATTATTATTGGAAAGGATCAGAGGGGCTTATAGGCATTGAGGAGAAAGGTAACTGAAGAGAGAGGTTTGAGGAGATTTATTAAAAGAAAAAAACTCTCTTAAATGTGGGTGGCAGGTTGCAGACAATCATCTTTCACATCCCTTTTACCTCTTCAGGGAGAAAGAGGTCAGAGAGATTCAATCATCTTTGAACTTCCTGTGGTGGGAGGACAGGCACCAACGTGTCAAAGAATCCAGGACCAACTATGTCCATTCCAGACCTCTGCTCAGTCCAAAACATCCGTTTCTAATTTGTGTGACAATGCTAGTGTGGATGGCACCTGATTTGCAAGAGGTTGCCCGGAGCAGAACTCATTTGAATGAGCACACATCCGAGTTATCAGGAATCAGGTAGATCAGCTCACAGACAGGGCGCTACCTCTTTCCGCAGTAGCTCAACATCTCAACATACTCAGCCAACAATGTGTCTCTGTGTACACCTGGACTGTAATCCTGACAATACAGCTAACACAAAGGCCCATACACAACTGTGTATTGTAATCGAAACATATTTTTTCCTAATCTGAATGGAGTAAATCCAAGCTACTGTACCCAACAGAGGAATGATTTCCTTTTGACAGAAGAGCTGAAGCAACTTCATGTTTGTGCCTCCTTTTCCCTTACAGAGAGAACCTTTGGCGACAGCAACCCTGGGAGAGATGCAGAAAGCATGTCCCCTGGGGAGAAAAGCTGCCTCAGGCTTCAGAAAGCCTATTTACAACAAGCTGTGCTTGTTACTTTCATCAAAATAGAGCACTAAGCTTTTCTCTTCCCTTGTTTTTTTGTGCTTTTGGCAGGAGGTTGTTATTGTAAAGGACTGACTCCATTGTGCTCAGCAGGGCAGTGAAAGTCTAGCTATCCATGGCCACAGAGAAGACAGGACAGGAGAGACGGCTTGATAGAAGTAGGGGAGACAAGGCCCTAGTCTGTTTTATAGACTTTAAAGAGTGTCTATGGGAGGAGTGAGGGAAACCTGCTATGTCACCAAATTTGCCCAACCTTTGATCCTCAGCTCTACTCCATCAAGATCAATTAGAGGATCGGTGGTCTCTGGCGGGCACGTTTGTCATAATCTATTGAGTTTGGTGCATTCCACATATTGAAGGAGAGGACAGAAAATCAATAAACTGGATTGGGCTGCCTGGCCCAGAGGGAGGTCTCCTTACCCTGGCTTGTGTGGTTCAGGCTTAACTCTCCTCCGTCAAGCCTCTCTTTTTACTTCTGTTTGGGCCATCAAATTGAATTTCGTCAAAAGGTCTCGACAAAAAAGGGAAGATATATAGCATATGGCATTTGTATTCCACTGACTCTCCATTTGCCTTCCAGGCAAATATGCAGCCACATACAGTCAATGTTTGGGAAGGGTTGCTGTTTGGTTTTGATTTTATACAAAGCAAACATCATCTCATTTATCACTCCAGTAAACTTTACTCACTGGCAGAGGATGTACCCTCACTTTTACATGTCATCATCAAACACAACATAGATATGGCCTGTTATGGGCACAATTCTAAAATCTATAATTTGTGGCAAATTCTAAATGTGTTGGGAGGCAAAAAAAAAAAAAAATCTTACATGGCAGATCTTTTGAACCAGCACATTCTCATTTGCTCATATCAACCCAGAGCAGAGAGCAGAAGACAAGAACTCTGGGAGGAATCAAGGTCAATGACTCCCTGACAACCGTTGTAACTGTGAGGTATGATCATTTCATTACCTGCTCACATCAATTGCCATGGCTGTTTTCTTTTTGCCTCCATTTCCATAGTAACTATTGATTCATTGCTTGTCAGGGGCCAGTAATTTTTTGACAATTGCCTCTTAATTGTGCGGTATCAGTGGCAGCTTTTAGATGTTTGAAAACTGCGTGATTGAGGGTTTTAAGAGTCAAAGCTAAAGGTGATTGAAGCTGAGTATTGTTTCCCAGAGTTCATAATCATTAAGACGGGATGACTTTTTCATACAAGACAGACTAAATATACACAACTGACTGCATTACTGATCTTGTTATTGTGTGTCATCTTGAGCTCTCCTGCTTGCTCCTACTCGAACATCTCTCCACTCTTTCTCTCTTTTGCTTCAAGTATGTTGAACAAAAGAGAAAAGAAATATCACCCAAAGGAGGTGGACCACCTACAAAATCTATACAGTCCTCCATCAAAATCAGCTTCCTTGCTTTATGAGGACATTAATCTGCTGCTGCAGCGCTCTGCTCTTCAAAGCACCTTGACAGAGCGATTGTCCCTTTTTTTCTTCTCTTGGATGCTGTTTCGTGTGTGCTTTGTTATACAAAATCTCAAAAGTTTATCAAACGAAGGGGAGGCTGTAAGAAAGAGACAGCGCCTCAGAGAGAAATAAAGGATGGAGATGTAGAAAGGACAGAGATAGATGAAGAGGAAGAGAGGAGGGAAGAAAGAGCAGCACTTCTGAGTAACAGCCCTGCCAAAATAAATCCTCTGTGGGAAAAGCAAAACATCCTGTGAAATAAAACTCCAGCATCTCCATCCAAAAATGCTGCAACCTTCATTTATTACTCTCAAGCGTGAGATAAATTTCTGGGAGAGATCAAGAATTGCCCTTGCAGTTGTGCTTTCTCTGCCTGAACAGTGCATGTGCCCTTTTGAACATGGATAGAGTACTCACACAAGCCTACACAAAAACCCACCTGTAAACCGTAGCTGTGGCCGTGAAGCGAGAGCCTCTGGGTTAGACTTTATACTTTAATTGGCTCTAAGTGGGCAGAGACTGAATGAAATCTGTCAAACTACCAGGTAAAAAGTTAAAGATCCATTATACCTGCTGAATACTATTGTTTTCACAGTGGTCATGATAAATGCAGCTCACAGATGCTCCTCATCCGCTGTTCCAATCAGATTAATTTCTGGCTGTGCTCAGAGGCCCCCGGCAAAGTCTTCCACGGAGACTATTTACGACACATGAGGGGAGCACTGCTCTGTTCTTTAACAGCCTGTCAGTGTGGCTCTGCTCTGTTTAGTAAATAAATTAAGGGGTAAATGAGGGCAGCAGGAGTGGGACCCCACTCCTGTTAATTATGGCCTTGGCTGCAGCTCGGGGACTCATGAGCTAACAGGTAGGGTCTGGGATTCTGAAGCTCCAAGCTGGATGGTCGTATCAGACCCTTTTGTGTGTTGCAGTGGAGCGTTGGATCTCAGACACAAATTATGTGCTGTCAGTCGAGAGGAGGAAAATAAAATGCATGCAGAATAATCTTCACTAAGAAGGCTCCACTTCAGTCGTTTCATTTAACAGCCTTTCCTTTTTTTTAAAGATTCACTTAGTAATCACAGATGAGAGAT
This sequence comes from Odontesthes bonariensis, assembly GCF_027942865.1. Classification (NCBI taxonomy): domain Eukaryota; kingdom Metazoa; phylum Chordata; class Actinopteri; order Atheriniformes; family Atherinopsidae; genus Odontesthes; species Odontesthes bonariensis. The sequence goes on from NC_134511.1 coordinate 23,237,171, forward strand.
ACACACATCAAACAAGACGAGCAACTTTGGTCTACACAGCTGCCTTATAAAAAGCAAACAAGCTATAAATAAAAGAGAATTTTATAGAGGGGTGTCTGTCGGGCATGTGTGGTTGAAAGAGGGAGTGATAGAAAGGAAAGGAAATGGGTATCTGTGAGACATCAGAGACTACGGTGCATGACATTACCTATTATGAATACAATGTGATGCTATTTAAATGTGATGGTAGGAACAGGTTGGCTCAGGGTGGGGCTCTGTCACAGCTCGTAATGAGATCCTTTGATGTGTCAGATAAGAGGGAAGTGAATAAGGGAGAGGGCCCTCTGGGGAGGAGAGGCGAGAGGACACCCGACGACCACCAGCAAAGGAGAGGAAAAGCCAATAAATAGGAGAAAAGTGTGGTTGGAGGCAGGAAGTAGCACTACTCTATCCGGACAGGATGTAAAAGGGTTCTTCTTAGAGACAACTGATTGTTCACCGAGCTGCTCCCTAAATGTTAATGCACCCCTGTAAAGCTTGCCATTGCAGGTGATGATGGTGGCAAATTTATGACCAAAAAATATTTGCTGATCATTAAAAAAAGAAGAAAAAATTGACAGTGGCAGCAAAAGCCTCACTCCTTTCTAGTTGCTGACAGTCAATTTTGTTGGCAGAAATAACAACTGACACCTTACTTTATTCTAATTAAGCTCATGTGGATTTTAAAATGAGAAACCCATAAACTGCTCCTGAATATGAACTTTTTTTGGCTGGGTCTGCATAGTTAGGTCTCTGGAGTGATGCTCATATATCTAATTTATTAAAAAAGAAGATGTGATTCTACCAGTTTTACATCCAAGTGTTTGTTTGAACCACTGAATACATTTATGAATGTAGAGCTGTTTTACGTGGCAAGAATTCACTCTTCTGCTGTCCATTCTCTAACCTTAGACTATGCTGACCACTTCTTACTTCAAGTAAAACACTAATTACTTCCACTAACCCCTCACTCCCACTTCACTCCCAACTGGTCACATTCTGACACTTGATCAGAAGCCCACTGCGTCTGTTTTCAACGCAGAGGGTGCCACATTTTAGCTTGCGCAGGGTTTCCCTAGTTATTGACAAAGCAGTTGCAGGATATGTCATCATGGCAATGCAAAAAGATGCCAGCAAAGCTTTCTTCAACAAAATTTATGTTATCGTTGTTATTGTTATTGTTATTGTGTGGTCTTTTTAATCCCTAACCATGATGTTTTCCTAATCTTAACCAAGTACTTTTATTGGCTACCCTTAACCAGGTGCTTTTGAAGCCTAAGCTTAATTGGGTACTTTTAATGCATAAAAAGAAGTATAGTGGTTAAGCAAAGGAAGTTAGAATAAAGGGTAGAGGTCAAAATGGAAATAAGGGTAAAAATAGAAGTGAAAAATAGATAGTCAAGGTTGGAGTCCAACACAAGTTATCTCTTTGGGAGTCTTGTGTCTTTCTCAATCCTCCCCTCTGACCTCCTTACAAAACTCATTTAAGTTGTTGATAAACCAGCACTGAAGAATAATGTTTACCGCTCAAGCCCTTTACAGTCACTGCAGCCAATAGATCACTTCCAGCCATCGACGGGCATGCGATATGCAGGTGTAAAGCAGTTTTCGTGCATCAGACAGGAATGATAAAGCCAATGTGCTGAAAATTGATTAGAAAAGCTGTCCACCAAGCTACAGTATATTCATGAGTTGGGAATGGGAATGTATTGACTTGACAATAAAAAAAAAAGAGATAAAATGAGCTTTTAGTGTGTTATACCCACACTTATATCTGGTCTTCCTTTCCTTTAACAGAATTCTACATCTGCTTTCTCACTGAAGCCATGGGTAGCTGTAAGTTTGACAGAAATTAATCAGGCCATCACAAGACATCGTGAGCTTTGCTATGTGTTTGTGTGCACCCAATGTACAAACAAACAGAGGCTTGAAAAGAACACACAGGCACAGTTTGATGCTTTTTGATGGCAAACAAAGTGTAAAGACAGAGAGGAATAAATTGACAGAAAGAGGAAATCTGACAGTGTGTATTCGGAGGCCTTGTACTTTTGGCACCTGTGAGTGAGGCTGTATTGACGCACACTTTGAAGGCAGGAATAGAAGAATAATCAAGGCCTGCTCTGAAAACACAGGATTCTTTGCACAAGATGTTCTTTCTGATTGAAAACAAATTGGTTTTACAATCAATGTCACCTCACCTGAACTCACATACCAAGAGACAGAAAAGCAGCATGCATAGCCTTTGATTTTTGGGAATGTACAAACACAGGCTCCTTTCATGTCAAAGAAGTTTGTTGTTCCCAACTATTGCGCTTAGCTGATTTTAAGAACAGGATATCGTGAGCTGATAATGGCTCCTCTTGTTTTTATCTCATCATCAAGCCCGCTGGAGGGTTATCGTAAAGGTGGTTGCCAGAAAGAACTTGTAATCTACCTGGCGGCTGCAGACACTCAAATATTGTTATCAATTATCAGCTGTCTCTAAATAATCATAGCTGATCTTCACCCGCTGTTCCATGCAGACAGTCCAGAGTGCACAAAAACAAGGATAACAATCTACTGAGCTGGTGCTTTGCAATGCAACAAATTGGAAAAATACCTCAAGAAGACAGCAAATAACGTGTATGGTGAAAACATTAAAAGAGGTGAAGGCAAAGTCAAACCCCTACTAGTATGGTGTAGACAACAGCAGCTTATTTACAGTCAACGTCTGGGACAAGGAGTTGCATTTCACCTGGAGACCCATAAGCTCACCGAATCATCAAAGCAGCAACCTGCCATGTGTGGGCCGTGTGTCACACCTCATTTCCCCTGAGTCTTCATGTCTGTTGGCAAGCAAATGACTTGAGGCAAACATTCACATTTACCCTGAAGAGGTTACGTGCCTTTCCTCCTTTTCCATCAGGAGCACCCGGTATGGAAATCTGACTCTTACATACCAATAGTTAAAGTGCTGTCAGCTCTGATTCATAAACTGTGTTGGTGATATTATTACAATAAATATGACGAGTTACAAGCCCTGTCAAAGACGGCCAACCAGCTTTTCAGGTCAATGTAATTAATCAGCTTAGCGTAGTTTTTAGCGACCAATGATGTGGGACTTTTCACCAAGGGAAATAAGAGATTTCTAGCATGCAATCATTTATTTGAGAGAGTACATTTTTATTAATTTTTCTTAACTATAACCATCTAGTTTTTCATTTTTAAACCTAAACATGTATTTAGGTTCCCAAACCTGGCTTAACAGCAATCAAGAGCAAATGTGAAAATTACAATACATGAATATGGACATAAACGTTACTAAATACTTTTGATGTAACAGGAATTCCACTCAATGATGTGAGACCTAACTCCTATGTAATAATTACTGGGTCCAAGTCCTTACAAAATAAGATTAGGTTTTGTAATTGTGTGTGGTGATATTCAGAGATCTGAGCAGAGCCTGGTGAAGCCTTGAAGTGGCCTACACTGTTATGAACGTTAATAAATGTGCTCAGGAGGTTAAAACAGTTTTGATGCTGCAATGTTATGTATCTTTTTGTTCTAAAAAATAAAAGTGACTGAAAAGTTAAGTGTTTTTAACACTTAGGGAATAAATCTTTAATAGCAGTAACTTTTACTCAATTCACTGCAGGAAAGACATTGGAGGCATTGGAAGACATCAGAAAAGATGATGTCAACAACAATTAACTGATTGAGACTTCTTCCAGACTGAGAATGAAAAAAACTGCATAAAGCAAGACAGGCATATTACTGGGTATTGTGTTAGAATTATGAGCAAGTCTGATACACTTACACAGAGACAGACAGACAGATAGATTAGTTTTCCATGTGAACACAAAATACCAAATGGTAGATACATTTCTACTGTGAAGCTAAGTATCTCAAAGGCTCAAAATTTACACATATAGTGCATAAACTGAAACCAAAGAGTGGTTGAATGAAGGAAGTTCACTGATCAATTTAAAAAAAAAAACTTCTCTAACTAAATCTACATCCAGCACTCTTTCCGCCAACTAAGACACCTTCACATCTGGCTTTGTTCATGATCCTCTGCCCAGATACTGAGTGGAGCTTTAATATCCTCAGACAACATGACCCCCTGTCAATGGCGAGTCTCTTGTAGGAAAAAGAAATAGTAAGTGGTGAGATTAACCTTGTTCATGAGCATCTAGTCTCGCTATTTCAAACTACAGGTAAACCTGACCTTTCACTTAAACAAAGCTTCATACCAGCGTTAGCCAAGTTGGGCCCGAGACTAGTTGCCGGGGAGTTTTAACTCAGCTTTGAGCAGGAGTTTTGAACTTTACTGTGGATGCTCAAAATATAAATTCTGGGTCCCATTGTGACAGTACTTAGCTAGCTCTAACAACAGTGATATAGTAAAAAAACAAAAATGGTAAAGATAAGAAGAAGATTAGAGCAGGACTTTAAACTTCAACACTGGACAGTTTTCTCCATTGCAAACATGTTTAACACGTTAAATAAAAGATGGGAGAAGGAGCTAAATCAATGGCCACGTCATGTGAATAATCAGAATGTGCCGGAGCAGATGGTAATGTTCAGAAATCCAGCAGGAGCAGGCAGGGGTGGGATTAAGCACAGGGATGTACATGGTCCTAGTTTTGTTGTGTTGGTCAAGGTTCCAAGTGAGCTCCAGTGATACTAAAAGGTGAGGGGAGAACAGTGCCGACCACTGACCGGTCAGAAAGCATGGACATGTGCTGGTATAGGGGGTGTCCGTCTGCTTTGTGCTGTGTTGGCTGTAGCAGGAAAGATACAATGCCAGCCAATCTCTCATGTGTACATGTCCAGACACCCCCTCATGAAACATCTGGACAAGACAGTTGCGTGCTTAAAGCTGGTCACAGGCTTCCACAGCACAAAGTCTACTTTGCGCAATTTGTCTCCGTACCAGCAGTTTCACATGGCACCACTACGATGATCACATAATTCCACCAACCTTGAGGGCAGCTCACTGCAGTGAAAAACAAAGAAGTGAATAGAGTAGAGCTAAGTCAAGCTGAACCATACAGTAAAAATTAGATTGTGGTAACATGATCAATATCATATTCTCTTCATTTTACCAATCTTTCATGGAATGTGTGACTTCTTCACAAAGTTAAATTTCAGGGTCTTAATGCAAGTTGAGAAAACAAGCACCTGCAGCCGGAGTCACTGGGTCATGACAGGGGTCTTATGCTTATGAGGCCTCTTTGATGAAAAAAACGAAACACTGCTGGCTCTTCATACTGATAGCAGGAGAGTGGCTCTAAGTCATCCCTTCAACAAAACCTCTCCTCTCAGCCCCAGGTTTCCATCCGGTCTGCCCTCACTTCCCCCGCATGCTGCAGCTGTGACCTCAGAGCTCTCTCTGCACTGCATAGTGGGAGGAGGTTACACTGAGTAGAAAGCATGGCATGAAGGGTTGGTCTATGAAATGTGGGCTATTTTTGTATGTACGCTCTTGATACTCGCAGCTCCTGCATTTATTTTGGAAACGTCAACCCACTCATGTTTAAGTAAGGCACTTTTTGACATCATAGGTTTGTCACACAGTTTAAGGTATTTCTTTTAGTAGGAGATTAAAACATTTCTTTCTTGTATATTTGGTTAGGTGGACAAAATTTATACAGTCATCTGCAAGCATTATACTGTATATTTTAGCTGAAAGTTATATTGAACTTGTTTTTAACAGGGGATTCATTGAGAAACAAAGCAACTCCACAAGGATGCTCATGTGGTTCTGCTGGATATGTTTTGACTATATATGTTACTGATGCATTTAGACTTGTTTATGTAAACATAATATAGTCAATAGTCAATGTCCATATCATAATACTGGCAGCTTTATCGGTTTTCTGTTTAATCAAGGTTTTATCAAAGATTTGGCAAATGTTTGACAACATGTTTCATTATAATGCATTGCAGTTGCAATGCTCATGATAAATAACTAAAATGTAAATAATTTGATTTAACATAAAGGATTCGATGAACAAAAATTTTAAGAGAAAAGTAAGCGATCACTATCATCAAACTACTTATGTCTTGTTTCTGGTTTCAAGGAAATACAGGTTAAACCGGCCTCCTTGCATTCTCGTGAAAGTGCTTCGGGTGTTGTTGACCTCTACCACTGGATTTGTTGTGTTGAGATGCAACCAAGCTCCTCCAATTCCCACTGATCAGCAAAGGGCACATTTTGTTTTACTCTGGTGGGAGGGGTCATAACCCATGAATTTTTAAGGTTCTTACATGAAAGAGTAACAGAAAAAAAAATAGCAGATATTTCATCAAAAAAAGATCGTTCAAGGCTTCGCACGGAGAAAGAAAAGGCTGTGTAAATCATTACTAATCACACAAGAGAAAGCAAATTAAATCGGTGGAGCAATCAATAGTCTTGGATCGATCGTTGTAAAGGACAGCCAATTTGGCCCCAGAGAGCAGTGGAATTTCAAAGGCCAGACACATAGTCACAGATCTGTTTCCATCTTATAGCCACAGCTGTCACAGCTCATTCTCGTCAAGGTGGACAACAGTGTCTGAAGGTAGCTCAGCTGGTCTTAACTGAAAGAAAACCTTAGAGGGCAGAGCAATGGGGAGCAAAAACCAGCCTGATAAAATCTGACCGGATCGACAGAAGATTAAGGCAAAATTCGTCTGAGTCTGTCTCTGCCTTTCTTTCTTATTTCCTCTTGTATTCTTCTCATAGACATGGATTCTCATACAGATGTGCAACAGATGGCTTCAAGTTCACTGATGGCTCATTACAGTATGTTTAAGGTCACAGACAACTGCTTCACCAACAGCAAGTGGAAATATGTGTGACCATGAATGATCCCATAATAGCAATTAAGCATAATTTAGACAGATTGCTATGTTATTTGGCCACAGATAAGGGAACACTGTCATTAAATCAAAGACTAATTCTTTCCTCATGCAACGATCTATCCATCCATTTATTTCACTTCCCATCTGTTTTACGTTCAGAACTTTGGTAGGTCTTTCAGTCCATCCATCTCTCCATTATTTTGATTCACACTGAAACATTATGAGCTTTAACATCTGTTGAATCACTTGTGATGAATTTGTGTAAAGCAATTCATGGTGTCCAGAGGATGAAGCCTATTGAATCCGGGGATTCACTTTTGCACCACAATAAAGTTTACGTTTGTGGTTTTGAATACAAAATATCATGGTCTCTCATAGTTTGATAGCATTAAAGAGTAAAGTTGTAATTGCACTATTATGAAGAGCCAATTGTTTTCACTAGCACATTCGGGTTGAACAGCACCATTCGCTATCATTACTACTGAGCCCCTTGCCACCTTCTGGTGGATTCATTTAGTTTATCCAGATGTCCAGGGCTTGTTTCACCACAAACAAAACAACCGATATGTTGTCTTCACAAGATACTATCAACATCTAGCTTAAAGCACCTTCTGCTCAGCAGAGGATAAGTTGTCAGGACGGCAAAGTTAGGGCCATTGTGGTTCAGGATCAACTCGGTCCTTAACTCGGTCTATAACTCAACAGAAGGTTGGTGGTTTGATCCCCATCTTCTTCAGTGCTTAAGCTGAAATGCTGAGAAAGAAACTGAACCCAAGAACTCTCTCTCTCTCTCTCTCTCTGTGTTCATTGGTGTGTGTGTCTCTATTAGAGCTCAATGTATGAAAAGCATTGGATGTGATGAATGTGGCTCCCGCTGTAAATGACAGAGTGTTTCGCATGAGTTCATTCAGACATCCCAATAACAGTGACAGAAACGGAAACGAGGCATGTACGATAGTGAGGTAATATACAAAAGTCAGTGTTATAATCAGGAGGGTTTAGCAGCACTGCTGTAACAGCACAGTTGTAATCAGTTTGAGAAAAAAATAAGATATTTTACATCACTTGAGGATACTTCACTGACCCTGCTGAATGAGAAGTGGCAGCGTCAACTTTGTTAATGCCTCTAGATTTCCAAATTTTCCATAGAAACATGTTGTCTTGCCATAAATGTTCACATTAGTCATCAACAGATAATTGAAAAAGGGAAAGCAGTGCATGTAAGGGGCTGTAGCTTAAATGAAGAAAAATGCTAGCTTTTGCCACATTATTCCTTTGCATTCTGCTCATATAAATGAGTAATTTGTATATTTTTTAACATCTTTGACATGGCATCATAGCTGTTAGTTATTTAGATGAATGGATTATTTGTTTCTACAAAACAAATTTGACAGATAACATATTGCAGCTTGCCTCAAATTAAAAAAAATAATAATAAAGAAATTGTGTTAGTTAACAGTGTTTCCAATTTCCCACTAAAAGCATTTATTATTTTTTTTATGACCAAATAAATGCAAAACTAGCAAAAAGTGATTAAATAAATATATATGTAAATGAATACATGAATGAATAAATAACTATTATTCTGCCTTGTATAAATTGAACTGCTGCTACATGAACATGACATCTAATCATATAGTTGTAGCTGCATAACATGAGCAGCTGACCGCATGGCCACAGTCATTGTATTGTTTTATGTATGTCTCGATCATGCTTGGCTGTGTTGTTGCTTTGGTGTCTGAGTCTTAGGTGGGGCTGAGCAGTAACCTGGGAGCCCTGGGCGGAGTCTGGATTGCTCCTGCTGTCACACCTGCTTCTCATCTGCCCTCATCAGGACGCTGTTATAGGAGCTGCAGGAGCAACCAGTTTTCATCAGATTGTTTAACTACCTTTGTGGTAATTCGGTCGACTCCAGTGTTTTGCCTCATTGCGAGTTTTTCCTAAGTTCTTACCTTACCTCACCTTGCCTTGTTTTTTTTCCCAGTGCTCGTCTCCCTCGTCCTAGCTCCATGTCCTGGTTTCCTCATCCCTCTATTGCTGTCCATGGTTGGATCCCTCTCATCAGCCTCTTCCACTTACCTGCCTGCTCGCCCCACTGCCGACTCAGAACCTTGCACCACAGCCAGCACCCTCCCCTCCATCTTGGATTCCCTCTGGAAAATAAGTAAGGACAAACCAACCACTTCGGACAATTCACCAAACTGGAAAATCCCTCTAATCTTCTTCCTCCTTCAAATCAAATCAAATCAAATTTATTTGTATAGCACATTTCATGTACAAAACAATTCAAAGTGCTTCACATAAAATAAAAGCATTGCAGCAGGGAGTGGAAGAAGCATTAAAAATACATAAAAGAATATAAAGAGAAACAAATGAAATAATCTAAATGAATTTAAAAACAAGCAACAGTCCAGATAAATTAATAGATTCCGTGCAATTTCATGCATAGACACATGAGAACAGAGATGTTTTTAACCTGGATTTAAAAATGTCTACATTTGGTGAAAGTTTAATCTCCTTCCACAGAGTTCCACGCTTTCCCGGATTCAGCTCACACTTCATTAATTAATAAATTCTGTTTCTCCAATCCTCCCAGTGCTCTGCACTTGAGTCCATACCTTCAGACAGCTAGTCACCTAGCCGTGACAATGTAGCCTTTAAAGCTGACAAATTAGCCATTGTGAGCCATTAATATGAGTAACTGAAGTCACTAAGTTAAATGAATATTATATATCTATAAAAACAACACTAATAGATATCGTTTGATCTAAGTTTTCTGAATAATAACTCTAATTGGCCACAAGCAAGGAATGTATGTTTCTGATGGCCAAACGTGACGATTTTTCAAAACTTCATTATTTAGAATTAAATGTTGCATATCAACAAATTAAACTTGTTGCCAATTACTATCTAAATTCTGCTATGGTATCATTTATACATATACTTCCAGTTCTAAAAAAAAGTTCCCTGACCTGCTTCCTGTCAAGCAACTTTCTAATAAAGGCCACTATTGCCAAAATAAAATCCTTAAAAAAAAAAACAGAATACAATGATCATAATCAACATTTTCTTCACATTACAAGATAGAATCAAATGTTGAAAGTGAGACATTTTACTCTTTCGTGAAAATATTAGCTCATCTTGAAATTGATGGCAGCAATACATCATGAAAAAAGTGGAACCGCTCATGTTTACCGCTGTGTACCAACCTCTCTCTTCTTTTAAAAAAGACCACAAATGTTTGGGAACTGAGGCGACCAGTTGCTGAATCTTGGGTCTTTTTTTGTCATAGTTTGGGTTTCACAATGAGTTAAACCTTTTCAGCTGGTGAAAGGTCTGAACTGCAGGCAGCACCCAGACTTTCAACTATGCTCTATAAATAAATAAACTATTAAGCCATGCTGTTGTAATAGATGCAGTATGTGTTGTCTTGCTGAAATATATAAGAAAGATATCGTCTGGACAGGAGCATATGCTGCTCTATAGCCTTTCAGCATTCATGGTGCCTTTCCATATGTGCAAGTTCTATACAGTTCTAAAGGCACTACCATCACAGATGCAGATTTTTTTTAATTGGATAACAACCTGAATGCCCTCCCTCCTCTTTAATCTAAAGCGCATAGTGTCCATGATTGCCATGAAGAATTTTAAATTTTTTTCCCCATCTGACCACAGAACCGTTTTCCACTTTGCCTCAATTAGTTCTTAAATGAGCTTTGCTTAGAGAAGAAAACAGTGTTTCTGGATGCTGTTCATATCAGGCTTCTTCTTTGTAAGATGGAGTTTGAATCTGCATGTGTGGCTGGTACGGTGAAATGTGTTCGCAGACAATGATTTCTGGAAGCATCATGCCAGTTTTTAGTGCAGTGTTGCCTGAAGACCACGGACATCAAATATTGATTTTTGGCCCATCCCTTTTGCACAGAGATTCTGACTCCTTTAAAGTTACGTACTGTGGATGATGGAACACTCAAAGTCTTTACGATTTTACGTTGAGGAACATTATTCTGAAATTGGTCCAGATTTTATAGACATAGTTTTTGCAGATTGCTGAGCCTCTGCCCATCTTCACACGGCAGATTCAGACCCTCTAATTTGTTCTTGTTATGTCCAATCATGTTATTGACCTGTTAACCTAATTAATAGCAACATGTTCTTCCAGCTTTCTTCTTAGTACCACTTACTTTTTCAGCCTTTTGTTTCCCTATCGCAAGTATTGCTGCCATTGAATTCAAGACAATGTCTCACTTTCAAAATTTGATTTTTTTTTTTTTTTTTTTTCTGTATTCTAAAATAAATAAGATATTGATTGAAGAGATGTGTAAATCATTGCATTCTGTTTATATTTTACGAAGCCTCCAAATGTATCTGTATATGATATCCCTTCATAGACATCACACTCAGTGTCGTCTTTCAGTTTCATGAAAAATATGCTTGCAAACTCCACAAATGTTTCACCTTGTTAGAGGCTTACAATTATAGCACAGACCCCTGAGGCAAAGCTAATCTCAAAGTGAAGGCAAATCTTCTATCATATCAAGTGAAATTACTGTGAGCTTTTCTCAGCCTATGCCGATAAGATACCGATCAGCCAAATAGATTGGCTTTTCCATTATCTGCTGGGAGATCTTGGAAGGCATTGGGTAGATAATTTGCTAATGTTTCCTGTGACCTCCCCAGATTTAAATTATGTCTTTGGGTACATGTCAACTCAATCCCTCTGTTTACCAAGGAGCAAGCACTCAAAGAGTCATTAATATTCACTGCAACATAACTGTCTTTTCATATTTTTTCTCCAGCATTTACAGACTCAAAGGAGAGTAGTCTCCATGCAACTTGAAGGGTATGGAGTGAGCTGCCTGAGTGCTTTACAGACCTTGTGGGTGTCCAGACAAGAAATGACGAAGGAAGAGAAAAAATAAAATAGGAAGGGTATTGAAGATAGTGAGAGGGGGAATAATAAAATAATTTATAAAGTGGAAAATCATGTTTCCACCATTCAGTGTTTACCCCTGTTTCAATAAACAACTGAAACCTACTCTTATTGCTACATTTTGAAGTGGGGGTCAATTATTCTAGGTCTAATTAGCAAAATGTAATGAGTTGCTTTGATGTGGGAATTTACTGAATTGAACATGGTTAAATAATTTAAATAACAAAGTTACTTTGTCTTTTCCCATTAAAGCAGTTGCTTAATTTCATGCCTGGTTTTAATCATATATACAAGGCAGCACTCCATAGACAAGAAAAAGAGGTTAGCTGCTTAAATAACGCTCATAAAAAATTCAAATTCATTCAAATATTCAAGCATGTACATATAAAAAGCCTGGGATGATTTGTTTTGTTGTGTTCAATTGCTGTACTCCTTCACACCAGTATCAAAATAATGTAAAAATACCGAAAAGCAATTAAATCAAACTATCTTTCAGTTTGCAGTGACTAAATTTTACACCTTATGAGCATTACAACTCAATGAAATGTTTTCTGTTTGTGTACTGAGAAGTTCAGTTCTGTTTTAACAGGGGAAGCAAGTATTATACAGTGAGCACATGGAGCACTGTATTGTTGGGAATCTTTTTCAAAAGTGGCTTGACATTGAGCTCATGACAGCTCAAATTCAGCTGACTTGTAGCACACAGCAAAGAAAGAGAACACTAACCAAAGAGAAATGAGGGCAACTGCCATTTCATCCTGCTATCATATTTTTTAAAGCCTTGCTCAAATTTTCATTTAGCCCAGTGCCACCCCCTCCTTCTGGAGTTATTAAATCAGCTGGAAGCAGTGCGGCTCTGTCACACACAGTATTAGAATGCCTCCCCCCTCCTATTACCAGGTGCAGCCCTGTGATTTAAAGCTTTGATTCTGTTCAAATGACAACAAAGGTGAGCCCAGAGCTGACGCTCCTAATTCATCATTCCCTGCTTGATAAGAGCGGGATTAATGCTTTTAATGCGACGGTCGCAGGCAATCATCCATTTTAAAGCTGGCTCCCTGGAGGGTGCAGCTAAAAAGGGAAAACACCTGAAACACAGGGTATGGAGAGGGCACATCATAGGGATATACTAAGCTCTGTTAGGCCTCTTCACTGAACCCAATAAGGCCTGAATCCTGCCCTGTGGCCTTGGCCTGCATCCTTGGAGCAGATGGTTGTGAGACCTGAGGTAAAGTTTGACCTAAAAGCTGAAATCCTAAATTCAAAAAGCACCACAATTGCCCTCCACTAAATCCACCCTCCACATTTCCTCAGCCCCTCCAGGACCACTGCAGGCGTTCAAGCTTTGAGATAGAGTCCTTTGACCATTTGGGATGTGTGTGCAAAATACTGCCATATTTGGGGCATGTTTTCCTCCCTAAATAACTAATTGTGTATTCACTCCATACTTAATTTAACATCTGTTGACTCCTCCACCCTTGCTCGACAGCTCCTAACTTGGGCAATGGGAGATGGAATGAATATGATCCATTATGCACATGTGTCTGGGCAAAGTGAGCTGTATCCCAGCTGTTTCTCTCCGTGTCTGTGATCTCTTCTTCAGTGTGCTCTGAATAGTCTCCAAGCGAAGCCGCTCAGGATCAGACGGCAACTGTCGATCATGACAGAAGAAGACTGGGGAAATCTGCATTCATCTTTCATGATGTAACCCCCTCTTTCATGTTTATACCATGTGCAAAACAAACTGTGTCACGGTGACATCCTGCTAAGTTTACATATAGAATTTATCATCCATATACCCAAAGTGGATACCCTTAGGAAATGAAGTTTGATATGTTTTATGAGGTTTGGGGAAATAATAAGATCCAAGTCTTCACAGATGTTGCATTGAACCTTTACCTTGAGTCTCAGTGACTATAAATGAGGGCACACAATGGGGAGAGTCTCAGGCTAATTTATATTAATGATACACGACAAACAACTGTGATCATGAAAGGAATGGAAAACAATGTCCAAAATTAGACACACTAGTCAGAGAAAACCTACATTAGCCGTTTCCACATTCAATCACATGTCCCATTATTTCTCTCTCTCTTTCAGCTATATTCATTGCAAAGAGCGATAGAGGAAACGTGATGCATTGCGGTCGATTTGCATTTCAAAAAGCATAGAAAAAAAATAAACAAAACTAAGGTACAGACATGATCAGCATTTGATCCTGATGAATATTTCAAACATTTCTTCTGAGGGACTGGCCAACAACACAACAAGCACTAAAAGAGCTGAATATGTTTCAGTAAAGGTACTGCACAGATTTACATGAAGTCAAAACTTTGAATCGGAACATTGTGCTGCATTCATATTAAGTTAAACATTGTTGAATTAATTGGAAGAGATATCATGGATTTAAATAAAAAAGTGTGGTTCTTCTAGCTCTTTCAGTGATATTTGCCTATTTACCAATCTTTGACTACCTCACTCTGCTGCTACAAAAAAAAAACAATTATCTATAGAAAATAGGAGGAAATTAGTCAATTGAATCTTTAATTAGTCAGAAACAGCAGTGTGCTGTGGCATTACCACAATTTCCCCGAAACTTTAAATCCAACAGAGGCTAACCAGTGGATTTGAATTTGAACTAATAAAAGACACATGATGACACCTGTATAAGGTTAGACTTCTGAGCATTCTTCCTGTAAAACAGTCATATAGGGTCATGCAGGTATCTGATGGCTGTCATGTTTCTTTGGAATTCAGTAAGAAATTTGCTCACATGACCCCAGGAAACCTACAGAGAATAGTGTGCAGGTGCTGGTTGACAGCTCAACTTGGACATTCGGTGCAAGTCAGTCATCCATTTTACTCCATGCTGTAACAAAGATTCACGCTGCTGAGCATGCTGGCGTGTCTCAAGATGTAAGCAGTGACATTTAGGGTTTGCCAGATTAACTTAAACAAAGATAAGAAGAATGGGGCGATGAGGATGCGTCACCGACTTCAAACAGTTTTCTGTGTAATTAGCCTGTGAGGAAATAGTGACATGAGATAACTTCATTTTTTACTCACACTGCCGGCACACAGACCTTTGTATGTCATTTGATCAAAATGTCAGACAACTCAATGATTCCTTTGGCTACAGCTTCTGCCACTTTCAAAATTTTGTCACTGCCAAACAAAACATTTGAAAGAAGTAGTACGTTGGCATGTGAGTGTGTATGTTAAGCATTAGGTAATAAGTCCAGAAACAACATACATAGTGACTGTAATCAGGACTCGAGGCCAAAGTGTTGAGCTGCAGGCCCAAGCTCTATGAGCTGTGATGTTTCATTACTATCCCCCTTTAGCTACATTGACAGCACAGTAGGTTGCTTTAATTACTCTCCATCAGTAAGGGAGTCAAAGCCACTTCAGAGACACACACTAATCCCCCCTCCCTTCTTTTTCTCTGCAGGGCACTCATTGTCTCCTAAATATCATTTCCCTGAGCTTTATACACAGTATTGGATTAAAATGTGGAAGTTTTGCTGAAGGGTTGAGGAGGTGGGAATGGAGGACTGGCATTTGGGTATTTGAGCTTCGCCTTAGGAACAGGCTTTCTCTAGTAACAGCATTTTAGTTGCATCTGCTCTGCAGCCCACAGAGGACACTTGCATCCCCACTCATCTGTTTGCCCCACAGACACAGATTATGGCCCTTTGTGCGCAAACAATCTTCACTATTAAGCTCCATACATTTTAAAGTGAGTGTACTTACAGTCATTTTTTTAAATGTGAGCAACATATACCACACCCCAGTCTATTCAAATCAATTTCATGTGCATATACAAACACAATGATAAACTCTACACAGTACGCATGGTACAAAAGATGGAAAAAAGAACTTTATTGTGTTTTATTTGCTTAGCTGAAAGTGAGAAGAAAAATTTGGTGGAGTTTGTTAGAAAAAATAACTTTCCAGTTTTCCTGAAACGTGGTGGAGAGGTGGAGCATGGACAAAGACAAAGTCCATAGATCCCTACATCTGTGCCTCAAGGACAGTAACGTTATCAGTGGATCTAATTCTGAGGTATTTATATGCATTTAACTTTTGAATCACAAGCTGAATTTTCACAAACAAGGATGAATTACTTGGATCATCCCATTCCTGATTTCCAAAGAATTTGTAATGAGTAATCAAAGTGACATCATTGTAAATACCAAAAATAACTGCTGAATTTTACTTTCTTTGGTTGGTTGCAGGGTCTTGGCATAGTGCATATGGTCCTGTGGCCACACTGCGTTACAGAAACCCATTGAAAGAACAGAGCCATTGATAATGTTATTAGCAACACATGTGCTGTCCTTTCAATTGCAAAAAGTCAAAATGTGTACAACAGCAAAAGCTTACTTCATTAAACCTGTTATGGAAATCAGAGTTGACATTCAGAACCATTCATTACAAAAATCTATTTACCACAAAATAAATTGCAAGGTGTAAAGAGATAATTGTCATGTTAAGAAAAATCTGACTGTTGCATGGTAACATGCCACTAATGATGAGTGATTCTGACGGGAGCTATTGGTGCTAGAACAAACGTACAATAATGCCACTGTAAGCCACTTTGAAAGTTTATTTCTATAAAATGACTTGTAGGGTGTGTCTCTCTGCGGAAGACAGGGATGTAAGTGTTCATCAGACCAGTTCAGAGAGGACAGCTCATATTGTCTTCTTTTATTGCCCATGATAAAGCAGCATTAGAACTCCCTCTTCCTGCTCCTGTATACATGCCAAGACTCTTTGTTAGACTGAATGCAGAGCCTATTCATCTCAGAGTGCACAACAAAACACAGTAATAACACAGTTAGGAGTTTTGACTGATGTCAGTTAGGCGCAGGGCTGCTTCAGGAAGCCAGAACCAGAGCTGGTTTACATACCCCCTGCACCATTTCACCATCACTGGTCCACTGACCCCTACGTGGCCCCACTCCTACTCTGACGCTGCTGGGTCTTTTACAGAGTAAGAATATTCAACAATAACAGCTGGGCTGTTTAATACCACAGCCAGGTTAACCTTCTGGCCCCACTTGGCCTTTGCCTTCTGTGACTAAAAGAAGTCTAGGGTTGATGCTCCTTAGAGCTGTTTTTCACAGCTAATGATGTGGAATAACATTGCTATTACCAGCCATGTGAGGCATCACTAACTTCATTTTTACTTGGCAACGTTGTTTGTCACATACAAACAAAGAAATTACAACTGCCCCAATTCCTCCTGACATGTTTCTGCACCACTGTGCTTTGGATTCTACCGTGTTTTCCTGCATAAATATGATTGTACGGCAGTAAGGTAGCAGATGCTGCAAGCATCAAACAATACAGAATGGGTTAGGAACTGTCATTACATGGGAACTAGGTCACCATTCAAGCCTATTCGCTTGCATTGACTGCTTCGAGTGACTATTGATTTTCTGACTAAAGCAATGACTTCATTAATATCACCATTAGTCTACCATCTGACACAAATGGGTGGCTTGGCTGCTGGGCCAGACAATAATTCAAGGTGATATGTATCAGAGATTGCCTGAATTAAACATTAAACAGTACATTTCACAGCAAATGTTTTTTACAGAAGGTAGAGCTTTTAGACCTAGAAAAAGAAAATCACCTGTAAAAAGTGTCAACATTACTTCTACCTAAGCCGAAGCGTGCACAAACATAACCAGACATTACCGGTAAATGATTCTTTCTTCGTTCAGTTTAAACTCAATCTGTGAGAGATGAGAGAAAAATCAACAGATCACTTTTCAGTAGGCTTTCAAAACAAAAACAACAATGAAAGAGGGATTATTTTCCCTTTAATCCGGGAGCACCAGCTTAGCTAAAACAAAAGCAAGACCATGGGAACGCATAGTGGAATGAGAAGCCTTGCTCTATCCATCAAACCCAGCTCTCCAGCAAACCACAAAAGAGGAACAAAGACCGTGTGTGTTTGTGTGTGTGTGTGTGTACAAGTGGTAGAGAGAAAGGAAAAACGGGATTTGAGATCTATATTAAAACTGCAAATAGCTTTTAAAGATTAGTGATGGGCAGAAGGAGGTGACAGCAATGGGATGTGTTAAAAGTGGATTTCCCCTCCCTACTGTGACTATTTTGATAGTAAAAGCGTTGACAAGCATCGACTTGATTGTGAGAAGGCAATGTGTGCTGAAAAGCCTTGACAAGTTTCTTTGAGGCATGTACGGATCTTTTGGTGACTGAAAGGATCACAAATCAGGATTATGTTTTACATAGCCATATTCAAACAGCTGACATTAGAAGCTCTGAAGTGTTTGGCAAGATAGTGTTGCTCAATGATGTGCCTTCCTCTCTGTATGTGCTCTGCAATTACTGGTGAAAACCATTTCTTATGAGGCCATGTCACCATGGGCTGAATACTCACA
Source organism: Odontesthes bonariensis (assembly GCF_027942865.1). Taxonomy (NCBI): domain Eukaryota; kingdom Metazoa; phylum Chordata; class Actinopteri; order Atheriniformes; family Atherinopsidae; genus Odontesthes; species Odontesthes bonariensis. The sequence continues at coordinate 23,255,366 of NC_134511.1, forward strand.
TTCTACACAACCTAAATGTTTCACAGACCATTAAGTGAGCAAGAAATCCTCTAAATCTGTCAGATTTTAACTTTATGAGTCTGTTCTTAGACATTTCTAGATTGTGATTGTAGACAAACTAATTCTTATTGCCGCACGTTCATATTTTATTTTGCATGAGTCAGCCAGTATACTGAATTTATATGAACGCTCATCATGGTCATTGCAGGCTGTGTAGTTGCTCTGTTGTCAGAGATGTGTCTCACTCTGCGGCATTTGTCAGGATTAGACAGAAGTAATCCCTAACCAAACTCCAGAGGATGTAATTTGGAGATATGCGCTGGAACTGAAACTGTGTCGGCTTACTCCCAAAAACCCCATCTTTCACACGATCTGCGTCGCCTAACTCCTTTTTGCAAGCCGTCAGACACATCCAATATTTTGAAGAGGAAGAAAATGAAAATACAGACAAAAAAGCTGAAAGAATTGGAGCTGCCAAGTGCCCTTCAACTCACTTTCTTATTCCACTCCTGGAAAAAAAAACTCCCTCCAGGCAGGTGAGGTGTTCATGATGTCAGGCCCCATCACTGATATCCGTTCTAATATCCCTCAACACTTGGCTGTCACATCACCACCCACCATTAAGTCATCGCTTGTGTCCAACACAGGGGGCAGATTTGTGGGCTATGGCCTACTCCCAGCCCTGTGCCTTTATCATACCCCAACCTTTCTGTGACAGACAGGACTGATCTCCCCTGCAGCAACCCTCCACCCTGCCAGTAAAAGGACAGCAGTGGAAAAAGCCCCCAAGGGGCCCACTGAGGATGGACTCATGAATCAAACATGGGCCCGAAGCTTCCTTCTTATCACCCAGGTCAGCCCAGGCATTAATACGCAATGGCTCGAGGGAGCTACCTACTGTGACCTCCCCCAGTTTCCCTGAACAGAAGGGCACAGTCCTCAGGAGCCAGACCAGTGAGAGCGGGCCTCCCTCCAACACAGTCACTTCACATTAAGTCTACATACTGAGAGAGGGGGCGACAGAAAAAGAGAGGGATGAAAGAGAACAAAAAGAGGTGCAGAAATGAAGCATGGGAGATCAAATAGACAAAGAATGAGAGGAAAACCAATATTCCTTGGTGCAATGCCGGGCATAGAGTAACACGTGGGTAAAATCGACTGTGTATACAGACCCTTTAAAACACCACCAATCTTCATTGGCCAGACGGGGTGTGATATATGTGACTGTCTGCCAGCGTAAATTAGGCAGTCCAGCCCGCTGTGTGGTAAAGCATGACGGGGCCGGACAGTGCACTAACTCAGGCGCCCTGGTGCCATGCACACCAGCTTCTTTCTGCTTTGCCGTGCCATAAATCACCAGCTGGGGGAAATGAATCGCTGTCCGTCCGAGCTGGATGCACCAGCTGGCACCACCATCACCTGACCAGCAGGAGCCCATGCCGACACTGGAGTGGCTGAAATCAAGAAAAATGAGGCATGGAGGCAGACAGAGCCATACCCCTGTGCTCTCTCATTAGTCTCCTCTGGGCTTCCTCCACACTGAGCTCGTCTGAAGTGAAAGGGCACACAAAATATATTTCAGAGAGTCACCTTAGGGGAGGAAAAAAAGGGGGAAGAAATGATCACTCCTGGTCTCCTCACAAATCTGTGTAGGACTGAACTGGCAGACAGCATTAATGTTTCTGAACCAAGAGCTCTGAGAGACAGCAGGCAGGTCTGCAGCTCGGGGGAAAGTAGAGGCATCATGTGGGGGACAGCTTTTTGTTCACTCTTATTTAATGGAGTTATTTTACTGAAAGTAATGATTCAACCCTATTGGGGATTCTACTCTGCATTCAGATGTAGTTAACAGGAAAACATGTTGATGAATAGATTTTCACTTTTCAATATTGCTGAGTTGCTGGTGGAGAGCCCACTTATATGCTGACCGCTGCGATTATGAGAAGCTGTGTGGGCGTCAGAACTGAGGCACTCATCAGGAAAATGGGTTGAAATTACATCAATACGGCCACACGGAGAGAGTTGGAGAGATCTAAAATAATATACACTTGATCTTCTTCTGTGGACATAGGATTGCTATTTACCTCTGATGATCTGAATTATGGATTCAGAACACTTTTTGCATTTATATGTGCATGCTGTCAAAGAGAGCTACAACTTTGCAGTGAAAGGCAGAGATGCATACAACTGCATTATGAAAATAGAGCAGTCTAAATGAGCAGATCCTGGCTAGATTCACAGGAAATTTTATGCTTGTGAGACAAGACCGGGTTTTTGCATAAGATTGGGAAGGCTAATGTCTTTTGAAACCCCCAAGCAGTTGTAGGCTAAGTTTCGCTGGTCTGCGACAGTCCTGCTTTGTAAGTCCAGCACTGTCGCAGATATAGAGGATTAGCCCTTCTTTCCAGCTTAGATGAATTTGCCGGTCGTGGTGTGGTGATGAATGCCAGGAAGGCTGAGGAAATGTACTGGGGTTCACTAGAGATGGCGAGGTGAAGTCTGGCCTGGCAGCCTGCCCCTGGCTCAAAGCTCTCTATGGTTGTGACCCTCCACAGATGTCCAGGCGTACACTCACATATCCACAGCCAGCTCATCAGTCGACTGGTCATCCAGTAATTGACCACAGCATCAGTTTGACATCTGCTTTGACAGAAAATCAGACCCATCAGCATGTCTCTATGTCCTCGGATAGTCCATTGCTTCTCCTCAATTCTTATTAAAAGGCGAAGTGTAAAGGTCAACTATTCCTCTATTTGATCTGGTGCTGCATAACAATGTTAGAGAAATAACTCAGTTTAAAAAAAACTTTATTTAAATTGACAAAAAATGCAAAATGTTATGGATGTATTTATATCAAGTAAGGTTTTATCATAACATCTGCAGCAGTTCTGGTGTTATCTTTTAACGAAAAGTTCCCATCATCTGTGAATGTGGCTCAGTGGCAACAAAAAAGACTGCTCTCTATTTCCTGTTCTCCTTTCTGCAGCTGTCACTGTCACCACCTTACACCTCCTCCATTTCAGCTGTAATCATGTAGCCATGCAAATGCTTTGCACTAAGAGGTTCATGTTGCCTTCTCTGGGACATCATTTCCAGCTGCCTGGGCCCTTGAGTTGACCACCCAGGGGAGGGGAAAGAGGAAGTCATTACTGCTATCACAGTCAGGCGCAGGCCTTACACTGCCAGACAGCCCCTCCAACTCATAAAGTCCTTGACAACTTCCCTAAAACATCCAATTTCAGTCGGACACCCATTTATAATGACAAATAGAAATCAATCACTCTAACCACTGCACACTCCTCCTGAATCCGGCTGCATATTTGACCATCCAAAATGGCTCAGAAAAAAAAGGAATCCTTTCCCCTAACAATGGTATCCTATCCACATCTCCGGGATATTCATAATTCATCATCTTCGATTCCTGACATCTGCCACTGATTGTGCCGATGGGCTGGCTGGAATTAGGCACTCCTGGGAGCAGCGTTAATGTGATGGGAGGCCAGCCCATGCACCCTGGCTGGGGAGGGGTTGTGGGTTGGGTGGAGGATTGAGGCCAGAGCGGAGGGAGCCTTTCACACTCCTAATGTGTAATTAGGAGCCATTTCGGAACGCTGCCTTCCTCCACTGAAATTAGCTGCCTTTTATTAATCAGGCAGGCCAGTTCTATGGCACGATGGGTCTCCCTATAATCTAACACAAAATGTTGCGCTTAATTACAGAGGGGGAGAAACAGCACTGAGAGGGGCTGCGGCTCCTGCATGATCCCCATGGGTTCAATTTCTGAACTGCAAAACACAGGCAAATTGAACATTGCAGCATTACAGTCCACACGCTGTGCTAAAAACAAATATCAATATTTTATCAATCATCCATCCAGTTTGAGCACAACAGCCTGCATTTGGCTTGTTTTACATAATGCTATTATACATCATAGTAAGCATAGCCATACAGTCCATGAAATAATTTGCATTTGCTGAATGTCAGCTCCACTTAAATGAGAGATCATACATATGATGTGATTACAAGCACTGGTCCTTCTTTTGAGAGTTAAGTGCTGTGACCCTGACCACGCTCATCAGAGCTGATGCTCTGATGACTACAGATGAGGACTACATACTTCAGTGTTTGTCCTCGGTGATAGTGATTTATTTTATTTTTTTCCATTTCATTTCACAAGTGCTCACAAATGCATTAGAAGCAGCCCAAGCAGGGGAAAGTTATCACTGGATTCCTGATGCAATACACAGTAGTTGGAACATAATACCCTTATAAAGGAAAATTGCATGTGTTGAGTCATTTTCCGCTGAAACCAATGTGTAATAATTACTAGAACAATTAAAGACATTACAAATAACACAAGTGAAAGAAAGCAAAAGTGATGATCTACACAATCAATTTCCATAAAATGCACTCCTAGATTAGCCTCATTGTTCTCTGGCCTTAGACAAACTGTTTCTTTAATAATGGTCAAAGATTTTGTTGGCTAATCAAAGGGTTTGGTTGCTTCACATTTCTTTTGAATTGCTTCCAGAGTAATATCCTGTAAGTGAATGCAATCATGCAAAATGGCCACTTTTGTGTTTCTAGTATTTCACAAAGCCCAATGCATGATGATTAATATGGTTGTAGTGCCAATCATCCCTATAACCTTCTGAGGAAATGTATTGAATATGACCAAATTCTTAAAATGGTAAGTAAAAATTTCTTTCATCATTTTGGATCAAAATTGCCGATTATTAAAACAATCATCGCAGAGAGACACTACTTATTTGCAGTTGGCGATAAAGACCCCCTCTTGTCTCCTGTTGACGATGTGGAAGGATTATCACACAGTGCAAGGCCAAGAGCACTTAAGTATTCAGCATAGCGTCTGTATGAAAGGGTAACCTGCCACTCAAGCCTTATTGATGGAATCAAGCACAACAACAACAAAATCTGATGCAGGGTCAATGAGTGAAGGTCCTGGCTTATCTCTGCTCAGCTTGAAACTGCGTCCAGTGGAACAGCAGCTGTCAGTAGTGTTCACACAAGCATGGACAGCAATTCTGGAAAATGGAAAAACGTCAGCACGATTTATGGATATGCAAAAACCGAAAGCCAAACAGTGTTTGGATAATGAAATACCATCGACACATATGAGACTCACAAAGAAAGACAAGGGGTAATTCCACATTGGAGTAGAGTTATTTCAAATTAAATAAATCATTTTAAATTAGCTAGGTTATCATGATATTATCAGAAAACCAAATTAAGAATACAACAATTACTATTGTTTCCCAAATTGGTACTGATGAAAAAAAACATCACATGTAAAATGGGCTTCACTCAAAGCCATGAACAGGGTTTCAGGGTTAAAGTACATCTTCTAACCTTTTTTTTTTTCTTCTTTCTCGTAAAAGTAACAAATTACTGCAGAGACACAGCGATATTACAAATGGTAAGTAACATTTTATTGAGGTACTTTAAGGAAAAAAGTGATCTTATAATCTGGTTTTCTTATCTAAAGAAAGCGATTATATGTACATGTAAAATGCAGAGGAAGTAGAACTTTTCAAATTAAATGAGTAATGTTAAGGCGTAACAGCACAGAGTAACAGAATATGTTGGAAAAAGTAAAGCTTAACTCAAATATTGTTCTTTTGCATCAGCGGCCATCTCTATTTGTACTGAAACATGAGACAAGACTTGATATGTGTAAACAGGAAAGCTTCAAGTTGCCTTTTCTAATCATTACTGATAATTGTAACTTGAGCAAAATAAACTATTTGTTTTGCTTTAAGAAAAAAAAAGAAGTTATTTGGCTGCCACCGATAGTTCTCAACAAACCCAAGATAGAATCTAAAGAGACTTTCCAGAGATTCCCACAGATATTTCCATCAGTTTCAGCTTACTTGTAGCAAAAACAATGTTTTGTTTTAATAAGACAGAAAACGTACTTTTTTCATTTTTAAATCAGTGGTATTACTTCTATTTTTCAAAGCTAGTCAAGTCAAAGTCAAAGTTAGTTATGTGATTTTCATTCTTATTTCAGGAAGAATGCTAAATGAAACATTTTTATTCTACAGCCATTTTAAAAGGTTTAAAAAATGACACCATCTTCTAACCTGCATATACACTCATAGGTTTGCTATTATTTGTTAAATATTAGCAGTCTACTTGAGTAGCAGATGCAAGTATGTCTGGATGCAACCAGCCGTTGGAACATCCAACTCCACCCACCTTCGGATGAGCCTCAGTCGAACTCCATCTAAATCCAGTTCCAATGGTTGGGTGCAGGGTTAGGGGTTAGTGGGCTTGGAACCTAAAATATCATGAGAAACTATCTGAGAATATCCAACTGGCCCATTCAACTCCACCTTTGTGTAGGTGACGGCAAAGGGCTCAGCAAATGCTTAAAATTACAAAAAAGGAATAAGAAAGAAAGAAAGTTACTTGTAACTTTTAACATTGTGTTTTGTTCAACTTCTGGATTGCTGTATCTGACAAAAATCCAGACAAAAGTGCCTCAGAAAAAAAGCTATAAATATAAGAGTAACAGATCATCACCCTTAAATTTGATAGATGAAACTTGCTAACGTTACCTATCCACTAGTTACAGTATTTTGCTAAAAGCAGCTGCATGCTGTAGTGGAAAATGGTGCTCGAGAGATGCATTAAAGCTCAACTGAGTCTAGCAATTATTTTCTGTGGGTTCATTATAGCAGTTTAAGATCAAACATAGTCATTCAAACCTACAGTGCCTGTCAACTAATTATACTGTATTCTAACATAAATTTTTTTTTTTTTTTTTTTTTTTTTTTTTTTTTAAATCAAAGCAGCTGTTTTAAATAAGTCCAATTTCATAGATCTAAGCACTGTTGCAAATCTTTTTTAGATTAATCGGAATTCTAAGATCGGCTGATATGAATTTTGGGACACGCGTCTTTGTATCTCGTAGAGAATCAGCAGTCACAGTCAGCATAATGGCAGAAGCAGCACTGTTGCAGTTGAAGTGTTATAATTAACATTCAGCGAGTCAAAGCAGAATTATGTGACCATTGGCAGTTTCTAAGTTCTGGCCCAGTGGACACAGAGAGTGAACTCCACAGGGGACTCCCCAGGGAGCAAGACATGCTGGGTTTGAGAGGGGTTATTGGACTGTGCTGTCTCTCTGACTGTGAACCACTGGGGACCCGTGCAGAGGTGCCCGATGGTGCACTGAAGCCTGAGTGTGACACCTGGGCTGTCTATCAGGGCCACAAACACTGACAGTGTGACACTTGACAGGATTGGAGTTGAGGCTGCAACACCAGAAGTCAAGACCTGGCTGACAGTAAGGATGAAAAGCATGCAGTTCAACTCAATAATTTCTCCGACACACTTAAATCAGAGCTTGCCTCTCTTCCTCCCTCCCCTTGCTTTTCTTTCCCTCTCCTTCCTCTGTGTTTGTGGCCCTTTAAATAAATCAGGGTCCTGAGGAGGCTGAACCCATCAATTAGTGCCGTCTGATGAGACTGTGTGTATTAATCAACAGTGTGAGGCGTGTGACAGTCTTAGAAGAGACAGCAGGGAGGGCTGCTGTGCCAGGGAGCTTTAAAACGAGCTCTGACAAACAGGCTCTTAAGATGAATTTCTCAGTCTGCAGCGCTAAACTAAACTGATAACCAATTATGTTTCCCACATCGACAAGCTAACAGAGCATCTGCGAGCGCAGCAGAGGCTCGCAGTGTCAGAGTTGTCCAGGCGCGAGGCAGAGAAACCCAGGACCTTGAAGGAGATGTCACAAGGAGGCCGGAGTCAGACGCTTGAGTGAGCGATGGTCCACACACTTGCCTGAAAGCATGACATTGCCGAAGGGGGAAAAACACCATTTTATCATTCAGTGTGATTCGCACCCTCTCTCCCTGTCAAACATGCCATATGTCCCCGTCACAGGTCGTCTTGCTGGCTTATCGAGTGTGACAGGGCTATTCACACACTGCTCCCAATCAGACACCATCTCCTGCAGAAAAAAATCACTACTATAGCACAGTGACGGGCTGTCAAGCAGAGGGCACCAACCTCCACAGGGCCTCGGCTGAGAGTCTGCCCATCTGGGGAGAGGAGGGGGCAAAGGCCAGGGGTTATGCTGAGAGAAACAGCGATGGCATCCACACATGCAAACACCCCTTGCACACTTACACTGTTCTATCATCATTCAGTTTGCAACAAGCCATCACTTAAACTTACATCTATACTAAACAAATCGTCAAACCAAAACCTTAACAAAAGTGCTTCAGAAGCTTTTACATCTATGCGTTTGAAGCAGAAAATCTACTTCATGCCGTCTCTGTAAAAACAAGAGTGGCACTGTTAACAGTGTTCATAAAACACCCTTCAAGTACTCTGTTAAGTACATTTCACTTGACACTTCAATGGATGGTGTGGATCAGGGTAAAAGGTAAAACAGGTTATTTGCCTGACAGGAAACAGAACAAGTATGTAAACCTCACCTGGAACTTCACACAGGGATCTGGTCACCAGACTATTTTCCTAACCACTAGACCATGCAACTCCCTTATGTGTTATGCCAACTTGTGGCTACAAGTAAGGACAGTCAAAGGTCGCTGAAATCAACGTGCCTCACACAATCTTTGAGCTTTGAAGATTTGCTTCTGTGGACACTTTTGTATACTTCGATGCCCAAGAACCTCAGTGGTTCATAGCTACTCGTCTCCAAACACAATAACTGCAGTTGCTGAATATATTCACTAAGTGAGCAATCACTTGCAAAGTGGGCTGAAAATTACACTTACCCCCCCACCCATGATGATATGCATAGAGAAATAAATCACAGAGCAGGAGAAGGAGCTGAGGGGCAGAAGGGAAAAGTGGTATCACCTGATCTGTCTTATGTTAAAAAGCAGCAGGATGTGGGGACTAAACTCTTCAGAAGAAAAAAAAGCTGGAACCATCCTGGCACATTTTTATAAGAGAGATTTCTGTGAAATGATTGCTAATCTATGCAAAAAAGCAATCAGTGACTCATTCATAATGCATGAGCAACGAGATACCAATTTTGCTACGCTTTTGGATTATTAGATGTTATCGTGAATGCAGCAGATGGAATATGAACACTCATACCTGTTCCATTGTAATTACACGGCTGCAGTGGTCCAGACATACTGTACACTGGGGGAGGGAAAAAAATGTGAAGGCAGAAACAAACAGAGACAGACAGACCATCAGCCTGAACATCCATTACTATCCGAATGCAGATAGCTCTAGATGGGAATATTTGTTTCTAACAGCTTTATGTATCCATTTGTGCCATGATTTATCAACCTAAAAGCTATGGTTTTAAGTACATCTGGCTGACATTTTAATGGTCCATCAATCACAAAGTGTCACGTGATTGCATTTTGAGTTCATCCTCCTCTGTGCAGCCGAGAGGGGAAAAAAAAACAACAGACTCCAATAAATTGGCTGCAATCCCAGTAAAATGATGAGAACCTATTTCGAATTCAAAGCAAGTTCAATTAATGTATAAGATAAGCTGCTTTTCAAATTAACGCAAATCAAATTTCATTTAGGATGTTTTTGTTGTACATTATAGACCCTGGTATTCTTAAAATATTTCTATGTAAGCTGCAGTTTAAAAAAAAATCCTGTTTGGATCATTGGATTCTCATCATAATGTGGCTTGAAGTAATACATTTTAGATCCGAGAGCCTTGCAAACTTAAACAAAATAATAAACAATTTTAACACATCACCTTTCAGGCTCTAAAAACACCCCAGTAAGCTGCAGTATGGATTTATCTGAAAATAGTGTACATGCTTCTTTTTTTCTCCCTCCAAAACAAAACAAAAACAACACAGATAAGTAAACTTTAGGTAACACACGTTGACCTTAAATGTCTGATCAACAGCTCCCATGTGACAGAACGCAGCACAACCTCTTTTCCTTGTTCTGTTTGAACATTAAAAAAAAAGTCTGAATAGCACCTGGAAGCCTTGTGAAAAGCGCTGACAGATTTCAGACTTTTACATTCGAGGCAACTCCGACACGAGGGATTTGCTCTTAAAACGGTGCACAACAAGGATGAAGGGTGGAATAAAAATCGATGAGGCTTTTCAAAGGCAACAAGAAAAAACAGCGCCTTATTCTGCAATTAAACAAGAGCGCTCCTGTTACTGAGGGATGACGGAGTACGTTGCTCGCGCCCTCAACTTCACAGGATCAATTTCGGGATCAATACTAAGACATCATACAATTCCATGATGGAAGCTGCGATGTGGACAGGAGGTGCTGGGTGTCCTGTGTTTCAGATGTTCACAATTGTGCATTTTGAGCACTGCGAGGCTGCTACATGAGCATGGCAGAAGAACAGTTCCAGACCACACAGATCCTCCAGGTGGAAACCTCATTTGAAATGTTATGGCTATGTTAAAAACAGCTCAGAACATGTTTCCAGTCTGTGCAGCAGGCAGGTACCGATACTCTGAGCAGGGTCATTTTGGGCCGATAGAATTATATTGTCTATACTTTGCTTGGCTGTGGTAATGAAGAGGGTCAGGAATAAGAAACGGCAATAGTCTCAAGCTCCTTGGGCAAGCTGCTGTGATCAATACGCAGCTACGGACCGCAAAAGTACACCGAATGACATCAGCAGTGGGCGACGGCTCGGCACACAAGCATCATTCAGCAGACTCCAGCAACAGTCGCATGCATTTGATGAGAAACTTATATATATATATATATATGTAATAAAAAGTAAAAGTAAGAGGAAAGAAGTAAAAGGGAAAATAAAAGACTAAAACTGGCAATATGTGATCATATATTTTGACAGTTTGCTTTTTGCATACTAAGGACTATTTTAACTTTCTCAGGGCCCTCAGGGTTATTAAAGAAAAGAAAGGAAAAATAAAACATTGGCAGCCAGCAACAAGTAAACACAGTGTTGTTTTTGAGACTTTAGAAGTCAAAAGTATTGGGGGGCTCCTGGCAAGATGACAAATCCTGTAAGTCTGGCTGAACTGCAGCTCCTGGATGATAAAAGCTAAAACGTAACATGACTATTCTTATCACCTTCGGTTAAGTCGGATTACTGACTCAGTAGCAGCAGCAAATGCATTTAAAATGCGCACACATTAGCCAGGGGTCATAAGTAACATACCGAATAAAGCTGTAGCAGCAAAGTCCCCAAGTGCAGGCGTACGTTTGATTCGTAATGATTTCACTTTAAAGATGCAGTTAACTTCATTAAAGTCGGCTTTTGCTTTAAAGAAAAGCTTATTTCTTAGAAACTATTTGTTACAAGACAAGGGGCTGCAACAAGAAGCACAACACTGCCTTTCTCCAAATGTTTCAGAATGCAAAACTAAATCCTCTAAAATTAAGTGGAGCCAACCCCCCCCCACCACATACTGAAAGGATAAACACCCCCAAGAGGATCATACAGCTCATCATGGCAGAGAGGAGCTCATGATGTTGATGTCACCTCTATCATTGTGTTCTTATAAATGCTGGGAGAGGATGGTCACCCAAATCTTCCCCGCTGAGGTCAATTCCGTATCCTCATTCGACACCAATACAGACAGAAAATACAAAACACCCGTTTTTTCAGAACAGCAACTAATATTTCATTGTGATCCAGTGGCCTATTTATGTGAACACAAATGGCTGCTGTGGGAAGTAAGTCATACACCAAATTTCTCTTATTACACCCCTGGACATCAGCACCATGATATCTTGTCGGCCAGCTCTAATTCTGTATTCAAACGTAATGGCTCCTGACAAGCATTTCACCAGTCGACAGAGGGCCAGAGGGAACATGACACAGTGAGCAAGACCACTCAGCAAATTCACATTTCGCATTTTATTCCTCCTGCTTTGACTAAATGAATTATTCATTCTCGACTCACTAACATTGATTAATCTGGACAAAACTCCCTAAAACACCCAAAATATTAAATGATTTGTACATGTCCCTCATCGCTGCCGAGCCTCCTTAATCCTGACATTCTCCCCCTATCCTTGACAGCCTTTCCTCACTCCCTCGGTTATCTGAAATAATCTCGGGCCCTCCTTAGATTCTATTCATCAGAGCAGAAAGCAGCAGCCGCTGACATTGATCTTAAAAAAAATAATAAAAAATACCATCTGTGCCTTGCAGGGGTAAGGCAGTAAGAGAATGAGACAGAAATTAAAAAGAGGGTCTTCAAATAAAACTGGCTCAGTTGTAGCCTTCTTGTCCCCCACCCCCCACCATCCCCCTCAACCCTCCATTCTCATCAATGCCATTTCAATTGAAAAGCGCAGTGGTAATTAAATTCCAGCAGGGGTTAGGGGCAACTGTGCAGCAAGCTGATGGGGGGGCTGCTCTGACACAAAGATGACACAATTCAAGAGGACAGAGGGGGCATCGGGCAGAAAAGGAGGGAGGGTGACAAACGTTGTTTATTCATGTACACTGCCAGATTTGGACTACTCAATCTTCATGACATTTAAAAAGTCGAAAATGAAATTGATATTCAAACTCAACTGAATCCCAGAATGACCTTTTCCCCCAAATCGGGGATATTCTGAGCAGATCTGTCATCTGCATCTGCGGCATTTGCAGCATATTTTGTCATGCTTAGAAGGATGAGCGATCAGGTGGAGGAGAATTTGGGAAAGCCGCTGTGTGTGTGTCAGCATATATGTGTGACTCATAAAGATGCTGGTTGTTGTTTATTCACATTGTTGTGGTGCTAATCCAGAGCCTCCAGAGAGGCCAGACACTCCTGCTGTCCCCCCCCCTTTTTTTTCCACCCTCTATTATCAAAACAACCCAACCAGTTAGTCTTAAACTGGAGACATAAACATGCCAAAAAAAAACCTCTTGAAATAACAGAAGTGTTTGGTTTCTTTTTAATTTCACACTTCAATATTAATGTTTAGTGTTAAGCACATTGAACACGAACGGAAAAATAAATACGATAATTGAGTTAAATTTCAAATGTCACGCATCAGCATTTGGTAGTTGTAATCTATGAGTATCCCATTACGATCATTTAGATTTTCTGACTTCCTCAATAATCATTTCCAGCTCACTAAACCCTAAAAGATGATCATATTCATTCTAGCAGGTATCCAACATATTTAGTGTTACAGTGTCAGGAGTAAGAAGTGATTGACCGTCATCTTATTCAGAAGACAGGTTGGCATTACAAGCTTAAACATCTGGAAGAAAATATAACTTATTTCTTCACAAGCGCTTCGCTTGGACATGACTCATCAGAGCCGATTATTCAAACCCAGATTCATGAAAAGTTTTTGTGCTACTTTGATGCCATCTAGTGGACAAAAAGCTCAGTACACCGGTACGAGCTTCAATCAGACGCTTCAAGACTTAGTTGATTGCTGTTAGTTAGAAAAAGTATCTTTTTTTTTTTTTTTTTTAATATTCTGGTCCAGCTTCACTCACTAGGAAATATTCTTTGGCTGTCTCAGCCCTCAACATTATTTCAGTATACCTCAGGTTTCGAGGTAAAAACAAACAAAAAAAATCTTTAAAAATTTTTTTTTTTTTAAAAATCAAACAGCGTATCCGTCTTCTTGTTCAACCACAGGTGGATTTTAGTACCGATTTAAAACCTCCAGAACTTCCTCCTTCACAGAGAAGGGCGAGTGCTGCTGGACACCTGGTCCACCGATACTTGTTTCCCAGCAGTCAAAGCCGCAGTCTCTCAAGTCCTGCACTGCAGCCTGGACAACCGAGGAGTCCGTTTCTAAGAGACAGACAAGTCAGAATGATGTCTCATGAGGAAAGTTAGGCCAGAGTGGACAGTAAAAAAGAAAAACACACAAGACCAATTCCCCCCAAAAAATTGAGTGTTAAATGAAAATAAACAGAATACCTTGATTTGCAAATCAATTCACACTATTAAATGGGCATATCAGTTGTTTAAGGTGAGACATTTAACTATTTCATGAAAAATATACGCTCATGTTGAATTTGATGCCAGCAACAAAAGTTGAGATGGGTAAACCGTACCAAAAACAAGCAGCTGGGGGAGCAGCTGCTTTTCTGGGAAGGCCTTGCATTTCTCCACAAAACGGTGCTAAACCACTCACTGCATGTATCATAACAGCATGGCTTTGCAGGAGGAGAGACTGGTGCTGGACTGGCCTGCAAGCGGTTTCAAACCTTCAACCACCCGAAACAGTTTGGTGCAAAGTAGAAGATGACAAAGGGGAGACAAGATGGTTGTTGAGCAGCTTCAATAAGATATCACACAAAGCTCCACCAGCTGGTTTACTTGGTTCACAGACTGTTGTTAAAAGAGGAAGGGATGCTACACAGCGGTGAACATGGTCGTGTCCCAACTTTTTTGAGGCGTGCTGCTGCCAACAAATTCAAAATGAGATGATATTTTACACGAAGTAGCAAAATGTCCCACTTTGAATATTTCATGTTTTCTGCGTGAATGAAATAGTGACCTGTGATATTTGCTATTCAAATTTAACAAATTCATTTCTATTAATATTTTACACAGTGTTGGAGCTTTTTGGGAGCCAAGTGTATTTCCCTCTGACTGCTGTTGCTTAAGACTGAAATGTTTTGTCCACATGGGCTACAGTTGTGCCTTCAAGAGGAATGTTCAAAATTACACGGAAAACCCAAGTATCACATGCCTGTTTACATCCCTGCTGTTTGTTACAAAGAAAATATCAGTGCCAGGTCAACAGGAAGGACAAAATTGGACAGTAACAATAAAAGTAAAACACAAATCTATCTGAAAGGCCCAGATTAAATAATTTAGTGACTCTTTTAACTCAAAGAGCTTTATCATAAAGACTCTTTTAGAGTATTAGAGGTAAGCACACACTCCACAATGGCTATAATTTAGACAAAGGCTTGGGAGAAAAAAAAAACAAAGAGTGTTTAGAAATGTATTTGGGGAATTTAGAACTTATCACAATTCAGTCTGCTTCAGGCTGCGGGCGTAAACAAAAACTGAACTTGTAGGTTACTTCAATTGTTTGCTTTGTCACAGAGAGGATCAAACAAAGTTCCCCTCTAACCAGTTAAAACGTAGGACCTATAAACACGCTTCACGTATAAGCGTCTCATCTTTTCCTGCCACTCAAACTGTTGTATCAACAAAGAGGAGCTTCAGAGAGAGGGACTTGCTGTCAGGAGGAGTCTCCTTGGTACACCAACTTCCTTCAAACTAAATTAATTACATGCAAAAGTTTGGATACCCATGGGAAAAGAGGAGAGACTGTGAATAGAACAAGAAAAATGAATGCATGTTGGAAAGAAAAAAGAAAAAAAGAAAAAATTGGAGAAGCATCACGAAAAGGCTTCAGCATCGCATAAGAAATGAGCTCTTAGATGGTTTTTACGAAGGTCTCAGATCTTCAGGAGCTTGAATGAGCTTTGGCTTGTTATTAATCATCATTAGTAGGTAGTAGTAGGGGATTCAAAACCCCTGTGTGAATGCAGCTTCAATGCTTTTTTTCAGACTCATTTGCCACTGGATAAATATAAACTTTCTGGAAGTGCCATTAAAAAGGAAATGGTGGATCGTCACCGCAATGTTAAGAATCAGAAGTTTGCAAATCAACCTAAAATCAATTTTAGAAAAGGAACGCCTCTCCAACTTTTAAGCACAGAAGACAATCGATCATGCTTTAGAGTTTGTGTTGCAGGCGGTTGAGCAGGGAGTGTTTCGCTGGTGGAAGGAGGAGGGGATTCAATCAAATACCTACAAATTCTGGGAGTAAACTTCCCTTATTGGTGAAAAAGCTGAAGGTGAAAAGAGCATGGCATCTGCAACAGGTTGAGCAATCCTCAAAATGGACTAAAGGTAAAAGGTGAATCTTTCTCCATGGAGACGTAATAAAAAAAATTCTGTGGATTGTGGACTAGGAGGCCTCCTGTCAAAGGTGGTATTGATTAACACCAACCATACAGATTCCCCAATTTATTTATTTATTTATTTTTATCTCTAGCCCTTTTTGTCTTGTGTTATGAAGATAGAAATAATTTAAATAAATATTAATAAATAAATGTTCCTTAAAATATCAAAGAAATAAGTCATCTTTAACTACATGACTTTTGGGAATCAGCTCATTTCCTGCTTAGATTTAGATTTAGATTTGCTTTAAGTGCCCAAACCTCTGGACAGAAAGAAATTAAAGGATGCAGTTTAGTCTCAACAAGAGTATTACTCTCAATTTTCATTTGTATAAAAAAAAAAAAAATTAAACAAAAACATTTAAAGGTCTACAGCACCTGGTCTCAGGAGAGTGATGCCACAGCCTCCTCCACCAGCACCTGTTAGCTTGCTGTGGAGCCCTTTGGCCAACGTGACCCGACAAAGCGTGTCCAGGGCAGGGTGCCCCACGCCCATCACATTCAGATGGTGTTGATTGATGTCAATCAGCTCCTACCAATGACACGACACAGCTGGAATTCATACTTGTTGCTACAGGTAGAAATATTTTCATGTCAATGTAAAAATGGACTATAAGGGTATACAATGGGATTTTTTTTTTTTCAAACAGAATATAGAAATAATTTGTACCTCTAGAATATTGTAGTGCTCTCCTGTAATGGGCTCAGAAGTCATCTCTGAGAGGACTTTCTCACAGGTGCAGGAAATGGCATCAACTGAGTCAAGCACAGGAGTCATGATAGAGGGAAACTGCATTCGGGGAAAAACAAACAAACAAAGAAAATGAGATTTCCAGCATAACTTGTGCACAGAATTGATGACAAACAAGAATGTCTGGGACGTTTGACGGACAGGCTGTGTGCAGACTGTACAGGGGCATGTTTGACTTTGATTGGGCTCAACATTGCCACAACACCATGCAGGAAGAGATCTGGACACCTGCTGGCGTCACCAAGGCAACAGCATACAGGGGTGCTGGCTAAGAGTTTAATTTCAATATTTCATGGAGGCACTCAACCCCATGCTCTGTAGTATCCTCCATGCAAAAGCCCTGCCTATTATATTAATTACAGTGTCAGGAAGTGACACACAGGAAGGTAGAAGCCATTTAGTACCTTATTAATTTTGTCCTTCACCCCGGCAACAAGTACCTTGGTGCTACGTGGTATTTTGGTATTAGTGAGGAGGATCCTTAATAACGGAACCCTGGAAGTAAGGCAGACCAGAGAGTTCATACAACAGCTGATGCACTCTTTTTACACAGATAATCTTTGGTTTCTATCAGCAATAATCAATAATCAATCAAAGACGTCATTAATTAACCCTTCACTTCAGCGGCAGTACCTGCTCAGCGGTATTATCTTCCCGGCTGAGAATCTCAGCATGCCACCTAAAGCAAATGAAACCAAACTCATCAAACGGATACTCATCAGCTAATAATGGCCAGTTGTGAGGCAATACTCTGATGTTTCCTTTTAAGGAGCATTGTCAATAAAAGCAAAGGGACAAAACGCCACATGTTTAATAAATTTGCGCCTCACCCCATGTTCCTACAGCGTTGTCTACCCCTGAAGGATTTCCATGGATGATAATCTCCCCTTGGAAAGCCCAACTGTTGATGAGCTCCAGGTTCTCCTGACACCACCTGCAGTCATTTGAAAATGAAAAGGTCAAGCAAATCAATAAACATTGAGAGCTACAACTGTGGGCTCACTTAATGATTATAGAGATTCCGTCTGAGATGACATCGTCCGATTTGACATGATGTATAGCAGCGCAATACACTGACAGAATACCATACAGTAAATATATTAAGACATCACTTTCAGGGCTCTTTTATTTTCTTTAACACTTTTGAGTTTTGCATTTCTACAAAGTCCTCAAATAGGAATGATAAGAAAAGGAACGCTAACAGGAACACGGGTGTTTCTAAAATGTCCCAGACAGAGTCACAATGTAAAAAGGGCTTAAAAGTAGCTAAAGTGCTGGCACATCATTTCAAAATGTATCATTACCAATAGGCACTTGGAGTATTCAAGGCTACATTTGGGGGTTATTATGTTTTATTATGTCGTTGGTGTTTATGTGTGCACAGCTTTTCTATAACATCAGTGCCAGCTCACTTAAATTCATTTATTTAAATGGGAATTATACAAAGAAAATATCTTAAATGTCGACATAGATTTTATTTGTCTCTTTCTGCTCGTTTTGGATTTGAAGCCAATTGGGGCATCCATGATGGTGTGGGCGTACGTTAATGCATTTGGCACAGGACAGGAAGTCCTGTACAATACAAACAGGCACTGGAGCAACTATGCTGCATTCCAGCAAAAATACCCCATTTGCAGTCCACACCTGCCGCTTGCTGAAAACATTTTGTGCATCATCAAAAGCAAAGCGCACGAGAAGCGGACCGCAAGCTATTGAGCTGCTGGAGTCAGACAGTTTATCCATCACTTTTCAGCTACATTAACTGGTCTCCTCAGTTCCCAAACACTGGCAGTGCAGTTAAAAGAAGAGACGTTGCAACACCGCGATAAAGTTAGCCATGCCCCAATTTTTTTTTTTTAAAGCAAATTCATCATAAACAAAAAAAAATCTAATTATTAAAAAAAAAAAAAAAGTATCTCTATTTTAACATTTGAAATGCTGTCTTATTGTGCAATTTGTAATCAAACACAGATGAGTTTTAAACTAAGTGACCATAAAAGAATTATTTCATGCAGTATGATTATGTCAATGCAAACTACAGGCAGACAAAAGCAGCATACGCTGCTCATGATGGAGACCCTTTCCTTAACATTATGTCATTACCTGGCAGTGTGATCCAACTCTCTGAGAGGAGTGGGAATCCTTCCACTTGCACAGAGCAAAGCTGAGGCTAAACACACAGAGTAGGCAGCACTTGACCCCAGTCCTGCTCCGGTCGGTAGCTCCGACCACACAGAAACACTCATGCTGGGCAGCTCTCTAAGGAAACAATCAAGACTGAGATCAGGATTGTATACGACTTCGAATGTCAACAATTGTAGTTATGAAATGCTGAGTGTAAGTATGACAGTGTAGCAGTAGTAAAAAACCTAACCTATAATGGCAATTACTATTCTGTTAAGGTAAATTTCTTATGACAAAACGCTACACACTACGTTCCCTTCCCGTTCTCTTCTTCTAAATCAGATTACTAAGCAGAGAAACATTATTTTCACAGCACATGTAATGCACAGTCACCCACAGACTACTTAATGCAGCAGAAACTTGCTTGACACTTCTGTCACTGTTTGTCAGAGAGGCTGCATTCAGGCAGAGAGGGGAACACTATAAACTAATTGTCCAGTTCTTCTCTCAGGGGAGAAACACATCCAGACTTGTTAAAGGGTGCAGAGTGGCCCAGTGCCAGACGCTCATTAGTGGCCATCCTGTCAGAAACCCTTCACCTCTCTCAGACACGTCAGCAAGGTGTCAGTGCCGATTAAACCCCTCCGACAACTTGCGGTTCTAATGTTCCTGGGCATCATTCCCATTCAGAGCAGCAGGTGCAGCTAACATCCACTTTTCTGTCTGTCCTTCTTTATCGTCTTAATTTAAAAGAGATTCTTCATCTGTGAACCATCCTATGTTAATAAGGAGTAGATTTGTTCAACATTCAATTAAGAGCTGAAAAGAGTAAAGAGGTAAAAAAAATAATAATAATAATTGCATGACAGCAGTGAGGCAGAAACACTATTAAACAGGCTTACAAGCTTGCATTTTCATAAGAAAAAAAATAAATAATTACCGTGTTAGTCCGACCAAACTGGACATTTAAAATGTCATAAACATGTTAGTCTGGCAGAAAACAAACAAGACCGAGCTTCTCAAGCCTGGACTAACACACCCAGATAATGAGATGGGGAACAAATCAATCCTGCGTGCACACACACAACTAAACTGAAATGCTCCAAGGTGCTCCAAATTGTGCTTGAAAAAAAATTGTGATTAAGACTACTGCTACAAGTGAACCCAAAAACAACATTTTTTTTTTTTTTTTGTTAAAACATGGAAATGATATGATCTAGGATTTTAGTGAACTACACTATACTTCACCAACTCAGCACCAAAGACTGATGACAAACCACCACAAGTACTCAATGACTCTGGTGAGGCCCTCCCCTTTCCTCCACTTGTCTTCCAAAAGTACACAGAGCACTCAGCACAAAACGTTTCCTTTGCAAAAAAATTTAACATTTTACATACAGCAACGCAACAAGCACCTATTCTCAAAAGAAATACAGTTGTAACATTCAATGCCTGCAGGTGGTGAAAGAGTCACATTTGCAGATGCTGTTGACTTCTTTGCTTGCAGATGCAAAACATAAACTCAGCATTTCTCAACTGTCGCTGCTTTTCTTGATAATTGTGGTGTGAACTGGACTGAAGCTATAGATATGAACGAGCAGATTTGATACATATTCAGCATTTGATGGGCTCAGTTTCTATAAGCTGAAGTAATTATGAGAAGAACAATGGAAATATCTCACCTGGACCTAAACAGTGACAGGTAGATGTAAAGGAAGGCTAAGGTGGCAGTGTTGCAACTGTCCAAGTTTCCGTTGGTTGCACCCATAAATTCACGCAGTCTTCTCACAAGCTCAGCATCTAGAAGCTGTTGCTCTTCCCTCTTGCCTATTTACATTAGTTAAAAGACATAACACAGGGAAACACACACTTTGATGTGTGGTTGTATGAAACAGATACATACAACAGTGTTTTACAATGAAGAATTCTTTACCGTAGTAGTAACTGAATTATGATTTCAATTTGGAAAAAGGTTAATGTCATCAAAGCTGCACTACAACTTAAATAAGCATCATTTTAAAAGGTGCCCACTCTGGCCAAAAAATTTGCCAAATATATTAATTCATATTCGTCACTGTTACAGTCCAATCTTACAATTATTTTCCAATGTTACTGAGCCACACTAAAAATAGAGTTCATTTGGAAGCCTTTGCCAAACTCCACAAATGGGAGTGCCAAAAAATTTAATGAAAATAAAATTTTCATTAAAATTGTGGAAATTTGAAAAAAACAAAAGAATAATGAAAGACTAATTGAATGAATCAAAGAGAAATAAACTAAATAATGTAACAATCAATTAATCTGCTAATTTATTCATAAAAATGTATACTTAATGATTCCTCTTTATATTTAGTACATTTCCTCAACAGATTTCTTTTTCTCCCCACAACTACACATACAAAGTAAATGAGCAGGTGCTATATGTGATGGACTGTCGGATGCATGATGCAGATGCAGCAGTAAATGTCTAGTGCTTGAAGACACTAATGGTCCTCAGTGCCACATTATCTCTCACCACAAACATCATGTGCAAGCTGCTTCAGTTCAGACAGGTCCCAGCAGATGAAAGTGTCAATGTTGGGAAGGTTGATGCAAACTTTGTCATTAGACGTGGCTTTCAATCGCAAATATGTTCTCAAGTTTAAACTCACAGCAAGGGCCACCTGTAACGAAAAACATAGGAACAAGAAAGAAGAAATAAAGGATCAAAGCTGGTCTGTGTGTTTTAACAATGACTGGAACAAACGATGACGAGTTGGCAATGACACTGCAAAGAAAGAACAAAAATGTAAGTAAAATTAAACTAAACACTGATGCTGTGTGTGATAGAAATTGGTCACGATAATCTTGTTTCCAACGACTATAATCACAGCTTTGCTTCACACGTTCCCATTTAAACGGGCACTCGACATAATCTGCGCTGCGCTGTCATCCTTCTGCAGATTACCTTTCTGTGCACAACGGCATGCTCTCCGTGAAGGATCGCCTTCCCTGGGGCAGAAACCAAGCAGTCCTTCACTTGCATTTCTTTAACAGTCTACAGAGTGAAAAAAAAAATGAATTCAACTTTTCACCATCAGTATTATCATTGGCTAATTCAGCTAATGTTAATCCGCTAAAGCAACAACGAGCAGTCGACTGTTCGGCCCTAAAGCTATGTGCTTTCCACGAACGACCAACAAATGTCAGGCATTTAACGAAGTATTTTTACAATTAAAATCCCCAATACTGTCTTAACATAGACTGTGTTTGGTTCAGCGTGGCTGTGGTGCTAAAAACACAACTAACACTCAGAAGAGACGAGCATGGGCTTGACTTCTAGTATCCAATCAGCTACAGAGACAGTTGAACAAACTTCCTATTAACCAATCGGCGTCTCGTAATCTGCTACGACACGATGAGTTGACCAATCATGCGATGAAAACGAAACGCCCATAATCTACGGATACCACAGAGGGACAAAAGAAATAGCCAAACAACATTCACCTTGCTAGCTTGTAGCTTAGTATGACTTCGTTTATTATCAAACCTGCTCACTTGCGCTGTGTTGTGCGGACACGCTGGCTCTTGAACCAGCTATGTTCGGACAGAAGGTATTTCTGTACATCTCTGTTCTGTATCAAAGCGTTCGTTTAAAGTGTTGAGTTTCTGTTCATGTAACCTGTTAGCACTGTTGCAAAACAGCTGTCTTATGCTCATAAAAAGTACCACTAGTGGCTCATAAGAGAAAGGAGACTCAATGAAACCTGCGATACATGTCAGTTGTTTTGGTATCTGTTACTATGTGCTCATAAATGTTTATGAAGCCCATTCTATAACTTCCTGTCATTTCCTCCACAGTTATGTCACTGAAGGAGACAGCAAGGCACTCAAAATATACACCAAAACTGGAGACAAAGGTTTATTGTCAAATTTTCTCAGCAACCTATATCACAGTTGTCTTACAATATACAAATGATTTTTTAAAAAGTAATAATTATCTATTCTTTGTCTACAGGTTTCTCCAGCACATTCACAGGAGAAAGGAGGCCAAAGGAAGATC
The DNA here is from genome assembly GCF_027942865.1 of Odontesthes bonariensis. Classification (NCBI taxonomy): domain Eukaryota; kingdom Metazoa; phylum Chordata; class Actinopteri; order Atheriniformes; family Atherinopsidae; genus Odontesthes; species Odontesthes bonariensis. The sequence goes on from NC_134511.1 coordinate 23,278,151, forward strand.
ATATTTTCGAAGCTTTAGGAAATACAGACGAGCTGTCATCAGCCATAGGGTAAAAAGTTCATTTTAATGTCTCATCCACACTTTATACACAGTTTGAAATGCTTGACATTACAAAGAAAAAAAACTCTAAAATGAGAGAGGATAGATAAATAATCACTTAATACAGTAAAATGTAGCTCTTAAAAGCAACAGTTATGCTGAAAATGTAAGTTACAAGATGATCAGGAAATAAAATCTACTCTAAAAAGTCATGTTTAGTAAAAGTGGGGTTGAGCAGAAGATGGGATTTAGGGAATGAGTGAAAGTGGCGTATTAATCAAAAGAAGTGTGGGGGTATATCGCTCTGATATTACAGATCGATAAGAGCATGTCACTTCAGGGCTGAATGGATCTCATACTGCATCTAATATTTACAACTTTTTCATTGTAGTAAGGTCAAAATCATTGTATTTCTTAGTTGACTGGAGCTCAGAGTTTTTCTTTGTATATGTCAAAGTCAATTGAAAGCTTAAATTTCCTCGAACTTTGCTCTGCTTTTCCCCATTTCCTCTCATCAGATTTGATATTGTTGAGGCTTTTCCCCACTGTGCTTTCTGTCTGCAAACGTGGTTTCAGTAAATAAAGCGCTTTTTTTCATGAACCATTTTAGATCTAGATTGCCAAGTGCAGTGACAAAGAAAATGTAGGAGTGATCAGATACAGCTAGATCTTTGGTGAGAAATATCAAGGCCTTTACCAATAGCCAAATCTAGTGTATGACCTTGGTGTGAGTTGAGTCGGTCACATGCTATGGAAGCACCAACGTATCAAATAAAGCAAAATTTTCTTTCGCAGAGTTGTTAAAATGATCAATGTCACCAATAACACTAATAAGTACATGTAATCAGTACATATGATTAAGAAAACCGTTGAAACTAAAATAACTTTGAAGTTAATATCTCGGCGTTCATTACAGATTGGCCAGAGAATTTTGCCTTGACAAAGGTCACACCTTCACATATCAGCTGGACAAGGTTTGATTTTCATGTTGCTTTTAATAACTTTCTTCAGAGCCGGCACTGTACATTCACTAAAGATAGGATTTGCCTTTTTTTTTTTTTTTTTTTGCAGATACAGTGTATTCTACAAGATGTGGGCTCCAATGTTGCCACCCCTCGATCATCTGCAAGAGACAGTCACATAAGTATGCACATTATGGCTGGTCTGCATTGAAATTTGATGCATTTTTCATCTCCTGATCTTAAAGGATTTTTCTCTCCATTTATGCAAGAGAGGACAAAGTTTATTGCACAGCCAATTGTAGACCTGGAAACCTGGATTGATAAATTCTCAGAAGAACTCCCTCCGCTGACAAACTTTATTTTACCAGTAAGCCCATTTGTGCTCCTGTTGACATAGTCTTAAGAGAGTGTAGGTTGTCATGATTGTGCTTTGCATTTCATTTTCAGTCTGGTGGGAAGAGCAGTGCGGCTTTGCATTTAGCTCGGACAGTCTGTCGGAGAGCAGAGCGCAGGTCAGTTTCAGCATGTTCTGTGGTTTAAAAGCATAATCTGTTTGTCCCGTTTCACTGTTACTTTGTCTGGACAGCTTTGTGTTCTTGTTACAGTGTTGCTCCTATTGTGCGCTCGGGTGAGGCAGATCCAGATGTTGCCAAGTTCCTGAACAGGTTAGAGTTGTGCCCCAAGAAATAACATGAAAAACTTTTTTTTTTTTTCCTACAGTACATCTGATAACGGTCCTTCTATTTTCTCTCAGGTTGAGCGACTACCTGTTCACAGTTGCCAGATATGCAGCCATGAAGGAAAGCAACGAGGAGAAAATCTACAAGAGGTCCGAATGACCAAACTCTCACATGTGAATTAAAACAATAGCTTGTTTTGTCATTTGTTTTTGGGATGTTTGATGCGGAATAAAAATGCATTAATACATATAGTGCGTTTTCTCATTTTGATGCAACTTTCTTAATGTGTGGACATAATAAAACATACAGGCGTTACATGTACATCCAAAATATCTGTATCCCCTTGTGTAATTTTGCACAGGTAATGTTTAATCAAATATGTACGTTTGCCCAAGCTAATGTGCAGTTTAAAGTGGTTCTCCATAGAAAATTGAAATAATTTAGAGTAACTTATGTTTCTTGTTGATTCCACAATTGCTATCTAGCATTGAGGTTCAGTAATTACTTTGGATATCTTCTGGTAGTTACAGCATTTTTTCTTAATACACCAATGGTACACTTGCATATCAGTACTTAAGAAAGGCAGCAAGTAGAAAAATCTCCCAGAGCATTGTCACATGTGGATTAAGACAAAAGCACACAGTCACAGGATCTGGCACCAGCCCTGGCTCTTCTGGGACAGAGTGCAGGCCCATGTCATTAGAGACAGATTGCGGTCTTCATAGGGTGGGTATCGCAGATAGGTGACGCACTCAAACCGCGTGCTTCTTAGCAGGCAGGCTTTTCTGTGAGAGAAGGTATCAAAGCTGTAGTGGCCATGGAAGGACCCCATTCCACAAGCACCTATCGAGGAGAAATGAATAAGCTGCAGGCGGTATTATCCCACCATAATGTGGGCAGACGGTGTTGCAGACTTACCTACTCCACCGAAGGGCAGAGCCACCATCAGACTCTGCAGAATGCAGTCATTGGAGCAAAAGCTTCCGCTGGAAGTCTCACTCATTAGCTTCGAAATGACCTGCATTGTCACAAAGGCCAGAGCATTATTAAAATATTTGCTGACTAGCACATTAACAGTAATGGATACAATGTCTTAACTTTATTTTTGTTGTGTACCTTAGTGTTGGTGGAATATGCATACACACAGAGGGGTTTCTCTTGCTTATTGATAAAGTTAATTGCCTCATCCACATCATTTACAGTCAGTATTGGAAGAACAGGGCCAAAAACTTCCTGTTGCATTATGGGGTCTGATTCAGCCACTTCTGTCAAAACTGTTGGGGCTTTGGAGGAAAAGAAATGATCACGGCATAACACATTGCATGTGTGAGCAGATTCATTTAAAGTGATTAAATAATATGCTCACCAATATATTTTTCTGCCTCTGTAACCTGCCCACCAACGACCACCTTCCCAGATCTCCACAATAGGTCTCTTGTACGGTTAAAAACCTCCAGATTGACCATTCGGCCAAAGCTGCGGGACTCTCGGGGATCAGGACCATAGAACTGCATCAGACAGCACTTCAAGGCCTGCACCAGCCGTGCTTTGACATCTGTGTGGCATAAAATGTAGCTTGGAGCCATTAAGCTCTGTCCCGCGTTGTGAAAACGAGCCCAAGCAATGCGCTGGACTGTGGTGGAAATGTCACAGTCCTGGTCCACGTAACATGGGTTCTTGCCTCCTAAGATCAGGGTGACGGGTGTGAGAGTGCGAGCTGCCGCCACAGCAATCTTGCTTCCCTCCTCTCTGTTCCCTAGGTAATGACAGCCTTGTTTAATGCATAACAAAAAAGTTCAATGATACTCTAAACATGCGTGACGATGATTATTTACCCATAAAGAAAACATGATCAAATTTGAGTTCCACAATCTCAGGCAAGTCACTGATGCCTGCGAGAATCACATGGAAGCATTCCTTGAGGGAAATAAGAATTTTGCATCAGACAATTCATTTTTACTTGAGCATCATCCGACAAACAGCAATGTCAGTGTCGTCTTGAATGACAGAAAGTACATCCTACAAAGCCAGATTTGAGTGTCTCGAAGTGTAAGCGCACCAAAATATCTCTAAATTCTCTTTTTTTTTTTAAGTACAAACAAAAAAGGTGCCAGTGTTGAACCGTACTCGGGCTTCAGTTACAGAGGGTGATTTCGATCCGATTGCAACCACCAAAAATAAAAAGTTAATATTCTATTAAATATCCTGTACTATGAAGTACTAACTGCCATGTTGGAAATTAATTTTACTGAATTACTGCACTCAAGGGTCCAATTTACACTTCCATCATATAATAACCAGAGAAATATTGTACTTTCCTCCCCATTACATTTATCTGACAGCTTAAGTTACCGAATAATATTTACGTTTGAAAGACCATAGTTTCAAAATACAACACATTATTGAAGATTAAAACAGTGGTTTTCCACCTTTTTAGGCCCCTGGTTTATTAGAAAAAGCAGTGTGTGGCCAAGGTCACATTTCAAACGACCGCTAAACTTCACACATTTCATCTCAAATTTCCAAAAATAATATTTCTACCTGCACCCATCAACTGGCTCACAGCAATAACAGTGGCATGCTTACAAACTGATACTTCAACATTAATAATCTCATCTGTGGAAATAATAAAACAATAGAATTCAAAAGAAGGTTCAGTAATACTTTCACACACATTTTTCTGCTCATGTACTTCAGCTGGACCTCTATTGGAATCAAATCATTTCTCATTGCTGTATTGGTACTTTCCAAAAAAAAAAAAATACTCTAAATACTTCTTCTACCACGGTCCAAAAAAAAATAAAAAAAATACCATCTGCCAGCCATACTTTTAGAGATATCAAAACACCCTAACTTGTAAGGAAAAAAGAAAAGAAAAACAAGACATATAGAGCAGTCAGTCCTCTATGCTTGTTTACTCACATTGTCCAAGTAGAAGGGAATAAGACGATGGATAAGCTCTGCGGTGTGTATACTGTTCTCAGAGGGGCTAATAAGTGCACAGTTTCCTACAAAAATAGAAAAGAAAAAAACCCATCAGTGGTTGTGAGAGCCTCAATAAGCCTGTCTGTGGGTGGGTGAGTGTTCAGAAACTAATGACTGCAGCACCTGCTGCAATGGCCCCAACCAGCGGAACCAGACACAATTGGACAGGGCTGCACCAGGTCCCCATGATGAACACAACTCCCAGTGGCTCATTGATCACCAGACACTCATCCAGCGTGGTGGACTGCACCAACCAGAGAGGCTCAAAATTAGGTTACAGGTGAAGCAAAATAAAGAGGTTGACTAACAGAAGCAAAGACATCAGCCCACTGAATTCTTATAAAGGTCAAGGCAACTTAAGTTTAATCTGCTTTGGCGAGTTCAACACAATACATTTCTTTGTGGGAAGTCAGACTGGAATGTTCTCCCCAAAAAGGTTGTACAAGCTTTAAATAATCCCATTTATGTTATTGTGAAGAAGTTTTGGTAAAAAAAAAAAAAAAGGGGGGGGGGGTTTACAAACTACAGTCTCACCAGGTTCTTTTCCACAGACTGTGGTTGCATCCACTTCTTAAGGTTGCGGATGGCGTGATGAGCCTCATTCTTGACCATGATCAGCTCAAACACAACCGTTTCAAACCGTGGCTGGTTGGGCAGAAAAGGCAAGCAGTTCAAAATGTCAACAAATAGAACACTTTAACCGTTTGGTCACTTCTGTTAAAAAAAGATGACACCAGTGGAGGAAACACATTACAGAAGACAGCAACTCAACTCTCACCTTGTGAAGGTCCCTTCCAAGAGCATCCACAAAGTCACACTCGTGCTCCTCCAACATCCGCACCACAGCCTCCAGCTGGGCCAATCTGAAGCTCTCCTTCAAGGTGCGTCCAGCTTGAAAGGCGATTCTAGCCCTCCTCAGCAGATCCACACACTCCAGAGGATATGTCTTCAAACACGGCTCCCCCAGCCTGGTCCTGGAACAACAGACTAATGTTAACACCACATGGCCATTCTCTGGATAAACACATTCCCGGCCCTTGCATGATCACAATACCTTCTGCATGTTAACCGGCCATTCCTCTGACAAACATAGCATGCTCTTATTTTCCCACTCATGTCTCTTCCACTCATTAAAGCTCCAGTGTTGGCCCCACTGAATGCAGAAGTATGAAGTTAAGCCTGGGCACCCGCTCAGTAAAAGTCTGACTGGAAGGGAGAATAGTGGAAAATCCTAATAACTCCAGCCAATCAGGTGATGCACATTAAACTCACAAAGCTGCAGTCTGATATTGTTCCACTCTGCCACTCTGAGATTTGCTGTAGAGGCATCCCATCCACTTCTTCATTCATCCACGGGGATCAAACAACACGTTGGGTCGACATCGACGCTGAACGTGCAAGCTTGTTTTGCACGTTCACATTATCTACCAAGGCTCAAACGGATGGTGCGTTTACCTGCGCAGCGCTTTGAACCATCGGGTTGGAGAAGGACTCGGAGGACTGCTCATGGTCATCTCGAAGGTTCAAACGGAGATAGTTGCAATCACTGCTGTGGAAATCCTCGCAAAACGCTGCGTTCACCTCACACAGCTCAGTCACTGACCACAGCGAAGAGTTTGACTCAGGCGTGCGTATTTACGCCATAATCCGCCATGCGCGGTATTTAGTGGGGGGAAAAAAAAGAAAAACGTGAGGAAAGAGTCCATGTCCCGAGGTTTGCTGTCAGTTCCAGGTCTGTTAATGCATGAGCAGCAGTGTGCATCAGCCTCCACTGCGATGCGACCGAGCAGGTGTTTTGAATCAACAATAAATCTGAGCAGGAGGGACAGAGGTGGGGGGAAAAAAGCACAATGTATGTGTAAATGATTTAAAGGATTTATAGAATATTTGTGTACATGATTTAACATAACAGGACATAGTATCTTACACGTGGACAATCTTACATGGGAATCTTAAAACAAACAAAAAAAACACTCCACACGCCGGTGCACCATCTGTTTAGAAGACACGTAAAGAAGAAAGTACATTTTCACGAGAGGATTGGGAACGTTTTCACGACCATTTTTATTTTATTTCTTGTACTAAAAAGGTTGGATAGTCAAAGCCAGCATCAGCGGCCCACTGGTACATTGAAGGTCTGGCCTTCTCTTGACATCATCTTAAACAGAGGAGTGAGCTCATCAGAGAAGACCAAAATGTAAAGGTGCAACATGTAAAGGTGTCTTTTATCACTTGCACACCAACACACACTCGTTGTAGTGTATTAAAAAAAGAAAAGAAAAAAAATCCTTTTTTTCTGCGTTTCCAATGCTTGCTCGTAACAACTGAAAAAGAGGAGAACTGAAGTTAAGATCTTCCTCTGATTTGTCATATTTGATTCAGGGAGACTGTTTCGTTACAACCAGCGTTATGTATATATGTAATGGTTGCAATTGAATTATAAATCTTTTTTTTTTTTTTTAAATAGTTTTTAGACAAGTTAGTGGCCATAGTATAACTATTAAGAAACTTGGTTACTTCTGGACAAAAGTATTCATACTCATTCATGACAGAAAACACTTTTTTTTTTGCATAATACAGAACTTAGTAGAGTTTGTTCTTTTCCTTTCATCGTTTCTTTGAATAAAAGTTGCAGTTACTTTTCTGGTAAATGACCAAGAATTCTCATCTCTTCTTTTTCTAATGGAGATGAACCCTGTGCAAAGAAATATTTAGGCTTATAAGGTCACATTCACCCCTTTCACATAGCCACATACCACAAAAACACGTCTTCAACATCTCCCGAGGGAACCTCGTCAAATTAAGCAGTTGCAGTTAGTTGACAAAACGGTCCATGACATCATTTTGAAAAGATTTTAGACCTCAAAATTTTTTTTCCGGCATGGCTAAAAAAGTCCACAGAGATCAGAGAGCATCACAGGTAAACCCTCCGTGGTCGTTGTGGTGGTTGTACAGTGGTTGGGTTGCCGCTCTGTCTTGTTAGCAGGAGCAGAGAAGCAGTCCTGGAAAATAGCCCCCATTTCTATGGCTTGTTTCCAATATATGCGGTTATTGGTTCGAGCTGAAACACAGTCACACGCGTGACAGCGAGGGGTAATGCTAAAACACGAGGCACTCAGCGTTAGAAGTTTAGTGCGAACGCTTTTCTAAAAATAAAAACAGACTAACATGGGTGATTAACTCTAATCTTCATGTTTTTAAAAGGGATGTTAAGCACAGATGTGGGACGTAACACAACTGTGTCTGCTCTTCTCTGAAGATACAAATATTAACAAAACATTTCCAGTCTTCAGCGAGGACATCTTCTTCAAATCAAACAACAGCATTATCAGATTTTCAGTTTGTGCTGCTTCACCAGAACTGAAGCCAATGTTAGGTTCTCAAATGAACCGAGGAAATAAAAACCAGAGGGCCATTGTCTCTCAAGTGTTCCTGGAGTGGGGAGAAACGGGTAGAGGTCAAGTGATTTTCTTCAAAATGGAACATAATGTAATCTCCACGGATCACTCTCATGAGCCACCTCTCCTTCACAGAGGTTGAACGCAAGACATTGATTTGTCTTCCACTTGTAAAAGATGCATTATGTTCAGCGAAACATTTTAAGACTCACCCAATATCATCCTAAAGTTGTCTGGATGATGGAATCTAAACTTGTAAGTATATTAAAGATGCATCATCTGATTTCACTTGAGCGAGTTGACCAAATGTCTAATGGCTTACATTGCATCTGTATTGCTTTCCAGTTCGCTTAAAATAGTAGCGTTAGATCCAAGAACGATTCTGTTAAGCCTGAGAAACAGTGATCTAGCCACGTTGTATCTGTACTTTATCGAGTTAAATACATCACATATTCACTTTATGGAGAGGCAGAGGGAGATGTTAAAAATTGATTGTGCTGCAGTAGCAGTGTATCCTTTGATGGGAGAGAGTGAGATACAGAAGAGCTCATGGAGTTTTTCACAAGACAAAAAGAGCAAAAGGAGACTACATAGTTCCTTCATGACTCCCTTTTGTTCAACTGAGCTCCGTAAGTGTGGGCTCCAGGCTCCAGTCCAGGGAAGACAGGCCTCTGCTTGGTTTATGCAGTTGAACACAACTCTTCGGTGCAGACTGTCCCGATGCAGCCAAGTTAGGAGAGCTCAAAGCCTGTGTTCATACTGATAGCGTAGCGCAGCTTGTCGCGCAGGATGCTCTTCTTGCTGTAGTTGGGCAGCTTGAGCAGGTTGAAGCATGTGGATGACGTGGGAAGTCGACCACCGGGCTCCTTCTTCCGAATGGTGAAAAAGCCCCTGAGGACACTACCGAGGGTGTCTCCAGTGTCCTGGACACACAAGATGAAACATAAAAATGTAGTTCACAACACACAATCGGATTTTACTTATCATTTGGGACCTGTGACATATTGATTTATCAAGCTGTCTAACAATATATGTCAAACATATATAATGAACACAGGCTTAAAGCGCACTTTAAAGTGCTTAAAGAGTTTCTGTAAGTGGCTTTACTAATATATGTTGACATTTTTTTTCCCAGGCACCTTAAAAGTAATTGGATAACTGACTGAAAAGGTATTTCATAGACAGGTGGAGGATATTCCCTCAGTATGTCTCCATAGATAAAGCAGGTAAAACATTAAGAGTTTAATCTGAGCGTGGCATTTCTATCTAAAAAGCAGGCTTTGTTAATGCCCAACATGCCGTCAAAGGAGTTCTCGCTAGTTAAAAAGATCATACCTTCGGTTGCAAAACAATAAAAAAAAATGAATTAGAGACAGCATGGGAACATTAGGAGCAGCAAAAAAAGGGAAGAAATGCTATGTTAGATAATCTCAAGATTCTTTTAATGGAAAAGACAAATCCTTCACAGCATCCAGCTTGGTGAAGAACGCCCTCCAGAGGGCAGAAATATCATTATCCAAACAATCATAAAGGGAAAACTCGCAGGCAAATACAGAGGTTTCAGCAAAAGATGCACACCGTTCATGAGCCTCAGGAAAACAAATGCCAAATTAGACTCCACGTTTGACGAAGCGATCATTAGACAGATGAAACTAAGATCAAACTGGACCAGAATAACTGAAAAACGTACGGGAAAGACATCACCTATGAAACATGGTGGCAGTGTGATAGCATGGAGACGCATGGCTTTTGGTAGCACAGGTTCACTAGTGCTTATAAATGACATAACTGAAGGCAGAAGCAGATGAAAAATACACGGGTGTTGCTTCTGCTCAGATTCAGCCCGATGCTGGAAAGCAAACAGGGTGGATCTCCACAGTACAGACAGACAAATATGAAGAAAAATATTTTCAACAAATTTCAATGGCTGAGCAATCTCTTGCTCTCTGTCTGATCAAGCTACTTTTCACTTGAAAGTTAAACTAAAGGCAGAAAAAAAATAAAAAGTAAAAAAGAAATCAACAACAGGCAGCCACAATAAAGGCCTGGCAAAGCGTCCTAAAGCAAGAAACCCATTCTATGGTGTCCCGAGGTTCAAGACTTAAGGGCAATTGTTGCCTGCAAATACCATGTTTTATCATTATGTTCATTTGTTGCATAAGAGCCCCTCAACAAAGGGAACTGTGTAGAACTCCTTAAATTAAATTAAATTCAAATTAAAAGTCTGCACTTCAGTTATATTTTGATCGCCTCATTTCAAATCTAATACGATGAGACGGGTTTTTTCCCCCCCTATTCTTACCTGATCGTCTGAAACTTCCACACAGCGGATGGAGAAAGGTGGTTTGAGGTAAGCAAAACCTAGAAGAGGCGGCCTTGAGCAGCTGGTAACAAACTGTAAGAACACATTGAAAAGATAGTGAATAGCTAAACCCCCTTGTGGCTACGAGGAGAACTATTTGGGTCTGTCAAACACAAATAAGCTTACTTTAAGGAACATGGCTCTTTCTTCAGCATTGAAGTCACTGGACAGGATGTCCCACAGCCAGATGATAACACGATGGCTGCTGTGAAAACCTCCATAGTAGACCGTGTGTTTCCTGAAAAAGGGGAGGCAGACAAAAATTATGAGCATGTTAAACTGACAGAATCCCAGATGATTGTACAAAAACTGATCTGACTTGAGTAGTGTAATAAGGGACATACGTTGTAACACCTTCTACTCGTTATATATTTGTTACATTGACAAACCAGTTGAAGTTCTGCTCATTAAACAGCACGCGACAAGATCTATTAAAGGACATCGTTGGTGTTGGAAAGAAATGACATCAGAAAACAGAGGTAAAATGTCACATACTTGAGGTCATCTAGATCAATCTCAGCATTGTCTCCTGAGACAAGCCGCTGAACTTCTGGTGTGGAAAACATGTGCAGCCACTCTGGATTAATGATGCTGCGGAAGCCCCTGATGAAAGCAGACGTCTGCTCCTTAATCTGCGTATGCATCCGGAAGTGAGCCATCAGGTGGATGTAGCTGATCCTGCAGCAGATGGCGAAGACGAAATCAGAGATTGACAGTGATTTCTACAAAGTCCTTAAACAATAAGCTAAAAAAAAAAAAAGAAAGAAAAAAGAAAAAAGAAATTCTATAGATAAGCAAAATTACATACTTGTTTTCATTGATCACTGGCATGGTTTTCCCCCCAGGTATCAACTCATGACAGACAAGCTGTAAGGGAACATAAAATAACTCTTAATTTGTGGATTTTACATATTCAACTACATTTATTTCATAACACCATTTCTACCTGTCCCATAACGTCCTCATCATATGATAATGTCAGTCCAAGATCCCCAACATCTCCATCATAGCGCTGGGGAAAGAATGAATAGAATAACATTAGAAACTGAATTCTGGGATACAGATTAAAGCTTGGCATAACAGAGAAGAGAAGAGAAGTGACAGTTCTAATTTAAATTTGTCTGACCTTGATCGAAGTGAGGTTTTTGTAAAACTCAGAGTCCAGTGAGGGAAGCTCATCAATGGAGCTGTAGAAAGTGCTGTGGTGGTGCCCCAAGACTTGGCTGAGGAAGAAAGAGGCAAAGGGGACGTCCACAACAATGCCCTGAATACACAGACCATACCATCACTAAAGATCACCAGAACATCGTATTCAGAGTGAGAACAAAGAGAGAAGAAGAAAGTATTCCTTTGTACCTCATAAACAGCTTTTCCGAGCATCTTCCCCACAAACTCAAACAACTGCAAATGGTTCTCATGGATGTACGATGTGGGTGAAGGATACAACCTTTCATTTCCACTTGTGGTCTATAAAAAAAGAAACGCAGTGTGAGAAAAAAAAAAAAAAAAGGAAAATCGGCAGCAGAAGTGCGGCGGTTCAAAAATGGCACAGGATTTGTCTGGGTTACCTTGAACAGGTTGAGAGCAGGATTGAAAACTTTCTTTATGATTTCCTCCAGAAACTCTTTGAAAACACCATCCTGATCAATTCCAGCCTCGTCCACGCCCAGATCATTGACAAACTTCACGCGAATGACACCTTTTATAGAATTCACCGGCAGCCTGCGGAGCTGATCATATCCATCCTTAGAAAGATGGGGAAATCCAAGTATTATTATGGAACAACTCACACTATGAGAGTACACTATGGAATCTCTGTTGGAATGTTTGACTCCATACCTCCAACATCCGTGAGCGACGTATTGTGATGTGGGTGACGTGCGGTGAAGCAGAACTGGTTTCGACCAACCCTAAGCTTTCTTTTTCCTTTGTGACAATGTTCCTGAACAGCAGCACCCTCTGAACGAGAAGAAAAAGTAATTGTAGGTCTGGAAATGAGTATGACATTGGCATAAAAGAAAGAACCCCACTCCCAAAACTCACATTTTTATGTGGGATGACATGTGGGATGTACTGCAGTAAAAGCTGGGCTCTTTTCTTGCCTTTCTCCAGCTCTTGGAACAACACACTCGGCTTCAGATCCCTGAATGCAACAGCAGAAACGTTTAACACAACACACTGAAAATTTCAACTAAAGCGCAATATGCTAAGGAGGACAGCAGCGAGTGTTTTGGAGTTTGCGCTTACTTGCGCAGCCAGTGATCATCAGGGGTAAACCTGCGTCTGCAGTCCCGTTCATAAAGCACCATCAGCCAACCATGAACGCTGTGAAACAGCTCCAGTTTCTCACCCTTTGCATTTTCTATTCAACACAAAAGTCAAAACAACATTTTTTTTTCCATCATAAAGAAAACCCTTTCAAAAGTAGGAGCAATCATAGATTTCAAGTCAATGGCACAAATACCTAAAATACCATCCCAAACCATCTTGAACACAAACGTATTTAGAAAAGAGGAGATGGTGAGGAGTTCCTCTATCTTGAAGGACGTTTGTTCTTCATACACTTCAATGTCATCCAGAATTCTGCAAAAGATTAGATACTCATTCCAGTTAATATTAAGTATTTAACTTGTCCATGTCCATGTGGTGCTCCTTTTATATCAAACGAAGGACGCAATGAGCAAAATTAACAGTCAACACAAGCTTAAAATTGTGATCAATTAAATTTGATGAACCATTGAACGATCTGGGAAATCATCTGTAGAAACCGTTCATAAAGGGCTCGGCATTGTCAAAAAAATACTCACAGTTCTGCACCTATAACAAGAGGAAAATGAGTAGAGATTGTTTTCATAGGGGAGAAGAGAAAGAAAAAATCTTCTAAATATAGCATTTTAACAGAAATTAGTTTTGGGGTTTCACGCAGTGACTGGAGACGGACTTTAAATGTGTCCTAATATATTGTCTACACATAAGCTATATTTGCAAAACACAGTAGAATCTGTGGAATTACGTTATGAGGTGCCGTGAGCAATCACAAAAGAGCATGAGCATAGCCAGGAGCTGCTTGGATTCTTCAGTGTCGTTGTTAAGACACTCCATGAAGAGTTTGAGGCCCCCCTGAGGACCAAGCTCGCAGATGAAGGCCCACAGTTTGGGTAAGAGATCATCAAGATGCGTCAGACCTGCAGAAAAACAGAATGTTCAAAGATATACTTCATAGGGATCAACACACTGTATGATTGTATAACAGAAAAAAAAAGGTAGATTCGGTTGCTGACCAGTGAGTATCTGGAGGCGTATCTGCGTCAGAGTAGACAGGGCAGTCTGGTAGAGCACGCAGATGCTGCACACCTTCTGAACTTCAGCTGAGTCAACTCGCTTCCCTCCGACTGGTTTCAGGATGTTACGCACGGAGGCTGACTTCTGAAACGCTCTCTTGAAAAGGTCTGTAAACAAAAAACAGATGCATCACAGTCTGATGGAAAAGAACCTTCAAATCCTTTGTATCGATTTAAAAAAAATAGAGCCAGGTTTACTTTTAACTGGTAGGTTGTTCTGTGATGTGCTAGGCTGTGGGGGAGGGGGAGTGGGCTCCTGACTCTCCAGCTTTTTAGAGAGGACATCGCTGAAGAGTGTTCGAATGACAGACACGCCCCACAGGTGCTGAAGCTGTCTGGTGACCAGAGGCATCGATTCATTAAGACTAAAGACAACAAGAAAGAGAAGAGTCAGGACAAAGACAAAGTCAAGTAAATGTATGTTGCATTATTTTTCCATCAAAGCACTAATTACATGACAGCAGTGTATTATCTCGCCTTTTAAGACCAGATGAACACATGGGCTTATATCTCTACCACACAAGACGACGTGTGCGTCTCCCTTTAGAACCCAATTTAGTGTTTGTATATTTTATATAACTGGCTTTTCAAACTTTGCAAATTTTCCCATATAATGTTTCTATCCACATCAGAGGGTGAGATATAAAGGTTTCAGGGAACGCTGAAAAACGTTTTTCAGAATACATGTAATCCAATTTAATAGGGGGGCTATTCTTTAAGAATACTCTCCATCATAAAGGACCAGGCAGAGTTCGTCTGTCAAACCACCTTCTGTCTGTCTGCTGTCTTTTAAGCACAACTCGAAAACCATGCTGCAAATTTGAAATGTTTACTGTTCCAAGAAGCCTCTCTCTAATCAACCTACAAAAGAAAGTTAAATTGTGGGATTAACTGAAGCACATACAAAATCGGTCACTAACCCATAGTCCACAGTTTGAGAGAACCAGCCCAGGACAGGGTGCCAATGGGTTAAATTGGACTTCTTTTGCGAAACATATCTCTGGCAGTAGGACAGCATGTCAGTTAGGTCCTTCACAAAATGGTTGGCCTCCTCTTCCAGGACTTTCTCATTAAGATAGCCCAAGTGAATCAGGTTGCCTGTTAAAAATAAGAAGCATGCAACCACAAGTGGTAAACTTAAGACAAGCCATGAGACATGATGAGCATTTGAATCGTACCCAAAATTTCAGATTGATAGCGTGAGCCCGAGTCATTCAAAAACCATACCAAGCAAGCAGAGTGTGTGGCTGCCCTCGAGACAGACACAAATGTCCAAACATTGTTCTTCCCGACTGAGAAACAAAATGAACTTCCGCAGCAGGTCATGCGTCTGGATGGATGTCATGCACTGTTGAGTCAAAGCGGATATTAAAACCAACACTCTTTCTTTCTAAATGACCACATACAAGACCGAGTGTGCAACAACAACACACAGGCCAGGATTTTTACCTCTGGAGTCAGCACACTGAGGTGGGATATGATGGCAGGAACTGACATGATGTGGATTAGGAATGATCGCAGCAGGTTTTCAGAGAAATGAGCAGCAATGACTGGCCTGTAAAATATTTTTAACATTTAGTTCAAAAGGCAGCATGAAAATAAACTCAGAAAAACTGCAGTTTGTACATTTACTCCACTCAGATCAAGTAAGACGCTAACTTGCCTTAGTGACAAAGTGAAAACGGCTGTCAGAGTGCCTTTGGAGAGAGACGGTCTAGTACGAGCCAAGCCATTGGTCAGCAAAATCTAAATATATGGGGGTTGACACACAATGTTTGTTTCGATTAACAGGACCACTGAATAACACTTATTGAGGATGCCACTTCTGTTAACTATAAGCTTCCATAGCGAACCTGCAGCATTGAATAGAATCCCTTTTGATTGAGATGACCCATGATGTTTTCACAAATCCTCATCAAAGCCGGTCTGAGAGCTTCACCTGCATAATTGTGGGCAAAATATTATGTTTCTCTTTGAAAAAAGCCCATCCCACAATAACAATAGATGTGTTTATAGTCGACTCACCTTTCCCTCGGACTATTCGCCATGTTGACGTGTCGGTAAAGGTCACGAGCATGGTGAGGTACAGTGTTACCAGCTTGTTGTCTTGAAGTATGTCTGGCTGAAAATCCCAAAACAGACAGTTTGTACGTAAAGTTTTACCTTCGTAAAATTAATACAAAAACATCAATATTTTCCAACCTCTAATCAAGACTAACCTTTAGATTTTTCAGTAGCTGACAGCAGGTCCATAACACATCTTTGACCTGTTTGAGCCAGGGAATAGTGAGGTCTTTGGAGAGAGCCAAGGAGACATACCACACCTGAGGACCAAATGTAACTGTCACTGACACAAAAGTCACCATCAAAAAATGTCTAATACGTGGACTGTATGAACATATTCACTCTCACTTTTGGTTCATTTTCAACCTCCATGCTGGCCAAGATAGCACGGCAGAGCTTCTCAAATCTCTGAAAGGCAAAACGACAGACATACCGGGACACGTGTATAAACTGCTATGATAAGATCATCACTCCAGAGCATTTCAAAAGTCTGTGCAAATAAAATGATCAGAGCAGTTCTCATTATTACAAAGGTAAAACAACTTGTACTTGCATAGGGAAAATGTTTACAATTCACTGACCACCTATCAAAATATCAGCTTCACCATATAACATAGTTATTATTAATAGCTGTATTATAATTATTATTAATCACAAGTATACTACATAGATTAAAACTTACTTTTTTTATTAATTTAAACTTATGCTCTTTGATCATTAAAACTTTCTACCATTTCAACACTAAATGTATCACGAAATTGGTACATCATCGCAGCCCTACATATACTATATAAGTGTTAATCAAGATTATTATTTAGATACATACTGAAGCAGGTAACTCACCATCTTATCCTCTTGACAATATATAAATAGTAATTTCCGAGCAATTTTGAAAATTGAAAGTGCATTTCTCTTTGTTGTTCCAGTTTCAGAGGCTTGAAAATAGTCATCGACATCCTTCCTAGTGAACAAAGAGTGAAAACACAGAAAGAACTATGACATGAATGTAAACCTGGAAAAATACATGGGTTTGAAGACTGTACCTGCTCCAATCACAGACAGTTAGGGTTAGGCATTAAAACTAAGTAGTTTGGGTTTGGATAACCCAAAAGGGTGGGAGTAAGAGGCTATACAACTAGTGTGAATTATGGCAAATATTAAGTACCCAAATAAATTTAAAAATGCTTTCACCTTAATTGCCTTTTGAGTTTGCAGCGACAGAGGAATCTTCTGACCAGAGCTTGAATGAGGATTGCTGCCCTCTCCTTCTCCTTATATCCCTTCCTTTCCTCTCTGGCCTGCCTGGCTTTGTCCAGGAACTCGGACTTTGAGCTTTGAGGAACACCAAACATTGTGCACCCTGGAAAAGAAGAATACAACGCCAGTGGCTGATGTAGCACAGACCTATTCTCTGGTAATCTGCACAATGGTATTAAAGACAGTGTTGGACAGTAGGGTCGGTACCACCATCTGTTCCTAACATATTACAAATTGCACCTTATCATATTGCTTTGAATGATCTTATCAGTGAACTTACCTACGATACTGAAAATAGGAAGCTTCCGTGTGGCCTTTAGCCTCTCTTTTCGCTATACCGTCTCAGTCATTTGGCTGTCCTTGAGCAGGAGGGAGGCCAAATAAAACAATGAGGCTAACTTGCCATCTCTGAAGCAAAAAACGACAGTGAAGATGGAGCAGCGATAGTTAGCTCACAGGGCTAGTTCGCAGCTTCTCAGCTTGAACTGACTCTTTGAGAATTTTGTTCACATAAATTTAGAAAAATTCAACATCACTGTCGGTTGATGTTTGATCCTCTATCGATGACAGTACCTCTAACGTACTGAAGACCCTGTTTTGAAATGTAAATAATAAGAAGAGATCCGTACATTGACTGTAGCCATTAATCCCTGGTGTCGCATTAAATAATTCCGGGTAGTGTTTATCCTCATGTATAAATAGTGATAAAAGAGAACATGTCGATAAAAAGTTTGAGATTTGCCAAACTAAACATTTTTAGGTTACATCGGTAGCAACGCTGTATTTCTTTGGTCAAATAAATTTTTCATCCAGTGTGTTGGGTGGGCGGTTGGAGGAGTGTTATTACTGTTACTCCATCCAACGGAAACGTGCAGGCTAAAGTAATTAAAGTAGTTTTCATGAATTATGTGAATTAAAACCAGTTGGATATGTAATGAACTAAAGTCAAGTTCTGGGTTATTACTTATCAGCTCAAATGCGACTGAATAAACACTTTAACTATTAACAAAATAATGTTATCTGTCACTTTAAACAGTTCTTGCAACCGTTGACGTCATTTTTAAATAACTGCGCAGTGGTGAACCGGAAGGAAGTGGGTGTTAGCTGACTGACGTTAGCAATCTACTACTACGAAGTCTGTTGTGGGTTCTATGGTAAATGTACTAATTTTCTTTTTTAATCAATTGAAATCACTCTATTAATTATAGAGGAATCAGTTTAATCGCCAGTGTTATGGTGTATAATCTTTTACCTATATGGAACACTATTGGTAGATATAGTTAATGCTAACTAGCTTGCTAGCTTTTTAACCGTGATGGCTCAGAGTAAATTACTACTTACTGACTTAAGTATTGTCGCTCAACTTTTTACACACAAAAAAAATAATAATCTGTCAAACACACCAAACTCTAAGAATTTTTGCTATGAAAAAGATTACCCACTGTAATTTAAAAGTTTATAGTCTTCGCATTGTTTGTACACTGCTCGCGTTTTTTTCACTTTATCGATGGCCTGAAAGACTCGCTATGTCCAATTCGACCAAATGTATGTAAGTGTTTTTGTTTCCAGTTGACCCACAACACGTCCACAGTTACGCTAAGTGAACTAAACATTATAAATTTGCTTTTTATCCTGTCTAGTGAAAAAGAAAGTGCACCCTCTTGAGTCTTTATATTAGGGTATTAGGGTAGGACAGTACAAGAAAATAATTCAGTCTTTACCAAAGGTGTTAAGAATGCAACCTCAAATGAAAAACAACATGACATTTTACAATGTGTCAGTATTTATTGAACACAAAATGAAGCCAAAATGCTTAAGGGGATTGTGAAAAACTAGATACACCCCATGGTTTAATAGCTTGTAAGACCATCATTAGCAGCTATAATTCGAAAGTAGCCTAATAATTTTCTGGGTGATGTTGGCAGTCTCTGATATAATTTTTGTTCTAACTTTGGAGTTATATCTTAAACGCTCTATAGTAAGAAGACAACTGTGTTAGCTTTTAATACAGTTTTTGCTCTTGCCTGCTCTGAAAAATCAGACTGTAATGATAAAGCATTATGAAGGCAACTTTAAAATTCCGGATCAAATGTGGGGATTGGTGTTGTGGTAAGCTTTTGTCCTTTTGCAATTCTCATATAAATACAGACAGGGTCACACTTCTTGCCTAGCAGGAGCCAGATATATCAAGTGTCCTGTATCTTATCAAAAATGTGTTCTGCTGCTGCCACAATTACAAGGCTGTCTGCATGCCAGATGTCTTTATGTATATTTTTGTTTTATAACCCTGGTAAAATAATTGGTGGCAGATAATTATTTCAAAATTAAAGGTTGACTAATTTATTTGAGTGACCAGTTAATTTGTGCTGAAAGGACATTATGCATACCATAGGAATTTGTGATTGTACAGCTAATGGCTGTACAATTTTACACCATCTTTGCCATTTTACACGTGGACACATCATTTTGCATAAAGGGTCCATACATGAATTGAAGTTCATGTTGTTATGCCTCAAACTGTTCAGTCTTTAAACGTTGATCAAATATGCTTTTCAGCAAGCCACAAATGTCTCAGACAGCCGCTCCACAAAGCTACTCATCATAAGGTAAACTGAGCACGTATTAGCATGTCATGGCATATCTGTAGCATATAAGCAGATGTGCATGACAATTATATTTCTCAGCCTATATTCACTCGCATATGCTATTCATATTAACTCAGAATATGCTTTTAATAGAAAAAAAAGGCTCAGCAGGAGCTTAAGTAAACACAAGCCTGCAAACATAGCTCAGTGATGGAGCTATGTCTTTGTCTGACATACTGCCTTGTCATTTAATGTTCCTCCTATGTTGGCTACGTGTACAGTTTTTAACTTCTTTTGATATCTTCCAGGATTTCTATGTTGGAGTCGCTCAGACAGTCGCAATTTCTTTTTTTCCACATCTGCCAAACAACCACTATGATCTTTCCTCTTTATTCAGTTGCTGCTTAATTTTCATTTTTCTCTTGTGTTATTTTTATTTATTTATATTTCGTTCATTCTTCTTAGCCTTTTTCATTTTGACTGATTCTGGTTACCTGAGATTACTTGTGTTAAAATTAACGATCAATTTTGGTCATGTAATAAAGCTCTAGTGTAGAAAATGGCGTTTTTTAAGCAGTTGACTGAAATGTTCTGCTGAAAGTTTTTCTAATTCAGTAAAAGATTGTACAATCCCATCTTTGTGGGAGGTGGAGAGTGGTATTGGCTAATAAATCAGCTTTTGGCTTTCTTGCTCACTTTTATTGTTATTATTGACCCAAATTCAGTCGAGCTGCACTCAACGTTGCTTAATCAGTGCAGTTAATAGACTGACTAATTGCCTCGTTGGTACTAAACTTAAAGTAATTCAGTGAGAATCCAATGTCACCTTGTTTCATCTTGTGTTTTTGCAGGAAGAGATGTCAGGAGAGACTGTGGTGAGCTCGGCAGTGCCGGCAGCTACAACACGGACCACATCCTTCAAAGGCTCCAGTCCCAGCTCTAAGTATGTGAAGTTAAACGTGGGTGGAGCGTTGTACTACACTACAATGCAGACACTAACCAAGCAGGACACAATGCTCAAAGCCATGTTCAGCGGCAGGATGGAGGTGCTCACAGATAGTGAAGGTAGGCTTTTGGTGAAAACTTTAAACAGTGCTTAAGTAAACGCTGCTCTCAATGGGATCTGTTATTCTCTAATTCCCCCTCATTATATATTAATAGGTTGGATCTTGATTGATCGCTGTGGAAAACACTTTGGAACAATCCTTAACTACCTCAGAGATGGGGCAGTCCCACTCCCAGACAGCCGTCGGGAAACTGAGGAGCTTCTTGCTGAGGCCAAGTATTACCTTGTCCAAGGCCTAGCTGATGAATGTACAGCGGCCTTGCAGGTACCATCTCCAGAACATTAATTCTATGGCACAATTTCTGAAATACTTTCCACCTAAAGCTGAGACATCGGTGAAATGTCCAAAGTCGTTGTTTAGTTAGGGGATTACCTTGTTTTAAATCCATGTTTAAGTTCACAAGGATATAAAATCTTTCTGGGGGAAAAAAAATCTGTGGTTTAAAAGAAATTCAAGAGATTTAAAATCCATTACTCTTTGCAGTACCACATTTTCACTTTTTACCATTTTTACTGAAATGGGACATTTAACATGAAAACATATCAGTTTATTTGGTTAATAAGAGTGCCAAATATCTGGGATGTATATATATATAACAGAGGAATGTCAAATGGACTTTGAGGAAATGTCTGCTTCACACTGAGATGACAGAGTAGGGCAGTGGAGCCGGTATTATGCATGTGAAATAACATTTAGCTGGATCGGATTCAGGTTGGATCACAGTTGCACTACATAGATATAGATGTCTCTCATCATTTGTGGTGGATAGTACTGAATTATGAACTGAATTCATCACTCTTTAACAAAATGGTGTTTCTTTCCTTAGTCTGTTCAGTACAGTATATTGATGGATTTTGTTTTTTTCATTGAAAAAAAAATTCTTTCTTTCAGAACAAAGAATCGTATGAACCTCTTTGTAAAGTACCTCTGATGACATCATCCAAGGAAGAGCAGAGACTCATTGCAACCTCGAATAAGGTATGTTTTTTTTCTAATAATGGGCTTAGTTAGTTTCATTAGAAATTTGTCGTTTTTAATTGTTTTTAATTTGTTTCTTTTCTTTCCAGCCCACTGTGAAATTGCTATATAACAGAAGCAACAACAAATATTCATACACCAGGTGAGTCCCCTTCTTATGATAACAGCATCTATTATGACAGCATAATGTGGTGAGATCATGCTCTTCGTCTTTAAAAAAAAAAAAAAAATGCCATTAAGCAGCTTTTTCTTTTTTTTTCTCCTCTCCAGCAATTCTGATGACAACATGCTGAAAAATATTGAGCTGTTTGACAAGCTGTCATTGCGCTTCAATGGTCGGGTGCTCTTCATCAAAGATGTGATCGGGGATGAGATCTGTTGTTGGTCTTTTTACGGCCAGGGTCGTAAAATTGCTGAAGTGTGCTGCACTTCCATTGTTTATGCCACAGAAAAGAAGCAGACGAAGGTAAATACATATTCGGTGCTTTAGAGCGCTGTTCTTTTCTTTTTTTTCTTCTTTAGGCATAGAGTTGTGGTGTACCGTGTTATTCTTTTCGGTTTCCTGCATTGCATTTAGGTTGAGTTCCCTGAGGCAAGAATCTATGAGGAGACCCTCAACATCCTCCTGTACGAGTCCCACGATGGGAGGGGTCCGGACAATGCCCTGCTGGAGGCCACAGGGGGCGCTGCAGGACGATCCAATCATCTGGATGAGGATGAGGAGCGAGAGCGAATGGAGCGAGTTCGTAGGATTCATATCAAACGACCCGATGACCGCACACATCACCACCAGTGACTTCTGTCTCTTCTGACCTGCACACCTGCGTCTCGGACCCTGAACTGTCTTCGCGCCACGCTTGTGCCTTACAACAACCAGCGCCTCTCTCTTTGACTTCCCCTCTTCTTTTCCCAGCTTCTCCGGGAGACTGCTATGAGATGACTGTTGTACAACAATGTGTAGTAATTAATTGATTTTGTTTTTGTTTTTTTTCTGTGTGTGCGTGTCCACTTGTCTATTTGTGAAGCTCTCAAGCTGTAGTGTATTATTGTCCGTTTGTTAGCCACAATAAGTTCTATCATTGATTTCTGCTGTAATGCAGAAGCTTCATGAACATGGATGTTTGCATTCAGCACTACATGCAACTGCAATTTCACCAGTTCATGGGGAGTGGGAGAGAAGCATTAGTATACATCTGTTATTGGAGTTGTTAACTATGTAACAAACAAAAGAATAAGAACTCCATCATGTAATCAATGAACAAAATAATGTAGATAGTTCAGCTTCTTTTTATCCTGGTTCTAAAGGATCCACTAAAAAATATCAATGGATGAAACTGGTGTTGTACATAATGCGGTCACACAGTGTCACCGTTTCACTCTTGCATGTTACCATGGTTATTTCGTAGCCTGCTGATTATACCAGTTCCAACTTTCTGGACCTTTATTTAGTGAAGATATCACAGATGGATGCAACATTTCACCGCAGTGCTTCTGTCCTATTTAGTTCTAACGTTGATTCATTTTCCCTTCAGTCCAGTGAACAAATCATTATTTTCAGTGGAGGGAACTTGAGTTGTGACCTGAGGTGTTAAATGTACTGGGCTGATTGAAAGATGGAAGGCTGAGGTTGAAGTGAATGACTGTAATTTGAGATCTCCCTGGTAGGAAGGGAACCCTGTCTACAAGCTTTTAACAGGGAGGGAAATTAGACGTGTCCTTCATCACTGCATTCATCGGAGAATGTACAGTTTGCACACTAAAGGTTAAAGCTGAAATATGCAGTTTGCAGTACTTTTAGGTCTGTTATACAGAAGTGAACATAAATGTATGTTTTATATTTATACATAGTGGATCACAAATAAATTTCTACAAATGTTCATTTGCTGCTTTTTAATTTGCGTAATCCCATTACTGGTGAGCATACAAAATTATGATACATATGGCTTCATCAATCAGATTTGCATAAAGTTTTAAGTCGTGTGCTGTATTTTAATTTCAAACCCTTTGTAGGTAATGTAGAAATGATTTTCAATTTTAAGACAACTTGTGCTTTGAATTAAAGTGCTCAAGATACTAGTCTCGGTCACTGGCTTAAGTACAGACAGACTGTTTTATATTGTGAGGTGGAAGAAAACATTTGATTCCAGATTCATGTATAGAGGACAGTTGTGTTTCTATCCAACAAGCGAGCTCATCCTGGCTATTTCATGGGCTGCGTGTGTTTCTGGTCAGGTGTGTATCCTATAGGCATGTTGATACTCTCCTCAGGGGTCTCCTGATGAAATATGCAGGTGCTACTTGTGTGTCTCCTCCACGAACCCCACGAGTTACCTTGTCCTTGGCCGATTGGCAACCTGCAGCAACAAACAGTATGATTCATGTCTCTTAGACCAGAACTTGGAATTGCACTCAAGCACATTCACCTCATCACAGGACTCAACTCACCACCATGAGGTGTCCGTTCTTAGCTTTGTACACCATGGGCTCCTGCCCCGTGCTAAAGTCCACCGCGCTCTCTTTCCCTGCCTGGATTTCAATCTTTATACTGACAATTCATTGAAGACAAAAGAAAACAGTGTTTTAGACCACTGTTCGTATCAAATTGAACCTCGATTTCAAAGCTCAAACTCACCTGCCCTGAACCACGCTGATCGCATTCTGTTTGTTTGCAATGATGCTGAGTTTGGTCAAAAACTCAAACAAATGGTCACACTGCATTACCAGGTCCCCCTGAAACAACCAGAGTAAAGTATGTTGAGATAAAAAAGGACCTTACGCTAGTATTTCACTTAAAAATATGATTTCCTGTATGCAGAGGTCATGAAAAACCTTCAAATCTTTTAACTGTTTGTTAAAAATCTGAACATTTCTATTTCAACTATGAATAAACGAGCAATTCTAAATATCAATTGTATAATCCGTGTCCACATACCTTTTGTTTGGGGTCCTCACATGTTATATGGAATACAATGATGCCATCGGTCAAGTTACTGACCGAAATCCCTGCAATGAGTCAAATGATAGTTTTTACGCCCAACAAGCGAGAACATCCCTGATGAGCAGTAAGATATTTCTTGTCACATTTCTCTGACCTTTGAGAGAGGTGTACAGCACCCTCTGTTTGATCTTGGCCTCCTCAATCAGATAGGCAGCGGTCTGAGTGAGGATGAGCTGCCTTGGCCTTGGTTTGAAGCCATTTCTGTCGTACTTAATCACCGGAACGCTGTACTACAAAAACAAAACAGCGCAGTGAGCTAATGTGTGGAATGGTGCCGAAATACCTTTCGGTGCACCAAGGAAAATTTGCTACCTTAATCTGCTCATTGCGAATCATCTGGACAATCCTCACGTTTATTTCTTGGTCACCTGAAGACATTATGTGATTTAAACACGATTGTTCAAAAATAGATCGGCACTATGTTATTGTATCTGATACTTACTGATCCTGGTGTCCATAAAAGGCTGAGGGATGCTCTGTGGATAGCTTTCCTTTTTGCCTTTGAAGATGGAGCTGGTGACAAGCTTCAGTTGAAGCTGAAAGGACAAAAAAAAGCAATTTTTTTGTTTGTTTTAAATTTGAGTTTAAATATATATATATATTTTTTTTTTTAATTTACAGTAAATCACAGTCCATTCTTTGATATTATTTATGTGTCTTACTTGTGCTTTCCTCTGAGGTGTGATTGCCCTCACATACTTCCGCACCATTAAACGGTAGTGGAGCTCACGCAGTATCTCTGATGTCTAAAAAAAAGGATAAAATCATGCAGAGTCCAAAAAACACAACAACTTGGGTTTAGGTTGACAAAATGATACGATGTATTGCTATACCTCTGTCAGCACAGGTGGTGGAGTTAGCCAGGAGGTTTTATCCAAAACAGTCTTTGGCAGATTGTCTCTTAATCTGTTCAAGTAACTTTGTCTCACAAAGACGAGATACTCAGAGTTATCCGTGGTTTTTGCTTGCCCTCTGGTCATGTAACCTTTGATGAATCTGAAATAGGTGGTAAAATGATGTGCAAGTGAAAATATTACAGTAAATTTGAGAGGCATGGTGCGGTAATCATGCTTTAATCTTCTTACTTACTTCTTGATGACTTTCACAGCCCAGGCTCTCTTCTCTTTCTCCTTCCGAGCCTGCACTCCTCTCCAACAAGTTTCAATCTTAATGGCTGCGTAGAAATATGCAGATGTATCTATTTATGTAATTCTTATATCATCCATAATCAGCATAATTAATAGTATTGTTCGTGGCCATCTATAGTGACGCTTGAATATTTGTGAAATGTGAAAAGATCTCTATATTTCTGCATAAATATAACCTAAAAACTCACTAGATTATTATGTAAGTACTAAAAGTCTATAAAGAGAACCCTAAGACCTGTGGTGCTCTCTGAATATGTGCTATTGAGTACACCCACATGTTGCATCAGGACTAAATAGGTTCTAAGAGGGATCAAGTGTATCAGGGCATGGACAAAAGAGAGCTGTTGATGCATCAGATTTGAAAAGGCTGTACAGCCATCTCTAACATTTGGTATCCCCAGTCAGTCTGATTATAGGATAAGAGATTAGAGGATATCTAAGATCACTGTTACCCTTTACAGGAGTGGTCAACCAAAGATCAGTCCACAAGCATGACTTTTAATGTCTGCAAGGTCCAAAAGGAGCTCAGTTAGGCTCTGACCAAACACCATCAGGGGAACGTTAAACATTACACGGTGTGCATGAGACGGCTCAGAAGAAAAAACGCCACAGCTCTGCAAAACTAACATTGATTCATCAAGTCAGGAATAGAGATTTGTAGTTTAAATCCAAAGTGAAAAACACTGCATTCAAGCATAGAAATCTTTGCCTGTCTGTGGAACGCGGTGGTGGCAGCATCTTGGTTTGGTGCTGTTTTCCTTCCATCGCTGACGGAACAATTACATTTGAATCATACCAGTAAATTCTAGAGAAGAATGTCCGGAGCAGTAACCATGAACTTAATCTTAAGTGAGTGGGTCGCACAGAGAGACAACGATCTTAAAAACACAAGTCATTTGGTGAAGAATGGTTAAAGAAGAATCAAGTTCATTAAAAATGCTAACCTTGCTAATGATGCAGAAACAGCTGTTTATGTGAGGAAACCAACATCTCAGATTTCAAGCTGTTCTGTACAGAGGAGTGGACTAAAACTCCTCTAAGCTGATGTAGGTGTAGGACTGAGCATCACTTAATGTTCATTTACAGCTGCTGTTAACTGACTTTTTGCCACTTAAGAAACCAGATACCTTTTTCATTAGTTTACTTGGGTTCTCTTTATCCACTTTCGGAACATTTGTGCAAATCTCATGATCAAGGTTATATTTTCCCAGAAATTACAAAAATCCTAAAGGGGTTCACAAACTTTCAAGCAGCACTGTTGTCACATTTACCAGCCTCCTTCTGTTTTCGGTACTCTCCCTTTGCCTTGTATCCTTTGTATTTTGCCTGGAGTCGTGTTGCTGCAAATCCAGAGCATAAAACTTCATTCATGATGACTAATGATGGTGAGAGTTTTTAACATTTGATTTAAACTCACCCAGGTCATGTTTACATTTCTCAAAAGCATCCTCTGTGGCATAAAGGGTCCTGGGATGGCGGATGAATATTTTGGTTCTACAAAAATCAAACGATGAACATTTTATAAGAAATCCTTATTACTATTATTATTTTTTAATCCCTGACTTGCAGTGAAAGCTTTCCTCACCGTCCCATTTTGTACTCATTTGGCAGGTAGCCCAGATGTTGAGCCAGTGCTTCGACGCCATCGGAAGCCACTCCTCTCCAGTGTGGCCATGTGGCTGGGCACAGAGGTTTGTATCTGGAAGAAGAGCCAAATGACTCAGAAGCGACACTTTATGATTGAAAAATCAAAGATGAATTTGGGGGGACGGTCATTTAAATACCTCTTTAAGAAGTCCTCATATTTGCGTCGGTAGGCAAATCCAGCTCGTCTAACTCTGAGATGTTCCATCAGGCCCAGGTACTTTACCTGGTGTCTGATCAGTGCTTCATCAAACTGACCTTTGGTTGTGTGTTAGACATAAGCATGAGTTAGACAAGCTCTTACACCTCTGTCTTCTTAACATTAACTGCCTCTCTATTGATCTACCTGGCTTCTTGGACTCATTAGATTTGAGACAGCGTATGTACCAGGCCTCTTTCGCCATGAGCATCTCTGTCAGCTTCAGCAGGCTGCCCTTAAACTGGGTTGCCACCTACAGACGAAAGATGAAGGTCATAATCCCAAATAGTTCATCTGGCAAATGCACATGGCTTAATGATGCGCTCGTCAGACGGTTGCTGATGAAAAGCTTTTGAAAAACAGTGTCAGATGTTACAGTCGAAGGATATAAGGAGCCAAACATAAATTAACGTACCGTTTCTGGTCTTCTTTTGTTTTCTGTCTCCATGGTGGCGAAGCACTCTCTGACTATGGCATTTTTAGACTGACACATCAGCTATAGGAAGAGGGGGAATAACATACAATAATACAAACATGCTGTCACATTAAGACTGATTTGTCTCATACCAAACATTTTATTCTTGTTTCATTTACAAGCCTCCAACATGAACTGAATAAAAGATTATCTTATCGAAAACTCTGGATCAGCATGTCCCGAACTAAACCGTATACAAAACCGACAACTTACATCTTTTATGTTTCTGTACAGCAGGTCATTATTTTTGTCCAAAAAACCTAGAATGTAACAGAACAAAAGGTGAATTTTGGAATCACAGAATGGGAGGTTTACAATCAAATAGTTCTGTTGAGTAAGGTAGAAGGCCAAAGACTGTGTTTTTTTTTTTTTTACCCACAACGCAGTAGGTGACCTCCCCGGCGTAATGCAAGAGACGGAAATCTCCCCTCTCCAGAGTCTTACGTGTCAGTTTGTCAGCCAGTTTGTGCCTGCAATCCAAGAGGTGGAGAAACACAAAGCGTTTAAGAGTGAGTAAATTCTAATCCTCTGCGGTCATTGTGTTGTGCTCTATCACTTAGACAAGGCATTTAATCAAAGAACATTAATTACCCAACAAAAGCTTATACATGATTACAGTTCAATCTTTAACTTCAATGTTTTGTGAGGTTTTGAATTTCCCTGCTTGTGACATTGTCTCTTTTAGGATTTAACTCACGTTACAAAGTGGGGATGATTTCCCATCTTTTCTTCCAGCCTCTCCAGGAAGGTGAGATCTGTGGCATCTCCTGGTCTGAGACACTCTTCATCCTGCAGGATAATCATAAGCTGGTGTATGTGTTTGTTTGTTTGTTTTTTAATAAATGTATAACATCCTGAAAATACACACCAGTACTGATATGATTCCTCTGTGTCTCTCCTCAACCAAGTCACAGATTATCTTGTTGTTGAAGAACTGAACTGGTTCCCACTGGGGGGGAAAAAAACTGTTTAGAGCACATGAAGGGAAACAGTCATTCATTCACGAAGTCATTCCTTTTTCATTACGTTACCTCAATTCCCTCTGCTTCATATTCTTCCTGCTCAGATTTGAGTGTCAGCTGGATAAAAAGCTGCTGTAGCTTCTCATTGCAGTAGTTTATACAGAATTGTTCAAAACTGAGGAAAAGAGTCAGGACAGAGAGACCAAGCTCAGCAACTTTGACGTTTTTACAAAGAGTTCCTTATTTTCTTTATGTACTATATTCTTTAGCGCGGCATCAAACAACCATCCATCAATCCATTCATCAACTATACATTTTTTATCCTCGAAATTGCCACAGAGCCCACAGCATATCCTCTGCTACAAATCCATTACAGAGTTAACACATGCATGCACGCTCACTCTCACAACTACATTCAGTTCAGTTGGACTGAGAGGGAGCTGGAGCACCCAGAGAAAACCCAGAGTTCATGCAAACTACAAACAGAAAAGCCCCATCCCACCAGCAGGTTCAAACCCAGAACCTTCTTGCTGTAAGGTGACAGAACTACACTGCTATAAGGACTACCACCTACCTGTTGACATAGAAAACCTCAAATCCATAGATGTCCAAAAGGCCTATAACCGTCTTCTGTGAGGAGTCCTACCATAAAAACATGTTAAAAAGCATGTAACTGTCTGGGATTTCTTAAGTGTAACACACATTTCCCTCCTTCACCTTGTTTTCCATGGAATCATTGATTCTGTTGACCAGCCAGGTGAAGGTCTGTCCATAGATGGCTTTAGCCAGGGCATCTCTGGCATAGATGGCATGATCAACTGTGAATGGACTGAGGACCTTTAAAGTGAGAAAACATTGGATGTTTGACCAGAAATACCAACTGAACGCTTAAGAAAACTCAAGGACATATCAATGTGCATGAACCTGCTCCATTTTGGCCTCTATCTTCCTGAATGTGAGTCCCTCCTGAAGACTGTGGGCATCCACAGCTAGCAGCTGCGAGGAAAAATGATCTCAGACAGTGTTTCTTGTGCTTGCTGGACATCAAAAGAACATATTTTCCTTTCCTTACATTTGAAACCCAGTGCAGTTCTGTGTTTTTGTCCAGAAGGGCACGGCCTTTGCCGTCAGTGTCAAACTGAACATTCCCCAAGTGGAGAACACTTGCAACAACCCCAAACAAGTGCTGCACAGAATTATGATTTTTACAATATTGCAAAACAGACAAGCAAAAACAACTGGTGCACGGTCGGTCAAGGCATCTGCAATACCATCCAACTTACATTAGTAATCATTTCATCAAAGTCAATGATTTGCAGTGCATTTTTGACTGATTTCCAATCATTTTTGTCATTAATGGATGGCACAGTGGCACACTCCCCCTGTCAGAAACAATAAACATAAAACAAACTGTCAAAGTGTAACACGTTCATAAGCAGTTTTATCTAAAGAAGCCTCGTAAAGTCATACACACTTGTGCTAGATAGTTGTAATGCAGACAGTTTCTTTCCAAGCCCAGTTTCCGCAGCAAGTCATCTGATCCTCCCTCCACCAAC
The DNA here is from genome assembly GCF_027942865.1 of Odontesthes bonariensis. Lineage (NCBI taxonomy): Eukaryota > Metazoa > Chordata > Actinopteri > Atheriniformes > Atherinopsidae > Odontesthes > Odontesthes bonariensis. Next base: position 23,308,851 of record NC_134511.1, read on the forward strand.
TGATAGAAGATGTGGAAGTTTCTCTCCCCATGATTTTGATGCACAACCCTCGACCTCTCCAGCAAGTAGTTTAGTATATGGCCTCCAACAGCATCCCCCTATGGGCATCATGATCCTAAAGACAGCAGTTCTACAACTTGCAGAAAAAAACAGCCTATGGTGCAGTGACCAGATTTAAGATTTTTTTTTGGATGTAGTTCCTTCTTAATTTCAGTCTTCTGAGATGAAGTTGATAATCTGCCCGTGCTGCTATTTTTTTTCTCTTATTTGTTTCTTGCAAACTATATTTTCTGTGTTAAAAAAATAAACATTCATTAATCTTTTTCAGTACTGATAAACATGGTTGCCCCTTGTCTGAGGACTTATCATTCTTGTTTAGGGCATCATAATAAGAAAAGGCAACAAATCATGAAACAAAACCATAGTTACCACAAAAAAAAATCAGGGTGACTTTTGTAAAGGCATTTCCCCTTTTCTCTAAGAGTTTTCCTTTTCTTTCTTTTTAAATTTCTGTCTCTTTTAAATAATTATTGTATGCCCTACTATTTCTGTGGCTCCTTACCTGGTTGTTAAACTGAATATCCATATACTTTCCAAACCGACTTGAGTTGTCATTTTTCAATGTTTTGGCGTTCCCAAAAGCCTGCAGTAAAACATATCATTCAGAGCAATCAATGTTAGCATCACCTGCTTTTAGGCAGGTCGCAGCAATGGTAAATCATAAAGTAACAGTCTGACCTCCAGGACGGGGTTGGACATGAGCATTTTGTCTCGGACTGTGTTTAGTAAATTGGTGCTCGGACAGCTGACAGCATAATACTGTAGAATCTTCTTGGAGGCCTCAGTTTTCCCTGCTCCACTCTCACCAGAGATGAGCATGAAGTGATTGTTGAACTCTGTCAGCATCGTGTGGTAGGCATTATCTGACAAGGCATAGCTGCAGCATACAACAAACTTGTGAAATATCACTTTAACATCAAATTAATCAAAACTGTATCAAATCCAAATCCATTATTTCTAGATGAAAAGGAATTCCTCTTCTAAAATCTTAAATGTATCTATCAATCTATCAATCTATCTATCCATCTATTTTTAAAGATACCATCTGAATACCTAAACTTTCTAATATTGTTTGGACCTTTGGGCTGTGTCCACCTCCAAATCATTGCTCCGAGAGGAGGAGATGAAATGATCAAGATGACTGGTGACACAGTCACAGTAGTAATCAGCAGATGAGTCGCAGTACCACTAACGCTAGATGCAGTGTCCATCCTCCTAAAATGACTCGAAAAATAGAAAAGTACTATATACCGGGTTTATCAATGTGAATCTGAGTTCAAGTGACAACTCGGACAGTTTGAAGGACACTGAATAATGGCAACCTCTGAGGGCCGACTCCATTTAAGAAACCCTTGCTTGCTCATCTGCAAGATAAAACCTTTACTTCCATTTGTGGTCTTGTGTAATTTGCCTGGCCTGGACATAGACTATCCGAGTGAGTTCATAGTTCTGACAGTGAACCACAGAGGTGGTAGTGAAGCACTATGAGGATAATTCCCAGTCTCCAAAAGATGAGAGGTGGAACAAATTGTCAGATAACGATAAAAACATTGTTTTTCCAAGATCACACTTTTCAGATCATCATTTTTTATTCAAGGAACCTAAAACCGAGTCATAAATATTGTAAGTATGTTGGAATGTTTTAAAGGAAGAGGGAGAGCAATACAACCCCTTTATCAAGAAAATCTGAACATCTCTCCTAAAATTTGTGCAACATGGGTATCTTCCATGTTGAGGAGGAGTGAGCCATAAAAAATAAAGTTGGACACAGGTATTGAAAAAACAAGTGTGTCCAAGTAATGAAAAAAAAATTATATATATATATATATATATATATATATATATATATATATATATACATATATATATATATATTTGAATCTCGGTTATGAATAGTGCATTAAATTATACCGGCACTACGTTTTTAACATAGTGAATCTATTTCTTAATTTTACATAGAACATATGCCTTCAGTTAAAATGAGTAATGCAGCTGCTGTAAGGGGATACAGTTTTGAATCATTTGACATCTATGAAATATTGCAACTGTGTGGTACTCACTTTTGTCATATACTGTTGAAATAAACAATTGTAGTGCCCATGCTAACTACACACTCACATGTGAGGTGGAAGCTCAAAAAAGTTGACACCCATGTAGATGTCCATCTGTTTCTTATTGTAGATGTCCAGCTCCTTGTATGGATTGACAGACACTAACAATGTGCCAATGTAAGTCTAAAACAATGGGGGGGGGGGGGGGGGGGTTTACAATGTTAATGCAAATATGCACACGCAGTTTTCATGAGCAGGGTTTAAATCGTCCTTGTCCAGACTCACATAGATTAGATCCTTGCTAAAGCGTTTCTTGAGGTTGCTGATAAAGGCCGCCTCTGTGGTTTCATCGAGAAGTACAAAGTCTTGGATTCCCACCTGGTCCCTCGCAGTCAGGGCACCCTCCATGTCTAGCTGACCCTAAGCAACAAGTGGTACAGCATCAACCATAAATAAGCTAAACTTGAAAGCTGAATGCCAAGTATTTCTAAAACACACAACACTGATACAATCTCTACTTCATAGTTACCTGATCAAGAATATGCCATTTCTAACTAAAATATGTATAGATAGAGGAAGCAAACAAGGCCAAAGTAACAATAACACGTGCAACACTTGTGCACACAAGAGAATTTTTTTGTTTTTTAATTAAACTCATGCATGTTGACAACTGCAGCTGATGTTTGAATAAATGGCTCCATGAGAGAGGACGGTGCTGGAAAAAGCACCAGAAAAAGCACAAACATGGTGTCTGTTAGATCTATTGAAATCAGAAGTCTAGAGGTCTTAAATGTCTTTGAAGCCGGTCTGTGATTGTGCAGATGAACAGACATAAGATAATCATTGCTACACAGCACACAAGGACCTTGGCTGGCAGCCCATGGTTGACTTGAGCTGGCGCACCAACCAAACACAACACAGTGTGCAAATGGACTGGCTGAGCCTGCGGCACATTTAAGAAGCATAGTGGGAAAAAAATTCCACCAATCTGTTTTGCATTCGCAGCATCAACACTTAGACCAAAGGTTTTTGCAGCTTTTGTTGGTTTTGTATTTTTTTCTCCCTCTTTTGGAAGCAGAAGTCCTTTGATTCTCAACTCTCCCTGCAAAAACATTAAAAAAGATAATCCAATGGATCTAATTGACACAAAGCCCTCCTTCCCTCCTCCCTCCCTGCTCTGTCCTCCGCCTATGGCCCTCATTTATTCTGAGAAAGGCCAAGTGTTTTTGTCCTGTAAATACCACGGAGCAGAGACAAAAAAAAACGTCTTTAAAATGCAGTCTACAATCCATTACACATATTCCCCCTGCATATCCATTCAGTAATTATTCATTAGAAAACATTTAACGTCACAGTGAATTTCACACTAGGCAGTCGAAACACAATAGAGGAGATTTGGCCTATTTTGGGGTGAGGAGTTGGGGAGGGGTTAGCTGTACAGAGGAAGGGTGAAGGCGAAGGAGGCGGGGGGAGAAGGGGAGCAGTATTTGTCTGATCTGAGAACCTCTGAAACGGGGCCGTCTTGAGACAACGGGACAGACTAAATAGTGCAGTAACGGTCTGTGCCCTGCTGTTTGCTATGACACTCATTTAGTTTGCTTTAGTGTGCCCCGAGGGCAAACAATAGAGGCTTGTTCTTAGCAATCCTGTGCTGTAATTTGGACTTCATTACTTTGCTCATACAGGGCCCCATGGAAGGTTTTGAGGAGGCTCGTCAGATGAGTGTTTTTTTTCCACCTGTCAGCACTGCACCCCCAATCCTCTCAGTCCTCTTTTCAACAATACTGCTCACCCCGTGTCCCCACCAATAACCCTCACACGACCCCCTTCCCACATCAGCCCCCCCACCCACCCACTTTAAGCCAATGAGACAGGTGAACAATATCATTGAAGAAACCCTTTTTTGGACGTCAGAATCAATCTGGCGATGTGATGGTAGCGGTGCTGGTGTGGGGTATCTGTGACACCCCTTCCTTCATGGGAACAAACTTCTCTCAGGGCAGTACAAGCAGACAATGTGCTGGGACAGCGTGACTTAGGGATCTGCCATACAGTATTACAAGTAATAACATGGATAGATAAGCTCCTGTCAAGAGAAGGATTAATGAATTCAGTCTTGATAATAATGCTAATGTTTTCGGTTTTCTGACTAAATCTAAAAGTTTGCTGTTTTCCATTCAGGTTTCTTTGGTGTCCTGCCGGTATTTCTTTTTAAGAAAGCTGTCTGCGGTAAGCAGAAGGGTTTCTAATGACTGTACTTGAAAGGCAGAACACTAAATGGGCGTATTCAGTCCAGGAGGACAAGGGAGCCTGAACTGAAGAATACATCGGACTACTGAAAAGGTTGATGCATGTGTTATTTGTAGCCCTATACATTCAACAAACTAAATCAGCTCGATTGCAATTCAAATTAAACAACAGACAACTCAGTACAATGCACAACTGAAAGAAAGTTTATGTAATGAATCCTTAAAGCCGTCGTCAGGTCAGGTGGATCACCATGCTACCTCAGAGCACAAGCAATTGTATTTTAATTAAGAGATGGTCCCTCGTCTTGGTCTAGAGTGTCAGTGTTGCCTGAGACAGAATGACCTCATCTGTGTGAGAAGTGGAGGTAGCTTTAGATGGGGGAGGGAGGGAGGGAGGGAGGGGGGGTGCAGCTGCTGGGACATTTTATGGTTTTATTCACTAACAAGAAGATATATTTCTCTGTTACAAAGAAATTTTATCTGACCATTTTATCTCAGTGGGCCCCACCTCCCAAAAACATCTTGGAGAATTGCTTCAACATTTTATGGAAACAGCCCATTTGCTCTCTTTGTAAACAGTTAAATGAGGTGAGTGATACAGCGCTCAGATTTGAATGTCAAATATGAACCTACTCCACAGTCAAGCCTAACTTTGTATAAACTGTTCTAAAGAGGGTGTCCATTGGCACCTCATAAGCCCACTAACACTGTAATGTCTGTTTCATTTGCACGGCCAATTAAACAGCGGAGAAGTGTGATACTGTCAAAACTTTGTAGTCAAAAGATTATAGTAAAGCAACTCTTTGAAATTTGCAAGTAAACTAATCAAAACAAGTAAATAACTAGAGGTGCTGTTAGGCAAATTCTGTCACCCTAAAACTGATCCAACTTGAATAGTTTTTCTATGTCCCACCTTTCTGCTAAGCTTAATGGATGCTGGCTGTAGCTTCACATTTATCCCACTGGTATCACTCTACTTGAAAGCAGGTTTCTGAGATGGAAAACATTTTTTCTGAGGTGATCATGAGTCATCCTACCCCACAGATTTAAACTGATGGAAAGATCATTTTAGCCTTCAGGTGACTTATCTCAGCATCACTCACAGAACATAAATGAACTGTTAGTTGTCATGCTTCTCTTGCCAAATTAGCTGACGGCGCGATATCTGAACTGCAGCTAGATCTTTGAAACATGAAAAGGAAAGGAAAGAAAAAGAAACAATTAACATAGAGCAAATTATACTTTCACAACATAAAGTAAAGCCAAACCTGCATTTCCGAAGCTAGTTTAGTCTGCTAACCAGATGCAGAGTCTCAGTCTCAATCCAAACTGAAAAAAGTGTCCTCCTCACCACAGAAGTTAGACAAAAATAGTGAGTCCTCCTGTGTCTGCTTGCATGGAGTCACTGAGCCACTAGATTCTTGGCAGGTAGTTGGCAAAAGTCGGAATTGTACAATACTACAACACCCCGTTTACTATGCTCTCTGTTATGTGCAGTGGCTCATTCATGCAGTATGTCCTGGCAGTGCAATGCTAGAGATGCTGCATGGAGCCCAATGTACACATATACTGCTGTCTTTACTCAAGCTCAGGGCACTTTGGGCTGAGTGCTTAATCATTCATGTCTGGGAGGTGGAGGAATAGAGAGATCTTATTCAGTGCTTACCTGGGTATCTACTGCTCTCATGAGTGTAACATAACAATACAGAAACAAGATCCAAACCACACCAATTTATTCACCTGTCTTTTTCTTCTCTATCTCTCTCAAAGCTCCATTACATCACTACCACAACAACAAAGAAGAAAAAAAAACAGTCACATTCCTTCAGCTGGCACATTTCAGGTCTGATAACTGATCTTTGATTAGGTGGGTACTTTACAGGCTGATCACCCACTGCTCTCAGCATTACAAGGTTGCTCAGATGAATAATGTTGTTTCAAACCAAATTTAGAGCTGCCACCACTTGTAGTGCTTCGTAAGATGCCGCCAGGCTGATGCCTAAATACATCTGTCCAGATTGGCACCCACAAAAATCAACATCTTGAACTGAAATTCCCCTTAGAAATTGAAATGTTTGAAGTTGAAGATTTTCGGGGATGTTTTGTTGCCAAAAATAAAGAAATAAAAGGGTGTGGGTGGAAGGAAAGATCCGTAAACTGCAGGGTGATGATGTCATCTTTTTAAATCCATTGACTTCCAAGATGTCTCTTGAATTTAAATTGATTTTAAAAAGAAGTTCAATAAATCAACTTAAATGATCAGCAAAATTGTGCAGTGCTCTACGACTTTATACCTAAGACACCCCAAATTTTGTATTGTTGCGTTTTTGGATAGTTTTTAAAGTATTAAAAGCCCAGACTGTAAGTAACTAGTAAGTAACTTTAATTTAAATAGCACATTTAAACAGCAAGAACTGACCAAAGTGCTGTACAGTGTCAAACTAAAAGACTAAAATTAAGCATAAAAATAAGATTAAAAGCAAAGCAAGAACAAACAGCAAGATTAAAATACATAAGATACAGAAGGCATTCTACAGTGTAATAAAAAAGGCAAGATAAAAGAATAGGGATAAAAAATAAAAAAAATAAGAAGAAGAGAGAGAGAAAAAAGAAACTAGGAAGCAAAAGCCAATGTGTACAAATGTGTTTTAAGTCTGGATTTAAAAGTAGTGGTTGTGGGAGCAGATCTGATATCAGGGGGCAAAGTATTCCAGAGACGAGGAGCTGCCACTGACTGCACATGACTGCTCTGATTGATCACCCGCGATACCCGATCAGGCTCCAATTTACACTTAACACTCGCATGATATAATGTGTTGTATCGTGCTAAACTGATAAAATAAAAACACCCAAAATCAAAACAAAAAAAATAGCCAAAATAGCCAAAAATGCTCTCGTAAAGTGTATCCTCTGCTGTAATTAATGTTTCTAAAACATCACAACTTGACAAGATTTATAGGTTCGGGTTTCATAAACAGCCATGCTCAATCTGTGTTACCATTTTCAGTTTAGCATGATTTGGTAGATGGTATATATAGAAATTCAATGATATGTTATTAGGATTGTAATAAAGGAAAGATAAAAAAAAAACACTGTCTGTCAAAAATATGGAATCACAAGCCTTACAAGATTCTCATTCTGTTGTTTTAATTGTAACAAAATTATAATAATGATAGTAAAATTAATGAACAAATTACAAAAAGCTATCTAACCTACCTCAAGAAAAAAATAATAATTTAAAAAATTGCTGTAATTTTTTTTTAGATCAAGAAGAGGGAAAACATTTTGAATAATTCAATCACGAAGAAATAATTACATAATCACTGTAATTTGCTTTTCAAAACCAATATTCAAGTTTTACTATGCAAATGAGTTTAATGGTCAGGAAACATCTTTCCTCAAAGGAGTTAATTCAGGACAGAGTGTATGAATACGTTGTTTGCTCCCAGTCAGGTGTGTCTTAACATTTGTAGGAAGTACAAACAAAATGGGAAGGTTGGTAAAAGGGAAACATACAGGAAGAAAAGCATCAGGACAGAAACCAATGTTTAAGACCAAAGAAATCCGCTGAAGGAACGGGGCAATGTTGTGTATGAGCATTTTAAAATGAGAGCGCTCACGAGCAAGGCTCATATTTCACATGGATTTTAAGCTGAACAAGGTCGTTTTCAACTGAGGAACATGACGTGAGTGCAGCTCTTTCTTACAGCGTTGACAGAATGTTTCTTGTTGACGGTGAACATGTCACGATTTATTGAGCCTGCACGGACCAGGCGGGTGAGCACTCTGGCTGAAGCCACCAGGCCTTGTGATAGTTTCTGTACCAGACACAAACATGACAACTGCAAATACAACTACTACATCTACAGTAGACCAATAACAGGCATGCGTAGTTATATATGTGTGAAGCTGCACAGCAATACTCCCGCAGCAGGCAGCAAGAGAGAACCTGACAAAAAGGGGTGCACCAAAAAAAAAAGCAGGTTTCAGAGGGGAACTATAAAGAAGTTGAAACAGTGAGACCTGCCAGCTGAATCTGAAGGATATAATAGATGACTTTGCGCAACAGAAAGCTTGAGGAGAGCACCTGTAATCTAAGTTGAACTACTCTTCTGGCCTTGGTGCACACAGCTGCACCTCCACCCATCTGTGTCATGCAATGCCACAAAGAATGATTTCATCTGTCTTCATGCTGTCCCACCTGATTTTGACACATAGCTGCTGGCCTGTTCTCTTATTTTCTCTAAAGCATGTGCCATTTTGCTGTTGCTGAGTAAGGTTTATATTACACACCTAGGTGAAAAAAAAAGTTAGGGAGGAGGGTTTTTTTCAAAGTTATCACCTGTAAACAATCTGTTTAGTTACATATTTGACACCGTACTGAGGCGGTGGGCCAGCCAGTCAACTTTGCCTTTACCAAGAGCTACACTGCAAGCTTGGCTGCAAACACAACTGGTCTAATTGTACAAATGGCACAAGGTAAAGTCTTTCCTCTTGTTTAAACACAGTAGTTGCTGTCTTCAATTAGCCAAATCATTTTGCGGTTCACAGAAATGGAAGAAATGGAAGGCTTGCTACAAAAAAAAGGCACAAAATTGGATACACCAATATTAGTATAGTTAGTTAGTATATTGTACAAGAGTTTTGATCTCCAGCTAATCTCTTCCTTTCCCTACAAAACTGGTTATACCTTAAAGTATGAGGAACTTACAAGGTTGGTGTAATGAAGTGTTTACTTATGTAACCCAGTAACCAATGGTAGAAAACATTCTCTCTCCAAGGTAACACAGGTGTCCATTTTCTGTGTTCTGGTGACCCACAAGTGAGAAAAGCTCAGGTTTCCCCCAGTTTATGAACTGATTATTGTCTAAAAAGCTTTCAGTCAATTGTCTATAATGGAAGACCAGTTGAGTGTTCAACATATTAAATTATTCACTCTCCACTCTAGAAAAGTTGTCAAGGTTACCTCTGCTCATCGCCCCACCTCTTCCCCGTCCGAGCAATGCTTGTCCAATCTTAACAAGCTTTGTGCTACCCACTGGGCTCTGATTCAGCACGAGACCCGGCAAATCCAATTACACAGGAGTCAGAGAGGTTGATTTTCCCATTATAGATTCCATGCTGAGAATGAGAGCTGATGATAACACTCACATCACACCACTGCTGCCCACCCCCCCTTCACTCTTCTCTCTTTATTTTTTGTCCATTTCACTGTCCCCCTCCCGTTATTTCTCTCTGTCTTCCTATCTAATTCCTCTTTTCCCTCGGAATTTCTTTCTTCCCATTTCTTTTCTTTGGATCTCTTGAGCTTTCATAGTCCATTATTCTAATTTTTCAGGGCAGCGTAACGAAGGCTGGGTCCCGTCATCACTTGTGTCCCAAAGTGATGGGTCAGTGAGGTTGCTTCATACCCCAGATTGGACATTTTTCATAAGATAAAAATGTACGTCTTGCTTTAAAAAACAAAGTGATCTGAAAAACATGAACATGTCTCCCTTAAAGTTTTAATTTTGTTATTCTTTAATGTACAAAACCTCCAAGTATCAACTAGCATCAAAGTTGGTTGGAGAATTGGCCCAAAAAAATGAGTAAACCAGAAATACTTCTTTTGTCAGGCAGGATAACATCTGAAAAGGTACCGCAAGGCGTGAATGCAAAGGGACTCAGAGAACATGACTTATGGGTGTCTGAGTGCCACTCTAACTGGACACACCATGTGCAGGTTGTGCCACATTAAAAACTAGATAAAAGCTCATTTAGAAACAATGCTCTTTTAAATTCAATCATCTGTGAAAAAGAGGAGGACTTTTGCTCCTTCTTTTCCATTTAGGGCAGTGAAAACGCCTGACATCGCTTTAGACCCGAGGCTTTGGTGTTGACACAGGCCACTTAAAGGTCAATACCAATGACCTTTCTGGAGATTCAAAAAATCCCTCTCTGTGATCACTGTGGAAAACAGGATTTGGAAGTCCTGTAGTCTTTCCAGAGAAGTTATCTGCTGTGTAGGAGAAGGGAAGATGGTGTGACTGGACCTTTGGCATTTGTGATTGACCAATATGGACCAGTACTTTGTCAGTGCATTAACTGATTAAACACAAACTCAAAGTGAAAAAGGCTCTACAATGCAGCCAATGTGAGACTTTAATACACTGCATGTACATACATCATAAGTTCAACCTTCTCTTAATTAATTGTATGCTGTTATCTGTAACAATACACCATAAAAAATGTGTTTTTAATAGAAAACTCAGAGTCCAATAAATCCAATGGAAGGAAAACTAAATTCATACCTATTGAACTGTAGTACAGAATGGAAATAGTAAGTATAAGCACTTCTGACTGTACTCCAGAGCAGTATCTAATTTTACACTTGTAATTACACTCATCCACTAAAATCTAATGAGATGGTAACTCAGGAATGAATGCAATATTATTGTTTTGAAAAGATATTGCTGCTCCTATGGACTGACACGCCGAAACCTTTTCATTTGCAACCTCAGAAAGGACTGGAAACATTTGACTAAGACTAAATAATGTAATGGATTAAGTAGTAAACTGAATTAGAGGGATTAAGTAGAACTAATTATGCAGCACATTGAGTTCATTAGTTGCCGCAGGTCACATTTCAGTGCCTGTAGATTAAAACTACTTACTTTGTTTTTACCTTGGAGGACATGGTTACTGTCTCATGTGAACCATTTGGGTTACTTTACCTTTTGTCTTCAGTTAATGTTTGATTAGGTTTAGGTACCTTTTTACTCTGACAACTAAGTTTTTTTCCCTTTAAAAACTGCAATTCAAATTGTAACTTGGTACGCATAATAGAATCTATTACTATAGCTTTGGACCTCTGGTACAAGGAGGGCTGTGTTGTAGACACTTCACTTAAACATGGTGGAACGTCAAACTTCTTCTGCAAAAGTGCTCATGTCCACCATGAATTGATGAAGAGGACAGTGCTGTTACGGCTACAAATCATTGTTTTATGTGTGGAGAAAAACGCTGAGCAACAATCAAGTCTTTTAAAGATACGTCACAGTGTAAGATTTGACAAGACTGCTGGTAAATGGCTACAGAAGGCCTATATACACACCTGGTATTAACATGTGTGCTGGGTGATCCACTCACAGGGGGAAAGCTCATCATGCATCAGTTTACACCTGGAACTCACAAGAGTCTCGAATGGCCACTTGTGCTGAAATGTCATCTCCCTGCTCTATTTGCAAATAAACACATGGCACACACAGTCGGGGATGGTCAACAAACAGGACATTTCAGTATCAGATTTACTAATGTTTCTGCAAACTCCTAAATGAGAATATACATGTACTAATGATACCAGGTTGCACTGCAGTGTAGATGATGCACAAATCCCTTAAGCTGCTTTGATGATTTCTAAGTTTGTTTGAGCTATGATTTTTCATGAGAACTGAAAATATAGATCATGACAATCTCAAACTAGTTCTCATCTCCAGTAAGAACTAAACGAATCTTCAAAAAAATGACCAAGTACAAGTATCTTGGAGTTTGGATCACTGAGAGGAAACTCTCTGAATATCACATTCCTGATGGTGAGCAAACTGAAACACAAAGTTGGTTTGAGTTATGGGAATAAATCATATCTATCACAGCATTATAGAGAGATGCTTAGTGACTTAACTTTTATGGTTAGTGGAATATGGTTAAGACCTATTAGTAGAGATGGTCATCATTCTAAGCTGTTTGCTAAAGGTGGGTTTCCCTTCAAATCCCTGCAGAGTGTAATAGACACTAGGGTTTATTTACTTACATTACTGCTTTGCTGCCTTTTTTCTTTTTGCTCAACTATGTTTCAGTGACTGGATTTTGTCCATATTATTTTGAGGCCTCGTTGCCACTTCCAGTTTTACTTGCTTTGCACCTCCAACCCAGAGAACCATCTAAAGCTTGACATTTATCAAGAGTTAGTATCATCATATCATATCTTTCAAAATAAGAAAATATCTTTCATTCACCCATTTATTTCAACTCCAACTTTTCTTGTTTCACCCATCTTCTTTCTTCAACATTCCTATGAATTTATCTGAGTTTTCACTGTCTTGTTTGCCTTTTTGCATGGTTTTTTTAATGTAGTTCATTCATTGGATATTTTGAGTCACAATGACAGGGATCTTTTTTTCCCTTTTATTTTACTTGGCTATATTGCAAATGAGTTGAAATACAGAATGAAGGAATGAAATTGAATTGTGAAAAAAATGTACTTCTCATTTTTATTGTTAAGAAGTGAAGAGGCGGTATTACATGATTATATGAACAACTTGCCACAGGTGTTATAAGTTAATCATCATCTTTCTTTTGTAAAGGTGCATCCACATCAGATGCTCTTGTAAGTCACCTATAAGTGACTGACCTTCAACAGGACAGCCTGTGACCTGACAGTCTGGACTCTCTGCTCCATCCAGGTTGAGGCTTTAATGGGGAAACAAAGTATTTGGCAGGACACTGATGTTGCTCCTCGGCTAAGTATGGCTGACAGTCGCTTCCTCTGTGTGACCACTGGGTCACTTTGGGTGACAAGCTCCACTGAGGGACACTGTGTCTCTGCCTGCAGAGGCGATTAGAGGGGCGAGCTGACCCCATTCTCAGAGGGGGCCGATGTGTTTTGAGTAAACATTTGGTGCAAGACAAAAAACACAGGCTGCAAACCCAGGCCAACCCTCCGGCTGTGATCCCATTGTTTCCACATTACTTCTGAACAGGCATGAGGGACGAGAGCCGACACTCTGTGTTCCTCGGCTTCAGGGAGTGCTCATGGTCTGAGTGGCACTGAGTCTGCATGGATTACACAGAGCCAGGACACTCCCACAGGTCCCTGCCGTTACCTTGATAGTCCTAAACATGTCATTATCTGCACAAATATAAACATTTTACCAACATCACCATTATTACAGCTGTACAAGTGCACATGGACGGAATGAGAAAACACTTGATTTAACAACAGCATTTGAACAAAAAAGAAAAGATGCATGAATTTACTTGAGCAAACTCATCACTTCTAATGTATTAACTGCAGATATTTACACCCTGTCAGATTCTGAAGAATTCAACTAAAAAAGTCTATTTTTTTTTTTTATGTTAGATTACTTTTAGAACTTAAAAAAAACGATTTATTGTAATTCAAGCAATTATAACTTAAAATTAGGAGTTTAATTATGGAACAATTGAAGTATTACTTATCTATAAATCTGAATTGGAAGTCTCCCTGTGAGGCATTGTTAAAGAGTTATATGTTCATCATAGTGAAAGCAATTCAAAGCATGCCAAAGCTCAGATGAATTCAGTGTCTTCCCTCCTGCCGATTCATTATTATCTCACTGTCTTTGGCACAGAACTGTTTGAAAATAGTTAGATTTAATTTCATCATGTTAATGGAGGAACTAATTATCTAAACTTTGAAAATAATAAATAAAAGCACGGGTTCTCATTTTAAAGTAACTGAATTCAACCTATCCATCAGTTGAACTAAATATGGAGTTTGATTTGATTTAACAAAATAGAGTAAAGTCCGTGTCATTCACATTTGAGGGCAGCGTGGATTTTTAGTTTTTGAAATACCAGCAGCATTAAGAGCCTTAATCCTGACTAATATTGTTTGGATGGCTTTTTATATGAATGGCTTTTGGCTACATAGGTGTAAAATTAAAACGGCTCATGGTGTGTGTTTTTAATAGATTGAGAGAAAATCCTTTCATACCTTGTCCGCCATTGTTGTTTATATTATAAGGCATCGTTGGCAGTAGTGATGTAAAATGTGAAACCTCACTTTTGCATTTTCCTGTTAAAATAATCCTGAAATCATTAAGTGATTATCATAATTAGTTTATATACATCTGATAATTGTACTGCATACACACAAGTCTGTACTTGACATATTTTCCAGCTGTATTACGGTGTTTCTGTTATTTTGCCCACCATCTGTTGATGGTACTGTGTTATTGTCCTGCATCATGAACCCTGGGTGCAAGGGTCAGACTGTCATCTAAATTATACCACCACCACCACCACCATCATCATCATCATCATCATCATCACCAGTCCATGGATTAGGGCTGTAACAGTTTGAGCACGAGGCCCTGCAGTGCTCAGCTTGTTTCCAGATCATAACCCTGCGGGCTTTAGGACCTAAAGGATCCTCTCTGAGTATGGTCTTGTTTTTGTCCGTTACGTTCATGCATGTAATCATCGATTGTGCCTATTGTGACAGGCCGATTTACCATCTGTATGGTCCCATGGGGCTGATACTACTGATACTACAATCCCCCTTCATTTCCAGTCGCAGTTTAACATCAAACTGGTTTCACATGTTTTTACCTGGTAGCTATCGAATGACCCAACATGCTCTAGGTTTCTGTTGCACAAATCCTTCCTTTCTGGGATTTTTTTCGTTTTTCATTTTTGCTGTTCTGGTAAAGTGTGCAGCAACTTGAAGTGAAACACGAGCTGAAATTTGGGAGCCCATTCTTGTCATTCTGCACTCTCTTCAGGTCAGAAATATCCCTGTCCTTAAGCAGACATCCGACCCTGTCATTTACTGAAGCTTGTCTTCATGCTAAAGTACTTTGCTCAGTGGACCTGCTCTTCAGACAAGTGTAGCTCCAACGTGAGCTTTTGCCGCCTCCTGCTGCAGCCCACCCGAGCCCTTGGCTCCCCCCCACCCCCCTGTAACCGCCTCCCCGGCTCCTTTTCCCACTGCTGAGGGGTGCGGGACGCGGCCTCTGCGGCGGGAAGCAAATTATCTCCAAGCACTTCCTCAAGAAGAAAAAAAAAAAAAGAAGTTCACACTTACATACACAGATGCCACCACAAGTTGCGACTCACACCGTCTTAGACCTGAACGAGGGAGTTACTGAGAATAACTATTCAAGAGGAAATGAAGAGCAAAATGGATATTTAATTATATTCTTTTAAAATTGCTTTTGTTGGAATTTTTTTTCGTTTGTTTTTCTTTCTTTCATTTTTTTCTTACTTTGCTTCTGTTCGGTACGTCTGGATCAGTCAATTTAGAATACAACATTTCGATGCCATGTGGGTTAAACTGCACAACCTGGACATAAATTAGGTCTGAGGTTATGTATTTTGTCTTCGATTAAGACGCTCTGGGCACACCTGTGGAGCAGCAAGCGCGCACATAATACTAAAGCCTGGAAACCTCGGAGATTGACTACATGCTTTCATTTGTTTTTATAAACTTCCAATGCAAAGACTACAGTGTCTGAGTGGAGTTTGGTCCGACTTTTGGTGCAACAAACATATGTTTGACTGCTGTGGCTGTGCATGACGGAGCGCACGAAGTGTACACAACCCCCCACCTCCCCACCCCCTAAAAACTAAGCACTTGCTGTTTAAGTGCTGGATGTTGACGGAACTGTTGACAGGTACTACATTAACAACAGCTGTCAAACTCATGGCATCCTCCTGCCCCCCGGGAAACTGGGAGCTCTGCTGAGGTCTCTACTGCGCATGCCTGAGCGCTGGACAGCTCCAGAGAGGGAAATTTAAAAACGGTTTTTGGGAGAATCAAGTGCAACACAGCGGAATACAGTACAGACACAGACCTGCTCTCACATCCTTCTATATCAACTAAAACAGGTGACTTTTTCAAATAATTCCTCTTTTTCAGAACCGCAGTCTTTGTCTGTCAGTCAGTTTTATTGAACCGGTTGTCACTTCAGTGATTTTTAGACTTTGACCATCATCTCTCTGTGGACTGGCTAAATAGTTATACATTTAAATCTAGTCAGATACAATGTGGCAATGTAGAAAGCATTTTACAGCTACTTTATGTTGAACGTATGTATATGTATATATTATTCTATATATTCTCTGTATTTTGAAATTGAATTCACTGAGTAAAAGGAGGACAGAAAGTATTCAAACAGAGAAATGGGGTTGAGCAAAAACAAAGGCATAGAGATGCCAAACAGTAAGTGTATGCACTTGAATGTGCTTGTATTTATTTTTCATTGATTCAAGTTTAGGCGTTTTTCCTGATTAACGAGCAATTTTATATTTCTTTAAATCCACATGTTCATTTACTGAAGGGTGACGCTGTCTGAGGTAGCCAAATGCGATGACTATTTCTGCACCGTTTGTTTATTTCTGTAGGGGTATTAATTCAATACATGAAACTAGAATGTGTTATGTTCTCCACAGATAGGACACTACATATCCCGGGAAATGATAGAGGGTGGAATAACTTCAGGGATGTCAGGAATAATTGAGAATGCCGGACATCATCCGTCTCCACAGAACTACAGGTAGGATTTCGTCTTTACACCATCTTCAGCTCCATTATGACAACTTAGAATCATTTAGTAAAAGCAGAGCCATGTTTCCTTGTTACATATAGCTGAAAACACTCAGATTTGAGACGCCTCAATAGGTAAAAAGCATATTTTATTAGTCAGATCCTTCAAGATGCTTCTCTAAACTGTCCAAACAACCATGTTTAATCTTATGGTAGATGGACAGCTCTTTTTGTGCATGGGGGGGAGGGTTGCACGAAAAAAAGAGAGGAAAAAAAAAATCCTGAAGAATAAATGATTTTCAGTCTGAATGGATCTGTCAGAAACCATCAGCTCTGTTTACACTCCCGCTGTCGCCACACGGAGAGCCTGAGCCTCTCGGCTGGCCGGCTCAGGGGGAGACGGGGCGCTCTGGGTCACCAGTGTCCACAAGTAGGTACCAACGAGAAATAAAGGGAGGCAAGAAGGGGGGGGGGGCAACATTTAGAATGGTTGAACTCCTGGAAAGGCTTGAATGATACATGGAAACACCAGCTCAACATGTTTTGCACCAGTGAGCAATTTCCATGCTCTGCTAATGAGTGAGGAGGGGAGGTGAGAATGTAACAATGTGTCATTTATTTGATAGTTGCCATCAGTTCATATTCAGCATTTATAACGAACGATTAAAACATTTGACTGATTTGCTTATGTATGTTAGCATGAAAAATAACACTGGGAAAGGTTTCTGTAATTACACCACTTAAAGACTTCAACATTCATGTGTTCGCTCAACACTGAGTCCTAAACCTTCAGACTGTTAAACTTGGACGTAATTCTTATTCAAGGTAAAAGGAAGCTCACAGAAGCAAGACAGAGGAAGAGCAGAAAAGAAAATTAGTCGCTCTCTCTTTGTCTTTGATGTGAGGTATATTATCTTAAGAAGCTCCAGCAGCTATACTGCAAAGTGCTTGCGAGGTGTTTGTGGACGTGTGTCGCTGATTCCTTGCTGTTATGATGTCACTTAATCAGACTGCTGAAGCAGAACCCTGACCTCAAACTACATTCACACCCCCTTTTGCCTGAGGCTCTGTTGAGTTCTCCGTTTAGGAGGGATTGGGAGGTTTGATTGTGGGGGTTGTGAGGATAGAGGCTGGAAAGGGACAGGAAAGCAGATGGCATCCTATTTGTCCCTCTTATGGGAGGGCTGTCATTCCAACAGATTAATGCAGGGGCCGGGTAAAGAAAAGAAATGACAGAGACAATCAAGGAAGGGTCTGATGAAGACAATAGAGACACGTGCCACTGGGCAGATTTGTCGTTTGGGACACAATAGGTGATCATTTTTCAATAGACGAGGCCAACTGTTTCGGGCAACATGTGCTGCTGTCCCATGTTTCAAACGATCTCATGCGTTGTTTACTTATGATTCAGCCAATGGGTAAGGCAAGGCCGTGGTCACCTGACACAGGGTTGATTTTTTTTTTTATCAGAAGATTTTGTGTGTCTGTATGAGGGGGGTCGTGCTTCTGCACTGTCCACAGACCCACAAAGTAACTGAATTGTATGTGTTGTCATAGCGACCCCAATTACGGTGCCCTGTATGTGTGTGCAGAGAAGACTGGAGAGGATTCAAGAGGATTCCTGTCTTTTCTTTCTTTCTGTTGAAGGCTTGCCATTTAAAAGACAGAATAAATGAAAATTGACTGGTACTGGTGGGGCACTGGGTAAAAAGAAAGCAATGAATTCTTTATTTCTTTTAACTAAAAATTGGGCAGAGGAAAATATTATATAAAAATCAGCCACTCTAAAGTTCACTTTCTGTTATGTGTTTATCTTTAAATTTGTGCTCTGCAACAAAATGCACCAAAAAAAAAAAGCACCACACACACAGCGTAATGTCAAAAAAGCATTTACTTTTTATGAAAAGCTTATTTAATTCCTTTATTGTTGATTAAAACTGTCACTGCTAAATAACACTTTTGGTTAATCTTCTTATGCTAAGTCCTTTATCGCTAATGCACAGTTTCAACCGGCCTCTCATTCTGAGTCTTTGAGGTGGTTTTGTCTATGAAGGATGAAATGTTCCTTCCAGTGTTTAGATTTAAATTCCACTTGTGATCTTTGTATGTCTGAGCTGACAGCCGTGTTAACCCTGCAACCCCTCCTTTCTCGAAGGCTTCTGACCACGGACCCCTCCCAACTGAGGGTGGAGGACCTCCCTGGGGACCTGCAGTCTCTGTCATGGCTCACCTCTGTGGATGTGCCCCGGCTACAGCAGATGGCTGATAGCAGAGGCCACAGCAACGGGCCCTCCCAGGGCAGCTTGCTGGAGCAACAGACAGGTGAGGAGACAGGAAGGGGAACGTGCAAAATTCAAAAACCGAAACAACTCCGATTGGATAAAACAGGATTGCTACATTCTCCTGGATTTCTTATTTATTTGGTTCCACAGAAACACATTTAGACCACTATTCTGACAGATAAAAGCCTATGAAAATACAACACAGCTTTTGGAACAATTTCTACTGTGCCTCATACAACTGTCATAAACTACAACAACTGACTTCAAATACCACAAACACCCAGGAAGGCATAGATTTCACTTTATGAGGGGAAAAGACATATGAATATTTGTGTTCTGGCTCTTTCCAGCTCAGCTGAACAACATGACGATACCTGCGAGTCAGGGTTCCATGATGCACCTCCAGAGTAACATGCAGCACAGCCCTCTGGGTATCAGTATCATCAACACCCACAGCGGAAGTGTAAGTTTTCCCAATATGGAAAGAAAAAAAAATAAATCAATGTTTTATGGTGCACAATTTCAAGTAAAATGTCCGTCCATTTGTTTCATAGATGTCTCCGTTCTCCATGAATGGGCTGCCGTCCCCTGGGTATCAGTGCCCTACCTCAGTCTATCAGCCTACACACCAGCAGGTGTACTCTCTAACCCAAACTGGACAACAGGTGACATGCCATTGAAGAGCAAGATTTTCTCAGTGGAGAAACGGTTAGGGATAAGGTCTTCATTATTCTCTCTTCTGTCTCTTAGTGCTCGGCTGGCGGGATTTATAGCAATGTCTCTTTCAACAACCAAAGTTTATTCACACAACCTCGCCTGGCTCCTCAAGAGCAGGAGCTGCAGCCCAAGTCTTTCCCCAAGCCAATCTACTCCTACAGGTGGGCACACAGTTACCACATGGTTTCCTTCGTTCACCTAATCTGCTGTGAACCGCACTCAAAGAGCTTCTTTTTTTCCCCACCTGCAGCTGTTTAATCGCCATGGCTCTGAAGAACAGCAAAACTGGCAGCCTCCCAGTCAGTGAGATCTATAGCTTTATGAAGGAACACTTTCCTTATTTCAAGGTATGGCACTGTTAACTGTACAGAAACAGATTGAAAGAGAAGGTAAATACAGGCGAAGAATATAACTGACCATGCACTACCTTTTCGCCTGCAGACTGCACCTGATGGATGGAAGAATTCTGTCAGACACAACCTCTCCTTAAACAAATGCTTTGAGAAGGTGGAGAACAAGACGAGCAACTCATCCCGTAAGGGCTGTCTATGGGCATTGAACCCTGCTAAAATTGACAAGATGGAGGAAGAAATGCAGAAGTGGAAACGCAAGGACCTCCCAGCCATTCGCCGCAGCATGGCTAACCCTGGTCAGAAATGTGTTTTGTCAAAGACAAAAAGGTCTAACATTAAGTTTTTTTGCTGCTAGTCTGACAGTCTGTCTTGCTTCCCTACAGACGAGTTGGACAAACTTATAACAGACCGTCCAGAGAACTGCAGACGAAAGGCTTTGGAACCAGGTATGACCAGGCTGACTGGCTGTCCAACTGGCCTCCCGCTGCCGGTCCCGGCCCAGATGCAGGCTCAACCTATTGTCACGCTGTCCCTGCCGTGTTTACCCATGCACCAGCACCACCAGCTTCAGGCTCAGCTCCAGGCTCAGGCTCGACTGGCTCCAATGTCCCCCGCCCCGGCCCAGACGCCTCCCCTCCACACAGTCCCCGATCTTTCCCACAGTCCGCTCACCCAGCAGCTCAGCAAGCCTCCCGAAGATTTCTACATCGTGCATGGTGACACACATACAGAGGTGGATGCACTGGACCCCAGCATCATGGACTTTGCCCTTCAAGGTAAACAGAGTTTTTAAAGAGGTCTTATTGGGGTTTTGGCGTTTTCTACTGTGTTGCATAACTTTCTGTGCCAGTTAAAGGTCTGCAAACTTAGAAAGCCTAAATTCCTCAGCAAAGGGAGTCATTCTTTGTTTCAGGCTTTTCTTACTTTATTTATTCCCGTCACAATGTTGCATAATTGCATAAAGCGTGCCTGGTGGCAAGTTTGACCCACCTCAAATAAAAGCCTTTTTGATATAAAAATTGTAACATATTGCCCCAAAAAGGATCTACCTGTTATGCTGCAGGGCCGTGGACTCAGAGGAAATGCCTGTATTTTATCAATTGTGGCCATTGAGTTTAACAATTAGAACAGAGATAAAAATGCCTTAAAGAATCAGCAACTAAAACAAAGTGTTTCTGATAGAGAGCCGCAGCAATTAACAGTTTGGAGAAAAAAAAACGTTTTTTGAACAGTGAAGTGTGTCTATTCTAAAATAAATCCGAAGTAAATTAGCATATTTTCTTTATTTTTTATTTTATTTTGGTAACTGTTGTTGCATCAGTGGACTAAAGCTTACATCTGTCTGCTCAGGTAATCTGTGGGAAGAAATGAAGGACGACAGCTTTAACCTGGATGCTTTGGGCACCTTCAGTAACTCACCTCTCCGACTATCAGACTGTGACTTGGGAACAGCCAGCCTCCCTCCTGCCTCCAGTGGAGTGAACCTGCCACTGTCTGATGTGCAAGTGACAGGGCTTTACACTTCCTACACGTCCCAGGATCCATTATCTTCCCAGTACATGGGCGCCCCAGCCAACAGCAAGCCCATTGCCCTGCTTTAAGGGAGCCCAAGTGTTTCCCGACAGATGTGACATGATTTATTTTGCTGTCTGAGGAGGCCAGCTGAAGAAATCTGAGGTCTGGTTTCTTTTGTGCTCCAAAAAGTTTTGGAAACCTGAGGAACCACTTGGAGAAAGACATCTGAGAATCATTTCAGAGCGCAGGAAACCTAAACTGTTGATAAATGAAAAGATGACTGTAAGAAAAACTATGACCTACAATATTTTGCTTTGCCAAGCAAAGACTGAGAGACTTTTTGAGTACAAAGACTTTGTGAAGAATTACATGTAAGTTAGCGCTCACCTGTTCTTCTACTGTTCACTTTTCGTTTTAAAGCCTTTCCATAATGTAGCTTCCAATCCCTTGTCTGTTGTATTGTGCTAGTTATTATTGCTGTGATGTTTTATTTATATTTATAAAGGGCAGCTGGAGAAAGTGATGACTCCATCAATCTTTTGCTGTGTATATTTGAATGTTTGAAATTGCTATGGCCTCAGAAAAGCTTTCTCTTGACCCACATCATTCCAAATGCACAGGTGCGCCTACACTTCCAGAAATCCTTCCTTTACACACTGTGAGCAACATGCACGAAGGTCAGATGTATTTTATGCGCATTAACTTGATCATAATAAAAAAAAAAAGGGTAAATAAAAGAAGTCTCTTTATGATTAAAATCAATTTGTGGTATTTATTAACAAACAACTCTTGATAATATTCAAGACAAAGAAAAGAGTTTATATACATTCAAATGAAATGTCACAGCTGATGTTTGATCTAAGGTTAGGCAAATCAAGACATCACTATCATCTGAGGTACCACTTTGGCAAATAATGTCCATTCTTGATGAAACCTGAGTTTTGGGAACTACTGCTTTGTATTGGAGAGATCCAGACAAAAGTTAAATAAATATGCAGAAGTTTCACATACAGTGTCACACTAACTTCTATCATTCAGGACATCAGACAAAGCAAATTACAATAGGAAAACAGACTGAAAGTGGCAATGAGAAAAATAAGATGGGAACACATCAACAATAAATCGATGAAGTAAAACAGTGTTAAAAAAAACTGCTTAGACCACAATACTGATGATAACTGCAATGCTTTTTAGTCAACGCAGAAACCAGATTTCATAGAGTTCCCCATTTTCTGGCACAAGCGTCCGTATTCACGGCAGTTTCATTCAAAGGTTTATCAAAGAATGAAGTTATCTGAACTTATTTTTTTAACATATTCAAAGGTAAACACACATTCTCTGTTATATGTTTAACAAAACAGATGAGCAAGCACCTAAATATTAAGCGCCTCGTTTTTTTTAAGCTTGATAGATGCCTGCTTCAATAAACTGCAACGGTATTGCAGATGTGTACAAATACAGCAAAGTGAAATGTGCCTCACAGTGATTGTCTGTGGTTCGGAGCAGCAGGCTTCCAAGGCTGAAAAGTGAAATGGCTCGGCTTTAAAAACCACTGTGTGGATTATGACACACATGGAAAGGCAGTAGAGAAAGACATGTCTGACAACAGTTCTCTTCTTGTGCGTGTACTTTTACAAAAAAAAAAAAAAAAAAAACGATAACTGTGAAATCCAAGAAAATGTTCTTTTAGCTCAAATATTTGGCATCTTTCAACACTAAAGCGATTCTGTGCTCATACCTTTTAACAGTACGACTGATTGCAATCTTTTTTTTTTTTTTTCATCTTTAATAGTAAAACTGGGAAAAGTCCCACAGCTTAACTGGTGTTGGCGCTGTCCATAGTCGCCAGCAGATGCGACAACTTGGCCTTCTGGGAGGGAGTAATGTTCTGGCTCATGTGGATGATGCAGTCCATGGCTACGTCAGGATTGGCTTGCACCAGGCTACACACAAAGAAGAAATCACAACAAGCACATCAAATGCTGACTTTTGAGTATTTTCAGTGGGGAAAAAAAATAAGAGTGTGGTCTCCACTAAAGTAAAATACAGGTATTCTTGAGCTTGGGCCCTATCATTCCACTTTTTAGGGTCTAAATGATTAATAAGTACACATTTGTTTAGACTTGGTCCAATATTAAGTGAGAACACTACAAGTGGCCACAGCAGGAACCAGGTTCTTTTAGGGGGTCTTTTCCTCAGTCCCTCTATTTAAACTGCTGGAACCAGAGACTTAAAAAGAATTCTGGGCCCTGGTAAGAAGGTAGAACTACTCTGAACTCTTGGGATTGGGCTTACAAAGCCTAACACTTCTGATTGTTACTGTTTGTCAGCACAAAATTCAGTAGACAGAAGACAGAGCTCAGACGGAGACAAGAAAGCAGTTAACTCAGAGCATCAAAATCAAAATCTCTGATTTTTTCCACAGTGGTTATACTCCAAGACACAAAACTGCCTGCAACTCTGTAGAAATTTCTAACATTAACTGATTATAAGTGACTAAAGCCGATGAGCACTTCCTTGTGTTTCTACTGCGAGAGAAATACAGCTGAAAAACCACAGCTCCAAAATGACAATGCTGCAGTTGTGACAAGAAAACAGTGAAATCAGAGCGATAAAATGTTCATTTCATCTTTTCACAAAGGTTATGCTCTGGGTGACAAATGGAAAAAATCTAAATGTTATAAGAGTGTTTATCATGAGCAGATTTTGAGTTAATGTAGCTGAGCACTTCCTGGTTTTGCTGTAACTAAGCAAAGCAGCGCTGACACTCCAGCAAGCAGTGACACACTTCAGCAGACTTAATCTGCCTAATCTACCCTGAACCTGCTGCAATACTGTGGACTGTTCGTGTAGATGATTTTAGTTCAGGGGCAATGTCTTTAAGTTACTTAAATGATGAGCACAGTGGTTATAAAAATCAAGATCTTATTAGATCAGATTGACAGTCTGGAAATGCTTTAAGTGACTGCAACAGTCTTAATGGTGTGATTTTCAGGCACAATTTCACATTCACATTCACCATCCGAGAAAATCAAAAGAAGAATATGTGAATAAGAGCAGCTTTATTAGGAATTCGGTGTGAGGATCAGATCTATATTATCCTCATTAACTTGATTTTTAAAATTTTGAAATTAAAATTTTTTTTTTTTAAAGAATTTTAAAAATGGGCTAGTTCGTTTATGCTTAACTGATTTCACCTCGGTGTGTTTGTGTCCAGTTTAGCATATACATGCAGGAGTGATTCAAACCCCAACCACGTTATCTGGGTGTATCAGTCCGGTTTGGAAAAACTCGATTCCATGCAATTTTGGTCGGACTAACATGTTCACTTGCATTCTAAAATTCTGATTTTAGTCAGACTAACACAATAATTTGTTTTTTTTCTAGAGTCATGTAAACTTGCTGACAGGCTCAGATGATTTTACCATACTTTTCCATAGACCTTTATTCATCTCACACAGGGATATTCCTATTCAGGATAGACCTGATAATTTACTAACTCGGCCACCCAGTTATGCATCCTGTTTTGTTCAACAATGCATATGGCAACATTTCCCCTTCACCGATTCATTATAGATCAAATGTGTTATTTGTGGTCCACAAACTCTGTGTGTGTTTACATACCTGCGAATGTGCTTCAAAGCGTTTTCTCTTTCCAGGTACTTAATATTCTCTCGGATGGCCGATCGGGTGCCATCCTCCTTGGATAAATGCTTCTCAAGCCACTCCACTACTGCTTGGTTATCATCCCAAAGGTAAGCCTTTAAAGGGGACAAACATACCTTTAAATCTCTGATAGGTTCAGTTTTTTTTTTTTTACATTGAAATACTCAAGAAGAAAGAAGAAAGATTGGCTCATAATTTGTGATTCACAACCACAAACTGACAGAGGATGGTGGTAAAATTAAAGCCCTTAGACTATGTCAAATACAGGCCTTCCCTTCACTTAAAGTCCAGAATGTTTATAAATGAACGCAATATTAGTTTAATTTGCACTTCTTTATGCACAATTTGAAACTGTATTGTTCTTATTAGTAGAAACAGTAGCTCTGTTGTCCTCACACACCTGGACTGTTCCCTCGGTTTCAACAAACCATCGCCGCAGCATTGACTGTATGTGTCCATCACTAAGATCCTTGTTGGCCTGCACAATCTCACACTTCACCACCTGCTCCAACAGGAGACGACGCAGACGCCAGTAGAAGAAGGTCCGTGCATTCTTCCAATCCAAGATATCCTGTTAAGAGTATCAAAGCAAAATAAGTTTTAAGACCCACCTCCTCTCAAAATCCCACTCTATTCAGTGTTATTCATGCAGGGCACACTCACTGTGATGACCCCTTTCTCTTGCATCCTGCCAGGGGTATCATGGAGGTCCACAAACTGCACTGCCACCTGGTGGTAGATGGGCAACAGGAATTCCTCCCTGGCTTTGAGCTTTGCCTCCAATTCTCTGCCTTGTTTGTCAGACAGCTCTGGGGAAGCTGGTGGAAACAGAAGAGCTCAAAGTTTAGAAGAACTCACCAACACTGCAGAACTCTGACCTGAGACAGAAACAGGCTTTACCAAGCTGCTCAACTAGACTAGTATAGACTGAATCTAGTCTTCTCATGGTCTTCAGCAGGTCCTTCCTCCTGAATTTGATCTCCACTGTGCCCTCAGCCTCCAGCACACCACCTCTGAGAAGTAAACGCATAAAAGGAAGCATCAATGACAAATTTATAATCATACATATTTGTTGCTTAGGTTGGAGGCATCGCTTAGAAACTATAAGAAACTGCGTAATGTACCTGCTCTCCCTGTCAGCATAGAGCTCCATACACAGTGGGTTGATGGTAGGATCTATCACTACCCAGGACCCCCCTCTCAGCTCAGCCTGTGGTGGGATGTAAACCAATACTGGCTGGTGGAAACCATGCAGGGCATCCACAATATAGGCCCCAAACTTCAATACCTGGTCATACATATCTGGGAGAGAAAAAATGTGTTACGCTATAATTGCATCATATACCTGTAGAGCCCAGACTGCAAGTACTTGCTCAGTTATACGTTTTTCTTTTCTTCTTTTTTTTGTTAGTCCACTAGTTCTTCTGGTAGACTGAGTGCAACTGTTGCAGATTGGATAAAGAAAAACTCCACAAAGAAGTATGATAATCATGTAGGTGAAGAGTTAGAATATGAGAAAGGAAATTCACAATAAACAAAAGCTAAATGCAGATGCAGTGACAGTCATGGAGTGCATCACAGAATTTTTTGTTGAAGCATTAAACCTTGAGATAGATAAGAAAACTGTGGAACAGTTCCACTGTGGAACATGTGGAACTGTTCAAGTACTCACAGTCTGCATTGCAATTTATGTAACATCTTTGCAAAGTTTAGTACCTTTCATGCCCCCAGAGAAGCCCCTCCAGTTGGCAAAAACCATGAGAGGCAGATGTTCACGGTCAAAGTCACAAATTGCCTGAGCCGTTTTAAAAGCAGAATCTGGAAACCACACCTGGCCAGCCTGCTGCAGAACCTGACATGAAAAGTAAGGAAAAAAAATGGTGCTTCTTTAATTAGAATCAAAGCTCACAATATGGAAAATATGTAGGGACAGACTCACTTTAGATTCCGAATCCAGGTTTGCGGGATCTGCAGGGATCGTGACCTCAACTGTGCGTGTTTCAACAGCAATGACGCCAAGAGGGATTCCTCCTAACCTGAATTCATGTAACAGCAATACAACAGTTTTAGTAGTCAATTTGAGTTTAAGTTTGGTCTGCATTTTGGTTTTGGTCTGCATTTACCTCGCTCTGCCTACTACCACAGTCTGAGCCCAAGACCCCATGATCTCCATGAAAGAGCCGTGGTCAAAGAATCCACTCTGCCAGCCACCTTTCACCGCTGCCAAAACACATGGAACATTTTCTTACTTGGTTTACTACCGACACACAAACACACATAAAAAGAAAGTCTTATAGTTTGGACTGTGCGGCTTACTGGGGTGAGGTCTGCCGGCTAGCATCCAGCGGGGGTCATACGGGGCTTTAGTGGGAGTAAATTCTATCTCTCTGTCTACAGGGTCTGCAGTGGCTATCACAGGCACAGGGGAGTGTTTGTTCTGTGGGGACATAAAAGAACTTCCGTCAGTCATCTGGAGAACTGGTGCAGTCACTGAATATTTAGATTTCGACAGCGAGCATTCAGCAGTACCTTTGGCATGTATGAGAGCCACTGCAGGATGGTAAAGACTCCGTCAAAGTCATCGGGCACAGTGGTGTGTGTGACTCCATTATTGTGCATGATCTGAACGCCACCCAGCTGGTTGTTGGAGGTGTAGACTTCCCTGCCCAGAACCTGGAACGAAACAAGAACTTAAATTATGATAACTGTAGAATTCCTTTGAAGCTAAAAGAATAAAGATAAAGAAATTCAATTAGTCTCTAAGTTAATTATTGACTTTACATCCTACAGGAAAAAATTCTATCATGTTGAAAATAATCACACCGGCAAACCTTGTTAAGAGCTCCTGCTCCAGTCAGGATAATGTGAGAGTTCTCCACCTGGATCACTCGCTGTCCCAAACGAACAAGGTAGGCTCCGATTCCGATCGCGCGACATGTCACCTGCAAGAGCATTAAGTGAGAGGCCAATAGACTTTACTGTGTTCTTGCTGTCGAGGAGTCAACATTCCCATTCTCACCATACTGATTGTAATAATCTCTTCATAGGCCTGAGAAGATTCTCCTGCAATGGTGCCTGAACCTCGCAGGTTCTCAACACCGATACCGTCATCATTCCCAATGATGTCAGTGATGATGTACCTGTGACAAGACGGTACATTGATCAACAAATCTTTATTATTCAGTTCAGTTCAGTTGAGTTTAGCTCCACTAACACTTTTACACTTCTGACACCACACTTGTCTGTGGTGCAATTTTTATCAATGTGTGTCCAACACAATCCCACATCCATGACATAACAGGTAGATATACTGATTTACAAGATTAGGAATTATGATTAGGAGGAGTGTAATTTACTTAAATTAGCTGACTTTGCTGCTTTATTAGAGGCTATTGAGGAGTACATTGTACCTTGACTCTCCTCCTTCTTCTACATGATGACAGTGAACAGAATTGGAGGAGCTGATACGAGTGTAGTCCTGTGGTGTCAGGTAAAGGTATTTGAATCCCTACAGGATGAAATGGAGGCAAATAAAAGTAAAACTACGCATCTTTTTTCATCCATATACAAATTGAAAATATGAAAAGAATTATGTCTTAACAGTCACCTTGTAGGGATCGGTGGGGTCTATCCAGGCGACCTGGAACATGTGTTTGACCTCTTCGGCGAGTCCAATACGAGCTCCACTGTTGGCTGCAATGTAAATGCGGGGGATGCCCTCAGACCGAGCCAGCTCAGATGCCCTGAGAAACAGCTCATCCTCCTGAGGACCGAAGGAGCCGATCATGTGAGTGATGTCATTACAGATGACTATAATGTCTCTGCCCTCTGGGTACTCTGGAGTCTTCATCTTCATCTTGAAGGCAACAATTCCGACCTGGTGGAGATTGATTACAGTGGGCATTGGTGTCATCACACTGAGAAAGCACAAAAAATGCACCAGTTAAAGTAGAAGTTGAAATCCTACGTTATTGTCTCCAGGCTGGCGGTTCAGCTGCACAAGTCGGCCTTCTTGGTCCAGAACGAGCTCAGTGCACATCAGCATATCCTTTGGGAATTTGTCCCCACGACCCCACTGCTTGACTAATGCCTTGAAAGAGAGTTTCTGTGAGGACAACATAGGGGCAACAAAGACAGAAGTGAATGTAATTCAATGAGTCAGCAGTACCTGTCTGAACATCTCAGGGAAGTCATACACGTATGTAGTGCCCAGAGTTTGTGCCTGGAAGCGTTTGGCCTGCAGCAGGTCTTTGGTTACATAGGGAGTGTTGATCAGCATGCCATGCAAAGGACCCTGCTTGTCTCCATATGACTGGAACATGATCTGCAAAGGCAAATATGAGGAGCTGAATTTAGTCAACCATGAAACACACAGTAAAATCTGTGAGGATTCAACACCTGTTTCGGTTCATATTTCTATTCATAAACTGCTCACTCCACTGTCCTAACCTGTCTCGAACTTGGGTCAGTGACTTCTTTGTACAGACTGATGTCCAAATAATAGCCAGATTCATTAGTAAGAAACAGGCGGATAGGAATGGCATTCCCAGTCGGTGTCAGACGAATGTTGATCTTTAGCTCGGCTTGCAGAACCCGCAGCTTCCAAAGACGACTGCCGTAACGCATGACCATGGAGCGGACTGACTCCTCTATCTGATGGCCCCAACATCAGGAAGTGGCCCCAAGGTTCATGGAAAAAAAGATACAAAAAAAGAAAATAGATGCATTTGTATGTAAAGTACAGGTAAGAGAGATGGTTAAGATGTCATGAAATATGAAAAGCAGCTAAACCTTTAAGGAATCACACCTTAGAAATATTAGAAAAAAAATGGTAAAAAGGCAAAAATACGGTGCAATTAGACATTTGTTTAAGTACACATAATACACAACATAATAAGAGCCACTGTTATTTTGTATACAACATGTAGTGTTAATAATTTGTCGTGAAGAATGATTGTCTAAGAAACTGCAGCACACTGACTTTAGAGGGGTCCATGATGACAGTGGGGACGAAGTTGAGGAAAATGTGATTGCAATCTGTGCGGACACTGGTGTTACTGAAGGCCACCTCCAGTTCATCCATGGCTTCCAACAGCAGACGTTCGCCTTCATTTTGAAGGTATTCAAAAGAAGCTTCCTGATTAAAGACAGATAACATGCAAAACATCACCATTCTGCATAAATCAAGCAACAAGCAGGCAAACATCCAAAATATGACAATGTAAATTCCAAAGTTTCCGGTTTGATTTCTTTCTTTTACCTTAGTGATGAGATCTGAATGGCGGATGATTGCTCGAATGAAGTAGCGGTAGTCCGTAACTTCAGCACCCTCCTGGACCCGAGCGGCTCCCAGGTAGAGGTGCATCTTGTGGTTGGCACATGGAACAGCTTTCAGATCAAAGTTCCTCATTCGATTGAGCTCCAGCTGAAACGCTAGAGCTGGTTCCAGATTTCGGTATATACGGTCCTCCTTGAACTGTGGAGAAGCATAGATTGGGGTTAATCTCTTTAGTCGGCCACATCTTGGCTCTTTTACAGCAGGGTCAGGGTTAACCAGAACTTACCCCATCCCGAGCTCTGAAGGTGAAGAACTTGGGAAATTCTCTCTGTTTGAATGAAAAAGCAAAACGGAATAATCAGATAGCTTTGGTGTTCCTAGAGTAAAGATAAACTTTAGAGTACTAGAAAAGGTGGCACCAGTAAGTGTTTTTGTTTTGTTAGTTAGTTGCTACTAACTAAATGTGTTGGAATGGCCATATCAAAAACATTTAAACATCAAATTTCATTAATTTCCTCTCAGTGTTCACGAATACCATTTTTGTGCTTTTACAAATGGGATATTCATGTTCATTCGAAAAAAATTGTACCTTCTGTGCAATCAAAAATGTGATCCTCCTTATTCCATACTCAAAAAGGATGACTTTCTGTAAACAGAAATCAGAAGAAACAGTTATCATATATATATATATATAAAAAAAAATCATATATACATAACAATAATGTTTTATCTTAGAAGTGGTAGCTGACCTTTGACTGAGCGAATGCAGTGAAGGTTTTGACCAAGGCATCGTCGTCTTCCGTGTCTGCTGTTTTTATGGACACGTTAATGATGTGGATCGGGTTCTCCCTTGTGTTCTGTAGAGGATGAAAGAGAAATTGGTGGTTACAGATTCCCTGATGAAAACAGACACATTTTTTCCGACTGTTCCAACTTCATACAGCTGCAGGCCCACCTTTATGATCTCCTCTTCATAGAAACTTGAGCAGGACTCTACAAACGAAGCCCTCTCCAAGAGCGGTTCTGCAAAACTGGATAGAACTTCATCGAAATCCCTGAAGAAGAAATCCAATAAAAAAAAAAAAGACATCTCGTTCTGACTTTGATCTGGATGAAGCCCATTTTCCATAACTAAATAAGGGAAGAGAGAAAAGTGACCTTCTGAAGTCGTCAAAACACTGGAAAGCCACCATGGCTCCCATGCGCTGGCAGGGTGGAGACAGGGCCCCATCCATGAAGAGCTCACTGCTCTGCCGCCTCATCTTAGACTGACCTGATACACTTATGGGCACCGGAAGCCTGAAAAAGACACAGGATTACTGAATGAGCGCATAAAGAAGAACGGCTTCTGCCAAATGAGCAACAAATGTGCAAATTTTTGAACAGAGAAGAATCAAAGCAAGACTGGATTTTCTCATCTATGTAACAAAGAACAATGAAACACTTTATGTCCAGTTCTAATAACATTGACAGGAGAGGTACCACAAAATCATCACCAATTATGCAAGTCTCAGACCTTGACAATAAAGTCCCCAGTCAAGTTCAGTCCAGGGCTAATATGCAATGCTGCATTCAGCTGATGTAATCTGCCATCTGAGAACTTTTGTGAATGAATAAAAAATACTGTCTGTCATTTGTCCAGTCTACTTCAGTGTTACTGAGGAGCTGTGTACTGTAAGTGCAGTGTTAAGTTTGAGGCACTCAGATAAGTGGTGGTTACATTTTTTTTTTTTTTGGGGGGGGGGGGTCCTTCTTTTGTCATTCTTAAACATGATGTCAGTGACGTTAGGGTCATGCACTGGTTTATACTGCACACTGCATATTTAATATATAATTTATTTAATATACAATTTATTTAAATATTTACTCATTTGCATAGTTACATTTAAATAAACAAATGTATTTCAGCCCAAACTACGCACCTTTGCATTAACTTATTGAAAATGGCTCAGCAGGTCTTTCTCAAGCCACATCAACCATAAAGTGACACTGAAAATATACGTGCTGTGTCCATAATATGGCTCGACACATCGACCCATGACATAGCTTTATTGACTTTGATAAATCAGTGCAAAGGAGATACGAGTGTTGCTGTTTTCTTTGCTGCATGTGATCCACCATGAAACAGGTTAGACAAGTGGTGTTCATGCTGCTTCTGCTTTTCATCTGCATATTTAAACAAGGTTTTAAAAAAAAGCAATACAAAATGTAATTGTCCTTAAATAATCAATTAGTACAGTTTCAAATGTGATTATCAAAATGTAAAATATAAGTTAAAAGGTTTCAAATAAGAATGTCTTTAAAGTCACACTATAACTTTGATGGTTTAAACCTTGATGCAGCAGCAAACTCTTTGAAGATTTGGTGGTGTTTGGATGTTCTTACCACAGCATGCAGCCTATTCCACTGCGGGCCTTGCATTTCCTGCTTAGTTTACACTTGCGAGGCCGGCATGGCACATGTGTGTGAACACAAAACGTGCACGCATGTCTTTTGCGGTGAGCAAAGTTTCAGCTTTTCCACCACTGGATATCGCACCTTCCTCAGTTCCCTCCCGCAAAGAGGAGGACACAATCTGAGTCTAAACTGCTCGGTTTTATCCGAGATAGTTAGAGATTCATGAGCTGTTGGGAAGATGTCATGTTTCTTTATGACTGTGTTGGTTTTGGTCTGATTTGTTGACAGTTCTATCAAAATGTACTTTTTCCTCTCATTCCATAAGCCCCAAATCTCCACTTTATCAGTGCCTACGTATACAAAGTGTTCCAGTTTTATTCCAACCCACATTCTGATAATATATACAGAGTTAGTTTAAAAAAAACACATAATTTAGAACTTGATTACTTAAACATTAAATTCCACTAAAACAAGTCAAAAATATTTATTTCTTATATCGTTGACTGTATTTTCTAAATAATTTAGTGTTAACAATTGATTTGCAAACCCCCCCCAAGAAACACAAATTCTGACTGTAAAAGAATTCTGAATATGACTTCATCCATGATATATTAATGTTCAAGAAAGGGATGCAAAAATGCCAGGAAAGTTCTAAAACAGCTATGTCAGGTGCATTTAGTGTATCCCGTGCCTAATTCCTAGTTCCACACTTTTGTGTAACATATTTTCATGTTTGGATATTAAATCTCATATTCTAACGTAGTTACTGGTCACTGGTATTAAAGTCCAAGATTCACGACTAAAGTCTGTGTCAAGTCCGAGTCGAGTCCCCACCAGGCTGACAGATGTTATATGTTGAAATGAAAGGGATCAGTGAATTGTTGTTTTGCAGAACTGACTCTTACAAGATCTGATTGAGATTTGCAAATCAAGCAAATATATCTGATGCTGGAGAATACAAGCGTTCCATTCGGGGGCAATCAACTGAAATCTCAGGCTTTATGTTTTTAAGAGGAACACGAAATAACAAGAACATGTACCTCTCAAAAAGCTCAGAAATACTTTAGGCTACATGTAGAGAGAAGCGACAAACAGAACAACTGAAGAAGCTCAGCTTATAAAGTCAACAAGAGAGGACTTGTTAGACCAGCCTTGAAACAATTGTATAGGAATAAGAGGAAAAAGCAACATGGTGCATCCAGCATGCATTGTTGTGAAACATACAGACGAGGAAGAGCTTTGGCTTATCGGGAGGAGCTTTACTCTACCTGTTCAGAGTAGGGCTGCTCCCTCTGAAATAAAATGATTCGACAGGTGAATATGAGCAGTAGGTGATCAAAGTGTACCACCACCTTTGTGCATCATGATTAGATTCAAGCAAGCACTTTACAAGAAGATGTGCACATTCCCATTAATAATAAGTTGGATAAAAATAAATCCCACACTGCATCAGAAGTTAGCCATAAGCAGTTACAGCAGCAGTTTAAAGGCCACTCTCCACGTGTACCACTGAGCACGGCTTCAATATTTACAGTTTTATCTTTACTGATATGACACTGAAGGTGTCGTAAAGAGGACTATGGAGGGCAGAAAGACACATTATATTGGTATGGCCTGGATTTCTTTAAAAACTGCAACAAAGTGAGGCATTTTTCTCTGAGATTTTGTTGAATGAATCCCTTGATAAGTGGAAGTCCACTCTGCCATCAACACAAGTGAAAGTGCAACAATCCACGACTTTATACTAGATGCTAGAAAGAGGCACTATATCTGTTCAAATTTGGAAGCGGCAGT
Organism: Odontesthes bonariensis; assembly: GCF_027942865.1. Taxonomy (NCBI): domain Eukaryota; kingdom Metazoa; phylum Chordata; class Actinopteri; order Atheriniformes; family Atherinopsidae; genus Odontesthes; species Odontesthes bonariensis. The sequence continues at coordinate 23,343,499 of NC_134511.1, forward strand.
CTCTCAATCATAACTCAAGAATTAAAAAAGAAGGTGACATTGAAGTGTAGTCCTGTCTGAGGCGAACCCGCTACCTGTTTGGATGCGATGACGGCAACATAAACTGGAAGTCTACTGCGCACGTGCCATCTAGCAGCTGGTGATGCTGAATGCTATTCAGCTCATAGGCAATGTAAGCTCTGCGAACATACACCTGGAAGTCAAGACAGAAGATATTATCACTAATACCGAAATAGAAAGCAAATAAAGAGAGATATAGTTGGACTCCACTAAACATACCTCCAAAGCAGCCATGCATACGACTTGATTGGAGTGATAGAAGAAGTTGGGCAAAACGTCAAAAATTGAGGTTTCTGAGAGAATTAGTTTCTGTGCCAAATAAAAAAATAAAAAAAATTATTATTTATTTGATATTTAAGTTGCTGCAAAGAGATTGTCTCAATACCTTTCTCCACACACACATCTACCTTCAAGTTTTCTGGGCAGAACTGGTGGCCATACATGTCAATGGCAGAGAGGAAGATGGACTCCACCTGGTTGTGTCTCAGTTCATATGATGGTAAATGTGAGGCAATCAAAACCTATGAGACAATTACAAACACTCCATCAATTTAAAGAGACATTTGAAAATAAATGCATTAACTACTGAACATAAAGAAAACATTTAATATTGTGTTTCTTTATACTGTGCTAAAACTACAGAAAACAATCGATGGCGTATCTTTAACTGAGATGCAGGCAGACTTACCTGTCGGGCTCTCAAGGCCACCTTTGAGTTCTCCATCTTGTTCAGCTCGGTGAGTTCATTCAGGATAGTCATAAGCTCATCTGCCAGGGTGGGATCACGTCCACACAGTTGGTCCTACACAAAGTCAAAGACAAAACACTGTATGAGTAAGTTGATCACAAGGATCAGGTATACGAAGAAGGGATTTTGTGTTTGTGGAGGCTGAAGATATGTCTTACAATGAGCATTGTGACCAGGATGTTCTTCTTGGACACCTGGGCGTGAGAGAAGATGTAGTCGAGCACAGGACTCATGTCAGGCTTGTGCTGCTCTCTCAGGTTGATGACACACTTATCATAGTGAGCTGTTTCGGAGAAAAACTGTATTTCAGCTGGGCTCCAGTCACTATATGGGAAATGTGACATTTGAGGGAGTCTGGGGAAAGAATTCACGTTACCTTGTTGAAACTGCATCTCTACCTGCAGGTAGCGCTTCAGCAGATCAAGAACCACAGATTTCATGTAACCACGGATTCCACTGCGGTATCTGAACAAAAAACAAGTCAAATGCAACAACAAACGCAGTACTATTACCATTCATGTATGTTAGAGATGCTTCAAAGGTTAAATTCTGGGATGACACAGATGTTTAAAACAGCATTTTGTTTGGTGGCCTGTTGATGACTTAGCCTCCGGGTACAACAGTCAGTGATTTTGGGGTTTCAAATATCCAACAGATTACTGGATTAAGGATAACTGGGTCAAGACCTCCTGCTCCGTTGCAGTCATTGTTTTGAATTATGTGGAAGTGGGAAACATGGTAGTCTCTCAGCGAACAAACAATAAAACTTGGAAAAAACTTGTTTCATGCACTGTAACACAAATAAACCCACACACCTCCATACCACCTTGCAGGAAGCTGCTGCATCAGGGGATTTTATGTGAAACGTGTGTGTCTATGTGTGTGTGTGTGTAATGTTGATTTGAATTCTTGATGTTTTTTTTACTTCTCACCGCATGTGCTGTTATCGGCTGGTGTTTACACACCCTCGCCCACAGGCTGCAGCCCAGATATTATATGCATTCCACAAAATATGAAGAAACAAAGGGCAAAGGGCTACATATCTGCAGATAAACACACCTGTACCAGAAAGTCTCCCTGAGAGTACCGAGGAGATTAGTTAAGCATGCGTCTACATGTCATTGTTTTTAGAAATGCGTTGTACTGTATGCCTTTTAAACCTGTCAACCTTCTGCTTTTGTCATTTGTAGACAAAACCCAATTAGCCGACACAACATTTCAGGCAAGATATTGATGCAACACCATAAATAAACACAAGGCTTATCGGCAGACATTAAAATTTCAATCAACAAGGTGAATATAGTATATTCACCTTCATATAGTAAATAAGTGCACACCTATAATACATATTAAAAATGCTGTGCAATCTGCATCTGACAAAGAAATTTAAGGAATTAACCTCTGCACTAACTGCACGATACTCTGAGTGTTCATGAAGAAGACCTCCCGATCAGCCTTCCTCTGTAACGTTGCTGCATGGCTGTCTAAAATGTTTGCAATCTGCAATAAAAAAAAAACAATAGTGATAATAATCATATTAAACTGACAAGAGGGATTCTTTATGTTTAAAGAACTTGCTCTGAGACACAGACGCTATTTTGAACAGTGTGTTGTTGTTGCACAGCTGTTACCCTTTGGCTGGGGAACTGGCAGAGGACAGACGTGATGTTGCTCGCATACTGAGCCATAACTTTACGGATATCTTTCTCAACGCTCGGTGGAATACGACCCGCCACGCTGGTCATGATCTCCTGGAGTTCAAGCAGCGGCAACGAGGGATCCCTTAGAGTTTTCATCAGGGTGGCCACCCATTCTTTTAGCTACAGAAAGAGACGTTCAAACTCAAATAAGCCCAGATAATCAATGATATTTTTTGTAGTGGTAAAGGGACTAATCTGTACCTTGCTGCTAAAGTAGGGCTCTTCAAGGCAGTACCCATCCATCACTTTGACTAGATTTTCGAGCACACTGTGGAACACCTGGTGAAGCTTCTCCCCGACCATTGGCAGCGGTTGCTGGGGTGGAAGTGTGGCTGTGTTGAGTTCCACCTATAATAAAAAGCAAAATGGAAAAAAACAACAACAATAACTACTATATGGGAAAACCCGGACAAAATCCAGACCAAAACTGTCTCATCTAACACTTTTAAGCCCCGGTGTGACAAGTAGAGTGTTGTTAGAGAATGTAAGAAATGGACAATTTAGAGTTTAATATAAACACTGTAAAAGTAACCTACCCTGTGTATACTGCTGGGGTCATCCAGGGCTATATGTGCTACCAGACAGCCAGGCTGCAGAACTGCCCCCGGCCTCTTTACAAAGTGTATACAACCCGACTGCAGCACAGTCAGAGTCATAACCATCTTCATCACCTGTACCCACAATCAAATTACACCATCAAATCAAGTCACAGGAACACACCAGTGAACACAACAAGCACAATGTAATCTGACGCATTGTTATTTTGATCATAATCTATAAAAGTTACCTCAATCTCTGCATAAGTGTCTCCTGCAAAAATATGACCACCATCCTCAACCACATACTGCAGAAGTTTGCCAGCAGAGGGCGACCTTAGCACCGTGGGATCCTTCTCCTTCTCGAACACACAAGTCTTGTTGCCAACAGTAATGCGGTAGCTACAAGGTAAAATAACACCAATAATTAGTAAACCCAAAATCAGACGGGCGAACTGACTAATCTGGATCTTGAACCCTTACCTGTCTACCTCCTCCTTCATGTAGGTGGTGTGGCTGCTGCCATCGTAGCACAGCAGTAGGCCGCCATCACTCAACCGGTGGACGTCTATTTCAATGTTGGAGCCATTCATCATGACAACATAAGTTGTTGGAGATTGCCGGGCCACCTGCAGGTAAAATGACTTGTAATTTATTGATTAAAACAAGGTGGGAAGTTGAGGCAAACAAGGAGCAGGAATGGGACAAATACCTTCGTACAGAATTTGACTCCTTCATATATCAGGTCCACACTGACACAGTTGAAAAGACTGGCTGCAGGTAGCACCTGGCCTCTATAGATGCAGAACATAGTGTTTGTAAAAGTCAATAATATGAACACAAAGTAAGAGATACAGTAATACATCATTAAAAATTAAACGCATATACTGGCCTTTCCAGTGAATGGAGGTAGTCCGACATGCTCTTTCTGAAGCTGGCATCAGCAACATGCAAAGCCCCACAGACGATTCCCAACATGGTGTCTGGTCTCTCTGCCTGCAGCAGGAGCAAATATCAAAAAAACTACACTCAAATTCAGCCACAGGGCACCTGGCAGAGAAATGAGTTATGGCGTATAGTCTTCAGTCTCTGACCTGCACTTTCTCTGCAATGAGATGGTCCAACCAGCCGGTGTCAATGTCACTGTTTCTGAAGCTTTCCGTCTCTAGTAATTTAATGAGGTATTCAACAGTTGTCCTGAAATCTCCTCTAATGGACAGCTCCTTCATAGCCACCACCATGTTCCTGAAAACACAGCAAACACAACACCTAATGAACATGTACCCAACTAGAGATTATATTTTGTTATGGTTTAACCTTAAATAGATTGTTGTGTTAATTGCTTAAGGATGCTGTAATCTTTTCCTCTAAGATTTTGTTATACAATCAGCAGGACGTAGCCTTTTTCAATTTGTTTTATTTCATCACGGGCTGTGACAACATTAGTACAGATATTGCGTTGTTGGTTGTTGTGTCACAGCCAACAAAACAGGAAACATTCATTGTTAAAGATTAGTTTTCAAGGCATTAAAAAGAGGCTTACGAAATGGCCTCTTCACGATTCTCCCCCCATGAGAAACAGTGTCCAAACTGGGAATCTGCAAATTCATGGAGGCCGCCAGTCGCCCCCACACTGAAATAACCCCAGACGTTTTTACTGCTGCGGAAGTTCAGCTCCTGCACGGTGCCAGAGCTGGGCTTGAACCCCTGTGTGGGAGCGCAAGGGTGACAAGTCAGCGGTGAAAATCAAAAGTGTGACACACACTGTTGTGTTTTTAGTGCCGATAAAATAAACTTGTACCTCATCAGGATTCTCACTGGTGATCCGAGCAGCTATGACGTGTCCTCTTGGACTTGGAATGCAGTCTGGAGTCTCAAAGTTGATGATGGTGTCGCCCCATGGACTTTCTCCATAAAGCAATCGTATGTCTTTAATTCTATGAAGGGGGATGCCCATCGCAATCTATCAGACGAAACAGTGAGTTAAAGCCCTCGGAGTCATCGTGCAAGAGTCACTCATTATGTTGTTGCCATACAATTACACTTCGGAGTCCAGAGACTGAATTCTACCTGAAGTTGGGCAGCTGGTAGGTTTACATCTCCAATCATCTCTGTACATGGATGTTCCACCTGCAAGCGAGGATTCAGCTCCAGGAAGTGAAAGCTTCCGTCTTCTGAGTAGAGGTACTCCACAGTGCCTGCACTGACATAGCCCACCATCTTGGCCATTCGAACAGCATACTAGGTGGGAGAGAAAGATTAAACAAATTCAGTCTCAACAAGGGCAGAACTTTTGCAGGTGAAATAAAATCGTGCTCTGAAGCATAGTCACCTCCTCCATTTGCTCAAGTGTTGAAGGAGCAGCTACGGTGGCAGGAGCCTCCTCTATGATCTTCTGGTGCCTTCTCTGGATGGAGCAGTCTCGTCCAAACAGAGAGATAGCATTTCCATACTCATCAGCCAGTATCTGCACCTCAAGGTGTCTCGCATGCTGAGCCAGTTGCATGATGAAGATGGGTGATCCGGGTATCTCCGTCTGAACCTGCACTCAGAACACATGTGAGAATTGCTTCAAAGGGTAAGACGTGGGAGCTTGATTACAAAAGAAATAAGGCATTAGTTTATAAAATGTAATGACTAACCTGTCTGAAAAAACTTGGGAAATCCTCTGAATTTTCAACCTTCCTGATACCCTTTCCACCTCCACCCTCAGAGGCCTTGATAACAACTGGATAACCAATTTGCTCTGCTCCCTGACAAGAAACAACATATGTGATATGATTTAGCAGAAGATAACTAGTGGATGAGAGCAAAAAAAGAAGCAAATGTGTTGATGTTAATATGAAGACCTGCTTAATATTCTTACTGTGAGACCATTATCTACATCATGAACACAGCCCTTTTTGTACACCTCTGGAGGAACACTGATTATTTTGCCCCGTCTTTGGTCCTCTTCAGCCCACTCCACTCTCAGACCTGGAACACAATGACACATCAGATAAGCACATAATTACCATATGATTGAGTTCATATGTTTATCACCTGATCCACTCCATGGCAGTGTGGGAATGTCAGCACTCTGGGCCACAATGGAAGAAGCCACCTTATCTCCTAAAGCCCACATGGCTTTACTGGATGGCCCTGGGAGAGAAAGCAGTCTCTTCTTGAAAATGACACGCGACTAGCCAAATGAACGTAATGCAAAATGCTGTTTTCAAACAGTTTTTACCCAAGAATGATATCCCTGCTTTGTTCAGGAGTTCAGGCAGTTTAGGGTTCTCAGATGCATGGCCCCAACCAGCCCACACAGCCTGTACAGAGTAATACACATGTAGTTGTATATGAACACTGGTTACTGTCGTTCATCAAAAAGGAAAAAAAAAGGATGAAAAGTTTTCTTGAGGCAGGCAGAGCAGATAAACTGTGAAACATACCTGCACTGGGATTCTTTTAGCGATGTCTACTATCAGCTCTACGTTGGCATAGTTGTTATTGTTGGTGCCACCAGGCACAGGCACATAATGGTCGGCCATTTTAATGTATTCTAGAGAGAGTACAAGAGTAACATATATCAGGATGCATGATCAAACAGCTGACTCACAGCTTCCAGATAAGTTAGTTATGACGACTGCTGAGAGATAGAAAAAAAAAAAAGATCTAATTCTCAATTACCTGCATTAGCTTTCAAGTCTTCGGGGGTTACCATGACCACAAAGCGGATGGTCCTCTCATTGCGAAACATTTCATAGGACCAGCGGCGGATAGAGCGCATACATTTGACTGCAGCAATGCCATTATTAGCTATCAGCACCTGTAAGAGAAACAGAAACCCTTGGATTAGTCTCAACAAAAAGATAAAGAATGTAAGCGGCTCTGGGATCATTAAAACAAACATTCAAAAAGTCAGGGACAGTCATTCTTACTTTTTCTATGACACGGGTGCCACCAAATCGTGTGACAAACTCGGCAGGAGAAGCCACCGTGAAGTCCCTCTGTAGATCCATCTTTCTGTATTCACGTCCTTTTTTCACCAAGTGATGACCAGACATGCTAGACCTGGAGAAGAAAAGCTTTGGGTCAGACATCTTGCCCAATAATGCCCCGCAACATTAAACATCACCTGGTTATATTTTCCCTGTAAAATAGGTGCAACAACCATTGACTAATCCAGTAAACAGCACATTTCATGCGATTCTCCACAATGTTAGACCAAAACAGACTAAACAGAGTCGGATCTCAATGGTTTTTTAAAAGCATACGGGAAAACGTCCACTTAACAGCGTCAATCAGAGCTTGTGTACAGACCATATGACAGCAACAGGTGAATTACAACAGCACTGGAAATAAAATTTAAAAAAAAAAACAGGTCAAAGTTCAATCTCCAACAGACAAGCATACATTTGAGCCACTCCTTAATTTCTGACCTTATCCTCAACAACCCTTACAAGCAGCTCTTCGCTGCACAATAACAAAAAAACTACGAGCAACAGAGATTTGGATCATTTACGCCTGTAGTGATGTATTCTTGCAAACAGGAGCTGCTCCAGGAGACTGCACCATGTGTGGCTGTTCAACTGAACAAGAATTTTGACAAGAACCACTGCATGGATTTTCAATCCACTGCTCGACTGTGATCAAAATCTGGTAATTGCTGCTGAACTCTTTTAAGAAACTGGATTACCTTCCACTGTATGGAAGTGCTCGTAATGACCTGCAGCTTTGATTTTAGAAAAAAGCCAAAGATCTTTAAGTCTAGAAAAAAATACTAAGATATTGCTTAGAAAGTACAAATAGCTTTTTCCTAAATTAAGCTTCTAAATATTAAACGAAAGTCAGATCAATCAATAAATCTGACCGCTGTAAATCAGTTCATCTGCCTGTATGAGCAGCTACTATAATCTCCAACTCTAATAAAAAAAAAAAAAAGCAGCTTAAACTGTTTGCAAGTTACAAATACTGCATAATAATGGATCATCTCAATGTGTTCAGCTTCAGAGTAAATGCTGAACAATTAACTGTTCAAATTAACAAATACATTGTCTGGCTTAAAATTACAGCACAACAGCTGACTACCAGAAGTATTACAAAATACTGACCAAGACCGATAACAGACATGGGGATCCTTCCATGTTTGGCAATACAATCTGAAGACTGCAACAACATTTGATCATTTCAAGTACATACCATCATTATCTACGGTCTCCTGCCTCGTTTCCTCACTGTCTTTGTACCAGTACTGTCGTACAAATTCTGTCCCATCTTAGGGCGGAGAAACACCGGCATCAGTGGGCATTACTGAAAAGGTGGAGTCCAGATATGTCTGGCTTTAGGTGAACTTTAACTCTTGCACTGTACAGTTCACCAAGAACTGTTCACCAACATGCTATTTAAGTGATGCGCAATAACCTTTACGAGTCGCGTGTCACTGTTTGGTGTTGTTTTTTTCCCCAAGGCAAGCGGCATGGGCAGGCGGGGTTCATTTGAGCAGGCGCATGCTTTATTGAACAATTAGTACCTAATCATAGTCACGATTTGGGGATTTTAAGGAAACCACTTGAGCGAAAGCCTGTTAGCGCGCATTACTGTGCCGCTGCATGACCACGCCACGCCTCAAAGGGACTCCGGTTCTGTTTTACACAGCCTTCCTGCAAAAGTTGGAAGTTGTTGGTGTTTTGTAAACGTTCTCAACACACATATCTACCGCTATGCCGAGCTGCGCCCCAAACTGAACGGTGCGGCCAAGCGAGCGCTGCTTCCTGCTCACAAACATATCAAACAATATCTGTTATATCTGTCACCATTTCTGTTGCTGTAACCTGATGCTAATTTTCCACGTACCACTGTGCGGCTATCAAAGTGTCAAAGTCCGAAGGGCGACGTGAAGCCTCTTTCTAGGACTCACCGTTGGAGATATGGGAATAAGTTCCTTCCCTCCATTATTCAACCTAAGGCATTACGCAAGATTCCATAGTGGCAAAAAAAATTTGTTAAAAGATTTAAGACCATAACAAAGAGGTCTGTACATGCTTCCTCCAGGGTGCCTGCCTCCACCCTTCCCCCCTCCCACATGTGCAGCAAAATATCTACAGATCCTCTGAGACAGATCGCTGGCTGCTCTCAGCAAGTATAAACAGAGCAGCGCACCGACACCAAATACTTCTCTCCATGCAGCCAAAATGGGGTCGTAAATCTGGCCGTAATATAACACCACGTTTGACCGGGCGACAACATTTCAAACTACACTGAGATGTGGAGGGAAAACCTTCAGATCTGATCAGGTCAAACGTTTGAAAACTTTTAGAAAAGTATCTTGGGGAAATGGATGTTTTAATCTGCTGCGCACGGCTTTAAGAAATAAATAAATAAATAAATAAATACAAACATCCGCTCGGATGATTTCCCATTTATACCAGCATGGATACAATTTGAACATTAGTTCAGTTAGTTAGTGAATTAACTGTGGTCACACAAGTCTTGCAAGCAGAGCAGTGTTGCCTTTGTTTAACGAGTATCATTAAACACCACCAATCAGGTGATAAACTGATATCCAGGATGGAGAAATGGGTACATTTAAGTGTTTTGCACTTGGGTGTCAACTTGAACGCAAGTTGATTAAAAGAAAATAGACATATTTTACTAATAATATTAATGATCTAATATCAGGCTACAGTCATTTTTACAACTCTGGTAACAATGACAGAGAATACAAAACATCTGGTCTGAAAAGTGAAGCATACACCGAAGTGCTTTGCATTCTAGCTTATGACCAGCAGGGGGCGACTCTTCAAAGCAGTAGTTTCTCAAACCTTTAAGCTATTTATTATCATCACTGATGATGACAAGAGCAATAATATTACATTACAGGTAGTTATGTTTGAGTGGACTGGATATTTTCTACATGAGCTACACAAACACCGTTATAAAATTAAGCTTTAAAAAGTTTAATTCTTGCATAATTCCACTTTACAATCCCATAACGGTATTGATGGATATGTGAATTTTATGCCAATGTTGAATGAATGATGTTGGTATATTCTGTCCATTTCAGGGATTGTGCGTCGCATTATAATCGACAGAAAGATTTTGTAGTATAACTGTATGGAGACTGGGCTACATGACCTAAGTGTATAGTGACTTGTTTACCAGACAAACAAAATACCTCAAACTCACTATTATGAAGAAAAAGGGTCAAAGTCAAAGAAAATGTCTGCTGATGATTGACAATGAAAAAAAAATATTGATGAATATCAATACATATGCGTGTCAAAATGATCAAGTTCAACATTTGATATGTGTCGTCTGTGCTGTCTTAACTTAATTTGGACTGTGAATTACTTTAAAATAAACACATTCTTTATTATATTTAATACAAAGTCGAGCGCTTGTGGAAACTGTGTCGAGCCCTTAGTTTTGCCACAAACTTGTCGATTGTTTTCTAGGCTTTTTTGAAAAAAATAATAATACTCTTAGACTTTCTGTATTTACAACCAGATCTGTGACTGCAAACCTAATCTTTAATTGGAAAGCTTGCAAATCTTTTTTTATGCATCCGAACTCCGGAAATGATTTGAGCAATTTCTCTTTCGTTCTCAAAAATCTGAAACACAGCGACACATATCCCCACGGTTGTAATCTACTGGGTTAGATAATATTTCACACATCCTAATGTACTCATATATAATGTTTTCAGACATTCCGATATGGTGATACACAGCTCCAATACCTCTGACTCTCTTTAAGCTCAATACGCTAAACTACATTTCTGAACTATCTGTAACAAACTCCTCAAATGTGCTAAGGCTGAAACATTCACACGCACGCACGTTTTTCACGTGTGAAAAAATCCTTTTTCCTTCTTACCTTTTTCCCTTTCATGATTCCCACAGGCAAACATAGCCATGTGAATTTAAGCTGATCCAATAAGCAAGTCAAGCTATGTGCACTAAACAACTCTGCTCCTCCATCACTTGAAGTACTATCCAGTCTGCACATTTAAAAAAAAAAAAAGAATAAAAAAAAGCTTCACCTTCAAGACTGTAACTTAAAATCTGTTATGGTGTTCACTGTTTGTGACCCGAGTCATGTCACCAGCAGTGTTCAAAGTCACTGGCTGAGACTTTTGTTCCAATAATAGAGCCGAGATGTTTGGCAGGCGACAATAACGCCACTCAGTGCGGTCAGGTGATAACTCACAGCACGATTTCACTCACTAGATACATGACTGCAAATCTTAGGCCAGGTTACCACTCCAACAGACTGCTATACTGTCATATTACTCCCTCAGGCTAGTGTTTGGCTGAGTGAGAAGCTCTCATTCTTCAGAGGCTTTTCATCTTTGTGAGGTCACATGACTACGAAGACAATGGGCCTGACCTCAGAGAGTGGACATTAAATGGACTTACTGTAAATAGAAGCAAAGTCTTACTTGATGACTGAAGATCTGGGTGGTGGCACTGCAGAGGGCGCCTGCTCTGTGGAAGGTTTAAGGGTAGAAACCGATGACTGAGAGACACCACTCGGAGGTTTCGTGACCAAAGCTTCGTCGTCTGAGGAATAATCTTCTGATGCTCCGAGAATGAACTTGAGGCGCCTCCTCGCCTCAGGCCCCGAGCTGAACATGGGTGCTTTGGTTCTGTGGGATTTCTGCTCGGTCTTTGGCAGCAATGGCTGCTCTGAATTCTCCTCAGAGGAGGCCTGCGGAGGATCAGACGCCACTGTTTGGACTGCAAGACCCACACACTCGCCGTTGGCCAGAAGATTGTTATGCACTTTGTGTGCTGAGGTTGAAGTAACTGTTGACTGGGAATGTTTGCCTGCATGAGGAGGGCTGTGTTCAGCGGATATGTCCTCCCCATCTGCAGGGGCATCGCAGTCAGATGGAGATTCCTCTCCTTTCAAAGGCATCGCTACTGTCTTGGTATTATTTCTCCACAGTGTCAATAATATCCACAGGATTAATCCCAAAGCTGCAAACAGGAGCATTTGCAGACATCCTCCTTAGACTGCAACAAAAACAAGTTGAACATTATCATTCATACGACAGATGGTATTGACATCCTAAAAGGACTGACTCATTGAGTCTGAATCTAACAAAAACATACTTTAAGTAAATGACCTGATGACAGATTTCTAAGGAATTTTAGCAAAGAAAATAGAAAAGCGCTTTTTTTTTGGCAACCGGCAAGCTTGTCAACACTTTTTTGTTTTAGCAGCTAATCGTCTTACTTCAGGGTTTTTCAGCCATTCTCTCTACAAAAGGCCTCCAACTCTGTGAGGTTTTTGGGCTTCCCCTTCATCAGTGAAATGTTTTCACGTGACTGCGGCACAAGTTCAAAGCTGGCAGTGTTCTTCTTCAGAGACTGCACACTGTATTTCAAATTCACCAGTCCACAGAAGAAAATCCTTAAGCGTGTTTACATGTCTACTTGCAGGCTGTTGTTTAGGATGCAGCTTTCCCTCTGATGACTCTTCCCACAAATATGTGGGCCAAAATCATATAGATGTGGCTGCAAAATGGTCCAACAAATCTCCCTGAAGCTCTTTTGGACTCAAACTGAGGTAGCAACCCTCGAAGCGGTTTTCACAGAAAGCCTATTTGTTGTTCCAGGCCTCTCACCTCAATCTCCATTGTTCCCTTTATTTATCATTTTACAGAATTAGGAAACAGCTGCCTTCGCAATCTTCATACTTAGGGAGATTGAGCTGTTTCTGTTGTCAAAGTGCCAGACCGCTGTTTCAAAAAGCCAATGACTCTTGACAGCTCGAAGAAGGAATAAGGAGTCGGAGTGCTTATAGTTTGTAAAATTGCCATCAGCTGACTTTGCTGCTGATGAGCGTGAGTGAACAATGGATGTGTACGGCTCTTCTTTTTGTAGTTTCACAAAACAAATTCTACAATACCAACATACTACGCTCATCCGGGGTTCAAACGCTTAGGGGAATGTCTCATCTTTACATCTTTTATTTCATGCGTTTCCTCTACTTCACAGAAACAGACTTTGCCAAGTGCCCAAACTCTTGCATGTAACTTGCAACCGAAGCAGAGTCAACGATAAGTTTTTGATTCATTGTTTGAGTTAGATTTTTTCAGGCGTTAGTTTTTGTTGCAGCTTTGGCTCAAAACGCGGATAGAATGCATCGACTTTCTGATATTTTAAGCAAAGCGATAAATGCATTGAATGAGAATATGATTATCATTAAATAATAAAGTAAATAAAACAGTTCTTACGCTGTGTTAATTGTTTGATTAGAGACAATTTAAAAGCTACGTCGTCCATCACAAAACATCATTAAAGGTTCTACACAGGGCGTTTCTCACACACAGAATTCTTTAACTTTTAACAATAAAAAATTTAAATCCTTGGGTATGTATCAAAACTGGCTTCAAATATACAGAATCAGTCAAACTATAGGAGCATCTTTGTAAAAAAAACTTAAACTTATGTAGTATTTATGTCGATTCACTATTCTAAGACGTTTCTGTGAGGAGAGCAAGGTCAAAAGCCCTCTAAGCATACACATATTTTGGATAATTTGAGACAGAAAACAGGTCATAATCTCACAAGCATTTGATTTATATGAATAAGCACTCGTTTTTGCCTACTCTTCTTTATGATAAGTAAAGATCTGCAGCTCTACATGCCAGCAGGACCGAGTAGGATACATTCCCAGGCTAGTGTCCAGTAAACAGGCTGCATGCAACAGCTGACATCAGAGCTAAGTGTGGCTTCTAGATATGGACTAAAGGTCAACACCGAGGGAGAGAAGGAAGGAGGAAACATCCACATAAACATTTGGAGGTACCCAAACACAGAAACTAAAAATGGAAAATAGATATCGACATGCACACATCTGTATTTCTTGGCCCAGACATGGATTGAATTACGAATTAAGAACAAGTATTTATTAACATGCCATCCATGTGGAGGAGGCACACAAAGTGGCATTTGTCCTCTGGAGTCACTTGGAGCCATCGCTTTTCACAAGCACTCAACCCGAGAGGATTGCTTTACAAAAACAGCTTTAACTTTTCATTTTAAGTGTCATATTTTTGATTTTCTTTTTAAAGTGTTTGGTGCCCCTGACTACAATTAAAAGTCAATGATATGACAATAACATAAATAAAATGAGGGCACGGAGTTGATGACTTGAGCTCCGTGCTGACCTCAAACCCACAGCCAAACCCACACCAAAAGTCACACTGAAGTGGCTCATCAGCTGAAACTGACCTGAATTCACCAAAGTACAAGCTGACTCTCTTGAAAAAAAACAGGAAATTAAAGTGGCAGTAAAACAGTACTTTCCCCCAGTGTAGTCCATTTTCCTGCCGAGCATGAAAACGGGGCCGCTTCGAAAGGTCAAGTTGTGTACACCTGCGATGTAACTGGTCACAGTTGAAGTCAGTCCTGCTGGAAACATGTCGTGTACGCTGTACCCTTGATTAAAAAGAAAAAGCAGCTCTTCTCGTGTCTAATGTTGTGTTGAGCTAGAGAGTTGGTTAACTGACATAGTTTTTTTTTTTTTTTTTAACTCTACACAACTTATTTTGAATTGAAAAACATTCTTAGCTACTTATTTGTCAGAGGAGGAAATAAAAGGGTTAGCATTCAGAGAGCATCGCTTTGTAAGGAACTGACAGATTAAAAATGCCCAAGCCAGCTGCAGCAACAAATGTCAAAGCCACCTACCACCACTAGTACGGGAACTGTCATCCTCTCAGCGCCATTCAACATCTCCGTCTGCTGGCTGCGATAGTAAACATATCCGTGGAGGAGGGAGGGGGGTTCCACTTCTCCCAGGAAGCAGAAACTCCGAAGATCGTCTGTAAAAAAAAGACCTTCAACCTCCGAGCTTTATAACTTTATGTTTTCTGTCGGTTAGATTCTCATAAATGACATGACATTTTTCTCCAAAATGTTTAATTCACTATGCTTCTGCTGAACAAAACCGCGTTTTGTTTGTTTTTTAGCTTTTTTTATATACTCGCATGGCACAATCTGCAGTTTTGAAGTGGAATTATGATATACTCGACAATGAAACGGTGCAAAGTGATATATTTGTTACATAAACGATCTTTGTGTTCCTTTGCTCTCAATCTCGCGGCAACTGCAAGAACGCGCCAAAACAAGAAAACACAAATCGTGTCAGATACGCTGACGGAGGAAGACAGAAGAGAAACGCTTTAAACTAGCAGGAGCGTTTCTACAAATGCGGCTTTACTCGCTCTTTTGTTACAACTGAACGGCTGTTTGTTTCATTTTGCTGCTCTGTTGTCCGAAAAACCGCAGTAGACGATGGTTTTGCAAAACAGCGGACGGTTCAAGTCGGACCGAGGACAAAGTGGACGAGATCAGGAAAACCAGTAAGTGTTCCTACGGGGGTCTTTACCAATTAAATTAAATGCTTATAAAGAAGGTGACTAGAAGCTAGAAGAAAAGCTGTCGCTCAATGTAGCCGCATGTTTTCAACCAGGGATGATGGCTCCTCGATGTCGGCCCTCAAGCGGCTGGAGCGCAGCCAGTTCACCGATGACATGGACGCGCGCTTCGGTTTCGACAGGATGAACGAGCCGGGGGAGAAAACAGGCTGGCTGATCAACATGCACCCTGTAAGTCCACGCAGTGTTAAGTGGATCGAGTTGAGTTTGCAGGCGACGCTGAACGTGTTTTTTTTTTTCCTCCTCTGATTTTGTAGACAGAGATCCTGGATGAAGACAAGAGGATGATCAGTGCCGTGGACTATTATTTCATCCAGGAAGATGGAAGCAGGTTCAAGGTGTGTAGAAGTATAAGCCCATCTCTGGAAGACAAAACATTTAAATCTACAGTCGTAGACATTGCACACTAATCTGACATGTTTTTCCTGATATTCACTGTCTGTAGGTGGCTCTTCCCTTTAAGCCTTACTTTTACATTGCCACTAAAAAGGTAAGTCAGTGACTTTGTTTAGTTCATGTCATGTAATTATGTTTTAAAAAGAAAAAAAATCTTAAAATCTGTGATATTTCCAGAACTGTGACAGAGAGGTCATTTCATACCTGTCTAAGAAGTTCCAAGGAAAGGTGTCAAAGCTCGAAAGTCTTCCAAAAGAGGACCTGGACCTGGTGAGAGCTTTGTATTTAGACGTCATTTGACAGCATTCAAGTGATTCTTTAATGATCGTCAAACAAAATCCGTAAGATATTAACACAACAACCTGCTCTCACCAGCCAAACCATCTAGTTGGCCTGAAAAGAAGCTACATCAAGCTGTTGTTCAATACCGTGGACGACCTCGTCAAAGTCAAGCGTGACATCGCTCCGGCTGTACGCAAGAACAGAGAGAGGGAGCAGTCCAATGATGCCTACACCTCAATGTTGTCAAGGTAACAGTAAGCCATCAGTCCCACCCTGAGAGGTTTATGCTGAAATATTTGTTGGGGTTTTTTTGTTATTTTTTCATGATGTATGATGATCATCGGTGTTGTTGTTTTTTTTCTTCCAGCGCCTTGTCTGGAGGCGGTGTGACCACAGCAGATGAAGACGTGACGTTAAAGAGTATTGCAGATCAGTTAGACAACATAGTGGACATGAGAGAGTACGATGTGCCTTACCACGTGCGAGTGTCCATCGATCTCAAGATACACGTGGTTAGAGCAATTTTCTGTGCTTGTGTTTAGGAAATTTCCATCGGGCACGTTTTCTCGCTCTTTCTGATCTGTGCTTTCTTTTCTTTGCTCAGGCTCACTGGTACAATGTTCGATACAGGGGCAGCGCTTATCCGCCAGAGATCGTACGCAGAGACGACCTTGTTGAGCGCCCAGTATGAAGATTTACTCGTTTATATTCTTAACATCACCATCCGTAATACACTCATTACCATCCAGCATGCCAGAGCTTTTCTGTTGAACACGGGTTCCCTCGTTTGTTCCTTTAGGATCCAGTCGTTTTGGCTTTTGACATCGAGACCACCAAACTTCCGCTGAAATTCCCAGACGCAGACACGGATCAGATCATGATGATATCTTACATGATAGACGGACAGGTGTGTTTCCTGTAACTTACAAGGTCGTGTTTCAGTCCGTACTGTTAGCGCCAGTTTTGACAGCGCTTGATCGTTTTTTTTGGGTTTTTTTTTTTCAGGGGTTTCTGATCACAAACAGAGAGATCGTCTCTGAGAACATTGAGGATTTCGAGTTCACTCCCAAACCTGAATATGACGGGCCTTTCACTGTTTTTAATGAGGAGGATGAGGTTTGTAGTTCCGCTGCAGTAGACGACGCACAAAAATGATAGCACTTTTTGTTTTTTGATGCACATTGATGGATTGTTGTATCAGTGTAATAGCATGTCGTTACATGGCTTTGGCTGCAGGCTGCTCTCATTCAGAGGTGGTTTGATCACGTTCAAGAAACCAAGCCAAACATCTTTGTAACATACAATGGAGACTTCTTTGATTGGTGAGTTTTCTTTATAGTGACATTTTTTTTGCTGAACATCCCCCTACCCCTCTCTTGTCTTCAATTAAGTTGTGATGCAATGTGAAATATAGATAAGAACAGTGTTAATCACCTAAATCTTGGATTTAATTGAGCACAGCAGACAAGCATGATATTAAATGTTGAATCTGGAAAATCATTGTTTTAGTAAAAGAAATTGCGAATTGATTTTGAGTTAATGCCTGCAGCATGTTTAAAAAATATTTTGACAGTTGCAACAAAAGACTGGAAACAATGTCAAGTGGTAAAAAAACAACACATTGTGGAAAATCTGACAGCTCATACTAATTGCTAACAAACCAGTACCATGAATGAGTATAAAAAAGAGCATCACAGTGTAGTCTTTCAGTTGAAAGGAATTTGGGGCTTTCATAATCTTCACCTTATGATATTTAAAAAGCTACAGAGTCTGGTGAAAAGTACACAAGGGTTCTCAGTGACCTCGAGGCGCTGTTGTTATCAACATCTACCAAAGTTTGTATCTACTTTTTTGGAAACTCTTTCCCCTTTCTGATATTGTTTTGAATCTCTCAAGGCCTTTCATCGAAACTCGGGCCTCTCTCCATGGGCTTAGCATGCACAGAGAGATCGGTTTTCAGAAGGACAACCAGGGAGAGTACAAGTCCAGTCAAGCCATCCACATGGATTGCTATAGGTGGGAGCACTTCACATTTCTTTTTAGTTAAATTAATCTCTGACTTCATCCTTCCAACCTGCGTCTCCTGTGTGTCAGGTGGGTAAAGAGAGACAGTTACTTACCTGTAGGAAGCCACAATCTGAAGGCAGCAGCGAAGGCTAAATTGGGTTACGACCCAGTGGAGTTGGACCCAGAGGAGATGTGCCGCATGGCAACTGAGGAACCACAGGTACAGAAAAGGGATTCAGCTTTTACAGCCCAGAAAACAGAGGCTTCAATTGATTTAAGGGGGTATTTGCTCTTTATTTTCTCTTTCTTTCTACCAGACCTTGGCAACCTACTCTGTGTCAGATGCTGTGGCCACGTATTACCTTTACATGAAATACGTTCACCCTTTCATCTTTGCACTGTGTACCATCATCCCCATGGAGCCAGATGAGGTTAGTCTCAGCTGTGTGTTGTGAACGAGGTCTTGAATAATCCACTAAACTTTTGCCTTTGAGTGATTATTCTTTCCTTTTTCTTGTATTGTCTGCTTGTCAACAGGTGCTGCGTAAAGGTTCTGGGACTCTGTGTGAAGCCTTGCTCATGGTGCAGGCCTTCCATGCAAACATCGTGTTTCCCAACAAGCAGGAGCAGGTCTTCAACAAACTGACAGACAACGGTCACGTCTTGGACTCTGAAACCTATGTGGGCGGACACGTGGAGGCGCTGGAGTCTGGAGTATTTCGTAGTGACATCCCCTGTCGTTTTAAAATGGTAGCCACGCTTGCTTCCGCTCTGCGCTGTTTCCTTATCATGTTTGTGTGTTTTAAGCGAATGTTTGGTGCGATGTGTTAACAGAACCCAGCTGCTTTTGACTTCCTGCTGCAAAGAGTTGAGAGAACAATGCGTCACGCTGTTGAGGAAGAGGAAAATATCCCTCTGGACCAAGTTACCAACTTTAATGAGGTAAGTTGGCTTCTTTCTTCTTTTTTTTTTTTTTTTTTTTTTTTTTTTTTTTTTTCTTGAAATGATGCTTTTTGATCAGTGACTTAACATCTTGATAAAACATCTCTGGTATTTTATCAGGTGTGTGACGAAATAAAAGATAAGCTGACTTCCTTGAAGGAGGTTCCAAACAGGATTGAATGCCCCCTCATCTACCATCTGGATGTGGGTGCCATGTACCCAAATATCATTCTTACCAACCGCCTGCAGGTAAAAATGAAACATCCAAAGTTATGTAGCAAATGCCGTTGAAATGCACAAGGTTTAGTGTCGTTGTCATCTTTTTAGCCGTCGGCTATGGTTGATGAGGCCACGTGTGCTGCCTGTGACTTTAACAAGCCCGGTGCCACCTGCCAAAGGAAGATGGCCTGGCAATGGAGAGGAGAAATCAGTAAGTTAGCGTTTTATAATTGAGGCATTTAAGAAATTGAACAAGTGCATTTCTCTTTGACTTTCAAAGAATATTCATTTGTCTGCAGTGCCTGCAAGTCGCAGTGAGTTCCACCGCATCCAGCAGCAGCTTGAGTCTGAAAAGTTCCCACCGCTGTTTCCCAACGGGCGTCCTCGGGCCTTCCACACTCTCAACAGGGAGGAGCAGGCCAAGCACGAGAAGAAACGTCTGGCAGGTACGGTCTGTTCTTGGTGTCCTTGCTGTAGATTTGTTCCTAATTACTGGTTGCCAAAGCTTAGTTGGGGGTGTTTTTTCTTTGTCAGACTATTGTAGGAAGGCCTATAAGAAGATACACGTCACCAGGCTGGAGGAGCGGGTCACCACCATCTGTCAGAGAGAAAACTCCTTTTACGTTGACACCGTCAGAGCTTTCAGGGATCGGCGTTATGAATTCAAAGGACTTCACAAGGTATGTGACCTTAAATCTCCACAGCTGTTCACTCATTGGACCGTCATTCATTAGTAATTGCACTTTAAACTCGATTCCAGTTGCTCAGTGTTTTTTTTTTTTTTTTTTTTAAAGGTGTGGAAGAAGAAGCTGTCGGCAGCTCAGGACAGCGGAGATGCTGCTGAGGTGAAGCGCTGCAAAAACATGGAGATCCTGTACGAGTCCCTTCAACTGGCTCACAAATGTATTCTTAACTCGTTCTATGGCTACGTCATGAGGAAAGGGTAGGGGCCACCTTCAGTGTTCATTGTGCAATCATCACGTATCCACTCTCACTGTTATTTGAACTCTTAAACCTTTTGCCGTTGCGGAATCGGTCCGTGCTGCTGACCTGATGTTATCTGTGCTGTCTTTGTGTCTCCGTCAGGGCCCGCTGGTACTCCATGGAGATGGCTGGTATTGTATGCTACACTGGAGCCAACATTATCACACAGGCCAGAGAGCTCATTGAACAAATAGGGTGAGTATGCTGTCGCTCATGTGACTCCAGATCGAAGAGAGTAGTTTCCTGAGATCAATGGTTTCGTTACCATGTTTTTGTCTGTAGACGCTTCCTAACATAGGGGCTTGAATTCAGCTCCTTCATGTTTTTGTACTGTAACCATTGTGACTTTTATAAGCATATAAAGTCAAACAAGTATTTGCATGTATTAGTCCTGCAAGGACTTCATTTTTGTCTCACGTTGCACCTGTTCTTTGTGACCCAGGAGGCCCCTTGAGTTGGACACTGACGGTATCTGGTGTGTCCTCCCCAACACCTTCCCTGAGAACTTTGTGGTAAAAACCAGCAATGAGAAGAAGCCCAAGGTGACCATCTCCTACCCAGGGGCAATGCTGAACATTATGGTAAAGGAGGGATTCACCAACGACCAGTACCACGAGCTGGTCGATCCTGCATCGCTCACTTACAACATCAGGTCAGAGAACAGCATCTTCTTTGAAGTGGACGGACCATACCTGGCAATGATCCTGCCAGCATCAAAAGAGGAAGGCAAGAAGCTGAAGAAGAGGTATGCCAGTATTTCATTCTGATTTGTTTTCTATTATTAGATGATTGAACTCTTGTCCAGCTGATCTACCACCTCTTGTGTGATGATATTGGAATGAAGGATTTAACATCTCCCTGTTCTTTTAAGGTATGCTGTGTTTAACGAGGATGGCTCTCTGGCTGAGCTCAAAGGTTTTGAAGTGAAGAGAAGAGGGGAGCTCCAGCTCATTAAGATTTTTCAGTCATCCGTGTTTGAAGCTTTCCTCAAAGGTACCACTTTGGAGGAAGTGTACGCATCTGTGTCCAAAGTGGCCGACTACTGGCTCGATGTCCTTTACAGCAAGGTAAATGTCAAGGATCACATTCTGGAAAGCTGTCATTTGTTTTCTAAAATGTTTTCAAGTTGGGGTTTTATTTTGTACTTTCTTTTTGCAACATTTTACACAAAACAAAAGAAACATTCTCATTCCTGCTTTAATCTTCTTCACAAAAAGCTGATTTTTTTTTTTTTTTTTTTTTTTCCCTGTGTTTCCCTGTGTTCCCAGGCTGCCAATATGCCAGATGCAGAGCTGTTTGAACTGATTTCAGAGAATCGCTCAATGTCCAGGAAGCTGGAGGACTACGGAGAGCAGAAATCCACATCGATCAGCACAGCCAAGCGACTGGCCGAGTTTCTGGGAGACCAGATGGTGAAAGATGCTGGTCTGAGCTGTCGCTATGTCATCTCCCGTAAACCTGAGGGATCCCCCGTTACAGAG
This sequence comes from Odontesthes bonariensis, assembly GCF_027942865.1. NCBI lineage: Eukaryota > Metazoa > Chordata > Actinopteri > Atheriniformes > Atherinopsidae > Odontesthes > Odontesthes bonariensis. Next base: position 23,365,290 of record NC_134511.1, read on the forward strand.
AGGTGGGGCAGGAGCTGTGAAAATAAGAATTCATGTTATTGCACACAGTAAAGTCTGTTGTTAACAGTGCTACTTTTACACAGTAACTTTGTTGCATAGCTGACAGAGGTCCAATGCCACAGCTTCATTCACATTGTTGGTAAACCATGAAATAACGTTTCAGATTCTTTAACTCTGTCTGTTGACTGTGTGAATTAAGACGGTGTGAGCAGCACCAAATACAAATAACATGATCCTAGAGCTGTTCCCCAATGAATGTGAAGAACATTCACTTTGTAATATTAGTGGGGGAAAAAGCCTTGGGTTTGATATTAATAAATCTCTTTCTCGCCATCAGGGCCGTTCCTCTGGCCATCTTCCAGGCAGAGCCCAGTGTGAAGAAACATTTCCTCAGAAAGTGGTTGAAGATGCCCAGCCTGCATGACTTGGACATCCGCTCTGTGAGTCTGAAGAACAGCTCTGAATATAACCTCAAATTAAATAAACAGAGAGACGAGCCTTAAGTTACAGTCTGTCATTTTTTATTTCCTCTTGTTTTGGGCTTTTCCAGATCCTTGACTGGAGCTATTATATAGAGAGACTGGGTAGCGCAATCCAGAAGATCATCACCATCCCTGCAGCTCTACAACAGGTTAAAGATGAAATTGAATTTTTTTTTAAGTATATTTCAGGTCTTAATCTGGACATTGATTTTGAAATGGCTTCTGTTCATCATTAGGTGAAGAATCCAGTTCCCAGAGTGAGGCATCCTGATTGGCTTCACAAGAAACTCCTGGAGAAAAACGATATCTACAAACAAAAGAAAATAAGTGAGCTGTTTACCAGTGAGGGCAAGAGACAGGTAGGTTGACTTCCCACACGGAGAGTTTCCCCTGGTTTCCCCGGTGTCTCCAATCACAAGCCCATTTTGCTGCTCCATTATTTACTTTTTCTTTATCTCTCTCAGGTGGCCCATCAGCTTCTTGAAGCAGGCCAAGCTGCAGACATGGAGGACTTTGGGATGCCCGCCAGACCACTGCAGCCAGCCATCCTCATCAGCACCAAGCGGAAGCGGGCTTCACAGGGAGCTGAAAGCCAGGTGGAGTCTCAGGACGTCGAGCTCACACAGTCCTGGAGAGAAATCCTGGGACCTCCGCCTACTACAGGGACGACACGGGTCAGAAAAAAGAACAGTCGACGCACTTACTTCTAGTCTCTCCATTCAATTTGTCGTGCTGTGATAATAGTGATGTCAGAAAAAAGGCACTAGTTTTAGCAACTATGTTGTTATGTAGGAGGAGCGGCTAGTGTGGCTGCGCTACCATAAGAAAAAGTGGGAGCTGCAGATAAGGCAAAGGAAGGAGAGAAAGAAGAGGAGGAAGCTGCTGGATGGTGAAGCTCAACCTGTTGGTGGCGGAGTGATCAGAGATGGCCCCACCACTGGCCTGGGAAGCTTCCTCCGCAGAACAGCACGCAGCATCCTGGACATGCCATGGCAGATCGTGCAGGTAGGGCAAAGTCACCACGTTGATGTCAGTTTAACCTTTGGAGGAAAAAAAAATCCTGATAGATAAATATGATCTGTGACATAATGTCCACGTTCTACCTCTCAGATTGCAGAGACGAGCCACCCTGGTCTGTACAAGCTGTGGGCTGTGATTGGAAATGACCTCCACTGCATGAAACTCAACATTCCGCGTGTCTTCTACGTCAACCAGAAAGTCCCAAAACAGGAGGAGGGAGCCACATACAAAAAGGTACGCAACATTACGCAGTCACCACAAATGTTGAAATGATGCGTTTCCATAAAAGTTTTATCGAATACATTTTTACGATTGTGTGACTTCAGGTGAACCGCATGCTGCCTCGCTCCAACGTGGTGTACTACCTTTATGAGTACTCTGTGCCAGAGGAGATGTACCTGGAGCACATCAATGAGATCAACGCCGACCTCTCTGCACCAGACATCGAAGGGGTCTATGAAACTCAGGTTACTGTCCATCTATTTATCTCCTGTGTCTTGACATAACATCACCCACAAGGCTCGGTCTGTGTGTCCAGTCCAGCACGAATGACCTCGGCTTATGTTAAATGTAAATAAAATGGTGTATATTGTTGTAAGCTGAATTCTTCCTCCTTTCAGGTCCCCCTGCTGTTCCGTGCACTGGTGCAGCTCGGATGTGTGTGTATGGTCAACAAACGTGTTGTGAGAGATCTGGCTGGCAGGGAGGCTGACGCCTTCGATTTGGAGCACCTGGAGATGAGGTCTTTGGCCCAGTTCAGCTACCTGGAACCTGGTAAGACCTGTTAAAAAAACACTGAAGATTATCCTGCAGAGATTGTTGCTTTGTTTGTTTCAGTTTCCCTCTCTCCTAAAATTGCTATGTGCCAACAGCAGTTTGCCAACAGCAAGAATGATCTGATAATCTACATGTGAATGTAGCTGTATTTAATACGTTTGACGTGTCTTCACAGGGAGTGTCCGCCACATGTACTTATATCATCACGCCCAGGGCCACAAGGCTCTTTTTGGCCTGTTCATCCCCTCTCAACGCAAAGCTCACATCTTTGTCCTGGACACCGTAAGAATGACACAACTCTTGGTTGTTTGTTTTTTTTTTTTTACACAAAACTTAATGTGTTTGTTTTGATCTCTTAAAGGGATATGCCACCCCCAGGCCAAATTAAGTGTATCCCCGCATTCCCGAGACATAAATAAGTGTGTGGGAGCGTTTTCCTGGCGACCCAGGCATTGTCCGAATCTCACAGCACTGACCACTGCTTGGTTGCGCGTAATACATACATGCTAGCGTCGCCACTCGAAATATTTCGCCCAACGTGAATTAATTTACTTGATTTACCTTCTAATTACTGTGTGAGTGGTGTACTTTCACATCGAGTGCAAATGACTGTGTAAATCAACACAGAAGGCTTGCTTTGCTCATGTCGGTTTGGGAACTAGTTTCCAGTGTGGAAAACACAGCCGAAGCACACTCCCCGCTACGTCTTTGGGAATCCCCACCCCCGCTTTCTTCAAACAAACCAGCGAAGCAGCCGGGGGGGGTAGCATGGAGGTATTACGCGCAACCAAGCAGTGGTCAGTGCTGTGAGATTCGGACAATGCCTGGGACGCCAGGAAAACGCTCCCACACACTTATTTATGTACCGGGAATGCGGGGATACACTTAATTTGGCCTGGGGGTGGCATATCCCTTTAAAGGCGAATATTTTTTCCTGTTTCCTCTCAATGCTTAAATCTCAATGCAGTGTTCTCCAGCCAGCTTAAGTTTTGTCACTCGTTTGGATTTTTAGGTTCGAAGCAACCAAATGCCCAACCTGAGTAACCTCTACAGCGCTGAGCGCACTGCCCTCCTAGAGAAGACCACAGAGGAGCTTCTGCCTCCAGAGAAACACACCTTCGAGGTTCGGGCTGAAAATGACATGAAGGCCATCTCCCGCGCACTGCAGCGCATACTGCTGAATTACAAGGTAGAATACATTGTTGGTATTTGCTACAATGTTTAATAGCACCCTAGCTCTCTCAAACAACAAAAGTTAACATGCAGTCCGTCTTTTTGTGACGTATTGTTTGTATATTATAAGATAAAGTTTAATTCTACCAGAAATCGTTTAGCTGGTTGTAAAATATTAAAGGCACAAAATCAGTAAATGTTTGTCTGTTGCTGTTTACAGGAGGAGCGCCGTGGACCCACCCTCATTGCTGTGCAGTCAAACTGGGAGTTGAGGCGACTGACAGCAGGAATGCCGGTGCTTGAGGAGTTCCCAGTTGTTCCAGTACATGTGGTGGATGAGATCAGCTACAATGTGCTGGACTGGCAACGCCACGGTGCCCGGCGCATGATCCGCCATTATCTCAACCTGGACAGCTGCCTGTCACAGGCTTTTGATATGGCCAGGTATGAACAACCCACCCTTCCTTTTGCAGATTTGTCTTTTATTCCCACTGCACAGTTAATGAACATGTTCAAAACCTATATAATACCTCACACTTTCAGGTATTACCACTTACCTGTGGGGAACCTGCCCCAGGATGTGTCCATCTTTGGCTCAGACTTGTTTCTAGCCAGACATCTACGGAAACACAACCACCTGCTGTGGCTTTCACCCACAGCCAGGCCCGACCTTGGAGGAAAAGAGGCTGATGACAGTCGCCTGGTCATGGAAAACGATGACAGGGGCTCTGTGGAGATCAATGCACAGGGATGCTATTCCACAGGTACACAAAAGACCAGGATCTCTCAAAAATATCTATTTTAAAATCGTCAGTTCCTGCATTTCTGTATTTTATGCTTCTTTCTTAGCATGTGTGGAGTTGGACTTGCAGAGCCTGGCGGTGAATACCATCCTCCAGTCCCAGCATGTCAACGACATGGAGGGCGGAGCCAGTCTGGGGGTGAGTTTTGATGTTATCCAGCAGGCCTCGTTGGAGGACATGATGTCAGGAAATCAGGGCGCAAGTTCTCTGGCTAGCTACGATGAGACGGCTCTCTGCTCCAACACCTTCAGGTGTGTAAATATCTGTGCTGTGATCCATTAAAGCCACAAAAGAAATTTCTGTAAATTGTCAGTGGGGTTTCCTTTTACTTTACAGCTGTTATTTGATTTTGTTGCTCTACATGTTTTCTGAGCAGGATCTTAAAGAGCATGGTGGTTGGATGGGTCAGGGAGATCACACAGTACCACAATGTGTACGCAGACAACCAGGTTATGCACTTCTACCGGTGGCTGCGTTCTCCAAGCTCTCTGCTCTATGACCCAGCATTGCATCGCACCCTGCACAACATGATGAAGAAGGTGTTTCTACAGTAAGTGCACAATCACTTTTACTACAAAAAAAACCCAACAAAGAAGCTTTTTTTTTTTTTTTTTCAGTCATATCTTGAGAGCTTTGAAATCCCGGATGTTTATTAACAGATGGACACTGACCTCATCGTATCTTTTAAAGAGATGGTTTCAGTTTCTTAGAAGTGGATCTGTGTGAAGTCCCGTGTCATTGTATACCTAAAGCTGACCTTCTGTTTTGGAGAAGCATACAAGAGAATAGATACAGACTTTAGTGTTTGGCTGTGTACATATTTGAACCACCTAAAAAAAAAAACCTAAATGAAATGACAAGATCAAGATCATTTCAAGGGTTTGGAATCCACTGCTGTCAGATCCACCTTTCTGCCACCCTGTGCCATTTTCAAAGGCATAGATTACCACTGACAAAAACAGTAAGTTGACCTCACAGAACACAGGAGTTACTGGTCTACTTACTGGTTTTTCTGTGTTTAATGTGTTAGATCTAAACGAGTCTGTTCAAACGGCTCCACGTGGCAAATTACCCTTTTTGTCAAGAGTCTGGTTTAAGAGAGCGTTACAACAGCCTCAGCTTCCCATCCAAAGGACTGTCTGATGTAAATATGTGTGTACTGTAATTAGTGTAACTGAGTAAATTGTAAGTTTGTTTTTCATGTGGCTAAAATGCTTTGTACCGATAACCCTGATATCAGCAGTATATCTCTTAGGCTCCATGCAGGTTCCACTGAGCTGTGCTACTGTTTGTATTAAAATGTACTAAATCGGCTGTATTTGCATAGGTAGCATGACATGATTATAGTATTATACAATACTATTGGTGTCTGATTTTGAATTTAATGAACCCTGTGAATAAACTAGAAAATCTAATGCAGCCTGTGATTATCAACATTGATGGTTCCTCATTTCACGCGTGTCCTTCTGCTGATGAATTCTCAAAAGGAGCGTTATGCTGTTCTTCTGTTAATTATTCTCTCTTTCTGCTGTCAGGTTGGTTGCAGAGTTTAAACGTCTGGGCTCAACTGTGGCGTACGGAAACTTTAATAGGATCATCTTGTGTACTAAAAAACGCAGGATAGATGACGCTATTGCCTACGTGGAATACATCACCAACAGGTCAGGTTCCACCTGTGTTGTATGCACATGAATATTATTCCTAATTATTGTTTATGTATTTCCAGCTCCAGACTTTTTACTTCACATAAAAGTTTGTATTCATATAATATTTAAACGTTACTGGTGAAAGCTTGATTGCTTCCATTGTTTGTTTTTAAACTACATAAAGTCAAGTCAAATTTATTTGTATAGCACATGTCATGTACAAAACGATTCAAAGTGCTTTACATGAAATGAAAGCAATGCAGCGGGAGTGGAAGAAGCATTAAAAATATGAAAGAATATAAAGAGAAACAAATAAAATTATTAAAAACAAGCAACAGTCGAGATAAATTAAAAGATACCGTGCAGATTTCATGCATAGACACATGAGAAAAGAAATGTTTTTAACCTGGATTTAAAAATGTCTCCATTTGGTGAAAGTTTAATCTCCACTGGTAGTTTGTTCCACTTGTTTGCAGCATAACAGCTAAATGCTGCCTCTCCATGTTTAGTCTGGACTCTGGACTGGACCAGCTGACCTGAGTCCTTGGATCTAAGAGCTCTGCTGGGTTTATATTCTCTGAACATATCACAGATGTATTTTGGGCCTAAACCGTTCTGGGATTTGTAAACCATCAGCAGGCTTTTAAAATCTATTCTGTGACTGACTGGAAGCCAGTGTAAAGATTTTAAAGCTGCTGTGATGTGTTCAGATCTCTTAGTCCGGGTTAAAACTCTAGCAGCAGCGTTCTGGATGAGCTGCAGATGTTTAATGCTCTTTTTGGGAAGTCCAGTTAAAAGAGCATTACAGTAATCGAGTCTACTGGAGATGAATGCATGGAAGAGTTTCTCCTGCTCTTTTTTTGGAGAGAAAACCTTTAAAGGTGATAGAGAAAGGTTGAATGGGGCATTAATCCTTGTTCTGTGATGTGATATGTAGCCCAAAAAAATTGGTTGGGTCTGCAATGGCTCAGAACCTCCCTAAAAGGCTCTCTGCTATGTTACTATGCTGGGTTTAGAATGCGTCGTTTTCCCTTATTGGCGTCGTTTCAGAGCTTATCTGGCAACCTCATTATGAAATGCAGGTAGGTGTTGGCGCTATTCGGTTGCCGTTGTTTGATTGGCTGCCCTTGCTCTCACTGAAAACAGAGCAACAGAGTAATACACTGACTGAAAAGAAAGCTCATCAGAATCAGAATTCGTTTTATTGCCATTGTTAGTGAACAGTGTTCACTAACTAGGAATTTGCTGCGGCGTAAGGTGCAAACATGTAACATAGGATATAATAATAAAGAATAAAAATATATGAATATAAAATGTACAAGGTGTGTACAAAAATACACAGTATCCAATATACAGAGCAACAACAGTGCAGCTTCATTAGTGCAATTTTAATGAAGGTAAAGTGACTGGGGCAGGTTATGAGGTGATTATGAAGTGTTCAACTGCAGGGGAAAAAACTGTTTTTGTGACGGGAGGTTCTGGTCCGAATGGACCGAAGCCTCCTGCCCGAGGGGAGTGGTGCAAATAGAGAAGGGTCAGCTGTGATCCGACCTGCTCGCCCCATAGTCCTGGAGACGTGCAGCCAATCACCTTCTCAGCGGAGCGCACACCTCGCTGCAGTCTGTCTGTCCCTGTTGGAACTGACCCTCTACTGAGCAAAATTCCGACTGAAGCCTGCTCGGTATCGTGCAAGGTTTGTGAAACTGTACTCCGTGAAATGCGCGGAGCAAAGGAAAAGTCGGCGGTTGTATGTACTGGGGATGCTGTTAAAAATAAATAAAAGCCATTGATCGCGAACATTGCTTTCCGGGGGAAGAATATGTAACGATCGTAGTCCGCTTTATCAGCCTTGGAAGGCACACCAGGTCCTGTTTCTCGCTGAAGGGGCGTGTCTGAAACGGGGTGGCTGTGGATTTGGGTGTGGGGGGGGGCGATTGCTGAAAAAGTGACATCACTTTTTCACAAAAACGGATTGGCACTTTTTCTGGGGGATATTCAAAAAAGGGGAGTACTTGAAACAGAGGTTCTGACACTTGCTGGCACTTCATGTGTACTCCCCATGGCGGGGAGACTCAGAACTAACACCAAAAACGTGAAAAAGACGATTTTGATTCTCTGTCCCCTTTTAATTCTGTTGATGTTTCTGAGATGGTAAAAAGCTGCCTTGGTGACAGCTTTGATGTTGCTGCTGAAAGTCAGATCTGAGTCTATCAACACTCCAAGGTTACCAACTTGGTCAGTGATTGTAAGGTCCCAAGTCTCAAGATATTTACCAACGCTGACCCTTTGTCTTTGGTATTCATCCTTTGGAGACCTTGGGAGATTCATCCTTTGGAGACCTTGGGAGATTCATCCTTTGGAGACCTTGGGTGATGTGGAGTAAAGGGTCTGGTGAGGGGGGGGGATGGGGGCTGGGGGTGGTTTGCCTCGCTGCTGTGTCCTTCAGTCTAATCTGTACAGTCATGTTTGGATTTGCCGTCCCAACAGCATGACGTAAGTGGGCACCAAGTAATCTGCATCCAGTTCGATTTGGATGCACGCCATCAGCTCTGAAACAAAACGGTTCCAAAAGATATCAAAGTTATCAATGAACTTAATCCCATGGGTGATGCATGCATTTGACAAAAATGTGTTCAGGCCAAAAAGTCTGCTGAAAAGTTAAATTCCTTTACCCACAGTAGGAATGGGCTAACATGAAATGGAGACCCGGTGTGCTCCATAGTGACACAGTCTCTCCAACAGCAGAGAAAAGTCTTTCCTCGGGATCTCAGAGCCAGTCTTCCTTCTCAAAATATCAAAAGACCCTGTGTGGACAATGATCTTCATGCCATCTGGATGTGTAGATGGAATGGTTGGCATTCATCATCACACATTCTATTTGGAGTCAACAGATCGTATCTATGACGCAATGGGACTTCTTCAGGTGGTGGAGTGAGTGCTGGAGGTTTAGGTTTCGTGCTGGGTTTACCTCTGCGACGGGCAACATGAGACCAAGTCCTACCTGGGGTTGATGACTTTGACACAGACAGCTTAGCCAACAGATGTTTGTGTTTGTTTGTCTTCAGTGGTCTGAAATAAGAGCCACAACCCTGAAATTCAAGAAAAGCATAATTGCTTTTGTTGAACCCACAGATGATTTTGTGGTCTCCTTCATAGGAAGTGATTTCAGTAGAGACGCGCTGCTCATCACACTAATGGAAGTCTGTGATGCATAAAAAGGAAAGTCATGCCAATATATCATTATAGAGGCATTACATCAGTCTTTATGAATGTGTCTGGCTCAAACAAGCTGCAATGTATTTTGTACAATATTTATGTACTCCTTAAAAGTTGACATTTTCAGTCTTGATTGTCTCGTTATATGTGCCTGGAAACCTGTTAAACCCCTGTTTCTGTTTCACCTCTAGTATACATTCCAGAGAAATCTTCCACTCTTTGTCCATCTCCTTCTCACGATGTTGGGAGTTTCTATTGTGGATGGACCCGGCCAACTATGGAGGTGTGAAAGGCAAACTGCCCTCCAGCATCTTGTGTGGGGAGGTACGACAAACCCACATTTCTCACCAGTCTCTTTTCACGAATCAAAGTTTAAACTATTAAAGCTTACTCTCCCACCACGACTGCCGTTCTTAGGGAGGTGACAAGCAGAAGAAAAGCAGACAAGGGGAGGGAGATGAGGATGGCAGCGAGGATGAAGAAGAGGACCATGGTGAAGAAGATGATGGAGATGGAGAATCTGATGAAGTAGAGGAGCTTATTGAGAGCAATTGGAATATCATGCAGTATCTTCCCCAAGCAGCCTCCTGCCAGAAATACTTCCTCATGATCGTCTCGGGTAAGAAAGAAAAAAAAAAAGCCAACATGTGTATGTGTATATATATATATATATATATATATATACACATACACATATCAGCTTTTCTAAGGTTTTTCTGTCATCATCTCTAACAAACAACCTTCACACACCTATGCCAGCCTACATTGCTGCAGTATACCACAGTATGAAAGAGGAGCTGAGACGCAACGCTCCTGGAGCAACGCCCGTCAAACGTCGTGGAGGTAGCCAGGCTACCCAGCAAGCACTCGGGGACTTGAGTGCACTTCCTGGTGAGATGCGGTTTAGGAGCCGGCTGCCAATTTATTTGTCAGAAACCGTATATTGTATTCCTCGGACCTTCCACAAGCCAGTGTTTGTTATGCTTCAACAGCTTTCAATGGTTTCTTCCATAGGAATGATCACTTTCTCCCAGGAATATGTGGCCAGCGAGCTGACACAGAACATTTTCACCATCACTCAGAAAATCCAGAAAAAGGTGACGGGGACCAGGAGCGTGACCCAGACCTCAGAGATGTTCCCCGTCTTGCCTGGATCACACCTGGCACTCAACAACCCGGCGCTGGAGTTTATCAAATATGTCTGCCAGGTAAATTGCTAAGTGCCCCATTATGGGCCGCCCAAGTTCTGTAGTTAAATTGCAACTGATGCAGCAGTTCTTCAGATTTCTCCCTATATTTCCTCTTTTTAGGTTCTTTCACTTGATGGCAACATTGTGAATCAAGTGAACAAGCTGAAGAGAGACCTTCTGCGTCTCGTGGATGTCGGAGAGTTTTCAGAGGAAGCCCAGTTCCGGGACCCGTGTAACTCCTACATCCTACCCGAAGTCATCTGCCACCACTGCAACTTCTGCCGGGACCTCGACCTTTGCAAGGACCCATCAGTGGCACAGGTAAGTTACAGCTCGTACAAACGGCCTCAGAATTATTACATTGTAATTCCTTTTCAAAAATCTAAGGGGGCGTGGGCGTGAACTGTGTCGTTTCCTCAGGACGGATCTGTCCTGCCGCAGTGGTTCTGTTCAAACTGCCAGGCGCAGTATGAGATGGAGTCTGTTGAGATGGCTCTGGTAGAAGCTCTGCAGAAGAAACTTATGAGTTACACGCTGCAGGACCTGGTGAGTAACACCATGTTTAGAAATACTCTGCTGACAAAATTAGCACTCTGAGCATAAAGATGCAACCTGTCATGACGTCGCCTGTTATCTTTAGTGTGAAGGGCTGGACAGGGTTGTCTGTTGGTGCCTCGTAATTGCAGGAAGTTAGAGACTGTCCTCAAGAGGCAGCAGAATGCTATGAGTTGTGGGCTGGTCTCAGCTGTGTAAATGCTGTTGTTGTTACTTGAGCTTTGCTCTTCTGTGGAAAAGACAACCTAATGTTAATTAATGAAGATTGTTCAGTGCAGCTGTGGTAATTGTAATTACCCTTTTGGCTTTTCAAGGCTTTTAGCATTTTGTCCTCTTTGTTGTAAAATCGCTTATTGTCAGCCCCTTCCGGCTCCAGCTAACTTTCAACCAGTCAGTATTGGATCAGTGTGTAATCACCCAAAACTATGTTGTTGGCCTTTTTTTTTTTTTTTTTTTTTTTTTTTTTTTTTTTTTTTTAATTTAGGACTGCGTGTCTGTCCGCCTGCGTTGAAAAATGCGGAGGCTGAGAGGGCTGCAGACTGATACCACTGTGAAGTTATAAAACAGCTTTTAAACAGTATTTAGTTTGATATGATGCTGAGTTCTGTCAGCCAGCGTAGATCAGTTGATTTAATTCTAATGTTAGTTAGAAGCGTAGTCATGACGAGACAACAATTTTTTCATCTTTTTAAGAATTAAATTTGAATAATTTCCCAATTGTCATTTCAATGTTGATCAAAACGGTGACGAAATCAACAAGAACTTTGAATAAATACCAGAGCTGTTGCATTGGATCTCACTAGGAAGCTTAGTAGAGACAGTGAGTGCACTGTAGGTGTATTACACGTCATACAAATTTCTACCCAATCCAATTTTAAAAAAACAACGTGTAACTGATGTTCACTACTCAAAACTCTTTGTGATTTTTAAGGTGTGTACCAAATGCAAAGGGGTGAAGGAGGCAAACATGCCCCTCTACTGTGGATGTGCCGGAGACTTCGACCTGACTTTCTCAACCAAGGTTTCCACTCTTAAACATATTACATTATTCAATTTAGCGATAAAAGCCCACGATGGGTTCTGTTTGACTCGGCTTTCTTCTTCTTTCTGTTTTAAAGGGCTTCTCTGAGCAGATCACTGTGTTTCGGAACATAGCGTCCCACTACAACATGAGATTCCTGGAAGAGACCATTGATTGGCTAATTGTGATGAGCCCTCAGATCAGCCAGAGCACTCAGTAAATGTGACATGCGACAAAAGGGCCTGACACTTCCTGTACTGCATCGAGGAGACACTCAGTGCTGAAACTTAATGCACTTTCGCAGCCATATTGTCTGTGTGCTTTGTCATCACATGTAACGAGGACACTGAAAAATGTGTGCGCTGTATATATGTTTGAACTTGATTTTTACTACTTTGCAGCTTTGTATTGTATGGATATCCGAATTTCACATTTTAATAAAGAAATTATGCATATTTTTGGTAAGTGTTTGAATTAAGAGTTTCTGTTATTTGTCTCTGTGCTGTAGACTGGAGTTCTGACAAAAAACATGGCCTTCCTGAGTGCCATCTACGGTACTCTGGAGACTTTCGCTAATCTGCAGGCAAATTGCTTGATTTTCCTCATTATTTGGGAGCTCATGTGTCTGTGGTGGCTTTCGTGCAACTCCAGTGACCTGAACGGCAGCCAGCAGTGAAACACTTACTGGTATCATGTTTATAACCTCGTCTGGTTAGATTCTGCATGTTAATCAAATCATGTTAAAAAAATAAAGAAACTGGCATATCTGGCTGGTTTTGTTACTTTTATCTCCTCTTCCTGTTATCCAAAAACAATAGGTTGGACATTGTAAATACAGTAGGTTTGCAAATGCTTTAAATCTACACACCTAGGTGTTTGCCTGCTGATAGTTGTTTCCCGCACGAGTAATCGCATTTCAAACCGCCAACTAAGGCCCAATTAGATCGGCTCCTTGGATGACGCACAGGGAAAATTGGAGCACCTCATGGCGTGAGACTAATATTAAAAAAATGTTGAGTGGAGAAAAAAAAACTGAAGTGAAATTAACTCCAATTTCCGCTTTGCTTAATATAAAACACATCATTTCCAAACCATACATCCGACCATTCGTTTCCTCCCTCCATCATGGCCAGCATCGATCCTAAAGTCTTATTTCACCGCTGACATTTGTAATGCTATCAGGCAAACAGATGGATTCACACTCCCCCGCAATCTTGTTATGGAAACCATTTTATGGGAACTGTCTGCAGTATTTGATTACTAGTTCATTGCTCCCCTCATGCGTTTCCTCAGTGTATTTCCTTTCCTCTTGTATCTTCTTATCGTGCTGCCTACACTTCTGTTCGGCTCCTTTTGTCCTTCGAATTGGAGAATTAAAATGAACCATCGCGTTTGTATTCTTTGAACATAACATGCGGCTAACATAGTAACACTCGTGTTTGTGACATAAGTTAACAGCGGACATTTATTAATGGACAGAAGGTTTGCAATACAGAAGTATAGTTTGCATGGTTTGTAAATCTGATTCTCACTTATGGTTCTGCTATGAAATAGCTTTTTCATCCTGAGAAAATAAACACATTCTCTACATGGTGTTAGCATATTGTAAAGTTAGAGAGAAGCAGGTTTCATTCCACGGTGAAAATCTGAAGTCCATAGAGATTTGAGGTGATAGGAATTGAACCTGCTGTATATCAAGTAACACGGAGAGAACTACAGTAGCTGTCTTTCAAAGGGTTTGCCATAGGCACGTGGTTCTCTGTGTATTCCCTCTGACCACAGCACAGCATTGTGAATCCATCACTAAGATGTTGCAGATAACATAGAAACCACTGGGATCTGCTGTTGCCACCGTCATTTGGAGGAAGTGAATTGGCGTATTTGGTGATTGAGAGCTGAGGCAGCTCTGAGCACATCAGAGTGGAACACCGTCTGACAGGTCCGAATGGTTTGAGCCATAGCTGCTGATGTAGCTGAGCTCTGTGGGAATGTGCACTGTGGGCTCCTTAATCACCTGCAAAGTACAATTAGAGTTCACTCAGACACGTAACTACATGTAAAAAAAAATATGCCAAAACACCTTTATGTGTGAGTGACAGCCATGCTGTAGGATAGTTGTTAAGTACAGCAGAGTGGTTTCTGCAGACGTTTACTTGAAATGTAAGAAGCTGAGAGGGAATTCTATGGAAGTGCATGGAGAAGGGGAACATCCGACTGTTTTTTACATTTAAAATACAGATGTATACTTATATACTTGTATATAATGGTCACTTGAAATGATTTAACATTTATCTCAGTTCACACATTGCGTAAAATACGAAACCTTTCATGAAAAGTTAAGGATGGAAATCCAGTGCTTTTTACTCACTTCATCAAATTTTCTCTCACTGTAGACTTCATTCTTGTCGATGAATGTCAGCATGATCCAGTCACAGATGATGGTACACTAGAGGGTATGAGAGGAGGAAAAATCAGTAAGTAATATTGTGGTGAAAACTGTTGTTACTTCAAAGTCTCTGTATGAAATGTCATGTAGTCATTACTCACGATCCCAACTGAGGTCATAGCTGTCACTGTGCTGATGATGGTTGGAATGGGACTGAATTTACCCGCCTGCACAGAATTGACACACAGTGATACACTGATAATCACAAGTATGAGCAGAAAGTACACTGTTGTGCTTAAAGACAATTCTCTTACTTGTCCATGAACTATGATATCTAGACGAATGCCGTAGGCTTTGATGAGTGTCCGAGACTCTACCCCATTCCTATTGTAATATTTGGCAAACCTGGACAATCGCATGATAAAAACAGTTACACTTTTCTTAAGCCTAAGTGACTAAATTCAAGTCAAATATACGGTATCAAAGTCACTGTTGGGTGACGGTGCTAACTTGTAATAATAGCCAGAGTTGTCCTGATCCTTTCGGAGGTCGAGACGGCGGAATGAATACATAGGTTTACAGTGTGAAGGATCCAGATCCAGGTTACAATCCCAGTTGATGAAAACCCCAATCACTCCTCCCTGAACACAAACAGCATAACAAATATCTGAAGCAATGCCTTTCTGTTTGGTATTTCTTCTTTAACACATAAATGTGCCTCCTACAAATCACTGTGACAGTACGTTATTCTGTTATCTTACATGTCTGTTGATATCATTCTTCTGTATTGCCCATTTTTCATGGTAAGTTTAAAAGAAATACACAAAGACTGAGGGGATACTCAGGGTATGAGGTTACAGTTTTAGGGAATCTAATTTCAAAAACTAACACAACTACTGCTAGATGATGGCTGGTCATAGATGATCACTATGAAGTATGCTGATCAAAAATGCCCTCTCAAGCCCTGGTTTAATAGTTAGAAATAGGCCAGAGATGGAATAAATCATTTACACATGTCACATATCACTACCTTTCACTGAAAAGCATTTGAGCAGTGCTCTTAAGAGTGAACTTGGACATGTTTTGAATAGTGTCGGTCCAAACAAAATGGAAAGACTGAATATCTGAGATGAACGTAAGGGGACGAAAATAGCATTGACAGAACATGGTTAGAAAATTCACATAGCTGGTCAATGACAAGACGTGACAAAACAGGTTACCGTTGATTTGAGAAAGGCTTAAAAAAATTTGTTTATCTTGTTTGTGTGGTTAGAAGTAGTATGAAATAAATGTGGTATCAAACTAAGAAATGGACTTGTATAAATTATGATGGACATTTGAAACAGTGAAAGGAGGAAATCTGAATGTAAGTAAATTACAGGACATCCATTAGAATCATGAAAGCCTAATTAAGTACAGTACTTTGCCACTGAGATTGGGCAGCTTTTTGCTGCTTGAGCAGATTTTTTGTGAATGCCTGGTTAGTACAAGCAATACCTTCTAAGTAATGTTTAAGTCTCAGAGGGAGTCTTTGGCTTAATATCTTACAAACATCATGAGACTTTAAATATTTTAAAGGCTTTTCCAGATACATGGAAAGCTGCCAGTTTATCAGTCAACATATTTTCTGTTCAGTTTAATAATGCAGCTGTTGACGCCGGCTCGAGCTTGATAATGGAAGAGGAAATGTTACAACTCATCTGTCAATTGTGCCAATTGCAGAAAAACTGAAAGTTTGTTCAATGTACCTGAGGAACTTGTAATGATTTCAGGACGATATATATCATTCATGACAAAGTTTCTAGATCTGGATTTTTGGATTTAAAACTGTAACTACCAGAGACGTAAGTTTAACTGAAGTAACGTGAGGAATTCTGCTGTTTTGTTTTGTTTTGTTATCTTTCAGTAATCCGCTACTCTTTCTCATTTTCAAAACTTCTTTAGTATTTAGCAGTTTTGCTTACTTGGTTACCCATTTTACATTTGAATTGGTTATTTTGTATTGTGTTGGTCTGCATGCTTTAGTGCATCCATTAATACAGCCGGGTCTGTAAATATCACATGATTCATTCCCATTGTAGCATGTCTGCCCACGTACATTTCTTACTTATATTGATCAAAGGAAGTAAGAACCTGTCACATGAATGAATAAAAAAAACTGAAAATGATGAATTAAAAAATCTAAAAAACGCATTTTCAAATGAGGAACGATCTTCATGGTTTCAGCCACTGACCCATTTAGCAATAGAGGCCTCATACTTACAGTACTGCAGAGCTCCGTGAAATTCTCCCTTGCTTGATTTGCGATGTAACCCAGACGGAAGTTTGGACAGTAGGGGTCTTCATCCTCGTGATAATGACACTTATTTAGGTATCTCTTTTTTTTCTTGTGTGGGGCTTCCTTTATATTTCCCCTGCAAAAGAGAAGAATCTGCTTATTATTAAAATCTGCAACCGAAAGGTCCAAAATCATTGACTTTGGGGGGAGGGGGGAGTTGGAGCTACTCTACCTCAAAACCTTAAATTTGGGGAAGTGGATAGAGTTCCTGATGAACACGGTGAAATTGATGGCCTCCACTAGTGGTGGTTCTCTGTTGAAGACAGTTAGTAATGAATTATCAAGGGAAGGCACCATGGCACTGTTACCTCACATCAGTAACGTTCTGAACCATCGGGTTGATGGGGACCACTTTAGGGGGGGTTGTCTCCATGTTCTCCTTAAAAATGAATAGGTTTCCTCCTGGATCTTCTGCCTCCTTCCACAGCCAAAAGACAATCCATGTGAATATCCTGTTACTCTATAACACATTTTCATGGCATATTGTTTGTGGTATCCAATTTTTCTCATACAAATATAATTAACTTTAGTCTCGGGTGTATCTTTGAGTTGCATCTTTGCAACATTTTTTTTGTTTTTTGTAATATTCTTTAAGGGTCAAGCTGAGATCCTTTTGGACCTCGTCTTGTGCATATAAACTGGTAGATTATGAATCACCTGTCTTACCGTACTACAGCATACTCCTCAACAGGACACCAGGTTTGGATCTCACAGGTTTTGAAGGTATGATTGTAGTACTGAACACATCTTCCAGTCCTCCTGCCTGTAATAAAGAGTTTGAATTAGAGGAAAAAAACCTGGTGAATACCAACCAACCAGATGTGAGGAAAGATGACGTGAGAGCAGTAGTACCGTGGCCCTCAAAGTCTACGTCCCCCTGGACACAGTCAGAGTCTGTCGTACAGTTGGCATTGGTAACATTGAAATACTGAAGAGACAAAAGACATAGCTTAGTCGTGGGAGGATGAAAGGGTCTTTATACCTGCTACTTTATGCTTCATGTGCTGTTATTACTGAAAAGACATTTTGTTGACCTCTAACCTCAGCACAGGTGCCTTGCCTCTGATCGTAAGTGAACTCTCTTCTCAGTAATGTACTGATAACATCACCACCCTAAGAGGAAAGGTAAAAAAAAAAAGATCATTGTTCCAGCATGAAGAAATTATGTTTTTGTTAGAGTCTGGGAAGTATTTAGTTATTCTCAGCTCACCTCTGAGGGTCGAGCGTACTCCACAGTGTCCAGGATGTCATCTCCGTGGTCTGCTGTGCCTTTCATACGAGTATAAACGGAGCTATCTGGATGGGTTTCACTCTCTTGGTATGCTTTTTCACTTATAAAAACATACCTTTGTGGAAGATAGAACAGACAGAGGCAATCATCACATTTGCTACCATAATGTGAAAGTCCATGGGAGGTATCGGGTTACTCCAGATCTATTCAACACTCTTCGCCGAAGCCAAGAAAAGAAGATGACGCACTTCAATCCAAGGCACCAAAACTAAAAGATGAATTAGCTCTGAAATGCTTACATGAATTATTAGATCTACACACCCCTTATCTCTAAAAACTGCTCTCTTCATTGGTTATGTTTTTTCTTTAGTTTTTTTCTTTTGCAGCTCTCCATGAAAAAGGGACAATTCTCTATGAAAATTTAAAGCTGAATTTCCTTTTTATAAAATTCGACATCTCATACACTCAAAGAAATACTGATTATCTTCGATATGAAATGCTATCTTATGGCAGCCTATACAGAAAAATTAACAATCAAGATTTGAATTGTATCTATTGTTCTTTGTCATGCATCAATACAGACATGCTCATAACTTACCAGATGAAATAAGTGATCACAAGAAACTGAACAGCTCTGTAAATGACTCCAAGAGTACTGTTCTTAACCACCATCACCTTGGGGGTCTCATAGTCCCAGAAACTTTGAAAGTAATCCTTTATAAAGTCACGGAGCCCCGTGATAATGGTGTGGAATGCTTCACTCATATCCACGGATGTGATTAAGTCAATATTTTCTCAAGGGGTCTATCTCTGCTTCTCTACATTATTTCTCTCACTCTCTGCTGCTGCCCTGCTCCAGCCTGCATCCAGTTCAAACATCCTTGGTACCAGTGAGGGAGGGAGAGGACAGGGGGGTGGGGCCCACAGATGGTGAATCTCATGCTCTTCATGCTGAATATGAAAAGTAAGTGATGTAAATAAAGTGAAAGAAAATTAGATATACGGATAAACATAATGGTCACCTTATCTAAATTGTTTCTGTGTGAGAAAGGTCAGAAAATCAAGCCTTCTTGTTCACTTTTCAAAGAAGTGTGTCTATTCATCACTGAATCTCATTAGAGGAAAAAATGTGCAATACACTGTTTCAGTTTCATTTCATGAGACAGAGGGCAGTTTTACTGTAGTCTTTGGGCCAACAAAAAAGTTTGCCTTGATCTATTAGAAACCCCTGTACTATCATGTGTATGTATGGCTCACTGTAGTTAAATTATTAATTACTTTGCATATTACAATTAGATCGCAAAAATATATAACTGCATCCATTTTAGATGTCATATACAATGGTATGTCGTTAGAATAAATTAAATATTTAAAAGAATAAACAAGTAAAAAGCCAAAATCTTAAAAAACTAATTCATAAAAACTGTGCAGGACACCTAGATTTGTATGCAGGATGTTTTTGTAAAGTTATAATTTGATTTGGCCTATATCCAAACATGATAGAGGCCTATGTTTCAGTGTATATCAAGGTAGGTTTCTTCACACACGTTGCCTTTTTTGTAAAGAGAAATAAAAAATTGATTTTGTTTTTGTGCGTTTTTTTACGAGTGATCGGGCTTTAAATCCCCTGTACTTTCATTAAAAATGGAAGACGAACGTAAGATTAGTTTTTAACAAAAGGGGAAGTAATCTCATTTGACCCACTTTAAAATGCAAAAAAGGAGCAAAGATAGGAAAAAGAAAGAAAAGATTTTAAAAAAGAAAGGAAAAATTCAATACCCAGCTATACATCGCTATAATAAAGACTCAGTGCTGAGGATCACGATGACCAAGCTTAAACAAAAAACTAATTTTAATTTATTTATTCATTTTCTTTCTATGTCTTCTCTGAATTAATATCAGAACACCCTCTTGGACACACATGATCGATATGCTAATTGTCCATAAATGTTTTAAAAGACAGATATGTTGAAACAGTCGTGTATGTAATTAAAAATATTCACCAAGCAAAAAATAATTACGTGGAAAAAGAACGTGGAAAAAAACAGTATTATTAACAGGCAGACAAACGGTCACCCCTGGGTCCTGGTTGATGCTCAACACAACTCCCCTGAGCACGTCAAACAACACGTGCGGTACGGGTTGTGGTGCTGGATGTTGAGTTCAGCTGTGAACTGCTTAATTATTTTGGATAATTACATTTTAATAGACTAGTTTGGACAGTTTCTTGTCATTTTTCAATGGGAGGTATCCAAAAGAAAAAGGTAAGAGTTGACGTACCGCAGAAGTTAAGCTAAAAGACAGGAACACAGGAGTTACCAAGCTAGGCTGTTAGCTCTCAGAGCTAGTTGCGAGTTTGTTATTCCTGATACAGTAGAGTCCGTTGGATGCAGATGTGCACGAGAAGCATTTTGTTAATGATTATGCGGCAGTTTGTGTGAGTTTATGATCAACCTATGTCTGTGTCTTGCAGTTTGAGAGGGGCTCAGCCACCAACTACATCACCAGAAACAGAGCCCGTAAGAAGCTACTGCTGAGCCTCCCGGACTTCAGGTAACATCACAGTGCTGATTGGATTGGGGTTGTGCCCTGCAAATGCACGCTTTTATACGGTGCAATCTGACATTTTATAATCTTTTTATTTATTGTTGAAATATGTCAATGCGTTTTCTCACGCTTCGTATCCTTTTTTTTTATTTTTTATGTGAGTTATGAATCTAATCTTTTACAACCAAGTCTGAAATCATACACGTGTTTTTGCTAAAAATCTTATCTGCCCAGATCTTGAAATATTCTGTTTCAGAGACTAGCGATAAACCACTGATGATCTTAATTCTTCATGGAGCTCCAAATCTGGATGTCCAGCAGTCATGTTAAAAGCATATCGTTCATTTCTGATTCCCAGGCGGTTATGCATCCTTAAAGGCATCTATCCTCATGAGCCAAAACACAAGAAGAAGGTCAATAAGGGCTCAACTGCTCCAAGGACCTTCTACCTGCTCAAAGACATCCGCTTTCTTCTGCATGAGCCAATTGTGGGAAAGTTCAGAGAGTACAAGGTATTTTAAAATCCGACACCTTTGTTTGAACATGCCTCGCTCTAAAGAGTTGACCTATAAAAAAATGACTGACTTGTTCTGTTGTCTTTGGTCAATGATGCATTTTTTCTCTCTCTCTCTATTGATTTAATGAAATGGTTGATATGTGTCTCTGTCTTTTCGGTTTATTTCATTTGTAGTTCAGCTGTGTTGTAAGTCTTAACTGCCTACTTGTTTTATACCAACAGATATTTGTGCGTAAACTAAAGAAGGCTTATGGAAAAACAGAGTGGTCTGCAGTGGAAAGGCTGAGAGAAAACAAGCCCACCTATAAATTGGACCACATCATCAAAGAAAGGTTAGACGGTTATTCTCCACTCAACCTTAGAGGGCGTAGTTTAACTTGATAGATTTTTCTCAGTGTCAAATAAGATGTTGGGAATTTCTCCATCTAAACGGTGGCATGGCAGTCATTTGTTTCTTTTAAAAAAGTGAGGTTGGAACAGTCGCATATTAAATTGCACCGTCTCACTGGTGCTCCTTTATATGACAGGTATCCCTCCTTCATCGATGCCCTCCGTGATATCGACGACGCCCTCTGCATGTGCTTCCTCTTCTCCACGTTCGCCAGAACAGGAAAGTGCCATGTGCAGACGATCCAGCTGTGCAGACGGCTTACTGTGGAGTGGATGAACTATGTGATTGCAGCTCGTGCTCTTCGTAAGGTGAAAGTTTACACACAACAATAACTGAAAAGGGACTGGTAACAGGGTATTTGTATGACTCTGTGAGAGTTTGACTGTACTCTGTAATGCACTGAACATTTTGTCTGCTCCTGATAGGTTTTCATCTCCATCAAGGGAATATATTATCAAGCCGAGGTGATGGGGCAGCTCATTACATGGCTGGTACCATATCAGTTCTCCCATGATGTAAGTGCAGATTGATGAAATGTGGCCAACAGGGATTATACTAATGAAGTTGTTTTGTTGCTATGGCAGTACACTGAAGCCTGGCACAGCTCTGTCAGAATTGGCACCCAAGTTAACAAACATGAAGACCACAGTTAGTTCACTGCTGTATATATTTATTAAGGATGCAATTTGATTAAAATTTCCAAACTCATATTGCACAATTTTTTTTTTCCTTAAGATAAAAAGTACTATTAATGTTTGCGCCCGTACAACTGAAACAAATGTTTTTGTTTTTTTTTGGTTCTAAGAGATTTTTGTTTTGCTCTTTCAGCACCCAACAGATGTTGACTACAGAGTAATGGCAACTTTCACAGAGTTCTACACAACTCTCCAGGGGTTTGTCAACTTTAGACTCTACCATTCTCTCAACTTGGTCTACCCACCGAAGGTATCTCAGATTCTATTTCTAATGAAATTTCTGTATTCATAAATAGATTATTTATGAATGTTAGGTTGGGTCAAGTCCTCGCTCACCTTTTCTCTGCTAATTTTCTTTCTTTCTTGCAGCTGGATAGCAAAACGGAATCAGAGCTGAAGGAAGAGGATGAGGATGACTATGCCATGAATTCAGAGAGCTACTCAGAGGTAAGTCCCTTTACTTCTGATGAACCTGTTAGACCTCTTAGTTTGGGTGCATTATCACATTGATGGTTTTAGGATTAATATTTTACTTTTTTACTCATCCATTTTTTTTATCTGCCATTTTTAACAAGGATGTGTGGAATATTGTTTATGAAGCTCTTGATAAAAAAATTTAAAAAAAAGGCTAAACTATGGCTAACTTAACTAAAATCTTTGTCTTTCTGGGTATCTAGTTATTATCTTGCTGAATCTGTTCTGTACGGCACTGTGGGACATAAAACATATTTATTGTTGCTCTGAGCAACTGCAGAGATTTAATGGTTAAAAATAGCAATAGAGCTACAGTTTCAGGCAGACAGTGATGGCATTGTATTTAGCTGTGCTCACAGAGTGCTGAAGAAAGAGATCCAAAGTCTTCTAGTTGATTGCCCAGCTGGTCAGTTAGGATGTGAAGAGAGTGGGAATGTCAGATCTTTGGTATGTGATACGATATGTCCGTCTAATGTTTGATATAAGGCCTTATTGTTTTTTCATTTCTTATAGAGGTTTTATGCATTTCCCACCAGGCAGGGGTTCTGTTTCAGCTACATCTACATCTGTCTGTTAATGTCTTCCTTCAAGTGTTTTGCAAATGTACATTTGGACTCGAATAAATTTTAAAAAATTTGGACAAATGTATGCTACTTTAGGGCCTCACAGAAGTAGTTTTTTCCCATAATCAAAGAATGCGGAAGATAATTATGGCAAAATTGAACTCCCTTGTAATCCCCTTCATACTGTTCACCAACAACTCTTCTCTGGCTATCATTTAACAATGTAATTTAGGGAAAGCATGGGAGATTGTAACTGCATTTTACTTTAGGTCAGACATGGGTCGTTATTTCTTGGTCCCCACATTAAAACTGTAGTGATTGGACAGGTTTTCTAAACAGCCAAGTTGAGTGTTTGTTTCTGGATAAGTAAGCAGAGTATCTGCATTTTAGAATTATGTGCAGCAACATCCACATTTGAAGCATTTTCGCCTGGAAACATTGTGCCAGACATGAATGTAAACTAAAATTTGACTGGTTGCCAGAGGCATGCCACTGTGAGGTGGCATCTGTTGCCGTTAATGCAAAGTACCATCTCTATACCTAAAGGCAGCAGTTCAAAAAATATACAGATAAGATAAGATTCCCTCTTGATTCATATGTGTGTATGTAAGGTGCCACACATCTTTCATTGTTTTAACAGAGGTGATCTAAACCTGCATTGTTCATGCAGTTTTTTTTCCCCAACTCAACTTCTCTCCTAATATAGTTATCCACTGTATAGATGTATAGATAATACATCTTTACAGTTTAATGTACTGAAAAGGTTGTGGTTCAGATCCTGTTGTTTTCCCTCTGCAGAAACTGTCGGCTCTGAGTGCCAGTCTGGCACGTGTGGTTTCTGCAGCAGAAGAAGAGGAGGCTCAACTTGACCAGTTTCCTGCTGAAGGCGTAAGAAAACTCGCACCATAAGATTTTCTGTACTTGGTTCAATGATGCTTAAAAAAAAAAAAAGACAATGTAATGAAAACGTACACAAAAACAGTGCTTGATGACCTAATTAATCTCTGAAGGTTGAGGTGAGAAAAGTTTTTGTTGTCTGGAGCGACTGGGGATTTGCAGCTTTATGTGGTTGCTACAGTCGAGGTGCCTTTCACTCGAGAATCTTGTTTTTCCCTGTTTGGTTTAAAATGATCAACCATTAGCCCACCACAGGGACTTTCCACAGACATGCATAACCTTGTTAGGAACTATAAACTACCAGTGAAATTCCACGATTCTCGATACCTAATTCGATACCACGGTAAAAAAACAATTCCATATATTTCAACATACTCATTTATTAAAAACATTTGAAAATTACAAAAAACAACGGTGGCACTGGCATGTAGCCTACAAGTAATAAATAAAAAATAAACCACTGTTAACATTTGATCCATTTGAATTGAGATCAGGCAATATCAGAACCATGATAGTGGGATATTCTATCGCGCATGTGCACTGTAGCTTTAGCTTACCGGCACACAGGTGATCTGCGCACGTCTTTTGAACGCAACTTTAGTCTTTACAATGTAAGGAGATACATTATTTGATGTAAATCTGGATGTCTGTCTTTGAGGTGCTTGGCTAAATTGGAAGTGTTTCCTCCTCGTCTGAAAAGCTCTTTTGCACATAGGTATTTTCGAATCTATTATTAATCCCTCATCATCCGCCTCAAACGCAAAGTACTTCCAGACACGACTCTTACTATTTTTCTTTTCGAAGAGTCGAGACGGAGCTGTCGCTGCAGCTGCCGTCTTCCATGTTTCTTTGGCATTTAACGACACACTAGAACACTTTTAGGTGTATATGGTACCCAGGTTACGTCCGGAGGAATTTCATCCCCGGTACCAACGGTATCTACGGTACTGCAGAAAAACGAGTACCGTCACGTTTTCAGAATTGTCTTGGTACCGAAGTATCGGCTCTCGTGACATCCCTAGTCTTTACTTTGACTTCCAGTGCCACAAAAATCCTGTGCACTGCGAAAACAAATGCATGTTTTTTTTTTTTTTTATTAAAGTAGGAGTAATTCATTCCGTATTCGTGCTTGTAACCAAAGTAAATCCGCTTTCATGTCAGGTCCTGTTGTGTTATTGTTTTTAAGAGATTTCTTTGGTTTTCAGACCTTGAGTTTGACTGGGAAACTGGCCATGAGATGACAATGTGTGTAATGTTGGGACACACAATAAATGTGTTAAACATATTTACCTTGTCATTTTTATCGTGGGTCCAGCATTGAAAGGTATTCAGAGAGAGAGAGAAACTGCAAATTTAATGTTTTCCCTTATTTCTTTTCTCCAGGAGGACTTGGAGAAGATGGAAGCTAAAGAAAAGGAACAGAAACAGCTGGAAGCACAGAAAAAGCTTTTTGAGGGGCTCAAGTTCTTCCTTAACAGAGAAGTGCCCAGAGAGTCTCTAGCTTTTGCCATCAGGTGAGCATGACATGTAGAAGTCAAACTCACAGAACCTTTAGAAAGAAATGAATTCAATGTGAATCTCAAACTGATTCAAATCTTTTTCACTTCTGCTGTCTTCCAGATGTTTTGGTGGTGAAGTGTCCTGGGACAAGTCTGTTTGCATTGGAAGCAAGTACGACGTGACGGATGAGACGATCACGCATCAAATTGTTGATAGACCCAACGTTGACAAACAGTACATGAACAGGTAAAGAACGATCGTGGTTTTCCTGACTTCTATCATTCTGTTGCTGTTTAAGCATTAAGTGCAAAACTTTTCTTGCAGAAATCCTGAATACAGGAAGCGTGCCGATTGCGTTCCTTTTACATTCCCATGTCTTTTACCGTTCCTCCTTTCTGTCATCTTTCTGCCGTACCCTGTTCCTCATCTTAGTGAGGAAGAGAGAAGCAGGAAATGGCAAGCTCGTCATTTCATATTTTACTTTCTGCCGTTAGGTTCTAATATCCTTTGTTTTTTTTTTCTTTTCAGGTACTACATCCAGCCTCAGTGGGTGTATGATTGTGCCAATGCCAAAATACTCTTACCCGTGGAAGACTATTTCCTTGGAGTGACTCTTCCTCCTCACCTGTCTCCATTTGTTGTTGAGAAGGATGGGGATTACGTTCCCCCAGAGAAACTGAAGATAATGGCCTTACAGCGAGGAGAAAAAACTGGTGCGTATTGGCAATCTCTTGATATCTGTGTTCTTACAGCGCTCTGATAACATTAAATAGTAATAACATAATTAAGTGAAAGTGTATTTAACAGCCTGGGGCTACATTTATGTTCACTGCAATATTTCATTGAAAACCTTACTTTGAGTAAGACACTGACATATAAACAGCATCTTTCTTATTACCGATCTTACTCGCATTATATAGAAATGTTTCCCCGATAAGTTTTCCCATCATTCGACAACACTGCAGCTTTATGACGCATGTCTTAGTCTCCGCATTTGCCAGGTCTGCTTACAATAAGCTACTTGGAAAGAACGGGGTTCTTTCTAAAGAAAGGTTACTCGGGAAGGTGGCTGGGCACAACCTTAGAGATAGTGTGAGGAGCTCGGAGTAGCGCCGCTGCTTCTCATGTCTCGCATCAAAAGGAGTCAGCTGAGGTGTTTTGGGCATCTTGTAATGATGCATCCTGGTGGCCTCCCTTTTGGAGGTTTTTTTTTTGGGCATAATGGGAAGAGGCAGACCTAGAACTCACTGGAGAGATTACATATTCCTTCTGGCCTTGGGATCCCCCACGAGCAGGTAGAGAGTGTCGCTGGGTGGAGGAATATCAGAGTTTCCTCCACGACCCGACCTCGGATAATCGTAAGATAATGGACAGATGGGTGGATTACCTAAAGACAGCTCGAAATATTGCTGTGCAGTTAATGTACTTGTTTATACACAAGATTATTTTAAGTTCATTTTACTTCTTCAAATATTTTTCTGCCCCTTAAAACAAATTATTTGCTTAGCTTTAGACTGGTTGAATACATGCAACATGTTCCTCCATCATAGCTCAAGATCAGGAGGAAGATGAAGAAGAAGAAGAAGAAGAAGAAGAGGAGGAGGAGGAGGAGGAGGAGGAGGATGAGGAGGAAGAAAATGAAGAGATCAACCTTAAGAAGATGGAAGAACAAAGATCCCAGGGCAAAGTAAGAGTTTTCTTATACTGTTTTCTTGCCACTTGTTGTGGCAGTTTTTATAAAGTTTTATAAAATTTGTTCTGATTTTTGCCTCCTCTTTTCAGTCTTTGCAAGTCAAAGTAACGCCTGGAAAAGTCAAAGCAGAAAATTCCGCCCGCTTGGAGCAGGAGGAGAAAGCCGAGGAGAAACGTCTCGCCATCATGATGATGAAGAAAAAGGAGAAGTATCTCTACGACAAGATCATGTTCGGAAAGAAAAGGAAAATCAGAGAGGTGCGTTTTGTATTTGAGTATGTATTCACGTGGAGATAAGATTGCTCAGCTATGTGAAAAGAAAACATTCCAACATTTTTAACTTTGGGTTCTTTGTTAGTCTTTGCTAGTACCTGCTCTTTATCTAAGAATGTTTGTCAGTATTGTGTAGCTGCTGTGTGAAGAACCCAGCCATGACCCCCTGAGTTCACCAACACCAAAAAATGCTTCTGTCTCTTTATTAACTGCGTTCAATCTCTTCTAACAGGCTAACAAGCTCGCTTCCAAGAGGAAAGCCCATGATGATGCTGAAAAAGCAAAGAAGAAGAAGACCAGAAAATAACTGTTATGAAGTCACACTCAGACTGACTTTATGTATAAAACTTCATGAGATAGAGTGCATTACAGCTGACATGTCATAAAACCTTTAAGTGTACTGGAGAGCTCTGTGTGAGGTGTGATTTAGATGCATGACCTCCGCATAATTTCATACAGAAGTGCAGGATGTTTGCTTATGCAAATTGTATAATTATTGATGTAAAAGTAATTGCCCTCTGTTTGTTTGTATGACCACATCTATTCCAGACTCCTGCCACTTCATTTTAGTATCTATTTTAAAATAAAAACAGTGTATTGAGTCTGTTTTTTTTGTGTATATGCTGGCCATTTATTTGATGATTCTTTATGATTTAGGCAACCCATCAGTCTTTTCACACCAAAAGATGCAAATGGTGTATGTACCACTAGGCCGAAGAGTTCACATCTGTGACGAGGCTGAGGTAATTTTCTTGCTGCCGTTTTTTGGATGCCTTAACTGATTGGTCCGCACTTTGGCAGTGGGTGTTGATGACGAATGAGCGCTCGCCCTTATGCCCTCTGGGGTGGTGCTGCAACCCCGCGGGCCAAAGGCCAGGACAGTCATGCCCTGCACTCCTAAGCCTCCGAGCACAATTTGTGACACTTGCTGCCCCCTCCCACCACTCCCGTGACACCCAGAACAGCATTCCACGCATGCCCACCCAGTTCAGGTCTCAGCCTGGCACTCTGGGTGCAAAGGCACTCCCTTTGGAACAAAAGCAGCAGTGTCGTGCTTCAGCATGACAAGCGTGGGATGAGCAGTCCTGATCAATGCGCCTTCTTGGAATCTGGGCCTGACTATAAAGAGTTGGAGTTGGTGTGTACTGTATTGGGTAAGGCATTGTGGCCACATATTGCTACATTCTGCTGAAATAGACTCGACCCTCGTGGTTGAATGTTCATTTCAATCTGTACTGAAATGGCTTCTCTTTTGCTCACAAGATAAGAGAAAAATGGCAGTTGTACAAGCACAGCTTTAAAGTTTTCACTCTATTTTACATGATTCAAGGCAATAACGTGGATTCCTTATTTTAAATTCCAAATTTTTATCTGAGTCCTTTGTTAGTTTGGGATGAGCTATTCTAAGTTTATACATAAAACTGACATGACAATTCAGGGTTTATTTGTTTGTCTAATTGCTCATCTGTTGTTCAAAATTTTACAGCTGTGCACACGTATAGACATAGCTTGCTAAATAAGCCTTTCAGACAATAGACAGAGCAGTCTTGATCAGTTGGAACAATTAGGGCCTTTGTGTTTTGCATTTCTGCATTTGTTCTTTTTATTCCGTTTTCCACCCCTCCTATCAGCTTGCAGCTCAAACTTCAGTTTCCACTCTCAATGGCCCTCTGTATGAAGACACAGAATAGGGACTATACATACCCTGTCTTCCCTCCTCTTCTCCTGCCCTGCCTCCCCGCCTCTTTTACACTAACTGACAAGTGCATGTCCCTTGGCAGGGACCCTGACGTCACAGGTGGCTCGATAACCTCCCCGCAGTGCTTCATTCAGTGAGATCAGTTTTTGAATTGGAAGTTGAGGGAGGAGGAGGAGGCGGCAGGCAGCCCGGAGGCATCAGGTGTGCATGCAGAGAGGCAGGAGAGAAAGAGGAGAAGAGGAACAGCAAACAGATAAATGGGATCCGCAGCACTGGACATGCGATAAGTGGAGCACAGGACTGTGCTCGGTCTGAAACAATGAGTATGTCAAGATCAAGCACAGGAAAAACCATAGGAGGGAGCTTAACTTGTACTGATCATCTGGAACTGGATGGACAACACGATGCAGTAGGACAAGCAACACTTTCAATAGCTTCTCTTTGCGTTTATGCATAAGGGTAAGGAATCCTTCTCTAGTAGTTTGAAAAATATTTGATCTAATACCTCGTTGAATGCTCTGTAAAACTGCCGATGATCCCTGTAATTATGTTTGAGTAACAAGATTTGCAAGAACTTACTGTGTCATGTAATCGCATGAAAGGTGGACAAGGATGTTGTTCACTACAATCCTTTAGGATAGCCGTATTTACTGTTAATATTGGTCTAGATTTACTTGTTCTGACTGGAAAATATGTTAAAAGATGAATCCATTGATAATTTAATGTGCAGCCATGCATATATCAACTGAATCAAGTTATTCTAAATGCGGGCTGTTGAATTTGCTCAGCTTAGTCTAAATGTTGAGCAGAGTGAACATTTATGAGAGTTTTACTTATGTACAATCAGGAAACACATTTAGGTTACATGGCACTGTACTATGGAAACTCAAGCAAACAACGAGCTCTACTACGAAAGTAACAGCTTCTTTATCCAATACAATCTCTTGTGATTGGAGTCATACTCAGCAGAGGAAACAATCTCACTTCATTGGAGCATATTGACTAAAAGTGTCACCAAATGTTTTTGTTCTGCCTCGTGGAGTAACTCAAAGAGAAGAACTGAAAGATCTAAGTGGCTTTCCGGGCTTGTAAAATGTTATTTTCAGAGAGGTTAACATTTAAAGAGCTAAAAACAGAGTTTTAGAGCCAACTTTGAAACTGGCAAGCAACCATTGTGAAGACACGAGCCTTAAATCCAAGAAGTGTATTTGATTTCAGAGTCATCTTCTCTTTGTGAACCTTTTGTTCAAGTTATCAAGGCTTTGATAATTGGCTTAACCACTATTCAGGCGTCGGATGTTATACTGGTTAAAAAGTAGTCCTACAACTGACCCTTATGGTACTCCACAGCCCTATGGTAGAAAGGGCAATGGAGAGATTCGCGAGTTTTCCAAGTGGCCCACCGATCACGTCAAGGAAGAAAGGCTTATTTATCCCCTTAGCATTTTTTTTTTTTTGCCTTTTTGGAACAAGATGCTTTTGTCAGTATTACCATGCAGCAGGTAGTTTGCGGATGCCTAAAGAAAAGTACAGTTTACTACGTGTTTTTCGCGCCCTCGCGTTCGGTTGTTTTTAAAGAAAAGCGCTGGTGTCGTCATCATTTTCAGAACACCTATCATGTGGGCAGGAGTTGTCTCCATGGCAACCAAAGAATTGGACGGGAACCATCTTTGCACCTCCGTGTTTCCCCGAGTTGATTTCTATCAGACAGAAGTTAGCAAAACAAACAAACAAACAAACAAACAAACAAAAAAACAACTCAGATTAGACCGTTTTTAAGGGCAGATCGCTCCCTCGGACACTGAATATTGCCGGTAAGTTTGGGGCTCATCGCTGAACTGGTTATAAACACATGTTGAAAAAAAAAAAAAAAAACATCGCAGGACACACAAATGTGAAAAAGTGATAAAGAACACAGAACTGAACTGGCTATTCACAATCATAGTAAAATCACTGGTATTCTAATAAGAATAAGAAAAGAAAGATTTTTCAGAACAATGCAGAGTAAAATAATTATTTTACTAAAATCCTTTTGAGCAACAAATATCTACAGAATGACAAGAGTTGTCATAACATTAGGTATAACAATAGATAATAATCTTAAACAGGTTTTCCAACAGTGAGATATTTGAAAGTGTTGATTCATTCGGACAAAAAATCAGACCACATCCTAATAGCTTATGAACACATTCTGGTTACTATACTGGCTTATTTATGCAATCATGATATAGTTCGAATTAAAACAAATCAACTACAAATCTAAAATACGTGATTTCACGTCATATGCCACAAATGAAAGATTCACTCTGCGAATAACAGGCCAACGCGACAGTCTGCACATCACAGTGAGTGTACAGTTTGTGTTTATTTGTTGTGGACTATAATCAAATACTATTTAAGTGCAGATTTGAGGTCCTGTAAGCTACTTATGTATTTCTATTAACATGCTGCTTCCATGATGTTATCTTAATTTTATGGGAAGTAGGCCTACTGTATTTTATAGTGCTCCATCAGCTGACGGCACAGTTACCCTTTGCAGGTTGAGAATTCAGGGAAAACAGGTTGTAGATTACAAAGTACAAAAAGTAGTTTTTATCAAATATTAAATCTATTTCAAACTTCTTATGCAGTTTCTATGATTAAATCCAGAAAAAAATTATTAGATTATCATTATTATGTATTATTCATTGTTAAACTAATGTCTTCTGACATTGGTCTTGTGACACGTTGGATAGGCCCAATCTCCAGGTTAGAAAACTACTGATCTGAACTACTGAAGTATTTAAAATCCATCCCACCTTGATAAGCTTAAAAATACAGTAAACACGGAATATTTTATTGCAGAATGAGTACTTTTGTTACTTTGTTTGTTTGAGATTTCACATCGTAGTATTGGTTTTATTTACCTAAGTTTTAAAAAAACTTCTTGAGCCTCTGGTTGAATGGTAGCTGACTGTAGCTGACCACTCAAAGCGCTTCTAACACTACAGACCACATTCACACAGCACATCTTAAGTCTATACATAACAAGACGCTTTCATATACACAGTCATACACCAATGGATGCATCGGTAGTCATCAGTGTCTTGCCCAAGGACACTTTGACATGTAGCCCAGGGAAGCTGGAGTTGATCCACTGACCTTCTCATTGGTGGGTGACTGCTCTTCCTCCTGAGCTACTGCTCAGCAGCTCCTAAAGTCGAAGACTATAGTCCATGTCCTCGAACTGTGATAAGGACGTAACAAGGACTGTTCTCTTACTGTGCACATAGAGTCACATTTTCTTCTAAAGGGTTTACCTCCTTGTCCCTGCACTGCTTTGGGGTAATACAGGGTCATATAATGCCACAAATTCCAGGTGGTAGGTATTACTTTGTGTCTTATGTTGCTGAGTCAGCAGGTAGCTCGTCTTACCACAGTCTGCAAGGGAGAACAGTATATCACTTTCCACGGTAGTGCATAATTTATTCCTTTGAGCAGCTAAGAAACACTAGGTTAGTCATTTCTAGGCCTAGGGGTTTTGTAGCTCACTCTACAATTTTACCACACCCTGTGACTAAATGGCTTATCAATGGGAAATATGGTGAACTGTGAATGTGTGTCCTCCCTGTGGGCTCCATGTTTTTGGTACCTTTAATTATGGTGCACCTCATGGCTATACTCTAATCCACATAAAGATGACTATTTGTGGAGCTGCCATTAGCGATTTACCGTAAATAGTTATGACAACGTACCTGTTCATATGAAGGACTTTTCCTTATCTCTCTGTGAGTGTTATCTTTTGGTCCTATATGTCCAAAAAACAATTCTAAAAGCTATAAATTGAACATTGCCTTTTATTGATATCCAAATAGCTTACTTAACTCTTCTCTGTCACTGGCTATTACAGTGCACCGCTTCATATATTCCAGGTGTTCTTTGTTTTTATGTCCACCTTTCTGAAAACCAAAGAACAAAGGTCTACACATCGAGGTCACTTTCCTAATAAATGACCAAGCAGCTATCTATTACTCATTCAACGTGTGATGGTCATTGTGTTTAAGAGTCTTAATACTTATTAGATGGGATCTTGGTCGAAACTGTGACAACATAACGTAGGTCTCAGCTTTCTTGTAATTGAGAATAACAAAAAAAAAAGTCTGGGCAGCATGCAGGCAGGAAATGTGACATGTGAAGATGGATTATTAAAACAAATATGTGAAAAGAGATATGTTGTACATCTTTAAGGTTTCATTTGACTCAGCTGGACCATGACTGGCAGGAAAGGGAGGTCCATGTGCAAAGGCCTGGTCCTGGGTACACTACTGACCAGCTTCATGATCCTGCTGTACTGCCTCTCCACCCCACAGGTCCACTTCACTCTGCCTGAGTAAGACTAATAATGCTGGTGTACATGTATTTCAGAAAAACGTATGTGTAGAAATAAAGCTGTGTCAAAGTTTAAAAAAAAAAAAAAAGGTCGGCATGTTGAATGAAATGCAAGTAAAAAGCAGAATACCTATAGTTTGGATTATTTAAATGAAAATGCTGAGATAGAGAATTTAATTGTATCTTAAAATATGTTCTCATTTCAAATCCGAAACTGGAATGCCGGCATGAATTTTATTGTATAGTACAATAAAAATACATTTTGGATGATTTATTTATACATTAAATAGTGTCACAATTTTCTGTAAAGTGGGTTGTACAATTTCTCTAATTTCTTCTGCTGCTAATGTATTGTAGAGCGAAATTGATCACTTATTTTACAGAGAATTAATGACTGAAGTTTCCAAATGGCCTCTGTTTTTGGTTCCAGCTTCTCAGATTTAGTTCTTTGCTGCATATATTTCATCAGCATATTTATCCTTTGCTTGTCTCCCTCTCTGTAGGGTCCCAGTACCTTACTCTTGTGCCCACCGTCCATCCCAGCTCCAAACCAAGCAAACCACAAACAGCTCACAAAAACCATCTGAACGGCCCTGTTCTCCTAAAGTGGATATCATGTTCATGAAGACTCACAAAACAGCAAGTAGCACCTTCCTCAACATACTTTTCCGCTTCGGTGAGAAGCACCGGCTCAAATTTGCCTTCCCAGACAGCAGGAACGACTTCTTCTATCCGTCCCTCTTCCAGCGCTCACAGGTGAAAGACTACAGACCTGGAATGTGCTTCAATATCATCTGCAATCATATGCGTTTCAATGCACCTGAGGTGGCAAAGCTGCTACCTACAGACACGTCCTACATCACGATTCTGCGAGATCCTGCTGAGCTTTTCGAGTCATCGTTCCATTATTTTGGCCGACTGGTGCCTCTAACCTGGAAGATACCAGGTGATGACAAGCTGACAGAGTTCCTGCGTGACCCTCACAGCTACTTTGATCCAGAAGGCTTTAATTCTTTCTACCTCAAAAATCTGCTGTTCTTTGACTTTGGACAAGTCAACACTCTGGAGCTGAATGATCCACAGGTAGACAAGGGAATCAAATTCATCTCTAAGCGTTTCCAGCTGGTCATGTTGGTGGAATACTTTGAGGAGTCACTGATCCTGCTCAAAGATGCACTCTGCTGGGAGATGGATGACTTGCTCTTCTTCAAGCTGAATGCCCGCAAAGGATCCACTGTGTCTAAACTTACTCCTGAGCTGAGGGCCAGGGCCCTGGAGTGGAATGCAATTGACTGGAAGGTATACCAGCATTTCAACCAAACATTTTGGGAAAAAGTAGACGCATATGGACGGCAGCGTATGGCTGAGGACGTGGCAGAGCTGAGGAAGAGAAACAAGAAGATGGCATCTATCTGCATTGAGGGAGGGCGTGCTGTGGAGGCTGGAAGCATTCAGGAGACAGCCATGCAGCCCTGGCAGCCGATCGGAGAGAAATCTATCATGGGCTATAACTTGAAGAAGAATGTGGACAAAGCACATAGGAAGTTGTGCCGTAAGATGTTGATGCCAGAGATCCAATACTTAACAGAACTTGGGGTGAACCTGTGGATCACCAAGCTGTGGGGACATGTCCGAGACATCATTAACTGGTGACTACACATGCGAGGAAGAGAGGCTCATTCAACTTTGAAAAACTGTATTCCAAGAAAAGATATCCGACTGTGCATAGTTTGAGAGGTTTAAAGATTCTGCCACGTTTCTTTTCTGATTCAGCTGAAATGTAAACGGTTTAATTGTTTGCATAATACATGATTGTGCACTGTAAAGTACCCGATTGGTTGAAAATGTTGTTGACCTCACAATCTGCAAATACTGAACACGTATGCTACACGCAGCTGAAGCTTAGTATTGTTCTATGTTTGTGAGTCAATTTTCAAACATTAAAACGTTCTTTCTCTAATAGGTGTGTTTTCTAATGGAGCACCTGCATGGACTATGAAGTTCACAATTAATTAAGTTGAAACTAAGGATTGATTGTTGCCCTGCCAATTTCTGAAGGTTGTTTAAAGACATGGAGAATCGTACATAGCATTAGAAGGATTTTATCTTAAAGTCTGAGTCTATCCCGCCACAAGTGGAAACGTTTACGTTGTAAAACACTGGATCCATGCGAAAGGCTGATGTAAAAACGTTGATGTCTGTGAAGTCTAAAACTGTCCGTATCTGAAAAGAACGCATATTAGCACACAGAGGGTTGGTAATAGCAGACGTTATTTTTACATCTCATAACATGGAAATATGTTTCCCTTTAAAAACAGTAAAAGCCATGAGACATAAATACTGTGAAAACAAACTTCTTTAGATATCAACGTGGTTACTTTTGGTTGTGAAGCAGCGGCTGTATGGATGTGAAACAGACATCATCATTTATATCATCATTTATATCATGTAGTTAATTACAGACATAGCGCCTGTCATGAAAAGGTCTTACAAAGTACACGTAAAGAAAACATTAGATAAACTCAAGTTCATTTCAGAGTACATGGCGTTTGCTGAGCCTTCTGCTACATGATACAGCATTTTAGTTTCTCCAGGGCACTGTGCAGTCATAGGCAGCCCTCCCCCTTCTGCTGATATCACAGCACGAAACCTTAACGGCATTTGCATTTACCAGCTGTCTCACACTGATGGTGTATTTGAATTTTGAGTGTAAAAAAATGTAATCACTGTGAGTCAAATGAGTTTGACAGTGACAAAACAGTGTTAAGCACCAGCTTTGTGCATTTACAGAACCTTTATATCGCACCTGTTAATGCTCTGCATCATTCACTTATGTCCTCATTTGCATCCATCCACTGATATATTGTTCTTTTCATGCATCCAGTACTCTTATTGTTTTCAGTACATACAAATCAATGGATTCAGTTACTCATTTACCAGCTATTTACATAAAACAATGACCCACTGCAGCAAGGTGTTTTATTCTTAAAATAAAGTAAAATGTAACATTACATGTGATGAAAAAACAGTTTAAAAAGCTCACAATCTCCTCTCTGTCTTTAACTATTTGTTTCATCTTTATTATCATATATATTTACACTGGGGAAAAAGACTGCTCTGGATCCATTGCGCATAAATATGTATCATCTCCCATTGAAATGATAGGTGAAGTTAAATCATCAGCTTTTAAACTCACAGTGATTTATATAAGAAGATTGTCCTGTTAAAACAAGCTTTGGTTACAGATAATACACCAAGGTGACGACACCAGACCTTTGTAGATATTTCTTCTGTTTATAAGAAAATCCTATTTTTCATGAATTACAGTAAAATGTGTTTTTCACATTTATAGAATTTAAAGATGGAGATATTCCTAAGAAACGCACGAGTTTCATTAAATTGTTAAAAATTGTTATAATGATAAGAAAATTAGACGCTGCTCGCATTAATTACAGCATGTTGATCGCTTTGCAAACATAATGACATGTTCAGATTTTACCTTTGACCCAAATACAGATTCCACAGAGTCCAGATACGGAATTGGTTTTATTTTCAAGGAGACAGACAATAAACAGATCCAGAAAGTGGTCCAGAGTCCTGTGTGGAGAATCCTTAGAGTGGTGCGAGGAAGGTGGTCTTTCCAGAGAGAGCCAAGGGTCAGGTGGAGCTGGGTGGTGAGATGAGGAACGGCAGAGCGGGCAGGCAGGCAGCTTGTAGGTAGCTCCACAGGTAAGGAGATGGCGTAACAGATTCTTCTCGGGGAAACCAATGGGATAACCTGGAGGCAGTTAACACGAAGTCAACAAGTCATCTGGTAAGTACACAGGACATAGTCGATAACTTTAACATGAAATTTCAACAAAAGGCCAGAGAGACTACCAGTAACGTTAATCATCCAGCACAGAGTGAAGGCTCTGCCGTTCCTTTGTTCCCAGCACCCTGATGAGGCTGATGAGCTCCACCTGTGAGGCTGCCCAGGTTCTCCACCAAGATCCTCACTAGGAAAGATGTAACACTCGCACTCACATATACACACACACAGGACTCTGACACATAAAGGTAAAGCGAGAAAAAATGTAACTGTCTATGAGAATCCTTATTTGTTTCTTTACAGACATTGATGTATCTTGGTAGGAAAGTACCAGAGGCATTACTAATACTAACAGTACTTTGTTAAACCATGTAATGTATAAGTGTAAATAAAGTAAATCGATTGGCAGGGATTTCTATGAAGCAGTAGCAATCTACATCTGCAACAGTAATCTGGCTGAGATAAAAGAAAAAGAAAATGATTTATGAGCTCAGTCAACACTTACATCTCTCATCAGAATCAGAATCAGAAAAAACTTTATTTATCCCCGAAGGGCAATTAGAAGGGCGAATGTTCTATTAAAAGCTGTGTTCAGAGCTGGAGGCAGAGAGTTGGGAGTGGCTTACGCAACAGTGGAAAGCAATGAGACCACGTGGTTTCACCATAATATCTCACATAGGAACAAAAAAAAAAAAAAAGAAAAAAGAAAAAAACAATCAGAGAAAGAATATCTCTGCCAAGGCTCAACAACAAAAACCTGGATAGGAATCAACACCCAAAAGGCATCACCTCCATTTGGGTCATATCACACCTTTGGATGAGCTTACATTCAAATCCTTCCACAACTTTTTGAGGAAACTAAAATAATAATAATAATAATAATAATAAAAATAAACACCAATAGGTGGAATTGATGACCTACATGATGACCAGGTAACAGACGAAGTGCTGATCAAGGTCAAGGGCCTGTGACTCACGACCAGCCAGCTGAAACTGAGGAAACAGTTGAGAAAACAATTCAAAAGAGTTTGTCCAGCTGCTTTCCACACAAGCTTATATGATCCTTACGGACGTGTGTGTGAGAAATGACGCTGATAATTAAGACCTTCTGGACTAAAGGTTTTAAATAGTGTTACTAAATAATTTACGTGTGGCAAAAAGTCAGAGATAAGAACAGCTTTTATCAAAAACATCTCCTGCCCTGTCCAAAGTCACCGAACACATTTATAACTGTTGCGCCTTATTATGATCACATTCACGGATGTACAAACTGCATATCTGATCATAATTACATGTAAATCGTGTAAATAACAGTTACACTTGTTGGCAAAGGGCTCACTGGATCATAATTATATATAATTAATAACTTTATTTATTCATTGGGTGACTCTTGCATCTATAACTTCTGCATTGCACACAAATACAGATTATGGTTGTCCTGTATCTTGTTTCCAACATTACAGGAAGTGAAGTCCCCACCAGTCTCGCGGGGGCGTAGTTGTCTGATCTCCATGATAGCGGCACTCTTATTTTGCTAGTTTAGTTTTTGTACCTATTACCCTTCTACAAACTCATTCTATAATTATTGAACTCAACGAAGTATCAGACCGTTCGAGCAGATATTTTGGTGTAACTTGAGCTGCCAACCGTTCATGTTTATTCGCTGAAAGTGTTTCTTTATTTGCTGTGTAGCAGTAGCATGAAGCTAGCTAGCCAAGCCGAGCTGTGAGGATAGCTAAAAGCTAACTGTCAGCCAAAGGAGCGGAGTTTCTACCTTTACACAAAGCTGACTTTAGTGTAATCTACACTAATGCAACAGCCGAATTAGCGGTGGTAGAAGTAGTTGCTCTTGAGCTGGAGGACCGTCATCGACGATGCCGTTAACAGAGGAGGTGCCTGCGGATGAGTGGCCCTGAGGACTGACCCAGTTGGATGAGTTTGCGAAAAATGTCCTGCAAATCAACGAAAGTGGCCCCGAGTGTTGATTTCGACCACAGCTGCTCCGACAGTGTGGAATATTTGACGCTAAACTTTGGCCCATTTGAGACTGTTCATCGTTGGAGAAGACTCCCTCCGTGTGATGAGTTTGTTGGTGCAAGGTAACATGCTGACAGATGAAAAGTATCATCACAAATCATCCCACATATTTATTTCTGCTCACCCTGAGACTCGTGTATCATCACACAGGCGCAGCAAACACACTGTTGTTGCTTACAGGGATGCCATTTACGTGTTTGGGGGAGACAACGGGTGAGTATTGCTTGACACTGACAGGTGTTTTGTCTGTGTGGACACCACAAACAGTATGTCACAGTTCTGTGCCACCCAACAGGAAGAACATGCTGAATGATTTGCTCCGCTTTGATGTGAAGGACTGCTCTTGGTGTCGGTAAGGCTGCAGCATGCTTAAGAAATAAGCACGTAGAACACAAAATATGATTGAACTCCAGTTAATGATGTTTTTCACAGGGCTTTCACCACTGGAACTCCTCCAGCTCCCAGATACCACCACTCTGCTGTGGTCTATGGCAGCAGCATGTTTGTTTTTGGTATTTTTTATTTTTTTTAAATTCATATTTAAACGTTCCATTCATTCAACCTTTACTCAAACTTAAGTGGTATCACTATAATGTTCTACTCTGATATCTTTCAGGGGGCTACACTGGAGACATCTACTCAAATTCAAACCTGAAAAATAAAAATGACCTTTTTGAGTACAAGTTTGCCACAGGGCAGTGGACCGAATGGAAAGTGGAAGGAAGGTAACATGTTTATTCATCCATCCATCCATCCATCTATTTTCAATTTTATTCATACATTTGTATTTCTTAAGAGACTTATGAACATCTTTTAACACCTGGAAAGGACGATTATTTGAACAGTTTGTTTAAAGAAAGAACATTATATGAATTTCTTTGTTTATATTAGCAATATGCATTAAAAGCCTGGACAAGGGAAATTAATGCTTACCTAGCAGGTACTTACCTGGACTCATCAGTTTGATGTGTCTGTTGTAGCTTGCCAGTGGCCAGATCCGCACATGGTGCTACAGTTTACAATGATAAGCTGTGGATATTTGCTGGCTATGATGGAAATGCAAGGTATGATTGAAACCATTTTCCTTTTTTCAGAGCCGCATATTGATTTATGTGCTCAGTCTCGATTGATTTATTTATTTTTTTTTCTTTGTGTGTAGGCTGAATGACATGTGGACCATCAATCTGCAGGATCGAGAGCATGCATGCTGGGAAGAGGTCGGTTAAAGTCCTCACCAAGAATTAAAAAAAGAAAAATCATTTAAACTAAAAGGCCCAGAAATGCTGCACATGTGTTGATGTTTCTCTTTGTCTTCTCGCCCATCAGATTGATCAGAGCGGTGAGATTCCCCCCTCTTGCTGCAACTTCCCGGTAGCTGTATGCTGGGACAAGATGTTTGTATTTTCTGGTCAGAGTGGAGCCAAGATCACCAATAACCTCTTTCAGTTTGAGTTTAAAGGCCACATGTAAGCAAAACCTTTGATTACAAAGCCTGTTTACTCATGTTGTTGATATCAATTGAAGTGAAATGGTGCTTCTCAATCCATCTTCTCAGGTGGACACGTATCCCAACTGAGCATTTACTGCGAGGCTCCCCGCCACCTCCCCAGAGACGTTATGGGCACACAATGGTTGCTTTTGACCGCCACCTATATGTATTTGGAGGTGCTGCTGACAACACTCTGCCCAATGAGCTGCACTGCTATGATGTGGACTCTCAGACTTGGGAGGTGATCCTGCCCAGCCTTGACAGTGAGGTAGGAACCAAAAACAATCAGAAATAACTGCTATTAGATGTTACAATGGATGAGTGATATCACAAACGTGTTTTGTTAACATAGTACAAGAATACATTTGTTTAGCACTTTACGTCAGAATCGATCCTCCTCACAATAGTATGACGTTCCCTATAGCAAACCCCGAATATGCAGTTAAACACATTTGTTATTGAACCTTACAGGTTGTTAAGCAGTGGTGAAACACTCCCCCAACAGAAGCTGATTCATTTATTTATTTCTTATCGCTCAGATGCCCAGTGGGAGACTCTTCCATGCTGCTGCTGTGATTCAAGATGCCATGTACATCTTCGGAGGGACAGTGGACAACAACGTACGCAGCGGTGAGATGTACAGATTCCAGGTAGGTGTGAATGACTGTGGAAATATTCACATATGTTGCTTAAGAATGTTTTATGTCATTAAGACACTGGTCAAAAAAACACTTTGCTGCCTAAAGGTGAGATCACAAACTGAAGCAGAAATGTGTCTCTTGCAGTTCTCGAGCTACCCAAAGTGTACCCTCCACGAGGATTATGGCAAACTGTGGGAGAACCGACAGTTTTGTGACGTGGAGTTTATACTGGGAGAGGTGGGTTTTCATCGCTGTACAGGGCTGACACCCCTAAACCGCTGACTAAGATTACAAAGGGACTTTTATGTGGTCTGCCTAACGTGTGTTTTCCCATTGCTCTGCCTCCTTGTTTGTTATTTACAGAGAGAGGAGAGAGTCTTGGGGCATATTGCCATAGTGACTGCGAGATGTCAGTGGCTGCGCAAGAAAATCCTGCAGGCTTGTGATAGGCAGCAGCAGGTCAGAGTCACACAGCCAGAGCACCTCATATCCTCTGTGACAGCAGGAGTGTCTGAATATATCTCTGAAATCACACAGTGGTCATAGGATTTGCCTAACCTCCAACTCCCTTGTTCTATATTCAAATTTGATATGACCGTTTTCCTTTCTGTCTAGAAAAGCTACGGCGACAATGGTATGAGGCACTGGATGTTTTGAACTAAATAGAAAATAAGTAAATGTGTAGCTGAGGAACAAAATCAACACATCTCGTGTCCAAATTGAAACAAAACAATTGTAACAGCAGGAGGTCAGTATTCTTTTCATTTGTTGTATTGCAGAGGACCAAACAGGAGAGCAGTGAGGAAATTGACGAGGCTGCTGGAGGCCCGAGGGATATCCCAGCGAGCAATAGACCATCGGGCACACAGCCCCTGCTGGAGGTATCCATCAGGGAAGCAGAGGCCCAGCCTTTTGAAGTCTTAATGCAGTTTCTCTACACAGACAAGATCCAGTACCCCCGCAGAGGTAGCTCTGTCCTCATACTTCTCTGTTTTTTTTATGGCGCATGCAATTAATTCAAGAAGATGAAAAAGATTCTATTTGTTTTTGTCTCGACTGTCTATGCAGGTCATGTCCAGGACGTTCTTCTGATCATGGATGTATACAAACTGGCCTTAAGCTTTAAGCTTTCACGGCTGGAGCAGCTTTGTGTGCAGTACATCGAGGCATCTGTGGACCTGCAGAATGTTCTCAGTGTATGTGAAAATGCCAACAAGCTGCAACTGGACCAGCTTAAGGTACATCCAGATAACAGTTAAAAGACTTGAAAAGCCCAGTTGAAAACGCTGTTTCTACTGACCTCTAGTGGTTGAATTACAAAGTGCTTTAATTAAAGTTTCAGAAGTAAGAGGTTCAAATATTTCAACCAGTCGGCTTGGTGTTAAGAAAAAAAGTTGGGGAGAGGTGATTATTGATTTTCACACTAATACCAAAAAATCTATTTCTTTCTCCAGGAGCACTGTCTTAATTTTGTGGTGAAGGAGTCCCACTTTAACCAAGTGATCATGACAAAAGAGTTTGAGCGTCTTTCCACCCCGCTGATAGTGGAGATAGTGCGGCGAAAGCAGCAGCCTCCGCCCAGGGTTTATTCGGACCAACCTGTGGACATTGGGACCTCCTTGGTTCAGGACATGAAGGCTTACCTGGAGGGAGGCGGCCTGGAGTTCTGCAACATTATTCTGCTGTTGGATGGCCACCCACGACCTGCACATCAAGCCATACTGGCAGCCCGATCCAGGTAGAGGAACACATGTTTTACGTGTGAACTTTCTTTTTTCTTTCTAAATCATTGAAATCTTGCTCCGTTTGAGCTTGGTGACATGACTTGTAATCTTTACACTGACATCCTGCAGTTACTTTGAGGCAATGTTCCGCTCCTTCATGCCAGAGGACGGTCAGGTAAATATATCCATCGGTGAGATGGTCCCCAGCAAGCAGGCTTTTGAGTCTATGCTGCGTTATATCTATTATGGTGATGTCAACATGCCTCCAGAGGATTCCCTGTATCCTTCTCAAACTATGGCAAAGACCAGATCATTTAACAAATACACTGAAAATGTTTACTTTGTGCTAGAAGGTC
This sequence comes from Odontesthes bonariensis, assembly GCF_027942865.1. NCBI lineage: Eukaryota > Metazoa > Chordata > Actinopteri > Atheriniformes > Atherinopsidae > Odontesthes > Odontesthes bonariensis. Next base: position 23,408,802 of record NC_134511.1, read on the forward strand.
TACTTTAAAAAAAATATAATTTCTGTTTAGATCTTTAAAAATATTAGACTGTGTGCTCCTACACAGAAATTTGTGCTGCTTGAGTTAAGTCACTAAAATGGGAAGTTTTGCTCCGATAGGAAAAATGCCTTTTTGTATTCTTATGTAAACAGTTGGGAATGGTTTTGTTCAAGGTAGAATTAGAAGTGACTTTTTGGTAGTGATTCAGTGTGACTAAGATTTGGGACACAACTCTGTGATGCATTAAAACAAAGCACCTTTTAAACTCCTTTTATGACAACTTATGACTTGTCATGTCAGTGATGCACATAGAGAACTTGTCTTTCTCCTCCTTGACCTGTGATGAACAGCTATTTGTTTGCTGCACCGTATTACTATGGGTTCTCCAATAACAGGCTGCAGGCTTACTGTAAGCAGAATCTGGAGATGAACGTCACTGTGGAGAATGTCTTGCAGGTATTTATGTTTTTCATCCGTGGGGGGGGGGGGGGGGGGGGTTTGTGACCTAGTTGTACCACGATGTCCCTTTCTTTTAGAATGAACAATTTCTTCTCTCAGTTCTCCCTCGATATTTCTCCCCACAGATTATGGAGGCAGCTGACAAGACCCAGGCTCTGGACATGAAGAAACACTGCCTCCATATTATTGTCCACCAGTTCATAAAGGTGGGTGGGCTTGTGTCCGGAGCCCTGAGGGTGTGCTGCCCGGTCGCTGCAGCTGAGCTAACCCTCTAGTCGTGTCTTCTTTGTGGGAATCTGACACCTTTGGCCTTTTAGTGGATCACCCTCCATCTTCTACATAAAGATGAGACTGTTTACAGCTTGGCCGGCTGAATAAGCATAAGGGTCACAGTGGCACTCTGATTATTGTTTGTTATCCAAAGAAACAGTGAAGCACTCAATTTTCACTTCACTGGAGTGTTAGCTCTGCTGTTGATGTTTCTGTGAAGCTTCCTTCAGCTGTTTTTCATTTTTCATGCATGTGCAAACAACAGCTGCTTATTGCCCGTTTTACACTGACTCATTGTCTTAAGTTATGTCGCATTTTTTCATTTTGTTTTGTTCTCCTCCCCTCCCAAAGGTATCCAAGCTCCCCAACCTGCGGTCTCTCAGCCAGCTGCTCTTGTTGGACATCATTGAGTCTCTAGCTACACACATATCAGACAAACAGTGTGCAGAGATGGGCTCCGATATTTAGGATAACTCCTAAGGCTTTTTTGTTTTTTTTTCTTCTTTCTGCCACACCTAATTCTAGCCATTCCCCCGTCCCTAACACCTCATTTCGGACCTTGCATGTGTCAGACCTCTGTACAATAGTTGCCTTTTTACCTACACTGTATCAGGTTGTTCTTGTGTCGCGCTCTGCACGCGAGTCAGGAGTGAAACCGGTTTCTTGCTTAGAAATCTTATAGAATGTAGAAAAAAACTTTTAAAAAAAATCCCCTTTTCATGTTTACTTTGTTGTTTATTTATTTTGTATACATAAAAAAAATCGCAAAGATATTCTTGGCTCAGAATGTCTTTTTTTTGTCGGAATGTTTTTTTTATATATAAATTTGCAGCTTATTGTATAAACCTTTTTTTTTTTTTGACACTAGAAATGTACCAGGGCTGTTTGTAAGAGATCTGTTCTTTAATTTAAAACAGTTGTATAATTTATCTAAATCGTTATGAATTACTTGTATTATTCTTAGCTGCAACACAGTTATAAAACCATAAAAATATCCAGTTCGTGGGAACCATTTGTTTCAGATCTTTATGAAAATAATGTTGCCGTTACTAATGACAAAATCTATGCATACAACATTGTAATGTGTAATGTCAGTATAGTGTTATGAAATATATACCTACATGGGTTTAATGTATTTCAAGCCTTAATAAATCTAATGTAAAAGTGAGTCATATTCTTATGAGTGTTTATGCTCCCCTTTGTCCTGGTATTGGTGCTTTGACCTTTGATAAAGCCTTACAGCAAAGGTTGTGTCATCCTTCTGTTAAGTGACTTCACTCTCTCCAGCTCTGACCTAACCTTTTAAATGCTGTTAAATCTAACGCTCACTCGAGCATACGTATAATATCTGTGCCTCCTGAAGCTGCAGAAGCCTCACTGCTTTCATACAGTTTCATGTAGATGCCATTCCCTCTCTCTCAGTAGTCCAGTGCTTGTAGCTGTTTTGAAATATTTATATATCTTCACTTTATGTTTTCGTTTCAAATACTTTTTGCAAATGTGAAACTCTTCCACAGGCTGATTCCATAAGTTAAGACTGTTGCTATGTACACTATGTGAGAAAGCTGAAGGTTAATCCTTGGCCTTTCATCGAATGATCTAGATTTATGGTTTAATTTTCCAAAGATCTGTGGATGGTAAGGTCATTCAGTGCTCCTGGTTTGAGAGGAGGAATTCCTTTAGCCTTGACCAAGTTTTGCACTTTTTTTTGCAAAGATGATGTTAAAATCAAATGAGCAAAATAAGGATTGAAATCTAAGCATGTGTTGACTAAAATAGACATTTAAAGCAAATGTAATCATTTGTGGACAACTAAGGTTTTGAGATTTATTTCTGTTTTTTCCTGAACAGACTTGAGGACTCAGGAAAGAAAAAGCTTGAACTCAACACAGGGAAGGTTTTCTGTGAGCAGGCACTTGTTTTGCAAAAGCTTTAAAGGCCCGTTGAAAGGACCATTGCAATGAGGACAAAGTGCTTTTCAGTGTCCAGATACTTGAGACTCTTGGCCAATAAAAAACTTCCCTTTTGATTTCTTTAGAATGTAAATGTCTTAGTTCTAAATAATGCATAAGTCTCATCAGTGACAATTGTGCAAAAGAATTGTCTCATATAGTGTCAACCTTTCAAAGAGATGGACTAATTTCACAGTTATGCAGAAATATTCCATTATACCTGGAGCAGCTTTTATTTCCTTTGAGTGTGTGTGTGTGTGTGTGTGTGTGTGTGTGTGTGTGTGTGTGTGTGTGTGTCGCCCATGCTGAGCTCGCTCATGTTTCATTCATTTAGGCCGACTTGTGCACTCACTCAGCCCAGAATTCCACTGGACATATCTGGTTTCATCTGAAAACAGAGTTCATTATCCACTGTGATGACATTGAACGTTGAAACAACACAGTGTGTCCATTGTAATGCCACAGTCCTGGATTATCTCCTTCTTATCAGGTGCATTTCATTACGGAGGCTGAGGAACTGGGTCTTTCCAACAGGTGGGACGGGCTTCAGAGCCACTCTGGATCTCTTCCTCTGTTCCATTCACTCTAACAGCTGAATCACAGCTCAGACTTTGTGTATGCAGACCATGGTTTTTCTCACCACTAAAATGATGCAAAGAACTGCACTGTTTGTGACTTTCGGAGGCTTGGTCACATCTCTGATCACAACCTTCTTACCTCTGTGGAAGACAATGAACTCTGATCTCAATGAAGTGGAGAACTGGTTTTCAGGACTGTGGCACACTTGCCTCTACACTGAGGAGGTGGGAATTCAGTGTAAGGCCTATGAGTCCATCCTGGGACTCCCGATGGATTTGCAGATCTCAAGAGTTCTCATGCTAATGTCTATAGGCACTGGAGGTTTAGCTGTGTTGGCCGCCTTCCCAGGTCTGGAGGGAGTTAAGATGTGCGTTTGGCAGCCTGGTGTAAAAAGAGGGCTCCTTATCTTCGCCGGGGTGCTGTCCTGGATATCGGGGCTCACTACTCTGGTTCCTGTCTCTATTGTGGCGTACACGACTGTGGTAGAGTTCTGGGATGAAGGTTTTCCTGATGTGATGCCTCGGTGGGAATATGGCGAGGCAATGTTCTCTGGATGGTTTGGAGGTTTGGCACTGGTCATCGGAGGGACCCTGTTCTTTGTGGCTGTATGCATGGGGGACTACGACCAGCGGCCGCTGAGAGTACCAAACAACCTGCAGGTGAACCACAGGGCAAAGCACTACCTGAAGACAGAGGTTCTGTAGCTTTGCAACATGTATAGTCTCTGCCCAGTCATGTTTTTGACATGGAAGCACATCAGCGTGTGCATCTGAACGATGTAACAATCATTTGTAAACTACTTCAGCGGCTTATACAAGTTTGAGGGCGATCATTGTTTTCTTTCTGCATTTTTCACTGGATTTACTGGCAGAAGTAAAACATTTCTGTGGCCTCCCATAGACATATCAGCATGTGATGCAACTGTGATGGGACTGAAAATGTTTTTATGAATGTAAAGCAAAATAATGAGCGACTGTGGTTGTTTTAATTCTTGTGAAAATCTTTAGTGCCCAGAGAAATAAGACAGGATCTTTTATTTAGCAGCAAACATGCTCTGTAGTGTACATATAATTTTACTTGAAGCAGTTATACAACAGTTACTTGTCAACAAAAGTAAATGAATAAGAAAAAAATTGTAAGAATATGGAAGCTTTGCTCTTTATATCGGTGTGTTAAAATTGCGATAATGACAACCAGGACAGATTTCAAAACATACATGACACTAAAAGTTTTATAGTTTAAGATGTCATTTTATGCATTCAACTTAATGTTCAGCGCACGTTAAAGACAATCTCGCGAAAAAGAAATAGCTGAAAATATTTTTTCCCTATTTTTTCAAATAAAAATGTAAATGCAGAATTATCCTGCGTAATCCAGCCTTGATCATTAGCACAATACCGTACACATAACTGTAAATTAATATTCTTTCATAAATCAAAATGTTTGACAAATGAGAATTGGATTATGACTGAACTGATGGAAATAAAAAGATAAACTTGCACTGAGCTGTGTAGCCTGTAAGCCTTTTTTTCCAATCATCCCCAAAATTGGCAAAGATGATGTTCAGAACGAGGGTAAAAAAAAAAGCAACATATATATATAAAATACTATTGAACTTTTGATGTTTGAATGCAATACTTTATCAAAGCCTTATTGCAAACTGGAACAGAGGTTATAGCACAACAACACTGAGTCGGGTTCCTATTATGAGGAGGTACAATAAGTTTCATTTTGACCACTAAGGGATGCTGTAGAGAGTAAAAATGTGTTTCGCCTCATTAGAATTTATGTTTTCACCTTAATCATTTTTGAGTCAGATATTTCAGGTCTTATTTACACTTAAATCAATAAAGCACTGCACAATGTTTCAAAAGCTCCTTGTGGATTTAAATCCAGCTACTGCTAGTATAAACATACCTGTACATATATTTTCTATTTTCTTTACTTCCCTTTGTCTTTTCTTTGGACTCTCTCTCCCTCGACAAACAATTTTTCTAAGGCCGTTTGTTAGTAAGTAAATCAGTTTGATTCGCATTGTTATATGTAAACACATTTAAGTCGCTAATTAGGATGCAACAAAGCTTGATAAATTTAAAGAAATGTCATTCAGAACTGTTGCGTCAGCCTGTGGAACAGCAGCATTTCTGAAGGAGAGCTCCGATCAGCACCTGTAGGCCATAAGCGTTGAACTGACCTGTTCAACAGATATGTGAACATGCCTGGTAATTATTTTTACCTCGATATGTACCAAAGGTCAGCATATTTCGGTTTTGAATAAACTGTTTACATTGTGGACACAATAGTTAGGCCAATACAATAATTACTTTCCACAGATGAGAAAGTTCTAATTGAAATTCGTCTTATTCGTGGACTGGGTCTGCAGGGTAATCGCTCAGATTTGTTGACTGCTCAGCTTGAGATCTAAAAGTATTATAGAAATACACGTGGCAGCAGTGCGGTATAGAATGTTAATTCAACATACAAATACAGTGTGATATGAAAAATCAAAATCCACGATCAAAGGTCGCTACACAGGAAGCCACGACGAATCTGAAGATTCATGAAAAGGTCCAGCATTAGTGGTGTGGAACCTGTCTTTGAACCTAACGCCAGAGCAGGAGGGGATAGTTTAACAGGAGCTGTATGACGGTGCTGCAGTTTTCTGTGTTGAATTTCATTTCAGAGAAATATTTCGTAACATCAGCTCCTCGTCATTCTGCTGCATGCTGGGATGTGTACAGCACAGGAGGCAACACATCACAGCTTTATTTGGATGTCATAAATCACATCATATCAGTTAGGCTGTAGTCAACATCTTCATTTGCTTCACTAATCAACACTCAGTTTGAATCTTTTCGAACAACTGTTGGTATGCTGTGGTTTTATAATTTAGTATGTATGAATTACTTGTTTCTCAGCCTGGGATGTTAGATGTTGCAGTTCTCTCTGGCTGCTGCAGATGAGAGTCCTCCTGTAATTCAGTTAGTCTGCGTGATGTTTCAGCGATGTAAGGTAGTCCTCCCTGCACACTGGGACACCCCAATCGGTCGTTTTGTCGTGCACATGTGCACCGCCTATCTTGGCTTCCACTCAAACAGGCTTTTACCAGTGCTTGCATGCAAAGAGCAACAAAAACATACTGACAGCAGAGTTCATGTGCACACGTCAACTATCAGCTCCCGTGGAAATACAATTACACCGTGTGGGCATTTTCCCACAAATCTCTTAGATTTGGTCAATCTAAGAGGTTGTAATTGAATTTTTCTTTTGTTTGTATTAGACTTTTGACAGTAGGAATCTGCATTTTAGCATTCATCATCTATATTTACTGCATTTGTACTGCTCTCATCATCAGTTTTATAGAAATTAATCGACTTTTCACAGGCGAATGACCTTGTCCCAGCAGTTATCTAATGGGAGGGGGGGGGGGGGCACAGTTCCTCCCGCGGTAGCGCCATGAGGAATGGAAATATCTTGGGAGCTCATTTCTTTAAGACTTAGTATACTTTTTTAATCCTGCTCCACCTTTCCCCCTGACTGAAACGTGGATTTACTGCAACAGCTGCACTTTCACGCTTTCACCCTCTGCTGATCACACTGAAAAGAAATGGAGCAAACTATAAGAACTGTGTCAGTGTTTGTAGCAGTCTAACAGAAGTTATTTAATGTTTCCTGGTGGTCAGAGTAAATACAATCAATGCCTCACTGGTAGGTTTTAAGAGCTGATAGCCTTGCAGATCTGGGATGCAGTACTATACATGTGAAGACAGCAGGCAGTGCAATGAGTGGGCAGTCAGACCAGGCAGTGCAATGAGAAAGACAGCGTGTCTTTGATCAGGTATAACTGGCAAGTCAGGTCTTTGACATTTGAACGGGGGAAGCTGCAACAGAGAGAGGGAGAGAGAGACAATACAGTCTGTGCTGGTTAAAGAGAATCGGAAGGGTGGGAGGAAGAGAGCGGGGAGCCGATGAGGATTCATGCTGTGTTAGCATCCCCTCAGCAACTCCATCAATACTGCATACAGCTGAGAAACTGGCAAAGGTCCTCCGTGCTGCATTTTCAGGCTCGGCCAGAGAAAGAGAACAACTCCCACGACTGATCGGCTCAGTCTGCTGCTGGAGGGGCTCTCTGCAAGGGGCAGAGCACACACACATACAATTACACACTCTCTAACACCCTCTGGAACCTCTGCTGCAGCGAGAAGCAGAAGAAGAGAGCGGAGGAGGGACACATATCCTGGGAATACTCCGACAAAGAGGGCCAATCCCTGAGAGGGACTGTGAGGACACTAGTGGTAATATGCTACCATGCTCCGCAGGGGAAGCTGAGCTCCAGGGAGTTTGACAGGATCTCAGTGCACCTGCTCCATGCACACTGGTGAGCTTATTTATTCATTTTCACAACCAGGGAAATACCCAGGTTTGTTACTTTCTATATGATGTGTTTGTTTGGTGCTCTGTGTAAAAACGGGCTTACTTCTTCAAATGCATTTTGCCTGCAGTGCTGGCACATACAGTACTTGGAAAAAAGTTGTTTTCTGTCTGGGACTCTGGTGCTGCAGTTTATCAAATCATAATAAAGATATTCTAGCACAATCTAGCTGATTTGTTAATACCAATAAACCAAACGCTCCATAGCACATCATAAATTAGTCTTTTGCGGTGTTTTTTTTTTTATCTGTGTGTGTCTGTGTTTGCCTGCTGAGAAACTGGCCATTAGCAGAATTGTTACATGGAAGCACAGCTCCCCTGCAGGGGTGTACACCCCTTTGTAAACCTCAATTCTAGTTTTCCATGACATCATGGAGAGGTTATCACTCAAAGCAGCAGCAAAATGATCTGATACAATTCGTTTGTGCCTTTGCTCGGCAGCTGCAGTTTCATGGAAAATGTACACGTAAAATGCAAAGATTTTGGGTCAACTTGGTGTGTTTAAGATACAATATTCATAAAGTCACTTTAAACTTCCTAATGAACTCTGTAGTGTAAAAGAGTAAACACTTTGAATGAGATGTTTTTCAGTTCCACGTGGCATCTATAGTGTGCATTATCGCTAACACCTAATTTAGTTTTTGAATTCCTTTTGAAGCTTAACTGTGACCTCTGTAATCTGGTGAAAATATGGCCCACATCTCAGGTATTATATTTAAATTTAGTCTAATTTTTCTGTTAAACTGAAAAATAGCCTACTTACATGTTTAGCACAAGGCGATAGTATCCCTGTTGCCATTCAGCTGCGGGTAAACAAGTATTAAACTTTTAACAAACCAGCACAAGAATGATAAACTTGCTCAGAATGTATGACTGCACCTTGCACAGTCCCTTAATATAGATTGTGGTTATTGTAATTGTTATAATGTCAGCAAAAATTAGTTTTACTTTTCAAGCTATACTGTTGCTCTTGCGTCCTTCTGCTTAAAGTGAGAAATGCCAAAACAATTAAACATCTTCCAATTTCATGTGCATCTCTTATTCACGGAGCTGACACTAAACATAGTAATTGACCACTAGTAACATGGCAAGAAAGGACATTTGCTCAACAGCTGGTTTGCGCAATCGGAGGACAAGCAGGCTTATCTTGTACTTCACAAACCCGGAGAATGTGCAGACTGAGTGACAGAGGTGTTGTCAAATATTAAGCGTTACAAGTTCTTGCCCTTTTATCATCTGAGGATCAGAGAGCTCTAGTCGTTAACTGCAGGCTAACTGGTCAGACAACTTTATTAACAGATTAGACAACCAAAATTAGCACAGTTAGAGGGGGAATGAGCCAGTTCACAGCAGATCTTCTTTAATTTAGGCGATGCTACATCTTCTGGGTTTAAGAAGGGCTGTAAAGTGACATATAGAGTAAATAACATAAAATAATTACATGTTTAATTTTATTAAATTTTTAAGTTTCGGGATGTTCCTCTTTCGCTGATGGTTACGGGCGAGGATCGAGTATAATGGTTGTTTTTTTATGCATGTGCTTATCTGATGTGTTCATCTGTGTAACAAAATTATTACCGCTTGCAAAACAACTTTTGTTGAAGATTGAGTTGAGTTCTGAGTGATGGTTGTGACCTTTAAAGGGCACTGCCTTTGGAGCTTTAACAGTCAGTTAGCAGATGGGCCTCCTCTCCTCCAATGAGAAACTGCATTTAGCTAATTCTCCCCTCCAACATTCCAGTAACAGGTATTACATTTGTAGTGAAACTGACAGCTTGTTTGCAGGCAGGATTATTAGCACTGCTTGGGGACAGGCCTAACAGTGAGAAAGCGGGATCTGCGTCATATGTTCGGAGGACCAAATCTGCTTAACCTACTTTAGTTTTTTTCATAAAATATCTTGGGTTTGTTGGAAATCTGGTATGGTGGCTCTCGGTGATCCAATGTGTTGATCGATGATCAAATTTTCAGTGCTGACAAGTTATTAAAGGGGCAATATGTGAGAAACATACATACATCAGGAAGGGATTTGCTCCGCACATTTACTGAGATCCACAACATCAAAGCCTCTGCTGTATTAGCATGGCTGGTAGCTGAATGCAGGACAAAAGTTCTTGTCAAAAGTGCAGAAAAAAAACCAGGCTTTACACTTTTTGGAAGACTGTCAGAATGGAAAGTCTGATAAAATATTAGTATTCAAACTCATAAATCATCATAATTTATAGATTTATTGGAGAGAATATTTTGACAATTGGTCCACGACACTTTAAGCAACACTTGCTAACAGAGATGAAAGAAGCTGTCCCATACCTGAAGTCTTTGTAAAGCAGAAATAAATATGCCCTCTGAGTTTTTTTATATCTCAGATAAGTTAAAAACCACTCCATCAAACATGAATGAGAAGAACAAAGTCAAAATCAAAGAGTTCAAAATCCTAGAAAAATGAATATTATGATCAAATGAGTACTTTCCGCTTTGAGATGCATGGAGCATGTCTGCGAGGGATAACCGAGATCTACAGATCTCGGACCAGCTCAAATGAACCACTCTATCAAGACAAACAAAGTTGAGTTTGTTTTAACTGAATCAAACTACTCTGTTATTAAATATTTTGGTTACATTATAACTGTGAAATAAATTGCAGAATGGGTATGTCCCACCAACAGTTTGGCTGAACTGTCACACTGAGCACACAAGCAGGAGAGGTGTGTCTGTCCAGCTATGATGAAGCGTGTCAGTGGGGCACAAAGATCAGCTGTCTCCAGTAAAAACATGTAATGCTACCAGGTGAAAATGAGGCGGATGTTGATGATGATCCACAGCTCCAATCCGCCGGCAGCCATTTCAGTACACAGCCCAAGTTCTGCAAATTGTGCTATTCAGTAAAGATGCATTTTTGTGATGAACAGTTTGCTGCGCAACTGTCAGATAAGCAGATAGTTCAAGGATGCATCATAGTAGACCTTTTTACAACATCACAATGTTAGACTCGGGGGCCGGTATTGTTTGTTTTAAATACCCACTCTTTAAATCTTAAAAATCCTGAACAAAATCAGGTTCTCAGTCTTTGTTTAAAGAAACTGTTTTCTATGACACATAACATGTTTCCATGCAAATGTCTGAATGAGCTTTATTCAGATTTTTAGGTTTAAAGTCACTGTCTTTGGAGAAAGTAATTTGTTTTTATACAATAAAAAGGTGGCTGTCAAATGCCTCCAATCTAAAAGCAAAAAATCATCAGGAACGGGCATTAAATTGGTTGGCATTCAATTATTCACAATGATTTCAATTAAAGTAAATTATCAGCAAGTATAACTTTAAAGTTTTCCTTAAAAATTTTGTGATATGACAAATCTAAGGTGTCACAAGAGGATTAACGAGTGATGTGCAACAAATACCTGTTTCAATTTTTTGGTCTTGCCTCATTGTCATCTTTGAGTAATGAGCTGTTTAAAAAAAAGATCATAATAAAACCAAAAAATCTGAAAGGTTTATAGGGGAAATCTCTTTTTTATACCATTATTACACATCATCTAAGACATAGGCAAAAGTCCCCAACTTTGAAATAATTAATTTATTTGTTACTCTCATTTTAAATAAACTCTCGCAAAGCCATTCCTAAAAATAAGAATAGGTTTTAGATTAATGTTCAAGCGTATAGTCAAGTGTATTTAAGTTGAGTTAAGTAGAGAACAAACCTAAAATTTTACTAGAATACTTGAGTTTGGGGCTTTTTGAGGAGATCTTTCCATTTCTCATTTATCCTTAGGAACTTTTTCTAAGCAGTACGCTACTCAACACTGCCCACTTTTTTTTTCTTCTGAAGTTCAAGGACATTAAGTTGTGCTCAGAATATCAAGCAGTCCGTCTGGTTGAACCTCAAATGGATAATTTGCTGATGGATTATACCACACTGAGTGATACACCTGCCATTGTGTGTGTTCAGATTCATAGCTGCCAGATCTGTGTGTGTAACCAACTACAGTATGCGTGTGTGAAATACCAGAGCTGGGAGAAATGCGAGGGCAATGTTGGAACAAAACAAGGGGGATTTTGAAACTCAGGGGGCCCTACTCCCCTTTTAAAACGCGGTGTGATGAGAAAGTTAATGGGTGTTAGAGTGCTGTTACTGTTTAACAGTTTCCCATACAATATGCATGAACAAAGGTGACAATGAATGTGGAAATGTTCCTAATTAACAAGATTGTTTCCTTTTTACAAGCACTAACATGTCAGATAGACAAACACACAAATAGCGGTTTGGTTTGCTCTCCTTAGCCTGTGAATTTGCAACTATGAGCGGAAATGTGGAATGACAAAATCACGACCACAAATAAGCAGGAAGAAACATAAAGATATGTGGATGTTAAAACTGTCAACAAATAGTTGCTGCATTTTTTTTTAACCGGATGCAGTTTTTATTTTCTAAAATGCCGTTTTTTTAAATCGACAGCACTATTCGTCATCCTAATCGACGTCACACTTGGGCACGTCAGAGAGCTACATCATTGTGCTGCGTGTGTTGCTGACGACGTCGCTCCCTCTGTCCACGCAGACCATATGGAAGAGCTGACGTGTGCGATGGCCATCTTGGACCTGCAGGTTCTCACACTGCCAGTTCTGTGTTACTGTTCCCTCCCAAGCAGGCAGCCCGGCCCAAAGATCTGACCATACCTCCCCTCCCTCTCCCCCCTCCCTCCCTTTCCCTTGGCGTCCCTCTTTCCTGGGCCCACCATGGGAGGATGCTTCTCCAAACCCAAACCAGGTGAGCAACATGTTTCGCCAGTTCAAGCAGTGGTGGACTGCTTTAGTTTGAACTAATCTACAAATCAAGCTTGTGTGGGTAAGATAAAAACACTTATTGTTGTACTTTGACCCACCAGAGGAAGATATAATATGAACGTCTAATTACAATATAAAAACAATTGTAAATGTTAATAAATGTTTTAAAGAAATGCTGCAGTCAGAGTCGTAGTTCCAGGGTTGATTTTCAAGGAAATGTACATATCAATAAGTGAAACCGTATCCAGTTATTTTTGTGTGTTGAAGATTAAAAGTTGCTGTAAAATGTTTACAGATAATTTGAATATTCATCTTAGCTGCTGCTTCCAAATCCTGCTTTCCACATCCTCTCAGCCTCCTCTGTTTGCAGTACAGTGTTTTTTTGTGTGGGAGGAATTGAAATGCTCTATGTGCCATCTACAGTCAAGAGGATTACATACTGAGGCACAAATGTATATTGAAACAGTATGTGTATCGATTTCAGTGTTAGATGGATGTGACCCACTGCAGCCCCCGTGAAACAACAATCACGTGTTCAGTGCGCCACCTGAAGCAGTGAAAAAATATATATGTAAATGATGGAGAGCAGAACCACCATTAACAAGAATAAATGAACAGGAACATCTACTGAAATAGTCTCACACAGCGGGAAAGGTGGAAACATTTTTACACGATGGCTTTGTGACTTTATTAGTGCGAACATCGACTGAAAGTTAGATTTATCTGTCATGCTCCATTGTGATGGTAAGAGCTTGTTTAATCTGAAATCGACAGATTTTACGCCTTCTATCAAAGCACATTATGTATGTTGATACCGATTCCATAATTCCATCTTATTGATATTATCATTGAAATCATTCGGAAATTCTGAGAAAGTCTGTAAGAGGCAAACTCTACTCTTAAGAGAGCGGTGTCTGAGTGCTACAGAAGCTCAAAATGGGGCACGAGATGTCAAAGTATCTTTGTGTTTGCCTTCCTTCCTACACTCCAATGTTACTTAGATAAGAAAAGAAAATGTTTTAGCTGTCCATGAAAATATGAAAGTATCCTTCTTTGAGTTTTAAACTGATGTGTCGATGATGAAAGCTTCCAGTTTAGATTCACAGTAAGTACTGCATGAGTCTCTTCATTGGAGTGTGAGTGGGAGAAAACTGGCGCTAATAAAAGATCTTTGAGGGAGGAAAGGCTTTAAGACACGGCACACTGCATACTTCATTTGTATGAAAATGTGCAAAAATACAGAATGCTTACTGGTAAAGTGAAGTGATTTACAGTATGAGCAGCTAAACACCCTGTCCTCTCTATCAAGAAAATGCGGATGTGGATCAAACTGAAAGCACGACGGAAAATATTTTGACACGTTCTGAACTGATGACGCCTCAGTTTTGTTCAAAGGAACCATCAATGTGGTGATTAAGACGCTGGTATTAAAGCAGCATCTGGAGATTCTCTTCGGCCACGGAAAGCTTTCTCTTTCCTCTCTCCTGCGATTGCATTCACTATTATGATTTTCCATTGATTTTAATTAAGACTTGCTCAGCAGGAGAAAATTCCAGCCAGATTACTGTGTAAGAACCGGATGATCAGCACATTTTTCCAGCCCAACAGATAAGGCCCGCTGCAGTGAAAAGGGAGTTACACAACCTTTTCTTAATGTTCATTAATGCAGAGCCAACAGCAGCACATCACCACCAAAGGTAACTATGTGTCCAAAAACTGAGATTATTCAGCTTCACTCTTTTACACTCAGATTTCTCTGATGACTCTTCAGGAAAGCAGCAAAATCGGATTTTTTTTTTTAAGTTGTTCTGATATCAGTGTCTTACATGACTTAAAGGCATCATTTTTCCTGTCAAAGTTATTTTAGTTGGAATATATACACAGTCGTTTAATTTTTCAACAAAACGAAGGAGAAAGTTAAAAAGGAAAGTTTAAAAAAAGGAATAAGAATACTGAAGTTTGCCTTCAGGGTGATTCCAGCTCTCATTTGTTTCAGTTGTCGAGATGTTTGATTCCATTTGACACAAACTTCTATCCTAGTTTGAGGGAAAATTACATTTACAGTATTTTCGCCAAGATAATTTCAGTATATTTCTTAATAATTTCGAGTCCTTTTCCAGTGATCATACTTTGCATTAATGAAAATGTGTTGAACTATCCCTACCTAAACCATCTCTTCCAAAAAAAACCCCTACTGGAAACAAAAAGATGCATAGAAACATTTTTCCTTTACTTTTTCCTCAGTGTGGACATTAAAGGTGAAACAGATTAAAGTCCCTTCTTTTTAAAAGCTTCAGAACATCATGTCGAAGTGATTGAACTGTAGGTGTTTGGTCAGGCACTGTCAATAATCTAATCTAACAAAGATGTGTCTGTGTTGTGCAGTTGAAGTTAAAGTGGAGCTCTCTCTCCTGGACAAAGAAAAAGAGGTGGACGGTCTGTCGCCTAATGGAAAAGCGAGTCCCTTTGCCGACAGCAGACCTAATGGGGCCCTGGGACATGGCTCTGATGAGGACTCCACCCTGCTCCCGCTCAACCACAAACCGCGGGACTATGTGGAGGCCTCTGTGTGTCATGTCAAGGACCTGGAAAACGGACAGTAAGTAAATGGGAAAATCCAACAATCCTCTATCGTGCCACTTATGGAATGATGCTAAAAACCAAAACACACAGTAACAAATAGAAAGGAGTTATTGAGTATTAAACTGATCAGGGATCTATTTAGTTTTCCAGCAAAAGTGAGGTGGAGAACCGTGTTTGCCGGGCAAAATTTCATGAAACTAGTTGGAGAAGTGGGTGGCGATCCCATTACATTTTAATGCAAATCAAGATCACTTTCTCGCAAATGCAAAATATTTGGTTCGAGTGTTAGAAGAGGTTGCGTTCTCCGAGAACTTGTCTAGTTACCAAATTAGAGAGAAAAATGTTGCCTTTCTTCCAACATTATACCAAGATAAACTTTCCAACCTTAAAAGTTGACCATTTCTTATAACCAAATTAACCACATTTGGCATTTGTTCAGAACATAGAGGGCAATGGTATTCAAATAATTAAAATCCAAATTTTTAAACTGATAAACATTATTTCATTGTATTGATTTATTTCCATTCTATTTTATGTTATTGATTTATTTTTCTTCTTTTAAGAAATATATTCTCACATTAAATTTACTGTTAGAAGCAGACTGGGAAGAGGTCACTATTTTTTAAACACTACAGGAGCAAATATCTGATCATGGAATTCCACAGACAAACATTGTCATCCTCATCTGCGATTTAATACAATGACAAGCTTTCAAGAATCTCTAGAAATCTCTGAACTTTTGGGAAAATGCTTTATAACCTTACCAAATAGCCATGGTCCTCATGCAGCACTACATTAAAAACGGACACGATTCTTTTGTAGAAATCACTACATTGGCTCAGGAAATCACTGTTAGTGATCACGGTATGTTGCTACATCCACAAATGCAAATCAAAAGTACTGTGCAAAGAACAAATCACTTTAAATGCTGCAGTTGGGATGCAGAGAGAGGGGCAAAGTGGATAAACTCTCCTGTGGTATGATTAATTAAATGTTTAAATCATGGAAGCTGGGCCATCTGAGCTAAAGAAATCAGGAATCACATTGTTTGTTATCAGCGAACAGTTTGAAAGCCAACGTGTGTACTGGTATGAAATTGCACAAGTGTAAGTGTATACTTAATTACACTATTAATGCTGACTAACACGTCAGAGTTTTGGAGGAGCGACACATGCTGCTTTTCTGAGAAAGCCTTGCATATTTCAGCAAAACAATGCGACTCACATTCTGTACTGCATGGGTCTGTGGTAAAAGAGTCTGACTGCTAAACTGGCCTACTGGTAGTCCATACCTGCCAAACACTGAAAATATTTAGCGCATTAATAAATTCGAATTTTCACTGTTGGGCAGCTGACATTTTCATCAAGCATGTATTAGAAAACATTTTACTTTCAAAGAAAACAGCAGCTGGCCTCCTCGCTGCCTTGAATCAGAATCAGAATCAAGTTTATTGCCAAGTAGGTTTGCACTCACAAGGAATTTGACTTGACACTAAGGAGCTGTAGTGCAAGCTGAATGCTATAAATACCATAAATGCCTACAACATGATGTTAAAAGAAGATTTCATGCAACGAAATGGTTAACATGCCTCTGGCTCAACTTCTAGAAACGCGTTGATGTCAGTAGACTCACAAAAAGCAAATTTTTTTTGTTTTTAAAAAATGTTCCATGTCTGATTTGTAATGAAATATTGTATTTAGATAACTTACAAACTAATACAAGTATGCCCTGTTTCCACAAACAGAGTATATTTGTCCCTATAAGTTAGCTGTGGCTTAGATAATTTGCCTCCAAAGCAGAACAACAGAAATAGTTTTCTTCATGCCTAAATATACACCTTGTTGATTTTCTGTCTTTGACAGAATGCGAGAGGTCGACTTAGGAAGCGGCAGAGCTTTGTTGATCAAAGAACATGGGGAGTTCTCCGCCATGGCCCACAAGTGTCCCCACTACGGTGCGCCCTTGGTCAAAGGTAAATCATATATTTTAGGTTGAGATTCATTTAGTCTATACTAAAGAATACACATGACTTACATGATGACATTCCAGGTGTGCTATCAAAAGGACATGTGCGCTGTCCCTGGCATGGTGCCTGTTTCAACATTGCAACTGGAGACATCGAGGACTTCCCTGGTCTGGACAGTCTGCCTACCTTCCAGGTGACCTTCCATACCAGCGCTGTCTCGTAACACATACCCTGCCTTATCATGTCTTTAAGCAGCATCAAAAAATGTACACATCGCTCATGTATGTTTGCTTCAGGTCAGAGTTGAAAAGGACAAGGTGATCATTCGTGCAAACAAGCAGGTAATGAGAAAAATAAGGCGTGGAATTTATACAAGGAAGTAAACAGGCCTCCTGATGGACCCATGATCTTTCTTTAAACATTTCCAGGCTCTTCAGTCACAGAAAAGATCAAAACCCATGGCTCGATGTTCAGCCGTCATTAACTCCAGCTCCGGTTTCAGCCATGTTCTCATCATTGGCTCAGGTTGGTGGGTTCTTATTCATCACTACAGGGATGCAGGCCTGTTTCTTTCACATCTCACAGTTGACCCTTAATTCCAGCATCTTCCTTTGAGTTTCTCATTTTTCGAAGACACCTCTTTAGGTAAAGTAGTGAATTTGTGGGCAGGTCCAGCAGGTTTGGTGTGTGCAGAGACGCTGAGGCAAGAAGGGTTCACAGACCGCATCGTCATGTGCACCATGGACAGGCATCCTCCATACGACAGGCCTAAACTGAGTAAGGTTTGTACACAGACCTGACCACATATGCTGAGACAGAGCACAGTTTGCCAGTAAACAAACTACAGGGACGCTGCTTCATTCAGTGATGCTAAAAGAAGAGCTCTTCAGGGAACACTTTGAAGCTGCCAAACTGAATAAAATGAAGACACGAACAGATATAACCGAAAATGTGGTTGACAATAATTTTTTGTTGAGATGTTCAGACTTTTATCTGAAAATAGCATTTCTAGTCTGTGTCAAAAAAGAGTGGGAAGGATTGCATTTGGACTGAAGGATTCTTTTCTTTTTATTTGTCACAAAGCACTAACTCGCTTACCCTTAGTCCTTAGACAGCACAGCAGAGCAGCTGAGGTTGCGCTCCATGGACTTCCTGCAAGACCATGACATTGAACTGCTCACAGAGAAAGAGGTGGGACATAGTGAGCTCTGAGAAAAGTTGCACAAAATCCAACTTTCATGACCGCAAGTCTACAATATTTGTTTTAGGTTGCAGCAATAGATGTGAAGACTCGATCCGTGAACTTTGAAGATGGCTTGAGGATGGAGTACAGGAAACTCTTTATCGCTACAGGAAGCAAGTAAGAGAAGTTTCTTTATTCTGCATCATTATTAGCCTGGCTGACACGTCCACATCTCGATGAGATGGTGGTCTGGGAACTAGGTGTGCATTTTCTCGTATTTGAGGCGTGGTTTACGAATGCCGAGAGCCGTTTATTGGGCGCAACGAATGTCTATCAAATGGCGTCTGGTTCTTCCCATGATGCTTTGTGCGCGATTCATAGCCAATTGTATCACTTATACCAGATGACGTATGTAGAGCGACAGAAATTCGATGAGGAAGAAGAAGAAAAAAAAGTAAAATAAAAGTAAACATGCGTTCTAAGCTACTTAAAACACTTTGTAAGGCTGCATCGAACGGTAACGTTGTGTCCGCTGCCATGTTGGATTAACACTCTACAAGCTTCGGTGTCGCGCATAGACGTCGTCTGTGATTGGTTCCCTAACTCAGGCAAAAATAAGGGCGGTGGTTTCCAGGCTGCCTTTGCAGTGTGAATGAAATCGCGCGCAAAGCAGCATGGGAATTCCCAGGCTACATCATTATCAAGCAACCAAATGCTTTTCATGATGACTGACTGCTTCTATGTCACTGCTTTAAAGACCAAAGCTGATGAACTACAAGGGTAAAGACGTCGGGAATGTGTTCCACCTCCGGACACCTGAAGATGCAAACAGCATAGCAAGGCTAGCCAACAACAAGAACGCTGTGATTGTGGGAACATCATTTATTGGTGAGACAAAGACGCTTTTCTGAACAAAATCCTTTCATTTAAGCTGTTTAGTACAAGTGTCCAGCTCTGAACATTTTTAACAGAAAATACAAAAACTCCTCTCGAGGATTTTCACTGAAGAATGGTTTAGGAAACCTATTTAGTAAAGGCATTATTTGGTCAGTGTGAAGACTAAAAAAATGTTTTTGTGACTGCTCCTATTCAAAAGAAAAATGTGGAATCATGTCTGTAATCAACTCTCAGCTCTACGTGATCACATAATCATTCATAATCCTGTCTCTGAAAGAGTTTGGATACCATGCTAGACGTAAATGACGATAGAATGTAATAATTTGAAAATTAATTGAACGCTTTGTATACTTGAAATAATACAAAGGAAATGCATCAAACGTTGAGACTGAGAAATTCTAATGGAATGTGGAAAAAGGGCAACCAAAAAAGATACCTCGAGGAATATTTCTCAACTTATTATTAGATTAACTGGCAACAAATGAGTACCATGACTGCATAAGAAGAACATGGGGAGGGAAACCTTACGCATCTATGATGGCACCACTGATGTCTGACAATAAACATTCTGACATTCAGATTATGTCTTTTTCCAGAAAGGCCTTACTTATTTTGGCTAAGACAAACCGTGTTCTATAAGTATTACAACAGTATGGCCTCAAAGTAAAGGAGTCCAGTTTCTAAACTGTCTGCCTACACACAACTATGAAACTAAGAAATTCTCTTAACCGTGTTTCTTAAGAGTTTCTCCTCTCGTTTACCCCGAGGTTTCCTCTAATTTGTCAAATCTCTGCATCATTCAACATTAACTATTGTTATTTACCAAAATACTGTGTGTTTTTTTTTTGTTTGTTTGTGTTGAAAGGTATGGAGGTGGCTGCGGCTCTGACTGATAAGGCCCACTCAATTTCTGTCATCGGGATTGAAACAGTTCCCTTTAAAAAAGCTCTCGGGGAGAAAGTAGGGAAAGCCATAATGAAGGTAAAGACACACACTCCTGGGCAATATGTCCTTTTTCAAACAAGTACTATAGTCAGCATTCTCCCTCAAGGGACGTTATTAGTTCAAATTAAAAATCGCACTTTATTCCAAGTTAATACGGCAGCACAGAAGGGGAGTGTAGATCATCTCATTAGCAGCAACTGATCATGAAGGAAGATGGAAATTCAGCCATGAACTCCGCTTCTTGTGGGTTTCATGCGCTTACTGTAACTGCGGTATGTTTGTCTTTGCAGCTGTTTGAGGCGAACAGGGTGAAGTTCTACATGCTGAACGAGGTGTCAGAGATGATTGGCCATCATGGACAGGTATTCAGAAAGTGAGAGAAACAGCATGACATGATGCGTGGATGCACTGTTCTCTCCTCCTCAATATATGGTGAAAATCAGATGATAAAAAAAAAAAAAAAACACAATCACTGACCAAAATCAAAGCAAAAGAGTAAGTTGAAGCCAAACTAACATACAACATGAAATTAACTGAGCAACTCAGCCTCAAAATTTTGGGAGAAAAAGAAGAAATTTGTTTTTTCATACTATGTTTACTCGTTAAAACATTTGTTTTTTAAGCAAATTTGACTGACAGCAGATATTGACTCAAGTACAAAATCGTACACTACATACAGTAGTTTACAGTGAGCAGTATTATTATTTTTTTAATGAATAAATACCTACATTTATTGACAAGAACGACAAAAAAGATTTTGTGTTGTGAATTTAAAAGTACGTGCGGGACAGAATTGTTTGTAGCATTTGGTGAATTCCTCTGAATCGTCCTCCTTCAATGAATCAAAGACAAATAAACAAAGTCACATGGACACATGTTTCACTGTTTCAGTGACTTGGAACATTTTTACTTAATATTATGTTGAAAGAAAATTGGCTCACTTGAGTTTATCTTAGAAGACATTGATGATGAACTTGAAATTCAGAGGTGACAAGACCACATACAATGTGGTACAGTGATTAAAACAGCTTAAGCTTTGGCAGAAAACTGTGTTTGCTTTGTACAGGGTCAACTTCTAATAGCATTCAAAAATATTTGTGCCTGCGCCTTAACATATAATTTCCATTTAGTGTGAAATGTGTTCGTGTACTTCTTTGCACGCTAGGATAGGAACATTTTGTTTTTCCTGTTATGCAGCTGAAAGAGGTTGTACTGAAGAGTGGGAAAGTCCTGAGGGCAGACGTGTGTGTCATCGGAGCAGGTGATGTCAAGCAGAGGGCAAAACATACCTTCTGTCAAATCTCCATCAAAGCTCCACATTTAACTCCTTTAATGTGTCTCCTTCTGCAGGAAGCGTTCCCGCAACAGGTTTTTTGAAACAGAGCGGCATCCACTTGGACTCCAAGGGCTTCATCACTGTGAATAAGGTACTTTACAAATCCACAGGCCTGCTTGAAAGTGCTTTTGTTCCATTTTGAGATTTTGTGGTCCGTCCCTCCACCGTAGATGATGCAGACAAACGTGGACGGGGTCTTTGCTGGAGGAGATGTGGTGATGTTTCCTTTCCCACCTCGCAACAACAAGAAGGTGAACATCCCTCACTGGCAGATGGCTCACGTACATGGTGAGTGTGTGACAGCTTGATCCGGACTGAAGATAAAAAGCAGTCAATACTTGTTGTGATGTGCTTGAGGACAAACACATGAATGCTTTTTGTTGTCATCCGTGCTGACAGGCAGGGTGGCAGCTCTCAGCATGATGGGTAGAGCCACTGAAATCAAAACTGTGCCTTACTTCTGGTCAGCCATGTTTGGGAAGACCATTCGCTATGCAGGTAGGAAGGCCTGTGTTTGCTGTAGCCTTAGATTAAATCAGACCAATGAGGCAGATATGCAGTAAGAGAGGGACCAGACGTCACTGCCACCTACCTGTTAAAACTAAGAAGAAAAACCAAAGTCTGAAAATAAAAACCTCACATGTTCTTCTTTCCATTTGTGGAGGTTATGGTGATGGATTTGATGATGTCATTATACAAGGAGATCTGGATGAACTGCGATTTGTAGCGTTTTATACCAGGTAACATTTCCTTAGTTATTTTTTTTAGTGTTTAGTGTTACACTCTTTCATTGTAAGTGGTCGACTTATTCTCATGGTGGTTCCTTCTCCTTGTTTCTCCTTGTTTCCGTCTGTAGGAGTGAGGAGGTGGTTGCTGTCGCCAGCATGAATTATGACCCCATTGTATCCCGAGTGGCGGAGGTCTTAGGATCTGGAAAGATGATTAAGAAACGAGATGTGGAGTAAGTCTCCTTTTGAGATTTAAATCTGGTCATGGTCACAATAGCTGTTATTTAAGAAAAAAAAAAGAAGAGAAATGTCGTCACTCAGACAGAAAATACAGTGAGTGGTGGAGCTTGTGACTTTACTCACATGAAAAGTATTACATGAGCCAAAGACCATGAAACACTACAAGGCATTAACATCAGCTATTGTTTTACCTTGTTGATCAAAAAACATTTCATAGGTTACATTTACAAATCAATATTTTCTTCAGTATCCTGGAAAAAATTTACTTCACAAAAATTAAGGAGAGACATATTCTGGGACAGCAAATTGAATACGACTTCCGTTGTATTTTTAAAGACTGGCCGTAAATGGTATCTAAAAAGTTGCTTTTACATAGTTAAAATTTCCACTATACCTTTACTCTCTATTCGAGCAAGAATAAAGATTATATTGCAAAAGAATATGATAATATAAATTGATAACATAGGAAATATCATTTAAATAATTTAATTGTCGTAACAAGGTATCAATGTTGTTAGATTTCAAACAGTGAAACAAAGTTATATTGACATATAATACTCTTTTGATCGCTTCCATTAACAGCTCTCTGAAGTGTGTAGGAAATCATTTATTGGCAGGATTAAACCTGTTCATAAACACGGTAAAGCTCATTGGGAAATGCTGAATTTGATGGTTTTCTTCTCCAAAAATGAGTTTGAAGAAAAAACATTATTCACTCAAGGCTTTCAGCTGCAGAACTTCAATAAAATTTAAAAAAAAAAGTAAATTATCCAACGTTTTAAAGTTAATTACATTCATGAATTGCAATCGCAATTCATATAAAATGCAAAAGCATATAGTGTCACAGTGGTAATCAAACTGTTTATAACTGGCGCTCTACATGATCTATAGTTGTCGACATATATATTTATATCCACTGTAATTACAACTAGTTGACGCAATTCTTTTATTGTATACATAGCAGAGCCTTGTCATAAAGCCATTACATTGTAATGTCACTGTATTGGTGATGGATAAAGGTTGTTGAATGCTTTTTTTCCCATTTTGTCTCTGTGGTTTTGTTCCAATGAAAGTACAGTGTCCCTCATTTTTCATGTTGTTTTTCGTCTCCTATAACGCACACAAAACTGAAGGATGTTAGCGCGACTTGGCAAGTATGGAAAAATACAAACTTTTCCTATTTAAAGACCACATAGGGAACAGCAACTTATCAACTGACTCTCGATGTGAGAAACCTGTGATTCACTGATTACTGGATTTGTTTTACAGGACTGGAGACATTTCTTGGCTGATTGACAAAGGCTCTCATTGACTGAACAGCTGAAGATTCTAAAGGGCAGACTCAAAGTCCACTGGACACCTCAATACGGACACTTATGGTGCTGAGACACTGAGCAGCTATTCACACACAGATAGTGACTGTGTCTGTTTGAGACCCAATTTTCTGAGGGCAACACAGCAGCTTGTTTTGTTCCTGAGACACTTTAAGGTGACAAATGGAGCCATACACGGTCAGAACTCACTGTCTTGGCAAGTATTTTATTGACAATGTTGTACAACAAAGCAATATTGGATTCAGCTGCCGAGCTGCTGCAAGATGTATCTACCTGTACACTTTTGTTTATACGAAGCCAGGGATGGGCATTGACATTGTTTTGTACAAATAACATTGTATATAGTTATATGAATGCACTGTAACAAAATAAGAGCAGAGAGTTTTAAGCTGAATAACAGACTTGGCTGTGCGCGTGCGTGCATGCAGACCTTAGATCTGCATGGCAAAACAATTTAAATGAAGCCCCAAACCAGAGAAATATCCACACAGATGCATAAAAAAAAATAACGCTTAAATCTGCAGCATTCTGCAGAACCCTGAATGCTACTTTAACTGACTCTCTCTCACACACACACGCTTTAATTCATGACTAATTGTTAGAACGACAACGTACCTCTTTGAGTTGGTTGCCTTGCTTGTAGAGTGCGAAATGACATTTTAATCAAACTTCTAATTATACTAACAATACGCTAGTGCTTGCACAATAGATAATTGTATTTTCTAACAGAGATTAAACTCATCTAGATCAATGCAAAAGTAGCTTAAGGGTTTTTTTTGTTTGTTTTATAGCTGCCACCTCCATAGGGACATTGTTTGTTACTAACTCAGGGAACTGAGGTTTATGTCGAGGGCTTACTGGTTCTTTCATGTGCAGAAATTGTTGCTTCAGTATTTTGCCCCTTCAGTTATTGTAAGCTCAGTTTTTTCCCTCATTTTCATAATAAAAAAAAAAAAAAAGCAGCTGTAAAGCCCCGAGATGAAATAAAAAAAAAAAAAAAAAAAAAAAAAGGCAGATGTTTGATTACTTCCTGATGTACTGAAGATCCACACTTATTTTCATCCCGAACACAGGACTCACTGCAGCGATTTAGAAAGCATTGTTCATCCTACAGAAAAGCCTGGAATGGCGTTTTTATAATCAAAACTTTGAAATAAAAGTACTCCAACAATAACTACTCACCGCTCCCATACTTTGTTTAATCTTTCACGTCTCTCCGACTGTCATTCATACACATTCTTGACTGAAGTTGATAATAAACCAGGAAGCAGTCAAATCTGTGAGTTTGTAAAAGAGTTTTAATAATTTCCAAGCAAGAGACAGAGCATGGCTTCTATGTCAAGAGCATTTCTTGAAAAATCTGTTGAGTCTGAGGTTTAATACATTACAAATATTAAAAACTATACAGATTTGTTTCATTCAAAAGTTTTCCCAAACTCAAAAATATAATAAAACATGAATAGCTAAGGAGGATAATACCTAGGAGGCATCTTACATATAAAACATAAACTGAAAGTATCTACAATAATATTGCAAACAGCCCATAGAGGTTGTTGTAGATTATTCTGGATAAGCCATAAGGATGTACTGATCCAACTTTAGCTTCGGGTACAGATTCTGAAACTGAGATTTCATGCGGAGTCATTTCAATCTTTTCACTCCAACTGATGAAACCCCTCCCAACGGTTCACGTCATGGAATTTCATCAAGAAAAAAAAAAAAAAAAAAAAAAAAAAAAAAAAAAAAAGCAATAACATAAAATAAAACTTTGAAACTGTGAAAAGTCCACCCCGAACACCATGTGAATGTTTTATGTTCGAGAGCAAAATTGAATAATTTCGTCACGTCTTTAAGCCTCAACTGTCACAGAGTTATATGAACTTTAATTAAGTGACAGCTAATAGATAACAGATATATGAACCCTCAGGATCATTCATAAATACAGTTGTCGCTGACTGTAATGTGTAGTAAACAAATGCAATTATAACAATTTTCCATCCAAGTGAAAAATGTTTCATCTAATTGCATAAATCTATAAATTGACTAGTTTTGCAGCTTTTGCAGGCAAACTTTAATTATATGCAGTTTTAATACAGTTCTATCTTTTTTTTTTTAAGAACCTGACAGCCACAGATTTAGAGTTGTGTTCTTTACCAATAAGGACTTTGTGCCGAGTCTAGTAAAAACATTAAGTGGTTTAATTATTAAGTAAGTCTTTCATTTTCCCTACACTCACCGGACACCTCATCAGTTACCCCAATCTCGTGAACTCTATTGCAAGCCCTTTACTACTTCTTTGCAATAAATGTCACTTCTACAGTGGTTCCTCATTTCAGTTTTAATTTGAGGTTTTTGCTAACTATATGAATTCTACCCTATGTTTATTTTTATGTCCAGCTATTAACATACAAGACAAGTACAAGTACAAGTAATTTTTATAAAACATCCCCAACCATTATAACCTCAACTAAGAGTAAAACATCTGTTCTGTTCAAACGCCTTCACGCAATACAACTATATAAATTAAGCTGAAACTAGTGGAGATATTTATTTGTGAAAATTGGGGATATGAGTTTAAAAATATTTATCATTATCAATTTAACTTCTGTAAGACATTCAGCTTCTAGGTGCAAATTACTGGGTAAAGCCGATTGGGTTTGGAAAGAATCAGAAAAAAAAATAACTAACTTAATAATTAAAAACTACATTAAAAAATGTTTTAAAAAGTATTTGTTATGGTTCTCCAAGGCCCAGAAAACTTCATGATATTTTTTTAAATTATCATCTTATTTTATTTTTTTTTTCTAAGAAAATCCATGACATGAACTTGGGGAATTAAGGTAGGTTTGCCAGCACGGAAAGACTTAACCACCTCAATCACCTCATCTATTTTGTGTCTGATAATGTGACAACAGCAATTGCTGTGCCGAGCCGAGCTGTTAGCCCACCACAATTGGATGATCCGACAGTAAAAACACTGAATTACCTGAAGTAACTGAGAAGAAAGCTATATCTAATGTGGCAACAAAATGGCCACTTTCAGTTCTGACACCGAGTGGGGTGATCTGGATCGATGCATCCTTCGGAAAAAAGCACTTAATCTGTCGAGACTAATAAAATATTCATACAACACAAACACTGAGAGTGAAGGCATTTTAGGGTTGTTAACAGTTGAATTTGTCTGTAGACGACTTGCAGGGTTCAGTGCGCAGTGACACAAACTAGGATGTACATATCAGTGCGGTGCCGTCCCTGCTCACCAGCTTTACTATACTGTTGTATTAAAGTAGTCCATAACAATGTTAATTCCATAAAAACATTTAACGGCTGAGGCTCACAAACCAGAACAAGACGGTTCCCGTCAGATGAACTTTTTTGAGGTAAATGTCAAAGGTTTACTGACTCTACAGACTTGGCTGTAATGCCCATCCAGGGGTTACCGCAGCACTGCTTACTGGAGTTTTATTGCATACACACAGCATGAAAGCACATTCAGGTCGGGTGTCAGCCAGGACGGGGAAGTGAGATTTTTGGACCATGACAACATGAAACAATCACAAAAATATATTTGCTGGTTAAAGCAGAGCTTAAAAGAGATACATTTTCATTTGTAAACACTTCCTTTTTTCTTGGTTTTTGTTTTTTCTTTTAGCACTTTACATGGATGTACTAGAAAAACTAAACTGTCACATTGTGAATTTTACTTTTATCAAACGGCTACAATCACAGCTTGTCCTGCGCTCAGTAAACAAGGCACTTTTTAAAATTGGCTGATGAGATGATAAAATCTTGGCAGTGATCTCTGCGGCATTAGACGTTACACCTGCGACTGAGAGGAGGAGAATCTGGTTATTCAGTGGATGATTGTCACAGAAAAAGAAAAAAAAAGTCCCTCTGATTGTACTTTAAATGTCAACTGCCACACTGGGACACATGATTGGCAATAACATGACAACATCCGCATGCAGATGGTCCTCAGCTTACCCCGAATCAGAGGTCATATTCTGCTGCACACTGCTGCAGGTACCATTCATACAGCTTAGCCTGTGGAGCAAAACGACCTGTGTGAGACTCTCTTTCATGATGCTTTTTCGTACCCATTAGAGGGTAATGGAACTAGCTTAAAAACACAACACTGACACGCATTAAGCAGTACAATTTGTGTTAAACATTTAGCGTCACAGCTTTGAGGTGTCAATCCAAAGACTCGACAGCTGCAAGACACTGAGAAGAACTGCAGTGTTGGTGGCAATTCTTTAGTCATTACTGCATTGTGGCTTTAACGGTGGTTAATGCAAAAGATGAAACAAAACAGAAGGTTTGAAGAAAACAACATAATGGCATGAAATACGAATCTGACCTTCTTTGTTTTGACGATATCATGGATATAGTCACTGTACTCTGCCATCGCCCTCTTCTCTTTCTTCGTCAGAGTCTTACTACCTCGGCTGTCGACAAAGAACATAAAGACAAGAAAGAGGAATTAGATAACTTTACCTGCTTGTGTGCGTGTAGGTCTCGATGCGTGCGAGAGAAAGTGGATGAGTATTTGATTTGCATTCACTTTCTAATTAAGCACACAAGCTTTTAGCCAAGATAAAAGCATCACCATAAACCATTCTGAGAGTTAAAGGAGATATATCATGACAATTTCCAGCTCTGCATTTTTACTCCAGGACTTCACTACAACAGCTGTGCATAATGAAAAATAAATGCTCATTAATCTGCTGCAGGCTCGTAGCCCTTCTTTCTCTTCCTTTCTGTCTGAAACTCGCCCTTGTGGCTCCTGCCCCCGCCCCCCCTCCCCCCTTCTCAGGCTTTGTGCAAACCTTGGGTCAGCAGTGTGGGTGAGGAGCTTCTAAAGGCTGAGTTATACTTCTTTTAACTGCCCTTGCGCTTGCGTCTTGCGCTTGTGTTAATGGCTCGAGACGTTTATGCTTCATTTAGCTTTGCCGGCGCTTGCGTGTGCTGCGTGGCGATTCACCGCCAGGACAGTAGGTGGAGTAGCGGGTTTTTTCAATGACAAGCCTACTACAATGAAAGGAAATTCACCGCCAGGACCTCTTCGGCAAGTCTCTCTTCGAGTGGATTCATCATAGACAATATATTATATATATTATGTCTATGGGATTCATGCTTCTTCTTCTTCTTCTTCGCTTTCTACCTTGGCGTTTGAAAACAGAGGTCTTTTATTAGGGGATGAAACCGGAAGATGAACACGCCGCCAGATGTGATGTAGATAGTGGCTTGTGCTCACGTCCAGAGTGGCTACTCTATAGCTCTGCTCGCGCCTTGCGTCTTGCGTGAAGTTTAGAAAATTGAGGTGACACACGCAAGCACGCAAGGGGGGGCTTGCAACCGCGCAAGGGCTTGCGTTGCGTCTTGCGTTACCGACTATAAACCAGGCTTAACTGAAAACTCTAAACTCACTGAGTAGCAGAGCTCATTGGTTGATAATGTCAGATTCTCTGCTGTTAAACTCTTCTGTTTTCTCAGTGTTTGCCATAGTCTCATAGTTTGTTAAGTTTTAGGTTTTTGTGTTTTCTTGTTGTTCTGATTTCCATGTTTTTTTCTCTCCTTTTTTTTTTTACAGCCTCTGTGTTAAGTTTTGTTTGTTTGGCTTTCTGTTTCGTTCAACTGTGTTATTACTTTAGTCTGTTCAAACTGTCGACTCTTTCCTCACAATATAGTGAGTCAGCCATTTTAAACTTTCGCTTTATATCGCACTACAAATTCAACACAACAAACAAAAACTAGCGTAAAGAACTGTACATTACATCAGTCCAAACAGGCCGTCGTGCATTGCGGCCTGGAAGCAGGAGCTGAAGGAGAGTGCAACTGCTGGATTGTGCCACCATTTGCAGCGCGATTATTGCAATTTCCTTGCCTGGCGAGCAAAAAACTGCTCCTCAGAGTTCTCAACCACAAAGGGGTTTGTCTCTTTTATTGCCTTGAGATATAAGACTTGAAAAAAACATTAGTAATACATGTACAGGAACTATATTTGAAACTTGAGTGGTTCAGTCTAAACAGTAAAGGTTTTAGTGGATAAGTTGTCACAGCGCTCCAATTTGTTTTACATTTACATGTGAGCTGTAGCAATGGGTCCACAGAGGCTCTAAAAACAGTTGTTTATGAACAGCTGTTTACATTTCCAATTGCATTTTGTGGGTAATATCATTTAATTATTGGTATATTGAAGATCATACAGATATGGCTACAGTCGTGTGAAGGCGGATACAATACAAGACAAAAAAAAATGACAGCTTCGCACAGATTTGTAGCAAAGTTTTTACATCAGAGAGAGATGTCTATAACAACATACTCTCAACCAAAAACAGCCCACTTCTACAGTCTATCACCTCAGGTAAGGCAGGAATGTCACCTCAGTTGACATTTTAGTGAAGTTCCCAGATTCCCGAATCAAAAAGGGCATTTTTTAAAAAGAAAAAAAAAAGAAATGTCAGACTTCACCGATAAACTCAACTCACCATCAGGCCACTCAATACGCAGTTAAGGAGCTTGATATATACCCTTCTGTAATCTTTATTCTTCCTTCAGATTAAGTCAAGTCAGGTTTGGCCCTGAATGTGGGCGGTTAATGACTTAGAAAATGAATTCTTCAAACTTTTTGATAAATAAACCATTCGAGCTATTCATGCATTTGTGTGAATGTTTATGATGAACACTCGAATCACTTACCCCAAAAAATGTTTTGCCAGGAAAAGCAGGAAGTAGCAAGAAGCCCCAAAAATAATCACAAACACCACTTGCCCGTCTTCTGGTATCCAGTCCCACAAATACATAACTATTCCCTGTGAGACACGTGTTAAACGAACAATCAGAAAACAAGCTGCACCTCATTAACGAAACGTAGTGCTGCATCACTGCTGCCGTCGCTCACCGCTCAAATAAAGGTTTCTCTGGACTTACTGTGAAGATTGTGACAGTACGAGTTGGACCTTCCCCCAACAGCTCGTCCAGATGCTCTTTGGAAAAGGTGTTCACGATGAAACTGAGGATGAAGAGAAAAGGCAGGAAAACGCCTAAAGCCCCACACAGGAATGAGTGAAGGCGGACGCTTTTGTTGTAAGCCACATCGGCCCTGAGTGCACACAGAGGAAATCTGGTTTAACACGTTTACCGCAGCCGATAATATCTGATGCCAGTAACATCCTCCGTTTATACATGATATGGTTTATTAAGATGCCACATTTCATGATACATTAGGGTGAATATCAAACCTTTAGCAATAACTTGAGCAGCATTAAATGTAGACTCAAACCTGTCCTGCTCCAGTCTGCTGCTGATGGTGGAACAAATGAGGTCAGAGTCTTTCTCCAGCTGATCCAAAGTCTTCTGAACAGCCTGGTTGATGGTCTTCTCGATGGTCTGACAAACGCCATCGATCTGGTTCACACACCTGCTCGGCTAAACAGCAAAACAAACGCATCCGATTTGGAATGAGAGTAAAAACATTTTCTGCATCCCAGTGAATGGACGGTCTGTAAACTTCCATGAAAGATCCTGAGGGTATTTTGACAGGCAGCCTTGTGCACTTAGCAGGGAGTGAAGCTGCACTTGCTCAGCAAAAATCAACTGGAGGTCTGGAGGGACACACAAATCTACTATGCAGTGTGGAGCCTTGCGCTTGTAGATCACAAGGTGGTGCAGCAATAACTCAGGACTGCGGCTGCCATTGTTAAAGGCAGTCCATGGTTTACGATCACTGTGCCCCTCCCCTACGATTGGATGACTCTAATCAACGACCACCAAGAAAACTAGAGTGAAAAATTTACATTCAAAGTTCGATTGATGGCTCTTTGGCCCCACAGACAGCAGAGAGCCTCACAACCAGATCCTTAAAGAGATCTGAGGGAAACACTGCTGAGCTGCGCAATTCCATGACTAAGCTTCAGTTTATCAAATAAAGGTTTTATCTGTCTGTTAAACTAGATGTTCAAACCTTAATCACAAACTCAAATCAGCTACATGGTAAATAACAAATACAGGAGCACAAAGTTATTATTTTTTTTACCTTCTGTGGGTTGGGGATGTATATCGTCGGCATCTCAAATCCACATTTGTTCAGACCTGGACGGCGACACAGTTCCTGAACAATCTGCATCATTACCCTCTGAGTTTATAAAAAGAAAAGAAAAAAAAAGGTCATTTTTACTGACTCTAAATGGAATGAGTTACAGAGCAAACAAATGAAGTGGACAGACCTGTCTGTCTGTCTCCTTCCCAGCTTCATCGGCCTTGCTGAGGTAAAACAACAGCTTGTCGCCACATTTTTCACTCAGCTTCTCCACTATGTTGAGTGTGCGCTTGCACAGTGCTTGACCCATCGGATCAAAGAACACGAATATCAGATCGGCCTGTTCTCCTGCACAAAAAAAAAAGGCATCCGTTCAAGAAACACAACAGCTTTCACAACGACATATTTGACAGCGCCAGAGGCAAAACTTAATGACAAAAACATACCCAACCAGGTGATGGCGCTATTGACATTAAAAGGGTAGATCATGTCTCCATCCACCAAACCTGGAGTGTCCACAAATGTCACCAGGCTGAACTTCTTCTGCTTTGAGGTAGAGATCTCAGAAGACAGGTAGTCGGTAACACCTGGAAAACACAAGGTTTTCGTGCTCAGGGGTGAGTACACAGTGTTAAAGAGGAGTTCCTGCAGGAAGCTGTTGTCTCTAATGTTTCTATCATTATGGGTGACTGGAAGCCGCAGTGCGGTCAATACATGGAGACCTGAGAGAGATCGGTGACACTGAAATCAAGAGCTCAAAAGTCAACTTTGTGCGCTTGCGACTTTGCATTTTCGAATCATTTGTGTTTGTTATTGCAAAGGCGCGTGTGTTTACGGCGTCTGCGTGAAGCGGATTCTGGTTCAACTCTCATGGTCAGCAGCAGCCGCACCCTCACGGATAAAACTTCAGTTTTCATACTTTTTCTTTTTTTTCTTCCCAGCACTTGTCAGTTCTAACATTTCTCACTGTCCCATCTGTGGAGAGATGTGTTGTCATGGTTACACACAACAGCTCTTCAACTGGCAGCTTTAGTGTGGGGCGTGGGACATAAAGCTAGCCAGTGAAGAACGACTGTGAGGCAACGCACTGCGAGGTTACGATATTCCACCACAATCACCACACATGAACCCCACCCTCACGGCTCCCAAACAGAACCGGATGGCTGTTAGGACACATCCCCATGGTTAAGCCCACCGCACCACCCTTCTACACACACACACACACACACACACACACAGCAGAGGCCTGGGATGACACTGAGGCTGTTTCATGCGAAGAGGCAGGTGTCAAAACCCAGCACAAATCACATCCTTGTTGCTGGAGAGAGTAGGGCCATTGCTGCTGTGGCACATTAGCATAACCCTATGTCTCTCTTACATCAGTATGGCCACAATATCAATACATCTGCCTCCTATCACAAGTGTTGCAGACAAACTCACAAAGTCTGACAACATCAAGACATTCAAATTGTGCAAAAGATGACTGTGCTTTAAGACAGTCATTTAATTTATTGCTACAGTACTACAGTCAGTCATCTCTACAGAACAAATGGATGCATCTGCTGCTGAAATCAGTAAATTAAATGCCCCCAGTACAGATGTATCCATGCGGAAGATTAAAAGAAAGTTCTCTAAAAATGGGGAAAAGGAAAACAAGAGTGATAACTCGCTGTTATCTGCTGCTAAGATCCTCGAATGACTCTAAGCGAGAGGGTTACGCAGACGATCCTGTGCACGAGGAAAAGAGTAAAGGCTGCATAAAGCTGCATAATCTAAGACTTCAAAAAGAACTTGGGCCAAACAGATCAAACCAGACTTGATGTAACAAATAAAATGAGCAGTCAAACATCTTTCCTAACTAACAACAGTGATGTCAATGTGGTCTAAGCTCTTGACAACAGGTTGAGGGTACAAAGATTAACAGAATTCAGGTTTAAATATTAGCCATGCAGGTATTGAATAAGACTAAAAGGTTTCTACAAGTTCATTGTAAAAAGATAACCAGGCAGCTGCTCCCACGTAAGGATATGTGGTGCCTTTCTGATGAGTCATCCTCAGTCACTGTGACAACGAAACAGATGCCTGATGTGGTGTATTTCCAGAGGTAGCGATGAAGTTCAAATAAAAAAAAAAAAATCCTGCTTGTGTTCCAGCAGCACATCGCTCAGGCCAGCAGAGTAGAGCTGTTGCTGCTGGAGCCTGGGCTGTGCCGTTCTGTCTCTAATGGCTGTGACATTTCTCAGCAGCTCCTCCTGACTACACTGCACTGCTGTCGATTGGGCGTGTGACTCATACGCCACCGTGAGTCCACGCCCAGTGAACCCTCGCTCTCCACATACTCCCTGTCAGCATACTCACATCACCCCCACCCTCTCCGCACAGCCCCGCTCGGGCACACCCAGACGCTCGCCCGCGACAAGTGACACCAGCCCACTGCTGACGCACACATGCTCACACTCTCTCACACGCAAGGCTCATCTCGACTCGGATCTATCCGACACAAACGGCACGTACATTATGGGACGGGAAAAAGCAGGAGAGGGATTTCGACCTTAACACGTTAAGTTCATGGATCCGTGTTGAGTCATCCAGGTAAAGCACTTCAAGTATATATGAAATTACAAAACACAATCCGGACCTGTGCTTAGCAGAAACACATAAGCATCTCCAGCATGACAGTGAGGATTTCTGGGGATGTTGTGGATTTTTTTTCTTTTCTTATTAAAAAAAAAAAAAAAAAAAAAAAACACTTCATTTTTACTCTTGAACTGAGTGTATAACAAACACTTTGAATAGCACAATTCCAGAAGGAACTATTCATGGACCGCACAGCAGAGCGTTATCTTAAATCTCTCTCACTCTCTCATCCTTTTCACCGTCCTCGTAGCGACTCTGGACTAATGCTGCATTCTAACACTTTATCCGTGTTTTTTCACCCTATGAAGTGGCGAAAGAGCAATCCCAATCAACAGAGAGCACAAACAGATGCATTTCTCTAATTGCATGCACAACAAAGGCGACATTAATTAGGTTCATTAGAGTTTTCAGACGTGTTAATGAATCAGTGATGTGCCGGCCGCAGTGCTGATTCTATCAGTGAGGGGGAAAATATCTTGTGCTGCTTTCAACATCAAAAGTAGGGAGATACAAAGCCTGAAGATTTTAAGTGATTATCCTCACGAGAAACACCGCAGGTAAAACCAGTCCTACACCGCTCTTTTCCGCGAAACCTTTTGGAAAAGAAAACTGCTATCTGGTGCATCACATACGGAGTGCTATGAAGTCAGATCCATAAGAAGAGGGACATTTTCTCTTGGGAACAGAGTTATGATTCCAGATAACATACGGTGAAAACTGCACTTTTCAGAAAAACCCCATTAAGAGGGTGTAAAGAAAAAAAAGAAAAGACGAGTCTTACCTTTGAACTCAAGGAGGGGTCGAAAGTGAGGGTAGAGATGTAGCGTTGCATTCCCCTGAGAAAGAGACAAAAACACAACGTGAGAAAGAACCTGATGAGATAAATACTAACCACATCTCTCCAGCAGAGTCCTCTCTCCTCATAGCACTTTGCACACATCGGCTGCTGTGCTGCAGCTCAGGGTGCCAGCTTTAGCCACTCTGCAGTCAGTCCTGCACTGTAAATATATTATTATTTCCATCACCTTCACCACAGCACGATGTGAAAAGAGGAGTCGAGTGAATGGATTAGAGAGGACTGACGGGTGTCTCCCAAGCCTGTTTATGAACGGGGAAAGATGCATAAAGGTGCAACACAGCGCCTCACTGGAGCAGCATACAGAAATCCCTACTCAGTGCGGGGAGTGCCTTTCACACACTCATACATCGAACGTATTGCTTCATCTGCCTTTATAACCGGCCGCAGCTTCAGTTACCTTCACTGAAGTGAAAGATTCAAAAACCTACACGTCGAGCGGTGACGTCTGAACAGAAAATATCGATCTGGGAAAGATGTGCAGGCGTTAAACTGGAGTGAAAAAGGTCATTATAATGGTCCGTTTTCAAGCATTAGGTGCATTTTCCAATCTCACACACCATGAATACCAAGTGCCTCTGTAGCATTGTTGGACATGTCGGCTGTCTTCACGCTTTTCTTACCGTGAGCGATTCTCTCTTGCGGCCACTTGTGATGAAGGTAAACCCCTGAGTTTCAATGGCCACACCCGTTTTCTGAATGTGCTCCTCAACATACCTAGAAAGCATTAAAAAAAAAAAAAAAAAAAAAAAAAAAAAAAAATCAATCACTTCATCATTGTTGTAATAAAAGCTTTAGATATGAAACCTCATTCCTGGTAGGACGCCAAACAAACGAGACCAACTGTATCATGACCAACATTATTCTGCAGTGTATAATGATATGTGTGTGTGTGTGTATATATATATATATATATAAATAAAACAGACTGGCCAGAGGTCTGTGTAAAATGTTAAGTCATGTCTTATATGACTAGCAGAGGGCGGGATGTGAACGTATGATCACTGAGGTTTTAATGAATTAGCAGCTCAGGAGGCCGGACAATAAATGCCACAAGGCCAAATGACAGCCATGAGAACTGCCACCACCTCAAATCAAACATTTTTCAATTGAATTTCCAATCAACACCCAAATGACAAATGTCACCATAAAAGGATGTTTAAGTTACCAGATAAATCAACTGAACAGAGGCTCTGGAAATAACCTGGTGGTATTTTAAAGAGGACACAAGAGTGATACAATGTCTACATTGCTCTCACCCTCATCCAAATTCATGCTCAAACGCCTACAGACCCCGGGACGGGATCCAGCCGAGACAAACGAGGTTCACTTAGCACGGCTGACACCTTTCACTTACGGAGGGAGGAAGTTCAGAACTTTGCGCCGAATTAGCTCAGGACAATACTGTGAAGGTTTTTCAGAACAGGAAGCTAACCTTGTACATTATTAAACCATTCATAACTCCAAACTTTCCAAATGTAGAAACAAAACCATTGGTAAATTAATTAAATAATGCTGAAACAATGACATCTGAAGAGTGTTTACTTGTTTATATTAATTCCAGGAAAAATGCAAAATGTTAAGGTTTTCCCTGAACGCGTCCCATCGAGGAAGATGGCCGCCTTTTAGTAAATATATCATTTGGAAGCCTCGAGGCTTCTTGCTCCTTTCTGCTGGTAGTTTCTGCCACTCTTGCTTTGCTGTGTGTTCAGGCTCTTTCAAGTTTGTGAGAAGCGAGTTGTTTTCTTGTTGAAACGCCCGAAACCTACAACTTAAACCTCTGCTTCAGAAACTTATTAACTTCTTTGTGGTAATCTTCTGATTCCGTCGCTTTTTTTTTTTTTATCCATTCAAAGCCCGCCAAAGGTCTCAGACACTTTTCATGTCTCCATAACTGTATTATAGGAACAGTTTTAAGCAGTCACGGCATCCCTTCTTGGATAATTATTGTCATTTGAACGATGAAAAACTAGGCACAAGTGAGGAACAAATTTAAATAAATCCAGAAAACTACTTATCATTGACAAATTTACTGTTTGGATCTTTATTGCAACATGTTAAAGCCTATATTTTGTTGAACTTTTAAAAGAATATTGTCATTATACAACGCTGAAGGATATTCTAATTCAATGCTTCTGAAACTGTGTTGCAGACACTAATGACCAGGATTTTATACAATCTTCAATTTGGTCAATATTTTCTCTCATTTTGATTTTAATCGGCTTAAATACTAATGCAGCTTTTGTCAAGAAACCAACTGTGTTGCAGGAGAAAACAACTTCGCATCGTAGCTGCCGTCAAAAAAAACCTGTGTATCTTCGGTCATCAACATTCAAAATCTCTAAAAAAAAAAAATAAAAATAAAAAAAATAAACATTTTACTGGACTGTTCTCAAATCAAAAAAGCACTTTCTTGAAGTCACGTGTGAAGATATTTTTCCTCTACTCCTTATATACCAAACTCTGGTTTGCACATGGAGGAGGGGATGTGGTGGTGGTCAGGCAGTGTGACACAGAAATGACCAATCCTACGAAAAAAGAAAGATTTATTACCAGTTAATGAAGGAGCTCTTTCCTGCGGAGTGGTTACCCATTATCATCACAAAGATCTTCTTTCTCGGTGGCAGGAGCCGGACGCCGAGGCTGCTGGCAATCTTCACCAGGCCTGAAAACACGGACACAGTCACGGAGGAGTCGGGGACTGCAGCAACTGAGGGGGTAACTCAGTGTAATGAACTAGACTGCTTCATGCTTTTTATTTCTACTGTTTTAATGTCTCTGTAAAGCACTTTGAATCGCCTTGTAGTTGAATTGTGCTATACAAATAAACTTGCCTTGCCTTGCCTAGACTGGCTCTGAGATCACATAAAATACTAACATAGGAATAAAGATGTTTTTATCTCTAATGTGAGCAAAAACAACTAAAGAGGAAAACAGCTTTATATGCACATTTACCAGGTACAACCCTCTTTTTAAAAGACAGGAATGCCATGAGGAAAACAATCATGCGTGAACACTAAAACTGGGCTCAAGCTCATTTAAGGTGAAATAATATGACTTTATAGAATTTTTAATTAATTTTGAAAGTCATGGACGTCTCTGGCCTCTTGTCTAGAGGGGAGAGGTACAAACTGGATAATTGGGAAAATGTCAAAAAGCCAGAATCCATGACAGTAATGGGGACACATTAGTGCTCATTCTATTGATAACCTGCACATCTGCAAGGGCACAACCCAGACTGAATGACATCCACAGGTTTTGGAACAACATCTGTTGATTTCCAGATGAGGTATTTTTCAAGCAAGGCTTCGCTAATTTCATGAGGATGATGCCAAAAGACACAAGATTCATTACAGCAACACACTGCTGTAATGAAACAGTCCAGGTCCTAAACTGACCCACTTCCAGTCCAGAATATGCTGAGGTAAACATGCTCCAGTCCCAACTTCTATGAAGAAATAATGCTTGCATCAAATTAAAGATTAGTAGCTATTTATTTGAAATGAAAAAAAGAAAAAAGAAATCACTGTTTCAACATTGGATAAAATGTTGCTTCCCAACTTCACTCCCATCTCACCAAGTACAG
Source organism: Odontesthes bonariensis (assembly GCF_027942865.1). Lineage (NCBI taxonomy): Eukaryota > Metazoa > Chordata > Actinopteri > Atheriniformes > Atherinopsidae > Odontesthes > Odontesthes bonariensis. The sequence continues at coordinate 23,447,607 of NC_134511.1, forward strand.
CCTTTATGAACAATTCCAGTCTGGTTTCCGTCCATGCCACAGCACAGAAACAGCCCTTATCAAGATCACCAACGACCTCCTCATGGCAGCTGACTCCGGTCTCATCTCCATTCTCATCCTCCTCGATCTAAGTGCAGCTTTTGACACCATTTCTCACCCCATCCTCCTCAATAGACTCTCCTCCTTAGGCATCACCAGCACCCCCCTGCACTGGTTTCACTCCTACCACACAGGCCGCACTCAGTTCATACAGCTCAAGTCCTTCTCCTCTCAGCCCTCCCCTGTCACTTCAGGTGTTCCCCAGGGCTCCGTCCTGGGGCCCCTCCTCTTCATCATCTACCTCCTCCCACTTGGCAATATTTTTCGAAAATTTGGTATACATTTCCACTGCTTCGCGGATGACACCCAGCTCTATCTGTCCAGTAAACCTGACGCCAGTCTCCCTCCCTCCTCCCTCACCCACTGCCTCTCTGAGATTAAATCCTGGTTCACTGCAAACTTCCTTAAACTCAACAGTGATAAAACGGAACTCCTCCTTGTTGGCACCAAATCCACCCTTTCCAAAGTTGACAGTTTTTCCCTCACCATAGACAGCTCCGCCGTGTCCCCCTCCCCTCAGGTTAAGAGTCTGGGTGTCATCCTCGACAGCACACTTTCTTTCCACTCCCACATCAATAACATTACCCGGTCTGCATATTTTCATCTACGTAACATTAATCGTCTCCGCCCCTCTCTCACTCCTCACACCACTGCTATCCTGGTCCACAGCCTCGTCACCTCCCGCATAGATTATTGCAACTCACTCCTTTTCGGTGTCCCTCACAAATCCCTTCATAAGCTTCAACTGGTTCAAAACTCTGCAGCCCGCATCATCACCAGTACCCCCTCCTTTCACCATATCACCCCCGTCCTCCAGCAGCTTCACTGGCTCCCGGTCAAATTCAGAATTACTTTCAAAACCCTACTGTACACATTCAAGGCCATCCACAACCTCGCCCCCCGTATCTGTCTGATCTCCTCGCCATTGTCATCCCATCTCGCTCCCTCAGGTCATCCTCCTCCCTCCACCTCTGTGCCCTCTGCCCGTCTCAGCACCATGGGGAGCAGAGCTTTCAGTCGCTCTGCTCCCCAACTCTGGAACTCACTCCCACCAGATATCCGCAACATTGACTCTTTACCCCTCTTCAAATCAAAACTCAAAACCCATCTGTTTCAAGCTGCATTCTCCCTCTAGCCTCTTTTTTAACTTGTTATTTTATTTATTGTGTTTTTTTTAATGTGTTGTAAAGTGTCCTTGAGTGTTGAGAAAGGCGCTTTTTTTTTTAAATTAAATGTATTATTATTATTATTATTATCACATGTGATAAATACATAACTAAGCAGAACTGTGATCTCTACTTTCCATCAAATATTGCATGACCTGTATTTTTTCCAGCAAAAAAAACTATATATCCTTATATACAGTTAATTGAGCAGCAAACGTTTTCAGTCTCATTCCTCTGAATAGAATCTTAGCAGGTCAGAGAACCCCTCTATGTCTCCTTCATTTAAGAGGCTTTGAGCAGCAAACTGCTGCACTGCAGCTGCCAGCACGAACCAGTCTGCACTGTTTTTCACGGGTGTGCATGTGTGGAAATGTGAGTGTGAGAAGACGGAGCTTACCAAGCTTTGCTTTGTCACATGTTCAGTTTGTTTCAGTCTTTTCTGTTCAGTTAACCCTTCGCACTTCAATAACCGTCCACACTCCATTAACTAAGACAGTAACATGGCAAAGGGCTCTTCAAGTGTCTCAACAGTAAAAGTCTCCACACAAACACAGGGATTGAGGGAATAATGCAAAATAACAGGACCACGGTTGCAGAACAGCAACGGACATCGACGTGGAGACAGTTTATTATACATCACACAGCGGGAGGCTGTTTTTAAGCTCGGATAACGTGTTCAAAAAGCCAGTAATGCAGCGTGACAGTGGAAATGACATTGACATTGTGAGTCTGCACACAGCCAGCTACGGGCGCTGCCCTGCGGAGCCGCAGAGGAGCCTCTCCGCTGCTCGGTGTCATGTGTGTGACACTGACAGCAGCTGTCGTACGCACCAGACCCCTTTACAAACCAAACGGGGAGCATTTCATTTTTAACCCCAGACCATAAACTTCAATGTGGGACCGCTCAGCTGCATGACATGACAACCTCTGTGTTTCTGCTTCAACTTTGCTGTAATCCCGGTTATTGAATATTTACCGTTCTCGCTGTCGACATACAGACTGTGGCATTCCTTCAGTATCCTCTCACTCGGTGTGGTGATCGCAGACTCCAGAGGGTTTGCCACAGACCGGGGCTTTCTGCCCGACATTGTGTGCACGGCCACTTAACCGTCACTGCAGTTACTACGAAGGGGGAAGGGTTTCGGGGTTGCACACGCATTGAGCTGCTGTGCGGAAGACGCGCCGCCCCGTGGCCAAATACTGCTATGTGCACAGCCGTGGGTCTGTTTGAGCCGTGGGTCCATTTACACTCAGGATTAAAGGGGAACTCCGGGGCATTTGAAGCGCATTTCCATTGCTAGAGGTTGTCAAATACTGATAGTAGGACACAGACAGGTGCAAATCTGCGCTCCCTGTGTGGAGATCGCTCTGTCCGCACAGCATGTCATGCGAGGCTAATACGTGGTGGCTATAGGGGCAACTGCTAACCCTTCCACGTAAAACAACAACTTGCACACTGCAGAAACGTCACACCACTTTATAAACCATCCGACAATAAAGTCACAAGCCTTACCATCAAAACCATATGCATGGTTCTCACATTACTGGCATGGGGACGTTACAAAACAACTTTATAAACAGCATGTAACTCACTGGTTAGTTGTACACTCGCGCATGTGAAAGCCCAAAAGAGTCAAGGGACGATACTCCCAAATACAAAGCAATTATCTTCTCTAGAAAAACTGCGTTCAAGTATTTAAAACATTACAACAATATTACTGGGCATGTATTGTGCACATGCCGGTAACAGCAGTGGGAATGACAGAAAGCCAGAATAGGGCACTAGGGGGTGAGGGGCACCCGACCCAGGCTCACAGATGTCAGGTGGGGCCAAATGCAATGATTGCAGATAAGACACAATTCCTAGCTTTCCTGGCATATGTGATTAACTGTGTAACCAAAAAAGAGAGTCGCAGCAAAGACCCACTTAGACATGGCAGATGTGACCATAGAACAGGTGACAAAATTATTGCAGGAGGGCAACATGCAATCATCACAGTTAGTGGAATGACAGTAAAACCACTTACAATATTACAGTGGAACGCAAGAAGTTTAGTGGCCAATGGCCAAGAGTTTAAAAAGTTTATTTACGAATTGCCGCAATTGCAGTTCAATATTCCAGGGTACGCGTCAGTACGGAAAGACAGACAAGAAGGGCATGGGGGTGGGTGTTGCACGTTTATAGGAGAAGGGCTGGTATACAGGGAACTGCAAGTGAATGGTGAAAGTGAGTGTGTGGCTGTAGAGGTTGGGTGGACAGGGGGAACGAATATTGTGGTAATGAACTATTACAACCCATGTAACGAGCTATCTGTGGAGCTACTGGAAGGAATAGTCCAAATGGGAAGGGAAAAGGTGGTGTGGTGTGGGGACTTCAACGCACATATTTAACCAGGCAGTGTATTTAACCAGCTCAACGACTTTCTGAATGAAAGTGGAAGTGTTGATAACTTTCAATCAGGCTTCAGATGTCATCACAGCACTGAAACAGCTCTGGTAAAAGTGTTAAACGACATTAGGTTGAATACTGATTCTGGTAATGTTTCAGTCCTGGTTCTGTTGGACCTCAGCGCTGCGTTTGATACTGTAGATCACAGAATCCTGTTGCACAGGCTGGAAAACTGGGTTGGACTTTCTGGAGCGGTCCTTAACTGGTTCAGGTCCTACTTAGAAGGCCGGAGTTATTTTGTTACAATTGGCAGCTATGGATCTGAGCGAGTGGCCATGACTTGTGGAGTCCCCCAGGGGTCAATTCTTGGACCTCTTCTGTTTAACTTGTATATGCTCCCTTTGGGTCAGATATTGCAGAATTTTAACATCAATTATCACAGTTATGCAGACGATACACAACTTTATGTGTCTCCGTCACCGGACGACTGCAGCGCAGCAGACGTACTGTGTCAGTGTCTGGAGGAAGTAAACACCTGGATGAGAGAGCATTTTCTACAATTAAATGAAGACAAAACTGAGATCATTCTGTTTGGTAGCAAAGAGAAGAGGGTCAGCGTTGGTAAATATCTTGAGACTCGGGACCTTACAATCACTGACCAAGTTCGTAACCTCGGAGTGTTGATAGACTCAGATCTGACTTTCAGCAGCCACATCAAAGCTGTCACCAAGGCAGCTTTTTACCATCTCAGAAACATCAACATAATTAAAGGTTTCCTCTCCCAAAAAGACCAGGAGAAACTCATCCATGCATTCATCTCCAGTAGACTCGATTACTGTAACGCTCTTTTAACTGGACTTCCCAAAAAGAGCATTAAACATCTGCAGCTCATCCAGAACGCTGCTGCTCGAGTTTTAACCCGGACTAAGAGATCTGAACACATCACACCAGTTTTAAAATCTTTACACTGGCTTCCAGTCAGTCACAGAATAGATTTTAAAAGCCTGCTGATGGTTTACAAATCCCAGAACGGTTTAGGCCCAAAATACATCTGTGATATGTTCAGAGAATATAAACCCAGCAGAGCTCTTAGATCCAAGGACTCAGGTCAGCTGGTCCAGTCCAGAGTCCAGACTAAACATGGAGAAGCAGCATTTAGCTGTTATGCTGCAAACAAGTGGAACAAACTACCAGTGGAGATTAAACTTTCACCAAATGGAGACATTTTTAAATCCAGGTTAAAGACATTTCTGTTCATGTGTCTATGCATGAAATATCTTTTAACTTATCTAGACTGTTGCCTGTTTTTAAATTCATTTAAATGATTTTATTTGTTTCTCTTTATATTCTTTTATGTATTTTTAATGCTTCTTGCACTCCCTGCTGCAATGCTTTTATTTTATGTAAAGCACTTTGAACTGTTTGTACATGAAATGTGCTATACAAATAAATTTGATTTGATTAGTTGCTTCTTTGTCTATCTACAATGTCAGACTGAATCCATTATATTGACAGTGGATTTCTGTCAGCACCACAGTATCTGGTGGAGATACTGAATTTAACCTGTTTTGTAACTGCTAGTGTTAGATACATGTGCTAAATAAGTGCATATTGTCAATCACTCACACCCACACAAGTGGGGGGAAAAAAAAAAAAAAAAAAAAAATAGATGACAAAAGATAAACATTTATTAGTGGAAGTACAGTCCGCAACAAACTGTCGAAGCATTGTGTGGGAGCCTGTGGGGAAAGTATCATGATAAAACATTTTCAGTTTGATATGTTTTCATCTAGGTTTTTCTCTATCATTCTTTTTAGAGAGTTTTAAACCTGTGTCTTATCTAATCATGTATATTCTTTTCCAAAAACCTTGCAGGCACTTGATTTTCTTTCAGTATATTGTGCTGTCCATTCTTGTCTGCAGTAAATCTGTTCATCCCTATGGTCATACAAAGCATATCCGAATAACAGCGGAGTAAAATATTCTCAAACATTACATTGCCAATAGAGGGATGTGTCTCATCGCCCAACTCGTCTACCCGTCCCCCTCTCTATGGCTCAATTCAACTGCAATAACCAAATTGAGAAAATTATAAATGGGGGGTTGTTCTGGACAAAATAGAGTTGTTCACTGATGACATTCTTTTGTTTATAAGAGCTACCAACATACAATGCCAAAATGACTTTGGGGGTTGTCTCTGGTTATAAGGTCAGCGAAGGGGAAATCTTACAGATTAGAAATTTGGCCCAACCGGTTGGACAGAAGTTTAAAATTCAAATAGTTGAAGCAGTGTCACACTGACTGATACGTCCTCCCAACTTTACACAGCTTGTTATGATGAATTCTTTTCACAAGTCAAAAAGGATTAAAAAGATAAGAGGCGCTTCCTCCATCGATGTTGACTCTAAGTTGGCCACAGCTGCCTTTCCAGTCTCTACATTTAAGTTTTTCAGTTCTTGACTTACAAAAATAATTGAGTAAAACCTTGTAGAATAGGACCTTGTAGCCTTGCCTCGTTTCAGAAGTCACTGCTGGGCATCACATCTTGGTGATCATGATGAATCAACTCTCATCTCCCATTTCTAAAGTAAAATTGATTTGGTAACCTTAAAAGATTAAATAAAAGGGTCAAATTATGAAGAAAAGAAATACATGAAATCTGATCCATTTAATCTTTCTCAAGGGATCAATTTTTTTCTAACTGTGACTGTTTGCTGGCCAGCAGGAATAATGGTTTTATTAAGTGGTCAAATAGATTTCTGACAAATCTAAATAAGTTGTTTGCTGGGAGCACTCGTTTGTTACTATAACAAATCTTGTGTCATTGTATGTCACCAGCACTATTAGGGTGAGAGGTTGTGTAAGGTCTACTGTCAAGTGCACAACATTACATTCAAATGCTTTCATTTGGATTCAGCTTTGAGAACTACACACTCCTCCAAGGGCTAATTGTAGAGTTCCAGAAAAGTTTTGATCGCTTTTCAAATACTCTGAGAAGAAAACGATACATTTGGGTTGACTGAAAAATTGCCTTTTAACCTAAATAGCATTTTAAAACACGTTAATAATTCATAATGCTTCTATTCAAGTAACCACAATCATACTTACAAATACTCTCCTGACAGCTGAATATCTGAGGTACGGCTCTACTTATAACCTCTCTGCCACTAAAAACAGTCACTTCTTTTTATTTTGGGTGAAATGTAGACTAATTTCAAACAAGCTGCAAGTGTCAAATGTGCTACAAAGCCTGCTTGATATTTTTATATTCGGGTCAGCAATCCTTCCTTTGCCAAGCACCATGCAGGAATGTGCTTCAAGGAGTTTATCAGCCCCACTGCCTCAGAGCTCAGGTCATATGCTGCACCTTACAACTGGCGGTCATAATGTAAGAAGGTTTCTACCACTGAGAGGGACCATGTCTAATAGTTTATTTGAACATAGTTTTACTGCAGCCATCAAAATGACCTTAAATGAGGGATCCTCAGAGTCAAAGAAAGAGGTGAGTTTAAAATGAACCAGCCTGCTGAATATTTACATTGTCAACCTTTGTTTTGCTGGCTTTATAAGGCAGATTCCATTTAAATAACTTTCCTTCCTGAATATTATGCAGCGTGGCTCCTTTGCTAAGGTAATTGGCAGCATTGCTTCTTAGGGAAGGGTTTTGTCTACAATGCATAGAACAAGTTTGCATGATATTCATTTTTTTTATTTGGTGGTAAATCCCTCTGTTTTAGATGTTGTCAATGTTATTTCAAACTGAGCCATTTGTTGTGAGGGTTTGAATTGTTTTTTGTGATGGCACTGGGGAGTTAGTGTTAATTCACTGTATTTGGTTTTGAAATCTATGACAGGACGCACGAGTCAAAATAGATTAACGAGATGTGACTGTCAGATTTCAAATTTTGTTATCTAAAATGTAGTCTACCACCTTCTGTAAAGACAGGGTTTATTAAGGGTTAAGAAATGTAATGCATCTTTAATTTACCTTACTGTTAACAGCAAAGAAATACTTTAACAACTTCAGGGTTGGCAAGTTGTAAAACTCCCTCGTGATTTTCAATCTTCACTGTTCTTGCAGTTTTGGGTTTTGTAACCTAATCATCTGTTTTGTTCTGAGTTTTAATCCCTAAAAAGCCAGATTCAAAAAACTTGACTGTTGGAAAAAGCAAACTGTTGGGTCTAAAAGTTAACCCAGCTGGAACACAGTTCACTCAAGACAACCCCAGTGAACAACAAAACACAGTGCACAAGATTGTATTTTTACTTGCAAGAGGAGCCGGACGGAGTGACAGAACTTACTCCTTCACCCGTGCTCAAACGACTCCATCCGACTTTCCCCGTGTAGTTCTTTTTATTACACAGCTTAGTTACAATCAGCATACATAAAATAATCTTGTGAGCAAGATGCAACAAATATTTCACTGGGACATCTTGTTCCCCATGTGTTGAGTTGTGGCACATTATCCTAGAGCACCCTGTTTCTCACAGTTCACTTGAACTACTTTGTATCACACCAAGCAAAGTTCACACACTACATGTCTGTCTATAAAATGTTGTTTACTCAAAATGAAAATCTATATACAGTTTTCCAACAAACAAAAACTCTTGGCATAGCAATAAATACTTATCTTGGGAAGGGACGAGGACCAGGGAACAAACAGGTTTCTTGGCATGGAGCGCAAACAAAGATCCGGCCAACTGAGAGGGGAGACTGGAGACTAAATAGGGAGTGAGAGTGATTGGAGAGTGAGTGCAGCTGAGGGAAAAAAACACAGGTGAAGTGAATGAACTAATAAACAGAGTGCAGGGAAACTGAGGCATGGCTAAAAAAAAAACTAAACATGGACTGAAAATCAAAACCTGGACCTAAACTGAATACAAAAACGCAACTAAAACATTAGTCCCATGGAGTGAAACAGTCAACCCATTGTGTGTTTACTGCTCATGATTGTATGTGGCATTTTTCTAAGCATCTAACAAGTTATTGTATCTTTAATCCTTTAACATCTGTCATCAGCGTTACACAAGCACATATTCTGGCCTCATTTTAATGACATTTAAGGTTTGTGATTCATGAAAATGTGGGTCAAAAAGGAGATAAGATCCGGACATAATCAAATGAGGTCAGTCAATGGAAAGCTCTGATGCTGTTATCTTCACCAATTAGAGTCCTTAATTCTAAACATCTACTTTTTATACTAGACATTCAATTTGCCTGTTTTACCACTTTCTTTCTTTCTTTCTTACTTACTTACTTTTTGTACAAGTACCAAACTGAGCAGTGTTGAGAGTTTGAGTGCAGTGGTAATGCCATTAAATCTTGATAAACATGGAATGGCCAAATTGTGGGGCAGATTCTCCACACTCATTTCCTGACAACAGTTCAATTGTATGATCCTCAGCATAAATACATCCTCCCGTCGAATTTAACTTTACTTTTTGGAGCGCTTGCATGAAGGATACTAAGATATTGAAAGTTAGAGCAACTTAGACTTAGAGCAACAAAATGCCAAAAGAGCTTGTAGATGAATACGAGCCTCTGCTCATTAAAGGGATCAAAGATACAAAGCGGGTATGTAAATTATAATGAATTTTAACTTTTGACAAAAGCTGGTTGCGTCTACAAGGTCTACATTTTTCTGAGACTTCTGAAATTTATCTGAAATGATATGTGTGTGTTTGTGCTTTTCTACTTTCAGTTTCCAAACAAATCACTACTATTGGCTGTGTTTGCTGCTTGTGTTGGTGGAACCTTTCAATATGGATATAATATATCTGTCATCAATGCGCCCACAAGGGTAATAACTATCTTGCCTCTAATTGTTATGGCTTGACCAAAGACTATAGATCCAAAGAGCAGTGGAGAGTACTAATGATAAATGGTAGTAATGGTAAAGTTAAAGTGGTTCTCTAACAAAACACAGTATTCAGTCTAAGTCACTTATGATTATGTTTATCAGTTGTAAAATGGCGTTCCATAATATTTTTGTATGATTGAACAAGTTTAGCTGTAAGCTAAAGCTGTATTTATATACACACACCTACTGTTTGAACTCGTCTTATTGAACTAATGTTAAACTTTACTGCCATGTGAGGTAGCATTTGCTGTTTGTGAATGAAGAAATTATTTGTAATGATCTGCTGTTTTTATTTATTCATATATTTATTTTTCCCTCTTTTATCTTTAGCATGTACAAGATTTCATCAACACCACCTGGATGGAGCGTTACCAAAGTAACATATCGGCAGATCTCCTTACCCTTCTCTGGTCTACCATTGTATCCATTTTCACCCTGGGAGGACTTATAGGTGTATCGATAGGTGGGACTTTGTCTGTGAAGCTGGGGAGGTATGGACCCATATCAAGTAATGATATTCTGATCTGATTAAAATGGCTTTGTCTTTTGTCTGTACTAAAGGTTTGACATTTGGTACTGTAATGTGGTTGTATCAGGAAAAGGACACTGCTGACCAATAATGCATTTGCATTGACGGCTGCTCTGCTGATGGGTCTGAGTTCTTATGCAGGATTATTTGAATTACTCATCATTGGACGATTTATCAGTGGAATAAATGCAGGTAAGTATTTCAAGAACACAAGCAAAGCCTTCAAACAGATGCAAAGTCCAGAAATATTTAAACACAGACATCATTTTTGTTACTGATTTACCTTTAAACATATCAAAGTTATAGTTTTACAAATATATTGACTTGAAGTTCAGACATTCCAGGGTAATTTGAGGGTATTCACATCCAAACTGCTGAAGGGATTTTAGAGAGACAGCTGTTTGAGGAGCTAAAGCAGTCAGACAGAACACAAAAGCTGTACTATGAACCGGTGTGGGTTATCCCTTCATTATTTTATCACTTAAGCAGACACAAGATCTGAAGTTCATTCAGTGTTGCATTAGCATTTGAAAGCTGCTGTTGTGAACCCACAGCATGTGATGCAAGTGAACAACTCCATCAGACAGCAGGGGCATTACTGGCTATGTAAACTGAGAGAAATCAGAGCATGCTGCTGAGCTTAGCAACCCATAACAGGAGGACAAAAGATTATGATAGAATAATCAAAGACAAATCTCCCCCATGATGACGGGAAGAAAAAAGTTTTGAGATGATTTGAAATGAGCGTGTCTGTCCTCCATATGCACTGATCCCTGATGACATGACAGCCTGATTCATTCAAGTGTAAAAGTTTCAGATTCAGCCAACACGCAGCAAAGCTGATTGAACAGCGCTTCATAATGCAAATTGAGAAGGACTCAAAACATGCTGGAAAGTCAACCAAGGGGACCTTGAAGACAAAGAAGATATATTCATTTGTCCAATTACATTTCAGCACAGGAATGTTTTTACATATATCAAAGAGCTGCAATTCCTAAATCCTTCCTTCAATTTACAGTAGATGTGAATACTCATGAGTAAAAGCTGCCTACATAATTCCAAAACTAACTTTATATGAGGCTGCCTATCAAGCTTTGTGAAATGTAACTTTGATTGTTTTTGCTTTTATTTCTTTACTTATTTTTGAAGGCATTGCCATATGCGTTCAACCTCTGTACTTGGGGGAAATAGCTCCAACTGCCCTGCGTGGTGCCATGGGAATGGGAACCTCTGTTTTCATCACTGGTGGGATCTTAACGGGACAAGTGATGGGTCTCAAGTAAATGCTGAACACTAAGATCACAATAGTGCCATGAAATATTTCCTTTACAGTCAAATCTGTTTTCTTAATTGCTTTGTGATTAAATGAGCATTCTGGTTTAAAGACTTACTGAAAAGGCATGCTGATCAGATGGCTTTGTGTGACTATACAGAGAAGTCCTGGGCAATGAGGAATACTGGCCCATCCTGCTCTCCACGACATTTATCCCAGCAGTTCTGCAGCTCCTAATCCTGCCCTGGTTTCCAGAGAGCCCACGCTACCTGCTAATTGATAAAAGAGATGATGAGGGATGTAAAAAAGGTAAAAGATTGCAACTGCTGCTATATTACTTGCATTTAAAAATCAATGTTGCGGATAGCAGTGAACTGTGTTCACAGACAATGATTTCTGGAAGTGTTCCTGATATGAGCTCATTCAGTGATTTCTTTTTAGGAAATTTGTTGTACCTTTAGACACGATACTGAATCCCACATTGCCTCGGATTAATTTATAGGTGTGTGTGAATGGGTTAATGTGGCATGTAAAGCCTTTTGATGAACCAACAGGTCTTGAAACGTAAAATACATCGATCTACCGCTTACCCTTTTGCTAAAGGCAGAGACATTTATCTTATAATGGCTATCAGTTAAAGCATGTGACCTCGTGCCGGTATGAAAAGAAAGTGGTTTGACGCAGCAAACCTTCTGATCGAATCCTAAAAGTCAGACTCGTGTAGCCTGACCAGATGAGAAGAATGGTGTCTTCAGAAGATTTAAGTGACTGTGTCATGTGTTACTATCTACAGCCTTGAGGCAGCTGTATGGCTCAGCTCACTGTGATGGTGCACTGGAGGATATTGAGAGAGAGCGGAACAATTTGGAAGGTTTCCAGGCCAAAAAACCCTGGGAGCTATTTTCTGATCGCACTGTACGCTGGCAGCTCCTCACCATCATTCTGCTCAACATGGCGCAACAGCTGAACGGCATCAATGCTGTATGTATGACGTCCCTCACATGAACCACATGAATGACTTTGTGAAAATTAGGAAAAAGTTTTATTCAGAAAGTAAAAAAATTATTAATATTTTTTCTGTTTACATGTTCTCTAGATTTACTTCTACGCAGATTATGTGTTCAGACAATCTGGTATTCCCACTGATAAAATACCATATGCGACTGTCGGCACCGGTGCTTGTGAATGCATCACTGCTTTAACGTGTGTAAGTATGAGTTTCTCATCAAAATTTGTAAGAACGTTCCTGCTGTGAGCCCTTAATGTCTGTTTTTTTTTTTTTTTCTTGATATCTACATATCAGGTAAGAATGGATAGACAATTCACTCTCAAAACTTAAGCACCTGGTCTTCTGGACAAACACACCCCTAACCCAACTTACTTTAAGTGTCCTTTTAGGTTGTTTTTCAATATAGGTTCAATGATTTGCTAATCATGGTTTCTGTTTTCATGTACATTTCATACGGTCTTTTTGGAAACAGGGTTGTGGACAAGAGAAACAAAGCTAACACAATAACACAAAGCAGCAAGGGGGAGGAAGAGTATGTATAAGATCACCGTGAATATAGAAAAAGGTGTTATCTTGTAAAGATATAGAATATAATAGGAACAAATCTAATAACATTGCACAAAAGGTCTGATTAAACCTCAGAGCATGTGTTTGTCTGGGGAGTGTTTTTGGTCTTGTGACATGCTGTGTGTCTCACAGGGTATGCTCATTGAATGTCTTGGAAGGAAAGTGCTCATCACGGGAGGATACATACTGATGAGCTTTTGCTGTATCTTATTCACACTGACGCTCACTTTTCAGGTAATGAACCTCAAAACCAGATTTCAGTTTTTAGATTTGGACTATAATTTAAGTTTGTTGTAACATTTTCTCTGTGTGATTTCTTCTCAACCAGGATGTCAGCCCAGTTTTTCCATACTTGAGCATGGCCTGTGTTTTTGCATTTATCTTAAGTTTTGGCTTAGGACCAGGTAAGTGAATTAAGTAGTAGCTTTCCCCTGCTCTATCCTCACTCGTTACATCAAGGATATATTCAACTTCTTTCTTCTTTTCTAAAGGAGGTGTGACTAACATCTTAACCACCGAGCTGTTCACACAAACCTCACGCCCAGCAGCATTCATCATCGCAGGATCAGTGAATTGGCTGAGCTTCTTCTTCATTGGCCTGGTCTTCCCCTTCATTGTAGTGGGTGTTCAAGATTGTTGAGATGTTTTTTCCCCTGTCACATGATTTTTGAATAAGGACCCTGGCTAGCATGTTTGTTGCGCTGACTTTTTTTAAAAAAAATTTTTAATTTTCACAGATCGGGCTGCAGCAGTACTGTTTCCTGGTCTTCTTGGCAGTTAGCTCCTTGGTGGCAATCTACATTTTCCTTGTTGTTCCGGAAACAAAGAATAAAACCTTTGTGGAGATCCAAAATGAGTTCCAGTCTACCAGCAAGAGAAAGTTCTGCAGCTCTAACGGTGCAGGGACAATACTCTCATCATCTTCCATGTGAAATGTGACTGAGCAAAACTAACCATGCCTTACAAAATCTCTACATCTGATAATATTTAGATGACAAAGTAAAGAGGATTCATAGTCAACACATAACGCAATATATCTGAGATGAGGGCGTATTACTGAATTATACTATAATCCAAGGTGGCCTTCAGAGAAGTGCTGGGTATGTAGTTGTATTTGTTTTGGTCATCTATAATTTAAAGCTATTTTAATATGTAACATTTGGCTTTTTTAAATGTTGATTTGTACCATCTCTATAAAAGGTGCTCTGTTTAGATTTTTCAATAAAGATAATTTGATCAAAGGAAACATTGGATGCTATCAAGACTGTCGTTTTCTAACCCATATGATCTGAAAAAACGAATGGTTTATGCATTTACTACCTGGACAGCTTGTTAACAAAGGTAATTGAATTAAGAGAGAGACTGCACCTCTTTATATCCATATATACATACAATATGAATGAAACGAAGACTTTTTTTTTCCCACCTTGGTGAGCAAAAGGCCAATCCTTTCTGTTAGTTTTCTGAATAGTAGCAACATATTTCCATCTCCAGTCAAATATCTCGAAGACACTCTTGAGGACAGGATGTTGGCCTCAGCCATTTTTATTTTTTTTGCTTTTTGAAGCATGGGGTTGTGTGTATCAGTGTATTCAGTGTCGGCATCAGACAGTTGTTGACTTTGCCACTTCTTGCTTTCATGGTTTTTCGCAGAATTTCTGTGTAACAACAGTGTGTGGTCCATCGGGACCCCTGCTGGGTTGCAATGTCACGTTACAACAAAGACCACTTTACATGGGTCCAGTAAGTCTATCTGCATGATGCAGATGTGACACAGCGAAAACATCCATAATATATACTGTACAGCGCTCACTCTAAATTTTTGAGAGCTGAGTAGCTGTACATGGCAAAATGTTTTCTCTTCTCGTGGTCCCCTTCTGAATAGCTTTTAGCAGTAGCTTTAGCTTCTCTGTCAGGAAACATTCTGATTTTCCAAACCGAGAGCACGCTACAGTCTACCAAATGTAAGAACTTGATTATTTGTAAGTACTTCACACATTTCTTCAACATAAATAAAGAAGCGTACCAAATTATACTGAAACATGGGACAGAGGCTGATCTCTCTCCTTTGACCTTCTGAGTCTTTCTTTGCACACCCTTTTGTGCACCCTGCTCTGCACAAAGACAAGAGCTTTTCTCTTAAGGCATTGTCTGGAGTTTACAGTCCACCACCTCTTTAAATGCAGTCTCAATGATCCTCTTTTTTAAAAAAAAAAAAAACAACGTCAATAGGGTGGGTACATTTGTAAGCAAAGTTGCCAAAGTGGCTTTGGCACTGTGAACAGTCATGAACTCGTGAACAGTCATGAACTCATGAACAGTAATGTTAAATCCAAAACCAACCTGCCAACGAGTTTGGAACTGAAGAGAGTGACCAAACACTGCTTAACTACTGAGTACAAGCAAGCAAGTAGAGCTGGGTTAGGTTGCAAGGGTGGCTGCTCAAAAATAATAACCTTACCAAATCTGGTCATGAGTTTTTGGGTCATTTCTTATCTCCTTTGGTATGCTTAACTTCAAACTGCATCATGAAAACCATGAGTGATTGAATTAATTTCATGGCATGCAGCTTACACAAATAACTGAGGCTCAGTAGTCTAGCACTGCAGCTGACATCTGATGTGCTTCACTTGGCAGAAAAAAAATCCAAGATTGTTAAACGTGCTACTGATTTTTAGCAACAGGCCACTGAAAACAGAAGCCATAGATGGCCATCTTAATCCATAAAGGGCTTCAAGGCAAACCCAAGCTCATGACCCTTATTGAAGGGTTAGGCTTTCCAGCCTCCTGTTCTCCGTGCGCAGTGTATGTACCACACTATAATTTTTTCATGCATCTATTCAGTACAAACAGCTTATGTTTGCTTTATTAAAACGTTTGACAAATTTAAAAAAAAAAAAAGAGAGGAGCTACAGTAGAGGAGGTGAATGGTTCTGTTCTGCTGTGAAGGCATTGGTTCAACTTGTCGCCTTCGAGGGGGGTGATGAGGCACTAAATCAAATCAAATTTATTTATATAGCACATTTCATGTACAAACAGTTCAAAGTGCTTTACATAAAATAAAAGCATTGCAGCAGGGAGTGTAAGAAGCATTAAAAATACATAAAAGAACATGAAGAGAAACAAATTAAATAATATAAATGAATTTAAAAACAAGCAACAGTCCAGATAAGTTAAAAGATATTTCATGCATAGACACATGAGAACAGAAATGTCTTTAACCTGGATTTAAAAATGTCCCCATTTGGTGAAAGTTTAATCTCCACTGGCAGTTTGTTCCACTTGTTTGCAGCATAACAGCTAAATGCTGCTTCTCCATGTTTAGTCTGGACTCTGGACTGGACCAGCTGACCTGAGTCCTTGGATCTAAGAGCTCTGCTGGGTTTATATTCTCTGAACATATCACAGATGTATTTTGGGTCTAAACCGTTCTGGGATTTGTAAACCATCAGCAGGCTTTTAAAATCTATTCTGTGACTGACTGGAAGCCAGTGTAAAGATTTTAAAACTGGTGTGATGTGTTCAGATCTAATCTTGGCTATAAAAGAGAGATTAGAGACAGGTCTGTAGTTGTTCATCATAGAGGCGTCTAGAGTTCTCTTCTTTAGGAGTGGCTTAATGGCAGCTGTCTTTAGTGACTTGGGAAAAATGCCTGATGCCAGTGAGCTGTTAACTATTCGTAGGAGATCATTTTCTACTGAGGTAAAAACAGTTTTTAAAAAGTCGGATGGTATTATGTCCAGAGAAAAAGTTGTTGATTTCAGATGCCGAACTGTTTCCTCTAGGATTTTTAAATCTACAATATTAAATTGTGACATAACATCAGAGTTAGTTCTAGGTTTTAGACACAGATTAGTTTTCTTGTTTTGTGTTGCGTGAATGTTTTGTCTAATCGTTTTGATTTTTTGGCTAAAAAAGTTGGCAAATTCGTTGCATTTCTCAGTGGAGAGGAGGTCTGGGTTTGACTGTTTAGGAGGATTTGTGAGTTTTTCAACCATAGCAAACAGAGTTCGAGAATTGTTGACATTCTTATTAATGATTTCAGATAAATGCAGCTGTCTGGCCTTGCACAGCTCATTGTTATAACTACGCAGGCTTTCTTTGTACAGCTCATAGTGAATCTGAAGCTTTGTTTTCCTCCACTTACGTTCAGCTTTCCTGCATTCTCTTTTCAGGTTTTTGACCGTAGTGGTGTTTCTCCATGGAGTTTTCTGTTTGATCAAGGTGCTCTTGATTCTTATCGGTGCAACAGCTTCCATTACATTAAACATTTTCAAGTTAAAATTATCCAGCATTCCTTCAACCGACTCTGCGCTGATTGTTGGTAACATAGCTGTCAGGATGTGGTGTAGGAGGACACGGATGCGGACTTTTCTCAAAGAGAGTGATTTATTAACAAAAAACAAAGTGCAAAACAAAAGGCGCGGCAAAGCCGGATTCTAAAAACGTTGCTATAAACAAAACAAAACAAAATGGCATGGAATAAATACTTAACTTTGACAAAAACGTGTCAATCATGGGAATCGTGGCATGGGTTACAAACTGACATTAGATAAGGAACCAACAAACAGACAGGGGAGACCGGAAACTAAATAGAGGGCTGGGAGTGATTCGAGAGTGAGTGCAGCTGGAGACAATGGACAGGTGAGGGGAATAAACTAATTACCTGGGTGAGGGAAGTGAAGGGAAAACTAAGGCAAAACTAAACATGGACTGAAAACAAAATATAAATCAATAACCACAACAGAAGAAATATCAACACCTTTAGAAATGACCAGGTCCAGAATGTGACCTCAAAGGTGTGTAGGTTCTGTTACATGTTGCCACAAACCAAACATGTCCAGCATAGAAGAAAATTCTTTGGCATTACCATCCATCATATTATCTATGTGAATGTTAAAATCCCCGGTCAAGATAAAATGGTTAAAATCAGTCGAAATAACAGACAATAATTCAGAAAAATCATCAATAAAACTTGCACAGTATCCTGGAGATCTGTAAATGATTAAGAACAGGATTTTAGGAACAATCTTTAAAATAAAACTCAGATATTCAAAAGAAGTGAATTCCCCAAATGAGATCACTTTACACTGGAATGTATCTTTAAATAAGGCAGCTTCTCCACCACCTTTCCTCCCATTTCGGCATTTATCCATAAAACTAAAGTTTGGGGGGGGCTGCTTCATTAAGAACAGTAGCACTTGTGCTCTCTGTTAACCATGTTTCTGTCAGAAAAAGAAAATCTAAATTGTGTGAAATTATGAAGTCATTAACTAACAGTGACTTATTGGACAGAGATCTAATATTAAGTAAGGCTAGCTTTGTGGAGTTTACAGTGGTCTCTGTTGTATTCTGAGTTGCACGTGGTATCGATAACAGATTAGATTGATTCACCCAGCAGGTTGACTGTTTTCGATTCCTTCTTTTACTAACTAATACAGGAATCCTATTGGGTCCCAGCTTGTTCTCAGAACAGCTGTCAGAAGTCAGACTTCTAATGCAGGGACCCTGAACACATCATGCCATGGTATCTTTGGTTTGAACAGTACTATCTTTGTTTTGAACTCTGGATGTTCTGCTGCTCCTTGAACATCCTGCACATCCCCTTGTGCCCTGCTCTGCCAGGACAGATGATGTAAGAGGAGGAGGAGGGGGTGCCCTGCGTTTCTCGGTTGATGGTGGTCGCTGGAGTCCTGGCTGGGATAGAGACATCCTTTTGAGACCTTGGGTGATGTGGAGTAAAGGGTCTGGTGAGGGGGGAGGGCTGGGGGTTGTTTGCCTCGCTGCTGTGTCCTTCAGTCTAATCTGTACAGTCATGTTTGGATTTGCCGTCCCAACAGCATGACGTAAGTGCGCACCAAGTAATCTGCATCCAGTTCGATTGGGATGCACGCCATCAGCTCTGAAACGCTCCTTACAGTTCCAAAAGATATTAAAGTTATCAATTAACTTAATCTAATGGGCGATGCATGCATTTGACAACCATGTGTTTAGGCCAAGAAGTCTGCTGAAAAGTTCAATTCCTTTACCCACAGTAGGAATGGGGCCAGAAATGGAGACACGGTGTGCACTACAAATCAATTCTGACGTAATCACGTCTATCCACTGATGAAACAGTACTATCCTGGTGGGAGCAGTTTCTTGCAAGATGACATTATCCCCCTCCAGATGACACAAGGGACTACTGAATGGCTTAATTAAAAAAAAAGTAAATCATATGTCGGGGCCTTGCCTACACCAGTGTTTCCCAACCGGGGGTACGCGTGCCCCTAGTGGTACGCGGTGGTACTGCAGGGGGTACGCGGCACACGGGGAGGTTTTTTTTTATTTTTTTTATTAAGGCGTCACACATTTATGGAGGACTGTTTATGAAGGAGACTCCAGTTTTGTGATGAATGTTACATGAGTTAGGCCTGTTAATGTATTCTTAAAAAGAGAGAAAAGTTACTTGTTTAAGTTAGATAACAAAGGAAGATTATTTTGATTTAGTATTTATGCTATTTTGGTTAATTATTTATATTTCAAGAAAATGTTTTTTATTCTTATGTTGAATTCAACTGAGGTTAAAAAAAAAGAGAGAAAGCCTGAGAATTTTATGTTCAAGTTAAGGATATTAAATAAAATGATTTTCATGTAATAACCACTGTGTTGCTCTACTTTTGGAGAATCATCGCACGCGTTGTATGTGTGAGGGGGTACTCATGGTGTGACAAGAAGGCTCAGGGGGTACTCAGGCCAAAAAAGGTTGGGAAACACTGCTCTACACAACCTTAAAAAAGCAAAGCTACATGAGCCCCAAAAACTTACTTACCATACTTTATTTAGATTTTTGTCCTATTTCTCACTTGTTTGTATATTTTCCTTTGGTCTCGAAAAGGTGAACTTCTGCTGCATCACGCATGGCCCCAGGTTATACACTATGCACAATAAGCAAAACATCAATGAAGATCTCAAAGTGACATGGCATCAGTATGAAGTAATAATGCATGACCTTCACCAAGCTGCTCATGATTTTAGATATTTTTCTATGATGCACTAATTTGCCACAAAAACGGAGAAAAGGCCCATAGAGAACTAGTATTTGTCAATTCAACAGTATGCATGCACAATGAATGCAGCCTCCAGGAGTTTCACCAGCTGCAAGTAATATTTGAGAATGGTTTGCACAAGCTGGCTGGAAACTTGACAAAACAAAGAAAGTAAAGCCTCAAGTACATATTTTTGAACCTGTCATTGGTGCACTGTACTTTCAAAGTCAATATATATAGGTAAACAGGTAGAAACCAATATATCTCACGCATGGGCTCTCTGTTTTCATATTTCAAACTGCTCCAACATGGGACTTTATTTGATCAATCATGATTAGTTTTAAAAGTTTTGTAGGGAGTTTGGCTGTGAATTGGTGCTAGATACTCCACTTTTGCATGAAGTGAACTTTACATCCATCCCCGGGGACCAAATGCCATCACCTGAACTAAAATGTGCCAAACGGTGTTGTGAAGACGGTTAGCTCACCAGTCCCTAGTAGGCCAACTGCCAATAACCCTTCCTCGGATCACCAGTGTTGATAGTCTTGCACCTTCATATTCTCTGCCAGCGTTCATCAGGGCAAAGCATTGAGTTGAACTTGGAGTTGGAGTTGAACTTGGAGTTGAACTTAGACATAACATTAAGATCCCTGAAGTCACCCCACAACCTCAGCAAACCATTAGTTTTTTGGACCAATGCAACTTCTTTGTTCATTTATGGAAATTTTGGACATTATTCTTACCAAAGTCTGTTTGGTCCTGCTGTTGCTTTTCTCTTATTTTCTTCTTGTGGGCTGAATTCCTTTATTTCTTTCTTTCTTTTTTTTTTTGCGACCCAACTCTTCTCTCCATTTCTTGCACTCTTGCAGCTTAAGACTGTAATAATGATCTGAACAAACGGGCCAGTTTAACTCAAAGGTTACCTCTATCTGAAAGAATTTGCTGATTTGCTAACACTGGCTTTTGGTCTTAGACAAAGAAGCACTCCAATGAGACCATCAAACATGCAGCCTCACAAAGAATTTAACATGAACATGAGGCTCACAGCAATGCATTCATGCTTTATTATCACACTTTGGTATCGTCATTTTTTGTCAAAAAAAGGATACCACAATGAAAAGAAACTACAGTCTCATGCACCTCTTGAAAGAAGTCTTTGAGCTTATAAAGTGGTCAAAAGTGAGGGCAACGTTGTAGTGTTGCAACTCCTTTTGAGAGACTTACAAACAAAAGGCAAGAAAAAAATTGTCATCTACGCCCTTACAGATGAAAACAATTAAAAGACGTATAAAGCAAGCCATGCCATCGCCAAACTAATCCATTATTCACTTTTAATGGATTGCTCAAACTGCAGATGCTCACAAAACCTTGTTAACTGCTCTTTGTATGTTTGACACATAGGGGGAGTCAATGCATTGCATGTTTACTGCCCTTGATTGTAATGGGATGATTTTGTTACCACATAAATGTAAGGCGCTGTATTTCTTAACCTTTTAAAATCTGTATTCAGTGTTGTAAATTGGCATATGTTTGATTTTCATTACAGGTGTGGCTTGTGGTTAATAAAGAATTGAATTTATTTTTTTTCAAAGTCTGTACACACACTGAAATATAATTTCAGGTAAAAACAGGTGAGATTTGATAGACCCATACAGATTATGTGTTTTTACAAAGATTATGTGTTTTTACAAAGTCTTTACAAAGATCCATGTGTGTTTTTTAGTTCAACCATCTGATAATCAGTGTCTTTGACTTTCTTTTTATTTGAAAAAAAAAAGGATTATTTTTCTTACGCTAAAGTACCCAGCTTTATACTTATCTTAGTATACTTAGGCTAGAGTCCGTTTTGCTGTGTTACTTATCTACACGAGATCCATTTTACGCCTTAAGGTGACAAACTGACACAGCAACTCCACTGAAAACTCGACGAGCATGGAGAGCAGCAGCTGATTCTCCAGTCCCTACGGTCACTTCTTGACAATAGATCAATTGTATCATCATCAGCGTAATCGTTTCCTTCCGTCTTATTTAAAGTTACTGATGAGAGCATGCGCTTATATGAAGGATTCTCTGCGCGCAAACTTTGAGAAAAACACAAGCGACGAAATGCCAAGGGAGTGTGAGGATGAATACGAGCCTCTGCTCAAGAAGGGAGTCAAATATTCAAAGCAGTCAAAGGTACGTGGATTAGGACGAATTAGCCTTTACTTTTATACTGAAACTGGGTCTGTCTGCGCAGTGTAGCCCAGTTTTCTGCTCACGATTCTCTGAAGCTGCTTAATCCCAACAATGTGCGTGTGTGTGTGTGTGCGTGTTTGTGTGCGTGTGTGTTTAATTTGCAGTTTCCAAACAAATCACTTCTGCTGGCGATGTTTGGTACATGCATAGGAGGAACCTTTCAATGTGGATATAACATATCTGTCATCAATGCGCCCACTGGGGTAATAACTCCGCTGCGTCTACTTAATTATGGGTTTCACTATGTATATGAGAAAAGGATAGCAGGCTTGTCAGGATGGATTTACTCTGTGAAGACTCACTAACACCCGGCAAAGGAAATCATTTGCATTGCTGTGTTATGAAAAAGCATAGAGGAGAACCTTGTTATAGGTAATCCATAGAAGATGTAGTCCATATCATTGTCATTTTAATGATTGATGGCCAGCTCACCAGCGCATGCTCAGTAACTGCATCAAACTGAAACCTGTTAAAACCTGTCAAATAAGCATAGTAATCAATTTACAGTTGACAGCAGTTATAATGATGTGAATCAGTGGTGTTCCATAGCATGTTGGCATAAATTAATTGGATGAGCACTGTGTTCATATGCACACTAGTGTGTTTGGAGTTCACTATACTCACACTCATACTGCACCACCACAGTTTTTCATTACTTTTACATTTCTATTGAATATTTTTCCTCTTTGATTTTCAGTATGTGCAAAATTTTATCAACCACACCTGGATGGACCGTTACCAAACTGGTATATCACACGATGTTCTTACCCTTCTCTGGTCCACCATCGTGTCCATATTCACCTTAGGAGGATTTGTAGGAGTATCAATTGGTGGGACTTTGTCCGTGAAGTTGGGGAGGTACGAACAAATAAAGACATGTTGAGTAGAGTTGTTTTTCTCTGTTGTTGTTTGTAAAAAAGATGCGACATTTGACAAGTCACGTGGCTGTTTCAGGAGAGGGACTCTGCTCACCAATAACATCTTTTCAATGACTGCTGCTCTGCTGATGGGGTTGAGTTCCACTGCAGGATTGTTTGAATTACTCATCATTGGACGACTTCTCATTGGAATAAATGCAGGTAAACAGTATATTCAGGATCGCACATTAAGTATTCAGTCTTGAATCTTGAGCTGGATATATGAATTGGACCCTTGGGTCATTTAGAACACCATGAACATGTCTTTTGAAAGAGCCACTTTTGTCCCTACAACGTTTAAAAGGAAAAACAAAAAGACATAGGAAGATAAAAGTAAATATAATAAGAAATCTCTGAAAATGATTTATATGCATATTTAGAACAAGAAACAAACACATAATGTCTAAAATAGAAATAATGAGTAACAAAGTGTTATGACTCTCAGAACTGACTCATCTTTCCCCTTGTGGATATAATCAAAGCTAAATTAAATTAAAACAATTTATAAAACAAAGTGAACAGTTAACTTTTTTCCCTCGGCTATTCATTATGGATATTATTGTAGCTAACACTAATTGACATGCTGCTGTCCAGATGTTTTATCTGTATTAAATTGACACTTTGCATATGAATGAATCTGCTTTAGTAGTTGAAGTTGTGTGTTTCTTAATGAGTTTTTGTTGTATTGTTGCCTTTGTAATAACCCAGGTTGTGCTATTTTGATGTGCTTCTTTACTTCCTGCCATGATTATCTGCTCTAACTTTATACTGACCTACCCAGTACATTGGCTCAAATCACATAAGGTGCAGACTGTTTCTTCATCCCAGCATATTTTATACATACTGAGGTCCTTGATAAGAGCTGATGTTATTTTCAGCTCATATATTGCCAGTCAAACTTTGTTAAATAGGCCTTTTCTTGTTTTTCATTACTGCAGGCATTGCTCTCTGCGTTGAACCCATGTTTTTGGGGGAAATAGCTCCAACTGCACTGCGTGGTGTCATGGGAATGGGAACGTCAATTTTCCTCACTGTTGGGATCTTGTCTGGACAGGTGATGGGTCTCAGGTAAATGCTGAGCTCCAAAATCAGACTAAGGCTGTCAAGTATTTACTTTACATACAAAGCTGTTCTCACAAATTGCTTTAATACTGAAAAAGAATGCTGATCAGATGGCTTTGTGTGATCATACAGAGAAGTCCTGGGCGAAGAAGAATACTGGCCGTTACTGCTCTCCACCACTTGTATCCCCGCATTTCTGCAGCTCCTGATTCTGCCCTGGTTCCCAGAAAGTCCACGCTACCTGTTTATTGATAAAGGAGATGATGAGGGATGTAAAAAAGGTAAAATGACATTGCAAGTGTTGCTCAGTTACAACTCAAAATCAGTAGGGATCTAGCCTTTTGGCTTCAAGGTTTCTTTTGGTGCACGTGCTAGTGTAGCTGAAAAGGTTGATGACTTCTCTGGAATCCCAAAGGTTGCCAGTTCAAGCATGTGAGCTCTTCTTCATGCTGATGTGAAAAGAAGGTGGTTTGTGGCAGACAAAAAACACTCAGCCTTCTGTAATGTAATCACATGAGATATACACTGTATGCAGAAGCTTTCTTCTTGTCTGCAGCCCTGAAACAGCTGCATGGTCCAGTAGCCTGTGATGATGCACTGGAAGATATCCAGAGAGAGAAGAATAATTTAGTAGGTTTCAAGGCCAAGAAACCCTGGGAGCTCTTTGCTGACCGCAGCATGCGCTGGCAGCTCCTCACCATCATTGTGCTCAACGCTGCACAACAGCTGAATGGTGTCAATGCTGTACGTACAACTTTCCTTACAGTGACCACTTTTATGACTGCTTTCTGTTTTCAATTCAGCATCCTTGTCTTCATTTACTACAGATGTACTTCTACGCAGATTATGTGTTCAGACAATCTGGTATTCCCACTGATAAAATACCATATGCGACTGTCGGCACTGGTGCCTGTGAATGCATTACTGCTCTGACTTGTGTAAGTATGAGTTTCTCATCACGTTTTTAGCTGCACTGCTGCAGTAGGCCTGCCCTTTCTTGTTTTCATGGGCTGCAGATGCATGATGCATATTGTGAGAGGAGAAGGTTTGAAATCCCACCTGAATGCTCAAAACTTTGAAAACAAATTTAAAAAAACAACACAAAAGACTGTAAGAAACCATGTGAAAATAGGGACAGGGACGTCTGGGTTTCTCTGCTCAAGCTGCTGCCCCCGCAACCCGATCCCCGGACAAGTGGAAGATGATGGATGGATGGATGGATGGATGGATGGATGGATGGATGGATGGATGGATGGATGGATGGATGGATGGATGGATGGATGGATGGAGTGTTTTTGGTCTTGTGACATGCTGTGTGTCTCTTAGGGTATGCTCATTGAATGTCTTGGAAGGAAAATACTCATCACAGGAGGATACATATTGATGAGCATCTGCTGCATTTTGTTCACACTGACACTCGCTTTTCAGGTAATAAACTTCAAATCCAGATATTAATATCGTGTTTCAAGCTTGCATTAACATTTCCTCTGTGTGATTTCCTCTCTCTCAGCATGTCAGCCCAGTTTTTCCATATTTGACTGTGGCCTGTGTTTTTGCTTTTGTCTTGAGTTTTGGCTTAGGACCAGGTAAGTGTCTAAAGCAGTAAGTTTCCTCTCACTGCCCCCTGAAATTTTTAGTGTCTTATGCTGTTTCTTCTTCTCTGAAGGTGGTGTAACTAACATCTTAACCACAGAGTTGTTCACACAAACTGCGCGCCCAGCAGCTTTCATGATCGCGGGGTCAGTCAATTGGCTCAGCTTCTTCTTTATTGGCCTGGTCTTCCCGTTCATTGTGGTACGTGTTCAAACTGACTGAGAATGTACATTTGTTTTGAAATGTTTCGTTACAACTGTGTACATTTACAGTCATGCCATAGAAACGATTGTCTTATTTCAATTATACTCACGAGCAAACAATCCCTGAAACATAGCCCATAAATACAGATGATATTGTTGCAACGATACCAAACACAAAATGAGCCTTTTCAGTTATTTATCCAACCAAAATGTCAATAGATGTCCCATTTTCTCTGGAAAAAGCCATCTATATCAGCGGCAAGCACACCAAAACTATAACATTTCCACTGCCAAGCTTCACAATTGATATGAAGTTATTTTCCATCTGTCCAGAGCACAAACAATAATCTTTGTCAATGTTTATTGGCAAAGTTTTATTGACGAATAATTTAGCTCTAATGTTTATCCCCACGTGTGTCAGATCTGCTGCAAGAGTTGCTTGTTTATTCAGTGACAACATTTTGACATTCATGCAGACTTCTTCTTTTTTTTTTTTTTGCTCTTTTTCTGCGTTTGGGCTGAACTTGCTGCGGTGACCAGACCTGAACAAAGTGGCTTTCATTTCAAACTTACATCACTCGCAGATAATTAGCATAATCTATGGGAAAACATCAGACTCTATAAGCTTTGAACATTTTGACCAGAAATGCAATCAAAGAGTCAGCACATGAAAGCAGCAAAAAGTTTCTCCTTGTGATCAGGTAACATTGTCAGTGATGCACACATGATTAACTTTGAAAGGATCGGTCAGTCCTTGTTGGCTGCAAGGAGTCCTAGACCTACGGTAACACCTTCCACTGATTTGAAAGCCTCCACCCTAAAAAAGGGATTTTAGTCCATTTGCATAGAAATTTTTTTAAACTGTTATTGCAGCTGTTGTTGCATCATTGTCTGTCTGGGGAACTGATTTTGTGCTAGTTGAAAAGAATGTGAAGGAGCCCTGTGAGATGCCTGGTAAATGAGTATGCACAGTGACAGGGTCAAAGTCTAGCAAGCGGCAGCTCATAACCTGAAGTGTCCAAGAAGAGTCCATTAGATTAGGGTTTTGTGAGCAAAAGCAGGTTCTTTTCTTTGACTCATGTAAGTTAGCCTGCGAGAAGCAATGAGGATATGGAGGACGTGTTTATAGGGTTCTTCTTCTTCTTTGTTATTTAAATTTTTTTGGTGTTGTTCAGAAGGAAGTCACCAACTGTGTGCAACTGCACACTGGACCACAGTGACTCAAATTAGTCAAGTTTTACAGTGGAAGAATTTGGCTTAGCTGTTTGAAATACCATGGCAGGTCACCTCAGGCTGCTCAAAACCTGTAATGGGTGCATGAGGATATGAGTGCATTTTGCTGCTCATGGGGTGGGTAAGGCCCAGTAGCTTCTCAGTTATCTTGTGAAGGTAGGCAGCTACTGTCGGGTCTAAGAGGTGATGACAAACAACATGGTTGCTCCTGTTCACTGACTGGTTCGGTGTGGTTAAAAGTGGTTCATCTGACTGGTTGAAGTTTGCGTGTGACTTTGCTAGGCAGATGCTTCATCCAGTTACCCTCTGAGTATATTTAAAACCCAACTCTTTTAAAGACGGTTTTTCCAGAGGACTTCCAAGATGATTCTGTGAAACAACCATCTAATGAATCAGCTAAACACTAGATGTCCATTTGACTATTTCACCAAAGACTATGTTTCAAACAGGGTTGTGCTATTTTTGGTCAAATATGTCAAAACAGTGAACAATTTCCATTTGATTTTTTTCACATCAATACAAAGTAAACTAACAAGATTGCATGTCTGAAGGACTCAAACTCATTTCTATTTTGTTTTCGCAGATCGGGCTGCAGCACTACTGTTTCCTGGTGTTCTTTGTTGTCTGCTCCTCGGTGTCAGTGTACATTTTGCTCGTTGTTCCTGAAACCAAGAACAAAAGCTTTGTGGAGATCCAGCATGACTTCCAGTCCAATAAGAGAAAGCCCAGCAGTTCTGATGGAGCTGGGATGATGCTCATATCAACTTGTTTATAAAATACGTCTCAAGGGCTATTTGTATATGCATGTATTGGTCATACACATATCAATAATGTAGCATAAAACTGAATTATGCTGTAAACTAAGGTGTTTTTGAAGATGTGTTAACATTTTGTTTGTTTGTCTACAAACACAAATTGAAGCAGTATATTGGTTTGGTAAATGCTGGTTTGCACAGCTTTCATAAATACTGCTCAAACAAGACTTTTCAGTAAAGATAATCTTATGAAAAAACCTACTGTAACCTATGTGAACTTTGAATACCATTGGAGCTATTTGATATTTCAGTTTTCTAATCCTTTAGGGCAGCATGTGATTTGTTGAACAAAGGGGGTGACTGAACTGTGGGTCATGCCTGCATTTAGGAAGAAAGAGTATTGGCAATAGCAATTAGAGTGAGTATTAGAACCGAGGCTTTTTTTTTTGGAATGCACTCGAGCAAATAGCTGTGTGGTTCTTGCGCAAGATCTGATTCAAAATCAGTCTGAATTCATGTACTCAGTATAAACTCGACCATCGAGTAGAACTGACTTTAACTGCACTAGATGTTGTGTTTTTCCCATAAATCCACCTCCTTGAAAGTAAAGTTTCTTTAGAATTTTCTCAAAAGAAAAGACAAGGAAATGGGTCTGGCTGCTTAGTATTCTTACTGGTCTTAAGTATTTGGGCTCATTTCTCAGCTTGTTTAATAGGCTTAACTTCAAAACAGAGTACAACAGTCTGAAGGAGAGTGTATATTGAAATTTCTTTTATTTACAGTCAATTCAACATATTTTTTTCTTAGGACATGTGTGGTGCGTGATGAGCCCAAATAACTGAAAAGATGAGATAAAGCTCCATGTGAAGCCGCACACCAGAGACTCCAAAGTTCACCGCCTGAGTTAACAGAACTAAGACCTGACTGAACAATGATATGTTTCACTTGGTGGGTAAAATGTTGGCAGATAAGATATTAAACTATGCTACTGACGTTAAGCAATAAACACTTGACTCTGGACAGTAGATCCAGTACATATCCAGATTAACCCACGTGTGGATATGACAAAAAACTAAAAAGAGAGATGAAAACAACTGATAAAACAAGTTGTGGGCTCTTCATTCAGTTCTCTTTGCACCCTGTGTTCCATGCACCCTGCTGTCTTCAGTCACCCTGAAAATGCACTTGACAGAGCAGGCTGCGGACTCATGCTACAATAATCATATTTCTCTCAGTTCTAGAAACACAGTGTTTGTGTTGCAATATACAGCCCCTGGATACATTTCAATCACAAACACCACAACTCCAATAAAGGTTGTAAAAATGTTGCTTTAGGACAAGTTAAATATCATTACAGATGATGCTCACATTCAAATTCCAAAGTCCTTGAAAACTGATGATTCGTAAAAGACCTGGAAAAAGGAGACTATACATACTTGTTGATATATGAAAACACATTTGTATTTACTGTCAATTCCCAATGAGGATTTTTTACAGCTTTAATGACCTGCAGAAACCTGAGACCTTTAAAGAAGCTTTGTAATTACGTGAAACAGGTAACACGTAGTTTTTGCTATCTCAGCCCTCCCAATCACCTGCTGGGTTACTCTCCAATCCAGCAGGTGGCTCTAATGCACATACTTACCATGCAATCTGACAATTACTGTGCTGTGGCCTGTAATAAAGGTCTGGCCCTAATCTTATTATGTACAACCTTTTAAATAAGAGCAAAAGGATCCATTGAATAGGGGCAGGGGTTGTGATGTGAGATGTATAAGAAAGCATCAGATGAATGCCATTCAGCTACAATTCTATTTTAACCAAAGCAAATTAAATGACACTACTTATGTGGTTAGAGTCAGTTGCCCAATAATTGGAAGGTTGGCGGTTTGATTCCCACTCCTGCCACTCAAAAAGATTGGTGAAACCGACAGCTTCAGGGGTGTCACTCCACCTTCTTGTCATGGCTGAGGTGCCCTTGAGAAAGGCACCATACCCCCATGCTCCCCGGGCGCTGTGAATGGCTGCCCACCGCTCCAGGTTGGCTTCTGTCTCTATGAGAGTGTGACCCTGTGCATGAGTGTGTCAACAGGTGCCAACCTGGATGGGTTAAAAGCGGAGGACAGATTTTGTGTGTATGCATGACAATAAATCTGATCTTATTATCTCTTATATCAGCTCTTAACTTATATCAGCAAAGTCAAAAAAACAAAAAAAACAATATGTGCTCATTCCAGGATGATCAGTCAGAAAAAAAAAGAAATACATATATGTTTTAAACAGAAGAAAAATCTAATCACATCCCAGGGAAACATCTATTGTGATCTGCAGAGCTTAAGAGAGGTGGGGGTCAGAGTTAAAAATCTGTTCGAGGGTTTGGACACTGTGGATGGATAAAAATAAGAAATAAAAAATGTCTGAAAACAACTGGACCAATCTCAAAACTGTAGAACCAACTGCACAAGATCAAGACTTAACGAGGTAAGCCAGAGGATGGCAGTAATACAATTTCAGAAGATGCTGACTGCTGTGAAACACCAAAGAAGAAGAAGCGGAAGCCACTCCCACTCAATATGGCGATTTAGAGGATAGTCCACGCTGGTTTGTTGACATTTATTTAAAAGCCATACTTATGCTGTATTAGTGGATTTACAGCTGTCACAACTATGTCGAGACTCATCATTAAAAACCTCCCTAACGGGGTAAGTAAAAGCCCGCCCGCATGTCGGCGGACTCTGATTTTAACTTCAGCGCACCTGCAAATGTTAACGCATCTTGTGTTCAGATGAAGGAGGAGAGGTTCAGGACGATGTTTGCTGCCTTTGGGACGGTCACAGACTGCTCTCTGAAGTTCACCAAAGACGGCAAGTTCCGCAAGTTCGGCTTTGTTGGGTTCAAATCTGAGGAGGATGCGAACAGAGCGCTGAAACATTTCAATAAGAGCTTCATGGACACATCCAGAGTGACGGTAGGACTCCTCAGTTGTGACCTCTTCACCGAGTATGCGTGTGTTTCATCTTTCCTCTCGTAAACTCATGCTGTTCATTCCCCTTAGGTGGAGATGTGTAAAGCGTTTGGAGACCCCACTAAAGGGAAAGCTTGGAGTAAACACACTCAGAGCTCAGGGCAGGATAAAACCTCTGCTCCTGCTCCCGCCGACAATAAAAAGGTAAGTAAAGTAGATGTGAAAACCGGACAACTTCATGGAAATATCTGCCTGGAACCGAGAGATTAACAACAACCAAGTTCTTCCAGTATATGCTGTGTAAACTTCTTCATGATGTGGTTGAATTTGACGGCATTTGCATTTGTTTAAGATTAAAATGTGTCTTGGTTTTGAATTTTAGAAAAGGAAACAGAACAAGGAAAGCAGCAGTGCACTGGGAAACGTGAGTAAAATTGCGTTTTGATTCAGTTCAAAACAATTTATATGATTTAAAAGTTGATAATCTACGGAAATGTCTCTTCATGCATTTTTCGTAAGGTGCAATGTATGAAATGTCATACAATGTCAAATTTGCCGGCTGATGTTCTTATTTACTATGTTCACAGTACGTGATGATTTGATTTGATCAGCACTATTCTCTGCTCATTGTCTGCGTGCACGTCAGTCATGTGAAATTTCATATTGTTATCTGATGTCAGCTTGAGGAGGATCACAAGTTCAAGGAGTTTCTGGCAGTGCATCAGAACCGAAGCCAAGCGCCGACCTGGGCCAATGACACGTCTCAGGAAACGGTGGATCCTGAGAGCGGACAAGCAAAGAGCAAGAAGAAGCCTGCCACTGACGATTACCTCAACTTTGATTCAGAGCAGTCCGAGGATGAGGAGGAGGAATTTGATGAAGATGAAGGTTGGTCTCTTTTTGGTGGAGGCGTGCCCCAGATTTTTTAGGGTCGCGTCTGCTGAAATTTGCCCGTACTATAAGCTACACTGTACAAACAGAGTTGGATTAATCACACACACAAACATACTCTCGTGAGATATTCCTTTAGAAATGCGTCAAGTTTCAGTCTGAATTTGAAAAGGAAATGAGCTTGTGTGGGTTTTTGTTCGCAGTTGCCACCAAAGAAGCTCTGAAGTCTGGCTTGTCGGACATGGACTACCTGCGCTCAAAAGTGGCTCAAATGGAGGACGCTGTGGAGAAGAGGGATGAGAAGATTGGGGGTGACGACGAGGAAGAGGACGATGGACCTGTTCAACCAGACAGTGCCTATGAGAGCGGTGAAAGAGAAAACAACTCCAAAACTAAACCTGCTGCGGGGGATAAAAAGCAAAGCAAGATAAAGAAAAAGACCAAACAAGAGGTTTGTCCCTGGTTCTACCTCAGCTGTTGACAATCATCTGCACATGAAACATTATGATAATAATTCAGCAATGTGTTTTTTTTTTTTTGTTGTTGGTTTTGTGTTTCTGTCCATGTTTTTGCGGCAGATGGAGCCAACGACAGAGTTCACCGTGAAGCTCAGAGGAGTCCCGTTCAGCGTTAAAGAGGTGAGTTTCCTCATTTAACCAGTGGGAATATTCTGATTTGAAAGTACTCTGTGCATTTTAATTTGTTTTTTTTTTGTCTGCAACGATATTAGCAACAGCTCCGAGAGTTCATGACCCCGCTGAAACCCGCAGCAATCAGGATTGGAAAGAATGAGAGTGGAAATAGAACCGGTACGTCACTGAAAGTTATTTTGATAAGCCACATAATATCAACTGTTTGCAACGAACGTGTCTATTTAAAGTGCATTTACACCCATGTGTCAGCGCAAGTTACGTTCATGTTTTACTGTAGGTTATGTATATGTGGACTTGCAGTCTGAAGAAGAAGTGGAAAAGGCCTTGAAGAAGAATAAAGACTACATCGGTGAGAAATATTCTGACTTTAATTAATAATATGGAGCAGTTTTACTAATATTCATCGCAATTTATTCTTAAAGCTGATGTGAGAATGAGCTTTAAC
The DNA here is from genome assembly GCF_027942865.1 of Odontesthes bonariensis. Lineage (NCBI taxonomy): Eukaryota > Metazoa > Chordata > Actinopteri > Atheriniformes > Atherinopsidae > Odontesthes > Odontesthes bonariensis. The sequence continues at coordinate 23,480,483 of NC_134511.1, forward strand.
ATCACTAAAAGTGTGAAACCTTCTCCAAGTTTCTCAGTTGGCTATTGAAAGTTTTTGAGTAAGGGTGTTCAAGAGGAAACTGTATCCCTTGTTTCCATTCTGTGAACATTTACTCATGATGTTGATGCTTTATTACATTGATCAGTCTGAGGGTATCTTTCATCTCAAAGTTCTGCCCTATTGCCTGGCTCTTAAACCAAACCACAGCACTATAGCCGCTTTCGGACAGAGTAGTTATAGGAACGCAGTTATCAGAACTGTCCTACTCGAATTTCGTTCTGATAACTGTCCTTCTGTTTCAGTCTGCATTCGCACATGAGTCGGGACCTGATAGGGACTGATGCGCCGCGCGCAGCCGTCTGCGTCAGTGACGTGTTAGCCGTTAGCCGTTTAGCGCTACATTCAAACACAAAACAAAACCCGTAAAAGTAATTAGAGAAGAAAAAACACCACCAAGAAGCTAATATGGAGAGCGGGGAGGCCATCGTGTTTATGGTCTGCATGATGGTGATATTAATCATGGACATCACATCAGGCGTCTAATATCGAGGCTGGAAAAGCTCACAGAGAGAGTCAGGAGACGATACTTTTTCATTTCATGAAGGAAGAAAGGAGAGCAGAGCGCTGCAGACAAATGAGACCAGTGTAAGTTTAACTTATTAAACACCCGCTGGTTGTGTCTGTGTCTATGAGGAAACATTTCAGCCGTGATAGCATGACATGGGGCGTAGCTACCGACCACCACACACCTCCGTCAGATTCGTTCTATAGAACCATGAAAAGACCCGACCTCGGAGAAGGAGCTAAATAGTTATAGGAACTAAGGGAGATGGCCCCGAGTTCCTGTATGTCCGAACACGGGAGAAAACGGCCCCGCGGATTAAAAGGTTATTAGAACTGCCAAAGGTTCCTCCAGTCCGAAAGCGGCCAATGTCTGACAGCTCCTCATAAAGGAGCTCCTGAATGGCGATGGCATGCTTTTTCATTTGACTGATAAACACAATCATATTGCATCTTAACTAACATGAATATGAGTTTTTTTTTTTTTTTGTTATGTAGATGTCAAAGCTTTTTGAAATAAAAGTTGACTGCTTGTGTTGTTTAAGGGGGGCGATACATTGAAGTTTTCCGTGTGGACGCTTTTGGGGGAAAGGGCAAGAGAGACAGAAAAGAACAAGAAATTGACAGAAACTTCACCAGGAAGCTCAAGGAGGACGAGGAGGAGGAGGATGTTTCGGAGTCTGGTCGACTGTTCGTCAGAAACCTTCCTTATACCTGCACAGAGGAAGAGATGAAAGAGCTGTTTGCTAAACACGGTGAATGAGAAAAACACGTTCCGTGTATACACCTTCATTACACAGGCTCTGCAAAGGGTTATTTATTCTCATCTTTAATTCTACCATCTTTGCAGGTCCTTTGTCTGAGGTGCTTTTCCCAATTGACAATCTTACCAAGAAACCGAAGGGATTTGCTTTCGTTACCTACATGATACCAGAGAACGCTGTGACGGCTCTTGCTCAACTAGACGGACATGTGTTTCAGGTATTTATCTCGGACTGTTTGACGTGTCTCTGCACGTCTTTATCACCGCACAGATGTCTCCATTTATGCATCAACACCTCTGGATTCTGTAGTGCAACTTGAGAGATGCTCAGCCTGACAGGATACGCAATGTTTTTGTCTCTCGTGGTTTTAGGGTAGAATGCTTCACCTCCTTCCCTCCACAGTGAAGAAGGAGAAGTCTGAATCCTCAGATGCTGGCGGTCCTGGCTCCTCCTCATACAAACGACAAAAAGATGCAAAAAATAAAGCTTCAAGTTCCAGGTATATATGATTATTTTAACACTGCTATTTCATTTTATGTGTAGTTTTTTGTTTGTTGGTTGGTTGGTTTGATGTTCCACATTGATTTTGTCCTTCTCTCTAGCTCACACAACTGGAACACTTTGTTTCTGGGTACAAGTGCAGTGGCAGATGCCATTGCTGAAAAATACAACACCACCAAAAGCCAAGTCCTGGACCACGTAAGTGACTTCACGTGCATTGTTTTTTTACATTTATGCTCCTCTCAACATTATTTGTATCTACGGCGTGTGCTGCTGCAGCCTTATGTAAGTTATGATGCATATGCACACCAAGGTTTCAGCTTTTCTGGTCCTTGCCCTCCTCTGCAGGAGTCAAAGGGAAGTGTTGCTGTAAGGATGGCTCTGGGGGAGACTCAAATTGTTCAGGAAACTCGTCAGTTCCTACTGGAAAACTGTGTCTGTCTGGATTCCTTTAGTCAGGTAAGTTCTGTGCTAATTTGTGTGCTAAACTCGGTGCCCTTCATCACGATAAGGGTTTAAGATCCCATCCTCTTTGAACAGGCAGCAGCAGCAAGAAGTACAACTGTGATCCTGGTAAAAAATCTTCCGGCTGGAGTGACGGTGTCTGAGCTCGAAGAGCTCTTCTCACCTCATGGCTCCTTGGGCCGGGTGCTGCTGCCGCCCTCAGGACTCACCGCCATCATTGAGTTTCTGGAGCCCACTGAAGCCAAACGAGCCTTCACCCGGTTAGCCTACAGCAAGGTGCGTGTTGCTTGTCACCTGCATAGCCTTATCCACACAACTTATGACACTGAAAACTAATTGGGATTATTCTGTCTTGTTGTTGTTGTTTTTTTTTGTCCAACTTCAGTTCCATCATGTTCCGCTATATTTGGAGTGGGCACCTGTTGGCGTGTTTGTGGCAGCCAAACCAGAACCAGGTAAATTCACCAACAGACATGACGATCTTTTTAATGTTTTCTGGACATGAAAGGAACAAACTAAATAACAAACATAAATACTGAACCTGTCTTTTACCCCCCCTCAAATAAATAAAGAGAAATCAGTGAAAGAGGAGAAGAAAAAGGTTGAAGAGGAGGAGGAGGAGGAAGATGAAGAGGAAGAGGAAGATGTGCCAGGTTCTACGCTTTTCATAAAGAATCTTGATTTCAGCACCACAGAAGAGAAACTGCAGGAGGTGGGTCAATCGAGCAATACAACCCCCCCCCCCCCCCCCAGTCTAAGAGAAGATGGAATTAATCATTTTTGCTTTTTTTTTTTTCTTCATTTACTCCAGACATTCTCCAAATGTGGCAAAGTCAAATCTTGCACCATCTCCAAGAAGAAAGATAAAACAGGTACTTGACATCATATCTAAGATATGTCATTTGAAAGGGACTAAAAGGGGGTTTTATACGTCTCATTTGCAAGAATGTTTTTCTTCCTAATTTGTTTTTTAGAACATTTAATTTGATACAAACTGGGTTGTCGGTGTTCACCCATAATATAAATACTTTGATTTAGGATATGATGGTGAAAAATTGCTGCTTTAATGGTTATATTTGCTGACATATGTACAAACAAAATAAAAGTTAGTTAATTGTTTATTGAAAAAATGTACAATTGCTTATCTGCTTGTCATAGATTACGAGCACACGTGTTTTAATTTTGTACAAATTGTTTCTATCTGCAGTGCCGTCATGTTAGTGATACCTGACCTATCTGACTTAACAACCTCCCTAATTTTATACTACCAGGTAAACTGTTATCCATGGGTTACGGTTTTGTCCAATATCAGACAGCAGAGGCAGCACAGAAGGCCCTGAAGCAGCTGCAGGTACCCACCACCCTCACAGATACCCCCTTTTTAAAAAAAAAAAAAAAACTAAATTTTTACTGATGTGCATTCTCTCCGTCTCCCACCACTCCACCAGCACTGTATGGTCGATGATCACCAGTTAGAGCTGAAGATTTCTGAAAGAGCCACAAGGTAAGATGCACATCCGAAAGGTTATTTTTGTTATGCATTTGTCCTTTATTGTGATGAAGTGAAATGGATGGTCCGTTACTCAGATTTACAAAGAATTGTGGAATTTAGCATCTGTGTAAACTCCACTGAGGAAAATTAAAATGCTGATATAAGCTCAAATGTGCGCAAGAATATTCTCCTTTTCTCAACATCACTCTCTCTTTTTCCTTTTTGTTTAGAACACCCGAGATGTCTCGCAAGAAGAAGCAAGTTGAGAAGAAGCAGGCCGGCTCCAAGATCCTTGTGCGCAACGTTCCCTTCCAAGCCACTGTCCGGGAGATCCGAGAGCTCTTCTGGTATGAGTCACATATATACACTCACAGCAAGTTCTTTTTGTTTATTGTACTCCCACTGTATGAAGGGAGACAGTTTAACATTATGATTTCTTCCCCATTTTCTCAGTACATTTGGGGAGCTGAAGACTGTCCGTCTACCAAAGAAAGCAGCTGGTTTAGGGAACCATAGAGGCTTTGGCTTTATTGATTTCCTCACCAAACAGGATGCTAAGGTTTGTTTGGAATTAGTTGGGTTTGTTTTTTTTAGGCAGTGTAAGCTCTTAGATTGGTATTTAGAGAATCCAAAGTATAAAATCACTACAGTATAATAAGCTGTGCTTTGTCATACTCAGATCTGAAAATGTTTACATTTGTTTTCCCTATAGAAAGCCTTCACCGCTCTCTGCCACAGCACTCATCTGTATGGGAGACGTCTCGTGCTGGAGTGGGCTGACGCAGAAGACACGGTGGAGACGCTGAGGCGGAAAACAGCCGAACATTTTCATGGTAAAATCACCTAATTTGTAACAAAGTGATTATTAAATGACAGCTTATTTGTTATTTATTAATTATCCTTCCATCTTCTGTCCTTTGGTCTGTAACAGTTTCTGCCAAAAAGCCACGAAAAACAGAGGTTTTGGAGGGAATTCTGGAGACGATGGAAACTGGTGGGGGTGTTGAAGACTGAGGTCTCCTAAATGCTGCTGTGCTCTCAGGAAGCCTCAACATAATCCTGGCCAGTGCTTCTCTGTGAGGGGGACTGTGAAAAATGTTGTGTATCTGACTAGTATTTGTAATAGCAGCTGACTTGTGAGTTTTTCTTTTTAGCTGATGGGAATTTTCTTCTAAACTTCCATTATTGCATATGTCTCTTAATGAATTGAACCTCAAAGATAAATAATGTAACTAATGAAAGTTTTTCTATAAAATTTTATGCTATGCTTGTGTTTACGCCTGGTAATTTGAAAATGCGTCTTTCCGGTTTGGTCAGGTGACAAATTACACGCGGTATCACATGACCTATTCAAGTCAAACATGGCGTCCAGGCAAAATGAGACGTTTTCCTCCAAGCGCCCAACGGTTGTAAATGTTTTGGTGCATTTCACCGTAGTGTGTTGTCTGTGTGCGCGTGGTCGAGCGGAAATCCAAACAGCCGTAATTGACAAAATAAGCGGACAACTGTATGTCGTCGAAGGATACCAAGAAGATTTTGTGGCTTGGGCCAACTTCACAGACGACATCAAAACAACAGGGTGAGTTGACGTTTAGGTGTCGTGCAACCCTTTGGTTTCTAAAAGCTTTTTTTGTAACTTTGCTTCTCGAAATTGTCGAAATTATTGGAGGGAAGATGAGCAACACTTACAAAGATGGTGCCTTTAAATTATGTTGTAGTTGGATGTGAAAATTAATAAATTTTTCTTTCGAGTGTTTCAGCACTGCTTCTGTAAACATTTGAGTGAAAGTGCTGCATCATCCCTAATCTATTCATACATTTTGTATTGTAAAAGTCTTAGATGAGTCATATGAGGAGGATTTGAAGTTATAACAACACATTTTATACTTAAGCTGGTCGAGGCACAAACATGGAAGAGGCAAAAAGTCAATTCTTGTTATAAGGGCTCTGCTGATATTTATTTGAAAAGACATGTCTCTGCACATGAATGGACATTATTTTAAAAAGGTCTATTACTGAAAAAAACAGTGAATTTGTTTATTACGGCTTTCTTCATTTCTCAATTCTAAACCAATAAAAGCTATGTCTACCATTGCACCCACTGTTTGTTGGTGGCGAAAAACTAATCTCAAGCTTCGCTGTGAGATCTACAAAGTAAGACTTCACATCTATGATTTAGAGATGAGAAACACAAGACTGCTCCTCCTTTCTGACCTTATCACAAACAACAATGACGGTGCACCTTTGTTGTTTGGCACTACTGACTAATTAACAAATTCTCCTTTGCCAGTACCCTCTGAATTTCTATCTACCAAAGCCTGAGATGACATTGCTGTTTTTTTCATAAACAAAATCTTCATCATCAGACGGCTAATCTGTGCCTCAATTACAGCTACTAATAAAACGACCCACTCTCAGCAAAAGTTAAATATGTCACAATTTTACCCAGACTACCAATATGATCTTGAATACTAAAGAGAACACCTCAACATGCAGACACTGCTTTCAGTTTTTATGCACTACATATGTGGAACTTCTTTTAACTCAAGCCTATAAGATTTTCTGTTAACTACTGCAGTTAATTAACTGATTTAACAGAATTGAAAGACTTAGATTAATGACTTTCACTGACCTATACCTCTCTCTCTCTCTCTATGTTTTACTTTTTTATACTGTAAACTTATATGTAAATCACTTTGAGTCACCTAGTTGTTGCATTGAGCCATACAAATAAAGCACTCTTTCATCTATTATATTGTTGTTTCTTTTTTTTCTTCAATTGTAATTATTAGAAGTAACTTAAAACCTTCATGAATGCAATCAAACTTTTTTACATTTGTTTTCATGTGCTTCCTTTTCAGCTGGTCCTTCCTGGAGATCACTACCAGCAGTAAGTACAATGACAGCGTCCAGGCTTATGCTGCAGGTGCAGTGGAGGCTGCAGTCACATCTCAGGTCAGCTTAAACCACATTCCCCTTTATAATATTTCTTTATTCTTTATTTAATGAATTAAAGACTAGGCCTTTTGTTGTTGTAGCTCATCTATCAGCACTGGATGAACACTCTGATGAATTACTGTGGGCCCTTCACGTCTGAAACCGGTTACTGCGAGCGTCTTAAGGCTTTCATGGCAGCCAACATGCAGTGGGTTCAGGAGCAAATGGAAAAACAGCCAACCTCAGCATACTGGTACCAGGTATTTAGACAGCACTTGTAGGATTTATGTCATGACAGATATATGTAGAGCCCAGAGATCAGATATATGAATGTTTTTTTTCTTTTTTTCAGGTGCGTCTGGTGCTTCTGCAGCTGAAAGGTCTGGAGGACGGCTACAATGACCAGCTGTCATTTCCAACAGGACCCTTCTCCTTCAGTCCATTTGGCTTCCTGTAAGCACTTACCTGCATTTTAAAATGATTTTTTTTAAATAAATCAAATATGTTGTTTCGCTGCTCCTAAGAATATAAACTTTGTTTCCTAATGTTGTCTTACGTGTTCTGTTGCGAATCTTTCCGACCAGACTTTTCCAAATGGGTGGAGATCTTGAGGACTTGGAATCTGCTCTGAATAGATCCAGCCAAACTCAACCCCTTGGGTCTGGTTCCTGCTCTGCTCTCATTAAGCTGCTGCCAAATAACAAGGAACTGCTGGTGTCACATGACACGTGGAACACCTACCAGGCCATGCTGCGCATCATGAAGAAATACAGCTTTGCTTTTAAGACTTCTCCCTTAGGTAGTTCAGGAGACTCGCATGCATCAGTGGTCATCATCTCTTAGTCTTCAGAATCACACATGACTACAAATGTTAAAGAAATATGCATCTTTACTTTCTTCATAAGAAAATAAAAACCTGTGTCGTATCTTTACAGTGCATATGAAGCCTGTAACAGATTAGCTTAGCTTAGCACAGTATGCCAAATGATTCTTTAAAAGCATGTTGTCTACAGGTCAGTCTAACTTTATTAAGTGCTCTGACCTTTTTCAGACAATGAGCCTCTTCCTGGAGGAACGCAGGCCTTCTCATCTTACCCTGGATCCATCTTTTCTGGGGATGACTTCTACATCCTAAGTAGTGGCTTGGTGAGAACTCTTTGTAGTGGAGATGATAGAACGGATGGTTGTGAAAAATGGATGTGAATGTTTTGATCATTGGGTATTTTGCTTCATGCATTTTGTGTCTGCAGGTTACATTAGAGACCACTATTGGCAACAGCAACCCTGCTCTCTGGAAGTTTGTTCAGCGCACAGGAACAGTAATGGAATGGCTGCGGAACATTGTAGCGAATCGACTTGCTACTACCAGCAAGGAGTGGGCGGAGATATTCAGCAAGTTCAACAGCGGAACGTGAGTTTTGCAAATGAATAGATGCCACCTGGAATTATTTTTAAACGGAACCGTTGTCCATTTGTCCCACGTTAGTCTTCTTAGCAGTCCAAATTCCCAATGCTGACCGCATTTGGTCAGATTTTCTGCAGCTTTAGGTCAACTCCATACATACATTTATTTATTTATTTTTTTTTTTAAGGATTCCCTCTGGTTCTCCCAAAAACATCTATTCACACAAGTATTCCTGAGTTTTATGGGGAGTTGCAGTTTCAGCTCAAATACAACCCATCACCTTTTAAACGTTTTCCCTGTTTACACGGCAAAACTGCAACAAAGTTCCGTTTGCATGAGGACAAAAGAATTGAATGTTTATTTTTTTTTTTTAAAAGAAAGCTTAAAATGTCCACATGGAAAAGACCTTGTCATGTGGACTGAAGAATAAAAGCAGAAACAGACCTGTTGTAATGAGGAGTCACATGAAAGGTCATTTGTGTCTTCAGGATCATCGTAAGTGTGAACTGTGAAATCCTGAATCAGTTACTTGAACATCAGTCTCATGGGTCTGCGGTCAATAAAACCACTCAGTTCTGGAAGGTCGAAGGTTTCACGCACACATTTTGTCTGTTGGTGTGTGCGCGCTTTGCAGGTACAACAACCAGTGGATGATTGTGGACTATAAGCGCTTCATTCCGGGAGAGACTGACCTTAAAGAGGGCCTCTTTGTTGTCTTGGAGCAGATTCCGTAAGTTTTTGCCCCCAAACCTAAACCTGTATGAATAATTGATTCAGACTTATTACAGAAACTTTGTAACCCCCGTGCTACTGATCCACTTGCAATAAGCACCTCATATCTTGCAATGCTGCAGGGGACTTGTTGTTTATGATGATAAGACTGAGGAGCTGCAGAAGAAAGGTTACTGGGCTAGTTACAACATACCGTAAGAATCCACTTTGTAAATGTAACATACCATGTAAATCTGCAGCTTAGATTATAAGTATGCTGTTGTTTCTTTTTATTGAGTTTTCTTTGGTTCTAACGTCCCCATATGTAGGTACTATGTGGACATATTTAACGCCAGTGGCTGCAATGAGCTGGTAGAGAAATTCGGCTCTTGGTTCTCACTTGACCAGAATCCTCGGGCTCAGATATTTAGGAGAAATCAAACTCGTGTCACAGATTTGGAGTCTATGGTCTGGCTCATGAGGTAAAGTTTGCAAAACGCAGTTTGAACTAATTTAGTGTTTTAATAGGCTGCTGATTAACAATTCACAATATTTATAATGTGTATTTGTATTCCTCAGGTATAATAACTTTAAAGAAGATCCACTATCAAAGTGTGAGGGCTGTAATCCACCTCAGAACGGGGAGAATGCGATCTCAGCCCGTTCGGACCTGAACCCAGCTAACGGAACATATCCGTTTGGTGCCTTGAGACAGAGACCACATGGAGGGACAGACATGAAGGTTTCTTTTCATTTTACTGCCATCACCCGTCATGCTTCCAAAATCTTTTGTGTTCGGCTCAAATGTGTGTGAGATGTTCCCTGTATTTAATGCATTGTGTGTGTGTGTGTGTGTGTGTTCCTGTGTAGATGACCTCCTACGAAATGTTCAAGGAGTATGGCATGCTGGCAGTCAGCGGGCCAACCTGGGACCAGGTGCCACCCTTCCAGTGGAGCACCTCCCCCTACAAAGACCTGGTGCACATGGGGCACCCTGATACTTGGAATTTCAAGCCTATAAAAGTCACCTGGTCCCCTTGATTGTTCTCATACTGTGGTGCATGTGACAAATTGAACTTGAACTTTATAAGGTTATGACAAAGGGAAACGATAAACAGAGTGGCCATTGGTTGTCAGGAAAGCGGTGATGACATTCTTGAAGTATTGTGATGCTGCTCTGTTTGCATGATAAAATGCTTTAGATTTAAGGCAATATGACCAACAACTAAGAATGCTTTTCATGTAGGAACTTCTACATTTGATTTATTTCTGATTTGTTTCAAACTATGTGAAACTGTAAATCTTGCTGGTTTGCATTCTAAGTGAATAGGTTTTATGATGCACAAAAAGAGTAATTGATGGGTAATGTATATATTTTGAATGCTCTGAAAATTAAATGGTTTCTTCAAAATTTCTTGGTTACTTTATATTTTCATAGTCAATATTTGAGTTTGTCAATACTCGGTGTGGTTCTCAGTCTTTGTAGCTGACTGGCTCTTTAGGTAAAAATATCGTTGCATTCACTGTACCTCAACTGTGCAGTGAGCGCCATATATAGACATATAAAGAAGACTCTTTATAATGTCTGTGGTGAGCGCGGCCTAGCGTCCGTCACGTGACTCGCGTCGTAATAACGCGCTGTCGTAAACTGACTGTATTGTCGTGTTGTCATTTCAGTGCCACTGTTACTGGAACTTAAACTCCAGTCTACTTTGAACCAGAGAATTGTTACGGTCCAGTAACAAGACAACATTTCAGCAAAACTGGCGAGGTGTGATCTGAAAAGTTTCTTTCATGGTATGAAAATGTCTTTACCCCAGGAATTTCGGTAGCAACATTATTTGACAGTAATGTGGGGAGCTGGTTTGCTGTTAGTGTAGGTACACGTCTCCTCTCGAGATAAGAGTCTGGATAAGTTTTTACGCCTGAAACAAAGAGCATCAGCAGGAAAACCGTTTTCTGTGATGGTAAACAAGATTAAAAGTTGATCGTTACTTGCTTGCTTGTCAAGTCTGCATTTTGAGCAATCATGTTAGCATGTTGTTGAAATACGCCTGCCAGGTGAAGTTCTTTGGTTTTTATTCAGTCCCGAGTAAAAAAAAAAAAAAAAAAAAGACGTGCATTTTTGTTTTCTATCTTTTATGAAGTTAAAGACGCGTTGACCAAACAATCCGTCCCGCTATATGTTCATTGTTGGTATTTGTTTTAGCTTTGATCAGTATTTGCCTCCAATTGTGACATCAGATGACACAAATCATGCATAGAGGTGATTCCAGGTTTTAAGTGAGTGCAGAAAAACTTTAGTGATCCAGTATCAGACTCTGAACTTTAATGATTATGTGGAGTGGAGTGACCCTGACCATTTTGTTATGACCAGTTAGTCGACAGACCTTTAAAGGGTCCAACAACACACTTGCCAGGTCTACTAAAGATACAGTGGTATAAAAAAAGATGTCAAAACTCCCTTAAAGGCACTAACTACATACTCTTCTGTTTACAGCTTGCCACATCCAAGCTGTGTGTTGAGTCTGATGATGGGTGTCTGGCAGCCAGTCTCTAACCTTAGAGATTATGTATCCCATAATCCTCCAGGGTCAACTTTTTTCGTGTGTCTGTTGAGTCTGGCGATTTCGTTCATCTGCCTCGGTTTTTACAGCAACACTCACACCCTCCCAAACCCTGACATGGCAAAGGTAATGTGTATCTGAATTCATGTTGGATTTTGGAAGATATTTTAGCAAACTTTGGGAAGTTTGGAAATAATTTGAGCCACAATATCAAATTGGAGGCGATGCAGTTTGCGCTTGGTAGATCATTTGTGAGCTTGTGTTCTGCGTGTTTAGGATGTTTGTGTACATGGGAATCATAATGTTCTGCAGGCTGTGGCCACACATTTGCTTGCCTTTCTCTGAGATTCACATTTTTCATTCTTTTTGTAGGACTGGAACTATCTACTCACCTCGTTATCACAATTGCACCTCTGTGTGAAAGAAAATGCCAGTTCATTGGTGGAAGTTTCTTCAGTTCCTCCGCCTCTGTTGGAGCTGGAAGAGGATCGAACGACTCCAAGTAACTTAACAAAGAGTTCTTCTTCTGTGAGTCTTTTGCATCTCAGGGTTCCTCTGGTTGTGACAACCAGCTCACCAAGAGGCTCGCTGAAGGACGTTGGTTTACTGACAACTTTGAGAGCCAATCAGCTTAATCTTGGAGGTGGGTTTTGCAACGGATAATCAACCAATTAGGAATGACATAAAGCCACGTTGCGTTTGATAAGACATCTTCGCTGTTTTTAAATGACTTTCTAGGCAAAGAAATGCTGAATTTAAAACTGGAGATTCTATCTGAAAATAGTAACCACACCTGCCTCACCATCAGTGCTCCAACACACCTCCTGCCTATGAGTCTGTAAGTTCATTCACACCTTGAAGTTTTCATTTCTAAGTTTTAGGAATCTAAACAATCAACAACTCAATAGCCTAAAAAGTGTATTTATGGACATTTTGACAGATTTTTTTTTTTTTTATTTCCGTTCGTGTGTTTTTGTTGACATACCATAAACTGAAACAAAGGCTTCCTCCAGAGTGCCCTGCGTCAGAGAAAAATATTTCAACCATCCATGTGGAGCCGAGCAGCCGGCCGCCTACAGCATCGCAAACCTGCTACAGTCTTCTCTCCAAGATTGACCCTACACTTACAGTCATGTTAACACGGGTGCAGTGTGTTACACTTGTATAATATGAATTACTCAGCCATGATAGTGATGCTCAGTTTTTTAATTTAGAATTTTACCTATTAATTCATTCATTCTGTGCTGTTATGCTACAGGAGGAGCAGAGCGTGGCAGTGCGACATCTTGTGGAAGTCAGCGTGTGTCTGCTTGGAGTTTGTTTGATGCTCTGTTTGGCTGCGAGTCTGAAACATTCCCTCACACGCCGCCACCATCGGAAAGAACTGGACCTCCAAAACGTAAGAATCTCCTCTAATTTTACTGTAACACAAACCTTTTTGACCATCTAGTTGGTTGTTTCCCCGCCCCCCTAGAATGTTTGTATCTTTATTTTTGCCACATGGAGCATTTTTCAGAAATGTGCAAAAACTGTTTAACTTATCTTTGCTGCTCTACTGCTTTTACAGGAGCCCTTGATTGATAGCTGAGCATTTTCTCCTGCATCATGAGGAATTCAGCTGGTGCTTGAAAGAAAGGAATATGCGGCGCTACCTTTTAACCTGCGTTCCACCGGTTTTACAAAACCCATCGGTTTACTCGTTGTGGGGAGTACTGCCTGCTTTGTGAAAACAGTGGTGTGATGTTTTCTGTTGCTTTGGAGAAAATTTATCTTAAACCATAGAAATCAATCCTGGTAATGTAATAGGGATTATGTCAGTTTTGGTTTAGAGACTAAGTATTTGTACAGGCTTTGGCAGTTGTCGAGCTTGCTACAAGATGCCATAATGAGGATGTTTAGACTCTGTTGAATCACGGTTGTAGCAGAAGTTTCCCAACTTTATAAATGTGCAATATGTATGTAAAGCAGGAGTATCATGTATGGTGTGTAATGGGTCCTCAGTGTAATAGCGACAACTCTTCAGGCACTGCCTGCACCATTATTTGTTATTTTTGGTGCTCTGTGTACTTGTCTTCTGCAAATAACTCTCAATGATTGTAATAAAATTCAAATGTCCTTTTTTTTTTGCATTCAGCTGCATGAGAGCTTATGTTCAGCTGTTTAGCCAATGAAAACTCTATATCTAAGTTAAAATGGATTATTGTCCACAGGTGTTTTTTTTATTTTTTTTATTTTATGGGACCAAATGTGTTTCAGTCTGCTGAGCAGGTTTGAGAGTCATGTTAACTAGTTTAACTTGCATATCTTTAAAGCTCAGTGAAACCAGATACAGCATCTACAATCTAAAGCTAAATTATTAAATATTCTCCACCAAGTGAATGTTGAGAAATGTTTTTGATACATTGAAATGTCTCTTGCTCAGAATTGAAGAAAAGGTTTGTAATGTTCAATGGGGTTGTTTTGACACATTCAGTTTGTAATTTTAGATTTAATAACAAAGTTTACCACTTACTAATGTGTGTGCAATAAAATGACCAATACTATGAACCTGTTTTTCTAGCAAGAAGGAGATGAGCGCAGTCATTCTTTCTCAAACATGGATTCTGTGCTTGTGCAGGATTAAAACAATAAAAGTGAAAAAGCCAAATCTTTTGTGTCATTGTGAACTTGGAGGTTCGGTAACTCTGAGACCACTTTTGTCTGTGGTTTTCTTTTTTTCCGTTTAACAAGGAAGCACCTGCATAATTTGTCATTTTCCCATTCAAAGAAATATTTTCATCACCCTTTTTACTTGGTGTCATGGTGCATATATGGTATTTATATACTATGCGCACAATACTGAAAATAACAAACACAGAGAACTGAATAACAATTATTCCTTCATGAACAAATTAGAGGAATTTAGTGTTTACAGGCAGAGATGTATAGTAACGAAGTAGAACTACTTCACTACTTAAGTACTAAAATGCTGTATATGTACTTTACTGGCGTATTATTTTTTTCTCCTACTTACACTTTTACTTCAGTACATATTTTCAATGAGTTAAGTACTTTTACTCCGATACATTTTGTATGTGCTGCATCGTTACTCGTTTCTATAAACGCACACACACATAGAAACGTACACTCATTCATGCACAAACACACCCACACGCATACAAACACGCAAACATACATGTAAAAACACACACAGAGAGACACTCAAGCATGCACATAGTTTAAGAAGGGGAAAAGTTGTAGAGAAAAAGCACAAGCATGAAAGAGAGGGGAGGGATGCTTTAAATGGAGAGGGGACATGCTTGATCTGTTTGTTCACAAAGAGTTAAGCCCAGTGTTTTCAGGTGTTCTAATCACTTTTTGTTTTTACATGACATTTGTATTTGTATGTGGCCAACTGGCCTTGAGATTTTTTTTAACAAGTTGATAGAAAATGACATGGATGAAAAGAAAATGTGTGAAGTGATGGGAGATGCTTTAAAGGGGGAAAGGACATACTTGCCAATACATATTATTTTGTTCAAAAGAGTTAAGCTCAATGTTTTAAGGTGCTCTTGTACATTCCGCTGTACTGCTGTTACAACCAAACATTTTGAATAATATAAACAATTTGATTTTCAAACTTTCGACTGATTTCTTTAATAACTGCACTACACAATACTTTTACTTTCAGTACTTGGGTAGTAATTTTAAAAATAAACTACTTGCAATACTTAAGTACAAAACATGTTTAAGTCTTTAGTACTTCCACTTAAAGGATAAGACCGGTTTTTTGACATTGGGCCCTTGATTTCACATTATAACATGATGTTCTACTCACCCCTGCTTGTTGTTGAACATTTGGAGCTGTTCCGAAGATATTCGCGAGGCGTCTGGCTGCTCTCTTGAGATATTTGGCCATAAAACGGTTTCCTATGGGCAAGTTTATACAGGCACAAACTATGCTGTTTATAATTTATTAATTACTCTACACTAGCACTGATAACGTGGAGGTGCGTCGCTTACTTAAAAAAATCTGGGTTACTAATTTTGAATTTTAGCCGAATGAATAAATAGGCAGCAGGTCTTTGGGCTGTCTGTGGTAGTAGCACGACGAGGACGTCAGTAACACCCACTTTACAACAAAAAAAAAATCAAAATTACAACAACCCGGATTTTTTTAAGTAAGCGACGCACCTCCACGTTATCAGCGCTAGTGTACAGTAATTAATAAATTATAAAAAGCATAGTTTGTGCCTGTATACGCTTGCCCATAGGAAACCGTTTCATGGCCGAATATCTCAAGAGAGCAGCCAGACGCCTCTCGAATATCTTCGGAACAGCTCCAAATGTTCAACAACAAGCAGGGGTGAGTAGAACATCATGTTATAATGTGAAATCAAGGGCCCAATGTCAAAAAACCGGTCTTATCCTTTAAGTACGGTGCTTAAAGAGCACTTCTACTTCTACTCAAGTCACTTTTTTGATAGAGTACTTGTACTTCTACTCAAGTCTTAATTGCTAGTACTTTATACATGTATGTTTACAGGTGACAGTAGTTTTCAGTTATGGTGCTTGTTGTCCCCCTTTCCTGTCCTCTCAACCCCCACTCTGTCTATGTAGATGAATCAAAGAGATATTCCGATGCAATCTGTTGGTTTCTAACATTTTTTGAAAAATGAACATTGTGGATTGTGATTGTATTACAATGATTTGAATTACAATTGGCTTGAACTGTATCTTTTAGGAATTGAATTGAAACCCATGACAATAAATCAGACAGGGAGGAAATTTAAGTGAATAGTTTCAGTGTTTAATTGATTTATTCTTATCAAACCTTTATTTAACCAGATAAAATACCCATTGAGATCAACACCTCTTCCACAAGGATGACCTGGCAAAGAAAGGTAGCAGCACACGTCATGGTGGACAAGACCGATATACAACAATTACATACACAAACATTAAAAAACCGAAAGTGCAAGCTATTTTACAGAGATTAGTACAGAGATTATTGTTCCGGTAACAAATTTAAAGTTCAAAATTTAAAACCAAATTCAAAACTTAAAACACAGGCATAAATTCAGCTTTTTATGTCGGGATACAATCTTTTCTCTATTCTAATTTCTGGGTATAAACTATTCTTAGTTCCTTACACAGTAGCCTACGGATGGTAGTTTGAAAGAACTTCCACTCGGGACTTTGCATTTTACAAAATACAATTTAAGCTGCCTGTAAAATTAAGTGCGGAGGACTGATCAACAACAAACGTAGGTGTTGGGATACCAATTATGATCGACAGGTGAGAGCTTTCATTTGGGCTTTTGGTCTATATTTTGGCGCCACCATAAACTGGTACACCGTGAGCTATCCGGTTCACGGATATGTAAACTTGTCTACGTAGGAAGATGTCTTGTCCAATCATCGTAAAGAATCTTCAGATGGTGCTTTCCTATTGGCTAATTGTATGAAACCAGAGGTGGGTTTTGGGTAGAGTAGCAGAATCAGTCGACGTTGAAGAGATTGGATTCAGCGCGGCCTGTAGGGTTGTTTCATACCAAGGAAGCGAAAACGTAAGGCTACAAAGTATTTAAATCCCCTTTCAGTGGTTATTATACAAGTGCATGCCAATTGTAAATTCGTTGTCACATGACACGGACCTCCAAATCGTGAGAAATGTCTTGGATTGGCTAACGTTAGCTCAACGTCTCCACAGTGTGAGGCTAGCTAGCCATCGCTTCTCATAAACATTCTGTAGAAAACGTTAATGTCCGTTAGCTACTAGCCTGACCTTACCCATTTGTAACATTTGCTGCATAATAAAATATTATTGTAATATACTTGTGTCTAAACATGTTTAAGCATTGATTCACATGAAGCCAGCTTGACCAGCAACTGACTTTTGGACAAAAACAAGCACCATAATGCCTTCACACTCAACACTGTTCCCAAAAACGCTCTTTGGTCTTGTCACAACATTTTGTTGTTCTCCCGCAGGCCTCCCACGTGGTACATCGGTGGTAGTTTTTCCTGCGGGGAGTCCAATGATAAAGCCTGAGTGTGTCTTTTGAGATTTTAGAGCATGACCCAAATAGACAGTGTCACTTCTTTCCCAGGACGCTAGTTAATGAAGTACGAAACTGCAGGTTAAGACACATTATTGGTGATGTGTTTTTCTCTCTCTCTCCTAGGATGAAAGCTCTTGACTAGATCTTGGGCTTGGTCAGTCGGGAACAAGACAAACAAGAGACCAGGAAGGATACGGCCAGTAACTGCAAAAGGCTATGGCCTACTCCAGCTATAGCAACCTGAGCAGAGCTCAGCTTACCTTTGAGTACCTGCACACAAATTCGTAAGTACCACCTTTCCTGTCATTAATATCTGCTTATGAGCTTCACACTACATTAAATCATGATTTAAAAAAAAGCATAGAAAATAGTGTTGAGCTACAGGTGCCCAGTTACACATGGATTCAACACATATCAACTCACCAGAGTTAACGCTTTTAGAAGACTCACACTGTTGTGGGGTGAGAAAGTAACACCTCACATTAATGTTTTTATAAGTGCACTTGAATGCTGTAACTATCATTTGCCATCTTGTTTAACCTCATATTTATTAGTTGTGTTTAACGCAACTTCACAATCTTAAAAATAAAATGGACTAGAATAGGAAAATACTTTATTTTATTTCAGCAAATAGGTTGTAGTCTGCACAGTCTATAACATTGTAAATTTGTGGCCTCTTTCAACTTATTTATTCTCTGAGCAACAGTGGCTGTAAGCAAAACAAGTGCATTATCAGGATGAAAATTAAAAGACATTAACAGATTGTTTTAACTGGTAGCGGTGCACAAGATACATTATATAGATACCATTTTAGTCTTAAGTAATGCTGTCCAACCATTCAGGTATTTTTCATCACATGGCTCTTTTGAGTCAGTGGTGCAAAGGCTACTTTGCACCACTCCTGTATACTGACTTGTATTACTCCTGTATTTTGACTTGTAAGGCAGATGTTGTATCTTAAGAATGTGTTGGGATTTATTCATTTATTTTCCCAATGTGAGTATGAACAGCTACCAAAGAACAATGTTTTTAATGGGCTAATGATGTGCTATAATGATAAAGGTTCTTGTTCATGTAAAACATAGCAGTGGTGGATTGGATCAGCTAAAAAAAAACTACATCTTGTCTAGAAGTTTAAGCTTATTGGTGTTTTAAAGAGTTCTGATTGGCTTCTTCTGGTTGTTTACCAAGTTAATCCTTGATGATGTTCTCATCCCACACTGAGGCCATTTTTTTTTCAGTGCAGACATTTAGATGTGTAGTCCTCCAAAACACTCCAGCGATGACACTACATTCTGATTTGATACTGATTGGTTGAAAGTTAGCTTGAGCTGGCTGGAACCGCGAGAGGCTGACAGCAGCCAGTTTCATAACAAAGGCCAAAAGCAACAAGATCTTAAAAGGTGAAGAAGTATAGGTGTAAAGCTCCGACAACAGCTGCAACAGGCTTCATTATTAACATTTAGTTTCATTCATCACACAGCAGGTAAAAACCTGCTGGACAAAAGTCCAGAGAGCAGAGTTAAAGCAACAGTAACAAAACCTCAAAGACGAGCAGCATTCCTCACCATATGGAAGCAGATATGAAGATATCTCTGTAAAGACATGATTGGAACCGTCCTCCCTAGGGCGTCATAGCACTTACATTTATGTTTTTTTATAAGCTCATAAAAATTGTTATCTTTCACTTCCCCTACGAGAGACTTTGTGTTCCATTACCTCAGTGCTGTCCACTATAAATGAAAAGAGAAACTATAGATAGAGAACACTTAATAGTTTACTTTTTCAATCCATTTGACTCTACTACCATGGATTAAAAACCTCACTTTTGCTACATTAGAATGGAGTAGGAAAGTTGCATGGCGTTATTTATTTACGAATGCAGTCGCTACACTTGTACATCGGCTGTTTGTAAATGCTCGTCTCAATGTTGGACAGTGTGATTTGAGC
Source organism: Odontesthes bonariensis (assembly GCF_027942865.1). Classification (NCBI taxonomy): domain Eukaryota; kingdom Metazoa; phylum Chordata; class Actinopteri; order Atheriniformes; family Atherinopsidae; genus Odontesthes; species Odontesthes bonariensis. Next base: position 23,499,880 of record NC_134511.1, read on the forward strand.
ATATACATCATCTGACAACTTTTTTAAATTCCGTTGGAACTTGTAAAAGAAATGCTTTTTTTTTTTTTATTAAACTTTGTTTATTAAGCATTTTTCACAACACAGACACACAGGAACACTCAGAACATAGATACATCACAATAAAAAAAAAAAGATAAATAAATGAGGAAATCTAAGACGATGTATGTCAAGCATGTTGTAAAAGAAGACATATGAATATATAAAGGAGAGAATGTTACAGAAAAAAAACCAAACAAGCAAGCAAAAAACATTAGAGATACAGTACATACAGAATAGTATTTAAGCGTGTTGTCATCTAAACACAATGAAATCAGTGGTTGTCCTAGTTAACTTTATTCATGCAGCTCTGATTTCTCTTCCACATATCTCAGAAAAGGTTTCCAAATCTCATTGAATTTTCCAGCTGAACCTCTAAGTGTGTGTTTTAATTTTTCCAATTTCATATAATATAAAGTACTTCTGATCCAAAGTGTGTGGGATGGATGGCATCCTTCCATTTTAGAAGGATTAGGCGACGGGCGAGCAAGATGCAGAAAGCCAGAAAGTCACACTGGGAATTGTTCAAACCGTAAACAACGGACGGTTTTCCAAAAAGAGCTATGATTGGGCAGGGGGCTATAGACACCTCCAGAACCTTAGAAAGTGTTTTAAACACCGAAGTCCAATTGGTCAACAGTTTGGAACAGTTCCAAAACATGTGTAAATAAGAGGACGGGGTTATTTTACAACGGTTGCACGCTGGGTTTATATCTGTGAATCTCTCTGATGGACCAAAGTTTCTCTTTGGTCCAGTGAGCTAGGTGCAAGATTTTGGACTGCATTAGTCCATGCCTTCAAAGAAATGCTTTAACACCCATCCTCACACGTACATACACACACCAACTCTCCCTCCCCCACAGTGTTTTAAGTCTTTGAGTTTATAGTCGTCACTTCCACATGCTGTGGCTGATGTGTACGCACCCTCAGCCCAAAGGTTTCAGTCCAAACGCAACTAAATACGTAAAAGAAATGCAATCGATGGGTGAGGGATGGTACAGTTCTGCAGAGAAATACACCCCCACACACTTATATTGTGAGACAGGCTTTTTAAGGAATATTCTCCCTGATATGCCTTTAAATTTTACATTTGATATAGAAGATGAAAAACCTGACAAGTGATATTTCAGTGAGCATAAAAAGAATCAATGAAAGTTTACCAATGATGCGTTTACAATCCAACAGTGGTTTGGAGCAGGAAAATGCTGAATTTGAATCCTTTGGCTGCCCTTCTGATAAACAGACATTTAAGTCTGATTAGCAGGTGCAGCTCAACAGGCAGCTAAGATTTGTTCTGAATATCGCTATATTTTTGGTGCTTTTTTTAAGAAAATATAAAGGTGTTAAAATAATTTGTGATGTTTTTTCAGGACTACCCACGAGTTCTTATTTGGAGCCTTGGCTGAGCTTGTGGACAACTCAAGGTAACCACAATGATTTGCAACAAAGTATTGACAAAGTGTTTAGCTTAATCCACAAACAACTACATCTTTCGTGTGAGTGTAATGTTGCAACATTGGTTTATTTCTTCGACAGAGATGCCAGTGCCACACGAATAGACATCTACACAGGTACGCTTATAATCAATTTGCCAGCTGAATCCCTTAAAGCCTGCACGGTCGGTGCTCTTACTCTTTCTTCTACCTCTGTGTTGTTCTGACAGAAAACAGAATTGGGCTGCGTGGCGGGTTTATGTTGTGTTTTCTGGATGATGGTATTGGGATGGACCCTAGTAAGTATGACTTAGTAACAAGAGAAAGAAATGTTAAACTAGTTTTATTTCTTATTTTCAAAGGTGCTTTTGTGTATGTCGCTGGTGTTTGTTTAAGTGTTTGCTGGTGATGTGTGTGTCATCCTTTATTAGACGAGGCAATGCATGTGATTCAGTTTGGAAAATCAAACAAACGGTCTCCAGAGTCCACTCAGATTGGCCAGTATGGAAATGGATTGAAATCGTAAGTCCTTCATCAAATCCTTGCCTCGTTATCCTTATCATTCATGCATTTAGCACACTAGGTTTTTCGTCACCCTCACATGCTTGTTAAACCTTTTCTCTGCAGGGGCTCGATGCGAATTGGGAAGGACTTTATCCTGTTCACAAAAAAGGACAATGCACTGACTTGCCTCTTCTTATCGAGAACTTTCCATGAAGAAGAGGGACTTGATGAGGTTAGAGTTTATTCTTTTGTTGAACGTTTGACCGCGGGATGTGTTTTATCTTTAGTTTTTCGTTGTCAATTAGTTTGTATCCCAAAATGCCACAGGTCAACCTCCACGCCCCTCCTCCATGCTGCTACAGGAGCCCAGAAGGGACACATCGCATACTAGCTCGAGAGCAATCTTTTTATTTAGTTTTTTGTAGCTACCGTCGTCAATATTTGAGATGGCATTGAGCTGTTACAACAACATGTGGCGTTATGCTTAAGCTTGTCGATGCTCCCACTTCAGGTGATCGTACCTCTCCCCTCCTGGGATCTGAAAACCAAGGAGCCGCTGACTTCTGATCCTGAGAAGTATGCAATAGAGACAGAGCTCATCTTCAAATACTCACCTTTTAAAAACGAGCAGCAGCTGATGGAGCAGTTCAACAAAATAGAGAGCAGCAGCGGTGAGCTCATGAGAGATCGTCTTTGTCGTGTTCATTCATTCAAGAAGAGCTATGATATTGACCTTGAACAAATGGTGTGTTTCTTTAATTGATCGTTGTATACCTTTGTGTTTTAATAAAAAGGTACACTTGTGATCATATATAATCTGAAGCTGATGGACAATGGAGAACCAGAGCTGGATGCAGAGACGGATCACCAGGACATACTGATGGCCGGTATGCCTGTTGAAGGAGTGTAAGTTGGGTCATTGAATTCCAAAATAACTTTGTACAGCTGTCTAGTAAAGAGACCACAGCTTTTGGTGAAAGGAATTGTATTTTGTACCATTTGCATTTGTCAAAAATGTTCTGAACACCTGACGTACCTTTCACAGGAAGCCAGAGAGGAGGTCATTCAGGGCATATACTGCCGTTTTGTACATCGACCCACGTATGAGGATTTTCATCCAGGGACATAAAGTGAGGACTAAGAGACTCTCCTGCTGTCTTTATAAACCAAGGTAAAATAATGTCCTTGTGTACATTATTGAACTTTTCTGTTTTTTGTCCTAGTGACCAGCCTGTTGATATTTATTCTCGTTTAGGGTTTATAAATACACATCTACTCGTTTCAAAAACCGTGCGGAACAAGAAGTGAAAAAAGCAGATCACCTTGCAAAGATCGGTAAGTCAGTGGCGTATTCTGTTAATTTGATTTTTGATTTTTTTTTTTTTTTTTTTTTCTTTTGCTTTAAGTCTTGAGACTTGACTTTATTTTGCTCTGTATTTCAGCGGAGGAGAAGGCCAGAGAGGCAGAGAGCAAGCGTATAGCAATGGAGGCCAGATTAGGACAGGACTTGTCAAAAGATTCACGGGTAAAACAAAGAGGCTGTTTTCTCTCCCATTTTCAAACGCTGATTTATCTACATTAGTTGTAGGGACTGCTCTCATTCGTAATTATTATCTGTCCTGAATGGTCGATCACAAGTGGATGTGTGTTCGTACCTGGTCTTACAGTGTGTTCCCACATGCTTAATGTGTAATTACCTGTGATCGAATGTGCATCGAAGGCTAAACACAAAGCCTTCATTAGACAGCCAGTAAGCCGAGCAACGAATGGGTCGTTGGCATTCAGTAACATGTTTCAGATTCACCCGAGTCTCATTTAGGCTATCGCTGAAGGATTTACAAACATTTCATATAGCTCAGATATATAGTAGATGTGATATGAGAACATAATGAAATAAATTTATATTATATATTATATTATAGATTATAAACCTCTTCCCCAATTACCAGCTCTGACGGGTCCCACCCGGCTGTTTCTGAAACTGCTACTGGTACACAGTTCCAGAAATGCTCAATAATGGTGTTAACTGTGTATTTCTATCGTGAAATGTCACTTATTATACAAAACTACCATATATACACGTTAAAAAGGTTAAAAACTTCATTTTCATTCATGGGAATCTACATAATAATGTATAAACTGCTGTGCCAGAAAAGAAACAAAAGTATTTGGCCCTGATTTATTACAGCAAAGAGCCGGTGCTCATCTCATCTTCATTCGTTATTTGTGATACTTAAAGCTGGAAAACTACTTCCTAGTATTTACTTTTGGATCTAAGGATAGTAATTAGACCCTTTAACTAATATTAGCTTATACTTGCTCTACTGTCACAGGCTTTACACTTAGCTCTCTTGATCTGAGGTGTTTTTTAAAGGGATAGTTTGCCTCTTTTGACATGAAGCTGTATGATATCCCATATTAGCAATATCATTTATGAACATTGACTTACCCCCCGCTGCGTCCTGTGAGCCGAGTTCCAGCCTCGTTTTGGCGCTGACGAAGGTAGTCCGGCTAGTTGGCTGGGGCTAAACAAATAAAGCGTCTTGCTTCTCAAAACAATATGCGTTCAAAAGAGTAATACATTTGCATCACAAAATCGTTTTGCATGAAAAAGTCAGACCTCGCATCGCCTGGCGCTATTTTTGCCTCCCTTGATATCAATGTGTCCAATGTAAACTGTGCAGACCGAAGAGCAGACCGAGCAGTAAACACCGTAACAGGTGCGGCTATCACTAGGTGGCTGGACGCATTGATATCAAGGGAGGCAAAAATAGCGCCAGGCGATGCGAGGTCTGACTTATTCCTGCAAAACGATTTTGTGATGCAAATGTATTACTCTTTTGAATGCTTATTGTTTTGAGAAGCAAGACGCTTTATTTGTTTAGCCCCAGCCAACTAGCCGGACTACCTTCGTTAGCGCCAAAACGAGGCTGGAACTTGGCTCACAGGACGCAGCGGGGGGTAAGTCAATGTTCATAAATGATATTGCTAATATGGGATGTCATACAGCTTCATGTCAAAAGAGGCAAACTATCCCTTTAAGGGTAATAACACAGGAATAAGTCACTTTAGGTGTTGTGATGAATATCTGACTGATTTCTCCCTCTTTCGTTTGTCCCTTCAGGCAGTTCTGAGGAAAGTTCAGGATTCGGCCATGATGCTGCGCAGAGAGGCTGATTTAAGAAAAAGGAATCTTGAAGCCAAACAGAAGTATGTTTTTTTTTATTTGATCATTTTTTCAAATGAGACTCAAGATTATGTAATACTTTTTGTACCGATGTTGTTTAAACCTCGTTCATTTGTAGCGTTCGATAGTTGTTTCCTTTGTATTACAAGTGAAATAAGCGCTGCTTTAAAATGAATGTAGGCTTGTTGTTTAGTGACAGAACTCAATCAGTAACTTTGGGTTTATTACTCAGCACCTCTTATTTTACAAAAGAAAAGTCTACTCCTACTGGCGGCTGACTTAAATAAATGTACCTTTTCAAAATAGTATATTTTCTTGCCTTTACTAGAATGATCTGTTAACTTTGCTGTTCTGAGCTGCAAAAAGATCAGCCAAACAAAACATTTTGAATAGCTGTCCATTTCTTTTCTGTCTCCAATTCTTTCTTGTTCCACAGGGCATTAAAGGAGCCAAAGGATTTAAATTTTATATTTGGGGTGAATATTGAACAGAGGGACCTGGATGGGATGTTTGTGTACAACTGTTCACGTCTCATCAAGATGTATGAGAAGACAGGGCCTCAGTTGGAAGGAGGCATGTAAGTAAAAGGCAAAAAGACGCCAAGTGGCAGAATTCTTCAGTGTAAACATTCAACAGTAATTTGCTTTTGTGTGTTCAAGGGCATGTGGTGGTGTGGTTGGAGTTGTAGATGTCCCATATTTGGTTCTGGAGCCTACACACAACAAACAAGACTTTGCAGATGCTAAAGAGTATCGACACTTACTGAAATCCATGGGGGAACATTTAGCTCAATACTGGAAGGACACTAACATTGGTAAGATTACCAAGGATGGAAGTGGTCACATGAGCTGTGAAGCTTGACCTGTTCATTGCTTTCACACCTCCACACTCCTGGGGATTTTCTGCAGGTCTAATGATTGGTAGATTGGTTTGTATAATCAAGTTTCTTTTGCTGTCGCTTGAGCTAAAACCATCTTCCTGGAAACATACGAAAGCCTTCCAGTGCTCTGGCACGAAAGGTTTTGTGTTAGTAAAATGTGTCAGTCAAAGTAGTAATGCTCTTAAAATCTTAATTAATACACGTCCCTACCTGTTGATACAAGTGACATCAACAAGTCAAGCCTCCAGAGAGGCAGAGAAAGGGATAGAGGAAGCGTTGACATCAACAAGTCAAGCCTCCAGAGAGGCAGAGAAAGGGATAGAGGAAGCGTTGAATCAGAAGTCAGCTGCTGTCAGAAGGAGTAAGAATATAATTTGAATAAAACAAGAAAGTTCAACCATGCTGTAACTTCTTTCTGTTTGTTTTTAACAAACCTTGTTGCTGTATAAAATGTTGGTTTACTGTGGTTGTTATGCAGCCCAAAAAGGCATAGTGAAGTTCTGGGATGAGTTTGGATATCTGTCTGCCAGCTGGTCTGCACCTCCGTCATCAGAGTTGCGATACAAGAGACGTCGCGCAATGGAGATACCACTCACTATTCAGTGTGGTAAGTTGCATTGGTGCTAGCACACGCAGTCCACCGTATCTCAACAAAGTAACATATTGTGACAAACTCTGATCATGCATTTTATTTTTAGATAAATGTTTGAAGTGGAGAACGCTGCCTTTCAAAATGGATGCAGTGGATAAACGTTACCCAGACAGTTGGGTGTGTCTCATGAACCCCGACAGCAAACAGGACAGGTACAAAAACAATGAGCTTTTATTGTGTAGACTTTTTGTTTGTTCTATAATATTTGTTGAATTGTTCATGTTGCACATGTTCTGTATGCCCATTTTGTCACCAGTTTTGTGTAATGTAGTGTCTCTACAAACTTGTGTTTTTAGGTGTGATGCTCTCGAACAGAAACAGAATTTACCATGTGGTGTCTTAAAGAAAGACAAACAAACAGCCGAGGACAAACAGAAGGAGTTATCAGAGAAAATCAAACAGCAACAGGAGAAACTAGATGCCTTGCAGGTATTTCCTCCATTTGTTGCCATTTATTTTCTGTATTTTTTGTCTTTTGTGTAAATCTGGACATAAATATTTCATTTCTTTTAATCAGAAAACCAGCACAATCAAATCTGCAGCAGATGTAAAAAAGCTCCCACTAGAAGTCAGCATGAAACCAACAGAGAGCTCCTTTCAGGTATATTTTCCTCATACTGTTGTTAAATCTGCGTCTAATCTTGGATCATTTTATTGGAACCACAGAAACGTTACTGCGCTTATTAGAAATATTCTAAAGTAATGTTTTTATTCTTGGAAGTAAAAATCTTATACTGTATTAAGAAAAAAAAAGTTTAAAAAGTCATTTAAAGTCACAATATGCTTTCATTAATGACACAGAAAGTTGGTGTGTGTCCCTGACGTGTACTGACGAGGCCTTATTCAGCAAGCACATGATAACATGATAACACGATAACCGCTTGCACTGCTGTTAGTGATAATCTTTTTCGCTTTTCACCCAAAGTCTTGCTCTTTCCTTCTCCGTGTTGCTTATTCAGACGACTAGGTCATCTGAAAGGTCCATAACTCGCCCGCGCTCCCCACCGCTCCCAGCTCACCTGAAAAATGCCCCAAGTGCTCCTCCAGCGCGTACAGCTTCTCAGCGCCCCACACGAGCACCTGCACCCCCACCCCCACCACCTAAAGTTGAACCATCCAGGTCCAGAGCTGCAGCAAAGCCTTCTCCCAAAGCCACAGCCAAAACACCTCCACCCAGCCGCAGCTCACGAGTAAGTTAAAGGTTTGACAAACTCCAAAGCGTTTCTTGGGGAAGATGTTTTATTGAAATTTGTATCAAATGTTCATAACTGTCTTTTACGTAGGCCTCTACCAAAGCATCCTCTGTCAAACCAGCAGCTGCTGGACAGCGCAAGAGAATAATTGAGCAGGAGGAAAGTGAGGAAGAGGACGAGGAGGAGGAGGAAGAAGGAGAGCAGGAGGAAGACAGTGAGGAAGAGAGTGAAGAAGAACCCCAGACAAAGAAATCCAAGATGGCCGCTGCTGCTAGCAACCGTGGTAAAGTGGTAGAGAAGGCCCCCCCTCCTAAACGTGGCAAGTTGGACGAGGTAAACAAACAATGCTCATGAGAGTAGCTCCTTCTTGGTGTCTGGTAGGAAGAACCGGTGCAGATTTGTAATGTTTTTTGTTCAGGAGTCTTATCTGTTGAACCGGTCGACACACAAAGAGAACAGCCTAACGCTGACACCTGCTAGAAGGTGGAGTTGAGCCATCCAACCTCGCCCACATCTCAGTCAGCCATCCGTCCTAATACATGTTAGGTATCACTGCTGTTTTGGTTCTGGCCATAAATGCCACAGTTTTACCACCGCTGGTAAAGTTATATACTACAAGTTTATTACAGTCATGCCACGAGTCCTACAATGTAACTGTATTCACTGAAGGCCCCGAAACACTGATGACAAGATAAACCAGCGCTACAAATGAAAGGCGAGCTGTATTCCCAACTGTCGACTGTTCATAATAATCGGTTTCCAAATGCTGGTGATGATTAACAAAATTATTTATTCAAAATTCCGTATGACAGTAGTTTGACAGTATAAGTGTAACAATGGGATTTTTCTGATGTAATATTGTTATTACACAAATTGCTGTGAGGTGGGCTCATCAGGCAGTGAATCCAGAAGTTTATATGTAAAGATTAAGCTAAGCGGTAGCTAAACAGTTAAATATGATCAGCCTTGTGTGATGTGGGGGGAGTTTGATTATCCAATCGTTGATACAGCGACACAATTGCATAAAGATGGTGAACTCATGGTAATGACATGATAACACATCCATCCTGTGGACTTTGCATTTTCTGATTGTATGCTATTGTGTTTCTCGGACAAATCTTAATTGCATTTGTAAAAAACTGGAGTGAACACTGCTTAATTAGCCTTCGTTATTGGAGAATCCAACCTCCAGCTGAACCACCAATCGGAACCCGTCTGCTTTCAGGTTAAAACACAATCTCAGCCTGAGAAGAAAGGAGTTTCTACTCCTGCACGGCAGCAACCATCCACACCGACCTCTGTTCTTAAATCCATTTCCACGCAACAGCAAGGGGCTAAAGAAAAGGTAGCTTTATTGGTCCTGCTATCTACTAGTCTCAGATAAAAGTGGGATGCATCTGCTCTCTCAACTTCTAACAATCAGTACAACTCATTCTTCAGCTCCTTCAGGTGTTTTTTTTTTTTTTTTTTATGTTAACGTTAATAATTCTCTCTTTGATATATAAGCATTTCCTCAACATTTAACACCTCTTTTTAAGTGAGCATGCCATTCTTTCCTAATGACTGGGATCACTTTGGGGCCTTTTCCAAGAATTAATTATGATTTCATCACTCCATCCTCTCCGTGAAACACTTGTTCCACTGCTTTAGGGGTAAAAGTTCTTGTATTTTCAGGCACCTGAGAAAGCTCCACAGAAGGAACCAGAGTCTGACACTAAAAACGCTCAGAAAGGTGAGATGATGTATTGCTCTAAATGAAAATGTCAGACAGACAAAGAGGATTTTCGACTAATGCTTTTTCTTCTTCTCCTTTCCTTCCGACAGATAAGGGTCTGCTGGTGGAGGTCCGTGTCAATAAGGAGTGGTACACTGGCAAAGTCATCGCCGTGGAGGCGAATAAACAGAATATTCGCTGGAAAGTTAAATTTGACTACGTACCAAGATCTACGCCTAAAGACCGATGGTGAGATACGATGTTAAGATTGCTATATTCTAACCATGTTTTTTTTTTGACAGATGAATAATGTCCTAAACGTTTCTCTGTAAAGGGTGTTTAAGGGTAGTGATGACGTTCGGCTGATGCGGCCACCATCTCCAATCTCTCAGACGCCCGACACCCAACAGGAGACTGAGAAGGGTCCAGCACCCATGGAGCCAGACACCACTCAACCTGGAACCAGTCGCGAGGTGACCGACAGCCTGGTCACCATGCTGAGGTGAGCTCGTTTTGAAGAATTCATATTGTTAGAGCAAAAGTTTCAGTCATTCTTCACTGGCGTCTTCTAATGCTGCTGTGTTTACTGTGCCGTTCGTGTTTCCAGGACAATGCTACGCTACTTCTTCCCTCCCGCTTTTCGAATTCCTAAGGATGATGTTAACAGTATGACAGCTGAGGAGCTGGTGGCATTTCCATTGGTGAGATGAGTAATTCAGGATTTCACAGACTGCTCCTTTACCTGAAGATCAATGTAAATGAGAGGAACAAAATTTAGATCAGAATTTAAATCAATCAGTCAGATAAGTCTGGTAAGGAGAACTAAATCTAAAAAGAAAAGTCTGTCAGCTGTACACATTCAAGATGATGATCACACGATCATCTTTATTTGGTATAACACCACTCTTTGTTTTCTATTATTTGTTTTAAATGTATGTTTTTCATCCTCTGTTTAGAAAGAGTATTTCCAGCAGTATGAGTCGGGTCTCCAGTCGTTGTGTAATTCATACCAGAGCAGAGCTGATGCCAGGGCCAAAGCTGTGGAAGAGAAGAGCAACAGCAGTGAAGTCAAACTGAAGGAGGCAGACGAGAAACTACAGAAGCTACGGACCAACATTGTCGCACTTCTGCAAAAAGTACAGGAAGTAAGACTTGTTGATCTGTCCTGCACATTATTTTACAAATTAATCATTTCCAGAAAGTGAATAATTATGTGTTTGTGTGTAAAATAATGTCACTATTGTCTTTTTATGCTTTTAGGACATTGATATAAACACAGATGATGAACTTGACGCCTACATAGAGGACCTCCTTACCAAGGGTGATTAAAGAAGACACAGAAGAGAAATATAACAGAATGGAAGATGGACATAAATGACTTGATGCTGTCCAGCCATTTTATGCTTAGAACTCCCCAAGGACCCTTGCTTTTGTGCATTTAGCTGTGAAATATTTGGGGATGTTTTCTTTTCTTGATCCCTTCACTTGTTAAATCATAAGTTAGATTTATTTTGTTGTTGGTTAGCTTCTTGGCCTGTGGTTTTCCTTTTAGTCCATTTTATATACCTGCTTATAGACTGAGTGTTTATCTGTGTTTAAAACACAAATCCCAGTTGAACTTTGGAACGATTTGTGTAGGTTTAATGTGTACAATTTTTTTGTTTGTTTGTTTTATATGGTTAACTTACGTGACAGGTTAACATTTGTTGCCCATTTTGGTCCTCCATCGGGTGAGTATTGCACCGCTGAAAGTGGCAACACTATACTTTGGCTTAACTGGTTTGTGCTCTTTACTTAAACTTTAACTTTTATTTTTGTACACTAAAAAAAACAAAAAAAACATCAGTGTTGCCCTTCATCTCACTCCATCCTGGTCAGTGAAGCAAGTTGATCTTAAGCAGCTGTGTGAGATTCTACATCCACATACATGTACTACTTACTGGGTTTTATCAGTATATTCCCTCAAATCCACTCTATGTTTAAGGTATGACTGTCCTGTGTTTATTTTTTAGAAGAAAAAAAATCTTAGTTCAATGCAGAATTGTATGTTCATAATTATTCAGTGCCTGTCTCCTTCTTTTTGCAAAGATTTTAACATGTCACGAAAATGTTTTATTAAACGGTGCATGCATTCAGTCTTGTTCTGATTGGAACAAAAGATACTGTATTTTTGACAAATCTTAGACAATAAAACAGGTTCAGCAACACTTTACTTTGACACATCAGTGTCTCATAATGTAAAAAATTTTTTTTTTTTTTTTAAAAATACTATTTCTGGGAAATTTCATGTCAAGTACAAGTTAAGAAGGAAGCCATTTTCCACTGGTGTTTAATGGATCAAGTTAAATGCAGTTTTGTTTTTTGTCAGAGCATTAAAATTTTTTAGCTGAAGTTGTCATTTATGTGTCTTCTGACAACCCAGACCGAGTTTTCTGTGGGATACTTGCTACAAGTTTTCTGTTAGACAGGAATGAAATTTTAAAAAGATTAATTTCAATTATGAACTATCTGGCAGACTTATTGTCATCGTGCAAATCCAGTTTTTGGTGGTAAAGATTTTCACTGGCTCCAACTGTAAGGATTATAAGTGAACTAGAAAACTGGGTTTTGGCTTGTGGCGTCAAACTGCACCGCTATGGGCAAATATTGGCCCCTGTAAATAGGGGCCAATTTTTTCTTTGTTTACTTGTCGATTTACTTGTCTTTTTTTTTGTTTGTTTGTTTGCACATAAATACAAAGTTAAAAACCCACTATATTAAGTAATGGAGACCAAAAAAAAAAAAAAAAAAAGAGCAATATGGAGTACATCTCCACATAAAACAACGACACAGAACCCGGTGTCATGGTGGCTGGTTTTGGACCAGACCCAGCCGGATCTTTAATTGGTGGGACAAATGAGAATGTGGATTTTACTGAGCCATTCAAGACATCACTGCCTCACCCATACACCGAGGGGCAGGAAACTAATGAAATAACCTGTCAAGAAAAGTAAAAAAAATAAATAAATACCAACGTTCAAGTGTACTTAGCCTTAATCTTGAATGAAGAGCCGCATGGGTCCCAAAATGATTAAATTAGCGCCTACCTCCATCTGTAAATGATTCATTTGTGGTGAATATGTAGTTTCTTTGATAATATTTAGTGTCCTTCGACTTGAATAACCTTTTAAATCAGGGATGTCATCGTACAGGACTTGTGAGTGTATAAATTGCAAAGACGCTTGTAACATTAAAACACTTGAACCGTTTGAACCTACTCGACTTCAGTTTTGAAGGCGACATTTTGTAGCCATAAAAACACTGCTGGAGTGGCATTAGGTAAGGCGGCTTCCTCAGCTTTTATATTGTTAAAGTTTTAGTTTGGGCGTGGATATAGTTAAGTGTTGAAGAAGATATCCATTTAAAGTTGCTAAAAGTTTTCACCTGTAGGGCAACTCGTAGCAGCTTCGTTTAAAACTGCTTCGTGTTCAACTGAGGTTGTTGACTGCTGTTTTTTTTTTTTTTTTTAGAGAAAATAGCACACCGGGAAGCAGAGCTAGGCTGACAGTCAGATTAACTTCACTTTGTCTGCATTAGACACGGAACTGTTTTATCACTTTTTAAAATAAATATCGCTAAATAAAACGCGAACGTGCACAAAATGAACAACGGAGCTGAGTGAACTTTCACCCACTTCTGCGATCGTCGGTCTGGTCCTAAGCTGTTTACATATTAAAACAGAACACTGTCATTGTCATTGAACTAGTAAAACGTCGCAGTTCATTTTTCCTTTAAAGTTATGGACAATGGGAATTGATACTGAATCAGGAATGAGAATACATCTAAAGCAGATCTTTGCAGAAAAAGCATGTATGTATAAGGTGAGACAGATGATGTCTGCAACATGTCAAATATATCATGTTTAGAAAAAAAGAGAAATATTTATCTTACAACCCCTAGAAAAAAGCATATGGAAACAAAGTTATGTTTACTAAAAGTTATTATCATTGGGCGGGGGGGGGGGGGGGGTCAGTAAAATGTGACCTCCTTAACTTTACTATTAAGTAAATAGAAACCAACAGTCCTGAAGATGAGCTCATCCTGTAAGTGACTGATGGGTGCTTGTTGTAACTATAATGTAATCACTCTCTTTGTTCAGAAAGCAGATCTGGAGCCATGTCAGTGTGCTCAGCCCTTCTGAACAGACATATAGCTGGAGGCTACCACAGACTGTGGGGTGGTGCTGCCCGGCCACTTGTCCACATCAGATCAGCCAGTGTAGCTGAGGCCGGCACAAGAAGATCCGATGAAGACCAACTCTGGGAGGCAGCAGCGGGTTATCCGCCATTCACCAGAGCCAGGATCGGATCGTTCTTTCAGGAACGACCAGTGCTTAAGAACCCATTTCTGGAGGATGCCTTGCTCAGAGCTTATCTGAGGAGACACCTGCCCCAGAAGGTATACTAAATAGAAACGACCCAATGCAACGCTAATTTGTAGCTGAAAATGAGAGGGGCTACTTGAACTGAAATGTAGTCTTCTAATCTTGTGCCAACAAGCAGTAGGTCCAGTATTGATCAACAGAAGGAGAATATATACAGTAAAGAATCTACTGGACCTAAGCTTTGCCCGCAAGTTTTGTCATATTTATTAAATGTAACCAAATTTTCTTATGTGTGGTACATATTTACATATTTTAGTTTTTTTTCTTCCACAACATTAAGCAAGCAATTTTCCCAAATTAAAACACTAGCCAGTCACAAAGAAAATTCAATACATTGTTTTAAACCGAAAGCACTTGAATTTGAGACAGCTGAGCAGGATGCTTCGTCTGGAGCAAGTACAGTGAGACTTTATTGATAATTTAGATTATTATTTATGTTTAATTTTGTTTTGTTCTCAGGCAGTTTTCTCAGACTTAAGAGCATTCGGAGAGCGTGTGGCAAAAGAAGTGGACGGGTGGGGTAGAGAGTGCGAGGCCAACCCTCCACGGCTGGTGCATTTTGATCCCTGGGGTCGGAGAGTGGACCATATTGTGACTTCTGCGGCCTGGAAACGCATGAAAGACCTGTCTGCGCAGGAGGGACTGGTTGCCATCGGCTATGAGAGATCATTTGGAGAGTGGAGGTTAGTCTGTAACGCATGCTGCAGTTTTATAACCCCTTTTTTGTCCGTTTCTGTTTGGACTCATTTTGTTTTTGTGTGTCCCAGCCGTGTGTACCAGATGAGCAAGTTGTATGTTTTCTCCCCGTCGTCCGGTCTGTACACCTGCCCTCTGGCCATGACTGATGGAGCTGCAAAAGTCATCCAGGTGGGTTCACACAAGTCAAGCTGACATGCCGAGCATAAGCCAGCTTTTCCTCTGCTGTTTGTCATTCACTTTCAAAGAAAAGTAAAGGTGAATGGAAAAGGTGAAAAAAATTGAAGACATTTCTGCAAATACACAAATGTTTATCCGCTTATTTTAGATTTTGGGACTTTCTTAGATTGATATCACATCCAGGATATTACCAAAGACTTAAAAACCACCAGCATCCTTGCCAGTACCGCAAACATTCTGGCACCACTATGCAGCCTAGTTCAAACAGCTCAATGGAAATGTGTCTCGTGGACGTTTGCCTCGGATTTACTTTGTTAGTAAATGGAAACCTGGCCATGGCATGTTCAGTAATGTCAAACCAAACATTTATTGCATTTTAAAACCTTAAATGAAATTCAAGTTTGTTTAAGTCTTTTAAGGTGTTTTTTTTTTAAAGATTTTTTTGGGGCTTTTTTCTTTCTTTCTGAAACCTGATCACTTAGATCTAAAGTCAGCAAAAAGTTTTTACAAAAGCACTTGTGCATCACGGAGAGAGTGCTGTGCAACATAATAACATAATGTAGAAAACATTCCCGCCTGTTATCCAAACTTGAATTTAATGCATACGTTAGAAAGTCAAACTTAGGTTTCCACATCAGCACACTGTGTCTTTACACTAGTAGGATTATTGCAGTGGATGTATTCATATTGTTTGCTTATCAGTTAAGCTGAGTGACAATTGTCTGTCTCTGTATGTGAAGTCCATGGGTTTATCGTGGGCGGTAGAAGAGGCTTTCAGTCGCTTGACCACCCGACAGCCCGAACGTTTCTGGACATCTGGACAGTGGATGACGGAGAGACAAGGAGGATCTGACGTGGGTGAGTAGTGACACTTCCAACTGGCCCATTTGAACATGTGTCATCTGCAATCCTACAGAAAAAGGCTGCACTACAACAGCAGGCACTGTGTGTAACTGACAGAGTTGCAGTTCATACTTGAGCATCGTTAAGGGATGGCCCTCATTCACAATGACACCAGGTGACGCAAATCACAACACAAATCACAACGTAAAGGTAACATTTGAAGATAGCTGAAGCATTTGTGTAAAAATCCTGAAAAACTATGCAAAACAATCAATACATACATAAGATGCAAGCAATGGAATTTGTGATTGAAAATAGAAAATATTCTTATGGAACAGTTACAGTCACAATAATACTTGCCACTATTAATTAAAAATGACCAAGGGCCACAAAGGAATTGATTTTCATTGTGCTTTCTAAGGAGTCCCACCAGATTGGATCATAAAAGCTAAAATCACTTTTTCCAAGCTGAGTAGAGACCTGAGGCTCTTTTGATAAAAGCCAGTCATTTGAGCTAAAAAATGTCTAGAAATGTCATTAAATATGAAGGTAGTTTTCCATAAGGGCTTTATACCCAGAGAACTTCAGCCCCCTTTTTCATAAAGGATTCGGTGATGAGTATTACAAGCCTCCCCCACTAATAAACCTGTGTGTGGAATGATGAACCAAATCCAAGAGCGTGAAGGTTTTATATCTCAATCAGTTCATCTCCATGATATCTGGATGTGAGTTTTTCAGCTATCCAAATTCCAAGATATTTATGTTCTTCAGCACTCTCAGTGTTGCATTTTTGGCTTGCAGTTAAATTGAAATGAGCGCGCTCATCAACTCTGTCTCTGAAGAACAACATATACTTAGTTTCGTCTAAGTCTAAGGTTGTCATTAAAAGTGCTACGATGCTACTGGGAATTGTGAAGAGAACTGGACTTAAAACCAAACTTTACGCAACGCCTTTAGTTTTTGAATTTGAAAAAATAATAAATTTTACAAAGTAAAACTGAGGAAAATGTCACTGTATTTATCAGTCTTTGATGTTCCGTTTTGTTTTTGTCGCACGAGTTATGTTTAACAAGAAATACTTTGTTTAAATACTGGCACAGCCACTGCTTTCTGTTTTTTTCTCATTGTGCTAAGCTAGCGGTACTGAGACGGTGGCAGTTCCCCAAACTGATGGCTCGTACAAACTCCACGGCTTCAAGTGGTTCACGTCTGCCACGGACGCAGACATGACTCTCACACTGGCCAGAGTGCAGGACAGAACAGGAGCCTCCACACCGGTACAGCTGACTTCTTTACGTTTCACTCTTCTGTCCTCTGTCACTGCACGTAATGAGTGGCTCGCAGAATGATTTTGCCGACTGTGTGCTTGTCTCCTTGTCACAGGGTAGCAAGGGTTTGTCTCTTTTTTATGCGGAGGTGAGTCGAGATGTGGATGGCCAACTGAGGGGCATAGAGGTTCAGCGACTGAAAGACAAGCTGGGAACTCGACAGATGCCGACTGCTGAGTTACTGCTGGATGGCCTGCCTGCATATAGGGTCCGTTACATGCATACGGCCATTGTTTATTGCAGTAACTGCAGTTTCCTTTTGTGGCGTTTTGAAGGTCAACAGCTGTGTTATAAAAAAGGTTCAGCTCACTTTGTTTACACCAACATGCTGTGTAGTTCTGCTGGTATTCTGCTAAAAATTCACATTAAGCTTGTTTGACAGGCCTCCGCAACAAAAAGCGACTGAAAAGCAGGGGCAAAAACCTAAGACTGGTACCACTTTGTTTTGGTTTTTTTGGTCATTTTAGAGTCACAGAAAGCAACTTCTGTTGACAGTTCAGTTCAGATGTGTTCAAAGACATGCAGCTGAGATCGAAACAGACTATAATTAACTCGTAGGAGCCCATTGTCTTCTGATTGGTCAGCTTCTGGAGGCCTGTCAGGGCTTGTGAGCGCCATAACAAATTTGAACTGAGTTTGGAAAACAAACAATAATTATACTTATTAAATAAGTAGCATAATTCCTCCTCCTTGAATAGAAATATAAACTCCAATTGATCATGTTTGATTCTGAATCTGGACAGCACAGAGATCTGGGGACTTGTTGACAAAGGTTTGACGTATTTTCATCATTTTATATTCATTAGTGCAGAATCATCTAAAAAGAGAAGCTCTTGTGTTTTCTTTACCTTGGAGGAGCTCTTCAGGGAGTCTGTCATGTTACACCAAACAATTTTTGCGGCCACAATACCTACTCCTGTATGCTTGGAATGTTAAGTTAAGAAGGGTTTTTTCACTTGGTTGCACTCTGCAACTTTGCCTCGAGATATCTCTAAATCCTACTCTGTGCCTTTTTAAACTCTTTGAGAGCAGGACTAACTCAGCCAGAAAGACCAGTAGGGTGAAACACTGAGCTGAAAGAAGTTAGGAGCTGTGTCAGTAATAGATTAGTACACCCGAGGGTTCGCAACATAAATGACTTTATTTCGCCTTGCATTTATAGCTTTTCTTTCATCTCGTCTGTATGAACAGTTGCTGTGTTTGTCAAGTCCAGATTACGATACACTCTACAATGCACAGATACTAGAAAAAGGAGAAATTAAGTAAAACTGTGTCCTTATTTGGAAACTTTCCAAATGAGTTTTCACTGCTTATTGATAGACTCACCCAATGACTTTTTTTAAAATAGTTTTTTAGTATACGACAAACAAAGAACCAATCTTCCATCTAATTATCATCAGTTTCAAATGTTTCAAAATTCCTGACATCCAAATTTGCTTTCTTTCCAACAACAGCTCTCGGAGGAAGGGAGAGGTGTCGCCTCTATAGCGAACATGTTAACCATAACCAGGATCCACAACAGCGTCTCTGCAGCAGCTGCAATGAGAAGGCAGGACATCACTCAATCTACCCACTGCACGGTTCTCTAAAAGCATGCGATAAATAACGTTAAATAATGTGGGTATTTGCGTGCTTTCACAGGGTGCTCCAGTTGGCTCGTGACTATGCCACTCGCCGCACTGCCTTCGGAAAGCCTCTTAAAGACCACCCACTACACATGCAGACTCTTGCAAGGATGGACGTAAGCTAGCAGTGGGGGTGTACAAACCGCTCATACTCTTATTTCCCCAAATTTCGAATTCACGCTTGTTCCTGACCTGGACAGGTGGAGACTCGCGGAGCCTTTCTTCTGGTGATGGACGTGTGCCGTCTGTTGGGCAGAGAAGAGAGTGGCCTGGCCAGCCAGCTTGATGCAAACCTCCTACGTCTGCTGACCCCTGTGGTCAAACTGTACACTGGGAAGCAGGTGTGCGGCTTGTGCACATGTGAGAGCAGATTTGTATTGCGATGTTTTGATTGTTTTTGTGTTTTCGTGCTGCGGTTGTCTCAGGCGGTAGCTGTCGTGTCAGAGGGTTTAGAAAGCTTTGGCGGACAGGGCTACATCGAGGATACTGGGTTGCCTGGCCTGCTCCGTGACTCCCAGGTGAGGTTATTACCTGAGACTTGTCAGCGTGCGATGCTGTTGAAGCTCGAATTTTATTTCTTTTCCAGGTCTTGAGTATTTGGGAGGGAACCACGAATGTTCTGTCCCTGGATGTGCTGCGCTGTGTGGCTCGTAGCTCAGGCATGGTTCTTCATGCTTACTTCACCCACGTCAAGGTACGGAGTGGAGAGCAGACCTTGTCAAACAAGTTCACTGACTGTAATTTGAGATTTAGCTGAACAGGAATGTGAAGTGCACTTTTTTGAATCTCGTTGTAGTCGTTGCTTGCAGAAGCCTCAACCACATCCTCACTCGCTCCAGCTGTGAAAGCTGTCGGCGGTGCTTTGTCTGAACTGGAGAAGTTTGTTCAGTCAGCAGCAACCAGACCGCCCAGCTACCTGGAACTAGCAGCCAGAGACCTGGCATACAGCCTGGCTCGCACCTATGCAGGTGGGTGCAACAAAAGCACAAATTTAAGAATAGATGCAACAGATTACTGATCACTCCAAAGGCATTACCTTGTGCCGATATTATTCTTTTAAATAGGCCAAATTACATTTCATTACATTGACCTGCCTGCACCTCACTGGAGTGTCTGTATGTTAACAGGTGCCCTTCTCATTGATCATGCTTGTTGGACAGGAGCCTCTCCACACGACACCTATGCAGCTCTCAGGTTCAAAACAGAATAAAACAAAAAAGTGAAAAATACATGTCTCCCCAAAAAAATAAAACACAAAATTGACGTTCATTCAACATATATATTTCCATTTTCCCTCATCAGGTGGTGCGAACAGGACTTGTGTCTCGTGGCAACTAAACAGCAGAAAGGCTGCTACGACTCCAGCACTGCACCACTCGATGCTGCATTGGTCTATGAGCAGCCCACTCAAAGCTGATCGATCATTTAAGACTGATACATTTATAGCTCAACTTCAACTGCTGGGCCCCAGTCTGACACTGTGGTTTGAATTTCCCTGAATTT
Source organism: Odontesthes bonariensis (assembly GCF_027942865.1). Classification (NCBI taxonomy): domain Eukaryota; kingdom Metazoa; phylum Chordata; class Actinopteri; order Atheriniformes; family Atherinopsidae; genus Odontesthes; species Odontesthes bonariensis. The sequence continues at coordinate 23,520,098 of NC_134511.1, forward strand.
TACATTCTTAAATGATTTTTGGTTGACTGAGATCATGTTTTTGTTAAAAATTAAAATCCAGTCCTACAAAAGCTGAGTACTGAGAATGGGCTCCAGATACAGTTTTTTTTTTTTTTTTTTATCTTTGCTTTGCATTTATCAGATTTCACATTGATATATGCCAACAAAGTTCTTGTGGTTTTTTTTTTATTGCAATACATATGCAGCTGTAGACTGTAGTTGATGTTTGCAGTACAAAGATGATTTTGAAAAACATGCACAGGCTGATGTCTGAGTTCAGACAGGAATTTTGAAGCTTTCCATTATTTATCTGCCATCTCATTCTTTTACATTGTATTGAGAGTAATTCTGTAGGACAGCAGTGCGGACAATTGTTGTTCAACAAATTTTTTGAAAGTAAAATCATAAAGAATGTATCTAAGAAAAACATTTGAATTGCTGTAGATAATAAAGTCGTATTTTTTTCAATTTCTCTCTTGTTTTTATATTTTAGGGATGGCACGTAATGAAGTACACTTACGTAAATGCTGTACTTTTGAAGAACACTTTGACAGCTGTGCATTTTCTTCTGACTCGTGTACTTAATACTTTAACTCCACAACAGTTCACAGGAAAGTACTCCACTTTTTGCTCACTACGCGACAGATTTAGTTCCTAGTAACTTACTAATTACAATCAAAATCTATGAAGAGATAGTGAACTATTTGTTACAGATTTACTACAAGCAGATTTCAAATAATGGCTGGAAAAATGACAAATTGAAGATATATGATGATATAGGATCTAAGCTTCTGTTGCTTTTCCTTTTATCTCTTTCACTCTTCCTAATTTATTTGTAATAATTAAAAAGCTGAATAGTTTTAACAAAACAAAACACTCCTGCAAAGATATCACTTTGGACACACTTTTTCTTTCTTCCTAAAATGAATAATAAGAACAATGTTTTAAAATGTACATCATAGGTTCCAATTATTCAAAATTAGCTCCACCATAACCTACTATGACTGTTGTTTTTATTCATATTTTCATTATAATTTTTCATACAGTACATTCTGCATTGAGTATTTTAAATTTTTTATGTTTTCTGCAACTTCATCATAGCACTGAAACAGCTCTGGTCAAAGTGTTAAACGACATCAGGTTGAATACTGATTCTGGTAATGTTTCAGTCCTGGTTCTGTTGGACCTCAGCGCTGCGTTTGATACTGTAGATCACAGGATCCTGTTGCACAGGCTGGAAAACTTGGTTGGACTTTCTGGAGCGGTCCTTAACTGGTTCAGGTCCTACTTAGAAGGCCGGAGTTATTTTGTTACAATTGGCAACTATGAATCTGAACGAGTGGCCATGACTTGTGGAGTCCCCCAGGGGTCAATTCTTGGACCTCTTCTGTTTAACTTCTATATGCTCCCTTTGGGTCAGATATTGCAGAACTTTAACATCAATTATCACAGTTATGCAGACGATACACAACTTTATGTGTCTCTGTCACCGGACGACTGCAGCCTGGCAGACGTACTGTGTCAGTGTCTGGAGGAAGTAAACACCTGGATGAGAGAGAATTTTCTACAATTAAATGAAGACAAAACTGAGATCATTCTGTTTGGTAGCAACCCCCAACCCTCCCCTCTCACCAGACCCTTTACTCCACATCACCCAAGGTCTCCAAAGGATGTCTCTATCCCAGCCAGGACTGGGAGAGAGATTCTGTTTGGTAGCAAAGAGAAGAGGGTCAGCGTTGGTAAATATCTTGAGACTCGGGACCTTACAATCACTGACCAAGTTCGTAACCTCGGAGTGTTGATAGACTCAGATCTGACTTTCAGCAGCCACATCAAAGCTGTCACCAAGGCAGCTTTTTACCATCTCAGAAACATCAGCAGAATTAAAGGTTTCCTCTCCCAAAAAGACCAGGAGAAACTCTTCCATGCATTCATCTCCAGTAGACTCGATTACTGTAATGCTCTTTTAACTGGACTTCCCAAAAAGAGCATTAAACATCTGCAGCTCATCCAGAACGCTGCTGCTGGAGTTTTAACCCGGACTAAGAGATCTGAACACATCATAGTAGTTTTAAAATCTTTACACTGGCTTCCAGTCAGTCACAGAATAGATTTTAAAAGCCTGCTGATGGTTTACAAATCCCAGAACGGTTTAGACCTAAAATACATCTGTGATATGTTCAGAGAATATAAACCCAGCAGAGCTCTTAGATCCAAGGACTTGGGTCAGCTGGTCCAGTCCAGAGTCCAGACTAAACATGGAGAAGCAGCATTTAGCTGTTATGCTGCAAACAAGTGGAACAAACTACCAGTGGAGATTAAACTTTCACCAAATGGAGACATTTTTAAATCCAGGTTAAAAACATTTCTTTTCTCATGTGTCTATGCATGAAATCTGCACGATATCTTTTAATTTATCTGGACTGTTTCTTGTTCTTAAATTCATTTAAATTATTTTATTTGTTTCTCTTTATGTTATTTTATGTATTTTAATGCTTCTTACACTCCCTGCTGCAATGCTTTTATTTTATGTAAAGCACTTTGAATTGTTTGTACATGAAATGTGCTATACAAACAAATTTGATTTGATTTGATTTGATTAACTTGCTCACTCGAGTGAATTCAATGTAGTGTTTGAGCTTTGTTGAAGGACCTGGGTATTCACGTCCGTATCTGACGTGATCTGTCGTCGGGCGTTGATTAGTTTAAATCTGAGTTTAAGAGGAGTCCGTGAACGCGGCACACGTCTGGTTGGAAAAACAGTGGGCGGAATCAGATGAAGGTGGGCGGAGTCAGATGAAGGTGTACAGAGTGTACACGGACACTGAACCTGTGTTGGCTTTCAAAAGCGTTTAAATGAACAGATAAGAGAGCAAGAGGTAGAGCTACCGCTTGAACAATAACAGCGTTTTTTATTTATTTTCTTTTTAATGTATTTAACTGCTTTTTTGGTTTAGTTAAAGCTGTCAGGTCTGGAGCAAAGGACTACTCTAACAGGACTACACTAACCGACCGCACCAGCATGGACGCAACTCCTGGATAAACATCACCATGTATTTGAGTGTTTTTCTGCCTCTTTTTGTGGCCGTCCTGTGTAGCCAATGGGTCACCTCGGGCTCACAGGACCTCAGGAACCCGCCTGATGTCGGAATAACCGGACGGTCCTCAACTACCACTTTATTAACCACGATGCCAAAAAACAGCAATGATGAGGTCGGTGGGATTTGATAGGTACCTCACATAGAACTGTGTGAAAGATAGTTATCAGATGGCTGTGGTAAGATGGCAGTCGTCATATGATTTTTAGAAGACGACAGGTATGAATGAAGCCTGATCTGACATGTTCACTCCAGGACAGTTCACTTGTGTTTACACCAATTACTCCAGGTACAGGGCAGATGGAGCTCAGTGTCAATAAAATAAAGAGGGACAGAGAGTCTGTGTCTCCCACACTGATAGTTTTTGTGAAAGCAGATGTTTTATCACGAAGATAATGCATCCACTATTGTTTTAGCAGAACACACATAAGTGGTTTATCAGTCAAGTAAAGGCGATGTTTGCCTGGAGGTGCCAAAATGATCAGGGATCCTGTCTGTCTCAGATTCATTACATGGCAGTTTTTGGGATAATTCAACCCTTTGAGACCTTAGTATTCCTGTGCCAGTGTTTTGAGGGTGCCTCGGGGGGGGGGGGGGGGGGTTGATAACATGAGCTGTTAAAGAACAGCTTTTCCTTAGGAGATGTGCAGGGTCTGTTTGACTTTTAAACCTATATTATTTCAGCTGATCATCTCAAATTGTGCAGCAATGTGAATTTCCATGTGTGGCTTATTGAAGTCTAGTGATAAACCTGTAGTCAATGACAGTAATAACAGTGATATTAAGTAATGGAATGTTGTTATTGCGTTGATCAAACACCTATGAAAATCCTGATTTTATCTCAGGTGATACAGTATTGATGACAGATGTGAGGCTTTACAGATCTTATCACTGAATCTGATCACATCTTCACTATCTACTTAGAGCCACCTCTCCACTTACTTTAGGAGCAATTTGTGTGCTGCAAAGATTCTCTGAACACTTGTTGTGAAAATCTGATATTGTGCTAGCAGTCTCTTCAGTGGCTTTGGTTAGATTAGGGCCAGTGTAGGAAACATGTTTGAGAAATTGACTGAATCGACTTGTGAAGCCGTTTGGATAAGCACAATGAAAACTCATGTCCGTGTGTGTGTGTGTGTGTGTGTGTGTGTGCAGTGCGACCTTGTGATGAACCGCAGTGCTGCAGCCCGCTGTGCGTTTGTGAAGAACACACCTGACTGTGACATGGAGGATGGCTTCATCAACTACCTTGACGTCGCTTTCTGCCTGCTGCCCCCCAACCTCACCCCTCTCACCATCACCCTCTGTGTAAGGATTTTCCAAGCGTGTGCACGCACTTTCGTGTGTGAACCGTAATCACAAGGCAACACAAAAAGATATGCAGCTCAGCACCAGATAAAGAGGAAGTCGACTTAACTGTGGGAGAAGCGGGAGTGTTCTCTCTGATGCAAAACACGAATTTCACTGTTTGCAAGAAAATGTATTTTCACATGATGTTCAAACTCCCTCAGTTCCCCTCTTTGCATCGTAATAAAACTGGTTCACTTATAAAGGGTAAGTGAGTCTGCCACTTTAAGGTGCAAATGAGATTATCCAGCCAAAATGCACCAGGAGAAATACATCTTTGTTTTCAGTTACTTACTATCCACTGCTGATAAGGAACGATGAGATCAGTGTAGACAACATAAGACATTTTTATCAGTGTGAATGAACTCAACCGAACTCCCGCTTGTGGAGCATTTGCATGAGTAAGATAGACTCAAGCAGCACTTTTGTCAACCCTCAGTGAATGTCATTAAACCAACAGACTCTGTGTTTACTCTCCTCTGCCTCTCCACAGATCATTTGGCTCTTCGTCCTGTTTTTCATTCTTGGACTTTCTGCATCTAAGTTGTAAGTGTCTCTCGTGGTGCCGGTGGTAATATGTCCCCCTCTACGTGGTCATAGTTTTAGCCATAAAAACCAAAAGCCAACACGTGCTGACTACATGCACACTTTGATGCCCTGACTCAGCTCAGTCACATGAAGACGAGTCACATGACTGTGGAGAGTTTTTCATTGTTCAGAGTTGTAAGATTATGAGATTTCCTTACAGGAAGCACTGTTTCTTCTGTTTTTTTTTTGTCTGCCCCACTAAGCCTCTCTTTAAAGAAAGTAGAGAATCTGCAGTGTGTTTGATATTTTGTGGATAATCTAAGAATTCATTTGAATTGCATTTCCTCCCCAGTTTCTGTCCCAACCTGTCTGCCATCTCCTCAAGTCTTCACCTCACTCACAATGTGGCTGTATCCTCTAAACTCCCGCAGGAGTTTCCCAGCTTTTCATTTTTCCAATTCTGTCAGTGCTTGTAAATGATTAAATTTTTGTGAGGAACTGCTTCCTTGACTTTGGATCTTGCTGAGGGCGTGACGTTCCTTGCTCTGGGAAACGGAGCCCCTGACATCTTTAGTGCCATGGCAGCGTTCTCCCGTCCACACACTGCTGGGATGGCTGTTGGAGCCTTGTTCGGTATGAACACACTCTCTCACAAGCCGAAATAAATGAAAGAAATAAGCCTTAAAGTAAGGAATGTGTCTGTCCTTCCAGGAGCGGGTATATTTGTTACCACAGTAGTTGCTGGCAGCGTGGCTATGGTCAAACCTTTTGCCATGGCCTCCCGCCCCTTTCTGCGTGACGTCATCTTCTACATGGTCGCAGTGTTTTGGACTTTTCTCATGCTGTACAGAGGAACCACGACGCTGGCAGAAACAATGGGTACACATGAACTCATACACTCTGGGGCGGTAATGGAGTTATTGGTCCTTCTTTGGAGATGTTTTGTTTGGTAATAGTTATATTATACAATTAAATTCTGTCATCATGTATAAACAAACATAACAAACATAACACACGTGACAGAACACTTAGTGGTTCCCTCTGTGACCCATCCTTGGATTGTCGGCAGGTTTATTACCTCCATCTGCCTTGTTTAATTGTTTTATTTCAGTTGTCAGGCCATTTGAAGACCCGTCGAATGATTTTTGTTAAACTTGGTGCAAAGTTACAAAGTGTCCGAAAAATTCTCTCAAAATTAGGCTCAGAGTCGCTGGAGACAAATAACACAAAACATTTAAGTCTGCACAACCTATCAGGAAGCTGGCCCAGAGATGTCTGAGTTCAAAAAATGATACTATCACTATTTATATTATTTATGTTTACTAGCCACACAATGTTATGAGAACTGAAAGATAGGAGGAAGCCTCCCCCCATCACATAGTACAGCTTTTTCTCATAGTATAACTTCATGATTTTTCTAACATTTCCCTCCTGTTTATGCTAGGAGGAAAAGAAGGATTAAACACATTTAGGAATACGTATATATATGTTTCTTTTCTTTTTTTTTTAAAGCAATAACTATAACAATCTACTACAACTATAACACTTCTGTAAAAGAAAAAAAATTCAAAACAAACTTTACATTTTTTTTTTTTATCATTGTCTCTATTTTGGAGCGTTCCACAGCACAAATACAGATTTAAAAAACATCTCAATGATGTTTTGTTTCATTTGAAATGTAGAGAATTTAGTATATTTTCAGGCTCAATGCTTTCTAGAAGTGGTGCCAAGTCTTAAACAACATCGGAGTTCAGCTCGGCTCGGCCAGCCATAAATTTCACTCTTTTTAGCTTATAACTTTTCTGTGATGATTAAGTTTAAATGCTTCTGACAAGACTTTTTACTGGCTTCTGTAAAAAAAATTTATATTTATGGGTTTCTGTCCACTCTATACTAGCTTTATACTTTCATACGCAGCCTGTGCTGTCGGTTCAAATTTGATTTATAAGTATACACATTGGATTAAAAGTCATACGAAAATTTACATTCTGAAGTTTAGAAGATAGGTGTTTCGGTTTGTATTACTTATCTTCCCCTCACATACAGCAGAATGCACATTACAGTATTAAGGTTCAACAGAATTACTTCAGGGTCTCATTTTGCTTAATTTCCTTTTTTTTCAGGGTACCTGGGCCTCTATATTGTGTATGTTGCGATTGTCATCATCAGTGCTTTCATCTACAATCGGCAAAAAAATTCATTGAACGCCAGCGTCCAAAATGTTTCACACGAACCAGGTTAGACATTCATACTCGTGTGCTTGGTCAGAAGACACCCAACATGTTTCCACTGTTAACATTGAATATATATTCTTTCTTTAAAGCAGAGTTTCATTCTTCTGACTCCTCCGATGATGAAGTTCCCTGCCTGACGGGCGGGACAATACACCAGGAGTATGGTAGGAGAACAGAACACTTCTAAAAAAACTATACTAGTGTATACACTGTGGTCCATGTGTTTAAAACTGTATCGTCATGACTATAACTGTGTGTATGCACAAAGGCAGAAATATGCATGCATGCTCTTTTTGCCAATATTTGGTTTTCTTTTATATATCTCAATACTTTTGACCGTTAAACACATGTGGACAGAACCTTGAATGGCTGTTGATGTCCCCTTATCTAATCATTTGCATATAAGAGCATCATTTTCACCACAACTGACCGATCTGAGCTCTAGATGAATTGGCAGAAAACATTCTACACATAAATGTATGTGTACATCATTTTATGTGTAGAAAAGTTGTTTTTGTTTTTGTGTGTACACATTGATAATGCATCTGTCCCCAGGACCTTTCGGCATTATCATAACATTCATTGACGTTTGTGTTGCAGAGTCAGAGTACAGGCCACTCCTGCCCTACTCTGAGTCCACAAGTCAGATCCTGCTGAGCTCTTTAAATCCGGTAGAAAGCAGGAAATGGAGGAGGAAACCATGGAGCTGGAGAGTCCTTAAAATCCTCAAGGTGTGTGTAAAGCAGCTTACTAACGCTGGTTGAATCGCAATCCACTTCAAACTCTTGTTTTAATGTTGTGCTTTTATCTTCTGCCTGTCAGACGCCTCTGGAGGTGCTGCTGCTTCTCTGTGTCCCTGTAGTCGACCCTGACAAAGAAGACAAAAACTGGAGACGGCCATTAAACTGCCTCCATCTGATCAGTGCTCCTGTGGTGTCTGTGCTCGTCTTCCAGTCTGGTGAATGTAAGTACAATACCTTTAGTGACTGTGTACTTATGATCAGATGAAGAATGTGGTTAAAACATTAACCATTTTCCCCCCTCTTTACTAATGTCTAGATGGAGATTATATGATCCAGGGGCAGTTTCCTCTCTGGCTGCTGATGCTTCTGCTGGGACTGTTCGTGGCTGCTATTGTTTTCTGCACAACTACTAATGACTGTCCTCCCAAATATCATTCAGTACGTACCCATTTTGATTTAAAAAAAGAAAAAGAAAAGAACAGCTAGCACCAAAACACATATCTTTCCACTGTGGCACATTACTTATTTGAGCCAAAAGCTAACATCAGTATCCAAACATGCTGTAGGTATGATTATCGCCGTTATAGTTTAGTGAGCTAGAATATGAGCGTTTGATGATGCTAAAGGCATCACAAAAGAAGGATCCCCACCATGAAAGTCTTCTCCAATGTCAGTGCATCCAGTAAGTTTGTTTGAGACATGCAGCTTGCTGCCAACATGGCTAAATTCACGCATGCATTTTGTCATAGTTATTTCTTCAGTAGGAAGAAACAACTAATTATACAGCTCTATATCAGTGTTCCTGTGAATATATCTGCAGCTTTTTATCCAGGCTGCCATAATGACACATCTTTGATTGCAGTGAGTGAACATTTTGTCATGTACTCTCCAGCTCTTTGCACTTTTGGGCTTTGTGGTGAGTGCAGTGGTGATCAGCGCGGCAGCCTCAGAGGTGGTTAGTCTTCTGCACATGCTCGGGGTGGTGCTGAGTCTCAGCAACACAGTGCTGGGGTTGACTCTTCTGGCCTGGGGCAACAGCATAGGAGGTGATACAAAGCTCGATTGTTTCTCCAAGACACAAAAATATACACTTTTTTTGTTGTTGCAGAATGTGTTTTAAACGTCATCTCTGTCTTTTTCCAGACTGTTTTTCTGACATCACCATTGCGAGGCAGGGTTACCCACGGATGGCCATATCTGCCTGCTTTGGAGGAATCATTTTCAGTATCCTTGTTTTTATGTCGGTAACAAAAACACAACTTATTGACAGGCTTGAAAGAGAACTGCATCCTTGACTGAAATTTCTTCAGACATGTTGTTTGGAGTGGGTTTGGGATGTGTGGTGCAAATGGTTAAAACACAATCTGATGTGCAGGTAATCCTCTCCTCCAACAACCCGAGAAGTTGCCACTATGAGACTGCTTTGAAATGTATGAATACAATTCATCTTTGTCTCTTTTTCCCCCTCAGTTTGAATCAGAAGGGCTGCTAACGTGGGTTCTCGCAGGATCTCTGGGTTTGTCTTTGGTCCTGTCGTTTATCGTTGTTCCGCTCCAGCAGTTCCATTTGGGTCGGACCTATGGGATCTTTCTCCTCATCTTCTATGCCGTCTTCCTTGTCATTGCACTTCTCACAGAGTTTGGCACGATACACACCTGACCTGACAGCAGACGTGCAGCCAGTCTGAAAAGACTGGAACACTGGATCAGAGGCTGCAATGAGCGCAGTTGAATATCTTTTTCTGCACGCAATGTTAATGCACTAACATGCATTAATATTACTATGATCACTAATCCACTCTGTTGCACTTGCTGGCTTCCCACAGCTCATGTGGTTAGTTTGTGAAAGCAAGCAGCAAAGTAAGAACCCAAGACTCTTCTGCTCAGGGATATCTGACACTGTGCCTTTATTCATTGCAGAAATGTTGTAATTTAAAACATTGTGAATATACTGTAAATCAAAACGTCAATGACTTTAAATATAAGCTGCTTTTATTTGGGGAGGGGGGGTGTCAACATTTTTGGTTTGGTGTTTTGGTTTTTAAATGTTTTGTGCAAGTTGGGGTTGCAGAAAATGTTTTTAATTGTATCATCATTGTGATACTAATATGTATAATATCAATATTGAAAAAAGTTCTACTTAAACAGAAATAAATGGTTGAACCAGTGCGATGAGCACAGCTACTTTGCACTCTGCTTTTGAACACGTTCTACAACTAACCAGCAACAACAGGTGCAGAAATGGAACGCCACCCTTTTCAATACACTTAAGTTTAACATAATGCGCAGATGTCTTTGTATCGCAAATCGTATTGACGTCGCTGTATTCAGCAATGACCGCACATTATTTTTCATAATATTGTGCAACCCTATTCGCTGCCAGCCCACTCAATATTAGATTCCCAGCAGTTTCACAATGAACAATTAACTGATGCAGTTGGTCATTTGAAAAGTTTATTAAAATCTCTTATTAATTCAAATACATAATGGGATGGGGAGTTATATAAAACACTTTGAGTCTGCTGAAACAGTTAGAGTAGACTGTACACCATCATTTGTTGAGTTGAGCTAAAAGGGGTGGGAATTTGTATACATTTGGTCTTCAGAGAACCTAGTTGAACTAGTGTGTGTTAATACTGATCAGGTGAGCTGTTAAACTAAGGCATCGGGTTTAAGTACTACATGGTTTACAATAGGGCACACAAGCCCTGCATTCGAATACATACACAACAGTTTGTGGTAGCATAGGCTTTCTGGTAGCACTTGCTGCAGTCTTTCAAAAGGCCAAAGAAAGGGCAACACTCAACGCTCCCATCTGGCTCCAGGAAGAAGTCACCATTAATCCCGTCTCACTCACACATCAGTCCAAAAGGCCCCAAGATTTTTTTTTCTCCCATTCAGGGTTACAGTAAGTGTCGAGTAACTGGAAGTGCTGGGTTTTCTTTGCTTGAGATGATGATGTGTATGTACAGCTTGCATACTGTGTATTAGTTAATGCTGTGAGGTCCAGTCGGTGAGTTCAGCTGAGGGAGGGGGGACGGGTTAGAGGCAGGACTGTCCAGATCTGGCTCTAGGCTTTGGTCTGGTTGGGGCAGGTTTTCCCTTGAATATTCTGCATACCACTCCTGGAGAGAACAGAGAGAGAACAGATCAAGAAGAGAATTCTCAACGGTCCACCTACCGTCATGGCGCACAGCATCATTTCTGCAGTCTCTTACCTGCATCTCCTCCTCGTACATTTTCATGCTGAGGTCGCTCTTTGTCCTCGACCTGCGGCCCAGGTACACCAGCGATGAGTGCTGTGCGTGACACAGGAGGGAGAGCTAGTAAGTATAGCTTACGTGTAAAGCAGAGGAGAGTTTCCCGCCTGTGTTCTTACCCCACTCCTGTCCATAGTTTGTAGGACTCTTGTTAGAGAGCTGAGGGAAGACAGCCCTGGGCATGTCTGTTTGTACAGCTCGAGTGTGGCCAGGACGTCATCTCGACTCAACTCTACTTCGAACACGATCCCATTCTCATCTAGAATATGTACAATCGCATACATCAAATGCACTCTCTGACAGCAAACTTAACACCAGTGGCAGCCAAATAAGAATTTTTTTTTTTTAACAGTTATCAATGCAAACATTCAAGAAAACAAAGCTTCTGTGCTTGGACATGAACACTATACATATGTATTATATCAATGCCTGCTGAACAAACCCTCTGGATTATCCACCGGTTCCCTGTTCTTGCGGCTGTAGTTCATGCGGAACAGAAATGCGTCGAGAATAAAAGCCACAATGATGGTCATCACCACCTGAAGAGGGCCCAAACCGAGAATCACTAAATCTTCTCAACTGACAACGCATAGCTTAAGGGAAAAACAGAGCATTTTGCAAACAACTCAAGCACGGGACAACCTTCACAGGCCTCACCATGGTAACTATGTAAAAAGTCATGAAGTACAGACGACTCCAGTGGCTCGTCATAGAAGTAACTCCTTCCTGCGGGGGAGCGAACACAGCAGAGTCAAACAGCAGGAAGACTGCAGGGTAGTGACAGCTAAACAACCAGAGATTAGAGCTTACCATGGTGATGTACCAGTTGTTGACCACGGTCAGCTCAAACAGAGTCACTGCAAGAGAAATGAGGAAATCTGTTTCATATTCAACACACAGAAGGAGAATTCAGTGAACACATGCAACTAATGCATCATTTAGTCTTGCGAGTACTGAGGAAAGAAATACCTTCTATAAATCTCTTAACCGTGACAAATGTAAAGTAGCACCAGCCTCGTTCTTAAAGAAATAAATTACCAAAGCTGCTGAGAATATTGTTGAAGTTATTGAGATAATAGTAGCCATCTTCTAACACCGTCTTGTTGCCAGAAGTATCGTTTATCAGTCTGTAGGAGTCCGCCACGGTGCTGGTGCTGGAGGGTAAAATAAAAAAAAAAAGAAAGAAAATTTCTCTGTGTCTAAATGTGTGGCAGAACACTGGGCACCAGACCTTTTAAATAAGCCAGCAAACAGAATACTCAAGAACAAACTGCATCTCTGCTTGATTCAAACTTCCGCCAGCAATGACGGTGGGACTCACTTGCAGCAGTTGGGGTAAATTACGTCGGCAAAGAACTCCATTCCCACAATGGCAAAGGAATAATAGAAGATGATCAATGTCAGTCCCAGACTTGCCATTCTGGGGAAGAGCTCAAACATGGTGTCCAACACGTTACGATACCTCTGCTTTATCTTAAATAACCTGCGAGACAAAAACAGGTTCAAGCTAAATATCAGATGCCAATGATAACAATCGTAAGAGTACACTCTGAGCTTAAAAGTGGGAAGGAATGCAGACCGGAGCAGCTGGAGTGGTCTGAGCACTACAATAAAGTAGAAGGGAGCCATGTTGAAGGCAAGAGCAATCAGGCCCAGGAAGGCGAACACCGTCACGGAGAAGTCAAACCTGGACAGATGTGCACATTGAGGATTACCAGCAAAAGCACAAAACCAGAGTTCAGCATATGTTTCCATCGGTTTTTGTTACTTTTCACAAACTATTATGAAAATACAGGAGTATTACCATAATGAGATTCATACAGAATACTGAATCGAAACATTGTGACACATATTGAACTGAAAATTCTGACTTAGCTTTTTTTTTTTTTATATAAATATACTTAAAAAGAATAATAAGCCACTCACAGATTCCACCCTGAGCTGAAATAAGTCACCGGCCCCAAACCTGTTAATTTCAACAACACCTCTACACCATAAACTAAAAGTGGGAAGACAGAGGCAGAATTAGCATTAGTGGCAGTGCATGTAAATAGATTTAATCATAGACCATGTCAATGCTGTTATGAGTTTCTTTGTTTATAGGAGGAGACAGCGCGAGCTCTACTCACTAGTCAGGAAAACAATGTAACTCCAGGGAACCGATTTGGACCAGGAATAACCACCTGGAGGAGGAGAGCAAAGTCAGAGATCTCAAACACCTCCTCTATGTTGCATATATGCGTTTCTGGGGAAAAAAAAAGGATCTTACTATTCAGTGAGTACGTCTCCACGAGGATCCACACACCGTTGACGGCCACCACCACATCTGCAGTAACAACAGCAGGTTAAAAGGTCTGTGATGACTGTCCCTTCTAGAGACAGCTGGAAGAATGTGAATGATTACACTTACACATGGCATACTGGAAGGCCTTCGACCTCACAAGCAGGTTGATGCCTGTTATAGAAAAGAAGAAAGCAGTCATAACTAGGAAATGAAAAGAAAAATGTGATAAGTGCAATAAACAGAGGAAGCAAATCGAGAACTTGCCCTTGAAAATGAGGAAGGCTGTGTGTGGTAGATCATCAAACCAGTATTCTCCACTCCGTCGTGCCTAAACGACACACAGATTGTACATGTTGTACGTGTTCATGACAACCAGGCAGGGGGACTCCAAACAAAACTGGCTGTAGCCACCAAACACAAACGTAAAAGGGATTACCTTCCACTTAAGGCCAATGACCTCAAAGAACTTGTAAAAGTCCTGAAGACTGTAAAATAAGATAAAAAGTCCCATTTAATTACAATGTATGATAATAAAACAGGAGCATTAAATGAAAAAACACTTTAATTAAGAAGAAGCACGTGGGATAATTACCTGAGCATTGACGCCCCAGATGTGTTAAGAACTTTGTATGTGAGAAAACGGTCCCTGGCAGACATCCGTGGCCTGTAGAAACGCATCAGACCATCGAACTGTTTCAGAGACACGCCCATCGGTCTCTGAGGAGGAAATAAATCATAATTAATAAAAACCTCACGGGGTATTTGAGCATTTTAAGAAACAAGGTATTCATCCCAAAAATAGCAAACGGACCTGTCGGCTCACCAACAACTGAAAGGCATGGTCAATAGCGGAGCGTTTGTGAAGCAAAAGAGATTTAAACTTCATCTTTTCGACGCCGTTAAACGTATCAAACACCACAGCGAGGAGCTGGAGGGGAACAGAAGAAAGCGACTGGTGAGAAAAACAAGCGAAGTGGAGTCCGTGTCCATTTCAAAAAATGATGCGAAGAAGACCATTTGTACCAGGTTCATGACGAAATAGAGCTCTATGGAGAGGTACACAATGAAGAAAACACAAGACCAGCGGTTCTTGGAGTACGCAGGCATCATCACGTCAGGAAAACTACAAGAGAGCAAGATATCTGAGCCACAAGATGCAGAAGAAAGTCCAGCCAAAAAACACATGATGAGCATAAATGATGAGCTCTAAAAGTAGGAAGTACTGCCAGCACAGCATGGGTATAAAGATGACTGAACAGTTCTATGGGTGCTGTCGTGCTTACTTTGCTGTGGTCAGCAGCACAAACAGGCTGACGAGGCTGTTCTCCAAAGTTCTGAAGTACTGCGGTGAGAAGAAGTAACAGATGCATAAGTGGTACAAGCAGAAGAATTACGAAGTCTCCACACTTGCACAACATACAGTAACTATTGTCTGGCAGAGAAAAGGCTCAACATACCGGGTCAGCAGTGTTTGTAGAGAAGAGGCAGAAACCTGGAGGAGGCAAAAGACTGATTAAACACGCATGGTAACAAAAAAACAAGATTACCTCAGAAGAAATTCCTTCTTTATACTACATTTCCAGTTGAAGAAGGCATTAAAGAAGCGACAGAATACACATTCTTACCCAAGATGGCAAATATAACCATAAAGAAAAGCAGCAGCAGGAGGATGTCGATAAAAGGCGGGAGAGACTGGAAGATCTGGCGTAAGTTTCTGAATGGATAAAAGACACCTTGTCATTAAAACTGCAATTAACAGGAAACCAATTCGCAAAGCAATCGCATTAAATAACGGCACGTTAGTTGCCGTAAACAGTTGTGTTTGAAAGACAACATCAGATGTATGGGAAAGCTTTTGCATTTCATATCCGGCTGACTGCCAAGAAAAAACACAAAAGCATCCCCAATTAATTCTTTGACTGTCCCTCTAGGCATTTAGGAACCCCCTTAAATAATCATCTCTTCATCAAAATCAACATATGCACAACTGTGAAATGCAAATGAGCTCAGCCTCTGCCTAAACACTTACTTGGCAGCAGCTGCTCACCCTCAGCCTCAGTAATGTCATTAAACCGCTAATAATACTGTATGTTGCCAGTGTTAGATAAGCATTGGTCTCAGCCATCAGTTCTGACTGATCCCACAAGTTCGTTAGTCGTTCGTTAGATATGAAAACACTGGCTGTCCTAACCAATGTGTTTTTGAGACGTTCGGCATGCTGTAGTTCTAAGGCACAGAATATCTGGGATGGATGTTTTAAAGTAAACCTTTTAAGCAATAAGGAAATGACAAATCAGGGAAGGTAACCAAAATTTTCTAGCTATATAGTTACACTAGATGTTATTCTCTTGGCTTCCTTACAGTGAGGAACGTTGGAGTTATTTTTTACCTAAATTTTTTTTTACCTAAATTTATCATTTGACTCGCATATAAGACAGGTTTCTAGGACTGCCTTCTTTCACCTTTGTAATATTGTTAAAATCAGGAACATCCTGTCTCAGAGTGATGCAGAAAAACTGCTCCATGTGTTTTTTACTTCAGGATTGGACTACTGTAATTCTTTATTATTGGGCTGTGCCACATATTCTCTGAAAAGCCTTCAGCTGATCCAAAATGCTGCAGCCAGAGTTCTGATGAGAACTAACAGGAGAGATCATATTTCTCCAGTTTTAGCTTGTCTTCATTGGCTCCCTGTTAAATTCAGAATAGAATTTAGGATTCTTCTCCTCACATATAAAGCTCTTAATGACCGAGCTTCATCATATCTTAAAGATCTCATTGTAAGATATTTTCCTAACAGAGCACTTTGCTCCCAAACTGCAGGTTTACTTGAGGTTCCCAGAGTTTCTAAAAGTCGAATGGGAGGCAGAGCCTTCAGTTATCAGGCCCCTCTCTATATAAAATAAGCTGCCAGTAAATGTCCGGGAAGCAGACTCCCTCTCTACCTTTAAGACTAAGCTTAAAACTTTCCTTTCCCTGTTCCAACAAGTATCCTTTAAATGGTGTTACAGTGGTGAGATGACATTTGTTGTATTTGGCGCTATATAAATAAAACTTAATTGAATTGAACCACATCATCGTTAAGCACCATAAGTTTTCCTTTCATTCACATCTTCACCTTGGACGAAGTTTTCCAAAGGATCCATTCTCAGAGGCCTTGACATTTAATACGTCAACAAATGGCAATAAGAAAGATACATTTTTTTGCTGCAGCCAACTCTGCCTGTCATCACTGTCACTTTCTGTTGGAGTTAATTAACATTGTGTGAAATTAAAGTAGCACAGTGCAGCTTTAAATGGACGGAGCAACTTCTTCCTCGTTTGTTTTTTGGTTTGTAAGAGCTAAAAAAAAAAAAGCCGCCTCTAAAAAGATGCAGAAAGAATTTTAAGGTAAAGGAAACTGAAAGTTCTCTTTTGAGGCCCCGATGTGCACCCGAGTGTGTGAATCTGCGTGTACGTAAATGTTTAGATCATCATGCACCTGCGCACAGCTCCGCAGTATCTACAGTCCACCAGGAATATGGGTCTGAGCGCTCTGGTCACTCGAAGGTGAGACGTTTGTCTGATCAGAACCACAATGGCCTCCACAAACTGTAGCAGCAACACACAGGTCTGTACAAGGAGAAGAGACAACATGGAAGATTTTAATAACAAATAATGACAGTATGCCTACAGTACACCAGATGGTGTCACATAAAGCAAGCGGCTGATCTTGACTTCTTGACTTTCCTGCAGCATGAGGCCAGAAAATAATAGGACGGCTATGAGGCTACTGTGAAAAGATTGTATTCTGAGTCCGTCCGAAAGTATAAAGCATGCATAAGTTACCTTCACCATGGTTCTCTTGTGCCGTATGAAAGTGTGGAAGCCTAACCAGCGGAGTTTCATGCATAGCTCAAATGCCACCATAGACAAAGCCAGCAGCTCCAGAGTGGCATGAACCTGCAGAGAAATCAAATGTATAAGAGATTTTTTTACAGCAAACTGGGTGTTTAAGCTTTTGTGTACATGTTCGAGGGATTTCCATTCTGTTTTTTTCTGCAGCGATTACATTCTACATTCCCACAATTTGCTATTTTAAGGTGGTAAATTCTTGTGAATTGATGTCAAAAGAAGACTCTGGGCATTTGATTGATTTATTCTCAAGATAAACTTCGAACACACTAAGAAATGTTTTGTCTTTTTTTTTTTCTTACAGTGTACATGAATTAAGCAAATGCAGACAATAGACTTCTACTTCTTCTAAATAAAGTTCAATCAACGGGACCAACTATATGCGTTAACTTACATATACATCCAGGCGCAATGAGGGAACGGCGGGAGCTTCGCATAGCGACAGCATCATCAGCAGCAGTCCCGTGAGCAGCTCCATCATGTAGAACAGGTGGTTATGTGCAAACAGGTACGCTGCCAGAGCTTTTGGGTTTCGCGGGTGAGTGAAGAACTTGTCATTGTTCTCTCCCTCCTGTTAAAATGAATTCCAAAGACACGTTTGAAAAGACTTTTTATTATTTGTGCTCCACAAACACAGCAGCTAAATCTGAATAGCATTATGGATCGTTTCACTGCTTTGTGGCTGGAATGGAATATTTCGCCTCGTCCACTTTCATTTTTATTTGGCAGTTTCCTGTATATCAACAGATTCACGACTTCCTGGAGCTGTGTATGCGTGAACAGGTCAATGCAGGAACGGAAAGAGTACAAGGTTTAACCATGTACAGGTAATAAAGTATATGAGGTCAAATAAATCCATTAAATGACCACGTGATGGTGTGCACTAAAAAAAACACCTCAATGCCTCAATCCTCTGCTTGTGTATACCTGCAGGTAGATGGCTGCCTCTTGGTAGTTCATCTCCCAGCTTTGTCTCAGTGACACATTTTGGGTTCTGTTGTTCTGTGGTCCAGGTGTTGAGACCACAGCATTGTTCACTATGTCATAATTACCCCGTCCATCTGGGGGGAGGGAGAGGAGGAGAAGAAGAAGAAGAAAAAAAGAGTTGTCAGTGTGTTTTTACAGTTATTGTTTATGTCGATAAGTCACACACGCAAACAGTTAACAGAAGGGTATGCGCCTACCCGTCCAGTCTAATTCTAACTGTAAGGCATAGCAGGAGATCACGACTGGGCTCTCTTTACAGGACCGATCGTCATGGAACCCGGCTGGCTGTCCATATGAGGACTCCATTGATCAGTTTGGATTTGTCTGAGTGACTCAGCCGGGTGAATGTACACTATCGAGGTGCTGGTGTCCAAACCGCGTGTGCGTGTCATTCACACCACGCTGGTCTTGTGCCAGCCTCCACACACATCTGGAGGTACAGATGGGCAAACATTCCACTCAGGCCTGATGCAGACTCCAGAAGCAGAGTCACATGTGAAGTTCGGATCAGATACTCACAGATCCAGAGATATCCCAATGCTCAAAAGAACTCTGGAGGTACAGCATTGTTCGAACAATCAACGAAGCAAATAAAGTTGGGTACTTCTTTGAAGAGTCGAGAAAAACGATCAAATTGATGCGAGGTACTAACATCAATAACAGGACACAAACACTTGAAACAGTGGAATAAGCTTAAAGAGTTTGAACTCTGAACCAAGCTTTGCCTGTCCGTAAGAAAGAGCGGCATTTACTTTGATATCACATTGCCAAATACACCTCCTGCCCGCTGGAGACAGGATACAGACACGAGACAGAAATACCACAAGAGGAAATAATGTTGCGTTACATAACGGAGAGTGGTTAACGTTAAAAGCCATGGAAAACATCAATCATTTTAATAACACAGAGGTAGAAGGTAGTTGGAGGATGTATTGCAAAATTAGGCAATTTATCTCCTTGAAATGACAAAGTCAAAAGTTCAACTGAAAGAGAGGAAATCCCAAAAAATTTTCTCTTATGTCCATCATTTGCAGAATCAAGCTTGGTCTCTCATTAAATATTAGTCAGAATTTTCTTTCTTGAATAAGCAGTCCCTCCCGTGTGTCGCTCTGCAGCTGCATACTTTCCTCCTGTCTCAGTCTGTCTGGGTGCTCACAGCACACATTGCACATCACATGTTCCTGGCTCCGGCACACGACTCCGTGGAATCAAAAGTAACGTCGGCCATGAAACGACACATGAAAATGCAGTCACAGATGTCTGCTGTCCACAGTTCCAGCAGCAGATTGAGCTTAAGCGTGACCATCAAATTCCGATCCAGCAGCAGCCTGCCTGCGTCCTGACACGAGTGAACCCCGCGTCGGCTGCGTGCCATTCACACCAATCATTTGTTTGAGAACAATAATATGTTTGGAGCTCCCAGTCAATCACGTGACGAGGTCAGGTTCACAGAGACACAAACAGACTCCCGAGTCATGATCACTTCTCCCAGAAAAATAACCAAACAATAAAAATGAACTGCCCGCTTCCATGCATTCGATTTGTTGCTCAGGTGACACAACGCCGCCTTGCTTTTCTCAGCAGCCAAGTTCAAAGACCCCCTCATTCCAGAAAGCTCCTGACAGCAATAAGCAACAACAGCATGAAAATTCCAACTTGTGCACCACTCCCAGATATCCTGAGACCAAAAATAAAAAAAGAAGAAGATATTCCTCTTCCTGTTCACCCTCAGAGTCAGAGAAAAGGATCCAGTGAGCTCAGACACGCAGACGCACTCACACCCAGGCTGCACAACTTGACAAACACAACACAGACACATGATGGCCATGAGCAACAGGGAGGGTGTGTGGGGCTGCATGGTCTGCCGAGTCAGCAGCTTTCTCAGATGGGTCATTTTGTAGCTTATATGGGAGAAAAACAAAGGCAGCCGGATCACTATGTTGGGGGGATGCATGGTTTCACACACAAACGGCGATCGGTGAGCAACATGTGGTCAAGCAGCGTGGGCTGGACGAGACGCCTATACACAGCGGAATCTCAACATCAGACACCTTCAGACTGCACCAGGGTTAATCATGGTAAGTAGATGAGCATTAATTCCATATCACAAAATTTACCTTAGGAATAAGGTACTATTGACAATTTACAATGAGAGCAAGTAAATACTCCACACCAGCCTGAACTTAAACATCACTTATATGTCAGTATTTTCATCAGAATTCACCTATAGTACTACTCCATTTTAATATGAACCCTTTTTTTGTTGTTGTTTTTTTTAAATGCTAATGCCAAGTCATTACATTGGGAGATATGCATCTTTCACCGGATATAAAAGGGTATATGAGATGCAATCTGAAAAGTTTTTCCATCTTTCTTTCTTATCTTATATTTCTTATATTTTCTAACAAAATGCCCTGTATGCGTCTAGGTCCTTGGCGAATAAAGCTGATATGTAGCGGGGACTAACAACAAAGCTGCATTGAATGTACACAGGTAAAGTATAAATACAATGAATGTGTGCTTAAAGCATTACAAGAAAAGTTTGTGAACCCTAAAACTATGTGTTTCTGGCACATTTTGAACTACACTGACCTCTGATATGCACACTCCCAGGCCTGAAACTGTCTTTGACGGCCATGGGACTGAGATACTGCAGTTCACAACTTCGTTTTGCAGTACTTCCCCATTTTGCTTTACTGTCGCTCAACATTGTTGTGGGCTGCCTCTTCAACATAGCAACAAATCAGTGTGGATGACTGTACACGTGCAGGGCTCACATGGAGACTTGTGATGTTATATCTCACAACCGTGGAGCCAAAGAGCAAACAATCGAAAAATTCTCTGGTGTTACTTTAAACAGTAAATCTACTTAATTTTTTACTTATTTTTTTCTGCTGAGCTCCTCATGGAAAAAACGAACATCAGCCTTCTTTAACTGAATGTCAAACTGTACTTTAGATTAATCCTGAACCATACATCTAGCCAACTATTCATAACACCGAGTGTTATTTTCCAAAAAACAAAAACACCTTTATTAACACTTTACAAAGCAGCAATCTTCAAACAATCCCTCATGGAGACGGGGATTTCTGATGGGCTGTATTAGATAACACTGTGTATGCTGTCACATGACCATGATCATACGCCTAAATAGGAATCTACATTACATGGCTCCACTCTCGAAGAAACTCACTTTCATCTCCTCTTTCAGTCTCTTCGTTGAGCAGACCGCTGTTTGCTTCGTCCCAGGTTAAGATGAGAGGCACATCGTCGTCGGACTCCATGCTCGCAGATAAACAGGAGGCAATCCGTTTTGAGTCCCAGCCCCCAGCTGGAGTTACTGTAAGCTTCACACTGGCTAGATAACTCCACGGTTTGTTCGGCAAACCGCAACACAACTGCACATCTTCAGTGCGCACAGATAACGACAAGCTGAAACGTAGCTGTTAGCTAACAAACAGAAGACTTTCTACGCTGCGATGATACGATGGTGGACTTCAGGTTCAAATGTCTCGGTCAAAATGTGCAATCAGAACCTTTTAAGTTGAGTAAGGCGACCAAGATGCCTGTTATTTGAGGATTTGGCTTTTGTCCTTTTACGCATGACATCTGTCACCAATGTAACTAGCTTACGGTCACTTAGGCTAACAAGATGAGGCTGTCCGTCTGCGTCCATCACAGTATCATCGGCGCACAGTCTGTCCGCTGGATTACAAATGCTGTGCGCGTCTTGGCAACATATAATATACGGTCAAGTAAACCATTAGTTATCTAGTTTAATCATTAAAGCCAATCGTTAATTTTTTCCACGATCAACATTATCTGACCCCAACGATAGAGCAAAAATATCTACGGAGAGATCAACAAACTTTCACGACAATAAAGCAGTTTACGGCAGGCTGGGTGAGAACGCCTGACAACTTTTCAAAATATAAGTCAGTAGGTCTGATACAGTTCCGTAATGAGCTCAAATATTATTTATTGATCAATTTGATTGATGTTTATAAAAATTTCATACCGCTCAGCTAATTTTTTTGTGAACAAATGTTTATGTGCCGTACAAGCGGAAATACGATGTTGTTATTGCATGGTATCATAGCAACAGGGTCCCAAACATTTGCTGGTTGGGATGAGTCAAGACTCATGTCACCTTGCTCACGTTGTATCTAAATAATAACCGCAAAGGTAAGAAAAATAAAACAACAAAAACATGCTCGCTATTTATTTTATACATTTCGCGGACTGCATATTAATATAATTATCAACCGGAATTATTAGAGGGCAACTTGCTAACCAATGTAGCTAGCAGTGGCTTAACAGAGCCTGTTCAGACTTTAATGTCGATGCTCTTTGCTTTGGATTACTTAGGAAAAAAAGAAAAAACTTTGTTTACAACACCAATGTGAAAACTTTGACAAAAAAATACAAGATAAAAAACACTGATTAGCAGTATTTTAAACAACTTAAATCGTCTTGAAATGTTGTCGGTATTGCACTTCTGGAATTGTGTACATAGTATGTTGATTGTACATGTGTGAGGGAGAAGTTGTGTTTAAAGGAAATCATACAAGTATTACAACCACAAGGTTATGAATGAGTAACTCACCTGGGACCCTGGGAAAAACTCATAGACAGTCATTGGCTCTTTTTTGTTACATACCGTGGCGTGGCTTAAGTCCATTCACATATTTTCCTTTAAATAATTTTGGTCTTTATCTTTTTGTTTTATGTTAGGTAACAACTCGGTAGCAGATACAAATTTTTTCTACTGCCTCTAGCGAGTTTCTAAGCAAGTTGATCTGAAAACTGAACATGTAAAAACACTGCACATCTCTTAGAGAAATCTCTCCTGTCTGTGTAACGTGTAACAATGTTGCTTTCAAATCCATAAACACCGTTAAAACATCTGCGGGCATGAATGTGAAATCATGTAACACAGGCATACCATCTGTAAGCACATATGGTAACCATAAACAGACAATAAGCCAATATAGACAATAACTGCTTATTTTTTTACATGCACTATGTGTAATATTACAAAAGTCTTTTTTTTTATGATCCAGTGTGAATATGTCCGCAAAGGAGACAACATTGATGGCAGAAGGTCAGTCAGAGGTTGCCTTATTGTTACAGAAGAAGAAGCTATCACTTGAGGCTCAACGTATCTCAAGCATCGTGGAAAAATGCATCAGTAAAGTTGAGATTGCAGCAGCCCTGCCTGACACGTCTGGCGTTGTGGACAATGACTTGAGCAGGGCACTCCAAGCGCATCAAATAATCAGTGAAAAACTGGAGAAACTAGAAGGTCTCAAGCATAAATCAGATGGGCATCAAGAGGGAGAAGCCGAGGAAGCACGGAAAAGAGAGCGGGCTCAGCTTGAAAAGGATATAAAAAGCTCGGTCAGAAATGTGCTCAGGCATTTCCGTGTCAATCCAAATGCCTTTACTGGCATAAGAGCAGAGCTAGATGTGGAAGTGGGAGACAGTGAGTCCATTTTAATCAGAGAGCTTAAGATATTCCACAGCCATATGATAAAAAGGTTGTCCTGTCTGCATGAGGAGCCACAGCCGGTCCTCTCCAAGCGGCTGTCTTCAACCTCTGTTCAAAGTCTGGAGCACTTGATTTCACAGGAAGAAAAAGCAGCTGCAACCATTAAGGAAATGAATGAAACGGTGAGGCATCAATCCGACTGTAAAAAGCCAGCCGCCACATGTGCTCAGTTAAATACATGGACCACTTTTTTCCTACTTTTAGCCTGTCATATATTTCATTGAACATTGCAGATTTCAGAGAGAGAAAGGGAAATAAAGAATATGCAGGATTATCTGGAAAATGCACACAGAGAGGATTTGACAACTCTCCCAGAGAAACAGGCCGAGCTGAATATGAAGACATCAAGCATGAGGCTGGCCAGCTTACAACAGGAAATTGATGAACTGAACATTCAGCTCAACAGTTTGAGGCTTGAAAACCGACAGGCAGAGAGAATTCTTCACGAGGTAAGTGTAACATCACACAGTAAAAGTAACCTGTCAATACTGAAATACATAGTATTTAGTTTAATTAGAATCCCCGTTAACTGTTATTGTTTTCCTTTCTTGGCAGAAAAATGAAATGTTGGAGATGGAAATTGAAAACTTAATCCAAACTTTTGACCGTGAAATGGAAGAAACCCAGGTAAAAAAAAAAAAAAGGTGATCTCTGTGAGCTGTTGTTCCAGTCATAGGCCTGTTGTTCCTTTCTGTGACAGGGGCAGACGGAAATATGTTGCACATATTCATTGATCGTCACGAGCTGCGGTCACACATGGTTGATGTGGCCATGTTCGATCTGCAGGCCTCCCAGCGGTGTTGTGCTCTCGCTGTTTGTGCACACTTGTGGAATGATTAACATTTGTTCGCCTGGTGATATTTCTTCTGCTTAAGCGAGCCTCAAACAGAGCAACGGCTGTGTTCCCCTGTGATGCAGTCAGCTGTGGCATTGTGCAGACACGTGAAAAAAATATTTCTTTTTGCGGTCCTTTTCAAAGTCCACAACCACTCAATTTTTGAGGGTGGTCAAAGGGTTCGTTCTCTTGTGGAAACACAGCAGCTCAGCTTGGGAGAATTAATGATTTCTTCTTCTGCTGCAGGTCAGTTAAAGGGAATGGGAGATATAAGTGTTAGATTTCACTGACATTTCTTCAAGTGAACTTTCATTATTCGCAAATGTTAAACCGTTGTTTCTGGTATTAGAAAAGAAACAGTGATGCATGTTTAACTTCCAGGAGTAATTGTTCAGGACAGCTGCTGTAGATCAGCTGGCTGTCTGATAATCGGAAGGTCGTTGGTTTGATGCTCAGCTTCTCTGAGATGTCCTTGGTCAAGACAATGATCCCCACTGTGTGTGAGTGTGTGTGCTAGAGAAAAAGCACTGCATACTCTGGTTAAAGCTATAACAACTTTGGTTCATATGGGACACCTCTCTTATGGATGACTTTTGATTCCCACAGAAAACTGGTTTGAACGTGCAACTTAACTCTGTGGGGATTTCGTGCTAGAAAAATCAAGTTCCGAGGCTCTAAAGCAATTAAAAAGTCCTAAACCAAAAGATATTCATATCAATATAAGATGAAACATGGCAGAGAAAAAAGAAGTCACTTTCTTTCTTTATCTTCTGAACATATTCACCCCTATCTCTCTTTTCTCCATCTTTTCTCCATTAACTGCCACTATCACGTGTCTCAGACCAAGCTGGAGCTGAATGAAAGTGAACATGAGAAGGAACAGGAGGAGGTGAAGAAGCTGGAGAATCCTTTTTCTGTCCTAGAGGTGGAGTTTAACCAGATCCAGGAGAAGCGGCGGCTGAATGAAGAGAAAAGGAGAGAGGAGATGAGGGAGCTGGAGTTGAAGACCAAAGCTTCTATCCTCATCCAAGCCTGGTGGAGAGGTTACAGTATTCGTAAGGCCTTAAAGAATAAGGGCAAACGCAAGAAGGGCAAAAAAGGAAAAGGCAAGAAGACAAAATAAATGACTGTCTCGTCACTTTGGTTCTACGCTAACACGCACTTCTGTGGGGCATGTTTTTATGGTGGCGGGTGTTTTTAAAAAGAGCTAATTGGTTGTTTATCTCAGAGAAGTTGTTGTAATTTTTTTTGTTTTTCAATAAAGTTAAAAAAAATTGAAGGTATTAGTTCTTTTTTGCTTAATTTCCAGCATAGCTGTATTCAACTTCAACTGGCCGCAGGGCTGGTTTATGTCCTCATTGGGCAAATAAGTTGTTGTTCTTTTCTCGGAACAGCCACAGGGAGGCAGGGTAGGACCCTTTGTTCAGACTCACCAACATTATCTTTATTTTGCAGCAATAAGATTTTTTTTTAACTTACATACAGTAGGTGAAATAAAAACAATTTCACTTAAAATGTATAAAAAAAACAGTGGACTTATTGTCAAGCTCTGATAATTACAATGAGAGGTTACGCATTTGTCATACTGACCATTCAGTAACTCGTTTTCAGTTAAATTTGGATTGTTAGGTGAATGGCTTTCAGAGGTTACGATACAGAGGGGTTAAAAAAATAATATTTCTCAAAGTAAGTCAAATCTATGATATAAAAAGGTTGAAAGAGTCAACTTCATTTCAGTTCAGTTCAATTTATATGGCGGCAAAACATAAGGCACTATAAAGATACAGTCCAATTCAAGACAATTATACTCCAATATGTTGCAATCCAATCATAATCTTATCAAATCAAATTCAGTAAATTCCAAATTAGTCCAATTCATGATAAGCCAACAATCACCAGTAACTTTGGGTCCTCAGAAGACACTGCGTTTAAAAACAGACATGGGTCTGAAGTGGAAGTTATTGCATCAGAATTTAGAAATCAGAAGTTTATTGCCAAGTAGGTTTGCATTTACAAGGAATTTGACTTGGTGTAGTTTGTACAGACAATATAGATATATATACAGAATCTAAATATAATAAAAAAGAGACTGTGCGTTAATGTAACGCAGAATATCCGAAATTATGCTACGTTTATGTAGCTTGTGGGCCTGGAAGGGGAGAGGGAGAGAGTCGGTGTCATGGGGGGCCCTGGGCCTTGTTGATAAGGCTAGTAGCGGATGGGAAGAAACTGTTACTGTCCTCAGGACCAGTCGGTCAACAAAGTTCCTGAAAGATTGGCTGAGGTAAAGTGGTAACTGCCCTCTGGTCTGAAATATCAGTATTTGAATTTATTCAATCTTTGTTTTTTGAGAATCATGGAGATTTGGATACTGCATCTTCCTGGTAAAGAGGATAGGGCACATCTGGCTTGTTATCAGCAGCATGCAGTGCAAAGATCAGCATCAGTGTCCCTACAGGAGCATTAGCGCACGTGGCATGGGTAATCTCTGAAGGCATCATTAATGCTGGATGATATCTACAGATTTGGGACAATGCTGACATTCAGCTGTTTTTTCCTGTAAAAACAACGTCAAAGCACATTCTTCATGCACTACATCATGGCTTTGTAGAAACTGTTCAAATACTGAACTGGTCTGCCTGCAGTCCAGATCTGTCACCCACTGAAAATGTTTGGTTGATAATGAAATGAAAACATCTCAAAGGAGACCTGAGGCTGTTGGGCAGCTGAAGTCTTTTTTGAACCATAAAAGGGGAAAAGCCGTCAGAGCTACAACAATTTGTTTCCTTTTTAAGTCAGACAAAAAAATATCCGAAAACCTTTAGGCGGCATCTGATCTAATCTTGGCTTTTACACTGGACTTGGACTCAGGATGTGGTTTGATAACCAATGTTAGAGCTACATGTGCTCTAGCTTGGTTCTGAGCTGGACCAGCTGTTTTTCTCTGCTGGTCAACCTGCTCCTGCACCACATTCTGGACAGACCTGGTGTCTGAATGACCCATGTGTGTGTCTGCACATCCTACAAATACAAGATTAAGTAATACATTGAGACACATTATGGTTTTAGTCCCAAAAGTAAACATCAATGTCTGTATGCTGATAGTAATTTATTCATTTATAGTGCGTTAGATAGTTTGTTGTATCAGTTCAATGTGTTTTACTGGACTAAATTTGAATGAAGCGAGTGAAGCATGAGCATGTCAGTGTCATGTCCATGAAACCACTTTGACTTGACATATGCTTTGTGACACAAGGCCAGAAAAGAGCCATAAAAGATGGTAAATTGCAACTACACTGGGATGTATAATGAGCAACAATGCCACACACAAGCGTTATTATCATTATTAGTAGTACCGGTAGAAGAAGTTATAATAGCCCATATATTGGTGAGCCTGTGCTCTTTACAGCCACTAATTTCTGTCTTTGGCTGGCGTGATCTGCTGCCACTAAAGTCCAGCCTCTTGATGCTTTGTCTACTTAAGACAGTTGTTGTTACAGAGTGAACCTTTTTCCACCAACCAACCTAGTTCCTCTGTCTCTGTTTAACCAAGGCATTTTCATTCATAGAATTGAAGCTTTCATTTTTCTTTCCCCCTTTTTTGCACCATTCCAAGTTAATTTTTAACAAGATTGTTGGTTGACAGTCCCCACCTCACTCCAGCATGATCTCATTACAACTGATGTTTGATCCATCCATCCAATTTCTATATACTATACTTAATCCAGCTCAGGATCACAGTGGGGCTAGAGCCTATCCCAGCTGCCAATAGGTAGAATACATCCTCTAATCACCAGGCCACACAAAAACGAGCGAGACAAACAACTATGCACACTCACACTCTCTCCTAAGGTCAATTTAGAGACACCAACTAACCTAACGTGCATGTTTTTGGACAGTGGGAGGAAGTCAGAGGACCCTAACACAACCCACACAGAAAGGTTCCAGCTGGGATTCGAGGCAACAGTGCTAACCATCACACCGCAACCCAAGATCTGAATGTGAACATTAATGGAAATTCTTACTCACCTTGTAATTACGTGGTTTTATGTATTGCACTCTTGCTACATGGGTACATGAGATAATTATATGACAAAGCAGGTGTACAGGTGTTGTTAATACTTCATCAGTCATAAGGGCAGTTTTTCTTTTTAATGACTGAAATACGTTGGATTAGTTTTCTTAGATAGAGAATCAGATTGTTACTACCAGTCGCATTAAGTTTCTAAGTATGAAAGCTTAAAGTTAAATAAGCAACATTATTCTTATTTCTGTTCCTGTTCGTGCTCCTCCTTCACGCTCTGAGCTCTTGTTCTTTCTGACCGTCCTGTTTCTCAGGCAACAAAGCTCCTTCTTGGACCAAATATTTTCTCCTTGATATATTCTTTTCAAGCTAACATTTAGGAGCAGCAGTGGGTTTGACCTTTTCTCTCAGGATTGATCATCAACTTCAGTGGGCAAATTTGCAGCGGACTTTTTGACTGAATTAAATATAATTAAATAACTTTATATAAAAATGGGGTCCGTGAATATGTTAAGCGATATATTGAATCAATATTTTTTTAATTTTAGCTTCTGCTAATACACACAGCACGAGGATCCCGCAGCTCCTCTGGATGGAGGAAATGTGATCAGACAGTAAGGGCTGTTCCTTCTGACAGTGAGGACAGCTGACAGGAGTTAAGGGGTCAGAAAGCAGAGTAATATGTGTGTGTGTATACAGGAATATACTGTCTCATACAATTTTCATTTGATACTTCACTCTTTCTGTGTTAAAGAATATTTTTACTCTGTTATATAACGAGCGTGATAATGAGCTCGCTTGATGAGGATTCTCACACACTTACAAAGATAACCAAATCAAACAATAACCAGTCTATGACAATAATCCACACATGCCCACTAACAGGCCGACTGAAATGCAGTATTTGCACATAATGTGTGGGCCAACCCCATCTTACACACACAAATACAAACACATACAATCAATGCAATGCTGGTTTATACAGAGGTCAACTCTTAGGTTGAACCAGCTTGCCAGCTGGAATTGTTTAATGACGTGCCAACACAGATTTATATACCCCTGGCTTTAGTCAGTCAGGCGTCTACTCGAGTGCTTTACTTTAGAGGATTTTCTATGAATGCACATTTTGTTTTTCCAGTAGGTGAGGAATAACAGAGCTACAGCGGTTTACTGAATTCATGCTACTCCAAATTTTCTGTTAATATTTTGTTAAATGTTAAAGCGAGTTCTGCCTGCAGGGGACCATTGTTTTAAGTGAGCACAGGGCCTCCTTGTCTCATATGTCCATAAATGCCACCTGTATGATTAAAAATAACCAAAAATGTGTGTACAGCATAAAGTTCAGTGATGTTAGTTTCAGACATCTGACTGACAGGTGTTACCACATGGAGATGTGTGATTTTTTTCACTTTTTTCAAGCACCAAAATCACACTCGATATAACACCTTTCACTGCTGACTCTTAGAAAGCACTGGACAGTGCACGCAAGCACATTGCTAAACAACACAATCCTCACCATACTTTAGACCCTGGCATAAATGATGACACTTTGCTAAAAACACATCAGAAACAGGATAAGGTGTGAGAAATGATTTGGGCTACTTTGGATTAAAATATGTAAGCCTAATTTGTGCAAGGTTTTATTAGATTCTGACAACATGTTTATGTGCTAAAATATCTTCTTAAAGATTTTTAGGCTGCAAATGTGGGAAATTTGGGAAAGATCGGCATTATATTCAAGAGCATTTACTGAATCAGGTTTGTTGCACCAGACAGTCTGTTCACAACAGGGCCCAGCATCTGCAATCACTTACACCAAATCCCAGTTGACAAACACGAAATTGCATAATCCATTCATATAACCTGAGGAAAACTTGAACAATTTGTATAATATACACACATATATATATATGCATAGGTTTAAAAGGCAGCTCAAATATTTCAGTCACAGACTGTGATAGTTAGAAGTTAGAAGAGCTAATATCTTTATAAATGGGGGGTTTCTGCATTTGTGTTCATTGTCATGCTTTACTCACTGGGTTTGAAGTTTGAGGGGCTTTGTTGAAAAATGCAAGGCTACTTGCATGCAAAAGTTAGAGTTTAGTTATTTTTTAATCAGAAACCTAAAATTGGCCATCCAATGCGATCACAGACCAACTCAGGGTCAAAAAAGCATGTGAAAGTGTTTATGTTAAGAGATGCAATTTGATAACAGTCACGATCTTTAACTCTTTGAAGAAGTATTTCTAGATAAAACATATACAAATCATTTGCATACAGTCCCTAAAGATGCACCTACAAGGAAAATGAGGTTTGTTCTTTAAATTAGTCAGTGGTCAGAAACTCCAAGCTATCTTGAATGCCTGATTAAAAAAGGAAAAAGAAAGCCAACTCCTTCAGGACATTCATGACATGTTTCTTGCCTTCACTATGTGACAAAAATTTGTTATCGCCTTCAATTGAGGGGTGAGGTGACATGTTCGTACTGGTTTCGTGGTGCCACATGGTAACAGAGGGAGGTGGCATCTAGACACTTAATGGAAATGCTGTGTGCTCTTATTTTTGCATTGTTATTCCCAGGTGTCGTAAAAATGTGGATGCTGACATTAACAGCAGAACCAGAAAAATGCATCAGATGCCAATGTGTGTCATGCATTCTTACACACACACAGACACACAATTAGCTGAGGTAATGGGTGAGATAGAAATGAAAGCATGCCCAAAAGTCAATGAAGGGGAAAAACAACAACACAGATGAGATCGCTGCAGGCAGAGATCCTGCTCTATCTATTCTTAATGAAAGGGATGCCCTGCTGCACACACACAGAGTACTATCATTAATACTAATGGAATGAAAGCTGGTTGTGTCAGGTGACAAGCATTGTGTGAGGCAGTGGAGATAGAGGTATCACACCCATGTAAACACCAGCAGACCTTTTAACGTTTGAGGAGTAGGAAGATGAGGATGAGGAAAAGGTCTGAATCTAGTAGACACCAAGGCCAAGAGTACAATAAGACACAATACAGACGGTACGGGCTGTGTTTCTCACCCTTAATTTCACCAAATTTTCCTGAAGGTATTCTTTTAAGTTGCAAATATATAATGTTGTCGCTCTGCATCGCAAAAGTTCAATTATCATTCCAAAGATCCCAGTTCAATGCATTTAAAAAAAAATGAATGCATCCTTCCATTTGGTGGACATAATATATGACTGCGGGTACAGATTCATCCAAATAAGTTTGGGGTAACGTTTTTGAACAATAAATTCACCTTTCATTCTTGTTTGCAGGAATACCTGAATATATTATTTATTAAAGAATAGAATTTGATTATGAGGGAACCATGCTGAGTGTACATTACCTCTATTTTTTCACATGATTTTATTTATCAAATCATATGAGTGGATATACAGTAGAATATTTCAAATCTGTAAGCAAACACTTGTTAATAGTCCATGCAAAACCTAAAGTCATCTTGTTCTCACTTATTATAAAATCCTTATAACTAACCCTAACTAGGTGCGTACTCATCAGCACTTTATAGCACACACAACTATGATTTATACTTTCTGTGTACTTGTGTTTGAAAAAGTAAGGAATTTTGAAAACTATTTGTCAGACTTTCAGCTTTGTGTTTGTTGACATTAATATATCTTAAAAAGATCGTATGATACAATGATGTTGTAAGCTCTGTTTTTTACTTGTGTTTTTTACTTGTTGATCAATGACCCAAATTTAACATTAAACATCATCACTGCGCAGCAATTTGAGTTCAAATCCAGATGTGGCCTGCTTTGGTTGACATTCAGTGTTTAATCATAAGAATAATGCTGTGAAATTTGATTGTTTTTAAAATTTTCCCCAAAAAACGTAAAGTTGCTGTGGGACAGGTGGTGGAGTGGATCTTTCTTTCACCAATAAGAAGATTTGTGATTTGATCTCAGGCTTTCCCAACTCACATCGCAAAGTGTGTTTGGGCTACATGTTGAACCCCACATTTGCCTCGAGAGTATCATTCGCAAATGTGTGTATAGTAGAAAAGGTCCCCTGTGAACAGAATAAGGGACACTAGACTTCCCAAATGTTTGCAACAATCTTGAAACACAGTCAAATCTGTAATTTTATCCAGTGTAACAGTGCATTTTATTTCCGTTGTGTGCCAATGGTCCCATGGCCTCACAGTACCCGTGGATTGCATCATAGATTGCTTTCAGCCAGCAAAATGTAGCCAGATCTGTTAGTGAAGCAAGATGCGCCACTTGTCCAGCTGCACATCCTGTCAGCCCTCTCACTGAAATTCTCCAGCTCATGACAGACACTGAAGAGCAGAGATGACTGCCCATGGCAGGATTTCTGCAGCTACTCCTTGTCTCACATTCCCCTCCCTTGTCAGGTAAGCTTTAGGCACTAAACTCTACTATCAGCTCATCAAACCAACCAAATATGTGAAAGCAAGACAGAGTTCTATTTAGGCTAACTTGTTATAGAGGCTGAATCTAAAGCCTTCAGATTTCCTCACCAAACTTTAACAGCGCCAGGATCTAAAATCTGAGCAAAACCCGTGCTGTGTCTCTCATGCATTTCCTGTAAGATTTGTTAACATGGTGGTCCAACTGAATTGTATAAAATTATACTGACAGACCCAAACAATGCGATTGGGGATCAAATCACACATGTGTACGCTCAATTAGTATTCAATGGGTCCAACGCTCTGTACAAACTTCCATCATTTTGCAATTTGTGTAAAAACATATAATATAACTGTATATCAATACAGCAAGGCATAGGTGTATTCCAATAACGCTTCTCTGTCTCTTTTTTTATACAATTAAACAAGACAAGACCCTTTGACAAAATAAGCCCACTCAGATTTCTTGTCAACTCGAGGTAGCTCAAAGCATTTCCAGACTGTCACACTGATCTATTGAAATCCTCATTGCTTATGAATATGCAATAATGCCATCTCTGGGTGGGTTGGACCGGCCTCCAGGAGACTGATTGTACAACCCGATCTAGAATGAGTGTTCCACATCCGGAGCATGCGAGTCGAGGTTTATTATTATATGGGTTAGATTCAGCAGTCTCAAACTTTCGCTCGCAACAATTGTTTTTCTCCAACCTTTCACTTACACTTCACAGTGGGTGGAAAAGCAGCATTTCCTTTTGTGGTGGAATTCCCTTTACAGGGCATGCCCATCGGAGCTGCATCTTGCACATTATCCACCGCACGCATTTTGCATTTGGATCAGTGGATGCAGTTTGTTTGTTCTGGCCAGTTGGGAAAAGGTTTGGTCTTGTTTGCTACATCTCACAGTCAACAAGAACCAGTACGAGGCTGGATTTGCAGGGAGGCTAAAGCTGAAAGTTGAGGCTGCTGATACACCTGTGCATCCTCGCTCTTTGCTCCTCAGCCTTTCTTTAGCCTGCTTTCTTCTCACTTATTTCTCTTCAAGATGCATTTTAGGGAATTAAAGCATCCTTCAAGATGACATGCTGCGATCGAATTTCTGTGTCACTGGCAAGAGTACAGCAAAGACAAGGTGGCATAGAATAAAGAATAAAAACAGCTCTTAATTGCAAAAGAAAATGTATTTAAGCTTCAAGATTATCTTGAAGCTGTGGTCTTTATTCAATTTTTGAACTCTGACTTGTGAAATTTCTATGGAACAGTACATTTTAAAAAAAGAGATTTACAGAGAATGTCCCTTCTTCTGAGGCTTTTGGTTGATTTGAAGATCTGCCAGTTTCTCCGTGTTACCGCCAAAGTGCTTTATTATGTTGGTTTTCTTTCTGTAAGCTGTGCTAGGACACAAAGTTCAGTCCTGCTTTTCTTTTAAAGCCCATATCCAGATTAGTGCTATATATTTACAAAAATGAATCACCGGTCGTATGACTAGTAAAAGCCTTTACTGTCACTCTAGCTTGCACACACATGCACTCTCCCAGTCAAATGGAGAGGTAACAAACATTTATACATCCATAATTAAAGATCAACAGTGTGGTCCAAACAGATTTTGAGAGGAAGACTGTGTTTATGCTAATGCCTTGTCAGACAGAGAGGCCAGTGACTCTCTGACATCATTTATTAATAATGAGACAAGATCACAGAAATGCACTGGGTACCATGCAAACAATGCTGCCTCTGGCAAACAATGGGATAAGACAGCAGCTGAGTGAGCGCTTTGAAATTCGGCTGCATGTGGCTATAGTGATTGGAGTTAGTGGGGTGTATGAATGGATTTGTTTGTTTATTGATGTTTGTGTTTGTCTCACAGCAGTGGTCTTGTTTCGCCTGTTTGCCAACATGTTTGTACACGAGTGGCAGCAAGTCTGCAAGAATGCCCGAGTGACTGAAATGCAGAGAGAGAGGTAAGCATGGCAGGAGATGCCGAGGCAAACGGTACATCTACACACATCCAGCTAAAAAAAAAACACTCTTCGTGACCCCCGACTACAAAGTGCTTATTATTCAGACTGGTTTTACTCATTTAATTAATATTTTGTCTTTAATTACTTTAGCAGGAGCATCTGTTCATCTGACCAAAGAAGTTTTCTGGCTCTGAGTGGCACGTAAACACAACAGCATTTCACAAAACTCAACAACAAACAGAAAACACAATAACGTTTCACAATAAGAAAAGGTTGGAACAACTTTGTATTTGTGATTGGACATAACCGCTGATAGGCTGATGTCACTTCCTGTCTCAGCAGGGTTCTGTCTTAGTTTAACATAATAAAAGAGGAGCTTAAAATCCCATCACACCAGTTAAACAAAGAACAGTCTTTTCAATATTTTCTGCCACTTAGAAATATAATTTTGACCCCTGAAGACAAGCTTGAAAGAGAGAAAGAACCGGGGTGTGTTCTTACTATCATGTGAATTTTCTTTTGCTGAAATATTCAAAACTGTGGGTCGGGCTGCTCAAAGAATTCTCATTTGCTCAAAACTGGGAGGCTGTGAGGCTGCAGCCAGTCTTTATGATGAGCAAGCAACCACAGTGGTACTATAAAGTCCTGCAAGTGATATCATTATTCTGTGTTCTGGCTTGACAAGGCGAGTGGGGTCAGGGTGTGCAGGGTGTAATCTCTTGGTTGAATAGGTTTGTGCGTGTCATGAACATCGTGTGTGTACACATGTCTCTGTCATGCACGTCTTTGTCTCCAAGACGACGTATGTGTGCATCTGTATTAGTGTGTGTGTGTGTGTGTATGTGTGTGTGAGTGCAGGATTAGCGTGCCTCTCCAGTCCTCTGGCTGTAATCGGACGGGACACTGGCTCCATGACGGCCTGAAGCCCCCACCACCACCCACTGAGAAGCGCCTCCGTCTCTTTCACCTTGTCATGTGTGTTGAGTTGCTGGTCTTGGGACTCTGGTGGTATGTTAGGAGTTAAAACAATTATTGTTGCTCACATCACTCAGCCCTTTTCCAATTTTTTAGCCCTTACCAGCGAGAGGAAAGGAAAATCTTCCCTACATTTGGACCCAATTCCACCAGAAGGCACGCTGCATACTTACTTCTTTCAGTGTATCTCAAAGAAAAATCATGAGAAAATCATGAGTGGTTCCTTCAGGGTTTTTTTTTTTTTTTTTTAACTTGAGTTGTTTAACTGATAAAAAAAATGAAAGTCCAGTACTACTAAGCTGTAAAACTGCAGCAGCTTCATTAGGTTGACGATTTGGAGATCTTTACATAAACAGCCATCACTGATCAAGTTAGCCTGAGCCCTCTGACCCTGCACAAGCCTATCTGCTGTTAGTTTGACCCTTAACCTCTCCTTTTGTCTTCAGACTCAACGCCCAAGCGCACTCTCTCACCAACACACACTCCTACATGGCCTATTATCCTTGACAGCCCTTACACTCATATTAAGATCTACTTCAGTGATTTCAGGGCTGTTTCAGCCATAAACTCTCATTTAGGGGTAAATTAGCTCTGGTCTGAGTCTTGTTACTATACTGCCCTTGACAGCATTAGTCTTTTCTTGTGGCTTTTAAATACCAACAAGGATGGATAGCACAATTCAGATAAACCTCCACCATTATACTTTGTTACACCATATATAATGGCAAAGCATTTATTGTTTTACATTATTGTATTGCCATTGTGCTGTCCTTTTAGTGTCACACAGTCCGCTGTGATTCTAGTTCTGGATACACTCGTGCCGAAAGAAGGGTTAATACATCCACAAACCTATCTTATAATGATGTTCTCTCATCCTCTAAATACAATTATTTCTGATGAGGCTCCAGAAGCAGCAACTTCTAATCTTAACAAGCTTTGGGAGGTTGGAGACTTTGGATAGCAACTTAGAAAAGGAAAAAAAGAAACATCCTGAAGTCACTGATAATTGTTACTTCCAAACCTATGAAATGTGAAAAATGCGTGCGTCTAAGCTTTTCCATCACATTCCAGTTTGGCAGTAGTTTTACGAGGACTGTGTCAGACAGAAGAGACAAAGCTGTTGCCTTTTTCCTTCCACGGAGACAGAACACCATCAGATGCATGGAGATGAACCATAATCAGCTTTTCCAATTACACTTAATCTCAGACCACTTATTCCACAGAAAATGGCAGCACTAATGCCAGTCATCACACAAATGCCTCTCAGAGTTTTGCAAGAGACTCCAATTTATACGTTCAAACAAATAGTTCGGACTGTAATGAAAAAAAGCTTTTATAAATCTTTGATGTCTTTTTAAAAAAGCTTCCTTTGAAAAAGACATTGCTCTGCAGAGCTGAACAGAAGCTTTAACATACAAAACGGCAGGACAACAAGCTGTCCGCACAGTCTCGTTTTGTAATAAAAAGATTTAGATCTGCATGCCGGATGACTGGCATTTAAAAATGTCTGTCTTGTAACGTAAGGTGACTCCACATTTCTTCCAATAACAATAAGACATGTGTGTGAGTTTATGTGTATGTCTATCTGTTTGTAACCATAATATACTATATGCGGAGATTTGGATGGGAAAATTAGTGCATGGCTGAAGAAGAAGAGATAGTAGCGTGTGTACGTGGGTGAGGCAAAGTGAGGATGGGAGTAATGATAAGCACCACTTAGACTCTTTGATCACAGACGTTCATCAATCTGCTGTCCAACCAGCATGTCTGAGAAAGTCCTCTACTGACTAAAAAAAACCCTGTTCACATTCATACAACCTACTATTTCATTCTCTCGTCTCATTCCCCACCATACAGTATAATACAGAGTTCTGTAACTGTACAAGCGAGGGTGATGCATCACAGTCCGCCTTTCAGAGGTAGAGCCCCCAAGGTTTTGCTTTCTCTCCCCCTTCCATGTCCCGGACTAAGTTTGTCTGGAGACAAAGGGTTAAGGAGGAACAGCCTCTGAAGAGATGCCTGCTTAACCTCTGACCTCTTGGTGTATGAGAGAGAGACAGAGAGGCAGGAAGAGAAAAAGAGACAGAGGGAAAGGGAGGGTGGAAAGCCACTAACAGACACATAACCAAGTAATTATGTGTAAATATACTGGATTTTAAGTTAAGCGATCTAACAGTCTCTGCAAATCAAACTTTCTGTTACATGCCTCTGTTCCTCTGAAATATGTAAGCTCTGAGGTGTAATGTTAACACAGTCCTTTTTTCTGTGAAAGACACAGAAACACGTGAGTCAATAGGCACCTCTGCCTTTCTTTGTCCTCCATCTCGATCAACCCCTCCGTTCTCTAGGCAGCAGGTTGTCAGTGAGGCGGTCCAGCTGGTGGAGATTGGAGATGCCAAACAACCTGTCAGAGATAAGAGGAGGTGGACAAGGTATGCACAGCACACCCAGACCAGGTTTTCACTGCTAAGTGGAGGACTTAGAGACACTGGGGACCAACAGACTCTATAAGACAGCATAGTTAACCCTGTTACTGGTGAATGAGGCTTCACTTGTTATCAGGTCCTCTATATTCATACATGCATTGAACCTGATAAAGAACACTGCACTTAAAAGAGTTTCCACTCTGAACACACTTTAAATAGCCCACTGGGAATGTTAATAGTTTGTCTCTGCTTGTTCAGAGAAGAACACAACAACCAATCAGCTCTCTCTTGAAAAATTTATTCAGTTTCTGTTTATAAATCTGTATTTAATTTCATAAAACAGAAATGTCTGCTGATCACAACTGTTTACCACCTGTTTGGGATGGAGGGTGAGACAGGAAACAAATCCTAAAAGCGAAACAGATATCTCTGAACAACCATCCTGTTTCACAAGTTAACAACAAACTAATCTTTACAAATCTAGAGTAATAAATACTATTAGCAGGAACAATGCTAAAGAAAACAACCTGTAAAACAATCCTTACATCTCATTGTCACACACACCCACACACACAAATCAATTACATATTGAAGAATGACGAGGATATTCTTTCTGTTACGGTAGAGCACCTGATGACAAGTTACTGCATGTTCAAACACCTGGGCAAAAATATAAAATCGCTTCGTGGCACAAAAATAAAGTCTCAGCTTATTTTCTTTTGCACATAAAAGAGCTACAAATGTTTCTCTACAGTTACCCACAAGGGAAATATAGCTAATCAAATCTAGTAAGAGACCAATTCAGATTTGGAATAAAGAGATAGGAGTTGGTGCATCAACATTATCACATTCAGAGGACAATGTTTCTTTTGCTGAGCAATCCTCACATCAGGGATCTACACTGGACTTATGAATAATTCACAAACAAACAAAAATGGGCCAACAAGCATACAGAAAACACTCGAGCTCTGACTAGTCAGCTAGGCATAAAAGAGAGCCGCATGCTCATTGGCTACCTCTCAGTGAGCAATGGAAGCTGATTGGTCAGATGGGGGTGACTGAGAGGACAGCAGTGACAGCTGTGTGACACAGAATTGTGCAGTTACCCAGAATGCAGCAGAAACAGTGTTTACAGGTCCTTCGGCCTGTAGCGAGGTCTAAACAAACTATTTATCTCGATGGTGCAGCGCCTGAAGCTACCACTGCCTGTCTCATTGGAAATTAACTCAAAGCATCCTTGAGCTGAGCTGAGCTGACACTTGTTTTGCATATACACAGACAAACGCACACACACACACTTTTATCCAACACATGCCTTTTCTCCTTCATCGAGACTGAACAGGGAGCTGTGCTTTGCTCCACTACAGAAATAAATGTCTCCCTCAGGCTCTGTTGGGAGAGCTGAGATCATTTTAGCCAGTAAATGTTACTGCCTGTCTGACAGTGTTCACAATTTACATCCTTCACAAAGAATAAAGTGGGAGACATTGAGAGGAAAACAGCCTAGTGCTGTTAATGGTCTGGGCCTTAAAAGGGCTCACAGTGCAAACATTTGGATGACACCAGTCACTGAGTTTTGCAAAGACAATAAAATACAACTTTGATGTCCATTGTGCTGCTTGGAAGGAGCTACGTTTTTCTGTACATGTAGAGCATTATTGATGTTCAGTTCCAGTTCGTAATAATAATTCACTACACCTTCCAGCAGAGGGGAGAAACTTGACGAACAGATGAGACCTCTTGAGACCACACAGCACTAGATTATACTTTTCACAATAACTCTACAAAACCATCATCATATTAAGTCTGTACACAGTGCAGAATCACTCAGAAGAGCAGAAGAAGGGGGAACTGAATTAGCGTTGAGGTAAAGTTTGTCTTCTGGTTCAGTTAGGAGGCTGCGCTCCATTCTGGGACTCCACACCTGATGTGTGTGTTAGTGTCTAGTGTGTGGTAGAGAGGTGGCGACAGATTGTATCGAGGATACTCTCTGAGAGGAGAGCCAAGCTGCCTGCTGTGAATGTTTTGGGAATTCTGAGATGGAGGCCCAGAGCTGTGACTCTGGTAGGGATCATGGGCGACATGCTCTGGTAGAGGTGGAGAGCTCTGGTGGGCTATAGCGCTGAGCCGAGAGCCCTGAGGGCTGGAGCTGTAGGGAGGATGAGGGGTGTAAGGTGGATAAGGCTCCATCGGGGTCATGGCAGTTGGGAGTGGGCAGGTGTACGACCAGGATGCACAGTTGAGTTCATCCATTCTGTGCTCGGACCCGGCGTACATGCATGCCTGACGTTGCCCCATGTCTGAGCTGTAGGTGGAGTTAGTGAGACTCAGGGAAGGGTTGTTGGTCAAGCCAGGTGGTGGAGGGGGGTACGAGGAGGGGTGATAGTACGGTTCCCCCTGGCTTGGAGAGCCACCAGTAAAGTGTTTCTTGTATGGATGCTGGTGGTTTCTTGATGAGCAGTTTTCTTCCACTGCAGAGAAACAGACAGAGGATAGTGTTACATTTGACAGTATGAGGTTGTGTCGTCTTGACTAATGTAGTGACATAGAGGTGCAGCACAATGGTGGATGATGGTGCCCAAAGCTCACTGGATATATACTGAAAATGGATCATTCAAAGGTAAGAAAAACAAAACACCAATCAAAACATGTTTATCAAAAGTTCATGGTATTTTTTTTCCAATATTGCGCCCTAAATATAGACACTGGAACTTTAGCTTAAGTAGAAAAAAATGACTATTGTACTATACTGTAGAGAAAGAAAAACACAGTACCATTAACTATCAATGAAGAATGCTCTACATGTAAAGAAATTCATTTTTATTTGACTTTAAGCCTAAAACCGACTCAAATGCAATAAATTACATCTCAACCTGCTGCCATCTAAGCTTGAATGTTGAACATAGAAAAGGTTTCAGAATCTACAAATCCAATATTTCACGCCTTGTTTCTCTGAACTCCACGATCTGAAGAGATGGAAAACAATGACAGGGTCTCCTTTTCTAGCAAAGTGCAGAAGTGGTTTCTAATTTTTTTTCTCTGCTATTGATTAATGTGTCTAAATAGACTCGTGCTAGCATAATTGGGCACACATTAAAATAAATGATTTATTATTCATTCAACTCCTTCCTTTGTAAATCTGATGCTAATAAGATTAGCAAACAAAGTGAATACTAGAATCAGTACAGATTAATAGAAATCTCTTATTTAGTTGGCTTTTTACTTCCAAGACAGCCATTAGTTTCCATTTATTGTATTAAGCAATGAAAGAACAAACAGAAGAGCCTTAAAATGTTGCATACATGGGTGAATGATCATTGTTCCCTTAGCTGGCTGCTCTGTCTCAGCAGGGTAGTGTCTTGTGTCACAAACTCTGAGATCTTAGGTGGTGAGGCATCCTTGAATTTACCACAGAGAAGATTTCTTTCTTACTTTAATATCGGAAATGAACAAAGTACATAAACATTCCAGACTGAAGACATTCCTTTTTACACACAGCTTCCTCTCACCTTTCCTCTTGTTGCAGGGGTAGACCTGCGGCTGCTGGCCAGGTTGCAGGTGTAGATGAGGGTGGGTGTAGTGCGTCGGTTGAGCGCACTGCAGCTCTTGAGGACTGCGGCTGTTCAAGCTGTTCTCACAGTTATAAGGTGACCCAACGGCCTCGGGGGAGCCCCGCAGACCCCTTGTCTCCCCGCTGAAGGGACTCCCAGTGGAGCAAGCTCTCTGACGGACAGTACTGCGGGGCACCACGGGGTAATCCTTACTGAAACAAAAAAGAAATTTAAGAATTCAGCAACAGCTTGCATTTGAGCTGTTATGAACTTGAGAATCTGTCACAAAACTGCCTTTTCTGAACCTCAACTGTTTTTTTTTTTTTGTTTTTTTTATATCCTGATCGAATTTGCTTGGCTGAAATGCTTGTATTTCTGTTGTTTTCTCTTTTCCTTCAAGTCTCCATCCTTTCAGCTCTGATTTCTGTCTGCACTCGCTGGCCTCGCTGTGAACTTTGTGGTATGGAGGAGACAGCGGGCCACATCTCCCCTGACTCCTGCGGAGATACACACACATGCGTGCACACACACACACCGCCAGTGCTGTTGTGAGATAATTCACCGCTCTAAAAATAAACATCCATCCGCGTGTCACTTCAGATAGACTCTCCTCTGTTCTTCTCTCCTCTCTTCCAACAACACAGCAACATTAAAACAGGGGTGCTGCATTTAATGCTGTCCTCTCTCATTCCTCCTCTCTTGTTGTCCCTCTCCCTCCCGTCAGTAGCAGCCTCTCCCACAAGCTCACTTAAATCTCTGAACTGCCTACAAAAGCACCACTTTTTTCGAGACAGCATGTAGGGCCCATCAGCTGATCAGAAGTGACAGCCCAATAGACCAGCAGCAATGTGATATCATGGGTTTATCAATGCGGTTCTGGAGCTGATTGTCCATGTTTGCTCTGCACATTTAGATAGAGATCAACCTTCAGGTGACAAAGGCTTACATCTCCTCATACCACTTGGCTCCACTCACGCACACCCTCATGTCTGAGACCATATGTAGCCCATCATAACAACCTTTTACCCCGGCTGAGAGAGGACAAGGGAGAGGAATAGTTTCCTATGAATGCTCACAAGCCCACAGACACAAAAACACCCAACCACAAGGCTTTACTCACCCTTGAAGCTTGGCCATGCGGTGCAGCTCATTGTCGTCACTGCCTCTGAAGCCCTTCGCAAAAGGATTATTCTCTATCTTCAGCTGTGTAATCTGAAGACAAAACACAGAAAACATCTAAATCAGACCGAAAGACCAGCTCACACATGCATGCACAGACACTCAGAGACTTCCAACAGAGTAGGACAGCGTTCTCGCCAGCTGACACAGAGTAAACTGTTTACCCAAACAGTCACTGGGTTTAAGGGTTTCAGGCCAAAGCTTTTAGACGTCCAAAGCACTGAGCTTTGATGTTAAGTCTTCGAACTTTTCTCAGTGATGTCATGGAGGCAGACCTTTGTGTTTTGATGGATTTCATTTGGCTAAAGACCAGATTGATAACAAAGCAGGCAAGTGGGCTTGAGATCAGGTCTAAACAAACTTTGAAGAGCTGAAAATACTCATAGCCTCCACCCAAATGCAGCTTCAAGAGCTCTATTCCCACACAAGAATATGAGAATAGTAGATAGTATAGATGGTGTTATTGGCTGCTTTCTTTGCAGAAAAGAATTGTAAGGTTTATATTCATTCTTTTCACACTGTATATGCAATTATATATCAGAGTCCAGATAATTAACACTGATTATTGCTTTGTTTTACTCGGAGCATGACTACTATTAATTATTGATAAGAAAAAGATTGATAAAACAATCATTCTCTTTATTTGGCAATAAAATATAAAACACCAAAGAGTCTATTTTTGTTCAATTATTACTTATTATCATAGTGTGCATATGCAAAATTACTGTCACTATCAGTTATCAATATTAGTAATTATAATCTTTTTTTTTTTTTTTACATTTAATTTAATTTGTCTGCTAAAAGTTGCACCTTCTTTATATGAAAATAATGATTCCTGGGTGCACAAAAACTTTTGCAGGTTTTTTTTTTAAAACTCTTTACAACACAAAAATAAATTGATTGCAAAAAGAATGCCACACTGAGGAAGAGGATGAAAGCGTGTAGAATTTAACCTTTTATTTGACCAAACTTAACAAACTAAAATTAAGAAGACTCCTAAAGTTTCTTGCAAATTGATGATTAGAAGTTGTCTATTAATGCCACGTAACATTGCTAAGGTTTGTTTTGAGGGTGAAATCTGATCGAAGCGAGCCTTTCTGCCAACTTAATCGAATGAGTGTCTCAGCTGGAAGCTTCAACAATTTGTCTTTCTGGATGTGATGCCAAGGAAACTGGATCAGCCAAGATCAAGGGTAAGAAACCAAACATCACGCAAGCATGAAAGCACAGGCACACACACATGCAGACAGGGAGTTTACGTTTACATGTATGCAAATACCATGTAAGGACACACAAACAAAGAAGATACTAAAAATATGATTTCAAACAGGGTTTGAGTGCTTTTGTGTGGAAGAGAAACAGAAGCTTGACTCCGTCCAGTAACCAAAGACAAAACAGGTTAATCTAAATAGTCAAAGGTTTACCAAAAGATCTGATTATTCTTAAAATAATCTTGAAGCATCCCATAGTTTCATGCAGTGAAAGAAGCTTTAAACTTCATATTCACAACAACACATAATGTCTGAAAAT
This sequence comes from Odontesthes bonariensis, assembly GCF_027942865.1. Classification (NCBI taxonomy): domain Eukaryota; kingdom Metazoa; phylum Chordata; class Actinopteri; order Atheriniformes; family Atherinopsidae; genus Odontesthes; species Odontesthes bonariensis. The sequence continues at coordinate 23,564,912 of NC_134511.1, forward strand.
CCCTACAGCATTAAAAGGTCATAACAGGCACTTGTTGTTTCAAGGCTGCTTAAATTGACCTCAACCTATTTAAGCAATTAAAAAGGGAACTCCAACACTTGTGCTGGGCTAGATTCATCCATAAAACAGGGGCCTGCTCTAAAACATTTCTGAGCGTGATCTTCCCTCTTTGCTTCGCAGCACACTGTGCATACCTTGTGGTTCTGATAGGATGTCACTGCGATGAAGGCAGTCTCAGAGAAGACATGGGTGCAGAAAGCAGTGTTTTTTGAGCCAAAGCCGTTGTTTTCATCTGCTTTGACGATGTGGAGACGAGGCTGGTATTTATGCATGGAGTTGAGTATTATCTGCACAGGGGAGAGATTGAGAATATGATGCTGACAGACCCGTGATATTTACAGAAACCCACCAGCAGACGCAGGGACCTGGACTGTCTTTACTGAGTTAATAATCCCTCTTTGATTTCAAGATTTCTTGGCTGGCATTAATGTTTAAAACACATATTTATGATTTACATGTTGGCTGGATCAAATGGATATTAAGTGGGAAAAAGAAAAATTCTGCTCTTCCAAGACTACACACTCATTGCTCCAGCAGTGTGAGTCATGTCTCGCCTACTTTGGTATGAAAAAGAAACCAAACAAAATTTACTTTCAGAAGTTTTAATTTTTATGTAAACGTTACTTTAGACGCAATATCAACATACACTTATAGTTATAAAGGCATGTCATATATTATTATGTTTAAGAGAGACTGCACAGAATTCAGAAACAAAACATTTGTCTCTCTGGTTTTTCAGCATCACTTTATGACCACATACTAGGACTCTTCTGTCATTTTTGACTTGGGCTAACCACTCATGTCAAACTATAACAACTCTGAATTTAGTACCCAGTCTCCATCATTTCCCACCACAACAGACAACTCCGCACGCGGTTTTTAATTGGATCGTATTTTCAATGTGCGCGAGCACGTTGGTTCATCCACGGGCTCGGTTTAATCTCCGTGACGTGTCCGCCATTGAAATGCATTAGCTAATGGGCTTTAGAGTCATTGGAATTATTATCTCTAATTTCACAATCCATGCGAGGAGACGCGCGCGCACAGTATCCAGCGTTTTCACCTGCTCTCACGTCCAGCTACGTGCGCGTGTGACAGTGTGTGTGCGTGTGTGTATTCAGACAGTCACTATAGGATGACTGGAGCCGTGCAGTATCCACTTGTGGAGGTTGACATGTGTCCGCTCTGCCCTCGTGGCCTCTTGGTGATATTTGCTGTGTTGTGATGTCGCCTGACCTCGAGATTGGAACTGCATAACTGGACCTGTGTTGTGGTTTCTAATGGAATTGTCCAATAGTTTGAAATATAGAAATTTGGTTTGGCCTAAAGGTCGCTTTTCTCATGAACCGGATCATCAATAATAAGTGTGAACATCGTATCTATATCATAAAGCGTAAAACGGTTCCAATTTGCCAATTCAAGGGCAAAAATTCAATTTGAAAAAAAAAAACGGATCAAGACCATGTTTGTTGTTTTTTTTTCTATGCAGAAAATGAAAACGGATAATACATTAACAATCAGAAAAGAAGTCGGACTCACGTGCCCAAAGGGGTCCAGGTGGTTGTTGGTGAGCTTGAGTTTCTGAAACGAAACGAGCTGACGGCTCCAGTGCGCTCCAGTGGCGGGAGAGTCGGGGTGGACGTAGAGCCTGCCGGGCATCGCGGGCTCTGCTTTTCCCGTTATCGACCTACATGTGACCAAGAGGATGGAGCAGATTGGGAATTGATCAGACACTGACACTCGAGGGGTCGCAGTGGTTTGTCTGACCGGCCAAGCACCGCTCTGCATGGGCGCAGCAGACCAGACGCGCCAAACGCGCCAGTTTTGCTGAGAGTTTTGGTAAAATAGTAGGCTACCACAACTGAGCAACCCCTTTTCTTTCCCAGATGAACTTCCTCTCATCCAGAGATCCTGAAACCTAACTTTTGTTATTTTAAGTCAAAGATTTGCTGAGCAAACAAGCCTGAAATTGTAAAATAATAATAATAATGATTTTAAAACACACACACACACACACACACACACAAATGTTCACTGAGGGTGTAATGTCAGCCACGTGATCGACATCCATTTTCTCTCTCTCTTTTTTAAATTGTTTTATTGTAGCCCTCACGACAAAAACGTGAAATACTCACTTAAATAGAATCGATTTGGTTTGGTTGATGCACTTATTTTATAGTATTTTATAGTTTCTGTCAAGGAACAGAAGATAACTGATAATGCAAATATTACTAATATCAGAGCACTTTCCCTGTTTTTAAGGCAGAGTTTTTTAACCAATTTAAAAGAAAAGGACTTATTTGGGTTAGGGTTGGGCTAAGGAGCATGCACGATGACTGTGCACATATTGGAGTGGATGAGTGCACAATTTTTTAATGAACTGCTATAGGGGATTTTTTTTTTTCTTAAAACATTTATCTGTGTAACTTACGTGACGTAAGAGCACTCTGTAACCCACGTTTGTGACAAACGAAATGACTTGGGTTACAGAGAGGTAAAGGGGTGGGAGAATGGCAATCTTCATTTTAATATAGCCTTGCCGAATACATCTATAGCTCTATGAGACGGATAAAGATATTTGAATATGGACAAAAAGGCTTGAAAGCCCACAGAAAATCAATTTGAATCTTAAAAAATCCCAAACAAAAAATGACAGGTTAAAGAAAAATATTAAAAACTGAATTAAAAGGATTTGGAGAGAATTTCGAGGCTTTCAAGTCTCCAAACTCCACTTAACGCTTTCTCGTAATATAAGGCCCCCAGTTTACACAGCATTGTTTATTTTTACCTTGTAAACACCAAGCGCCTCCTTCACAAGCTGGCACTTTGTGTCGCACCAAGTTTATCCAAAGCACCCCCCTCTTTTTGCATTCGAAGAGAGCTCGTGTCTGATGCTCTGAGGAGGCACTGATGGATCTCATTGTAGTCAGAGGTCCGTTCGGATTTTCCCCTCAGCACAAACTGAATGAGAGGATTTAATCTGGTCTGTGCCGTCTGTCCCCCCCGTGCACGCATCATATTCTGATGTAACCGGCGGGCAGACGCACTGGGGGAAACGCGGGGAACTAGGCCATCCCAGTCTGCAAGAAGGACCCGACCTTTACGCAGGGCAGAGGCGGGGTGGAGTGGAGGGTTTAAACCCACGGTTTACCCAGAGTTCAGTTCAAAGGCTTCTGCTGTAGAATTTACACCAAACGAGGAGTAAGCAGATAAGATTTGACCGTGCACATCTATGTGTTTATTTAGCCAACTGATTATTCATTCAGTCATTTATTTTGGAGGGATTTATTTCGCAAATCGTTTTGTTTACAGATCATCCAAACTTACATAATCAGAAAGCTGGTCTTCCTCTAACATTAGGCACCAGTTGTACAAAATGTTTTATGGAGTGATCTAAGTTTGAACCCTTGGTTACACACATACAGATGCGATATACAAACCATTTATTGTCAGCGAATTTGTAGCGATGCTCATCCCCGGGCACGATGTCCATCAGGAGTATGTACTTGGTCTTCGGGTTGAGTCCTGTGACTTTGACTTTGTAGCTGGGGAACATTCTCCTGGAGGGAATATGTTCAGGAGGGGGAAAAAACAACAACACTGACTTTCCAGCAGAATGAAAATTCGATTATAAAAGCAAATTATGTTACATTAAAAAGGACAAAAGAAAAAAATATGCAAATAGCAATGCACTATCCTGAGACAAAAGTTCCCTTAGGGCCCAGAAGGACACGCTCAGAACTACTTCTGACCTGATTCATGAACATTATTTTTGATCAAATCAATGCTCATACAGCTCTGGGATGCTTGATCTTTCGCGTTTTCAAAATCATGACCATACATTCATAATTATTTGTTCAAAAGATCACAATTCAGTTTCTCCTACCTCCCAGCTTTAGTGATGATCATTTCAGTTCCAACTTCATCGAACTTGGTCCAAAGTTCTCCGTCATGAAGGACGACTTTGATTGCCTCCATCCCCTGCACACGAATATAAAAAGCCCTCAGTGAAAATGTATACATGGAAGTTCTCAGAATGTACAAGAAAAGCAGGACTCATCCTCCAGATCTGAGACATTTACACCTTTAAAAATGAACTCGGGTAAGTCTACTGATTTTTATAAAATTATGATAAACTGATTCACCGGTAAAGAAAACCAACAAGAAGTGAAGTTTGAGGTAAATGTTTGTCCAATGCTTTGTGGTCATAGAAACTAGATTCCTTTTTATTTTTAGGTTTATGAAGAAATAAATAAACAACCATAGAAACTACTGAATGAGCCTCAGTTAGCAGTTCTAGTAAATGATAAATATTTACATCATGATCCTCAGCACAGGCCTCTACCTGCTGGCTGGACGCTGTCTGCGGAGACGCAACAGAGTTTAAAGTGAAGCTGTGATTTTCCCGTTTGCTCTCTTTTGGGGAGTCCGAGTCCGGGCGCTCTGCAAGGCCGAACTGGTCCCCTCCGTTCGCCATGTTCCACTGACACACACATACGAACAAAAGTTGGCATGTGCACTTGATCACAGTTTATAACATAGCGCAACACACATTCGCAGGCTTTGCTGATGGAAAACGCCACATAGGAATGTGGCGCCATAAAAGCAAGTTGCTACACAAACCTTACTGACATAAAAAAAAAAATCATATTAAAGTTGAACATGATGAGCCTGCAACATGAAGCAATTTGTGAAGGCAAACTAGGGTTGGGCGTATTAACCTCAGATCTATATGTCCTATTAAAAACATTTAGCATTGGACTCCTTTTTTTTGTTTGTTTTTTTTTTTTTGCTAATTTGGGGGTTGAAAAAATGACGCCCTTCTGTTAAACTTTGAAGACAAACAAGCAGCTCTTTGTCGAAAGGACGCACAAAGAGGCCATCGAGTTTCCCACTTTGATTTTTGGAAAAAAGCTAAAAAGACGTCCATTGTTTTTGTTTTTGTTTTTTTAAATGAAGGATGAAGTGTTATCTTAGATTACAACGGCCTCATGGCGAGTTACACTTTTGACCAACTGATCCAGTAATCTAATTACTTGCTTCAACTAAAAGGAGATTAAATGTGCCGCTTAAACTCCGGCAATATTTTCAACATTATTTTCGAAGAAGTCTGTAAATTCATATTGGTCGTTTCCAGTTAGTCTGTATCTTATTCATAATCTGGATGTAATTGCATGTGGCATTAAGTTTTGCAACATCATTACATGATTAATGCGGCTTTAAATGGCAGCGTGTTAACAGCTGAATTCTGAGTAAAAGTGTTAATGTGCTCAGGCTCATCACAGAGTGTGCCTTTCATGTGCCTGTGTGTATTTTGGATGCTCTCTGTGGGCCTTTACCTCACAGCCCTGCGTCCCCTGCAGAAAACAGTCTCATTCTGCTCCTGCGCACTCCGAAAGCTGCTTGTGTGTTTTGTGGCTTGCTTGTATTTCCAATTAATTATTTATAAAGCGCCAGTGTCCAAGCGTTTAAAAAAGAATATTCCCAACGTTTATCATCTGGTTGCTTCGCTCTCCGTCTTCCTGCGCGCAGATCGCAGCTTTTCCTCCACGCTGCTCCCGGTCCACGGATCTATTCAAAGCGGCTACGACTCTTTCTCGTTTGCTTCGCCCACTCCTTACGATCCACGCAGGCTCCGCAACAGTTACAGCCCTGATCTGAACCCCCTCTCCCAGACCCTTCATTACGAATGGAGTCAAGTCCGTCTCACATCTTCTGCCCTCCCCCTTCAGCCTTCCCTGCTCTGCCATAGGTCTGCGCGGTTATCGCGGACCAAAGGATGACTGTGACACTGGCCAGTGACGCGCACAGAGAGCACATGCACACACAATCACTGTTTCTATACTCACACGCGGTATGTAGAATTATTTATTTATTCTAAAAGAACATAATCACTCGTTCTCACAATGTCGACCTGCAAAGACATTAATCCTCTATATATCACAGGCGTCTCTGGTATCACGACACACCAAAACGACAAAGGGTCATTTTCTGCTGGATTTCTTTTCAGAACATATTGATGTCCTGATTGATCAGATAAACTTGCTGCCATGTTAAAACAGAGTAGGAAGGCTCCACTCTACCATTAATTTAAACTTTTGATCAGAGCTGTTAGACAAAGACAACAACGGGCCCCATTGAGATGAAAACTATGTTTTCTTATCCCAATTTGAAGATAACTGACTCTTAATTCCTCATTGGGAAAGTAGATGGCTGGTGACAATTTACAGATTGATGAAGGTATTAATGCGTGCTGCATGGGCTACTGAAGAATAAAACACAAGTGTAGGCTAATTATTACCAACCAGTCATCAGATCCAACTGTTATATGGACGGGGATTTTAAAGACAACCCCCTCTACAAGAGGTTTAATCTCTTATGAGAGACTTTGCCTAGATATTTGTTTCTAAGATTATAGATTTGAGGAGGGGGAGGCCAATAGCGGCAGTAGCAGCATTGGCTTGACGCGAGCGCGCATCATCCTGACGGGATTACAGCAGATCCTGATAACCGCAGGCAGAGTTGAAAGTTGAAACGGTCATTGGGAGGTCAGCATGCCACCATCACACGTTTCCACCGGCGTAACTCATCCTCATCACGTACGCTGTCTCAAACCACTCTTTTCTTCTTCTTTTTTGTTTAAGTAGCCCTTCCACCAACCAGTCTGTGATCAATATTTGAATGAAATGAGGCGGATGCTGTTTTATTAACAGACTGCGTCGTGATACGTGGCAGGTGGTTTCAAATACCTTAAATCTGGCTGCCCCCAAACACACCAGGGTAGGCTACAGGAAATTGAAATGTTCAATACATTAAATAAAAAATATACTAACATATGAAGCCTATAGGATTCTCGCGCGTAAAACGTTCCCTTTACGCAGTAGAATTTCTCGTCTTTTTGTATGCCCATTTCTGTCATTGTTCCCAAAATGAGTCATAATTGTATTTCTTACCGTCTAAATATCGAAATCCCTGGTGAGAGACCAGTGTAGCCACAGCTCCGTGCACAGCCTGTCTTGCAAAGCGGGTGCTTCACCGAGCGCGCTGCCACTGGGAAAGACGCGATTTCCAGGCTACACTTAACGCCTGTGCGCGTGTGTCAGTGAGCGTGCGCGTGTCTTTGAATGTGGATCCATACAGTTTCCGCGCAATATTTTTTTTATACTCACCACTTTGCACACACGGCTTTCTGCAAGTCTGTGGCATTTTTCTGTTGTTTACGCAAAGAAGATGCAGAATTCAATGCATCATGTGAGTTCATTTTCTTATTTTATCAGATTGTTGATGTGAAAAACATTCATACAGAAAAAATTGATGATCAAGCAAACATTTTTGCTGGGCACACCATTGCTTGTCCAAAAAAAAAATTTTGTAAAATTCATCAAAAAATAAATCGAGAGAAGTGACAACGGTTTACATAACAGAGGATCAGATTAGAGTTTTACTGTTTCAGATAAAAGATAAATTATGTTTATAACATTTATTACACTTTTTCTTGAGTATTTCCGTAGTCCACATGGCAAACACAAATAACCCCACGTCTTAATATTTTTAAAATCACAGAAAACCTAGTTATTCGATTTTCTAAAAATTATAATTCTATGAAAACGGTGCGACACCCAAAGTCCTGGTAAAGTCTGGTGACGACAGATTAGTCATTTTTTCCCCTTCTTTTTTAAACTGAGTTCAAAAATGTGTTCGTCGTGACCCAAATGAATCACTGTGTGTTTGAAACCCCTCCAAAAACAGCAGCAGAGTTAAATGTTTTAAACGTTAGCAGTCTTTTGACACAGCTGTCTTCCTCAGACACAGACAGGAACATTTTAAATGAATTGCCAAGGATATCCTAAATATAGATGTCACGCAGATCCACCGAATATGCGACAAAACGTTATAGCTCTCCGTTCAATACTGACTCTGTTTGATTCGTCGCAATCTGTTCATTTATTTCCAGCCATGCCAAACTTTTACTTTTTTATAGGAAAAGTCTTGAAAATGTCCCATAAAATTCAATTGAATGTACAAAATCTGTGTAATGTAACTATAATCTGTTCCAAATAAAAATTCTGTTCCTGTTTATGGACACAAACTAAACTAAATGAATCAAAAAGGTTAATTGATGATAGATTTTTTGGGTGTGTCCATGTCGCTCTAAAACATCCTGATTTGCACTTGTTGGTTATTTGATTAATTATTCAGTTGAGACTCAGCTTTGTGATGAAAAATTGATTACATGTTTTTTTGGCCCCAAATAAATCCTAAAGAATTAATAATTGGCAAAATTGAAGAACAATAAATAACAAAATCTAAAGAAAAATATATGCAAACATTATCAATTATAAACAATACGTTTTTTTAGGCATTTAGTTGTCTCTGTACCTGATTTTCTTGAAAATACATGAAAAAATTCCAACATAATTTAAAAAAAAAACATGAATTAAAACAACTGTTATTCGGTGAACCTTTGATAATGGGTGTGATGCTTACAAGCAACAAGACGGTGGCCCTCCTTTAAGCCACACAAAGCATTCATTAATGTAGGTGTTGTCTTATTTTATTCATTTTTATTTTTTTTGCAAAGTAGCTCAGTTATCGTGATTTAAATCTTCATCATTTAAGCCATTGATTTAATTTTCAAGCCAGTTATTGTTTTTTGTTTTTGGAACATAACTTCATCCCATCTCATCTGAAGGTTTCTCGCTGTGCAAAAGTAACAAAACCCTTAAGTCATACCTGAAATGAGGTGGTGGTGGTGGCTGGAAGGCTCATTATTGTCCCATCCTGGCTTCAGCTGACTGGATCCTCTGTTCTCTGTCTGGAGGAAGTGGTGAAGGGGTCCCAGACCTCCTGCACTCAGCAGGTCTGTCTCACACACCTCCAGCTTGGCCTGAGTGAGTGTGTGCATGTGTGTGTGTGGTATTAGAGGGCAAGGTCAACCCATTTCTCTGCAAACAATCACATCACACAGGGCAAAATACATTCCAACCCCCCCCTGCCTCCAGTTTGTAAGGTGGCCTGATGTGGGAATAGCAGAGGCTGGGGGTTTGGCAGCTGTCCAGACAGGGCCCTCTAAGTCCAGATGAAGGGAAACCTGTTCCACATTAATATGACTTCATATTACAGATGTTAGAAATATGCTGCTTTCTGCACAGGCCTAGCTAAATGTTGTGCTCTTTTGCGATGATACATAATCTGGCCTGTTGTAAATGTGCCTTCTGATTACCTGGTTGGTGTCTCATCAGGCATAGATCCTTTCTTAAAAAAACTCTCTTTACCCATCACCTCCGTCAGGTCAAACTAAAATATTGCTGTTGCTAAATAAAAGTCTTACAATTGATATAAAATGGGAAACCAGTAATAGACAAACATTCAAAATATTGATCAAGTGACTCTAAACTATCAGCATATTGACTAGTGTGGCCAAACTCTACAAGAAGTTGAAAAAGTGACTCAACCTCCGTTCCGGCTCCAGAAATGTTTTTTTTTTTTTTTTAATTTGCAGGTCTGAAATGCCATTAGAAGTTCATCTTCACCTTGACTTCCAACTATTTAATATCGATGTAATGAAATAGACAAGTTTACATGTTTAATGGACTGGATCAGATTCAGCAGCAAGACAGCTCAACTAATTATATAACTGGAGACTTTTGCTTTGATAGACTGAAAGATGGCTGGTTTTCATGGCTAATTTTAGGGCTGAAATAATCAACCGTGTTTTTTAGGATGTGATGAAGCAAGCAACATCTTGATGATATATGATGTCCGTTTTCATTTTACATCCCAGTTTTATAACTGGGGGTTTCACTATGTGGGTCAGTGGTACCGTGAATAAATACAGGAAAAAATCAATCTTTTTGTTTGTCACTTTAAGTGATGTCAGACTTGAATATTGAGATTGATATTGACCCCTTGTGAAAACCGTATTCTTTTTTTAATTTTTTAAACTGCAAACTAGAAGGATTGTTGTATGAGCTCCGAGTGAAGCACTGTAGTAAAGTATTAGTATTCGATCACTCTACTATAGTGCTGTAACACAGCTCTCCTTCATTCACTGTTTTAACACACTACGGTGGTGTGGCGTCTCGCAGCTCCCCCTAGTGGTTTTCTTCTGCAAACGGCAAAATAACATTTGGGATCATAAACATCAAGATGACAAAGTCCAAATGAAACATGCATTTTGCTTGTTTCTTTTCTGGATATATATATATATATAAATATACAGCAACAAAATATGACAATCTCCTCTGCACTGGGAGCAATGACTATGTTTTCTTACATTTAAAATTGTCAGAGTATAGCAACATCAAATCAAGACAGCGAGACAGAGCAGTGTGGTGCAGTCACCCATGTGGGAACCTTAACATTTAGACAAGCAGCGTGTGTGTGTGTGTGTGTGTGTCTGCCCTCAGAGCTGCCTGTCACTCACAGGCGTCACACTGAAGTGCTACGTGACCTTTACATTATGTTTGCGCACAAAGGGACGAGAAATTAAACCTCGAAGGCTTCCAGTACGATGCCACTTCTTCAGACATTCATCGCTTTGTTTCTCTCAGGCTACGAACCATCACTGAGAAACCTGAAGCTCACCAGAGGACCTGATTGGTTCATACTGGTTTAAAGTTTTTGAATAAATGTACCAAACGTCACAGTTTGCTTTTCAAGTGGCTGAAGTGACACGTTTTCACAAATAAACAATGTTTCTCGCAAGCTCAGCCCCTATGAACCCCTGTGAATTTTCTTCATCAACTTCATCTCCACACTTCTTGCCACACGTTTCTGCTCGGAGTTCTTTCTCACTAAATGGAGGAGATGCATCTTTAACAAAGTGAAAACTTATTTCAGCACAGCTGACATTTCACAAGCACTCAGGGCTTTTTTTTTTCGATGTACAGACACAATTTTAACTGCTCAGTGGAGACGTTTTACTTTCCTGCAGCTGTACAGCTGCACTCGGAGACAGAAGGGTAAGTGGACGGAGACCAGAACAGTTTCAGGCATTTTACCTAGTAGACTTTGCACTAGATGTGTGAAAGACATCACTTAACATAGCCTCTGGTTACTAGATTGGCATGTGTATGCAAGCTAGAGCCTACATGGTGTGCATGTATTTAAGGTGACAGTGTTAAAGGGCAAATTTATTGTTAGCTCTGACCCTTTGCGTGTCTAGCAGTTGGCCAGTTTTGCCTTTTAGGCACAAAACACATGAAGGTCTTAATGTCAAGACTTTTATCAAAAAGTGACTTAGAAAACTCACATTTTTTGTGCACTGTAGTGTAACATATGTGTCACTAAATGGTTCAGTGAAAAGTTGAAAAACAGATGAAAATATGTCTGACTTTTAAAGTTGATCATACACAACCCAAACAAGACAAATAAAAAGCATCATTTAATGTACAAGAAAGAAAATGAACATGACACACAGGCAGATAAGTGCACACAGCTTCAGAGAACGGAAACAGGAATGAACAAGGTACCACATCAATGAAGTCTCAAGGTGAGCTTTAGAAAGGCTGAGATTACTGGTGTATGAGCACAGAGTTTCTGAGGAAACTGTAGTCATCTGCTGTGAAAGCTGCGACAAAACATATAAAAAGAACCACAAGTAAAAAAAATTACGAAATGCAAAGTGCAGAATTACAGTTAAATTACCAAAAGTAGTGGCAAATCTTTCCACATAATGCTGCAATAAGAATATTACAATTAAAAAAAGCTCTTAACCAACTGATTGGCTGTACTTTGATGCTCGTACTCCTTTTAAATACAAGTACCATTGATACACTGCAGTATTATTATGGAACTACGCTACAACCTCAGAGGGGAGTCACAGTTTACCGACAATTGATCTTTTAGACAAGTATTAAAAGCCCCTGTTCAAACATGGAGCGAACACATAAGAGAATGTTGGGAGTAAAATGCTTGTTGATAATTAGAAGACAATTTGTTATTTTCTGCATACTGTAAGTTTTAGGTGAAAAGAAGCAAAAACACTGCTGGGCGCAACAGAATCTAAAATATTTATGAAAAGAAGCTTGAAAATATACATATACACACATATATATATATATATATATATATATATATATATATATATATATATATATATTTATATATAAAGTATGGATACGCATGTGTTGCCATTTAACACTTCTCTGAGAATACTAGAGAGGGTGAAAAAACAGTCCTGGTGACAGTGATACAAAACCAATGAGTGTCAAGTGCAACAGACTGAAAGCATGTGCCATCATTTTTTGATTCTATATGAGCAACTGACACGATTATTCAAGTTTTCCAAGGAGGTTGCACAAAAAAAAAGAAAGAAAGAAAGACAAATCCAAAACACTCCATCAAACGTTTTCACAGTCCTGTGAACAACAAACAGTGTACCTCCACCTTCTTCCCGCTGGGTGCATCCTTCATCTGCAAAGCATCTACAACACCAGCAGGGGGCCCCCAACCACATGCCATGGCATTGGGGCGGATGGTCACAGTGTCTCTTCATTAACAGGGAATACTATCATTAGCAGTCACATTCACCATTACAAAACAGCTACCAACACTTTAGTCCACACAGGAGTCTGGACAGACCTCTAAACTGATCTAGACGTCTGTGGTGCGGATGCTATCATCATCCAGTCTGAAGGGGAAGCTGCAGGCGGTATGAGGCTGAGGCTGCGAGCGGTGCCGCCGCCGCCCGCTGGCCACGTCTGCTGATGCTGTGAGCATCCCCAGCCCACTGGTGGAAGGTGCTGGAGATGCACTTGGACAAGAGGTCAGGGTGGAAAGGGAGTTGGAAGAGGATGAGGTGGAAGAAGATGTGGAGGAGGAGGAGAGAGAAGGCAGAGTGGGCGCGGAGCTGAAGGCGCTATCTTCATCCTCTATGTCTTGGAGGGATGGCTCACATGGAGGAACAGGCGTCCAGGGCTGCCAGCCCGGTGCCACAGAGCAGGACTTGACCAGTGGAGGTCTTCGCTCATCATTGTGTTGACCACGAGATGCACAGGAGGCATTATGACTTCGATAGAGAGAAGTTCCACGTTTTTCGTGGAAACCCTGCAATTTAAAGAGAGGGGGGGAAAAAACAACATTATAAATCCTAACTGAGAGTTTTCACGATTCCTGTAATAACAAGCAGCCATGAAAGGGAAAGGGGTTATTTGTTTTTGGTGAGTTGCCCAAAAAAGAAAAGTGGGAGGAGACCATTGTCCTCGGAGGTCCTCTGAATTCCTGGATCTTCATCTCAATATCCCTGATCCAACCATGCATCTCCTCCGGTGAGTCTGTCTATAGAGAAAACCAGAATATAAATTCTAGCACGGCAGCACGTGTGCAATCATTTACATTCGAGCTAATACACGCGTTTTCTAATAACCGGATTATTTCTGCTGAAATCCTTTATCTATATAGGTTACTCTGTGTGATTTATTTTCGACTTTTACCTCCATTTGCCAAACAAGGAACAAGATAAGTTCAAATTCAAGGTGTGCTAATCTAAAATCTAAGCAGCTTCTTAAATCATCATGATCCTATATTCACACAATCATCTACGCTCACACCTAAGGACAATTTAGAGTCACCAATGTTTTTTGGCCTTTGGGAGGAACCTGGAGAGAACCCACTTGGGAGAGCATGCTCCACACAGAAAGGCTCTAGGTGGGATTTGAACCTGGAACCCTCTTGCTGTGAGGCAACGGTGCTAACCACCACACCACCGTGCAGCCCCTTCCTAAATCATTCAGTAATGAAATCAATCACAGATTACAACCATAGTTTATGTTGCTATTAGACTTGTCATACTTTACAACATAAAGAAAGGCCTCTAGCTTTTATGTCCTGTGCAAATTTAATTTGACTTTAAGCTAATTTTTGGTGTCGGTGCTTAGGCTATGCCATAGCTGTCCATATAATCTGTTTTTGTTTATTTGAATTTACTAAGTACTTTTCACACTTCCTTTTTTTCATGCACAGAAAAACCAAAAAGTGCTCGTGCTTGCGGCCTGTCTCTTTCTCTCCTAGGACTTCCCATATGATCCGACCCCGCCATCTCAGTCAGCTGCTCTCCCAGGGGGAGGAACCGGATATTATTTTTGTTATGGTTACAGATGGCTGTGCCCTTTTCACAAAAACATACTGTTTTGACTCTTAAAAAAAGTGCCCAGGCCACACATCAGCAGCAGAGCAAATAGAGAAAACATGTCAAAACATCAGGACAGATACACCTGGGAATATATTGTTAGTCTTCTCGTGCTTACTGGTGTAGCTAAAAATCCTCATTTACTCTGCAATACATCAGTAATAACTTTGAAACAATGTTATGGAGAGAAGCACGGATTTTACCTGGATATAGAAAGTTCGGGAGCTGGTGATGATCTCAAAAAGGTTGTCTCTAAGCAGGAGGTCCCTGATAGGCACAGAGAAATTGGGCTCACTTTAACTTGCTTAAATTTGTTTTCTACTGTTCCTGGTATTCCTCACATATCTAATTTTACCTGAAATATAAACACAAAGATTTTCACCACGTGCCAGTAAGGGTTCAGTTTTTTCCATGTGAATTCCCCTTGTTTTAGCAGTGGGGAAACTGTTCTGTCTCATGCTGCTTAATTTCTCTTCAAAAGCTAAAGATGTGTCTATCATATGAATGAAATTTAGTTTGAATTTCCTACGATGAAAAATCCAAAAGGTTGGAAAAAAAACGAAAAAGGCCAAACACGAAGAGGAAGAAAAACTTTTGTCCAGTGTTTATTTATAAAAAGAAAGAAACATCTGATCTTAAAAGGATGAGTCCAAACTCCAAACTTCAACTCATTAATCTGCCTTTACTGTAGGGCTTCAATGCTGATGATCATGTCATGATGTAAAACTAACACCCATGTCTAACACCCCAAAGTTTGACTCATGTTGCATACATGAGTCAAACTTTATCCTCAGCAAACATTGTGATAAGTGATACGCGCTGCAACAACACAATGATATTTGTACCTGTTCAGTGTGAATTCTCTGTCTATATCCACATACTTTCTTTTTTTTATTATTATTCTGTACAAGATAGATAACTATGGGGAGAGGAAGCAGAATGTGAGCAGAGTCTGACTCTGATTCATGCATGACTCACCCTGACTTGACAAGACATTCATGGACTTTCTGAATCTCTCTCAGCGGAATGGCTCGGAGAGGCTCCTTGTCCTGGGACATATCCACACAAAGACCACAGTCACTTAAGAACATCAATTAGAGGCAGCAAAGCATAACAAAACTTGTTCCTCACCGTGTCAGTTTTGTAGTAACTGACTGCGTGGTCATTTAGGGTGAAAAACCGCCTCTTCCAGCTCTTCCTCTACAAACATACACCACAGTCAACTCAGTGTTAATTTAAATGCAGAGTTAATCTGTTGAAAGAGGCTAGGCACTCACCACATTTCCTTGTTTGACACAGTAACCACATCTCAGCACACCAGGCCTGTTTCCCTTCCTCTCCCTCCCTTCAGTGTCTTCGCTCTCATTCTACAACATTTAATCACAACCATCTTCCTCATCAGTTAATCACAGTCACTGAAACCACCATCATCAGATATCTTAGCTAACACACTACATGTTTTGAATACAAATGAAAAAGTTTACAACTTATAACTTCTCGTTGCTTGCCATTTCTCCATTCTGGCATATTGCCTAATCAGGGTCACAGCCATTGTTGTGGTAATCAGGTCAGTTCTTGCTTCCTCTACTTTACCTGGATGGGAGTATGCACCACCACACCGCCAATGATCTCAGTCTTGTAGGCCTGCTGTTTCTTCCCTGCTTGGACGTCACTGATCATTGTGGTCACATCAGACTTTGGAGGTGCAGGGCAAGATTTAGGAACCTGTCGACAGGTATGAGAACATTAACAACCCAGATAATAGCACGTAAGGGAATGCATAGGTTTAATTTTCAACCCGGGCCTAATCTTGGCTACTTTGCATGCTTTTTTGACTCAGTTACAGAACTGACAAGTGTTCTGTGGCCCAGATATGGCCCATAAGTCAAAAGCTGGGCCTATGTTAGGTTACGGTAAGTTTTTGCGAAGGCCAGGCTTGGTCCAAAGAAATTTTTTTGGCCACGTCTGAGTTTAGGCAGTCACATTCACTCTGAGTGAACAGTGTTATTCAAGGCAAAATGTGGGCCAAAAAACATATTTTAGCTATGGGCCATGTTTGGGCCAAATATTTATTGCCATATGGGAATGGGGGTCTTGATATTATAACAGAAGAACAACAAAATATTCAGGATTATGGTATTTTGTTAATGTAATATAATGTTTACCACTGTGTAGCATCCCCATTTCTTCTAACAACAGAGTGTAAACATCTGGGAACTGAGGAAACCAGTTGCTGAACATTTGGGAGAGGAATGTTGTCCCAGTCTTGTCTGATATACTGTAGGATTCTAAAACTGTTCATAAAGCAGCTTAAACTAGCCCCATGTACAGCAGGTATAACTGCTCGCACACCAATGCCACGCAGAATGATGTATGAGTCAAAGGGATTCAAATGAAGATTTTACTTTAAAAAATATATATATTTTGCTGCTAATATGTATGTGCTTTATGTTAAGAACCTCATGACATTTATTTGAAACAGAGTATTTTTAAATGATGGCAATAGTACTTTTTTTTTTTTTTTTTTTAGGAGACATCTCAAGAGCTAAACTTAAACAGCATATTTTTTTTCATTAGTCTGTGTTTCCCTTTTAATGCTGCATCTACATCCTGTCCATTTTGCTTCAAGCAACTTTTCAATGAGGCCAAGGGGGCTGAGAAAAAGCAGCAGAGCAGCTACCCTGTCGATTGGGGAAGTGAAAAAGAGAGTGAGCAGCACTGCTTCCTGTGTCAGTGAGCAGGTGAGCGAAGAGGAGAAACACTCTTTCCTGTCACCTGCTGCCATGAGACATCTGGATGATACTGGCCACAAAGGGTGATGGCTGAATACACAAATGTTATGCAAATGTACAAACTAAATGTTGACACCTTCACCGCAGTGACGCATGTGTTTGTGTGCATTATAGCTTGTATCATCACATTCAGAATTTGCCCATTCACACACTTTGACAGAAGGCATTTGTGGGCAATGTACTGGCATCCGCACACTCCTGGGCCAAACTGGTTTCAGTCTCACAACCACACAACTTCCTGCGCTAAGGTGGAAATAAATCCCCAATCTATAACTGCCCTTGTCACAACCCTAATAAGACATCAAGCTATGGTTAGCGTGTTTGTGTGCACTAATGTGCGTAGCACTTACTGTGATCTTGCTGGCTTTGTTGAGAGCAGCCACCCAGTCCCTCATGTCAGTCACATCATTAGCTTGAAGGAAGTACCGTCGTGAAACTGCATTTATAACTGAGGAAATAGAGATGAGTCTCATTAAATACACTGTAACTACATTAGATTTGACTACTATATGTGCAAATAAGACTTATGAGATTGTGTACCACGAAACTAGCAAGAGTCAGTGTTTTGCTGAAAACTCACCGAAGCAAAATTCTGTCTTGGGTTTTTGCTTTGGCGTAGCTTCGCTTACCTGAGAAGAGAAGAGAAGAGAAGAGAAGAGAAGAGAAGAGAAGAGAAGAGAAGAGAAGAGAAGAGAAGAGAATCTGTATCTTTGATCTTTGAGACAGGAGGAGCTGTCAGCACTACAGTGCAGTGAAGCCAGATGTCATCATCTTTGTGAGCACACTGACATCTGGAAATCTTCAAAAAGTTTACATAAGCCAAATGCTGCATGTGACGCGTACCTGTTTCTGCAGATAACATTGAGATCCTGTACACTTGCAATCTTTGATTACACATGCTTGTTGTTGGTCAACACAAATCAAATGTCGAGGTTTGCGTAGTTACCAGTCATAACGTTACTACAGCCCACAGTGGGGGGGGGGGTGTGGGGGGGGGGGGGGGGGGGGGGAGTCAAGCGAGTGGCTTACCTTTGAGATGTAGGTTAATCTAAGGCTGCCAACAAAGCTGGCTCCACTGGGCAGGTTCTGCATGCAAACACAAACACATAGACTCAACACTAGCTCAAGAGTCCAAGGTTCCATGGCTGCTATTGATCATTTTCTTTCCCTCTTAGTGTTTGTGCAAGTGTGTGTAATGCATGCGCGGTTTGTGAGGAGCACCTGAGGATTGTCCATATACCACAGCAGAGCATTTCCCTGTGTATCAAGGATGAAGTATCGTCTCTGGAAACGACTGCTATTCTCCTTTTCCTCAATGTCCAGAAAGCCGCACACACGGTTCAGCCGGTCCAAATACGGCATGCTGCCACTATCACATATCACCTAGACAGTTGGGTGATCACAAAGGCAAAGACTGACGTCAGATGGACAATATGTGGCTAAATGTAAAAGGAGCAACAGACTAATAAGAGAGAAAGGCAAAGACAGGCAGATATAGAGGCTAAATCATCTTTCATTTAGTGTTCAAATACACACACATACACAGGAAGAAAGAGACCCACTCGCACTCAGCAGTTTTTCATGTGACGTGATTGAGGCTGAGCAGCAAACCCTGAAAGCCTGAGGCTGAGCTGAGGCCCTTCACCACAGCCAAAAATTACAGACTGCACTCAAGATCTGCACACACGCACATTTCCACTGGACAGAGAAGAAGGAGTAGAACCATAGAAGGAGGTGGAGGGGGGTGGGCGAGATGTATTCATTAAAATGATCGTATGCCTGCTACTCATTGAGCTGGTGAATGACTCTTCGATTGATCAAGTATCATTCAGCTCAGACATGCCGTTGATATTTCAACACTAGTTGTTTTTCAGTAGAAGTTCACGATCGGCATAAATCCCACAGAAAATAATCTTTTTTTTTCACTATGATTTTTGAGAGGAGCTGGAAGGTTTTTGGCTCTATGTATATTTCTGTCCTCCTTATGTGGTCAGGGGAACTCTCAGTCTTTCATTTTTCATCCTTCCAGACTAAAGTGAAGTAACTGCTTTGACAAACTGCATACTGCTGGATGCACAACTTAAGTAGATCCATAACAAGTTTTCAACATTCAGATTCCCAGGACATTACTTTCCTACATGTTTCAATTTATGGAAGGACTTGAATGTAAAAAAGGCAAAAAGGTAACATGATGGCTAACCAGGCCAAATTTGTGACTTATGCTTTTTTCTTTTACTCAAAGAAATAAATTACAACGTGACAGTCAAATAATATAATATATATATATAAATCAGGGCTAAATAGTTGTCCCTTCTGCCAGAGCTTTTACAGGATTCCCTTAGCCCATAGCGTTCTATGATTTGGAAATAATCAACATTTCCATGAAAACATTCACGCAAGTCTCCACACAAGAGAAACAAAGAAATACCAGCAGACACAGAAACGACAACTTCACTGTGCCCTTGGAGCTCCTGTTAAGCTATTTTTAAATCAGTGGGTGAGAAAATGCCTCATTTTGAAACTGAACTGTGCTTCAAATGCGTCATTTGTGCAGGTCTGTCACTGAAACGGGTCAAACATACAAAAGACTTCTGCAGAAACTCAGGGTGCAACGGAAAAATGAGGAAGGTGCCACACAGGTCACACAGATACCAATGCTGAGACTGGCGCACCAACTCACACACACAAGTACACTCTCATAAACCATTTTGGGTATCAGAAAACATCTGGCTTAACCATCACATGGAGAAGCAGTGGTGAGGTTGTGGCATTTTTGGCAAAACTTAACCAATAAGTATAATTTAGACGGAATGAGATTTTAAGTGCCCTGGTTTTTAAATGTAGGAACATAACACACAAATCCAGCACTAAGTGACAACAGAATTAGTGTGTTCCAGACATTTAGATTATTTAGATCACAGCATTGATATCATGATTATTGTCTTACCACATTCAGGGTAATGAAATGAAACTTTCCTACACATCTGCTTTAAGTTCAGCTTCATGTCAGACTGACAGAGCAGAATAGTATAAATGTTTTTGAGCAGATTCAAACCGATGACTAGTTTAAGTGACTTAATAATGTTCTCCTTAAGCATTCAGGGATTTGAGAGAAAGAATAAGGGCAAAAAAACGTCAAGCCATTTTAACTTTTAAACCCATTTATGCATCAGACTTCAAAAATCACTCCTACACTTTTCCTGAATGCAACTAAATTGTGCAGCATCTTCTGGCTTTCTTTTCATTTCTCTTAGACTGAAATGTCACAATAGAAAACTGTTTTCACAGGCTTTGACATGCTATCTGTTATAATTAGGCTGGCTTTGATAACTTAATTCGACGGACACCAGTTGGACAGAACTTGTTCTATCAACCTATGAATGATTACTGGCAATCCAATTACACACCTTGGGTTCTTGAAGGGTGAAACTGATGGACATTTACTGGAAAAAGTCACTGTACGGCGAAGGTCGTCATTGAAAGCCAGTCTCACAGTTATAGGCGTGTACGTACAACTCAATAATAACCACGAAATACACTAGTGATCAGACAGAATTATTCAGCAGCACCTGACAAGCATAACATTTGTTCAGCTCTCAGATGACCTGCATTGACTCACTAACACCAACGACTCAACGGTCTGCCACACCTACTGTACCACCCGCGCATTCACGCACATACACACACACACAAGGGAAAGGGGCAATGCACACAACCAGAAAGACATTGTCATAAAGTGAACAGACTACTTACCCGTTGTGGAGAGTCAGTGTGCGCCACAGCCAGCGCCCTGCAGCAGCGCTACAACGCAGAGACAAGAGAGCCGAGTTTGGCACGTACGATCATGGCTGGCAAACTTTTTAACAACTTTAACAAACAGCAAATTTTAGAAGACCGGCGTGCAAGGGACTCTCACGCTATCGTGTGTTTGTTTGTGTGATCGGATTACAGAAGACTTGTCTTTTTTTCCGGGTTGGACGTTTCGTTATTAGAATAAACCGGCCCCGGATGTGATCTAGGCGTCCCCTGAGCTCCAGCCGGGTCCTGCTCCTCCTCCTCCTCCTCCTCCTCCTCCTCCTCTCTACTGCCGTTGAGTTCGTATTGTATGAGGAACTTCTTAGTAAGAAGTTCTTACATTGTTCAGCAGGCCTTTCTGACAGTTTTTAACCTACTTTTGTGCACTCATTTCTACTGCTTTGGGGAGTAAGTCTTCTTTCTTTTAGGAGTAGACATCTTTTCACTGGGGTCTTTCAGTGTGACATATTTCTCTCTGCAACTGCATACCATATATGATCTGTTTTTTTTCTTTTCTTTATTTTTCTTTTTTCCTCAGGTTGCAGGTTTGGTAACTGGGTCAAACACAAATACACACTGCTGAATCAGGTGGTTCATATGAAAGAGCTGTAAAAGAAAGGAGTACACACCTGGACAAACAGGAACACAGTGAAGATAAGTTCTTTGCCTACATGCTGTGGGAAGTGAGGCATGAGGCAGGTGCAACATAATATGCCTAAAGCTGTTGATACACTTGACCAGATACAAAACAAATAATAATCAGTTCCTGTATTGCCACATATGAAATAATGTTTGCTTTTGAATAAAAAGTCTCTCAACTCAGAAGTGTCAAACGATCTCATTGTCTCTACATGAAGCTACAGCCCTGAATAAATGTCCCACATTGTCAAGAAGTGTCAATAAACAGAAGCTGTAAGTTATCAGTAAAATAATGTAAACGTAAATAATTTACACCAATGAAAAATCTGCCATGCTATGAAACAATGCAAATATTATTTATGCTGTTGCTTACATTTATTTGACTGGGTTTTTTAGTGTTATTTTTTAACATTGTAAGGGATAGTCGGCCCCTGGCTTCACGCAAAAAGGGCTGTCCAGTCCTCCTATATTGTGTTTTGTGACCCTTGCATTCTCTTTATAGTAGTTTTTAGTTCCTTAGAGGTCAACATGTATCACGAGTATCTCTCTTGTCATGTTGAACTTTTTTTTTGGGGGGGGGGGGGGGGTTGATTTACCCTTGTGGTCCTTCTGCATATCTTTGTCATCTTTTTGCATCACTATATGCATCATCTCCATCTCCCTGTGGTATGTTTCTATTCTTTATAGTGGTTCTGGCTATCTTTGTAGTTGATATTTGAGTCTTTTTAGTTGTTTAGTATATTTTGCGTTTAGCTCTTTGTTAATCTTTTTTTCTGGTTGTTATATTTTTCTCAGGTATATTTCTCTATCTTTGCATTTTGTAATTTTGCATCTTATATTGCAGTTGTTTTCTGCCCTCCTCACACGGTTCATTTTCTCATCACAATTTGGTGCTGTCTTCTGGGGTATATCTATCTGTTTTTGTTAATTTTATACATCTTTTGTTCAGCTTTCTTTGTGGCTGGATTTAAACTATGTTCTGGCAATTTTTAGTCTCTTTGATTTAGCCCTTTTGCATCTCATTGTCGTTTTTTTTACATAACATTGTGGTTGTTTGACTTCCCAAGAAGAACTGCTAACAATCACTTGATACCCAGATCCAGAGGCCCCCTGATCCCTTGAGGTCATGGGCTTGTTAGTTGGCTCGTTCAATAATCCTTCCGAGGTTTTAACCACATCGTGTTTAGCAGAGTTATTTATTTATTTTGGAGCATTTTTACAGCATTGTGTTCTGTACAAATCAGCTTTTTAAAAAATGGTTGGTTGGAATTGTTGGCTTGTTGTAACTTATATTGGTTGTAACAAGTGACTGCACGGCCAGTAATTTTAAAATAGTTGCATTACTGACTGGTTATAGTATATGCTTTTATATTAGAGGTCATTCATGGTGGTACTTAGCTAATGCAGTTCCTGAAATTGAATGAAAACTATTTTCTCACTGAATGTAAAGCACCTCAAACCGCATGCAACTTTCCTGCAGTTCTTTACGATTGCTTCATTATTTCTTGCACCTTCAAACAAAGGTAACCACATTTTTAAATCCTGTGAAGTAACTCACGAGAGGCAGAAAAAGAGCTCAGAGCACAAACTGGCCTTACCTCCTTTTTTCAACACTCTACTATCCGCTAGTCACTGTTTTTGGTTGTTCACAAGTACAATCTCTCTTTGTGCTGAGCCTGTTACTTTTGTAAGTTCTGACATAATAGATTCCAACAGTTACAGGAGTGACTCTGCGCTTTATTATCTTTCTTTTAGTAAAAATTTGTGCTCTCCTGTTAAGAGGAAGTGGTTACACGTCATATGACCTGCCCGAGGACGGAGACCTACCTCGCTGATTTCATATGCTGCGACGACAGCACAGACTTGAAATCACACTGTTGCAGGAGGAAGTCTTGAAGTTACCACAGACCCTCCTGTTTTTGCTGAGAATCCCAAATTGTCAGAGTGTTTTCTGTATTCATACCTCAGGACCATAAACACACATTTTTTAAATAAGTGCATGGTGATGCATGGTAATCTCACCATACACACACAAAAAAAGGGGTTTGACTGTATCTTTATTCAGATTAACTTGCAAGCACAAAACTGAGCAGGTTACGATGTCATTGACACAGTAGAATAATGTGGGTCTATAGTGTGGAACAAACTGTGCACTACTGCACCTACAAAAACCACACCCAAGTCTGCCTGGCTACACCAGAGCTGTGGGTAGTTCATCATTGCTTTTCACACATTTCTTCACCACAAATACTCCAAGGTTCATATACTGCATTCAAACTGTGCATCATCTGAACATCCAACTATAGAAAATGTTATTCAAGTTCAGATTACCAACAAAAAAAAAAACTCGGACAATGGAAGCTGCCGAGATGCAGCTTGCATTTGTGTGAATGGCCATAACCCTGTCATGCACCACCAGAGCCATCAGAATCATGACACACTTTAGGTCTTCTCCCCATTCTCACTCACAGAACATAAACTCTCAGCAACTGAAATCCACTTTTAAACCTGGATGTAACTCAATAACAATATAACAGAAAAGGAGGTGGTGGTGAATCACTGGAGGACAAGACAAGGTGGAGGATTTTTACAGCTGACTAAAGGCCATACGCAGCAGCAGAGCTGTGATCAGCACGACTGGGCTGGAGGCCAAAGCCCCTGAGCTGTTGTGGTGGTGATCCCCGTGGCTGTGACTCCGGTGAGGCCCGTTACAGTCATCGCCAAAGCAACACTCCATTTTAGCTCCGGAGTTGCTGCCGTGCGCTTTGTCACAGAATGCCTTGTACGTGCATGACTTCATCACTGTGTCTGAAAGACAGAGAGACACAGATGTTATCGGCTGACTCTGTGAATCAGATTAGCTGACTCCCACAGTCCCACTTCTCTTCCCTTCAAGCGCACAAATAGACACACACGCAGACACACAAAAGTCTGTGATTGTCATAAACTGCTGGACAAACTTCCAGGAAATTGTGAGTGGATGTAGAGGGAGGATTTTATGATCACACAATTTCATACAGAAAATCTCATACCACACACAAGCTAACATATAAAATGTTTAGGTTTTTTGTTTTCATCCTGTAAGTCATAATCACCCTAAGTAACAAGATGAGGATATCCCACACACATGAGTATATAATGATTATGTGAAAACATAGAGGCCACTGAGATAAATTTGTTACCTATCTAAAGTACTATTGCTTTGTTCATTATGCATCACGATTAAAATGTATCTGTCGATGGAAACTGGATGGATGCTATTATAAGTCCTATCGGACTTCCTTGACCCTCAAACTGTGACAGCCGTTGTTGGCAGCGTTGTGCTGACCTCTAGTGAGGCTACCCGTGTTGCATGTCTTTAAGGGTGTGCGATTGTGTGTGTTTACTCACTTGGCCCAGTGATGGTGGAGCAGGCGTCAGCGTACTGAGGACAGGAGGTGGAGCCCTGTCGGTTGCAGTCGTCGTCATTCGACGCCACACAAGTGTGACATTTGAGAGTATGGCCTTCGCAGACAGAAAAGGAGAAAGCAACTGGGTTGAGACTTAGCTTGGTTATCATTATAACCCCCCTCCTTCAGGTTTGTGATTCTAGTACATTTGCTCTGATTTGCTACAATCCTTAACAAATGTCTACATTTATGATGAAAAAAAATTGCTGGATCCTCTGCTGTATCATCTCAGCAGTCTGCATACCAGCTACTAACTCATTGTAGTTTTATTTGCTGCTAAAAAAATCTCAGCAACCTGTTTAACAGAAACTTACTGTGGCAAGCCAGAGAGATGAACACTAGCAGGGCCAAAGCAGTCTTCATGGCAACTGGTTTACGGGTCAGTGTCTTCCAAAGTCCAAAGATGGAATGGATGAGTGTCCGATGTAGGGACACCGGAGGATGAGGTGGTGAAGGAGGGAGTTTAACAATTGGAAGGTGTCTGAGGGTATTAAAGTCTTACCCTTGTAATCTCCATCTATGCTGCACAGCCAGCACCCTGCAGTAATAGACTTAATTGAGCAAGCTTTAATAGGACGACACAGTTACGTTTCAGTGTTACGCAGCCATTAGTGTGCTCATGAGCATGAATTCTAAGGTCATTTGTTAGGATTATATTCTACAAGGCAATTTTTGCAACCACTGATAGTCGTTATACTGAGTGTAATATGAAGGTAGGCTGAGATGCATACTGGCTAAAAGAGACACAAACGGAATTGTAGATGAAAAAGTTGTGCATGAACAACGGTAGAAGTTACAAAAAAAAAAAGCACAATGGAGAGGAACAAGCTATATCAATGTTTATTCAGGCAACTGTAAACACATTCACGTCACTTCAGAACAAGTGTGAGATCATTTCTGACCCACAAGTACAAATTTTAAGCAAAATCCAAGAGACTTCAGTTAGAAGACAATATTTCATAAAACAATGTAGCCGAATGACAACAGGCAACGTGACAGACTGGCACAAATATACTGTAGCTCATCCGTATGATTTTATTGGATGTCATTATCACAAACTAAAACTTTGTCAAATGTGGCCGCGTAAAACAACTTTAAAAAATAAAGAGTTAAATGATTTTCTTTCAAAACCCTAGTTTCTTTCACCAAATTTTGTGAATATAAAGGACAGAAGTGCACATTTTAGACTATATAAATCCTTCCAAAAGCTTGGAATTTTTAGATTCTTGAAAGGAAAGGAAATTTATTTCTTTAAAAGCCATGGGGGAAAAAAACCTATAACATGTCAACAGTGTGCCAAGGCTAACCTGTGCTTACTGGTGAGTTAAGAAACCGTCTGTGAGAAATGCAAAGCTATGAGAATGAACATGCAAAGAAACATCTTTATTTGTTGAATGACTAGTGCATTACTGTAAATACAGGCACAAAGAGCTCACATCATCGCACATGAGCAACAAACAAAACCTCTGACAAAGATGTTAGGTCTCCCTCGTGGCAGGAGGTAAATATGATTATTGGACACTCAATCAGTAAGAGGCTGATGGTTAAAACAAACAAAAAAAAAAAAAAAAAAAAAAAAAAACTGTTGACACATAGCAGCACTTGCAAATTGTATAATTGGAAATATCCTCAATCAAAATATAATCACCGTGTTTTATTTATCAGTTTTCCAGTTGTTCAGGATTCCTCATGTAGGTTAGTGTACAGACAGGGGTGCACAGTCACAGGTAGGTCGATGATTGTCGGACATGTGTGTCTCCATGTGGATAAAACTTTCTGCGGCTACTTGAAGTGTCCAGAATCCCAAATGTGTCAAACCATAAACCAGATATCAACCAGAATCATTAGCAGCTTGGGTTTAGTGAGAGTTCCAAACAAACTCTGAGGAACAATGAACAACATGTCCTCCAAAAATCCTAGAACAATACCTCTGAGCTTGGGTCTTCCATAATGAAAGCAGAGTGAACTCCATATAAAAATACATTTATCTATTGTTGCTTCAGAACAAAATAATCCTGATCAAAAGCCCATTGAAGCATAAGCCTAAATGTAACTTCAAAACAAACCCCAGCCGGCATTAAATCTGATGTCATCCTGCAGAAGGAGTGGCTGGGAATTTAGCCGTTAAGCTGCTGGGAGTACAGGTTGAGACACAAGGAATTTGTTGTTCACTGGCCTGATGGACAAAAGCTCAAGGGCTCCAGATGACACCACAATGGGCGCAAAATGCAAATAAAGTTATTGCATGTAATCAACATGTACAGGGCCTTACAGGTTCTGGTCACAGATAGTGCAATTATAGAAAACATAAAAGGTTATTTCAGATGTCTGTACATAAGCAAACTCTGAGATGTAGGGCAGGCACACGGTACTGTACAAGAGATGCTTCTTGGTCTGGGGCATGCACAGGGTGTCACTGCAAGACTGTGGGCAGGGCTGGAGGGACAATATAGGCTGATTCCCATTAAAATAATTCTCAGTCTACTTTTCCCATTTTGGCAATAAGCTCATCACAGATCTTTGTGAGCTCCTCGATCTCTTGATTCTGTAAAAACACCATCAAGGAAGATAAGTACATTCCATCTAATAAATATACACTGAAAACAGTGCTGAATTATGTTTTTTTTTTATTATTATTTTGAAGGTGTTGTGCGGAATTAGTATGCAGCACGGTGATTACTACCTTCTGCTGCAAGGCTTGCTCCAGAGACTCATTCTTCATCTGCTCCTTCCTCAGCCTAGCTGTCAGTGCGACATTCTCTGAGCTCGCCTTCACCCGCACCTGAGCGATCTCCTCGTTGGCCCTGAGAGACGCATAAGGGGAGTTAATACATTTTTTATACAACAGAAGGAATTTAGTTAGTTTGGTGAAACTCTTCAGTCTTGTCATACTTGTCTAGTTTCTCCTCTGCATGTACTTTTAGTGTCTGGTATCTCTGCTCTTCCTGCTTGACTCTGGACAGATACTCCTGAGCACACTTCTTCAGGGCCTCTTCATTCTGCGTGTGAAGATCAAACACGGTTTGGTTTATTTATAAACTGTATACACGGAGAAAGCAAATACATTGGGGTTATTAATTTTTTTCTAATATGAACTGTATCCTGTTCTCCTTTAAAAAAAAAAAAAGAAGCAGCTCTGAACCAGTTCTGGCTCATTGAGGTCAAGAGTTGGGCCTAAACTGCTTTAACCAGGTGGCTTTTGTGTTGATTTGGTCCGGGGGGGGGGGAATGTTTGAGAAAAATCTATTAAGCTAAACAGAACCTATTACAGTTCGACAACCGCTAATCGCACAATACTTTTATTGACCTTAATCCTCTTACAACCCCCGAGTTTGTGCCATCAATAGCTAATCATCCCATCACCAGAAAATGACATGTCCTGCAAATTATTACCGAGACAGAAACTTGTCCTGATATCACTTACATTTTTAAAGTCCTCAAGAGTGCTCTTCATGTTTTCATATCGCCGAAACACGTCCGAAAGCGAGCGCTCCACAGAGTTCAGGTCTGCCAGGGCGGCCTCCTTCTCCATTGTAACAGCATGCAAAGCCTTCTGGGAGTTCAGTGTGTTGCGCTGCCCATCCTCTGATTGATAGAGAAAATAAAATGAAGGAGTGCCAATTAGTCTTTTAACAGCGATTGTATTGTTCAACTGCTGCTTTGTAGCACAGGACAAGAAGTCACAGTTTGAATGTTTTGGTAGACTATATCCGCTTTCTACTCACCAATCATCTGAGCAATTGTTTTCTCATATTCTGCAACAATCTTCCTGTAATAAAGACATGATACAAGGTGATTTTTAATGATTATACTTACAGCAAACTTACTGCTGCACAAATACCTCCAAACCACAAAATCATGATTTAATAAACTGGAAAACAAATTTTGCAGAATATGTGCTGTGACATCACCACTCAATCCGTTTAAACTTCTCATGTTGATAGTCTCCTCCATGACTACTGAGTGAAAGTATAGGGCAGCCTGTTTTCTAACCTCATCTCATCGACTTCTTGTTTGCACTGCTCATACTTTTTCTTCCAGTCATTGGCTTCAGCCTCTTTAGTGATGATCTGAAAGGAAACATTGTCTGTGAGCCGAACTGTGTGCTTGACTTTAGCCTTGTCAGTAACCTGTGCAACCTACTGAGGCTAAAACAAACGAAAGTGGGTACCTCCTCTCTGATAAGGGTGAGAACTGCCTGTTTTTCTGCCTCACTGATGCAGATGGAATCCAGGACTTGACTTCCCGTTTTCTGCATTTCACTTCCCTCTGATGAGCTCTTCAGTTTGCACGTGTCCTCATACTGCTGAGAGCACAAGAAATTCATTAATGCCCATCTCTTCTTGTGCATCCAAGTAGCCATAATGGGTTCAACCACAAATTAATTGAATATGTATCCATTTTCACAATCAGCACTTACTAACACTGCCATAAAAGTTGAATGTTCTGCTGTCTTTTATTTTCAAATAAATTCAGTGCGAGCTATGTTTCTTGAACATTTTAGCTTTATCTATTTTTTTTGTTGTTCCACATATTCTCAAACATTTCTCTGTCTCATCTATCACCCAGTACCAATCACGTCTTTCAAACAGCGTTCCTTCTTTTCCTTCACCCGTCTCTCTCATTCTCTCTTTTTGCCCTTCCCCGGATTTAAGACACTCATATTCTAATCTCCTAGGTGATCATCTAAATCCATCTGTCACCTGAGCAGACGGACATGGTGGCAGATGCTAAGTACCTCGTGCTGCCCTACAGCACACTGCAGTCATCATTATCAGATCAGACTAAAGCTTGTATTGCAGCTGGCTCTAAACTGGGCAGGCAACTACATCTATAAGTCACAACAAATCAATTTACTTCCTCTGCTTTTTAAATTTACTGCCTTAAAGCAGATGGTTTAGCCTGTATATGATGAAGCAGATGGGTGTGAAAGTGCCATTATGAATGTGATGCTAGGACATGACTGGACTTGTCAAAACAATCTCTCTATGGTGCTGGTGGTGACAGCGACAAAGAGGGCTACAGCCCCACCTAGTGGTTACTGGTGTTGCAATTACATTCAAAATATTGACAAAAACCATCAACTCTAACCCAATGTACATGACATCATCCCACTCTGATGATGAATAAACTAACTGTCACACATTAGATGTAAGGAGAATGAGATCAGTGCCTCACCACAGAGCAGCAGTCTGACGCCACAGATTTGGACATCACATGGCATTCTGGAGGGGAAAAAAAAAGAACAAAAAAAAAAAGTCATGCTCAGAACAATTTAGGGTTATAACTTATAAGTAGTATAATCATACAGACCAAAATAGTTAATCAGCATGAACAGCAGGTGAGAGTAAATGAAAGGTAAATGTTACATTACTGCCCAAAAGGTTTTTCAAATATAAAATACTGCACTGTTGCACAGTGGTGTGGTGGTTAGCATCGTCACCTCGCCCTGTGTATGCTTGGGTTCTCTCCAGGTACTCCGGCTTCCTCCCACCATCCAAGACTGTGCATGTTAGGTTGATAGGTGACTCTAAATTGTCCATAGGAGTGACTGTGGAAGGTTTTGTGTCTCATTTTTTCTGTGCGGCCCTGCGATGGACTGGCGACCCATCCAGGGTGTTTCCTTCCTCTCACCCAATGACAGCTGGGATAGGCTCCACTTGGATTAAGCAGGTATAAAAAAAATGGATGGATGGATCACTGGGACTGAGATGAGATGGCATCACTTGTTCAAACAGTGATCCAAATACTTTTATGACTCACTGCAGCACATGGTATAACACGAGGTCTTGTTTCACTTCTTCTTTGAATTAATCTTTTTATCTTGTGTCTTGAAGACTGAATCTTAAACAGTCTTGAAATGATTCTGGCATAGTGGCTGGTTGTCTTAACTTTGTGTAACAAATGAAAGTGAGCTTACATCAACACCTCTGCAACTTTCTTTGTTGACCTTTAGAATCAAAAAACCTTTGAGAAACGGATATTTTCTGAGAGTACTCTCAGCAAATCTGTTAAACAAAATTAACTGTCAGAGTATAAACATATCTTTGGAAACAAAAGGCCAATGATGAAGTGAATTACATTGTGTTCACATATCAGTTTTCTGCGGGCAAAACTTGTATCCCAGCATTCATGTGGCTCTTACTTTGGTATGCATCACCCATCACAGCACACCCTTTTAATTGCAGCAGCACTTCCTGACAACAGCATCCTCACCCAGGACAATGCACCACCATGACAACAAAGACTTTTCGTGAATTTCATGGCTCAAAGAACATGACATAAAGCCTAAAGTGCAAATGCAGCGCAAAGTCCCTCAGATTCCAATCTGAACAAGCCCCACCCTCTACAACCCATATGCCCCAGAAGATCCTGGTGCCGGACAACATATGACACACTCTGCGGTTACATGCTGTTCCCCATAGGGTCAGACCTGTGATACAGAAGTCATACTATGGTCTTAAACCATCCTCTGTGCTCATGACTCAGAGTTGCAGCCAGTAGAGCACACAGCACATGTAAAGTTAATGATTAATTAACATTGAGTGTTTGTGTGTAGCAGTAGAAACAGATGACCTTGTTGCCATCCGGTACTGATTGACCATGACTGATCATCTGCCCAGAGGGAAGCTAATGCATGCTGGCTAAACTTTAATAGTTATCTGGTCTCTGTACATCAGAGTCCTTCACTGTGTTAAAACTCAACTATGCACTATTGTAACAGTGTTCATTGTGACTTTTAATTGGACATTATGAGCATGAAAGAAGACCACAATTGAACCTTTTACTCACTCTTTTGGTCCTTTTCTGGTTTAGTGCCGACACTGCTCGCCAGCTTCTCCTCATCTGTAGCGTGGCCTCCATGATGGTCATCCTTAAAACAAAAAGGAAGCTTCATCATCACTCTGCCAGCTTATGCTTTCCCCTCAGACGTCATTCAAAAGCTGAACAGTAGAAACATAAACAGAGCTTACCTTGACCCCTGTGTCCTTCTGCATGGACTGGTTTTGCTTTACTTTACAGGAGTTCCTGCGCATGAGGGTAAACAACATCAGTGTTAACACAAGCCGAGTCATGGCTCTGTATGTGCGTACATGGGGACAAGTGCAATGATGAGAAAAGAAAGAAGACACAGAAAGCCCTACAGCTGGACCACATAGCTTTGTTTTGTTTGTGCTAAGCTCACATGCTCTTCGAAAAGGGCTGAATTACACAGAAGAAAAAGCAGATTAATGGAAATGTTTGCTAAATTTGCTCAGAGCATTAGAGGGAATTAAAGAGTTTCCACTAACACTTTCTGTCCTCTACTTTGCAATTGCATTTCTCAAACTTTTAGTTCACTTTACTTTGCAACTGAGAACGAGTTTATGAATGTGTTCGGGACAGAGAGCTGCAGTTACAAAACAGACAACTACACAGTACTTACAACAGAACACAGAGGAAATGGACTTGCTCAGAAGTTCTGATGTCACAAGGAGAAAAGGGAAACAGAATGACAGGTTGTGGAAGAAAAGGGAAGGAAAAGACACAGGATGGGACAGGGGGTTAGCTTAAACACAAGGTGAGGGCAGGGTTATTGTAGCTTGGTAAACCAAAACTTAAAATCAGACATCTGAGAGTGCGACAGGAAATCAAGCAGACTCATTTTGTCTGTCAATTGAAACAATATATTGATTGATACAATTGATGTTGTCTGATGTTGGAGGCAAACATAAAAGAAAATGTCAATATAAGACTATGACAGCTTTTCACCCCATCAGAGGGTCTTACTGTGTATTGGAAACTGCACTTTTTGCTCATCAAAAATATCAGCTTGTTGCTGAAAAGTAAAGTTTTTTAATCTAAGTCACTGGAAATAAAGGGATGTGATGAAAAACAAACCACAAGGGGTCACTGTTTCACACTTTAAGTCCTCATAACCATTCAAGAAAATGCTCTGCCCTCAAACACAAAGCAGCTCGTAAAACAGTTAATCTGGCACTGTAATGTGAACACAGTCCTAAATGAGCACATGTGGATAAAATCTAACAAAACCTATAAATCAAAGTAAATAATAATACTGGTGAATAATGAATGCATTTGAAGAGGAGAAACGACAGCTGACGAGTCTTTTCAAGATGCACAACAGGCCTCCACTGTAGGTTAAAATAGAAACACTTAAATCATTTCAGGTTCATTGTGAACAAAAGATGCATTCACTACTGTTCCCTGCAGCCAATGAAAGAGAGGACTATTTAGAATCTAAATCTGTGGGTGACATAAGTTCACTTTCAGCCTGTGTGTAACTGCAGCAACCAAATGGGGCGAGGAAGATTATGATGGATCACTGAGGAGGACTGACCTTTGGGTGTGTGCCTCTATACTGTCTTACTCACGTGATAATTGAGTTGTTGGTCTCATGGGTCAATTTAATTTCTGATCTCACGTTGCCATTGAGCAAATCAGGATCCACACAAATGTCATCACTGACGGTCAAGTTTGAGTTGGGGCTGGAGTCAGATGTCAGCGGGGCCTCTTCGTCCACCTCCGAAGGATCAGGTTTGTTCAGTGCAGAGAGGACGGGCAGTGATGGAGGCCGCAGAGATTGAGTCTGGGACAGATGGCTGGATGGGGAGAGGCCCTCTTCAGCACCAGGTTTAGGGCTTAAGGTCAAATTGAGGTTCTGATCCAAACTGAAGTTTCCATTGTTACGAGAGAAGCCAGTGAGATTGTTAAGGGAGTCAACCTCTTGGGATGGAGCTGTGGCAACATCCTGGTTGGAGTTCTTGTCCAGAATTTGGTTTGAAACATCAGAAAGAACTGTAACAAAAAGAGAAAAAAAAACAAAAAACAGGAAAAGATAAGTTAGTTTATACAGCAAAAGAAAAAAAACAGACACAAAAAGGTCTATGAAAAGATGAACTGGTAGATTTCTATTAATCCATTTCTATTAATAGAAAATGTATTAATGAAATGGGACTAGGTTGTATTTTCAATAACTGACCTGCGAATGTGATCACAAGAATCTTGAAATGAATTTCAAGACATAAGTGAAATCAGATCAAGACCTAGAGAAGACAGGGCTCCTATCTTAACAGCTGATTTTTTAACCATTTGTAGGAGATTCAGGATGTTTCATTCCAGCAGCAAAAAAAATTAGAAAGAACACTGAACATTTTTTTCTGTTACAAATGAGAGACTTAAGACATTAAAGTGAAGTTAGCATCTGCTCCATTGTAACACTCCCAATCCCATTTTAAGCTCGTTTGACTGACTCGCTGCCAAACAGTTATTCATTTCCAAATCAAGAGCAGCAATTGATTCCTCTATCAAATATCTCAGTCTTTAAATGCTAAAAATGCTTTTCTCACCAGTAAACAGTAACTGTCCAGGAGCTGGCATCAGCAAGAGAGAGGCTCCCATTAGAATTGTAAAGGAAGTACTTGTGAATGCACCTCCTCAAACCCCCGTTAGTAAACCGTAAATCCTCACTTCCCCAGCTTGTGTCTACCTGAGGATTTTTATCATCATTCAGGGATTTAATATCGAAATGATTGATGAAACTTTGGCTTCTCTTGTTGGAGCTCTTAAAATGATTGTTGGCTTCCTCAGCGAACACATCACTTCCTGTGTCCCCAGACATCCCGTTAACAGCTAGCTAACGACCATAGCAGGCTGGTCTCGGTTGAGTCACACTGCTGCTGAAACACAGGCATCTTTGTTGCTGAAAATAATCACCCCCACCAAACTACACACAATAATAAACCCACAACAACCTCCACCATACTTCTTCTCAACACACAAAATGAATGAAGTCACTGCTTTCAGCTCACTGGGTGACAGTTTCCAACATCACTTTTCATTACATCATACAGTCAATTAATGTAAGTTTTTTTATGAGCTGCAGCTCAAAATCTTGGTACTTTCAGATGCACAACATGCACACCCTTTGGAGACAAGGAACAGATGTAGAGTAACCACACCCAGTCATGCAGAGTACACCCCACCACATGGCCTAGCAACACTGGGCTTTATTACTGTTTCACAACTCATGAGAAAGAGGAAAGGGAGACAGAGGGAAGTAAGGCAGTGTCATTGAGAGAGAAACAGATATACGTAAACACACAGCGGTCTCAGGTTTCATATACATAATCGTTCAAAGGCACATATGGGTAGAAGGGTGCCGTGTGGTTGTTCCCATGCACACGCAGACCCATTTGAGTCTTCTAATTATAGGAGTTGCTTTATACAGTTGTTGATCTATTTATGAAACAAACTCAGATTTTGCTCTGACTATGTGACATGCAAAGGAGATGGTTACTGCCTGTAAATGGACTCAATAATAATAAAAATAAATAATTTTAAATTTGTTGCTTTCTGGCAAATTTTCCATATACTGTCGTCAAAGCATGTATGACTCCAAACAGCTGAGACATTCAATCCATGCAAAAGGATTTTATTCAATTATAAAACTGTCCAAATCAATTTATTTTAATGATCACTGATACAGAATCTGAGTTTGCAAACAGTGGTGAGATTCATATTTGTTTTTGCACAGAAATGGCACTGTGGATAACCCCAATAATCACCATGGCAATGTGTGTGTGGGTGAAAGCAGGCCAACTGAAGCAGAAGTGGGAGGAGGAGGGACTGGAAACCAGCGAGACTCTTTGGCACTTTCAGAAAGACATAACTCAACTAGCAGCCATTTTATTCAGAACTTCTACCAAAGACAGATCATTTCCATTTCTAATTACCATTCATATCCATGCTTCAGGTAGAGGACTGCACACCAATGTAAGATCTGACTCAGGCATGTTAACGCAGGTCAACACCATATGTTCCTGATAACAGAGTAAAGCTGCAGTTTACAGAATTAGTATAATTACTGCAACAGTAAAGTGTCAGTTCATCCTACTTGAAAAAGAAAGAGATAAAGAAAAATATTTCTTTACCAACAAAGTATTATTTGCGATGATTGTCAGATCAGTGTTATATGTTCTCACTATAAATGTGAGTGTGCACATTTGTCTGCCTTTCGGTTTTGGCCCAATGATGGACTGTCAACCTGTCCGGGGCGAACATTAACTTTTGTACAGTGTCAGCTGGAACAGGCACCCCGTGACCCCCTATAGTAAGTACAGTTCATGGATGTATGGCTGGATCATCACATTAGGCAGCAAGCTATGAATTGTAAGTAATGATGATGATAACTCTGCTTTCACCCATCTGACTCACTCTTTATTTAGATCTGATTTACTAGCACCAACACTAAAGTATCCAAACCTGACACATTAGCGGATCTTTTGTTCCTTTAAATAATGTCTTTATAAAATTTGATGTAAAAAGATGTGACTTTACAACAATAAATCCAACAAACCCTCTTTCAACCACAATGATGACTCTGAAAGGAAAAGCTATTTCAGCCGTTTTAACCCTAACCCTAAAAGACAGTAAAACCAGCACTTGATTTCTGACTATCTCAGATTGTTCAGATTAGTTGGTAAAACATCAGGAACAAAGCTGTCAACAGTAAGGTGACAGCTGTTTTATCAATGTCCCCGGCAGGCAAAGCATACCGTAATATTTGCACATCTACTCAATGGAAGTCACATTACTTATTTTTGCAAGAGTAAAAGCAGCCATACAAACATTCTACACACTGTATGTAAAATAATCCTTAAAAGTTGTAATTGTATCAAGTTTTACAGGAGGGATTTGATTGAAAAGACAAACAGACGAGACTACCAATCTGACAGTGTATCATATGTCTGTTATTTACATTCAATACTGAAATACATTTCAGTTACACAGGGAAAAAAAAAAAAAAAAGTTTGTTATACGGACCAATCTGGGAAGCTGTTAGAGGGAGCAGTCAGACACTTTCAAAGAATACTTTGAGGTTGATTGGATGAAGCATCCACTCAGGTAAACAAACAGCTACCAGCTGAGCCAAAAGGAAGAACTGAAAAATCTTTTCAGTCATGAAAAGTGCTGTTCCAAGCCTTCTTTCCATTAGGCCCCACTCAACGTGTGGTATAACTTATG
This sequence comes from Odontesthes bonariensis, assembly GCF_027942865.1. Lineage (NCBI taxonomy): Eukaryota > Metazoa > Chordata > Actinopteri > Atheriniformes > Atherinopsidae > Odontesthes > Odontesthes bonariensis. The sequence continues at coordinate 23,601,805 of NC_134511.1, forward strand.
TTGTACTTAGGAGCCGTCACTGTTTCTATTAACACACCTTAAGCCCACCCACAGCTGGTGTTATAGGACACGGACTAGTCTGACCCACTGAGGCTGGGCCAAAAATGCATAGCTTCGAACCTGGCCAGATGGACTGTTAAGTGATCATAAGGTAAACGGTGCCTAGACCTTCTTCATAGTGTTTAATATCAACATTTGAGTTTGATAGTGTTTGACAAGCAACCAAACAGTAGACTGACCACACAGCTGCGCTCCAACATCTCACCTGTGTGGGTGGAGTTGTCCAGTTGGCCTATCAGCTTCACAACAACTGGAGACTCGGCCTCTGGAGTGTCGTAGGTCCCCTCGGAGTCTGAACTGTAGGAGAGAGGATTAAACTGAGTGCTTTCATGTTTCATCTTAATAAGATAGCTTTCAGAGACAAAGACTAAAACTTACTAAAAATTTTAAAAAGACTAAGACAAAGCAGACACAGCTCTAACTGAGCTCAGTTATTTGGGATACTATCTGGAACAATCGCAAATTTTGTGCAAAAAGAAAAATGACCAACATCCATATTCTATGAAATGATTTAGAACATGTGACAACAAGAACTCACACTGACTGGTTTAAAGCTCAAGTAAACAATGAGAACAGATTTGAAACTGTTTATCTTTATCTTTATCATCTAAATTTATATGCACGCTGCATACTTTTATGCAGAACTATGAAGTCTTTCATCATATGCAAGAGTGTCAGATTCATTCTAACAAAAAACAATGGCTTTCCAGTATCAGTTTTCTATTTTCTTAAAGAAGCATGAAAACAATGGACTTCACAGTTCAATGCAGCTCAAAATAAACAAGCTGTTTTTATTTCAAAGGAAGTCAGAGGAAGGGAGAGGAGAGGAAGCAAAGCCCTACAAGGCCACCTGCATCCTTTGCTCCTCAATCACGAAACCTTGTGTCCCACAACATTAATTCACACACACAGTTTTTGGCTTGCATAGTGGGCTGCCTGGACACCCAGACCAAATGTGTTCCCAACTGTGGAGAAAATAAAAGAAGGGGAAGGACATCAACAGTGAGCGTTTGTGTGCGTGTTCCCATACTCAGACACTTAAAGGCACATCAAAACGTCCGCACTCTAATGAAAAACAGCACAAGAGGGAACACAGCTCACTGTGCCAGCACCCAATAACACTTCATCTCTGATAACTCATAAAAGGCACACACACATTCACAAGCTCTGAGACTCTATACAACACCACTGTCAGAGCTTATCCTTATGTAAATACTCCCAATCACACACACACACGGGAGAACAGCCCAGTGACGGCCCCAACGGCTGCAGTCTTGGGTGGTTACTTAGAAAATAGAAATGGACAGGAGGAAAAAAAAAATGCATCAAAAGCTTTGGAAACTGTGGCTTTCTATCCAATCCACCAGCTTTTGTCAACTGTTCCCAACTGCCTCAGATGGTTCACACACACACACACACACCCAAACACAGGTCTAGACAGTTATATCTTTTGTGTCTGCACAGAAAACAGGTACACACAAAACAATATCTGCACTTTGACTAAAAATTTGGTCATTTAGTTTTTCTTACACCACAGCTTCACTTCATCCGTGTGCGTGATGCCGTCTGTGTGTATATATCCATCGCTTATCAGTATGACTCATCACAAAAAAAACACATCTATGGCATCGAGAAGCTTTTTCTGACATTGTGTCTCGTACAAAACCAGCCATCGTTCTGTCTGCACTCGCACACACACACACACAAACACACAGTAATGCACCCATGGCCCTGCCCTCTTACTTGTCCTCTCTGTCATCTTTCGCTGTGGGTTGCCCATCATCTCCTGTATCTCCAGTCACTGCTGACCATGTCCATTTGGCCCATTGGACCGGAGACAACCAGGACATCTCTACACGTCGTTGATGTTACCTCGAAGGTTTAATAGAAAACTTCCTCTTCTTCTGGATCAGTTTACAGTGCCGTTGCTGTCAATCAAATAGGCAACTCTGTGATTTTCCAGTTTAAAACAGTCTTTGAACTGCAAATTAAAAAGCCTGTAGAACTGCCTCCTGTCTTGCTCTCTATACGGGAGGCTCACTTCCTCATCTTGCTTAGCGGTTTAGCTTTACCATCCTGCTCTTCTGTGTTGTTGACGCTCGTGCCAGAGGAACGTGCCTAACACTGCTGCAGCTGCTTCTGTTTCTGCTTTGCCCTCCACAGCACTGACTAAAGCGGTGCAGATTACTGGAGCATCAGCAGTCACTCCCCCCTCGGCTCCCCTCCGTCTCCCTCTTCCTACTCTGCCTGGGTGGACGATCAGCTGGTTAACACACATCGGCTCGCTCCACTCCCACGTGTTTGCTAACTCGCCTGCCTTTCTTCTCCCCCTCCCTCCCTACTCTCTGGGTTTTTTGAGGGTGAAGGAGAGGGAATGTTTCCTGTTTTAAGAGGCAAGAAGAGTCTGGTTTCTTTGGAACAGACAGACGAACAGACGTTTGTGTCTTCAAGAGAGCAGATGGAAAGAGATCACGGTAGGAGGGAGGAAATGATGTGGCATACAGTGTATTTTAAGAAATAAGGAAGGAAACGAGTTGGGATCTAAAAAACAAACAAACCAAAAAATAAAATAAAAAAAAGAATTCATACCGCTACAAAACCCTACATTTCTGAAAGGATACTTGCATATAAAGCCTGATATTACTTAAAAACTAAACTTGAATTAGGTATCTAATAAGGACATTACACTGCGATGCTTTTCTAGGTACACTTTCCATTTTTATTATTGTTTTAAAACAGACAAGTGTTGTCAAATCTGTTGTTCTCACATAGTATGATCACTGTTAGTTTATAAAAGGTATTCCGACGGGAATCTGAGATGTTAATAGTTTGTTTACTTGGCAGCAAAGACTGGGGGCAATTATGACAGGGCTTTGCAAAAACAGAGCAATTATTGTCTGCTTCTTTTCTTGTGATAAAAGCATGAGCAAATATTTTCAAGAGGGACTAAGAATGTTCCCATTATAACTCACATAGACATATGAAATCGGACTTGCTGCTAATGCCACGCGGTGTAACAAAACTGAGGATCCATTGTTCACTGAAAATATCCAGGCCAGCCCAACATAAATCAATACAACAGACCCAGATTCGGCAATGATGATGCAGTTGCCCATCACGACGGAAGAAATTGAGATGAAAGCTCTCATCACTGATCACACGTGTTCCTCTGCGGCTGGTCATTGGTGGTTTATGTAACTCCAAATCCAGGCTTTCACATTTGTACATCTCTTTCCGACACAGAGGCCCACACACAAAGGATATCTAGGCCGGATAAGACGGGTTCTTTGGAAAAACATGGACCGTGACTAATCTAATAACAGAATGATGATTCAGCCACTGTGCAAAAAAAGTGAACGCAAAGAGACACGAAAGACGTTCCTCTTTTGATTTTGCACTTTAAAGTGTTTTTCCTGCTGCTTACAGCTCACACTCAGATATGAGGAAAGAAAAAACGAAGATACAAGATCACAATGAGTTGCGTTAAAGACGCACACGGGCCGACAGAAATTTCATGCACCGACACAGTCTCAAATAATGGTACACACTGGTGAACACGGAGAAAGAGGCTCTGTTCAATTTTTGACAGCCAAAGAGAAGAATTACTCAAGCATGTTTCATAGAAAACAGCATCAACTCAAAAGGTGGCGAGAGACACAGGCAGACGATGAGGTTGAGAGTATTCTGGATATCAAAGAGAATGAAAGAAAGCGAGCGAACGTTGGGCAGGATGAGAAACTAAAAAAAAATTTGCCTTTCTTTCCCCACATTGTCTCCTTTTCTTTGTTTTCTCATCTGTCAGGACAGCTAAGAAGACAAACCTGCTGTTACAGAAGAAAATCTCTCTGGAGCCTACAACACCCATCAAAACATAAAGGACACAACTCTTTAACCAGCCACACCTTGGAGCTGTGTTACTAGACAGGCATGCAGACAACACTGCAAATACCCCTGTTTCTCTTTGGTAGCTCAAAACACTGACAGAGAACAAAAAAAGAGAGGAAAGAGAATAAGCTCTTATGTAATTCCTTGAAACCACAAATAGCAGTGCACCAGCAGGAAAACCCACACATACATACACCCATAAACTAAGACTGTCAGCTTAGCTCACATTTTTGAAAGTAGCAAAGCAGATAAACAGACATATTAAATACACATGAGCCTGGCTATTTTACACATTTATAGTAAGTCAATCCAGCAAGAATGCAAATCCTTAATCATTAATTAGATTCTGACTGATAGGAGCATGTGTGGTTATGAGCTAAGAATAACATCAGCCATGATAAACATGTCTGCAAGCCACAACAGAGGGGATCGGGTACTGGATGAGAGAAATATGAATGTGCACACACTGCGAAGGAATCAGCGAGGTATGTCAACTGTTTATCTCTGCTCTTAATACCCTCGATGCCAAAATAAATTTAGTCTGAATCTCACTGCAGTGTTACTTCCGAGTCTAAATCTTCCTCCTTTCAAACAGAACTACGGTCCAGATGGATTTCTTTGAAATGAGCTGTAAATATCCGTCCTTAGATGATAAATATTTATGTTAAGTCTCTGTGCCAGGGAAGACATACTGTAATAGGCCACATCTCATGAAATTCAGTGAGCAATGTGTTTATCTTCTCATCAATTAAGCAAAAAGCGACCCCCCCCCCACTAGCACTAGCTTGGAGGCACATGAGGGACTCCATCTATACATCAGTCTCGAGATGGATCTGTGTTTGTTTGTTGTGTTTTGTTCACATATTTCATGAGGTTCTCCGAATTTTATTTTAAGAATGTGTGTGTTGAACCTCTCTACAAGTCAAATTCATACTGGGAGACAATTGTGCTAAAGTGAAACTTGTGACGTTTTAAATCATCAAAAATAAGACACAGTGAATTATTTTTTCTCCTGAAATGTCAGCTAGAGACGTCATAGTTATCGGTGCGTGACTATGTCACATGATACAGCTCCATCTGGTGGTCACTGTTCGACTTATATTCCTCACATAAGAGAAAAAAAGATAGTAGAGACAGCAGCCTTTAGATTCAGCCATCAATTCAGTGATAGAAAAGGAGCCGGGGGAAAAAGCAACGTGTAAGAGAAACCAAGGGAGCCATATCCATGACAAGTCTGATGTCACCTTTGGGAGCTTAAAGAGAGTTGACGGGTTTCTGGTGTCACCATGGCAACCACTCAGGAACGAGTCTCAAGTGTATTGACCCATGCTAATATCCTCAGACTATATACAGAGATATGTAGAGAGCAAGATAGGGCAGTTGACATTTGCTAACATATATTGATTGCTATACTTGAATGCAGCTCAGAGTTATACAAGACACCACGCACTCACAAGATATATATATATATATATATATATAGCTCTCTCTAACTCAAGACTGATGCGCCAAACTCCTTGTTATTTTTCTGGGAAGCACAGTGGTCTTAGTCACTGATGATGTCTCATCCTTTACAGGAAACATTCAGTTAATTGCATTCAGAGCAGAAAACCAATGCAGAGTGAACAGAGTTAGACCGAGTGGAGCGGAAGAAGAGTGTTACACTACTGTAGATCAGCATGAATGGCAGTGGCATGAAAAACAAAGACGAGTCATGTGTGGACACCAGCTGAGCAACTGTCCCTGAGTATAGCGGAACAAAGGGAGCACGCAACCCCCCGCCCCCATGTCCCACCAACCCATCTCAATGTTTTTCTATTTGTTTATCCATTTTCTTTGCCTTTTAAATCTATATTTTCTAATATCTACATAACAAACCTACATAATACAGTATACAGGAAATGTATATATTTGACTGGAAACCGAGATAGAGTATAAAGATTTCCAGCCATTACTGTAATACTATACTTCAGCTGTGAGCTTCACTCTTATGCTAGAAAACATGGTCAGTGAAGGCTTATGCAATGTCAAAGTATTTACCCTCAGATTTCACAAAGCGTCTTTCACCAAAGATAAGAATAGTTTTTCCTGCCAACAGTTCCGAGTTTATACCACCGCAGAAGGTAATGAGCTCCAAATGCAGGTCAGTCTGTTCCCAGCGTGGGACTTCAGTATCTGTAAGTTCCTGGCTTTTAGAAAGCAGAGCAGTACATCCATGACTGCTCCAGTTAATATGAAAATGGATGAATAAGCTGACTAAAATTAGTCCACGCACTGAAAGCTGCAAGCCAGTAGCAATAATTGGCTTCCCTGTTTTCCCACAGGGAGGACCCCAACCCCCACCTGACCTAACACAAACACAGATGAATGAAGAAGGTGCTTTTCTGGTGTGAGGGATCTTTTTTTAACACCAAAATATCAAGCAGTATTGCTATTGTCTCTCCGAACTGTCGGATCGTGAAGCCCACATGTTTCTGTATGTCTTGCCGCCATCTCCAAAACATCTGTTTCAGTGTATGCCTGCAATGCTTCCAACATGAATGAATGTTATCATCAAGATAAAGCAATCGACCACAAGGGGCTTCCAAAAGCTTTTAAAAATGGTAACGAAAAGTATCACTTCTAGGACAAAGTGAACACAATAACTCTTCTTGCAAAGAACTGGAGGGAAAAGAGGAGAAAGCAGAAGGGGCTTTAAGTGCATTTAAGCTGACAAATGCTGATAATAGCACAGGAACATTATCATTCCCTTTCAATATATTTTGTCAACAATAAGGCTCCAGAAAGTTGGAAGTTGGAAGCACTGCATGAATAAAACAGGACTTTCTGGAACCTGCTATCCCAGAAACAAACTGCGCAGCTCCTATGATTAAAATATCATCTTTGAATTAGGGTCACAGCTGCATAACTAATAGGCAAAAGCAGCTTGTATCTCTGGTAAGACACTTAAAACTACATCAGCAGAATCTGTTAAAACCAAGAAAGGGTAGTGCTTTCATTTTCATGAGCCTGCCAATCAGCTCATTTTCATGACATTAGTCTCTCTACATAGGTTATCAGCTGTGCCACTCCTCTGTCTTGCCCTCTGCCTCTTCTTATATTTGAATATCTAAATAGTATTCAAACTGTCTAAGCAGATGATGCTTTGAACAGTGTGGCATGATGGGCCAATTTGCTTTCAGTCCTAGCACTGCCCTTCAAGTCCTTAGCTTCCACTCCTCTTAAATGGAGCCAACAAGCTCACAAATTCCAGATTTGCACACAAACATGGTAAACATAACAAATCCAGTCTTACATGCTGCTTTTCTTCCTTGGAGAGCTGAAGGATCCTTTCCTGCTCTGGCTGAGGGAGCCCCCCATGGCAACAGCAAAGTCTGTGCTTCTTATAGGTTTATTCCAGATGCTCTGAATATCCTGTTCCCCTTCCAAGGTTCACCTCTGCTTCCCCTCCAGACAGCCTGCCGCTGTGTAACAGCCCCACGATGTGCTACTTCTCATGACTGACTAAACATTACTTAACCAACCAGCCTCTGCTCTCACCATCCTTCCTCTGTTATCGTCTCTGTTGATGCTCTATAGTATCAGGAATAGTACACATGAACAGCCCTGGTGACAGTCCCGCCTCCTTGCTCTACTTCTCAGCCTCCATCATCTCCCTCTCTTTCAAACACTAACCAGAGGCAGTTTACATTCTCTCATCAAGCAGAGCAAAGCCCTTAGATGGGACATAGAGGTTGAGTGTGTGTGAGGGAGTAGGAGGGGTTAGATGGAGCGTGTGTGTCTGGCAGGCTTCAGTGGTATTGTTCAAGAGAGAAAGGGTCTCTCCTATTGTTAGTCAGCTGAATAACAGATCTGAGATCCAGGAGGAGGGAGAGTTGGTGGAATAAAACACAGCTCCACTTGTTGTAACACATTCCCACTACGCGCTGTGACCCAAAGCCCACCCCCAAGGGTTTACCATGACAAAACACATGCCCTTCCCTGCAAAGGTTCTCAGTTTGTTCGCATGCTTTCATTTCCTAAGCTCCTCATTAGATACACTTTCACCTCTTCCACTGAAACAGGTGAAAAACACAACACTGGAGATAACGTCGCAACCAAAACTAAAACACAACATCAGTGAATATGATGGAAAAAAAAAAAACATTTAAAAAGAAAAATGCCGCCATCTTTTGTTGTTGTTAATTTGTTGTGTCATCTGAAACGTCATTGCTTTTACTGAATTAAATATTGGGTCTTTTTCCAGTGATGTGTTTTGCACTTTATGACCACGGCTGAAACTTTACAGACAAAAATACGAACATAAGAAAAGCAACTCAAAACACTGTTTCATAAAGCATGTAAAAGAAAGTCTTGAAACCTGTTTTTATACATTATTGGTTTAATCCAGGAGCGGAGAGCCAGATCATTAGCCCGTCCCATCCACTCAGCCTCTTGATTAAATGAGTAAACTCTAAGATGCTGGGAGGGGTCAAGCAGTGATGTCCAGGCCTTGCACAGACCAGCCTTTGAGGACTACAGAGAGGCTTTGGTGCCTTTTTCCTCCCACTGACAAGAATCACATGAAACTGTGTTAAATCTGAGGCCCTTGAACTTAGAACTCATTTTCAACGAGACACAACCCCAAACATTGTGCGACAGCAGAGTAGCACTGAAATAAACTTTTCCTGATGGGACTGACTATGCAAGGTTTTGTTTCTAAAAATGTGATTATAAAAATTAAAAAAAAAAAAAAGGTAAGGTAAAAGCAGCACTAGTTACTGGTCTTTCTTTGCTTGATAACTGTACAACGATGCGAATTGCGAGCAAATGCACGCGGTTTAGCTTGCAGAAGGGCAAACAGTTTTTAACCGTTTTTTGTTTGTGTTTTTAAAAAAAATGTCGAATTCAGGTGTACGTCTTGGACTTACCTCATGGTTATGTCCAACGCTGCAGGCCAGGTCACGCTGCAATTTATCACACGTGTGATAATCACACGAGCATGCGTACGACTGCGTACGAAAAACTGAGCTAAGCTCTGCATGCGTGACTTGCACCATTTGTAGTGACGTTATTCTTATAATTTAACCCTACTCCATGGTTTTACTGAAATATTGTTACTTAGAAAAGTGTTAGCCTATAATTTGATTTGGAAATGTGCTGCAAGTTTCTGACGACATCGACAAGATGAAAAGTTTACAATGGGATGTTGGATAAATTCACTGTTTTTAAATTCAGAGAACTCCAAAGAACACAAGTCACACGAAATGATTTATTATGGCACATAGAAACATGTAACCATATCCACGGTGTGTGTATTCGGGGAGGGGAGGGTCTTATTTTATGGCATGTGTCAACACATGAGTATCAAACGCTGCAACAGTGATTATGAAAACGAAGAAGAGTCTAGGATAATAAAATCCTGCGCTTACTGTTTTAGACCCAGACATTTACACAGAAAATAGTGGGATCCGGAGGAACAATGCTGCTGTAACTAAAGAAAGAAAAGTAAGTCACAGACGGTTTATTCATTAATTGTGCGGATGTTACACCCAGAGGGCCACAGGTCATCAACAAATTTGGTGCAGGAGGGATGTTCCCTAACAATGCAGAACAAATCATTTTCTTACTTTCTTACACAGTCGAGTACCTCTAGCACAAAGTGTCTTAACTCTGTTGTCTGGATGTTTAGTAGTTGATATGCAGGTCTGTGTTATTGTCCAACACTGATAAACTGATGATATACACAGTATATTAAAGTAAAAAGCTTTAAAACACATTATTCCTTCATATTAAATGTATCATGCTCTTTAAATAAAAAGCATACAATTTTTATTTGACAGCTCTCTTATTGCCGGGTCCTTGAGAATTACTAAAGTATGATATGAGTAAGGACCAGAATATGCTGTGAAACTGTGCTCTACAAAGAAGTGCATGCAGTCCAGACAGAAAAGGTGATTCATACAAGGAATATATACACTGACACAAGGAAATGATAAGAGAAATGTGCATGATTTGGCCCCTAAATAAGCAAGATGAGTTATGAGTGTCTACAGGAGTCTCTTTCAGCATCAAACACATTTTAGGAAAGAGAATATATCACAGTTATGGACTCAAGCAAAAAAAAAAAATCAAACGTCCCTCAATTGCAAACAAAGAGGAAAGTGGTAAAGGAGGAATAGCAGAGACCTGCAGTGGGTGGAAACAACCTATTTATACAGTTTTCATATTACAGACACACACACTCTTACAGCACACACATAAACCAGGAGAAGACAACCCTGTTGTCTCTAAAACACCTGAATTTCTGCACTTCATTTCTGAAACTATCCTTCACCAGGATTACTCCTTTCAGATACATCTGATGGGTCCGATCATGGTGGCGTACATACCACAAATCAAAAATGTAATTGCACGGACAGGTGCGTCTCACGTTGATTACCGCTATGGATTATGTTGGCAAACAAAATGCAGAGGACCAGCATTACTGCAACGTTGCTCTAACAAAGGAGTGGCAGCTTTTGGTTTCAAATGGCTTTGATGCAAAAAGAAAGACTATAGCTGCCAGGAAACTTAAGTGGGAGACTAAATGTCAGCTTTCATGTTTTTAAGCTGAGAAAAAATTATCGCAACTAGTTATTCATAAGGAGTAATGCCACGGTAGGCAGGTTCCTTAGTCAAGAGAATTTTAAGTTCAAAAAATCTTTTTTCATAATTTGACATATTATGTACTATCAACATGTTTTGGAATATTTAAATATATTTTTCTTGTGAAATGCAAAGAAAAGCCAGCTGAAAATGAATTACACTTTGACACGAAGTCCAGTTTCATTATTGATATACACGAGAGCTGTGTGTGTTTTGTCATTATCTTTTTCAGACATAAGCATGATGCGTCAGCAGCTGAAAGTGCAAATTCAAGTCAAATGAACAAAGTGCAATAAGGGACCATAACGGAAATGTTTTGGTGGATTTGAATCAGCTATCAGTACTCCAGTCCTGCAGTGGGAGTTCAGGAAATGTCATGAAACCACCTTTGCCCCAAATTAGGTCTGACAAGCACGTGAACCAAGATCGCCTGACTGCAGCCAAACAGTCTCCTCTGTCTGAGGAGGAGGGACTGTGGCAGTCAGGTTACACCCGGACTTTAAGGCATTCTGGAGGAGGATTGTCCAGTCTCTGGCTCTGTCAGTTGGCCTTCATTTTCAAGTTAATGTCATGCAAGAAGTCTACATTTATACAACTTTATTACTGCTGTGGCTGTTCAAAGGCCACACCTTGCTTGTCATAAATCTCCTTCAGCAGCAGGAGAGCTGTGTCCTCCGATTCCCTAAATGACAGACAGAAAATTTGATTAGCAATTAAAAACCCATGACAAAGAGAAAAATAAATAAATCAGGAATCTAAAAAGTCTGTTGATATGCTCGACTCACCAGTAACACAGATGTGACTGAATGGCAAACAAGTATTCGTTGAAGCTTTCAATGGGTTTTTCCTGAAGCACAAAGTCAATCCGTCGTCCTCCATTCAACATCCCCACTTTGATCTCAGGTTGCTCTCTCTGCTCTGCTGACACAGAGGACTCTGCCTCTGCAAACACTCCTGCAGGGACAGAAGTCAGCACAGATAGGCTGTATGGGCAGGTAACCAAACAACACCCAGCAGGAACTATCTGTTTGGACTCATCCTATTGGGTAAAACAACAACACATAATCACATGGAGGGAACGAGGAGGGTGGCTGCTGTCTGTAGCAAGCAAGATTCAAAGCAGGTCGAATGCAAACCAGAGCAGTTCACCTTTGCATTGTTGGTGAAGGAAACAAACAATACTATTCTACCGTCTGCTCGTGAGATAAGCTCGTATATGAGTGGTTTAAGAATATACTATGATAAGATAGCAGCTTGTTATCTTTTCATAAAATGTGATGTTTTTCCAGTTCTAGCATGCCAGAACGGGACTAACAGTGAAAGTTTAAAGGATACTTAAATTAAAAGCTACAAGGAATCAAACACACAGCAGGGCGTTGTTTGAATAGGATTTGTATTTCATCAACCATCTATAACCATCCAGCAGAGGCAGAGACGATTTGAAAGGTTTGCGACCCACCGTTCTGAATCAATAAGTGTGGACCTTAGGTTTGACTTAAAAAATAACAAACATCTGACTACCAATTAACGGTGGTGTCAGACTTTAGCTTTGGCCTGATGAATGTTTAAATACTCACGCTGCAAGGCTTATATTGATAATAAGTAATTATAAGTTGGTGGGACAATTCAAAGATGGAAGACAGTTGCTGGTACAAAGCCTGCCTTATTGTCATAACAGTGATCTCATAAGGACGCTAAACCTTGAACTGCCAGACTCTTGAAGGTCTATTTCTGTCAATTTACCTGTGCAAGTACTGGCTTGTAATTTTTTAGTTATTACAAAACTTAATATTGTACAAGTTATAAATTAAAAGATACAAATCCTCTTTAAGGGACAGAGAGCAAAAGTGTATGAGTACGTATAGTGTCTTCTATCTGCTCCATTCCCTTAGAGTGTTTTATACGAACAATGATAACCAAATAATGAAAGACATAGTTAGGTTCAGCACCAGACAGTTTCTCATGTTTCAAAAACAGCTGACATCACTGCATTACTGCTAGTGAGACTTGTTCAGCTCATACAAAAAGAGCCCAAAGCAATGCTCAAGTGTTTTATGATGGTGACAATCAGTGAAGCGTTCAGTGAATGCAGCCAATCAGAACGTACAGCAGGAGAGGGAGGAAGAGCCCCGGGGGTGGTGTCAGTAAATTAAATTATCAGTTGAAATGACTGGATGTTCAGCAGGTGGTGAAACAGTTTGGCATGAGAGGAGGAGCAGACGAGCAGGGAAAGCCTGTGGCAATAATGACACATTATGTAAAGTGTGTTCCTTTGGACCGAGTGTTTTTGCAACAAAGCATTGCAGGATAGCTGACAACTGAAAATGGTGTAACAATATTTCATTTGGCCTCTTTTTAACGAGTGACAGAAACAAGATAGTTTTCCAGATTAAAGTTGGTGCAGAGTTGGAACAAACGGATTGTTCACATGGACTCACAGGCTTTCACAAAATCGGTTTTGGTTTTCAGAGAGAACTATGAGTGTAAATTGGATCATTAAACAACTACCACAGATGTACAATTACAGATAACTACTCATTGTTTATACTTAGTTTCAGTCTAAGCAATATCCTGGCTTACCTTTTCCGTAATGTTTATGAAGGGCCCTGGGCCACTTCAGTATTTTAGTCCAAACATGAGCACTTTTGTCTTCCCTCTTAGCAGCAGTGGTGTGCGCCACTGAGGTTCAAGGTAAAGTGGTAAAGAGTTGAAGAAAGCAGTAGATGGCAAGGGGTAGCAACACGCAGAGAGGGGTGAGAGGGGTGAGAGGAGAGGGGGTTAGACACACTCTGGTGCATGTTCTCTCTCACTGTGTTTCTCATTCACACATACAAACAACCACACACTGCATCCAGAAAATATATATATATTTTTTTTATTTATTTATTTATTTTTTTAAATGGCAACAAAACGTGTTTTCCTACCCTCTGACTCTTGAGGGTTTGTCTCATTTGTAGGTTCTCCTTCCTCCAGTGCAGCAGTAGGTAGTCTGGCAAAGGACATCCAGGCTGTCCGCAGAGATCCCAGCACATTGTTCTTCAGATCCATACTCATTCGGGTCAAGCTGTCTTTAAGTTCTAGAAGAAAAAGAAAAAAGTTGGAACGAACCTTAAACAAAAATTCCTACAACAGTACTGATCAACAAAGTCAAGCAAAGGTCCATACCCAGGTGCATCCTCTTTCGGCCTTTGTGGTGAGGTATTAGCATTGGCTCCAGATCCACCTCTGAAACAATCATTGGCTCTATCCGATAGGCAACAGGATCATACTACACAGGGATTGACAGGATGTGAGAAGAGAAGTTTTACTGCGATACAGCGGAACGAGTTGGTGTGACACAATCTATGAAGCAACAAGTAGTTAAATAAAGTGTAGCGAATATTTTTCCAGCATGAAATGTTGAAACACTCAAAACTCAAATCTGTGTATATTTGAAAGAGAAGCCCTTTTTTTTGGGGGGGGGGGGCAATGTGACTACATTGACATGTAGTCAATACGATGCAATTACTCACCGGATGGTAGATGTTGTAAAAGCTTTTGCAGGTTGGGAAAGAGTAGTTTGGATCGATGTGTTTCAGCCCACGTACAGTCAGGAACATACCAATAGGAGAGCCGAAAGCAAAAAATGTCTGAGGGTAGAATGCTAGCTGTGGGTAATCAATGGATACCTGTGGAGAGAGTTGACTTAAAATTACTTGGAAAAACGAAATTTTTTAAAGTGCGACTTTTATAGTTCTTGGTCTATGAGGACACACAAGAGACATGAACATCCATTAGGACAGATGGAAACTAAATAGTACTGCTTAGTACTGAAGAGATTGGGGAGATGACCCCTCATGCAGAACTGACACATATGTGAGCACAGATACAGAGTGTGGATTTGGTATGTTCAACTCAGTTTTAATCACAACATGACGAAGCCAAGACAATTCTATTGCTTGGAAAAATTCCCAATACAATTCAGGAGCAGCGAAAGTGCTTTGACCAGACTGCATTATATGCGAATGGAAACTCCTGGCAAAGGGAGTTCAAGTACATGAAGGGACAAGATCTGGGAGAAAGATGACACCATGTGAGACACACCTGTCCCTTGGCTATGCCTCCACTGGTCTTTCCAGGCAAGCAGGGGAAGGAGAGAAGCAGGATGGTGACGCGCCAAAGCTTCGTCTCCCAAGCACAAAAAAAAAAAAAAAAAAATTGTGCTGTGTTTGTGTGAACTTGTGTTACCTGCCCGATGCCGACATCGAAGTATTCATAGTCTACAGGGCTGGTGACGGATTGTGCACGGTGGAAATGGGACTGCTGGGACGTTAATCCGGATGAATCCGGGTTACCATCGCTGGTTGCATGAAGTGGAACTTGTGAATCCTGCGACTGATATTCTGCAGCTTTCTATGCAGATTAAGAAAATATCAAATGATGTAAAATTAAATGGAATTATATGTGAAGTTACTAACATTTTAAGACAAAGCCTAAAGGAAAAGAGCATGAATTAAATGAAATAACTTACGTCATTTGAATTTTGAAATGAAAAATACATGTGAAAAATATGCAGCAACTACCAAAATTGTTCAAACATTGAGCAGCATGTTTAGTGAGGTGTTTTGTGTCGTTCTTTATTTAAATCAAGACAAACATTTCTGAAAAATGTTATTCAAACCAAAACCAGAAAACTCCAGAGTGGTTTCGGTTGTGGCTCACCTCTGGAAGCCACTTCCTCTTGATGTAGTTTAAGATCTTCTTCCGGGGTCCAAGTGGAATCCCTAAATCTTTGAGATCACTGTCTTGGCAGAGAGACTAAAAGAAGAAAATGTTTTTTCAATATCTGTACAGTGTTCATAGTCCTTAGGTTCTAACTATCCATTAATCTTTCATGTGTATGTCTATCATGAGTGTGTGCATGGTATACCAGTGATTCCATGTCAAGGTTTTCTCCCTTCAGCATATCCACGTATTGCTGCAGGCCCAGTCGGGTCAGAGTCTGCTCCAATGTGTTGCTGTACAGAGACGGCTCGCCAGAAGGCACCTTAATCACAGGGGATGACAAAATGGGACAATCACTTTCTAAATGTGAAGACACGTGCAATGTTAATGTTTTAAATCGATCTACTAATGTTATCATTTAGTGGCAATGTTATATTGTACCCCCTTTCTTGCTTGAGATCCATTTCTCTGATTGGTCAGCAGGTCAAACAGGATCAGAGAACCTGTAGAACAAGATAAAAAGAAAAGCAGATTAAATTAAGCATTTTCATCTCCTATTTGCCAGTAAACTTGTGAGTTTCTTTGTTGGCGGAACTCTCACCCAGGCTATGGCCCACCACTGAAACTGCCCCATTGAATTCTGCGTGCCTCTGCTTAAAGAGGGTGTGCAGCCTGTTGATCTCTGAGGCCACTGTGTCCACTATGGTCTGGCAGTAGGTGGGGCTGTTGTAGAAAAACAAGTCCAACAATGTGTCGTTGGTGAAATGTCTCAGCCTGCTGATGCTGGGTAAAGTGATCCTCTGGATGTCCCTGAAATGTGGTGGATGGGGAAAAAAAAAGAAAGAAAAATCACACAAGATGTAACATTTCCAGCAGTTAACAGAGAAATAAGCATGTTAACATTTTTTTGCCAACTCCCTAAGTCACATCATACTTACTCATCCACACCAGTGGCGTCTCCATGCAGAGCACTGTGCCAGTTGACTGGGAGGAACTCGACTCGGCCCACCTGGCCATCGTCCTGGGCACGTTTGTAATGGGAGGCCAGGAGGGACAACGAAGCATTCCTGAAGTCATTTACTGTAGACACACCGATCAAAAGGAGCCATAAATACATGCTAATACATATATATATATATATAAAAATACAAACTTACCACACTGTATGATAGATCTGAAGCGCAAATCACATGCAGGGCCAATGCCATGCACCATAAAGACAAGGTGGTCCACCTCTTCTGGTTCACCTGGAAACATGGTAACATAATGAGCTCAGAAGCGCTGACACTGTGTAAATGTTACATTATATTTTTACAATACACAAACGCACAGACCATCGGGTATTTCTACAGAGATGCTCTCTGCTCCCCTCTTCACTGTGCGAGGGCGAGTCTGCTCCGAAGGGGAAGACACCCAGTCATCCTGCAATCCTAGAGGCTGATACTGCATTATGAGCTAAGAGAGGAGAGGTGAACAAAGGCTAATTAGAAAGGAATTGTGCTTGTGCCATGCGATTCAAATGACCCAATACCTTCTGGGCTAACTGTATTTCAGAAATCCCATGGCGTAGCTTTGTAATGTAGAAAGTTTTAACAGCTCACCTTAGGATTGTGTAAGATGACTGTCTCTCCGTTGGGAAAATCCAGTTTCCTCTTCCATTCATCCAAGGTCACTGCTATCATGTAGGCTTCCTGCAAAATTGAAGAAGATGGAAACATGCATACAAATGAAAAAAGTGACTTATTAGCAAAAAGTCAGACTCTAAAGGAAGGAGCAGTGTGGTACGAAAGCTCAGCATCAGTGTGAGAGTACCTCCAGACTTTTGCTGAAGTCCTCAGGGTAAGGCATGAATTTGGTGTCCTTGTCTCCTTTGTAGAACCAGGTACAGCGGCGGACTTCAGTGGGACCTTGCTCCCAATACACAGCGTAACGTTTCCTCTCCTTGACACGTACATCATACCGCTCCCCGTCCACAGCAACCACCACGTCATCCTCCTTATCTCTACCTGCAAACAGACAGAAAAAGAAAAATTCGGAATATTTCCCAAGTAAAAAGTTGCCAAGAAAAGGCAGCACTCTGGTTACCTGACTCCCGCCCTCTGGTATTCGCATACCATCTGGGACGAGCCCACAACCGACATGATTTCAAATGGGGCTATTTTTTCTAAAACTCGTGCATGTGATTGGATGAAGAATCTGTCCGTCATCTTGACTGACACGCCACTTCAGCCACTCCCAATGACTCAACCCGTGACGTAGCGCAGAGCTTACCTGACTCCCGCCCTCTGGAGCATGAATGGGCGGCCATAACACGGCCATAACGCCGCCCATTCATCCAAAGTCCCACCCAGCGATTAATGATTGGCTCTGATTATTTTCTAATAGGACGAAACACATATGACTCCCAGGCTCCTCAGATGGTTGTGTGAGGAAAGGGAACGCCCCCGCGTGTAGTTGGTGAACGCAGCCAGATGACGTGAGTCAGGCTAGCACTCTGGTGCCCTGGAGAAAAATTCACGAAGAACCAAGCAACTCAAAGTATCCGATCTGAAGGTGCTGAAGAAGAATATTGACACCTTTATTTCTTATGGGAATATCCAATGCTACACAGCATTATTCTAAGAAATTACTGAGCGTTTAAGCCTTCATAGCTCCTGGTCAAAAAGTAGTTATTTAAAAATAATTTATTAGTTTAGTAGAAATCACTGCATGAACCCAGCACCTGTGCGGATTCTTCTGTCAACGAACACCATTTGTTTCTCTACGAATGTTCAGTTTACATTCTACCACGAAAAGGAAAAAAAAAAAAAAAACAGAGACCCCGTTTCCTTCTGTCAGCCAAAATCTCATTTAGGACGAATGGAGGTGAAGAGCAAAGTGTTGAATAAAGTTTTCAATTCCATCTGAAAATCCCGAACGCTGCTTCCGCTGTCATGCTTTCTTTCTTTCTAATCCACAGAATAAATCAAATATGACCTGGATGAAAAATTTGCTAACAATTTATTACCAAACCAATAAAAGTAAAGAAATGACAGTGAAATGTATCGTCACGCTTCTATACAACATCGAGTCCTTCTGACCAAAGGCTTTGATTAAAAGCAGCTTCTAAAACCTGAAGGTTTTCAGGAAATCTTCACTTCCAATTAAACCTTTTGTTTCTCAGTCACGAAAAACACTTGAAAAGTTAAGCTTATAGCTTTTATTGTAAAGAACTGACTTTGCTCTTATATTCATCAATGTCTATTTTTCAAATAAAACTGTACGCATGTCTTGACAATGTTTATGTGACACTTGCGTTGCATTGGCTTGAAAGGTAAAAGCTCTGAGTGGGTAAGCACAGCACTTGACCCCCCCCAAACACTTACAATACTGGAGATCTATGGGATTTTAAACCATTAAGGTAGCTTCAAATTAATCATATTGTTAGAGACGAGAGTCTTTGAAAAATAAATTTTAAAAAAACAAGCAGGCTACAAGCATCTGAAATATCTAAAACAAGAATGAGAAAACATTTCACTTTTAAAACTACAACAGCTGTTCTCTTTATTTTCCATCAAATTCATAATGAGCAAATATTTTTCATGAAATGAACATAAAATGATTCATTTTTAAAGGACAAGACCGGTTTTTTGACATTGGGCCCTTGATTTCACATTATAACATGATGTTCTACTCACCCCTGCGTGTTGTTGAACATTTGGAGCTGTTCCGAAGATATTCGCGAGGCGTCTGGCTGCTCTCTTGAGATATTCGGCCATGAAACGGTTTCCTATGGGCAAGCTTATACAGGCACAAACAATGCTGTTTATAATTTATTAATTACTCTACACTAGCACTGATAACGTGGAGGTGCGTCGCTTACTTAAAAAAATCCGGGTTACTAATTTTGAATTTTAGCCGAATGAATAAATAGGCAGCAGGTCTGTGGGCTGTCTGTGGTAGTAGCACCACGAGGACGTCAGTAACACCCACTTTATGACAAAAAAATCAAAATTACAATAACCCGGATTTTTTTAAGTAAGCGACGCACCTCCACGTTATCAGTGCTAGTGTAGAGTAATTAATAAATTATAAACAGCATAGTTTGTGCCTGTATAAGCTTGCCCATAGGAAACCGTTTCATGGCCGAATATCTCAGGAGAGCAGCCAGACGCCTCTCGAATATCTTCGGAACAGCTCCAAATGTTCAACAACAAGCAGGGGTGAGTAGAACATCATGTTATAATGTGAAATCAAGGGCCCAATGTCAAAAAAACGATCTTATCCTTTAATCGTCCCTGACAGCCAACAGTATTTACAATAATCTAAATGTAAAAGCTTACAACGTAAATGTAAAAATAAACATTCTTACCAGTTTGGAAAGCAGTCTCCAGTTTGTCAGAGTCTTCTCTGCTAAAAGGAAGCCAGGATGTGTTGTCGTCAACCCGAAAACAGAAGAACCAGTGAGGCTGAACTTCTCGGTACGGGGCTGGAACCGACTCCGTGTCAAGCATCTCAAAAGAAGATGTGGAAGAAGGAGAGGCCTCATCAAACACAGGCGAAACCTGAGCAAAAATGATCGCAAAATGATCACGATTTGAAGTCAATACCTCCTCTTCAGCATTAGTAAGCATTACTGCTCCGTTACAAAGGAAAAAACAAATGCCTGCTATGTAAAGTTTACTTGTGTTTTCCCCCGTCGTTCTAATCAGCAGTTACATGAATGATTAAACACAGAAGTCTTTGCCCTACTACTAAAATCCTAAAAAGCAAGTTGAGACAATCAAACAAAGCACAGAACAGTTTGAAAACAAAAGATCAGGCCTCCTTTTAGCCAGACACACAAAGCCCTGTTTCATTCTACCCTCCTCTACAAGCTGCGTCTCATCTCTTCTTTCCACAACTGAAACAACTACAGCTTGTAAACAATCTATTTCCACTGATTTTCTGATGTCTGCAAACAATGCAACCAGTAATACGGCGGCTGCTTCTAAGTGTTGTGTAAGAGAGCCTGCCACCGCTTGACACCCCTGTTGCTGCCAAATCAATAATGCCATTTTCAGTGCAATGAGATTACAGCACGTAAACAGACTTATGATAAGACTGGAAAGTAACTTGAATGCGGTTGGAAAATCCTTCCTAAGAAATGCATTTCTTTGCAAATAATGGCCGCCTGTATGTGTAGCGTTTGCCAGGTTTTCAATAATTCGCTAATAGGCGGTAAATTTATTCGTAAGATTTTGTTGATAAATATGCCAAACATGGAGCTAAGAATCAGCTCACCATTTTTATTAAATAATATGTTTATATTAAATAGCCTAAACACTTACTTTGTGCTTTTTCATCTCTTAATGAAAGCGACTGAGAGCAGGATTTAAACAGAGCCACATGGCCATAAAAAAAAGTATTATTCAAGTCAATATTGAGGCTCGCCCGGACTACAATAACCCGACACTTGGAAGTCAACTTTCTGTTACAGTGCAAAAAACTGTGTTTGTATCTTATCCTATTAAGATATGCAGGCACACTGAATACAAGGCCTGTGACGACAATAGTGATGCTCCTTCAATACAGTTCAACCCAGCCCCAGGCATAATGACCTCAGACCTGACCTTCAACAATAATATCAAATCAGTCACCAAATCAGCCTTTTATCAACTTAAGAACATATCCAGAATGAAGGGTTTCATGTCCGAAACAGATCAGGAGAAGCTGATTCATGCTTTCATCTCCAACAGACTTGACTACTGTAACGGTCTTCTGACTGGACTCCCCCAAAAGAGTCTCAAACAGCTGCAGCTCATTCAGAACGCTGCAGCCCGAGTTTTAACCAGAACAAAGAGATCACATCACATCACCCCAGTTCTCAAGTCTTTACATTGGCTCCCGGCCAGATACAAAATAGATTTTAAAGTTCTGCTACCCGTCTACAAATCACGGAATGGTTTAGGTCCAGAATACATGAATGACATGCTAGCTGAGTATAAACCCAGTAGAGCTCTGAGATCTGCTGACTCAGGTCAGATAGTGGAGCCCAGAGTTCAAAATAGACACGGTGAAGCAGCTTTTAGCTGTTATGCTGCTCACAACTGGAACAAACTACCAGCAGAACTGAAATCAGCCCCAACTGTAAGCACTTTTAAATCCAGGTTAAAAACATTTCTCTTTCGGTGTGCGTATGGTTGAGTGTATATTTTTCTTTTTCCCCTCTTCTTCGATTGCTTTTAATTTTTATTGTATTCTATTTTTTATTTATTTTTCTCTTTAAATTGCTTGTTTTTATGCTGCTTTATGCTGTTCTTTTAAATGCCTTGTCTTTATGTAAAGCACATTGAGTTGCCTGTGGTATGAAATGCGCTATATAAATAAAGATGCCTTGCCTTGCCTAATGCATCTATAGTGACAAGAATAACTGCACCAGTTCTCTGCATAGTTTTTGTGACACTGACACAACTATGGGTGAAGGGTATGGGTAAAAAAAAAAACACCAACAACATTAATACCAACACACACCCTCACCTGCTCTTCAGGTGTCTTGCTTGTGGCTGCAGTCTGACTGGGACTGTCAAACAACCCCTGGGTGATGTCGTTTGGGGCAGCCTCAGATAGACCCCCCTTTTCACCCTGACTCGATGACATTAGCCCGACCCCCGGCTCTTACCTGAGGGGTGGAGTGGGGTAGAGAGGCCAGGCAGTCACAGAACCTGTAACAACCAGCACACGACTTTACATTACTGAGGCAACAGGAGGCTGAAAGAGCACCACAATTAAAACACAATGTGTTGTTGTCAGTAACATACAGATTTATGACAAGGTGATGGGACAGAAAGACAAGTCGGATTACACTGACGGACACCCTACCAGCGCTTTAACATTAGCTTTAGTTTTTAGTTCTTACTCTGACTAAAAACTGACAGCTGTCCACTCAGCTACTGGTCAGTAGCGTTTAATTGGAAAATATAAACAGGACCCTGTATAAGTCACATTATTAGAGAATTACAAGCTGTAATGGTGTTCGTGGGGTTGGAAATTAAGGAGACTGGCCTGAACAAAATTATTAACTTTGACGGTTACATTTAATGTCGTTTAGGATATTTTAAAGAACGCAAAAACACAACAAACACAATGTTGAGGCCATGGACTGATGAAGACTATGCTAACTGAGTTACGACAGCTGGACCGGTCACTAGACAAGTTCTTCGTTTTCATATCCACTCAGTTTTTGAGCATCAACTAACTATTAACAGAGTAGTGTTAACTAAAACTCACCGATAACGTCTTGCAGAGGGTTTGTCTGTTTTCCGGCTAGCTTTAGCTAACACGGCTAGCCAAGGACAGCCTTGCTGTCAAGTGATGCGAAGTTAAGGTGTCCTCGGAAACACGATAATTACCAGATGACCGGTCACAAAACACCACTAACAGCAAAATAAAGGCTTATGATGGAAACAATACTTTAGAATAAGTTTTATGAGGAGTTCCAGTTTTACTAAACTGATTTTATGTCATAAGAAACATGAAGAGAGATTCTAGTGACAGTAAAAGCTAGCGTTTACTCTTAATTAACAAACTCTTAAATTTTCTTCAGAGCAGTATTCCACGATAATAAAACACGTAGCTAATAACCCCTTAAATTTAAAATCAACCAAAACACCCCAAATAATTACTAATTAAGTCATAGATCTGAACTCCTTTGATAAAGCTTAAATTTACGAGGAACACGTGTAGGCAACATTACACACCGCATCACTAGGCCCCCGCCCCCAAATAAAATCCTGACGTCACGAATTTGTCATATGAATTTGATTATTGTTATTCTGCAGCAAAATCAAGGAGTGCTCGTTTCATCAAGCTCATCTGATAGCCGCGCACACTCATTTACATTTTACACAATCAATCTGTGTAACTTTCTAATACTTTGTATTGTATTTGTGGTTGATTGTTGTGACTCTCAGTCATGAGGTAATGCAGGTCAAGCAATACCATACGTAACTTTTTCAACACTCTAGTCTGGTGAGTAAACTCTGCAATATCTTCGTTTTTTTGTTTGTTTGTTTGTTTCACTCTTCCATTTCCTGTTATTGTAATTACACCACACAAGTGACCTGTTTAGCCAAACCCTGTTCTGCCTGAAATGTTGCTTAAGTATGTGGTGAATGTGGAATAGGTGTAGACCTCTCAAAAGCAAGGAATAACCACGTCATGCCCAGTCACACCCATTTGTGAAAGCTGAATTAAGTTATGGTTGCATCTCTGCAAACTCTGACTTTAAGGTCATCACTGAAGAGTTGCAACATGGTGGCTGCACCAGTAGAACCTGCTTGACTCTGGTGTAGAGGAAAATTAGTTGTTCAAAGTTAGTTACTCTTTATGTTTTTTTGTTGCCATTTAAACTTGTGTGCACAGGGGCACCAAATGATTGTCCACATTTGTAACATGAAATCCTTAATCGCAAAAGCAGTGGGGTTGGTTGACTGGATTCAAAACACAGCTGAATGCTATGTGCTTAATTCTCATGCCTACTCCAAAGCTTTGGGGGAGGAGTGAAACATGCCTGAGGGAGGAAGAGAGAGTGAATCTACAACACAGACACACCCAGTCCAACAAAGTTTGTGAGGCAGCCTGTGTGGAGCAATAAGAGGGAGTGGCTTTTTTTTTTCTTTTTACATAGTGAGAACAGATAAGCTAAGTTTGCCTGGTAGAGAGAGGCAGGAGTCGTGGTCCTGAACAGTCAGGATTTTACTTACATGCTCCTGGGCTCTCAAACAGTCCAGCTCGACATTTACTCCAGCAGTCTGAAGCAAGACTTTGCAGGGAAGCAACTTAAAGCACAAAGAAGTCAGCGCAGCAAAAACTTCAACACACAGCCATGAAGGACAAAGTAAGGAGAGGAGGAGGAGGAGGAGGAAGGAATCAAGTCAAACCTGGTAAGTAAACTGTACAGTGAGGTTTTTTGTTCTCTTCTTTTTTCGCCTGGTGCCTTCCTTACTGGAGAATGTGGGGAGGGAGGGTGGGAGATTTGGCACTCCATTGCTGCTCTGAACATGGCTGGTGCTGACTTTCTTGCCTCTTGGAGAATCTGCCGTGCATTTTGCAGCTTTTATGGTGCATTACTTCAGGCAGACACAAGACTTGTTGAAAAATATTGTTTCTACTTAATTATAATCCTTACAGAAGCTCAAAGGAGGGATTTTATGTGATGCTTAACACAACTCGGCTTGCTCTTTGAACAGAATTAAAAAAAAAAAAAAAATCCACATCATTATTTTGCACTGCATAATTTCCTGTGCTGTTTTCACACCCTCACTCTCTTTACCTTTCTTCATATCAGCCACTCCCCATCTAGAAAGCAGAATGATTGAATTAAGGTAGAGTATGAGTCTGTTCTTCTCCAGATTAGACCAACCTGAGGTGCTTCCTCATAGAATAAGAATCTGTTGGCACAATGCTATGATAGTCAGGTTGTGTCATTATAATGAACAAATAATATTTTGTGTTATTACTGTATGAGAAATAGTACGTTATATTTGCATGCTAGATTATGGTGCAAACCAGTTTCAGGGCTCAGTGCCAAATAAAACTTTTCTCACTTTTCAAGAGCAATCTATTTATTTATTGTTGTAATAAAGCAGTAGCTTCTGAAGAGAACAAATGATGGCTTAAAGCTTGAAGGGAGGAGGGAAATTCCTCCACCAATCGCTAACAGCCATTTATTGGGTGCTTTCCACTTTTAAAGTAGTCCCAGACCAACAGCAAGAACTGAGGATCTAGTGTAGAATGAACAACCGCCATCAGACAAAAGTGCAAATAAATTGTTGTTGCACCTTTACAAACTACAGCCAAGCTTTAGGTTTTCTTTATCATATAATTTAGCTGTCTCCACATGCCAGTGCTGGGTGTGGTTGTCCCTTCACCCTGAGATGACAGGAGGGCAAATTCAGCAGGTTTAGTCACACTTCAGTTTATGGAACACGCTCAGTCCTGCTTTGCCTCTAGTTCTACAAGTATTTGTAAAATAGTAGCCACACCCCACTTTCCTTTCGTGTCGCTTTTTTTTTTTCTCCTTTTCTTTTTCTTTTTTCATGAATTAACTCTCAAGCGCCTCACCCCCCTGGCAGTTTCACACACACTATTCAGCCCAGATAAGAAATTGGTAGACTGAACACCAAAAACAGATAATTAAATCTGAGCATGACATGTCAGGATTATACAATAATCCTTTTTTAGAATTCCTCTATCAAGGCCTTTTCAGGGTCACTGTGGGCTGAAAACTTTAAAGGAATGCAATGTGGAAAAGGCATGAGAACACCAAAAAATATTTTGTGGTTTGCAGGATTCTTCTCAGTTATTTTGGCTTATCTAATTTCTCCCTCATACAGATGCAATCAACCTGCCTGGTGGAGATGACGCCGTTGGTATTAAGGGAGATGACAACACACCATTCCCTGTGAAGATCCAGGGAGCAGGGGTAGAGCCATTTGAACTACAGGTACAAACCTGACAATGGTAACAGAGACAATGTATAATTTTTTTTTTATCAAATAGGCAGGTTTACAGCAGGACATTTCTTGATGTTTATTTACAGGCTCACGGATTTTGGCTTGTTCAAGATGCATTAATGACTCTGCTTTCAAGGAATGAGGTGCATCCACGCACCAGCCTGTCTCTGTCACTAGCTGGTGCAATTCTGGATCCCCTTGCTGAGCTGCAAACCATCAAGGGCCTGAAAGCAGGGGCCATCATTCGCTTGGTGGAAGGTGGCATTTTGAATTCATAACTGATTGTATAACTGTGTGCCCCAGTTCTGACTTTAGATTCTACTACAGCTGTTGTAACTAGACAGATGTTTTATACTATGGTGCAAGTAGTTTCAAGGCTTAAGATCTCAGTAAGAATAGTTCAATCCACATTTTAATTTTCATCAGACTAACTCACTTCCACACAGGGCACATGTAGGGTTTTTAAACACAATGTAAACAGATGACTTAACTTTTCTTGCAAAAAGCTTTTGTAGTCACAAATGTCTATTGGTGCAGAGATTAAAACTATGCCAACCAAGAAATCAATTTATCTCCCAATAGGTGTTAAATCAGTTAAACAAATATTTCGCAATGCATCATTTACTAACTTGACAATTACAGTTAATATTGTACATATAAACTCTCTCATCCTGTAAGACACTCACTATAAGTGGATAGTATTATCCCGAAGTCTTTGTTTTGAACATTCTGTGTCTACAGACTTGTTAATTTTCACAACTTCATTAGACCTTTCCCACATTACTGTGACTTTCATAAAGAGGCTCAGTCTGAATTTCATGTTAACCAATACATGTCTTTCCAGAGCCTTACACCTCCCACACAGCCAGGCTTCATCTGGCTCGTGCTGTGGAGCTGCTGAGAGCATCTGGACCTCAGGATGCACTGAGAGAAGGACGCTCGCCAAGCATACTGGAGACACTTATACATGCACAAACACCTGGTAAACACCCTAGCTTTGCATCATCACCAGAAGGCAACAAAAGGACACAAAGTAGTATCTAACTCATTGTGAAATCCCTCTCTGTTTGGTGCAGACTCTAGCTTACCAAACGTAAAGAGCCTGAAACGCTCTTTAATCAACGCAAAAGCAGAATCAACCAACCAGGATGGAGCTCCTCCTGAGTACCTCCTACCTGGTTCTTCAGAGAGACCTCTCATGGCCCTACTGCCACACAGCTCTCAACCGGAGGTGTGTTAATACCAAGAATCTGAATGAGCATTGGGCTAGTTTAACCAAACACTCGTGTACTGACACATTGTCTTTATGCTCGCCTCATCAGGCCCCCAGTTACCTGAGGGACCTGTCACTCAGCTGTTGGAACCCACCTCCAGGACACAGAAAGATGCAAGGGGACTTCATGTACATCACGATGTTGACGACGGAGGGGCGACGCTATGATATCACATCCTGTCCTAAAGGTTTCTTTCTCAATAGGTGAAGAAACTCTAGGCAAACTGTTATAAAAACATAAAGCAAAAATAATCTACAGCTGTCTGTTTCTTTCCCCCCTCCTTTGATACATATTTTAAATAAAATATATATATATATATATATGACGACATTAGTTATTGAACTTTAACATGAAGAATTATTCTCCTCTTCCCCTTTGTCATCTACAGGTCTACAGAAGATGTGTTTGATCCTCGTCCTGCACAATCTTCCCCAGTTTGTCACTGTTTCACCGACCTGCTCTGTCACATCAGCCCTGCATTCAAGCAAACCTTTACCACACTAAAAAACAGGTAACATTGTATCCTTGCATAAAGGATATTTTTCCATAATCTCAGCAGAGGGGTGAGATGTAGATGGATTATTCCTATTTCTCTATGTTACTTTAGGCCTCAGCAACCGCCTGTAGAAGCAATGCCCACTCCTTACCACACCCTGAGCTGGCTTGGGCCTCCCTGTACCTCTCGTTCTCATAAAAACACCTTCAGTAGAATGGGGGTGGATGAACAGGCAGCATCACAGGTTATTTACAGCACATCAGTTTGTTACTATTCCTTTGCAGTAGTTTGCTATTGGACATTATATTACTTGGAGCTACATGTGGAATTGTTTATGTGTGTTATATATAGGTTCCAGATTGGAATGAGGAATTACAAGCAGCTAGAGATCTTCCACAGGGAAGTCTGGAGGAGAGGCTGCAGAGAGACAAAGCTCTGCTACAAGTAAGTACTAACAATGGGATGTTGCTTAACTGGGACATCGGGGCATTCACCTTTTCGTCTCTTTTATTTGGACCACAGGTTAATAGTGCATTTGTGAGGGCTGTCATGCAAGGGGCAGAGAATGTTGTTGATGGATTTGTTGAACCAGTAAATGGAAACCCGGAGGACCCAGCTTTCCTATGGAGTGGCCTGTTCATGAGCCAGGGGGCCACAAGTGCTGCTTTTGGTGGTGAAAGGGGTCGCAGGTGGGAGCAGACAACACACACACATACCGAAGCATGACAAGATGGTTGTAAAGCAGTTTGCTCTTAACTGTACACATATGGTCCACAGTAAATACCGTAGTCCCTTATTGCATTGTAGGGTTATTGTCAAAGAGGTTTAGCTCCATTATCAATCATCTTGTGTTTGCAGGGTGGCTCAGAGGCTGGAGCTTAAAGGAGTACAGGCTTACAGTGATTTAGATGGGTTGCAGGGGCTGCACACTCTACCTACAGCCATTGTAGACTACAGAGGAGTGCGCTTATCTGCCCAGGGCCTGGCTCCTGGCTTGCAAGGCCCATCACAGGATCAGGAAGCTACTCCTGCCTCAAGGTACTCCCTTATATCTTATTTTATGACAAGATCAGTGTCCCCCTGAGAAAATGAGCTGTGTTAGACATTTTAGTGTTTTTACTGCTAAAGGCCTCTCTCCTTTCTTTGTTCAGAGGTTTGCTCTACGGGGTGAATGCAGGACCCCAAGAGTCTCCCCATCGCAGACGGCTGCTGGCACTCTTAGCTCACGCAGCCAAATCTCTTTCCCTCCAGAGGCATGTTGTTGTGGCATCCAATGGTCACCAGGTCCCACTGTTCACCTCAGTGGATGCTCAGGGGCTGCTGGGAGCCGATGGAAGGTTTTACTTACTGGATGTGTTCAGAAGCTTCCCAGCTGATGCCAACTTCTGTCCAGAGGTGGAGACACCGAATCAGACAGTCACTGGGGATGAAGAGAGTAGCAAAAGCTGTAAAGAGGATGAGGGGCAGAAGAGTTGTGAGAAAGAAGGCTGGCCAGAGAATTATCACTCTAACTGTGGGCTTCCTAAGAGCTTTCCTCATAGCCTCTGTAGACTGAGACTGGAACTCGTACAAGCTTTCATCCAACACAAGTGAGTTCTACATAAAAGAAAATACTTTAGTTTTTAAAGTTTTCATGGTGTTTGCTGATTGATTGATTTATTTATTATCTTTAGACATTGTCAATTCACTGAGCACGTCAGAGAGAAGTTGGACGAAAACGGAGGTTTTGAAGAATGTGCAACAGCTTGTAAGAAGTGTTTTTGTACATTGATATGAATGGAAATGCAAATTATATTTAATACATACATTCATTCCAGACAAACGTTTCCATCCTTGCAGGTGATTCCCGATCCACTGATGCGGTACGAGCTGCGTGCAAAGAAGTGGGCTCAGTTAGTGATATCATCTTTGAGATGCGCTTTAACCCAAATGTTTTTTCTCCAGGTATACACACTAACTTCCCATTCACATAAAATACACACGCACCCATTCCAGTCTGTTATTAAACCATACACTTTTGCTGCTTTGTGTTTAGGGATATCTTTTCCTCCCGGGGAAAACGCATCAACAAAACTGCAGGAGAGGTTACTGAGGGAAGCTGCAGCTTTCATCATCACACACCAGATACCAGCCTTTGTGAGTGGCTTTTGTGTTAGTATGTTGTCACAGGCATGTTGTATGTTACCATAATTTTGCGTGTCTGTGTCTGCAGGTGCAGTGTTGTTTACACAGCAATGAGGCACCGATGGACGGTGCTTCTTTAAAACAGGCATTACATCAGAGAGGCATCAATCTCCGGTACCTGGGGCATTTGATCAAGGCCATTACCCAGTCAGAGCACAAGGAGCATCTGAGGCATATAATGGTTTGTTTTATGTAAAAACTAACTTTAAAACACCATTTATTATAACTCCTTTATTAACAGTGATTTCTATTTCCTCTCTCTGTTTTCAACAGAGATCAGCGATTGGAGAAATTTTCATCCGCTCAGCAAGGAGAGTGTTCAACGTTTTCCTCCAGGTGCCTATTTTGTTCGCACACCTTACTGTTGGGTGGTGGTAGAGCAGCAGGTGTGGGATCCACGTCCCCTAGAAAGAATAAAGTATATCCCCCTGTCGTGTCTTTGCAGGGTGTGGATGTGCCTTGTCTCTCTGCAGCTGTCAGTCACTTCCTCTGTTGCCTATTGGTTCCCCACTTCATGCCCGCTCAAGTTGGGGAGGAGAGTAAGAAAAAGTCAAGGCGGCGTGGCCGCGGGGCTGGGGTCTCTGAGAACACTCCTTGGAGCATGCTGACAGGAGCTGAGCTGTGGAATCTGGTTTGCCAGGATGCTGCTGAAACATATGACATCTCTGACAGACTCGGGTTAGAACATGCCGTCTTTGCTAGAAGTTCCCTTATGATAGTTATGCAATAGTGCAGTGTTTAACCTTTTTCTTTATCTCTGACAGCTCCGGCCCAAACCACCTGGTGGAACATTATGGCCTTCAGAAGCTCTCCTTGCTCAGAGAGTTCTGTTTAAAAACCGGAGTACAGGTAACAGATACCTGAAACATGGATGTCATGTCTATTAGCCTGTTTGAGTAAAACACCAGGCTAGCACATATGTATATTTGAGTATACAGTTATTACAGAATTAGCTGTCAGATAAAACCACCAAAATTCTGATTCTCTGTCTACATCAGTTGAGACTGAGAGACTACTCCCTTGACAACCTAAATAAAGCTCCCATCAGCCCGGACGACATCCTTCACATCTTCCCTGTAGTCAAGCAGATTCAGATGCCGACTGTGGATGCTTTAAAAGCATATCGTGCTGCACAGAACTCCATTCAAAAGGGTAGGCCAACAAAACAGACTGCAGTGTTTATGCCCATCATATCTTTTTGAACAAATTTGAGTGATTTCATGATTTCAAAATGGTTGTGTATCTCCCAACTGCAGGTCTGCTGGATCAGGCCCACGAGCACCTGAAGGAAGCAGTTTACCTCTTTGGTAGAGTGTGTGATGATCTGCACGCTGAAGCCTGTTTTTGTCACGGCTTGTTGGCCAAGGTGGCCTACCTGCAGGGGAAGACGGCTGAGGTAGACCCATTACTCCACCACCCTTCATACTTTATTAGACAGTTGTACTTAGCAGTGGTGGAAGGTAATAGCTTAACATTAAATTAATTCATAGTACAGTATAGGGACACATTCTAACCCACCTGGGGCTCAGAAAAGAGAGCCGTTATTCACTAGTTGGAAGTTCAGTGGTTTAGTCCTCAGCTTCTACAGTCCACATGCCAAAATATCCTCGGAAAAAATGATGATTATACCTCCGATGCGCTTTGTTTGAAATAAGGTGTTCATGGAATAGATTAATTGGGCTTATACTGGAAAGGGCTTTGATTGGTCAACAAGACAGGTAAAGTGCTTTATTAACCTCTGGAGACCTAAGACCTCTTAAAACTGTCTTCCAACACTTTTTTTTTTTTTTTTTTTATTCAGGTTGATTTAATTTTTATAAAATAAAATAAAACCTTTGCCCTTTATCAAAATTTTTTAAGAATTGAAATAGTGTTTCTTGAATATGTTGATCCAAATTGTGCGTGGCTTCTGGTTTGAAAGATAAAACGATGTAATACGGCCTATGTAAATACAGTACTTTAATCGTAAAATTCAAATGATCTTTAAAAAGAAATCTGCTTGTAATTTATGATGCGTTGTTGTATTACTCTAATCGCACTCTTTATACATTTAGATAGATTAGTTCCAATAAGTTACACCTTAACAACTTTGTAATGCTGCTTACAAGTCAGTGCATCAACAATCAGTGATCTGATTAAATGTCTGCATTTATTTTCGGATAGTCTATTAAGATGGCTTTTTATTTTTTGTCATCACTTTGACTTTCTTTGATGTTTAGGCCCGCAGCATCCAGCTGAAAGCAGTGGTCATCAGCGAGAGGGTGCTTGGCTTTGACCATCCCAACACTATTCAGCAATATGTGAGTGTAGCTACGCATCTAAAATATATTTATGTGTATATATAATGTCCATTTGTCAAAGTGTGATTAATGTTGTGTTATTGTGTTATACATAGGCTCTATTGGGTGTGTATGCTTATGCTGGAGGGGAAACAACCCTTGCTCAAAAGTGTTTCCTCAGAGCTCGTCTGCTGTTGCTAACAGTCCACGGAGAGGACCACCCATACATCGCAACACTGGATGTAGGTCACAGCCAGTTAAATCACGTTCACCGCAAGTTCAGAAAAGAAACCATTCAAAGGACAACAGAAGAAATTCATTCACAATGTTCACTCTTTTCGAAGATCACTGTCCTCCCATTGTCTCCTTGCAGAGCTGTCTCGGCTTGTTGCTGACAGAAGATCAGACAGGACGGTTCCTAAAGAACGCCCTAAGACTGAACACTTCCTTCTTCGGCCCTACAGACCTGCATACTGCTCTCAGGTAAAATGTCATTCATAGCTCATTGAAAGTTTGCATATAAAGTCGATTAGTTTACCTTTTATTTGTCTGTGCAGTCAGCACCTGTTGGCCCAGTGGACATGCAGTAAGGGTGACTACAGAAGTGCTATGACGCATGAAAAAGAGGCCCTCACTGCCTTTACTTCACTGGTTAGTAAATGTGTAACAGAGATTGGGAGAGAATGCAGGGTGGACTGGTTGTGTGTTCAAGTCACCTTTTTATGAGAATTTTTCTCACATAGTTTGGGGAGGATCACCAACAGTCGCGCTGCAGCAAAGAGTTCCTGTCCACCATAACCAAGCAGGCAGTGAAGGTGGAGCGCACTCTCAGACAGGCAGGAGGTGACAGTACCGAGCAAACTGTGGAGGTACACGCACCAACTCAAGTCCATAAGTCCTTATAGAGGAAAAGGAAAATGTGTCTGACTTTGCTGTCGTCTGTGTTTTCAGTGTCTGAGCCCAACATCTGACACAATTCTGGAGCAGTTGGTTCTGGTTACAGGGATCAGGAGGATTACACAGAGGTAAATATTTTCTACAAGATGAAGCCTGACTCCAAAATAACTGTAACATTGCACAGAATAAAAAGTGGGGAAAAAAAACTGATATTTATTATTTAAAGAATGACTTAAACCCATTATTCAACTGAAAATAGCGTATATTAGGTTATGGTATAGGGAAAAGACGGTATATTAAATGTTGAACCTGACAATACTTGTATTTCTATTAATTCTGAATTTAAGCAACACATTTCAGAAAAGTTGGAACAGGAATAAGAAAAACATAATGGAACACGTCACAACTAATTGGGCTAAATGGCAACAAGTCAGTAACATGACCGGATATAAGTTAGCTTCCCAACCAACCGATTTTTATTTTTATTTATTTTTTTATTTATTTAATTTTTTTATTTATTTATTTAATTAAAAAAAATCACAGTATTGGCTCAGGAACAAAACAAGAATATAGAAAACGACACAAACACGATCCAGGGGCACATTTTCTGCTCCTAAGATAGACAGAGGTGAAGGGAAAACCTTGCCTGTGGTCTAAAGAATAAAAATTGTAATCTTTTATTTCGAGTAATGGATGCCTCTGTGCTAACAAGAGAAGGACCATCTGGTTTGTTATCAGTGCAAGGTTGAATCGCTTACATCTGTGATAGCATGGCATAATGAAAACCTCATTATATGTTAAATATATTGATGTTTTGAAGCAACATATTAGGCCATACAGACATATTTTGCTTGGCCTTGCTTATATCAGCAATAAACCACATAAGAACAGTTTGGCGATTCATATTTTCATATGGTGCACCTGCTTATTATTTCTCTTGATTGTACAACCCATAAAAAAAACAAACAAAAGAAATAAGACTCAAAGCATAAATCTAATTTTTCAAGCAGTCAGTGGTGCCTACATTTTCTCTTAAGTTTTTTTTTTTTTTTTCCCTAATCAAGAGATCAAAAACATACTACCTCTTGTTTCTGATACATATGATAAAATTAATATATATATACTACATAATGGAATAACTTAGATAACAACTCTGCATAAATTAGACTGCAAGTATTATTATTTTTTAATTGTATTCGGCATATTTCAATATTCTGTCTCCTGTGAAATCCCAGCCATGACCTCATTGTATTTTCATAGTGACAGATTCCAGGAGTATAAGCAGAAACACCTGGAGCGAAAGGCGGCAGCAGCAAAGGAACTGGGAATCCAACTAACTACTGGGCCCGCCACCTCTGGCTTTGTACGAGAAGGAGAGAAAAGCTTGGAGGAAGAAACAGGATGCGGGAAGGAAGCTGAGGATGGAGGAAACTCGGCAACGGAGAACAACAGCGAGCAGGAGCTGCCAGTGGAAGACACCTCTGCAACAGTCTCAGTTAACGGTCATGGGGTGGAGCCAGCTGGGAAAAGCAAACATGGGGAGGAAACTGATGTAGACAGTGGCAGAGCAGCTTCAGATGCTGGGGTCGAGATGGCAAATGAAAACGATGAGATGAAGTCAGGTTCAGGGGAGGAAAATGGTGAAATAAATGGAGATGTGGACAACAAAGGTAAAAGGAGCTGGGCAGATGTTGTCACTTCAAAACCAACCATAGCCAATGGAAAAGGAAGCAAAGCAGTAAATGGAGTAGATGGTGTAGCTGATAACGGAGCCACTGAAGAGTGAAGAGGTTGCACAAAAGTGGTTGTTGCCTAGTTTTCCAAAGTTACTGCTGTAAGATGGAACTCAATATGTAATGTGATCCAAAGTAGAGAAAGACATAGTTAATAAGGAGAATGAGTATTATTTTATGTTGCAGATGTTCTACTGTCACAGATGTGAGAGGGCAGTACTGCTGAGCCTAAATTTCCCCCACCTGGTGTACATTTGCTCTCTCCTCTTTGACATCAACTTCTTAGGCCTGTTTGTTTTTGTTTTTCACTTCCAGTTAAATATGCACATGAGTGTGGTGTGTGTAAAAGGCATGAATCTTTTTACACTGTCGTTGAAATTTAGATTTCAACAAAACAGCCAATAACTTCCCATTAAGTTTAAACAAAGTCATGTTTCTGTTAAGCGTGGTAGAATACCATGTGATTTAAATGCAGGCTGTGTATGATGTAATCAGTGGTGACATGAGAAAACAACCAAATGGTATTTTAATAGTGGCTTTTTTTTTTTTTTTTTTTTTTTTTCCCCAAACAGACTTCAGAACAGTTTTTACCTGATTTCCATCAGCCTGTTCACATAATTCAAACAGAGGAACAAGTACTTTGGACATTCCATGCAGCTGTAAAGCCCTCCCACATCCTCATTTTGGTTCTGCCCCATCATATTTTCCTTTTTCTACTTCCACTTGCTGTTGGGCTATTCTTGTTCGAGTGGTATTTTCTTATAGGCAACTTTGCCCAGCTGATGTTGTCTTGTGTTGTGTTATGATTAATGAATGGAATCTTGAATTTTAAAGACTCACTGAGTGTAAGATGTTTTAAGTTGAACCTGAAGGGTGTTAACACAGGAAACACCACCACAATGTAACAATAAAGCTGTGCCAAAAAGCCAACTGCTGAAATTCAATAAGAATAAAGAAACTGAAGGGAGTCTTTTTTTTTTTCTATGTATATATATTTTTATTTTTTTAACAAAACGTATCAAAGTTTCTTCCTTGTTTGAGCCTTGGATTACGTGAAAGGAAGCATTAGAAGCTGGGATCTACTTGTCATACTGTATTTCAGACATTACGCATTTGGGAAAAAAGAATGTCTTTCTTGGTAAACCATCTGCTAAACAACAATCATCCGCCATTGACAAAGTTGCCCCATAACTCAGGCCTGTGCTTGTGTCTGTAGGTCCCGGGCAAAGAGTTTCTTGAGGAGGCTCTCTCCTCAGTTTCCTTTGGAGATTCCATGTCTGGTGGGTTCGAAGCTGGTTTTTAGAGCTTTAGACAAATCCATCCTTTGTCTTTTTCAGCAGGTAGTTGGTGGTCTTTCGCCAGTGGTCAGTGTAGCTATCTGGTCCACATATGTGGTGTCTTCTGCTGACACAGCTGTTTATGAAGATCTGCACATCTCTTGGGGCGGTCTGGTAGACTGCCAGCACGTTGGAATTTAACAGTCGGATCTTTGTGCGGTCAGATGTTGTTGAGAGGCCAGAAAGTTACTGTCTTTTTCAGCGCTCGCTTTGGTGGCATCAGTCACCTATGTGAAGGCCTCAGTACAGCTCTGGTTGGTTATGTGGTACGTATTCACAACAACAGTAACCTAAAGGCCCTTAACAGAGAAGGCAAATTATTCTAATTCAAGTCCAATTATATACAGTCCAATTAATTTCACCTCCTCCAGTGATGGACTGCCAGTCTCATTGGCTGTTCGGTGGGTGACTTAATCTTCAAGGCCTTTATCTGTTCTTTTTTCCGTTCAAAGGGTTCGAATTAGACCCGTTCTGACTGTCATGGATCACTTGCTATTGCACCAGTTTGCCAGGTTTGAACTCTGTGGTATTGAGACATCTTCCACTGTGCATCTCTACAAAGGCGCCAAAAGCCTTTGTCTTATACAATCAATTTGACATTTAGCAGTGAGTGTTGGTCTAGTCGATGTTCAGCAGTAAACTCTCGATTCTTGGTTTGTACAGCTTTTCTTCACAGGACTGTTTTCTATGATGCAGGATTCAAGCTTCAGTAGATTTTACTAAAGAAATGTATTAAAATTGCCAAAATTCATAGATGTAACTGAGAAGAAATGGAGCACAACATGGAAAAACAGCAGTATAGAAGTTAAAACAAAGACATAAACTAGTCATACCAACTCTACAAGAAAGGTTCATTACTGCCTGGGACCGGGCTTGAGTTGCTTAATCAAACATGTTCACCATTACCTTTTCCATCACTGTGAAGTCTTTAAATAAAATGTCCATAATAGATGCTCAGTAGAACAATATGATTTATTTAAAAAGTGGCTATATCAAAGTCAACAATATAAACATGTCCACCATTATCCATCTTCTGGCTCAGCTCTGAGAAGCCCTCAGTATTATCTCCAAATCAGGACGGTGTTGGTACTGTGGCTCAGGTGAATC
Organism: Odontesthes bonariensis; assembly: GCF_027942865.1. Taxonomy (NCBI): domain Eukaryota; kingdom Metazoa; phylum Chordata; class Actinopteri; order Atheriniformes; family Atherinopsidae; genus Odontesthes; species Odontesthes bonariensis. The sequence continues at coordinate 23,638,863 of NC_134511.1, forward strand.
TGTCCAACTAGATTGTGGGAGTCTGTTTAGGCTGTTGGAAGGAAAGGTGATGAGTGCTGTGTCACTGAAGACATCTATCAGACAGGAAGGACATGGCAGTTGTCTCTCCTCACAAAGATCCACAGCCTCACTGATGTACCTGTAGTCCTGCTTGAACTCCCTCTCAAGGGTCCTGTTGGTGCAACAGACAGCGAACATCACTTCATCTCTCTCCTGTTTACTCAAACATCATCTCATTTGCGCCTGTCTGGTACAAACCTCTCCCTCATGCCACCGAAGGTGTTTCCAATGATCATCACACGAGACAAACACTGTGCTCTCCAGTTCCTCCACAGGAGATTGTTGTACAGTGCTTTTCCACAGTGCATCATGTAAAAAAGAGTGGGCTTAGTCACTAGGCGCTTCCCCTCCTGTGCAATACAGTGAGACAGATTATTATTTTCTTCTATTTTGTAAGTTTTTATTCGATAATCTTTCAGGCAGCCAATAGGCAGTGGAAATCAAATCATACATCTAATTGAAATTGCTTGAAAATGTGTTTAATCTACTCCCCCTAACACCTCTCTTGTGTATAAGTACACCTTCACAACACATAAGTTTGAATTGACAAAAAATACTGCTGGCTGACAGAATCTGATGTTTGTTTACAAAATGGCAGCAACTTGGGAGAGTAGCAGTAGTTTATTAAAAGGCACTACTGTTATCCATATTGTACATCTGACAACAGTGTCTCACTTAAAAAAGAAAAGAAAAAAAAAACATGAACCAACCTCATTTTCTGTGAGTACAGTCAGACCCAACTCTCTTAAAACATCCATGTCTCCACGGGAGAAAGCAGGATCATAAACAGAGCAGTCCTGCAGAGGAATCTACGAGGAAATAAACACACGTAAATAATCTGGATATCCTAAGTGTGTGTTATGCCAAAGAGCCAATCCTCTGACCTGTCCAGCTTCCAGGAGCAGCAGCAACATGGCAAGCTGGTAACGGGCTGAGACATATGTCGAAAAGGAACCAAGGCCGTAACAAACACAGTCCAGCTGTTGACAGACTCGGTCTTTTCTGTCCTCCTCCAGCTGGTCCTCGGTGTCATTGTTCTCTGGAAGTCTTAATAGAGATGTTGATGCTGCCACCAGCAGCTGTTCTGGAGAGAAGTATTTAAACAAAGTCACCCACATACAAACTAAATTATTCACCAACAAAGCCAAATAACTGATGACGGTTTCAGCAGTCCAACATGATCACCTTTCCACTCTCCCCAAAACTCCTCACATCTCAGATCAGACCTGTGGGGGCAGAAAATGAACAGTCATAATGTGAGACTTACTTAGACTTGTGGACAAGCCTGTGGGGAAAGTGTGTTTTCGCTGTGTCTGCATGATAGTCAGAGTGTTACTGCTGAGCCTAATTTCTTACATTGTCTTTTTGATCCGTTTGACAAGTTGCCCGACATCCAGATTCTCCTGGTCACATTTTGAGTCCGAAGACGCTGAATGATTTTTACATTTCTTCGATGCACCTTTTCGCCGCCGAGCTACCTGCCACCCCTCTCCGGTATCTGACATTTCTGCTGACTAACTCGTGTCTTGTTCACATACATTTGTCACCAAATACATCATTTGAAGAGTTGGATAGTCCGTAACACTTGGGATTATTTTGAGTGCAACACATAGGTCTTCTTCCGGTGTGATGACAACATTTGCATATCATTAAACGGTTCCTTGGTGTATTTTGAGAAAAGTAATGTCTGGTCAACACATTTGTAGACACTTGTGATTTAAGGTAAAACCTTAGTGGCTTTTTTCAATGGCGTTAATCAATGCCTAATGTTGTAACACACAGAAAACTTATAAATTAGTTATCTAAATACATAATCCCTCGGATATTCTTTAATTCATAAGAAAGCGAAATTTGAAGGGGGGATACAATATTTGATGCAACACCACTAAACCGGAAGTATTTGTACGTTCGTGCGTTTCACGAAAAGTCTTCTTCGTTAGCTGGCTAACCTCTTAATAGCTCTTGAGGAAATATGAGTAATTGATCTGTAAAGTGGACAAGAAACCCCCTAAATTTTCGGTAAGTTAGTTCAAATAAATTCTTATTATTTCCCCGCACGCAGTATTCTTCGTGTGCGTTCAGTAATTGATTTGATATTGCCTAACAATTGCTAGCTTTTGCTAGTAAATATTAGCCTAACCTGTGTTTTTTCCGAAGCGGCAGATCTGTTCAGTGTGTGAAAGTCGGTGTTACCTTACTTTATGATTACATATTCCAAAGTAGGTTTTCTTTGTCTCTGAGTTTATTTTAACGTTAGCTAAATCCTAAATGTTCTTCACCTCACACTGCAACTACAGACAAAATCATTATTGCTCCAGTCCAAAATAATGGACATAATCGAAACATGATAGATGTAAACAAAACAATGTTTCTTCCTTAACTTTCAGTCACTGTGTTGATGTTACGGAGATGGGTATATTTCATCATTTGGTGTAATCAAACTTCTTTAAATGTCCTGTGATTTTTTTATTATTTTTCAGAGATGTCTATGTCCCACCTTTATGGGCGAAGAGAGGAGGAGGAGGATGGTGTGGAAATTGAGAGCTTTGAGATTACAGACTGGGATCTGGCCAATGAGTTCAACCCGGAACGCCGCAGATTCAGGCAAACCAAGGAGCAGGCCACCTATGGTATCTGGGCTGACAGGGATTCAGACGAAGACGAGAGGCCAAGCTTTGGTGGCAAGAGGTAAAACTTTGGGTTTGTTGTTGCCTCACTGTTCACTTTGAACATTTACTATTAGCAACATTTACTATTAGCAACAGTTTGTGTAAAACGCTTGTGTTGTTCCTGCCAGATCTAAAGACTACACTGTCCCTGTGAGCTTTGTGAGTGGTGGTCTCCGTAAGACTGCGGCTGAGGAGAAACAGCAGCAAAAGGAAGGAGGCTCTGATGACTCTGATGACGATGATGATGCTCCTGCACCTCCCCCTTCTCGCGGGTCTGCACCAAAAAAACTTCAGATGGTAAAAAAAAATTGTGTGTGTGTGTATGCATGTATTTCCTATTCCTGAGTTTAAAAAGTTTAACAAAGTAATCGCAACAATGGCATGATGCGTTAAAAATGCATTGTTTTGCTAGGGTACTTTCCGTGGACATCAGGCGCAGAGGTTTGCAGGTGGCATACAGTCTGGACAAGGTATTGGTAACTGGGAGAAGCACACTAGGGGAATTGGACAGAAACTTCTGCAGAAAATGGGATACCAGCCAGGAAAAGGCCTGGGAAAGAATGCTCAAGGTGGGTACAGCTGATGAGGGTAAGTTATTGACATGGTATGGGATATAGTTTTTATTTTAGGGGGAACGTGTTGGAGTTAAAGGACTTTGTCATGGCACTGTCTTATTGCTGCAGGTATTGTAAACCCTATTGAGGCAAAGGTGCGCAAGGGAAAAGGAGCAGTTGGTGCTTATGGCAATGAGCGAACCCAACAGAGTCTTCAGGACTTTCCTGTGGTTGACTCTGAGGAGGAGGAGGAAAAGGTAACGTGTCTATTAAAGATGGCCTTTGCCTTGATTTTATACCTGAAATTATAATGTAGTGGTATTATAAGGTTATTTTTGATGTCTGGTGTAGGAGTTTCGGAAGGAACTAGGACAGTGGCGTAAGGATCCCGCAGGATCTGTAGGAAAGAGGAAACCCAAGTATTCCTACAAAACCGCAGATGAGCTGAAGGCTAAAGGCAAAATAGTTGGTCGGAGAACAGCAGCATCCGCAGGAGAGCTGGCGCAAGTCAAGGTTTGTTTAAGTATTGTATCACTGTTTCTTTGACCCTGGTTCATTGGAATTACAATAAAGGTACAATGGTGTGGTCTCAATGTTTAATAAGCTTCAGGAACCCTTATTAATTTAACTTAACTTGAAGTAAAAAAATAAGAAGATAAAAAACTTCAATTATTATAAAGCACAGTGTTGCCTGCCATTTAAGCTTTTTGATTTAATTTACCTGATATCTTTTACTGTCTAGGTTATAGATATGACTGGAAGAGAGCAAAAGGTGTACTACAGTTACAGTCAGATATCCAACAAACACAGCGTTCCTGATGAAGCTCCACCCAGCATGTCCGCGCGGGATCAGAAGGGATCTGGCTTTGCTCTCCCTGAGCTTGAGCACAACCTGCAGCTGCTGATAGACCTCACGGAACAGGACATATTACAGGTGAGAAGAAACCAAGCATTTCTTTCACAAATATATGGCAACAACACACACACACACACACACGCAGAATAATTCTTCATAGATAAGTAGCCTGGGGCTTGTTTTGGAGTTTCTACATGATTTCTTAAGATTTTTCTGTTCTTTTACCACATCTTCTGCAGTCTGCCAGACGTTTGCAGCATGAAAAAGATGTAGTTGTGTCTCTGAGCCATGAGTCACGAGCATTGCAGAGCAGACTGGATGTAGAGCAAGATGCCATCCAAAGAATGGAGGCTGTACTGGAGTTGGTGGAACGCTTTCCTTCTGGGGAGACGGCACCAGGGGAGGGACCCACCCTGCAGGTTCATATTATAGTGAACGCACACCAACTCAGCACAGTTATCAGGCTGTTTGACATACGCAGTTTAAACTCTGTTCTCTTTTATGTGCTCTTCTTCTCTCTGTTCAGGAGTGTGCCCGGATCTTCAAGACCTTACAAAACGATTACTATGAAGAATACAAGATAATGGGATTGGCAGACCTCGCTGTAGCTGTTGTCCATCCATTGCTCAAAGAGAAACTTTGCTCATGGGACCCTCTGAAGGTATTCTTTTGAAGAAACCACACGCCCTTTTTGTGTTAAATCATCAATAATCGAGCTGCCCTTCTTGGACTTTTATTTTCCAGGACTGCACTTATTGTCTGGAGGAAATCGGTCAGTGGAGATCAATCCTTGAATCCAGAGACATGCACTCCAGTGGTCCAGATTCAAACACGGATCCTTACCACAGGTCAGTTTAATGGCAAATGTGTGTTAAGCTGTTCCAGTGGGTTAAAGTTAATATTTCCTCTTGCTTTTATTGCTACAAGCAACAGGATTTTTTGTTTATAACCTAACGTGTTTGTGAAATATGTTTTCTGTCCTTGTTGATACAGACTGTTATGGGAGGTGTGGCTCCCAGTGATGCGGTCTAGTGTGTCAGTCTGGCAGCCTCGGATAGTCGGGCCAATGGTGGACTGTGTGGAAATGTGGGCTCCTCTTCTGCCCCCGTGGATCCTGGACAACCTGTTGGAGCAGCTGATTGTACCACGACTACAGCGAGAGGCAAGTTGGCACACTCGGATGAAGTGCAATACACAAGCATGTGACAGTCTCCCATGCTTGTGTATTGCACTTATTCTATATTTTCATCAGCATCAGAAGTTTGGTTATTACATGTAAACATCTTATAATTTTCCCCGTTAATAGGTGGATAACTGGAACCCCTTAACTGACACAGTTCCTATCCACTCCTGGATCCACCCTTGGCTGCCTCTGCTCCAAACACGTCTAGAGCCTCTTTACCCACCAATTAGGAGCAAACTATCCAACGCTTTGCAGCGGTGGCATCCCAGTGACACCTCAGCTCGCCTCATCCTTCAGCCATGGAAGAATGTCTTCACAGCAGGTGCATGGGAAGCCTTCATGGTGAAAAACATCATCCCTAAACTTGGTATGTCTTCATTAGTGAACACATGAAATATATTGCCATATGAATATTATTCAAAACTTTCTCACTTATATCATCATGTCTTCTACCAACTATTCCTAATATTTTGTCATGTTATTGTCTGTTTCCTGCCTCAGCATTGTGTTTGGAAGAGCTGGTCATCAACCCTCACCAGCAGCAGATGGAGCCATTTCACTGGGTGATGGACTGGGAGGGCATGCTCTCCCCCTCCAGCCTAGTCTCCCTTCTGGACAAAAACTTCTTCCCAAAATGGTTGCAGGTCAGTGAATGTACTCACAAGTATGCAAACTAAGACTAGACGGTTATGGAAACATAGCCCCAGCTTGTTATTGTTTATCATTGACCTGATTCAATCTTTATAAAATTGTGTGTCTTGTTTGTTTCCATGTTGATTACAGGTTCTGTGTTCATGGCTGAGCAACAGTCCTAACTATGAGGAAATCACAAAATGGTACCTCGGCTGGAAAAGCATGTTTAGTGACGTCTTGTTGGCGCAGCCCCTCGTTAAGGAGAAATTCAACGAAGCTTTGGACATCATGAACCGTGCAGTGTCTTCAGGCATGGGTTGGTACCCACACATTGTAGGGATACGTTGTAAACACATGATCATCAAACGTGATTGACAAAATGGAGTTCTTGAGATCTTTTTCTCTCTTTTTTTTTTTTTTTTTTTTCTTATTTTACCAAATCATACTGAAACACTTGTTCTCCATCATATTCACAGGTGGATATATGCAGCCTGGAGCCAGGGAGAATATTGCGTATCTCACGCAGACAGAGAGACGAAAGGACTTCCAGTATGAAGCTTTGCAGGAGCGAAGGGATGCTGAGAGTGTGGCTCATAGAGGCATTAGTGCTGGCGTGCCAACTAACTTTAAAGATCTCATCCAGACCAAAGCAGAGGAGAACAACATTGTCTTTATGCCCTTAGTGGCCAAACGACACGAGGGAAAGCAGCTGTACACATTTGGCCGTATTGTTATCTACATAGACAGAGGGGTTGTGTTTGTGCAGGGAGAGAAGACTTGGGTGCCTACATCCTTGCAGAGTCTGATAGATATGGCAAAGTGAGCACGGGGAGTCTGATACTTTGGTCTACCAAGTGTAAAAAGATTCAAATAAAGAGCAATTATTTGGTTTTTATCTAGCTTCAGTACATCTGTGATTTGTCCCACGTCACTTTCTAAATTTTTAAAAATGTCAGAACTGTAAATAAAGGAAATATGTGCGTATGTGTTTGTTCTTTCTGCTTTTTTCTATCAGAGCTTAACAAAATATGTTTAAGCACTATATTTGTACAGTTTGTACTATATTTATAAATCTATTAATAGTAGGAGGCCTCTGGGCAGGAGAAATTAAGTAAAGCTGGACATCTCTGCTCAGGCTGTTGACCTTATGACCCGGTCACAGGTAAGTGTCAGAAAATGAATAGATGGATCCCTAATTAATGAATGTGACGGGTGGATTTTGTAGGGTTTTGCATTCACGTGTAAATGAATATATAGCCTACATGTATATTTATACAAATAAATACTGCTCAGAGAAGCTTACATAAAAACGGTGTATTATAAGTTTACTATTAAAGCACATTACTATTTTTTTTGTTTTCCTTACTTTCTAAATGGGTCAGATATTGCAGAACTTTAACATCAATTATCACAGTTATGCAGACGATACACAACTTTATGTGTCTCTGTCACCGGACGACTGCAGCCCAGCAGACGTACTGTGTCAGTGTCTGGAGGAAGTAAACACCTGGATGAGAGAGAATTTTCTACAATTAAATGAAGACAAAACAGATCATTCTGTTTGGTAGCAAAGAGAAGAGGGTCAGCGTTGGTAAATATCTTGAGACTCGGGACCTTACAATCACTGACCAAGTTCGTAACCTCGGAGTGTTGATAGACTCAGATCTGACTTTCAGCAGCCACATCAAAGCTGTCACCAAGGCAGCTTTTTACCATCTCAGAAACATCAACAGAATTAAAGGTTTCCTCTCCCAAAAAGACCAGGAGAAACTCATCCATGCATTCATCTCCAGTAGACTCGATTACTGTAACGCTCTTTTAACTGGACTTCCCAAAAAGAGCATTAAACATCTGCAACTCATCCAGAACGCTGCTGCTGGAGTTTTAACCCGGACTAAGAGATCTGAACACATCACACCAGTTTTAAAATCTTTACACTGGCTTCCAGTCAGTCACAGAATAGATTTTAAAAGCCTGCTGATGGTTTACAAATCCCAGAATGGTTTAGGCCCAAAATACATCTGTGATATGTTCAGAGAATATAAACCCAGCAGAGCTCTTAGATCCAAGGACTCAGGCCAGCTGGTCCAGTCCAGAGTCCAGACTAAACATGGAGAAGCAGCATTTAGCTGTTATGCTGCAAATAAGTGGAACAAACTACCAGTGGAGATTAAACATTCACCACATGGAGACATTTTCAAATCCAGGTTAAAAACATTTCTTTTCTCATGTGTCTATGCTTGAAAAATCTTTTAACTTATCTAGACTGTTGCCTGATTTTAAATTCATTTAAATGATTTTATTTGTTTCTCTTTATATTATTTTATGTATTTTTAATGCTTCTTCCACTCCCTGCTGCAATGCTTTTATTTTATGTGAAGCACTTTGAACTGTTTGTACATGAAATGTGCTATACAAATAAATTTGATTTGATTTGATTTGATAAATTTGTTTTGTTTTTTTAGACTCAAATGAAAAATTGGCGATAAGGGAAAGCCATAGACTATATCGTATGTCATGTCTATGAGGGAAAGCAAGGTGGCGCTGCGACTGTCTGTCACTCCTCGGTTGAGTTTTGGCTACCCTGGGCTTCCGTCGGCTCTCTGGGGGAGAAGAATCTTAGAGCACCCTGCATTGTGTGTATTTTTTCACGATCGATTTAACGATTACAGGAATATTTTTTTTAACCAAATAGGTACGTGGGGTTTTATAGACCTGTTTGCAGGCACAGTATGTTGATAGTTTACCAATTGTAAAGGGGAAATATACCTCTATGAGCTGACAAGCTATCGGTTGTTAGCCAGTGTGTTAGCCAGTGAGCCTGTCTGAGCAGTGAGAGGCTTTAGTGCTACTTTTAGCCAGCATGCTAACAGTACGTTTTTTTTAACCACCCTATAGAGTCTTAAACGTGTTCATTTAATTAAATAAATGTTTTTACATCCAGACATCCATGTCGTCCGACGCACTAAAGAAGCGGAAGTCGAAGGTTCTCCGCAGTGAAGGAGGAACCGCGGAGATAAAGCGGGGTCGCGGGGAGCTGGACCAGCATGTAAGAGGAGGGCAGGGGTTGTGAAAAATGTAACACGATATGATAACAGAGTCACCTTCACGCTGACCAGAATCTCTGCTTGCCTTTTGATTTATTGTATGCTTCTATTTTGGCTCTTATGTTGGTTTAAAAAATAAATAGCATAGAAAATGATCGACCTGTAGCTGTTTCCCGTATTTTATCCACATTCTTGGAGTAGACATACTAAACAGGCTGGAATAGTTGGCAACCAATTTGGTTTATAACCTAAACACGCCACAGACGTGTATTAATGCCTTAAAGTATGTTTTACATTGATGAAACAGGCAAAATGTCTGAATTTCTATGAAGTTTATTGATGCTTGTAAAGCTTTTGATCATGTAAATCATGAAAAGTAATTTTCTAAGTTGCACAACAGTGGGGTGCCCAAATCTCTAGTTATAAATCTGTCCTTCTGGTATTCTTATTAGTCAGAATAGGTCAAATGGGGTAACTCTGTGTCTGCCCTATTAAAAATATATCAACATTTGAGAAAATGTAGTCTATTTTCTTTTTAATGCAAGTATAGATGATTTATCAAAGGTTGTATGGTTGATTAAAACCATCATCAACTGCTTGATGTACGCAGATGATACAATTTATTTTTTTTGTCTGCAAAGTGCTGGCCCTCAACAGTTATTGAGGGTTTGCTCTCAATATGGCTCAGATTAAAATGCAAAGAATGATAATATCATAATTGTAAGGATTTGGGAGGATCGTAAACTCCTCTCTACCCTCCTCCCGGTATTGTCCTTAAAGTGTGTGATGAGGTTAAATACCTTGGACATTATATCACTGATGACCTGACTGATGATAGCGATATTTACAGACAGTGTCATATAATGTATGCACAAGCTAATATGCCGATTCGTAAATTTAGTATGTGTTCTGTACCAGTGAAGACCACACTTGTTAAAGCATATATTACCCCATTGTTTACTGCCCATTTGTGGCAGCGCTACAGAAAAAAACAGTGCAGAAAGTTACTGAACCATTCTCATATTAGCCTTTATGTCCAATTGTTTCTTCTTTTTTTCCTTTCCCCTTCATCATTCATTGGCCCTGCCTTAGGGAGCTGTCAGACCACTAACTTATGACCTTAAGTTTAAAGTTGTGGAATTTGGGACTTGAGTTCCCACACTCACGACTACTTTCATCAAAAACCTGAATTGCTGTTCGATTTGGGCCAAAGTTTAACCTATAGCTTTAGACCTAAACCAATTATTTTACTTTTCAGTTTATGCCTCTGTTAGTTGGTATTAACGTCTTCACTACCACCCTTTTTTTGGGTTTCTGACCAATTTCCCCGTCCACTTGCTACAGTCATTGAACTGTCGTTTTCTTTTGGCTTAAAACTCAAATGTGTCTACAACGATGCTGTAGTGCTTTTGTTTTTGCTTCTATTATATCTATCTATTATTGTTGGTGTCAAACGATGCTCAGTAAAAAATAAACTGGCTGCATATTTGAAGCGCAGCTCCTTATTAAGCCATAGAAGCATTGAGGGAAAGGTTTGAATATATTGATTGATATTGTTAAGCGCTTCGATTGAAATCGTCGCAGCTCAAATGATTATGATCATTTGTGACGGGTCTGGGAACAACATCAGGGAAGAGATATACTGTATTCATTGAACTGTTTTTGTTTTGTTTTTTTTCTTTCCAGGATGTGCGTGTCTACAATGAGGAGGTGGAGCTGGAAAGCAGGGACCCTGAACAGGACTACTTGCAGTACAAAAAATCATGTGAGAATCTGGCCAAACTCATGAGTGAGATCCAGAAGCTGAAAGCCGGTGGAGCTAAGGAGGGGGTAAGAATTATGACTCGGACATACACATAAAAGCATCTTTATCATTACAGGAGGATTCGATTTTTTTTTTTAGAGTTTTTTTCCAAAGTGGCTTCTCACGCATGTTCACCACACAGTGGGAGATTTGCAGGGGAGTGTCAGTTTAGAGCTCACAGAAGGCAGGCCGTGAAGAAAAAAGTATGCCGTGTTTTCTTAACACAATGAGAATGACAGATGAGGCTCCTTGATGATTGCTTATGTGTTGATGGTAATTCCACATTTATTCAACCTGGCCGGAATATCTATAAAGAAGTGGAAAACAAAGCACATGTCAGCAGAAAATAGTACGACACAGTGTCTCTTTCCAGCAAAATGTTAGTTACAGTCAATACTCTGAAAGAATAGCTGCTACATTTACTCACTCTCTAAACCCACTGATCTTCGATGGGGCGGGGTCTCTGCAAGTGGTTCAGGGTGAATGCTGCAGAACATTTGCATTCACATGTGCCAGCCCCCTGGAACACTTTTAGAAAAATTTCAGGACGTGTGAAAACGGCTAAAAATCTCAACATTTCTGTTTCTTCTCAGTGCGCAGAGGTTGAGCAGAAACGTATGCAGAGCTGCATCCACTTCATGAATCTGAAAAGACTCAACCGCCTGGCTCACATGCAGCTAAAGAAAGGCAGAGACGAGACGCACGAGGTAACGTCCACACAACTATGATCTCTTTCTTTAAGATATTAAAAGAAGGATTTCAGTTTGCATTATTTCATTCATTTGATAAAATGCTGCTTCGGGTTCCTTTTATGCTGATCACGTACATATTGTTTAGCACTGAGCACTTTTTTTCTTCTTCTTCTTTTAACACCTAACTGCAGTAGATGTCACAGTCAGGAGGGGGAGCTTATACGCCTTTGCGTTTATTTGTTCAAATTTTGAGCGTATTGCTTCAGCTCCCATTTCTGCCTGTTCTCATGGAAACATACATCTGAATCATGGCATATTGTTAAGCAGATGTTTATTTATTTTATTTTTATCTGCAGGCAAAACAGAAGGTCGACGTGTTGCATCTACAGCTACAAAACCTCCTGTATGAAGTTATGCATCTTCAGAAGGAAATCAGCAAGTGTCTAGAGTTCAAGTAAGTCAAAAATGTTTAATTGACAATTCATCACTTGAAATCCTGGAGAGACATTCAGTGACACTTTTACCGGTCGCTTTACCTGAACATATCTTCATTGAAAGTTGCTTTTTTTGGAGCAATGCCTGTTAATTGTGACTTTTTAGTTCCAATGTTCATGGCTCATATAGAGATTTTCAGAAACATTTGTTCTCACGGCGGTGATAAATGCCTCTTTCCTTGTCTCAGGTCTAAACACGAGGAAATCGACTTGGTGAGTGAAGAAGAGTTTTATCAGGAGGCCCCACAGGAGATTTCCAGGCCTAACCTCACAAAAAATGATCCTCACCAGCTCACACTGGCACGACTGGACTGGGAGCTTGAACAGAGGAAGAGGTACGAAGTAGTGCTTTTATAGCTTGTTCTGTTAGATTAATTCAGCCCTGAATTGAGGGCGTTCAAAGCAAATGTTAAAGTGTTTGTGGTTGGGTACAGGTTAGCGGAGAAATACAAGGAGTCACAGGCAACAAAGGAGAAAATTCAGAAGAGCATTGAGGTGAAGAAGGAGCACCTGAGAAGCTTGCAGCCAGGACTCAATGCTATCATGCAGGTAAAAAAAAAAAAAAGCTTTGTCTTTTGAATTTGAGGAGACTGTGCGATTATATTTAGGTTTCAGAAATCGAAATGATTTTGAAACGTGCGATTTACATATCTTGTTTTATTAGGGGAGGGGGTTCTTTCCCTCATTCATAAGTGAGGTGAATGTTTGCCTGAAGTGTCACAAATTCATTCCTCCACCTTGTGGTTTGTTTCCCCAGGCATCTGTCCCAGTGCAGGACTACCTGTCCATGCCCTTTGAACAGATTCAGAAACAGGCAGAGGTTGCCCGCCACCTGCCTCCACCCCTCTATGTCCTGTTTGTCCAAGCAAATGCATATGGCCAGGCCTGCGGTGAGCAGTCATGACAGAATATACTACATCTCCAAGAAAAAATGGGGTTTGTCAATACAAGATTCAAGTTTTGTTTATAAGTGGTTCTTTTTTTTTCTTTTTTTGTCTCTGTTTCAGACAAGAATCTGAGTGTGTCAATCAGTGGTGATGTGGATGAGGCCAGGGCCCTGTCCAAACCTCCAGATGATTCCCAAGGTGCATACGATGCTTTCAATGCACATCATCATGCAAACAGTCTGAGCACATGAAATGGAAATCCCTAGCTTCGTTGACCGCTTTTTTTTGTATGTTCTGTTTTCATCTAGATGATGAGAGTGATTCAGATGCAGAAGAGGAACAAGAGAAAACGGTGAGTTCGAGGCCTTTTGTTTTTTTCCTCCAGGACACTAACACACACACCCCTACATAGGTCAATAAGTTCTTCTTAACATCTGTTTCTTAACATATCCGTCAATGCACTGGACACATGAACTGTCCCCAAAGTCTTTCTATCAAACATTATGGTCTGGTGAGTTGGGGAGTGGCAGCAATCCAATCGATTGCTGCATCCGAACTGCCAGTGGGGAATTCTGGGAAATATTTACCAAGAATGGTGAGGTGACTGCAACCTGAGTCCATCTGGGAAATGCACATTCAGCAGCAAACCAATACTCACTTTTACTGTCAGGATGGCTTGCTGTTAGAATACGCCTGTAGCTGTGAAGTGAATGTGCCAATTACTGATATGGGGGTAAAAGAACAAAAACTAGCTCATCTGAAAGACTTTTCTTTTTACCTTTTTTTTTTTTTTACCTTTTGTAGCTATTAGTTTGCATTCCCTAATTTCATTTGTAAATACAGTGTGCTAAAATGCCCTCAAAATAACTATTCTATGTTATCATTATGTAGAGTTAAATATCACCTCTGATTTCCCAAATGGGTTCAATTCTGAATCTTTAGTTCCAGCTTTACACATGTACAGGGAAAGCCATGTATGCAGAGTTCAATCTCTGTAATTTATGAACTGATGTCGGTACGTTTGTTTTATTCCAGGTTGTTTTTAGGATCTCTGTGTGAAATTTTATCCTTAAGCAAATCAAATTTCTAGTTAATTGTTCCTCTGAAGTGCTTGATATGCTGCAGGTTTTTTCTTTTTTGTCTTTTCATCAATTGATTTGCTTTTTATTGTTTGACAGAAGAGAAGAAGGCCAACTACCGGTGGCCAGCTGGACGACAAAAGGCGAGAGATGCTGAAAAGGCATCCTCTTTCTCTTTGCTTGGATCTTAAGTGTAAAGGTAACTCATTCTGTGTGTCTTTGTAGGAGTCCGCATGAATGAACTCTGTGCATTTTCTGCAAAGAAAACATTTACTGTCTTTATGCCGCATGCACCCAAATATTCACAGTTCTTTTGCATTCCATGTAATGTGACTATGCATTTGCTGCGATGTGTAGTAACTCGATACCTATTGGATTGTATGTGAAAGAAAATTTGACCCACTCTGCTGTGTTGTGACACCGCTTGACCCTCGTCTTCCCTCTGCTGGCAACAAAAGGAACATGGTGACAGATTATGGGGAGATCTGCATTGCAGGCGTAACTCTACCTAAAGTGGAAGTAGGGAGGGGAGGGGAGGGGAGGGGAGGGGAGGGGAGGGGAAGGGAAGGGAAGGGAAGGGAAGGGAAGGGAAGGGAGAGAGAGAGAGAGAGAGAGAGAGAGAGAGAGAGAGAGAGATGAGAAAAATGCTTGCAGTATCGTAGGTCTGCAGCACCTACAACATCTTGTAAGCGTTTTCTCCCACCACCACTCTCCCTGACTTCTGCTTTTAATTCTAGCACCCTCCCCCTTCCCAGTTATCTCCACTGCTGTCTGCTGCAGCAAAAGCAAAAAAAAGTGAGCAGTGTAGGTGTGAGTGAGTGACGGTGTGTCACTGAGTGCATTGTAACTGCAGAGGGTGGAGTGTTAAAGGTGACCATCAGCATAATAGGTGTTCCCTTGGTGCTGCGAGCTACCGTCATGACCACACCCTGTTATTACCCTCTAATACACTGCAGTGTAAAGTAAACCCAGGGGGGCTATTGTTGGCAGGATTAGTAAAAGGAGGACAGAGAGAGTATTAAGATAGCTGTGGATTAGTTTCTGAGCATGTGCTTTCCTCCTTGTCTCTGCAGATGGCAGCATTCTCCATCTTTACTTCTACTACCTGATGAATCTGAACATCATGACTGTCAAGACTAAAGTCTCCACCTTCACAGAACTCATCACTGCCATCAGTGCAGGGTTTGTTCATTAGCGCAAGCATTTTATGCTGTCTGTGTCCGTTAAGAGTGTATAAAAGTATAACAATGTTGTTGTTTTTTTTTTTGCTTTTTAATCAGGGAGCTTCTGAAATCAGACACTCTGCTCAGCTGTCTCTACACCAGTGACCAGGGGAGAGAAACTCCCAATCCTGCTAATCGCTACCAATTTGATAAAGTCGGGTAAGAATAGACAGATATTCAAAGTGAGTAAGAAATTGAAATTAACTCAATTACTGCAGGATTAACCAAGAATTTCCCTTTAGGATTGTTTCCTTTTCTGATTATGTGGAGGAGCTGGGATATCCCTTCATGTGGGTTCAGAATCTTGGAGGACTTCAATATCCTAGTGAAAGCTCAGAGGTTTGTGTTGCGGTCTAGTGGTATTCCAGGAGACCACAGTTTTTCTGCGTACCAGTTGTAAAGTGTTGGTTTGTTTCCAGGGTGTCCTTGTGGGCAGTTCTCTGAGCGCCAACCACATGGAGAACACCATGAAGCTGCTGAGAGGGCGAGTCCAGTCCCGCTTGGCTCTACAGAAACAGTTTGCCTCCATAGGTGCATAATTGAACAACTTTGCATGTTCGTTACTCCTAATTGTACATTTTGACTGAGATTGTTCATGTTCCTGTCCTCAGAGAACTGCATCATCCCAGTTTCCAGTGACTGCCAGCACCTCTTCCCTGCCAAGATCATCTCCCGTTTAGCACGTTGGACCACCATCAGTCATCAGGAGTACATGGTAGATGGAAGAAGAAGAAGAAGAAAAAAAATGCATTCCAAGTACTCTTCAGAATTACAAATGAAGTGGCATAACTCACTGCAATATTTCTCCTCTCTTCAAGGATCTGCCATATACACGTCATGTAACTGACGCCGGGCTGGCGAAGGAGACTGATCTGTACTTTATGGCAGTGCTTGAGAGAGGCACAGGTAAATCCAATCGCTGACAACATGTTGGATGTTATTTATTCGATTTCAATCAGTTTCGATGAACAACATGCCTGTATGCCTCTCAGCTCGTCTCCAGGCTGCAGTGGTGCTGAGTCCCCGTTACCCAGAGATCCCTCCCCTGTTCTCCGTCTCTCTCAGCTGGAAGGGAGAGTGCAGCGGACGCACCGATGACAACCTCAGAGTATGACCGTTTATTCACAGTTGTTGTCCTGTTTCTTACTGCAGCCACCATTTCCCATGCTTTAATTAGCCTCTTACATTTTCTAGGCTATGGAGAGTGAAATCAATGTGTTCAAAAATGAACTGCAAGGACCACGTCCAGGACACCAGCTGCTGACCAATCAGATACAACGCCTGTGTGTCTGCCTGGATGTGTATTTGGAGACAGAAGGACAGGACGACGGTGTGGAAGGACCTCGTGAGTTCCCCCGAGAGAAAATGTGCCTGCGCACTGTCAGGTATGCAGTTAAAGACAAAATGAGTACATTTTTGTTTTTACACATGCATATCTATCTGCATAGATAACCTTTGACATGCCTTCTCTCTTTCAATTTAGGGGTCCGAATCGCCTGAAACCATTCAAGTACAACCATCCTCAGGGCTTCTTCAGTCACCGCTAAACCTGTATATGTCATTTTCTCCTTGTATTTGTAACTCAAGCTTACCTTTGTGACTCTTTGACACACAAAGTATTCTTAAAAGTTTTGAAAATAAAAACACCTGGGTATTTTCTTCAATAAGTCTGTCCTCATCTTTTTTTGCTGCATGCAGGTTTTGTCTGGTGCTCCGTATATTTGCTACTTTTACCGTCCCCTTTACCCTAATCTTTCTATGGCATGCTCTATTTATAGGTGTTGCCAGAGCTCGCTGATTATTATGCTACTGTGGTTCAGCGCAGGAGCAAGCTGAGTCATTTCCACAGAGAATTATGGCCGATATTTTGCAGGCTGTGTGCAGTTAGCCTTTGACCTGTCATTTATCCTGATGGCTTCAGTACCAGAAAAGCACTTTTTTAATACATATTCTATACATTCTTACTTATTATCATAGAATATTGGTCCACAGTGGACTGTTGTCTGTCTTTCAAGTAGCCCACTGAAGAAGATGTCTGGTGATTTTCATTCGGTGGTAAAAACTTATACGGTCTGTGGACATTTGTGCTCTGGATATTTGCATTGTTGGAGGTCATTTCAAAGGGCAAAGTAAAATTGTAGAGATTGGAAAAAGCTACATGACAAAACAGCACCCAAAATGAGTAGGAGAAATAAAACCAAATGACTTTTCATGGCTCTACAGTTTATACTCGAAGCAATCATAACAAGAACGAATGTAGTTTCAAGTGCTTTAAGCTAGTTCAGTAAATGTAAAATTACAGAGAGCAAAGACACCCATATATGACGGTGGTGATGATCTAATTCTACATGAACTGGATGCAGCACAAGTAAAAGTCACTTGTAACTCAGTGGCTGATCCCATTTAAGCTGAGAACGGCAGTAATTTTCCTGCATCACTGAGCTAAAGTACCATAACCTCTGAGCATATTGTAATTTGAGTGGTCTCAGACAAAAGTAGATTTCTCCTTTCAGCATGATTAGCAGGCTTTAGAAAATGCAGCCTGTGTTGGGGAATTTTTATGTAATTACGTCCTAATGAGTTGATCTGAGGTAGAGTAAAAAAGCAGAAGCTGTAGGGTGTGGTGTATGAAAGGGTTAAATGGACAATGCTGACAGGAGTGGGGCTTGAGTGCCATGGATGCTGATCTATTTTTAGCATGCATCAACCATGCAAATAACTGTGTTTGTCTGGTGGGAGGGGCTTACGAGAGCTGTATTTTTAAATTTGACTTGAATGAATTTGTCTTTGAAGTTGGTCTGTTTGCTGCAGCTTTGATACAAAGCCGTCCCTGTGATGCAGTGAGTTAGAATTTTTGTGTCCAGTGTCTGTATATAGAGAAAGGTCATACGCCCAAAAACCATGAGAGGACGTTTCAATCTGACTTAGAACATTTTCAGCTCACAGCCTTTGAACAACACACCCATATTTATAGCTGTACTTCAAGCTCTGTGGTGCCAGTAAAAGAGTGTTTCTCAGTGGCATAAACTCAACAATTTGCTTTATTTTAGATTGACATTGACTGTTAGAATGTGTTGCTTTTCTCCCCACTTATTGAAATATACTGTTTAGGAAAGAATGCAGAAATGAATGAAAATCACAACTAAATATGCACATCTGCAAGTCATGACCAAACATGTAAGGGAGGATTAGTAGTTTTTAATTCCATGATTTTGAGCCTGACCGGCGGCCTGTCCAGGGTGTACCCCGCCTCTCGCCCGATGACCGCTTGGATAGGCTCCAGCCCCCCCGCAACCGGACCGACGGATTAAGCGGGTATAGAAAATGGATGGATGGATTTTGAGCCTATTATTATGTAAGAAGATTATTCAAGTAGTGCTCTGATATGCCCCCGTTTTCTAGTGAGATAGTTTTGGGGGAAAAAGTGGCAAATTCAGTCCGTTCTTCCCAAGCAGGCAATACTGCTCATGACTTATACATGAATGTGCTTTGTTGGATGTGAGGAAGGGGGCGTTGGCTGCTAAACTGGGTGGGCACAGCTCCCCCTCTCCTTAGCCGCAATGCAGTGCAGTAACTCGCAGCATTTACCTTTTGGCCTCACACCTAGTATGAGTATCACTGACGCTTCATAAATCTCCTCTAAAGGTTCCTGTCCTGCAGATTTTTGCAGTATAAACATATTAAGAAGACGCCACAAAGCTTCTTTGTGTTTGAGTTTTCGCTTTTTATTTACTGTTTCATGTTGCATATTCTCAGCAGTTTATACATAGCACAGTCATCTTTTTCCTAGCATTGCAGACTGGAAGAATGAGACACCACAGTTCACCTGTCAGGAGAAGCCGGATTAAGGTGCACAACAAGCAAAATTCAAGTCTGTCTTACTAATGTATCTGCAAATATAACATAGATATTTCTGCTTCCTTAAATATACATTTCATATTAATTATTTGTCACCGTCTTCAGCGTGATATTGTTTTGACATCTCTACCCTTGAAGGCTTTTGTGGGCACAGCAGTACCCTGCTGCCCCCATCAGGATTCAGTTTAAATGCACTTGTTATTCATTAAGGGCAGTTGTCACATTCAGATAAAGAGCTTAGAGCATTCTGCATTCATTACAGACATACATGAGAAGCTTCAGGGATATGTAGTGGCCATACACAGGGAGCAGGGGATTATTTGCTACAGAAATCAATATTGCTTACATACTGTTGCCTGCTTTGCTTTGGGCATCAAAGTGCCCATCTTAACAGCTGGATATTTCCAGCTCCTTTCTCCTGCTCTATATACTTGTTAAGCTTTTGTCTGACCTCCCTCCCTCGTAGTTCTTTGGCATCTCCTCCTCCTCTGCTCTGGAGCTTAAACACTGTGTTTAAGTCTTACTTCTTGGCCTTCTCCTCCTTGCTTTCCTTGGACTCAGAGGGTTTCTCAGCTTTTTCCGCCTTTGCTCCCTCTTTCACCTCTTTACTCTCTTCTTTACTAGCCTCCTTTTTCTCCTCTGGCTTCTTCTCTTCCTTCTTGCTCTCTGTCTTCTCAGGCTCTACTTTGGGCGTAGGCTTTTCTTCAGGCTTCTTCTCTTCTTTCTTGCTCTCAGTTTTCTCAGGTACTGCTTTAGAAGCTGCCTTTGCTTCGGGCTCGGCCTTCTCTGATTTCGGAGCAGAAGGCTTCTCCTCTTTAGCAGGGAGAGCACTCTCTTTAGGCTCAGGCTTGGAGGTAGGTTTGTCCTCGGAGGCCTTGCTGGGGGTTGCAGGTTTTGAAGCTTCCTCCTTTTTTGGTGCTTCATCTGCTTTACTCTCTTTCTTTGTGTCAGGCTTGTCTGCCTTCTCTGGCTCTTTGTCCTTGGGTTCCTGCTTCTTCTCCTCCTTCACAGGCTGGTCTTTCTCCTTCTTTTCCTCCTCGACAGGCTGTGGCTTCTCCTCTTTCTTCTCCTCTTTGGGTGTGTCTTTGGCATCAATAGGCTTGGCCTTTTCTTTCTCTGGAGACTTTGGTTCAGGGCTCTTGGGGGGAGGAGATTTAGATTCAGGGGATTTACTGGCTGGGGACTTTGACTCGGGTGATTTGGATTCATCTCCTGCAGGAGACTTAGCAGGTGATTTGGATTCATCTCCTGAAGGAGACTTAGCTGGGGATTTGGGCATTGGGGATTTGGCTGCTGGTGATTTGGATTCTGGAGACTTTTCTGGAGATTTAGATTCGGGTGATTTGACAGCAGGAGATTTGGACTGAGGGGACTTTGGTGGTGTGGCTGCACCCTTTTCTTCCTCGCCCTCTTCTCCTTCCTCCTGTTCCTCTTCCTTTTCTTCCTCTACTTTTTCTCCCTCCTCCTCATCCTCCTTCTCTTCCTCTCCCTCTATTTCTTCCTGCTTTTCCTCTCCTTCCTCATCTTTACCTTCCTCCTCTTTGGTTTCATCACCCTCATCTTCCTCTTCTTTTTCCTCCTCTTCCTCCTCATCTGCTTCTTCTGTCACCTCTGTCACCTGTGTCTCATCGGTCTGTTCCTCCACAATTACTGTATCTGAGATCTCCTCACTTTTCACTTTCATGTGGGTGGAGATTCTGCTCTCCAGGTAGGAGTATGAAGGGCCACCTGACACAAAGCGATTCTCCTCTCCTTCCAGTAACTTCCTGTTTCAAAGACACAGACAATGAAAATGTTAGGAACGTTTGACATTACAAAATCAATTAATCAATTCAAATAGGTGTTTTATTTGACTAACCTATAAGCAGCAATCTCAATATCAAGGGCCATCTTCACATTCAGCAGCTCCTGATAGTCTCTCAGCTGGCTGGCCATCTCCCATTTGGTAGTTTTCAGCTCATTGTCAAGCTGATTGATGGTCTCCTGCAGAATGAAAACACAGCTTTGCACGTCAAATCTATAATGCTGAGGTTCTGACAGGTTGTGTGTGAATCAGTATGTTCATGTTCATGTTCAGTATTCATGTCCTGCCTGTAGTGAGTTGAGGTCATCTTGATGTCTGTCTTCACTCTCCATTCGCTGCCTGTCCAGTGACTCCTTGGTTCCCCGAAGAGTCTCCAGCTCAATTGTGCGGCTTTGCAGCTGACGGCGGTACTCTGAAATCTCTTCCTGGCTCCCACGGATCGCATCCTGGTTAGACTTAGCAGCATCAGACAGGCGCTCCATGCGCACTGCAGGAAGAGCAAAAAAAAGCGTCTTTGAAAACAACTTACCGACTTATCGAATGCAGACCAAATAAAAATGCAAAGAGAAATCAAGGATCTATGTGCACGGATTAGACTTTTTTTCATCTTAAGGCCTTTGACCAGTCCTGTCTTTGAGAGCGGACAGTCCCCACTGGGAGCCTGAGTAACCTTGACACTTTCCATCTGTCAGTCTGACTCAGCTTCCTCTCTCTTCCAATCATGAATGAGCTGCTGCTGCAGTCAGCTTGATACAGAGAAGGTCATTCAGCTTGCTCCCTTCACAGTCTGGATCAGATCAGCATGTGAAGGCACTGCAAAAGTTGGTGCAGACCATTAATCCTTTGACAGGCCTTTAAACTGCTGCAAACATCAAACCTTCTTCGCTCTCAAAGTTTTTTATTTATTGCACCATAAAGGTCAGAGTCACTATGTGCATCTCATTCTTACAGGGAGTGAAGCCTGACGTCTCAGTTAGTGGCTTGCTTCAGTAAGACCATCATTTCTAGAAGTAGCTAAAGATTCATCGTTTATGAGATGGTGATTGTTGCCACGCAGTGTCCTTGAAAAGAACTGTTCTGTTTGTAGAGGCTCACAGTAAAATCCATCAACACAATAGGGAACACAGAGGATCAGAGTCAAGATCACATATCCACTGTTACACCCTGCCTGAGTGCAAATTAGTTATATTCCCAAAACTGCTGCCCTCACACAACCCCTGCGGTGCTTTAGCTAAGAATAAATAAATAATCAGTTTGTGGCAGTGATAGCCATAGAAAAGGATCACCAACTAAGCTATAGGGCAGAGGATTAAAAGAAAAATCTGTGGCTAACTTAATTTCTCTGCGTTAATTTAATAGCAACATTCTCAGTCTCTTTTGATATTGTCTGTGGTTTTTCAAATTGGTATAACGATTTGCGATATATATGTAAAAATCAGCGTCTAATATGCCGCAAAGATTTAGGGGTCATCAAGTGTAATAATTACAATGCTGATCTCTCATATTGAATCATTGGCCAAAATAAGGCGGTCCAACGGGCGTTGGACTTCAGCACCTTGGACAGAGAACCACCATTGTTTTTGCGTTGAAAAGTGCGCAACTTAAATTTCTTTTCTTATTATTATTTATTTTGATTTAATTTAAGAATATATATATATATGAACAAAAAAATCAAACTCACCTTTAAACCATCCCTCCGCGTGCGTTGCACTCTTTGATGCATGGGTGTCCAGCTGCGAGCGGATCTCTCGCAGCGCGCTGGTGACGTCCGCCTTGAGCATGTCTCTCATATCAAAGCTCACTTGCGCGCCCTGAATCTGCGCCAGGAGCTCCGACACTTCTTCCTCGTGGTTCTTCTTGAGAAAACCTGCCTCTTCTTCCAGGGCGCGGAGCTTGTTGTCCAGCTCCTGTCGTGCCAGCCTGCACTCCTCAGCATACTTATTCATAGCGCGAGTTGCAGCCTCCAACTCCTCCCGATTCCGCGCCTCATCCTCCAGCCTCACCCGCAAGTGCTGAATGTCTTCTTCCAGGTGTTCGTGCTCCAGAGTTGCGCGGGTCTTCTCCCCGGTCAGCTGCTGCAGGAGACCCCTCAGGTCATTCAGCTCACGCTCGTAGTGCTCCCCAACTGAGACTCGTCCGGCCTGGCTCTGCCGCAGCGCTGCTGCTTCTGCCTCCAAGTTGCGGTTGTGCATCTCCAGGTTACGCACCTTGTCGATGTAGCCGGCGAACCGGTCGTTCAGAGCCTGCAAAATCTCTTTCTCGCTCCTCCGAGTCATGTCACCGTTGAAGGTCTCCAAGTTTTCGATTGAGGATGGCTGGCTGTAGGTGAGGCGGCGGCGCTGGGAGTGGAAGCCGCTGGAGGACACAGAGGCGGGCCGAGCCTTGCGGTACGAGCCCGGGCCCATGAAGTGGTGGTCAACCGTAAAACTCATGTTGGCTGTGCCGGAGTAGAAGTGACTGCAGCAGAGAGGGAAAGGCTGGCCTTATATAGGAGGGAGGGAAAACTCCCTAGTCAGCACTACGACACGCTCTTTTTAAAGAGACATCTTTTCTTCAGAAAACTACTGCCTGCAGAGGGAAAGCTGAATTGTATTTTAACTTAAGATGTTCGTGAGGCAACTTTTAATTTACTGACTCAACTAACCCAGTATTGGCTTTATAACATACATTATACTTCTCATGCATCACCTCCTTTTTGCATATTCAAATAACACCTGGGAAAATCATAAACTTTAAATGATTTGGACATCAGTTTAGGCCCCTTTGTGACTTATCTAATTATTTTTTATTTGTAAAGGTCTCTAATTAATTATTTTATAAGCTTTTGAAAATGCGATGCTATGTTTTTTAGAGGCTGTTGGTACAATCATTGTGAACTGATTATGTGGGTGTTCAGAGTGTTCTGCTGATGCTCTATGTAGCTTCACTGCTGCAGTGTGAGTTGGCAGATCATCCCTCTTGGGGCTCACCTCAACTGCTGGGCCATTGACAGCTCACTCTCTTTCTACAAACACACACAGAGAGACTCAAAGTTTTTC
This sequence comes from Odontesthes bonariensis, assembly GCF_027942865.1. NCBI lineage: Eukaryota > Metazoa > Chordata > Actinopteri > Atheriniformes > Atherinopsidae > Odontesthes > Odontesthes bonariensis. The sequence continues at coordinate 23,662,744 of NC_134511.1, forward strand.
ATTTCCCTTTTAAAACTTAAAAGAAAAATACATATATTCTTCCATTTTTTAAATTTAGTTTTTTCGTTTTGCTGAGCAGTAATTCATATACAGTTGTTCAGATTTGGTTGCAGGTCAAGCATGTGAGACACACCACCATTGTATGAAAAACCAACAACGCCTGCACTATTAACAGCAGTTTCACAGAGAATGTACATCAGGATGTAACTTATGCTACAATGATACAGCATTAACACAAAATCTGAGCCATCTCTGCTGATGTAAAGGGATGGCTGCTCTGAAAAGAGGGCCTGGTCTGAAGAGCATGTACAGCACTTATTGATTACTCAGACTCAGGGTGACTGAGTTTGCGCTGCATACCTTAACAGAGTTCAGAAAATAGTGTATTTGCCGTTCTCTTGAGATGTGTGGTGAAGAATAGGCAAATCCACACACAGTTATTTCTCTAAGTGTTTTTCAATGCAGTGACACTGCCCTGAGTGCGTCCACCAACAATTGCGTTGTGTTAGTCCAAATTCTCTCAAAAATCTTGCAGATGGAACAAAGAGTCTGATCACGTTTTACACAAATACATACAGTCCTTGTGTATTATGTACCACATCTCACATGTTAGGAGGGCTGAAGGACATGCAGGATAGAAATAACATGCACATTCCCTTCCTCCATTTTATAGATTAAGATATAATAAAAGCAGAGTGGGCAGATTATTTCCTGTGTTATGTTTGTTTTGTTCAAAACTCCTTCATAGTTTGTTAGAATCACAAACAGGGAAAAGAAAAACTTTTTCTGCTAGTTTTACTAACATCATATGCAGTTCTTCCACAAAGTAAGACCTTCCAAATACTGACAGGCCACTCAATTTCTGAAACTGTAATTTGTTATATTGTGAACATAATCTGCTCCTCTGCACCTCCACGTTTGACATTATAGCCAAATATTTATTGAAACTTTTGAAGTTTGGCACCGGAAATTATAGTGAGAGAAGAGGAAGGAGACTCTTTCCAACCTTGTCCTTGAAGGGGTAGATGGAAAAACAACTGCAGAGGGATGGGGAGGTTGAGATGGAAACGATCAAGATCAATACAGAGCAAAATATCCCAATAAAAGGGAAATCTGTCACAGGAGAATGATATTTTGCGTGCATGCAGCTCTTTGTAGATGCAAGTGTTGAAGATGCATGCTGTGGAGCAGTGACCGTCAGGAGCTCCCCTTGTTTTTCCATCAGGATATATTTAGACCTTTCAGTGATTTGAGACACAGAAAGAAAGGAAGAGCAGGGATGTCGTGCTGAAGGCAGACAGTGAACATTGCAGGTATTAGAGAACATGTTGACTTGGTGATGGAGGGATTATAACAAACAGACAGGGATGAAAGAAGAAGAGTAGAACTAGGTGAGAGAGGAGAGGGAGTCACCTTGAAGGGGATATCTAGAAAAATGGCTCTCTTGGCAATCTCAGGTATGACTCAGCTGTAATACAATTAAGTCCTAGGAATGTGTTTACTTGCATTACACCTGTTTGTGTGTGTGCTTTCATATGTATGCATGGGTGTCTGGCAGCATGCCACAATGGGGAGATATTCTTAAGTGGTAGACATTCATAGTACTGAATAAAACTGAATACATTAAGGCAGTGCAATTATCTGTATGAGATTCCTGAAGGTTACTTGCCATAAGTAAATAGTGGCTCTTAACAGTTTGAGGGCTGATAAGAATCCAGTGAGTGAAATTTCTAGAAGAACATCTAAACTTGTCCCGCCTACAGCATCACCTGCTGGACAGTTAGCAGACTGCCCACGTAGTTCATAGGTGTGTCCACTGGGGGCAGCAGAGCCCCGCGCCTACACACCCGCTAATGTTTACTTCCTGTGTTAGCTCACCTTTGGGAAACGAGGGAAATAAAAAAAAAAGTATCGCTTTGGCTGTTTTTTTTTTGTTTTGTTTTTTTAAAAGTAACGCTATGTCTAAGAAAATGTATCATCCGGTGTCTTTACTAGATAGGTGGACACAAGAGAATAACGAGCTGGTAAATAATTGTAAAGTAAGTAACGTCAGCCAGCCTCTGTACAACAGTCAGCACATCACTCTTCATCTGTCTACATTGAGAGAGCCATATTATTGTGTTAACTTTGATAGTTTGATCTTGGCCAACGATGCCATCTTGAAACTATGTTTTATCGTGACTTAAATACTCCACTAAAAAACTGAAAACATCGCTAAACCTACCACAGGTTCGTCTAAGAACAGGGTAACTCTAATCTGAGAGCTCAAATCTTAGTGCCTACATTTTTTTTTTTAAATCTAACTGAAAACTAATGTTTTATTCTAACTTTATATTTTCTTAAGATCTGCTCATAAAAAGTTTCTCAAACCCAAGCTATTGTGTATGACTACACAGGTGTATAGTGTCATCTATAACACTGCACGTACTCAACTTGTCATATCTATATATCTATATATATATATATTTACATGTATCTGATTAATTAATTTCTGAATGAAAGTTGACTTTCACGTAACACCCCAAAATATTGTCTGACTGTTGCAAATTCTGTGTTCCAACCAAATTTGTTTTGAATTATTCTAGCAGCTAGAAGGACCAAATGCTTTGTGCCGAGACCAAAACCATACCAATGTGAGACGGTGTTCCTCTGAGTTTCACAAGCTTTTAAGGAAAATACAAGGTGCTCCTTTACCCTGTTAATACAAATGATTAGTCTGCTAAGCTGGACAGACAGTTAGTTTCTTTTATTAACCTTTTGCCTTAATCCTCTTTTCCCTGTGTCCTTCCTCTGCAGGTATCCCTCCGCATGCAGATTATGCTAAAATGGAGCTTTCAGCTGTGTACAATGTCTGCATGTGCTTTATTGCTCAATCTCAGTTTGGGGAGGCTGAGTCACTCCTCACACAGGCCACAGAGAGAGGTGGGCAGCTACCTAAGATCATGGTATAGCTGTATGTAGATGATACAGAAACCAATATAATAATTCCAGCCTTATTTTGAGGGCTTTGGAAACTTTGTTTCTTTCAGTTCTTCAGATGACAGGAGGTGACGCTAGCACATCAGACCCTCTTTGGCTTTGGAAAACAGCTCTCAAATTTGTTGGAAACGCACCATTGCATCCGTTTGTACTGTACCTTCCTTGTCTGCAGTGGGCAGTATGGCTTGCTACTTGCCAGCTTAAAACTATCAAGGAATTTCAGGTAAGATTAAGATTTCACTTTATGAGGTTTGAAGGAACTGCATCTTCTAGTTTTTCAGTCCAGCTTATGCTCACGAGATGGCTTTCATTTACGCTCTGTTGCGGACCAAAGCGTTGTCTTGGATCTTGTGAAATGATGGGTCTATTAGATTCAGATGAACTCCAATATGGTTTACATGCAACTACATCACCTGTGGCTAGTCTCAGCTCTGTTGTGAAATAGTACAGGTTTGATGTTGTTATTGTAGATATGACATTACAAAAGAGATGGGGGGGGAAAAAAACCCCAAAAAACTATGACTGCGTTTTCTGTTACACAGAAGGAGATGTCATCTCTGTTTGAGACACTAAATGGTTGGAATGGTTGTGGCGACGAGGAAAAAGAAAAGTTCTCTAACATTCCGAGACTGGTGATGGACCCAAGAAGGCTTGTTGAAATATTGAAGATCTCCACTGCCATCGCTGAAGGTTAGCAACATTTTCTCGGTGTATGGTGAAGGTTATTCATCCTGAATATTATCAGACTGATATTTAATGAAGCTTAAACCTTATATCTGGATTTCTGGTCAGGGTTTTGTAATACAAACAGATGATGTAGACAGATAATCTAGGTATATTTTATCTCACTGTAATCTGATCACTTATGAGTACTCAGGAAGGAAATCTTATCTGAAGTCAGAATGATGTGGTATGCATTTGAGTGTTGATTTACAAGCGCTGACTTTTAAAGGAAGTAAAAGTGAGAGCCTGCTCACTGAGCCGGTATTAGGGAATGCTTCAAAGGTTCGTGAATTGAGAATGTAGAAATACCCTTACACTAATGCACTTATGGACATAAACACACACTAGTCAGCCACAGCTGTAAAGCCATGTGTCTAATATTGTGTTGGGCTCATAGTCCTTCAGACACAGGGTCCAGTCAAATAGTCAATATTTGTCATCTTTTCCTAAACTCTTTGTGTTGACTGTGTTGGAAGAAGTCAAGGAAACATGGTAGGAAAAAGGACTGCCGACCGGTCTGCAATGAGAATTCAAGCTGTGATGTGGGTCTGCAGCACTGAAACTACATTGTTTATTTCAGTCTCATCACATTGCTGCATGAAGGTTATCTCATACATAGAATATTAATTTATTATCAAGGTTAATGATTAAAAAAAGGAAAGAAATATTTAAAATATGTAAAAAATATTGTTGTCATCCTGTGCTAAAGGAGATCATAAAGGAAGCATTGGAGCTCCTTTCCATTGCATTTAGAGATGAGCAGCTGTTGTCATGGCTGAACTTAGATACTCCCAGATTTATCTCCCTCACTTAGGAAGGTTCCTAAGCAAAACGGACTATTGAACAGAATCCATGCCACCTCTGAAGGTGTCCTTTGACATTGAGCACCAAGATGTTGGCAGCAGATCCTTGAAGTTCTGTAAGGACCATCAAAGATTGCACTTGTGCTCCCAGAACATTCAACGGATGCTTGATAAAATTGAGATGGACGGAACCTGTGTGTCAAGTCGGCATCATAACCTCTGTGTTACGCTCCTTAAATAATTTCAGAGCAATGTTTGCTATATGACAGGGCACGTTATTCTGCTTAAAGAGATCACTACCATCAGCAGTGTTGGTCAAGTTACTTTAAAAAAATAATTAGTTACAGTTACTAGTTACTGCTCCCAAAAAGAAATTGAGTTAGTAACTCAGTTGCTGTTACGTTGTATAACATCTTTAACATCAATTATGTGTATATTAACTGATTGAAGAATAAAAACACTATATACAGTAATTTAGAACATTCGGTATTTATTTAAACTCAATAGATTGCAGCCTCCCATATGATGCATAGAAATAAAAACATAAATATTGAATATAAAATGGTGATGGTGGTCACCTGTTTCTGATTCGAAAAATCGAGTGTTTGTTTTCGAGTGGCTCCGTCTCCTTCGCTGGGGCTCACTCTAGCTGCATTTGGGCTTGGGGTTGGGTTAGCAGCTGCAGAAGCAACAAGTGTCATATTCGCATGGCATGGGTTGATGTGAGGTGCTTCATTAGATTTGAGTTACTTGAGGCAGACGTGGATAAAGTTATTTTCCCTGGGCATAGCGTGCATCTTACATACACATTCTTGCCTTTTATCTCCACGAGTGAGAAGTAGTGCCGGTACTTCCAGTTAGAGAACGCTACCTTTGAACTTCCCTGGCTCGTCGCCATTGTCGCTGTCTTGTGTGTGTTTGGTAGTAGTCGTCAGCGCGTGCAGTGAGACAGCCAATCATCATCGCATTTGCAACGGTGTCATCATTCCCACTCCTGCTCTCTCCAGGCAGCATGCAGCTGATGTGTAGCCTAAAACCTACAACCAAATTGTAGTAACGCGCCACTTTATATTCTCAGTAACGATAACAGCGTTGTAACGATGGGAAAAGTAATTAATTAGATTACTCCGTTACTGGAAAAATAACGCCGTTAGTAACGCTGTTATACTTAAACGCTGTTACTCCCAACACTGGCCATCAGAAAATTCTGCCACCATGAATGGATGTGCATGGCCTGTAACAATGTTTAAGAGGATGATATGTGTCAAAGCAACTTCCACATGAATGCCAGGGCCTGAGTTTTCTGAGCAGAACGTTGCCCAAAGCCTCACTGGCTTGCCTTCTCTCTATGGAACATCCTACTGCCAACCCTTCCCCAGCTAAAGAACTCCCACTCATTCTGGACATTCATAGCATGATAAGGCCAAGCCCCCATCTTTCATTTCTTTGCGGCCCAATGCTGATGCTAACTGGTCTTTTTAAAGTAGTTTCACTGGTGGATAGGAGTCAGCATGGTTACCCTCACTTGGATAAGTTTTGGTATTCACTAACCACTAAATACTCCACACACCCCGATACACCAGCTGTTTTGGAAAAGCTCTGTCACAGTAATCTAGCCATCAAAATTTGGTTCTTGTCAAAGCAACTCAGACCCCTGTGCCCAGTCCTTCTACCATCCAACATTTCAGCATCAAGAGCTGACTGCTCATCTGTTGACAGGTGCCCTGTGGAACAAGATAATCAATGTTTTTCACTCCACACATCAGTGATTTTTATGCTCTGGACCATTGTAACATCACGTGCGATGTTATAAGAAGACATTTTGAGTAATCATCCTTCTGTTTGCTATTTTTCTGTTTCATTAAGGTGCAGAGAGGCTGAGTGAGGGTTTGAGTTCAGAGGCACTGTCTTGTCTACAGGGAGCTCACGCCATGCCAGCTCCCAGAGCTCTAATATCATACACACACCTCCTCTCTGGCTCGTGCCTCGCCCACATGGTACATTCCCAATACTCGTACAACAAAGAACCGGCATGGAGGTTTGTTTGCCTGCAGTAAATATGTATGTGTTTGCATTTGTCTCCAGAGCCGCCCTCAGATGGCATTGCAGTGTTACAGAAAGGCGCTGGAGACAGACTCCCGATGTGTGTGTGCGCTCTACCAGAGCACGCTGATCTACAGGCAGCTGGGAAACGCACAAGCTGAGATACACGCTCTTCGTATACTGCACTCTGTGAGTAACTTGCATTCAAAGCACTCAACACTGAATACTTTTGCAGAGACGAAAGGCTTCTAGTTGAAGGTCAAGTAGTTTAAAAATGTTGTCATTTTGCTTTTAAACGATAGTCTATGTTTATATGTGTTTGGCTGTTGAATTGCACTCTGACACATATTCAGTTACATGCTTGGATACTGAAACATGAAACCTTTCTTGTGCCACAGACTTTATTGTTACCCTCTACTACAGAGCCTTCTGTGGCTGGTACCCATCTCCTCTCACCATCCTTACTCCTCCGTAGCCAATCACTGAGCAGCCTGCTCTCAGTCCCGTCTGCCATTAGTGTCCTTCACAGTCTGGCCCTCAAGTGTGTGCTCCATGGCAGGTGGGAAGAGTAGCATGGACTCTCAGATTCTCTGCATGTCTCCTCCATCAGCATCTCTGCTAAAACTTTGAACTAAGGCTGAGAAACGACTCTGTGTGGTTTTTTCGTAGAGTGTCAGAGGGTGTTGAACATTATCTGGACCTGTTGGCTGCTCTTCACTCAGAAGATCAACTAGGAGTAAGTCTGAAAAGAGAGACAGACACACCTTTACTGAAACATTTTGTCATCAGCTTTAATGTTTTAACTCTCAGAAGGAATATTTTCTGAGCCTGTTAACCAGCATGCATCTATTGTATGTTGACTCAGGTATATGCTGAGGGTGAGGTCTCCACCCTCCCCAAGTTACCCAAGCTTTACCTGGAGGCAGGCACTGCCTTGCTCATGGCCCAACGACCTGCAGATTGTATGACGCTCTGCAGTGAAGTCATCAGCACGACACTGGAGCTGCTGCCCGAGAAAGTGGTGCTGGAAGAGCCAGAGGAGAGCAGTGTGACGGGGACGAGGGATGTGCAAGAGGAAGGTGAAGATGGAGTGGCAATGTTTCTCTGGGTTGCAGCTGCTTATCACCTCCAGGCTCACTGCTACACCCACCTGAAGGACTGGCAACAAGCTGTGAGCCACTACACAAGGTCTGTCAGATGGAACTGATTTTACTTCTGTCACGAGTTTTTTGAGATTGTAAACAAACACACATGATGGTATTGTGCTTTACAGGTGTATTAACATGCTGGTGAAGGTGCTGTTTAAAAGGAAAGGTGAGTAACTTTATGATTTCTGTATTGTTGGAGAGAGAAATTTCCGTCTCACGTCACATCCAGCCTCTATTACTTTGTTGATTTTTAAAAAAAAAATTTAAATGGTCACTGACAGGTTCCCATCCACAAAGTCTCAGTCCACATATGGATGTCAAGCGGGGAATGGATCTGTGCGTCCTTCAGAGACTGAAAGGGCTGTCATTAGCTGGAAGGGGCATCAGCTTTACCCATATGGATCACTTGAAAGAGGCCCTGAGAGACCTCCAGCTCAGCTTACAGGTCCTCCCAGGTCTGTAACTTTGGGATGTGTGCTGCTGAGTGGAAGGATATTTTTGACATATGATTTCCACCGATCTGTTACACTAGCAAACTTTGCCATACAACCCTGTTGTTCTCAACATTTTCAGGTACACACCCTTTACAGATTGAAAACATTCAGTATGTTCTCATAATTGTGAAGTCTCCATAAGGATGTTTTCTCACTCCTCTGTTTTCCGGAGAGCTGATACGTTCCGTATAAAGCAGAAAATATCATCTGATTGTTATGTCATAGGATGTGACATTCAAAGCAAACCTGCTTGTCCTGCAGAGACAGTCTCAGTTTGTGTGTCGTTAGTCGCTCAACTACATCACAAATCTTTAAAGCTCCTTTTACTTCTCACTAGCCGTTATGTCTCCTGTCATTGGCCCGAGTCCATCAGATTTAGCCCAAATGAGTGTTAGATTAAGGGGCGTGTCAATTACTTGTCAAAGCAGAGACATAAAACTTTGTGTTGCTCTGCTCTGACTGTAAGTACTTTGCCCATTTAGACAGATTTAGTGTTTGTCTCGTGACCATTCAGCACCGTTGCTGCTCTCGGCTTCATAAAAGATTAAAACAATCTGTTTAAAGTTTTTCTTTTCTTTTTTTATTCTTAATTCTATTTATTGAAAAACCTAGGGAGGGCTGAGCCCTGTTAGCCCAAGTTTACCAGCCGTCCCCGTGTAAGGGTGTGAGAAGTCAGGGAAGGACACAAAGTTAATGATAAACACACCCAGTATGCTGTATGCCTGCACCATAGTTTGTTTCAGATACCAAAAACGAAAGACCAAAACATGGAAAAAGCTACTAGTGTTTGTCTTAGACGGCATCCACGTTTCCTTTAACATATGCGTCACAGAATGTGGGCATCTACACGTGTGCTGCATGGGTACACATTCATGACTGGCTTGGTCCTTTGTCAGGACATGTCATCGTGTTGTTTCAGAGGCTGTGGGTGCAGGACTGTGGTGTGGTGAGGTGCTGTGGAGGCTTGGCAGACAGCGGGAGGCAGCAGCTTGTTGGGAAAAGACCTGGAGCCTCCCCACACAATCCTTACCAGAGTAAGACACTGTACTCACTTCCCTCACTACAATTTCAACACATATGTTCACACTTATTATGCATGCATGGGACCAAAACCCTGTGTCTGGCAGTGGGATTTGAGTAAAGGCGTTCTTTGTTTGGAGAGAAAATTTTCACAGATCTATTCCTGACCACAATAAATCATTATGTTATATATTTAGTGAGAACTTATTAAGACGTTTGAGCCAGTGTCTTTTTTTTCACTTTAACATGGCATTTGCGGCCATCTTACTGTCCCTTATTAAGGATCCCATCCCATCTCCTTAAGGATGTTTTCAATACCTTCAAACAGTGTTTCCCAACCCTGGTCCTCAAGGCACACTGCCCTGCATGTTTTCCATGTTTCCCTGCTCCAGCACACCTGATTCAAATAATTGGGTCAGGTCTTAAAGCTCTCCAGAAGGCTGAGGACGACCCATTCATTTGAATCAGGTGTGCTGGAGCAGGGAAACATGGAAAACATGCAGGGCAGTGTGCCTTGAGGACCAGGGTTGGGAAACACTGCCTAAAAACCACCCATTGTTGAACTGATTCATTTCTGTCATTCTGTCCCAGCAACAAAACAAGTAATCTTGATTCCATTATTTCTTACTCTAGGTCTATTTTGAAGCTTGCTTTTCTGTCAAAGGTTTAAGATGAAGTAGTATATATTTATTTTTATTTTTCATTTTTTTAGATTTACAGCCATTTCTTGACTTAAATGGCATTTTCGAGAAGTTCCACAGCCCTTAAATGGTTCCAGTCTTATCTGTCAGAAAAGATCCATTTTGCCCCATTCTCTTCTTACCATATATACTTTCTTTGGTGTTTTTTAAAAGTATAATATGTCCTTTCCATTGTTTTGCAGGTGATTTTCAGAGCCATTTTCACATTTGTAAACTTCCTTGTACTCAATGAAAACTAAACAGAAATCCTTTCTACAGGCTGTACAAAATGCAACTGCTTTCCTTTTTACAGGAAAGAAATGACGTAATCACATTACATCTGTACTAGCATCCTGCACTGGCTCCATTCCAGAATTCAATTTGGGATTTTATTACTTGGTTTTAAGAGTTTATATGGTGTGGTGCAACCTATCTGAACTTATACAGCCCTAAACTTCAGCCACAGCACTCGGTCTACAGACCAATTACATTCCAAGATCAAGACTAAAAAACAGAGGGGATGGAGCCTTTTTGGTGGTGGTCCCTAATCTCTAGAACAGCCAACCTTTAAATTTAAGTGCTGCCCAGACCCTTCATGGCATTAAAACCCGTTTCAAATCTATTTATTTTTTACGTCTTTTAGTTTTTGTCGAAGAGGTTTTATGTGCTTTTATGGTACAAGCACAATTTGATTTAATTTTGTGTAATTTTTTTGTTTCTTTGCAGGTTTCAGTCTCTATTTATTGCTTAATTTGGCGACTGTTCATCGTATTTATATTTTGTATAACCCGTACAGCACTTTGGTCAACTGATATTGTTGAATTGAAAGTACTATGGAATTAAAATTTTACTTGACGAAAAGCTGTTTTTGCCTGCTATAAGGGCTATACATTGATTTTGTGAAGCAGCTGTCGTCTGAACTCAAACCTAAGCTGATAAGCCGGAATCTAATTAAATGAGGATACTTTAGATTTGAGACAGTATGAGTGCAGAGTCATTTCTGTGAAAGGACCTCACAGTCACAGCTGGATCCCGACACAACCGGAATATATATTTATTTAAGATGAAGGCTGAGGACCAAATGAAATGTGGGCACCTAATGGTTCTGAACAATCTCTTGATATAAACAGATTAACTGTGCTCTGATGCTTCTCTCCTTCTAAGTCTTGGCATGAATTTTATGTTGCAGGAATCTTCCCGTGTACGCATTAGAAGATCAACAGGGCCCTTTGTTGGATTCCACAGATCTGCGCCAGAGAATACAGGAACTTGACCCCATCTAGTCAGCCTGGAGACAACGGAAGAATGCCCTGCTATTTTTTGAAGAGGACTGGCTTGTAAAAAGACAATCATACCCTAAACAAACTTTAATAAATGGGGACTGTAAAATAAAGCATATTTCAAAGGTAGCCAGTGTTCAAACAAAAACTCTGAGTATGCCCACCTGGTCCGGGATGGAAACTGTCACTGTGTAACTGGTTGTGCTTTTAAATTTAATATACAGAATATATTTTTGATAGTGTATATATTGTGCTGCTGTTACAAAATCCAGTTCATGTAAGAAGTCTCCCTTAATTAAAACGTAAGGAATTAGTCTTCAATTTTTTCCCTATATAAACTTGCCTAGATGAACGATTTTGAAGGTACCAAACTAGAGAACGCTCACTGTTACCATGAGTAACAGACCAGTTAATGTTTTCAGGATTCTTTAACGTCAACGCGGTAAACGGTAATTGGTTGATTGGGTTGTTTAAAAGACCAATAAGAAAAAAAGTTGACAACCATGTGACCTCCCATGCATTTGTAACTGGCCAAACTTCCACAATACGTTCGGTGACAAAAAACTGTCAGGTTTTGGATTGGTTCTCACATTTGATGGACTAGCTCTAGCCAATCAGATCACGGAATTCATGTAGCTCACGGTATAACCGTAAAGAAGGCACGGAAACGACTGCTCTTTCGTGTGACATCGCTGAGAACATAGAGTAACGAAAACCGGTTAAGCCTTTTAAACATTTAGCTAGAATTTCTTTATTTATTACTAGCAATCCAGGTGGATAACCATGGCTTCGGGAGGGGAGTAAGTATAAATCTCATATATTTAGTGAAATGTATTATTTTTGAAACAGCGGCTTTCAACAAATGCCCTCAAAATGCGTAACGTTAGTTCAGAATCCATTAGTTTAGTAAGTTAGCTCAAATGCTAATACATAGCCGAGTTTGCTAGCAGGGGAGCTAATGGGGTCAGCTACTTCAACCTCCGCACTTAAGTCCAATGGTTGAATAACGACTAGCAAATGTATTTTATCCAGACGAATTGTTTTAATCCGTTATCACCACGAAGTTGTCGTTGGCCCATTAACGATATTGAGTTGGCCAGTTGTATGACAGCGACTTGACAAAGCGCAGTCATCGCAGTCGTGCTTGATTGCTAACGTTAGCTTAGCAAGAGTGTCAAGGCCAAAGCCATCCACCATCACACTGAGGAATTGGCCTATCCACTGGTTATTAGCCTGCCTTAAGATTCGGCTTCAGTTTTGTAAATGCAACAAATATTTATCCTACTAGCATATGACAACGATTTGACCGACAGACTAGCGGTTTTACGAAAGTAAACCGTTGGCAATATTATGATTACCTTCACAGTGAGCTTACAGCTATCCTACACAGTGTACCAAAGCAAGCTAATGGGGGTTGACGAGTCACTCTGAATGATCGGCAACAACACGGGACGTATTCGTTCTTTGCGTATAAATAGTGAAATGGCACTTAATTTTAATGTGTACCGGGTGTTTATAATGACGTTTGAAAAGTCACACTGCAGTTTTAAAGGGAATCCGTAGAGGAGGGACCATGCCAGCTAACAAAGTTTTTTTTTCCCCCAGATTCTTTTGCTGTGTCATCTGGGTTGCCTTGCTCGCTAGCCGGTTAGCTCAAAGCTAACATTGGCATGCTGTCAACATGAAAGTGAAATCACTAAAACAATCCATGGACTTTCTCGGAAACTATAAATGTTTCAGTCGTTATTTGCTACAGTTTTTTAACTATATGAATGATTCTGTAATATTTTCCGTCGACAACGTTAAACCGCCGACATTGACGAGTTGTGTGAACGACGTGTTGGCGCTTGTCAATGCGTAATTTAAAATGTTTAATGGAAATGCCGGTGTACACAATATTTGTTGAATTCACCTCTGCTTTGTATGCGAATTAAGGACGTATGTTACTTACATTAAAATAAACTTGTATTTTCGCGAAGCGATGCTATAAACAATGTAAACCGCATTACTAATTACAACCTACTGTGAGCTCGTGACTAAGTCCTAAGGATGGCCAGTGTTTACTCATCGATTAAAAATTAAATCTATGTGGCTTTCCTTTTGAGTAGTATCATTTCATCCCATTGTTGAAATAAATGCACCTCAAACAGCTACAACAAAGGGTTGTCCTGGATTCACAGTAGTTTTACCCTTGAGACTAAATCAGAAACTCTTCAAAGGTTTCATAGAGATTTTCTCAGAGTAAGTTGATTTCAAAAGACCCCTCTGTAGCAACTGCTCAATACATTGCTAAAGCTGAATTATTATTTTATTTTTCTAAAAGCAGGAGCTAATTTATACAACGGGATACCACATGACATAAATTTTAGGTTTATAGTTTTTGTACCGGGAAAAAAAGCTTCTAAACGAGTTTCTAAGTTCCTCATATGAACGATTGTCAATAACGTGTCTGTCTGCGCAAGTTTATTTTGCTCTCAAATTGCAGTGCACTTATAGAGATGTACTGCTTTTTAAAGTTCACAGGTAATCAACAGTATTGTTTCGCAGGACTCTGAACATAACAATGTTGATGGCTCTTCTGGAGTCTTCTATTGTCTCCACATTGGAAAGGGATCACCTATTGCAATAATCTCGCATTGATAAATAATTTGATGTCATTTTAATCCATCGTCTTGCACCAGTACAATTGTTATTTATAGCAACTACTTTTTTAGAGGTCTATTTTTGTTTAGGGGGGAGAATTTGGGGATGAGAAGATGAAATGTTTCTAAAATTTAAGCCATAACGCATGAGACAAATTATTGCACTTTAAGATACGTCATAAATGAATTATACCACTTTAAAGTATAGAGGAGTGTATGAGGGAGATGACTATGGAATAATTAATAGTGACAAACTATGTCACTATTCACAAGATGTTGTAGGATTCCTGCACATTTTTCTCTCAACAGATACTTGCCTTTTACAGAAATAATGTTAATGTCAATAATGATTTTGTCTTCTGTCTCTCATAGATCCAAAAATGATGATCTAGCAACTGCTATTCTGAAACAAAAGAACAGACCCAACAGACTGGTGGTTGATGAATCCATCAATGAAGACAACAGTGTTGTCTCTCTCTCTCAGGTAAACCTTGAGAAGCTTCTGTTCGTTGCTTCTGTGAAAAGATACGATTCCTATCAGATGGTGACGGTTGATAACTGAGTTTCACACCCCAAAAAATTGTTTGATTCATTTTAAGACCAAGATGGACGAGCTGCAGCTCTTCCGCGGAGACACAGTGTTGATGAAGGGTAAAAAGAGGCGGGAGACTGTGTGCATCGTGTTGTCCGATGACACCTGTTCTGATGAAAAGGTTCGCATGAACAGGGTGGTCCGCAACAACCTGAGGGTTCGTCTAGGTGATGTCATCAGGTGGGCGAGAAAGAGAGAGAGAGAGGGGAAAAAAATGCATTTGTGTTGTAGTTTCTTTAAAATAATAATACAAAACCATGATATCTTCCACAGCATTCAGCCATGTCCTGATGTGAAGTATGGAAAGAGGATCCATGTCCTCCCAATCGATGACACAGTAGAGGGAATTACTGGCAACCTGTTTGAGGTCTACCTGAAGCCATACTTCCTAGAGGCTTACAGGCCAATCCGCAAAGGTGAATGTCACCGTCCATTGTCAGGGCGAAGAATTTCTTAATTTGTTACTCAGTTTCACAAAACAATGTGGCACTGGAGTATTAAATGGGTTTCTTATTTTATTTTTAAACTCGTGAAGGTGACATTTTCCTGGTCAGAGGAGGCATGCGTGCTGTGGAGTTCAAGGTGGTAGAGACCGACCCTTCCCCTTACTGCATCGTTGCTCCTGACACCGTCATTCACTGTGAGGGTGAGCCAATCAGGAGAGAGGTCAGTACGTGGTATGGGAGAGATCCATGGGTTAACATTTACCAAAAAGTAAACGGCAAGGAAACTTGAAATATTTTGTTTTTGAACACGCAGGATGAGGAGGAGTCCCTGAACGAGGTGGGCTACGATGACATCGGAGGAGTAAGGAAGCAGTTGGCGCAGATTAAAGAGATGGTGGAGCTGCCCCTCAGGCACCCTGCACTGTTTAAGGCCATAGGAGTCAAGGTGAGCCATCTGTTTAATGTGTAGGGGCAAATGAGCACACTGCTTTGACTTTCATTTTTCATTTTAAAGTAAACATGGTTGGACTGTTGGATAAGTGCAAAATTACAGCCAGTTCTACAGCCCAAAACGGATCCATCTGAAAACTTTTGAAGGCTTGTTGTGTAATCACACTTTAGTTGAAATAACCAGAGGAAAATATTGATGAGCTTTAGTCAGATATTTTGTTACTGACAGCATTGGGTAACTTTTGGAGTCTTTGTGAATAGTTTGTATATCAAATATGGTAAAATTAGCCAAAGGGAGGTATTTGATGGTTTTGGTGCTCTCATTTTCAGCCCCCACGTGGAATCCTTCTCTATGGACCCCCTGGAACTGGAAAAACTTTGATTGCCAGAGCTGTGGCCAATGAAACAGGAGCTTTCTTCTTCCTGATTAATGGTGTGAACACATAATTTAAAAAAAATAATAATTGTTTTATGCATTCATGCCTAATTCTTGATCATCTGATGGCCATACATCCCCAGTGGTATTAACTTTATTATTTTTGCTTTTTATGAGCGATTTTTAGTTATCACTTATGAGAATCCGATCAATAGTTGCTGGGATGGAAGAGAATAGTTTCCTCTGAAATCTAAATGTTGGTCTCTGTGTTTCAGGCCCTGAGATTATGAGTAAGCTGGCAGGAGAGAGTGAGAGTAACCTGAGAAAGGCCTTTGAGGAAGCTGAGAAAAATGCTCCTGCCATCATCTTTATTGATGAACTTGATGCAATTGCTCCAAAGAGAGAGAAGGTGAGTGCAAAGCTGGGCAGAATGGGGATAAGAGTACAATGTCAGTTTATCATCTGGGTGTTTTTAAATCTGTTGAGAATTCTGTCAAAGTCCAGGCCTTGGAAAAAGATGGAAATTGCAGAGCCACTAAGTGTATAATTCTTGTATAAAAGTTATTTTTACAGTTGTCTCTCACAGAACCTCATAGTCTGATTTATGCAGTTTAGGTTAAAACACTGAAGTCTGGATGAAATCTTGCATATGATTTGTAGAAACGGTTTGTTGTGTTTTCCAGACTCACGGAGAGGTGGAGAGGCGCATCGTTTCTCAGCTGCTGACACTTATGGACGGCCTGAAACAGAGAGCTCATGTCATCGTCATGGCCGCCACCAATAGACCCAACAGCATCGATCCAGCCCTCAGGAGATTTGGTAAATTATCTTTTTTCTTTCTTTAAAAAAAACAAAAAACGATTTATTTGTTTTCCTGAATTTGTTTTTTTTTAAATTTTATTTTATTTTTAATCTTTTGAGATGACAAATGTTTTTGACTTCATTCTCTTGCAACATCACGTGTAATCTTTGACAAACAGCTTTAACTGATTCTGGTTTTGTTTTGAATGAAACCGCTGGCTCGTGGTTATTTTACTTTGTTAGCTGGTCAGTTCTCAAGTACAGGGCCCACTTGGTCAGTTACTGACATCTTTCCAGTTCCACCCTTATAAAAGAAACGATTGAATGTACCTGACATCTTTGACAGAGCGCTGGATATGTATCTTGTCTAGTCATCAAATTCTGATACTTGGTTACTTGTTGTAATACCAGTGTACACCAGCAAATCTTACTTCTGCAGCATTAATTCATTTCAGACCGTTCTTTTGAATTGTCTGATGTAGATGTTAGTAACTTTTGTATGCCTTATTGAAACTGACGTGCATGCGCTTGGCCTCTCGCCACTTCCAGGGCGTTTTGATAGGGAGGTGGACATTGGCATCCCTGATGCCACTGGCAGGTTGGAAATCCTCCAGATTCACACCAAGAACATGAAGCTGGCTGACGATGTTGACTTGGAACAGGTATGTGCCCGTACTTTGCCACCAACAACGCGTTACTTTCCTAAATCAGAGGTTGAGTAGATGTAGCTGTTTAAGGTAGAATGTCTTTTGATAAACTGTTGGATTTGGTGCTCCACTCACATTTACTTTTCACATCACTGCTAACAACACACTTGGCCATAATGCTTTGCATGAAATGTGTTGCAGAAGGACCTATTTTGTTTTTGTATTTTAGGTTGCCAATGAGACTCATGGGCACGTGGGTGCAGATCTGGCTGCTCTCTGCTCTGAGGCGGCTCTCCAGGCCATCAGGAAGAAGATGGACCTGATAGACCTTGAGGATGAGACCATCGATGCCGAAGTCATGAACTCTCTTGCCGTTACCATGGATGACTTCAAGGTAAACCTGTAATGTGATCTATTGAAATCCAGTGGGAGTGAAGAGTATCGCGTAACTGGCAATGGCCCTCTGAGTCAATACTAACATAATCAATGCTGTTTCAGTGGGCTCTGAGCCAGAGCAACCCATCAGCTCTGAGGGAGACGGTTGTTGAGGTTCCCAACATTACCTGGGATGATATTGGAGGCCTGGAGGATGTTAAGAGGGAGCTGCAGGAGTTGGTGCAGGTATGATTTGGACAATTCCTGGAGTCTTGCATATTTTTGAAAACTGGAATTTTATTATGAGCATTCTCGAGGTCTGGAAAAATGTGGGGAGTATTATTTATTCTCCTGTTCTTCTTTTTACACCCCATATGAAGGAAGTACAGTCTATTTCAGACTCCTTCTCGAATATTAATTTAATCAGAAAAAGTTCCCTTTTTTTTTTTTTTTTTTTTTTTTTAAATGGCTTCATTTCACAGAGCTTTTTCAGACCATTGCAGATTAGCTCTGTGAATAAAATGCTGTTATTAGTCGTGTGTCGATTTATTTGAGTTGCTTTACCTAAAACTCAAATCTTCAAGCAAATATTTGGTGACGTAACGGCATTAGTAGTCCGAATGTAACACAAATCTTCAGCAGTAGTTGCATGAAAAATTAGTTTTTAGATGGAATATTTGTTGGAATCACTTTTTTTTTTTTTTTTTTTTTTTTTTTTTTTTTTTTTGTCCCTATAAATATCATATTTAAGATGCCATGTCTTACTGTGCTAATGTTGCCCCCTCCTCCTTAATTTAGTACCCTGTGGAGCACCCAGACAAGTTCCTCAAGTTTGGCATGACCCCATCCAAGGGTGTGCTGTTCTATGGTCCCCCTGGTTGTGGTAAGACCCTGCTGGCCAAAGCCATCGCCAATGAGTGCCAGGCAAATTTCATCTCCATCAAAGGACCTGAGCTGCTCACCATGTGGTTTGGAGAATCTGAGGCCAATGTCAGAGAGATCTTTGACAAGGTAAGGGTATTGTTCAGGTTCCTGTTAAACTTGAACTTTATCGTCATTCCTAAAAATGTATAAACCCATGTTTCTCCAGCAAACGGATTTTTACGTTGCTTTGTAAGACCATTTTCTGGTTTGTGTTTTCAGGCTCGGCAGGCTGCCCCATGCGTTCTCTTCTTTGATGAGCTGGACTCCATAGCCAAAGCCCGTGGCGGCAACGTTGGAGACGGTGGCGGAGCCGCCGATCGTGTCATCAACCAGATCCTGACCGAGATGGATGGCATGTCGAGCAAGAAGAACGTCTTCATCATTGGAGCCACAAACAGACCAGACATCATTGATCCTGCCATCCTGAGACCTGGCCGTCTCGATCAGCTCATTTACATCCCCCTGCCCGATGAGAAGAGCAGGATCAGCATCCTGAAGGCCAATCTCCGCAAGAGTCCCATCAGCAAGGTCACTATGATGCAACAAATTATTCACATAACCAACAAATCCACGACTTGTACAGTGTCTGCAGCAGGATAGTTTGTTTGGAACTAAATTTATTTTATTTCAAGGGTTTTTATTAATGCAGTTGTATTTAATTTTCTACCTACCATAGTGTATTTTTACGTAACATCTTTAATACTTTACACATGTTGTCTCTTAAGCAAGTTCACCCTTTTCTATTTTAAGGGTGAATCCTGACTTCGTCCAAAACTTGCGACTTTTCTATAGAAAAAGGACAAGCTCTAACTGGCTGTTCTTCTATATAACTTTATAATTAATTGACCATTGATTTGGAAACATGGTTTTTACACTGTATTTTGCTTTTGTTTGAAAGGATGTGGACGTGGACTTCCTGGCTAAGATGACCAATGGCTTCTCTGGAGCTGATCTCACAGAGATCTGCCAGCGGGCGTGTAAACTGGCCATCAGAGAAAGTATTGAGAACGAGATCCGCAGAGAGAGGGAGAGGCAGACCAATCCTTCAGCCATGGTCAGTTACTTGTTCTGTCCTGTTGTTCATCTTTGATCATTTGGATGATCACCTGCTCTCTGCTGCCTCTGGTCTGTCATGTTTTTAAAAACAAAACATAAACTTTTGTGTGTGTGTGTGTGTGTGTGTGTGTGTGTGTTCCCCAACCAAAGGAGGTGGAGGAGGATGATCCTGTGCCAGAGATCAGGAAGGACCACTTTGAAGAAGCAATGCGATTTGCTCGTCGCTCTGTCAGTGACAATGATATTCGCAAATATGAGATGTTTGCTCAGACTCTGCAGCAGAGCCGTGGCTTTGGCAGCTTCAGGTACACTTTCTGACGTTTAATGTCTCGCACGTAGCATTTGTGGCTGTGTAAGCTTTAAAAATGGCAATGTGGAATTTATTATATATATATATTTTTTTTTGGTCTTTAATTATGATTCGTACTGAAGTAATCAAAAAAGATGAACTACCGGTAACTGGCTTTGTTTCTTGGTGTTCAGGTTTCCCTCCAGTACTGCAGCTGGCAGTGGTCCAGCTCACGGCACAGGTGGAACTGGAAGTGGTCCAGTGTTCAATGAAGATAACGATGATGATCTTTATGGATAAAAGTACACTGCCCCACAGTGGTCAGTTCTGGGATCACACCTGTAAAAATTCTCACCAGATTCCACATTTTTAGGACTTTGTGCTTCTTTCATGTGTTCTTTTCTTTTGTATGATTTTTTTTTTTTTTTTTTTTTTTTTTTTTTTTTTTTTTTTTCTTCCCTCGGAGAAAGCATGTAGCCACCTGGTTTGCCCTGACTTTAATCTGGGTGGGGTAATGTCATAGAAGGTGAGTGACTGATGCAAATAGTTCTTTCCACTGAAGGGAAGGGGGTGGGTGGGGGGGTGGCATTTTTTTTTTTTTTTTGAGTGGCCTCGTTCTCAGTATATCTAAAACATAAATGGCTATATCGACAGGTTTCTATGCTAGACTGTGACAGACAAAAAACATTGCTGATGACTTCTTTATTCTTTTTTTTTGGTTTTTTTTTTTTTCTTTTTTAAGATAAACAGTAGCATATAATGTATTACAAATTTGTCAAGGTTATGTTGTTCAAAATAAAATCTCACCAAATGGAGTCACGAGTGTCTGTGTAAACTTGTTTCGTCAAGTTCCATTTTTGTCAGCTTTGGGTAGAGCTGCAAGGTTTTTTTTTTTTCTTTTTTTTTTTTTTTTTAAATGACTATGTATTTTCACCTTTTATTTAAAAAGCTTGAAACGGATGCGCTCGATAAAGTTTTTAACTCGGTCCATGAATGTTCGGCATCTTTATTTAACAAAAAAAAAAATAATAATTGAAGCGGAATGGCAAACATCTTGTCGGGTATGTAAACTGGGCTGGGAAGCATTTTAGTCATTGTCTAAGTGACTAAAGAGATTTTACTTTTATCAAATTCTAAATAGCAGAAAAATAACTTTTGTCTATTGTCACAAATGTCACTTGGAGGAATAAGTGACTACTTCAGTTCCAGTTGAAATGTAAATGATTTTTATTTTCTGTGTGGTTGACACCATCTCCAAACGGCTGATATTACACTTGTTGTCGACTCAGTAAGGATCACAGAAGGGGAAATGAGGATGTTCTGCGTCTCTCCACACTCTCTCGCCATCCTTCTGTAGAGCATAAAGACCAAGTGGTTACACAAGCTCACTTGTTATAAAACCACAATTTGTAACGCATCGCGGACCAAAATATCTCGCTTTAACAAACGGGGTGACCGTATTGGAGGTCCATTGAAATCTGAGTGGTGCTTCGGCTGTGCATTAATATGTCTGAGTGCTGTGGCTTTAAATCATTTAAAAAAAAAAAAAAAATCAAGCTCAACACACTGAGGAAGAGAAGGCTGTAAAATGATATGTGGCTTCACGGAATTGCTGGCTCACCTCAACTGTTGGAACAATGAAACGTGTGCTGCGGTTGCAGGACTCGATCAGCTTCATGTCCTCTTGTGATAAGACAAAGTCGAACACCTTTGAGTTCTGCTGGATTCTGGAGGGGGTCACGCTTTTGGGGATGCACACTACACCCCTCTGAATGTGCCACCTGTGGTGCCACATAATGGGATTTAGTTTTTTTTGTTCATGTGAGTATAATTCACACTTAACCACAGAGCTGTCAGTGTAACGGTTCAGATTTTTAGTTGGTTAAGTTGAAGTTTCCTCTGTTACCTGAGTATCACCTGGGCGGGTGACTTCTGGTATCTCTGGGCGATGGCACCCAGTCGTGGATCCTCCAGAAGGCTAGGCTCATCAGGAGATGCCCAGGGTCTGTCTCCGCTGCCCAGAGGACTGTAAGCCGTCACACAAACTGCTACAGACCTGAGACAGAAGTGTGAGCGCTATCTTTATCAATAAAAAGGTTATTTTGATGACTTTAATGTAAGAGGAAAGGAGATGACTGTCAAGCAGCCATTATACCAACCGACAGTGTGACAGGAGATCTGTTTGAGACAAGTAAGGGTGACATTCCACCTGTGGGATGACAGATAAATATTAATTACAGGTTTTACAGATCTGATTTGTCGTTTGCATGTCCTGTTGGAAAGCTGTACCTGGTTCACCACAGGTTTGTGTCTGGCAATGCTGATAATGTCATCAGTCTGTCTGGCATTGAAGTTGGACAGTCCTATAGCCTTGACAAGACCTTTATCTACAAGGCTCTCCATGGCCATCCAAGTCTCTCTGTAGTGTGTGTCAGAGTAACAAATGCTTCCATCATCCCGTCGAGGCATCAGCTCCTTACCCCGCCTGAAACATCCGCATACTGTTTCAGTAACACGATACAATATTTTCTCCTTCACTCTGATTCTAAGTCCAATAATAACAGCTCAAGAGCGACAATATTTGGCTACTGAAAGTATGGCCGCTCACTGGAAGGCCATGGGCCAGTGCATAAGGTAAAGATCCAGGTATGAGAGACCAAGGTGGGCCAGACTAGTTCTGCACGCCTCTTCTACATCCTCTGGGTCATGCTTGGTGTTCCACAGTTTGGAGGTCACAAACACGTCCTCGCGGGGCAGAGCCTGGGGTGGAGAGAGCGACAGATAGACAAACAGTTGACTGGAAGGAAGTTCCTGGAGACCCTTTGGGAAATCTGAATTATTCGATGAAAAAGCCGAATTCAGTAATGTTCACCCAAACATTTCCCCCATCTTTTCAGGTTGGGAAAACTTTTACCTAACCTTTACCCTTGTGTTAATCTTAAACCCAACATCGACATATAAGATTAACTATTTCTTAGAAACTGTTTTTCAGCTGAACATGAATGGACTTGTTGAAATCAGTTGTTAGCAGATAAATTAAGACATAACTACCAAGATTAATCTTAAAGTAATTCCAGTATTTTTAAGCTTGAAACCCAAATTACACATTCCACTAGACACAGTTCATTCACTTTAGACATTAACTGTTTGGCTTTTTTTGTCATTCAGAGCAGAGCTTCAACGCTATGAAATAAACCAGTAAGTTGATCGATTGTGTGCTGTCTGCCTTTATCTTCTAATGTTAAAAACAATTGAATGGATTTTGAAAGGAAACGGGAACAAACTGTCAAAACTGACTTCTAAATGAAGTAGCTCCTCACCTTCCCTTGACCAACCCGGAGAGCCAGAGCCTCTCCAACCTCCTGTTCATTGCCATAGGCTGCGGCACAGTCAATGTGTCTGTACCCACAGTCAACAGCTGTCAGCACTGCCTGCTTCACCTGAAAATGCACAGACACGTCATATGCTTCAACAACATCTAAAACACGGTGAGGCTCAATCGAACTCAAACCTGTGGGTGGGATTATCGCTCTACCTGTCCTGGAGCACTCTTCCATGTGCCGAGCCCAATCATGGGCATCCTCTGCCCTGATGAGAGAGTCACAAAAGTGCTCATGTTTCCACTCTGAGGACCTGGCAACGACAGAGAAGTGTCTGCGGTCTCCTCTTCTAGACTCCTGTGGAACAGGGCACAGTGGCCATCCAGTCATCATGACTAAGTCCTAATACTCTGTTACTGGTTATCACTCAGCCGGATTCATTAACTCTGCTGTGCAGAAGGGGGTTGTGCACGTACAATATATTCACACATGAAAGAGTCTTTCTTAAAGCAGTAGCCATTATGCATACAGGCATCAAACCAACATTTGGTGACCCAGTTGTTGTGAGTTTTTTTTTTTCACCCTCTGAGCGGAACTTTTCAGTGAATAAGTTAAACCCTCTGTGAACCCAGCCATACAACTAGAAATGGCTGATAGCGCTATATGCCATTAGTCACAGTGCAGTGTTGCTGGAGCAGATCTCAGGCATCCTACACATGGTTCCCTAATTTCACTTATACTTACCATGTGGCACACACACTTTGTTCATGAAGCACTGCAGCCGTTAAACAACATCGGAGTCTCATAACAGAGATCATCTGACCTGACTGCCTCCTGACCCAGCTGCAGACCACAGGGTGTAAGTCCCTCATCCTCAAACACTGCCAACATTAAACAGAGAATGAATAAGGTACATTTGTCAGTCAAAACTTCTTTTCATACCTGGGGTCGCTCTGATGGATGTTCCAGTGATCCGTTGAGGGTTGTGTGTCTTTTTGAAGTTTGGCAAGTTGAGGTCAAAGTCTGTTTCCATTTGTTTATCTGCAACACACACTAATGGAAGAGCTCTAAACTTCACCGTACTCATAGTTAAACATAAATCCCAGTGTCACCCAGGAGGAAAGTGAATTGATCTTCCATCTTTGTGCTTACTAAACAAAGTAAACGCAAACATGCATTACTAAACCAGTTTTAATTCTTATACTTGTTTTGATTTTGTTCAAGATGTGGCGTCACAGTTTATGTGATCACGACAGTGCACATTCTTGTGATCATATGTATACAGATGTGCCTTAATTTCAGGATATCTTAGCTGATGCTTCACTTCATTAGTAACAGTGACAAAACAATGTTAAAGAAAAACAACCCAAAACTTTATTACAAGGCCATGTCTTTAAAATTGTGTTAAAATAGAATTAATGTAAAGAATCAAAAACAGCATTTCCCCCCTTTCTGTAACTAGAAAATCATTAAAGATTTAAAAAAGGAAAAACATCTGTATTAAATCTGACCTCTCCTCTTGTTAGATATTTGGATAATTTGATCTTATTAGGCTTTAGACGGTTATGGTATTTTATTACTTTAGAACATCACATGTTTCTTATCTATCTTAAGATCAGTTGTAACTACAGCTTTTAGATAAATGTTCTGCAGTAAAAATACAAAATTCCCACTGAAATGTCCCGATAGAAGCAAGGAAAGCAGTAGTGATTGTGTGCTGGTGAATTGTCGATTAAAGTTAGATGTTAGATAATGAGAAAAGTGGTGATCTACAAACTAAAGTATGAAAAAGTATATATTATGTGGGTCTGTCATTTTTTCCAGACACCTATCTGTGTTGAGCTACACATACAGGGGGCTTAGATGTTGAACAATCAAGATGCACCTGGTTGCTGCTGATCGGAGAGCTGATACTGTTATGACCGTGTTTGTAACGATAGGAATTACCAGGTTTATTTCTATGTGATTCACATATCCTAATTAAAACCGATAGCTGTGTTGCTGATGTCCACGAGTAGCTGATAGTTCTTACAGAACAAACGCAAATAACACAAACTTTTCTTCACACAGTTGGCTTATTTATTCCATTTTGAAAAGTTAATAAATACTATATTGTAAAACGTAGATAAGCGGTGACAGTGAGTCTTTCAGCAGCAGCAGCAGTACATGTGTGCTCTGGTTGCAGCCACACTTCAGTGTCCTCAGAGGCCTTCAGAGGCAGGACGGACAGTGACACACACAGACGTCATTCAAGTCTTGCCCATCATCTCAGTTTTGTCAGTATTTTGTACAACAAAAAACTCAACATACATTTTATAATTGCTGTAAATTACAGTAGGAGGAGCCGAGGTTTCAGAATCCCCTGCAGCTGAGACACAGAACAGCTGCTGCTGCAATGTTATAGAACCTGTTTCCTAAACAGCTGTACATATGTAAAGCTCAAAGTACAAGTGTTAAGAGAGACCAGAAGCAGTTATCAAACTACAAAGATTCCTTGAAACCCAAAAGCAGACACCAGTGTGGTTTATTTTTGGCACTGCTCACATTAGCACCGAGACATGGCCCTTAAATGCCAATAGAGTAAGCAAAATGTACACACAAAAAAAAGTTGGCTCTGTCAAAGGAACCTCGACTATTGATTTTAAAGAATACAGCCATGCTGACATTCCTCTGGGGAATCCAACCTGAAATCGTTTGGTGCTTTACACAGATACAATTACAAAAGTTCTCAATCTTGTATCAAATCTTTTCCTAAAAACATTCTCGCTTACATACAGTATGACATTGGCTTTAAAATGCTCACCTGTGGTTTTTCTGAAATTACCAGCTCCTAATGGTAATGTATAACACAACTTAGGGGCATTTACTGTTGTGCAGTCACCATGGCTGTTTGTATCTATTACAGCGTGACCTGTATGTGCATTCACACATGCGGTGTGTCACTGGGCTAAGGCACCTATATGTCCGTCAGAAAATGAGCAAGGCTCTTCAGTGCAGAGCAGCCAGACAGCTCAGAAGGGAAAGCACCAATTTTACATACAGATGTTAGTATTGAAGCTTACACTGCATATACAGTATGTGATTGTCATTTCCAGATTTTCCGATGCAGCCTAGACACGCTAATATTGATAATAATCCCATTTAATGCTGGACTTAAAGTGAACTATGCTAGGTCAACTTATTTTGGGGGACACAGATCATACTAAAGTGTCCTTTAAAAAAAATGCTTCATGTTTTATCCTATCACAAAAAGACCAAAACCAGAGACTTGGACAGCCTATAAAACCACTGACAAATCCATAAAAAACAGTTAAGAAAAGAAGTTCCAGTAAAAGCCACAGTTGTGCTGAGCCCATCGTCAGCAGTGCTCCACTCGTCAGGTGCTTATGTGTGTGCTTGGACCAAAAGACAAACGTGAATAAATAAAATCCTGATCGATTTTCTGGGGTTTGTCCGGAGTGTGTGGTGGTGGGAAGATTTAATGTGTATCTTCCTATGACGGAGGGAGGTGTTGTCTGATAATCTCTCTGGACTGAGGGGGGATCCTGTCGGGAAAACGGACAGAAAACTCCACAATGAGGTCACCGCGCTGTGAGGGGTTCTTTGGGAAAGGCAGACCCTCCCCTCTGAGTCGCTTCACCGTCCCTGGCTTGATGATATCATGACAGGGGAGCGAGATGACACGGTTTTCCAGCGTGGGAATACTCACAGTGCACCCACACAACGCCTGAAGGGGAGAGGACATATAAAGGGTTAATATCTTTAGAGGGAACGAAATGCCAAAGCCATGAATATCTCAGTGACTTAATGTTTCCATGAAGTAAAGCTGGAGTTTATCTTCCCCCCAGTATGTCATCATAGAGCAATCTTTATGTGTTTCTGTTTTACTTTGTGTTAATGTGTGTGAGAAAAAGAAAAAGAGTGTACTTCCTGACAAACCATTTAGCATCGACTACAGCACTGTAGGATCTAAAGAGCAGCCTCTGGAACAGGAACATTAGGGAAACATGACTTGGCAGTGGAAAAGTTTTCAGCTCTTTCTGTGTGTGTGTGTGTGTGTGTGTGTGTGTGTGTGTGCGTGTGTGTGTGTGTGTGTGTGTGTGTGTGTGTGTGTGTGTATGTGTTTGCGTCTGCCTGTGTTTGAATGTGTAAGTGTGTCAGCATTGCACAGGGGACTAATTTTAGCAAGGGTCTCATATCTGAGGCTAATGAAGGGAGGCGGGAATCGGCTGAGCTCGTAAATAGTTGGAGGACTTGTCAGATCCACACACACACACACACACAGCCTCTCCTCCCTACCACAATGACCCATGAATCCAGTCAGAGTGTAGAGAGCGCTAAACTACACAGAAACCTGTGGTTATCACGATGTCACGGGTTTCCCAAGGAGAATCAGGCTCCACATTTGCAGTGAATAGAATCAACTATTTAAATGAACACCTCAGTGCGCAGATATCTTTGAAAATAACTGACTTTTCTTATTCAATGGATAGTAGCAACTATTACAAACTAAATCTCTACACATAGTAAAGTCAGTGAGTTGTTACTGTCGAGAGAGACGCATGGAAAAATGATGTGTAAGACCACATGGTCATAAAGAGAATGGGGAAGAAAAAGAATCCAAACTAATAACTTGGAAAATCCTAAAATAACCAAATGATAAAATAAGAAGGTATAGAAATGTAAATCAGAAGAAGAAGGGTGCTTCAAAGAAAAAAACATTGTAATTTCTGGGTGATGACCTTTTCCATATTTCCCTCTTGCTCTCCTTTTTCCTGTTATTTCTTTGCTGATAATGGGCATCTGTGTCCTGCACTGCTTTTCAATATTCAGGATTACTGTTCACAACATTTGTTGCTATTTGAGACCTTGACACAAACAACTGGACTCCACAGCAAGTTATTTGAGCTAAATGCAAAAAACATAAACTTCTCTATAGCATTTCTAGATTATTGACCAAAGTGGTAAATGTGGGTTGGATACCAAGACTCTAATGATTTCAAAAGAGGCTGGCTAATGTATATCATATCAAGGGGGGCCTTATTGCTAATAAGCTATGTGCTTAGCAATTTCTAGGATCAAATTCCTAAAGCTAAATTATACTTAAGGCAACCTTTTTTATAAATAGTGGAACGGCAATTTTTCCAAAAACAAACGACAGCTAATGCCATTGATTTCAATTCCACCAACCCCTTGAGATGTAATCGTGTTCTTGCCTGCATTTGCACGTGCTTAACCTCTAAGACCTCACCCATGTCACTATTTGGCAAGTGTTCTGTTAAGTATATTGGTGGATTCTCTTGTCTCGTCTGGTGGACTTGTCAAACAAACATGGATGTAAATGTGGATCATTGAACTTCAGCTGCCTCAGAGGTCAGACAGACTTTTCTGGCCATCAGTGTCGTTCTACCCACTACATACGTGATGGTGTGACAACTGTGTTAGGGACTAGTGGTTCATCCTCTTGTTATGAACAGTTCCATTGACTAACTCAAGTCTTACACACTGAGACAGGTTGCCATGACGCTGGACATACACTGCCAGCTGATCGGAGAGCCCACTGATTGCATAAGCCTCAGCTCAGACAACAACACCATAGAGACTGACACAAACAAACAAACACTTTTTGCTATACTAGTAAGATCCTTCTCTAGATCTGCATTCTTTCCCGAAGACCATATCCTAAGGATAACTATCACTGCTGCTTTCTTAAAAGTAGAATCCTTTGATTTGTTTTTCCCAGCTCAAAGTGTCCTCAAAATTCAGCTTGTCTAAAAAAGCTGGCTGTTAATGCTAAGTGAGGTGGCAGGTTTAAAACACAACAGCAGCTAAAAATGCTTGTGCTGTCTTATTTCCAGAGATGCAACATCCACATCTACAGTTATGTGCCTAATGGCAGAGATGGAGCCTTCAAAAGCTGCCTGTTTTCCCTTTAGATTCCAACAGCTGGATTTAGCTGTCTATACTCGTCTTTGAGTGTGGGTTTGCTGCTGAACTGAGAGAAATGCTCAGCCTCGGATGATAAGAGCACACCGTAGCGACATCATTAATGCCATATAGAGTCTTTCCCGTAGATCCTGCTCCAGGCTGGTTTCAGAGAGCTATGTGTGCCAAATCTGAGCTACAATATCTTCTTCCCTATCAACGCTGAGGACACTGTGAGCTGAAAAAAGCCTTCCAGGGGTTTCACAACATAGCCAAACGCTTTTGGCTGTACTAACTGCGCACTGGGGCATGCTTCAGACTGAAAACAAACTTGAGCAACCAAATAGCTGGGGAAGCATCCAAAAGTCAAAATGAAGC
Source organism: Odontesthes bonariensis (assembly GCF_027942865.1). NCBI lineage: Eukaryota > Metazoa > Chordata > Actinopteri > Atheriniformes > Atherinopsidae > Odontesthes > Odontesthes bonariensis. The sequence continues at coordinate 23,692,135 of NC_134511.1, forward strand.
AAAATATTTCCATCTCCAAAATGTCAGTGTGTTTGAGCTGCGCTTGCAGCGTTTTAATCATTGGAAAGATTGATCCTCTTGGGGAGGTAATCTGTTGGTGCAATGCATGCCATACTCTGCAGTATGTGGTAGGTTGTTTAGTGTGCAATGTTTATACTGCAGCATTTAGACTCACATCTTCAGAGAAAGCAGAGCAGGAAGGAGCAGCGCAATATGAGCTTGTATTTGCTTTGGAAACTGAATCATCTGACCCACTTCCCTAATATTCCGCAGATACCTCCTCCATTCCAGCCACATATCCCCCTCTCTCCCCCATCTCGCCTTCAGCTGCATCAGACCTAAGTCTCTTATCTGGCTGTGGGTTTTAGCTGTGGGACTTCTGCAGTGCAAACCTAATCACTGTGCAGGTTCGATTAAGTGAATAAATGTCCTACTTGATGTGACTCAACACGCTCTAAAGTGCTCTTTTCTCCACTGTTTTGCTGTGTGCAGGCAATGGTGTTTTCCAATGCATTACTTCTGGGGTGATTTTCCAGAGTCAGTGCAGCTTTTCCATGAAAACTCTTCAAAATTTCTTTGAACAAAGTACAGTATAAGCCTATTTTGAACCAACAACTCTGACCCTCTGAGAACACCTGCTGTTTGGTCAACCTGTGGCTTGCTGGCTGGTGAGTGGCAATGCTACTGGAAACATTAAAGCTGTGCTGCACCCGTTGCCCTCGTACTGTCGGAGTGGTTAATTAAATGTCCTGACAATCACAATAATAGCCGCCTGGATTGTCACCACTGTTACAATACAATCCATCTTTAACTGCGAGTGTTTGCAAATATGCTTGAAGATGCTGATGTGTGATTTTGCATACGTGTTTATTGCTGTGTAGAGCTTGTGTGCTGGTTTGAGTGTTTATGTATATGATTTCATAGTGCAGCACAGAACAAGTTTGGATGATGGTTGTGCTCCTGTCACACAAGGACACCACATTCCTGCTGCCTCTCTCACACCACAGTGGCAGAGACGCTGTGGTTCCACTGATCCTGCCTGACATCAGCAACCACAAGAATACGCACCCTTAACCACCCATCAATACACGATCATAGATTTGCTTTCTGCCATGCCAACTCCGCTGGGAATCTAACTCCCAACCCTAGAAGCAGCAGTTACTAATCTGCAAGCACAGCTACAAAAATGAATAAATAGAAAGCAAATAGAGACAGAAGAGTAGAGTTTAGATTAAAAGAGACAGGCGCACCTCTTTCAGACTGATCTTGCAGTTATAAATGATATTGGAACCGTCTCTCTTGAAGTGGACATGCCCTTTGTCTTTAAGAACAAAGGCTATGTCGGCGGGAATGTTCTCAGGGGTCTCGTCTCCCTCTTTTGGGAAAGTAATCTTGGTGCCCTCTTTCCAGCCCTTCTTGATGACGATGTTGAGGATCTTGTCCTCCGTCCTCATGCTCCGGCCATCTGGGTTCAGCCTCCGGCGGGTGATCTTCATGCGCTTGGTGCAGCCGTGGAAGATCTCTTCCAGCGAGACCTTGAGCTCATGAACCACTGGAGGGTCCTGGTGCTTTCGACTGGTCCCCAAGCGTTCTGACGGGCCTCCCCTCCTCCTGCGACCCTCCCCTGGGAAGCCATTGTTCATCCCTCCCGGAAAGCCAAACTGTCTCCCGAAATGAGCAAAGGGGTCATCCTCATCCATTTCCACATCCTGCTCTTGGTCATTGCTGTGGAAACCGTTGGAGCGGCTGTGGCTGCGGTTGGAGCCAAAAAACATGTCGAAGGGGTTGGAGCCGCCAAAGAAGGAGGCAAAGGTGGCATGGGGGTCTCCGTGGAAAGTGTAATGGTATGTTGAGCTGCCAGGAGCACCTGAAGAGCTGCTGCCTCCTGTCTTCAAACCTGCAAGAGAAAAAAGGGATAAGAACATGTGACCGCACATGCCCACGGTCAAACACCCACCATTAGAAGACACACATTAGGACCCTGTTCAGAATACACAGTGTGGGTATCAGCAGAGAGAAGAGTGAAACCCATGTGGGCGGGAAAAATCCCACAGCATCACTGATCTTCCAACAGTACTGGTGGTGGAGAAACTCATGAAATACCAGGTCACTCCATCCAACAAACACACACTAAAACACAAACACTCACTCCTTTCCAACAGACACACATGCACTAAACACCCACAAATGCAAAATACAGCAGTCACTGCTATTCATATCTCAACCACGTAATGATCTTTAGCCATCTGTCTGTCAGCTAACACACACTGCACAAGTAGCTGAGGTCGACTGAGATATTAGAGTGGGTAAGTGTGGTTGCCACAAAAGAAAATGATTAACAAACCCACACAGTCCTGCTCATAAACACAAAAAAATATTGAAGAGGCAGGATTATTACTTTAGTGACTCAAACCCACCAGAGTTATCCTCTGTGATATTACATCTGTCCCTGAGTTTTCTCAGCAGCAGCTTATTCCATTATAACGCCTGTTTAACAAGACTTCAATGACAGAGAACAGACAGCTGCTCTGCCTGCTCTCTGAAAACATTTTACTAAATAATCAGACAGTCAGACAGGGTGAAACTCAGATAGGAACACCCCCCCCCCCCCCTCCCCCTCCTCACCTTCTTCTCCCAGCTGATCATAGACGACTCTCTTCTTGGGGTCGCTGAGTACCTCATAGGCCTCTGCAATCTCTTTGAACTTCTCCTCTGCGTTGGCATCCTTGTTCTTGTCGGGGTGGAAGCGCAGCGCCATTCGCCGATACGCCTTCTTGATCTCCTCCTCGTTGGAGCCCTTGGGGATTCCCAAGATCTTGTAGTAGTCCTTTCCCATACTTGCACTATTAGGACTCGGATCCCCCTCTTCAGCTCAGGCTGTGGCGTGTCACTGGTGAGATACAAGTAAGACTCCTATAATACTCCCCTGAGACAGGCGCTGCCCAGACGAAGAGCCTATATATATAACCTGGCAAAGGTGCCGTGTATAACCAAGAGCTTCCCTTTGGGGTTTTACTGTGAAGTCTATTTAGTGATATGTTAGGAACACGGAGTGGTGGTTTTACTAACTGTTGCTATGGGGATGTGGTTGCAGTGCTGAGGTAAGCCTGAGACTAGAGTAGAGGAATTCCCTACATCTTCTTTTTGCTTTTCAACTCTGACTTATTGATGGCTACAGAATCTTGTTCCTCCAACACATTTGTCTTTCAATGTTTTTGAGCTTTGTAAATAAAACCACTTGATTGATTGCAGATCATGCTGATGATCTACCTCCACCTCTGCTGAGCTTAACCAGCGGGGGGACAGACAGACAGACAGACCCTTTCACTGTGGTTCTCCAGTACTTATGAGCAGTACATAATAATCTCCAGTTTTGACCATGAGAGCAGGGTGAGGAGGAAATCTATGCCTGGTACCATCTATGACTGTGTAACACGCTGCTTATATGCTGCCAGTACAAAGAGGTTCAATTCTCTGTACATCCAAAAATAAACCTTACAGCCTGCAAATTTCAACCCAGTCATTTACACCAGCCAACTGATTTCCCCGACGGATATACTCCATACACAGAAGCTCACACAATGAAAATCAAATGAAGTGGCAGAAAAAATAGCTTGTAAAGGAATTGACAGAAGGAGAGAGTTGAAGAAAAATCCTACCAGAATGCTTAATAATTAAGGACGCTTCAGATCGACATGGTCCGCTTTTCTGTCTTTCCTCCTGCCTTTTCTGTTCCTCCTCTCCCCTCAGCCCCGCTGTCTGCCTGCCTCCCCGGCTCTGCCTGCTGGGTCCTTATAAATTGACGTCAGGACGCCGGGAGGATCACAGGCTCTGAAATAACCGCTGATCAAACCCTGAAGTCCGTCTGACGTTTCACTGGAACACCTCGGACACATACAGCGTGCCACCGTCCTACATCCAGATCTATACCACTATTGGGGGGGGGGGGGGGGGGGGGAATAATCCTATGACCTCAGCTGATGCGAGCATGTGAATGCCATTATTCCCAAGTGATGGGCTGGAAACATATTCTCAATCAATGATCGATTCTCTCCTGGCGGGGGTCTCCGTACTTTAAGATCTACAGCAACTTTAAACAGAATTCCTTACCGAGTCTGCTGCTCCTGGACCTGTGCCTGGAAATCGCTGCTTAGACTGGAGAGCAGACCCAGCCCCCTCAGCCAGCCAGCAAGCAGGACTCTTTGTTCGAGATCTGCTCAAAAGCACACATTCAGGATCAAGTGGAACTAAACATTCTGCTAAAGTAGCATTGTTTTAACTCTCTACTACTCCCACAGGATCGTTCAGGGCACAGGAGGGTCAGCGGGCTGTGGCAGCCCACTGCGCAGGGGGGCAGGGAGTCATGTTTTAGCGTCTCTAATTTACGAAATAAGATGTGCATGTTCATGCGCGTGATCATATAGTCGTGCCTGAATCGAGTCTGAATAAACCCTGCTGAGTCATATGGTGACTCCACACACTCCAGCTTCTATCTTTGTAAAGACACAGCACAAACATCGCATACATCCAGCACCAAACCACCAAATGAACCTAACTTAAAACACTTGAACGTATCCCATCCGCACCTCCCTCTTGTGACATTAACACTGACCTTGGTTCAAATCCTTGAGTTTAAAACTGGACCTCCCCTCAGCTAAGTTGCCAACAATCATTAGGAATGCCTTATAGACCCCCATCATGAACCCCGCCCCCTCATAAAACTCTAAGTTTAGGTAGTTCTACCAAAACAACCCCCAAATCTTGACTCAACGCTGCCAGAGGGGCCTCAACCAAAAAAAAAAACTCCCCCATGGCTTCCTTCTTAAATACAAATCACTTAGGAATATTCAATAAATACCGTATATGGTGCACAAAACCGAAATAAGAAATGTCTTAAAGCTACAGCAGATTGTAACATGCACTAAATAAGGATTTACCTTCAGCCCTGGGTGTGTCCTTAAGTAGCACACGTTCTCTAACAATTACTCAGCTAATATCAGTGATGGAAAGAAAATGTTTGTTTATAGGTTAAATCTGTTATAAATGAATCTGGCCTTGAGTTTGTTTTTCAACTATTGCGGCTGAAATAAACAGTAGAATGATCAGCTTGTCCAAAATAGCAATGATTTGTTTGATCTCATTGTACCAGTATTATATTCATAAGAGGACACAAAACACTTCAGATGTGCTCATCTTGAGATGGATGGTAATAACATGTCTCAAAAAGTTGGGACACGGTCATGTTTACCGCCGTGTAGCATCCCCTGTTCTTTTAACACGTCTCTTGACATATGGGAACCGAGGAGACCAGTTGCTGGACCTTTGGGAGAGGAACGTTGTCCCATTCTTGTCTAATGTTAAAATCTTGCTGTTTTACAGTCCTGGATCTTCTCTCTTGTATTTCATGTTTCATGGTGTGCCAAATGTTTTCAATTGGTGAAAGATCTGGACTGCACACTGGCCGGTCCAGCAACCAGACTCTTCTACTATAAAGATATGCTGTTGTAATGGATGCAGTATGTGGTTTAGCATGTTTTCTTCTTCTTTTCTTTGGCATGTTTTTGACCTGTTGCCATTTAACATGTGTTTTTTCAGCAGTTTTTTTTTTTAGTGCCACTTTTCCAGCCTTTTGTTGCCCGTGTCCCACCCTTTTTGAGACGTGTCACTGCCATCACATAAAACAGAGTTTTACATTGATTCACTGGTAATATTCATCCAGTCATGAATATATAATCATGTGAACATCATGGCAGATATTCCTCTGGATCAAGTACAATTATGTTTATCACTTTAAGTGAATTTCTCCAATAATACTTATATGATTTCTCTTTACTTAGATTTCAAATGGAAGATGTTTGCTCATAACAGAATATCTTTATTGTGTGGTGTTAATACTTCTGCTTAAGTAAACAATGGAAGTACTTCCTCTACCACTGGTTAAAATAACCCAAACCAGCTGACACATACAAATGGACCTATCGACCTCCCGAAGGTCTGAGTTCTCCGACTGCTGTCAATACAGCCTCCCACTGCCACTAATTTTAGATAAATATGAGACGTCAGTCTAACACTATCAACACCCCCCAAACATCTCTGGCCCTGAACCATTAGTCCCACAAACTAGAAATTAATCAACACACAAGCTTCCAGGACAAAATGTACTCTCAAAGAAGAGTTTCCTTTTTATTTTTTCACTCCAGGGAGATTTGGTCCTTGGGAAAACTGTAAAAGTCTACCCTAAAGAGCAAAAATTCCCGCCTTACTTCATCGCTATTCTCAGTCCAGAACAGATCAACAATCATCCTCTCCTGCTTTCAGAAAAAACATCACCAGAGGTAAAGATGTGAGTCATTAAAGATGACTTTTACTGTTGAATGCAAATGAAGGTACACTCAGCAGGGTGAAGCAATCATGCTCTATACAGACTCTTAAGTTTGAGTCACCGAACTGGTAAGGAGGTGTGAGAAAAGTGGGTGTCTCAATGGAGGAGTCGTCTGACACACTCAGACATACTGTGCACACTTGTTCTCACACAATATAAACATTCAAAACAATGCGAGCACGTCGAGAGCTGTTAGCTGTTGCTGAACAGAGGAATGTTAAGAGACATTCCTGTTTGTCCAGCGTATGTGTCTGTGTTTTGGCATACAGGAGGGGCTTTTGGTCAGTGCAGCTGTCATAAAAAAGCAGCTGGTCATCAGTGGACTTTTATTCATGCTCAGCCCTCAGTGACACTAAAACATGCAGAGATGCACTGCGTGAACCATCTGGTTAAGATGTCTTCTTGGATCTCCAGTCTGTGCCTTATCAACGCACAGACTGTACAATCAAGTATTTTCACCCATTACTGGTAGAAATTCTTGCATAACTGGTCATCTTTCAGACAATGTGATCACACCTCTGCAGTTTATGTCTGCATCCTAATTCCCAGTGATGACTGATCATCCATGTGTCACTTTGATGCTGAGTGTGCATTGAAACAGTCTGGGAGCAACTATTCCTGATTTGATGCTGGGTTCCCATGGTGACACAGGAATCTGTCAGACAGTGATGCGTCTGCCAGGAATATAGTCTCTGCAATGGCTCCTCTGAGCACATGCATATGTACGCAGTGCGCACATGGGATGCGTCTTCCTGCGAGGTCGAGATCAAAGAGCAAACTCTTTCTTGGACACAGAACACTTAAAGAGTATTTCCCCACCTCAAGTGAAAAACGACAGAAGGCTGATTAAACAGCGAGGGGCAGCATACGAGGGGTTCACGGAACACACTAAAGTCATTTTTGAGGGCAAATAGGAGGCAGCGATAAGTCTCTGTAAGCATCTCCCACCAACACTCTCCCTTCCTCTGTCTCACAGCTTCAGATCACCCCACCCTTTCCACCTCGTTCCCCACTTGCATCCGTCCTGTAACCATAGAGACCACCGTTGCCTGAAGAGAGGTTTCTCCCTGGCAGATGTGTTGATGTCAAATGAGTCAGCTGGATGTAAAAATGCAGACAAAAGCACATAATTTGATTTAAAAACACCCTCCTAAGCTCTCTCTGTGAAAGCTTCTTTCGGGGTTTTTTTTTTAAGAGGCACACGTGTCCTTTGCTTTTTCAACAAGAGGATGTGGATGCCAGTCAAATTACTGTACAATAATGCTTGTCAGTAGAAGCTTCCTAAAACTGTAATGTCAGTCTAACCCACTGCAGCATCTTGGATGGAAAAAAGCAGATTTTAAGACCAGTTAGTTTTGTTGTTAAGGCTGCAGGGTATTGTGCCTTTGAATTCCTGATAAGCTCCATTCCAATCAGCTCAGTCCAACACTTAAATGCGCCTACATGTGGCTTGTCCTGGGAGTTAAGATTAATCACAGAGGCTGCATGTAAACATGTGTTCTCACAACCCTGCAATAAACAGATAAAGACCAGAGATGAAACATTCAATCTACTTTATTTACTTGGCTCAGTGGCTCCCTTCCTGCACCAATCTTAAGACCCATTCCAGATCTGTTATTGTTTAAAAAAAAAAAGAAGCTTTGGACATTAACAGTGCAACAACGCAACACTAGCAATAAGGCAAGCTTGAGGCTGCTGAAGTGCAGCTCGATTATTACTAAGATGGCACAAAACAGGTGCTGAACGGATGAGAGCAATGAAATGTGAAAACTGTCTCGAATGTGCAGTGGATCCACTTTAAAATCTGCATTTATTCTTAAACAAGTTACACACAAGTCTCAGCAGCATTGCATCCCTCACTCTGAGAAATACCAGCAGCATTAGACATCTGAATTACCCTGCACATAATACTTTATAAGGAAGCCAAGTGGTGTTGCACACAGTGTACTTGGTGTATCAAAGTGTGTGTGCTTTTTCACACTGCACTTCCTGGACATAACGGAGGCAAATCAAACAAACAGAACTCATGCGACTAACCAAATAACAGAGCAGATGAAAATAAAATCTCTTTGGCAGAAACAAGGACAACACTTTTGGCTTAATGTGAAGAATACTTGCAAATGTTCTGTTACTAAGCATGATCACTTCATTCAGGCATTCACTGTGTCTGTATGTGAGAAGTACCTAGAATTGAGACACTTCAGATTCTAGCTTGATGCCTCTAAAAGAGTTGGAATCACACAATTAACATGTATGCCCCCCCCACCTCATTTTACAAAAGGTACTGCTAAACTAAACAGGCCTATCAAATCTGTCCTTCATCTTATTGCAAATAATCTGTGGACCCTTCATCTTTTTCTGTTATATTCCACATGCAGGCGTGAAAAGTCATGAATTCTGATTCACAAACTCATGACTCCCGACAACTCACTTTGGCCTGTTTGTGGCTGCAATAAATAAAAGCGACATCCTTTCCAATCATGAATAGAACATGTGGTGTTCAAGATATTCAAAAAGCAACATGGCATAAGCGTAAGAGAAGAAAATAAAGTGCTAAAAATGTCAGAGATTCGAAGATGAAATTGCTTCGACTTCTGACTGGTTTCATGAGCCGTATTTGTCACACTGTCAGTTTCTGTCATGCAAAGCCCTCGCTGATGGGATCACAACAGCCACTGAGTACCAGTGTCATTTCTAGAAAATTTTGTGCTCCAGTAAGATTTTGCATGTGCAGCGCAGATGTTTACTGTCATTCTATCTGCCACGAGAGTGCAAGGTCCTCCAAATCTGCGACATGTGGCAGGTTTATTCAAGGCTAACGAATAACATGTAGGTATCTGAGGTCTGGGTATAGAAAGTTGACTAGCAGGGCCAACAGTCGGGGTCCATCTTTGAGACAGTGTCCTGGGTAGCGGATGAACTGGACAGCCTTATTCACAGATTCTTCTAAGTCAGCGTACTGCTTGCTGCTGGGCATGGCCTCTAACATCCCCAACATCTGCATCCAAAGAGAGAAAAAGAAGAAGTTATTCTTAGAAAATAATTGCAGACCAGAAAATGGAAACACTACAGTTTTTTTGTGCATACTTGTTGTGCTTTCGCCGAGAGCTGCAAGTCAGAAGTGGGTTGGAGTCTTAGCTCAGTCTCTGTTAGCACTTGGATGGACAAGAATGCTGCCAGACTCCGAACCACCACCCTGAACCTGAATGCATTAAAAAAAAAGCAGGTTTATTAACTGCTTTACTCTGAGTAACAGGTTAGATTTGCACAAATAAAATGCTCTTGAGCTCACCTATTAGAAACAGGAGACCTCTTCCCAAGGCCTATAGCTCCCAGGAGCCCAGAATTCAGTCTTTCTTCTCCCAGTTGAAGGAGCCTGGTTTGCAACCTCATCAGACCCATGACGACTCCCAACACTTCACTCTGGCCTGCCTGTGGCTGCAGTTGTTCCACAGAGAGGCTGAGTGCTTTGTGCCACCAAAGGAACAGTTTTGCTTCATCGTCTGGACCACTGAACACAAATAAAACCCTTCGTATTAACACGTTAAAAATGCCTACAGCTGATAGATCATACAAGCTGACATACTGAATGAGGGTCAAACCTGGGGAAGACCTGTGTGGTCCATGTATTAATGAGGCCCAAAGTCCTCCTCTCATTAGCTGCTGTGTATTCAGTGTTGAGGCGCTGCAAGATGAAGGCATAGAGCGTCAGGAAGCTGCCTCCTGATTGGCTCTCGGAGAGGAAGTCATCCACTGTGAGCTCAGGCACCTGAAGTGACGCCAACACAGGACCCCAACCTACTGTCTCCTCCTCAGCTGAAGTGAACAACGGCACAGAGTCATTAATATTATGTTAAAACTACCCTCGAGAGGGAGATATTTCAAAAAGTAAAACGTTTTAAAAAGAAACTGGCTTCTAAGCTAAATTAAAACTGGCAGGAAAGAAATGAGAAAAAAATAATCTTATATTTGACCATATAAGTGCAGGTACAGCACTAACTTAGATGAAAAAGGTAGGAAAACGTGTTTCTCACCATGGCTGAAGTACGCTGTGATGCATGCCTCCATGATACGTGTCATGTGTCGCACTGATGCAAGGCAACGGGAGCAGGCTGTGAGAAGAGGCAGAATCGGAAAGCCCCTCCCCTTTCTGTCCAGCCAGGTAATGACATGAGCAGCAAGCGCCTCACCCGTTGAAACGCCCACTCCATTGAGCAAAGCCAGCGTGTCACTGAAGAGACTGCAGAAGGCCATGTGCCTCTGCTCCAAACCCACCTCTGCAAAAGGAAAAGGGAGGAAGTGGTAGAGCTGAAGAGAGCAAAGAATTTATTTCCTGTGGTTGATGATGTTGACGAGGAAGGCGGTGAGGACAATTTACCTGGTGGGTTGAATGTGACAACGCTCTCCAGAAGTGTTTCCAGCTGAGCCTCCAGACTGCTGAGGTTGATGCTACCTCCTTGTTCCAGTGTCACCAGTGACTGCACACTCCAGCACACAAAGGCTCCGGCCTTGAGTGTCTCCTCCTGACAGAAGAAGGATAACAGGAAACCCATGTAAATCATTTTTCTTTTTCTGTATTAATTAGTTAATGCTATATAGAAATAAATGAATCAATTACGCACATTTATGAACATGTATATGATGTTCAAGTTATAAAAAAAACAAACCTAAAAGATCAAAGTACTTTTAAGGTAGATCCATAATGTCAGTAGCCCTTTATGTGCTGTCATTTCTTCATTTACAACTGAGTAGTAAGGATTTTCCTTCCAAAACTGATTTCTTTACTGAAGAAATAGCTTGCAAACTTGATTGGAAAGAAAACATTGTCAAACTTCCCAAACAAATACATTCTATTTTCCACAATTTATCATGCGCCTGACTGCAAAGCTAAAGAAGCAAACACTGACCTTAAAGTTGCCCTTTTCTATGCTATTGTTTGGTGTGTAAAATGTGCAACTGTTACTACACAACTAAAAAAAAAAATAATAATATTTAAGTGTGAACATGATTTTACTAAGTAATACAAGGCTGGCAACGAAAACCAAAGTGTATAAGTCTAAGTTTAGAATGGCTATTCCAAGCCAGTCTGGGACACAGAGGATATGGATATGAAGGATTCACACCATCATATTCATTCAGTTCCAGTGACTTTTTTGATTGAGTCACAAAATATCCACTGAAGTGATCAAGGTACTACCTAATGGTGAATTTTCTACAACTAAATCAGGAGTTATTTCCACTGATACCTACACTAAAGGTACAAGACCATTTACAGTGGCTGCAGGCCTTACAGTACATTAAGAAATGAGAAATTCTAATTATAAAACAAACGGTCCTGCAGTGTCGAACCTGGTGTGGAGCTTCACTGGGGCGGGGATGGAGTCCTGCAGCACTACGGAGTGATTTCAACAGCAGCTGAGGTGCAGAATCACCACTGAGCAGCAGAGAGGGTGGATAATGGGTGCCAACATATCCCAGAATGCCCTGGTATGAGGACAGGTCCAGTTGGTGCCAGGGCAGAGAGGTAGACTGAACCAGCAGACTGAGCAAAGGGGGGTCCTGGAGATGGGGAGGAAAACACAGAAAAAATGAATGAATGAATGAAGAGACAAGAGATCTGACCCTAATGTGACTCCAAAGTAGACTGGACTCACCTGTTTACTCAGGAGCTGTTCCTCCTTTGCCAGAAAAACAAGCATGTATAGCAGATAGACCAGCATGGTGTGTGATTCCTTCTGTGTACCCACATCTGGTAGAGTTGGATACATTGTAGAGCTGGCAGGTGTTTGAAAGTGGTCACTTAGGACACTGACCCAGTTAACTTCGCATAACAGTTCTCCCATAAATAGGAAACAGCTCTTGGGACTTCCTCTCTCCACCTGGAGGCAAAGAAAGGCATACAATTACATAAAAAAAATCTATACTGTCCAAACACACCAAACCTGTTGGGTATTAATAGACTTCTCATTATGCTGAAATGTATTATCACATCTCTCATTCCCATCTTTCCTCCTCCCATTGAGGATGAGAGGGAGATGGAAGAATGAAGGACCCAAAATGGCTAAATCCAAAAAAACCTTTCCTGATCTATTGTTGTAATGTTCCATCACCCACAGCTCCTAAAGAAGCATTTCCCACTGGCGCATCCACACTTTGCTCTTAAGGGATTGGAAAATCCCAGAAAGTAAAAGGGATTGTGTTTCCAGATAACAGGAGGAGAGAGGGACATGAGGAAACATTAGTTAACATAATGAAGAGAAGTAACAAACACTGAATAACAATCTGCTGATATCTATATTCGATTATATTTGAAAAACTTCACTTAAGAATAATAACACATCATAACCAATTATAAAAGCGACAGGCAGCCTGTTGTAGCAGTAAATGTCATAATGATGCAACATTCACAGGAATTAATGTAAATAATATTGATTATTTTCCTGTACACACTGGAAAATGCTTTTTTATTCTTCCTACCCCATGTTTTACCATTCACTGATAAATGAATATGCTGATCAGTCTTTCAAAAGGAAGTTTTATTACCATGAGTTCATTTATATTTTACGTTTACGATTAAAGACATTTTTTTCTACATGGTAGACTGTATACACTTTATGGGTCTTGAGAGAATTTGTTCTTCCAAGAAAAGCATGCCGGGACTAAAATGATGGAAACCTGGACTAACAATAGAAGCTTGGCCAAGGTCTGGAATTAACAAGCTCCCCTGTGCCATGCATGTCCAGAGCAGTGGGAGTTAGGCTAGGAGGGCAGAGTATCTCACATTGAAGAGCTGCTGCATGAGCTGAGTGTCGGGGTGCAGGTGTCTCCAGGGCAGGCTGTGCAGATGTGTGTGGTGCAGGTACAGCAAGTACTCAGGCGTACGGGGAGAGGTGCAGCTTTCACAGTATTGCATCAGACACAGCCAGAGCGCACCTCTCTGACCAGGCAGCAGACGATCTGTGACATGGACAAGACAAGTTAAAGCTGTAAAAGGCGGATGTGTATTGTCAGTATTCTTTGGTTTAAAAAGAACTGAAAACTTGCCTCTGAATTTGTGATGAAGTGTGTCAGTAAGCTGAGCGTAAAGACCAACAAGACATCCCGCAGCGCTCGCATCTGTCTCCAGCCAGGGGTAACACTTGCTGTTACTGAGACAGAAAGACACAGATGTTCACACTTCAGTTTTATTGTTTCTGTCTTTTCAGTGTAATGATGGATACTTGTCCCTCTGAGCAGCGTTGGGCTTGTGCTTTGTGTAATATATCATGTAGCTCAGAAACTGGATCAGTTACGCTAATAAAAAAAACTTTAATGCTATGAGGAATTTTCATTCCAGGAAAAAGAAAATAAACATCTAAAGAAAAAAAAAAATCTCAAGCATAATGGAGATTTCTTTAATGAGCTGCCTTCTCCAGAGTCTGTTGTTTGGGTACATGTTGCGCCACACTCACCCGCCATCACCTGTGTCCAGAGGAAAGATCCATGGCTTAAATAACTTCACAAGTTTACTGTGCAAGTCCTGCAGAGCTGTGTGAAGAAAAGACACATTTCACTTTCATAAAACAGGCAACAGGATGCGCACAAAACCAAAGGTGAAAGGCTTATAAACAAGTCCCCTTCTATTTGTAATCTGACAATCAATAGTTACCTTTCATTATTTTGTTGCTGCCCACTGACTCTCTGGCGCAGCCGCTCAGCTGCACATTGATTAGGGAACCAATCAAATGTTCCCAGAAGGAGACGACGTCACTGATGTATGGAGTCCAGGCAGAGTAGAGGCCGAAACTGCGGAGGTCTGGCTTATTGAGACGACTTCGCAAGAAGTAGTCACTCAGCCAATCAATCGTTTCATCCACCTGCAAAAATAGCACAACATTGCTGGATTAAAGCAGAAGCAAGTTAACATAATAGAACATGGTAACCATTAACAGGCAGGCGGGTTTGAATCAGCAGCAGCGTCGACACTTACCTGCTGCGGAGAGAGGCTTATGGGGGATCTGTAAGGAGAGGCTGAAGGTTGTTCAGCTTTGCTCTTGGCGCTGCGGGATGGAGGTAAGCAGCCGAGCACTCGCAGGGTTACTTTCCAGCACTCTGGACTCAGCAACTGGTTTGATGAACCTGACAAGAGGGAAATAAGAATTTGCTGAAGAAGCTGCATATCAAGTCGTTTGGTAGATGCAGAAACAAAGCAACTTACAAGTGAGGAAACAAAATGTGAGGTACGAATCCCTGGGCTATACACTGAGTGCTAAATCGATATAAATCTAATTCAATGGCAGGGCATTCTGCCCATCTTGACAAACTGAGCTGCTAATTTTCATTATTCAATACCACGGATGGAATCATATGACCTATAAAAATCCAATGAACATTGACTCTTCCACATTTAAACGTGCGCTGTGCTCCATATATGAGACTCTGAAAGCCTAACAACATCAGTCTGCTGCAAAAGTATAAATAGATAAATAAATAAATAAAATGGCATTTGCTGATTTGAATGAATAAATCATGACGGATAACTTACTGGTCATGAGCAGACGTAGGCAATCGCTGTAATGGTCTGGGAAATGATGCCTCACAAGCATAGTCCAGTGTTTGGTGAATAGGTGAAAAGGTGTGAGAAGTTCAGGCTCAGGGTCTCGCCCGCAGACGCAGAGAGCTCCGTGCACCAACTCCAGCAAGCGAGTTCTCTCCGAAAACACGGGATGAGCTTCGTTCAACCACTGGGACAAATCAAACTACAGGGGAAGACGCACAAGCAGGTATTACAACCGAGTCAATGCGGTGTAAACGAGCACGCTTCTTCACTGCATTTACATGTGGACTAACTTTGGTGAGCAGCATGAAAATGACATCAGCGCTGTCAAGGTGCAGGGACGTCACCACGTCTTGGTAAAGGAAGACGAGCTGATCAGGTGCTGCGTTGGGAGTGAAGAAGGGGGAGACGAGAGGACAAAGACGTCTCTGCTCTAGGATGGTCTTCAGGACACGACCACACTCGTCTGCATTTAACTGAATAAACACCTATAAATAAAAGCAAACAAATAAAAAGCACTATTACCAACGATGCCCTTTTCGATCAAAGAAGTACCTTATCTTTAATCCTACTGAAATGATTTCAGGTTCTACCCTGCAGGAGGCAAGTTGCCCATCGTCTTCGTCATTTACACGTGCACGCCCCAAAATTACAGCACGAACATCAAATCTAACATTCTTGTTCAAAACTGTCTTCTTTTTCCTGTTCAGGTGTACACTTGAATAAAAGTAAAGGGAATAATATGCAGTGTAATTTAGATATCAGTAGACTTAGTGCCTTCTTTACATGTGACGTTCATGCATGAAAGCATGCATAAGAAGAAGGGCTTTGGTGAACAAGGTGTGGTGTAGCATGGGTTACAAATCAGGTAACAAATTCAGTCTGTAGTTGTGGTTGAAGAAGAATGTAATGCTGTCCTTACTTGTTTTGCTTCTTTGAAAAAAACAACAAAAAAAACCCCAACAGGATTTTATAAATGTAGCTCTGAATAGTTCAAATATTTCCAGTTTATGCTGTTTAATCTTTTTTATATAGCAAGGATTGCTTTTTTTTCACTATATATATGTCCATTTTAGATTATTATGGCCAAAATACTAAAGTGCAGACCATCCTTTGGCAGTGTGCTCGGTTAAATCTCCTTAGAAACGCTTTGCTATAGGTCGGGTGGATCTGAATTTGTGCATATAAATCTTTCTGTTCGGTGTACTGTGTGTGAGTATGTCTCTTTGGGAGGTGTGTGCACACCTGTCCGAGTATCTCCACGCAAGATGAGAGATACTGCCGTGTTGGGGGATGTCGCAGTGTGTCCTCACACACAAAAGAGACCACCTGGTAAAAAGCCGACACACCAACTTGCCTCACCGCCGGAGTTTTCTGGGCTTTGTACATATTTACAAGAGCCCTGAGAACATAAAAAAAACAAAACAGGCATGAGTCAAAACAACCCCGTTGAAGTGAAATAATCTGTTCCTTTTCTTTTAAATGTGTTTTATAAGAAGTTATACGATTTGAAACGTGCTTTATGGCTATTCTGTGTCGAGATGACAAGTCCCTTAAGTACTGACGTGATAAAGTTCTCAGTGTGGACGGCAGCCTGGGCCAGGCTTTGAGGTGGAGGAGCCATAGCATCAGTTTGAAGCTTCTTAAGGTCCCTCCGCAAAGATGTTATCTGGTTGTGTACTGCCTCCTGCCTCTGGACACGCTCACACTACGTAGTTACACAAAACACACACACACGTACTGTTTAACAAAATCATGGCTAAACAGCACTGTAAAATGTGCCTGCATGCGGTGTGAGTGATCGTACTGTGACGGTGATGTTCGCGGGTCCCTGACATGGTTGCCCTCCCTTTCCTTTACATTCCAGGGCCATGCTGACTTGCTCTGGTCGATTCTTAAACAACAAAGGAAGGCTCTCCAGCAGCTCCTGCTCCATTGCCACCTGCTGGGCTTCCCGTGCGACTGCAATCCTGACAAAAAGAAAAAGCATTTTAGAAACGCCAGGTGGGTTTCTATACTGTTCTTAACGCGATTGTAGGAGCAAGTATGTGCACGTCCGTGAATGCCACTTCATCTACCTGGCCTGCTCCTGCAAAATGCCGAGGTCCTGCTGTAACAGTTCGGCTGCAGCCTTAGCGTCGGTGAGACAGGCGGAGGGAACTTCTGCCACCGGAGCCTTCTGCTGCTGCAGCCCAGGAGGTGGATGAGGAACTGGATGTTTCTGAAGGTTGGACAGGATACGCTCTCTTGCTGAACATAGACACACAAAAACGCAAACATTAAACAAATCTCTTTTGAGATTTTGTCTTCATCTTTTAGGACAAAGATCAAGTAATCCACATCATTTTTGCCATGCAAAAACAGAATCACAATGAAGTGAGTTCCAGCTCTTGAGTGTGCTGGCTCACTTTCATGTCTTACTAAGACACTTCAACAAATTCAACTTTGCTTCATTTGAGCTTTTTTAAGGACAAAGCACAATGTCTGTTTTGATCAAAGTTTAAAGCAGAGAATTCAGCCCATGAACCATTTACAGAATTGTAAATGTATTGTATTGCTGTATATTTTTATATTGTATATATACTGTATTTGATCTTCTGAGTCAGCACAGCCAAAACCAGAGGGACCTCACTGATATCAGCAAGAAAGGAACTTTCTCAGGAGCTAAGCAGAGTACACAGCATACTGGCAAGTATCTATCACATTTTTGCATTTGTGATAACTACTTATCAGATCATTATAAACCTGTTTGTTAATGTTTTGATTGTAAAAAACTATTTAGTCTCTGTACCATTTTTCAGGCTGGTGTTGTCAGTGAAGTCCAGATTCTGGGTCTGCAGGAATGTTGGCTCACTCTGCACCTTTTCCCACAGAGACAAAACCTCCATTTCATCATACTGCAGACGCTCCTGGTCCACATACTCCAGCCACAGTTCCTACAGCGAAACATGACAAAGTGGCAGTCAAATATAAGATAAGATAAGATATGCTATAATGCACAACTTATTTTACCGACACATGAGAATATTTCACTCATATTTATTTATTTTTTCTTATCTCAAACAAACACGCACACAAAAAATACAAACATGAAGACATGCTGACCTGTTGCTGCTGCATGACCTGTGCCAATCTGTGAGGTTCATATTCCGGAGGAAGTGAGGGAAGGTACACTTCCTGCTTCTGCAGGGTCTCATCTTCCAGCCACAAAGCAAACACACCAAACAACCTGCAGACAAACCATCAGCTCAGAACTTCCCCTTTAAGTCTCGCATCAAACAGTGGTTGAAGAACCATCAAGCCATTTTAACATTTGTACAATATAAACTGTTTATTGCTTTATGTACCCAGGTTTGTGTCTACTTGCATTTGTTCTTGTTTTTATCTGAATTTCTGTGATCTCTTCTAGTGTTTTCTTATTTCTTCTTACCTGCCTTAGGTATACGGATGTAAATGAGCATTCTTGCTTAATATGGCATGTTTTTGTTTTCACGCTCAGCATCAGCGACCTACCTGACCAGCTCTGTGTGCAGCTGTGGAGAGGTGAGGTACGGTGGCCTGGGGTCATTGGGACTTTCATCCCCCTGCGTGCCTGATGAGGGTGAGTGCGGAGGGGGCACCTTGAGGGCCTGGCTGGCGGTGTGGTGGAAGTCAGACACCTCCTGTATTCTCTGCCTCAGATCTTTCAGCAAAGCAGCCTGAGAAGAGGCCTGAAAAAACCTTCGGCCAATACATCCCGTAGCGGCGAGCCTGTCAGGCAACACAGAGATGAACAGAATTGGGGTTTTGCCTTTTTTGCCGTTTTCTCTGGACAGGGATAGTGATGATTGTGCATCTTACCCATACTCTGGTCCAGGCTGTCTGAGGTAGAGCTGTAGGAACTTCTGCCAGATGAGGGGAAGGAGGGGGTGGTCAGGTGGTGTGGCTATGGCCTGACATGCCCAGCGATACACCTGCAGCCGTTGCAGGGACTGGGCTGCTGGCAATTTCAGCCTCTGCTGTACTCTCTGGTTCAGACACAAAACCACTCTTTATCAATGATCAAAACACAAGACTCAGGATCAGGATTAACCTGCAGGACACCAAACAACTAAACTCTCCCCAACTAATCTGTAGACTATGACATTGCAAACAGTCTTTAATCATATAGATTAAAATGGCACAAAGTATATTACTAAACAGTATCTTCCACATGCCATCTCAAAATTGCATTTTGAAATAAGTTGTAATTCCTCAGTCTAAAGGAGCAGTGGACACTTTCTAAGAACGTGAGTAAATCAGTTTTATTTCAGTCAATCTTCACAATAATTCATGATTAAAGCGTTCGTCTACCTTTAAGGCTTGATCTGGTGACACGTTGGAATCTGAAAGTAGCTCATGCTCGACACAGCGTCTCAGCTGAGAATCTTCCTCAAACACGCCCTCCATATTCAGCACCAGCCAGGCAAACCAAACCTACAGACAACACAAACAACAGCGGGCCTGTCAGGACTGACAAACACAAATATGATCAACAGCATTAGCTCTTACGGATGTTGCTTTAGGGACCCTTACCTCTGCACTCAGAGACTGGCCCTCTACGAAGGATGGCGTGGCATTTCCAGCAATCCAACCAACCAGGGAGGAGAGCAGACCCCGATCTCCATGGTAACCCAGGGCATCCTGCACGAAGTATGAAAACAGATGTCAAGTTTCTGCTAAAGGCAGTTTACAATATGCTAAATTTGGGATCTATAACTCACAGTCCAACTGAACTCCCTCGATTATGAAAAGCAAACAAAACCTAGTAAATACCTTGTGCTGTTGATACAGGAGTTTCTGCACACATTCCTCCTGGTGGCGAGTGAAGGCAGCACAGCAAATCTGATCCATGAGGAATAGGACTGTTTTGTCTCGATACCACAAGTTCTGCTGAGTCAGGATTCCCACCCAAAACTCCAGCACTACTTCAGCTCCGACACGACCGGGCCGTGAGCTTTCCACGATGTGACTCTTAAAGATAAATTACAAACATCTTTACACATTTTTTTTTTGAGAGGACTGTTCTACTGAAATCTTTCATCACCTCTTCAATTTTTTTTTTTATAGCTGAGAAAATATTGATGTGGTAGAACCTAAATAATAAGTTCCTGCATGTTTTCTTAAGATGGTTTCAGTCCTCAGTCCTTATATTTTAATTATGAACGCTGGGTGAAATGTATCCGGAAATACGGTGAGTATTAATCTTTTTTTCAGGTAACTCTGAGGACGCTTCATGCAAATATTGTTTTAAGATGGCTCAAGATGTTAGGTCCTTCATTTTCTAAATCTAAATGACATACCTGAATCATGCTGTTCAGCAGACGGACATTGTCTCCATAGCTGGTTCCGGTGAGGAGTGGAGCTACGCGATGTGTGACCTGCTGTGCCACACCTTGAGGACACACGCTGTCATACTGCAAGAATAACTGAATACAACTTACAAACCTGGCATTGACAAAGGCGGGGAACAACAGATAGAGAAACACAAGTTAGGTCAGGATATGCATAAGCTGCAGCTTCTGCATGTTGTATGAAGGTTGCTTCTTGCTTACTGAGAGTTGTTGAGCAGGTAAAAGCTCAGAGGGTAGGTGGGAGGTAGGATGTTATCCAGCAGATGTACAGCAGCTCTCAGGTGGCGAGACTGAATCAGACTTTTTAACAAGCCAACTCCCTCAGTACAAAAGTTTTCCAGACTGGATAAAAAAACAAAAAAAACAAATCATGATATCAACTTAATTCAAATTCTACAAATAAATCACACACAACTTTTTAGATTGTCTCTGTGATAACAAACCTATGTCCCACTGTTGTCATGGCAATGGAAAGGTAGCTTCCAATTGGGATGCCTGCTTTTACGGCTCTCAGAACAGAATGCATGCTAGGTGCGTGTGTCAGCTCTGGAGGTGGGTTGGATGCCAAAGCAGGCACCAACCAGGCTCCTTTAGGGTTCTGAGCATTGCCATGGAGCTTTAGCCTAAGCAACAGTTGCCACGCCCACTGACTGAAAGATGCCTCGGGAGATACACCCAAACGAAGGACACTGGCAAGGTAAGACACCTTAAGAGAGAAAGAAAGATAGAAAAAAAGATTAAACCATATGCCAAGTGATGTTGAATAAAATAATGAAAGTGGTCCACTATGAGTGTATGATAAAAATGAGAATATGTGACCTGTTTGATTCCCTCTGAGATGAGGCCACTATACGGTTTATCTGTAAGGTACTTCTGATAGGCTTCAGCCACCAGCAGAGCCACCTCGCGGTGAAGAAATGACGACAGGACCAAAGAGCCGTCCTGCAAAAGAAAATGGGGTAGACATCCACAAACTTGCAACTGTGTTGAGTCTCTTGAAGACATTCCCATGTACCCATAACTACCTGTGCGTGACCCCAGTTCAGGCCCTCCAGGATAACACAGGCTAACCGGTTCTCCACTGCAGACAGGGGATGCTGCAGCAACCAGGCTCCAATCGCACATATTTCCTCAGTCCTCGGCTGCCAGAGACTCAGAGGCAGCTCTTTACACAAGTATAGTGCCACCTAACGTAAAGCAAAACAAAAACTCAAAGGTTTCACATCTGCCGAATGATACAATTAACAACTGTACACTTGATGCAATTTTAGAACAGCAGTACCAACCATTCCTACACACTGTATGGTCTCTCTCACGCTCTCCAGCAGCACGGAGATAACATAGGGATGAGCCGTAGCTATGGCAGCCAGCAACTCCCTCCCCACCTTGGAGTACGTTTCTCTGGTAGACACACTCACAAAAGACACCTGAGAAAAACCAAGAAAACAGAAGTTAAAAAAAAAAAAAAAAAACAGCTTCACAAATGACTTTTAAGTTCTAAAGTGACTTTCTAAAAAAAATCCAGTGTAATTCCAAACTGTGTTCTGAGTCAAGTTGAAAAATGCGGTAATGCGGAATCCAGTTTGCAAGTGCATTTGGTGTAAAGTATATAGTCATTCTAGTATTTCACCCTGAATCCCCTCTACACACCTGGTAAATCAGCAGAGTTATGCTCGTGATGAATGCGGGGTCAGAGTGCTGAGTAGGTGTCGCCATGTGTGCCAGTGCTGTGAGGAGGGAGATGCCGTCAGAGCTGTTCACCTCACACAGCGATTGCTCAAATCTCTCATGGTGCTTTTGGTCTGTCACAGAGAGAACAAAAAGCTGAGAGAGATACATTTTTTTTTTCCACCGCAGTACAGTTGCCAAATGCATTGGAAAGTATTTGAGAAAAAGAAACTGCAATGCTTCATTTAAGCATTAACAAAAATGCATGTATGAAATTATATTAATGCCGGTTAAGTGTGTACAATGATACCTCTGAGAGCTTGAATGCAGGATTGTGTGTCACCAGCAGTGCTGAGTGTTCCTAGTCCTGCTGTCTCTGCACACTGCATAACATAAAGGACCTTCCACAGCATGGAGCTGGATAAAGTCCCGTACGGCATCTCAGACATGAACAACCAAATGCCCAACCTGAGAATGGGGAACACATCCGATAAATAGAAAAGTCTGAAAGTAAATCGCTTCAAGTTGAGATGTAAACTTGAAGTCAATTTTTTCACCTTTTGTTTCTGAGAACATGTAAAACAGCTCTGAGAAAGAGATGATCGTATTCCAGCTGCAGCTTGTCCAGAGACAGAGAGTGTACATGAGAGCCGGATCCACCAGCATCAGCCACACTCACGTACTGGGCCCAGTGATCACTGACATAACACACTGTCATTCTGAGGTACAGGACAGAAAATAAACATTTCAGACTATTTGATCTGGCGTGAGAAGAGTGAGCATATACAGTAGATATTGCTTGTATTACTTGCGCACTGACCGTATGATGTGTCCTATTCGTTTGACTAGCTGCCTGTATCGCGCTCTGTTGTAGGTTTGGAGGCCGACGGCGAGAATTTCAATGAGAGAAGAAGCAAAAGCAAACACGCGCATCATCTTCTGACTGGAACAGGCCCGGGGCTCATAGACACCTGGAAAAACGAGCCCTCTGTCAGCCGACGTAATGAGTGAAACAAACACAAGACAGGACAGACGGATAAACCTTCTTACCCAGCTTGCTCATCCCCAGCATGTGTGAATAGAGCTGCTGGAACGGGAACTGAGTCAGAAGGGCGATCAGATCCTCCTCACAGAGCAGCAACCAGCTGCTGTCTGGGTCCTCATCCTGTACACAGAACAAGGTAGTGCAGTTAAAGTTCAGTAACTATAAATATTGCATTTATTTGCTGAACACCTTGAGAGGCTTTTTTGGCTCTTCTTTGAATATTTTTGAGAAGGGTGGAGAAAAAATAGAGGATGGTATCTTTTACAAGAAGATAAAAACAGATACAAATGTTGTAAAGATTAACACACTATGCTTTGCTCAATAAAACTGATAATAAAAGCTTTGAAAACAAAGTGGTTCCCAGGAAATACATTAGTAAAATTAGAAGTCATGGCTTTAAGTAAGCAGACTGATATTAAGATTGTCATAAAAGTCATTGTTTACGTTTCTACACCTCCTCGATGACACATTACATCTTCTGAAACAAGCAGACTGAAGATTTGACTGCATCAAAATAGGTAAAACCACACAAAACATTTTTTAAATCACCTTGTTGTTGAATTGTTCTACATAAGTACATTTTCCTTGCTTTGTTTTGACACTGTACTTACAAAGACAAAAACATAACATGCTCGCATGCAATCAGTGTGAAGAATATTACTTATTTCCATCAACCGATTAGATGTACACCTAAAATTCTCCATTTTAATCTTACCTTTATTCCTGTTCTAAAACTGTGAATTGGTCAGTTTGGTTCCCTTCTCAGGATGTAATCAGTGCCTCCTCTCACTTACCTCTTCCCCACCTTCATCGACGAGGGTCCAGTTGCCAGAATCAGGTCCAGAAGCTGTTGAGCTCTGGCTCTCACATGGCTTCATATGACTGAGAAACTCTGCACGGTGTCTGAGTGAAAACAGAGAAGCCAAAGGGGCAAGCTGTTAGACTCTTAAAAGCCAGAAGGGAGATCAGATCTCCATACCGTACCATTCTCAGTCAGTGGATAAGAACTGCTGTAGAGGGTTCTGTTTTCACCTGGCAGGAGACATTAAGATGGCCAGCGCCTGCATAAAGTGTTGCACTCCAGAGGAGTTTCCCCAAACTTGAATCTGGCACAGATTACACAAAATATTACTTATCTGTATGTAAAACAACTGACATAACAATAAAAAGAGAAAGATCGGTGTCTCCATCTTACCTGAAGGAAGGATGCAGCCCACTTTCCCACCCCAGCAGGACAGCATAGAAGATGGCACAGCAGGTAAACGTGCTCTCCTGACCCTCCAAAATGCAACAAGACGGCCACCTAGTGGAGAGTCAATCAGGAAAACATGAAAAATCAGAACATACGATAAATATAAACTCGTGGAACATGAGTTTTAAAGTAGTTCAGTTCTGTGTTCACCAATCTCTCCAGCCACTGATGGATGTCTGTCTGGAACTGTGTGTCATCAAGGACTCTACGTGTGAAGCTAAAAAGGACACTGATGGCTTCTTTCAGAGGTTGGAGAGAACAAGGTTGTGTTTGGCTGCCAGGGAAATCTGAAAGCAAAAAAAAATGTATGTGTGTGCACCTTACATTAGCAGTATGGGTAAGAAGACGAATTTCTGGAACAGGCATAGCAAGTTTGAAACGAGTGTACTTTTAAAAGGTCTCACCTTTTAGTAAGCAATACAAGTAGGATTCCACCTGCAGGCGTGACAGCAGAGCAGTGTATGCATGGAGCACCACTTTCTGATGGAGAAGTTCGCTGCAAGCTTCAAACAGTCTCCTGAGCTCAGCCAGAACAGCCTGACTAAACTCTGCCTGCTGGAAACGGTGGTATCCGCATACTTTGGACTGGTCTGCACACACACCCTGCAGGACAGAATGTAAAAAGCCATTACAACAGAGGCCCGTTGTGGCTTTCTGGGACAAATATGACAAATATGTCATCTCACCCGACCCCAAACTAAAAAAAAAAATAAGAACTCATACCTGAAGTGTGAGCTGTTCATCTCTGAAGCTCCAGAGGCGATTCTGTGTGCTCTTGCAGTCAGAGGACTGTGTGTGCAGCTGCGTGTGCGACTGGGTCAACTGTCTGCGGCAGCGCCAATAGTTCTGCAGCAGTTCGGTCAGTTCGTGGTTCTCCTGCCGGGCCAGATCACAAAACTGGGCAGCACAGATCTCAACACCTTCCAGCCATGCTCGCAACCCTCCACCTGGCTCCCAAACACTCAGCTGCTCCAGTGAGAAGGCCTGCAGAGGAAAAACATTAGAGATATTTAATGCATGTAGCATACATTACAGTCAGATGTAAGGCCACAGTAATGGGCCTGCTCACAAATAACTATCCATCCATCCATTTTCTATACTTAAAATATGCTCACACTCACTCGAAGAGTCAGTTTAGAGTAACCAATTAACCTACCATGCATGTTTTTGGAAAGATGGGAGTACTTGGAGAGAACCCACACATACCCACGATGCCCATGCGACGACAGGTGTGAATTTGTACATAATCCGCGATAGCGATGCCATGTCAGGTGCACGGTATCTTTCACTGTTGCTTGTTTTTAATTCATTTGAATTATTTTAACTTTTTTAGACTGTTGCTTGTTCCACGAGAGGTGTGAAATTGTACATACGCTGTGCTAGCGATGCCAAAACAGGTGTGAATTTGTGCATAATCCGCGATAGCGATGCCACGTCAGGTGCACGGTATCTTTTACTGTTGCTTGTTTTTAATTCATTTGAATTATTTTATTTGTTTCTCTTTATATTCTTTTATGTATTTTTAATGCTTCTTCCACTCCCCGCTGCACTGCTTTTATTGTATGTAAAGCACTTTGAATTGTTTTGTACATGAAATGTGCTATACAAATAAATTTGACTTTGACCTTACACAGGGAGAACATGCAAAGTCCACACAGAAAGGACCAGGAACCCTCATGCTGTGAGGTGACGGTGCTAACCACCACGCCACTGTGCAGCCCCCACAAAAAATACATGAGATCACCTGCATCTCTGGAGCCGTTTGGGGTAATTCTGGGTACAGTTTGCTCCTTGAAAGTTCAGCTATGGACTCCAGAGGCAGCAGACTTGGAGGAGAAGATTCCTGCTCAGGAAGTGTCAACACTGCAGGTTCCTTTTCACAACCTTTCACACCTTCATCTGACAATTGTATTACAGGACACTCGTCGAGGGTTGGGAGAGACGGGTACAATGCAGGGGCACTCGCTACCTCAAATTGAGCTGAAACAATTGGCTGATTCCATGACTGCATGTCTCTTTCAAACTCAATGCTTTGTGGTGCAGCTTTAAGCTCAGTCCCCTGAGCTCTCACCCCACCATCCTCCTCTTCCTCTTTGTTTGATTCCATCAGATTAGCTGCAACTTGTGGTGTCACTGGTGCCAAATTCAGACTAGACTGTAGAGTCTGAGTTAACTCTGATGTGCACAGGGTCTGTGCAGAAGAAGTCGGCTGCTTAACGGAGGCCAGTTGTGATGGCGGTTCCGTGGTCTCTGAGACCTGAACGGGGTCCTGCTGCTTGTCCTTAGCATCCTGAAGAGGAACATCAGGCAGGCTGAGTGGGATGTCCGTGAAACTGGAGGCTTCATCACAGACAGCTGAGGGTTTTGTAACCTCTTCTGAATGCTTCTGCTTCCTGACCAGCTGAAGACAAATGAACAATCAGACATGGGATTAATATTCCTGGACTAATAATTCATCTTGAGTTACAGTTTTCTACATGTAACGAGGCCTGCTAGTGTAGTTCAAACACATTATAACATAACATAATATTGTGGCAGACAGTCCGTTAACCAAGTTATATTATGTATCAGGTTTTAGTTATTTACTTTTTTTTTTTTACACATTTCCACATAAACTAACATATGATCATGACACAATCACAGTAACTATGATTATTGCAATTATTTCTAGGACAATATATTTTCCAAGCAAAAAAACGGTTATTATGACAGGCCTATATATATGACCAAGGGTATGTGACTAAACCAACCCTGTTATGAATGTGTCAGAAATGAATAATTATGATTTTTCAACGTCGAGTGGCGAGTTCTGTCATTGTAGATAACCACGGTTTGATCTATTGATCTTGAGCTTTGTTGTTAAACTAAACAGTAAATGTATGTTGGAGTGGACACTTGGAAGTTTTCCAAACGAGTTATGTGTTCACCAGGCTCCATTTCATCTGTCACTGGAGGAGGGGAGAGCTGATGAAGTTGCAGAATAAGTGTACCGTATTTGGTGTCATCACCTGAGGTTTTCCGCTGGTTTTGGCTTTGGTCTTCTTTGGTCTCACAGCCTCCATTTTAAGTGCTTGCTCACATCAGCTCACACACACGGGTCGGATCACCGTGTCACAAGTCCGACCGAAGACTCTGGTGGTTGAAACGATCGACTGCTAAACGCTGATCCGTTGACAGCAACAAGTCATCCTATGTTTTCCGGATAAACAACCAGCAGCTAAAATAGTTAGCTTAACCCTGCCTGTGATAAGCAGCTGGAGGCTGGCTGTGTTGTCAAAATAAAAACAGTCACTTTCTCTAGACAATACACTCCCGTTACGAAAATTCACTGATGGCGGATAGCAAGGCAACTACTAACACGTCTCTTAATATCAACGTTGTATCCAGAGATCATATTTATGGGAAAACGAAACCAGTCCCAGCTGATTAAACTCACTTTCGCTAAGCTACGCTAAAACGAAGCTGTTCGCCCGTATTTCCGTTCAGGACTGAGTTCCCCTGAGGCTCATTGTTTTACGTATTGTTGTTCACATGATCAAAATAAGATCCAAACACTTTGACGCGAATGTCATGCGATAACAGCCACCTCCGCTAGTCGGCTGCCATTTGTTTTGTTTTGTTTGTTCCAGGAACTGCGCGATCGCAATCTGTGATCACATGACTACTCCACCTCTCTACGGGATCCGAAAATGGCCAAATGTAGTCTTACGCAAACGCTGCTCTGTTTTGAAAAAAAAAACAACAAAAAAAACAACAAAAAAACAACTGACTTACTTACTTACTTACTTACTTACTGAGTAACTTATGAAACGGTTTTGTGTTGGAGTAAGCTTTAACTGTGTATCATTCACCGAATATTTTAATATCTGAATTAAAGCAAGTCTGCAAGAATTCAAACTCAATGACTGATCCGGAGCAGAAGTAACCCTCAAAAAAGATTTATTATGAAATGTAATTACAATGATAAACTGGACATTTTCCCCTTTACAATGCCTCCCAATGCTCTTGATGTTTCTTACAGCTGATCTTATAAGTGCTGACCTGCTTCACTGCACATACCACAACATACATACATGTCAAACATGTATTTTCTTTTTCTTTCTGACATTATCAAACACAACCTACATACCCATCAACATGTCACATAGTCAATCAGTACCTTGCTTTACTGTGGCAAAAAAATGATGTCAAAGAAATGCTCTCACTTCACAAGAAGGAGCTGTCCAGGGTTAAATAGTAGGCCTACGTCAGCTAAAAAAATATAAAGGACTTTAAAATTGACAAAAGAATTGAGCTTACATAAAATACATAAAATACTCACACAAAAATAAAAGGTTAAAGTATCAGCTGGTGACACAGATTCTAATATTTGACCCAAGTCGTTTGTCCTTGTGGTTAAAGTTGCAACACTTTAACTCCAAGTCATATTTTTGTTGTCATAAACTACAATTGATGTTAGAATGTTGATACAGTTCTAGTACAGCATTAAAAACATACACATTTACACAACATCTGCAACCTTTGTAATGATTTAACTCAATAACATCTACAGAAGACATGAATATGCATAATCAGTTCTGCTCTATGTAACAGGCGACATATTAAGTGAAAATGTTAACTGACAGAAATATTTGATGGCCAAACTTTTTTTTATTCAGTCAGTTCAGAGTAATTTGGAGGCATATAAATCTGCTGGGAACTTGGTGAGGGACTGTTGGCAGGCATGTCTGTGCTAAAAGTTAGTGTTGTGTTGTTATAGAAGGTTGGTGAAAGGCTACAGGGGGGGTATGGCTGGTCCTCTGTGTCCTGGTTGTATAATGTGTGTAAAGGGAGTTGTTCTTGCTGGCATGTGTGACTTGGTGGCTGGCCAACGACTTCTGGTGAGTGGCGAATGTATGCCTGACTTAGAGCCAAGCTAAGGATCTCTGTCTTTTCCTTGTAGAAGCGGAGTTCTATGCCGCGACGCCGGGCCAGCACCAGCTCCCTCTGCGCCACCTGCAGCTCCGCTCCCAGAAGCCCCGGTGACCTCTGCTCTCGTCCAAGCCAATCCAGAGCCATGCTGCTCCGCGTGTACTCATCAAGTCCTCGCTGAGAGTAATAGGCAATCACACTCTAAAGGAGGAAAGAAAAGAGGTGGTCGTCATTATGTAGAAGCACAGATTCTGACGCTATATCAAAGTTTGCTGTTACTATGTGCGTTGTAGTTGGCAAGACTTGAACCTGTCGAGAGAACTGCCGTTCCCTCAGGGCCTTCAGTGTCCCATTCCAGTGCAACAGCTGGAAAATAGTCATCATCTCCTACAGAGAGATGAGGGCGAGACTTGAGAGACAAACCCAAACATCCAGGCCAGTAATTGTTAGTTTGACAAAGAAAACATTTTGAAATTTCGTTAAGTCAAGCCTAAACTGGGGTTGATTGCTTTGAGAAGATGTCCCAAATTTTAGGTTTCACGCACTTTTCACCCTGATTTATAAAATACCATCGGGCCAGCAGATGCCATGTGTTAAGGGCAAGTGACAATAGCGTCAAACAGTGAGAATGTATACATTAACTCGAACTGATCGAATGAGACACAGATGGAAAACTACACGTAAGCTGCCTTGTGTTGAGGTTCACTTTGGATTTGCCGGCCTGTTTACTCTGTTTCCTGTGCTACATGTTTACGACGCTGCCTCCTGCACTGACTGCATGTATGAAACATGTAATATGGTTCACAGCTCATGGTTGATGCTGTGTACTGTTTTTAGTGTGACCACATTTAAGTCTCTGTATAGCATACTGTGTGTGCATTGCTCGGAGACTCCTCATCTCACTGAGCTGTGGTGCAGCAGGAATGATAATGAACCCACTTCCTGCAACTAATAACTCCCTGTCTGCAGGCATGAGTTTATTTAAACTAAGGTAGTAATTTTAGGTGTTTCATACCATGACTCCCTGCCAGAGATCAATTGTAGGGATATACACTGATGGTGAAAACAGACACGGGGTGAAATGACTCCGGTGAAAGGCAGAATTACCATCCACTGTTTGTACTAATAATTACTCATTAAGTAAAATTACAACACTTACATTTTCTGTCTGATTATTAAAAGAACATTTAAGACGGCTTCAGAAAGCCCGAGTCCTTTTAACTAAATAGATCGTTCATACGTTTACCACATGATTTATGAGCCCAGCTGAAGAAAAATATCATTTTGCACAATGGCTTCCTGTTTTACCTGGAACTCCAGCATAGTCTTTCCCACGTGGGAGTGGAGCAGCAAACTGTAGGTTCCTATACTGGTGCTTGAATCACATGCATCGTCCACAGACACCTTCACACAGACAACAGTGCGGGTCAGTGGTCATGCTGATAATGATAGTAATGATATGGCGTGTTTGCACTGGCTTACACTTCCAGCACTTTCTCTGGCTGCCTGTTGCACACTCTGTGTGATGAACTCGGGGTCGATGCGTCGACATGGAAGCTCGTTCACAAGTGAGTTCATTAGAGCCACACGAGCCGCATCCCTGCGAGCTTCTGCTTGGGTGTCACACACCTGAAGAAGAGGAGATATGAACACGAAGGATTGAAATGTGTGAAAAAAAAGCGCAAAGGGAATGACATGAAAAGTTTAGTCATTTCAAGCAAAAAATTCAGGGTCAGCGGATGTGGGCAAGCACTTACTCCGACATTTTGTTTGATGATTTTACACTTCGCTACAGCTAGTCATGGGATCAAAACTCAAATCACTGCTGAGACCTGAACATAGAGGCATTCGCAGTGAACCAATCACATGATCTTCTGTGAACTGGGGGCTGCTGTCTGGATCATAATATGCCCACCTATGCATCATAGACTTTAAACTGAACAACAACAAAGCAAAACAACTGTAAAGATGTATGAAAGATTTTTGAATTTTTTGTGTCTCACCAACTTTCACAGACTAATCTCATTGAATTTTTGTCTTTGCACCACATCCTGGAGGCATCTTCACTGTTTCACAAAAGCAAATTTTTTTTTTAAACACGTATTTTGAAGTCTTATGTAATGTACCAATACAAAGCAGCCAAAATTGATGAAGTGACATGAAAAGAAAAATGAATTTGAATAAAAACCCTTGAAGGAGCCCCAAAACTCCACAGCAGAACTTCAACCAAACTTTTTGTCTATCAGAGAGAATGCCAGATGTGGCATAAAGCAGTTACAGCGTCATATTGAGAAGATGCTTGTCTTGAATTCCGTTTCTTGTTTGCTTCACAATTAAAACGTTTTTGCACTTTCAAAGTGGCATTCATATTGTGTTGATCAACTGATGCAACCCTACTAAAATACTTTTTAATGTATTATATGCAATATGATTTAAATGATGTTCTGTAAAAAAAAAAAAAAAAAAAAAAAATCCAGATGGGAAAGAGCAGGTGAAAACAAGGCAATATAACATATGTGATGCTCTTTGGCAGTTCTTCTTTCATCGCCACAGTAAAAAAAACTGGGACACAATCTGCCCCCTTTTTAAGCAGAAAAGAAACATAATTCATTCATGGTTGATTTAATCCATGAAAACAATGCACAGGTGAGTTCTAATTGTATTAATTTTGTTCGAGAAGGTCATTTATACTCATCAAAAGAGCGCAATTATTATTTAGCTCTCCTTTTGTTTTATCATTTTTTGATTACTCTATATAAAAGCAGTTAAGTTGTCGTTGAATATCTCTGGATATTTGGTTAAATAGTCTAATTACACAAAGTGTATTTTTATTTTTTTATTATTCTTTTTTTTATTTTTTAATGATATTTAAAATAGTTTGCATACACAGGCACAATTAGTTCTGATGAGCACTGTGTACTTGGTGCTACAGCAGAGCAGAATTGCAGAATTGAGATATTACCAAAAAAGAACTGTTCATGTCTCAAAACTAATGATTAATCTGAATCAATAACTATGCTTATTATCAGAACAGGAACATCCCTCACATCTAAAACACTGAAAATCCCGTGGCCTCCTTTGATCACTTGCGTGTGCTTGTCGGATATTACTGACAGACAGCAGTGATGATGACAGCCATACCTTATAGTTACCAAAGCAGCTTCCTCCTGGAAGCGTGACGTAGCAGACATATGGGGGACCAGGAGAAGGAGCAGACACGTACAGCAGCAGGGTCTCTGCCTGTCTGGCCGTCTTTCCACCAAAGCCGTCTGATTCACTGGATGATTCATTCAACTGACCCATCTGCTTCTGCTCCCAGAAGTTGTGAAGAATGGCCACCACATTCACTGCACAGACATGGATGTCACAATGCTAATACTTTCTAAGAAGGATCATGTTAGGGTTCAAATGAATATATTTACATAAAGAAAGCTACCAATCTGTATCAACTTCATTCTAAATTAGAAATCATTCTTGAGTGAGTATCTTAGTATGTACGGTAAGTTCAATTCAATGAAAGCGTTTATTCTTGTGCACTGCTGCATTCCCAGACAGTGTTTATTTAATCTGAATAAAGAGCTACAGGCAAACACCCCTTAACTCAGACCAGCAGTTTGGAACTTTTTAAGCTTATTTTATATTCCATAATCACAGCAGCTCAGCTTTTGCCAGCAGGGATAGCTTAACTGACGCTTGTTGGAAGCACATAGGCTTGCAAATATCAAAGTTCTTCTGGTACAATCATGCATCATCATCAGGTTTGTGATAAACACAATTCTAAGTTGTAACAACAGTCACACTTTCAGTGATATCGAAAACAAAATTTGTGTCAATTTACTGTTAAAACTAACCTTCAAGTTTCTTACAAAGTTACTCACAGTCTTTGGGGCTGGTGTCAGTCTCACATTGCAATAGATACGACATGATGCTCTCCTCCGCCGCTACATAACTCATCTTCATCCAGAGTTTAGTTCATCTGCTGCCTCAAACACACTCAGTCCACGTCTCCTCATACAAATAATCCACCGAAACATAACTCTAAGGATCAGCAGCCACCAGTCATCCTAGCTCAGGCTAGGAACTTTTTAAAGAAAACTCAAACTCTTAAGGAGCCTTCAACACCCCCAAACTTCCTCACTCCCCTCCTCCTCTCCTTGCTTAACATCTCTCCGGGGTTTCTCTTTTGAAGTGGACCACCTTTGTCACTCTTCCTGCCAATTAGCTCTGAGGGCCCCTTACTCCCTGTGCACATGCACACACACAGAGGTGCAGAGCTGGAATGCTGAGCCCCTCCCTTCTGGCTGTGCAGCTGGCTAATCCCCAAATAGAGCTGGACAATTTAAGACCTGCACAAAGTTGCCAAGTGAACCAGACTGCACCACTGTTATACTGAAGAAAGGAAAAACATGTTTGAGCACCATCTGATGCTTCCTTTACATGTTGGTATCTGGCATCATAAAAACTTCTCTATCCACTATATGGTGCCGGGACATGTGGGGGTTGGGGTATTTCTGACTCCACACTCAAATTTGAACCCTCTGAGGCCTGGGTCTGAGCTCCATTCATCCTCTTCAATATGAATGGCTTTTGTTCAAGTCTGAATTCACCGTCTTTCTAAAAGCCGCTTCCACATAAATTAGCCAATTTCTGAAAAAGAAAAAGGAGAAAAAAAGTGGTTTCTCGGCTACTTAGTTCTCTTATCTTTTCCTATAGAGCGCCTCAGTCTGTATTTAAACTTGGGAGGGTATGTTTCTTGCACTTTTAAAGGTGCACGCTCCCACAAGCTTGTGTGGGTCTAATAGATAGCCATTTGAGTTGAGCATCAACAAAGGCTCCACATGACTACGTACTTTCTGAGGAGCATACCCAAACTGACTATCAACTTTGATAAGAGCAAGTGCATTTACAACCTTCTTGTCTATTGCAAGTGCATGTTGAAAACCTTTATGTCACATTTGTAGCAGAAACGGTGTAACGGATGTAAGAGAATGAGCTCAACACAACGCAAAGTCATGATGTAAAATACCTTCAGGGTTGTTAATGTCCTGTTAACTTGTCTTTGTTTTGAATGGAAAGGAAAAAAATTTAAAAAAAACCCACCTCGGCAGTCATGTAAAGTTTTATTGTCGGTCACATCACTTCATATAATGAGTGGTATATATTTACATTAGACTCTATTTACAGCAACATGTAATGCACTGTGGTTGGAAAGAAAACTGTTCTGACCTCATGTCTGACCAAAGGATGTTTCATAAAAACAAAAAGAGAAACGTGAACAGTTCATTTTCACTTTGTCATTCCTCTCCGATTTCATCATGATGGAACTAAACTGTTGTTTTCTTTCATCCATCATAACAAGTTTATAGTCCTCTCTGGACAAAGATGCAGAGGAACCACAACAGATGATCATTAATCAAACAAAAAGCAATCTGACACGGTTTCCATGTGTTCATCCCTGCAGTTCTTTTTATCCCCAGAAGTCGGCGCTCTCCATGCTGGACTTTATGTTATTTTGGTTCTCCCTTTTGGATTTGGTGACCAAGTTGGCCTCTCCCTTCTGCAGACGTCTCCTCTGTGCTGCCTTCTGCTGTTTGGTGAGTTGCTTCCGCACTTTCTGACGGACTACGTCCTACAGCACACACAACAACAGCAGGTTACTACAGATGGATGTACGTGTGTCTGCCAGCTAGCCGCCTACAACATTACGAAGGATTGCTCTCTGTGAAATCAAATTCTTTTGCAAACTGTAACACAACGTTGAGGCTCTTTTGCAACACCTACAGGACATTCTGCTTACTAAAGACTATGACAGCTTCAGTTATTGCAATGATTCAAATTGGAAAAAAATAATTTAAATAAGTATGAATTGTTGTAAATTGTTACGGTACCATGAAAATGCCCCTTTGCTTCTTTCAGTTGTGTGAGATACTTACTGGTGATATGGTAGAGCAGCTCCCTGTGCTTCCCGTTGTGACTTCGCTGTCTGCTCTCCTTCTCCTATGTTCTGCAATTTGTTGAAGACTGTCTGAGTCTCTGCCCAAGAAAAACACAAGTGGTTGTTGTTGTGGAGAAGTCTACTTTAGTTGTGTAATCTGTACAACAAACTTCCTAAATTTGACACAAATCATCCTATACATCTGTCCAGTTTCTAGAAATTCTAGAAGTTTTTGCCAGCTCTGCACCGCTCCAAGTGGGTTATTTCAACATAAAGTCTTTAAATCAGTAGCTCATTGTCTCGAAAATCCTACGGGGTCATCAGTCCACTATGTTTACCTGAAAGGTTTAAACTCTTTGTTGGAGGCAGAGAGTTCTGTTAGCTCTGGGCACTCGTCCTCTGCTTCCTTCAGCTCTTCCTCCAACTCCTCAGACTCTTCATCACCTCCAGCTGTGAATGGCACCTCAGTCTTTTCCCGTTCTTGATCTTGTGCGTTTGCATGCGTTTCACTGACTTTCAATCCCTCGAGTTCCAGCATTGCATGTTTAAATTCCTCGGTGTCCACACTCGTCTCCTCTCCGTCTTCTTCCTCATCCGTTTCCTCCTCTTCTTCTTCTCCTTCATCCTCCTCCTCCTCTTCTTCGGAATTGTCCTCCTCAGGTCCGGCTGGGTGCAGCAATTCACTATCCCTCTGTAGATCTTTAGTGAAGCCGCTGGCTGAGACGTCAACGTCTATAGAATGCGCCCGTCTGTATTAATGAAAGGGGATGAGAGAATGAAATGCATTTTGAGGACCGCCGACAATACAAAATGGAATCTGTCAACACTCAAGAAGTTCAAAGTATATTTCCAGTACAATTACAGCGCGTATGAGTGCATTTGTCGCAACTAACATAAATAAAAGCAGTTACCTGATGTCCTTGAAGGTTGGAAAAAGTTCGCTTTCATATTGGAATCTTTTTGCAAAGAAATCTACGATACATTTGACGTCACGGTCAAAATACCTGCAGACGGAGGTTGAATATGAGAAAGGATGAAACGCATATTCAGTTACATTATTTCAACTGCTGCGTTTTATCTTTATCTGAAAAAGAGACCCACCATTCAGCATTAGTGTGCGATGTAGACACCATTTGAGGGAAGTCGATCATAGTTATGTGGTCCTGGTCGTCAAGCATGAGGTTGAACTCATTAAAGTCTCCATGAATGAGGCCATGATTTGCCAGTTTGACTATGAGCTCCATGAACTCGCTGTACAGAGCTGATGGATCCTGCAACTCGTGCAC
The DNA here is from genome assembly GCF_027942865.1 of Odontesthes bonariensis. NCBI lineage: Eukaryota > Metazoa > Chordata > Actinopteri > Atheriniformes > Atherinopsidae > Odontesthes > Odontesthes bonariensis. The sequence goes on from NC_134511.1 coordinate 23,728,522, forward strand.
CTGACACCTGCAAAAGTCAGACAATGCACACAATTTAGATAAGGAAACCACATTACACTTCACTGTTTGTATTGTTAAATGCAAGGCAAGAAAGAGGGGTGTCCTGCTTTCATACAGAGGATATCCATTGATGAGCTCCATCACTACAGCGTGTCTGTTATAGTCCACAGGTTTGGGAACAGGAAAGCCTCGGTCATACAGTGCCTGGGAAGAAAGAGCAGACCACTCAAAAATAATCAACAACACCAAATGAATGCTTCTTTGATCTCCCAAGTTGCTGGTGACATTTGTCATGTTCCACATAACTTACAGACTTCTTTAGATTTGGCCCATTACCTTCATGTAGGCAAACTCTTTCATGGCCGAGAGGCGTGAGAGGTAAAGCCAGGACATGTTCTTCCTGTGTTTGTGGTAATCTCGCTTGTTTTTTAGGTTCCTGAAGGAGGTCCGACCGAGCCTGTGCAGCTTCATAGCATACTGCTCCCCATTTGGACTTGCCACAATATACAAGTCTACACAAAGCGAACAGAAATGTTTGTATAAATAGTCGAATTTAAGTGAACAATGTGCAAAGTTTTCTGAGGAACGTTCTGTTGAATTTGCTCCTATTCTTTTCTTAGTGCCGTCTTACGATTATAGGTGAAAGGGTAAGCATTTTATTTAGTTTAATAACTTTTACATAATTGAGGTTTCTTTTCTCACCCGACTCTTTGCCCACACCCATCTGGTTGCCAACTGACAATATCACTTCTCTGGAGCAAAAGGTCTTTAGAGCCAAGTAGTCATATCCTCCATAGTTCAACCTGTAGCCCTGCACAGCTAAAATCAACACACACAGCATGTCAGAAAAATGGCCAACATGCAATCGTCTATATCACAACTCGTGAGACAAAGTAAGTAGGTCTGCATGCGTTCTTACTCTTGGTTCGTTCATAGGCCACAAGTTTGTGTTTTACAAGTTCTCTGAGAATCTTGTTGCAGCCGCCGTGTTTGAGGCTTGCAATGGAGGACAGAAGACTCACAGGAACAATCTCGTGGTTCTTCATCCCCATCTCAACCTGTGTGAGGGACAATTGACAGAGAGAAGAAGTCAAATGTAATTATTAATAAAAATAAAAAAAAACAATGAAAAATTTCAACAAAGGTACAACTGCTGCAAAGCTAATTAATGAACTGGCACAACACAGAGCAGACATGATCCTGCAATCATTTTCTGGTCCTTCACTTTGGGTCACATTCCCTCTCTTTATGGCCCTGGTAGTCATACCACAGTTAATATGCATTCATTTCAAGTTTACTGTCAGATTCACATGTGGGGGTTTCTTTTTCTTTTTTTCTTTGTAGTTGTGCACACTGTTTAACATTCTTGGTGTAGACTGATATTTTCAGTAGTTCTACAACGTTGGGGTCTACAAAAGTCAAAATTTGACCACACAACCAAAAGAAGCTTCACAATATAACATATGTGACGTTGAGCTATTTTTGGTTAGCTTCAAGTTCTTTGATCATAGAAAATGATCACACAGCAAAATAGCTCGTCTCTAGAACACAAATATCTTGACATGCCATTGTTGTTTTGAACCTTTCAAAGTGTAATACTCGACTGCCATGATTGGCTGATTTGCAAGCAATGACAGCTACAGAACATGTCAATTCATTGAGCATTTAAAATGGTGAACATGGGTAGGAGACAAGCAGACACATGTCATTTATAATAAATTTAGAGGCCCCTGCATACTCTGGCATTTTCTAGAATAAAGGAATAAATGGGAGTTTATGGACATTTGGTCTTTTAAATGGTGGAAAGTAAAGAGAAATGGGAGTGTTGGCAGGTGCGTGAGTGAAAATGTTAAAAGTTCGGAAAACAGCTGTTTGATTTAATCAACACTTATCTCTGAAGTTGCTGGTGTATTGAAACAAACATTCTTGCACCCAAAGCGTACTGATGATTTTACTCCCCCCACCTACAATGCCAAAGCTTAAGGAAATGAGGGCTAATATGAAACAGAGATGATTATAAGGACCACTAATACTAATAAACCATACATATCCAGTTTTGGCATTTAAAGTTAAAAAACAACAAATAAAAGATGCTATAATTTCTAATTAATAGCTATTATTAATTCTGGAACCCAGGACACTTCTGACCATGAAGTTTATCTGAAACACACAAACTGTAAATGCCAATATAATTACATGTGATACTTAGATAGCAGCGAACTATTCATACAAGATCTGTATAATGTTAATTAACACCTATAGAGCAACTAGATTATGAGCTGCTGAAAAAAACGTTTTCTAACTGTATCGTTAGCTCACACAGGGTTAGTTATTATGAGCAACACGGTTAGCCTTGCACAAGCTAACTCTGTCGGGACAGATCTGATCAGTTAGCTCGCTACTTACAGCAGTTAGGACTCGGAAGTCATCTCGAGATAAGTATCTCAATATCACGACATTCAACTTCCCCATATTTCAACCAGTTCAAAAACTGTTACAGCGAATAGGCCAAAAATAATAATAATAATTGTTGAGCTACCGGTAGGATGCCCACATTTTAGTAAACACACGTGGAAGACGGAAGATCAGGGGACCGGAAGATACGTCACTTCCTTTTCTTTCTCGTCGTTATTATCATTATTATTTTTCATTTGTTTTTCTTTCAACGACATAGTTCAGATAATGAAATAAAAAGGGGGAAAACAGTTAATAAAACATTTTTAACACTACAAATGATCTTTTAGTAGATACAGTTTACCAGAGTGGTGTAAAAAGAGAGTGGCGACACTCCCATTGGGCTCGGGCATGTGACGTCACTATGTGAGCGGCGGCCATACTGGAAGCGCAGAACTGTTTTGTTTACATTGTTTTCCACTGCGCGCCAAGGGCGTACTCCCGCCTGGTCTTGGAACTTTCTTCGTTGGTTTATCTATCTTACTTATTGTCTTTGCCACTATGGTCGCACGTTGCTGTGTCATGGGGTGCAATAGCGCAAGCCGTGACAGGAATGGGGAGGAAATCGTAAATGGTTTATCTTTTTACCGGTTTCCTGCTTGGAGGCGCACCCACGGAGACCAAGTGTCCGAGATAACAAAGCGTCGTCGACTAGCATGGATCGCTGCTATAAGACGACCAAACATAACTTTCCACTCAATCCCGGTGTCGATGAGAGTGTGTTCTCTGCATTTTCATTCTGGTAAGTTACAGATGGAGTAGTTTTCGTTTAATGCACTGTTTCTTTCAACCACTGTTGGCTAATCTACAGCCTAGCTGACATAGCTAGCCAGGCCCACTGAAACACAACCCTTTTTTTCTGCCACATTCGTACAAGCTGCACGGCATAGTAATATTGGTTGTTTCATTAGGTAAGGACCTTACTTTCGATTGCACCCTCCGTCGATGAGAGTGTGTTCGCTGCATTTTCACTCGGGTACGTTCTCTAAAAATCTCTTTATGTTGTGGTCTCATTAAAGCTACGAAGTTACCGTTGCTGCCTAGCTAACTAGCGAACTGTTGCCTCTTCGAAAATGTGGCTAATGTGTACCCCCTCAGCCCTTTTGTCATACCATGAGCAGCGTTACCCTCTAGGCTTTATCTTTATTTTACATGTGTTCTGTGATGGGTTTGCCATTGATTGCATAGATTTTTTCATAAACTATTTATTCTGTTGTAGGTAAGCCATCATATGAGATGCTGGAGAACCATCCTGACTGGACACCATCCCTGCGATTAGGCCACAATTATGTTAAAGAGACAGATGTAGCGCGATATCAGCGGCAAGTACAGCGCAGGACCCAGCATCTGGAGCAGCAGCCACCAGCCCAGGACCAGCAGCAGCCTCCATCGCCAGCCCAGGACATGGGATGTGGACTCTGCACATCTAGACGAGATGTTATCAACAGTCTTATGGAAGAAAACAGAGAGCTGAAGAGGGAGCTTGATGAATATCAGATGAATGAGAACTTTCTGAGTGGTGACGATAACACAGTGAAGTATTACACGGGGCTTCCAAACTTTGCATTGTTCCAGACACTTCTACTCACCCTCACTCCATATCTGCCTCAAGGTCGGATGAAGAAGCTCTCACCCTTCCAGCTTGTCCTATTGACTTTAATGCGCCTCAGACTAGACCTTCCAACACAGCACCTCAGCCATCTGTTTAGAGTACACAGGACAACAGTCGCCGATGCCTTTCACCATACACTTGGAGTGATGTACGCACAGCTGAGTCCATTGGTGCTCTGGCCAAGCAGGGAGATTGGTGTTGTGCGCAACAAATTCAGATATTTACATTCAACTGTACCTGTGCACATGCTGCTCAAATGTGAGGGTGAAAACCTAATGCCTTTAGATAAGATTGTCACTGTTTGCTGTGCCTTAACGAACATGTGCAAAAGTGTTGTTTGAGTTCATTCCTCATTGTTCATTACTTTTAATTTGTTTGAAATAAATGCTTGAAACAACTTGATATGGCTTAAAGATGTTTATTAACAGAACAGGAAAAAAGAATAAGGGCGCAAGGTGCAGAATGCAATATACCTCTAGGAAAAGTTAACATTGCAAAATAACATGTGTGCATTCAAAGTATAAAAATTTCCAGCATGTAAACATTGACAACAAGCAATAATAATAAAATAATACTGTTACTAGTGCAAAAGAACAAAAAAAACACTATTCAGCACAAGAAGAGCAAAACCATGGCGTGTCAGCGGAGGGTCTGTCCACAAGCCCCACACAGCTGAAGTGATACCACAGGACTGGGCAGTTCTGGTTGTCACAGGCCACCATGTCCCCCTCCTCTGGTCCGGCACAGAGACACCACACTTCCTTTGTTCTCTTGGCTGCTTTTTTGACAGGCTTCTTTCTCGGCCTCTTCCCACCTACTTGTTGTGGCTGTGGCTGTTGTAGTTCCCGTAGCACGCTGGGACCAGATGATGCTTGAGAGAGAGGTGGGATAGTGAAATATTGCACAGCAAGTTCAGGGAGAGCCACCTTCACAAAGAAGTCCTGTGCCTTTTGTAGTCGTGCATTCCAAAAAGCACTATCAGGAACTATGCGCAGAATCACAGCATTCCTCAAGGTCCACACTACAAAGTCGCAGTAGGAGCTCTCCGTCACAAACAGTTGGGTCTGGACTTGTGTGTAGTACTGGTGATTCTTTTTGAGGTGCACCTGACCATCGACTACATGTAAGCAGAAGTTGCGGTCCTCCAGCAGGTATGCGCTGGAGCTGATTTTAACCTCATTTGATTCACTTCTATTTTTTTATTGTTTGTTTTTCAGTTTTTTGACATGATTGAATCTTTTAAACCATTCACTACAAATAATTATACTTATGTGGAGTGCATTGATTCTCATGACCCTGATGTTAATTTTTTTAACCGGTTTAGCAGAGAGTCTAATTCATGTAACTATTATAATGAAGATGAATTTCAAATGTTGATTGGCAATGTAACCAGCAATTCCAGTGTCTTTTCCACAATTCACTTAAATATACGCAGCCTTCCTAAGAATAATGATCAATTTATGCATTTTTTGTCAACACTAAAACATGAATTTTCAATTATTGCCTTGACGGAAACTTGGCTTTCTGATGAAAGTGTTGAGCTTTATAATATGCCTCACTACACATTAGTATTTTCAAATAGGAAGGAAATAGTTGGAGGAGGAGTTGCTGTATTTGTTCATAATCAATATCAGTTCAAAGTAAGAAAAGATTTGGATTTAATCTCAAATGAAACTGGGGTTGAATCTATCTTTTTGGAATTAATGTCTTGCCCTGTTTTTGGAGGTCGAAATGTCATAATTGGTTGTATTTATCGTCCACCTCATAGTGAAATTAATTCCTTCAATGAGATACTCACAGCTTCACTTGATGTTGTTAATAAGGAAGGTAAACTTTGCTATTTGCTTGGTGACTTTAACATCAATCTTATCAATACTGAGAATCATTCGACTGTTAATTTTCTAAATGTGTTATATTCATCCAGTTTTTTTCCTCTTATTGACAAACCAACTAGAGTGACCTGTAATACAGCCACTCTTATTGATAACATTATAACTAACACACTTGATTATCCAGCAGACTCAGGTATATTATACTCTGACATTTCTGACCATCTCCCTGTATTCCATATCATTTCAAACAATAGTTTTAATCATAGGGTTCTAAATGTCAGAACAACTTTCCGCAAGTTTAATGAAGATAACGTCAAACGCTTCAGAGGATTGCTTGAAAAAGTAAATTGGGATGATGTTTATGGTCAACAGGACGCCAACAAAACCTATCAATCTTTTATTCATCTGTTTAAGTCTGCATTTAATGAGTGCTTTCCACTTGTGAGCCTTAAAATGAATAAAAGACATGGTTTTAATAAACCTTGGTTCACTACTGGATTCTTAAAATCCTCAAGAAAGTAAAACAGATTATATAAAAAGTTTATTTCTAATCCAACTCCACTGAACTCTAGTACATATAAAAAAATATAGAAACAAGTTTACTTATTTACTCTGTATGGCAAAGAAGAAATACTACTCTGATAAATTCAAAGAATCTACAAAAAACATAAAAAATACATGGAATATTATTAGCAAACTATTAAACAAGAAAAAGGCACCTGCAAAATTCCCATCTCAATTTACAGATGGCAAGTCCACATTCTCCAATCTCTCTGACATAGCAAATGAATTTAATAACTTCTTTGTAAATGTTGGTAGCACTTTTGCCAAGAGAATCTCTCCATCTAATAAATGCCCTATAGATAATATCATTGGTCACTTTCCTACCCTGCAAAACTTTGAACCTCCCACAGTTAAGGAAGTGATCGACATTATTGTAAATCTTAAAAATTCAGCAGCAGGTCACGACGAAATCAAGGCCAAGCTGCTGAAGGAAGTAGTTCTCTACATTAGTAAACCTTTAACACATGTCTTAACTGTGTCACTAAAGACTGGGGTAGTTCCTAATGATCTTAAAGTGGCAAAGGTATTACCTCTCTTTAAAGAAGGTGAACCCAGTGTTTTTAACAATTATAGACCGATTTCTATGTTACCGTGTTTTTCCAAAGTTTTGGAAAAGTTAGTTTACTCCAGAGTTATTAAACACCTTAATGATAATAATATTCTGTTTAAACACCAATATGGGTTTCGAAAAAAGCATTCAACATCTATGGCTGTTTTGCAACTAATAGATCAAATTTCTACTGCTCTGGATAAAAATATGTTTGCTATTGGTATTTTCTTAGATCTCTCAAAAGCATTTGACACAGTTGACCATGATATTCTTTTGTCAAAACTTCACCGATATGGTCTTCAAGATGTTGTGTTCAAATGGTTTACTGATTACCTTAGTAACAGAGAACAGTATGTTTGCTTTAATGGTCATGAATCTATGAAAGCAAAACTATCCTATGGTGTGCCCCAAGGGTCAATTCTTGGCCCCCTTTTGTTTTTAATTTTCATTCATGATTTTGCTGTAATGTCTGACTCTTCTTTGTCCATTTTATTTTCGGATGATACCAGCATTGTTATATCTCATTCTGACTTTGGATGTCTAATCAGAAATGCTAATACCACACTGGAATACGCCTCAAAATGGTTTCAGATGAACAAGCTTTCTTTGAATGTGAACAAATCCAATTATATACTTTTCAGAAACAAAAATAAAACTTTTCCTAAGCAGGACTTAAAGCTGCAAATTAATAACACGGAAATTAAACAAGTCTCATGTATGAAATTTCTTGGGATATTAGTCGATGAAAGATTGTCCTGGAGAAACCATATTGAGTATGTATGCAAAAAAATTATGAAGTCTTATGGTATTATCAGAAGAGTCGCTCCCTTAGTTAATCAATCTTGTCTCATGACATTATATTACAGTTTAATTGATCCATATTTAACATATTGTAATATTGCTTGGGGTGCCTCATATTCTTCTTACCAGATACTCCGAATTCAGAAAAGATTCTTAAGAATGATTTCAAACTCTACAAATCAGGCGCCATCTGCACCTTTATTCAGTAAATTCAGACTCTTGTCAATTTTTTCTATTAATATGCTTCAAACATCTCTGTTTATGTTTAATTTCATTCATTGTAAACAAGACATTCCAGGCACTTTTCATACGTTCTTCCTGTTATCATCAGATATTCACTCATATTCAGTAAGAGGTCAGAACAACTTTCTTTTACCTCTTTGTAGAACTTCCAGACATAAATGTTTTATCAAATTCCATGGTCCCCAGCTCTGGAACTCCCTAGACAGAGGTCTCAAGCTTTCATCCTCTTACAAAATGTTTAAGTCTAGTTTGGTGAGGTATCTTCTGTCCAGGCAAAATTGAAATTGAAATGAAATTGTGATTTTGTTCTCTCTCTGTATTTTTCCTTGTCTCCTCCTCTTTTCTGCCTTTTCTTTTCTTTTATTGGTTGATTTAATTTAGTGTTTTGTATTGGGGGGGGGGGAGGGTTATATAAGCCCTTGGGCTTCCTTTCCTCTCCTGCACATTATTTTGGCCTTTGTATTAATAAATGTATGTTATTGTTTTATCATTGTGCATATTTATCAAATCAAATTTATTTATATAGCACATTTCATGTGCAAACAGTTCAAAGTGCTTTACATAAAATAAAAGCATTGCAGCAGGGAGTGCAAGAAGCATTAAAAATACATAAAAGAATATAAAAAGAAACAAATAAAATCATTTAAATGAATTTAAAAACAGGCAACAGTCTAGATAAGTTAAAAGATATTTCATGCATAGACACATGAGAAAAGAAATGTCTTTAACCTGGATTTAAAAATGTCTCCATTTGGTGAAAGTTTAATCTCCACTGGTAGTTTGTTCCACTTGTTTGCAGCATAACAGCTAAATGCTGCTTCTCCATGTTTAGTCTGGACTCTGGACTGGACCAGCTGACCTGAGTCCTTGGATCTAAGAGCTCTGCTGGGTTTATATTCTCTGAACATATCACAGATGTATTTTGGGTCTAAACCGTTCTGGGATTTGTAAACCATCAGCAGGCTTTTAAAATCTATTCTGTGACTGACTGGAAGCCAGTGTAAAGATATTAAAACTGGTGTGATGTGTTCAGAGGTCCGTTTCACGTAGCAGGTTTAGTGAAAACTCTGAGTAGGTTAACCCTGAAATGAGGGAAACCCTGGGTTTTCCGTTTCACAAAGGGAGGTAACTCAACCCCGAGAAAGAGGGGTAACTCTAGCCTGTTTCACAAAGAGAGGTAACTTAACCTCACGGTCAGTTACCGGAGTAACAGACTCTCTGAACCTAACCTGGTCGGGACCAGGTTTTATTAAAGAAACCTTGAGTTTCTTTCTGTCTCCGCCCTCTTTCAGACACACACGCCATTTGATTTCCTCATTCATTCAGTCAGCAGAGCGAGTTCTTCTACTTCTAGAAGTCCATTAGGCACAGTAGGAGGCAACTTTTTTCACGAACATATCCCTTTGACAACGATCCCGTGGATGAAGGTGCAGCATTATTGCGCAGAGAAATAAATATTCGTCTGAGATGGTTATCAGACCGCGCATAGATTTTTGCATTGACAGACAATTATCTTTTTGAGCGGCACCATCAGAATGTGTTGGGACAAAAGAAAAAAAAGACAAATAAATATTTGTATGAATAGGCTTAAAAAAGACATATATAGGCCTATTATATTTTATAAAGACACTCGTGTCTTGGGGGTGGATTCCCTCCGGGGATTCCCTCAGCCACTGCCCTCCCGTTAGAGGTGGCGGTGCTGGGCAGCACCGGTTTTACGGGCATTTGCCTTCTTTCTGTTGGCTCAGTAGAAGTCTGTGTTAGTTTAAATAGGCTTAATTATTTAACAGAACATGATATAGATGATGACTCTAAATTGTCCTTAGGAGTGAGTGTGAGTGTGTATGGTTGTTTGTCTCGTTTGTCTCTATGTGGCCCTGTGATGGACTGGCGGCCTGTCCAGGGTGTACCCCGCCTCTTGCCCATTGACCGCTGGGATAGGCTCCAGCCCCCCCGCGACCCGACTGACGGATTCAGCGGTGTATAGATAATGGATGGATGGATGATATAGATGAGAAGACAGTTTATGTGTGTGAAAACAGCATTATGTTGGGAATAAAATAACTGCACAGTCAAATAGCCACTTAATATTTATTTTACAGTGTAAAACATGATCAAAATGAGGATCCTCCATGCCGAGGTCTCACCTGTTTGAACAATGTTTTTATATTTCATCTTAAACTGCTGCCAAGAGCGCTTCTCCCCTGCGGGATTGCACCTAAATGAAATAAATGAATGGGCTACCATTCAAGCAGTTTCCCTGTAATATTATTGTGATTGCAAAGGACTACATTTAAACTTACACTTTTGCTGCTGCAGCGGTGTTGCACTTATTTCTAAAAACGTATTGAAACTCGCCGTATGAGCGCATTAAGATTTCCAATTCGAGGTTGGTGAAAAACGTAGCCCCTCCTCTTCCCCGTTGCCATGGTGACTCGTCGAATCGGGGCTCCATTGATGCTGGCTTTTTAAAGTTGTGGTGCACGCGCTAAACTCAAGGTGAACTTACTCAGAGTTGATTAACCTCACTCAAATCAGCGTTTCTGGAACCGGAAACTCAGGGTTTTCTATCTCAGAGTAGATCAACTCAGAGATCAGGAATAGACTCAGAGTTGGTTGAACCTGCTACGTGAAACGGACCCCAGATGTGGTGGTCGCTGCTGTCATGGATCAACCCTTATTAGGACTTCAGCACATTTCTAATCTCTAAACCCTTAAATTTGATCAAATACAGTTCATTGTTGCAGATTAATCTACCCAACAGTGTAAACAGCAGTAAAAGCTGATGATGACATTTTATAATAAAATGTTTGGTTGAAATATGTTTGTGTTTGCACAACTGACACTCTTATTTTGTCATTTAATATGGTTTTAACCAGAAAAAAAGTTTTTAGATATTTAGACATATTTTACATTGGTTTTCTGGCTTGAAGCACAATAAACAGGGTTACAGATGCATGTATTCAGTTCACATGAAAATCAAAAAATTAAATATAGAACAATTAGGTCTTTTACAGAAAAGAACAACTGATCCCAGATCATCAGTCAAAATACAGTATGATGTGAAGGAGGCCTATTAGGTATAAAGCACACAGCTCCATGATGATGATAATCAGAACATGGATGACCTTGAGGAGTGAGTGAAGGCCGAAATGTCCATCGACAAATAGAAATGTATATGGTGCTGCTGTGTGCAGCACTTTTATTTAAATATTTCTTGTCTCCTTCTTTTACCTACTGCAGTGGGCATAATCTCACTAACATCCTCAGTGTGCAGTACTCTTCTACAAGATACCGAACAATGGGGTCATCAAGTGTAATCACTCTGAGTCACTGAAAGTACATTTTATGGGTCTTTTAATCGTATACATTTATTTTATTTCAAGGGTCAAGATGTATATGTCTGGATATGTGTGGAAAACAGACAATGGGCCTCATGCAAGAACATTTTCGTATTTTTATTCTAAATTTCTTTTTTTCTCTTGGTTACCTTGTTAGGCTTCTTTATCCATAAAAATATTGGTTTTAATATTTTTTGTGTGGGCCCCTGGGCCTTGTTTTTGTCAGTATACCCCTAGATTTCAATAAAATAAAAAAAAGTCAAATGAACCTCAAGAGAATCAATAAATAAAAGGTTGTCATGTCACCTGACTATTACTGAGGGGATTTAGAACACATCTCTTAAATAAATTAGTTTTATTTATTTTTTCATTTTAATACTATAGTAACATATAGTAACTATAGTAACATCTATGGTGTTACAGGTCAGTTTCGACCCATACATTTACTTCAAGAAAAAGGCAAAAAAGTCTCTTTTTTTTCAGCAATAGAACTTTAGTACAAACACAAAATGAAAAGCAGTGTGTTGGCTGACAGTGAACTTGTGATTTCAGTTTTGGCTCTAATTATTGCTTTATAATCTTATTTTTATAACTGGGTTGAATCTGACCCTAACAACACAAAGGTCTTAATTTCAACTAGAGCATTTTATAATTTAGTGAAAACAATTTTTTTTGTTTTATTTTGTTGAAATAGAGGTTCTTGACAAAGTCATAAAGCCTTGATGCAACAAACAAATTTATATGGTTATTTTATGCATTTAAAACCTAAAAACGGGTCGGCGCCGACCCGAACACAAGACGAAGGTTAAATCACTCTTACGCACGATTTAAGAACAAATCTGTGCGTACGAACGGTTCTTGCATGAGGCCCAATGTTCTGTTCTTGGTAATGAACATGAAGTTACACAGACATTGTTAGATTAGGGACCTTGAAGTGTACATCTATCTCACTGTTAGTCACATTATCATGGCTCAGTGAGAGCAAGAATGAGGCTATTCTTAATGTTATTTGTAATGCCTGTGCTTTTCCTGTTCTGACTAATCAAATTATCCACAATATGGGGTTGTGTCGATGTTTGAATTTGTTCTATATTTGAATATTTATTTTGCTGCTGTGTGTGATTTATTTTTTTTGAATGGTTCCTTGCTCAGTTGATATTTGTGCAGTTTCCTTCATAGAGCATCAGATAAATCTCCGACAAAGGCAACAATTATACCGTATTATATCAGAAATGGAAAGGCATACATCTAAAGAGATGCTAATGGTAACACTTAATCACTCGTATGAAATCTGAAGGTCAGGTGTGTGCGCATGTTAGGAGAGCCGAAAAACAGACAGTATGTTAAACAGATTTACTGGCAAGTTTCTGTTGCCAGCAACAGCTGGATTCTATGCATTCCAGGGGGAGGTAGTATAAACAGTGTGTGTGTGTGCTTTAGCACAGAGCGTGTCTGTCTGTGAAAGGCCAGGCTGGAGTAAACACACACACTCATCACACACTTTAAATTGCCTTTTTTATTTGCGGATTTATTCTCACACATTAGAAGTTTATTACCCATAACAAATGGAAAAGTATATGCGCGACGAGCAATAGTAAGAAAACAAACTTGAATCACTCACTTTAAGTGCAAAACAAGTCTCTAGAGCATTTGTTTGCAATAGCCAATCACATCCAGAGTACCTCTGACCACTCTTAAAGGATAAGACCGGTTTTTTGACATTGGGCCCTTGATTTCACATTATAACATGATGTTCTACTCACCCCTGCTTGTTGTTGGTCATTTGGAGCTGTTCCGAAGATATTCGCGAGGCGTCTGGCTGCTCTCTTGAGATATTCGGCCATGAAACGGTTTCCTATGGGCAAGCTTATACAGGCACAAACTATGCTGTTTATAATTTATTAATTACTGTACATTAGCACTGATAACGTGGAGGTGCGTCGCTTACTTAAAAAAATCCGGGTTACTGTAATTTTGATTTTTTGTCGTAAAGTGGGTGTTACTGACGTCCTCGTCGTGCTACTGCCACAGACAGCCCACAGACCTGCTGCCTATTTATTCATTCGGCTAAAATTCAAAATTAGTAACCCGGATTTTTTTAAGTAAGCGACGCACCTCCACGTTATCAGTGCTAGTGTACAGTAATTAATAAATTATAAACAGCATAGTTTGTGCCTGTATAAGCTTGCCCATAGGAAACCGTTTCATGGCCGAATATCTCAAGAGAGCAGCCAAACGCCTCGCGAATATCTTCGGAACAGCTCCAAATGACCAACAACAAGCAGGGGTGAGTAGAACATCATGTTATAATGTGAAATCAAGGGCCCAATGTCAAAAAACCGGTCTTATCCTTTAACACCTGTCCAGAGGAAGTAGATCCATCACGGTCTGGGCCCGCCCCTCTCGGAACTTACGGTAGGCGTCCATTGTTCCGTCACGTCAACTTGACTCGCCGGATTGGATGCCTAGTCTCGCTGTGTTGCTACTACAGTGGGTGTGTACAGAGGGGCGTGTAGAATTGCTCCGGGGGAAAGTAAATAACTTGTGATTTTAACCAACCGAAGTTTCTCCCTCTAAAAATTTGAGTTTTGGAGGGAAATTAATGTGTATAAATCGTCAGCAATGGAACATTATTTCATATTGCACCATGGCTGTGGATCTGCGAGTGAGGAGAGCTGCTGTGCTGCTGCTGCTGCTGCGACACAGGAGATCACATGATCTACTGTCATTGGATAACACACTCCGTCTGCCGTGGCAAATTTGCATAAACTTCGAGCGAGCCCAACTTTTTGTCCCCCGCTCGCCGTGCCGGAATCCCAGCATGCTTTGCGAGCACGGCGACAACGATCGGCCGATTTCATTGAAAATGAATTGAATACGTTGGACACGGCTTGCGTTGACGGAACAATGAACGCCTACCCTTCCACCTAAGCGCGGTGCGGCGGTCTCGCCCTGGCCATCCGCCGTACCCAACTCTCCTCGCCCGCGTCTGGGGCAGTCGCAGGCAGCTTCGGCTCGCCTTCGTCCCCCACTAAGTGCAGACTTTTGGCAAAGCCCGGTGTGACATGTGGACCTGCTCGGCACAGCTCCTCCAACTGCCCTGTCGGCCCCCTTCCTTTCTGCTTCTTCCACCATTCCCGTCTGGCGCGGCTGCCGGTGGACGTCATAGTCTCCGCGCTGCCCACGTTACGTGTCAAACCTCCCCTCTACCTCTCCGGAGGCGGGGAGGCCCCATTTGATAGATGAGAGAACAGGTATACATTGAGCTCAGTGAATTTGGACGTTTGTGTGACAGTGATTACGTGGTTTTCACTTAGTGTGCCCTCAGTAGCGGAGGAGGAGGAGTCCGCAGCCGGGGTGGAGGCCTCCTCGGAGCTGTCAGTGGAGGAGACGTGGCGCCGCTCATCCGCTAATTTGTCATCCTGCTGCTGGCGTTGGCGCTGCCGCCCCTCCCCTCGTTGTCCCTCCTCCTCCTCGGAGCTGTCCGTGGAGGAGGCGTGGTGCCGCTGCCCCTCCCCTCGTTTTCCCTCCTCCTCCCGGGACAGCTCCAAGGAGGAGGAGGTGCAGGAGGAAAGGGGAGCAAAGGGGGAAAGGGCAATCCGGCCTGTGGCCAGATTGTTGAAGATTTGACGCTCTTTCTTGTTGAGGAGGCCATGGAACTGGCGAAGGTGTTTGACAATACTTTCAATGCCACAGATAGGGCACTCGCCTAAACATCGCTGAAACATCCCTCAGAAAGTAGGGTTGTCCATCGTGATGGTTGACTGACATCACAATGATTTTGAGCCGCCATCGTGATGCCACGCTCCCCTCGTCCGACACACACAAATCCTGGCTTTGGTCATCTGTAAAACTAAGGAAAGGAAAAAATAATTCTAGGATGAGAGAATTGTCTCTGAAAACATCGCTGAAACATCCCTCAGCAAGTAGGGTTGTCCATCATGATGGTTGACTGGCATCACAATGATTTTGAGCCGCCATCGTGATGCCACGCTCCCCTTGTCCGACACACACTAATCCTATAGTCTCTTCTATAGTTATTACCTAAAAAACTTTTTAAAAACTGTCCATCATATAATATTTATAGGGTGTGTATCTTGTATAGTCATGTACTCTTTGTTATTACATGCTGCTGGTGTTAAATTGTTATTATTACTATTGTCATTGTTATTATATACTGTATTGTTACTATATACTGCTACTTCTATCATATATGCTGTTCATAGCGATAACACTACCATCATCTCATCAGTGTCCTTATTATTATTACCATCATCTTGCCACTGCACTTTATCTACCTATTTATGTTGTGTCCTTGTACCATTCTGTGTTGTTTCTTTTGTACTATTATTAATATTTCTAGCTCAATAAATATTGAAATATACCGGACTGCTATGACAAGCTGATACAACTAATTATATACACTGTAAACCCGAATGCTCAAAATAATTAATTGGAATGAGTAGTGTAAACTCAAAATCTTCTTAAAAGTTGAACTTTAAATATGAACTTTTTTGCATATTAATGTAACTGCTACTTGAAATTATTAACTCAGAGTTACTTAAAACTATATGAATTAAACATGAATTTATGTCTTATTTTGAAAGAACAAATAAATAAAATCGAGAACGAATTAAGAATGAATTAAGAATAAATCAATTACATCGGATAATCGATTTGTATAAATTATCACACACACACATATACGTTTATAAAGAATTCATTGTTAATAGTTTGCATTTTACAAGGTTGGCTAGTTAATGAATTAAAAAAAAAACGCTTGCACCGGAAGCACTCCCATATTTTATTTCGTAGGATTTGCGTGCACTTCCTCTTCAGGCAGCAGCAGACCAGAGCCGAGGAGAAGAGTGGGAGACTACTGGAGTATGATAACACTCAGCTATGCATAATTGAGTTGTGAATGTAAGTAGTCAACATAAAACTTTCTTGTTTTTGGAGGTTCAACGTGTTTTTAAAACGGACCAAGTGAGTCACGTTATCAGTGTAAAATGGTTAACCGTTTGGTTAGCAAGGTAGCATGCAAAGTCAACCCGCCAGTTAGCTATAGGCTACATGGCTAGGCTAATTAGTGTGGATGCCCGGAGGGCAAATACAAAATTATCTGAAAGTTATTCTAGCAAGTTGAATTAGCTAGTTAAATTAGCTGGTTGAATAATTTTCTTTTTTGATTTTTTTTTTGTTGTTGTTGTTGTTGCTATAGGATAAGATTTTATGAATGCTACCAGCCTAACTTTTGTGTAATAAAATGTTTTGAGTAATCTAACAGGCATCTTACACATCTACTTTGTTTTAGTCAGTGTTGGTGTATATCAGCCATACTCAAATGGCAGCCCAAGGGCCTTTTTAGGCCCATTGGGCATCTATTTCTGGCCCACGAGCTGTTTTGAAAAGTTTTTTTTTTTCTTTCAATCGCGCTGTCCGCTCTTATTTTGAAATTGCGCACCGCGATTCGTTCTAACATACACTTTTGTGCAACTTAAGACACATCATCAGTGTTGACACCTGGGTTCACTGGGTGTTTCGGGTCTCACAACAGACACCCTCGCCCAGGGGACCCAGCCGGGGGTGATCAAGTCCCGGCTTGTGTCTTAAGAGCATTTGCCCACGGGTCGCCACGCTTGATCCACAGCCATCTGGACGCCTTTTCTGTTGCGTCACTGATGTTCTTGATGGCTCTCCTGTTTTGCAGTCCTTTCAGTCCCAGCATCTTGAGTGCCCTGATAAGAGACTGGCCAGCGAATCCTCTGCATCCGACCTCGATGGGGTTGCATCGGGTCCTCCATCCCCTGCTTCGGCATTCATTGGTCAGCTCCTCATACTTGGCCCTCTTCTTCTCAAAGGCCTCCTCTATCCTGTCTTCCCAGAGGACAGTCAACTCCAGCAGGACCACTTGCCTTGTTGTTTCCGACACCAGGACCATGTCTGGCCTGAGTGTGGTCACTGCAATGTTCTCCGGAAACTTGAGCTGTCTCCCTAGGTCAACTTTCAACTGCCAGTCCCTGGCTGTTGCCAGCAGTCCCCCTGGTTCGCTCCTGAGCTGCTGTGGCTTCTCCCCAGCCCTAACAAAGGCGATGGCCTGCGTTGTTGGTTGTAGGTGTTTGCTGGTGGAAATTCCTGTGCTGATGGCCTCAGCAATGACCCGTAGCACTTGGTCATGGCGCCACCGGTAACACCCCTAGTGCTCTTGGGCAGCAGCTCAGGATGTGCTCCAGCGTTCCAGCTCTTTGGCAGAGAGGGCACAGTGGGTTCTCAACCAAGCCCCAGTGGTGGAGGTTGGATGGACTTGGGAGGACATCGTAGACCGTCTGGATGAGGAATTTGATCCGGTGTGGCTCAGATCGCCATAAGTCTGTCCACGAAACCTTCTGGGCTGCTGCCTCCTCCCAACGGGTCCATGCCCCCTGCTGACGCATCCCTACAGCCCTACTGCAACGGACTTCCTCCACCCCTGCCCGGACCTCCTCCTGGATTAGCTGACGCCTTTCCTTCGCCTTGGCCTTGTTGTAGGAAGGCCTAGGGTTGCTCCCCAGTCCTGCCCGCCCGGTTGCCACTGTTCCCACCAGCTCGCTGTGCCGCAAGCGGGACTCGGCCTGGTTTACTGCCTCTTGAGCACACCACTTCCTGCTGGTCCTCACCTCTATGCCAGCCGAGGAGACTTTGATGTCACTGGAGTCCCCATACAGCAGCACCTCTCTTGCTCAGGTAACCATGAACTCCTCTGTCAGACTGCTGAAGGGTAGTTTAAGTTTGTTGTTCCTCCCGTACAAGGCGATGCTGCTAAGGCTTCGTGGTAGGCCCAACCACTTCCGCAGGAAAGAGCTGACCTTCCTCTCGAAGCACTCGACGGTGGTAATTGGCACATTGTAGACCAGCAGTGGCCAGAGGAGTCGAGGCAGGATACCATGCTGGTAAAGCCAGGCTTTAAACTTGCCTGGTAGCCCTGACTTGTCCACTGCCCTCAGCCAGGTTCCCAACTCCTCTGATGTTTCTTGGAGTGCTGCAGTGTCCCTCAAGGTGCAGTCATAGATCTTGCCCAGGCTCTTGACTGGCTTCTCTCCCACAGATGGAATCTGGGTGTCTCCTATTGAGAAGCGGTACTTCTCTGACACCTTCCCCTTTTTCACCACCAGGGACCTGGACTTGGCTGGCTTGAAGTTCATCCGGGCCCAGCGGATGAGATGCTCCAGGCCTTGGAGGATCCATCTACAGCCCGGGACAGATGTTGTCGTCACCGTCAGATCATCCATAAATGCTCTGATGAGGGGCTGTCGCATACCGGAGTTGGTGAGTGGTCCTCTACACTCCACCTCTGCTGACTTCACCAGCATGTTCATGGCCAAGGAAAACAATACCACAGACATGGTACATCCTGTGATAATGCCTTTCTCAAGCCGATGAAATGCAGATGTTACTGTTCCGGAAGTGACTCTCAAACTGAAGCAGCTGTAATAGTCCAGTATGAGGTCCTTGATCTTGCCTGGATCGTGGTGTCGGTCAAGCGAGGTTTCCACCAGCTTGTGTGGCATGGACCCATAGGCGTTGGCAAGGTCGAGCCAAAGGACTGCCAGGTCTCCTTTGCCGTCCCGTGCCTCCCGGATCAGCTGGGTGACAACTCCTGTATGTTCGATGCATCCTGGGACCTTTGGGTCTGCACAGAGGTGTCTATATACGTGTTCCTCAGGAGGAACTCCATCAAGCGCCGGGCAACAATACTGAAGAATATCTTGCCCTCGACGCTGAGGAGTGAGATGATCTTGAATTGCTCGATGGTGATTGAGCTCTCCTCCTTTGGAATCCAGACCCCCTCTGCGTGTCTCCACTGCTGTGCCACCTTTCCCCTTCTCCAGATGACCCTGAGGATTGTCCATAGTCGCTTCAAGAGTCTGGGGCATCTCTTGTAAACCACATATGGCACTCCGCTGGGGCCTGGTGTTGAATTTGATTTCGCTGCCTTGACAACCTCCTCAACTTCTTTCAAAGTTGGCTCCTTGATGTTAAATGTCGAGGTGGGTGCTGGCGTGGTTATCAAGGTTCTGCATGGCCCAAGATCTTCCTCTCTTGCGTTGTCACTGTAGGTGGTATTGAGGTAGTTGTTGACCTCATCTTCAGTGCAGGCAAGGTGGCCACTTCTTTTCTGACCAAGAATCTTCTTGGTGAACCCAAAGGGATTTGCAATGAAGGCTGCACGTCTCCTGGCTCTCTCTCTACCCCTCCTCCTATGCCACTCTGCTCGACAGAGGGTGATGAGCCTTTTCCTCAGTATGCTCCGGAGCTCTGCCAGCCCGGCTTTCTCCTCCTCCCTTGCCACCTTAAACTGACGTCCAAGCAGTCTAAGCTCCTGCCGCAGCTGGCTGATGTTTAACTCCCGCCTGTTTGGCTCCCCCGAGCATCTGGCTGGCTGTTGCTCCTTTATGCCAAACCTTTCAGCCCCGATGTTGATGATCATCGTAGACATTGACAGGAGTTTCTGGTCTGCATCTCCCCTTGCAGTAGCATCAAGGACTTGGTCCAGATCTTCATCAAACTGGAGCCATTCTCTTTCTTTGCTGGCAGCAGGCCACATAACCCGACGGTGTTCGGAATGCTTGAAACGAGGGAGGACTTGTGGGGCGTGGAGGGTCTGGGCGCTGTGGGTTGACTCCTGGCCGGGCTCCTCCTGCGTCTCACCAGGCACTGGACCTGTGCGTTGCGATTCAAGGTTGGTATCACATGCACCTTTATAAAATCACACATTAAAAAGTCCTATAAAAATATTTTATATTTTGAATACGTTGTCCCGTCCCGACCCATAGCAAACAAGCGATTACTCCTTCTTTATAAAGTTAACTAGTCGCAAGTTTGCAGTAAAAAAAAAATGTAGTTGGGTTGTCGAGGTCAAAACACTAGCAGCTGTGAATCAAATAAAGTAGTTTTTTTAAAGTCTTACACTGAATGTTTGCTGCTTCAATCCAGATGAGTATTTAAAAATATTTTCCACGATTGAAAAAGAGACAAATCTTTTTTTAGCAAGCCCCGCAAAATCAGGTGCTCTGACAAAACATGCAGACTTTGCAGCAAGCAGTCTGTTTATACAAAATGTAGTATAGTATAGTATTTTGTAGAGGTAAAGACATTTGAATGGCTTGTGAATAATGTTTGATTAATATGATAAAGTTGTGTATGACCAATGAAGGAATAGGCTGTTGATACAAAATGTAGTATGGCATAGTATTTTGTAGAAGTAAAGACATTTGAAGATGTGAATATTAATACAATAAAGTTCTGTGTGACCAATTATTAACGAAGGAATTTTTTTGAAGAATTTTTATTTTTTAAAATTACGTTTAACATAAACTCCAAATATTTAAGCTATGACATACTCAAATGTTTAAGTTTATGAACTCAAAAAAATGTTGGTAACTTATTGCCTCACTTTTTTTAAGTTCTGCTTACTTATTCGGGTTTACAGTGTATGCATAAGAATCCGGATCGGGCCGCCTTTTTGTTAACAAGCTAATGATTAAATTCAAAACGCGACCGTTAAAAGTCGACCGACAAAACGCGACCAAAATAATATTAAAGACACTTAAAACATCAACTTATCACTAAATACGGACACAAGAATCCGGATCGGGCTGCATTTTTCTTAACAAACAGTCGCGTTTTGAATTTAATTAGCCTATTAGCTTGTTACAAGCTAATAAAGGCGCCCGACAAAACGCGACCAAAATAACATTAAAGACACTTAAAACATCAACTTATCACTAAATACGGACACAAATTAACACATTTCAAGTGATTTGCTGTCCTAAACCATCGAAAAGCAGAAGAAAAACTAAAGTTGAGAAATTACTCACATTTCCTCACGCTCTGTCTGCAAATGGCCGTCTGTCTCTCGCACCAGCCCTTCACCTCTCCAGCGTGACGCTGTGAAAATCACACGAGGGAGAGGAGTGGCTCACATTTGACAGACAGGTCACTCTTTGCTGCCTCTGAATTAAATACATAAATAAAAATAAAACAATAACTGTGCTGAGCAGAGGGGTATTCCACGAACGTAGCCAAAGAAAGCCAGGCTGTATCAGGAAAGCCTCGCTTAAACTAACACCATCTACCAATTAAGCCTCAAGTTGACCCACGAGACATTTTAGCTGCATGTGCGAGTGCACGAGGAACGTAAGAAGCCCTGACGAGTGGATGGTGGAAAAACGGAGATGGCAGAAAAGTAGAGCAAGACAAGAGCTGTTATTTTTTCGCCAGCTGAACAAAGAATGCTTATGGAGCTGTATGAGGATTTTAAAAGTGTCATCACCAGAAATGGTAATTAGCTGTGATCAATAAAGCGAGGAAACGGCATGGCAAACAACTGCCGACAGACTAAATGCGTAAGTTATGAAAGTTTCATACCATTGTCAATTGTTACACATTTATTTTACTGTCCTCATGTATTTATGCTCTCCCCTTTGTGTTATAATTTGTTTACATAAAGCATGCTGAATTGTCTCTGTATGAGATGTGCAGCACAAATATACTGTCCCTGCTCACTTTATTAATAACCTAATAATCAACACGCATCATCATACTTTAGACTATATTATCCTGTGTATGTGACCCACATATTAATTCTTCACATCCCAACAGGCGCAATCTTAAAGGGGAACTCCGGGGCATTTGAAGCGCGTGTCCATTGCTAGAGGTTGTCAAATACTGATAGTAGGACACAGAGAGGTGCAAATCTGCGCTCCCTGTGTGGAGATCGCGCTGTTCGCACAACATGTCATGCGAGGCTAATACGTGGTGGCTAAGGGGCAACTGCTAACCCTTCCACGTAAAACAACAACTTGCACACTGCAGAAACGTCACACCACTTTATAAACCATCCGACAATAAAGTCACAAGCCTTACCATCAAAACCATATGCATGGTTCTCACATTACTGGCATGGGGACGTTACAAAACAACTTTATAAACAGCATGTAACTCACCGGATAGTTGTACACTCGCGCATGTGAAAGCCCAAAAGAGTCGATGGAGGATAATCCCATATACAAAACAATTATATTCTCTAGAAAAACTGCGTTCAAGTATTTAAAACATTACAACAATACATGCCCAGTAATATTCTTGTAATGTTTTAAATACTTGAACGCAGTTTTTCTAGAAAAGATGATTGTTTTGTATATGGGATTATCCTCCATCGACTCTTTTGGGCTTTCACATGCGCGAGCCTACAACTATCCGGTGAGTTACATGCTGTTTATAAAGTTGTTTTGTAACGTCCCCATGCCAGTAATGTGAGAACCATGCATATGGTTTTGATGGTAAGGCTTGTGACTTTATTGTCGGATGGTTTATAAAGTGGTGTGACGTTTCTGCAGTGTGCAAGTTGTTGTTTTACGTGGAAGGGTTAGCAGTTGCCCCTTAGCCACCACGTATTAGCCTCGCATGACATGCTGTGCGAACAGCGCAATCTCCACACAGGGAGCGCAGATTTGCACCTCTCTGTGTCCTACTATCAGTATTTGACAACCTCTAGCAATGGAAACGCGCTTCAAATGCCCCGGAGTTCCCCTTTAACAGCCAAAAGCGTACCTGGCAGCAGGTGAAAGTAAAGTACAGGAAAATATTTTCAGTGGTAAGTAGCCTTTGAAGGAATGTGTTTGTCCAATAAAGAGATATGGAATACAAGAAACTGAAAATATAAAAGATTACGCTAGAGATTAGGACACTAGAGAGGGATGTAAGTATGAATTCCGATAAAGGAGAAGCTTGTGGTGTGAACTGTACTTAATTCTGTTTTCTTTCCACAGCTTGAGAAAATGTAATGATAATTAAACAATTCAACACAACTTGAACTCAAACTTGTCATTATTGCACAGTTCATGCAAAGTGTTAGAAATTTGTTTATGCATTTATATTCACAGTGGGGTGCCTAACGTTTGGAAAATTATAATCATCTCTGTCCATTTAGCCTTCTTACACTTGCTCCAACTTAAACGGCTACTGTGTCAATGCTAGATGAAAAGAAGTTCTAACTCAAAGGTCACAACAATAAGGATCAAGGGAAATACAGGTCCTTCTCAAAAAATTAGCATATTGTGATAAAGTTCATCATTTTCCACAATGTAATGATAAAAATTTAACTTTCATATATTTTAGATTCATTGCACACCAACTGAAATATTTCAGGTCTTTTATTGGTTTAATACTGATGATTCTGGCATACAGCTCATGAAAACTCAAAATTCCTATCTCAAAAAATTAGCACATTTCATCCGACCAATAAAAGAAAAGTGTTTTTAATACAAAAAAAGTCAACCTTCAAATAATTGTGTTCAGGTATGCACTCAATACTTGGTCGGGAATCCTTTTGCAGAAATGACTGCTTCAATGCGGCGTGGCATGGAGGCAGTCAGCCTGTGGCACTGCTGAGGTGTTATGAGGCCCAGGATCCTTCGATAGCGGCCTTAAGCTCATCCACAGTGTTGGGTCTGGTGTCTCTCAACTTCCTCTTCACAATATCCCACAGATTCTCTATAGGGTTCAGGTGAGGAGAGTTGGCAGGCCAATTGAGCACAGTAATACCATTGGTCAGTAAACCATTTACCAGTGGTTTTGGCACTGAGCAGGTCGTGCTGAAAAAGCTGCTTTTCAGCAGATGGAAGCATGAAATGCTCCAAAATGTCCTGATAGCTAGCTGCATTGACCCTGCCCTTGATAAAACACAGTTGACCAACACCAGCAGCTGACATGGCACCCCAGACCATCACTGACTGTGGGTACTTGACACTGGACTTCAGGCATTTTGGCATTTCCTTCTCCCCAGTCTTCCTCTAGACTCTGACACCTTGATTTCCGAATGACGTGCAAAATTTGCTTTCATCCAGAAAAAGTACTTTGGACCACTGAGCAACAGTCCAGTGCTGCTTCTCTATAGCCAATGTCAGGCGCTTCTGCAGCCGTTTCTGGTTCAAAAGTGGCTTGACCTGGGGAATGCGGCACCTGTAGCCCATTTCCTGCACACGCCTGTGCACGGTGGCTCTGGATGTTTCTACTCCAGACTCAGTCCACTGCTTCCGCAGGTCCCCCAAGGTCTGGAATCGGCCCTTCTCCACAATCCTCCTCATGGTCCGGTCCCCTCTTCGGGTTGTGCAGCGTTTTCTGCCACACTTTTTCCTTCCCACAGACTTCCCACTGAGGTGCCTTGATACAGCACTCTGGGAACAGCCTATTCGCTCAGAAATTTCTTTCTGTGTCTTACCCTCTTGCTTGAGGGTGTCAATGATGGCCTTCTGGACAGCAGTCAGGTCGGCAGTCTTACCCATGATTGCGGTTTTGAGTAATGAACCAGGCTGAGAGTTTTTAAAAGCCTCAGGAATCTTTTGCAGGTGTTTAGCGTTAATTCGTTGATTCAGATGATTAGGTTAATAGCTCGTTTAGAGTACCTTTTCATGATATGCTAATTTTTTGAGATAGGAATTTTGAGTTTTCATGAGCTGTATGCCAAAATCATCAGAATTAAAACAATAAAAGACCTGAAATATTTCAGTTGGTGTGCAATGAATCTAAAATATATGAAAGTTAAATTTTTATCATTACATTATGGAAAATAATGAACTTTATCACAATATGCTATTTTTTTGAGAAGGACCTGTATGTGTCCCTGTATACAGGTAGGTCACTCACTGTGTCAGGAGAAACTGAGTCCTTTCAGGCACTGGAACCTGCAGGAACTCAAGCAAGAAAAGACTTGAGCCTGAAAAGTTGTTCACAAGACAAAATGTATAAAATATGAAGTATACTATTAATTTAAGGGAGTGATTGGAGACAGGGTGCAGCTGGTGACAATGACTAACAGGTGACGGGAATGAACTAATGAACTGAGTGAAGGGAAACTAAAACATGGCAAAACTAAAAACTAAACATGGACTAAAAAACTAAGACATGATTAACACATAAAAAATTAAACTAAAAACATGGGCAGAGTCCCGTGGGCGTGACACAATGTTGGAAATCAAATGACCTCCATCACAGATCACCTGTATGCACGGAGGATAGGAGTCAATGATGAGGTATTTGGTTTCACAGAGCATAAATGTAACATTGCTCAGCATTACTCAAAGGGGCTGATGTGGTATTTTTCAAAATGAGAAATCCAGTTCAGAGTCTATGGACAATTATGCCCAAGTGTACCTGTACATTTAGGATATGGAAAAATTTTCAGTTTACGTAGTCAGCTTCCACGGGTCCAGCAGGGGCCTGGATGCGTGCATGGCTACAGTGTAGTGCACTGATAACATTAGGGAAGCCTGAGGGAGATGATAAACTTAATGCAAATACTTCAGGCAGTAGGTTGTTTTACATTATCGGCTACTGTAAATGTGGAGCAGCAGCCTGAAAAAACAGAGGTCAAAATTCTTCTGTACACATCCATCCACAATCTTGACCCCCTACCCCCCCACATTTGCAATACTGACACTCTCCCTCTGTTCAAGTCTGAACTCAAAACCCATCCGTTCAAGTGTGCTTACCTCCATTGATTGCTCCGCTCTGTGTATTTTTAATATATTATGATGTTTTAATTCCTGTGTTTTTCTCTAATATCTTGTTTGTACAGTGTCCTTGACTGTTTAGAAATGAGCTTTCACTAAAATGTATTATTAACATCATTACCTGTCCCCCATTTTTCTGGTCCTACGTGGGTGTAGATGTTTGTTAGGTATTGATTAGTTTTAATGAATACCATGTTCTCTCTCATTTAATTTCATGTTCAAAACGTGTGTATAGTTGCGTTTCTTTAGTTGCACTGGCACCGACTGATTGATTTTTCGAGACAGTGAAAGTGGTGATGTGATAACCACAGTTTTTGTTTCGTTTTTTATACAAGACATGAGTTGCTGGAGCGCAGAATTCTAGGTGGACATTTCTTTCGGGGGTCTGAAAGTAGCCTAAATGAAGCACCTGCTTGGTGTACGAGATGGGAGAGTATTCTTCAATACTGTCTACACATAGTCATACAGCTTGCATGTCAAATATGTAAAACAAAGATGGCTTCTCCAAACATACTATCACCCCATGACATGTAAAACTGAAATCCTGATAAAGAAAATGTAGGACAGAGCCATGCCCAGTGAGGGATTTAGACAAATGAGTATTTAACCTTACTGCACCATGTCATCACTGTGTTTTACACACAAAGTTACTCATATATGCTAAAGATGTTTAACTTTTACTTTTAAGAAGTAAGCAACAAACCGTGACTGTGATTCAGCAGTTGCAGATGGCATTTATTTCTTTATTTTGAAGCTAGATGGCGCTGCAGCACCAGTAAATTACAGAAGCTTCAAACCTGCTTTCTTTTGTCTCAAACACTATTGTTTTCTGATTTTTGTATGTGTGTTCGTGTGTGTGTGTGTGTTAAAGGCATCAATAGGCATAATGTTTTAAAACGTGAGAAGCTTTTCATTAAAAGACAGGTAGAATTTTTAGTCTTAATAGGCATTCTGCCATTTACCCTCATATGTTATGTAGTTATAAGCTAAGATATCAAGTCTCAGCAATGGAGCAGAATGCCCCTTGACCCCCAATTGACCAATACTGTGCACACAATTTCACATAATTTGATTTATAAAAGGCTCCATTTTATAAACTTGTTAAAAAGCTCGTCTTTGTTTTGACTTGTGTGCGTATACTCTGCATAAACTATACACATATCATCCCGTTCATCTCATCTTTACTTTTTCAACTATTTTTCTTCTCTCATTTCATGCTTGAAGCAAACTAGAGCACATGATAACTCTCTAACTTGATTGGCTACCAGTAATAAAAGACCATGTCTGATTTAGATTAAATCATCATACCATCCCATAACTCAATTTCTCATAAGCTTTCTCTTAATGTTCTGCTGCTACAATAGGTCTAGGTAGACATTTGATTGATTGATTTATCGAACAGGCTCAAGGCCATGGCTCTCAGCAGCTGCAGAGCTTAAGTCTTGACACAAATTTTCTCGTTATGCAGCCTTTGACGAACAGGCACAGTAATCAGTTTCACCGAGTCTGGATGGTTTCACACAAGAGTAGACCAAAGTGGCCAACGGTGTTAGCCGAGCTTGACTGGAAGCATAGAGCGAGAGTGTGGAACCGCCTGAGTGTGGAATTAGCTGGAACGTGGCGGAACAGCCATTCCTGCGTGTGTGTGCACACAGACCTACGTGCACTGAAACAGTCTTCTTTCCAGATGTGGTGAGGGAACTTTTTGCTTCAGCACAAAGCAGTTTTCTTTTCAGTCTTCAGTCCCATTTGTTTTTTTTTCCTTATTTCACCCCATTATCAGCTGCATAGATATTTGTACATCTCATTGAAAAGTGGGCTGGGGCAGATTCCCCACCACCTTTTGCGTTTATGGAAGCACTCACTGCTCTTCAGACATATTGTTTGAAATGCGATGATTCAATCAGTTTTCTGTGTATGGACAGTTGAATATTATCTATGGTCCTGCGGTGCATAAGACTCCTTTGATTAGAAATTAATGAGCCCCTCGTTAGTGTAAGATGAAAGTGAAAGCAGGGTAGGTCAAAGTGATGAAAGGACCTCTGCAGCACAAACTGAAGTGACCTCTACGTTTGATGAACACATAGTATATCAAAGTAATCGGCTCTTCCCCTATTATTACGTGCACATGAAAAAGGAGCACCTATGATGTTTTAATAATGTACAAGAGCTTAAAGGTTGTCATATATCTACCACTTCATCTTAGTTTGACCTCCAGAATCAACATATTTGACAGATTTTATAATAATTACTGTACATAAATACCAAGAGAGAATACCAAGAAAAATAATGTGGTCATGTTGTATATCTGCAATGTGAACATGTGATGCACCTTTGTAAAAAGATGGTGTATTTTCGGAGGGCCTGCAGGGTTGTTTGTGTTTGCACTGTCTGCAGGTGTTTGAATTTCCCTTACTGTTTTTCTACAGAGTAAACATGGGATCATGGAGGACTTGCCCCCATCAGCCCACAGAGGATGTCTGCTCCACAAACAGACATGAACCATTTTGAGGGTAAAGCACACACACACGCACATGTGTAAGCGCACACTCATACAGTGTCAGGCCGGTAAATTGCTTTCTTGTTGTGTTCCAGCTCTAAGCTTCAGGGAGGGAATGCTAAATTGAAGCAGGAATTGGAGAAGCTTAGGTAAGTTTCCAACAACAAGCGTGGGCTTTGTTCCTGGGTTATCATCACTGTGCCTTCAGCCAGCTGCTGTGTGTTTGGAAACATCAAATTTGATTAGATTAGAGGAGAGGAGAAGAGATCTACTTTCTCTGCCCATTCTGCTGCCAATCTCCTAAACAATAATCTACTCTCAGGTGCCAGTACAAGTGGCTTGTAAATGAGGGGCCTAAGGAGAAATGTGAGGAGGGGAAACATAACCTGGTCCGAGACAGAGATACACAATGGCACATGTGACAGACAGTTTATCCTTAATCATCTCTACCTCTGCCTCTATAAACATTTTACTGTTTGGATGTATAGAAATCTTTGATCGAGCAGTCAGAGAAGTGCTGTTCAATATGATCTGTTTTTAGAGAAAAAACAAACAAACTAGTAGACACAACTGTAAGTGTGCAACTTTTCCAGTTCAAAAAAGCATAAAAAACATATAAAAACAGGTTGCGTATCAGTGTGTAATATATACAGAAAGCATTAAACATGTGATATCCTATGTGTATATGTGAGTGTATTAGGAATTGATGTGATTATGTTTGTTTGTGTGTAGGTTTACAGTCAATATCATCTAAATGTCTCTCACTCTGAGCATACTTGACTTGCTTACCTGTGCTCAATTTTCAGGCAGGCAAAATGGCAGTGCCAGAAGTAGTAAAGCCTTGGGATGTCACGTTTGCATAGAGATAAAGACTGGTGTGCAGTACTTTTAGGCTCATGTTTTATTGATATTTTAAGACATTTTCAAAATGATGTGTGCTTACAAATGCATTGTTTTGCTATCTAATAACATCTACGGTGATATGTGTTTGCATTCTCTGTTAAGCTACAGTGAGAAGTGCTGAATGCATCACAGTTGTTATAATCATACCTTTTATGTGGCTGGTTTCAATGTCATAAAGTAATTGTGGGATGCTGCTTTTACAAGATTAACAACTAAACTTTAAAATGGAAAATGGCTTGACGGATAAACGGTCCAAGCCTATAAAAACAAACTAGATATGTGCTAAGAAGTGCAATTATTTGTCATCTTGAAGTTTAACTAGGTTAGCATTCACAAGCAAGTCCAGGTTTGAATCTAAGCTACCTCCTAGATCTAGCTTTATATCAAACAGGGAAATATGAAAACATCACCAATTGTCAACTCCAAACGAGAAACTGCATTGAACTGCATACGTCCAAAAATCTCAAACAGTTAAAGGTCCCATGGCATGAAAATATCACTTTCAGAGGTTTTTGAGCCTTAAAATGAGTTTCTCTAGCCTCCTTTAGTGACCCCAGTGAGTAGAAATTGCGAAATGTATTCACTGAGCAGTACAGCATTTCCTCCGTGTTTTGAACAGAGCGCCTCCAAGTGTCTCGTTGACTCAAGGCTCCTGGCATGACGTCATGCCAGGATAGAGCTCATCAAAATTTCCCACCCCCTCTCTCCGCCACGCCCTCTGTCTCCACCCACTGCTGGTAAACTACCTGTAGCTTACCCGCCCAACTCATGTGGAGTAGACCGAGACTCGCCACGACTGAAGACAGTCACAGAAGATACAGGAATGGCTTCCAAACGACTTTACCATGCGAAATGTACTGTGCCAGGATGTGAAGATGAAGAGAAGAATATGTTTCCGCTTCCATCCTCTGTCCCTTTGAAAACGGAATGGCTAATTTCATTTACACGGGACAGGTGCCCATGCATGTCCCAAAGAGCGTCAGTGTTTGCGCGACACATTTCAGAGGAATGCTTTTACAACTTGGGACAGTACAGGGCAGGTTTTGCCCTACACCTGAAGTTGAAGCCTGGATCAGTGCCAAGCCTTGCCGGTCCATCAGCTACCCACACCGATCAAGTAAGTCATAATTAGTTGCTAGCCGCTAGCTACTTTATGGGTGACAGCTAACTAGCCAACATTAGCTGTGGAGGTATTTATCCATGAAACCTACACTGCGCTACAAAACCAATACTCTGTTAAACTGGTTAGATTTGGAAAATTGGTTGTAAAACAAGACATTTGTCTTTTGACCAAGTATCTTACGTGTAGGGGACTACATAAAGCATGAATACTTAGGTAAGCAAGTCTAGTTATGTTCTGCGGCTAAATACGTCTGTTACACGGAAAATGCCGCCCGACGATAACAATTCATATTTTGTAAGCCTTTCTTTAGATTGGTGACTTTATATTTTGTAAGCCTTTGTTACGGTTTGGTGACTTTTTTTTTTTTTAACGTTGAGTCGTTTCTGCGTCTTTCGTGTGTGATCGGGTGTTGTGGCTGGGTGTTTAGCAAACGTTTGCTGACTTCCCTCGAACATACACCATTATGTATCTGTCAATTCAAACACAGTTTTGACTTCAAATCTGTCGTGACACGTCAGATTATCACGAGTGTAATGCTCGGCTTTCGAACCATGAGATGTGTGCTCTCTGTCTGCATCGGGTTCACTCTTCACTGGCCTGCACATCAAGTGCTCACGTCCAGACATCCCGGACCAGGGATGCTGCCTGCCAGACTGAGCCCATTGTCACTAGGACTGCAGCCACACCGAAGAATGTTGTCTTTCCCTATATTGGAATGCTTTGCAGGTGAGATGTTTACCTTGTAGTTGTTGAAAGTTTTTGTAGTCTGAAATGTCATTATTGAGCCGGGTTTCTCCAGCACTATAAGGCACGAAACACCTAGACCAGGTCCCCTGAAAAGATTGTCTTGTGAATGTAATTTATATTTGATTTACCAAAAAATTTATACTTTTAGGGGGTTTTCAGATCATAGTTCCTATGAAACTTCACAATATATGAAAAGCTTTTTCCAAAATGTTTTATACCTACTTTCAAAAATATTGTTTTATTTGTTACTACCATTAAAAGCAGCATTTAAATGTTTCAAATGCTATCTCAGCTGATATCACTTTCCTGATGCTTGAAATCAGATTTAAAAAAAAAAGTAATGAGAACAGCTTCTATAGCATTTTGGAAAAGAGCTTTTCAAATGCTCTCCCATGATGATGCATGTGTCTCTACCAGCTAACCCCCACCACCATGACAAATGAAAATTCTGTGAGAAACACCGTTTACACATTGTTTCTTGTACTTTCAGACTGTACTTGGCAGCGATCCACTTTAATGAAAATGCAAACCGACCACAGGCCCAGACAGCAGACGGTGTACCTCTCTTCAAAATCTCCTTTCCCAAATCCAAGAAGGGAGAGTGGACAGTCAAACGTCAAAAGACTAAGCCAACCTTTGGTAAGACCTCAAAAGTTCAAGAATTCAAGTCCAACTACTTTTGCCTTTATCAAATTTACTGAGGTTAATTCCAACAAATAGGAATACAAAAAATGTGAGAAATAGAAATCTAAACAAACATAAATATATATATAGAACAAATATAAATATATAAATAAACATTGAAATGTACAAATGACTAACTGAAATATACAAATGTTGTGCGTGTACAGTGTGGATGAATGTTCTGTGTGAAAAGGGAATGTGGATGTTCTGATGGACCTAATTTTTCACACGCGAGGCAGTCTAAACCCGGTGCAGTGTCCTTCATCATCGGAGTACTCGGCACGGATACGCAGGACCACACAGGCAGGAAAGACCACTCTGATCCGGCGACCCCAAAAAGCCCCGGCACCACGCCACAAACTGCCTGTAGGCCAAATACCTGAAGCGCCTGGAAGAACAGATAGAAAAAATGACACTTGAAGAGAATGTTGTTGTTCTTCTGTTATTGCTATGTTGTACATATTTACATATTCCTATGGATTATTCTTGATTGTGTTTTAATAATGTCTTGTAAATAAATCTACAAACACTCTTCATACTGTCTGCATAGTTGAATTATCAGGCTCTGTTGGGTGGGTGTACTGTAAACTCTTATGTATGTGGCTATGAGTGATTATTTTACAACGCTTACCGATGGGTTCTTCTCAGGCGTAAACTGCCAAACAGGTAGATCCAAATGTTTACAGTGTTACCTGAGGGATCTCCATGCAGCATCTATTCTCCCTTTCTGTGGGCATTATCTCGCAAATTCCACATTGACACCTATTATTTAAAAAAAAAAAAGGCAGTGTAATGATATTCTGTTTTCAGGTAATGCCGGCAAATATAACAATGAAACATCTTTAGTGGCAAGTAAATGAGTTAACAGGTGAGCATGAGAATAATTACATGCTGGTCAGAATACTATCATGTTTTTTGCATGCCATAGGCTACTGTATAACTACATGGGCAACGCACAGCTGGCTGTTCCCAGTGAAGATGGGCTACTAAAAAAGGTGTACACAGAAATATGTGGCATAAGTTTCATTCCGTGTAGTTACACTTTGGATCCAGCACTTGGTCAGGATATGATGAGGTATGTTTTTTTTTTTTTTTGTATATTACAGCATGTAAACCTTTTTGTCTAGAAAACTTGGTTATAAATCGCTCCCCTTATGTCAACACTGGGTGGAGAATCATTTGCATGTTGGCAATGTGTACTATGGGAAATACTTTGGCAGTGTTACTGTTGTACAATGCAAGGCGACATTGAGAAAGTTACTTGGTGTAGAGACTGGAGATGCCAGCAGCCATACTCACTAATGTTAGCACTGCAAATACGTGCCCACATTGCAAAATAAGTTGGGAACTTATACATTTTGTAAGCAAAAATAATATTTTAGGTAGTCCTGATGTAGTGACTACAATTTCTGCTCTAATTAGGCTACCGTAGGCTAAGCCACTGCTAGTATCTGCGCACCTCAGTGGTTCGGACCGACCCAACTATAAACGTTTCCAGACATAACATTTCAAACTCACCATTCTGAGACGTTTTGCTGAAGGCGCTGCTGATCTGCAGTTTGTTGCTGAACTGCCTGCGCCTCGCTTCAGGGTCCGATTCCGGGTCGAAGGCGAAAGGTACGATGGTTTGCTCACCTGCCATTTCTATTTTTTTTTCCTACTAGCAGGCAGCTAACATGCGCGGAGCCAAAACAGAGAATCAGACACGCCCCCATTCAGCCATGACACACCCCTCGCGCTCCTCCTTGCTTCTCATTAGGAAAGCAGGGCACTGGAGAGAGCGCTGAAATGCGGCTTTCTTCTAAGAGGCCAAATCTGCGTTTTTCGGGTGAATTTTGAGAACGCCTGGGGGTATAACATCCTGAAGCCTCCACAAGCACATTTAAAGCGCCACTACCATACCATGCCATGGGAACTTTAAGTTCTGTGATTGTTTGTGTAGTGATCGGTGTTGAGTAAAGTTACATTTAAGAGTAACCTTTTTCATTTCAAGATGGCCATTAAAAATAATAGCTGTGGAACAACGTAACCCACTGAGAAAAATAACTCAATGCTGAAAAACAAACTTTTACCAAAAATAGATACCAGTTTCCAGTTCCTTACATACATACATATATTGTCCAGAGGGTGCGTGTAGTTGGCTGTGCCACTACTTTTTGTTCTTTTCATCGACAGATTGAAAATACAAGCACTGCCTCACAGGACTGGATATGGTTCAAGTACACAGCTACCTGCCAAGGGTCAGGACAAAAACAGTCATTTATCCCAACATACCCTTAAGCTATGCTGAAAACAAAAGATGTGAAAGACCAGCTCTAGAGCCAGCGTATGGTTTGTCCACTTTGGACTATACACTATGACATGGCAGATGGAGTGAGCAACAATTTCTAATGTAATAAAAACACAACAGTTCTTACATTTATACAGTATTATACTAATTAAATTACATCCATGTATATCATACTAATCATTGCTAACAAATTTCCCTAAATGTCACATACTGGAACTCCAACTTTTAATCCAATTTAAAAGAGATTCACAAATGTGTGTTGTTGAGAACCCAAATGCAGACTAATAGGCTGGATGCAGGAAGGTGAGGAAAAGAATGAACCTTTCCTAATAAAACTAAGAGAGCTTATTGGTGGTGTTTGCTGTAACTGTGTGAATGCGATGCATTCAACAGACTTTTACAAAAATAAAACCTGCGTTAATGCGCGCTAAAATATTTATCGGCGTTAAATAATTAACAAGTTAACGCGATAATAACAAGTTAACTTGCCCAGTCCTAATATACAGTGATAGAGAATAGAACCATTTGACTGCAAAGTGACTACATTTGATGGACACCTCTGTGCTTTCACCTAAATCCAACCACAGAATGGAGTTCAGTTTGTGTTCAGTCTCTCTGCATTCTGAGTCAGCTGTCTTCATTGTATCACAATCATCAGAATGCTTTTGTGTTTGCCTTTAGGCAGAATTGGAGTAAATCTCTGTTAAAACCTGTATGTTTTCCTTCAACTGCATGTGCTCTGCTGACAATGGAGCAGCCATTGAAACTTCTTCACCCAGTGGTCAATGTCACATTCTTTGGAACCTGAACATACTACTTGGGCAGACATCATTTCAGACAAACACTAGCGTTGTGAGCAGGAGTTCTACATTGGTACATTTTGTGCACATTCTAATTACACGAATATACCCAAATTTTTGCATAAATACATTAGCTAAAGAAGGAGGAAAGAGGAGATAAAAAATTGAAAGAGCCGAATAAGCTTCAAGACAAAATGACTAAGCCAAATATCCCGCAAAAAGAGAAGGAAAGATCCATAGAAGACAACCAGTCGAGAAGAGAACCAATCAAGCTGTCAGAACATGCAGAAGCTCTAAGATTTAATATGATTCAACGGAAAAAACGGTTGGTTATGAAAAACCAGGCAAAAGAAAAAGTCAGGGAACGAAGACTGCAGAACTGTGATGAAGCAGATACTTCTGAAACAGCAGGAACATCATCCCAGGATCAGTGGACAGCACTCCTGGCGGAAAGTGACAAAAACAAGGCTCTCAAACAGGAATTGAAAAGTGCCAAAAACGCCATCAAGGAGCTGAACTTAAAATATGAAACAGATATCCTTGTTGTAAAGCAGGAGGCTGAGAGACTTCGACAAGAACCTGAAAATGTGGTCAATTCTAAAAATAATACTACTGAAACAGCAGCAACATCGTCCCAGGATCAGTGGACTGCACTCCTGGCGGAAAGTGACAAAAACAAGGCTCTCAAACAGGAATTGAAAAGAGCCAAAGACTCCATCAAGGAGCTGAACTTAAAATATGAAACAGATATCCTCGTAGTAAAGAAGGAGGCTGAGAGACTTCGACAAGAACCTGTAAATGGGGTCAATTCTAATAAGGACAAAGTAGTGCAGGACCCGAGCACTGAGAAAGAAGATGCCCAGCAGAAAATGGTGCAGGAGATCAAACTCCTTAAAGAAAAATCAAAAGCTACGGAGATGCAGTTACAGGCAGAGCTGAAGAATATCAAACTTTCGTATGAAAAACTCAGCAGCAAGTATGAAACTGATTTTGTTGTTCTGAGTAAGAAGGCAAAACAGTTTGAGCAAAAGCTGGAAAAGGAAGTCAAGGCTCACGCCCAAACTGTGAGGGATGACCAACAGTTAAAGGATAAGACCGGTTTTTTTACATTGGGCCCTTGATTTCACATTATAGCATGATGTTCTACTCACCCCTGCTTGTTGTTGAACATTTGGAGCTGTTCCGAAGATATTCGCGAGGCGTCTGGCTGCTCTCTTGAGATATTCGGCCATGAAACGGTTTCCTATGGGCAAGCTTATACAGGCACAAACGATGCTGTTTATAATTTATTAATTACTGTACACTAGCACTGATAACGTGGAGGTGCGTCGCTTACTTAAAAAAATCCGGGTTACTAATTTTGAATTTTAGCCGAATGAATAAACAGGCAGCAGGTCTGTGGGCTGTCTGTGGCAGTAGCACGACGAGGACGTCAGTAACACCCACTTTACGACAAAAAAAATCAAAATTACAATAACCCGGATTTTTTTAAGTAAGCGACACACCTCCACGTTATCAGTGCTAGTGTAGAGTAATTAATAAATTATAAACAGCATAGTTTGTGCCTGTATAAGCTTGCCCATAGGAAACCGTTTCATGGCCGAATATCTCAAGAGAGCAGCCAGACGCCTCTCGAATATCTTCGGAACAGCTCCAAATGACCAACAACAAGCAGGGGTGAGTAGAACATCATGTTATAATGTGAAATCAAGGGCCCAATGTCAAAAAACCGGTCTTATCCTTTAATAAACGACCTGAGAGCCGAGCTGGACGCTCTACAACAACGCATGAAGCAGAAAACTGCGTCTCTGCAAGAAGCTACAAAGGAGACGGAGACGCATTCACATGATGAGAAGGACCACCTGCTAGCATATCAAGAACTCAAGATAAAATATGATGCTGATGTTCTTGCACTGAACAAACAAGCAGAAACATATCAGCAACAGCTGGAAGAGGAAGTCAAGGCTCATGCACAAACTGTGAAGAATGCCCAACAGTTTATACAACAACAAATGGCGGAGATTACACGCCTACAACAAACCTCAAGAGATATGGAGACATATTTAAATGGGGAACTAAATAAGATGAAAATTTCAAACCAAGAACTTAGCAAAAAGCATGAATCTGACATTGCTGCTCAGAAGGATTACACTGAAGCACTCAAACAACAGTTAGACAGTGAAATAAATGCTCACACACAAACTATAAGGAACGGCCAGGAGAAAATCCAACAGCTGAGAACCGAGCAGGACACTTTACGACAACATTTGGAGCAGGAACTGGCGCACCAGAAACAATCTTTGAAAGAGACAGCACAGTATTCTTTCCAAAGTTTATACCAAGACCTGAGAATCAAATATGAGACTGATGTCATTGCTCTGAGGCAGCAGTTAGACAATGAAATCCATTCTCACACACAAACTATAAGGAATGGCCAGCAGATGATCCACCAGCTGAGAACTGAGCAGAACACTCTGTAACAACAAATGGAGCAGGAGATCAATGGTCAGCGACAAATTTCGTACCTGAGAGAGACTCAATTTCAGGCAGAACTACAAAACCTAAACAGTCTGTTGAAACCCCCCCTTAAACACACCCAACACAATTCCCTCTCTTCTGGAAAAAGACTATCCCGCCGTGGTTTGGAGAAAACAACGAGACAGAAGAAGAATATAAAGATCAGCACATGGACCCAAGACCGTAAAGAAGAAGAACATAAAAACAAGATCCAAAACACGTTTTTTAAACAGTTTAGATCACAATTCAAGTCTTGAAATAAAAAAAAGATTCAATTCCATCACATATTATTATGTATATGTATTATTTCTATAAGGTCTAACCTGTCATACAAAAGTTTGGAATCATCCAATTAATATGCTTTGTAAATTGTGCTTCTAATAAATGCTGTGACATGCTCATGATAAATATACAATGATAGTCACCTTCTTTATTCGCTGTTTTTACTTGATGACATTTAAAGAAAAGGCTTAGGATTAGGGGTTTGCCTTTTACTTACATTCATGATGTTTCACTTTTGCAAAGAACAAGGAAACATAACTGCTGGTGTGGAAAATTGTATTTCTGTAGTTGTCCCTAATTCCAGTGAAACATTTCACCACAGTCGGCACATCTGGATTATACCTAGTTCTATGCAATCTTAGTACTTTGCAGCTCATAAAGGATTATTCTGTTGTATTTTTGGGATTCTTTTTGGAATAGGTAGACAATTCTAATCGTTCTCAGTCGATATGTAAGTGGTTGAGCTGAAATGTGAGGGTATCTGCATCAGTTAGGTGGGCTCACCACCCGCGGGGAGAAAAATCAAGGCCGTGCCGATCCCTAGTGTCACAAACTGGCTCTTGCCCCAGCCAGCATGTCCATGTGGGGCCCACAAGGTTTAAATTTGGGCTGCAGATAAGGGTCCCTTGTGGGTTTGTCCGCAGTTTCCACGGTGGCCCCACCTGTGCTTGCCCATATGGGTTTCAAGTCTCTGTGTGGCTTTAGGTGGACTTTGCATTTAGCCAATTTGAATGTGAACATTCTTTTACTTTGTGTGATGTGTTCATCTGTATTGCCTTTGGAATAATTTAAGGCTTAGGGTAACCCTAAACCCTAACCCTTCAAGTTGCACTTTGAAACCCATATGGGCAAACACATTTGGCCCGTTCGTAGCAGGGCTAACACGGAGACGAACATGACAAGCAACCAAGCACGCTCACATGTGCAGGCAACTTATAATCACCACTTAACCTAAAATCCGTGTATTTGGATTGTGGGAGGAAGCAGGGGTATCCACAGACAAAACTCACCTGATCAGAACAATTACTTCTAATAAGCTGCAGTGTCAGGAATTCTCTAGGATGTAAATTCCAAAATTCAGAGCTGAGAGTGTAAGGAACAAAAGTAAACTTAGAGTGAGATCATGCAACAGACAGTGGAAACCATGTGAACCTTGGTGTATATATACACTGTGGGAGGATGATGGCTGACACAATGCAGGTGGGTTAATTAGAAAACTAGGTCCTGGTGACAGGCGCATAAGTCTAAACTTCGTGGGATGATGAAGGGAAAAGACTGCAAAATAAAAACAGGATGCAGAACACGGAAATAAAGTAAAGACTTTCCACACACAGAACAGGAGTTAAACCGAAACACTGACTCAGAAAGCCGAGACAAACCAAACAAAACCAGAAGATCTAACAAAACCTAGTAACAGAAACCATAGACGATGACAGTGAGTCAAATGAAATATTCCCCCCTTGAAAAGTTGTTATGAACGTCAGTGTTAGATACACAGACCAAAATTTTCTTTTCTTTTTTCTTTTATGTTTATTTCTGCTGTAAAGTTGAGCATCTTAAAGGAGAACTGCGGTATTTTCAACATTAAGCCTCTTTTCTGAGTCGTCTGCAATGTTTTAGAACCCCCCTCACCGCTTTTTTGATGTTTACTGCTGTCTCCGGTATTTGCCTAATTTTGATTCATCTCAACCTGCTTCAGAATGGCAAGTCATGCGCATGTCTAGAAAGGTCTGTAAAAGCACAATAAACGTCCGTTTTCAATATAATCAACTCACCGGAGTGGTTACTGGTGTGCACTGGTAATCCATATCAAATTTCGTGGCGAAAAGTTGCTTCTGTCGTGTTTTATTTGACATTTTGTACTGGATGTTCATTGATATTACTCCGCCACCGCTAAGAAAATAGTGCGAGCATGAACGAGCTGCCAAATAAAACACGACAGAAGCAACTTTTCGCCACGAAATTTGATATGGATTACCAGTGCACACCAGTAACCACTCCGGTGAGTTGATTATTTTGAAAACGGACGTTTATGGTGCTTTTACGGACCTTTCTAGACCTGCACATGACTTGCCATTCTGAAGCAGGTTGAGAAGAATCAAAATTAGGCAAATACCGGAGACAGCAGTAAACATCAAAAAAGCGGTGAGGGGGGTTCTAAAACATTGCAGACGACTCAGAAAAGAGGCTTAATGTTGAAAATACCGCAGTTCCCCTTTAACATAGCAGTTTGCTTAGACTGACTCCCGACCACTTTTTTGAGCCAGCCTCGAGTGGCCATTTGAGGAACTGCAGTTTTTGATGGCTCTGCATTTTTCAGGCCTGGAGGCTGCTGCTTGGTGGTGATGGGGAGGAATAATACATAGAAAAAGACAAATCAGTGTGTATCTGTATGACTGTGTGTATGTGTTTGTGTGCTGGTAATATGTGTGTTCAGACATATGCTTGTGTGTATCTGTAAACATGAATGATGTAACATAGCTTTTTGCCAGATAATAACATGCCACAGTGATCGAGAGTGCAGCTAACTAACAGCAGTCCTAAGATGATCTTCTCCATCACACACGCACACACGACCCTTGCTTGTCAGACTCTTGTAATGGGATCACTGAAAGATTGGTTGGGCATCAGTCACAGCGGTGGTGCAAACATGTACTCACACACTAAGGCACACACACATCACATCATTTAGGGGCTAAAAATGAGTGTGAGTCACGGGAAAAGGAAAACTGCTATTTATGAGGGAGGATGCTCAGGCCATTAGATAGTAGCTGTATCTTGTCGGTGTGTGTTTGCACATGTGTCTGAACATGTGTGCATTTGAATCTATCTGTATGTCTAGTTTAATAACATTAACTACTGCAACCGTGAAATGAGCCAGTCTCCTACTATCTGTCTTTAAGGGCTGAGAGAGCAGCAGCTGAAATGAACTGGAATGGATCATGCAGGCTGTCAGATGAGCCTTTCAACTGTAATGGAAACACTGCTGGTCTCAGTAAAGAGACTTCCACAAAAAAATCCTCACATATTGATCCTGCTTTATTCTTGCTGGTTGCATATTGTTTTTAAGATGACCTACTTCTGGTTGCAAAGCAAGACTTAACCCATCTCAGCTTAATGTCTTTAAACCACTGATTCAGTCTTTGTCAACATAGTTTTATTGTATTTTTCCATCAGAGCATGCGTAGATCAATATGTATTATAGTTCAAATTGATATGAAGGAAAATCTTTGTGTCAAATCATTTTGCACTGGAATCAAACGGAAACACAAGCTTGTTATATGCTCATGAAAATCTGCAGCAATCCGATCAATGAGATTAGTACATTAAACCAAGAACATGTTGTCTAAGCCTCGCCTGCAGTTCAGTGGGCATGCTAACTGTGATGACTGCCAGAGATAGCAGAAATCAGACAAAAGCAGAATCCACGAAAACAGAGATTTTTTTTCTTCTCGTCTGCTAGTTTTGATTCTCACTTGTTCCACCATGTGGTTCTGCATCAGTTGGGAGAAGTGAAATAACACAGCCGCACACACACTTTACACACCAACAGAGACTGCGCATCACAGCAATCACAGCGCAAGGGATGCTGGGTAATTTAGTTAAAGATGTCAGGAACGTAAATCACCTCCAATCAGTCCAGCTCTCTCATTGGTCAATCCTCCCACCTTCCGAAGACCCCCATTGGTCACTTGTGTATCTCTGTGAGTCTCACTGCTCAACTGCTGCTCAACAGGACACAGCTGAGGCTGACCTCCTCCAGGCTACAGTATGAACATCCAGAATCAAAGTAAGGAAAAACTTCATGACACCAAGCCAAAGAAGATGAATACAATCAGCTTTGACAGTCTGTTTTTTAAAACTTTTAAAAAGACCTGTTTTTATATGAAATTATTGATATCACTATTTTTTTTTAATCTACTCAAAACCAAAGTGTAAAAACAGCTTAATGTTTTCCTTGTTGACACTGATGTGTAGAGAGAGTATGTGGCTCATTAGTAGTCCGGCAACCCACTGAGGTACTCCTATTTCAAGAACTATGGAAACACATGCTATCAAAGAATAATGCAATTTGTATCATGGTGTGGTGAAGAAGTTAGGGAGGAGATGACCCAAACAGGCAAGTGCTTCAGTGGCAGGGTGTCCAGAGGCAGAAATCCAAAATTTAAGTTGACCATGGCAGAAACAGAGCAAGACTTGGTGTAGAGAGAACCAAACTACCCCCACAGCAACAATGAAAAAAAAGGAGACAAGTATCTGTCTGTGAACAAAGGAAACCTGGTTGAGATGTCAATGCCAGTGTGTGGCAATCAGTAACTTAGTGTGAGACAACAGCAGGAAATTCAACGAAATACAACAGGAGCCAAACCTAAAACACAAAACATGGAAATTATCGAAAACTAGAACAAAGAGACATTGAACAAAAAAACCTAAAGAGCAATACAGTATGATCCAATTCAGACTTTTTTCAGCTTTACACTCAATCTGTTTGCTATATCTACACACAGAACTCTATTCAGTAAAGTTAAAACAAAAACTCGGGTGGGGCAAGGTTAAAAGCTGCAAGCCTCCTGGAGCTGATCAATTCCTTAATCCGTCAATCAACTAAACAAGAAAACAGCTCTAAAAAAAAAAGTTCTAGAAAAAACTAGTGGCTACATATTGAAAAAAAGCACCTAAACTGTGGTCCATTTGTTGAATTAATTTAAATCAGATCTCAATTTTTATAAAAACTTAAGATACATTTCCATAATCTAATTTTGAAAAGCATCTTTGCATTTGCAAATCAACTTGTCTTGATTAACTGTGGAGACTCATTTAGATACTGAATCAGATTTACTATTTAAGTGTTTCAGATTATTAAACACAGATGCTGGAAAAGTTTCACATTGGAAGAAGTCCCCATACTTGAACACACATACACACGCGCGCACACACGCACACACACACACACGCACACACACACACACACACACACAAACACACACACACACACACACACACACACACACACACACACACAAAATCCTTAGATGTTCAGAGCTTTGATTTTACGCAGTCTGCACTACAGGGTAGACAGCTCGAGATCTTCAAACAATGCCTGGATAACACTCTGACACCCTCACCGCATTCCTAGTGCTAATGATTTCTAGTTAAGCACAACACACACACACACACACAAATATACACGTACACACATGCACACATACAGGAATATTCAGATGCACTAAGGCATATGAGCTCAGACTTAATGATTCTGTGAACGTTGCACATCTCAGATCCTTTCCCATTTGGTATCTCTCCCCTCAGGCAAGGACCTTCATCACAGCAACAAACCATTGCCTAGAACGATATGGAGCATTAATAAATGAAACGTGCACACATTCACACAGGTAGAAAAATGTCTAACACTCCTAAGTCAGTTGAAAATTATGAGGAGAATGTCACGCTGCGACAGCAATGTTTACTCTCCTGGACAGAGGCAGTGGAAGGTGATGGACAGTGAAAGGGGCATACAAACGAACAGCCACCCACGGGGAAAATCATCCCACCTTGGATGTTTACTGCATAGGGACCGCACTGTGTGAGACTGCGGTTCTCCGTAAATATTCCTGGTATGTGTGGATGTGGTGGTGTACGCTCCTGGGAGGGACGTCTAGGAAATGCAGAAAAAGAAAAGATGCTGTGTGTTTGTGTGTGTGTGTGCGTGTGCCCTGTCCAGGTGGACGTATTCTGGGTCAGGCTGTTTGTCAAAGCTGAGACCAGATCGATGTGGCTCTAATCTAAGGCTGTGTGATGTGATTGATTACCTCATATTCTGAGACCCTGC
The DNA here is from genome assembly GCF_027942865.1 of Odontesthes bonariensis. Lineage (NCBI taxonomy): Eukaryota > Metazoa > Chordata > Actinopteri > Atheriniformes > Atherinopsidae > Odontesthes > Odontesthes bonariensis. The sequence goes on from NC_134511.1 coordinate 23,772,147, forward strand.
ACATATATATATATAGACCTCCACTGGGCGTGATGGACACAAACACACGCGTGTACACGCACGTAGACACGCACTCTGTGGTCAGTTCATCCAAGCAAGAATTGATTGGGATGAAATAAAATAAGAGCAGATTGCTTTTGCTGGGCAAAGGGTTGAACAGTCTATCCAAGCAGGTCAGAAAAGATGATGGGAGCAGAAAACGTTCATTGATACCATCTTTCATATGTGAGATGTTGAAGTGTGTGTTTTTCCTCCGAAATTGGTTTTCCTTCGCAGCATTAGTTGCGCTATTTTTTGTCTGTCTCATCCTCCCGTTGGCTGTGTGTACTAATGTAAATGTGAAAGTGCATGATGTTGACAAGATGTTTGTTTTTGCAAAACATTGACAGATGAGAAAACAGTTCCATTTGAGCGGCCGGAGGAGTGTGTTAAATAGGCAGAGCTGCTTAACCCCACAGCATGGCAGGGTGTTTGCATAATTTTCCATGTTTGAAATGTTAATGACACCTGTAGGCTATGTTATAGTGAATCTGCTCATAAGTGAATAAAGTGAGATAGGGATGTGTGCGTGCAATTGTGGGTATTTGAGTTACCAGATTTTCCTAGTGAGGGTGTCCTTGTTGATTTGCTTAGTCTGTGTGTGTGCCTACACAGTGAATGTCAGTGTGTATTTTTATCCACTTGTGCTTCAAGTTCCCCTCATTGACATGGATGGTGCCGGGAACCTCATCTGAACCACTGGTAATGGGCTTAGCTGTGTATTTGCCTGCTGGGTTGTACTATTCTGTGTCTTTTTAGATCTAACCCATTGTTTGAAAATTCACCACACCACCTCTTCCTGTCATTTTTCACCGCAGAAAAATCCACTTAAGCTAAATGCAAACTAATTATTCACAAGCTGAAAGCAATTGTCTACTTTGAACACACCAAGCTATAGTTTTATGGTAAAACTGCACAATTCAGTTCAATTCAATTCAGTTTTATTTACATAGTGCCAAATCAGCAGCCTACAGTCATTTAGGCTGATGGATTATTTTCTTTCCAGTCTGATAAACCTTTCATATCTGAGCTGTAAATCACAAGTAGGTGGTTAGCTTAGCTTAGCTTAGCATACAGCGTGTAAAACATTGAAAAATAAGACTAAATCTTCCCATCTAACCCAGCAGTATCTCACCTCTGTTTGAGAAAGGTTACATCATATCAATGTGTTACTCTTACACCACCAACAACTTTGAATTATTGGCATGTGGTGTTGTTTCTGGATTAATAACTAGCTTTGATCAAACCACTTTGCTGTTATGTCAACACAATGTAGAATAAAGGGATTAAAACTTCAAATTCATGCAGAGCCGACAGGTTAGCCTACATGAGTGTCCTACGCTCCCTCGAGCATTTATGCTTGTGTATTGTGTGTTTATGTCTGTCTGCCGCAAAAACCCAGGGTGGTGGTGGGTTTTCTGACACTTCTTCAAACAATAGTGACATGGAGAAAGTTTCTTGAGTAACTCTGTTTCTATAACTATGTGGGTAGCTCATAAATGTTGAACAACAGTCAGTTATACTTTTACTTAAAGTGCTACTGAAAGTACTGCAATATGTGGAACTTCCCAACCTCTTGATATCCATGATTAAAATCCTCTGATTTGTTCATTTCTGGCCACTGGATATGCTGATGTTAGTAATGTATGATCAAGAGTCTGCACAAGGTAGTTTATGTAGAAAATTGACCAGCTTTTTCATGACTCTGCCATGTCTGACTTAAAGGGGAAGTTTTTTTTTTTTTTAAACGTGGACATCCTATTGGACTCGTGTGTAGAAAGTTTCCTACAAGCCCCCCGATAGCCCCGGATAACAACAACATGGCAGCTGTGAGCTAACAGTGCAATAGTTACACGTTCATTCATTCATTCAGCTTAAAGTATTGGTGAGATACAGACAGATAATGCCTTATTTAGAGGCTGTATTTTCTATGCCCTGTTCACTCCCGTTATATGGATATACGCTAATCTCGAGGGATATAATATCTTCTGAAGGATGCCGACTTTCACCAAACTGTTATTGGTGAGTAGATGAACGTATTTTATGCCAGAAATAAGGTCCAGGTTTAAAAAAAACTAACTTCTCCTTTAATGTCAGTTCCTGTTTACTTTGATGTGGGTTCCATAAGAAACTGACAAATATTTTTAGTTTTTCTCGGTCATTTCTTGAGCATGTGCTTGCAGCATGTGTGGTCCAATCACAAATATGGGACTACGACACTACCAACACAATGTATTCGTGTCTGGAGGAATTTAGAAGTTAAGGGTCCTATAAAAGCAACATATCACTATTATTTGCCTAAAACTGCTCCACCACTTTGTATTTAATCAGTTTCTATCAGAGAAAACCAATTACCAAACATTGCTTCATCACATCGGCTAAATCAACGGCTACTGCTCTGTAATTTAAAATTCGCTACGCTGTTTTTGTTCCAGCGTGAATAACATTCAAATATATTTTTGAATGTAACTATATGATTAATAAATTTGATTTAATTGTCTTCATTTGTCCAACAAATATAAAAATCTGCCAACTATAAACTTCAAAGCTCGCCGACACATTATTTCTTTTTTGGTTTAAATAAAAAAACAACAATGAAGTGTTAAAAACAACAAATGTATGTGCTGGACAATGTTGGTTGGGTTCAGTCATGCCCTTCTCAGTCTTACCACCTGAAACACACAAATGGGTCTGTTAGTGAGTATCATTGTTGCCAGCAAGCAGATTTAGTTCATTTTTAGACACAGAAGCAGTTTTCCTCAGATTCCAGTCTGTGTGTCAGGCTGCTTAGGAAACCTGCTGGTAACACCAGCTGGAAGGACGGATGAAAAGGATTGGCGCCATACTTTCCTGCTTACTAGTGGCAGTAGATTGACTATACATATTTACCAATGTGTCTAACTATTCCATCCTCTTTTGTAAGAGTTTTAGTTGTCTTACTTGCAGCATTTGAATTTGAAGCCTTATCTATCTCAGACTGGAGTGACTACTAAACTGTTAATCATACATCTTTGTGTATGTTAAGGCCACATAAAGAGCATCAGCTTGAGAGTCCAAATGTTAAATCTGTCAGCTGGTAGAATACCTTTAAGGGAATCATGTCAATGCCTAAATTCAATGCTTTAGATATTTATCAATCTAGTATTTTCTATGGATAATATATAAATACATACTAGAGCTCAAACACAGCATCACATCTGCACACATCTCAGCGGCAGGCCTCAGGCCCCTTTAGTGGACTACGAGGGTTTCATGGCCTACATACCTGTTTCCCTGTCTACCGTGTAGCTGTACAGATTGGCTCTCTCAGCCTCACAGGACAACAATCACCACAGGCAAACACACAATTGAACACAGATAAGGCCAGTCTGCAGGATTAATCACAGCTAGTTTTAGCTGCCAAATGTGTGAACCACACCCTGTCTCTCCCTCTTTGTCACTTTCCATCTCTCACCACCCCTCTTCCCCTCATTGGACCTGCCTCCATGGCTCAGTATTGTCCTTTCATCTGACTCCCACTCCTCCCCATCAGTCACTCTCTGTCTGTTGCTTCATGGGAGGAGGAGGAGGAGGATGTCCCTTCATGTTGTGGCCAGGTTTGCCTCTCTGAGATAACTGTGGGTGTTTGAGCGCTTGCATGAGACCATGAAAGAGACAGTGAGCAAAACATCATTACAGAGCAGGTGTCCTTCCATCTGTGCTGATCACAGTTAACTTTTTCTGCTATCTTTCAGTAAGACATCCTGTCCACACATATTTACACGAAGACACTCATTATGGGCAGGATGACAGTACAGACTGAAATTGGGGAAATGTGAGTGTCTAAAATCGAGGGAAAATAATGGTGCGTGAACAGGAAGAGGAGGGGCAAGGTTTATGAGGAGGAAGAGGAAGAAACAGACAAGGGGAGCAGAGTATTAAGGGACAAAAGAAAGCACTTGACAAAAAAGGTTGCTACGGAGGGAAAATAGCCTCTACCTACAATCAATGAAAAGTGTAACAGAAACTATTTTTTTAAATTAAAATACAAGGAATAAGTAACAAAAGAATAAAAATGAGATAGAGGCATTGGTTATGTCCTTACTGCTGATATATATGCAATCCAATGCTTGTGTGTGTGCATCTCAGGAGAACCAGAGGAGCCAAAAGTTCCGGCTCACTATTAAAACATGTCTGAAGGCTGCAGCAGCCAGCTGAGCCTCTCCCAGGAGAGAGCAGCTCTGCCTGGATAAATAGACTGATTCTATGAATGTTTACGTGAATGTATGCATGGCTGTGGGGTAGTTTGACGCTCAGATGGATGGTCCAGTGGACAGACAAGTGTGGAGATAGAGATGTGCCTGTTTATGGATGGAAACAGGGAGTTTGCTTAATATTATGCCAAAAAAAAAAAAAAAAAAAAAAAAAGATCAGTTTGGTGAAATCTCTGTAGTCAGAAATCTGAACAACATTTCAGCTATGTCGGATTAGCTTTCACTCACACGACTGCATTTTCAACCTTAGTCAACAGTGATCACTGTTGACTAAGAAGCAACCCATTACTGAATCTTTAACTGAGCCTCTGACAGTCAGTGTTTTGTGATCCTTGCTTAGCTACGTTTGCTATGTAATATCAGGAGATAAATAAATTGTTCGTACCAACGCTGCAATGATGTTTCATCTGCAATTTTCTGTTTTTTTGAGGGATTCTCTTTTATCATTGTTTGTCAGTCGTGTTGGCCATTAGTAAATACGTAGTTGTACCCAGAATTGTGATTAAAAAAATTAAAAATCAGCTCTTTATCAATTTCCAGCTCTTATGAACCAGCGCCAACTAGAGGCACCCGTGGATCTCTTTGCATCATTGAAATCTGAAGAAACAAGAAAGCACATGAACACAACACAAAGACAAATTCCATGCCAGCCAGTATGAACAATCTGTGCCTGCTCAAGAAGACATAATTTGCCAGTGTGGAATGTAGTTTGTATATTTTCCAATGAGGGAAACCAGAAGACCACGTAGATTTGAAAAAAAAAAAAAAGAAGTAAAGGAAAGAAAAATGCAAACCTAGAAGAATGTGCCTTATGTTCTTTTATCTAAAGTGAGACAGCTGCTTTCAAATAGCCAAGCCGTCACCAGGTGGACATCATCCCTATGTATGTGGAGCATTGGTGAGCATCTTTTTATCTTGTATTCATGGTGTGAGCCCCATCCAACATTTGTAATGCAAGTGAAAGATTAAAAGATTAAGAACACGCCTAAAACAATATTCAAATAGCAATGAAACCTTATTGTTAACAGTAATAGCAAAAAGCAAAAGTAGTAAAAGTGTAAATACAAGCAAAAAGAAAAGAAGAAACACAGAGATGAACAAATTTAGTGAAAATTTTAAGCTTACTCTTAAGCGGAAAAGAGATCTGAATCCATAGTAGGCGAGCCTGAAAACTAAAGGCTCTGCCTCCCTTTCTGGTCTTGGAAAATCTGGTAATAACAACCAATCCAATACTCTGATATTGAGGAGCTCTTGTGGGATGATATGAAACAAAGTGGTCTTTAAGGTTGTCAAAAAAAGTTTGTTGCATGATCAGGTTCTCACTGGTACGTTTAATATGTGTAGAAGAATAAAACAAGACTCTGGTGTACAAAGTTTTATCATTTGGGTATTTTTGGCAAACCTGGCAATACATTTTATTGTATTTATAAGGGGTTCCTTGAAAGGGTACTTGTTATGGCCACTTCTTCTTCATGTAAAATGTACAGTTTAATTCATGTTGCTTATATTATTTTTGTATGCCCAACATTTAATGCAACATAAAAGACAGGCAATAAACAAACTTGTCCGTGATGAGCAGCTTCCCTTTGACTCTAAGGATTTGTGTATGACATATTTATGTATTCTATTTCATTCTGGTTTCTAAAATAAAATAAAAGTTGAGTGAGGGACAGAAAAGGAAAATTCATTCTGTTACTACCATTGAGAAACATGACACTACACAGCTAAACTGAAAATCTGCACTCTGCACGTTTGCTGGAGGTGTGGAGGATGACAAATGGAGCCTTTTTAGTTGAGGCTTTTTGTAAATCTTAGGGCTGTAGCTACCAAGTGTTGACTGAAACTTTAAAAACTTTACTATGTTAATTTTGTCCCTTTTTTCAAATAAGAAATAAATAAATCATGCTGCAAGTTATGGACCTAAAATGAACACGAATCATGTTTTAGAATTTAATTCCCAAAGTGAGACTAAGGAATGAAACTTAAATATTGCAGTTCAATCTTCCCTTTATTATCTCTGACAATTCGTCCGTACATACAGTTTCTCTTTTTTCCTGGAAGACTGAACTTTTTACATCCACAGAGATGAAAGTTTATCTTCCTTGCTCTGACAGATGGCTGCACAACATAATTTGGCCATCACTCATGCACTCCCACAATCACGTCACTCTGGTAATGATGTTCCATGTAACAATATATTGACATCATTCTCCACCCTGTCCCGCTTATGTGGCATGTGTCCGTGTTATATATATTACATATATATATATAGATAGATATATATTTTGATATACTGCTGTTGTCTGGTTCAGCTCAGGAACTTAAGTGTTTCCTGACAGCGTGTTAAACAACCCAATCAGAGGGAGACTCGGGGCTCGATAAAAAAGAAAAACGGCTCAGCTTGATATTGTTAAATGGTTTTATCAGTGGGCACATTTACCTCCTTTTTAGATTCACAATAGGTTATATCATGTTTGACTTCTATTTGCAGGTACCCCTACTGGTTTAAGAATTGAGGGAAATAGAAGTGGGATGTCATTTCAAAGCAGTGAAAGGATCTTAAAGGGGGAAACAAAGCAGCACTGATCCACCTGAAAGTACTGTAATGACAGAGAAGTTGCACATTTGTCACAGAAGACACCACAGACACACACTTTTCCTGAATAATGGCATACTGCCCCTTTTGTCCCACTTTTTCGGGTGGAAGTGAGAATGTCGACACGAACCCAAATGCTTTTTCTGCGACCCCAGAATATCAGACTCCACATGCAGCTCTCCTTGGAGTCATCTCAAGACTCGCACACGCTCCAGGTCACCCAGAGGCCGGCCAATCAGAGAGCTTGTAGTACAGTCCTCACCAGACCCCCCTGGCAGAACCAAGCAGCATAACACTGTATCATCTTAATCAGACAGACATCTGCGTGGAGTAAATCTGTAGCTCCTACGCTCATCTGACCTACCTCCGTGGTTTCATGTATAGTGTACATATCGGTTATGGTGCCCCTTACGGCTAACGCAACATGCTAATTGCTGTGAATTATCACACAATTAAAAAAAAAATAAAAAAAATGGAAAGTCTCACTGTATCTGCCTTTCCCAAAGGTGATTTAAGGAAATGAGCGGCGCAAAGCCCAGGAGTCAGACCTCAGGATGTGTCTGCTCAACCATGTATGCGTGTGTATCTGTGTGTGTATGACTGAATGCGTAATTCTGTGTGATGTAGTGTAGCAGGCACCTGCTGCTGCACTTATATGGGACTGACCTCACAGACACACTCTCGCTGTGCCCCAGGTTTAATGCACTCATTTTTTGTTGGTGGTAGTGAAATGGAAAAATAGTCCACGCCGCCTGAAGCAGGGCTGTTTGTTTCATTTGCCGCCTCATTCATTACCACAGACTCGAACTTTTCCATTTCACTGATTAAAAAGGCAGAGGTGCTTTTGAGGTGGTTTAACCAGTATTGTTATTTGCGTGTCTTTAAAGAAGACTTCTCTGGATCAGAACTGCATTCCTATATCATTAGGATTCATAATTGATAGTAAAACCATAAGTGTGACAAAAAAAAGGGACCATTGTTGTTCAAAGCGTTTGTCTTCCATTTCAACTTGTTGCCATTAACACCCCTGATGAAATCTGACCTTTGTATAATGCAATTTTAGGTCTGTGTACTCTTCAAGTGGCTTGCATAGTAATTTATGATTATGATAAATAAGTCTCATGCTGACAAATTGCTCCGTATTTGTTTTTAAAACTCAATCTTTGTTGTTTTTCTTTCCCGTCACCGTGTATATCTCACTCTCTTGCCACCCAAGCAAAAATCTAGACAATCTGAATTTATCCTTTAGATTTTGTTGCTACTGTTCCCGTGATTAATTATAGGAAAACAGAACACAACGGCCAAGCTTCTTTTGTTGTTGTTTTACTGCCCATTTATTTCATCAGGAATCATTTCATCAGATACTTATGCATCTCTCTTGGAAGCAACAAAAAGTTGTGTGCAACTTTTTTTTCACATACTGTATGTGGTAGGACTCCCTGTGACCTATAAACAGACTTTGAAGAGTAAACGCACTGGAGTTCCTCTATAATGAAAATTGCATTAGAAAATGATTAGCCTTATCAGTGAATGATTACTTCAGTGAGTGTTTTCTTACGTGGAAAAACTTCAACAAGAACATTTATCATGCACACACGCCCTGCAGCAATCACTTGGGACCAATCACTGCAATTAAAAATTCCATTATGGAGAGAGAGAGAGAGAGTTAGTTGCTGAAATTTAATGAGATTTTAATTAATTACACAATTCTATTACAGCAGCTCCGAAAGGGCACACTATAAACTTGGAAATAAGCTTGAGCAAAAAGAGCAAAAAAGCGCAGGTGGCTGCTTGCAACAATACATCAGGGTTGGTGCAATGACACAATCATGTCTGGCTAGACCTGGTTTTGTTTGCAAGTATATTACTTTGCTTTTGCATGTTGATATTTGTATGATGTTGTTTGTTTATCTTCATTTGGAAGACTTTCAAATCCAGGGAAAATCAAGCTAATTTGTTGTCAGTGCTCTTCTTACGCTGTTTAGACTGAAACAAAGAGATGGCAGTCTCACATGTTACCTTTCTTTCTGAAATGTGTTCTCATTTAGCCCGTTTGCCTCGCAGTACCCCCTCCTTACACCTTCACCCCCCCCCCTCCTTTCCTTTCCTTTCCTTTAACACTCCTTAAGCTCTTCCCCGTCTGCTTCCTATTCTTCCCCTGCCCTTCTCTTCTTGACGGGCGCTCCTTACATTGCTGTCTTCTGTCTGACAGTCTCAGAATGGAAACAAAAGATAGAGTAGAAGATGGAGAGAGAAAGATAAAACAGAGAAAAGCCAACTGAAGTCATACTTTCAGCCTTGTATCTGCCCCCCCCCCTTCCATACATTGCTGCCCGCTCTTTTTGCTTAATGTTTGAAAGAGCTTTTATTCCACAAATTCTCTTTGCTCTCATGAATAACACATGAGCATCAACGGCAAACTCTTATCCCCACCCTATCCTGCTCCCTCTTACTTGCTAAAACGCATACAAACGCACACACACTGTTACACACACTCTTACACACACTGTTACACACACTGTTACACACACTTCCACTCACAGATGGCCTGGCCCAGGTCATTTCCTCTGTGGATGGAGGATAACTGGGTTTGCCAGACGGTTGTGTTCTGTTGTCCTGACAGATCTGCTTATGGACACAAAAGGCAAAAACACAAGCAACCAATAAGCTGCACTCTTGTGTGTCCCTGCAGGTGTATGTGCCCGGAAACCCTTCAGGAATTTAAATTCTGTCGAAGCACAACCCCCTCTGACGATCACAATGCCCCTGCAGTTCAGTAATAGTGCTAGTTGTTAATAGTATATCAACCACCTTGTGACAATATAATGTTCAGTTAATGTGTTTAGCAGATTATTCCATTATGGCGCATTGTGTTCTGCCGAGAAGGCATAATGGTGTTATTTCTCAACTCTGTCACCATGTGTGGTTATTTTTTTTATTTTTTTTCATCTGTGACCATTTTATTACTCTGAAAAAGCCATTTCCCCATCAAGTTTGATAGAGTTTCCTCTGATACTGCTGGCAATGTTTAAATCTCAATGTGTCACCTTGCAGAAAATATTTCAAAGCTGGAAATCTACGGCTCCATAAGCCTTTAGAGCTGAAAGTGTGGGGGAAAACGCTCCAGGAAGTTCTTGTATCCATAAAACACCATTTGAAGCTTCGAGGGAACTATCTGCTTGCGGTAGTTGTACGCTCTGATGTCGTTCTATCATAGATAGACATATTTTCTGGGCTAAAAAGTAGAATTGTTTGTCTTTAGGAGATTCCATGACAGTGTTTCTCATCTGCACAATATAAGAAAGAGAAAGTAACATCTGGCACAAGCGGACTTTATGTTTAGATTTAGATTTGAGCAGGTGTGTCTTTCTAAAGGCAAGTGTGGTCAGGCTGCTGTGGTTTGTGTTGCAAGGAAATAACCAAGTTGGCCAATTAACTGTGCGTGAAGTCATCAACCCACAGAGCCCTGTTGTGAGTTTAATGCCCCGGCGCTTCAAAATAAACACACACGTGCACACAAACAGACCTCCAAACTAAACAAACCATTAAAGTTAACTATCCGTCCCCAGCGTGTCATCTGTCAGGAGATGCTGAGACATAACATATTTCATGTTTTGGACTTGAGCTGTCACTCAGCTGCCAGTTTTACTGTAAGCTGCCCTTGTTATGTCTGAGATCCACCCACAGGCAGCGAGACACAAAGATACACAGACCTGCACTGCTGGGGATTCTCTCTCTATTATCCAAACAGGAAAGCATGCTGTGAAAAGCTAATGCAGACGTCATAACGTCACTGCTTAATATCACTGTAGTTGCGCAATTACATGCGTGGACACCCAGTTCTCCCAGTTCCTTTGTTATCTGTTTGAAATGGCTCAAAAAATGATTGTGATGGTAGATGTGTGCCAGCTGGAGACAGGACAAGTCAAATTCAGATTGATTACTATTTGTCCTCTGAGCACCTGCTTACACACTTACATGAAGCTCTGGGTGAATTCCCAGTCCTGTGTTTGAGCTGTATTACGGATGCATACACGGTGTTTAGAGAGGCACAGAGCTCTTTTCATATGGAGATGTATCTGACGGATCCAGGCTTCAACCTGCGATTGCCTATCTGGTACAGCATCACACCCACAGCTGCCCCTGCTGTCTTTAATACATATCTCTTATCCTTCCTCTCTTCCTCCTCTGTTAGACTGTTCCTCCCTCTGTGTCAGATCCATGTTTTAAAATAACCCTTAACAATATGCACTGCAGACCAGCTTCTATAAATAGTTAAGACACTGATGCTGTCCCAGATGTTTTGCCTTTATTGGTAGACCAGATACTAAATGAATGATTCCAGATTCAGGCACTGTGAATAGAGCCGTGTGCTGAAAATGCAAATGTCTGATACAGACAGAATGAAAAGAAAAGACATCCCAGATAGCATGGCTGACTGCGTTTCTGTAGTCTGCCAGTAGATAAATATGATGGAGATGAATGTCAGTAAGGGCTCATTGTTTGGCTGCCATGGGAGGCGACTCATCGTGTATGTATGTATGTGTGTGTGTGTGTGTGTGTACTAATCATATGCAAGCTCCAAGCTCCTGTCTGATTGTGAGTCTGGCATGTGCTCACCTTTGTCTGAGGGAGGAGAGGGGAGGAAGGAGGGAAGAAGAGGAGCACAGAAGGAGAGCAACGGGAGCGTGAGAGAGATGAAGATTTGGAAAAAGTTGAAGAGGAAGCAGGAGGCTCTGATCAAGCTTTTGTCATAGATTTGTGTGTTGGTGTGTGTGTCAGAGATGGAGCGAGACAGGAGGGGGAAGAAGCTTTGCCATGACAATATATCCGTTGCTTAGCAGGTGCAGTCTGACCTGCCACACTCTGCCGCCCCAACTGCATCTCTTTGGTTTTTCTATTCCATCTCTCCTCTCTGCCAAACAAAAGCAAGGAAGTCTGTTTCCACTGATGTCAGGCTTAACAAAGACACGGGATGAAACACTCTTCCATAGCAGTGTTGCCTTTTATGTGCACACTGCTTTCAAACCGATTTTATTTTTTACTTCCAAGACTTCCCCACCACTGCTTTTATTTTCATATACATTTCTGAGTGTGTTTGCAACATTTTTAAACGCAACTGAACCCAACCGCATATAGTTTTAAAAACAAAAAAAAGAAACATATTTGCCCTTCAACTTTCACCCTTCCGCTCTCACTGGAGAACACACACAACCTCACTTAAAGATCGGTCATTGATCTTCTCTTTCTCCCCTGCCTGGGCAATTATCTCCCTAATTATTCACAATCCATCTTCAGCTCAGTGTAGGCCATCAAAGGGGGAACAGGCCCAGTCTCTGAGTGTGTATTAGTGTGTAGGTGTGTGCTGATGCATCACAGGATGGGACAGAAATTGTTTTCCTAATTGCTGAAAAAAAGCAGGGAGCCTGCCCAGGATGACATTTGCTTGCACCCTGCAAACATCAGCCTGCAGTTTAAATCAGGTAGCACTGTGTGAGCTGCCCTCTCTGCTGGACATGTAGAAGCTCTCACACACCAACACAGGACCACCTCACGGTCAATATGTCAAGCCTGTCATATTTAGAGAGCCATTAAGGTAGAGTCAGCTCCCTGGTTCTTATTAATGATGTCAGTGTGGACAGTATGTTGCATTAATGATGTCACAGCAAGAAACGAGTTACAGCAGCAGGCATTCTCCAGCCTGTGTGTGTGTGTGTGTTTATGCGTCTATAGAGTGGATAGGAGTGGGGTGAAGCAGTGCTTCATTTGTAACACGGTCCGACCTTGATGTCTGGGAATGAACAATGGGGGAAGGGAGGAGAGTTGTGTGGGGAGGAGGGGGGACAGAGAGGTGTAACATCTCTTTGTCATCACTCCCTCTCTGGTGGTTTTCCACCTCTCTGGTGTGTGTTTCCGCAATGTGCTTATATTAGTACAGCCTCAGTTTGTGTGGATATGTCTGAGCTGCTATCCTTTGCTTTTCCAGTGCAGTGGTTGTGTATATAGACTCAGACACCAGAACAACATCGGAGCATTCCTCTGCCCTGAATGGGATTACACCATGCAGTCATGCAGAGAGGGGGAAGGATAGAGGACAAGGAAAGTGAGATAGAACAGTGGGTGTTAATATTAAAGCATCAAATAGCTTGTACAATATGGTGTTGCTGCACCTGCATCACTTCGGTAAAAGTTGAAGCAAAATATAGCATATTCTTTATTCAAGTGTAATGCTTTTGTATAATCACAAAGAAGTCTTTCTTACATTTTTGGGATGCTAAAGGTGGACATCGAAGCTTTACCTGTGACTGAACTGAGAATTTAAAGAGTAAAGAATCCAAGTTTACATTTATATGTGTGTACTTGTATTACTCATGTTGTCAGGTCATAAACCTATTGACACGTTTACATTGTAAGGACTTGCTCCTTTTGAAGACACAAAGAAAGCATAGATTGTGAAAACTTGGTTTAAGGTTAGGCCATAAGGTAAGGCTTAAGTAACTTCCGTGGGGTTAAGTCTCCAGGAAATTAATATAAGTCAATCTGAAGTTCTCTAACACAATGGACACACAACCGTGTGTGTGTTTAAAAGGTTATGTGGAAGTAAGTGCTGACTTCACATTTCCATGCTTCACCAAGGTTAGATTAGTGTGAACAAACACAATTTACAGTGATTTATACCTTGATGCATGAGGAAAAGGTCACAGAGGTGGCCCGTATTTTGTAGCTTTGTGCTAGCTGGACAATAGATGTGCACACAAATCTCTCACTCCTGCTTCCTCTCCATACCTGTTACCCTTGACTCTTCCTCTTTTCTTACTTTTTTCTTTTGGGTTGAAATGTTCCTGTTTTTATGTGTGTATGCCAGAAACAAGTAATGCTCTCCTTAATGCATGCTCAGTGACTGCATCTGAGGCCCACAACTCCTGCTAGCAATAGCATTAGTATCCAGAAAACAGTGTGTCTTTGATGTGCGTAAGAGTTCGTCTGTTGCAGTCTCGACTAATGATGTCTTTGACCTACTCTCTATCTCGGAAACAAGTGATGCTTTCATCTTTTCCTCTGTTCCGCTCACATCCTTCTTGGATTCTCTGAAGTGAGGAAATGGTAAACATGGTATGGTTGTCAGGCCTGTTAAATATGGTTGTTTCTTTTTATCTTCCAAAAAAAAATCAAGGCCATCCGGCCCTCTCAGGTTGTTGACGTACCACACGGCCCAGTCAGACTTCAACCCATCCAATTGCCCTTCTCCATGAGTCCTTTTAAGGCTCATCAAACAATGAATACATAACTTGGCCAGCTTCATAAACCGATAACATTTAGTCATCATCATCATCAATCATTCACTTTTATGTCAAAGTCCCATATTGCTTCATTCAGACATACCCGTGAAAGTTATGCATGGGTAAAAAAATTCAGCAGTGGATGTGAACATCCAAAAACAGATGATGTGATAAAGGACTCCTTTTATCTTCTAACTTGCAAAGCTTTATTCATACTTACAGTAATGAGCAGAGTTGTTGTCAAATCAAGACAAACCTTCTCTTTTGCTTCACCATTGCTCACCGTCTCTGCTGCTTCATAGCTGACTGGTATCTGCAGGGATTTCAAAGGAATATGTTTTATTCAGTTCAGTTAATTTGTCTCAGGTGTTAACATTGAATAATCATTGAGAAAAAACACGAGGTAGGAAAGTAATTTAACAAAACAAAGATAAATTCTGTAAAATTCTTCAGAGTAGTTGATTATTTACCAAATTTGGACCCACCTCTATCTGTCTGTGCTTATCCTGAAATTTGACTGAATGGATTTCAGACTTGTGTCATTGAAAGCGATATGTGAATGTTAGAAGTTGTGACCAATTGTGAGTACAGTCATGACTTTTAAAGAAAATGACCAGGTCTTTCATCTCATTCAGACATTAAGCTGAAATGCTCAGTGTCCTAAACTGTTAAAAAAAAACACACACACACACACGTTACCTATCTTAATCCATAAGTGTTTAGGCATTTTATACTCTCCATCAAGATGAAAAACACAACATCTTTTGCATTTAACACCATTTGGGCTGAGTGGAACCACAGATGGCAAAACTGCCCACATGAAGAGATGGGAATCAGTTATGTAATGAGATTGATCCAGGCATCCTTGTTTCTGTTCAGTAACTCGATCGAGTCAGTATATGGAAACCATTAACTTGCCGTCTTTGATCTTCTTCAGGTGTTGTAATGCTGTTATATTGGCGGAATAGTTTATGGACTGTTTATGGCTCTGGTGTGCAATGAAACTTTCTGACTGCTGGTTCTGGTTGATTGTCTGGATTCTCAGTGGGAGAACGGGCTGGCTGTTGGTGTGTCACTTCCTTCACCATTTTAAAGGACTATATGGCCACCTAAATCTGGTCTTAGGAGGCCTATATAGCCTTCTGCATCTAGTATCAATGTCTATCTCCGCAGTATTTTCACACCACATTCTTTGTGGATAGAAATACAATGATATAAACTGTAATATATGTGTTATATACATGTATGTGTGCTTGACAGCTGTGCCCATGTTGAGGGCTCTTCATTGAAATGCATTGAAATTATTTGGGATGCATGTGTCTGAAGCAGCTCTTCAAACAGGCCCCAGCCTTTTTAAATCACACCTATTTCAATGTGAGTGCGCTTGTAAAGGGAATGTGTGTGTAGGCGCATTAATGTTTGAAACCTGTGCAGGGGGTGTAACCTTCATAAATGATTACTCAAGAGTGCAGAGATATTTTCAAATAGTTATATCTTTTGTTGGTCAGTTTTACACAAAGGCACACACACACAATATACACACACAACAATAATAAACCATAGCTGGAAATATCGCACCAAACAGCCGTGGACAAACAGAGATTTGAACACATTTCCAGTCTCATTCATACATTTAGTGAGGAAACAGTCACAAACACATGCCTCATTACATAAATGCAGTTACATACTTAGTCTCACACACACACAGACTTGTCTCTACTATTATTTTGAATGATCATAAGCTTTAGCACCACTTGCCTTACCTTCATCATAATGTTTAAATTATTATTGTTATTTAGACTAGATGATTAGCTGTATCAAACTTTAATCAAACAGAAAAACAAAGCACTAAGCAGCCAAAGGATAAAGCCAGATGATAAACCTAACTCCTGTCAAAGCCATTTGAGAGACTTTTTCTTCCCAGTTCAGGTATAATTGATGGTATTGCAATAGCTTTTCTGGAGCCAACATTGTTGACTGCTGCCACACCTTAAACAAATCAATAGCTGCTGATTGGTCTGAACTACTGTGTCTTAGCCACAAACCTAGCTTGAAGCATGGTGAGACAGATTCTGATGCTGTCATGACCGTGATCCTGAAATTTCAAAATAATCAAACTTCATCAGCAGGTTTCCAAAAAAGGTCTGACAATGTGACCGTCAAAAGGTCGCACAGTATACATACAATGCAGTTGTTTGCAAAAATATTGAGCCACCCCTCATTTATTGCCAGAAAAACATTAAATAGAAGCAGCAATTTATCGAAACACTTAATATTGACATTGAATTGTACACAAATTGTACAATTCTAACAAGCTTGAAGGTCGATATTTTATATGACCAGTTTTATTCTTCCACACAGCCGGAATCCTCTTAGACAGTCATTCCTATAATCTCTTCAAGTATTCATCAGAAATAGTTCTCCAGGCTTCTTGAAGGACATCTCAAAGCTCTTCTGTGGATGCTGGCTGCCTTTTGTGCCGTTCTCTGTCACGATGATCCCACACTGCTTTGATAATGTTGAGGTCCACGGTCTGGGGCGGATTCATTACTCCATGAGATCTGTTGCCATAAAATTTTCAGTCCAAATCTTGTGTCATTTAGCATACCTCAGCTTTTTCTCCCTGTTTCCGTTCCTTAAGAATGGCTTCTTGACTGCGATCATTCCATGGACACCATTTGTGATGAGGCTTTGATGAAAAGGAGGATAAACTGAAAGTGTTTAAAAATACAATTTAATACTGTTTTTTGCCAAAATGTCTCTTATGTGTAGAGAGAACACTGGTTCATTCCTTGAGTTAGTGCCTTTTTTATGCTTCAGTTATTCCTTATTCATTGTTATGTGGCTTAACAAACTAACAAGAAATAACACTTATTTTCCTCTAGCTTATAATAAAATCTATTTGATTTTATATTTATTTATTTCAGCCTATTGTGATATTAGCCATTAAGATTATTTTGGTATGAATTTTTGGACCCTGGCCGTAGAGATGTCGGAATTGTTTAGAATATAATGATTTACTCGGGTGTCACTGTAACTCAAGAGGAAGAGCAGTTTTCTGCCAAATAGATTGCTGGTTTGATTCCCCGGCTTCTCTAGACCACAGTGTGTCCAAGGGCAAGACACTGAACTATGCATCCATCAGTGTTGGAATTCGTATGATAGAGGAAAAAAATCACTGAATAGCCTGTAACACTGCATAGATTTAGAAGTGCTGTATATGAGTGAATGTTCCCCCAAAACAAAATACACTTGAAAAACTCAACGGACATTTTTCTGTCTGGAAATCAAGACCTGGTTAGCCTAAAACATTGTCAATCTTTGTTGTCACTAATTTCTCTACAGAAGTAAAACTTTCTCCCTTCTCAGCAGACCTGAAGTGTTAGCTCTCAGTACTCAGTACCTGAACTCTTTTGTTGTTAAGCACGGGGGTCTCTGTGATCAAATATGAAAATGGGAGCACTTAATAAAGTCAGAACCTTGATATCAAAGCCTTCCTTATTTAGAGCAAGATGTATAAATAACTGTAAGAAAGACACTCGGTCTTTAGATGGTTTTTGCTGGCAATTTTGTAAAAGACATCACCAACTGCATGTTGCACAGTGCCCCAGGTTAGCTGCAGCATTAGCACCAACTGCTTCTGGCTCTTCTCTAGATGTAGCCATCTGTCTTCCTCATAGTCCGACATACCTAGCTTGTAGAGGTAAGTTTGTAGCTCATTTACAGCCCAGTGGATGAGGATCGGCCAATTATCGTTTACATCTAATCAGTATGTGACAAGGATGAGCCACATATGCACGGGGCAGTGCGGTTTTAGTTTGGCGGACAAAAGATGGTACTTTTCTGAAACCGATCGAAACAATTTTTCCATATACGTTCCTGAAAAACTGAGATTTAAGATTTCTGGACAGAGACAAAGTTGTTACGTTTTTTAAAAATATATTTCGGGCACAAGCTGAGCACTTTGTAGTGCTATTTTTAAAAAATGTGGTCAGATATCTATATTGCTAACATATACAAGACGCAGTAACTCACACAAAAAAACCTAAATGGCTAAACAGAAATTTACTACAGCAGCAGTCATGCATTCGAGTGGGCATATTGGAACAGTTGGCAGCTACATTGGTGGGTTTTTACTGTCTGTTTTAGGATGTGTCTGTTAGGTTTTAATGTCATGTCTCCTAAAGTGAGCCTATCATTCAGAGAGTGCGTGAAAAGTTAGCTCCCTTCATATTCCAGGACTATGCTCACTGGCCAATGCTGCCCCTGGCTTGTTGCTGGCAATAGGCTTTTTTTTAATGGCATAAACTCTGCAACTGCACACACACAGAAAAGCACCAGGTCTTAAGGGTTGGGTGGCAAGTTGCCCATCTGGGACCGAAGATAACAGCAAACTAGTGTTTGCAGCAGTGTGCGATTATGTGTATGCGTGTGCATGCGTGAGAAATCAAGTCTTTGGTCCTCTCCATCTCTTCCCTCTTTTTCTCTCTCTGCCTGCTGGTGTAAACGGAGGAGAAAATGTGTTGCTGAGTGCTGGACACCAATATCCGTTCAGAAATGTGTGTGTCTCTTTCGATGTGTATACATGCTGTATATGGTTTGTCAGGGATAGCAATGGGAAAGGATTAGAACAGCTTTAAATGGGCTTTAAACAGGCATATTGGTTTAATATGCAGCACAAAGGCTGCTCTGGATGGCAAGCCACCTTCTTCCAAAAACACATACACACACACACACGCGCACACACACACACACACACACACACACACACACACACACACAGACAGACATACTTAGCAAAACACTATAAGCACATAGGAAATACACAAATTGGCTAAAAGAGGGTAAAAAGTGAAGACCAGGTTGTGCACTATATTTGTGTGTGTGTGTGTTTGAGAGTGTGTTTAGGTCCTGTTCCAGGGATTGGGGTCTCTGGCTGTGGTAATTGGGACCGATGGAGCTGAAAGCGAGGGATGAACCAGGGGATAAGGGATGGATAAAGGAAAGGATGGAATTGTGCACACTGTTCAAGGAGCTCCTCACTGATTGGCTTAGAATGAATGTGCGTGTGTGTGTGTTGTGTGCGTGTGCCTGTGTGTGTGTTGTGTGCATATATCCCTGCAGATGTGAAAAGCTTAGTCGTTTTCTCAGTGGACCAATTAGATGAAGGGAGTTTGGTCCTCAGGTGTGAAAGCCTGCTTCTGCTAATAGGAGCTTGATTAGTGTGTATATTAACTGTGTTTTAGCTCACTGTGAATGCGTGTGTCTATAAGTGTGTGTCTGTTGTGTATTTGCATGTACCCTTTTCTATGCATATAAGAAGATTGAATTAGGCTTTTAATGATTTGCGTTTGTGTGGGTATTTCTGTACATTTGAGTCTAGTCAGTGAAGTGATGCTAATTCAGCTATGGTAAAGCCAAAGAGGAAGCAGTGAAACCCATCCCTCAGCTTAATACAGACGCACTCACTGAATCTCTGTTCAGATTTTTCACCATCAGTTCTTTGTTTCTCAACTAGAAGAGTGGGATCAGACAGGCAGAGATGTGGAGCTGCAAGAACAGAACATTTTGATCTGGAACATTCCTGAAAAAGCGCAAAGTCATCCCGTGAGCACCAACAAATTCAAGACAGGAGATGTTGTTGACTGCGTGGTGGAGGTGAGTGGGAAAAAGCAAGAGGACACATGGACGATGGAGATGAGGTGGATTGAGGTGAGGCCTGCTTCTGAACACTACTCTTGGGAGCCTAAATGCTTCTTCATCTGTAAGCAGTGAATAATTCATCTTGTTACCATAGAGAGCACACTCAAACACATGTGTAATAATGCACTCACATGCACACACATACACAGGAAAAATCATATTCATGTCACAGACAGGCCAACTTTACAACAGACAGACAACCCAGACCCGCGTGGAGCCTTTATTATTCACTAGCTTATGAACTCTGTAGGACCCTTCACTTTTTGACTTCTGTATGTGTGTATTTCAGTGTGTGTACAGTTTGAGCTTGTGTGTGTGTTTCATTTTTCTGCATCTGTAAGGGTGAAAAAAAGGACGCGAAGGGCGGAGGGCACAGTTACATACACTCTGGTGTATCCATGTCTTCAGATGACATTCCATTGACTTACATTCATTTCCTGTATACGTAGCCGTAATTCTGTTACGTCACGATAACATGAAATTAAAAATGTATGTTACTGAGACCTGATTTTTGTCCCAACAAGGAAGGCATATTGAGCAATTGAGCTGCAGGTACCCAGCTGGACTTTATCACAAAAAATGTGATGGACTTTGTGAGTAAACACTTTAGGCACTCTACTGCTTGTAACTTCCTCTGTGGGGAACGTTGTACGTAAGTATAGCCAAATTCACTGCACAGCCTTTGTCTTTGGGTCACTTTGATGGTGTTTTGTCTGATGAATCTGCGGTTATAAAATTATGATTTTATTAGAGCAGAACAACAGCCTGGAAATGCTTTAGGTGACCCTGATGAGATGAGATGAGATGAGATGAGATGCCTAATTCACAGGGTACTGCACAGTAGTCTTAATGGACTGAGTTTCAGTTACATTTACCCGTCTGACAATTGAAACAGAAAAATATGTAAATGAGAGCACCTTTAACAGAAATAAGGCTGTATTAATATGCTTTTTTGATTTTACAAAAATAAATATGTGTGGAGCGCTTAGGCCCATTTGAGTCTTTCAGAGTATTTACATGCAGATTGATTCGACCCTCAACTGCATTATTTGTATGTGTGTGTCCAGTTTTGAGAAGCTGAGTTTCATATAGTTTTGATTAGTTTAAAAGTCCAGTTTTGGTCAGACTTTTCCCATCATCATGTAAATGTACTCAGTGTTCTTGTGCCCTAAATTGAAAAAAAGGTGGCTTTACTGCATAAAACCAGGCTGTTTTTTTCCAGTTTCTTTTTCACAACCATGAAAAAAAGGAGGATGTCTAAAAGCATTACAAATGCTTTTAAAACTGAACCAAACTATCAAACAAATTATAATTCTGCCTGTGTTTTCCACTTATTTTGTTGTGTCGGAGTCATTTTTGTGCTACAAACTTTTGGGTGTTTTGACTACATCTCAGAGTGTGGGGGTGAGGACTGTAAAAACGTTCAAATGTCTGAACTTCCTCCCTCTCTGCTCTGTCTTTGTACTTATCTGTGCAACAGACATACTGCTATGTGACACCTGCAGTGTGGGATTGTGCAGTGGTGTGAATGTGTTTATTTGTGCTTTAGAACCTAACAGCTGTGAAATAATTGGTAAAGAAGCTTTTATGTCTCTGATTTGCTCCTTTTTTCCCGCAACTGGCAGCAGCCTCTCTTTTAATTTCACTTTTTACAGCTCACATGAACAACAATGCTGTTCCACCTTACTTTCTGATGTTGTTTTTGCAAACCTTATCAAAAATTGTTGCATAGTCAGCCGTTAAGAAGCTTAATGGATATGATGCTAAGAAGGCACAATATCTATGAAAGTGTGTGTGAATTATTAGAAAGCACTACAAGACATTTAAAAAGCTTCAGGCTGATTGGAGGACACTAAGTGGTGGTGGTTTGCACACTAAACCTAGTATGACGCCAAGTATGACAACACTATTGAAAAAGGCACAAAAAGGTGGATGATGTCAAATAAAAACTTTCCCAGAAAAGCCACAGTATTTCTGGTATAGTGTTGTGTCAAGGACACAGAAAACCACAGTGGAGATCTTCGGTAAATGTGACAAAAACAGGAAAAGAATACCCTAACCACAGCAAAACATAGTTGAGGTTCTGTCTTAATGTGAGACAGCTCCCTTGCTAAATGAGAACTGAAGAAATCAGAAGATTTCCAAGAAATATTAACGCACAATGGGCCAGAAATCAAAGATCTCAGGCACGCATCCAGCAGCAGAACACTAGAGTGTTCTGGACTCCTTTAAACTGTCCAGAAATGAGACCTAAGTTCCACTGACACCACTGGAGAGAGCTGAAAATCAATGCAACCAATCCAGGTCAGGGTCACCGGGGCCCATCACATCTGCCTTTGGGTGAGAGGCAGAACACAACCTAAAAGGTCGCTGGTCCATCACAGGGCCAGCACAGAGACAGAGGAGAAAAACAACCTCACACTCTCTTAGGGTCAGTTCAGTATAACCAATGAACCTAACAGGCACGTTTTTGGATGGTGGGAGGAAGCTGGAGTACCTGGAGAGAACGCATGCATTCACAGTGAGAACGTGCAAGGCAAGGCAAGGCATCTTTATTTATATAGCGCATTTCATACCACAGGCAACTCAATGTGCTTTTTTCAATGTGCATACCCCAGCTTGAAACCAAGCCCCCTTTTGCTGTGAGGCGACGGCGTTAACCACCACTCTGCCAGGCATCCGAGAGTCGCCCATCCAATACGGGACCTTTGCAAACTTAAAAAAGCTTGAATGCATAGCTTCGGAACATTGATGGAAAGTAATCATTATTAAAAGTAGTTTTTTTTATTACAATGATCATTAATCGTACTTGTAGTATTAAAAATCATTTAAAGAATTGCTTTTTTTTAAATCATTATATTGAAATGACACTAAAACTGATTTATTTGCACTTATTTCTGAAAATATTTCCAATTCTGTTCTGACGGCTCAGTTTTCAAAGATTATGATTATGTCTGAGCAAACACACACTGCCAGTCACACACTGACAGTAGAGAGGCGGTGTCCAAGATGGGATTTCTTGGACACTGACAGACCTTCATTCCACCCATTTTTAATCTATATTTTTCGTATCTAATAACTGGATGTCTTGAAGGAATTCTATTCTGCAAAATGAAAGAACAATATCTTATTTCATTTCCATAACTCCTGCCTGTGAAATATTGTTATGCTAATGTTGTCAGGGAAACATTGCGCTCAGAGGTGCCATCCTCGCTTCTGTATAAACTAAAAGAAAAACACTGTGAAACACAATACGCTTTGGAATAATCAATGATAAACTGTTTACAAAAGCGGCTGGCATTGCTGTTTGTTCTCATCATTTGATCACAGCAGTATCTCACGTTTAAAAGCAAAACCAAATATGAAGCAGAGAGCTGTGACATAGTAAAGGGGTACAAGAGGAGGAAATTGGTTTTGTTTCGAGGTACTTTCAGCCTGTGTGGATGTGTGTATTGCATGAGATGACTGGTGGGTCTGACCATAACCTCTGACCCAGAATGCTACGGACACCTGTCTTCTCACGCAAGATCCTCCAGGACTCTCCTGTTCACTGCAGGCCTGATTTACTAGGCCCCAAGGGCTTCCTGTCTTGCTTTTTCTGTCTGCCTCATACTCACTCTCTCTGACACACACACACACAACCCTCACCCTGAAGAGCCGCAGAGAGAGAAAGAGAGAAATGGCTCCTGTCATTTTTCCTCTTTTAACTGGGGCTCTCCAGCGCTCTCTGTCGCACTGCCCCGAGGGGAGGACATCCAGCAAAGAAAGAATCTTTCACACTTTATTGTCTTTCACCACAGAGAGCTCATATCTCTTTTCCCACACTTTCAATCTGTCGTCTTCTTTTTTTTTTACACTTCTCTCGTATTCCTGTTATTCATCTTCCTTCCGTCTTTCCTCAGTCTCCCTACATCTATTTCTGTTTCTATAGTTCACGAAGTTTGACAGTTTGACAAAGTCCCTTTGAGTGCGCCAGCTTGTCAAAAATACAGAGAGGGCAAAGTGTGGAGAGAGACACTACAGAAGAGCAGAGAGACATGCTGAGTTGGACATCGGAGAAATGGACGGCTGTCTCAGACCCAAACAGCAGTCTGTCACATCAGAGAGATGTTTGAAGAGCTGAGGTGGAAAGGGAAGCTGCAGCTGCGCAGAAAAAATGAACACATTGGTCCTATCTTTGTATCCAGGTATATTTCAGGTATATTTATCATGACAAATGGGCTCTCAGATTGCCACGCATGCTTGCTGAATATGCACAGATTCTTGCAATGCCACAAGCGACTGAATGTGATTTACTGCACATGCTGCCTGGTAAAATATATGTTTATGTAATTCATTTAGAATTTCTTCCAAAGTGAAGCTGGTTCAAAGGAACAGGAATTCTTACTTTCCTACATGATAACAATGAAGAAAATGATGGTATTTTGTATAAGCTTTGTATATTAGTCTCTACACATGGGATTAGGTTATAAACATTAAATGAATAAGGAACAGACAGGGGTTCAGGGAAAACTAAACTCTGCAGCTTGAGGTTACTGGAAAGCAAGTACAGCTAATTATTTGGATATGAGTCGGTATTATGGTGTAAGTTACTTAATATGATATCATAGTTTACATATTGATCATCGAAAAGTAACTTATTTACTAATTACTCAACAGCATATTCAATTGATAACATTCCACACAACCCTCTTTACTTGAATCTCAGTTCTGTGAAATGAGCTTTTACAAAGTTTCACCTCATCTGTAAGGACAATTTTTGGTTTGAATGAAAATTTTATTTTTTGCCCTGATTTTAGTTGAAGCAATATAATCAGATTTTAAAGAGGACAGAAAGTAAAAGATGTATGATGCTGAACTGTGAAGTATCTCAGATAGTTCATTGAATTAACTTTTTATCATTCTTGGTAAAGATTTATAAGCAAGATTGTTTTATGTTGAAGCTGTAGCTTTGCAAAAGAAACTTACTGATTTTTGTATAAATCATGACGACGACGACAACGATGATATTACCAGTTGTGTGAGGCTCTGTGTGTGTAAATTCTAAATGTAAATTACAGACAAATTAACAACATTATTATTAAAAAGAGTTGCTTGCATTTGTTGTATGTCCACTCTCTCCGTAGAGTTACATGTTATAAATTGCACAGGAAACGGCATTGGACACACACATTTAGTAAGACCAGGGTAGGGGTTAAAAGATGGCTTGAAGCTGTCTTCATCTGCAGTAACTGTGTCCCTGTGGACTTTTTGCCCTTTTGCAGTCGGCAGAATTTCTCAGAGAGGAGAAGCTCGCAGCATCGTTATTTTCATCTTCCACGCAGGAGACGGACGCTCCAGGAACTAAATGGCTTGACACAGCTGGTATCTTCTGGTCTGAGTTGGGGGTTGGCCAATCAATACCGCGGAGGGAGATCAATCCTGCTGTGCGCCTCTCAGAGGTTTTAAAATTGTGTGTTTCTGTGTGTGTGTGTGTGTCATTTCCCAGGTGGTCATGGTGTTGTAGCTGTTATAAGACCTAATGGGAGACCACCTGACAATGAATGACCACAAACACTGGATTTAACAAACAATCTTGAGTGGCTGTTGGAGACTGGACTGACCTACTTTATGAGTGTGAGGACATACATGTGCGCCTTTATGTCCTTGTCCATGTATATGTGTGGGGAATGTGTGTGTGTGTGTGTGTGTGTGTGTGTGTGTGAGTACATATATCTATGTGTCTTTACATGTGTGAGAGTTGTACCCAGGTGCATTGCCTGGAGGTCGGTGGGGTGAGAAGGGAGTTTGTGTGTTTGTGTGAGTTAAGGGATGACAGGGTGTGTCAGGAGGGTTCTTCCCCAAAACCCCAGAAGAAGAAATAAGGTCAAATTCTAAATACTGTGTCAGAAGAAGGGGAAGAAAAGATAGAGCTCGAGGGCATTTTTATGTAAATGATGATCATCCGCTGAATAAGAATAGAAGGGGGTAAAGCCAGAAATTAAAAACATGTTCAGTTAGTCCTTGGGACTCCTCTTGAGGATTGACTGCTGTGGAAAAGTATCTATTTGGTATTTTTATTTTATTTTTTACTGCAGAGCACATGGATTTAACCTGCACAACTTACTGCACATTTTTCAACAGAATTTTAAAATAACCCATTTGAACCCCTTAACACTTGAGGCATCCCCTGAAGACACAAGTACACTCCTGTTAGATCAGGACTAATGGGTTGAACAGTGACTCCCATACCATTTTTTATTTTTCCTGAGTGTTGGTGTAACTCTTGTTAAACCTGCATACCTAAGATTAGGGGATGATTTTTCTTAGTATTAAGGACACAACTTTAAATCTAACTGTATTTTGTCAATGATTCTAAAAGAAAGTGTGTAGAATGTGTTTAATAATTGGATAAAAACAGCTATAGGTGAGGATGAGATGAGCTAAACTAAATCATTTGTACACATGAAGAGACACAGATTAGAAAGACACCTGCAAGGGTATTCACCCACCCTGCTGTGTTATTCTGCTTGGCCCTCTGGTGACTGGGCGTGTGTGGTTGTGAATATGAGCTTGTAAAATGATGGGAGAGCACACACACAGACACACACACACACGTGCAGACACAATGGTGTCTGGTTATTTCTCAACACTCTGGCTGTGAGGAAAGTGGGATGAATAATGTGTGCAAATATTTGGTTCACAGCCCAGGGTTCCATATGAATAAGCCATCAACAGGAGCTGTGAGTGACATGCGATCATGTGCGTGTCTACTTTTGCTTTGTCTTTTGTTAAATTAGTGAAGAAAGAACTGCAGATCTGAGTGTATGCATGAGGTTGTCATAATGCACTGCAAAGAACTAGAGTCTGTATGCAGCAAAAAAAATATGAAGTTATAATTAGTGATAATTACTAATTGAGAGACATTAAAAACCCTTTTATGTTACATTAATAAAATTACAAGATAGGATTGAAACTTTCATAATGAATAAGATCTTGAGCTCTCATTTCGTCCAGATTTGACTTCTTTATATAACATGCAAGAAAAATGTGTCTCAATTAATCAGACCTGCTTATTATCATATTACTCTACTGCATCATTCTGATAAATGGTCAGTCATCAATGATAATTTCTGTAGTCTTTTTTTTAAATGGAGTTAAATGAGAAAATCAGACATGAAGATTATCCCTGATGGATGGTGTCTATTGAACTTTGATCATGGAGCCATGTGCTGCTTCCATTAAACTGGGCTGCTTTCATCTGTCTTGACATAAACATCAAACAAACGGTGGGGCACCATTTTTCTACTCGGAGTCCCAAACTGCGTGTTCTGTGGTGGTTCTTTTTTAAAACTGTATCACAAATTTTGGGTTTAATTTGAAACTTTTGGGGTGTAGCAAATTACAAGAGTCAGTGCTGACCTAAATACAATACTCTCATTTTCACAGTTGCATTAGGATCTCTCTGGCGCTCAGCGGTAGTACGGTTGTTAAATTAGTTTTGGACGGTGTTCCTCACCCTGCAGTCAGCCTGGGTGGGCCTGTCTGCAGGGTGCCAAGGGTGGTGTCTTTTGCCAGTGAATTGACATGCTGTTTAAAAATGGATCTGTCTAAATTATTCAGTCTGTTATTTTAGCGTAAGCATTCATGGATGATGTCTGGTTGTCACGGAAACATAGTCCCATGATCCCAAGCCCACAGCTGAGTCTGGAAGAAGGAAGAGAAATAATAAAAGCCCAGTGCCAGCCTGATCATTTCAACAGAGAATGAGGTGGAAATGTGAACTGCTGTTACTTATCAAATATGTGTCAGGAAAAAAAAGTCTCTACCAGTTAGAAAGATTATTTTTGTGCCTACTGGCAGTGAGGAAATATATCGACCCACAAAAAAGATAGAAGTGTTATGTGGTGAACACTGAAACTGAGGTGCAGAGGAAATTAAAATACTTGCCTTATAGTGATGAATATATGCATGTGGTTTTGTCTCTTTGTCTCAGTAAGCACAAACACACACACACACACACACACACACACACACACACACACATGCAGGATGGGCCCCAGGCTGTGATGGTCAAACTTTATGGATCTCCAGTGAGACATGAACACATGGAACAGTCATCTCGCTTCCAGCTGCTGATGTGGAGCGTCTCTCCATCTCCCACTGCGATCCTTTCTGCAATGAGAGGCTGTATCTGGGGGCTGGCACTTCATTCAGTGGACACTTGTCTGCAAAGAAAAATCCCAAATAATTGTCAGTGAGTTCTCCATGTGCATGTGTCTTTGTGTGTGTGTGCAGTAAGCATTTCTTTGTGAACAAGGAGGGAGAGAAACAGCTGTGAGAACATCTGGGGAATCAGAAAGTGATGCTGTCTCCCTCCTAAACGCTGGGATTTACACACTGCCCAGAGCCCAGACACACAGCACTTTTGTGCCAAGACGAACATGCATATGCATGCAATCATGCACACTCATTCAAACAAAGGACTCTCCCACTTGCACAGCTTACATCATAGATTTCAGATTGTTTCATCATCTGTTAGTCATTTTACTTCCTAAGCTTTTCACCTTAAACAAACAAATGCAAAATGCTCACTGATTATTTCAGAAAGAGAAAGACACAGACAGAAAGTGGATCCCAAGTGTACAAAATGCTTCCAATTCAAGCAGCCTACATGTGATACAACACGTTTCCTGCTGTTTTAGTTCATTCAGTGATCATTGAACAACAAATTAAGCCCTATTTGATCAGACAAAGTGACAAACTCAGTCCTGTAGGTAGTGCTTTAACCTTCCCTTTTCAACCAGCATGAGTTGTCCTTAAAGTCTCTTTAAGGAAAGTCTCTTTAAGGACAACTTTTCTAAATAATATTGACACTTTATTTTTGAAGCGCTAGAATCTGGGGTGTTGTGTTTACGATCCCAATAAAAACAAAAAAAAGATGGTTTTTTTTCAGTAACATTTACACAAGATGAATATTTCTCTCAACACTTGATGTTGTGTTTCACAAAGCACGCAACTTACTGTCATACGGAATATGTTGATTCCCGCAGCAGCCATTTGGAGACATGCAGCCTGCTGTCCTCACAGTGAGGCTCCAAATCCCAAATCTCCATCGAGCTTTCATCCTTACTTGAGAGCAGACAAGTGCTCCATACCTGCAGCAATCTATGTTGCTGTACAAGCACATTCACAGCAAGCATTTTTGACAACCCTAATGAATCTCCAGAGAGTGGCTTCCTGCCAGCTCTCTCTTGTTCTGTCTTGTCTTCATTGTTGTTGCTCTCTGTTTTCTACCTTCTTGTTTTCTTCCTCCTGCAGTTTGTCTGCCTAAACCAATAGCCCAACTCTTCTGCAGTGTTTTTTTTTTTTTTTTTGCCTAAATCGGCTCACCAGCCGATTTCATCTGCTCTGGGTAAACTTCTTATATTGTATATAAACTCAATAGGAGGTAATTGTGTGAGCAAATTCTTGCTGTTGACACAAATGTGATAACTCTATCAATACATCGTTGAAGGTAACTCTAACTTCAACTGTTATTTTGTAACTTATTTGCCACAGTACAGGTTCACACTGTATGGTTCTGCAAACCGTGGATACATGTCATCCTAATGTTTCCGGACTTCCCAGATATGCATCACGTGTCGTCTGGCATCATAACACAGACAGCAAACACTAAAGTCATGCAAGATGCATGACTACTCTGCCTATCAACCACAACAAAGTCCTCTGGGACGTTGGAGGGATGGTGGTGGAAGAAACCATCCAGGAGACCTGTATTTGAGTCCTGCACAGGAGCACTTCTTTTATTTTGTTTTTTGTTTATGTTTTTTCGCCCCTCTGACTCACAATTTGATTTGATTTGCTTTAGTTTTGTTTAGGCACCTAGACTATTTGGTTTGAGTACGGATCGCGATTCGACGTAAAAAGCTCATTCTTGACAAAGTCAGTAGAGATGGTGCCTAGTTACTGTTCAAATGACTCTGCAGTATTTAGGAATAATCATCTGCTCCAGCTCTGATCAGCATTGATGAAAGTATGACACTCAAACTGTGAATTGTTATAGGATAGGATAGGGAAGGATATGATAAGATAAGATAAGATCCCACTTAAAGAGAAATTTTACTTGTCTGCACGACAACTAGCATCTCATTCTGAATCCCTTGTATTTTGGACTTATGCCAGGTATTATCACAAATGTTCTCATAAGGTCATGCTTGCCAGAATTGTGGCCCATAACAACCTGCAAGAGAGTTAAACTTCTGATTTCAGTTGTCTGCATTGTTGTTCATGGGAGCAATAACTGCAATGTGCGTCATCTCTAAGGTACGCGGACATGTGCTGCTGGCAATGATATATTTACGTGCATTTCAAAATCTCCATACAATAGTGCCAGTTTTGGTGAACATGGTTCATTTTTATACTTATCTGTAGTTTTCAAAAAAAAAAAAATCAAATGTCAACATTTCATTCTGGCAAGAAGGATGACATGAGATGGAGCCTTTCTTCTAGAGAAGAGACTGTAATTATACCTACCCATGCCGTATTAGTCATGCCTCAGCTCAACTTGTCTTTCCAAAATCCATTACCTATGCCTGAGGAAGCCTTGTTAGGTTACAATTGATTGCTAATTACACAACATTATGATACATTGGCCTCATCTTGCTGTAATCACAGTAATTAGGGAAATAATGTCTACATGAAGCCTACATGAGCAGGGAAGCAGAAGAACCGTGACAGCGGAGAACAAAAGACTAAAATCCACACAGTCCCATCTACGTTAGACATCTTTAAAACACACACATGAACACACGCACACCTATGTGTGTGTGTCTGTAAGTCACAAAGTTGTGACTGCATCACTGATCCGTTGCCTCACGTGAACTGAAGGGGAGCGCGTACACACTTACTCAGAGCACGAGTAACGAAACGCTTCACACTCATTTGGCTTTCGCACTTCAAATGAGATTGGTGCGGCGCAGCGTCTAAAATACAACCATTAGATCTATAATGACTCTGTAGCCTACTCCCTGTGGACCGACTTCACACACACACGTGATTACACACACACTCTTACAGAACCCTCCCAGCCCCCAAAATAGTCTATGTATTATGCATTCCACCCATCTGCCACTCTCTGAGCACTCTATCCCAAGGGGAAGAGATGGGAGGAGAGGGGGAGGAGAGGAGAGGGGGTCCTCACAGCTGGATTTAGGAGAGATAGCGGGGAAGTTAGCTTTCTCCCCCTCTCTCCCTCTCTGTTCCCCCATCTGTATATCTGTCAGGTTGAAAACTGATGGAATGTGAGGGGCTCACCTGTGTTTGGGCTTCCTCCTTACAGACAGGTATGAGCATATGGCTCTGGAGTATGAGTGATTTATGTTCCTACCTTTTCTGTGCATGTCTGTGTGTGTGTCTGCGTGTGTGTGTGTGTGTGCACATGAGTGTGCATTGACAGAGATTTGTGTTTTTCTGCAGGAGGATGTGGAAGACTCAGCAGGAGATAAGTTGACCACCTATCAAAATATCGGGGATGACTAAATGTGTATATAAGTGTATGCTTGTGTCAACAACAAAGCATGCGTGTGCATGTATGTGAGTGAGACAAGGAGAATGACAACTGAGATGGTTGTGTATGTAATGTGATCTAATTAAACACAAAAAAGCAGCAACAAAGTTAGTGAACAGTTATCCCACTGATCAGTTGCACAGGCTCGAGAGCGTTCCAGGTTTTGAAAGTCCCTGAATTGGTACACGCAAATGTGACATCTCTCATTCCCTAACGAGTGCTGAGAAAATCACAAGGCTTCTGCTTATTCAAGCCGTTGTTAGCTCACTGAGTGACTGACAAAACAAGTTTAATTGCAGAGCCAGCTTGAGGCGAGAGAGGAGCAGTTTTAATAGCGCGTCTTTGTCTCACAGCTGCCAAACATTCACCCTGACCCAAACCAAACTGCAACCCCATGATCCTCATCTGCCCTATTACATCCTTCAGCTGTTTCCTTCTTACTGCTCACTGTGTGCAAATGTGTGTGTGTTTGCCCAAAGAAAACAGAGGCTTCATTGTGACTGCGCTGTCAGATGCAGCTGTGTGCGCTTCAGATTTTCTTACACAAAGGATGAGGTGAAAGATGAGTGAAATGAAGAGAGTAAAAACGAAGATGCTGTAGAAAGGGTAAAGAAAATAACTTAAGCAATTGTCAGAAATGTTTGTTTTTCTCACTTTGAAATGGCAACGCAATTTTTTTTGACAAATAATTCGCTTTGCTTTAAGGTACCATTTCTTGCCAAGCTAAGAGTCTCCTCTGTTCGCCAGTGACATGTTACAGGACAGGTGTACTATTTACAAAAAAATAATCATCTCAGTGCCAGGTCTTGATTTGATCTAAATTCCTTTTTTTCACTAAAAGGCACCCTGATGTGTGCTTTAATGAACAAACACTAAACAGTGTTACTGTTACTGTTTACTGTGTCCGTAGAAACGTTGAGGAACTATTCATATACTGAAGCAGCATTAGCACATAGAATTTACCTGTTCATTTCTAACAACCTAACTTACGAGGTGCTTATGCATTTTGGAGTTTTATTGTACCATAAATAGCATATAACACGAGATAATAATCATCGATGCATTAACCTGTAAATAGCATTTGAATGTTATAGTTACCTCAGGTGAAGCTGCTTTACATTCTTGACATATTTCCTATATGTCATATTCTTTTTAAACCACTTGTTTATTGGGTAGGTCCCCCTTGTGCTATCATGAGAGCTCTGACATGATGGGGCATGGACGCAGAACCTTTTTACATCCTGTGGGGCACCCATGGATTGGGTTTGTTCCAGTATATCCCACAGAAGCTCAATCAGTTGCTCCATCGGCTTCGGATCTGAGAGGTTTGAAGGCCAGGTCTGCACTTTAGGCTCCTGCTCCATGAGCCATATGTTATCATATGCTATCTAAAGTCTTTGTGAGAATAGATTCAAGAAATGTGATCAAATACAAGTATGGAATTGGATAAAATATAAACATTCAAGTAGTTTGGGTTTTTGATAAGAGAGAAGAAACAGTTTTGAACAAGTGTCATGAAGATATTTTGGTTTTAAATCACCACCATCAATCAAAGCACATCAACTGACCTGGTTCGACAGTAAGGAGAGAAAGATCAATGTGATGATCTCCCTCTCTGACCTACATTAAAGGAATCCTCTCACACTGAGTTCTCTGATGACACTTCATTTCTACTCAGCGTTTTAAAAGACAAACTCTTTCTTCCTCCACCCTGGTACCTGAAACCGGCATCCGTCTCACTAAACAGGATGGTCCGATAAGGCTAACTCACCACATGAGTTTGGCCCCAGAGAGAAACAGGCTATCAAACAGGCTATTAAAGGGTATGGTTTCCTCTCACATTACAAGAGGCTTTGATACCTGGATTTTATCTGTTATGTTATCGTCTCACATCAGGAACACAAACGCACACACCTGCAGTGCCCCCTTACCTATATGAGTCAGGTGTGTGGGATTTGTGTGAGTGTGCTGTGGTGGTTGACAGTGATTTTGAATAGAGGGTAACTCACAATATATAATATGTATAATATGTGTGGTGTGAAATGGTGATACAGGTTGAATAATGTAGACTTAAATAATGTAGTATTTACATCACAGCAATAAATCAAGACGTTTGCCCACTGTAGTTCCCTTTTCTTTAAAATCATGGTGCAGTTGTTCCTCCTCATATTAAACAATCTGAATTCATTTAAATTATTTGCGAAAATGAC
The DNA here is from genome assembly GCF_027942865.1 of Odontesthes bonariensis. Lineage (NCBI taxonomy): Eukaryota > Metazoa > Chordata > Actinopteri > Atheriniformes > Atherinopsidae > Odontesthes > Odontesthes bonariensis. The sequence goes on from NC_134511.1 coordinate 23,805,776, forward strand.
GTATTGTTGTAGAGCCCAGTTAATTGGTTTTTAGAAGAGTAGACCTAGATTTGCTGCAATGGCATGATACAGTTCACACATGAGCACTTCAGTTATGTTTTCGATGTAATCACATAGTTCATAGATTAGTTTGTGATTTCTTTACTTTTATCATCATTAATATGGAGTTTTACGCTGAACAAAGCTCTTTTTTCCCATCAGTGATTAATCTTGCTTTGTAAAGTCTGCATACTTGTGTATCTTGACCCTGAGAAAGAATGCATCACTTCACCTTGTCCAAACACGGCCTTCGATGTGTTTGCAACAATGCGAGCTCTCGACACTTACTCTCTCTGCCAGACACACACACACTTGCTCGCACATGAACACACAGGTGTATTATGGACTTGTGTGAGCTGTTGAATGATGGCCTGTTTGGAGTGAGGGTGGGGTGAGGTGGAGAGAGGTAGAAGTGGAGAAGGGAGGCTGAGGTGTGGAGGTGAAGACAAGCTCGACGTTCAGAGACAGACTGTCTTTGTGCCTCAGGCAAGTGTGTGAACGCATGTGCAACCCGGCAAAGTAGATTTGTGGGAGGTGTGTTGGTTTCCTCTCCTCCCTGGTCTCAGCTGTGGTGGAAGTGATTAAATGAATAAGTATGAAATATAAAATGAATCCCCATGAACGGGGTCATGTGTTATCAAGGAGTCCGCTTGTGTGTCTGTTGGCAGATGTGTGATTAGAATGAAATAGGAAATTAGTCCTGATGAATAGCACCATACGTACACGTGTAATTGAATTACCCAGTCTCTGTTCAGTGCGTTAGGTTAAATGAAATGTTCACCTGTCTGTGCTTCATCCTGCAGAGAGGTGCGCTGCAGGGTGACGGTCTGGTCAGCGAGGCTGTCGGAACTGTCAGAACACGGCGAGCTTAATTCCTGCCCTAATATTTAGTATCCGGGATGCACAGCTGAGTGGCAAATTAAAGTTAAACAGCATTAAGTTTCTCAGAAGGACCGGACCACCGGAAGCCACAAACTGGTGTCACTTCACTGGCAGGATGAAAACCAGTCTTCCAAGAAAATAGGACCACATTTATAATTTTAACAAGATGATGTCCCCAAATCTCCAGTAGGTTCTGAATGAGCTTTGAATTTATCATTTAAAACAAACAAACAAACAAAAAAATAATAACAGAGGTATTCGTGTGAGCGCAAAAACAGCCAGATGTGAACATGCATAGTTAATATTCAATGCTTTAGAGATTTCTGTTCAAAATGCAAATAAGTGGGAAATGTGGCATCTTCCAAATCATTCAAACCCCATGATATCTTGAAGTTGGTGAAAACACACCACATTAGCTGTTATAAAAGTATTTTGAACATTTAGAATTTGATGCTTGCAACACAAATCCAAAAAGTTGGCGCCAGAGCTTGTCTGCAGTGGCAGACTTTTTGCATCTCTCTGCAAGTCTTCAGAAACCAGTTTCCAGGCTAAAATACTTTCCGTATTTTTTGGTATTATTCACGTTTTTTCCCCCTCAATGCTGGATTTTAGCTGCTCAACGTTTCAATTAAATTCAGTTTCATTTATATTGCGCCAAATTATGACAAATGTCATCTCAAGGCACTTAAATAATATAGTCCAATTCAAGCCAATTGGAGTTCAATTCATTGTAATCATAATCCAATCCATAATTCATATAGAGCCAATTCAAAAAACAATATCCTAGCTTAGGAAACCAACAGATTGCACTGAAACTTCTCTTCAGTCCAATCTCTGGTTTCAAGGTTGCCTTAGTCAGATTTTTCCCTTCGTGATGCAGCAAACCTTTTCCACGGGTTACAGGTTTAGACTGCAGGCAGGCCAGTTTAGCATCAGGACTCTTTTAACTGTACTGCCATTCTGTTGTGACATGCCTTCCCCTGGTCCTGAGATGTTTATTTCTTTAGTATTACACAACTTTCCTGTTACTCCCCTGTCTGAATGTTTTTGAATTATGCTCTTCAGATTTATGCAATCACCTTATTCTCAACAAGTCTTCCTGCCTTATTTAAAGCCAGTCAATCTGATACTCGTTCTTAAAAACTCAATTCTTTATTGTCATTCTCCCTTCAGCCTGACTTTTGAAATGCCTTCTCCCCACATTCACCTCTTCCTGATTCCAGAGGAGCCTCATCAGAAGCTTGTGCCACCTCCTAACTCTGCTCGTCCACCACCAGCCATCATATCCCCTGCCTTTGTCCGTATCTCTGCTTCATCAAGACGGCGTATCAAAGTGACAGACAAATTGATGCAAATTTTAATTCCCGTACTTTCGTAAATTTAATTGCAACCAATTGATCTCTCCTTAATGAACTATGTTCATCAAAATTGAGGATTTCAATTTTTGAAAGTGCTTTGGTTTTGTTTAATTTTTCAATTTCAACATTTTTCCCCAACATTTCTTCTGTTAAGTTCAGTCAGTATTCATGATACCATTCAGTAATTTATCAGTCTTGCTCAACTTTTAAACTTTAATTTGTCAGCCGTTTCGACTAACTCGAGGTCTGCTCTAAAGGTACCTCTGGAATAAGCACAACATATACACAGTAGAAAAAACACACACTTGTACAAACTCCAATAGGATATTAGAAATAATTTCCTCACACATGGAGAAACACACATGCAGACTTCTTCACAAGTGAGATCAGAGACTTCTGGTACAAACAGGAAGCTAATATAATCTAATATGAGAACCTGCTTTGGTTGGACACATCATCTCCTTTGGCCACACTTACTGTGAAACCCTCACGAGCTCTATGGTGTGTTTATTTTACAGATACAGTCGGGATGGAACAGGCGGCCTTGACCAAACTTATGGCCAGAAGTAATTTGAGTGTGCTGAAACTGGGTCCTGCCAGAGTGAAACTACCCGACTATGACTCATATAAAAGCACATTAACTGTCAGCACAACAGTAACTGTCATGGAGACACTGACTTGTCGACACACACGCACACAATTGTACTTAAATTCTCACACATAGACATAAACAAGTTGAGCCAGGGTGACACAGTTTGGCAAGATGCAGTTGGCAGCAGAGGATTAAATTGAATAATCTTGAACGTATTCATGCAAACGCTGAACAGACACAGTGAAGATATGCGCAATATACTGTGAGTAAAAGATTATCTAGAACTGTTGATGCTTTGGCGCTTACTCTAAAATCTGTCCAGACTTGTAACGTTTATTAGACAAAGTGACTTTGGCTTGGGCTCAATTCCTTGCAATAAAAACTTATGAAATGCATCCTGAAGTTATTCATTCATGATTTATTGTAGGTTGAGAGAACGATTGGCTGTTTTGCATATATTCAGTGTGTGTCATTATCTCTGGGCAGTGTTTGCTTTGTCTGCTTACCTTGTACTTTTGGCACTTCTGTTCATTTGACTGCAAAGATTTACGACAGTTTCAGAGTTAACCGTTTGCTGTCAGTCTGTGTTGTCATGTCTGTACTGTCTGCATGTCACATAGCTCCTATAATCTTGTGTGAATCACTGTATCTGCTCACAGTTTTTTTTTTTTTTTTTTTTTTTGCTTTTTCAATAATTTCGGTCAAGAAATAAACAAACTGAAGAAACCAGCAGATGAAGGATGACGCGTATTTTCCATCTGCAACAGATTTATTCGGATTGAAGTTTAAAAATCAAAAGGTTTCATCAAATAACTTAAAACAGCAACTTAAAATGGAATCACTCACCAATTAATAATGTCTCTCTCCACACATCGAGCTCATTTGGCCAGTGGTTCAAATACATCAAAGGGTTCATACAGCAAATTAGTATCATGTCAGAGGGGAGACACAGGGATTCGTCCCACATTAACAGTTATGAGGAGTGTGAAGAGTCTCCAGTTAATATGAAATCTTCAGAATGGGAAGTTATTTTAATTTGACTATTTTGATGTCTTATTTTGTATAATTGTAAGCTCGTGATGCAAAATCCGAAAAACAACAAAAGATCATATGAAAAAGAGCGATTTCAAGCATTGCATAATCTTTTATTTATTTTTGTTATACTAAACAGTTTTCATATTGATATAGGCTCTATTTACAATGCCAGAGTGTATAGACTATATAGTTTTAGAATGATAAAAAAAAGGCTCATTTCTAATGAGCTCACAAAGTCATTTCCACTAGGAGCATTTTTACATAGTGGCATGTCCCCAGTTTCTCAGAATGCAGCATCGGACCCCTCCACTTTTCTTCATTTTTTAAAAATGTCTTTATCCTATCCTTTATCCTTAGGTCACATGAAAACGCTAAAAATGTTCAGTTTTTTTCTTGATCAACGTTAAATTGCCAATTAAAATGGCAACACTCTAACTATCAGAAATCCATTATGTTCTGTGATGCACTCTTTGATACAAGATCATCATTACATCTCCGAGTTTGTATAACTTTTAGGCTGCCTCGTCGTCCTATTCCGTGGTCTTGTCTCTCCGTCTAGTGGTAGGCGGGTTTTCCGCCAGCAGGGTTCGGTTGATTCTCTATTGATTTGCTGGAGGGGCAGAGGAGGAGGAGGAGAAAGTGAAATGGGAGGAGTGGAGGAGAAATCCCGGCTTGGTAAGGGAGGGATGTGATTGTGCGTGTAGGATGCGAGAGGAGAGTGATCATAATCAAAGCAAAAGTCCGGCCGCCGAGCTAGAGAGCGCTCTTAAATCACATGGGGTGTGGAAAAAAGTAAAAGTGGCGTCGAAGTGACTTCTGGTCGCACTTTGCTTCCCCTTCCCTCTTCGCCTTTCCTGCCCCTCCGCCCTGCATTCCGCGGAGCAGCTGTGTTTTCATGCCCCTGCGCACCCGAGGAGGCGAGGAAGGAGAGAAGAGTGAGGAAGAAGAGGCAGAAGGAGAAGTGGGAAGGCCTGGACACCACCCCTCCTCGCTCCTCGGAGGTCTGTCCACTCTCCCCTCCTGGCCCTGCATGGACGGGGATGGGGAGAGCCGGATGCTGTTGCCGCGGGGCTGAGCGCCTCGCTTCCCCGTCTGTAGTGCGCCGCTTCCGGCCACTGCTGTTGCTGATCATCGTTCTCTGCTTCGGTGCTCATATAGGTAACTTACTCGCACACTTTCAACACTACAACAACACGCGTGCCTCTCCATCATAGTTGCGAGGATTTTGTAATTTTACGCACTTTTTTTATTCCATTTCGCACTCATTGCAGCGCGCCGCACCAGTTACAGCCTCAGTTTACAATACTTCTTTTTCTGTCTGTAGCAGTCGGTAGCGAGCAGATATAGCCACTTTCTTAGTTATTAAGTGTTTGTAATCATCGTGTGTCCGATCCTTGAGTTGGGCCCAGTGCTGCCTGACAATGGCTCTCTCCAAAGCGGCAGTGCAGCAGTTTGAGCACGGATCGAGTTTCTCCTCCTCTCTCCTGGGCCGTCATTCTCCTGTCTGCCCCTTAATAGCTCGTGGAGGAGGAGAACAGAATGGAAAAACTCTTCTCCCGTCCATATACAACCCAGATCTATTCCATAGAACATAAAATATAAAACAGTAGTTTGCAGTGCTGCCGACTGGAAAATGTGAAACGGTGTAAATCCTAATCAAACCTAATGTGGAGTACTTGAATAAAATGCTACAGAAAAAGAGTGTTATTCAAAATATATGAAGCTGTCCCATCTAAGAAATAAAAGTAGATTAAAGGTCCCTTAAAAGTCTGGCAGTTTTCTCATTATTATATTGGGTGCCTATCTTTTAGTCATCGCAGAAGCTCCTAGTGTAAGATGAATGCTTCAGATGTGCTTGATTTATCTGAGAGCCAAATGTTAGAAAAGCTTATTGACTAAAATAAAATGAATTTATTGTCTGGCTGCTTGGACATATTGATTCACTGCCTTCTTATTTGACACTGTTTGCTGGTCGTTTTATGTTGTGTAAAAGCTGATATTTTTGCATCTATTGCAGAAAAACAATATCCGCTTTCCAGAAAAAAGCAATCGTTTTTTTTTTGTTTTTTTTTGGCCGCGTCTGTGTGTTTCTGTGTGTGCAGGGGGTCAGCTGTAGTGGCGGCTCTGTTTGGCAGTCACACCTCCAGTAATTAGGGCTCAGGCAGCAGGACAAAACTACCTCTGCACACAGCCTGGTGGGAACAGACATACCCACTTCACATTAAGACCCTTGCGGCACCTTCTGCCACACGTGCGTCACCTGGAAGGAATTTGTATCGTTTAAACCGTTGAGGCAAACAAAATCTTTTATTTGCTACAACTTGTGCACGTTTAGGGTATTTAGACATATGTCATCAGCTGTCAGCTGCATGGGTCTGTTTCGGACAGGAGAGCAGGACTGTCCGTTGTTCAGTCGGGCGCATGCTGTGGTGAGCTCCTGTGAAGCTTTTGCATCTCTAAGCTTAGAGGACTATTTGTGTGATTTGAGCTCAGAATGTGAGAGAGTGCACACAACAAGGTGATCAATAAGCACTTCACAAGCCATTCCCTTGGCTGAGAGATGATCCCAGTAGATCCTTTTCTGATGTTGGAAGATCAGAGAAGTTGGGGGCAGCTAGATTGGGAGACAAAGAAATGCTAAAACCCAAGCCTGGTGGATCTTTTGACCTCTGTCTGATGGTGAAGAAGGTGCCTCAGGATGCGGGAGGAGAGGGGGCGAAGTGACTAGGTAAGGGGAGGGGGGACCGGCCAGGGACCCAGGCTGAGAAGGCTGAAAACAGGAAAGGGGCAAGGGATTTCAGCTCGGAAAAAACAAAGACAGCAGATGATGTAGGGAGAAAAAAAACGGAGGAGGATGGAGTGAAAAAGAAATGTTGATATAGAACATAAATTTTGCACACTGTGCTCACTACTATTGTGTCTCCATGAGAGTTTTACCACCGAGGATAATACAAACAAACAAAGCTTTGAATGTGTTGAACACATTACTCCCTCACACGAGGAGTTCTTTATTCTCCTCCCCATTCAGTATTCATCCCCTCAGTTCAACTTATTTATATGCATAGAATGGATTTTCCTCTGAAATTACAGCTATGAATACTTAAAAAGATCACGGAAATCCTTGAGGACCAAAAGTAAGAAAATTGTGCTTTAATATTGAACATCGTATAGTCGGAACTCAATTAATCGCCGCATGAAAATTCTCTCTTTGCTTGAAACACTCACGGGAAAGCTTGAATGTGGAGTCAACTATGCAGCCACACAATGGGACTTGGCGTAAATCCCAGTAGGTGCTCGTCATCAGCAAAGTTTGGACCTTTACAAGTCTGAGGTTTAAGCCTGTGTCTTTCTGTAACAGGGTCAGCTTTCTTCTTGCTGTGTCACTCTGCTGGGAAAAATGCTCCTGAACAGGAGCTTTAGTGTGTTTTTCGAGCAGCTCATGATCCTGATACCTTATGAAAGAAAATAAACTCACTCTGATTAGATTGGGAGCAGTATTTAGGTGCGGCAGGCCAGATAGGAGGGTAAGAGGGAGGCTGTTGGTGCGCCGGTCAAAAGACACAATGTGTCCTCAGTGCTCAGACAGTCTGCGCAGTGGTGGTTGGTGTGGCACTCAGCCTGTGTGTGTATGTGTGCGTATCTGTGGGTTCGTGTCAGTATTTAACAGGCAGGAGAGAGATTCTGAAGCGTGGTGTGAGTGGGGGGTCTGTACCTGAACCCTGACTTCTAAAACTCAGAGCATTACTGCCCCCAAATGGTAGCACCCAACACCTTCACGAGCCTACAAAGGATTGAATGTGCTCTTAGCTTTTGGCTTTTGTGTATTTGTTTGTTTCGCGGTAACTCAAGTGTTGGTGTGACACTGAGGGAATCGGAGGATTTCAGTGAAGAAGAACCGTGTCCTCTCTGCTTTTGCTAGGCCATTAGGAAGTCATACCACCATCTGAAGATCACAGACTCTGCGTTTAATGGAAGCACAAGCAGCGTTCTTTTTTAGATCGCTCGTTGTGTGTGTGTGTGGGTGTTTGTGTGCAGCTGCCCACACACTGCAGAGCCTCTCTTTCTGGCCTAATCTAATAGGAGCGCGCTGTGACTGATGCATTAGGTCTGGTCTCTAATCTCTCTCTGGCTCTAACTCCCTCTTTCTCCCTGATGATCAGTGATACAAAAAGGCTGATTTGACCCTTGCTCCATTCAGAATTGTAGAAACAGATAAAAGATCACGGACCATTTGATACCAAGAAATCTCTTCCAGACGGGTTCATGGTGAATTTTTGATCGTGTGTTTCCTCTGCTAAAGCTCAGGATCTCAAACAGTACCTTACTGACCTTCCTCAATAAATAGGATAAGCTTCACTAAATCATGGTAATGGATTTGCATGCGCAGCACACCTGCATCCTCTTTCTCCCTCTCACTATAGTACTGTATGTTTTATGTGCTTCTTGGCTGTACAAGCAGTATTATCTCATTCCTTGTGGGAAAACTTGCTTCATCTTTCCTGTCTGGCTGCTCTTTGGTTTATTACTCTTCAGGTTTATTACACTCACAAAGCGGCACTGCTGATTGATCAGGATTTTCAATCAGCAGCTGGTTCTTTTTCTAGTTTTATTATGTTGGACTGTAACAGGCTGGTACCATTGTGTGTTTAAGATCAAAGCGTTCCTCACACAGTAACCTTAGCTGTCTCATTTGAGTGCACAAACTTTCCATTTCTAGTAAGATCCAGTTCAGACTAGTTCAAAGCTAGACAGACATCTGTGGTAACTTCTACTTGGGTTCTGCTTATCAGTCATGAGCTACTATGATCATTTTGTATTTACTTATTTGTATTTCTGATTCTATCCATGTGTCCCCTTTAGGAAAGTGTCAGGTGGCAACCCCCCAGTGTCGTATTCAGAAGTGCACCACTGACTTTGTCTCCCTGACCTCCCATCTGACACCTGCCGTGGATGGCTTTCACACTGAGTTTTGCAAGGCTTTACGAGCGTACTCGGCCTGCACCCAGAGGACAGCCAAGTCCTGCCGGGGGAACCTGGTCTTCCACTCGGCCGTGCTGGGCATCTCAGACCTCATGAGCCAGAGGAACTGCTCCAGAGACGGGCCCACGTCCTCTACGCACCCAGAGGTCCAGCCGGAACCCTGCAACTACCACAGCCGTACCCAACACGCCCACACACATTCCCACGTGCACACACACTCTCACTCTCACAGCCACGGCCATGGCCACTCTCGGCCTGGATACCTGTTTTGCGGGCTGTTTGGGGACCCGCACCTGAGGACATTTAAGGACAGCTTCCAGACTTGTAAGGTGGAGGGGGCGTGGCCTCTCATTGATAATGACTATCTGTCGGTGCAGGTCACTAATGTTCCTGTGGTTCCTGGCTCCAGTGCCACAGCAACCAATAAGGTGAGAACTTTCAAAGAGGTGGAAGAAAGGGCTCCCATTAAGATTGTTAAGGCTAAAAGAGTTTCTTAAGTGAGAACAGTTGATGTAATTAGGGTTATTTGTGTGTGTGTGTGTGTGTGTGTGTCTATAATGACCTCTAAGTTGCTTTTCTGTGCTACAGAAATCTTATCAGTGTGAAAGTGGAAAACACCCTCGCTCTATTTAACTCTCTCTTTCTGCCTCATTCTGTGTGTCACCCGCTCCCACAGGTGTGAGGCAAGCAGCCTCGATCTTGTGACTGTCTCTTGTGACCGCAGCAGTGTTGCAAACCTAACTTGGTTAATGGCTGCGTATAGCCTGACCGCTAATAACGTGGAATGAGATGTGTGAAAGGAGCCACTGTTTACTTATGAGTGCGTCTGCAAGCATTTGCGTGTGCATGCGCGTCTCATAAGTTCATAAGTGGCACTCCTTGCACTCAGCTTAAAGCACTATGTGTGTTAAAAGGTCCCTGTGCAACAGGAAAGATACTCATACACATATATGCACAACACTAAATGGATGATGAGCCACACAAGGTGATCTTTGTGGTGTTAAAGAAACGATGTTGATGTTTCCCCTGATGATCTGCACTCTCTGGATCAGTCAATAGCTTTAATTATTAAAACGCATACACACCCATGCATACACTTAATCTTACACACAGACATAGACTCACACACAGTGAGCAAATAGTAGATTTTCTACACTAGAGCGGAAGGTCTGACCTTGTGTCAGAGGTGGAGCAAGTTATTAGTCACGACTATTAGGGACACACTCTCACACACACACGCACACACACACACACACACACACACACACGGTCTCTTATATACACCCACATTAACAGCCCTCCAGGCTTAATGGGCTGCCAGGCCTCATTCCTCACGGCTGTCATGTGAACAAAGCAGCCATTCACCGGAACTATGATGCTAGTGCTAACCGTAATGCTCACACCACACCCTGCATCCACCATTGCTTCCACACACACCGCTGGAGTGTGTATGCTTCTGTGCTCTGTGCTTGTGTGCTTGCATTTGTCAGCATGTTTTCATAGCTGCGTGTCAAATTACAACTTGTTAAAAAATCATTAAACCATTTCTTTCAATTTTGTGTGATGAGTCAACAACGTGTATAATATTTACGTGTGTGTCCCTTTACATTACCCCTCCTGCCTGTCTTGTGAACTTTTTCATCCAATTTATTGATCAATATATAGTCTAAAATTAGAAGTTTTTGAATTTTCTAACCCAAGAATTTGGCAAAAGATATAAATGATGAACACACTCTTCCTCTTGCTTTGTAGATCACCATCATCTTCAAGCCTTATGAGGGTTGCACAGACCAGAGGGTCTACCAGGCTGTCACAGACAACCTCCCCGCTGCCTTTGATGATGGGACCGTGAGCAGTGGAGACCCAATCCACACCTCTGTTGGTGCAGATGGTGCAACTGGGAAGGTCCGGGCTTTGTGGATATCTGAGCGCAGCCCCGGGCGCCACGTGGAGCTGCATGCTGGCTACATTGGTGTAACTGTAATTGTTCGCCAGCTGGGGCGTTACCTGACGCTGGCGGTTCGGATCCCTGAGGAGCTGGCGCAGGCCTATGATGCCACCCAGGACCTGCAACTCTGCCTGAATGGCTGCCCCAGCAGTGAACGCATCGACCAAGCGGGGCATCTTCCCCTACCGCTCTCTCCTCCAGCTCTTGGCCTGCAGCTACAGCAGCTGCGTCGACCCAGCTACTCCTCACAGACACAGGCATATCCCTATGGTGCCACGCACGTATTTGGTGTGGAGGGGGCAAAGGAGCGCTGCAGGGAGCAGCTGGACGTGCTGGACATTTACTTCCACTCCTGCGTGTTTGATCTCCTGACCACCGGGGACGCTAACTTCACAGTGGCAGCGTACAGTGCTCAGAAGGATTTGGAGAGTCTTCATCCACACCGGGATAGATGGAGGATCTACCCCCGCGGCTCTGCCACCTCCAACTTACGCTCTGATTCTCAGTCTATCAAACGGCTTGCTGTGCTCTTGCTATGTGCTGTGAGCATTGTTTTGATGTAAGAATGTCAGTCTTTGTGTGTGCCTGCATGCATGTAGGCTTATGTGTGTGTGTGCACTAGAAAGAGTTTTGGGAGTTTTTTTGCTGAACACTGATACTGAGCACTGATGCCTCTGTCATGCAGAGAGGAAACAGCAGGCTGGACAGTTACTAGAAACTGGAAGTGTCTTTTTTTTAAGAACTAACAAGCCCCCTAGTGGGGAACAGACTGGCAACACTAACTGCATTTACCTGGTAGAGTCAGAATCATAGAACGCAATTGACAATGACACAAATCTTTCTGTGTGGGTGAATCAACTGTAAATAGTTGTTGTTTTTTCATCAGTGCACAGTGTAATGGTGTAGAGTTTTTTTTTTTTTTATTTTTTTTTTTTAATGCCATTTGATGTGACTTTTTTTAATACCTCAGACAGAGGATGTTTGTTTTAACAAAAGCACTTTATTTCAATTGTTTTTTCACAAATGCCAGTCAGTGTTTCTTCTTTTCACGTGCTGTTCTCCACCAAAACCCACAACAGCTCACGTTTTGTCAATGTATTTTCTGGTTTTTGCTCCTTTCATAATAGAAGTCGGTTGAATTCATTTTTGTTAAAATGCCTTCTTCCAGCGGTCTCAGCATCTCATTTAAAGTCAGTCAATGTGAGCTTTTCTGTTGAATGTATTTGGTATATTGTTGCAGCAAATGCCATCAATACTATTTTGTTGCATTATGATTTCAGCTAATGTGTGTGTGCTGGTGTTTGGATGCGTCATTGGTCTTGTATGGGTTGATAAATGTGATTTATTTTTACAAGTCACATTAAGGGTATTCCCACCTTTTTGCCAAATTGCCGTATCTATACAGGCTCGTGTTTGTTACTCACCAGATGCTTTTTTTTTTCCGTATAATTTGAGCCAAAGACAGAAAATGTATGTTTTTTTTTATTATTTTTTTTTAAGAACAAATAATTCAGAACTCACCACCAAACCAGCACCGTTCTTCTTTTTTTTTTTTTTTTAAATAAAACTTGCTAGTGTAGACTCCCTTTCCTCAGACAGAATTGGCTGCTTGTTGGAATACATGTGGAATATGGCAGATAAAAACTCTAAATTACACAGGAAATGTCATTACACTGCGCTCCAGTGTGTCATGTGAATTTGGTGCCTGGTAGAAATTTCAACCCTTTCTAAAGTAGCATTCTGTATAATTACACCCACTTTGTTTATCTCAGTTTTTGGCATTGTGATCTTTTAGATCATGTGTGAGTGTTGGTTTGGTGACGAGTGCCTGGTCAATGTTGAAACTCTTAACTTATTTATGAACGTAGTGTCCTGTAGAGGAAGTTAAGCTCCATATTCTTGCTGTTGGATAATAATTTAAAGAAATGTCAGATGTGATTGTACTGCCACCTAGTGGTATTCTCTTGCTATGTCAGTGTGTGCTCAAAAAAAAAAAAAAAAAGGATTGGAGGAAACAAACTGTGTGCCAGTGTTTTATTTTAAAAAAAACAATAAAGTGAAAATGGTTCATGCTTACTTTTTTGTTTATTCATTTTACATTGGCAAGAATTTTAAAGCAAAAAATTGGATACAAAAAAGGCTGAATTATCTTTTTGCGTAAAATTCCCAAAAAGCTTTTGTTTTGTTTGTTTTTAGTAATCTAAGGCATTTATTATTTAATGCGAGTGTAGCTTTACACACATTTTCTTACAAAAGCGCAGGAACACAAAGTAGGAGCATTAAACCACCTGTCTGAGGTTGGGTTTCGATCAGATACCAGGCTTGGCCCCACAAACACAGTCTGTTTTCAACTGCCACAGTCAGAAACACCTGGGATGTCAATGTGAAAAGACTGAAAAAGACAAGACTGCTAATATGTCGAAACAGATAGTGGATTATTCCCCTTGAGCTCATGTAACTTTTCCAAAAGCGCACTCCAAAAAACTGTAAGACTCCATAAAGGCAGGGACACACTCTTCATTTTCGGGTGTGAAATCCCCTCATTGTGCAGAGTTCTGAAGCTCCTCTGGCTGGGTTTTCTTTTCAATGTCACATTGGACTTCTGAAGCTCTTCATCTCCAATAATCTGAAAAATCAAATATTCCATTAAGACTCAACCCATTGAGCCTAATGTTTTCAAACTTCCGCTATAGAAACATGAAAGGAAAAAACAGAAAACCTTGGGTGTTCTTTGTTAGAGGCTTCTAAAATAGAGCAAATCCTGCTTTCATTATCACCCATGCAGCAAGAGCTTTGGAACATTCTTTATAAAATAGAATTCTTTGAGAAACAAATACCACCCTCACCAGAGTCAGTGAAATTTGTGACAAGATAATTGAAAAAACACAAATGCTACTTCAGTTTTATTCACGCTAACACAGAGACGGCCTCTTTAATAGGAATATGCCTTGCTTGGAAAGATAAAAATGGAGTTAGTCGCATTCTTTTAACAAATACAGCCAGCTTCCAGTGCAATGGGCCCCTGAGAGAATAGATAACAAAAAAAACATTTTCCACTATTCTTTACCTACTTTGTAATACTGAATGACACCCCAGTTTCCTTCCCACTGGGGTGTGTGTGCTGCCTGTTTCTGTGGTTAATGCTAAAATGGTGACAAACACTTACCACTTAATAACAAGATAAATGGTCATCAGAGTGTTAAACACAATGATCTTCATTAGAAGCAGCCTCATAGCCAGCACCACCGCTGCGTTCGTCCACAAAGCAAAATCTGGAGATCAAATAACACGGACCGACATAAGTCATCTCCACAACCTACATGGATTTTTTTTAACAGCTTGCCAACAGCAAACTTTTACCTCCGATAGCTTCATCTTCATAGCAAATCTTCTCTTCATCCTCTGAAATGAAAGAAAGTGTTGAAAAGCTTTGTGGCAAATAGTTCATGCAGCTGCGATGAAAAATGAAAAAAAGTCGAGTGATGGGGAATACCTGCAGAGGTGGTGCTGTGTTTCCTCTTTAGTTTGGAGTGTTGTCTGTGACTTACAGAGCAACTGTACGAGGGCCAGTTATTGGTCGCCACTGTGATTATGGCCACAGCGTTGGGGCCACGGTTCTTCCTGGTTATAGCTGTTTTGGATGGTGCAATAGATAAATAGCCCTCTGATGCTGACCTCCAGCTGATCTCCAGGTGTCCTCTTCTGAAGTCACTCACTACACAGACTAACAAGGTCCAGCCAAGCCTTTCCCCCGAGAGATGGACCGGAGGGGCCAGAGATGCCAGGACATTACCCTCTGCGCCCCCTGGGACCCCAGTTTAGGAGAGAGGATCATAGTTTAGTTTCTTCCAGTCTTTATGATTTTGATTCATATCTGTATACCTGCAATTATTTTTATTAAAAGCCATTTGATTATCAATAATGGACCGTGTACAAATTTTGGACATGGTAGATAATACTGCCTTGAATTGATCTCACTTACAGGAATGACTTGTTTAACTTTAAACAAAAACTAAGCAGTCCTTCTGCAAAAGCAAAGATTAGAAAATAGGGAAATTTCTTGCCTTTTGATTCAAAATAATAATGCTTTTAAAGTCCTTACCTGTCCATAAACAGATGATAGGAAGGTAAAAGAGACCCCTGGATGGCTTAGTCATATCTACCGTACAGTTACTGTTGCTTTTATGATCTCTGATCACAGCCTGCTCTGTGTGTGCGCGCGCCTTTGTGTGCCTTGTTTATGGGTGCGTTAAATGAGAGCATGCCATTTGGCTTTGCCAGGAGCATTGCATTATGGGGGATTGACAGGTCTCATGGTTGTGACCTTATACTAACAATGGAACCCCCTCATCCCCTCCCAACACAAACGCAGACATAGTGAGAGGGAAGAGGAGAGGACAGTGAGAGCTCTTAGACATGTGAAGCTCTGTCAGCGTTTAGAGAGACAACAGAAAAGTGAGGACAGGACTTTAATGTGGACAGCAGACAGTCAGTGAGGAACTAACAACCAGAGACACACCTGCTTACGGCTGTTAGATCTGAGGTGAGATAATATCAACACCTGCATACACACACACACACACACACACAAATACACAAAACCTTTTAGATAATATTGGTTCAAGTCTATAACAACTTGTCCAACATTTTTTCATCATAACTTAATCATGGTGACAGTACACACACACACACACACACATATACAAACACATGCGCACACACACTGGCTTTTTTTTTTATTAGCTGTGGGTGGCAGCTTGAAAGAGAAAGTGAAACTTTGCAGCAGGAACATCAAGGAAGCATGATGAAGCTAAAATGATCGAGGTAAAACCTTTTCACATTTCTTTAAAACAAGATCTGTGTGGCAGGCACACGACAGAGATTGCTATACAAACAGCTAATTTCAGCCAATTCTCTCCAAACTGCTGCGTTTTTAGTGAACTTGGAGGTTGTAACCAGCCTCTTTATCTGTTCAGCTTACAGTGCTGCATTAATAATGCCCATGCAGCCTGATTTACACTGCAGCTGTTGTCACCTCACAGTTATAGCAGCGTCCTCTTCTTGTTCTCTCCACATGGTAAATCATGTGATGTTTTTTTTTTTATGTCACATGTTTGAGTATCCTTCAGGACAAGATGTGTTGTGGGCAAATATTCAAATGAGATTAGCTCGCCCGCATTAACTGAACACGCGCTCAGTGCAGCCCAGTCAGCAGTTTTCCTCATCCCCGCAGTTCTGTACGGAAGAGTAAATTATTCTGGTCAAATGTCACTTACACTGCTGCAGTGTGGAGGGGTCATGAGCAGAGGCCTAAATACTGAATTCATCCATTCATTCATTTGACAAAGTTTCAGTGAAGACAGGAAGGCCATAAGCCTAACATGGCTGGAGTAAACAAAACAGCCAATGCCTGGATGCTTGTGGTATCACAACTAAGCTGTTTGACCCCACAGACACTAGGTGTCAAACAGACACTCAGCAAGTAAGCCACAGTGACATATTAAAGTTATATTTGTCTATTGGGACAATTAAAGGCACTACACCACACACATAGAAAAATGTCCCACTTGAGGTTTTTATTAGTTGCTTACTTAAGTAAAAATTGCAACAATTTTTCAATTCACTCAGCCTTTTCTGAAACTGCTTAAAGCTCTCTGGGGATTGCTGCATCCTCCTTTGAAACCTCCCTGACATTGTATAAATAATGTGTTTGTCTGAATAGATTTCCATTTAGATTTTTGTCTTTATGAGATCTTTGTATTTTTTACTTATGTCTTCCAGGTTGAAGAGAAGAAGTCCCGAGAACGTTTCATCACATCATCGTTCGCCATTCATGTTAGGTGGTCCTTACAGTAGCTGTTCCCCGTACTTGGGCTATGACCAAAGGATTTCAGCATCAGCTGTCAGCCTGTCACACAATTTTTTAATCACTGGTCGATGGACATTTCCTTTGCAATGGTTTTGGTGAGGCTGTTACTGCTGTTTAGTGTGTCTCTGGTTGGGTCTCAGCCCTCCCAGAGTGCGCAGCAGGTGTCAACCCCTCCTCATCCTACAGGAGAACAATCTCCTTTGGGTGATGGCAATCTGTCTTTTCCCTGGAGTCGTCTCCGCCTGCCAAGGTATGCTTCGCACATGTTTTCTCTAGCTGCAATTTCAAAATAGATGGAAGGGAAAAAAATCGAGGAGATCTATTTTTTGACTCACTTATCAAAAAAGAGACGTGTGTTTCCTCCTCTTAGATACATCATTCCTCTTCACTACCAGCTCCTTCTGCACCCCAACCTCACAACTCTCAGTTTCACTGGCTCTGTGCAGATCCAGATTGATGTCCAGAACAATACAAATTGGGTTGTATTACACAGCAAGGGTCTACAGATCTCCAAAGCCACCGTTTTAGACCAGAACCTCGATCATCTGTCTGATCAGGTAGTTTTAAAGGTTGTGGATCAGTTTATTTGTCTTTGTGGCCTTCAGTCAACTCATTGATTTCTTCCTGTTTTAGGTTCTTCCAGTTCTTCATAACCCTTCCCATGAGCAAATAGGCATTTTCTCTCCCAGGGTGCTCAGCAGAGGGCAGAAGTATTTCCTGTATATTGACTTTGAGGCAGAACTTGCAGAAGGATTCTATGGCTTTTATAAAAGTACCTATAGAACCAGTAAAGGCGAGACCAGGTAAGGGCAGTTTTACTGTTTCACGGCATGCATGGCAAATCATCCAACATATACACTCTGCTTATGTCGCTTTTCAGAACCTTAGCTTCTACTCACTTTGAACCAACGAGCGCTCGAATGGCATTTCCATGTTTCGATGAGCCAAGCTTCAAAGCAAATTTCTCTGTGCGAATCAGGAGGAGTCCAGACTTTATTTCCCTTTCCAACATGCCTGTGGTGAGTGTTGCACATCTGCAGGGTGTATCATATATTGGAATTTGTGTGTGTGGGGAAAAGAAAGCCTTCACTTATGTGTTTGCGTATTTCAGGTCAAGACAGTTGAGATAAATGGTGGCCTACTTGAGGATCAGTTTGCTGAAAGTGTAAAGATGAGCACGTACCTGGTAGCATTTGTCATTTGTGACTTCAAGTCTGTCACTGCAACAACATCATCTGGGGTGAAGGTGTGGGCTCTGTGACAATATGTCAGACTTACATTTCTTGCTTGATATATTACTTTCTCAGCCATGAATGCAGGTTTATTGGTTGGTTTGTTCCTAAATCTGCCAGGTTTCCATCTATGCTTCCCCTGAGAAGTGGCATCAGACCCACTATGCCTTGGAGGTTGCTGTCAAAATGCTAGACTTCTATGAGGAATATTTCAACATCCGCTATCCTTTACCCAAACAAGGTGAGGAATTTTAATTCATTTATTTATTTACTTATTTATTTACTTTCCGGAATCAAGACAGATATGATAGATTTTTAATGTCCATGCCCAGATTTGATTGCCATCCCAGACTTCGAGGCCGGTGCGATGGAGAACTGGGGCCTGACCACCTACAGAGAGACCAGCCTTCTCTTTGACCCCCTCACCTCCTCTCTTTCTGATAAACTCTGGGTTACCATGGTGATTGGCCATGAGCTTGCCCATCAGGTGAGAAGGAATGTTTGAAATTGTATCTGTCCAGTCATAAGATATAAAATTCCCTGTTTTGCTGCATTCAGTTTCACTGCAGTATAAAGAATTAAAACAGTAAGTAAAATATTGAGTCTTCCTCTTGCCTGCAGTGGTTTGGTAACTTGGTGACGATGGAGTGGTGGAATGATATCTGGCTGAATGAGGGTTTTGCCAGATACATGGAGTACATTTCGGTGGAGGCCACCTACCCTGACCTCAAAGTGGTATGTAGTTTAATTGCTGGCTTATGAATGATTATCGAAACACTTGTATTCATGTTCTGAACCCATACTTTTTCAGGAGGAGTATCTACTCCACACTTACTTTGTAGCCACTGGTCATGATTCATTGAACTCGTCTCGGCCAATATCCAGCGCTGCGGAGAACCCCACTCAGATCAAAGAGATGTTTGACACAGTCTCGTATGACAAAGTATGATTTCAGTCACTTAACTGATTCAATCACCCAACCGATAATACCAATTCATTGTGACTAAATAACCTGCAGAAATAATTCAGTCCTTGTCAGTTTAAAACAGAATATATTATCCTGTATAGCTCAGCCAAATTTGAAAATGTTGGAAAACAGACAATAAGAATACACATGATTTCTATGGATTTGTTGCAAGAGGCAAAAATCTACAGCTAGTCACTTCAGCATTGATGGCACGTCATGTAAAATTGTCAAAATGAATGTTTTCTCCACCTCTTTCCAGGGAGCGTGTGTCCTGCACATGCTACGACACTTTCTGACTGATGAGGTGTTTCAGAGAGGAATAGTGCGATATCTTCGCAAGTTCAGTTATGGAAATGCTAAGAATCAGGACCTGTGGGACAGTCTGGCCAACGTAAGACACGGTTTACTTATTTTTATTTCTTTGTTGCTCAAATATCCTGGGTAAGGAGCAGCTTTCTAAAAATTTGCTTGGGAAATTTTCTCAATGTGGCTACTTACAAATTGTACTGTTGATTTTTGAAACGGAAGAGATTACATAACTGACTGGTATTAACATGGAGGAGGGAATTAGTTTGAATCACGTACCTTTAAATAATCTTTGCATTTTCATCAGACTAAGAGCAAAGGGATGTATTTGTTTTTCTTAACTATTATTCTTATTCAATTCAATGTCTTTTTATGTTTAAGCCTATAAATGTATTACAAAACAAGTGTATTTTGCGTTACAGTAATTTTCCATCCAGGAAGCGTTTAGCTTCAATTGATTAGCTATAATGTGAAAAGTTCTAAAATTCTCTTCTCTGTTCCTAGCAATAGAGCTGAAATTGTAAACTCGCTCCCTTTCCAGGAACACTGATGAAAACAAAAGCAGACACAGTGCTCGCTGTGATGGATTGCCAATATAAAGGAAATTTAGAGTCTCTCAGAGTTACTTTTGTAACTCAACTGAACAGTAATGGAGACAGCGTCCATGAAGAGAAGAGATCACGTTCAGAATCTTGAAAATGTTTGGGGTACTAAGGCACTCTCTCAGAAAATTCTCTGGTCCTAAGCTCATTAAAAATGGATAGAGGAGAAATTGAAGACATTCACTCTGAAGTTCAGGATTTCCAGCTCGTTATTAGCATTAGAGCACATGTAACTTGCAGATTTCCAAAGGCGCCAATAATGCAGAATGATAATATGTTCTGAAGCAACATATGCTGCCATCAAGACAAGGTTTTCTTCAGGGAAGTTTTTGTTTATTTCACCAAATCAATACCAAACTATCTCATGGCTCCACAGTGAAAGAGTCTGGCTGCTACTCTGGCCTGTCTGTAGCCCACAACTGTCAGACGCTCACAATATTCAGCACATTGTAAAATTAATAATGCAACAAAAGAGGCTCTTCACTGTTAAAACGATGAAATCCTATATCCAGTAAGAACAGGAAAACGTTTCGCTTTTGAACAGTAACTGGCCTCCTCTGTTCCCAAACACCTTT
Source organism: Odontesthes bonariensis (assembly GCF_027942865.1). Lineage (NCBI taxonomy): Eukaryota > Metazoa > Chordata > Actinopteri > Atheriniformes > Atherinopsidae > Odontesthes > Odontesthes bonariensis. Next base: position 23,826,161 of record NC_134511.1, read on the forward strand.
GAGTGTTCTTTTTTAAAAAGGAGGCGATGCAATGTACGTGCCCCTTGCCCAGATTTGAACATTTAATTGTTTTATATTTTACGCTGCTTTTTCGATGGCTGGACTGTATGATTAGTAAAATAATTCAAATAATACAAAATGTTTATTCTTTTTTTGTTTGTTTTTCAGACATGCTCAGATGAGGAATTCATCTCAGGAAAACATTGTTACAGCAGCAGCCAGGCCTCCAAGAATGCAGTGAGCAAACATCTAAACATCAGTTTCACTGGCCTGTCATCATACAGCCTGCAAAACTGTGATCACAAGTATTGATTTTCAATATACTGTCTCCTGTAGTACCTGTTTGCTGGCGAACATCTAGACCTGACTGCCATGATGAATACTTGGACTCTGCAGAAAGGTATTCCTCTGGTAACTGTAACCAGGAGGGGGCCTCTACTGCAGCTCAGACAGGACAGGTTTTTGAGGACTGTGCTACCTTCTGACCCTCTGTGGTCCACATATCAACAGGGGTACGTATGCTGGTGTAATTCTAAGTAGCTTTCAAATGTTCAAAATAATACTCTTTTGTCTCGTGCATAGTTTCCTTTGGCATATCCCTTTGACATATAAGACAGATGCTTCAGGCAGCATCCACAGACACCTGATGACATCACACACAGGTAAGAGAATATGTTGTATGAAATTTTCTACAATCCTAACTTTTCTTTGGAGTTCTATTATAATATGTTTGCTGTTTTGTTTCATTTAGACAGTATACACATAGGAGAGGACGTGAGCTGGGTGAAGATAAACTCTGACATGACAGGCTATTATGTGGTTCATTATGAGGATGGTGGCTGGGATGTAATGACAAAACTACTGAGGGAAAACCACACTGCTCTGAGCTACAAAGATAGGACTCACTTGATACACAACGCATTTCAGTTGGTCACGTAAGTACGAGTGTGTGCACGTGCAAGATTTTTGTGTTTGTCTGTACAGAAAAGTGACAATTACACATGAAACAGCATGCTAACTATTGTCTCTCTACAGTGCAGGGCATCTGCCACTTAATAAAGCCATGGACCTGATTGGTTATCTTCAGATGGAGGGACACACGGTGCCCCTCCTCCAAGGACTGGGCTATCTGGAGGCCTTCTACCACATCATCGAGAAAAGAGACGAGCTCAGTTTAACACAGAACCTGGCAGTAAGAGGACAAGACCTTAACGTTTTCATGATTACTGATGTTTAGATGAAATGTATGTCCATGTGAAATGCTGTGTCTCTGTGTTTTTCTGTTCAGAAGTACATCCTGCACTTTTTCCGTGCTGTCATTGATGAGCAGACCTGGAGTGACAGCGGCACCGTGTCGGAGAGACGCCTGAGGTCAGAGGTCCTGTCACTGGCTTGCCACCTGGACTACCCTCCCTGTCTGGAGCAAGCAAATCAGCACTTCAAAGACTGGCTTAAGTCCAATGGAACACTAAAGTCTGTCTAAAAATACTTATATTAATCATACTATATATATATATATATACATATGTATACATTCTATGGCACAGTGGATCATGAAATGTGATATTTTATCATGTGCCTTAAATGCATGTCTCTGCTTGTATTTTCTCTAGTCTACCCACTGATGTGGCAGAGACAGTGTACTCAGTGGGAGCTCAGGATGACCATGGCTGGGCCTCACTTCTAGACACATATAAGATTTCCCTCTCTGGAGCACAAAAACACAAGATCTTGTTTGCTTTAACCAGTAGCAGAGACACAGATAAACTCAAAAGGTGTTGTATGCCTTCTTTCTGCTTTTTTTCTTCCTCCAAACAGTTGATGCTACCACCTAGTGGCAAACATGGGTTATTGTATCATAGTTCAGCTGCTCTACTTTTTGTTGTGCAACCGCTCAGTAACCTCAAGTAACGATTATGAGCAAATTTAAGTCAGCAATGTCTGTGTCATTGCGTGTGTTTGTGTTACAGACTGCTGGAGCTGGGTCTGGAGGGGGATGTGATTCGATCGCAAGACCTGTCCAGTCTCATCCTGCTGGTGGCCAGGAACCCAAGAGGACATTACCTCGCCTGGAACTTTGTCAAAAAGAATTGGGACACACTGGTTCAAAAGTAAGTATATAATGCTAAAGATGCTGAAAATAACCAGTCAAAACATGTGATGCCATAAAAGCATAGCTTTCCAATAATTAAATAAAAATACATTTAAAAAAATAATATTATATACATACTTTCAAAAAAACAAATGTTCTCTCAAGAAGCTTCTTTTGTGAAATTAATCCAAGCAGAACAGAAGTGGAAATGGTTTTCAAAAGGAGCCCTTTAGATATTGACATGTCTTGACTTTCCTCTCTTTTCTTTCTCACCTGCAGGTTTCAGTTGGGTTCATTTTGTATCAGAAATATTCTCATTGGGACCACAGGCCAATTTTCATCTCAAGACGAACTCACTGAAGTAAAATTCCCACCTAAATGATGAAATACTTTATCGTCTATAAGGCAATTCAGTTATTCATATTTATGTCAAATACATGTGTTTTGACTTTCAGGTGCAGTTGTTTTTCGAGTCCATCAAAGAACAGGCCTCTCAGCTGAGGGCTACACAGATGGCCCTGGACATCGTGCAGAAAAACATTCGCTGGGTTCAGAGGAACTTAGAAACTCTGAGAAACTGGCTGGATGAGAAGATGAAGTGAAATACAATAAATACAAAGTGCTGGCTAGCACATACCAAAAGAAGGATTGGTTGAAATGTTGGTTTTTTGGGAGGGGGGATTTGTATGTGTGTTCTCTTTTGATAATTCTAATGCTTGATGTCTCGAAATTGTGAACAGTTTTGTACAGTCCATGAAAACTTGTAAATGTCTGCGGATTTATTGGTTAGTGGGAAACAATTGGATTGGTAGAAATGGCAGCTGAGTGACAGTAGCGTGTCTGACAGTCTTGGCATGTACCATGAACATTGTGCTGTCTTTGTGTGTGTGAGACAGAGATTCATTCCGGGGTGGCAGACAAAGCAGTTGTTGATGGACTCTTCACCAGATGAACAATAAAATGGTTCTTTTAACCTCCTGGATCCTTTGTGCGTGTTATTTTCACCTAAAAGCACATGTATCTGTTATTTACTCCTGTTTACTCTGTCTGTTGTTTAATTAAATGAGCCTGCTCTTGAGACTGCGCTTGGTGTTCATCATATACATGTTCTTATCCTTAACATGAGATTTATTTATTTATTTATTGAATTCATTCATTTCATTTCATTAAAACAATTAAAACAATAATTTGCACACAACAGATTCAGCTTGGCTTCCAGGAATTGAGTGTAAACCAGGGTGATTTCTGTATTTGGTATTCATCATGTTAACTATTCATTCATGGATTCAGATTTAGATTTAAGGCAAGTTTTGTAAATTGGACGAAGAGATAAGGTCAAGGGATGCAACGGACATGACAGCCCACTACTGAATGAGTTTAAGACCTTGGAGAGACTTCTTGTTCGTCACATGAGATTGCAGATTGCTGATGCTCTTGACCCCCTCGAGTTTGCCGAACAGAAACATATAGGAGTGGAAGACACAATTCTGTATATGTTGCATCGAGCATATACTTATCTGGATGTGCCTGTTTAAAATGTGAGAATCATGTTCTTTGACTTCTCCAGTGCCTTCAACATCATACGGCCTCCCATACTGAAAGACAAGCTTCTAGGTATGGGTGTGGCCCCCTCCCTGACATTGTGGATTTTAGACTATTTGTCTGCCAGACCACAGTATGTCAGGAGATGTGTTTCTGGAACACTGGAATGCAGTACTGGGGCTCCACAGGGTACTGTTTTGGCTCCTTTTCTTTTCACCCTGTACACATCAGACTTCAGGTACAACTCAGAGTCATGCCACATTCAGAAGTATTCTGATGATACGGCTGTTGTGGCATGTGTGCGCGGTGGACAGGAGAAGGAGTACAGGGACCTTGTGGAGTCCTTCTATGGTCCTTCTGGACCAAAAATAACTGTTTGCTCCTGAACACTACCAAGACCAAAGAACTGGTGGTGGACTTCAGAAGATCTAAAACCCCATACCAGTCAGTCTGCATTGATGGAGGGAGATAGAGACTGTTCAGACCTGCAAATACCTGGGGGTGGTGCTGGATAATAAACTGGAGTGGTCTGCCAAGATAGAAGCAGTTTACAGGAGGGGCCAGAGCCGTCTCTTCTTCCTGAGGAGGCTCAGGTCCTTCAATGTCTGTAGTGATATAATGTGCATGTTTTATCACCCTATCATTGGGAGTGCACTGTTCTATGCTGTTGTTTGCTGGGGGAGTTGCACTACAGACAAAAACTGTAGGCGCCTGGACAAACTGGTGAAAAAGGCTGGTTCTGTTGTAGGCAGAAGGCTGGACCCTCTCAGTTCTGTGGTGGAGCGACGGATGAGGAGGAAGTTAGATTCTGTGATGGAGAATAATAAACATCCTCTCCACAGCATCCTGGCAGGACAGAGGAGCAGGTGCAGTGAGAGGCTCATCTCTCTGCGCTGCAGGACTGAGAGGTTCAGGAGGTCCTTTGTTCCCACAGTCATAAGACTTTTTAACAGTGACTGCTGACATGTTCTTCTCAAATGTATTTATTTAGTCATTTATTATTAGTAGTAGTTGTAGTATTTTTATTAGTATTATTATTGTTATTGTTGTTGTTAATATACAATCATTGTAAATATTTATAATTTTTGAGCTACTTGACTAATTTGAATTTCCCCCATGGGGATGAATAAAGTATTTTTCTATTCTATTCTATTCTATTCTATTCTATTCTATTCTATTCTGTTCAATTCTTTTTTATATATATTTTATTTATAAACTTTTACAGTTGTTTATAATAACAACAAGAACAGAAACAGTGCGGACTGGTCAGAGATACAATGGTTATAGTGGTAACACAGCGTCCAAGAATAGCAGATCAGGTCCAAAGTGGTTGCCCATTTAGGTCTCTATTGCATTCAACTCCCATTGCTTCCAGAGGTTTCCTCCAAGTGTCTATAAATAACTGAGTTTTGCCATCAATAAAGTGTCCAAGTTTCAGCATGGTCATAAGGTCGACAATCAAGGGGGTCTTCCCCCACCCACTTCAACATTATACTTTTCCTAGCTAGCATTAATAGTGATTGAACCACCTTCTCATTTTTTTTAATTGAAACAGGGACGTGACCAAGCAAACACATCATTGGATTTTCAATCACTTGTTGTCCTATTGCTTTACTTATATCAGAGCACACTTTGTTCCAAAATTTCTGAATGTAAACACATTCCCAAAGGCAATGGTACCTTGTACCCACATGAACTTTACATTTTTGACAATTTGGTGACATACCCACATTATATTTACTGAAAATGTTTGGAGAAATGTAAACATTATGCATAATATTGTACTGCAATTCTTTAAACTTGTTGCAGATTGAGATTTTAAGATGGTAAAGCAAGAATTCTGTCCCAAACCTGTACACTTATTTCATATTTAAATAGCACTCCCCACGATTTCCTCAACCAAGAAAGTTTGTCCATACTGAGGGAGTATATTTCTGAGTAAAATTTAGAAATAAAATGTTTATGTTCTTTATTATTGATCAGGAAAATTTCTAAGTGATATGAATCTGGTGTTAACTTAAGAGATTTATTTTTTTGTTGTACATAATGCCTTATCTGCAAATATTTATAAAAATCCTTATTTGGCAAAGAATATTGTTCCTTGAGAGATTCAAAAGATTTGAACTCTCCTTGTTTGAATAGGTCATAAAATCTATGGATCCCGGCCGAGTGCCAGTCTGCAAAACTAAAGTTTGTGGAGGGCAGTTTGGGTTACCCACCAATGTGGACAAAATTGGAAATGACCGATTGCCTTTAAAGAGTTTTCGAAGTTTATCCCATGCCTGTAATACATTGCCTAATAAAAAAATATTTTTAATTCTACTTGATAGTGCATTTAATTTGGTGCCAATTAAGTTGACAGGCGATGATGGTTTACAAAGCACTAGTTCAATATTAAGCCATGGTGAGTCTGAATTTTCGTGTATCCACACACTTAATATCCTAGCTTGTACTGAAAGAACATGATATTCTATATTGGGTAGGTTCCATCCGCCCAATTCTTTAGGCAATTGAAGTGTCTCCAATTAGATTTTTGGTTTTCTTCCTGCACATATAAAGTCTGCCATAGCTTTATTAATTATTTTAATGTCCTCAGATTTTAATATAACAAACAACATTGATATAGGATATAGTATCTTAGGTAGCATAACCATTTTTATAAGATTAATTGGGCCTAGAAAAGATATTGGAAGAGCCTTCCACCTTGTCATTGTTTCACATACACCCTTGATCGTCCCATTTATATTTTCTTTGTATAACTGATTTAACTGTGGGCTAACTCTTTCTCCCAGATATGTAATTCTATTCTATTCTAAAATAAAACAATACAATGTCCTCTGAAGTATGTCAAAAGGAAAGAGCGTACGTTGGAATGCTTACGTACGTACGTCTTTCTGACCCCGCCCCTGGACGCAACATCCAATCGGATATCAGCACTGTGATTTGATGGGAAGTTGTCAACAACTAGTCTGGAGAGAAGGAAATGTGACATTCGCTCTTGTGTTAGTTTGCAGAACACTTGAAGTTAAGATTTATTTTCTCGTTTTTAGCGTAAGCTTTTATACTTTGAGACACGTACACTGTATTCACCTATTGTTATAATATACAGCTATGTGTGTTAAAGTTGGATAAAGATAAAGGAAAGCGGCAAACGTTAGCTTGCTGAATGTTGTTCAGTCACTTAGAATTGTCAATTGGCTAGTTCCGAGCTAGCTACTACGTAGTTAGCTAACGGTTGTACGGCGGGGTTAGGCTGCGATTTATTGTGAAGGTCTGTGAGCGCCTGCGGTGGGTTGTGGCCAGCCAGAAAAATATCACGTCCGTCGAAGGCTCTTAAACGTACAGAAGTTACCCCGTTTTTCAACGCGAGGAAGTCTTTGAGAGAGCTTGCCATGGATCTGTTTGACAGTAACAGTACAGGTAAGGACGGAAGACTGTAGGTACAGTAACAGATAGCTAACAGCAGCAGGCCAGCTAATAACTATCGGGACACTGGTTGCCGACTCAGAGGGAGTGACATTCACTCGAGGACACATTTTTAGAGAGGTGCATTTGGCTTTTCACAAGCCTCGTGAAAGCAACTCGTTATTTTCAGAGTAAACCAGTTTCTTTGCACTGCTGGAAAATTCTCTGAGTCTTAACTTGATCTCAGTATCATTTGACAGTCCTGCGATGACACGATACCATTTACATGTCTCCCACTCATAAGGCTGAGCAGAATTGTTTATGTATGTTGCAGCTCATGGTATGACATTTTGATTTTATTTGGGCCAAACAACGTCAGTAGCAAGTGTAGGATAGTTTGTTTTGACATCATTATGGTAAATAAAGGTAAGACAGTGTTTTCCTGTTAGGAATCACGTGTCTTTATCTTTCTTTGTCTTGGTTTGAAGAGCTGACAAGTCATACTCGGCTCAGCTCAGGATGCCAGTAGTCAGCTGCTTTCTAACCTCTGCTGTGGCCCCAGGGTGTCCTGGGCTTTATTAAAACAAACAAGAATCCAAACACGTAGTATCTCTCAGGGAAACTGGATGTTCTCAAACTGGAAAAAACAACAACCCAATCACAGCAGTGTGACTTCCTGTTTTTTTTTTTTTTTTTTTAGCTTTTGCTTTTGCTTGTGAGCATTCTTGGTTATGACTTTGTGATTTTTCAGTACAATCACGTTGGTCAGTTAATAGTGCGGAAGCCGTATGCTTCCTTTACGCCTTACATATTCAACCAGCCATTTACATTATTGTCGCTTTGTTCAGTGCAACCATGTGGGTATGGAGGACTGCAACAAAAAAGTGTATAAATTTATATCATGAACAATGCTTTTGAAATTGAATGAAGTTTTAATTAATGCAAAAATAATGAAAGAAATCATTTTTTTTACTATGATTTTAAACTGCAATGAATCATTACTTTCCAATTGGGATAAATGTAATTGAAAAGTAAATAAACAGCGACACTAACACAAGCCTTATGGGAGTTTTAGTCCTCCACATGTTGGGTGTTTATTTTGTGTTTCCACTAGGGCCAAATAAATGGATGCACCTGCTCAACTCAAACAGATATTTACCTACCCTTGTGTCAGTCTAAGGTAGAGATAATAATAATGTTTGGAGTAAACAGGAAGACCACAATCGGCAGATAATATGCTGTATTTACATGTAAACCCGTAATTCATATTAGCCTGGCTTGACAGTAACAAGTGTGATAACTACCTCTCTAAACCAGATATGCATATTGCTTATATAAAATGTCTCGCACCATATTAACGCAACAATAATTCAGAGCTGTTAGAAGTAGAAATGTTAGCCAGTGCAGTGTAATATGTCTTTATGGGTAATATTTTTATCAGAAACTCCTCTGGACATTACACAGTACCTAACCACTTAGCCCCGCATCTATTAATAGGCATTCATACCACAGCAGTGTTGTCCAGACAGAGAGACTGTGTTGCAGTCATTTCAGAAACACTGTAGTCAAGGAGTCAAATAAATCACCTCCCACATTTTTGGATTGTTGATGTTTTGGGGATTTAAAGCTAATCTTTGCTGTCATGTAGTGAACAGCGGGACTTCAGCAGGTGTTTAGTGTCACCCTCTTCCTTTTTTTCTTTTTCCCCCATCAAATCCATGTAATACCGACCTGATAATGTACTGGCCATCCTCTGTAAAAGCATGGAGTGATTGGAAGCCAACACGGGGGGGGGATTCACAGCGTTTTACTGTTAAATGTATTGAATTAAGGAGCTGAGCATGACTCTCGTTGTTTCAAGAATTACTGTGGAAAGAATTTGTCTGCAGTCAGACACTGATGTGAATCTAGTCAAACAAGGCTTCATTCTTGCCCCGTTGCTGAAGAGGCTTGTTAGTTGAGGAAGTGCAGGCTTTTGTATAGCCTACCGCAGTGGCATGTGACAAGGCCAGATAATAAATACTCAGCACATTTCCTTTTCTTCTAATTTGTGGGGACTCCCTCAGTTGTTTGATTTTACTGCAGCAACATTTAACTAAAATGAAATGTTATGAAGAAAGAGTGAGAATGATTTTACTGCTCACAGATTTAGTTAGAAGTGTGCTGTGCAGAGTCTCACCAGCCCGATGAACCTGTTTTATTTGGGTCAGAGTGCCATTAAAGGAAAGAACCTCGGTGTACTAACAGGAAATTGCAGACACTCAGTCAGTGTTTTGTTAGATCTAGGTTCATGTTTCCTGCAGTTTCATTTCCTACAACAAGCCTTGTTGTTGAACAGCGTGTTGTTTCCACTTTGTTTTGAGGGAAATTCTGAAAATCACAGCAAGTATGCAAAAAGATGTGGGTCACTTAGTGCCACCGTACAAAAATCATTTGTATTCCGTTGGTGCAGATTTTGTCTCTCTCACAGCTCATTTCCCTCTTTGAGAGTCATTTGTCTGATTTCTCTTCTTCTGTGTGTGTTGCAGAGCGTGCCAACCTGCCGAGGAACATGATTGAGAACAGCATGTTTGAAGAGGAACCTGATGTTGTAGATTTAGCCAAAGACTCCGCTGCATTTCCAGTACGTCTCTTTCATATAGTCATTTGTTTCATGAAAACCCAACACTCATAGGCAGCACTGCAAATTCATATTAGTTTAGAAGGTATCCGATTTGTTTTGAGTTTAGGAAATTAGATAGACATGCAACCAATTAGAGCAATGGCTCAGTGGTGTTTTATTGCAATAAATTCACCCAATATTAGTTCATTGCTTATTGGCTCAGCCTGTGCAAGGCCAGGTGGGAATATGTTTAAATAAGAGAGAGAGAGAGGGGGGGGGGGGGCATATTCTCATACTCAAATGCAACGTGAGCTCTTTTAATCATGTAGCTCCCAGGTTGGGGTGACCACTGATGCTTACGTGTACTCTGTCACATCACTTTGCCTTTCTTCCATCTTTAGATGTAATTTTATAGATCTCAGCTGCATCTAATTACAATCAAAGTTGAATGAATTTCTCCAAGCAAAGAGGGACAATTTAGTATGACATCAAAGCAATATTGTCGTTGTGTTCCCTATATTAATATCTTTCTCTTCAGGACTGCAGTTAGTCTTCCGCTACTACATTGTGTCATAAACTGTCATTAAAAATTATTAAGCTAGTATTAGCAACCCTAAAGTAATCCCTCAGTCAGCGTTACCTTTATCCTCTCTAAGCGTCGTATTTCCACTGTCATCTTAATCTGCCTTGATTGATTTACCCGGGAAGACAACCCAATTATTATTATTATTGTTATTATTGTTATTATTAATGTGAGAAACACTGCAGAGTTTAACTAGAGAATAACAGAGTGCCCTGAACACGCTCTTTCTAGGCATTTCCTGCTCTTGACCCAGATGAGGTGGCGTATGAGCCTCGTAGCTCACGGTTACTTGTGCGAGGCCTGGGAGAAAATGACATGGATGAGGATGAGGAAGACTGCGAGTCTTCGGCTCGCCTCCTGGGCATGTCCTTCATGAATCGCAGCTCTGCTCTCAGATCCAGCTCTTCCCCTTACGCCAGACAGGCTCCGCCAAGGTAATGCACTGAGAAGGTCATCATTTGTGATGTTTCACAGTGTGTTTGTTCCACTGTGGTGTTGTAACATTTCTTAAAGTATTCTATTATATATGAGGTTAATTATTCAAGAGTTTTGTTGACCAACAAAGGATGAAATCAGCCGATGTTTTGTAATTGTCCAACCACTTTAGGAACATTTCTAAAACCTTTCTGTGATATTGATATTGAGCAGCTAATGAGCAAGCAGCTATAGATGTGAGAGATAAAGAGACAGCAGTGAGGACAGTGTTGTGAGTGCTTTTCTGGCTTAATGATAATCTATTTACCTGCTTGATCTCAAGACTCAAACAGACACGTGTAGAATTATACAATAACCTGTTGTGATAATGTGCTGCTACACTCACAAGTCCTGATGATAACCTTGTGGTTACAATTACATTGGTGGATAAGAAAAAAAGTCTTGAGTATCAGTTTGCTTTAAAAGATGGTGCTTAAAAGTGCATTGTGAAAAAAAAAATGTTATTGCCCAGTCAGTCATCACAAAATCAGTGTTAATGTGTAAAAACCAGTGAGGGTACCATTCAAGTTATAGCTGTATTTCCAGACCACCAAAAGTAGCCATTAAACAAAGTAGGAGAAGAAAAAACAAAAAACTTCTGTGTGTAACTGAATTCACATGATGCATATTAGAAGCTGTGCTATAATACCATGTTGCTGTTTATGAAAATGAATGATATTACAGCTTTTTACACACAAAACCTGCAACTTTTCCAGTCACAGAGCAAAATCTGGCTGTCTAAGTAGCAGATAGTAAAACTAACATGCAGCCAAATTGGTTCACTCTTTTTTTATGATAGTTTACTTCATGTTCAGACAGTCTGTTTAAAGTCAATGTGCTCCTATGTGATGCAGGTACTCCACAAAGAGCATAGATAAAGTCCCCTGCGGCACCATCCTTCATAATATTTAGAAACCTTTCTACACCTTATTACCATACATATGCAATTTAGTTAGTAGAGGTAATGTTGCATTCTTTTTGTTCCCAGGTCATGTTCCCGACCCTCAGCCCGTACCATGGTTGTATGTGTGTTATTCCTGGTGATAGTGGTCTCAATGACCATGGTACTGTACTTCCTACCTGGTTGTACCTTTACAAAGGTAAGAATATATAATATGAAATATTCAGGTGGTTCAGTTTAGCTAGTATTCGTAGTAATGTCTAGACACACGTCACTCTTTGTACTCATTGAGCCAGTATGTCTGTCAAGAAAGTTTCCTCTTTTATTTCTCTTTCATTCTTAGTCACACACTCATTCCTCTGTCTATTCATTCCTATAATACTTCTGCAGGCAGGTTGTCGTAAGCCGAATAAGACCAGTCCGCTTGAGCCAGTCTACCCTGTGTCCACAAGTGGTGAACTGTTTCCATGGACACAGCTCCGACTGCCTCACAGCATACATCCCCTCAACTATGAGCTCACCTTGACCCCTGACCTTGATGACATGACTTTCACTGGCAGAGCCGTTATCAACATGTCTATTCTTCACAGTTCAAAGCTCATTGTCCTGCATGCTGTGAATCTCAACATTACCAAAGCTACCTTCAAGGTGGGATTGAAAGACATCTGTGTGCAGAGGAATCCAAAAATGTTTTCTTTTATCTGCTGGTTCCTCGCAAACATGTTGTATCTTCCAGCTGGGCGATGGGCAGGCGAGTGATGTGACTGTACTGGAGTACAAACCCAGACAGCAGATAGCTGTTAAGTTCAAAGAGGAGCTGAAAGCAGGCCAGTTCTGTCTTTTGACCCTGGATTACTCTGCCAACCTCTCACACACCTATGATGGTTTCTACAACAGCTCATACATCGATAAAGATGGAAACAGAAGGTACACATATCTAATTGTTGTGCTGTAAGTGCAGGTGAAAGATGTGCTGTGGTCGGAATATGTCCAATATGATAACTCATAATGACACATTTAGAAAACAGTGCCGCGATACTGGCTGAAAACTGAAATTGGGTGTATTTGGATGTTTTAAGCTTGCTCTGTCTCTTGTCACAGGGTCCTAGCAGCCACACAGTTTGAGCCGCTGTCAGCCAGGAAGGCCTTCCCTTGTTTTGACGAGCCAGCTTTCAAAGCAACGTTCTTGATAAAAATCAACCGAAAACAAAACTACATGAGTCTTTCCAACATGCCTAAGGTACTGTAGAATTAGTAATTTGTGGTGCAAGGTAACAGAGGTAGAAACGTCTTACTTCTTTTTGCTTATGCATTCATTGATTTCTATGACATTTAAAAGCTGAATGAATTATAACATAAAGCAGAGCCCAGATATGACTTACATTTGGTTTCCTAAATTTGGAGCACTTAAACTGTTGAGGAGCCTTGTGAATGTACCAAATACCTATTGAGTCTATCAAAGTGTCCGATTATTGCACGACAAATATAGTGCCGAAAAATATCAATAATAAGTCAAATTAATAATGAATAAAAAAGAGTTGACAAACTGTTGAAGAGTTGAAATGTGGCAGTGAGAAAGGCTTGGCTGAAATCTGGAGATGCCCACGAATGTGTTGGAGTGCATGACTTTCTCTATAGAGTCGGTAGAGACAGAAATTCACAGCCAGTAGTTCAACATCTGGGGAACAAAGATGCTTCTTCTCAGTAGAAGTTTAGGATTACACCGTCTGTGGTTGAAAACCACTGCAGTCACTCCTTCTTTCCTTTTGTTGCTGAGTCTGCTTTTGTTGTCTGAAGCTGGGGAGAGAGGCGCTGGAGTCATTCATGTTCCCACTAAGATTTGCCCGTGGGTACAGTTAAAGGGATAGTTCGCCTCTTTTGATATGAAGCTGTATGACATCCCTTATCAGCAATATCATTTATGAACATCTTCTTACCCCCTGCTGCGTCCTGTGAGCCGAGTTCTGGCCTCGTTTTGGCGTTGACGAAGGTAGTCCGGCTAGTTGGCTGGGGCTTAAAAAATAAAACGTCTTGCTTCTCAAAACAATATGCGTCCATCCAGAAAAAGTCAGACCTCACAATCGCTTGGCGCTATTTTTGCCTCCCTTCAAATCAATGCCACCTGCCGATAGCCGCACCTGTTACGGTGTTTACTGCTCGGAAGCAGGGGCAGACCGAGCACTCGGTCTGCACTTTGGTCTGCACAGTTTACACAGCCCGTAGTGATACGAAGGTAGAGAGAAATAGCGCCAAGCGATTGTGAGGTCTGACTTTTTCTGGATGGATGATTTTGTGATGCAAATGTATTACTCTTTTGAACGCATATTGTTTTGAGAAGCGAGACGCTTTATTTTTTAAGCCCCAGCCAACTAGCCGGACTACCTTCGTCAACGCCATAACTCGCCTGGAACTCGGCTCATAGGACGCAGCGGGGGGTAAGTCAATGTTCATAAATGATATTGCTAATATGGGATGTCATACAGCTTCATGTCAAAAGAGGCGAACTATCCCTTTCAGCTAACAGAGGGCGTATTGGTATCTGCTTGCGGTGTCGTATTTCACTATAATACTTCCTACATCCGCTGATGGTGATCTCACGCGCATGCTTTGCATTTCAGGCCAAATCCACACCTCTTTCCGATGGCCTTGTGCAGGATGAGTTTGAAAAGAGCAGTGTCAACATGAGCACATACCTGGTGGCCTTCACTGTTGCCAACTTCACCCCTATCACAAAAAATGTGTCAGAAACCACGGTAGGTCTGACGGAGATATGTGTGACTCCCATTTCAGTGTCAGTTCAGGCTGTGCATCTTAAACATGTTTTATAGCTGCATTAGGTCAAGAGGGTATTTCCATGTCTATTTGTTTAAGGTGTCAGTCTACTCTGTGCCAGAGAAGACAGAGTACACAGAGTATGCTCTGGAAACTGCTTCCAAACTGCTGGAGTTTTACAACAATTTTTTTGATATTAACTACCCCCTCAAGAAGCTAGGTGAGCACCCACATACGTGCATATTTCTCATAATGGATATAAATGATATTTTGTGTTTCTTTTCTCCCTTTTACACTAACCTGTATGCTCCCTTTCCTTTTGTCAGACTTGGTAGCCATACCAGACTTCCTGGCAGGAGCCATGGAGAACTGGGGGCTCATCACTTTTCGGGAGACCAGCCTGCTGGTGGGCAAAGAGTCCTCCCCTCTGGAAAAACAAGTGGTTGCCTCCGTCATAGCACATGAACTTGCACATCAGGTAGATTTTCACTTTTAAGCCTGTAAAAGCAGCGGAGACAGAGGGTTTGTTTAAGGTACTGATCCGTCTCTGGTGCTGTGTTGCAGTGGTTTGGAAATCTGGTAACCATGAGCTGGTGGAATGACCTGTGGCTCAATGAAGGCTTTGCCACGTACATGCAGTATATGTCGCTGCAGACTGTGCTGCCAAAGCTGGACATCGTGAGTTCAAGCACCTGACCCACAGAGTACTTCTCTGGTTTTGAAGCACATGCATTTGTGTGCTTTTGCAGTAAGTCCTGTTTGTGTGTTTGCAGGGTAATTTATTCCTGGCAGTGAGGTTCAGAGCCATGGACAAAGATGCGCTAAACTCCTCTCACGCTGTGTCGACAGAGGTCAACACTCCAGAACAAGTGGACGAGATGTTTGACTCGGTCTCTTATGAAAAGGTACATTTTTACTCCACACTTCTGATATATAAGCAGAAAAATATTCAGCTTTCAGTTGTTTATTTCAGTGAAGAGTTCCTCACTGCACCTCGACCTCAGTCACAAGTGTAGTCAATACTCTAAATTTGGGTCGTACCACACGCACTTTGTGTCTCTGCTTTCAAGGGTGCATCTATTCTCCTGATGCTGAATTCTTCCTTGCCGGGGGACCAGCAGTTCCGAAAGGGCATCATTCAATACCTCAAACAATTCAGTGGATTAAATACAGAAACTAGTGACCTCTGGAACAGCCTCACACAGGTATGTGAGCGTGTTATTTTTATTATATTAGGCACTTAAGAGTCGTTAAGAGTTAAGAGTCGTTTATCAGTTTGCTGCAAAACGTTGTTCATCCATTGTCTTATGAATAAGATAATTTTTTTCCGATACCGTCAGTCTTTAGTTTCACAGTCATATTGTAATTAGTGATATAAGAGAAGTGTCACATTACTTATAGTGATGGGATGTTTTTATTGATGACTGTAAGATTGCTCTTTTTTTTTTTTTGAAGGTGTGGTACACAGAGGGTACAGTTGCTCTGAAGAGTTTTTGAATCACCCCTTTACTACCCACCACACTCATATGTGGATGTGTGTTAGTGTTGACATTTCAAGAAGTCTTTCATGGAGAATTTTCAGAGTTGATGTTTGTCTCTTCTCAATTGGTTTTAATGGATTCTGTATCTAAATGGTGTTTTCTCTTGCCACTCATACTTGCCACATTTCAGAGGACACACAGTTACTTTTATTCATTTTGAAAAGCAATTCATGTGGCATTGGATCATGCAGAGACGCTGTATTTCTCTTCCTGTGTACAGGTCTCCACACAGCACCAGAATGTATCAGAGATGATGAGTTCATGGACGTCACAGAAAGGCTTCCCATTGGTTACTATAAGCCGCAAGGGAGATCAGGTGACCCTCACACAGGAGCACTTCCTGTTGACCTCTGACGATGCCACGCGTACCTCCAGGTGGGTTTAATCACAACATTCATAGATCATAGAAGCGCAAGACGAACCTAACTGTGCTGTGTACTCCGTTCAGCTTGTGGAATATTCCCGTGACGTACGTAAATGACAGCTGTAGTTTGGCCCCGGAGTGCAGACAGATGTTCACTCTGAAGTCCAAGTCAGGTAAAATGCAAAAACATACATACAATACAAAACGAAACAATCTTTCAGATCAAATAGAAGTGTTTTAGATGCCATGCCAATTTTTATTTTTTGTTTTACGTTTGTGTCTTTGCCTGTTTTCAGACACTCTTAAGCTGCCAGAAAGCGTAAAGTGGCTCAAGTTGAACTACAGAAACACAGGCTTTTACATCGTCCACTATGGAGATGAGGGTTGGCGCAGTCTTATTGAGGCTTTGTCCACAAATGTCAGTGTTCTTACGCACGAAGACCGTGCCTCGCTCATACATAACATCTTTGCTCTCTCCAGGTATAAAAGACAACCTAAACAGTCTTTTTTTTTTTTAAAACAAAAAAACTTAATTGAGTGATTTAAAATAAAGTCTTTTCCAGTACTGTTACAGCTTCACTTCCTGCCTTTCAGACTGGGACGTGTGTCTTTCCGTCAAGTCCTCAACCTGTTGAACTATATGCCCAATGAAACTGAGACTTCTCCTGTGACAGAAGCTTTGCTACAGCTCAATAACATCTACAGTTTGCTCGATAAAAGACAGGAATCCAGCCTTGTGGCTCGCCTGAAGGTACTGTACATAGACACACTCGCACACAAAGTCCTATTTAGGATTGCTATGTTTCCATCAACCACAGCAAAGAAATATCACTGAAAACTGATATGTGCTGCATGGGGCGCTTATGGTGTCATTTTTAATTTAGTCTCTGTATTGCTAAGAGCTTGGAGTCACGCAGCAATGCTCCAGCTCCTCCAGGTTCTCTCCCGGCTCAGTCACACAGTGACGGCCTCTCTTACAGAGTCCCTGTGGCCCGCTGTTCAGCACGCACATAGTTTACTTAAAAGAAGCTCTATCTGTCTGGCTGCTTGTAGTGACCTTGAAACACTACTGCAGACAGGGGGTGAGCGTGAGTAATGACGCCCTGACAGCTATGTTAATCAGACTCAACCTGGCACTGTTCCCCAAAAACCTTTGTCCCACTTCTCAGCCCTGCAGATGAGTAATGAACACATCCCACCACAAATCATACTGTGCCTGCATCAAAGATGCTGAACTTGATTTCTTGAATTTTACCCCCATCTCAAAATGTAACTTTTTTGTTATTACTGTATTGACATTTGCCTTATTCACATTTTGATTTCTGATTCTTGCTTAACAGCGCAAAGTGCTGTTGCACTTATATAAATGTTTGGATGCGTTGAGGTTTTTGTGTGATCAAGCAAGCATATGTGGTCTGTTATGTCATATTGTGAAGTTGAACTGACGAAACGGTCTCTGTGTTCAAATGTATTCATGATTTATGTGATTATTTTTTTATTTCCCCCCCTGAATGCTGCAGACTTACATTCTGAGGCATTTTGATTCTCTGATTGAAAAACAAACATGGGGAGAGGAGGAGAGTGTTTCTAAAGAGGAGCTCCGATCTGCTCTCCTGGGGACGGCCTGTAGTCTCAAAGAGGAAAACTGCACCAAGAAAGCCAAATCCCTGTTCAAACAATATGTGGAATCCAATGGCACCTTCCAGTAAGTAAAGAACACAAGAATTGTGTGTATTCTGGTCAGGGTCATAGTGGCAATAAGAGAAACAGTAAAGCATAGACATCTTTTTACAAAAGGAAGCCATCTCAAGCAAGGATTTGTAGACTTCATTGAATGGGTACCGAGCATTGGCTTGCAGGAAAGACATTGGTGCAGTCGTAACCTAAATGCTTTTACACAGTTTTCTTCCCCTGTTATATTTAACTCTTTAGGATCCCAGGTGATCTGCAGCTGGTTGTGTTCTCGGTGGCTGCTCAGTCAGATGAAGACTGGTCGACTTTGCTCACCATGTACACAAAAGCCACCAACGATGCAGAGAAGCGAAAGATCCTGCAGGGCCTGGCATCAACTCAGGACCCAAGGCGTGTTGTCTGGTGAGTATGTATGTTTGAGCTCATTACTTAGGCATAGGCCTATTAAGCCCAATTCCTTCGAATCTATGTTCATTCAGCTTTTCTGGATTCCTTTACCAGTTGCACTTTGGCTTGTTCTCAAATGTGGTTCAGCTTCTAACTGACTGGTTTAAAATTTCCCTCTTCACAAAGTGGTACACCTACATTAGAAGGAAAGTCCTACCGACATCTCAGAAATGTCTTCATCTTTCAGATTTTCAATTAACTAAACAAGATTTCCCCTTTTCCAGCACTGGAGATACAGAAGCTTTTGATTTAGAATGCCACCTACATTATTAGGCACATTTACATGACACCAAGCATGGTTACATGGACAGTTTAGTCGAGCTAAGGTTACAGTTCGAGTTGGCCATTTAACCAGACCTCCATCCTCATAGCAGTGAACGTGCAGGGGAGCTGAAAAGAGCTGTTGACTGAAGTATGCCTGATGCTGCGTGAGAAACTGTTAAAGAGATTCAGCCACTTCTGATTTTCTCTTTGAGAGATGCATCATGTAGATGCAGCCAAACTCACTGCACAGACTTGTCTTGAAGTTACATGAATGGTGATTTATTTATTTATTTTTATTTTTATTTTTTTTGTCAGTTGACACTTCGTTCATAAAAATCAGTATTTTATTAGAGCAGAGCGGCAGTCTGGAAATGCTTTCAGTGACTGGGAGTTGACATGTTAGCCGCTTTCGGACAGACCGTTCTAAGAAAGTAGTTATCAGAACTACCCTCCTCGAATTTCGTTCTGATAACTATCCTTCCCCAGCGGAACTGTTTCAGTCTGCATTCGCACATGAGTCGGGACCTGATAGGGACTGATGCGCCGCGCGCAGCTGTCTGCTTCAGTGACGTGTTAGCCGTTAGCCGTTTAGCGCTACATTCAAACACAAAACAAAACGGTAAAAGTAAGGAGAGTAGAAAAAACACCACCAAGAAGCTAATATGGAGAGCGGGGAGGACACTGTGTTTATGGTCTGCATGATGGTGATATTAATCATGGACAATCACATCAGGCGTCTAATATCGAGGCTGGAAAAGCTCACAGAGAGAGTCAGGAGACGATACTTTTTCATTTCATGAAGGAAGAAAGGAGAGCAGAGCGCTGCAGACAAATGAGACCAGTGTAAGTTTAACTTATTAAACACCCGCTGGTTGTGTCTGTGTCTATGAGGAAACATTTCAGCCGTGATAGCATGACATGGGGCGTAGCTACCGACCACCAAACACCTCCGTTAGATTCGTTCTATAAGAACTATGAAAAGACCCGACCTCGGAGAAGGAGCTAAATAGTTATAGGAACTAAGGGAGAAAGCCCCGAGTTCCTGTATGTCCGAACACGGGAGAAAACGGCCCCGCGGATTAAAAGGTTATTAGAACTGCCAAAGGTTCCTACAGTCCGAAAGCAGCTGTTGTCTTAATGGGCTGATTTTCAGTCACACTTCCTTATCCATTTAACTGTCTGACAAAAGTAACAGAAAAATATGTGAAAGAGAGCATCTTTATTGGGAATTTGTATTGATATACTCTTAATTTGAGCTGTTTTTACAAAAAGATGGAACTTTGGCGCATGTACAGAACACCTAAGCCCATTTGACTCGAGCTGATCGGATAGTTTCAGGAGTCATTTGAACCCAAACCACATTATCTGGGTGTATTAATCCTGCTTGAGAAGCTTGAAGTTGTAAAAGTTCGGCCAGTTTAAAAATCTGGTTTTGGTTGAAGTAACACAATAATCTTTTTTTATTTTGTTTATCTAGCGTCATGGAAACATGCTTTCTACAGAAACACAAATTATTGTGGTAGTCTGACCAAAGACGGACTTTTGAAAATGCAAATATATCAAGCCAACTGAAATCATAATACCAAATCCAGCTTCTCTAGACTGGATTAAAACACCCAGACAGCCCAGGTTGGGGTTCAAATCACCCTGCATCTATACGCTCAATCTGTACATGATTCAATGTTCCAAAGAATAAGTGTATGTCGATTCATCTGAATTCCCAATAAAGCTGCTGTCATTCGCACATTTTTCTGTTACCTTTGTTAGATGGCTAAAAACAATGGAAATAGATATGTAACTGAAGCGTCATTTAACAAAATCACCATTCAAGTTACTTAAAGACAACGTCTGTGCAGTGAATTAGGCTTTACTTGCATGTAGGATGATTGCCCCACAGAGAAAGTTGGATAAAGCACCATATTTTGCATGTTCTCTCATACATTTCACAGCACTGCTGCGTCAGAGATACTTTGGTTAAATCCCCCCGAAAAGCTATAACATTAGCGCGACTCAACTGCGCACATAAGAATACACTTTATGTATAAAATGTATTAATAACCCCGAGGAGTATTATTGTCTGACCTGCCAAAGGAAACTTCTGTCAACATATTCAAACGGAGTCTTGATCAACTAACTTTTTCTTTATCGTCAGTGTGACTAAAACCTTTTTTAAGGCGGTCCTTTTCTTTCGTATAAACGCGGTATTGGGTTCAAAATTGGCTCTACGGTGTGCACCTCTCTTACCAGCTAAGCTGTTGATTCCATAACACCGGCTTACAATTTGTAAGCGCACACTGCTTTGGGGCAAAGCTCCTGCTGTTCAGTCTGTCTGAATGACCAAACAGGAAAAGTAGCGGCTTATCGAGGATGTCTTTTTGGTGCTGATAAGATGCGGCCGCTGTGTGAAAATGGCTTAAGCTACATACAGAGTACAGCTGAAAAATCCTCCTGTCAATTCTGATGGACAAACATATCATAGAACACCTTAGACTTTGTTCTCCCTTATTGGACTGTGAATAAGACCTATACATATCTACAAGAAGCTAATTAGCTTATGTATTTGTTGGGCCAATTTATGTTTACATGTACTTGATGACATTCTTATTTGGAGACGTCGTTGCAAGGTTGATGTTGAAATTTGTGTCTTTTCATTTGCTCTCATAATGTCTTTGTTCTGACGATGTAACAGCGATTAAATGACATGATGGACAATTTGCTCAGGCAGCCCGGTAGTCACGATCGAGTGAGTGAGCAGCGTATTAACACTTGTTACAATCTTTCCAGGATTCTTAAGGAAGGTCTGAATGGGCATGTCATCCAGACACAGGAGCTGCCTTTGGTCATCAACACTATGTGTAAGGGTTTTGCCGGCTACTTGTTTGTGTGGGATTTCATACAAGTGAACTGGGACAGCCTCATTGAGAAGTAAGTGTCGGCCTCATGAACGCTATGCATGAGAATGCGGTTTAAGATTTATTCACCTGAAAATGAAAGGATGAAGCATCATCGGAGTTTTTTCGCCTCTGTCCGTAGGTTCCGTGTGGGCTCTTTTGCAATCCATACAATCATCACATCTGCTACCTCGCAGTTCTCCACACAGGCACACCTTGATCAAGTATGTTTTTAAAGTTATTTACCAATGCAATACACCTATGCTTTGTTGTATTCTAAGGTTTGTGGGGAGGTGACAGTTTTGTGTGTGTTTTTGTGTCACGTGCAGGTGCAGGCTTTCTTTTCCAGTCTGAAGGAGCGTGGCTCTCAGATGAGGAGTGCGCAGGAAGCATTCGAAACCATTAGGCTGAACAAACGCTGGATGGACAATAACCTTTCCACACTCCGAAAATGGCTTTAAAATAGGCACTCCATCCAGTGTCTGCCTCAGTAACAAACAACTGGGGTGTGTCTTCAAGAAGGCAGCGGTGTTTGCACTATTGTTGGACTCTGTCTCTTTAACTCCCATGATCCAGATTAGAGTACTAATCAATGGTGAAGGCTGTGCTCTAGCTGGGTGGACAGGGTTTTAGACTTGAGATAGGTGGACATGATCCCTCAGGGTGGCTCTGATTGTGTGTCTGACACAAAACACACTGCTCACGTTTTATGCTGTCGACCAAATCTCCTCTTCAGATCTCATTTGAACCTCATGCCTGAGCAGACAATCATGCTCAAAGCAAACTCCTTTAGCCCAGCCAAATCTCAGGCACCTAACCGTTTGAGCTGCAAAATGGCCTCTTGACTAATCAAAAGTATGATGAATGTCAACTTGGCTGTATGTGTGAGAACTGTCAGTCGTTTGAAGCAGCTGTCAGGGTTTCCCCAGCAACTATGAATTGAAATTACTGCCACTTGAAAGCAGCTTTTAGTTGAAACTAAAGTGTGAAACTAAATGTTAAGAACAAATAATTGCCTGTCAGCCCATAATAACTAAGGTGAAGCATTTGATATTTTTAGTCATGGTTGGGCTGTGTTAGTTGATTGATTGATAGCTCGAAATACCAAACTTGTTTTTGGCATCAGTTGAATGTACTAAAAACCTTCCCACTGTGTACTGTGAAGGGTGTACTAAAAACAGTGCAGGTTTAAATCAACAACCGACGTGTCTTGGGTGAAAGCAGGCAGTGCACACTGGAGCCAAAAGGTCCTTTTTCTTTCTTTGTTCCTCCTTCAGCCATAAAACCATTTTAGCTCTGATTAGGGCTGGGCGATATGAGTTTTTATGTTTGTTTTTAATCTCAATTTTTTTTAAAAAAGTAAGTAACTTGTGCTACATGCAGGGACATTTTCGACAGTCCATGGTTAAGTTTCCATGCAGAGTGTCGCCAGTGTAGCGCTGTGAGGGCTCGCGTTTCCTTCTCCACCGGAGCACTTTGAGCTGCGTTTGGTGGCTTCTTTCCATTACATGGTACTGTTTGGTGGTTCTACCTCAAACAAGGTTCTACGTGAGCCAAGTTATTACTATATGGTGACGAGAAAACACAGCAGGCCACTGAATGGTCAGAGAGAGACTCATCACCTGTGAGTGTGAAGAACGTCGCCGCAGCAGCAGCACACACACCGACACACTTCTTGTTGTTATTGTGAGCACGATTTATGGCCATATGTGCATGTTTATTAGCCGTGAGTATGGACTTCTGCCCTGGCCAGAGGTGAGCTCTGTTGCACTCAGTGGGTACAATCACTCCATAAAGAATGCTCAGACGTTTCTTAAAGCCTGTTACCTGCTCAGTCAGTGCAACGGCCGCCCTGGACGCCTCTTAACTCCTTTTTTAGGTTGCTTCGGATAAAAAATAAAAATAAAAGTCTTCCCACACCGATAAGGTTTTCAGTGAAAATTGAAGAATGGAAGAGCGTTAGCGTGTTGAAGCGTTCTGTACCGTGTAATGGAAAAACATTTTCAGTGTCATTGCACATGCAAGTAAAAAAAAACAACAACAACAAAAAAAAAAAAGTATGATTCATCAGATGACATTGAATGTGTAAAGTCAGCGGATGACTGGTTAACCTGTAGTATTTACAGGCACTGTTTCGGTCACTAATGTTGACTCCTGATGTCTGATAATGGGAATAGAAAGCAATGAATGTTCCTAAGAAAAGCTTTATTGGTTATTTAGTTGGATTAAAAGGCAGTATGAGAGCAGGGATCACAGGAGAGGAGCAAACCGAGGTCGACCCCTGAAGGTGAAACGGCAGGTAGAAACCCTGAGCTTTCCTTAGCAGTATTAGCAGTGTGATGATGCTAAATATTCTCAGAAAATGCCAAGATGTATACCAGGTACCGCTATTCTGTCTGAAAGTGGCAAGATTTCCTTCTCTTTTTTGGTCATATCGCCCAGCTCTAACTCCGATCAACAAGTTTCAGTTTGGTGGCTTTTCTTTTCGCCTGCTGTGCAGTCACTGTGCAAACTCACTCTTTTACTCTACTCGCTTGTAAAGTTGTAATTATGTAAATACTCTCAAATTTGAGCTTTTAGACGTACTGTTTTAAATATCTTCACCTTTCGCATTTAACATTTGCTTTCTGTGTGTGCGCACATATATATACAGTCTAAAGGAGGACGGTTAAATTATTTAAATCTTTTTTTTTTTTTTTTTCTGATGTAGAAAACCAAAAGAAAGTCGTTTACTTAAGAATGTTGTTATAAGGGCTAATGTGCGTATTGCAGGTACTTAGTCTAACTGTTGATAATCTGGCCAGCAACCAGTTGCTTATCAGTCAAAAATAAATACAGGTCACACCAGATTTAACCGCCTATGTCTCTTCGAAGTAGCTATTTATTTAGTGTTTTTATATTTCCCCCCTACGTTTTCTCCCAAGATTTTATTTAAAGAGAGAAGTACTTCCAAAGTGGTACGTATTCAGGTTGACTTGCTTTCATTTGCTTTGTTTGTTACATTATACTTATTGAAGCCTTTTTGTCTGATGTATTTAAAAACTCTGTTCACAAGACCAGTACCAGTGATTGTTAAAGAGGTAACTCGTGAGATCTGTGTGTAAAGTTCCTGCTAACGTTGCCCTCGGTGAAGACAATTTGACTTTGAGCTGAACGCTTGTGACTCCTGGTGGTTGGTTGGGATGTTAACGCGGGCCAGTGTGGGAGGAACCACAGTTCAGTAAACTGTAGTGAGAAGTGAGATCGATCGAGACGATGAGTGAATCAGGCTTACTTAAAGAATACTATTATAGTTTATATCTGTTAACAGATTATAATGATGCTCCCCCTCATTCCATGGCAGTCTCAAACTGGGATTGTGTGTTTAACACTTCTCATATTCTTACAGCCCACCGTATTATCACCTCATTTTGTTTTTTGGGAAGTATCATATGTCTAGATTCTTTTCTCTGTGTTACCAATTCGTAACAGGACTGTAGCAGAGAACCGTAAGTGCAGTAAACCCGTCAGATTTCTCTTTGTTTTTGCACTAGGACGAAATGCTGTACATGCATCTGTAATTGTATTGCTCTTCATGTGACAAAATATAAGTGAGCTGTTTTCTGATTAACGTTGGGTCTTCATTCTTTCACAATCGATCAGATTTTTCTCAAATTGTTCACTCATTCCTATGGTCGTAAGCTTCCAGTCACTTTTTGACAGAAAATGAGGTTGCAATGATTTACCAGCTTTGTTTGAGACTTGCAATTAGAAATAAGCTGCATCCAAATTGAAATATTAGCTAATCTCATAAACCAATATTTAATTCACAATAGAACAAAAAGATACCAAATGTTTAGAATAAAGTTTAAGTATTTCATGAAAGATATTTGCTCATATTGAATGTGATGGCAGCAATTCATGTCCAAGTTGGGACGGGGTCATTTTTCTGAAGCATCCCCTCCCTTTTTTTTTAACCACAGTAATGAAAAATAAAAAAAATTCAAAGTTCTGTTGAACTGAGTGCTAGGAACAAGCCGAGTGGTCCCTCTTGTCTTTCATCCAAAAGGATACAGTGTCCATGATTTCCAATTTTCAATCAGTCTGACCACAGAACAGTTTTTCACGTTGCCTCAGTGCAGCTTCAATAGAGCTTTTGCTAACACCCTCAGCTAAGTCAAAGCAAATCTCAGACAGGAAGAGATCTGAAAAAGAATATAAAGAAGGAGGGGGTTATGACTGAAAAATAACTCCTCATCAAAGAACATCTGGGAAAAAAAACACTAAATTGCAATATTTGTTGTATGTAAAAGTGAATGTTACTTTTTTTTTGTCTGGGTTTAAGCTTTTCAATTATGTAAACTTTATGCTGAAAAACCTCCCAAAATCATGTACTTACAGCCTTGGTGATCAAAGGCATGTATCCAGGCCACCGAGGGGATGCAGAGTGTAGGTCCTGCTCCGTAATGCTTCTCAGCTTTACCACCAGAGGGCATTCTGGCTCCTCTGGAAACTTCCTGAAGTCTGGGCTCAAGCTTGTTTGTAGATATTAAACTTTGTGAATCTTGCTAATCACTGTAATCACTTCAAAGTATTTCTTTTAAATGTATCATGTAGTTTACATTTTATAAGTTAGTTAAAATCTTTTTTTTTTTTTTTTTTCACTTGCCGGCATTTCTTAAAGTTACATTTTTAATAGATATTTCCACATTCCTGTTCTTTGTTCTCAAAAAGATATTACAAAAACATTGAATAGACCCTTCATACTGGATGTCTTGGGTGAGAGGCAAGTTACACCCCAGGCAGGATGCCAATCCATTGCAGGATCCACACGGAGCAAAAACTGGACAAATTTCTATCCACACTTACAGTCAATTCAGAATCACCAATCATGCATGTTTTTGGACAGGGGAAAGACAGGGGACATGCCAACTCCACACAGAAAGGCCTCAGCTGGGATCTGAGCCAGGAGCCCTCTTGCTGTGAGGCAACAGTGCTAACCACCGTATCACTGCGCACAGTTCTGACATTGTGTATGTTAGAAACATCAGATGTTGAAGGCAATACATTTCAATATTTCATTAAATAAGCTCATCTTGAATTTGATGGCAGCAACATGTCTAAAAAAAGCTGAGATGGTAGGAAAATGTAAGTGGAGGATCATGTTGCACATGTTGCATTTAGAAAGAAACAGATTAGAAACATGATTGGACGTAAGTAGAGCACCTTAGAGAGGCAGAGTCTCTTAGAAGTAAAGATGGGCAGAGGTTTAGTAATCTGCAAAAAACTGTTCCTCAATGTAAAATTGCAAAGACTTTGATTCTTACATTATCATCATGTAGTATATTTAATATCATCTAAAGATTCAAAGATTCTGGAGACATGTCTATGAGCCAGGGCCACAGCCAAGATCAATATAGGATGAGACTGGATTAAAAACATGCTTGATTCTGTCATAGAAATCCCTGCATGGGCTCAGGAACACTTCCAGACTGTCTGTGAACACAGTTCAGTTTGCCAGCCACAAATGCAGGTTAAAGCTCTATCATGCAAAGAAGAAGCCATATGTGAACCTGAGCTAGAAGCAGCACTGTCAATTATCATTCAAATGGACTGAGACAAAGTGGGAAACTGCTCAGTGGTCAGACAAATCAACATTTTAGATTCTATTTGGACATCATGGACATTGCGTCCTCCAGACTAAAGAGGATATCTAGACATCTGTAAAGGCACTATCAATGCTGAAAGGTATATACAGGTTTTAGAGCAACATATGCAGCATCCAGATTAAGACATTTTTCAGAGAAGGTCTTGCATATTTCAGCAAGACTGTGCTAAACCACATGATGCATGGATAACAACAGTTGGACTGGCCTGCCTGCAGTCTAGACTTTAAAATGAAAAGATCTGGATTGTAGACCTTTGGAAAATATTTCGCGCATCATGAGTACGGCCAAAGAAGAACGCTGGCTGTTCGGGAGTTCCAATCCAATATTGGACAAGAATGAGACAACATTCCTCTCCCAAAGGTCCAGTAACGGGTCTCCTCAGTTTCCAGATGTCAACAGACTGTTGTAAAAAGATGAGAGGATGTTCCAGAGTGGTGAACATGACCCCAACGTTTTATAGATGTTTCTGCCATCAAATTGAAGATGAGTTCATATTTTTCATGCAAAAGAATAATGTCACTCTCACTTTCAACTTTTGATTTGTTTTGTATTTTTTATTGTGAACAATATAATAACAGGTTAATGATACTTTATATTTAAAATATGTACAAAAGCATCATAGGAAAACCATACAAAACTTAAAATGCCAAATATTATCCATGCTTTTTAATACTTCAGCATTGGGCTGGTACTTTGAAACAAAAGGTGAGTGTGATACTTGAACAGATGTTGGTACTTACTCCTCATTTCTGTCTTTTGCGCAGCACTTTTACATAATCTCAGTCCTGAACGGGAGCAGCGATTGTAAGTTTTTATCTTGGCGCACAAAGCTTATCGGACCAGTCAGTAACTGGGTCACCTACAAACACTATCTGCATGTCCAAAGTGCATTTAGTCACCTGAGTTTTGGGAGAGATCAAAGTGTAGACAAAGTACAGCTGATGAAAGAATAGATATGGTAAGAGGGACCACGATAAAGCCTGATTTATGCTCGGAAACCAGGTCGTCTGCGTGTGTGTCGCAGTTTAAGGCTCGTGTATACTTCGCAGCAGTGTGTCGCAGTGAGCTTGTCGCATACACGACGCAGTTATTTTTGATTTATGCCTTGAAGCGCTGTCTGCGCTATGTTAATCCCACGCCACAACGCAAGAGGGACAATCACGAACAAGCAAGGATTGTGGGTGTTACGGTTACGGAGGTCATTCAACAACAATGGCGACTGGACGAATGCGCACTTTGATTGAGATGCAGCTGATCGATCTAGAAATATAAGAAATATTGCTTTTACTGGAGCTGGCAGAGAGGCGAAAGAATCGTCACGGTTAGCACGGTTAGCGTCAGCCGGTTAGCAAACCGGAAATACGCATAGTGTAGAGCGGATGTAGAGTTGACCAATCAGAGGCCTCCTTTCTCTCCTCCCTGCGGCGATGTCTGCGGCACTGTCTGCGGTCAGTTACAATTTTGAGGAGGTGCACCAGAGTGTCTGCGTAGTGTCTGCGTAGTGTCTGCGTAGTGTCTGCGTAGTGTCTGCGTAGTGTCTGCGTAGTGTCTGCGTTAACTGCGACACACATGCAGACGACCTGGTTTCCGAGTATAAATCAGGCTTAACGCAGACACTACGCAGACACTCTGGTGCACCTCCTCAAAATTGTAACTCACCGCAGACAGTGCCGCAGGGAGGAGAGAAAGGAGGCCTCTGATTGGTCAACTCTACATCCGCTCTACACTATGCGTATTTCCGGTTTGCTAACCGGCTGACGCTAACAGTGCTAACCGTGACGCTTCTTTCGCCTCTCTGCCAGCTCCAGTAGTAGCAATATTTCTTATATTTCTAGATCGATCAGCTGCATCTCAATCAAAGTGCGCATTCGTCCAGTCGCCATTGTTGTTGAATGACCTCCGTAACCGTAACACCCACAATCCTAGCTTGTTCGTGATTGTCCCTCTTGCGTTGTGGCGTGGGATTAACATAGCGCAGACAGCGCTTCAAGGCATAAATCAAAAATAACTGCGTCGTGTCTGCGACAAGCTCACTGCGACACACTGCTGCGAAGTACACACAAGCCTTAACACAAGGCCTCATTCTCCTGGAGACAAAATTCCTGAAGTGCACATGCTAATCAGCAGTGATTATCAGGTAACAGTCAACATTCAGAAGGCCAACTGGAGTCAGATCAGCATTCTAGTTGCGTAAATAGGCTAAAATATGAAATCGATTAGATACACTTTTGATAGACGACATGCAAATGTTGAGTATTTGCGCTGGTTTCAGGAACCTACTATCATTAGTTAGAGCTTAGAGTACAGCTAGATGCAACATGTAAAAAGAAAGTACCTGAAGGCTTTCCAGAATGCATCATGTCATGTGTCATGGGGTGAAGCACAGGGCATGACGTAAATCTGCAGATGTTAACGGACCTAGATGTGTAGTCTTGTGATTGAACAAAAGATGTGATGTAATTTGGTACAGAACTTAAGACGCTTTTTCTCAAAATGCTTCTGGCAAACGTGCTGTGCTGCACCACTAGAGTTTACCTAAATATCCATGACTTTGTGGCACATCCAGTGCCAATGAGCATATTAGCAAACTGAGTTATTTTGGTTTTAGGTCGTAAAAGGGAATGCCCAAGACATGCCCTGTTGCAACACTTACAATAAAACATTCAAATAGTATCAAAGAATATAAGTAGACCAGACTAGCTATGTGAGCAGCACACAGCAGCTATAAAGGGGGCTTTTGTCTCAACTTGAAGATTTATGGAGAGTTATCATTTTGTTTTTATGTAACTTTTGGTTAAAGGACCAACCATGTGCATGCATTCGTACCTACATAATAACTTTTCCATCCCTGGGTTCACACAGAGCGATAACCATGCCAGTGGCGGTTGGTCAATAGAGGGCGCTAGAGCGCCGCCCCTCCCGTGAATCAACCATAACAAATATGAAATTAATTATACATTTTTACATTGCGTTTTTACTCGTGCAGTGGTGTGATAGACTCTGCTGTAGGCTACATGCCACTGCCAGCAACCATTAAATGCTTTCGACTTTAAGATAGGCTTGCTATTTGCTATTGGATATAAAGCCCTCCTCCAGGTGGTCGCCGGTAACACTGGAGTCTATGAGAGCTAGCAAACTTTTTTACCGCAAACAAGCAGAGGCAGCTTTTCATTGGCGCATGAAAAATGTATTCTAGTTCGCAGCTCTGTGCGCCCAGACCAATGGCAGAGTTTTCCTTATTTTTAATCTTAACGTGATTGGACAATTCATCGAATCAATCACGTCCATCAAGCAAGCATCCGAGGAAGCGCCGGGCTCTCGGGGAAGAAGACCACAGACAGTAGGATTGCTGCAGAGGTGAGTCTCTGTTGTAGAAACTAGTTGTTGTCCATTTTACAGTGCAGTCAAGTCAAGTCAGCTTTATTTATATAGCACATTTAAAAACATCAGAATTGAACCAGTCTTCTATATTAGTCCTCAAAACATTAGACACACCTTCCTTTTAATATGGTCTTTGTTTTTCCTGAATATTTGTACATTTTGCAATAGAATAGGAAATTCAGAACCATCATCCCTCCCTACTATTATGTTGTGGTTATGGTATAATATGTGGTCTATTTTCATTAAAGTAGCCTACTTTCTGAATCTATTCTGCCCCAAAACTCTTCATTTTTGATCAACCCAATGTCTGTCTCTAACTGTATTGATAGTTTAACAATGATCTAGTTGACTGGTGTTTAGATGGTGTAACATGTGGTCTATTCTAATTACAGTAGCCTATATTTCTTTATCTATTCTGTCCCAAAACTCTTTATTTAAGGTCAACAATATCCAAAGTATCTCTCTAATTGTATTAATACTTGAACAATGGTCTAGTTTAGGTGGTTTTTAGAATTTGTGTGTTGTGTTCTGATTGTGAGGTGCTATTTGACCCATCACGCGCAACTGCGCCCCCCCAACAAATTGAATCACCAGCCGCCACTGATGCACACTCACACTGAAGGCCAATTTATAATCACCAATTTGCTCAGCCA
This sequence comes from Odontesthes bonariensis, assembly GCF_027942865.1. Lineage (NCBI taxonomy): Eukaryota > Metazoa > Chordata > Actinopteri > Atheriniformes > Atherinopsidae > Odontesthes > Odontesthes bonariensis. Next base: position 23,857,413 of record NC_134511.1, read on the forward strand.
CTTCTGGGGAATTCTTAGAGAAAATGAATACGGGCATAGGATGGAATTACAAACTCGAAATCAACAAGCTTCAGCTGTCAGGCCCAGAGAATGGAGGACGCAGATGCAGGAGGTTTAAATCCAAGACTTTTATTTTGAGGCAGCAGAGCGACCAGTCCCTCGTGAGAGAAGCTAAGGAAGGCTATGAAATATTATTCTAAGATTATATAAAAATTATCAAACTCAAAATCACTCCACTAGTGGAGGAAAAACAAAAGACTATGAAACTTTTACAATTAACTATAAGTCTCTCCTACTAAGGAGGAAAAGAAAAACTTCTCCTAAAAATTGGAGGAAATAAACTATGAACGTATTTACCAAACAAAAGAACCACTCCACCCAGGAGGGAAAACAAAAGACTATAAGCAAACTTAACTATGTATTTCTTACAGGATCTATAATATAAAACTTATTCTAGGAAAAGGAAAATCACTCTCACGAGGATAATTACCACTGGGAACCAGGAACTCGGAAACAGGCTAAGGAAACAGGTTTGGAAGGTACGCGAGGATGATGCACTATACGGGGACAGATACAACACACTGGCACAAGACAGGGGGAGACGCAGACTCTTAAGCATACGGGGGTAATGGGAAACAGGTGGAATCACTCATACGACAATCAGACTGGAACACGAGAGGAAGGGCAAGTGACCTGGAACGAGAGGGAAGTTAGTCTTTCAAAATAAAACAGGAAATGACGAGACAGGACAAAAACCCAACTTAACCTCACCACGGTGTGACATCAGCTGATCAGCAGGATCCAACTGAGAAGCTTAATTTTGCGATGCAACCACCACACCACAGTGTTGCCCCTCTAACAAGCCCTGCCGTCACAAATGAACTCTACCAGTTAGTATCTGTCAATCCGACTCGCACATTTGAATTTTTTTTTACAAACAGAAGCAATGAAAAAAAGTGTCCTAAAGCTGATTTGTGCTGTGCCAGGTCTCTCCCTCTAAAGCATTTCCATCTGACAACTCACCAGGAAATACCCTGGTCCTGCATGAGTTTAAGCATGACTTAAAGTCATACATGTTTGACTGAAACTACTCACACACTGATGAATCATCCTCTGTAGGACTCTGTTTTGCAATTCAGTTCTCTCAAGAATGCTGGAAGCTTCTGGTGTCACTACAGTTACATAATATTCTCTAAAGCCTATCTTCATTCTGTATCTCACAGTTTTGGCTTGAGAAGAAGAGCCGCAGTAATCTTTCAGAAAGGTTAAGGTTACATATTTTCACTGCATGCACGTCCTACTGTAGCTGTTACTTCGCAGTTCCGTGGCGTGACTACGATGGGATTTCAGAAATCAAACTAAAAATCTGCAAACCCTCAAGTAGAATTAAAACATCAATCGACTGTAATAATATTTTTGATCTCACATTTTAAGCAGAGATAGTAGGCGTTAGTTCACTGAAATACAAAATCAGGGAGGTTCCTTCGCCCCTTTGGGGAAGGTCCTACAGATGACCTCTGAGTTGACTTTTTCATGAACATGTTATCAGAGTGAACATCACAGTTTTGACACTTCCAACATGGAATCAATCAAGGACTCCATCTTCTAATACCACAATATTTTTAAAACTCCTTATACGTACCCGAAAAATGTATAAGCCCCTAGATCCAGATCCTTTAGCAGCGTGGTTTCTATTAGAAACATCCACATGCTACCAAAATAGCTCCCAAGACAACTGGGAGGTGACTTTTGTCCTTAGGTGTTTCATCATTTTTATAATTTTTTTTCATTATTAACCAATGTTCCGGGGTGTAATGGGGATTCATAAAAAAAATCAGTTAAATTCAGTTCCATTTGTCAGCTGCTTTACCCCCGTTACATACCAAAGAAGCCACAGCTCAGAACCCTTTTTGCAACAAGTGTAGTAATAACTAAACCCAATAACTGAGGGAAACATTTACTTGTTGATAAGAGGTAATGAATAATAGAGCTGTATCATTTTGCCTTGAGCACCGATCGAAAGTTTATGAGTACGTCATCAACAGATTCACATTTCAACAGCTAGAAGTGTCACGAATGCCTTCTCCAATTATAGAAGATGGCTGCTCCATATGCTGGGCCCTCAGACCAGTGTAGATATGATCATCTGAATTAACGACACAACCATCCAAAGCAGGAACTGCCTGCGTCATTGAACTCAGGAATGTTTCAAGCACACTGTGCTGCTCAAACAGCAGAGACACACCTAAGACTAATGAATGCGCAATGGGCGTCACTCCGTGACAAATTTTATTACACCAAACAAAAGGAATTCCTTTTTTGAATGTCACATAAATCTTTTTCTTTTCTTGTTTTTGCCATGATCATAAAAAGCTCAAACTGGTTTAGTTACATCAATGTCAAGTTCACTACAGCTTTGTCCGTTGAGGAACAGTTGGTAGTGCAGCTGTAATAATTGTAGCTGCACTTTTACAAAACATTGTTTCCCTATAGATTATTCTACCAGTCAAAGCGGATAAAATTCAACTTCCTTTTTTTTTTTTTTTTAAGTTTTTCATTATCCTAAGGGAAGTTGGTTCTCATGATTTTCCAGAGATGTATAGTAACGAAGTAAAATTACTTGACTACTTAAGTACTAAAATGCTGTATCTGTACTCTACTGGAGTATTATTTTTTTCTCCTACTTACACTTTTACTTCAGTACATATTTTCAATGAGTTTAGTACTTTTACTCTGATACATTTTTTATGTGCTGCATCGTTACTCGTTTTTATAAACGCACACACACACATAAAAAATATATATAATATATTATATTTAAAATAAACTACTTGCAATACTTAAGTACAAAACATGTTTAATACTTTAGTACTTCCACTTAAGTACGGTGCTTAAAGAGCACTTCTACTTCTACTCAAGTCTGCATCGCTATTACTTTATACATGTATGTGATTTTCACAGAGCTGGAAACTACTTCCTGCACTAACTGGACTTATATGTAGGGGTTTTTATTTCATTGGGGTTTTTTTTGTTATAATTTCTCTGTCAGCTCGATTTAGGTACTTTTAGACAACACTGCATAAGAAAAAGACGGAAACACAAAATGACTTGTAAAAATAGAACTTTAATTTTATAAAAAAATTCTACAAAATGTCATCAAACCACCAAAATCAGCTATGCATCATAGCTATGCAATTCTTCATACATTTCAGTGCCATATATATATAGTTTCTTTCCATCAGTCTCTGCAGGAATGAAGTGTCAAACACAATCATCAGGTATGACCTCAGTTAGATCATCATTTCTGTTTTTGTCACTCTCAGTAACCTGCTCTTCCACCTCAACCGCTCTGTCTTCGACACATGCATTCCCATTTTTGACTTCTGCTGTCTCACCTTTTCCCTCCTCCATCATCATTAGAAACTTCGACTTCAGCTGTTCTCTCTCGTTTCGTATGTTCTCCTCCTCAATAGCTTTCTGCTGCTCTTCCTCTTTCTCAGCTTTCTCTGCTTTCTCCGCTTTCTCCTGCTTCTTCAACTTCCAGTAGAAGGCCAGGTTTTTCTCAGGGTAGGTGACTTTGGCCAGCGGCAGCTTGAATATCCTTTTGGTCCCCGTGGTTAGGAGGAGGAAGGTGAGGGCGGAGAGGCAAAAAGGCCAAGTGCAGGCTGGCAGACCAAACTGTAAATGAAAGACAGTTTGTAGCATGCGTCTCAACAGGTTGATGTGTTTAGTATGCGGAGTGGTGTTTAAAAATTTAATTACCGTGGACATGAGGTTTGCAATGGCCGAACCGAGATATGCACAGAAAAAAGCTGCAAATGAGAGGAGAGTATATGCCGTGTGTGATTCAGAGATTACAAATACCTGTACCTGCTACAGCGAATGACTTGTTATACAACCCTTATGTGCAGATAAGGTGCATTTTCACATAGCTCTGGGTGTCTGCTTACCACATGTGATGGCAAGCAGGTGCACCTGCCAGGTGAGAGCATAAAACATTCCTCCAATAGCGATGCAGGCTAATACACAGTTGTATCCCCAGAGGCCAAAATAAATGTCGCCAAAAGGAGCAGCCAGAGCCAGACCTGTAAAAGAAAAACAACAGGGACAAAAGAGCCACAAATGGTAAGTCAAAGCAGGTCCAAGTTCAATTTAAGTTTTAATTATCTTATTAAGAAATAACCCTACTGGTTATTTTGCACCTTTAACAGGTATTTTTGGTGTCATCTTGGTGATGGACCATATTGACTGTGGCTTGAATTTAATCTGTAGGCATGTAGGGAAGCAAAAAAAAGGTGTGCAGTTTACTGGGTTGAGACAGAAGGATGTTTACATCTGATGTTATGTTACACCCTCCCTTCGACTCCAGGCTGAGTCATTGTATAGTACTCTCACCTGAGACCATTCCCACTGCAGATCCCAGGACAGCATGGGCACAGGTGATAGGGGAGGAGATGAAGAGTGAGACGATGAAGATTCCTCCGGTCCAAGGGTTGTCACACCCATAGACCTGGCCTATTCCCACAGGCACTGACATGAACAGCTAAAAAAAGTACAGACAGAGAGGGCAACGTGAGTGGAACTGCAGATGTAAACAACGATGTGTTTTTCACTGGTGTTAACTTGTAGATCTCTTCTGTTGGCTGTGTCACTATACTGTTACAGTACAGCTAAGACTTTAGATTTGCATGACATAGCTAGTCTTTACTGTAGTCTGTGTGTCCGCCTGTTCGCCCCTAATTTCTGAGAACGTGGCATGTCACTGACCTTGGCTACATCGATTTCAGCCCAGGTGATGTTGGGGAGCTCCGAGCGTGGCTGAATGAGGACTTGGTTGAAGTGGTGATTGTAGTGGCCGGTGGCGACCATGTGGAGACACACCAGGATGTTGAAGGGCAGGGTGAACACTGGCAGATCCCAGCGACTGTTAATAGATGCCAGGGCACTGGACACAATCGGGCTGAAACACAATGACCCAGTATAACACAATCTGTGTTATGTTTCCCTATCTTAAACGTTGGCTTCTTCTATGTCAGACTGTATCAGCAGGAATGGAATCAGACTAATTGAATAAAGGTTTAAAAACCTAATTTTATTCAATTAAATTATCCTTTTAAAGTCTCAACATTCATGTGATCATTTTGCTGAAACCAATCAGGTGTGGTAGTCATGTGTCTTGGTTCATTATCTACTATGGCCTCACTGGATTGTTTAACTGTTGTTCGGTCTGTCTGCTTACCACATCATGGACATGAAGATGTTAGGCAGCAGAAGCCACCAGTACCAGTCTCCTGCATTGGAAAACACAGCCATCAGCAGACCCACTAGAATGCCGTTGTAACCATACAGCCCAGCAGCTATTGCACCCCTGAAAAAAAGTTTTTTGAATTCATAAATTCATGTCTGTCTAGTTTAAAACAAAGTTAAGTAGGTTTTTTTTCTCCAAAGTCATTTAATCATTTGTTGGAAAGAAAATTATGATCTTTGAATGGTAATGATTTTGTACGTTTCTTGCCAGTGTATTAAAACGAATGCTAGCTTACTGCTACGCAATACATTCGTCAAGATGCAGCCTGTGTTCACACCTGTTTTGCTGCAGAATGAGGGCAGAAATGGTTGCAAAGAGTGTCCCTACAAATCCATTGAGGGCCCACCAGTAATTCTGCAGGATGAGACCCGCAAAAATGATGAGGCCACTCAGAGGGTTGTTCACAAACATCACCTGGGCCGCTCCACGCAAAACCCAGTCCAGCAGCTGCAGCAAGAGGAACTGTTCTGGAAGGCAGAACCAAAGAAGTTTTTGACTGTGAGAAAAAGGGCTTGAAAAGACAGTGATGCTCGGACACAACACAGGGTACATTTGGTAGTATGGCTCATATACCCTTCAAATGAATTAAAAAAAAAAAAAAACATTGTTTCAGGTCAGTTACACTCCCTATGGCCCAGTTTACCTTGGGGCATAATTTGAATTAATTTCCTTGTCAGTGGCACATGTTTGATATTGTACAGCAGCACTCCTCTGTCATTCAAGTTATGTCATGCGTCTCACTACAAATACTAGATAAAGAAATGATAAACAGAATCTCAGTCTGTTTATGTAACACCACTAATGTACTATCTTTGGGTGTTAATGCTGACTTACTTTCCATCCATTTTCCAAACACCTCCATGTCTCCAGAGAAGTAGGAAACTCCCTTGAGGAAGCGGGACCTGGCTTTCTGCAGGGCTGTTGGTCCTGCAGGCTGCACTTGATCCTCCTTCTTGTCCTTCTTTTCCTCCTCGTAGTTGATACGTGTAGGCGGTAGGTCAGAGTGATCCATCAGGGGCTGGTGCTCCTGGAGCCATTTTAGAATTTCATGTATTGTTTGAGTCACATTAAAATGAGTATTTGTAAAGAGACAGAGGAGCGTATACCTACAGTTAAGATAGGGGCAGCAGAACTGGTGGATAGAGCAGCAGATGTGGAGCAGTTGATATTCCCCTGAATATCCTGAGAAGACAAAAAAAAAAATTTCCCAAAGTTAAATATTTTCCATGAAAATGCAATTTTAATTGCTACAACTATGCACTAGTTTGAGTCTGAACAAAAAGCAAACATTAATTCTCTAATCTTCTTTTAACATCATATTGATCAAATGCATAATCTCTAGTTTAATCGTGTACATGTCTCTACTTAACTTCAGGGACTTTGACAAGCAAGTGCTCCTACCTTCGTGCAGTGTGATCCAGTCATATGTCACAGAAAAGGCACAGGTTTGAAAAGCTGTCAGCTTGTTTTAAGCTGTGTCGCAGGTGCTTTTGAGAAGGGATTTTATAACAGCGAAAAAAACTCCGCCTCCCCCTCACACTCATCTGATTCACGCAGGTTAGTTTTTTTCTTGTCCTTTAACATGTGTGAGATGTGGTAGATATGAGCTCAGGTGGAGTCAGGCCGGAGAGTTGTACATGACATCTGGAGTCAAAAATGCTACAGATTAAATCTAATTTACTTTATTGATATTGACCCCTGTGAGGCAGTCACACTATTATGCCAAAAAGTATTAAGTCACCCAGCTAAATAATTAAATTCAGGTGTTCAGATCAGATCAATGCGTCATGCAGGCTTGTGCAGAACTTAACAATCTTTTTAAGAGATTCATTTTTATCTGAATCAGGTGTGTTGAAGCAGGGAAACATCTAAAACCTGCAGGACAGTGGCCCTCGAGAACCGACTTTGGACGTCCCTGGTTTGGCTGAACCAGTTTAAGTTCCTTTTATGTTATGTTCTTTCATTTGTTTAAGTTTCTTCAGAGGCTGTTTGAGTATAGTTCTATTAGGTTGACCTCTTTTATACGCCCGTTTAGTTGGACTTTTGATTTGCCAACACTTTTCTATCCTTCTGTCTTATGCTAAAAAAGTCTAGACTTTCGTTTGCTCGTAGTAACTCACAAACAAGGATGATTTAAACACACGGTATGCTGTACATTCACTTCCTAAGGTGTTTGTTTTGAATGGAAGTGAGCTTTTTCAAGAACGTTTTCCACCTGTGCAGCATATATCTGATCTATATACTCCCTATATAGATCAGTGAGCAGTGCTGACCATCATGTCATTGGGGTCATCAGGTGGGAACCTCCTTTCATCAGTGTTTCGTCTAGTTGGGCCCACGACACCTCAAGGAGATTAGACAATGACCACTGGCGTCCCAGAGTCACCCCCCTAATGCCAGCCAACACTGCTCCTATCTGGAGGACAGGAAATATTTTGTTGAAATTGGTAACTGTGTCTCAGACCAAATGGCTATGATCTGTGGGGTTCCCCAGGGGTCAATCCTGGGACCCGTATTGTTCAATCTGTACATGCTTCCACTAGGCCAGCTAATACGCAGCTATTATGTGTCCTACCACAACTATGCAGATGACACTCAGATCTACGTGTCACTGACGGCAGGAGAACATGGACCTGTATGTACGTTGTGTCACTGCATCGAACAGATCAGTGTGTGGATGCAAAACAATTTTCTCCAGCTGAACTCAGACAAAACTGAAATCATTGTCTGTGGCCCACAGAAACAAAGAGAAAGTGTTATCAGTCACCTTGAGACTCTCTCTCTAAAACCTAACTATCAAGTTAGAAATCTCGGGGTAATATTGGACTCAGACCTGAACTTTAATAGCCACATCAAATCAGTAACATCAGCAGCTTTTTACCATCTAAAAAACATTGCCAGAATCAAAGGAATAGTGTCTAAACCAGACTTAGAAAGACTGATCCATGCGTTTGTCTCCAGCAGGTTAGACTACTGTAACGGCCTGCTCACTGGGCTCTCTAAACGGGCTGTAAGACAGCTGCAGTACATCCAGAACGTTGCTGCTCGAGTCCTGACTAGAACCAGGAAATACGACCATATTAGTCCAGTGCTCAGGTCTCTGCACTGGCTTCCTGTCGCTCAGAGAATAGACTTTAAAACAGCTCTGCTTGTGTACAAGTCTCTTCATGGTCAAGCGCCAAAGTACATCTCTGACATGTTAGAGCCATATGAACCAACTCGGGTTCTGAGAACCTCAGGGCGGGGTCTCCTGCTGGTGCCCAGAGTCAGGACTAAACAAGGTGAGGCTGTGTTTCAGTTTTATGCTCCTAAAATCTGGAACAGTCTTCCAGAAGATGTGAGACAGGCCTCAACTCTGACAATGTTTAAATCCAGGCTGAAAACAGTTCTATTTAGCTGTGCATATGACACCTGAAAGTATTTTATCTGCACTCTTCACTTTTAAATTAATTAATTAATGATTATTTTTAATGGGTTTTTTATTTTTTATTTATTTTTAATGATTTTATTGCCTTCTTGTGATTTCATGTAGCTGTAAAGCACTTTGAATTGCCCTGTGTACGAATTGTGCTCTATAAATAAAATTACCTTGCCTTGCCTCCTCACACCACAACAACCATCTTTTTATTTATTTTTTTATTTTTCATTTTTTATTTTTTTTACAACCACAAGCTACCTCAGCCTCTCACCAACTGCACACCGGTCACAGCGGGGTGGGGTTACAAACCCTGATTCGGGGAGGGGGTAATGAAAGTATAGAGGGTGCCGGAGGTGGAGGCAGAACAAGACACACTAGCAGATTCAACAGACAAACTCACTTAAACAGTCCTACAATCACTAAAAATGCCAGCTAAAACAAAGCCATTCAAGCCAACTCGTCTAAAATGGCCAGCTGGTTTAAAAATGCTCACATGGGCCACACCCTCCACTTAAATATCCTGAAATTTCTTCTTTGCTTCGTCAAAAAGTCTGTTTACCCTAAGTGCTGCCCCTGCTAGGCCCCCAGCTGCTATTGCTTCTTCTAATCCAAATCCACTGTCTGGACTTTACTGCCTCATCTGACACTCAGCCAAGGGCTAACCAGATCATCAGGAGAAGCCCAAATCCCACAACCAAGGTGAGGACTACAGAAGCGATCGACACCTCCACACAAAAAGCAATAGACACCATTCTAATCGGGGACTCTATAACACAGCATGTCAGAATGGCAAAGACGGAAAATATAACTTTTTCTGATACATCAGTCAGGGAAGTGATAGATATTTTGCCGACCATTCTGTCTACACATCCAGATGGCACGAGGATCATTGTCCACACAAGGTCTTTTGATATTCTGAGAAGGAAGACTGGCTCTGAGATCCTGAAGAAGGATTTTTCTCTGCTGTTGGAGAGACTGTGTCACGATGGAGCACACCGGGTCTCCATTTCATGTTAGTCCATTCCTACTGTGGGTAAAGGAATTGAACTTTTCAGCAGACTTCTTGGCCTAAACACATGGTTGTCAAATGCATGCATCACCCATGAGATTAAGTTAATTGATAACTTTAATATCTTTTGGAACTGTAAGGAGCGTTTCAGAGCTGATGGCGTGCATCCCAATCGAACTGGATGCAGATTACTTGGTGCGCACTTACGTCATGCTGTTGGGACGGCAAACCCAAACATGACTGTACAGATTAGACTGAAGGACACAGCAGCGAGGCAAACCACCCATAGCCCCCACCCCCCCTCACCAGACCCTTTACTCCACATCACCCAAGGTCTCCAAAGGATGAATCTCCCAAGGTCTCCAAAGGATGTCTCTATCCCACTCCAGCGACCACTATCAACCGAGAAACACAGGGCACCCCCTCCTCCTCCTCTTACATCATCTGTCCTGGCAGAGCAGGGCACAAGGGGATGTGCAGGATGTTCAAGGAGCAGCAGAACATCCAGAGTTCAAAACAAAGATACCATGCCATGATGTGTTCAGGGTGCCTGCTATAGTCATTCGACTTCTGACAGCTCTTCTGAGAACAAGCTGGGACCAAATAGGATTCCTGTATTAGTTAGTAAAAGAAGGAATCGAAAAAAGTCAACCTGCTGGGTGAATCAATCTAATCTGTTATCGGTACCACGTGCAACTCAGAATACAACAGAGACCACTGTAAACTCCACAAAGCTAGCCTTACTTAATATTAGATCTCTGTCCAATAAGTCACTGTTAGTTAATGACTTCATAATTTCACACAATTTAGATTTTCTTTTCCTCCACTTGGGGAATGAGATCCTTCCCCAAGTGGAGGAGTTCAAGTATCTCGGGGTCTTGTTCACGAGTGAGGGACGAATGGAGCAGGAGATTGACAGGCGGATCGGTGCGGCGTCCGCAGTGATGTGGGCACCGGTGAAGAAGGAGCTGAGCCAGAAGGCGAAGCTCTCGATTTACAGGTCAATCTATGTTCCTATCCTCACCTATGGTCACGAGCTGTGGATAGTGACCGAAAGAACGAGATCGCGAATACAAGCGGCCGAAATGAGTTTCCTCCGCAGGGTGTCTGGGCTCTCCCTTAGAGATAGGGTGAGAAGCTCGGTCATCCGGGAGGGGCTCGGAGTAGAACCGCTGCTCCTCCGCATCGAGAGGAGTCAGATGAGGTGGCTCGGGCATCTGGTTAGGATGCCTCCTGACGCCTCCCTGGTGAGGTGTTCCGGGCCCGTCCCACTGGGAGGAGGCCCCAGGGAAGACCCAGGACACGTTGGAGAGACTATGTTTCTCGGCTGGCCTGGGAACGCCTCGGGGTCCCCCCAGAAGAGCTTTGAGGAAGTGGCCGGGGACAGGGACATCTGGGTCTCTTTGCTCAAGCTGCTGCCCCCGCGACCCGATCCCCGGACAAGCGGAAGATGATGGATGGATGGATGGATGGATGGATGGATGGATGGATAGATTAGACAGAAACATGGTTAACAGAGAGCACAAGTGCTACTATTCTAAATGGAACAGCCCCCCCAAATTTTAGTGTTATGGATAAATGCCGAAATGGTAGGAAAGGTGGGGGGGGGGGGCTGCCTTATTTAAAGATACATTCTAGTGTAAAGAGATCTCATTTGGTGAATTCACTTCTTTTGAATATCTTAGTTTTATTTTAACTCATTGATGCCGGTTGTTGCATAACGCAACATTGTCCCTAACGCCGGTTGTTGCATAAAGGCGGTAGCATGGTTGCCGCGTCTGTCACGGCGGTGGTGGACCGTGACGTCAAAATGACGTTTCAGGCCTGGCGCTTCCCTTGAAAAGACGGCGCTGCGCGTTGTCGTGCACCAGTCGATTTTTGTAACTTGGCGGCGCCGAGCACAACGAACCGGATGGACCGATGTGAGACCAGGCTCAGTGAGGAGGTGCGTTTGTACAGGCAGCTGTACGAAACTGCAGTGAAACAGCACAGGGAGCACGTAAACTCCCCAAACTGGTGCACAGAGATTGGCAGAACTTTGGGGAAAGAGGGAGAGTTCTGTAAGAATGTGTGGAAGAAGCTACGGGACAGATACGTGAAGGCAAAGAAGAGGGCAGAGACTCTGTTGATGCCGGGGGCTTCAAACCTTCACCTCTATTAACTGAATTAAAAAATTAAAATGATCGGAAAACTGCAGCAGTATCATTAATTACAGTATTCTTGCTCTTGACAGCGGCATTGTTTTCTTCTCCACTTTCGTGGTTGTAGAGTAGCGGTAACCTTCACGTAGCAGCGCCACCTCTGTGACGGAGAAAATTGCAACTACTGGCGCGCAACGACTTGCGCCACTATATAGGGTCCTATGGCGGGCACGAACTCATGACGTCATCAACACCGCTCGCGCGAGCAGACGCAGCAACCATGCTAGAGCCTTAACGCAACATTGTCCCTAACGCCGGTAGCTGCATAATGCAACATTGTCCCTAACGCCGGTAGCTGCATAATGCAACATTGTCCCTAACGCCGGTAGCTGCATAATGCAACATTGTCCCTAACGCCGGTAGCTGCATAACGCAACATTGTTCATTTATCATTATTTTCAAGACACATGCAGCATGTAATGCACAATAATTGGTTCAAACAAACAACAAAAGTTTACTCGTACACCAGGGCTGAAGGTGCCAATATCTGAAGATGCAAGTCCTTTAGATGTGTTCTCGCATATTTTCACTGATGAAGTTTGGAATATGTTGGTGACACAGACAAACTTATATGCGGATCAGGCGCGCGGCCACACACCATCCAACTCGAAGTGGAGCCCCGTGTCAAAGCAGGAGATGAAATCTTTCATCGGTCTCTGCCTAACTTTTGGAATAATCAAACTACAACTCGCCGGGATTAGTGGAGGCAGAGCAAGTGGCTGTATCAGACAAATGTCGCTCGAGTGATGGCACGAGATCGTTTCGACATGATCTGGAGGTAATTATTTATTCTTGCGCTTCATTCTGACGACTTCTCATTCTTATTTGAGTGGCGTTGCCCTTATGTTAAAAAAAAAGAGAGCCCGGTGCGAATTACTGCAGTATGGCAACTATGATGTTTTAGAAGTCGTGTCACTGAAGTATACAGTATAACTGCACAATGCAAGATATATTGCAGGGTTTTTTTTATCCTTCATTATTATTGCTGATATTATTATTTTGCAATGATGTCTCTATCATGGCCAGTAATGTAGCTGAAGTGGTGCCTACTACTACTACTACTACTAATAATAATAATAATAATGATGATAATAATAGTAATGATGATTATGATTTAGTTATAGTATAGTAACAGTATAGTAATAGTAGTATAATAAATAGCAGCATTGGGTATTATCCTGAATCATAAAGCAAAACTACGTGAACCAAAATGTCCAACATTGATAAAAAAAAAAAGTAATACAATCCAGCCAGTGTTTCAGAGGCTGAGATATTGAATTTTTCTTAGGTGTTTTCAATTAATTGTTTTTAGTTCAAAAAACCCTCAGGCATTAGGGACCTTTTCTAAAAACTGGCTTAGGCATTGAGCAGCCTTTTTTGCAGGTGCTTTAGGCGCCAATGGGTTAAAGGGTGTTCCTAATACTGTATCCTGTTCTTAACACATTGAATACCGGCGGTGTTTACGGAATTATGTCGTAGACTCCCAGCGTTCTAAACCATTTTTTGACGTTTTTTGTACAGTCACAGCATATTATGTGATAGGGCCACTGAAACATGTTATGGCTCGTTTGAAAGCTGAGACTTTAAACTCTTTGTGGGTCAAAACTGCGTGTCTCTAGGTGCCGCTATTAGCGAGCTATCCTTAGCTAAACCAAGGCGGGTATCCACCAAAATCAACAACAAACTGAGATATCGAGGCTTTGTGAAACGTGCGCTCTTTCAGCCTGTCGCACTTTAGATACTTACATATATTTAGGTCAGAGGATTTGCGTCGTGTCGCATGTTGCAAAGCTAACCTGTTCATAAGACCGCCTCCTTAGACTTGTCACGTGTCTTCTTGTTGTTTGTTTATGTTACTTTACCCCCACCCTCTGGAAACCGACACGTGCGATTGGACATAATGCGGAAATGCACAACAATCAATGCAGCGTTATCAAAATTGTTCTTGAGTTGACGCAAAGCCATTGGCATAATGATCAAAATGTCCAGATGATGACACCAGTTTTTGACTGCCATCTATGTCAGTTCTGTTCATAATTACAAAAATCACACAGAATGTGCATTAGAATGTATAGATTTAGAATCCATAAAAAACGTAAAAACGTATTTTTACCATGTGGGACCCAATGCATGGGCAGTAAAAATGTAGTTTTACGTGACTTCGGAGTCAATGTGTTAATCATTTACAGCTCTCCAGGATACTGTGAAAGTTTTACTGATGAATTCTCTGAATTATTGTCTGTTATTTCAACTGATTTTAACCATTTTAACATTCACATAGATAACATGATGGATGGTAATGCCAAAGAATTTTCTTCTGTGCTGGACATGTTTGGTTTGTGGCAACATGTAACAGAACCTACCTAGCCTGGGTGCCAGCCGAACTTAGCCCCGCCCATAAAATTTTTGGTCGGGAAGTTCGATCTGGCTCTGCTCAGTTGGGAAATCATTATGCTCGACATTGCGACAGTCGACCCAATCAGATTGCCAGGGCAGGCTTCATACGATGATGGACAGATGATCAACAGGGACATTATCGCCTACGTCACTAAAGAGCACTTGGTTTGAATTCGTTTGAAACAAACATGGCTGCCGCTGGAGAGCTAGGGTGTGTAGATTCTGCCATCGAGTCTGTACTACAGGATCTCCACATTGCATTCATTTTGAAAGACGAACAGAGGAACGCGATAAAGGCTTTTATCGAGTGTCACGCCCATGGACTCTCGTTTTTAGTTTCATGTTTTAGGTCACGTTTTTGAGTTTGAGTCCATGTTTAGTTTTCGGTTCATGTCTTAGGCTGTGTTCGAAACCGCCTACTACATACTACATACTTGAAAACGGCATACTCATCGATCAGACAGTATGCAGAGCGTTTACACACAGTGCACTTCACTCCTGCCCGAGCCGACATCAGCCGGCCTGAAAAGCTGATTTCGCTTAAGCTATAAACTCTGTAAATATATAACTTTAGCAACATTTGAAACATTTTCAGGCGAGAAAGTAGTCATTTAGACCCCCAAGGTGTTGAAAATCTGACAAAATACCGGCTATTTACAATTTTGTTCCCACAAATTCGCCGCTAGTAAAGCTAGCCGCTGTGAGCAACGCACTTTCGGTTTCGCCGTTTTGACTGCTCTCGTCCCGTTAACTGAATTTGACCGTTCAAATGGCGATGGACGACGTCACGTTACATTGCATCTTGGGTAGTTTGAGTGTGACAAGTAACCTCATGATGAATACTCAACATTTCGGCGAATCTAGTATGCATCTAGTGTACATCCGGGAACTTAAAAAAGTATGACTAGTAGGAATAGTAGGAAAAGTAGGCGGTTTCGAACACAGCCTTAGTTTTCCCTGCACCCTGTTAATTAGTTCACTCACTTCACCTGTGTTTTTTCCCTCAGCTGCACTCTCCAATCACTCTCACTCCCTATTTAGTTTCCAGTCTCCCCTCTCAGTTTGTCGGATCTTTGTTGCCATTCATGCTACCCATGTTACCTTACCCTACCTGACCTGCCTGCCTTTCTTCCCATGTTTTTGCAAGTTAAGTATTTATTTATTTATCCATGCCATGTTTAGTTCCTTTTTTTGTCACAGTTAGGTTTTTTGAATCCAGCTTAGCCGCGCCTTTTGTTGTTACTTTGTTTTTGGAAAATAAACCACCCTTTACTTTTGAAGTCCGCATCCGTGTCCTCCCTTCCCCAAACCACCCTGACAGATAGAATAGATGTTTTTGCCGTCCTTCCACAGCAAGTGTGTGTCGCTTATTCTACGTCACATACTACGTTGCTCTGATTGGTTGTAGGTCTATCCAATTGAGCGAAGAGGCATTTTTTCTCCTGGTTCGGTTGAAACACGCCCCGTGCTCAAAACTCTATCCAGCGGTATCAGACTCTCATTCTGACTAGAATCGTAAGTATGACTTGGTCAGGCTAGAACCTACACACCTTCGAGGTCACATTCTGGACCTGGTCATTTCTAACGGTGTTGATAGTTCTTCTGTTGTGGTTGTTGATTTGGCCTTTTCTGACCATTTATTTGATTTATTTATCACTCAGAATGTTCAAACAACCAGCTTCTCAGTTAAAAAGAGGTACATCAATGAGAAAACAAGTGCTCAGTTTAAGGAGGCCATAGCTATGTTACCAACAATCAGCGCAGAGTCGGTTGAAGGACTGCTGGATCATTTCAATTTAAAAATTTTAAATGTAATGGAAGCTGTTGCAGCAATAAGAATCAAGAGCACCTTGATCAAACAGAAAACCCCATGGAGAAACACCACTACGGTCAAAAACCTGAAAAGAGAATGCAGGAAAACTGAACGTAAGTGGAGGAAAACAAAGCTTCAGATTCACTATGAGCTGTACAAAGAAAGCCTGTGTAGTTATAACAATGAGCTGTGCAAGGCCAGACAGCTGCATTTATCTGAAATCATTAATAAGAATGTCAACAAGTCTCGAACTCTGTTTGCTATGGTTGAAAAACTCACAAATCCTCCTAAACAGTCAAACCCTGACCTCCTCTCCACTGAGAAATGCAACGAATTTGCTAACTTTTTTAGCAAAAAAATCAAAATGATTAGACAAAACATTCACGCAACACAGACAAAGAAAACCAATCTGTGTCTAAAACACAGAAATAACTCTGACGTTATGTCACAATTTAATATTGTTGATTTAAAAATCCTAAAGGAAACAGTTCGGCATCTGAAATCAACCACTTGCACTCTGGACATAATACCATCCGACTTTTTAAAAACTGTTTTTACCTCAGTAGAAAGTGATCTCCTACGAATAGTTAACAGCTCACTGGCATCAGGCATTTTTCCCAAGTCACTAAAGACAGCTGCCATTAAGCCACTCCTAAAGAAGAGAACTCTAGACGCCTCTATGATGAACAACTACAGACCTGTCTCTAACCTTTCTTTTATATCCAAGATTATTGAGAAAGTTGTATTTAACCAGCTCAACGACTTTCTGAATTAAAGTGGAAGTCTTGATAACTTTCAATCAGGCTTCAGACATCATCACAGCACTGAAACAGCTCTGGTTAAAGTGTTAAATGACATCAGGTTGAGTAATTAAATAATTAATTGAGTAAAGACATCACTTTAAATTTTTGTTAAGTCTCTCAAGTATTCTCTTCAAACAGGGCATTGTTGTAGTCACCAACGTCATATTGCCACGTATGCTCTAATTGGTGTAAGGCGTATGCCATCCTGACGTCTCTCTCCACCTACAACCCATTTTGAAGCTCTAATAATTATCTCCATCGCCATTGTAAATGCTAATGGAGAAATCGTACACCTTGCCACAATGCCTATTTCTAGCCTCTGCCAACCTGTTGTGAAGCCTGCTGTATTTGGGCACAGTCTTATATCCTGAAAATATGCTCTTATTAAGTTAACAACTACGGGCAGTCTAAAATACTCAAACGCTTTCCAAATAAGGCTATGTGGCACTGAACCAAATACATTTGCTAGATCCAGAAATATAACATGCAAGTCTTTTTTCTCAATCTTGGCTGTATATAATATATATTTTTGAACAAGTGACAAATGCAAAGATTAACAGATTCATTAGGGATTACAACAAAAAATAAAGAATAAACCTTAATGTATAATGTTTGCTTAATGCAAATAGTTTGACAGTTATGTGACTTTAACCTCCTTTTGGTTTGGTGAATGTACCAAAGTAAAAAGTCTAATATTTCAATTTGTATTTAATTTCTGTTACGTCCAAAAGTTAACCCAGCTGGAACACAGTTCACTCAAGACAACCCCAGTGATTGACAAAACACACAGTGCACAAGATTGTATTTTTACTTGCAAGGGGGCCGGACGGAGTGAGAGAACTTACTCCTTCACCCGTGCTCAAACGACTCCGTCCGACTTTCCCCGTGTAGTTCTTTTACACAGCTTAGTTACAATCAGCATACTCCTACATGGGAAGACCAGAGCACCCTGTTTCTCACAGTTCCCTTTAATTACTTTGTATCACACTAAGCAAAGTTCACACACTACATGTCTGTCTATAAAATGTTGTTTACTCAAAATGAAAATCTATATAAATTTTTCCAACACTCTCAATCACTGCTTTGTTTCTAAGTTGAACAGTTGGGTTTTTTTTTCTAAATACAGATTTTAATCAGTCAGAGTTTTAGATGAGTAAGCGTTATGTAACATGAAGTACACCAGTACTGATGCACTTTGATAAATATCGTTAGCATTGTTGCAGAAAACTGTGATGATCAGATGATACCTTCGCAAGCACATTGAGTTGCCTGTGGTATGAAATGCACTATATAAATAAAGATTGATTGATTGATTGATTGATTCGCAGTATTATCACAAACAGCAAACTGTGAAAGTAAATTTGTGAGTTTATGCACGGGCATTTTTTTTATTTTCTTTTTAAACCAGAAGTTAAATATAATCATGTGACTGATTAGCAGCACAGATTGCTGCTGCAGACATCTTGTCATCACTGCTGACGAAAGAAGAGGAGCCGCATGAAAAAGCATGCGTGGTGTTGAAAGGGGGCAGGGTTGCGGGTGGTCATGGTGTGGAAGAGTTGAATTCCCCATCAATAAAGGCATGAACAACAAACCGCTCTGATGAAACAGATCCCAACTCTGTAGATCTTTCTAGGGTTGATTTTTAAGAGAGTTGCTTCTGGTAAGCAGCGGGCCTTGAATAATCAAACGTCGTCGTAAAACTTTAATTGACAACAATGCAAAAAACAGTTGCATTGTTACAACTGTTACTCATGCCGATGCAGCATATCAACACTGAACCCTTTCACTTTTCTTTACTTAACTCGCTCAGTCCCTTGCTTAAATCAAGAAATATATTTTGTGCATTTCTAGAATTTTCTGTTTTAATGTAAAAATGCAATGGGCATTCATTTGCTTGCCGTCCTCGAAATAATCAATGAATCAGATAATAATGCCAAACAGAATATTTCTGAATACCTTTATGAAGCAACCCCAGGTGATTACTTATATTAAAAAATATATATTTTGTTGTTTTTATTACAAGGTTACTGATATGTTAAAAGATATTTCACCTACCTTAAGTGAAATGAAGCATTACCTCCTTGAATATGGAGAGATTTAGACAAATGTCATATTGATAAAGTGCAGTAAAATAAGCCACCAAAGCCATCAAACATGCGAGCACAAAAGAATAAAAAATAGAAAAGAAATATGGTTTTGCCGTCCAGTTACGTTCAGGTAGGCCTACCAGCTGTACCTGAAGGCCAACTTTTCATGCCAAGTGACAAGGATGAAGAATCCAGAAGTATTTCTTTAAGAAAGTCGTGTAACTGCTATGGACTCACTAAATTAATAATGGAGACTTGTGAAAATGAAAAAGCTACAGTCATGTTATGTAACATTCCAAATCTGCTTTTGAAGCAAGAGACGAATTCGTAGCATAAATGCTGGTAAGAGTCAGTGGAAGAAGAGTTGCCACATGCTGACATCTAGTGGAGAGAGAGGGAATTACATATCAGTTCTGTCGCCATGGTGATCATTTTGTCGGTATACCCCCACTAAATCCAACTCACCATTTTAGTCTGGGTCCATTAATCTGTAGGGACCCTCTTATTCAACTTTTTTTAAACATTTTTTTAAACTATCTTTTTTTTTTTTTTTCAAGTAAAATAGAAACCTGACAATGATAGCTACATTCAAATTGAAACACTTTTGGAGAAATGGGCGTGATTATAAACATAAAAGATTATGTCAAGCAGCAGTTGAGTGTTTTTTTTTTAGGAGAAAATGAACGGGCTGCAGAGAATGCCCCTGTACATGTGTTTGTATTGTGCATGTGTGGTGAAGTGGTGAGGGGCTCCAGCTCTATGGAACCTGATACTTGATGACTCTCCATCACAAGAATGTGAGTTTCCTTCTCTTGGAGCATCTGGCCCGAAGCCCGGCCACATCTCCATCTGTGTGTGTGTTTGTATGTGTATGAGAGTGTTACTTGTTACAATTTGCCCCCTTTTCATGAGTGGCCTCTTTTAGCAGAGTGAGACATTCTTCGTGTGATGGTTGTCCGATCTTTTGTTGACATGCTGTCCTTTTGTGCCTCAGAACATTTGCCTCGGGACATTTAAAGATTTTCTAAGCCAGTCAGGAGCAAAAAAAAAAAAAATAAGCAAACACTTAAAAAGTCACATTCACAACTATGAAAATGACATCTCCGCTGACCTCCAGTGGTTTTTCCCCTTTCTTTAGTGCTGGAAGTGTGTCATGTACAAGTACAAGATTTGTTCTCATGTACATCTCTGAAAGGTGCTGCACCAGAACACAAACATCACAGCACTTAGAGCTGTGAAATTCAACGGTTCAGATTGCTAAATTACTCTTCAGCTATGATCTAATGGCCTGGAAACATATGAGGAAATCCACAAAGATGCAAAATCCTATGGGGTATCTATGGATGCACGATCAATGGGAACTATTTACCCCCCTTCAAATGAAAAAGATTGATGATAGAATCTTTATTTGTAAAAAGCACATGTATTTAACATTGTATCTTATAGATTTGTTTTATTATATCTGTGACTGAAACAATCTTCTTTCTTTTCCTGCCAGGGTGCCACTATTAACTCCTCAGGGATGTATGGTGTCAACTCACTGTGTACAAGATGAACATTACCACTGAGTTACAATTAAGCAAGTTTGTAAGTTCCTTAAAGTGCAATTCCTTTTATGGCCCCCAAAACTTCTGTGACTTCAGTAGAATCCCATACAACAACGTTGCACTCTCTCACAAAATACTAAGTCAGCGCCTTTCTCTCACAAGTCAGTAAGATGACATGAGTTCATTTTAATCCTGATCAGTGTGCTGGTGGTCCCTCTGAGAGTAATTTCATTATTAAGGATGTATCAAGCCTCAAAGAGAGGCTTGTTTGGGGGATGCAACTAGCTTGATTGACAAGCCTTTTAGGAGAGACTGCCCAGAAAACTCATTTGTCTGTGAACTTGAGTCATTAAACATGTTTTCGATCCTTGACAGAGCTTTCATTTTTTGGTGAAGTATGTGAGTCATTCTCCAAAAAGTTATGCTTGCTGTGTTTGTTCTTCAGTTGTGTTGCACCAGCAGAACATCAAGGGATTTTAGTTTCCATAGTTTGTGGCAAGTAATTGTTTATTTCATAGATAGCTTTTAAAGCACTTATATGGGCAATATAAACATCAAGTCGAATGTATATACCCCAAACGTCGGGGTATGGGTTGACAGGACAGGGAGACGTTTAGCTTCTTAGCTAATATCACATTTAAGGTGAATTATAGATGCACCCTGTTACCATGCTGGTTAGCTGGCGGTGGCTTTACTCGAAAACTTATCCGTCCTCTTTTTCACTTCTGGCTCCTTAAATCCATGATTGCAGCTGTCAAGTGTCAAACATGAAGTCCAACAACAGAAGTTCACAAACCAGTCAATGAATTCAAATGAGCTACATTCATCTTCCATGCAGTTTCTGCAGTGATAGATTGCAGACGAATGTTCAAATGAATTGGCCAAACTAAACAATCAAAGAGGGACTTTTTATCCAAATTATTATCCAAACATGATAAATCTACTATTAAATGATACAAGAATATCATCTCAATAGAAATAGGTGTGTGTGTGTGCTCATCTTGTCACAAATGGACAAAAATGGTCAAATCTTCACTTCCTAAGTAAATTCAACAAAAAAATCTGCCTTGCAGCCAATTTCTTAGATGTCTATGATATTACTAAAGTGAGAACCCCCCCCCCCCCCCCCCCCCCCCCCCCCACACACACACAGAGTTACAACTCACTTTCTTTTTCCTAAACAAGTCATTTGGGACTTTCTCCACATGGTCACCACACAGATCAGGTGCTCTTAAAGGATAAGACCGGTTTTTTGACATTGGGCCCTTGATTTCACATTATAATATGATGTTCTACTCACCCCTGCTTGTTGTTGAACATTTGGAGCTGTTCCGAAGATATTCGCGAGGCGTCTGGCTGCTCTCTTGAGATATTTGGCCATGAAACGGTTTCCTATGGGCAAGCTTATACAGGCACAAACTATGCTGTTTATAATTTATTAATTACTCTACACCAGCACTGATAACGTGGAGGTGCGTCGCTTACTTAAAAAAATCCGGGTTACTAATTTTGAATTTTAGCCGAATGAATAAATAGGCAGCAGGTCTGTGGGCTGTCTGTGGCAGTAGCACGACGAGGACGTCAGTAACACCCACTTTACGACAAAAAAATCAAAATTACAATAACCCGGATTTTTTTAAGTAAGCGACGCACCTCCACGTTATCAGTGCTAGTGTAGAGTAATTAATAAATTATAAACAGCATAGTTTGTGCCTGTATAAGCTTGCCCATAGGAAACCGTTTCATGGCCGAATATCTCAGGAGAGCAGCCAGACGCCTCTCGAATATCTTCGGAACAGCTCCAAATGACCAACAACAAGCAGGGGTGAGTAGAACATCATGTTATAATGTGAAATCAAGGGCCCAATGTCAAAAAACCGGTCTTATCCTTTAACACATAAATCCATGAGCTGCTTTTTAAACACACCTTGTAGTTGACACTTGTAGTTGACACATAAAGACATTTATTCAAATCAGATGGCTTGTAAGGTCTTAATTATGTAGCATGAAAGCTCCAGTGTGTAACATTTTGGTTGATCAACTGGCTGAAATGAAACCTTGTATGTCATTATTACTTTTTATTTGACGTAGAATAGTAAGAGTATTATGATTTCATACCTTTTATCAAGTTATTTATGTGCAAAGATGCTGTGGGTCTTCTGCCATATTCTTCCACCATTTAATAACAGTGACCTAGAAGGGACAAAGTCAGTGCTGGGTTCAGAGTGGGCTTTTCACTTTTTACATGGTCACTGATGTTGCTGACTTGGAAGAGGAGGCTGAAGTGGGGTTTTGCTGCAATCTGCAGTTCATTCAGATAGATTTAGCTCCATATACTGGCTCTACCAGTACAAAAACATGTTTATGTAAATCAAGAACATTTTACAGTCACTAATGGTTGTCAGAAAACTGATTATTGATTGGCATCAATCATCTTTACACTGTCTTATCTTACAAACAGCCTACTGTAACTTTTCATGTAATATGTGTACAACTCACGAATTACTTTCATATCCTACCTACACATCAATTGCAATGTGTATATTGCACAAATTGCGCACTGAGCCACTGTTTTTCAGTCCAGTGTAGATGGGGAGAGTTCCTAAGCTGAACAGTTCAGATTCTTTAGAAACGAAGGTCATTGTTCAGGCCCAAGTATTGATCAGCATTTGGAAGTCAAACTTCTTTCTTTCGCTGCAGGAGCTGAGGGCCAACATTTTTTAGGAGAGGGTTTGTTTTTGTGGGAACTTCTGGCAGGTAAAACTTCTTATTCAAGGAACAGGGTTGATGGAGTTGAAGAACCTAGTATATGGGTTTCTTAACAGTTATTAGTTTTTCTTCGCCTTTCAAATCAGACATACAGTACTTTTGACCCTTGGTCTTTCTTTGAAGTGCTCAAATTCACAAATGAGTTCAAACAAAGTCTTCATCATCAATAGCCTCAAGTATTAAGTATTAAGTAGTTTATTAATCAAAAAAATCCCCTGGTATCAATACTAATGAAACTTCACAATCCACTAGGAGTTCAAACCCTAGAACTTTTAAACATTTAAGAAAGACTGCATCTTATCATTCTTAAAGTAAAGCCCTGTCAAAGACAAACATTTACAGGAAAATATGAAGAGCAGGGAGAGCTGTCTTGAAAAATATGAGTAGATTAACATGTGCTATATTATCATAGGGATCCAGTCTTCCCTGATAAGTCAAGGTTGGAAAAATAAGTCAGTTTGGAATAAAATCACAAAAACAATTTTTGCTGTTGTTACTTTCTCAGTAACTTGTGTAGATTTCTTGTGTAATGGTATCACATGTACTTAAACAGAACATGGACTATCATTAATATCACACCTTAAAGGCGGGGTAGGGGATCTTTTTCTGGAACATTTTTTTTACATATTGCTTGAAATACTCTTCACACCCCCATTGCAACCAA
The DNA here is from genome assembly GCF_027942865.1 of Odontesthes bonariensis. Lineage (NCBI taxonomy): Eukaryota > Metazoa > Chordata > Actinopteri > Atheriniformes > Atherinopsidae > Odontesthes > Odontesthes bonariensis. Next base: position 23,881,432 of record NC_134511.1, read on the forward strand.
TTAATTAAAAGTGTTGACACAAATATGAAAAGTTTTAGTGGCCTCTAGAACGTACAATCTAGGAAAAACAGTATCCAATCATTGTGAACGGTCCGTTCACAATGATTGGATTCTGATGCCGTCTATCAAACTGCAATCTGCTCCTCCCTCCCCCTCCTTCCCCCTGTGCGCGTACCCTGCTCCTTGAACGAATTACGCGTCCAGAAGCTTGGCAGGAAGTTAAACTAGAGCCAGCTTGGCTAGCACCTAGCATTATTAAACGTATAGTTAGCATAAACTAAATACTAAATACTAAATACGGCAACGATCGATGCTTGCTGTCAGAACAGCGCTCGTGCACCTTCGTGCTCGTGCGCGTTCATGTACTCTAGAGGCGTGCCTTCGGGGGAAAAGTGAAGAAAAGGGTTGGGACTTTTTACCTGTGTATTTTCAAAATGCAGCTTCGCTGGACTCAAAATCCAGGATCTCCTACCCTACCTTTAACCTTATCAGCATAGATGAAACGAGGAGTGATATACAGGTAATCCATACACAAAACCCTAACTTGCTCAAACTAAAGAGCAATCAGCAAAAGGCTTAAAACCAAACAAAAATAAAAATGCTATAAGCAGAAAATGTGACTTAGAGCATGTGGAAACTGGCTTCATATTGACCATGGATGGTGGTTGTGGCAACGAGTTAACAAAAAAAAAGCCTTTCGACTTCCAAGATGTCAAAATCACGAACGAGACTTGAATTGCCAATAAAGCCATAGGAATCTTTGGAGGGAAAACAAGGAGGCTGAAACTGAATCCTGCTGTGTAGAATGAGAAGACCCCTCAAGCCTTCTTCATTATCTCTCATGGGATCACTAAAACTGAGGAACACACATGGCTTAGGTCAGACTTTTCTACAGATTTCCAAAGAGCTCCAAGACCATTTTAGTTGTGTTACAAAAAAATGGCACGAATAAAACAATTCTTTTTTTTTTTAACATTTTATAATGCTTGTTTTAAGTCCACAGTAGATAAACATCACATACCTTTGCCATGTTGATTTATTCATCAAGAAATGTAATGTGTTCACATTTGCAGAGTGGGTGCATGGCATGATACAAAGCCAAAATACCACCTGACAAAGATAAGAGACCTGTTAAGAGATTAATAAAAAACCAGTATAATCAACTTGATCAAAACCAAAGCAAAAGGTCTGCAACCCGTCCAAAATCCTTTTCAATAACATACCGACATCATACTATTGTAAAGTTCTCAGATAGTTTTAACAAGCTCTGAAAGGGAGTAAGGCTAAATCCTTTGAGGAAATACTAAAGTTTCAGCTGAGAAAGGACCAGCTCTTTCGTCTACCTGGCTAATTATTATAGTTGGTGAAATGGTCTGAATGTCCCTTGATCAGAAAACTGGTGGGATTTTATTTGCGTTTTATTCATCACTTATTGGAAGATTTTCTAACTGTTCTAATCGTCTAACTTTCTATCAAAGGTCATCTTGAAACTTGTCTTCAGTGCTCATTTCACTGTAATGACCGTGCATTTTTTTTTATACCTCCCTGTCTGGTACTGAGGAGAGGATTAGAAATCATTTTGTAGAAATAATGTTTAAAAAAAAAAGTTAATAAACTGAACTGGTAGGGAAACTGATTCCCGCTCTAAAGCAGAAGTTAGCAGAGAAACCACTCGATGGAATTTGGGTTTGAGTGCAAATGAACGTAGAGATTACCTTAAAAAAGGAAGTCCAGAGCCAGTTAAAGAGGCTGAAGATAGTTGAAGTGGAAGCCTCCATGCAAGCTTAGTAGTTACAGCTTGTGCATTTTACTCTATTGAGTATTCTTGGGAGCTCTCAGTTCATGTTGTCAATGGCTGAGGATCAAAATGCTTCTACATCAGAGACAGGAAGCCGTATTGGTTTCTCAGTAAGCCTCAATGGCCCTCATCTGTACAGTCCTATACAATCCGCTCTGTAATAGATAAACAGTCATGATAGGCCCAGCAAATATTGATGACTGAAAGAGGGCAAGAGGCATTTTTATCCAAATGAAACACAAGGTCTTACATTTGCCCAACTTTAAGGCTTTAAAGTTAAGTGTGTGTAACTTTTAAAACAGAATCAAGAACCGCTGGCATAGTTATTCAGGATGCTTTGGAACCAAAACTGTATGTATACAGCTGTTAAATGTCAAGCCTGTAAAGATATATTTAAGTTCATCTACACTGTTTAACCCACAGATCTACTGTATTAGTATGATGTCACAATTCTGTCAATGTGTGACTCACTCACTATCCACACAGCTGCTTGACGGGGCCCCTTTCCAAGTAGCTCGCCAAAGGGCCAATGAATCATACATTAATTTAAAAAACTTGATTGGTCTCTCGGCAAATCTACTTAAATTTGTGTCCAATCAAAATTCACAGTGTCCCGCCCCTTCCAACACTCCCAATAGTTATTTGCCAGTCAGTGGTGATGTGAGAAGGTAGCCTAGAAATCTAGACGCCCTTAGCGACCGCAAATTGAATTTGCTCCCGGGCTGGTGTAGTCAGTTGTGGTCGTTTTGCGAGGCTGAAAATCGAAACTTAATCGGGCCAATCAAATCGTGAGGAGCGGGGTCGGAGGCCGGGCTACCTAGTGACGACAGAGGTGCGACGTTTCAGTGAGAGGTAAACAATGGCTGCGCCCAGCGAACAGTCTTTCGAGTTGGCTGACCGATGTATTGAGAAAATGAACCACCTGAACCTACAGATACAAGGCAAAGGTAAAAATAAATGTGACACGATCAGTGCTGTCAAGGCGTTCAGTGCAAAACTGTCATTGTACATTCAGCAAGTGAAAAGGGGAAGATTTCAGCACTTCCCCTCTATCTCAAAGATGCTGGACAGTCACACAGGTGCAGCCAGCGTTTTAAATGTGTCCAAGTATTGTGACCTCTTATCAAGGCTTGGACAGGAGTTTGCTGACAGATTCAGTGACTTTGAGAAACTTGAGCCCTGTGGCTGAACTTTTCTGTGTCGATCCTGTGGAAATGGAAATGGAGGTTATAAACCTTCAAAACAATGTGCAGTTAAAGTCTCAGCAGTATTCACAGCATTTCTGGAGCTTGGTAGAGCCAGATAATTATGAAAATCTTCACCAAGCAGCTCTGAAAATGTCTGCTTTGTTTGGGTCTACATACCTCTGTGAGTCAGCTTTTTCTGACATGAATGTCCTGAAATCAAAGCTCAGAACGAGACTGAGTGATGAACATTTAAATGACTCCATAAGAGTGAACTTAAGTGGATACACTCCAGCATACACCTCTCTTGTTGACTCCTTGCAGTGTCAGTCATCTCACTAGCTAAAAAGGCTGAACTTCTGAACACATTCACACTCACACACACCTTCACTGCTCAATATTGAACTGAACTCAATGGTTTTTATTGTGAATGCAATTTTTGTTCTTTATTTTTGATGTTTTAATGCAGAATGTGAGATGTGGACGGTAACATATTGTAAATGTTCAGGAAAAGAAGGCTTATTGAGTTTGTTGGTTCAAAATGAGCGATGATAATAAATGTTACAAAACACGAGTAGCTCTCGGCCTTTTTTATTTTGTTAAAGTAGCTCTCGGAGAGAAAAAGGTTGGAGACCCCTGTTCTAATCACAGAGAAAAAACAGAGGGTTAAACATTTGGTAAACATTTGGCATCAGTCTTTGTTAGCCAGTAATGGACAGACATTCTTGGAGCACGTTACAAATCTTTGGATTTATACCTTCTTTACATGAATAATCACTCTCGGGCTGTTTGACGAGATGATGTGAAAACAGTTTGACAAATTGCTTTATAAAGCCTTTCAGCTGCTGTTTACATTAATGAACCTGATCTGCTTCACTGATGTGGGGCCTTTTGAAAGAAAATTTCAAATTTGAAAAACTTCCCCGGATTGCATTCTTCACTTTTAACATTCAGTAAACTGTACTCTCCAGAAACCCAAACACGATACGGTCATTAATACTTGAGCGTGCATGTGTGTGAGAGTGACAGAAGGAGAGTTGGAAGGAGCAGCAGGTATAAGGGAAAACAAAGGCTCACTTGTTCACAGCAGTACTTCATCCTCATTATGCTCCTCATTTGTTTACACTGTTAAATCTCTCACTTCCTCCATCCCTCAGTGTGGTGACACATTCATTTAGTACACAGTTTGAAATCAGTGTTTACACTCTTTCCACCCTTCACTCATGCCATGAAATGCAGCTCGAACAAGTTACTGTAAATTTGTCTGCAGCATTGGCAGAACACGTTGGCTTACAAACATTGCCCATGAATCCATAAATGGAGGTGATAATATAAGACGAGGAGAGATCTACGCCTAAAAATAAACTTATTCAAGAGGATAATGAGGAGGAGGTAGATGATACTGAAAATAACTTGGCAAAGCAGATTGGGTTGTGATGAGTTGTATACAAGAAATCTCTAAAATAAAGCCAATCTGAGGGGTTAACAAGGGTGAAGCAAACTCACGGTTCACAAAAGGACAGACCCAATGAATTAAAATCAGACAGAAAAAACAAGAGCAGATGGAAGAGAGGGATCAAGTGAACGACAAACTAAGAGAAGGGAGGAAAAAGGCAGAGCAAAAGAGAGCATGAGACAGAAAGTAATTGGTTCTATGATGGCTTCCAGCTGCATGGCTCGGAGCCAAAATAAGTTTTCGTGCCGTGCACACACACAAAGACACACTGCACCATAAACATAAGATCTTTGCCGTTTCTGATAATATATGTTAATAACTGTGTCGTGCTTGGTTGCTCAACGTGAAAAATCTATTTTATGATTGATATAATGACCTGATACTATTAACAAGAAACACATTTCTTCCTGTTCTTTCTGTTGAAAATGTATAACACAAATATAAATGCATGATTGTTCATTCTGGCTGCAGGATTCAGGGGCCAAAAAGAATATTCTAAAAAAAAAAAAACATATTTCTACAGCATAGCCTTCTACCACAAGGGTGCAGAAGACCACACAGACATACTACATAAAAAAAAAAAATTATATGCATGCATGTTAGGTTACCTGGCTGTAGGTGTAAGCATAGTTCTATCTCTATGTTAGCCTTGTGATTTACTGGCAACCTATCTAGGGTGCCCCCCCCCACCTCTCACAGAGCTAGACTTCCAGCCCCCATCACCCCTCTACATAAACTCGCTAACTGATGGACCAACGAATGAATGGATGGATAATATAATCCCCATTTCTTCACTGACGTGCTTAGTGTAACAACACAAGTTTTGTTTTGCACGAACAGAGACAGAAAACTGTCATGTATATGCACCAGAGCTGAAATCTTGTGAGGAGTTTTTGATTTGAGTCTGCTGTAAAGAGTTGAAACTCAGCTGGAGATGTCAGCTGTTGGTGAGGGAAAAAAAAAATCCTCTGACAGCTGCACATATGGACAGATGTGACCGTGCTTGGGTGTGATATACTGTAAGTTTGTGTGTAAGTGAATATCAGAAGCTAAATGTGGCATCTGTTTGAGAGACAATAAATTAGCAAGTTTGCCTGCAAGTGAGGAGTGTCACTCATAACAAATTGCTCACTCACACACACACAAAGTGACAGCACAGCACTACATAACCACACAGTCATTAGACAAGCTGTCATAAACATTCAATACTGGAAATGTGATAAATAGCTCTGGAGAGAATGACAGAGCGCTTGAGTTGACAATTTTCCAAATTACACACACTGTTTTCAAACAACTGAAAGAGGAGGATTATTGTGATGGGGGGAAAAAACAGACATTTTTCTTCAAACTTAAACTTTAACAAAACAGAAAAGATAAAAAAAAAATCCAATCTGTTTCTGTTGGCTGATTTCCAAGCTGTTATGACACTGTTAAATTATTTTATCAGGTGAGGAGATAGATGAGCTGCCAGAAAGAAACGAATATCAGATTATTTAATAATTTATGCCTCTGAACTTCAAAGACGAAGTTCCAATTTGTCTCACAGGATCATATTCTCCATTTAAGGCCTTTTTTTTTGGATTTTCATTTTTCCTAACAAATGTTTCGCCCAGGTTAGCACCGTCGCCTCACAGCGAGAGGGTTCCAGGTTCAATTCCCGACGGGGCCTTTCTGTGTGGAGTTTGCCTGTTCTGCCCGGTTATGCAATGGTTCTCTCCGGCTTCCTCCAACACCCAAAAACATGCATGTTAGGTTCATTGGTGACTCTAAATTGTCCCTCGGAGGGAGTTTGAGCGTGCATGGTTATGTGTCTCGTTTGGGTCTGTGATGGACTGGCGACCTGTCCAGGGTGTACCCTGGCTCTCGCCCGGTGGCAGCTGGGATGGGCTCCAGCCCCCCCACCCCCTGCGACCCTAAATTGGATTGAGCAGGTGTGGAAAGTGGATGGATGGATGGATGTTTCGCCCAATGTTTTTTAAAGCGTAGTCTTGTATTGTCAGACTTATCTCCACAGAAACAAAGAAGGCAAGAAAAGGTCTAAATCTTGATCAAAAGATTTTTAACATTGCTGTGGAGCTCAACTGGTTGAGCAGGCTGCTGTCCAGAGGCTGAAACTCCTCAACACAGCTGCCCTGGGTTCTAGTCCCGGCTCAGGGGCCTTTGCCGCATGTCACTCCCTTCTCTCTCTCTCTCTCTGCCCTCATTTCCTGTAACTTTTCAATAAAAAGGCCACTGGTGCCAAAAAAAATCCTTAAAAACATTTGTTTTAAACATGCAGACTGCAAGCTTGCAGATAACACGAAGGTGGCAGAACGAGGGAAGAATGCGTCTCGAAATATTCACCCCAGTCAGCTTGTTGTACCATTACTTGTCATCCGGTGAGTCATATTATTTGAAACATACAACAACAGAAGTCATCAGATATTTCTACTATTTCCTGCATAGAGCTTGGCCAAAAAGGGAACGTTGTCAGTCGATTTAACAACTTAGTTACAGCCTTCAAATTTTTGTTAATCAGTTTGCAGCGAAGACTTTGTTTCACACTGAAGGTTGGTCATGGGCCGTTCAGTAACAGTTTAACTCCAAAACAAGGCTTCAAATGGCTAATCCCCATCTTCAGTCTATAAAGCCGCCTGCTGTTTGACATTCTCACAGCTTCTTGCTCTATCTCTCTCCAACCAAACTTGCCCAGAGGCTTTACCCACTAAGTCAAAAATTTGGCAGGTCCAATATTCCAACTCTCGTCTCTAAAAAAAAAAAAAAAGAATTCTCTCTACCCCCCCAATGGCACTTGCTCATTTGCTTTTTCATGTAGCTGTGACCAAAACTAAAATGTTTTTAAAGTCCAAGTTGAGGCAAAAGCACTGTTTGGATCAGAAAAGTTTGACGAGCAAAGAGGGAGCTTGTTTCCATGCGATGGGGCTGTTTAAATGGTATTAGGACAAGGAGCTTCACAAATAGCAGAGGTAAAGTTATCATCTTTGACATTTGAATAGTCTTTAGTCCAAGCTTCCTCAAGTTCTTGTAAATCCATTCAAGCTAATCTAGGCTCCTTTCCATACAGCTTAAGCATCTTGGATCATCTCTCGTCAAAATCATCTCAAACAATTATGCTGTGTAGTCTGCACCCACAGCATAAAGACACAATCATGTAATGACATTTAAGCCTTCAGATTCTGACTGGAAGCGACTGTATCCATTTCTCATGGTGTTTATACTCTCAGCAGGAGACGAGCCAAATCCCAGGCTGTGGCATGGTAAATTAACATTGCATGAGTTGACTCCTCACTTTCACAGCCATATGAGCATTTATCAGAATCACACAAGAGAGTCTTATTATGCATGGTAGTAAATGACTAATCTTTAATGAGACCCACATTTAACCTTCTAATGTGCTCTTTATTAGACTAACGAGCTATGCCCCAGTGTGATGTGCATGTGTGGAAAAGAGGAAATGTGTGTGTACGCAGATTGTATGTGAGTGGAGCAGTGAAACACTAATTAAGCTGTCGGATGGTGCAGCAGATCAGACAGGCCCCCTGCAGAGTCCTCGGCCCCGGTAGGCAAACAGGCTTCATCCCTCAGCCAGCCAACCCAAATATATCTGAGCCCAGCTTTAACCAGAGCTTAGGAATAACACCACCACGCACTACTCCCAAATATCTGTAGCCCAGCGAGGCCGGATCAGATGGCCTGCCAGAGCCAACAGCCCCGACTGCTCGGTGACTCTGATGGAGGCTCGACGGAGAATTCAAACTCTGCTGTAGGGAAGATTAACAGCAATGTTTATATTAGCACATTTACTTTAGGTTCACTGAGAACATGTAACCACAAAAAAATGGATTCAGCGATAACGTTCAGCGAGCAGGAAAAGAGAAGAGCAAATAATTTGCCTCATGCTTCCAAAAACCTTGAGGTTTTAAACGTCTTGTATGATGTGAGCATGCATGCTTTAAGATGTAGCTTCTCCACCACAAACGGAGGGAAACTGTCGCTTTGACTTTGCTCTAAAAACAGTTACTAGTACACAAGGCAGGTTGAACATTCAGAGAACTATCTTAAAGTTCTTGTTATTTTTACTTCTTTTTCATGACCACTTCTCTTTTTTTTATGGCATTTGTGTTATTGTGGTGTAAAGACCAGTAATTCACATGCATCTCCTCTCAGTTTACATAATATAATGAGTGTAGTCTGTTTTTCGGTTAAGCACTGAGATGCACCATGTGTATCTGAAGATCCTGCATCTATGGTGGCTGCACACAAAAAAACAGATTAATGAAGGTACCAACCAGGCTCAGGCCAAGGAGCCTCTTGTCTTATCCCAGAGGTGTATCATTTACCAGAAAGAGACAAAAATAGAAAACATATAAAAGAAAGAGATTACCACAAGTTATCACATGTAAATTACCATGAAAACAAACACCAAGAAAAAATATGTGACAACAGGACTAGAAAGAGACCTGAAAATGAACAAAATGAATGAATGACAATGAAAGACCTGCAAAATCATCTAAATGAAAATTAAAACACAAAATAACCAGAGTACGATCAAATATGACCAATATTATACGAAATGTCCCGCAAAATTAAAACAAAAACGTAAAACAATCAAAATGGGAATAAGTAATACATAATCAAAATGAAACACAATTTTACTAAAATGGTACATTAACTAAAGAAAATGAACAGTAGAGAATATCTGGAACACTGGATCCAGACTTTTTCCGCAGATGTTCCTTCCCAAACGCACTAAACAGCAGGAGATTCCTCGCTTGAGGAGAGTTTTCACAACTGAAAATACTCCTTAGTGGCAACGGGCTAAAGCCCACAAGAGGCATGACATGATGAAAAATACTATGCAGTGAAACTCACTGTGTTTTATTTATGGCTCATTGAGGATGATGGATGAGGTTCCCCACTTATCCATTAGGATGACTGCTTTGGTTATGATATGAATATTACATGTTTATGTATGCTTAATATTGGAGGATGGAGGCAACATACAGGTAAGCTTAAAAGAGTGGGACATGGCAACTGTTATCAGCATAAAGACTAATTTACTGAGAATTTTCAAAAAAATTACATTCTCCGTGCATACAAGAGTTTATTTGGACATATTCAGGACTTGATGCTAACAATTCTGGGCCGTCTGACAGGGACTTTTGCATTGTCTCATGCAGCCAAGTCTCAGTGTAGCAGAGCAAAGCAAAGCAAGTGGCTTAAATGAGAGATAAAGCATGATAAAGAGAAGCTAAACAATGCCAAACCTCTACAAGACACACAGTTTGAGACAAAAACACATTGTATTTGCTGTTCAAATTCACTAAATACAAAGAAAAGGTGCTTCAGTGCCTCTTTTGTGATCTTCTTTAGAATAGGAAACATTGGAGCATCCTTCACAAAGGAAACAAGATCATTCTTTCCGACAACTCCTTGTAGCCTCGACCTTGAGTGATGCCTGATTATGTTTAACCACTCATACTAATTGTGATTTTTGGGGATGAATATGGGGACAGAGGGTGACTGTAACAACAATCTATTTCACTTTGGTTCCTTTTTCTTTCCTTTTGAATTATTAGATCATTCACTGAACAGTCTGTGCTGCAGACTCACATCACACCTTAGTTTGTTTGGAGGGCAAATTTGTCCCACCATCTTTTCACAACACAATGAGGTTTTCCAATGAGGTCAAGGAAAAGAGCTCAGGAAAAGACAATTGGAGGTCATTTTTTTGACTATTCAACTCCACCCATAATTTCTCCAGTTAGACCTGGGCCTGCCCAAGAAGCCTCCTCCCAGGGGGACATGTCCAAAACACCTCCCATGGGAGATGTCGAGAAGGCGTTCTGGCCAGTTGCCCAAACTACTTCAACTGGCTCTTTTCATGCAGAGAAGCAACAACTCTGCTCCGAGCTTCTCCCGGATGGCTGACTCCTCAACGCATCCCTGAGGGTAAACCCAGCCACTCTTCGGAGAACACTGTTGTGGTGATGGGTCCGATGTTTTGTAATCCATCCATGGCAACACATCTTGGCTTAGATTTAAATAAATCAGTTCAGAAAGTTATTCTCATTTCTCACCGAATGAATCACAAATAATTGGTTTCTCCGTTGAATTTGTCTGTTTGTTTTTTTTTTGTCAGATCGGCAGCAAACTCCAATATGTTTTTCTTTTCTATTTTTTCTTTTACTTGTTTATTTAGTTTGATTTCTTTTTTTCTTTTTACATACAGCAAACACAGAAAATGCTTCACTGTTTTTCAACCAAATGGCAAAAAAAAAAAAAAATCTTTACCCTTTTCCTTTCACAATCTAACATAAAAGTATAATAACATTTTTTTTTTTTTTTTGACAAGATTGTGACCATTTCATGTAAAACCTTCTCCTGGACTGCTTGCCTGCCTGCGCACGGCCTGACTGCGTCCACCAGTCATTCTGCAGGATGCAAAGCTGCTCTCCCAGGCTTTTAAAATGGCTGCTTGGAGGCACAGGGCTTCTTTTATTGATGCTACACCTTTGATTAATCTCCACAAATCTGTTCCCCATCCAATGGCTGACAGCTCTGGGGCTGAGGCAGGGACCCCAATTCACACAGAAACGCACGCACACACACACGCTGTCAGTGAGTGTTGACACAGTCCAGATGTTGGCAGCTCAATTCCGAATGAAAGCAGGGCAGCCGGCCAACAACGTGAACCACTCGCCCCATCAAATGATATGTTTACAATAATACTGTTCTGAGACTCAGGAGACACATGCACATGCGCGTGTGCACAGACACAACCCACACACGTACATACATGCAGCACGCCAGCACATTCTGAGAGAAAGGGAAATGAACTCATGTAAAGCCGGCGCACCACGCTGGGTGAAGAAACAAACTTGTTCTGGGACAGAAGAAAGAGATATGACAGAGAAAAGGAGACAGGCAGAGAGAAAATAAATGGCATGGTAGGACAAGTAGTCTGGTAGAAAGAGAGGAGCTAGACGTTAACATTGCCTTGTTTGGATTTGTGTTTTTGCTGCTATGTCCGTCAGACAGAAAGATTCAGGCGATGGAAAAAATAATAGTGTGGTTATGTAAGGTGCTTTGGAGGTTTGAAATTGACACAGACAGAGGAAGGAAAAAATGCTTTGGCTCCACGGAGAGGGGCAGCAGAGGTCAGACTGTACCTGCTGTTTTCTATAAAAGTGGGACAAGTATTTTCTTCTTCTGTACCACAAAAACCTATGTGGACTACTTTTTCAAGTTGTATTAACTCCAGATGTTGTATTCTTAACTTTACTTTTACATTTATCGCACACGTTAAAAAGAATTCATGCTCTACAAGTATTTTTCTCACGCGGCGCATACAGGATGAGAGCTGTTTCTCTCTTTTTTTCAGTCTCTCTGTCACACACTCGCCTCTATTGACACATTGAAGAGTCTGCACAGGTGTTTTAATCTAATGATTGCCTGAGAACATTTCTATATGTAGGTACACAACCAAACATTGTCACATAGTGTTTTTAATGAGCAGCCTCTCGGTTCCATTCCAGCAACTTTAATCATATGTTTCTTCTCAGCGTGTAACTCCTGAGTGTCACGCAGCTTCACGTGCGTCTGACACCTCACAGCTTCACTCTTCTTTATTATACACACACATGTCAGATGCACGCATATGAGGAGACGCGCATAGACACATATTTCCAGAAAGCTTGTCTGGACAACAATGAATTCAGAAAAAAAAACAAGCTTGATGTTGCTATAAATATTGCAATACATTTATTTGCTGTAGTGGACTGGACTATTTCCTGAAGAATTTGTAATGAGATAGCATTTCCTTATCAGTGGATCAATGAGGACAAGCCACTGCAGGCATTAAAGCAGAAAAATGGACGAGTAGATCAGTCTGATAAAGAACTTAATCTATTAATCTGCTCTAACAAGACTATACAACAACAGAAGCCATCGTCTGGACTCGTTAGGAGACAGTAAATCAGAGTGTATGGATTATAATGATGCTCTCAGAGGCAGTCATTTAAACCACTCCTCCAAGCATACTTAAAGCACTTTGAAATATTACATTGTTGTGTATGACTGTGGAATAATAATTTGTTTACGAGTAGTGCAGAAGCAGAGAATTTCTATAAAATTTTGTCCAATTAATGTTAACATCTGTGCACCTTTACCTTCACTGAGAAGACAATACAACATGAACTATGAATATGGGGATTGGTTTTGCTGTTTTGGAATTTCTCCTCCAATCAGAAAGGAGAATCCCCTGAGTTGCCCATTGTGTGTGTTTGCATTTGTGTGTATGTGTGTGAAATTGGTAGAATTCCAGCAAATCAGTAATCAAATCAATGTCAGTCTGAGTGAGTATGGGAGGATGGCATCCATCTGTTTGCCCAGCCTGAATCACTGCAGGTTTATGGCCAGATTGCCATGTATTTTTTGTGATCCCAAGAGAATGAGTCCTATTTAGTTTAGGGATCCTCAGACTTCTCCTTTTGTGGCACCTCAAAGTTTCACATTTGTAGTTTTGAGTTAACAATCTCAAAAACAGCTAAATGGGTTGTTGAAAAACCTTGCATGTGCACATTCACGTCCCCTCAGCATGGATGGTGATAACTATCGTCATCATCAGGCCAAAAATGTTATTTTCCCCACAATGTGGTTTATGATTAAATTCCTCTAAAACTAATAGCATTCAAATTCAGCCTTGTGTTTCTGAGTTAATGTTACTCAGATGTCTCTTGTGTGTTAGCACTGTCATTGTTGGCTATTGATATTGATGTTTGCATCATAGAGGACAACTACATACACTACATTTCATGATATGACTGCGAATATGTGAAAACGGTACTGAATTTGTGGGGCTTTATTTTACTGTAGCAATGTAGCATTTGAGAAAATTAGTTTTGGAGGAGCAAACGTAACCACAGTTGCATGAAATGCTTGGCACTGCCGAAGCATATGGTATAAATTATCTGCACAGCACTGTGGAGGAGAGAGGCACAGAGAGAGACAGAGACGTGAAGAACATTTCCACCAAATGTTAAACTCTATAATTGAACGCTTGCTTTTATTTTGCCATTTTCGCCCTTTTGAAGCTGCACTGTTCCATGTTATCACAGAGCTGATGGAAGTGTAATGAAGTGTGGAGGAATGGTGCCAACTTCAGCAGAAATGCCTGTGGTTCAGCCTTCCAGCCCCAGCGCTAACAACGCAGTAGACGAACGATGCAGATGAGAACTAACTGAGGAGTTGAAACCATTTTTAACATGGGGACAGGTTCCCTGTGCGTCACATAATCTCATCCACTCAGGGGTGTGTGCATGTTCACCGTTGGGGTCCATTAATAAAATATGACTGTATCATATAATAGACTCGTCTGCCAAATTGCAGGAGACAGAGAGACAGCTTATTAGGAGAATTGAGGGGGAGGTGTGCGTGTGTGTGTGTGTGCGTGTGTGTGAGAGAGAGAGAGAGAGAGAGAGAGAGAGAGAGAGAGAGAGAGAGAGAGAGAGAGAGAGAGAGAGAGATGGAACCTAAATAGTGCGATTAAATGGTTCACTCTCATCAAACAGCCACATTAACTATCAGTGTTGGCATCATTGATAAGACACTGGCAGAGTCAATCTACTGACAAAGATTTTTACTGTGACTGAGGAGACACGAGAGGTGGACAATTACTTCCTATTTCTGTCCTCTCATAGCAGCACATACATGAAATATAAGGACATTTATGCAGGCAGGTACATGCTCTTACACACACACACACACACACACACACATCTCACACAAAACAGGGCACCACTCTAAACCCAAATCAAACTGCCATGAGTCACACTGTCACCGTGGCAACAGTGGCCGGCTCCATGCAGAACACATTCTGTCATATCTCTGCTTTTTTTTTCTTTTTTTTTCTTTTTTTCCTGTCCGCCCCACACAGTCATAGCCACCGTTCAGCCACAGTAATTTCTGCACTGATGTCTCAAGTGGATCAGTGAATAAAGCACCTCAGGTGTGCACGTTTGACTCCTCCAGGTCACGGAGGAGATTTTTATCCTTCGAATCCTGAAAGGGATTTCATCTTCCTTCCTCTTAAACTGTGTGTGAGAAGCCGTCACATTTCTTGCTTTTACTGCAATCAGATAGGTGATGCTCTGTGTCCTGTGGATGTGACGTGAAGGTTTTTGGAGGGCTGAAGTCGCATTGTAATGTTTCACCACCAGATGGTGTCTCCCATCACAGTGCAGAGAAGAATTTAGGAGGAGGGAGGTAGGAGGTGCTTTAGTTGTTGCCTGCTCTATCCATCTTCATGAACGCAAGCAATAGTCATCCTCTGAAAACACCAACAGAGATAAATTGAGGGGACGCTTGGTTACGGCAGGCTTCCTTGTTAGTTGGCCAGGACTGCAGGAGTATCTGTTGTAAATTTATGGCTCTGTTTGTTATTGGTGGTCTGTGTGGCTTTGGATATGCATGAAACAGAATCTGGTATTCATTGGCATTCACTCATGCAACTTTACTCAAAATGTCATTGCTGATGGCTAAGGAGCTAGTTTAAGAAATCGCAGATGTGAAAATACTTTTTAAAAACGGATGTTTTCAACAAGTCCGGCTCTGCTTGGATTTTTCGAAATACATTTGTTCTCTGCAGAGTGTGTGACTTGTAGAAAAATATCTCCAGGGCAGATAGATCAACTTTTTTGGACATGCACCCATTGTTGCAGGAAATCAGATGAGACCATCGATTCCACACTCTCTATTTTCTTGGGTTGCTACGAAGCTGGAGCCAGAAGACAGTTAGTTTACTTTAGCAAAACAACTTGAACAAATGGTTGAGCAAAAAACCCACATCATTTCTGAAATTTCTTAAACAAAAAGTGTCATTAAAATCATACAAATTTGCAGTGTTTTGGCATTGAAAGTCAAAATAAATTGTACTGTGAATGGTTAAAGGCGGGGTATGGGATCTTTTTCTGGAACATTTTTTTACATATTGCTTGAAATACTCTTCACACCCCCATTGCAACCAATTAATTAAAAGTTTTGACACAAATATGAAAAGTTTTAGTGGCCTCTAGAACGTACAATCTAGGAAAAACAGTATCCAATCATTGTGAACGGACCCGTTCACAATGATTGGATTCTGATGCCGTCTATCAAACTGCAATCTGCCCCTCCCTCCCCCTCCTTCCCCCCCTGTGCGCGTACCCTGCTCCGTGAACGAATTACGCGTCCAGAAGCTTGGCAGGAAGCTAAACTAGAGCCAGCTTGGCTAGCACCTAGCATTATTAAACGTATAGTTAGCATAAACTAAATACTAAATACTAAATACGGCAACGATCGATGCTTGCTGTCAGAACAGCGCTCGTGCACCTTCGTGCTCGTGCGCGTTCATGTACTCTAGAGGTGTGCCTTCGGGGGGAAAGTGAAGAAAAGGGTTGGGACTTTTTACCTGTGTATTTTCAAAATGCAGCTTCGCTGGACTCAAAATCCAGGATCTCCTACCCTACCTTTAAGTGAATAAAAATCAAAAGATGCCTACGAAAGGCCTCACACATTATTTTTTCTAGATTCTATGCAAGATTGACGTATTATTTTTTTGTACAGTTTGACAGTTAAATTAAAGAAAGCAAAAGTCATACAAAGGTTTGGGCTTGGCCTTACTTTTTAGGGCTATGGCTCATTCCAGCCCCGTCTCACAAGAAAATGTGTAACAGATAGATGTGTTCACGTGTTCAAACCATATTGGAGTCACATTAGAGGCACAGAAATGGTGTGGTGGTAATGTTTCACTTTGTCTTTTGTCTTGTATTGGGCTGTAGTATCAGGAAGTGATGCCAAACTGTAGCAATGTTTTTTTCTAATATTTGGGCCAAACCATGTGTTAACAATTAGCAGTAAAATGTGGTATGCCTTGGAAATGCCAACACTTTACAATTTCTGATCACATGTGCCTGTTTTCATGCAAAGCTCTCTGAAAATACAAATAAATCATGCCCACAGAACAGGAGAGGGCTCCAAGCAGATAGCAAAGCTTACCTGGCTGTTTTTGCATTCATTATGTAATCAAGCATGGATTGGTGGAGGTCTGGATGGCTGCAAACTTAGTGATGAGATCTTAAAGGACTGTTAAGTAGGCAAAACAAGGCTCGACTGAAAAAGACTGATCAGACCCTGGAGAGGTCGTCGTTGCTCTATTCAAGTGCAAAAATTTGACATTAAATAACCACTAAACAAGTTCTTAACATTTAGAAGACTCATGGGGACTGATGATGTTCAAATAAAACTTCACCAAGTTAGTGAGTTAGCTAAAGTTTATTTTGAGGAAAAGGAGAGCAGAATTTAATGGAACCCCCCCCCCCCCCCCCAACTGTTTACAACTGTTATGCACGGTGGTGGATTGAACATGCTTTGGGTTTGTATTGCAGCCATTAAGCACAGTGAACATTTTACTGGTAGGGAGAAGTGTGGATTCAGTAGGAAACTAAACATTAAACTGTAAGTAAAAGTTTGAAGCTTCTGCAACAGGACAGTGATTCCAAACACACCTCAAAATCCATAATGGACTGAAGCTGACAGATTTTCCTGGGCTCTCACAGCCCCATGGCCCAAAGATAATTGAAATCCGGTGCACAGACCATAAAAGGGAGAGCGTGTGTAAATCAGCCAAAGAATTGTACAAAACTGAAGGCTGTTTGTCACTAAAACAGGCAAAATTTCCCCAAACAGGAACAGAAATACTCTAAGGTGGCTACAGTGCTAATAAGCCGGGTGTTGGCGAGCACTAACCATGTCGGGTGCCCAAACTTTTGCTCTGTGTCCTTTTTTTGTTGTTGTTTTTTTTGAAAGTGCAAAATTTGAAACTGAAAAAATGGATGTGGCAAACAAATCAAAAATATCAAATAATGTACCACTCGGCAATGTTTGTACATTACTTGAGGTGACTCCAATCTTTACACCGCAAACTAGTAGGACACATGAGGTTTGCATTAAATCTGCAATATCAATGTAACCACAAAGACAGTGAAAGAATTATATAAGAATAGGTTAAAGAGTTATTTTGTTGACTTGCAGGTGGAGGTTAATTGCAAGAGGACAGCACAAGTAATGTTTGCTTACAGGTATACTTTATTTTGCTGAAGATGTTGGTAATACAAGAGTTTGTTACCTTATACAACTAAATAAAGAAAGGCTCTGTTTTCAGCTGTAACTTATTGTTTTTTCTTACAGAAAGTACAACAGGGATATATGCTGCGATATGATTTGATTCATACAAAGGTCAATCTCAAGGCTAGCAGGTATGTTGGGGATGCAGTTTGCCAATATTGGGCCATTGCTAGGTCACGAAATGCCAAGAGGAAGACTTTGTTTTCATTTTATTGTAAGCTAATCTTCTCCAGTGACTCGTTGCCACATGACACTGAGTGATCTTGTGAGGCACAGGAAAAGCGCCCTGTAAACTAATCAACACTCAAATACGGCAACAGAGCCGTCTGGACATTTCACTGTGCGCAGAGATTTTTTGTTTTACCTTCACAGGGAAAATTACACATGATAGTCTTCAAATAAAACAGTCCAAGTGAGCAGAACTATGTACTCTGGTCTCTGTGATTAAAAAATGTCATCAAGTACAGGAATAATTACTAGTCAGCATGGATCATGGGTATTTTTAGGTCTACTGTCAGGTTCCATCAACTCTAAATACTACATACACAGAATTCCACAGAAAATAATTTCCACAGTGGGGTTGGGAGGAAGATCCTCCCAAATTTTGTTTAAGTTTGAGAACAATAAACCTGCAGCTCCCGGCTATGAGAGCCACTTTATAAGCCCTCCCTCTCCCAAACTTTCTGAGAGACAACAATGTCCAAGTAATATTGCACTGATCCAACTCTGAAAAGATTTACTTTCGTTGAAATGCGGCTCTCCTGTTGTTCTTAAATACATCTACCATGCACAGATGTCATAAAATATGTTTTAAAACTTTTTGAAAATTGCTACAGAGTTACAGGGGTTAGGGTGAATATTTCATCAGTCTGTGGAGCAGAAAAGAAATAAGACAAAACAGTTCAACAGCATGTCGTATTTGTAATATACACCCCACTGTTGGACAGAGCGAAACAGAGAATGGTAAATATTTCAACAGTAGTTCATCCATCCATCAATTTTGTATAATACTCACTTTTATCCTACTCAGGGTCATGAGGTGGGGGGCACCCTGGGCAGATCACCAATCTGACACAGGGCCTGCAACAGTAGTCACTTTGTCAAAAAAATGAAATAAGTACTATTTGTTGTGTTTAGGAACTTCTTCCATAAACAGAACTCAACTCTTTACTGAGTACCTATTTCACCAAGTCCATAAAGGAATGTACTCGGGAAAGTTGGAGCTTTCTGACCTTTTCCAACATTTCAACATTCATGTAGTAACGTTATGATCTAAAGTAATGTCATGTTATGTAATATTTGTACCTGGAGCTTTGCAGTGGACAACATCCGGGATTTAATTCAATATTAGTACTTTATTGAGGAAGCATATACATAAATTACATTACATTTAAATATACATAAATTCTATATGTGTGCACATACATGGCAAATAAAGCTGATTCTGAACCCAAATGTGATTAAAAAAAAAAAATAAAAAATATTAAAAGATTACTACACCGAACTCTTGATTGATTATTTTGTTTTTCCCTTTGGATAAAGAGTACATTCATCATGCAGGATGCGTTTTAAAGTGCTGTTTCATCGTCATCTATCTCAACCACTCCCATGTGCAGAGGGTGGAGAGATGCCATGCGGGCTCATTTGCAGGCATCAGTATGAAATGATTTGGGTGCAGCCTCACTGCAGCTCTGACTTCCTTCAAAGGGGGATTTTTCTTTTTCCTTTTTTTTTTTTTTTTTTCGCAGCACAACACCAGTGGTGCCAACAGTTCCATCAGCACCACTAGATACACTGAGACACATTTGGGCAGCTCACCCTGCAACCATGGTAACAGAAGAATTTTACTAGTTGGCAGCAGCCAATAGTGGGGCACTTCCCACTCGGCTCAGTCCAATAACAGAACAGCCTGCAGCCCAGCCCACCTAGAGCTGACATTGATGGGCTAGCGCAAGGAGGATTCAGAGATGAAGACTTGGCTAATGAACAAGTGGGAGAGTAAAAGTGTGTAGGTATGTGTGTGCGAGACGAGTGAGGCTGCAGTAATACCTGATGAAGAGGATTCCCTCTCATTTAACTGCAACTCATGGGCACACTGTGGAGAAGCATCCAGTCACTGATTCTATGTAACATTTGGCATCAACAGTGCAGCAAGCCCCCACCAGTCATCTTGCTCCATCACTAGTTCACACACATGCTGCACACACTCACATACACCACCAAATCTCAGCGTGGGGCCCAGCACTTTTTTAGGTGATCAGAGGATGAATGCAATTTTAACCTGAAAAAATAAAACATACACCACCATCAGCTGTCAATAAAGTAATTTATTATTTCACACAATGGATAACATGAACAACTTCAACTGTAGTTCTTCTTAATAAGTGCTCAATGCTGCCAGCCAACAGAAGGGTAGCAAAAGAATGAGCCTTTCTTCTCGAGGAAAGAAAAAAAAAACCTACAAGATCATGAAAGGTAAACATGACCAAAAGCATGCCAGCAGACATGGATATACATATATATTACATGTATATATGTGCTTAGGACATATATCTGTATGCTGGCAAATGCAAATACAAAATATATGTGTACATTTACACATATATACTGTGAAGGATATATGCATATGCATGCGCAACTAGTATTTTCTCTATATGTCAAATATTTGCAGTTTTTAATATTCATACAATGTACAAAAATGCCTCATGAATTAAAAAATTCATTACAAAAAGAAACATATCAAACAATGTACAAGTCTTGCTTCAAATTCGATTGAAATTCAACTTTCGGCTTGTCTAAAATATTTATGCATACAATCAAATTGAGCATGCAAATAAAGGAAACCCACTCTAGAAAAAGTTCAAATACACTATGTATACAAACTAAAATATGCCCACACTGTTAGAAGAGCTCACTTTGTGCTCTACAGAAGTAAATTTATTGGTTTTCTCAATGCTTCAGCTTTGTAGGACATTATAGCTTAGAATGGGAACATATGCTGTGATGATGACAATGTGTACATTTATGAGGCTTTTGCTTTACATGACCCCTCATCCCATGAGTAGACACTCATCCCTGTATGCTACACAAGGAATGGAGGGGCAATCAAAATTTAGGTGCCGGGATCTCTCATCATAGTTACTATTTTGACATGGTGAGTAATTGCACAGTAAATACACCGCTGCCACTAATGTAAGATCAAACACTGCTGCGCTGCCCTCAGTGCGAGAACCAAAGACAAGGTCAAGGATCTTTATATCAGTGTTATGTGGTACTCACTGGTCCAAACTGGCTGTTTAATACATTACAACAGTGACCCTTTAACCTATATGCAACCACATCCACTCTGCAGTTTCTCCGTGTAGAGTGAAAGCTCTGGATTAGGACAATACTTGTCAGTTTTAGAAGGCACCGGAGCATTGGCTGGTAGGAGAGACAGACAGGACAGACATTACCTTGGGCCTTTAACTCTAACACCAGAGACTGCGGCCCACATGTCAAGATCTCATTTTCACAACAACAGACTGCAGCCCCACTAAAAGTAATCTAGCAAAGCAAGGTTAAGCACAAGAACGTTAGAACGTGAGTATTTTTGGCTATTTCCTCTGAGAACTCCCCCAACACATAACCCTTTTGCTCGCTCTTCACACTACGGCACTGCCCCAATTGGCTGCAGGCAAAGTAGCTACAAGTCAACCGGAATTCCTATTTTTGGTCGAGTACACTACAATGGGGCTCCAAGAATTTTTTTAAGAGCATGGTAAGGCAGATCATTTTAGCATTCTTTTTAATCCAATGGGCTAAAGAGATGACAAAATATTGTCGAAATACTGTGGAATTTAATAAATATGAAAATAAAATTCAGAAAAAGGTGAGAAGGTATGGGCGATAGGAAAAAAAAATTGATTCCTGCATTACTTTGACTTTCAACACAGTGGAGACAGTAAAAACATGATATTTTTCATTTTTCGTCTTATCAATTTGATTTAATCTAATATGTTAATATACTTACAATATATAACTATATCTGCATTTTCAGCCTGCCGCACATTCCAAAGAAAAGTCGGGACGGGGCAATTTAGGACTAATGATGAGGTAGGAAAAGTTTTGCTTTCTCTTATCCTCATTTCACCCTCGACAGTGCATAATATCGTTAAATGATTCAAATAATCAGAGATACATTACATTAAGGAGAAGAGTGCAAGACTAAGCTGGACACCCGTGATCTTCGACCCCTCAGACAGCCCTGGATCAAGAACCTTTATTCATCAGTAGCAGATGTTACAAAATTTGTATTACTGTGGGAAGTCTTTATCAAGAACAACATTACAGGGTGACATTAACAGATGCTTTTAATGGGCTTGGAGGCATCTGAGATTTAACCATCACACAGTGGGAATGTGCAATAGTGACGACCAAAGAGAAAAAGACTACCCAGACTTTCATCACAAGTAGAAAAGCCAGGTTCTGTGATGGCATGGGGTTCATTTACACTTCTGTGACCGCAGCATTAATGCAGAAGGCATGTTTGCAGAAAGATTAGGACAAAAAATACCAGAATGTCTTAAGTGAGTGTAAAACTTTGCTGTCCCAACATTTTTGGAATGTGCTTTAATAGCGAAAATGGATGTATGTGAACAAAGAAAATCAAGTGGATGACATAAAATACGAAATATCTTAGGTTCACACTGTCTGCGCTAAACTTAAGGTCAAGTCAAATGCAGGGGCTCCCCCCCATACATCCTTTTTTTTTCTTTCTTATTTGGGGTTGTACATAATTCTCAGCTTCCTTATGCTTTCTTGGGTCTAGAGAAGTCTTGGTGGAGACAGATAGTCTGCTGTGGTTTTAGGAAACAGCCCCAGCATGGCTGAGCCCAAGCGGCATCTAAGCAGGATGGACATGATACTATTTACAACAAACACGTCAATACTGTAGTTTTACATCTGTTTAAGGCTGTACTGCATAGAGTGGCAGTAACTATAGTTTTCATGAAATGATAGTCACTTTCTGCACAACTTATTACAAATTATTACTGGTATTATTCACAATTCTTGTTACATGAATTAATTTTATCTAGTAAATAAGACCACTTGTTTCTCTTTGTTGAAGGGTGGACCCAGAACAGAAATTCCTTTCAAGGTCATTGCCAGGTGTGGCCTGATGCATAGCAAACAACAGTATATGAGAATGTGGTTTCCATGACAACCACCTCTGTTCCTCCTTTACTCAGTACATAACCAGTTTCATAACATAGATAACTTTGTTAATCACTGGGGAGATTAGATGATCTTCAATTATATATCTAAGACAGTGAGTACAATTAATATCTCTGGATCGACGCAAAGCTGACGCTGTGTCTTTATGTTACCACCGCTGCTGTGCAGCGGTATCTAGGTCAGAAAATGTTGGGTATTTAATACAGTAAGGCCAGCCCCTCTAGCTCTGTCATGACGAAATGGGTCAAAAAATTAGAAGGAAGCTGGGACACAGACAGACTCAGTGTCCGATGACAGAGGATGCTAACAACGAAAGCTGTGAAGAGACACAGGCAGTGTCAGGGTTCTGATGACGAGGACGCGCGTTGCGACCGATAAAACAATCATGAATATTTTGGGTCACTCTCTGGGGCCACTTTATATTTCTCAGGTCAAATGTAATTGGTGAGAGAAAGAAACATAAGGCACAAGTTGAACTGCTGCAACCGAGAATGTCACCCCACCCGAAGAAAACAGAGTCTCCTGAAATTAGAAGCTGCTAAACAAACACCGATCCATTGCTCATACTCTGAAATACTTATCCGAGAAAATTCCAACCACTTCCCAAAGTCACAGATACTGTAGATAGAGTTTAAGAAAAGCTTGACATATTGACACAAAAATACAAAATGGCTACATTCTACAGTGCACATTGGAATGCTTTACATTGTTGCCAACATGGTGGAGAGTTTGTCAAGCTCTGATTTAGATACTTTTAAATAATACATCCATACACTGAATACTGAGACTTTGGTTTCTAAAACTAAATACTGAATTCACTTTCCAAAAATATTTGCAAGGACATGAATTGAAAATCATGTTGTGTAGAAAGACAGGGATTAGCTTTTCAAAACACTGAATGCGAGCCCTCTTCTGCTGGACTGTCCAATCACGATTCAGACTCAGGCTTCGGTTTTACGCTTTTGGCTGCGCAGCCTGCATATACGAATTGATTAAAATAATGCATGCTCTCTGGACTGGTTAACCAAACCAGCAAATGCCAAAACATAAGGCTAAAACAAGCATGTAAGTGCTGCATTTGATTGATGCAAGTGAATGGTTTTTAATAGTGCATTAAACCAACTCGAAGGTTTACCAAAAACACACCTGACAGTCCTCCTGTATCCAATGCCCCCCCCCGAATATTAACACAACAAATGAGTTTATGAATGAATATATGTGTTTTTACTGTCTGAAAACAAACTTGTCTTGAGTCGCACCCATGTCTGTTTTTGGTTATAAAACAATACACACTTTCATTGTCTATGGTACAACAATTCTATTTAATATACTGTATGCCAGTACACATCTATGAGCTGGTTTCCCATTGTACAAGGCAGGCAACAGTGGACTTTATTTCTATGTACAGTCTGGGACAATCTCATCCACCATATTGCCTTTACATCACTGCCCAGTAGACGCCTGAGCAGGGAGGGAGAGATACATGACACAGGGGGCAAATCGAGGAAGCTCAAGAAATGGGAGCTCTAAAACATCAGTCGGAATAGATGAAAACAACAAAGGGAGATGGAGTTGAGCAGCAGACACAAGGTAGGGCTAAAACATTGGGAGAGAGTGTCAAGCAAGGAAGAGGAGCTGCCAGGAAGTGTATTTTACTTCTCATAGAGCGCAAGAAATATAAGAAAGTACTGAAGGATGGAAGCAAAAAAACACAGATAGGGTAAGGTGGTTTAAATACTGATGTATTATCCCGCACATCTTTGACAAGCTCCCACAGAAAGGCAAAAATAAGCACAGCTGCACAGTTTTATATTAACCATACCCCCTCCCCTTGCTGGTAAATATATGGCTAAAGCCACATTCAGTTACGGTATCATATAGTACCATACACATCACTGTATCAGATACATAAAGAATCACATAAAATCCTACACTATCATAAGTACCACACACTTTTATAGCATCAGATTCAGTATCAAATAGTACCATATAGTGCCATTGTAAATGAAGGTCCAATGAATCTTTAAAAGGCCCATGTCTGGTTGGGTTTAGCAAATTGAGGGAGGTGTTCTCTCCTCCTGCTGCGCCACTAACCCATTGAGTTCCTCACGACAAATGAGAAAAGAGAAACAAGTCAAAGTGCACCAAAGAGTCCCAACATTAAGGGCACTGCATTTGATAGGCTTGAAGCAGCTGTGACTCTGTTATCTGCTCTCCGCTCAGTTCTGGGGTTGCATCCTCCTGCAGCTCTATTGACTGGTAGGAGCCCATAATTCGTCCCTGCTGTGGCCCCTGCCTCTGCGTTTCCCCCCTTTAGCTGGCGGAGGTACAGACCTCGCTTGATGCACCACGGTCTCAATAGCTGCTGAGATGGAGTCATGATTGGAGAACTCTGGAGGCTCGGGGGTCAAGCTCGGCCTGTTGCTCTGCCTACCTGGCAGGTTATCACACCTCTCCAGGACAGGCATCCCCAGAGTCCTCCCATCACCTCTTCTACTGGTCAATATGTCCAAACCACGACTGTCCATCCAGTCCTCCTGCCTAATGTTGGCCGGCTCTGATTCCTCTAAGGGTTGTTTTCGGGGCCGCCCAGGCCGTCTTTTGATGACATTATTTCCTGTTTTGGCTTGTCGCTGCAGGCGCTTGGCACGGAGGATCTTCTGCACATGATCAAAGTTCAAAGAATGCATCCTTCTAACGTCCTTCTGGATCTGTTCCACCTCACGACGTTTATACCTTCGCTTACTGGGAACACCTGGTAGAGGAGGAGAGAGTGAGAGAGGTGAGATGTCATAGGGTTCATAAAGAGCAAATCAATGCCTATCAAGGAAAAAAAGAACTTCATGTTAGCAGAGAGTGGGGAAGACATCACGCAATTTAGCTCATGTAGAGAATGTCATTTTATTCTTTAAGAGCTTCCTGCTAATTTTGAGATATTCATGGAAGCTTTTCAAAGCCCAGCTGAGCCAGGAGAGTAGATTCTATCCTGTAATTGTCTACTAGAGAGCAGAGAGGAGAGGGGAGAAGAGGAGATCCTATTCTGCTCGCAGGAAACCCACAGAAATGTCTCCTTCAACCATTTAATATGTCGCCACACAAAAACAACCCACTGCATCTGGAGCACAGGCTGCCAAAAAGCCAAACACACACACACACAAGTAGAAACTAACATCCGCAATCTTATCCATGAACTCACACGGACACAAACACACATGCATACATGCACATGCCCAACATGTAGAAATGATGAATGCAGCAGTTCAGAGTGGTTGAGCAGAAGAAAGTGGAGCCATATTGTTTCCTTTACACCGATGAACTGGGCAGTATGCCCTTTACATGCTGTTCAATTCTTTCTCTTTCCCCCTTTCACCATCACTCTAATTCTCCTTTCCTCTCGGCTCTTCATGGGTGTCAATATGCTACCCTCTCATTTTGAATTAAACCTACTAACACTGCATCATTTCATTTCCGTCTTTATTTCAGAAACTGCTTCCTGATCTCGGTCCGGCCCTGTCATTCTTTTTGTTTCTCATCTCTGTCGCATTTCTTAGACTCGAAACCTCCCCTCCTCCCTGTCTGGGCACTGTTCCCAGGGCTCAGAGTGAGCAACAGCCAAAATGGAGGAAAAGCACAATCAGCCGCTGGTCCCCAAGCAGTGCACATACAGCATGCTGGGTCTCTTTTCCTTGAGGTTTTACTCCTATTCCTGGATTCTGTAACTATCGCTTTTCTTCTCTTGCTCCAGAGCCCTGTGGGTACATTATAGCAGGTTTGTGTATTGCTCCAATAACTACTGACCACATTAAACGGAGGCAGTTCTAAATATCATGGCTGGCTGGTTAGAAATATAACAAGTAAAAAGTGATGCACAAGGCATTGAGAATTAGTCTATTTAAGCCATAGAATATGGCTTGTGGTGTTTTAATATTTTACCAATAACTTTTACTGAAGCGTACTTACATAAATTCTATTAAAATCAAAGGCAGGCAAAGTAATAGCCTGGCTTACTTTCACACTAAAGAACAGAAGTGAGTACAACCTTGTACCATATCACTTAAAAGTCAAATGATTCAAAATGTATGATGTTCTGTAATTAATTCTTGGTTGAACAATTGTGTATTTGCTCTTAAGTAAAAGTAATGGTTTATGTTTACCATATTATCAATAAAGTACCAACATAGAGAATCTATTTTAACATTACTGAAGGGGTTGTGTTTCTCCACCCAAGCACTTATTTGGATTAAAGTCACATGACATTATTTGAAATTGTGTCCACTTTTTTTCTTCTGTTGACATGTTTGTGAGCATTTCACATTGTTGTGGACTACCTTTCTTTCCAAACTTCTACTGACTGGAAGCCATCTATTCAGTTTCTATTTTGGTATTCCCACAGGCATTTATGGTTCCATCCGTAGATGTCATGCCAACACCTTTTGCACAGATGCACTCCCGTATCATTTCACTCTGATCTCTCTGCATCACTGTCGTCATGCCACTACAAGCTGAATCCAATCTGAGCCAAAAAATGTTTTTTGATTGCTTCTAAAAATGCAAATCTTGTAGTTCTGTGGCAAAGAATATTCAACGTTTTCCTCTCTTGTTTTGACACACTCCTTACATGATGACGTTATGCCATGTCCTTCACACTATCTGAGCTGTAATAGAACCACTGATAACCTCTGTGCCGAGTTTGAGGCAGGTGCAAACCTAAGAAGGTTTTGGTGTTCACAGATCATTTTACAACCATGCAGTTATCATGCAGTTAGGCTTACTGTAAATCAAATGAGTACTCGACCTTTTTTTCTTTGCAGTGATGAAAAATGTAATAACGGTTTCAGTGACTTTGCCTCGGGGATGTATTTTCAATAAGAATGAAGTCAAATGAACGTCTTTTAGAGTTTTGATTGCTCATGGAGGGAAATATTCTACTCGTTAACTGAGAAATAATGAAAAAACTATTTGGAATCGTAATACCAATGAGTGTGCTCCCATTTGTTGCATACTCTAAAACTCAGCATACATCTCTCTATTGTTGCCAAAGAATTCAGAACAGGCAGTGAAATTAGTTAATGCAGAAAGCACTAAGTAGCAGGAGTTTATGAGCTGCACAGAAGTGAGCACACACACGTACACACACTACAAAGTAGCAGAAATTTATGAGCTCCATACACGGAACATAAAACCGGTGACCTTCAGCAGTGTGAGGGGCCATATAGCACTGAGGACCTGTTTCTCTGAGGAATAGGAAGTCACATATTTACTGAGATCTGTGCCCACTTATACAAGGCTGGTGTCATTGCTGATACCAGGCCTCTGACAGGATAAAGTCATTCTTAAAGTATAAAATTAGGTGAATCTACACGCATGTGTTTCAGCAAGTCATGTGACTTGTGCTCTTTGCTGAGGAGCTCTCTTCGGTGACTGTCGCTGACTCAATCCAGATGTTTTAAATCTTGATCATTATCGTTCAGGAGATTTCTACTCTCTGCTCCTCTTGCCTCTTTCTGTCCCATGTGTCTCTTCACTTGCTTTCTGGTTTGTTTCTCCTATTATAAGACGTGCTTCCATCGTTACTCTTCCGCTTTCTCCTTGTCCGGGGTAAATGCGCACACATGCAAAGAGTGTCTCATTCACTCTTGATTTTAAAGCACCTGGAGGCACATTTGAGATTTTTTTATTTGCTCTAGAATAATCAAATCTAAGCTGACTTGATATAGGGAAATTATTGGTATTAATTCAGTAGATGACAGTATGCTTTTCGTGCAATTATCCGTCTAACAAACATGCAGTGAGAGCTGATTAGTGCAAAAATAAACACATAACACACACACTTGCATGTATAAATAATAGAAATGTTGATCATTTACACGTTCATAATTTCAAGTTAAAACATATGAGTTTTGCATCTGTGTCAGGTTGTGCATGTGGACCCATCAATCCATGTGAGTATATGCCTGCATGTGTAAGTGTGTGCAGCAGGCATTCGTATGCACACGCCTGCGTTTTAATTGGACTTAAGCTGTGAAGTGAAGCAGTAAGTCATGCTAGAGCAGGGGCAGAAGAATTGGGGAACAGAGAAGGTAATCGGGGAGCGAGGGGGTGGGGCGGCAAGGGGAAAAGGCAGAAAGGGAAAGGGAAGTGGGGAAGAGAGAGGCAGAGGAATGAGGGAAATCTGTGTATAGATGGGAGGACTGTGGGAGAGAAGTAAAAGAGGAACGCAACGGCAAGAACTGCAGAAGCAGCAAAAGGGAAAGGGATGGATATGCAAGGTAGAAGAGGCACTATAACGATAATATGGATGTGGTGGGGATGAGAAGGGGGTGGGGGTGGGTTGTGTATATGAGTCATCCGTCCTGGATCCCCTGGGGTGGAGGGGGGTGGATTCTAACCGAGCCCCTGGCTTCTCCTCCCCACCACTGGACTAGGCCCCAGTCATTAAACCCCTGGCTGCCAGCCAGCTCTTTTAACACAGGCATGGGCCTTTTACGGCGTGTCTGTAGAAAATAAATCACACTGTGTGAATAATATATCTCTGGCAAAGGCATTGGCAGGAGAGAAGGAAGGGAGGGAGTGTGGGGAGAAAGGAGAGATTGGTGAATTATAGTCGTCTCCATCCATGCATTACGTTCTCTTTATCCCCAGCCAGATGTGCTCAAAGACAGCAGAATACAGAATGTACCGAATTACACATTACTCTGGTAGTGAGAATTTGGACTTAACTTGCCTCTTTGTCTGCTCTAAGTCTGGATAATGGCATTCATGGCACATTTATGAACAAATATTTCCTTGACACATATGATAAAACCAGAAAATCCCTATTAAGCTTGACCAAATGCTATACAGCCAGTTGTTCTTCATCATTGTGCTAGAGAGTAACATTGTAATCTATAATCAATTATATTTGCAAACATTCTCACATCTGACTTTATTTAAAAAGCCTTGACAGATAAATATCATATACAGTACAGCGTCCTCTAATGGATTACCCAAACAACCAAAACAATTACTGAGTGGGCAAACGACAAGCATGATCTCAGCGACTAACTTTGAATGTCCAAACAACAGCTTATAAGCATTAAACTCCTCCATTTGTTTGTTAGTACTGAGGAAGTCTTTTGAGTGTGAGGTGAATCATCTTCAAGAGCCAAAAGTAGAAGTCCGGTGGCCTTCTATCCAAGCACTTAGGATCATAAATAACTGGTTTGTAACGGCATGTGTGCGTGTCCATTTTCCTCTTTTACAGCATATTGAGTTTTGTTTTACTCTAAGCTCACGCACTGTTCCCTACATCAGCGAGCTAGCATTGAATGTACACGAAGCCCCCCTCTCGGTGAACTCACTGGCTAAATGTGTGGGCAAACAGGTGATTTCAGGAAGACACTTTTTAAAACTGTCTACATTTTTTGAATAGTGTATTATTGAGGGAATTATTTATTTTTTTAACACTAATGCACCACTCTCTGTGCTTTACACGAGGAGGGATGCAATATAATAACCCGTGCTGCTTATGCTTTACAATCAGAAGCTTTCCACAGCTGAACCATAACCTTGAGTGAACCATTTCCATAAAACACAGGAAACAAAATCTAAACAATTCCTGCATTCATGGTTTTAGAATCGTAATAGAGAAGCTGGGCATTGCCTTGGAAATACATGGTAGGATTAAAAAATGAATCCTAAGTGCTTCTTACCAGTGAGGGATGGACTGGAGCACTTCATCTGCTCTGGCTCCTGCCTGGCCGCTTGGAATGACATTAAGCCCTGATCTCCAAACACAGTGAGCCTGGTCCTCCTGTTCCTCCCTAAACACTCATCCTCTCGTGAACCCAAAAAGAGGTCAGAAGCTGACTCCGACCGCAGCGATTGGTTGCTGTAGCTGCTCATGAAGCTCTTTACTGGCTGCGCAGTTTGACGGGAGTGAAACTGACTGTCAGCATGAGAGTGTGTGGACAGCTGGTCTGAGTCAAAAATCCCTAGGCCAGATCCCAGGTTTGAGTCTCTACTATTGCCCCTCTGCTTTTCCAGATGCTTTGAAGAACCCTGACCGGCCAAGTCCCTCCTCTCACTCAGCATGCTGAGGCGCACATTGGTCTTAGCTCCACTGAAAAGTCCACCCAACTCCTGCCGGTCGCGTGGTGAGAGGAGTGGTTCGTCCTTGTGCTTATGTTTATGCTTGTGCTTCCTCTTATGGAGGCGAACGCCTCCAAGACCACTTGCACTGGCACCGCTCAGGGATCCCAGACCCTCTCCTCTTACAGGGGGACCCTGTAATGAACTATTAGTACCGCGAATCTTGGACCCCACCTGCAGTTTTGAGAGTCCACTGGAGTGGAAAGCCTTAGGAGGTGGGACAGCGGGTCTCATGAAAGGAGATGGAGGTGCTGGTCCAAGTGAGTGGTGGGGCAGGTAAAATGGGGGAGCGGGGGGAAAGTAGCCCAGACTCAGAGGAGGTGCATAAGGCATCGCATACGGTGCTGCATAGTAATTTCCCCCTCCCAGCGGATAACTGTATCCTTGAACAAAAGGCAGTTTTGTTGTGATTGGCTCGCTGGCTTTGGCTGGACGACCGCGTCTCCTCTTGGCCTTCAAATCGGCACTCCTGCGGAGGTATGAGCTAGAGTCACATGGGTAGGAGTCGTAGCTAATTGGGTAGTAATGATGAAAGTTGAGGCGGAAAATGGAAGGATATGGATGCTGGGGGTAGCAGGTATATCTTCTGTGAGACACTCGTAGTTGCTGGAGCTTCAACACAACCTAGAGTGAAGTTGAAACAAGAAAATATTTTTTTAAAACACAGCCTACATAAAGTGCACGCACATTACAATGCTTAGTCAAAGATCAAAGGCATGATTTATCATATTGTATCTAACCTCCTCCAGTTCAGAAAGAAAGTGAAGATGATCACGGCTCTGTAGGCACTTCCTCTTCCTGCGGTGATGCTTTTGCTTCTTTTCCTGCTGTGACAGAAAGTTATCAATGGCAGTAACTTGCCGCTCACAGCGTGCTCTGCCGCCCCTGTTGGATGCATCCATGGCTGCAGCTTCCACTGACTCAAACCCACACAGATCAAATGAGTACCTGTATGAGCACAACATAAAATCCCATTAAAACTATCTATAAACTGTTAGATTGATCTATAAACAGTTACGGTTCAATTGTGAAACAGCAGTGTACTGCACCTGCGACGAGAGGCGTGACCCTTTTCAGTTTGATCTGAGGTGCTGTTGTTGTCTGTCCCAATTCCACTGTCACTGGGAATCGTCTCCTCGCTGTGGGACTCACTGATGGGAGACAGGGTCACCTCCTTCACGGATGCCCCCTCTGACAGGTGGGAGGGTGAATTAGCCAGAAGGCGAGGAGGCGAAAGTTTCCAACCCCCTGAGAGAAAGCCCCTGCCTGGTGGTTTGGAGGGCAGGGCTGAGATGGGCTGCAAACTCGGCATGGAGGTATCCAAGTGGCTGGCTCTTAGAGATGGAGCACTAGAACTGGGGGATGAGGTGGTGGAAGGCACTGCAGTGTTCTCATAGAGACTGGACATGGAAACAGACATCGGTGGCTTGTCCCTAGTGGTTTTTGGAGGGATGGAGCCTTGGGTTTCTGCCCTGGGTTTTCGCCCCCTCTTCTTTCCAATGTAGATGGTTCCTCTCTTGCTGACGTTTATCTGTTTTCCCAACCGAGCCTCAATGGTGGATGCCATAGCACTCATAGCTGTGGCAACAGGAGCGGAGGATGACTTCAGAGCCAGAGTGCCATTCTGATTTGATCCCGAAAGGATCTCATTCAGGATGCTCTGCATTTTTCCAAGCTTCATCTTATTCACTGGCCTGGAATAGCCCCTGCCACGCTTCAGTTTCAGACTGTTAGTACTACCATTGGCCGTTGTGGAGGCCATTTGCACTAAGGTGTTTAGTGCGTGCGTCTTTCTTCTACGGTTGAGCCCTGCGGTGGTTTCCCGTGCCAGTGGGCTCAGAGGTGAAGTTGAGGTGCCCTCATGAATGGTCTCAACTGTCAGGAGTGGCTGTTTCTTGGGGCGTCCCCGTTTCCTCTTAATGGGAGCATGGACAGTTAGGCTGTCAGTGTTGGTGTAGAGTGGACTAGAAGGGGTGATTGGGAAAGCAGAGGGTGGATCTGCTAAGGTTGAGGGGCTACCCAGGTTGTCTCTCTGGGGTGAAGTGAGACTGGCATGGTTTTTAGCTTTCAGGTAGGACCATCTGTCATTAGCCTTGGTTGGTCTTAAACTGGCTGCAGAGCTATTGCTGTGACTCGGGCTGGGACTCAGGTCCGCTCTGGGTCTAGGGCTCGGTATAGGGCTAATGTTAGCCCTGAATTTAGGGCTGGGGGCAGGACTGATGCTTCCCCTAGAGCTGGGGCTGGGGAGTCTGGGGTTCGTGCTAAGACCGGGTTTGCTAATGTGATTGTAAGTAGCCTCTCTGAGTTTGAGGGTATCCGTGCCATTTTTAGGACGACCCACAGGGTTCTTTTTCACTCGGTTAGCACTCAGATCTGACTCCTGGTCTAGCCTACTCGCAGCTGTCTCTCCTCTTTCTGCCCTGTCTGCCCTCTCTCCTTTTTCTCTCTTGTCACCTTTATCTGCTCTGTCTGTTTTTTCTATCCTGTCTCCACTGCCATCAGCCTGACTTGTGAGCCGCAAATCATTTTTGTGAGTCTCTATCTTGTGTGCTACTTTGGGTTCTGGGGGCCCACTCTGGGGTTTCTCTGTAGTATCCAGAGCCTGTTGCTGTGAGTGCTCCTCCACAGAAAATGACTCGTCAAAGGAGGGCCTCCTCCGCCTTTTTCTTCCTTTTCCTTCCTCTGCCAGCATGGGCATCCCTCTCTCCTCTTCATCTCCTCTCCTCCCAGCAATTGTTTGCTCTTTTTCATCTTTTCTCCTTTCCTCTCGTTCTTCATGGAACCACTCAACCATCTCCTCTTGTCTGTACTTCTGCCTCTCCTCTGAATTACTTGGGCTCTCCGACCCTCCCTCTGGCTGCCTTCCCCAATGTGTATCAGCACTGTGGGGATTACAGAGCATCCTCTGCGAGTCCTTCCTGCCGTACTTCCTCTTGATGTTACCAAAAAGCTGTTCACTGACCTCTTGCAAACCTTTTCCCCTGGAGAGTTGTAGAGAGAGAGAGATTACCATCACAAGTAGAGAGAAATGTTTTGTTTTACTAATAACATGCATTCAGCACGTGTACGAATAATTATTTTCAAGTCACCTAGCGTACAGTATCAACAGTGAATAATCCTACCTGCTCAGGGAGGTGAGGTTAAGAATGCTGGCATCTGTAACCACTGGCAGCTGCAGGTCTGGAGTCATGGATCTCTGAGGTGAGGGACTTTGTGTTGCTGTTCGTGAGAAAGGTTGTGTTGGACTGAGCAAAATACCTCTGCTGGCTCCAGCCAAATCTCTGGCTGGGTCAGAGTCTGCAGGTTGGGCTGGGGATGAAGAAGTCTCTGTAGACGTAATCCAGTCTGGACTGATTTGGGGTTGATGTGCATGAGTGTGTTGTAATTTCTGTGTGAGGGTGTGCTGTGTATGCTGTGTGTGGGAGAGTGTGTGCGTAGGAAGGAGGGAGCTGCGAAGCTGGTGTTTGGGCAGAGTGTGATCTCCCAGTAGTTGCAGAAGACCTCCTTCTCTCTGCTCTGGCATTCTGAACTGGCGCTCGTATGTCTGGGGACATCAGAAAAGAGAATCATAGACTGGTTACTACATACAGACTGCAATCACGTGACAGCTTTATATAGCTGCAGGGACAGACAAATGTTATGATAATGACAGTGTGATCAGGAAATTATAACTACTTGGTGCCTGTTTTCATAGAATCAGAAAGTCTTCACAGAGATAATACATATGTAGGAGAAAGACCAGTTTAGCATACATTTTCATTCGGTCAGCACATATTAAATCAGTGAATTGCTGTGCCGTGATATGACATTCATCTCTTTTCACAGCAGAACTGAAGACTTTAATACATCTTTTGTGTATGAGCAAACAAAAGCGCAACAAAACAAAAGGCTTGTTTACAGAGCAATTAAATTCCTGTGGCAAGGATGTTGCATGCTGTGAGAATTGGGGGGATGTAGTTGGGACTGTCTGAATACAAGAAGCAATATGCACAGTAGCTTAACTCAGCCAAGTCCCTGCCTTATTTCCAGAATGTATTGCTACAGACAGTCTTTATTTTGTGGACGGACAACCTCACACCTTACAAAACGAATGTCTAAAACTATGACGCAATTTCCCTATGTTTATTTTTTTCCAAGGAAAACCGGAAAATTTCAAGCCAGCTTTTACATAGGACCCAGTTTACAGCTGTACATACATAACTGAATATGTGAGAGATTAATGCGCTGTATTGGACAAGATCAAATTATAAATATATCACTGCTGCATAATCAGTGCACTATTGGAGGATGAGAAATAGAGCAGCGGATGGCCTTTGTGGTTTAGGCTGTTATTAACAGACTCAGTATGACGCAACAAGACACTGTTCTGCTGCGCTGCAGGGAGATGTAACCTAACCACAGGCCTGCCTCTCAGCATGTACACACAGGCGTGCAAGTGCACACAGACGCACTCACACTTGTATACAGTGGATGTACACTTCTCAAAGGAATTATAAAATCTTGTTTTTGCGCATAGTAACACATGATGCCAGCATATGAGTAGATGCTCTACACATGCACGCACCAAATGAAATACATGAGCTCTCAGGACAGTGTACGTTTTTGGACGCTCTATCTTTCACTTGCAAGTCCTGCTCTACCCTTGGCTCCTCTACCACTTCTTTATTACTCTTTCTACTGTCTTGTCTACTTTCAGTACCGAAGTAGTGACAGTTGTTTCCACAATCGTTGCAGAAGCTGTCTGTTGTTGACTAGAGGTAAGCTGCAAACTCACAAGCGCAAAAAAACACACACACGCACCGAGTCCCACGCAACTCACAAAACACAGGTGAAAACGCACCCTGCACACATGCAAGTAAACGCTGAGCGTTGTAAATGATTAACAAAGCCAGCACACGTGAGGACTTAAATTCATACGCTCTCTCATATCTGTGTTGCAAACACAATGGGATGGTGTCCTCACTTGTAGAGTGTGTGTGCATGTGCGCACCAGAGAAGAGACACCATGAGTCCATACAAGGATAAGATGACAGACACCTGATACACACTTGCTTTCTCATTTAACCTGTTCTGGAGTACCTGCTGTTTCAGGTTAAAGGAGGGCACAGAAGACAGAGACAGTCAGGTAGACTGGGGATGTTTAAAGTGAGACAGACAAAAAAGGCAAGCGAACACACTAAAACACACACACACATATAAAACGCATCCTTCCCCATGACCACAAAAGCAACCACAGAGAGATAATAAAAAGAGGAGTCACGGACACCTTTCCTACTAGAGATACAAGAGAAAAAGAGAAGAAAAAGATTTTCAAAAAATGAGAAAACAGCACTCACTCCCCACCTCCCCTTTTCCGGTTGAGGCTGGGTTCTATTGGCACCAGTTCAGCTTTTTGTTCTTAGTTTCCTCCCTCTCCCGCATCACCCCTCCTCTATGTCTCACTTCTTGAGGTATTTCCAGGGAAAATGCCCGCACTGTCTGATACTGACACAAGCAAACATAAAATAGTGGTCATAAAGTCTGAGCTACTTTTGTCTGTGTTTTAGTCAACACGGGGTGAACTCAGCACTGCTCTCACCTTTTCCTGGTTGGGTAAACCTTGGCTGCTCATGCAGTTTGTCAGGTTTTCATTTGATTAATTTCATTTGATTCACTAAACATTTTGATATCCATGCACTGCATGATTTGCATTACTCTTACATCACAGTGATGGGGGCCTTTATCACAGGCTTGTGAAGAACTCACAAGCCAGCATGGCTAGACCAAAGCTACATTAAAAACATTGTTGCACAAGGCAAAGTGATTCTGATACGAGTCAGGTGTCCGTGCTCTTGTCGTGTTCTGTGTAAATAGGCCGTCACTTCCATGTGTTACTGTGGGCCTGCAGCAGGGGGCAGCGGACAGAGAATCAGCACAAGCATGGACTCTGACCT
The DNA here is from genome assembly GCF_027942865.1 of Odontesthes bonariensis. NCBI lineage: Eukaryota > Metazoa > Chordata > Actinopteri > Atheriniformes > Atherinopsidae > Odontesthes > Odontesthes bonariensis. Next base: position 23,918,314 of record NC_134511.1, read on the forward strand.
TTACACAGCTCACAAGCACAAGACCTGTGAGGTTTCAACCTTTCTCACACAGTTCTTCATCTAAAAGTTCCAGGCAACAATAAAGATAAAGATCGCAAACGCAGGTTGAGTCCTCAGCTTTTCCGTGAGGCTCCCAGAGCCGTGCTGCTGAGTACTACCTCACCAGCTCGATCAACATCCATGCCTAAGCTTCCCTCCACTGGGTAAGTAACATTGTAGCAACTTCGATTCAGTCACAAAAAGTCCCAACACCTGAATGCATTCCTTTCCAGAGGTGATGTAACCATCAGATAAGGTCAGAGCGCAGCAGCAGAGGAGGTCATGGATAATATGTGACTAAGTGCTGCAATCACCCAACTGAAAGGCACTTTGCAAATGAGTCAGCATATATTTACTGACAGATACGTGTGTGTCTTTGAATGCATCACACTCAGCAGGCCAATTTAAATGGACGTCTGGCTGCAAAATATTGCACTCTTCTTGATTCTAGTTTGCTGCAAGGGAAGGTGACAAATAGCGCTTCTTGCTCACGCACACACATGAAGACTGAGCGCCCTGGTTGCACCATTATACAGGGAGAGAACACCCTAACCAGGCACACCCAAATCTCACAACCCACACATACACACATATATCCGAGCAAGCATACACACAAACACACAAACTCCATGCCCAGACGCACACAAACACGCTGCCCTTCAAATAGTTTTTCGCAGCCTTTTATTTGGCTGCACGCCCAGTGGTTAGAGTGTTTCATTTTTCCCTGTGTATGGAACTGGGCAGCTGTCCAGAGAGACACACAAAGAGAAAGAGACGGAGAGCGGGGAGGGAGAAAGGGGGAGGGAGGGAGGAGGGGGGGTTTCTAAAAGAATGAGAACTGCAGAGAGGGAGGGAAGAAGAGGAACAGACGAAAAACAAGAAGAGAGGTGCCTAGACTCGTTTACTGCTCGTTCCCTCTGAAACCTTATGATTGATATGATCCTGTCTTTTTCCTTCGCTCTCACCTTGTCACACACACACTCTCTTGGTTTTGACACCATGCAGTCCCCCCTGTGCTCCTGTGGTCTAGTACAACCCCCCCCCCCCCCCCCCCCCCAACTCCTCATCCTTTTCTTCTTCTTTTCTCTTTTCTGGAACTGACCATTCTCCTCCTGTGGGAACCACCACCCTCAAACCCCAAACCCCCACACCCCTCCCCATCGTGCCCGCTTCTCTCCAGCTCCATTCAGAGCATTGCTTCCCTGTGATCTGTGTTTCTGACAGCTCTGTGAACGCGCGCACACACACACACACACACACACACACACACACACAGCTCCTCTGCAAACAAACACCATGAATACTAACAGGGCTTTGTATCCACAGCACTTAAAACGGGGTAGGAAGAGGCGGGCGGGGTGAGGATGTGGGGGCCACAGAGAAAAGGAGAGAAAAGCGATGGAGGAGAAAAGAGGAGCCGTGGCACTGTGTTGATCTTGCGGCCACTCTCACAGACCCCCTCCACCCACCCCCATTCACCCCCTCATCCCTGTTTCTCGTTCTCTCGTTCTTCCCACCAGTTCTCCCGGGAATAAAGACTTCCATTCATGCGCCTGAGGAGACCCACAGCGGGAGAGAGAAAAGAGGGAGGAGAGAGGGGTGGAAAGAGGAGGGGCTTTCAAGGTGGGACAGTTTGTGTATGACTGGGATCAGGCCCAAAGTCTAAAATTGTGTGTGTGTGTGTATCTGTGTCTGTGCGGTACGTCTGTTTTTACTCAGCACGTTCTCCCTCAGCCGCCTGTCTATCTCAAATCTTGTGGCATCTATGCCAGACAAAGTTCAGCTTCTGGGAAAGTTGGGGGGAAAAATTGGTCTCCGTTCAAAACTTCTTCTCTTGGACAAATTCTGCGATACACTTTGTGATTCGCCAACAGCCACTGTAGCAGGCGATTGATTATTTGAACCACAAACCTATTTTTGTGCGATGCGTTTCTGTCGTGCTGCTGTTATGTGCTCTTACTGTTGGACATGATAAAGCATTCGATCTACAGTGCAAACAACCTTTAGATAACGTTAAAGTACAAGCCAGATTCAAAGCACAGTGGTAGGTTTAAAGTAACATACCCCCCCAATATGTCCACAGCAGTAATCCTTCAGAAAAGAGCTCCTAAAGATAGGAGCAAAACACCAAAGAGTCTCCTTGTCGCACACGCTCACAAGTTGATGACTCAATTTGAACAAAAGGACCTGATTGGCTGAACCAAGGCATGTTATTATGGTGCAATTTGAGATTTTCACCCGCTCAGTAATGGCAGACAGATTTACATACTACACAAAGTATACATCTAATCCCCACTATTAGCTTTAATGGTGTGCACAGGCGTATGTACCTCCTGCTTCTGAATAGCTCTAAGAGCCATGTTAGAGTTGTTTCATAGGCATTATTACAGCGATTATGTACCAGTTGGTCCTATTATAGATGTGGCTGAACTTCTATGGCTAGTGTTACACATGTCAGTCTGCACACATGCAAACACAAAGAAAATGTACATATACAGAGACTGGCAACACCCCCCCCACACACACACACAAAAGACCAAATCTAATACTGATTTGCATGCTTCATCACGAGTCAAAATACTGTTTCATTGTTGCATCAATGGAAGTAAACAGTGCACCAACGCACACGAAAGCACAGTGAAAAATATAAAAAAAAACAATAGAACATGTTGTTTATGTATTCTGTGCACCATATGACCCAATCGTACCACTTCTGTACAACAGGAAACAATTAACAGCGAATGAGCAGCTCTAAGGGATGACTTCCTGTGTGGAATGATGGGTAATTCAAGACAGAAGCTGTGCTGAAATTAAACACTTCCTCTCTGTGGTCTGTAGCAGCAAAGCCTCACTCACTTAGTTATTCACAAATAACACACTCTATCAATCCATCTATGGTAAATGATCCACTTATGTTGCACCTTTCTAACCGTGTCTATGCTTTACAAGGCGCTTTAGATATGCTTCCCATTCACCCATTCACTCCAACATTCATGAACTATGTTTCTTCTATGTAAGAGGATATAAATATAGCAACTGTCCCATGGCAAGAAGAGAGGAGATTTCTTTATCCACACATTTATTATTAATCTTAAAAAACAGTGAGCCTGAAAAGGTACACAAATGGTGTGACTTGCTTTTTTTTGCTTGAACAGCAAGCGCAGAGGTTCCTCCTACTTTCACCCTTTTCTTTTCTCGTGTGCATGCATGCAATGTGGCAAAGACTTCAATCTGAATCGAAGTTTGAATGGAGCCATAGATGTATAGGCAGCATCCTAACAGGTCTACACAATCAGACACAGAAACCATGAAGACTCAACAATTTTCATATTCAAATGCCTAACGGGTTGAAACATCTTTAGACGTTTAAGACAAGAAAATTAGATGTTCTCTTTGCCATCTGGAAATTGGGGCATTTTAAACCATTATAAACCCATTATTTACCATTACCGAGGAGCAAAACTGTTTCCCAACAAAGGATGCTTGCAAACAGTTGTTAGTGGTAGCTTCACAGCGTTCTTGAAGAATAACGCCAGTGTCTGCGCTCTAAGTCTGAGGCTTGTGAAGTGACAGTTTCATTGCTTACTCTCTGTGTTTCTGTGAATAACTCAAGTCCTCAGATAATCTTTGGCTTGTAAGAGATGAGAGGAGAGAAAGAGTTGGAGAGCCACTGTAATGACATCCTCAGTGACAGGGAGAATGGGCCAAGTGAGACACAATAGTCTTAACCAATCAGACTGCCTGCCTCCCCTCAGGCCCCCTTCTCAACAACAATAATGCCTTTGTGTAAGGCTGCACTCCACTCGTGTCTTCACAGACACACACAGACCAAAGCGCAGCATCCTACACTTTCTCAGAGTCACAAAGAGAAGGGTGAGAGCAGCACATTTAGAGCTGTGTCGAGGCAAAAAAAAAAAAAAAAAAACTCTGCAAGACTTAGACTGTGTGTATTCGAACTAACAACCTGGCTCTTTGTGCATGTGCGTGTGTTTCTTTCCAGGCCTGGGCACATGACTGCAGCTGCCCCCTCACTCCCTCATCTAAACCAGCACCCCTCCTTGCTGTGGGTTAAAGGTCGCACGGAGTGGCATTCCTCTCGGTCTGAAAGCGAACGAGCATTACACTGTGCAGAGGGAGCAGAGGAGAGAGACCGAGCAGGGTAGAACACACAAGGGGTCAAAAACGCAACAGAGCAGGGCAGGTAAAAAATGAAGAGCGCGGGACATTCGAGTGTGTGTTTGAGCGTGGATGTGTGCATGTGTCTGTGGTGAAATGAAGCAGTCAACAGAAAACCCTTGTGGCTTCTTCCTTGCTTCATAAACACAGCTGTTTGTTTAGTCTGAGCTGCCCCGAGGGACAGACACACAGACAGAAGGACAGACAGACACAGTTATATCATTTATTCATGTCAGTATCCTTACTTAAGAGACAGCGAGTGTAAATAAAAAGCCAAACTACAGAGAGATTATTTCACAAAGCCTGGAGCAAAGAACGGCGGCAGGTTGACAAGGAACAATCACTTTTCTGAAAGGACAGGCTCTGATGTTTGTTCACGAAGTTTTCAGTGTGAAAACGTTTTTTACATGGTTTTAAAGTTTGGTCTTATGCAGCGGCCATGGTGATGCAACTATTCAGCTGAACCTGGAAAAATAGTACAGAAAAACTAAAAACTCTAAACTGAACGTGTAATGAAAATGCTTAATCTACGGAACCACAAACGCTAAAATAAACGCTGGACAAAAATTTTTAATATCTTTTGATCCACTTAAATTAGTTCCTCTGAATAAACAGAAAACAAACAAATGAATAAGTCTAATTTGTAGAGTTCACATGAACTGAATTAATGAGTGAATGGTAGTTTTACTGCAGGCTGATTGTTCTCCGTTTCTATCTCACTACAGATGACAAAAGTTCTCCCAAAGAGCATCAGAAAATGCTTTAATCATAGGACATCATTCCAAAGGCTTCAAGGCAACCGACGTATTTCTTCAAGTTAAGTTTTGACAGATTGTGATGTTATTAAGAAATCTTCAAGTGGGAAAATCTTCCAGCACATCGTGCTAAGAAGAAATTCAATGAGAGAAGTCAAACCTTGGGGTGGAATGTGAGAAAAACACCACACAAGACATCTAAAGAGCTTCTGAAGTGATGGTTCCAGCCTGTACCATACACCGCATTGAACCTACAGAAGTAGGGCTCCATGGGTAAGGGAAAAAATATGAAGCCAGCATTATTGAGAGAGAAGCACATGAACGCAACTGATGCTAGCAAAAACGCATTATTAAGCCATAATCTTCATGGGACACAGTTTATAATAAGAGAAAACCTTTGCAGAGTTCGTTGGGAATGCATGGCACCGTAAGAGTAAAGAACAAACATGGTGGCGGTCGTTTCATGCTGTGGGACTTCTTTTTGGCATTTGGTCTTTAGGGTACTTAAACAGGACAACAATCTGAAGCAAACATTCAACAGCACCAAACTCTTCTTTAAGAACGGAGAGTTTTAAACTGGCAAACGATGAGTCCAAACCTAAATCCCATGAAAACATCTTGAGAAAGCCGAAATCTGCCAAAAATGACTCCTTCAAACTTTAAAAAAGCAATAGAGGGGTCGCAGAAACTAAGCAGACAGGTGCATGAAGCCTCCAGGTGGCTACAAGAATCATTAAGAGGCCGCCGTTGTTGTTATATGTTCAAATATTAATGTATGGTGCCAGTCAATGTGTCTGGACTACACTGAGTGTAATCTATCAGTGTTATACAAGTTATTTCATTTTTTCCTTTTGTTCTGTAACTTCTTATATTTGATCTGAATATTGTAATTAAACAAAATTGCTTCATTACCATTTATTTCTGAAGATAATTTGTGTGGGTGTTTGTAATAATCATCTTTGTGCTAATCATCTAATTAGCATAAAACCACAACTGCATTTTTGACTGTTGGGCACCGTCACGTCTTTTTCTTTCAACCACACTAAGCAGACGCACACAAACACTAACACACAGGCGTGTTCCAGACAGCTGATGGGACCATCAGATTTCACTGACAAACGCACTTAGTGAGACATAGTGAAAGTCAATACTCTGGCCCTGCTTCTCCTTCTATTTGACTCCTCAACCCGTTCCTTCTTCCCCTGCACCAAACACTGCCCTCTATTCTATCTGGGACTCCTCTGATACGCACTGAAGGAGATAGGAAAGCAGCCACCAGAAGCACATGATGCTGTGACTCAACATCATACATGACTGCAAAGGGCATCAAACATGGCTGCCCTCCAGATCATCCCACAGCAAAGTGAGTCAAAGTGAAATGCTGTCCAAAAACCAAATTCATGGCCGCATGCTGTCTGAAGAGTGTACGTGTGATACCCATTTATGCTCCCATATGCTTGACTTGTTGTGTTTGACTTCTTTCATCATGTTTGAAATTCATTATTAGTTGTGAGCCATCTTAAAATTCCTGACTTCCCTGCACAAAACTGACCGTACAACAGGTCTGCATGTTCAGGGTAAGCTGGTCCCTGACTCAGCCATGGGCATTTATTTAAATGCAAGTGCCTCAGGTCTTTATTAACATGTACCTTAAGCTAGACTGGCTATTATAGGCCGCCTGCATCTGCCTGAAGAAGAACAGCAACCCACTGGGACCGGACACAATAGTGGATGAATAGAGCTTGACCTTTGGGACGGATTGAGAAGATGGTATGTGTGTGTCTGATTGAGAAATTAGCTACAGTTCTAACCAAATGGTCAAACACAAGCACGCACACACGCACATGCACATGCACACAGACACCAAATCCAGCCCTGAGGGTAAGAAAGCAAAGGCCAGACTCCAGTTGTCTCAACCCTGACCCACTCGCACAAACAAACAATGCGGCAGCGTCACACACGCAGACACTGAGACTTGCACAACAGCAGTTCAGCTATCACCTCAGCTTTTGAATGTCCGGTGAGGTCAAAGTTCACCTCTTCTTCTGCTGCCCTCCAGCGCTCCTTTGTATGGCTGTGTGTCTGTGTGTGTGTGTGCCTGTACATGTGCTCACAAGGAGTGACCTTGCAGAGTCATTCATTGTTGATGCGCTGCAGCGAGAGCGCTACTGCAGAGCTGATTAAGGCGGTCTTGTAAAATGTGTATGGTTGTATGTTTGGATTTCTTATTTCTCATTTTTTAGAGATACAAACCAGTTTTTTAGGGAATCGCCTTACTTTGGGGCACAAAAGGCAGATCACCATAATCTAAATCATCATATTTAAGCATGAAGACTTGATTTAAGATTATATTAAAATTAGGTGTAAGAAAGTAGGGTGCATCTCCCGGATGTCCTCTGAAGTGATGGAAATATGACTGCTGTGCGTAGGTGTGTGTGTGTTTGGCGGGTGAAAGACATATGAACAGATTGTGTTTTGACTGGACTTTCTTAAGATCTGAGAGATAGTTGAGAACAGATCAGAGGTTAGATGGAAAGAGGCGTGTTGTGTGTGTGTGTGTGTGTGTGCGGGTGTGTGTCAAGTGTGTATAGGGTGTGCGTGGGGGTCAGACACAGATGGACAGCTGGTGTTTCCGTGGCGCTAAATCACTCACCCCTCCCCAGCTCACATGCACACAAACACATTCACATGTCCCATCCCCCATCTACTAGAGGGAAACGCCCCTTAAAGCATTCCCAGTTCATACTCTCAAACGCTGCAGGCCGAGGGCACACAAGCAGACACCAAAATGAGGCTCTAACCACAATGACAGACACCAGAAAGGTCCAATATGACAGTTTGGTCTAGCAATATCAGAGGTGATCATTTCATGTTCATACATATTTATAAATCAGTCAGGGATTGCTCTCTGTGGGTAAGCATGATGCATCACACACAAGCTGACACGCACGCTTCTATTTTATGAGCTCATCAAGTCCCTCAGGTCACCAACCGCCATCTCAGACAGGGATAAAAAAGCTTACATCAAAAGGCCTCCCATTTCACACACACACACACACACACACACACACACGTGCACGCATTGCATGCACACACACTTGGCGTGGCGACCGTAGCAGCATTAATTTCCCCGTGAATGCACTTGACTAACACATAATAATCCCAAACACTGCTGGGAGACCACCAAGCAGCAACACACACACATATAGCCAGGAGGACCACCAAGCAGAGGGGCTGTCAAGACAAGATAAGTGTGCATCTAACGTCAGGCTTTTGGATGCACCCAGTAATACACGCGTGCACACACAGAAGCAAACACACACATAGAACAACAACAACAACACACAGCCTGGCCTGGACTCCTGGAAAAGCTCTGGCTTATCTCTCCCCACAGATAGTGAAATGGATTAAGAGCCACATTTGGCACGTCCAGGGAACTGGACAGATAACCAGGACAGCACTCTCTCTAACTGCAATCACTGCTCAACATGATTTGTGCGTGTTTGTGTATGTGTGCGAGCGGCAGAGAAAGAGAGCACTTTAGTCAGCGCATGCTCGGCCATGTGAAGGCATCGGACCGATAACTGTGCGTCTGTGCGTTTGTGTGCATGAGGACATGCATGTCTGGAGGAGTGATGCAGCAGTTGACCCAGGATCCAATCCATTAAAACACACACATTCATCTTCCAAACACACACAGTGTGCCCAGACAAAGAGCTGTGTGTGAGAGGACGTTCAGCATGTGTGTGATGTCAGCTGGAGACAGAGAAGGGGAGCCCATCATATCCTGCTAATGTGTGTATGTGGGTCTGTCCCCTGACACGACGTGCCTGCTCAATGACTCCCCTGGTTATGGATGCCTGCTATGAAGATGATAAAAGAATGAGATTCCCTTTAAGACAAGGAAATTACACCTTTTATTCCTCTCCTCTGTGTTCTCCTCTCTCCCTTGTTGTCTCATTCACCACTCTCTACATAATAGATACTCAGTCATTTACTTTGTAGCGAGTGGCAAATAAATATCATTATGTGTCATTACTGACAGGTGTAGAATCATATAAGTATCACTTTTGAATCTATTAAATGTGAAGCATTTGCCATGTTGCCAGAACTATAAGGCACATAAACTTTATTTATGGCGTACTGTATTAGCAAACAGAGACTGAGAATAAGGTTCATATTCATTTGCTTAGAAAATTGCAAGCACCCACTCGAGCCCATTTCCACCATTGAACAAATAAATTCTGCCGCAAAGCGATGCAAGAGAAGAGAGGAGAGGAGAGGAGAAGATTCTTGGGATGCCACATAGGAGAGGATGATTAAAAACACCATTTCCATGTCATTCTACATGTTTGCCTTCTTATCTGTCTGTCTGTCTTTCCCCTTTTCTGTCTATTAGAGTCAAATCTCCGTCTTAATGGGTTTCTATTGTATCTTGCCTCTCTCCCTCCTCTATTCACCACACTACCACACGCACATACACACTCCCTCTGAGGGGGCCCCTTAACCAGGCTCTCCATATGCCTGACCCCCACCTCCTTTCTCCTCCTCCTCCTCCACCTCTTTCCACAACCCCCTTCTCCTTTCCCCTTCTCCTGCTCACACTCTGGCTTCTGCTCCGCTGCTGCTGCCCCACGCTGCCATCTGCTACAAGACAAGAGAGGCTGAAAGAGGAAGAAAAGAGTGATGAAAAAGAGTGCGTGAAAAGAGGAAGACTTGAGGGAAGAAAAGACTGCAGGGACAAGTGTGGAAAGAGAGACAGATAAAAAGATAAAGAGGGAGAGAGCGGGAAAGAGTAGATGTGGACACAATACAACAGAGAGTGGAGAGGCTGTCCATCTGCTCCCCACCTCCCCTCCCCTCCTGACACACAGCCTCACATACACCACAAAGAGAGTATTTAACCTCAACACACACACACACACACACACAGGCTCACAGAAAGAGAGGGAGACAGAGACACAGCCCAGCCTCTCTCCTTAACCCGTTCCTCTCCAACGAGCCTGCCTGTATTACACCCTTGGGGTGGCAGGTGATGGGTGGATGGAGGGAAACCATGTTGGGGTAAGAGGAGGGGAAGGTGGCTGGGAGTGACTGAGGGACAGAGCAAAGAGGATGAAGGGTTGAAACTGATCTGAACCAACATCAACACATTCTCTACTCCGCTTCCCTCCCCTCCACAGACCTCGAACCTCAGCAGACACCAGCTTTCCGCCCTGTCACCATGACAACCTCCGTCAATCATCATCAAGCAGTGGGCTTCCCAATTAGGGCCTGATGGCGCTAGATTAGGAATGGTTCCCAAACATGAGAGAGATGAGCTCAGCCCACTCAGCTTACGAATGGAAACACTGAATCTTTTCTGTGGTAAACACGTCTTTTCATTCTTCATTTACAGAACAACGCAAGCAGGTCAGACAGTCTACTTTATGGCGAGAGTACACATCCCACAGACAGCTAACTAAAACTCTGGCTGCAGATTAAGTTCATTTTTGCCAAACACAAAGCAGCCACCACATTTTCTTTCCAAGCAAATAATTGTGTGAATAACGCTACAAACATAAACACAGAGCTACGGTTCCATCGTGGTTGACTTTGAGTCTCCGCTCTGTTATGAATCACAAACATCTACAATCAGCCAAAAAAAAAATCCCGAAGAACTGCAATTATCCAGTAATTAATAAACACAAGAAACAAATAAACACGGGAGAAAAAAAGTGAGATCTGGTCTGAACATTCTTTGTAGCAAAATCGTGCACTTTTTCCATCTCTCCTCTTTCTACGACTTTTAGCAAAAAACTGACAGGATGACCAGCACGCAGCCTCTAATTGGCTGAAAACTGTATTTCCATAACCTCATCTTTCTGAGAAAATGTTAAGAGATATTCTCTATAAAAGGGTTGTTTTTTTATGAGTATTGTCTGCCATGCACAAGTTTCCCTCCGCAACAAACTCTTTGATGAACATCCCACAACTATTTTCAGACCCTTCATTAACACTGGCTCCAATGAAACAATGGATGGAGTCGAAGCTTCCCGCGCTAGATTAGGCTGGTAAAAATAACAATCATGGGACCCCATTACCTCATGAGCCCCTTGAATTTGAGTGGAAACCACAAGACCAAAGGACGACAGAGCAAAACACTACTCAGCACCGTGTTGACAACACAACGCCTTCAGCCCTGCTGGGCCTGTCGAGCTCAGTGCCATTGAGATGACTGTCAGGTTTGGTCACACACACCACCGTGTAGGTCAACACACCCCGAAAACACAAGATTTCCCCAAGGACCTGTACATACACAGTGTCACACACTCCAAAAACCAGCATAGTGTGTGCAGGATGATGGAGAAGGGGAGGGGTAAAGGCTGGGACCCACAATGGCTGATTTCATTACAGGAGAGGAGAGAAGTGGAGAGGAACACGAGCGATGAGGAGAGGAGACAGGAAAGGTCTCTGTGTGTATGACCACAAATGGACAGGGCAGACACCAGCTGTCACTTGCTTGTGTCAGCCCTATTCTCAGCTGCTATGTGCATGTGTGTCGTGTACGTCTGAGTGTGTGTGTGTGTGTGTGTGTGTCACTGTGTGATCTTAGTCACAGCGGTTTCAATTTACAGAGCAAACTTTGACTCTTTGTAACCAAGCCGGCAAAAGAAGCTACTGAGAAAGGTACAGAGATGTTGAGATAGACGGGATCAGATTTTCCCTCCAACTTACAAAAACAATAAAAAATTGTACTTTACATCTAATTACATTTGTTTTAAATGCATAAGAGGCAGCTGTGATGTTGTCTTACCCTTTTTCTCGGGGGTGCTCGTTCCTCGTCCTTTGCGCCCCGCCCTGCTCCTGCCCCGCCTCCTGTTCGCCCCTGCCGCCCTCCTTTGCCCTCTCCGATTGGTGGTTTTATGGTCATCCTGATCTCCGGTGGGCAAATATAGTTCTCAAGGCTCTTGGGGGGCTTCTTGGTGCGCTTGGTGGTCTGTATCTTCAACTTTAGACTTCCTTCCTGGAAACTTGCTTCCTTGATGGAGAACTCCTGCTCCTCCATAAGCCCCTCCCCCTGTTCCTCTAAACCCTCCCCCTCACTGACGCCACTGTTAATCACATCATCACTGCGCACCAACCCGACGCCACTTGCCCCTAGCTGGTTCCCCTCATTTTGCCCCACCCTTCCTCCCTGAAGGTCCACCTCTTTGGGTCGGGCTGAGCCAACCAGATCCCTTGGCTCCATCCACGCTCCCGCCAGAGCCAGTCAGGATGGGGGAAGCTGTGGCAGCCAGCCAATAGGAAGACAGAGAGCAGTGATCTGGTGGACTGGTTGGTTGTTGTCAATCAGCTACTGAGGTTGTGTTTGTTGTCCCACAGGACCACAGCGAAGCCAGGGACAGTCTGTGGAAAGATGAATGACATGATTAGGGAAAAAAAATGGCAAACCGTCCTGTCATCCCCACAGCTTCCATTCCATTACTATCTCTCAGCATGGGATTGTTCACTGTCAACAACTACATTGCTGTTAAATATGAAGACAAACAGTCAGAGCTGTAGAGGCGTGCTGCCAGGCTCCTATTTGCATTTTGAATTTTCTGAATTTTGTCACCCAGTATCGTTTGCTTTTTCTCCCACTGCTCCCTTCTTTACTCTCCCTTTCACTCCCCTCCTCACTCCATCCCATTCAGACAGCGGGTCTGAAGCAGAGCCATGCAGATACTAGAGTGATCAGTGCAAAATGAGACATTCCTCCTCTCTGCTCTAAAGCCAGGCTGAAGTTAGCCTGAGGACAAAAAAAAAGGAAAAAAACAAAAACAACGAAGCTGACTTCTGTCGTTACTTTTTCTGCTTTTCAACAGAGCAGGGAAGGAGGCAGAGAATCACACAGGGGGGAAACGAAAGACAGCAAAGAAAGACGGAGGGAAGGAATCTAAATTCTTTCCCCAGATGTGGTTTACGAGCTGCTCTGGAAAAAACAGCGTCTGAACTCTTTTACACATGCATGCATTCAGCAGCATTGCTACATACATGCATTCGTAAAAAATAAATACAACCATGCACATAGCGACACATCCACATGACAAACTCGCTGTCACTGAGACGGCTACACATCTGCACCCCTGCTGCTATTTAGAGAAAAGATTGTGTCGCCATTCCTCACAGGATTCAGGTTTTCTGTGTTGGATAATTGCACATCTACACACACATACATACATGTGGACTTACGCAGGGAAGGGGTATAAACAGGAAGCAACCAAAACAAACACTGGACTTCACTTCTCACCACAACTCCAGGGAATCCCATCAGTCAATATGACAAGAGGCATGACTGAGCTGGAAGTCAGGAATGCTGTCTCACACACTGAGCTTAGCTTGACACCATTTACAATAATGAGAACCCAGACCGGACCACTATCTGCAGACATGACTCGAGTAAAAACATACTGCTTGCTGGAGACATCTGAAGACTTAGGTGTTTACAACAGACAAGAAACATTAAACACCCGCAAGCCTTATATACTCTTTGATTTGATTGCTGCTGGGATTTTGGATTACCTGAATATGTTTTCTCAGCCCTAACTCCTGTGTAAGCCAAAGCTACTGTGCAAAAGGCTGATCACCATCGTAACACCCAAAAGGACTTATAGCACATGCCTGCAGTGGGATTGAATAATCATAATACGCAGAGGTATTTCCACAAACTTGTCAGTGTAAGCCAGCACACAGATCAAAGCTGGTAATTGGCCATTTTACTTCTGCAAATCTTTGTTTAAACAGAAAAAAAAAGAACTGTTACTTTAGCCCCTCTCTTTAGCTGCACAGTTTGCTAATCTGAAACCCACTTATTAGAATTGTTAATGTAATTTCAGGTAGTTCAAAGCTAGCTATGTATCAAGAAATATAAAGGACCGTGCAGTGTTTTTCTTCGGGTTAACATTGTGAACTCCACTGATACACTTTCAGAATAATTTCCGATCAAAGAATTGTGACGATTTCATTCACAAATACCTGTATGGAAAGAGTCTTGCTTGAGTCTACAGAAAACTGTCATGTGATGTTCCCCAATGAAACACAATGAGAAAAGTCCGATTGTGGAAAAAATAGCCACACAAGACATCTAACGAGCTCCGGGCTGACTGAGGCAATATGGAGTGATGGTTTTAGTCTACCATATGTTACAAACTGAATGTAGCCCTCCATGGGCAAAGGACAAGCAAGACCTCAAATGAAAGAAGGGTACAAAAAAAGAAGGACTAAAGTTTTCAAAAACCTGTATTAGCCACAACCTGTATTTTAGGAGAATTCTCTACGAAGAGAGGAAAACCAAAGAATAGCTCTTTGGAATAAAGTGCATCAACTTGTTCACAGGTGGCAAAATGAAGCCCAATCAGGAAAAGTACACCCCACCTAGAGTAAAACATGGTGGAGGTTGCATCATGCTGTGGGGCTGCTTTGTTGCCTCTGGTACTGGAGGTACTAGATCTATCAAGTGAGTAATGAAATCAGAAGATTTCCCAGGAACTGGCAAATGTGTCACCCTGTGTCAGACAACAAAGTTTGAAGAGAGCACAGTGACTCAGAGCACACAGCCAACACTGAAACTGAAAAGTTAGATGGCTTTAAACTGAATCCTGACAGAAATTTTGTTGCTGTGTATTGTTGTACTATGACCTCACGGTGACTTTTCAGAAACCCTACCAGGTTTTTAACTTAGCTGTCCAACCACAGCTAATGGAGGAATGAAAATGGAGGAACCAAATTCTCAAATTTCTTTTTACAGACTAATGTTATTTTCTTTTGCGGTTCATCTCTGGATTTTGAGTGCAAAGCTTTTTTGGCAGCCTGAAATCTCAGATGTCGGAGCCTCCTTAATTTATGTCGTCCACTAAACAGTCATCAAATCAGACCCTGGAACACTGATTAACCACACAATGGCAAGAGTTACATCAATCGGTCACACTGATACATAAATAAAACAGGCGAGTGAACACTTTGATGGATAAGCATTCTCAGGAGTGATTTTTGTACCCCGCTAAAATGAAACTACACCACCCGCTTCCAGGAAGTTAGGAAATCATCCAAAAACTCAAAACCGCCACTGTGGTCATTAAATAGCTGGCAAGTATTTAAAGTGTTACCGAATAAATAAAGGATACGAAGTATAGGCCTGGTCTCAGCCTGATCTAACACGGTGCCCACATGACCCTGTTTGGTCCTTCAAGAGTCTCCCTGGACCTAATGCCAGTGTGGTGACTTGTCTGAATGGTATGTGTGGAAGCCACCTCAGCTTTCACACATACCACGCATAGCATGTGACTGCAAACAAAGACAGGAAAAAGAGACAGCTGCCAAATACAATGTGACACGCACACACATTCACAGATCAAATAGAAACTTCGGAAGAAACTCCCCTTTGAGTGATGCTCTGAAGACATAGTGTCTCTTCGCAACTGTCACACAGTATGACAGCAGAATGGCATCCCGCCTAAGTACAGCAATGATTCCTGGCTATTACTGCTTAAACTACTTAGCTGGGTCATGGCTATTCCTCCTCCCTCCCCGCTTGGTGCCCTAAGCGGTGTTGGAACTGTTACTGGCAGGCTGAGAGTTTATGTAAGGCTGACCCCTCCTCGGGCCTCCCTCACTTACTTACTTAGCCTGAGCCTCACTGTCTCTCTCTCTTATGCACACAAACACACTGATGCACACACACACACCTCAACTAGCCTCAGACAGCAGGCTGATTGTTAGAGGCCAGTCTCACTGCATAAATAGCTTTATTATGTTCTCAAAACTGCCAGCACTAACCAGCTTCCCTCTCAAATAGCATAGGGTCAGTCCCTGTGCTGGATGTGAGAGGCTGTGAATGAGACAGTCGTGCAACATTTTGCTTTACCAACGACTATGATAAAGCATCGATAATGGAATACAGATGGACGGAGGAGAGATGGTGAATGATGCAGACACAGATAAAACTGAGGAAGAAAAGAGTGTGAGTAAAAAAAACAGAGATAGACAGGGGTGGGGGGTGGGGGGGTGGCAGCAGAAACACAACCTTTTAAGGCTGCATACCCAGCAGCCTAGTGCCTGAGGTGGACTCGCAAATAGCTCATGCACACATGCAGACAGATGCATGCACAGACACATTTACAAAAACAGAATAGCGACCGCTAATTTATTTTTTTCCCTTTTTAAAATGTGAGGGAAGTACAAGCGCCGCAATCTGCGATTGAATATTTGAATTTCCTTTTTCCATTTCTTATTTTCCTCTTTTATTTGCAGCCTTCCAGCGAGGAGCCATCGCATGAAGCAGTTGTTTCTAAAAGGATGCAATCATCAGTTGCACATAAATCAAAAGGAAGGGCCCCGGCATTCTGCTACTCAAGTCCAGTGGGCACAGATACGGGCCTTCAAGCTGAGGGTCTATTAGTCCTCAGCCTCTGAGTAGACCAAGGTGAAGGAGGCCATCAAAGTGCTTATCCTGATTTTTCGTGTTAATAGCATGAATTTAAGAATAAAGACTCTCTCTCCCCTGCTTAGCATGGATGGCACAAGCATGTGTTCAACTAGGGCAGCTAGAAGGACATCCATAAAGCACCATGTGTGGGACAGCCATAATTGAAAATGATGGCCTTAAAGCTGCTTCATGCAGGAACATACGCGCAGATCCTTTGGTCGAGCCATATGGCAGGTAGCGCTAAAAACATCCTCACCTAACTATCCTGCACAAGCAGATGAATGTTAAACCATTTTAACTGCAGCAGAAGCCACAAAATGGCTGTCAGCAAAAACACCTCCCCTACTCCCCAACTGTCTTCCTCCTTCCCCTTACCCCCCCCCCAATTCCTGTTCTCTCCCTTCTTCTCCGTGCTACCACTTTCCTTTACCTCCCTCTTTCTGTGTGCTCTGCCAAAAGGTGCTCCAGTGCTGATATTCTGTTAAGAGAGCCTGCCAACAGTTAGATTTGTCCTTGGATCCCGTTCACACCACCCCCCCCCCTCCCAACTATCTCTCTGTGATCCTATTTCGACCCAAGGTATCCAGCTCTGAAGGGGATACACCTAATCGATCTCTCGTGCTTTAATTTAAAGGTGGCACGGGCATCTCGTTGCCTAATAGGGAGTATAATAGCCACAAAAATCGCTGCCAGGGTTTGAGGGGAGTTGAAACTGCAAACAACACAAGATCAATGAATCACCTCCATTATCCAACCCTCAACCTCCTCTCTTTCCACCTGGTCACGCACCTCTCTTTACAGCTGCCTCTCCTCTTGTGCCCTCCATCACCCAGCGTTCATTTCCACAGCTCGACTCCCACATATCATAGAGATCTGACCATATTTCCACACTTTCCTTGACGAACTCAAGCTCGTCTGTTGGTCTTCTGGTTCTGTGGTTTTGACCGAGGTTTCTGGGAGCTGCTGATAAAAGCCGCATACTGCCACCGACTTTCAGCCCTCACCTTGCTTTACAAGACCATCCCTTTTTGGCCGCACATTTTTCTGACACCCATGGGAAAGTGATCGGTTGCTGTTAAAACATAATTAGAGAGGAGCAGCACCGGCTTTCACCATGCCCACCGCTTCATGCACTACAAGTGACGCCACGTGTATCCACAGTGGCATGTCTGCACTGAGGCTATGGCGGGATTTGCAGATAGTTTGCTGAAATTAGGAGCAAGTCAAAATGCAGGCCAAAATGTACAAGCAAACACACTGAGCACACACTGGGCATACTTCAACGTGGCACCTCTGGACTTTTGGGTAACATTTGTACCTCTCTGGCCTCCTTAACTCCACCAGAACTTGTAGAAAAAACATTGAACCATAATCATTGGTGTATTACAGGTCAATGCAGCGTGGCAGTTTGAGAAAGTGACAACCGTCCATCCCACAGCATGTCACAGACTGAGATGCTGTGGGATGGACAGTGAAGATGCAGGAGGCCCATCCCGATGGATCAACATCTGATCTAAGAGCAGTGGAGGACCTGCTCCTAGATCAGTGTGGTCGGTGGACGCTTCATCGCATTGGCCGAATTAAAGGTTTAAGCTCACAGCCACAGAATTACCAAGGTATTACACAGTAATACTCAACGGTGCATACCTGAGCTGCACAGCATTGTTTGGGGGCTGTCTACGTGCCTGCATCAGCGCGTGGTAGCGCGAGTATGAGCGCGCGAGTGTGCTCAAACGATTTTTTTTTCTCTTTTTTTTTTTTTTTTTTTTTGGACATGTGACTAGTAGGAATTTCACATTCTTGATTTAAGGAGCAACAATGGCACAGACAAAACGTAGATCACTGTCGGTCAAGGTGGCATGTAAACAGCCCACATGAGAAGCAGACAGAGCAGCAAATAATATCAACACAAACGTGAACACATTTACAGGAGAAGTGTGTTCAGGTGTGGAATGTGGCCAGTCAACCGGGGCTACTTACCCATGTCTAATGTTGTCACACAGTCGGCTCTAACGTGTGAATATTTTATCAAGATCATTTACAATCCATTTAGCCTAGACACATTTTACTCGAGCGACGGAAGGGATGACAGCCTCCTGGGGAGCTGTCAAACGGTGCCGGAATATATGTATATTTATATATTTATATATATATTTATATAAATATATATAAATATATATATGTATATATCGAGAGAGAGAGAGAGATTTTTTTTTTTACAGAAAACCCGGGGGAAAATGGCGTCAACGGGGCTTTCGGGGGGGAAAAAATAGGATTTGCAGCCGATCTGATGACAGAATCAAGGTAGCCAAACAGGCGCAAAAAAAAAAAAAAAAAAAAAAAAAAAAAAATCCAGTCGGAAACTTGCCGCTTGTGTCCAGTTCCTCACAGAAATGAGACCCTCAGAGGCTCCTGCCGGTGGACTCGTGTCGTGGAGAGCCGCGGCGGTGCAGAGTGCGTATCCGATGCCTTGCGGGATCGTTTGCTACTCGGGAAGCTGCACAGCGCTGAGATCCCTCGCAAATCCGCTACTCGGCTGCTAGGGGAGGAGGAGGAGGAGGAGGGGGAGAGGGACTAGTACTGCAGTCAAAACAAGCTGCCCGCATCCGACTACAAGCCCAAATCCAGCGGGGAAATTTCAGCGGCAAGACCGCGCTTTCAGCCGTCAGTGCAGAGGAGCGGGGAGCTGAGGCAGGACACGGTGCTGCGGGTCGCGTTCGCTCGCTGGCTGCACTCGATCGCTGTTTGCTGTTTCTTTGCGTGTGCGTGCCTCCGTCTCTTTCTCTGCTTTTCCGATCGGTGAATGTCAGGTCCCGGAGCTTGGTGTCTGGTAATGATCTCACCCAGCAGACTGAAAGCTCTGGCCAAGCTGAAGCAGTTCAGCGGAGACGAGAGGAGGAGCGACATCGCCGCCACCTGGCTGCAAGCAAGCTCAGCACGTCCCCCCCCCCCCTTTTCCAGCCTCCTCCTGCTTTCACCAGCATTTTCTCCTGAGAGACAGCTCATACAGGCATGGTGTTATTTTAGATGAATGCAAATAGGGAAAGCAACATCTGGCTAGAGCTTGTTGTGCTGACTGATTCGCTGCTGTCAGAGAAAGTTATTTTCCTCCTTTTTTCAACAGGTTCAGACAGGCAACATGTGTAGCCTATATCATGGACAGACTGAATGAGATGACACGAAATCAACTGGATAAGAATGATTATGAATAATAGGCCCGGGTTTCATGGTTTTAAAATGCCTGCTACAGCAAAAATGATCACGAACACCATGAAATCATGCTACATAAGGAAAGTTTAAGCACTCAAAAGACTGAACCCTGATCAGTTTGGTTCGGATCATCTGGGTCATGTCTCTGTAGATCTTTTGTCATGGTAGGAAAAGCATCTAACACGACCTCACCAAACACATCTGTGAATTTGCTGCAACTATATGTTGTTGGACCTCATGTATGAGGTAAGAAAAATT
Source organism: Odontesthes bonariensis (assembly GCF_027942865.1). Taxonomy (NCBI): domain Eukaryota; kingdom Metazoa; phylum Chordata; class Actinopteri; order Atheriniformes; family Atherinopsidae; genus Odontesthes; species Odontesthes bonariensis. The sequence goes on from NC_134511.1 coordinate 23,938,198, forward strand.
CATTGTCTGATATAAGAAAGTATCAAACCTCCATATGAACATCCATCAGGCAGCTCCAACACAAATTTTAAATATACATATATATATATATATATTTATTTTTTTGTTTTTGTTTTCAACATCCTGTATTGAATCTTAAATAGAACGAAAACAATATCTTTCAAATGCTGAAAATGAGAACTTGCTGTTGGCTAGAGATTTAAAAAAAAATTTGGAACAGGGGCAACAAAAGACAAGGGAAGTAATGAAAAGAATTACACTTATTGGATCATCCCATTCCTTATGAGGACAAGTATCAACAGGTCTGTGGTCAGAGGCCAAGATATACAAGGAAGTGATGTTTCATCTATGGCACAAAATATATGAAAAATTTAGACCATTTGGTGAAATTTCAGTTTGCAGGAGACAAGACCGAAAAGAGCCACCTGGCTTGTCATAAGGGCAGAGTTAGCATACATGATGGTATGTGGTAGCATTTGTGCACGTTTTTTTTTTTTGTTTTTTTTTAAAGAAAGCTTTGGTTGATTCAGAAAAATGAAGACAAACCATATTCGGCACATAAATCAAAATCAAATTCAAGTCACTGATGTTAACGGCTCCCATCTACTTGAATGCTCTTGCAAAGGCTTATGTCACAACAAGATCACTCCGGTCGTCACAGGATTGTCATCAAGCAGTCCCTACACCACGCTTAAGACAATCCAGACTCTTTTCATGTGTGGTTCCACAATGGTGGAATGACCTGCCGAGCGCTACCAGAACGGGGGCATCCCTGAATATCTTCAAGAAACTCTTGAAGACCCAGCTCTTCAGAGAGCATCTCCTATCCTAGATCTTACTTCCCTACCCCCTCCACTGCACTTTATCTTTCTGTACTTCCCTCTATGCCTGCACTCTATCTCTACACTGTCACCTCTAACAGAGTCTGACTAGTGGTTTCCTTCTATGTAGCAAATTGTTATTGTTAGCTATGATGTTAGCTGTAATGTTATATATATATGTATATATTCTTATTTTTTCTCATTTGTAAGTTGCTTTGGATTAAAGCGTCTGCTAAATGCAGAAACAGAAACAGAAAATAACACTATTTTTCCATAGTACCACCATCCAGATGCTAAACTGGCCTGCATGCAGTTCGGACCAGATCAAGTTTCATTCAAATGTAAGAGCACACAAAAGGACTAAGCTATCAAAAATAACAATATTAATATATATATTTGTTTAAATGGACAGTGAATAAAGTGTTTTATTTATGATTGCCACAAAAGATCTCTTCTTCCAAATCAGTTCAATTCAGATAAAATGGATATCTAGCATAAAAAAACATTATGAATGGTTTCTCATCTACAATCATCAGTGATGCAAACTTCTGCTGAATTATCAGAAATCTTATCTGATGCCGTTCTTATGCACACTCTCAGGGGTATTTTGACACGAAACATTTTGCAAACCTGTGGACTAACCTATAAATAAAATGTATCAGCTTTTGTCTTCAAAGGAAATGGTTTGGGCGGAAACCACTACTTCTGGAATGACTTGCGATGATGTGATCTGACATGCGCAGCTTAATTTATTCCAATTCAACTTGCTTGCCCAGCGAGACAGAAGTTGCCACATCACACATCACCAACACATTTTATTCAGAGTAAAACAACATGGGCGTGTGCGTGGTGCTGAGTGGGAGGATGAAGGCTGATTAAAGTGGATCTGTTAACGTGTGTTTGTGTGTGTTAGTGTGCTGGTGCTGGTGCTTTCCCCTTAATATGTCAAATAGCAGGATGGAAAATTCACATCAACCCAGAACGAAAAAAGCCACAGTTGTTCCAGCAATTCATCGCTGTCAGAGGTTAAGTTTATACCGAGTCTCCATGCAAAACCTGACCTTCCATGTATGGAAAACCTTCTTTAACTTTAACAAGCCATACAAATGATGTCAGATGACCTTTCTGTCTTGGTGGCCCACAGTTACGAGCTGTTACTCAACCCTGTCTTGTGCGTGCGTGCGTATATGCGCGGGCATGTGTAGTGCGCCCACAGGGAGATATTTCATCAGTAAGGGTGGCGGCATGTAAACAGTCAATTCCAAACTCACATGGTTAAAAATCTGCAATGCCATCAGCAATCTGGAAGCTGTTACCTGTCACTTCCCCTACTGAGATACAGCTAATTCACAAATGTCTCTTTTGTGTGTGCATGTTATTTAGAGCGAACGTGGTCACTAATTCAATGGTAGTGCTTCACAGCCATGTCACTTGGGTAATTGTGCATTTTTATTTTTCTCATTTGCTCGTTCTCCCATTTATGGGCACTTTGCCAGCGTTGGGTTTCTGAGCGTGTGTGCTTTCGAATGCTTCGCTTCAATTTTTAGAAACGTTAAAGTGTTGACTATAGAAATAGGTTAAACATTACCATGTCAAAACGGCAGCAATAGGATCCTGGCTTCATGCTTCTGTATCATCTCAGAGCCTAAGGGGCTTGAGTTATAAATTGATTAGGTTGCTCTGATAAAGTCATTAAAATTAAGCTCAGGGGTGTGAACTCAAATTAATGGTACATTTTAATTTGGGTAAAAATGAATGTATCATTCTGTCGAAAACAAATAGACATTGACTCTAAAATAAGTTTAGAATAGCAAATTCTGAGTGTGAATGTTCACATTCATTGATCTGAGATGTGTGCGAGAGCACAAAGAGAACCCAGAGATCGAGGGGTCAACAGCTGCTCCCTGAAAACCAATCAATTGCTGTGTATCAGTAGAGATTACACTCAGACACACACATACTCACAGACACATAAAGACGGCACTCTGTTCTCAAATCTGTTGCCATGGATACCAGATACAGGAGGACAAGAGGGAGCAGTTTTCCAGCTTAAACTGTAAATATTGAATTATGATTGGAAGGAAAAAGACACAGTGCAGGGCAACATTTCTGTGGGGATCATCTAAATATCAGGTTGATCCTCTCATCTCTATTCACCACTATAGGAAATCTGCTCGTTCACCAGGTTCAGCGCAAAAAACAGAACTGATCTCGCTGATCCAGTCATTTGTCTAAGTCCATCTCCATCTCCCCCTGCCTTCTTGTGTGGAGGATCTTCATTTGCTCAAGTGGGATATCGAGTAAATTTGTTCTTTTGCCTGATGTGCAATGCATAGAAGTGAATTCAAACCACTTTACCAAATGCTGAAGCTTTTATGTGGCATTAGTTCCTCTGCGGTTCAGTTGATGGGGAGAAAAGAAAGTGAAAGACCGTGTAGAAGAAGCGAAGAGAAATTAGTTTACAATTAATAATTGCTTTAAGAGGGGCCACTGGAGAGAAACACTGAGAAGTAAATCAAAGATGACTCTGAAGGTGAATGTCAATAATTGCTTTGCTGTGTCTATGAATAATACAAAGAGCAGAATCAGCAGAGATGAAATAATACCAACCCGCTGATATTAATAACAAAGCCGCAGCACTTGACTGCGCTGGAGGAAGAGAGTCAACGTGCCAACCTTGGGCTGACATTGCGAACAGCAGAGACTCACGTTCAATCAATGAGGGGCTTTTCTCAGGGAGTCCACTAATCTCGCAGGGCAGCTGAGGGTTCATCAGAGCTGAGAGACCCCTGGGACTGACAGAGGTAATGGGGTTAGCTGAGACAGAGGGAGAGGAGTGTGTATATGTGCGTGTGCAGGAGAAAAGGTCTTTGCTGTGAGCAAGACAGTGAATACGTGAGAGGAAACACAGGCAGCACACTGGTGTGTTGCAGATAGGAATGGGCGCAACAAAATTAGATGTGCATGTGCGTGCGTCAGAAAGCGCAAGGGCCACGCTGATAGTATGGGAAGTTAATGGGACATGTGACGAGGTTGATTACTGAGGCCTCAGTGATCTGGCAGGGTTAATGAAGTAAATGGGTTCGTGGATAACACACCACTGGGGCCATCTCCAGCTCCTGATATACACAGACAAATCAGAGTGGACTCTTCCTCTCCTTCATTTACTTTCCAAAGATGACTGTCTTGAACACCCCACTGCTCTCAGTTGCATAAGAAACATTCAGTGTTCTCATGGCAACATGGTTCTGAATCAATCCTGAGGCACTTTTCACAACCTCTCCTTGTCATTTCACATTGCATTTGTACTCATCTGATGTGAACTACAAGACAAAGAAGCCTATTTAAGACATGCGGCAAACAACAGACCACTTAAAGCAATTAATTTCAACGGAGCAGCTCGGCACAGTTTATGAGCTCTCTGAGGTAATCAAGCAGCCACATGTTTGCATACGCGGTCGAAGTTGTTAGGAACACACAAATAAAGGAAGAGAAACAGATACTGCAATACTTTGGTGTCCATTTGGGGCTGAAGCAGAGATTCTTGTAATGACAGCGATAATGATATCTGAGAAGAGATGCGAACAAAACAACAGCACAGATGGGAGCTTAGACAACAACAAAGCCACCCTAAATGCAGTTGACTGTGGACTCCCTGCTGGAGCTGCCTATGTGAAGAGATGACACTGCACCCATCCCCCTGCTACTTATGAGGACATTATCATAATGTTGGTTCTGTATGAGCAGTGCTATCAAGTGGGCTCATCTTGAAATCCCCCACAAGCCCTGGTGTATGCTGATGCTTCAAATCCTGGTGGAAGATAGTGAACAAAAAGAGAAAAAGAAACATTCACACCAACAGTTCTGATATCCAACAATGCAATGCAGGACTGACAGCCATGACTTGATGAAGCTCTGTGTTGGCTGTAAACAAATAACAGCAAGGAAGACAGTGACTGTTGTTCTGTTGTCCCTCTGCTTTTTTATTGTCTCATCAGTACAGAAACCTGCAGAGAATGAAATGGGCAAAGTGAATCGTGAGTGCTTGATACAATATGTCAGTTGTCAGGTTTCTTGAATGTGGGTTGAAATTCTGGATTATTTGATATCCTGCATGTGAAGACATTAAAAAAAAAAAAATGAGTGTTAACACCTATTAGACCCTTGAATAGCAAATAATTGTTCTGAGAATCAGATGTTTGTCACAGTTTGTGTGAACCTTCACACCTCACACATCCACCCTACAACATCCTGTTGTGTTATAACCATGCATGTGGTCAGATACAGCTGCGTGTGTGTGTGTGTGTGTGTGTGTGTGTGTGTGTGTGTGTGTGTGTGTGTGTGTGTGTGTGTGTGTGTGTGTGTGTGTGTGTGTGTGTGTGAAAGAGTCAGAAAGAGAAACAAATAGGAAAACTCCCCAGATGTCAGAACACTGCCATTTCCCCTGAGACTCTGTGAGTAAAATGAAAACAGAAACGTAAAGCTGGTGGATGAAACAGAACTAACTGCTGAGTCATTCATGGCTTACGCGTTCAATGATAGCATCAAAGTTTTTTTTAATGCTTCGGTTTCCAAATAAAATGAATGTAGAACACTAATAAAACGGAACGTGATATGCTTGAAATAAATCAGAACTTTTTGACTTTTTCTAAGAAGACATCCTTTGACTTAAGATTTTAAGATGTCGTTGTTTTTTAAGGACTTTATTTCTGCTTTTTGAAGTGACCTGCATGGTTTTGTTGTTGGTGATGGCTTAAAACAAATCTAATTGCCATTTGTGGCTGTTCTTAACGGCAACGGCATGCATGTGAAGCAGGGGAAATGCAAAGAGGAAATCTAATTTAAAAAAAAAAAAAATCCTCTGCAGTGGTCCCCCAATCTTGCCCTCAAATGATCATAACTGTACAATCGGAGTACAGCGTCTAAAGCAGCCACATACCACACGCGCACGCTTCAAGACGCACACAACAAAAAAAGACACCTGGTCTGCATTTGTTTACTGTACATTGTGTGAACACTGTCCCATCTGAAGCTGCTTCCCAGCAACAGGATGTGGCGGTGCGACACGTCCTCGCTCAACAACACCCACTTCCTATGAGTTTGATAAACAGCTCTGTGGTTTCACTCTCCTCCTGCCCGTCAAACAGGGGTGTATACACACACACACACACACACACACACACACACACACACACACTGCTCAACAGCATTACCATCTGCTAATGTGACATCTAACCAGAGTGAATTACTATGCACAGTGTTACCTGTCATGAGATTTACTGTGACAAACTGTCTAAGCCTTACTAGAATCACTTATGACTCTCTTCAAGAGACTGAGGGTAATGAGCACAAGAATGCCCTCAAATCTTATCAGAATAAGAGAATATCAATATGTCACATTTGTTTTCGAGCTTATAGCGTAAGTGGGTCTGAGTTACGTTCAGCACTGGACAGCAATGTTCCACTTTAAGGCCAACCTTCAGTGTCGAAGGTTGATGATATGGTGGCTGTAAATACTTCTCTTCTTTTCTCTTTTCTTCTCTTCTCTTCTCTCTGCATGGTTGCATACTGTCAGTCACATCTGTGAGCTGTCAGACTCTGAATGTGCATACATGTGAGGGGGGGGTGTATTAGGCCTGCTGATCCTTCACACTCCTCTTGTCAAACTTAACATTAAAATGAAAGCCAGTAGTGAGTGTGTAGCATACGTGTGTGTGTGTCTGCGTGTGTGTGTGTGTGTGTGTGTGTGTGGGTGGGTGTGAATGTGGGCGTGTAAGGCAGGAGACAAGGAGGGTCAAAGGAGAGGAGCCATGCCTAATCCTGTGGGATGTGAGGGTATCTTACTGTGAATGGAGATGGGATGTAGAGATGTGCTCAGTGGTGCATGGATCACAAAACCTTCCTAACTGACAGAAGAGACTCCCAAGGGACCAATGTCAAAACTGCTAGGAGCAAAAATATAGGGAAAAAGGCAAATTGTGAGAAACACAATGCTGCACATTGCATCATAACGGTAAAAATGTTAAATAAGATAGAGAAAAATGAGAACTTAGCTGAGATTTGTATTTCTTCAATTGATTAAGCGATCTGCGTTAAAATAATTATCCAAAAGAATGTAACAGGATCATATATACAGATCATGAAAAATAAGTGAATAAGACAGAATAAGACTAACAAAGAATATACATTACAGTACTTACTGGTTATGCTTACATTGTCAAACATTACTTGGTTACACATCTGAAATGTTAGTATTCTAAAACAGAATTTTTCTTTTCAAGCATAAAGTCATGAAAGCTGCTGAGCAAATTTAAGATAATGAGTTTTAATGTTTGTAAGTTACATTAAAAAGGAAGGGGGACGTTTTTACGAAGTACTCCCCATGCTTTACAACCATGTGGCTTTTGCTGGAGAAACCGCATTAAGAAAAACACAGAAATGAAACAGCATATGCGTAGTGCATTTATGGCTTGCTCCAGTACTTTTATAATAAGAGTAATTGATGATTAAAGATAGAGAATCCATTTCTTTTTAATTGATCCTTTCGTGTTTGCAACCATGAATTTGGTATGAGGTGCACTCCAAAAAAAAGATCTGATTGGATTACATGTCTTGTAAACCGTGTTATTTGTACTCAACAACTGATACAGCTTGAATGTAATATGACCCAGCCTTAAAAATTAGAAAATGAAGTAAAAACATTAACGTTGGGTACCCCTGCTTCACCCTCGGTGTTGGACAAATGTGATCGCTGGGTGACGCTGTTAGTCCACTTAAAGCTTCTATTAACCCGGAAACAGTCCCTGCGGACCTTTAACAAGGCAGGAAGTGTGAGTTCATTAAACCGACAGTTAGCTAACATGGCGCTTGACGTGAAAACCAGAGCCAAACGATACGAGAAACTGGACTTTCTTGGAGAGGGTCAGGTAGGCAGAAAAATAGCAAAGCGTTTTCCCTTTTTACTCACGGCTTTGTCCGTCCTTGGCCTGTTTGTTCACTCCTGCAGAGAGTATGAGATGTAGCTAACAGATGTTAGCTGGTTGCTAATGTCAACAAAGCCTGGCTGCTGCTGCTGCATGCTGTTGAGCTCACAGCAGCAGTGGTGAAGAAAAACATATCGTGTTTCTGTACTTAATGCCCTTATATTTCCTCTCTCTAGTTTGCCACAGTGTACAAAGCCAGGGATAAAATGACTGACACAATAGTTGCCATTAAAAAGGTGCGCACATTTAATACAACTATAGCATACATACTATAATGATCGTTTGATGTTGTCAAACACCAAACTTGTATCTTCTTCGTTCTCTCAGATTAAGGTTGGCCACAGAACTGAGGCAAAAGATGGTGAGTGCTGACCGCCCGTGTGCTACACACATGTTAACCACACATTGCAGATCATGCTCATGCAGTTTCTTCCTTGCAGGGATAAATAGGACTGCCCTCAGAGAGATAAAGCTGCTACAGGAGCTGCATCATCCAAACATTATAGGGGTACTTTGATTTATATAAGCATAGGTTTTCAACAACAAATTTGTATGTTATTGGTGTTGACTCTTTTGAATGTAACGTTGCTGTTTGTTGCGTTATGTTTCGCAGCTGCTGGATGCCTTTGGACATAAATCAAACATCAGCCTGGTGTTTGATTTCATGGAAACAGACCTGGAGGTGAGGCATGTCTATTTCATGGATAATGTTGGACTCGTTTAACCTCTTGGCACCATTACAAACTGCAAGCCGTACATTAAAAGCAACTCTAATGCAGTTTACTGTTCAGACGTTTATTTATTTATTCCTTTGAGTGGATACAAAAAAAACTCCCTCTCATTCAGATCATTTTCCTATTAGACACTCCCACACTTTCCAAATATTTTTCCCCTAAGAGATCATTTTTATGTGAAATTCAGTCAGTTCATCATTAACATCAGTATGAGGCAATCTTTAACACTCGGTGAGTAAAATGAAAAGAAATATTTCCACTTTTCACTTATGAGCAAACTATTAAAAACAAAAGCTCAAGACTGTGACACATTCTACTTCTCTGCAGTTGCAACAACCAACCAATTAAATCAAGAAAAAATGGACTGAGCCTCCAGTTAAGTGAGTAAATGTTCGGAACACAGGGAACTTGAGTAGTGTATTTCAGAGAGGGGCCTTTCGGGAAAATATAACCAAGAACACAATTATGAATAAATATACATCGGTATCTTCACATATGGAGGAGGTGGTGATGAAGGTTTCTTGAAGTAAAATGAGTTATCTAATGCAATACATCTAATGTCCTTGGGTATGTAAGTAAAAATGACAATTGTCAAATTATGACCTTACAGTAGAGGATTTTCTTGCTTGCCTGTTAATTTTAGCAACATCTTACAATAAAACTACAGCTTAGAGCTAAAGGTAGTGTTAAGAAAATTCTCCCAAATGAGGCTCAGAGTCGCTGGAGTTGGTTAACACAAAGGTTTAATCTTGCAGCAAGGAGACAAGTCTGTGCAACATATCACAAAGCTGACACAGGGTTGTCTGAGTTCCAACTCTATCTGCCATTTTTGTTTTCTACTTCAAAATCATTAGCCATACAAGGTTATGAGACATTCCTGTGGTTCCCTCCTGTCACTAGATGAGTACAGTGTAGTAAATATCACAACGTAATATAAGACTTCTTTGGTCACAGAACATAGAACTAGCAAAAATAGGAGGCATTCAGCAGTATCCAAGGTTAAACTAACAAGATAGGAGGAGGCCTCCCCCAGCACACAGTGCCCCTTAATCTTCTTACACCTGAAAAAAAACATTCTCGCACACAGTAACTTCTCTTCTTGTAGTACAACCTCTTGATATTTTTCTAACGTGGAAAACTATTTGGGCTGAATAGATGACAAACAGGTGCAGCAAAGAAAACATATGGATGACTGAGATGGCAGGAGGCTCTACAAGTTCACCAAGGCTTTTTATAGTTTGTACTCTTTATATCATATCATTGGGTTTTTTCTAAGAACAAACCAGGTTCCAGATGGGTGCCTCCCACTAATACGTCGGACCTCAACAGAACAATCCAAAACGAGATTAACATGCTTTTAAAGAAAAAAAAATTAAAAATCAATATCGCTCTGCTCTTATCTTTCACAATGAATGTATGCCATTAGTGGCTCAAAGGCAGCACACAAGCTGTAAAGTCGCCGGGGAGAAATACGAGGCTCATCTTATTCGCTGGAGCCGGGGAGCCTATTTTTAGGCCACATGCTTTACCTATGCTCGTATGAGCTACAGGTGTTGGATGTTTTCACTGCCTAGAACATTACATAGCAGGACAGTGTAAGCAGTGTTTTCAGAACTTGTGGAGCTGTGGCAGTTCTTTGTGTCAGGTTTAATCTGCTCTTATCTGTGTTTGATCCAGCTGTTTCCACTTCCTCAAATATCCCAGTGAGTTTTAATTCTGTGACCTGCTCAGATGAGTGTTGAGTTTGAACATTTGGCTGCAGCTCTGAAAACATAAGGAAATGGATGTAGATGATTAGTCACCACATATACAGCACTGCTTATGACTCTAGGTCTTTTTTTTTTTTTCTTTCTACAGGTTATAATCAAAGACACTAGCCTTGTCTTGACTCCAGCCAACATCAAAGCCTACATCCTCATGACTCTACAGGGATTAGAGTACATGCACCAATACTGGGTCCTACACAGGGTAAGAACATTTATACACCTCATACACACACATTACACACACACAGAGTTCAACACGCTTATTTTTTTCCTCTTTTTTTTTTTTTTTTTTTTTTTTTATGTGCAGGATCTGAAACCCAATAATCTGCTGTTGGACGGTAGTGGAGTGTTGAAGTTGGCGGATTTTGGTTTGGCCAAAGCTTTTGGCAGCCCCAACAGGGTCTACACACATCAAGTTGTTACCAGGTCTGAGCCATTGTAGTTATACAGATACCCCCCCCCCCCCCCCCCAAAAAAAAGATGTGGAGCTTATCTATATTCATTTAGATAGATAACAAAATAAATGTTACACAAAATGTATAATTGAGATGGATGTAGGGCAGATCTGCAAAAAAAGAGAGCATCAAATTGGAAGAGAAAAATACTGCTTTTCTGGGCTTTGATTCAATCCGATTTTACAGAAGTGCTTTTATGTATGCAAAGAAATCCCAATTTGTCATCCCCAAACTGGATGTGTGTGAGTTATTAAATTCAACTCTCTGCTTGTTATGCGTTGATCTCTTTGCTAGGTGGTACCGCTCTCCTGAGCTCCTGTTTGGTGCCAGGATGTACGGTGTGGGTGTTGACATGTGGGCAGTGGGATGCATCCTGGCAGAGTTGCTGCTTCGGGTATATATAAAAAAATAAAATAATAATTTCAAATACATTTGCACAGTAACGGGATGCTGTCATTTTGATTTCCACGCTGATGGTCTCCTCTGCTGTAGATACCGTTCCTCGCTGGAGACTCGGATCTTGACCAGCTGACTAAAATCTTTGAGGCCCTTGGGACACCTACAGAGGAGACGTGGCCTGTTCGTATCTGTTTATACCAGTTAACACTGTCTTTTTTTTTTTTTTTTACCAAGATGTGAGAAATCTTTCAAATATTTGATTGCCAAATATCTCTGCAGGGAATGAGTAGTCTACCAGACTACGTCTCCTTCAAGATATTTCCAGGCACGCCTCTGGAACATATATTTAGTGCAGCTGGCGACGATTTACTTGAGCTACTGCAAGGCCTCTTTACCTTTAACCCTTCAGCAAGAACCACAGCTACACAGGTAATTAACGCACTAATTAAAGCACAGTAGCTACTCCTACTTGAATACTAGTGGGTTCATTCTGGTAAGAACTAAGTGTAGCTTAGTAATTTTGACTCATATGTGTATTTTGTGGATGATGCTTACCTTTTTTTTTGCAGGTCCTTATAACAAGAATACAATATACTCCTCAATGAATAATGTTATGTGAACAGGCCCAAACAGTTCTAGAGAAGTTACCAGCATTTATATAAAGCTTTTTTTTTTCGCTTTTTTTTTTTTTTTCACATTAAAGCAAATTTTACAGGCAAGAATTTAAAAAAAAAAAAAAAAAGTTTGTATAACATGGAAGTTCTGCTGTTTCTTGCATTAAAAAAAACTACAGTTTCCTACAGCTTTTAGCCTGTTTGACAGAATCAAATTGGATCTGTAGCCGTGCCTTGTATCGACAAAACGGACATTAGTGAAACGAGCAGGGCATGAGCGCATGTGTCCGCCTGCTGCAGGTGCCATGTTGACAGTGTTGTCCTCTGTTCTCCAGGCGCTGAAGATGAAGTACTTCAGTAATCGGCCAGGTCCCACTCCTGGTCCCAAGCTACCCCGACCAAACTGCTCAGCTGAGGCTTTGAGGGAGAAGGAAACAGTTGTGCTCAAGAGAAAAATAGAGGGCCTGGAGACAAGTAATATAAACTTACTCGCTCAGATTTGTATTTAAAGTTGATGAACTTTAGTTTATCCTTGGTCTACTTTAAGCCACCCTTGACTGTATTTAAAAAAAAAGCTCCCCAGTATTGCCTTGGTTGAGATGTTTATACTGTGCTTTGAGCAGGAACAGCAGGAGGTTTCTGCAACACATTTCAGAGGCAGATTTTGAAAGGAGATGGACATTTTTTGACATCCCACACAGACCTAAATTTCATAAAGCATCTTGTGAATTCTTTCTAAGTATACTGCTAAGTATACTGTTTGAGTTCTCGAGGTTTGCACACTAAGGATATAAATCTAATTTGCCACTGGAGTAAACCTTGCAATTCAGTGGGTGTTGGTGGGACTTAAAGTTAGAAGTTCTGAATATGGTGAAGCAGAATGTGCGCACACTGTTTAGCGGAGAGTGGGATGGTATGTTTTAGTAAAGTAGAGCCTTGGTGTTGCTGGGAGGTTCAAAGCTTTTCCAGCTCCTCCTGTGGTTTGGAAAATATCTGGGTTTGACTAAAAGCTGCGCTGTGGACTGCACTATATTACAGAGAAACTATCATTACAGGCTTGCTTTGTATATGTAATGTAGAAACGCCATGTTGGATGTGTTGTTCAGAGCATTGGCGTGTGCATAAGGTGAATTTTAAGATATGTTAGTAACATCTTGTTTTGTATGTTTACAGCTGCAACGAAGAAGAAGCTCCTTTTCTGACCGGATGGCACCTGGTAAATCAGAAGATGACTGCTAACCACATGGCTCAGCTTCCTGCGTTGCACAGGAGTGGAGTGAAATAAAATCCAAAACCACATGAGGCTGGCTCAGGGGTGGTCGACTTTGGGACTTTTTAGAAGTTGTAGTCAATATAAGGGCATTATCCCTCAAGGTTAGGCGTGAAATGTCCAAGGTGCTGCTGTGTCTATCAGTCCAGCAGAGCGTCTGGGATCAGTGGCCTTGGCTCTGGTTTTTTCACTGATGCCTTAACTCTGGGAGCCTGTTAGAATATTTCTATTTATGTGACTCAAGAGGAAAACAACCAAACTAATAAGGTTGATTTATTTCATTAAGATGTATTTTTATTTTTTTTGTATTCAAGACCAATAAATGGTGCAAGTGAGCATGTGTAATGTCTCTTGTAGTTCTGTCTTCTTCAGTACCTCAACTGTGTCCAATTTTAGATATGATATGAAATATTTGTGTATACATATATATATATATATATATATATATGTATGTGTCTGTGTGTCCTCACCGCTGGTAATGCCACAGAGGTCCACAGATACTGACTGATTTCATATTCTAGTATTTACAGTTAACTTTTTCACTTGTTGAATGTGCTTGAGTTTGTCTTCAACAGGACTTGGGTTTAAGAGACGGACAGACAGGGTGACACCACAGACTTGACAGTGACATGCAATAATGTGTGACAAGATCTATATTTTCCCTTCTCGTCCTTTCTCCCCAACTGTACTGTGATCTGACACGGTTTGACATGTCAGAGTATTGACTCTGTCAGGCAGTGTGCTGCCCTTTTGATTTCCTGTCAGCATGGTCTGAGCAGAAAAGAAAATGTGGGGAAAGGGAAGAGATGAGTGCGTCTTTCGTGACAGCCACTCTTCACGTTAAAACACCTCTTTGTTCTCATTCCTGCAGCAAATCTATTTAACACTGAAGGCCATGTTGATGCTTACAGCAACAACATGCAAAGAATTTGCCTTAAGGTATGTGATTGAGTTCATAAAAATCACAAACATGAAGTCCTAAGCAAAAGAGGCTTCCCAGTGCAATTCGTGTCTATTTATAAAGCGACACAATGACTTTGGATGCGGGCTGGAAGGGTGGATGACTGAAACGTCTGTGTGTATGTCGGGTGGCTCAGTCATATGACAGCTTTGGCAAAAAGCCACTCCGGGCATAGAGAGCTACAGTAGAGGCCAGTGAGGTGACACCTGAACTTAACATCAACCATCCACATGAATTTTTGGAGTAAATGGGGAAACAAAAACAAAGAAAGAGGAGAAGTGTAGAAAGATACAAAAAATGACCAAGGAAGCAAAACATCTGGACAGCCTTAACCCAGATGTGTTTTTTCTCAATGTTGGCTGGAAAGTGAATAGCAAAAATGTATGTTAAAAGAATAATAACTCAACCATGTTGAAGTTTCAGCTATGTAACCTTTTGATGCTCTCTGTGGAAGCGGCGGCTTTGTGTCGGGGATGTGCTGTGGGAGGAGAGACGGTGGGGGAGGAGGAGAGACAGCAGCAGCCAGGGAGGCAGGGAGGCAGGCAGGCAGGCAGGCAGACTGGGAGGAAGACGGAGCTGACGACAGGACGAGCGCGTTGTTCCTCTTGTGGTTGGTGCTTTCATGTAGAAAACGGGACAACGACCGAGAAAGCCCTACTCCGAAACGGATTGTATTTATTTCTCCACCGCAGAATGTGTGTTCCGTGCTGTATCTCGCAGGTGAGGAACAATAAGCCCTTCAGCCCTAACTGCTGCTTGTATTGTTTGTTCAGCGGCTCTAAACGTTACAGTGAAGCCTTCTATTGCGTCCAACGCTGACGGTTATTTCAGTTTTGTTTACGAGTAATGCCCCATATGCGTGGTGGCTGTTTAACGTTAGCCGGCGCGGCTCCGCGGTTTTGTGTGTCGCGAATTGCCTTGTCAGTCACCGTAATCAACTTACAACCTTAAGAAATTACGACTCCTCTACTGAAAGCAATTAATAACTTAAATGCGGTGACGCTAAAAGCCACGCGAGGACAAAGCGAGACGAGGCAAAGCTAGCCACCGCTCCGTCAGCTTCTCCGGAAAGTAACACAGCTAAATGTCTGTGAGAGATGTTTTGATACCCGACAGTCAAACATTCTGGGCTGACATTGCTTTTTTTTTTTCCTCGGTAAGGAGGTGAGGGATAAAGGTGTATTCATTATGGTTGCCCCTTTGTGTCAAACCGCTAAGGAACATCCTCAGCTCAGCTCAGCTAAAAACTTCAGGGCAGTTTGGTCTCTTGCTTCATCCTTCCAGCCACATGTGGACACATATTGTGGTTGAGCCTTTTCTGTTTATTTCACAGTTTCTATTAAAAGGCAGAATAACTTACTGAATGTATACATGTATTTAAATATATATTTTAAAAACACAACCTTCCTCGTACATCACTATTAGGAATAAGGACTACTGTTTTAGTGTCTATTGTTGATGTTTTAGGTCACTTTCTTATGTGGAAGTAAGAAAAGCTTTGTTTGATTTGTCTCAAGAATTTTCTCAATGTAACTTTTTGAATTTGGAGAGTCACTTACAATAAGCTATATGAAGCACTTCTATGTAGATGTGTTCCTTTTGTTGTTGTTGTTTTTTTTGGGGGGGGGTTGAAACATTTTGTCAGTCACGTGCAGAGATGTAATGCACTGATATACAGAGTATGCCCACTTATTTTTCCTCATTAGACAGCATACTCACTTTTTGAGTGCCTATGACACATTTAATTGTCTGCTCCAAGTCAGCTTGTTTTCCCAGAAAGGTGGACATTATCGCTCTGCCTCATGCTGGCTATTAGTGGTGGCCTAAATTAAACGGGCTGGTTAGGTTGAGACACCAATTTGAATTGAGAACTAACACACAAGCTTTGATCAGTGATTCACTGTCCAACACACTGTTTGCTCAAAAACAAAACCCCAAAACGTCACTCGTTTAAACTTCCGTTTCAAATATTTGCTTGTTTCTCTGTTCTTGATTTTTGGACTATTGATTGAAAGGACTGGAGACTTGGAAAATGTCAGAAAATTAGGATTTGCATTTGACACGATTGCTCTCAAAAGGTGCTTTGTAAAGACAGGCAGGTGGTATTTCCAGAAGCCGAGAGGGTTTTTCTTTGGTGCTGAGTGTCTTCTTTGCAAATAACAGATTGTTTTTGACCACAGGGTCACCACTGCTGAGCTGGTCTGGCCAGGAATTTAATTACACATACACATCCCTCATCTAAGGGGGGCTCACTTCCATTTCCTGTTCTTTTCAAGGACGGAGAATGATGGGAACAGGGCAGGATTAGGAGAAAATGAAGGGCAAACAATAAGATTAGCTGTGTGTTTCTGCATGGGCAGCGTGCTAATCCCGGTCAGAGACACCCCGTATAGATTGTCGTCACCTCTATTTATTTGTATACGTCTAATTAGCTTTCTTTGCATTTGCATAATTGTGCCACACTTGAGGTTTATAGAGGCCTGGGTTGATGTGTGGTCTGTTAATTTCCTACTTGAGTTTAAGGTAGAAATTATAGGAGGGTGGTCGTTTTTTTGGGGGGGTGGACTTTAAAGAGAGGAGCAGATGTGGTGTGGGAGTAGCTCGCTTGTAATTTATCTGTGGGATCAGGGATGGCTGTTTTTCAGTCTTGAAAGGGTTGATGGTAGTCCTCAGCTCAACGCAGAGTTTTATCCAGAGTGAGTGTCTGCAAGCAGCACAGCTACGGCACGAGGCACAGGAGGATAGTGTACATAACGACAAGCTTCCCTCCCTATAAAACATCCATGACTAAGACAGTAAGCATTTGCATAAGATAAGAGTAATTTTTATGCTGCGCGTCTCCTCGTCAGGACGCTTCATTCCCTGAATGAGTTGTGCTCTCTTTTGTCTCATTAAGCCAATCAAAAGTAAAACAGTTTGATGAGAATGAATTTGGATAGATTGGTCATTTATTACTAAAACTAACTCTATGATGTAATTTTTCATACATTCCACAACCACTGTATCATAACTGCTATGTAGCGTTTGTAAATAAAATCGGCAGCACCACTCAGGGAAACACAGCTGCAACCATCAAGTGGTGGCTTGTAGACATTTGGACAAGGTTTGTAATGTAGCAGTGGAGATAGATGGTCCTTAAACAAGCGCGGATAACGATAGCCTCTCCACTACAGATGGATAGCCGTCCCCTCCAAAGTACATATCTATTAGCTGCATGATTAGGATTAGAGGCCAACATTGCACATGCAAGACATGTCTGCTATTTTCAACTTCCCCTCAGGAATTTTGCTGTGGTCAGCAGCAGCAGCAGCACTTTTCCCACAGGGACATGACTGGCTATCCTTCATCCCCCTTTGTCTCCCTCTGAGCTATCGTAAGGCAGGGATAATGTTTTCCTCAGTCTCTCTCTTGTGAAGTACTCCCACATTTCTGTAATGTATTGGGGCTTCTTTTTGTTTGTTTTTCTTTTTTTGTGTGTGCGCGCAGGAGTTAAAGGTGCTGGTGGAACTGTGTGAAACTGCAGCTAATTCTTTCTCTCTCTGCGTAACTGAAGCCTCGCACCGGTAAACAGTTCACTTTAGGAAGTGAAACAGGCTCCTGTCCCTGGGTAAACTCAACACGATGGTGGATGAGCTTGTATCTGTTGCTCTAGTATTGTCTTGTCTTTTGTTGGCCTTCCTGTTTTTGTTTGCTCTCTCCCCTTTGTCTGCCTCGGATTGTTTGATCGCTTCCCTCTGTGTTATTTGCTCTTCTTTGTGCTTCAGTACTCGTTTTCTTCCTTTGTTTTCACTCCACTGGACTAAAGATTTTCGCTGTCGGTTGTAGCCAGGGGCTATATTTGCCAAGAAAGAAGCAAAGACCTCCCTTTGTGTATAGGAAACAGAACATTGATACATTTTTGCTGTGTGTATACAGCTGCCTAGCTATATGCACAATAGTGGAGCTGTCAGTCACAGTATAAGGAGAAATGGAGTTGCTCTAACTTATGTGAGAAAGATCCTGCCTTGTACTCTATTGTCCTCAAGATCCTTTTGTTTCACTTGGCTTGGTTTTTTTTTGTTTGTTTTTTTTGTGCTCTCTGCTAGCTTCCTGTGACTGCCTTCAACTCAGAGCATTGTTGTAATTTGAGATGAGAAGGTGTGTCTGCAGTTTAATCTGAGCTGCTGGTCTGTCATGTTGTGGTCATCTTCGCAGCCGTGCCTTGTGGACTCTCAGTTTCAAAACAGCCAGCTTGGCTGAGTGTACAAACCTCATTTTCTAACATGACGTAGGACGGGGAGTAATGATGGATATACTGTTTGAGGAGTGCTAAACCGTAGAGGCTGGTTCGCTTCGCAGTACCCGTCTTGTTGTTTTGACAGTGCACAAGTGAGCTGTGAGTCATGCTGTCACATTTTCCCAGTGATGATGTGTGCTTCTGCTGTTTCTTCTGCTTGTGACAAACGCGGAACAGTTTCCACATCCTGCTGTTGATATTCCAGCCAGATTTTGTCCGACGAACATGTCCTCGCCTCCCAACATGTTTATCTGGGGAAACATTTGCTTGCTACATTGACTCACTGAGGGAGAAATCTCTTGACTAGCTCTGTAAATGACCTCCTGAATCTCTCTGCTGAGTGTATTGTGACAGATTGACCTATTTTTGCAAACAGGCCTGTTTGCATTGCGTAAGCAGACGTGTCCGCTTGGCTATGTGCTCCAGTTTTCTCCCGTGGGTTTGGTTGAGGTTACCCATTCCACTTCCTGTCTGCCAAATACTTCCTTTCATCACTGCTACTTTGAGGATAATAGGGTGGTTGGGAATTGAGGAGGGGTAAAAGATGATAGTTATCATCAATACGCGTACAAAAACCATTGACCTCACAGTTACTGTATGGTCTTTCAATTTACTACATGTTGAACTTTGTTGCTTTTGTTGATTTAGCGACTATCTTTATGTCAAGGAAAGGTTGTATGGACCAATCCTGTCCATGCAACATTTGCTTCATTTAAGATGGATAAATCAAATCAAATCAAATTTATTTGTATTCAAACAATTCAAAGTGCTTTACATAAAATAAAAGCATTGCAGCAGGGAGTGGAAGAAACATTAAAAATACATAAAATAACATAAAGAGAAACAAATAAAATAATTTAAATGAATTTAAAAACAAGCAACAGTCTCGATAAGTTAAAAGATATTTCATGCATAGACACATGAGAAAAGAAATGTTTTTAACCTGGATTTAAAAATGTCTCCATTTGGTGAAAGTTTAATCTCCACTGGCAGTTTGTTCCACTTGTTTGCAGCATAACAGCTAAATGCTGCTTCTCCATGTTTAGTCTGGACTCTGGACTGGACCAGCTGACCTGAGTCCTTGGATCTAAGAGCTCTGCTGGATTTATATTCTCTGAACATATCACAGATGTATTTTGGGCCTAAACCGTTCTGGGATTTGTAAACCATCAGCAGGCTTTTAAAATCTATTCTGTGACTGACTGGAAGCCAGTGTAAAGATTTTAAAGCTGCTGTGATGTGTTCAGATCTCTTAGTCCGGGTTAAAACTCCAGCAGCAGCGTTCTGGATGAGCTGCAGATGTTTAATGCTCTTTTTGGGAAGTCCAGTTAAAAGAGCATTGCAGTAATCGAGTCTACTGGAGATGAATGCATGGACGAGTTTCTCCTGGTCTTTTTTGGAGAGAAAACCTTTAATTCTGTTGCTGTTTCTCAGATTGGTAAAAAGCTCAGATAGATACGTAGCTAGATGGATTTTAGATTTTTGATAAATAACGCAATTTTAGATATTTGCATCATCTTCCCCTGAGCGTGCTCTCGTAGGGCTGATTCAGATCCCTGTATCTGTGTGCTTTTTGTAAGGAATGGTGACAGCAAATTTCTTCTTACCCGTGAAACCGCTTTCATGTTGCCAAGCATTGGAGGGTAAGTGGAAAAATGGTCAAGGACCAAAGACGGCAGCAGTGAGCCACTAAGTAACAGGGTGTGGGAGAATTTAAGATGAAGAGAGTGAAACTGAGCTTCGTGCTGAATGAGTGGGTGACAAATGTTGGTCTTGTGAGGTCCACGGGCAGTGTTGAAAGGTTCAGTGCCTTTGATGGAAGTTGGGAGAATCTGGGCTCAACTCAAGACGTACGTTAGCAGTTGAAAGATGCACTTTGGATTGATGTCAAGCGAAGCATTAGACAAGCCGTCCGGAGGCTGCCGTTGGTGTTTTAGTTGTTGTTGTTCGCCTGTTGTTCTGCTGGTGGGGCAGGCGGGCAGTGGAGAAAAGGGTGGATGGCCTGTTAAGTGGTTAAGTTCAGCGTGGGTTACCATGGATACCCTTTCTGTATTTATCTGTGTCAGTGGAATTCCTGGAGACACCCCCCGCCTCCCTCTGTCAGTTCTGCTTCAGAGTTTGCTGTCGGACCCCCTTACTGCGTGCAGCCTGCTGGTGAAACACCCCCTAACTAATTCAATCTAAACACCCTCACAACCTAAATTGTTCTGTTGCTGTCCCACTTTCTTGCAGCTTGTTGTGGTTAATTAATCTCCCATTGGAAGACACATGGGGGTGTAGCAGATACAAAGGAAAAAAGCTTATTCATTTCAGCTGTGTGTAGTCAAGTGGAGACTACACCCAGGCACATGCACAAGATTAAGGTTTAAAGACCGTTAAACCAGTAATTGTGCATTTGGTCTATTTAATACATATGTTTCATGTTATCTCGATTATTGGTAAATTGCACTTGCATGAGCTTTATGCCAGTTTGGAAACTTCACTGGAGCTTCATTTACTATCTTGAATGTTTTTTAAAGAAAAGGCATCAATTTACGCCACATAATTCCTTGATCAAGTGCTGCCTCCTGCGTGCTTTAGACAGCTGGACCCCCACACCACTTCCCTCCATTTCCAGCCGAGAGAGCGCATCTCCAACAGAAAGACCCTAGCTGTGATGTGCTTTTGTAAACAGCGACTGTGGAAAAAATTCCGGACCATATTGTACGCAGTTTCTGCAGAAGATCTCCACGTTGATGTGTGAAAATGATTCATTTGATCAAGCCTGAAGTCTTGTGGTTTGGTGCCCCCAACCGGAGAGCACTAAGCTCTCAAAATTATATTATGAGCAGGGAATTTGCAATGTGTACCTTGTTTCTCTTGACGTATTTAGTTGAGAGGGATAGTCATAGTTTCTAAGAGATTGAATTCAATTGTCTTTGGGAAAGAGCAACAGAGTGACACTGACATTTCTTCAGTGACATAATTGGTTGGAGACTTTAGGTCTGATTTGACATGGGTGTCTGTATAGAGAGCTGTAAAAGACATGCTTTAGTTCTTAGCCCTACTAGTTATTTCTTGGCTAAATGAATGAATGAATGAATAGATAAATTAATAATAAGTAAATAGATAAACAAACTAGGTAAGGCACTGTGTAAGAAACCTTTTGGGCGAGTAAGTGGGTTTTGGGAGTAAGGGCTTGAAAGCTTGATCCGTGTGCTTGTGTGCTTTAATGTTATACTTCCGGTGCTACACACTGGCATCTGGCACACAACAGATCACACTGGATGTGTCCTGGCTGAGTAACACACTGGTACTGGTATGGCTCAGTGGATAGACGGTGTTGCCACTAATCACAAGGTCAGTGGTTCAGTTCCAGCTTCTCTAATAATATGAACATTTCAAATGGTTCTTGGAAAAGACATTATGTGATTAAAGAAAAAAAAATGTGAATGTGGAAGCATTTCAGTCATTTACTGAAAGTATTGCACTTTGAGTGCTTGGCTATAAAAAAAGTTAAAGGGATGTGATAAATAAGGTCCTCTTTCAGTTCTAAATGGTTAATGGACTGTTCACCCATTCACTCACACTCATGTAGCACGTCTTAGTCTATATAGCTACACAGTGCTTCGTCTACTGATGGATGTGTGGGGTTCAGTGTCTTGCTCAAGGACACTTAGACATGTGGCCTGGGGAAGCTGGGAGTCGAACCACCGACCTTCCGATTTATAGGCGACCGCTCTTTCTCCTGAGCGACAGCCGCCGTTTGTCATCTTAGGGCATAAGAAGAAATGATCTAGTTCACATCAGAAAAATGAGGTAAGTACAACCTCAGATGAACAACAAAACTGACTGACTTTTAAAATTTTTTTTTATTTAACACAAGCCAAACCAAGATGGAAAAGCATTGAAGTATAACTTGAAGTAATTGTTTTTTTTTGTTGTTTTGTGCCCACAATTTTCTGCTTTTCACATAACACCATAATAACAGTACCTAGAGACCAGATTTCCCAGTAGCTCAGCCTTTGCCAGACTAGCCTTGACATGTCATGCGTACCAGCCCATTTCTAGTTTCACCTTCGCAGTCTTTGTAGCAACCCATAAAGAGATTTATTATGTAAATACACGACTGTGAATGGAGAGTCTTACCCCTCTGACGTTGGCACCAACGCAACCACACGGTTTTTAGTGATGGGTCATGCGCACAAGCATCGGCTCTGAGAGCCGGCTCTTTGTAGTGAATCAGAAGAGCCGGCTCGCATCAAGTGAGAGCCGACTCCAAGTTTTTTTCCATTCGCTGCTTAGGTTTCACTTTCAGTGCTCAGTCCCAGCTCTGGTACAGAGCTTTGTTATGATTGGCCAGCATGGCGACCAGCATGCGGTATTCACGTGAGAATTAAGGAGTTTGGTTCTGGTTTTGGTTCTGTTCTGTGGATTTGTTTGAAATTTTTTGGTTCATTTGTCCAATAAAAAAGTTTAATTGAGGACATTTTTAATGTTAACTTGAGTTTGGTTCTGTTCTGTGGATGTGTTTGAAGTTTATTGTTAATTTGTGCAATAAAAAAGTTTAATTGAAATGAACAAATGTAAAAGTGGTTTTGTCACAGAATAAATGCAAAGAATTAGACAATTATAAGGTCTCTCATAAAAACACTGAAAGCAAAAGGGTTTTCAACACATACAGTATACCATGATTTTTTTTTTGCAAAGTTAAGGTAAAATATAGGCTACAAAAGCTCCTAAATAAGGAGCCGTTTGGGAGTCGAGTCAAAAGAGCCGGCTCTCGGAAAAGAGCCGAACTTCCCATCACAAACGGTTTTAGCTCTCACCACAACAGTGTGTCTGCAGCATGAGGAGTGGCAAGTGTACATGAGCAGGGTGGGGTGGCTACAGAAAGGCCTTGTGAATAATTATAGAGGCTCTTCTTTCCTAAATAGAAGACAGGGCCTTGTCTTTATGTATCTATCCTCATCCTATATGGCCCCCTGACAGAGGAAACAGTGTAGGCCTCTATGTAGAGTGTCTTTGTGTGGGGTTTCAGACAATAGATCACACTGTCTGGTGTGATCAAAAGTTGCCCCTGTGAAAGAGAGGGGGGATTTTTCCCTCGTGATCAAATCATGAATGAGCTAAATCAAGAGCAGTATTTTTCTCTTTTTTTTTTTTTTTTTTTTTCACTGGTCAGTAATTTGCCTTCTGGTGGAATAACCACTGTTTTAGGAATGTGAAAGTTGAATCTCTGGAAAGAGATTTTTTTTTTTTTTAAAACAGAAAGTGTGCTAGAAAGTACACAAGTGCTTCACACAACAATTAGCCATAATGGTTCACCTTTGTTAAATATAGCGGATTTCTAAGATTGGTCAAAGGAAATGCAGTCTCTAAAATGTGTTGTCTTTAAATGGTTACGCTCACCAGAAGCACACCACAGAAACTCACTTTAGACACTCTAACGTGTCTTAAGTCTAACCTTCATACACTGAATTTTAGTCCTGCTTTTGCCACCTGTCCTGAAAGAGATAGTGATCTGTTATCTTCATGAAAATCCCCTTTTGCTGGATTAAGTTTTTTATCTGAAAGCAGAGATCAAAGTGTGGGAGGCTTTGGTGTCTTTTTTTTGGCTTCATCAGTTTTTACGTGACCTCATATTTGCCAGACCTGTGGATAACCTTAAGTGTGTAAGTATTGTGTCATAAGCTAAAGTTCCTAAGAGCGGCCATTTGTTCTTCATTCATTTACCTTATGAGTATGTTTCTAGTTTTATCCAAAGTGTTGTGAAGCGAAAGTCTGTTTTGTTAAAGTTTGAAGTTTCCTTTTCCAATTCTTTCTTCTGCTTTTTTAAACCCCCGGTCTGTGTGTACCAAAATGTCCCTTAAATATCTGTATGAGACTGTGTGGAAAGTTTTCAAACAGCAATGACAAAAAGTTTCTCATCTTCCTCTCTGTCTCTTTTCCGTTGTTTTTGTTGTTTTTTTTGCAGCTGGCCTGCTGCTGCGGCGCTGCGGCCTGCTCATGCTGCTGTAACTGCTGCCCGAAGATTAAACAGTCCACTGGGACCAGATTTATGTACGCCTTATATTTTCTCCTGGTCACCGTCATCTGTGTCATTATGATGTCCCCCACCGTGGAGCAGGAGATGAGAGACAATGTGAGTACATACCACACAAATGTATAATTCCTTCGAACGCTATACAACTATATGCACAGATTCAAAATGGAATATATGAATAGCTTCCCAAAGAATATACGGCTTATACAGTCTGTAAGGAAGCAAAACTCCAGATAACATCAACTAGATAAGTCCCAGTCTGACTGTTTGTGTGTGTGTGTGTGGTTGATGTTTTTAAGAGTTTGGCCATTAAAGCACTCATCTGTGCATAATCACAGCTTCATTTTGAGAGGAGATTTAGTGAAGTGCTTCAGAAATGCATGACTATAAAAGCCTCTTAATAAATAACTGCTTCCATTGCTCAGTGATTATATGATCACTTGTGATAAGATCTACTAAATCACTTGAGGTCACTGTTGTGGGGTTTTGTGAAGGCTGCAGTATAGCTGGTGGCTTCTTGTTATCTTAAAGAAACTTAATAAAATCTTTTAAGATTTAGATATTTGTTTATTTTCTCTGAACTAACACATCTTTGAATTTCCTTGTTTCTGTTTATTTAAGTATTCTTTTAGTCTTTTCTTATCTTTTTTAAAAGATTCTGACGTAATACCCAGACTTGCAATTGTCTGGAGTGAAATGGAGGTGAAGGAGAATGCGAGAAGAATGCTGTGGATCAGTCGGAGAAATAAATGTTACTTACAGATCGTTTCAGTGTTTACACTCTAAAGAAAAATGAAATATGACTCAATGTCTGATTTATTCATATATTTGTCTTAGTGAGGGTCTGGTGTCCTCTCTGTGCTCTGTGTATGGCTCAGCCTTATCTTTTGAAGCAGACCTGCCGGTCTTGGACAAAGAGAGAGAGCAGAACGGACAGGGAGGAGATGGATATCTAACCTGACTATGTAGCTTTTGCTATAAACAGAGTGAAATCACAGCGACTGTGCCAGCTTCATCTCAGCCATGATTAAAAAGCCAAACATTTATTTGACTGCTATGAGCAACACAGTAGTAAATTTTAGTCATGATTGTCTACCAAACCTTTGAAGATGGGAGAACATGCACTGCTGCCGTATTTAATATCTTTGCTGTTGTTGTTTTTTTCCCTCGTTGTGTTACGTTTCTGAAAAAAATCCCATCCTGTGGTTATGTTTCAGAAACTGAATGGGATTTTATCAAAGTTCATTCAGAGAAATGTCCATTAAACTGAAATGCAGCAGTGGGTTCTGTTATCTTTGTCATCTTGCTAAAATCGACTGAAGCCACTGTCTGGGAAAAGGACTCGGACGAGATATTGTGATGTCCACCTTTGGTCTTTTTGTACGTCTTTAAGGTGAGAACTTAATATCCGAGGTTGGGTAGAGATGTGCTCCTTTCAAGTTGCCATGTAGTACGTGCGTTTTACATTGCCATACACTTAACCTTGGAGTAAACGATAAATAATTGTGCTTTTAAATGCGAGAAGAACATTTTCAACCTACTGTGCTTGCATGGCAATGATCGGGCATGAAAAAGCAATTTGGTGGCAATATTTGTCCACAAATCATCCTCTGCTGTTTAGTTTTCTTTCTCTTCCAGCGTCTGCTGTACAATTTTCAGGCGACACCCTACTGTGTGTGTCCTTGTGAGATGAGAACCCTGTAAAAGACCCATCCAGGCACAAAATGTCCTCTGATAGCCCCACACAAAGCCTGCTGAGTTGCACACACATTCATACAGACGTGCACACACTGTCAGTCACACACTGTCAGTCGCACACTGAGCGCAGTGGGAAGTCCCAGCTAAGAGAGCAACTATTGTGAGTATGAGAGTGCTGGTCTTTTCTCAAGAGATTTACAGCAGTTCGAAACAGCCAGCCCTTCTTCCTCTTAATCACAACACCATGGACATGCTAATATGCTCCTCAGTATGAGACAAAAGCTCCAAAATGGGCTTTTTGCTTTATGTTGTCATCTGCCTCTGAACTGTGCTACACACTGAGGTGGTGACAACTCAATCCGCTGGTGTTTGCCCCCTGTGCAACCTTAGGTATAACAGTAAGTTAAACCATTAGGATTTCCAAGGCCGAACATTTTAGTTTTCAAAGTTATTTTGTTTGTAATTTAGTTTTCCCACTTGACTTTGACTCCTATGTCTATAGTTGGGGGAGATGAATGACGGCCGCAAATGTTTTAGCGTCCATTCTGTGGTTATCAAATTCAAACTCTCTTCTTGGCCATCAGCCCAGAGACAATTTTCTGTTGAAGGCCACTGCAAGGCCCTTTTCTCTGTGACTTACTCCAGTCACAGCTTACTGTTGTTTGTAGCAGGTTTTTTTTTTAAAACGTAACATTAAAGGGAACCTCCCAATGTCTCTCTGTTGTTCACACTGTCTCTTTCTGCCCGTCACATTTTCTGACTTTCTGATAGAAGGTGTTTAAATTATTCATCTGTGTCCTTTGTTTGTGTACCCTCACAGTTAGTTGTAAAGCCCCTCTAACAGGCTGTAGAGAACGAAGGATGAAAGAGGGCACCATGGAGAGAAAGAGCGTTTGTTGTTGCTGCCTGTTCTCTCTTTCTGCTCCCTTAGAGGCGTGACGCAGAGAATAGACACTATTGGGCCTGTACACTGAGGCCCCACACTATACAAACATGAGCTGAGGTGGGTTTCTTTTCAACACCACAATGATCTAATCGAAGTGTTTTTGTTTTTTTTTGGTTTATGGTGTTGCCTATCAGATCCCCTTCTACAGCCAACTGTGCGAGAAGATGAATGCAGGGGAAAACTGCAAAACTCTGGTTGGATATTCGGCTGTCTACAAGATGTGCTTTGGAATGGCCTGCTTCTTCTTAATCTTCGCCATCGTCACCTTAGGAGTCAACAACAGCACAGGCTGCAGGGCGGCTATTCACAATGGGTATGAAGAAGTAGTTTAATATATAAATATTTATATATATATATACATAAACAATTTACAATAATCTGTTAGATCTAGCAGAAACCCTTCACTTTAGGCACTTTTCTGGAAAAAGAAAAGCCTAAATTAATTCAGACACACGAGAGAACTGAGGCACATATCGAGGAAAAGGGCTTAACACTATTGAGAGTATTCATTTTAAGGCTCTTCTGTCATGGTTTTATCAGCTCTTTGTCGGTCATTTTGATTCTTTGCCTTTTTTCTCTCTTTTTTTTTTTTTTTCCCCTGTCTCTCTGGCAGATTCTGGTTGCTGAAGTTCATTTTTCTGGCAGGATGCTGTGCTGCGGCCTTCTTCATTCCAAAAGAGGAAACCTTTCTGGAAGGTAAACACAGGACACGCTCACCTCCAGAACACATGCCTGTTCAGGCGGGGAGTGGTTCGCCTTCGTTGTGCGGTGTGTAGCGTGAAAGTACTGAGGCGGGACGGGGAGTCGAAGTTGATACGTTGCTGACAAGCCTCTGGGTTGGCAGAGGTAGTAACACCTCGTGTGTGCCTCCACACATCAAGCCGGCATCACAGAACTCGCCACTCTAACCTACGAGGCTTTCGTCACTTTTAATGTGTGTGAGGACACAGCAACAGGGGGTTAATCAACCTGTGAAATAAGCTAATCTATCAGTGAAATGTGAAATGTTGTGGATGCTTGAGGTGGGACAAGTCTTAACTACTTTAAATACAGTTTTACATATAGGGACAACACATAACTCACGAGGAGTTTGCCTAAAAATCTAGTATTTGGACCTTTCCTCTGATCTTCAATTTTTGGAGAGATCCTGATCTTTGATCTTTGATTTTTTATTTTTTTATTTATTTTTTTTTTTCTCGAAGATTTTCTTGAGGACTAGTGAAAGCTGTGAGACGGGAAAGTGGGCAGAGAGAGAAGGGATGACATGCAGCAAAGGGCCACACTCTGATACTTGAACCTGGGCTGACTGAACTTATAAATGTGATTCTGATTCTGAACTTATAGTGGATTAGAAAGCACAATCGTTTCTTCTGTGTTGAAGTTAAAGAGTAAACGACAAAACATGACAATTGGTTAGGTAAGGTACAAGGAAAAGGATGGAATCGCCACACTTGGAGTATGTTCATTCATTTTTATTTAAAAAAAAAAAAAGAATAGAAAGGAAAGATATGAAACAAAACAATGTTGTTTGCCGAATATTCGACCTTTTTCAGTTTTCACAGTTTAATGTTCAGTGTAATTTATATGCAGACTGTCGGACTGCATTTCTTATTGAGTCTCTCGGGGATAAAAGTTTGAAGGCTCGTTGCTTGATTCATTACCATCCTGAAAATGTCCTCAGCATCACACTTCAATTGTACTAGCTGCACATTTTTAGACATCAATGGGAAAGACTAACACCTTTGGGCACACTCTGAGATTAAACACCGTCTTGAAGGAGTTTTCACATCCTTTGCATTGTATCCGCTGACCAGCTTTCACAAATGCACTGGAGTCCTGAAATGCTCCAGAGATATTTCAGAGCCGCGGCATATCCAAACGCAAAATTCCACTCAGCTCCCCAGTGAAATTGTAGTATATCGGGGATGGTCGCCTTCAAACACCCGATGTGTAGATGATACAGGAAGAACTCCGCTGACACAGACTTGGCCGAACACGGAAACCTTTTATTTCCAACCAGCAATTACTCATAATTACAGAATGATGCATAAAATCTGGAGAGATCCTTAAAACCCAAATGTCCAATGCAATCCCTGACTCACTGTGGGTGCTGCTCCTTTTGAAGTAGGATAAAACTTCCCCTTATTTGGTAACCCTGAAGATGCTGCGCATCCCCGTCACCCGGCGCATGGCCAGAAGATAATGTATACATCTCTAATGAGCCTCCCCTGGACGCCCTGGCTGAGGAGCGTGGTTTCCTCCAAATGTCCATATTTGACTATATGCATCTCTTACTTGGGACACACACACACTTACATCTCTTAAGTATCAGACACTTCATATTCTCTGGTGGAAAAACGTCTACCTGCAGTCCTCATATCAGCACAATAAGGAGTCTCATCTGCTATTTTCAACATGTTATAAAATAAACCCAGCAATTTTCACAGCACAATTTCTGCATTACATGTTGCCTCCTGTGTGCTCTAGACACGCCCTCCCCGTCACCCCCCCTCCCTTGCATTTGCAGCAGGGAGAGCGCATCTCCAGATTCTCCAAATTAACTTCCAGAATGACCCTGCAGTTTTGTCTATATTCCTTCAAGTTCAAAGTCTTAGGGGATACATGACATGCTTACATGACAGATGTGGCAGCAGAAGGTCACACATTATGAGATTTTTCATCAGACTTCACCATCCTCGAATCATGTGACTTATCTGTTTTCAGCAGTTACGGTTGACACACAGACGAGTCTCTAGTCCTTAATGTTGCACCACAATACAAGTAGCAACTGGTGATTCAAGCTGTTTTGCTCTCCTGGTAGTTGAGCATTGCTTTTTACTCCTTCTCTCTCAAATTTGTTACAATGTTATACTTTGAAAATTGGGCATTCCTGCCAATGTTCAGCCAAGTCCTGCTCAGTATTCTGAGACCAAGCAGACTGTACTTTCCTCACCACGCTCTCCGTATTTTTGTTCTCTTTTCCTATAATTCCTCTTCCAAGTTTATTCTCTCATGTCCTGTAATTTCTCGCATGCTAGATATTTGGTCTGGGACATGTTAAGGAGCCTCACAAATGACATCTTTGAAGCATTCATACATACTGTAGATGTGGGACGTAAGTCTGTGACTCTTTATTGAATATTTGCCTTGTCTCCTCTTCTGTTCAACGCTACAGTGTGGCGCTACATAGGAACCGCGGGTGGATTCTGTTTCCTGCTGATCCAACTCATGTTGTTGGTGAAGTTTGCACACAGATGGAACACAAACTGGTGAGAGCTACACGTCTTCTCTGCTCCTTTCTCTTTTGTCCCACCAACTTGTTGGCTCACCACATGGTCGTCATTTAAATTAGATTCAGCACGGTGCTTTTTCTTTGTCGTACACACTCAGAAGATGGGATGTGTTCTTCTGTAGGGTCATTTGGGTGAAAAATCTTGGTAAGGAAGCTTTGCTGCCTTGCATTTTCTTTGGGGGTGGTGGGCAGGTTTGGCAGAATTCACCAAGAATGATTTTTCTCTCTTTCTCTCCTTTATTTTTTTTTTTTATATTTATTCTTCAGGTCCAACGTTTCTAAGTCAGTTTTCTTATGTTTTTTTCTTTTCTTTTAGCCCGTTGACTTGACTTTTCTTATTTGTTAAATTTGCTTTTAATATTTCCCTTGTTCATGTTGTGTTTTTTTTTTCCCTTCTACCACCTATTTTTTTCTCTCCCTCTCTTTTTCTGTCTGCAGGAGTTCAGGCGTGGAGTACAATCGTCTGTGGTACGCAGCTTTGGCCCTTGCGACCCTGGTTCTGTTCAGCATTGCAGTGGGAGCTGTGGTCTTCATGGGTGTGTACTACACTCACCCCGAGGCCTGTTTACTGAACAAGATTTTCCTGGGCATCAATGGCAGCCTCTGCCTGATTGTCTCCCTGCTGGCCATCTCCCCCTTCATACAGAGACGTAAGGACTCAAAGCACAAGCACTTTATCTCATTTTGACTGAATAATCACGGAAATTGAGGCATTACGATTTAAGTAGTGTTCACAGTGACGTAGTGTATCTAAAAAAAAGAAATGGCAATCTCTTTTAGAGGAAATGAATTTGGTTGTGTTGTCCATACAAAAAAACTTGAAATGTTGGTATATATAGACATTTCCATTAAAAAAAATAATCTGTGTTTACTTTTGTGTCCCTGCAGTACAACCTCAATCAGGCCTGTTGCAGCCAGGAGTCATCAGTGTGTACGTCATGTACCTCACCTTCTCAGCCTTTTCCAGCAAACCAAAAGAAAGTAAGAATATGTACACCTTTCCACGGTCACAGCCTGTGTTAACGCATTTAAAGCTTCATTCAGACCTACACTGACATATTTTATATGACGTATTTTATACTACAATTGAAATTCTGCACTATCCCAGTAGAGTGATTGGTTCTATATTGCCATAACCGTGGCAACAATCAAGTATGTCAGGGTAGCTCCACATGCACATACTGTGGATACAATTGTACAGTATCTAGACTACTGCAGTACCAGTTTTTAAACAATAAACAGTAATAGTTCTGTTAAAAGTTGTGTAAGTAAGAAACATAAACCCTAAGATCTATCATTAAGATCTATGTGTTTAGGATAAAAGGTTTTAAATCCAAATAAAGCAGACATAAAAATGTCTGAGCAGCGCGACAGAATAGTGTTGTGGTAAGATTGCTGCCCTTCATGTGGGTGACAATCCGGACCTCCCCCCTGCATGAAAGGTACTACCTCCAGTAGGGGTCCTTAGGTAAGACCCCTTAGTCCTTAGACTACCTGCCTACCTGGGATATGAGTGTAAGTCGCTTTGGATAAAAGCATCTGCCAAATACATAAAAACAGAAAAATATGTTGTTAACATTCCAGCAAAACATGAATGATTAAGACAGTCTAAGACACATAAAATTGCGCTATAAAGTCAAGAGAAAATGAGCAGTGTTTTCTGCTCTGAGCGATGGAGAAAATTTTAAATACATTTTTTATATATTTTTTGGGGGGCTTTTTATGCCTTTATTAGATAGGACAGTGTAGAGAGACAGGACGCAGGGGGCAGAGAGAGGGGGAACAACATGCAGCCAAGGGCCGTCCGATGCGGGACTCAGCGAGGACTGTAGCCTCTTGTACATGGGGCGCCTGCTGTACCCACTACGCCACCGACCGCCCCAGCGATGGAGAAATCTTGGCTAAATATGCTGATTACCAGCTCTAACAAGCTGAAATGAACCATACCATGTGGGAAAACAGAACAGATCTTGTTTTAACTAAGCAGGTTATATGTAAAATCACAGATCTGATACAAAATATTTCTGTCACTTTCCACCTGTAGACTAAGTTTCTGACAGTATTAAACCATGCGCTATGCAACATACACTCAGTGAGGGGAATGCCCTGCTGACAACAGCAACAGATGTTAGCCCAACAAGAAGAAAAAAAGCAGGGAGTGGAAGAGTCTGTTGGGCCGTGGTTGGTGAAAGTTTGTTGAACTACCAGGTGTAAAATTGGACGCTGAAGAGGAGCGCGCTGGTGGTGATCCTCACCTCAGTTTGATTAGTAAATGTGCAATGAATCAGATCTGTGACCTTCAAAATCCTAGAGTTGCACTTTCTTCATCTTATTATTCCTCTGCAAATGTTTGCATGCAGGGAAGATGCTAACTCTGTGACAAAGGTGTAGTGAAGTAGATGTCAGGTGAACAACTACATGGCTGCATTCAGAGCATCCTTAAAGACATTCTCCCCTTCATCACGATATAATGCTTTTTGACTTATCAAAAAAATCTGTAACATGATTTAAAAGAATAAATAAATAAATTATCGATGTGACTCCACAGTTCACTACAACATGCTGTGCTTTTTTGTCTTTTTTAATCTTTGAATTTTCTCTACTTTACCTGAAAACTGGTTGAAAATTAATTAAAAAGCAGATCCATTTTTGTACATTTTGCTTTGTAGTTTTCAGAATTACATTATGTGCTGAAATATATGTGCTAAGATGAGTTTATAAATATTTAATATCAGCACATGCCTCTTAACACACTGTTGCAAAGGTTGATGCTTTAGGACTTGCTGCATGTTATAGTTCCATTTTTCCTCCTCCTCCTTTCTCCAGAGCTGAACACTTTGCCAAACAGACACACTCACACACATATGCTACAATTTTTGCAATTATGCCTTTGCAATCTTTATAATGTTTCCTTCACTTCTATTCTCACCTCTGCTGTCTGTGTTTGCTCATTCTTTCTATCTAGTGGTGGTGATAGATGGTGAGAACACAACCGTATGCGTGTTCCCCATTAACTCTGGGACAGAAAGTGACAAGAAGATTGTCACCGCTTTGGGAGCCATTATCCTTATTGGCTGCATTCTTTACTCTTGGTAAGGTTCACACACACACAGACAGTGACAAATTGCACTTCCCAACGTTTGACACTGACATGAACTGTCATATCCAAAGGTGTAATCTCAACGGTTGACTATAAACTTAAAACCATAACTTAACTTTTGAATCAGTTACTTAGAATTCTGGAAAAAAGTCCAACTGTCCTCACAACAGCTTTTTTGGTGATGATAGGCAAATAACCTTGTTACAGCAGCAAACAGTTTTTTGGTGCGCGAGTCCAGTCCCCACTAAAGGAATACTGGTGTGATGGCAATTTAGTCTTTGTTGTAATCCAAGCTCCAATTTTCCACATTGTAGCTAAAAGGTGGTGGTCAGAAGTGTGAGTGCCCCTTAAAGGGATAATCCGGCGTAAAATGCACTTTAGATCAATTTACGGGATGTTGGGAGTACATACGTTGAGTTGACATCAAAATCATGTCATTTGGATGTGTTTTGAGAATTTCGATTTGACCGTTTTTAGCCAAAAGTTGTTAGCCTGGAAGTGATGAAGGCATCGAGTATCGCCGCTACAAAACGCTATTTTTATACCTCTTCTACAGCTCCAAACAACATAACACTTACGTGGTAGTGAGTAGAGGGTCCCTAAAGCCAAACCGAAGTGTCCCGAGGTCTTCATGTGGTCGGATATAGAGTCCAAAATTAATTTAATCAAGCCAGTACCTTTCCGGAAATGTTGCTGCTGCAGCTGCCACCAGGGGTGGAGCAGTGATTTTAAATGTGGGGGGGGCACATGAGCGCCACATTAAGCCCATAGACACAACGCTGAAGTTGGCATCCAATTTGCGAATTAAATGGATGGGCATAAAGGGCCATTTCACTGCATTTTTGCATTTTGATCGCCCTAACTTGTTCCTGTATGGAAACTACAATAGTTACACTGCTCAAATCTGGATAGAATTATTCTAAAGAGGCTATAGATTCATTAAAACCTTGTTTGGGATTTGTGAAACCTTTTTCTGATTTGTGAAAATGCAGAACAGGGCCATTTTACTGCTTTTTTTTGTATTCTCATCACCCTAAATTGGGTCCTGTATGGAAACTACAATAGTTACACTGCTCAAATCTGGATAGAATTATTCTAAAGAGGCTATAGATTCATTAAAACCTTGTTTGGGATTTGTGAAATCTTTTCCTGATTTGAAAAAATGCAGAACAGGGCCATTTTACTGCTTTTTTTGTATTCTCATCACCCTAAACTAGGTCCTGTATGGAAAGTACAATAGTTAGACTGCTCAAATCTGGATGGAATTATTCTAAAGAGGCTATAGATTCATTAAAACACATTTTATGTCGGTGCACTACGAGGGTGGGCAAACCGTTAATATAATACATCCATGGGGCAAACGGGTTTACCTTTGAAAATGTGGGGGGGTGGGCTGAAATCATCTTGCTGTAAAAGTGGGGGTGTCGAAACACCCCCATCCCCCACAAGTGCGACGCCCATGGCTGCCACTACAGACCGTGGTGAAGTTGGTTTGATATTGGATATTCGACAGATATTCACAATAAGGAAATAAGGTGTCTTTTTTTTTCAAACCAATATCAAACCTACTTCACCACGGTCTGTAGTGGCAGCTGCAGCAGACACATTTCCGGAAAGGTACTGGCTTGATTAAATTCATTCTGGACTCTATATCCGACCACATGAAGACCTCGGGACACTTCGGTTTGGCTTTAGGGACCCTCTACTCACTACCACGTAAGTGTTATGTTGTTTGGAGCTGTAGAAGAGGTATAAAAATAGCGTTTTGTAGCGGCGATACTCGATGCCCTCATCACTTCCAGGCTAACAACTTTTGGCTAAAAACGGTCAAATCGAAATTCTCAAAACACATCCGAATGACATGATTTTGATGTCAACTCAACGTATGTACTCCCAACATCCCGTAAATTGATCTAAAGTGCATTTCACGCCGGATTATCCGTTTAAGCTATTGAGCAAATATTGATTTAAGACAGATTTGTCATTGTGTAGCAATTTATCGTCAGCTAAATTGTTATAATTATGACTGCCTGCTGACTGCGTGTGCACGTTAGTGTATGTGAGTCTCTCACTGAGTCAACCATAGTCTGGTTTTTGTGGTTTTTGCTCAGTTTGTGCCATTCTCCGTGGTTTCCTGCGGCCACATATTGGACCTTTGACTTTGGCAAATACCCTAATCCGAACCAAATGCTAACATGAACAGTAAATTCACGTAGAATCCCAAAAACAGCCCTTTAAGGGTTTGTAATAGAGTGACAAAGCATTCCCATTCTCACATATACAGATATACTTCCCTCGCCATCTCTTTCAGCAAGACATCTCTTTTGAATGGTATTTCACTGAAATCATAAAGTGGAGATATTTGACTCCCATCCAAACCCATTAACAGCATTTGCATTAAAGGCAACATGGAATAACACAGCGACACAGGCAGCATAGTTTGGATTGGCTGTGACTCTGAGAAAGCAGAGCATGATTGGCTGTGGCTGGATGAAGGCTGTGGGAGACAAGAATTGTGGCTTTTTGCTTTTGTTCACATCTGTTTCCCATCAAGTGGAGGCATCGTGTCTCTTGTGGCCATTTCCCTGAAAAGGAGGAAATTAGGCTCTGTAGCAATCTAAAACTGCAGTTATTTGGGAGAAAGAAACCAGTGTGAGAATAACAACATTTCTCTCCCTTCATCTGTCTTCTCTCCGATTTGTTTTTCTCTTTCCTCTCTGCAGCTGGACATCCACCACTAGGCGAAGCTCTGCAGCGCTTAGAGTGTATAGGAACAGTGAGCCAGAGACTGAGGTAAACTCACAAATATTCAGACCTCACTGAGTGTGTGGGTTAATGAAATGTGCAGTCTTGTTAATCACATTAACACGTATTCCCACTGACCAGACTATCCTGATTAGATTTCACAATCAGTTTAAAGACTTAAGGCCAGTAAGACATACATTGTGTGTCTTCCAGCTCAGAAGTAACCTGTATCTTTTCTTTACCGTGCAGAGAGCTCGCTGCTGTTTCTGCTTTGGAGATGACACGGGTGAGTAATTTTCCCTTCACCAATGGTCCCCACCTTACCTTATCTCCAGCCAGTGTGTATCCACTCACTTAGAGGGTGTACGTATTGCTTTTCCTCAGCTAGATTGAGGATAGTGAGAAAGCATTGGTCAGCAAAGACGGATGATGTCATTGTTACTAGGAGGTTAGTATGACACAGTAAAGCAGGATCAGAGTGAAGCAGAATTGTGTGTGGGAGCACAGTGCCACCTTCTGGAAATGGAAGATTATTATTATTATTATTTAGAAAACATAACCAGCACATAAATATGTCAGGTCATGTCCCATTTACCGATGTTTCGACTTCTTCACGTTGCGTGTGTCACTGACCCACTCTCTCTGAATGATGTGTGTTTTCAGAGGACTACGACGAAGATACAAGTAGTTCAGGCCAGAACGTGGTCTATGATGAGAGAGAGGGGACCATCTATAGCTATTCCTATTTCCACTTTGTCTTCTTTCTGGGCTCCCTTTATGTCATGATGACCACCACCAACTGGTTTCAGTGAGTAATTCTTATGATGGCCCTGAGAGAGGATTCCAAAGTCAGTAGTTTGCATGTGCAAGTAAACTGAATTACTCAATTTTTACAACAAATCTGTTGTATCTTTTTGTTGTGCTTGTTTCAGTCTGCTCTGTGTGGTCTAACTGCGCGCCTCTCTTGCAGTTTCAGTGACCATAAGATCGAGAAGCTGCTGGAGGGCAGCTGGTGGGTGTTCTGGATCAAGATGGTCTCCTGCTGGGTTTGTCTCTTCCTCTACATGATGACCCTCATCGCTCCTATGATCTGCCCAAAGCGCTTTGAGGCCTAGATCATACATTACTTCACAAGGGTGAGGCTGCTCTGATCTGTAGGATGTGGCCATGATGAGAGCGCCCGGTAACCCCCCCCCCCCCTCTCCTTCCTTACCTTGAGACACAACCCTACAACCCTCAGCGTTACAAATGGAGGATTATCTGTTGCCTTTTGTTTTATACGCTAGTGTGTTTGTTTTACAATGTTAAGCTGTTAATACCTTGATGGTCATTTTTTTTTATTCTTTTACTACCACCGTCTCCTGGAGTTTTGAATTACCCGCAGGTCTGAAATTTGATGAAGAGTTATGGGAGCTGAGTTACACTGGAAAACATTCAGCCGCTGTAGATTTTCCGAATATTTCAGATTTGAAAGTGTATGTATTTTGTACGTATTTTCTGTGTGTGGTTTTTTCTCGGATTCTCGCTTTTACTCTCAGTTTCAGTTTTTGTACAGTCAAAACATAAAATTGTTGCAAAGTTTGGGGACAAATTTATTTCGAGAGATGTTACGGGGGGGAAAAGTATTTATTTAAGTGAATCAAAGGAGGAATGTGGTGTAAACTGAAGTAGATTTGGCCCTGACTCTGTTTGGACACTCATTTCTCAGGCACACATTTAAGCTGTGTATGTTGCTGCTTTGTTATATTGTTACATTTTGTAGAAGTTTTCTATGCAACAGAACAAGCTCTTCTCAACATTAGACACCCGGTGTTATTCCACTTAGATCACGAGGATAAAGTTGTTTTTTTTAACGTCGGCGCTCCCTTTGAGCGAAATCATTTCATAGAAAAAAAAAAGCGTCATTTATACATTTCTTGTCATCACTGTGCAGGACAGCCCTCAAATCAACCTGCCTTATGCGAGAATTATTTTACTGAAGTGCCACCTGCAGTGACACCCTGGAGGAGCATTTGCCAAAGGTAGACATCAGAAAACCAGAAACGTCTCAGATTGTTTGGTTCAAGAGAAAAATATCAACTGGGATCATTGTGTATTTGCGTACACACACCTTATTAAACCAGCTGTTTTCTGTACAGTTATAACTCTTTGTTACATGTGTAAGTATATCATGGTGGTTAGAATATGGTTACAAGACTACTTTTAGAAGTGAGTCATTCAACACTGGATGTTGAGTTTACTGCCGACTTAAAACCTTCAGTTTTGTTTCTCACTCCTTCAAACGTTTCTTGTGTCTTTTCGTCTAATTTTATTCCTAACATGTTTTTATGATAACCTATGTGTACATTTTGGCTACAGTGCTGCAATCTGTGGACATTTTCATTTGAATTATGCTTTGTACACCAGCAGAATCTGTCATCTGATTGATCTTTTTCAAAACATTCTAATCATCAGTGTGACTGTAGAAATGTAATGGTGCTCAGCAGCTGATGTAAAAAAAAAAAAAACAGCTCAGATAGCAGGAGCCACAGTAAAAGCTGTCGACTACCATGACCAACAGAGACTTTATCTGACCAAATTTTATGTTTGAAATACAAAGATGGTGACATGTAGCTCGTGTTGTTCACATTCTTTCAATAAAACATCCATAGAATGCCACGTGGTATCTTTGTGAATGTCAGTTTCTTTTAGACAGAGAAATATGATAGAAAAGGGAGATTAAATGTTTTAGGTTTGCAAAGTATTCAGAATTTTATTGTACTTAATATGTAAAACTGTAGAAACTGTTCTAAAAGCATGAATACAACTGAAGGAGATATTGCATAGACGCATGGAAACTGCTGATTATTTATTGAAGCATGTAGTTGGCTTCACATACACTAAACTGAAGTAGCTAATGCCCAATATTTTCGCAATTCTCATTTACCAAAATACTCCATCATGGTTCTTCTCATTCTCGTCGTTCTCTTGACTTATGATCCTTTTCCCCAGTGATGGAGCTCATCCTCTCCTGCCCTTCTTTTTTTTGGGGATCACTCCCCCTCTACAGATTCACTCTGTTCATGGTAGATCCTGGTAATCAGCAGGAATGGTATCTGTGGGAATGAGGAGGAAACCAATCTCAGTAGCACATTTACAGCTTGCACGGCTCATTGGACTATCTTCAGCTTTCCGGCACTCACCGTTGCAGCGGTACTTGAGATTGGACCAGATTATATTTTCCTGAGAGAAGCAGAACACACCCAGCCGTCCACCTCTCATACTGGTGTCAGTTATCACCCCTGTGTCTGCCACCAGTTTTGAACCTTCGTAAAACCGAGCCCTGTTTTGCACATGAGCTGAAATGAGTGGGTTTATGTCGTATTTGTGTGTATCGAGTGTGCGACGTCTGTTTGTACCTGATGTATCCAACCTGTGGTCTGTGCTGGAGGAACCAGCGGTAGGAAACCTTGTCCTTCCAGCCGACGTTCCTGGGGTCTTTCCACAGGAGACGCACCTGGTCGGTTGTGTTTCCTGTGTGCCACAGGGAGTTTCTCATATACTCACCGGGACCTGTCTTAGACTTCACCACCTGTTCACGAAGAGTCACATTATACCACAGAGGTAAAAACTCTGAGGAGGTAACGGGTGATGACGGGGAACACAGTAGCCAACACACCTTAAGTTGTATTCCCGGTTCAGCGACGGCTCTGAAGGGAGCAGCCTGCCAGTAGGTTTGTTCTGTCTGTTTCCACATCACCACATAGAAGGAGGAGGAGTCCTGGTAGCCAAAAATGAAGCCAGCGTAGTCATCATCTGTCACTGTGTTCACGTGGAATGTTCCCTCAAAGTCAACACCGCTGAATGCTTTATAGCCTGCACAAGGAACACGGGAGCACTGATCAGAGGACTCGGAGATAAGAAAAGGGAAATTTACAAGTTATCTGATGTGTGTAGATGTGACAGTGTGAAGACATCATGTACTTACCCACAGCAAGGCCAGGGTCGGAGTTCATAGTCTGTACTATCTCCATTCCCTGTCCAGGAAAAAGGACATTTATTTATTTGTCGATTACACAGAAATGCTCTAACCCACACGTTCCAAACGCTGTTGAAAGCGAACCTAAAAAAAAAAAGGAAGGTGAACTTTTCCATTTACCTGGTTGAGCACCACCCAGTTGGGGTCGATCTGCGAGTCTCCCTCTGGGTCCAGCACTACGGTCTGATAGGCTCTGAAGTCAGTGAGGGTGACCTCAGCGTTCTCTGGGCAGTGGTCGATAATGTCAATCACGTTGTCCTTGTCAAAATCTCCTTCGCACGCGTCTCCAATTTTGTTCGCTGAAATGTGGTGATGCAGCTTAGTAAATACACAGTGTAAACAGCACACACACACACACACACACACACACACACACAACAAAGATCAATGTGATACGTGCCATCGGAGTCCTTTTGGTCTTGGTTGGCAACCAGTCTGCAGTTGTCATCATCATCCAAAATGCCATCATTATCGTCATCATCATCACATTCATCTCCCTACCAAAAAGAAAGCGAGAAGTGGTGTAAACAGGACATGTGAGCTAAAACAGTGAAACCTAGTAAATCTGTGGGGGGAAAAAAGAGATAAAACCATTCCATCCTTGTCAGTGTCCAGCTGAGAGGAGTTGATGACATTGGGACAGTTGTCCTTTGTGTTTTGGTGGCCGTCACCATCACTGACAAAGAAGAAGGCAGGTAGAGCAAATGGCAAAACCTGATTCGAAACTGACCACCATGCATATCGCAAATTATGATGCATTTTCTACCTGTCTATGTTGTCATCACATGTGTCTCCTACGAGGTCATCATCCGAGTCAGCCTACAGGAAACAGGCGCTGTTTGTCAGAGTTACGACAGCAGAGACATCTCTTTCTGGCTGAACAGTGGTTTGTTACCTGGTTCGGGTTGGCCACATCAGGACAGCTGTCACAAGCGTCCCCCACCCCGTCATTGTCTCTGTCTCTCTGGTCGGGATTGGGGACACGCTGGCAGTTGTCAAGGATGTTTTTCAAGCCTGAGAGCAGATATAAAGTTTGTTCATTTCTCTGTCATGTGTAAAAGGGTTTAAAAAAAAAAAAAGCATGCAGAACGCAGCCTGCAGCACAGTCAAATCCATCGCCAGATGGCAGAGTTTATTTAAAAGGTGAAATAGTTTCCAGTGGCCTTCTATGCCTGGCGGAGGCTTGTCATGGAAAAATGCTTTAAGAGCGGAGACAGACATGACCAAGTGCTTAGCAATCTAACCTCGGAGTCAAAGACGTAACCAAATGATCAAGAGGCTGGAGCACAGCCAAACTGAACGAATACTGGCCACCAAACACGCAACACACAGGAGGACAGGGAAGACAAGAAATTTCCACTGGAGCAAATAAAAGGTTATCCAAAAGGCCAGTCAAATGAGGTATGTGAGAAAAGTTTTTTACACAGCATTTCATTTGGAATAAATGTAACATTTTAACAGAGTTCAGTTATTTCTTTTTTCTTCTTTTTTGATTATCCAGGAGTTGTTATTCCTGAAACCCAGTGATGTAACAGGTAGAGGATGTAAATTGCAAACAGATGCCAAAAAAGGAGCAGAAGGATGTTTTTTTTTTACAGATAAAGCACTGCCAGGCCAGTGAAAGCAACAAAAATGTCCCCATCTGCTTCCTCCAAACGGGACAACTCTAGTCTCAGCAGTCAGTCAGACGGGCTGCACAAAACAGACCGTTAATGCTTTTATCAGACCTTTGGGTTCACATTTTGATCATAACTTACCACTTATCCTACTCGACACAAATCTGAATATCCACTAACTTGGAGTTGGGGCCTTTGTAACCTTACTTGCTCCCCAAAGTGATGCACGTCAGCCGTAAAGCTAAGTGACCACACAACAATTATTTTTCCACTGCAGTAAATATTAACACATAATGCATTTACCGTCCCCATCCATATCATCATCACAGTCATCGCCAAGACCATCTTGGTCTGTATCCCTCTGTGATGGGTTTTCGACTCTCTTGCAGTTGTCACATGCGTCGCCATGCAGGTCCTTGTCGCTGTTCCTCTGGTCGACATTAGGAACCAGCCAGCAGTTATCCTGGGATGAACAAATGGGGTTTATGATGCATGAGCTCAGTAAAAGTGATACATATCTGTTTATCCTTTCAAGTGTAACAGACCATCAATGAAACCTCCTAAGAACCAAAGCACTTACATCTATGTTAACAATGCCGTCACTGTCTGCATCTTCGTCGCAGGCGTCACCAATCCCGTCCCTGTCTGCGTCCTCTTGACCGGAGTTTGGCACAAACACACAGTTGTCCTGGAGACAGTACAGAGAAACACACACGGATGGTAGTTCTCAGTGAACGCATGAATTAAATGTGAGAAAAGGAAAGTCATGTAGAAACGAGTACCTTCTTACAGGTGTTGTCTCTGCACTGGAGCTTACTGTCAGGGTATGCGTCGATATCTGTGTCCTTCCCGCACACATAGCCATCACCAGCCCAGCCAACACCACACTAACATTAATACAAAAGAAGAAAAAAGGGAGGGCATTGCCTTGTCTGTACACACTTTACCAAAAGATATGTTTTAGACACTACTATGCATGTTATAAATTCTCACCGCACAGCTAATGCTGCCGTCTCTTTCCACGATGCACTCGCCATTGATGTCACAGGGGTTGGGCTGACCGTTGGGGCAAAACCTGGTGCCATGGCAGCCTCTGACCTGGTCACCAGCGAAGCCAGTCTTACACTCTCCACAGCGGAACGAGCCCTGGTTTGGACAGTAGAGACTCAGAAACCACAGTCCTTGACTACAGAAACTGATTAGAACCGTGCACCAGCTCCCCTGCTCTTACTATAGTGTTGTAGCAGTGTGAGTTGGGTGTGCAACCTCCATTCTCTGGGGGGCCCATACACTCATCAAAATCGTCGCACACCTGGAAGGAACATGGAACAAAGGACAAAGAGCAGAGATACGATTGTCAGCATGCACAACTAAATCTGATATAACGAGTGATTCATAATATATTATTTGTTGTACCTGTTTATTTGACTTGGCATAAGACACTCCCACTCCATTTATTTCTAGTCCAGTGTAACCCAGTGGGCATTTCTCACAGCGAAAACCAGGAGCAGTGTTCACACAGCGGACACCAGGGAAACATGGATTAAACTGGCACTAAAAAAACACAGAAACACAAAAGTATCCTCAAATGCTGAGAAGTGCTGTTTTCAACAACGAGTTGCAGCAGACTTTGAAACATATAATTCATACCTCATCTACATCGTCACAGTGAACTCCATCTCCTGTGTATCCATCAGGACAGGGAGCACACTTGAAACCTCCTGACTCTGAGCGGATGCACATGTTTTGTCTGAAACAGGTTCCAGGCGGGCACTGAGTTAGATGCTGAGACTG
Organism: Odontesthes bonariensis; assembly: GCF_027942865.1. Classification (NCBI taxonomy): domain Eukaryota; kingdom Metazoa; phylum Chordata; class Actinopteri; order Atheriniformes; family Atherinopsidae; genus Odontesthes; species Odontesthes bonariensis. The sequence continues at coordinate 23,981,711 of NC_134511.1, forward strand.
CAAGAAAGCCTGCCCGGGACTTGGAGCAGGACCCGTGTTGGTAGGACTGCCTCCAAGTCCTATGGGAATATGTACAGAATTAGAAAAGGTAAAATGTCTCTTCGTGGTCACGTGTCTTAATACTGGAAAAAATCAAATATATATGGCTTTAGGTGTGCTTACCACAGGCCAGGCACTCAGCGATGGTATTCCTCAGAAAATTAGTCTCCTTAATCTAACCCAAAAGAAACAGAGGGTAGAAACTTGCTTTTTCATCTGACAGTTGATAACAGAGGCAAAACCATTTTTTTTTTTCAGTGACTAAATTAAATCTGACTGAGGATTTGAAAAGTTATAAAATGCATGTCTGCAAAGGAAGGTTTGAGCTCTGTGTCCTTACAAAACATATTCTCAGTGTGTCTGATAGTGTTCAGATAGAATAATAGAAGTGATATTATGCTACTTGAGTTCACACCAAAAGGAATTACTGCTTCCCACAGAAAATACTGCTCCTGAACCCCCTGAAACATCCTGCTGTCAGACTTTTCCTCCGTCACTTATCTACATCGCAATGTGACACATTTGGTGGCAAACTGGCAAACTGCGAACGCCTCGGACAAAGAGTGAGAAGCTGCCTCACGCTCGGCAATTTTGACTGATCAGATGACCAGTCAAAACATGACGGGACGCTTTTGGAAGGGAATTCTTTAAGACAGGCACGAAAACAAAGCCTTTCAGACAAAAAAAATGTCAAAAAGTCACAAAAAGTGCTCCAGAGTGGTTTAGAAAAACAATTTTGCTTTACATTACAGCTCGTAAACATAATCAAGTAGGCTACATCCCAAAAATGAAAAAAATCTGTATATGAGTGCAAAGTCGGCAAAGTCGTTAAAACATCATCTGATATTAAGATCAGACTTATTGGTCATGCATACATTATGGATACACACGAAATTTGTCCTCCGCTTTTAACCCATCCAGGTTAGCACCTGTTGACACACACACATGCACATGTGTGAGCAAGGCACCGTACCCCCCAACCCCCCATGCTCCCCGGGCGCTGCAAATGGCTGCCCACCGCTCCAGGTTGGCATCTGTCTCTATGAGTGTGTGACCCTGTGCATGTGTGTGTCAACAGGTGCCAACCTGGAGCGGTTACAAGCGGAGGACAAATTTCGTGTGAATGCATGTACGCATGACCAATAAATCTGATCTTAATCTTAATCTTAACACGCACATGCACAGGGTCACACACGCATAGAGACAGATGCTAACTTGGAGCGGTGCGCAGCCGTTCACAGCGCCCGGGGAGCATGCGGGTACGGTGCCTTGCTCAAGGGCAACTCAGCCATGACAAGGAGGTGGACTGACACCCCTCCACCAATCTTTTTGAATGGCGAGAGTGGGAATCGAACCTGCCAACCTTCTAACCACTGAGCCACGGCCGACAATAAAGAGTGTTCCCATACCGGGAGTCGAACCCGGGCCGCCTGGGTGAAAACCAGGAATCCTAACCGCTAGACCATATGGGACTGTCATGCCTCCCAATCTGCTGCACTATCAAACTTCTGACTGTTGCTATGGGTACATAAACTCTTGAAACAAGACAACTCCCGAAAACCAGCCAATCCTCACAGCCTGGATTTTTTTATTTTTCACAAGTAAATGCTGACGTTCTTGCTAAATGAACCTTTGACATGAAAAAAACAGAACTTCAAAACAGTTGTGACTCTCTCCACACACCATACCTCATCATAAAGGAGGTGCAGTAATTCTGACAAACACCGGGAGACCTGACAACATCTTAAACTATCCAACATTCGCCAAAAACTATTCTCTCATATCATTTTATCTCAATGCGTCAATCTGCATTTATTATAACAACTTGTAATACTAGTTTCCTTTAACGGTGTCCTCCCTTTCCACCCATCTAAGGGGTTACAGTTACATGTGGCACGTGAACAACGAACAAGCAACCTGCTGGTGGAGCAGCTCCCTCATCTCAGACAACATGGTCTTCAGCTCCAGCATGGTGGCCTGATCTTGCACCACCCTGCCTCCCTGGAAACCTAAGCAGATTGCATATATCAGAACCAAAGAATCTGAAACACAACACGTGCCACGTGGATTAAATGAAAATGACCTCATGTGTTTGTTGTGTGTTGTCAGGCAATCAGTTGCTCACCCAGCAGGTGCAGAGATTCAGCCGGTTCCACACTACAGTCCTGCAGAGTGGCCACATTGTCTATGGTGTCCTCTATAACCAGCTTCAAGTCTGTCAGTTCATCCTGACAGAGGAACGGAAATCAAGAGGAAATATGGGATCAAAGCATGAAGAAAGCGGTATCACCATGTTCCTGAAACTGACTTCTTGTTTCTATGCACCATCTCTCGGCTGTCTCAAATTGAACCCTCTTGTCACCTGTCCACTTGACTGCAGGGTCCTCAGCGCCACCTTGTTGGGACCAGGTGGTAGCGACCCAAATGCAGCTGGCAGATCATTCAAAGTGTGAGCCAGCCTGCAGTCTACATAGATGTTGAGGCGAGGTGGACCACGCTGCAGACCGCTGGCATGCAGCATGACGTGGTGTTCTCGCCCATCTGCCAGGGACATGTGGTTGAAGCTGGTGGTCCCAAATCTGCCGTCAGTCTTCTGGTAACGAAGAGTCACTAAAAAGTGGAGAGGGGCAAGAATGAGATGCCGAGAGGAGAAAACAGAGGGGGTTAAAACCGATAAATGGGTCTGTATTTGTGACGTACAGTACAGTATGTGTACGACGGCACACCTTTGCTCAGTTTGGCTTGCACGCTGAGCTCCATGTACTTGGTGTTGTCTTTGGGGTTGATGACACTGAACAGAGAGGTCGGGGCCTTGTTGTGGAGCCTGAAGGACAAGAGGAGGAACGCTTCATCCCGCCCTTTGTTCTTCAGGCTTCCTTGGAGCAAGTCCGGCAGGCAGTCCGGAGAAACCAACAGGTCGTAAACTGACACAGGAGAAGATTGTTGGACAACTTCTTTATGCAGCTGTAGATTTGATTGCACTATATTGACTGAAAATAAGTACCTACGGCAGACTGTAAGGGAAGCACAGAGTGCAGAATTAAGTCAAGAGGACCAAGGAGTTAACTGGAGGAAATGTTCCGCGCACAAACTAAAAGCACTCCATCTGCTCCACCGTCAGTGCAGTATGGTTCTTTATCATGTGGGACAGTTCATACTGTCGCAGATGTACGCGTGTGTAAATTAACCTTCATGTTAGCATCCCGCTGTGTTTTATAGAGCGGTGGATAGAGCTGCAGCAAACTCTTTCCACTGGAACAAACCCACAGCCACACACACACGCACACACACACTCTCACTCTGGCAACAGATGAACCTCAAGAATAACAGAAAGTGACAGGAGTTTTACTGGAAAAAATTGCTTCAAGACCCATGTGTAAATTCTCAGATTACACTGCTCCTTTACCATCTCATTTAGGTTAGCCTCTTATTGCATCTTGAACACCAAACTTTACACTTTGGAAACGGCATAGGGACAATAAATCATTATGGATATGTCAAAAGTAAAGGTTTGAACATATAGACACAGAAAAGTAGCATATAAATTGTCCATAAAGGCTTGAATTGTGAGGAGCCAGTACTTACCAATACCCTGGGCTGTGACAGTGAGCACCAGCTGCTGCAGCACCAGAGACAGAGCTGCCGCTCTAACACACATACCCGTCATCGGGACTTCAGAGGAGGACACACCTCAAGAGAAGCCCGGTTTTTGATTTAGGAACTCTCCTCCTGCAGATTTATCCCCCACCTAACTCCTACAGAGTGATGATGATGACGAGGCCAAGTCCCGGCAGAGGTGAGATGGTTCTGTGTCCACGGGCACAGCTTTTAAAGCAAAGGGGTGTGTCCTGGTTCAGTGGTGGCACAGTGAGTGATTACTTTCTTTGTGTAGTTTGGGGGAGTTGCTACTTTGTACTGTCAACTGATTTAACAGTTGTCTGTGGATATGTATTGTCCTTGTAAAAGCTGAAGTAGTGTCTACAGGCAGTGATAACGACACATAGAGTTTAAAAAAAAAAAAAGCCAAACCTTTTTTTCAAAACCGACTGTATGAGCTAAATGGGAGATTGTATTGTGAACCTTTATAAAGTTAAGATAGAAATGTAATTTCTCCTATGTTTTTGTGATTTGGGATAAAGTAGCAGAAAAGTATTCTATATCAAGCCAACTCTGAAAAAAAAATGCCTGAAATGATCCAGGGAAGGCAGCTGGCCATTTATTTTTTTTCCCATTGAGAACCTGTGTCAAAAATGTGGATTGGATCCCCCAAGCTACTCATTATTAAGCCAGTTGATCTGCATAAAGCTCTAGCATATGTTTTCAATCTTAATATGATTTAAGTTAACTTGTTCTACACACCACTGCATTCTCTTTTTTTGAAAAAAAAAAAAAAGATCGTGGAAAAGGAAGGACAAAAAGGGCGAGACTTGGGACAGTTTTCAGGCCTGGAAACGTTTATTGAAAGACGTCTGGAACTCGTCTTAAAGCTTTCTCTAGTAACCTTCAGTATATTTCAACAGCTCAGTTGCAGGTCAAAGCCAAAGGGAGACATTTACAATCCCTCAGTGCAGTTCCATTGTACGTCCGTCCGTGTCTGGTCTCTGAACAAACACCTGGCAGCCCTCAACAAGCTGTCAGCACTGGGACAGATTTGATGCTATTGTTGACACAAAGATAGACATTAGTTTACGACGTGAAATCTAAGCATGGAACAATCACTCCTTTTCATTCAGCAATATTGAACAATAACTCTGTGTATCGCTGTTTATTTCAGGATGGGTCAGTGATAATGGCGTGAGACCAGAAAACAGTCACGTAACCTTTTGATAATGTTGCTTTTGGCCTGAACACTTTGTCATAGTTTTAATACAACCCACAGGTGAAATATCAACCTCATAATTCGGTTATTGCTGATTTTCCAGGGGCCTTTTCACAACAGGTAAGTCATTTCTTGGCAGTAACCAGGCAGTGGTGTAGAAAGTTCTCACATCCTTGACTTAAGTAAAAATACGAATATAGTAATGCAAGTGTACTCCCTTTGGATGTTTGCAGGGTAAGTCCTACTGGGAGGAAGCCTATTATTATATATCCTTTCTGGCCTTGGGTTCCCCCCAGGAGGAGCTGGAGAGTGTCGCTGGGGGGAGTGATGTCTGGGTTTCCCTCCAGAATCTGTTGCCTCCGCGACCCGACCTTGAAGAAGTACTCTACAAAAATCACTGCTCTGAACCTGTGACCTGGGTAAAGTTAAGTATATCACATAACTATATCTAAAGTCTTAAAACTTAAAGCAATCTCACAGCTCACATATTCCTAATGTAATCAAAGAGGCGAGTAAGGAATTTGTAAAAGACTAAATCTCTTCTGCTGATTAAGATGTAGCCATGGGCGTCGCACCTGTGGGGGATGGGGGTGTTTCGACACCCCCACTTTTACAGCAAGATGATTTCACCTTTTTGAATTTTCAATGACCAAATAAAGTTTTAACAAATCATAAAATATGTAGACTCTTTACCCTCTTTAGAATAATTCCATCCAGATTTGAGCAGTGTAACTACTGTAGTTTCCATACAGGACCTAGTTTAGGGCGATCAAAATGCAAAAAAAAAGCAGTAAAATGGCCCCGTTCTGCATTTGTACAAATCAGAAAAAGGTTTCACAAATCCCAAACAAGGTTTTAATGAATCTATAGCCTCTTTAGAATAATTCCATCCAGAGTTGAGTGTAACTATTGTAGTTTCCATACAGGATCTATTTTAGGGCGATCAAAATGCAAAAAAATGCAGTGAAATTGCCCTTTATGCCCATCCATTTAATTCGTGAATCGGATGCCAACTTCAGCGACGTGTCTATGGGCTTGATGTGGCGCTCATGTGCCCCCCTCCACCCTGTAACACCCCCACATTTAAAACTGCTGCTCCACCCCTGGATATAGCTAAAACACAATCCTGTAATCCCATTGTGACAATCTGACAATAAATTTGACCATTCTGTAAAAATGTTTCAAACTAAATTGTGATATTGACTATAAAATTAGTCAATAATCCCCGCGCGCCCTGTTTAGCCTCTGATATGACAGGTATCACGTGACGTCACCAGCTCCCAGTATGAATCAAAACATGGCAGCCGCCATGGAGCTCAGATGCTGGGGAGGAGACTGGGGTCTGCCCTCTGTTCACACCGAGTCCCTCGTAGTTCTGGTAAGATTATCATCTGCTTGGAAAGAGTACAGCCACTGCTTCCAGGGCTGCTTTTAGGAAACCGGGGTACCTTTCCGGTTGTCTTTGCTCTCTTCTCTTGCCTCTCCTGTTAGCCTCCGTGCTAACTCTGCTGCGGCACTTTGCTTGGTAAGTTAGGGGGCGTCCAGGTGCAGGACAGAAATTGACCATTTGAGTTGGGTTTCATGTCGCAGCCGCAGAATAACAACAAAGCTGATTGAAAAGGTTTGTCACTCGTGTGTGGCAGCTTCTCTGAAACCACTCCCCTTCTGAGCAATATTGTGTTCCTTCAAGGTCAGCTTGTTGGGGCTCTTTTTTTTTTCTATTTTATTTTGGTTGATTTGTGCCTTCTTCTTCTTCTTCTTCTCCTTTTTTCTTCTTCCTGTGCTTGCTTTGAACGCTGGCCGACCTGATGTCCCTGTCGGAACATAAACACTGGAGTTGTTGCTGTTAAACATGAAGTCTGTCAGTCTAACACATGTATTAATAATTGTAGCCACGAGGTGTCATTTATAGCATCTTGTTCAGTATTTCTGAAGTGGCTGGTCGGGTCTGTGCTGGTTTTTGACAGATTTTTCATGTATTTTTACAATTTACTAATCCCTTTGTTGTTTCACTCATTTTTTTAAGTCACATTTCCATTATGATGGCATACTGCAATTTTCTGTTTTATTTCACTGTGAATGGACCCCCGTGTGTGTGTGTTTGTCAGAATAAATAGGAAAACTGTTTTAGGATTACTAAAGTCCTGTGTCAGGGAAACAGCTCTGGAAGTATTCCCTTCGCAGCTGTATGCTGCACAACCTTTGCATTTGGATCGCTGGATCCAACATGACATTCCTGACTTTTGTATCATAAATGTTCCGTCTGAGTTGTGTTGTTGCCATCTTTCCTGACTGGTTTATGGCTTTTCTTTCAGGCATACGCCAAGTTTTCTGGAGCAAATGTTACAGTCTCTCCAGTAGACTGGACATGGAAAACTATTACAGGTGGGCAGCAGCTTTTTATAAACTTGAATTTTGCAATGTTTTAGTTGGGATATCACAAGAGGAGAAGTCTCTGACCCATGTAGAAACATTTCTTGAATATATATACACAGTACGTAGGGCTATAAATGATTGGAAAATATTTACCAACCACAGTAACAAAGCTTGTGTTGTTTTCACCCTGTGAGCCTGTCTCTGTTTGTGTTTTATGATGGCAAACTTTCCCCTGGAGACTCAGATTGTGTTTATATGTCTGTCTGTCTGATATGTAGTAGCATTACACAATACAAACCACAGGTATGTAGTTGAGATCAAATAAAAGACTTGAAGACGGCTGTGACCTGAATACTCACATGGGTGAGAGTGTGATCCCATCACAAGTTGGTCTCTAGTTTTGACAATTTATCCGTGCTTTTCAAGCTCACCTATGGCTGAAAATGCATTTATGGCTTTATCACCACCTTTATGCCACTCTGCATGATTTCCTCTCATTTGTCCACAGCAAGTGTTCCAGAGCTGCTTTGTGGAGATGCTGTAGTTCAAGAACCTACGCAGATTCTCAACTTCATGAGGAAACAGGTGAGCGTCTGCTCTGGACCGTGCAGCAAAACCTGTAGATTTACAATGATATTCTTCATTCTCCCTGTCTTTTTGCAGAGGTTTAATGCAGACTATGACCTGACGGCTAGACAAGGAGCAGACACGATGGCCTACGTCGCTCTGCTTGAAGAGAAACTTCGACCGGCTCTGGTGACTGCGTCCGACCTCTGCTCTCTGACTGAGGAATTTCCGTTTTTAGTTATTATTGATATTAATAGTGGTGTTTTGTGTGCCACAGCTGCACACGTTCTGGGTGGATGCAGAAAACTACACCAGTCTGACACGGCCATGGTTTGCTTCACGCTCGCCGTTCCCGCTCAACTTTGTTGTTCCCATTCGCCAAGCCAACATTGCTCTCTCTCGCATCCTTCTAACCAAAGGAGAGGCGCCATTACACAGAATCTCTGAGGTTGAAGGAAGGGTAAATGCGTACATGCTCTGTTCATTCCTTCAGTATGTCAGCTGTGAGTAGTGCACAGGTCTCTCGTTCACTGCTGTTAAGGCTTTTCACTCTGCCTCAGATCTACAGCGATGCTAAAGAATGCCTGAATCTCCTCTCCTACAGACTGGGAGCTGCAAACTACTTTTTTGGCGACTCGTGAGTTCTCTAGTGTTTGCTTACATGTTTGTTTGAAGGATCCTTTATTCGCCTCGTATTCAAAATCTTTGATATCACATCTTTATGTCAGTTGCGTCTGGTTTCCGTTTGGGTTTGTGATTGCAGGCCAACCAGTCTGGATGCCTTTGTGTTTGGTTTTGTGGCCCCTCTTTACAAAGCCTGCCTTCCCAGCAGCTCTCTGCAGAGCCACGTCAGACTGCTGGATAACCTCACACAGTTCTGTGACAACATTCTTGCAGTCTACTTCAGCTCGGATCACTCTTGTAAGAACTCTGCACACAGTAGAAACACTCACCCTTTCGGGCTTTTGTTTAGTAAAAAAAAAAATCAACAAAGTTGTGGGGAACATGTCATATTTGCAAAAACTAACATCATCAGAACCTCCCTTTGTAACACATGTTGATTTAACTTCAGCTCTTTGCATCCGCTTTACTTTTCTATGTTGAATTAACCATACACAGCTCCCGCTCCACTGTCTGCCGTTTCTCTCTTCTCTTGGTATATTCTTCCTTCGTTTCTCTCCAGGTCCTCCCCCACCTGTTCAGGAAACAATGGATGCCAACCTCCAGAAACTAACACAGCTTGTAAACAAAGAGTCCAACTTGATAGAAAAGGTGCTCCTGCTTTCCTTTTCTCTTCTTCTTTTGCATGGGTTCATGGTTGCTTTCAGCAGGTACCATCACTGTTGTACTCACACTAGTTTGTAGTGTCTCTAACTCAGTGCCATTATAATTGCCATTATCGTTTCTTGCTTTCACAAGTGGGAGCTGGCTAAAATGCTCGTCTTTTACTGTAGATGGATGACAACCTTCGCAGCAGCCCACAACACAAACCCCACAGACTGGACCCCAAACCCAGTCTGTCCAGTGCAAAGAACTCTACCCCTGCCTAACACTCGACCTTTGCACTCCAAAACCGCCTTATGAATAGCTGATGAACATCCTCTCTGAATCTTACTCAACATCCTGAAAAGAAAAGAAAAGAAGAAGAAAAAAACAAAAAAACAGTAATGCTGGACTATAACTTGAATGGAAAATAGCTTAATAATTAATGGGAGTATGACTATATAATTACAAGAGACTATTTTATGACCACGATGGTATATTTCTAAGAAGTCCGTATGAAAGGAAAGTAAAAGTGCATGTGTGATGTATTTAAAAGAGAGGAGGGCATATATGTGGTCAAGGATGGAATGCTGTGAAGTGGTCCTATATGAGACGGGCGCAGAAAGTTCAAAGGGACGACGAAGGAAATGAGGAGTCCAGCAGGGAACATGAGTGCTGCAGTTCCACCTCTGAATGGGCTACTTGGCTTCTTTTACTTCAAACCTTTCACTGTTTTCTTTAATGTAAGGGACATATACTTTTAGTTTGAGCTGCTCTCAGAAGATCAGTGTCACACCTACAGTGGATTCGATATTATGGGTTGGCTATTGGGTTAAAGATACCTTGTTTTTCCACACCACAGAGGTCGGTTGGCCTTCAGTGTCATTCGGTAAAATGTATTCAGTATCCTTTGGTCTACAGTTCTGTATATGCCAATTGAGTATCTTAACATTTTAAGGATTTACCACATGCTCTTTCGTACTGTATAAGTTCTTTCCATTGGTGTAATTCAGATTATGTATGCAGTCAGGCCTGGCATAGGGTCCAATTTAAATCCATTTATACTTTTTGCTTTTACCTCCACTGTTGTGTATAAATTGTATCGGTGTAAATATTGTCGTGATTATAATCTATTTAAAATACTTGCGATGTGCTCCAAAGAGGGCTGATGAGCTAACTCAAAATCTAACACTGAGTCAATGTGGGCCTTGTGCTTTGTATTAAGTCACTCATGCATCATATTTGGGACTAATTTAATATATATATATATGTGTGTGTGTGTGTGAGAGAGAGAGAGAGAGAGAGAGGAGTTGTCCTAAGGACTATCAAAAACCATTGTGTCTTTTGATTGTTGGAGACATTTTGTGGCATTAACAAACCGATCTCTTCTGTTGTTGCCTTGATTTTCCACAACCATTTTCTGCACAAGATTTATATCATTCAGATTTCTCCGTCATGTTTTGTATTATTTGCTGTGCCTGTTTGTTGGTGACTTTGTGTGAACTGAAGTGTCATTTGGGACCCTGTCATAAGCTGCCTTTTTGGTTGTTTTTCCAGTCTGATTATTGAAATGTTTGCCTGTGTCCTCAAAGCTCATGCCTTAGTGAGCTCTGTCAATTCCATGTGATTCCTCTCATGATTTTCCTTCCCCAGATCAAATGTATTCATACTCACGAAAGATCATTTCATGGAAACATTCCCTTTAAAGCACCGTCTTCTGAAAATGTGTTCCTTTGGATGCGTGAGCTGCTTGTCAAAGCATGTTGCCGGACAACAAACGGGTGCAGTGTGCCTTCATGACTGCTGGTGTCTTTTAACAAATGCCCAATGCTAACTTTATCCTTAAGAGTTTTGAAAATGTGTCGTAAGTGTCCTTTGTTATCCCTTTTGCTTTTGTTGATAATTGTTGACCATTGTTAACAACTGTTTTCACATTGTTCAAATACAAATACCATTATACAACAATGGCCACTGTCACTTTCACCCACTTTTTTCCAAGCAAAATAAACCTCTAATGACATTTCCACATGTGTTTGCGTTGACCTTTTGCTGGCTTCTGTTGATCTTTACAAGAAATACTTTAGAATGACTTGTTGTTTTTTTTCCCGTAACACTATAAGATGTCATTGTTGCTCACTGTACCTTACCGATAGTGGGATCATTTGTTTGGATGTTGGGAGGATAGAGAGCGCTTTGTCTGGTCTTGGCCTCTCTTTCCATGACATGGAAAGAATTAAAGTAATGTGAGAGGAAACGTTGCATACCTCACAGCACATATTGTCCAAGTTGTTAGACATGCGAAAGAGAGACTCCTGCTTTTACCTCTCTTCACTGGCTGTTAAGTAAGTGAAGTAACAAAGTTGTAATCAGTATTATGATGAATAGATTTCAGTTACTATTTTGACAAATGTGGCAGTACGGACATGCTCTTTCCCGAAAATTCTGCTGTATCGGTGGAAACATATGGGCTGCCATACCATCACGTATTCTCCTGTGAACAAATCCTCCCCCACACGTCAGATGGAGCAAGTCCCTCCGACCCATCCTCTTGCAGAAACAGAGAAAAGATTCATAGCTTCTCTTCAGGCTGCAACTGAGCAGTCCAACACATCACATGGGGGCCGGCAGCCGCTCCCTGATGGGTTTCATGTGTGTGCTCTCTCCTGTCTCACGCTCTCCCTTCCCTCTCTTATTACTGAGAAAAAGGTGCGAGTGACTGGAAAATAATTCAGTTCTAATTGAGAATGGCATGTCCTCTGGGAGAGTACGACGCTTGGATGATGGCAGCGGGTGGATCATAAAGTCGTGTTAACTGGAAGAGGATTTTGGAAATCTGAATGTATGACACTGTCGTTAGGACTAGTAGCGGAAACATTTTTTTTTTTCTCATTGTAATGGAAGCCAAAGCCAGTGAAAACATGAGGATTTGCCCATTTGTTTGCATATCAATTCTAAACATGATGCACATTATATTACATTACAGGGAGTTTATTAGGCGATAAGATAAATGGCAGTAAGAGTCTCAAAGAAAAATTAAATTTTCTGGAAATGCGTTTGAGGTTTTGAGTAAAGTCAGGTCTGTTTATAAAGTGTATCTCTGTACAGGTGAATTCCAGAAGTGTAACATATTAACATACATACTGAGAGGACAAAGACTTCAAAGAAAGTATCTCAGTTGATGAAGTGCTGTGGCCCTCTGGTGGTGAATGGATTTTAGAGAGCAATGAAGTCCAAAAAGAATCGGGTCTATTTGTGCAAATAGAAAAAAAAATCTTTCAGCTCAGATGAGAAAATAACTTAACAACACGAGGACAGACAAACCACCAGCAGCACATAACAAAACAGAGAGCAGATCACATCTGTTTAAAAAGGCTATTTACACAACATCAGGCTTATTCACATTATGAAACACGGCCAAAAAGGTGCTACAGTGTGTGCTTGGAGATATAAACTCATTGTCTAAACTTTGGGATGCCAAGAGACTCAAACTAATATTGCCGAGTGAGTATTTATACACATGATGTTTGGCTTCAGTATGTTCTCAGAGCATCTGTCAAATCACCAGACGGCTGGAAATAAGTTGATAATAAAACATTTACAAAACGGTAAAAAAGGAAATCCCACACCCACATACCTTATGGTCAAAATGACAAAATAATCCACAACATTTCACTTCAGGAACAAAAAAAAACAAGAAGCTCTCCTCAATTTCTTGGTACTGAATTCTAGTCGTTCATTTTAACTTCTTTTTTTTTTATATTTACAAATAGTTTTTTTTTTCCTTTTTAATTTCTATACCCCAAAGTAATAACTAATTCATTCTGTATTTGTGTAAAAGAAAAACAAATTGATTCAAAATTGAGCTCTGACTGAGTTCCTTCTTCCCAAAAAAACACAAACGATTTAGTCAAATCAACAAATGTCCAATGTGATCTGTAAACTTTTTTCAGTGGGTGAGGCCTGTGGAAGAGCTAGCTGTCCTTGGTGAACTCCGGCACCTCCTGCACCAGGCACAGCTGCAGGCTGCCCGGCTGCTCCAGGGCCAGAGCGGGGTGGCAGGGCTGCGTGAAGCGCTGCCTGAAGGTACCCAACATCTGACCACTTTGGGCATTGTAGAAAGACAGAAGGCCCAGCTGGTAATCCAAGAGAGTGCCCACTCGCTCAGGCATCTCAATCACACACACCGAGGACTGAACGTCATTGTGGAGTAACTGGTACGTGCAACTGGACAGACAAAAAAAGAAGAGGTTGGAGATTTTGGTTCAAAATAAAGACGGGTGTAACTCAGGAAACTGAGGAAAAGTTTCTAATGCATACCCTGATGCTGCGGGGGTACACTGCAAACACCATGATGAGCTGTTTTCCCCAAGTGAGCTGTTTCTATCGGCTGTGCTGTATGCTGCTCCAAGCCTGTAGGCTGTACTTCCTGACACAACAGTCTCCCAGTAGTAGAGCCCTCGTGCTGGCAACAGCTCACCCAGGATGGACGGACACCTAGAAATCACATAAACTCAGTGGCGATTCTAGAGTCTGTGGGGGCCCCAAGCAAAAAAAATCCTGGGGGGCCCTACCGACCAGTGTTCATCATCAAAACATCTGACACCAACGAAAAATGTATGAAATAAAACCTCTTTTTATTCCAAACATGTTCCAAACATGAAAAACATTGTTATTTTTAAAATATGCATGTAAAGAATAAATAAATAACTAAAAAAAGACTACGTTGTCTACGTTGGCACTTGATATTCGCTTGTTGCTATTTATCCACCGGGTGTAGCTGGCCATCCAATAATAATTGTGTTCATTTAAAGATTCTTTGTGACAAGAAAAGCTGTTGATGATATCGATTTCATAGGTATGATTTTTATTTTCCACAAGCCTTGAATTTCCGGCGAACGTTGCCAACAATCGCAAACACTCTGAGGGGCTAGTTCTCCGCGAACATAGCCTACAGTGGAACTTGACGTGAGTTTGACGAAGTCAGTAATGCAGTTATGGAATTATAGAATGGCATGTTAACTAGACAATCTTTGACTAAATCATTTAAATTTAACTGTTCAAAGAAAACATGTTCACCACGAACGTTCGCCACTGTTTGAGACAGTTTATAGAGTAACTAGACAACCTTTGATTGAATGCACCTCAGCTCTCGGGGGCCCCCTAGTGGCTCGGGGTTCCAAGCAGTTGCCTGCCTTGCCTGTTGACAAGGTGCACCTCTGCATAAACTGTCTTGAATGTGCTTAGAGGTTCCCCAAAAAGGCTCTGATGGAGGTGTTTCTGGGTTAAACTCACACATTGTCTGAGGTTGGGGTGGATTTTTGTGCCTCTTGGGAACAGTGGAGGAAGGTCTGGTCCTCCGATAGCTCCAGAGCGGGGTGAGCGGAGGCTTTCAGCAGGTGGAACTTCGTCCCTGAAAACAGAGAAACAACGTAAAGGTGTTGTATTTGCGTGTTGTTCAGCTACATGGAGCTGCACTGTGTAACTCAGCGTTTTTTCAACCTTTTGTAGAAATGAGCGCAGCCTCGCTTTGTTCGCTGGCACCAGCCTCACACACAGCTTTGATGTAGAACAGGTAACTCTCGCTGGGTTGCAGGAGAACCCTCTGCTCACAGGCTTTGATTCCTGAGATTGATCTAGAAGTATGACACAAACACCCCCCACACATGAACTTTTGATGTTTTTGTGTATTTGATGTAACATCAGGTCTTTAAAATTCAATATGAGTTTGGATTTTAAACAATAGCCAGTAATTGGTGTCATGGTTTAATTGAACACTTTTCTGTCTTTCCCGTACTGCTATCCAGGCAAACACCCACCTCAGACCTTCTCCTTCCAGCTCATATTGGCGGCAGTACTCCAGAGTGTAACTCTGTTCTGGAGTCTTATTTGCTGAGCTCCACTTCAGCAAAGCTGAGTCCCACATGACAGTGCAGCGCTCTATGTCAATCACTGGAACCGATGGAGCTGCCAGAGAGACAGTAGTCAACAAGATATGTATTTTATTTTGAACACTGACTATTAAAATCTAAACACCCTACTCCGTGCAACAGATAAGCAAAAACAACACTTTCAGTTTTTTTTCAGAGAAATTTGACGGCATTGTTGAAACTTTACATCCATCCCATGGACTGACCAGTTCTGAAGACGAGCCTCTCGCTGGGCAGAGAGCAGCCGGTATAGTTGACGGCCATCACCCACACCTTGTACATTTTGTCAGGCTCCAGCTCCTCCAGGACACAGTAGCTCTCCTTCACCGTCACACGGTACTCCTCTGACACAGCTGTGGACCGCACCAATACAGATACAGCAGCTCAGACACAAAACAAAAATCTCTGATATTTGTCCACGAGTTGCATATCAACAGGAACTGTACCCAACAGAGGATGCTATGCCTGTATAAGACCAATTAAAATATCAAATCAAATTTTTGATTTTCTCAGAGCATCACTGAAGATATCGCTCTTTCGTCAATGCCTACAGCAAGGCTGGTTGAGATCAGCTTTTTGCCAAACATTTAATTGTCTAAAAAAGTATTTACCTCCCTGTGGATCCTCCATGCAGTAGACCTGGAAGCAGTCTATGACATCTCCGGGGTTAACTTTCCAGTAAACAGTGACGCTGGTGCTGGAGGCTGAGCCTGGCTCCTGGGGCTGCAGTGTGGGCCTCTGGGGCACTGAAGCACACACCAGCAAGATTTGTAATTCTCACACATGATCATGACACCTGGAGAGGAATCTGTCAGCCTGCGGGATGTTCAGGGGAAACCTACCAGGGATTCCCTTGCGTTGTGTGAGGTTTGAGCTTGAAGCGTTGGTCTTGGCATAGTTCTCAAACACCAGCAGTCCTTTGGGACCCAGCTCCAGTACTAAGGCTGAGTCCAGAGCTGCTCTGAGTCTGACCACACAAACACAGCATTTAGCTAACACAAGCCTAATTTGCTGTTAAAGACGATTTAAACTCATGAAAAAGAAAGTGCATCCTCTCTCGGTTTTAATGTTTTATAATCTTGTATTAGGACGCAATTAAACGCCACCTGATACTTCGCTCGGTCTGGAAATTACTCCAGGTAAATAGAACCTCAGATGAAAACAACACAAGACGTTTTACATGCTGTCAATATTTATTCAACAGAAACAAAGCCAATATGCAAAAGCAGTGTGTGTGAAAAACTAAGTACTCTCCTACTGCTTCCACAGGAATTAAGAGTGTAAGTAGCAGCCAGGTTCCGCTAATCAATTAAGCAAATGTTAGCGCCTCCATAAAAGGAGGAGGAATGGAGAAAGATCAGCAATGATACCCAACAATCTTAAAAGGCCAACAGGGCCATCCCCAAACTATTTGGTCTCCATCATTTTACAGTGAAAAAGATTTTCCCAAGTGGAAAACCTTCAAGATTGTTGACAGTCGTGTTAGCCGTAGACATCCCTGACAGTTCCCACCCAGACTGTGTAAGGCTCAGAGAAACTGCAAAAAAAACTCTAAAACTACATCTCACTCTCTACAGGCATCAGTTAGCATGTTAAATGTTAATGTTCCTGACAGCACACACACACAAAAAAAAGACTGAACAAGTATGGCTAGTTTGGAAGGGTCGTAAGAGAAAGTTTCTTCTCTGTGAAAATAACATGGAAGCACAGCTTTGGTTTGCTGTGTCTGAACAAACCAAAAGACTTGTGGAACAATGTCCTTTGGACAGATGAGCCCAAAGAGGAGATGTTTGGTGATAATGCACAGCGTTAATCAAACACAGCATATCAGCACAAGCACCTCATGCCTGCTGTCAAACACTGGTGGAAGGATGACGTTTTAGCCTTGTGTTGCAGCGAGGGGACTGCGACACCTCGCCTTTTAATATGACCTAGTTAAAGGCCAATCCTTATCCTGGTTGGTATGCTTCAGAGATGTGGGCATGAATTAATGCTCACAAACCTCAATGAACTGAAGCAACATTCCGTGAAGGTGGTTCGACAAGGTATTGCGTAATGTATCATGTGTCTTTGTTAATCTGAGGTTGTAATTTCCTACTTTTTAAGGGCTGGTAAGGACCAAATGATCTTCTATCGTATATTGAGCCATGAAACCTTTTAAAGAGGATGATTTCTCATTCACATGATTTTAGGTAAAGTTTGAAGTTTTAGCATTAAGGTTATTGTTCGGCAGGCCAAACTTCATGCTGTTTCAGTCAGCACAAGCATGTTATTGTGTCACTGTTAGGAAATCGCACAGGCTCACACCTCTTTTCACTCAGAGTAAATTACCTTGCATGGATATCTTCAGGTGGCTAGTGGGAGAGCAGAATAAGAATGTTTAATCAAACATTTGAAACCATTTCTGATCACCAATCACTGGCCAAAAATAATACCGCTAATCAACTAGTCTCCAGGACTCACTCTTGCATCAGTCTCGGCCTCTCTGGCCGTGGTCTCCAGAGTGGTCTTGGCAGAGTCGATGCTCTCCTGGAAGGAGACAATTTTGTCATAGAGCTGTTCCAGCTTGGCTTTCTTCTCCTCCTCCATGCTGACGGACATGTTGTTGTACTGCGCCATCACCAGAGCCATCATCTCCTCGTTCTGCGCCTGCATGGCAGCCTCACTCTGCTCAAACTGGTCCTGAGCGACAGAGGGACAGCCAAGAGAGGCATTTGATTTCACAAACTGTCTTGAGTTATCAGCGGTCGTGTCAGTACCGTGCTCTTTCTATGCGTTGACATCACGCACCTCTACAGAATTGTAGGCCAGCTCCAGCTCAGACACCAAGTCCTCAATGTTCTCTGATCTCGCTTGAAGCTCTGAGATCCAGTCACCCAGCGTCTCCTGTTACAGACAAAAGAAGGTGCTGGTAAAACATCACCTGTAGGTACAATATCCAGCCACAATTTATAAAAATACTACAGTGATGGTACGGTTTACAATCACAGAGCACAAAAATGCTGGTTTAAAACATTTTGGCCACATATGCGTGCATCAGAGCAGGTGTTTTGTCTTTCACAGGTGGTGGAAAACAATAGATAGAATCATTGGCATTTTTTTTCTCACTAAAAGTGTAACATTTAAGACTTCCTGTCCTCTTGCAGCCACTGTATAATGGTCAATCAAACGATGAAAAAGCACATTTATTCATGTAGTTAATCTGAATCTAAAACTCTTGTGAGTTCTTCACCTACTTTAAAGATTTAGTTAATGTATCCCACAAGTTGTTATCATCTAGACATAAGATACAGATTAATCTTTAATCAAAAGGCTGCCCGCTGGAGCCGGTTGAACCATCAGCGAAGATAATCCAGGAGGAGGAGCTGCGGCAATCCCCTCTCACCACCCAAATACAGGCAGCTCACATTTAATGAGGTCAAGCACTGGTCGCTGATCGCTCTCTGACTGTCCCTCCCGCCAGAGTCAGAACAGGTGGGTTCATGTCTGAAGAGGGAATGTGTGGGCATACTTGCACGTTTGTGCTCTTGTGAACTGGACAGGATGCAGGTTTGCCGAGATCTTTTGGTGAACTTGTGAGGATCGGTTTTCCGCTCCATGGAGCTTTTGAATAGACAGCAACTCTTTGAGCTGAAATCAGACCTGCATTATAGCTTTGATCCTTGTCTTATTTACAGTCCTGCTGTCAGAGCTTCACATGAATACAGCGCCATGCATGCATAAGATCTGGTTTTGATATCATCTGGAAGTTACTTTTGATCTTTGGAGATATGTTCCAGCTTTCCTTTCATTTTAAATGTCAAGACACTTTATCGAGATTGCCTATCAAACACGTGATGAAATGTGTCACCTTGCTCATGTTATATCCTGACAGACTGAGGAAAAATGGCTGAAACCTGTGAATGATGAGCTCAAAACAAAGCTGTGAATGAACTTGCAGGTTTAAAACGTTGACTGATGTTCTTTCAAATATTGCACATAATAAATATGTGAAGATATTTTTCTAATCATGGGAATGTTTGTTTTTTGTTTTTTATTAAGCAGATGGCTGACCTTAAGGAGACAAAAAGAACAGCGTGGAATAAAGTTGCGCGTGAACAGATGGAGAGCTGCTGTTTGGTTTGCAGTGTGTCCTCCATCTATAGTAGACTACTAAAGAAATAATTACTTTCTCTTATTTGTAAGCTGAACATTTTTATACCCCAGGTTCCTAAATTCCAGAAACTCCTATTAGCTAAATAGGATTTTTCTGACAATCATGTTAAACCAAGACCTAATGTAAATTACAACACACACGTTCCATATTCTGCCATGCTCATTACCTTGATTTCCTCATAGGCTTTGTCCACAGAATTCACCTCATGGCTGTGATGCTCCTCAGACCTACGCCCCTCCTCTGAAAGCAGACACCCGCAGGTGGCACAGAACCAGTCCATCCCCTGCAGCTCAGCAGCCAATCGGGCTTGATTCTCTTCCTCTGCATCAATGATGTCGTAGTCTGCCTCAATGGGTTCTTCTTCTGCGAAAATATCTACCTTCTGGTCCTTCTCTACCTCTATCTCCATCTTTCCTCCTTTCTTCTGACCGGACTCCTCTACATATTTGCCAGTTCCTGGCATGTCTTCTGCCTCCTGCTCAGATATCACTTCATAACCAAGCTCATAAATGGGCTCTTCTGGAGCCTCCAAAACTTCCTTATCTTGCTCATTTTTTGGCCCAAAATCTTCACCGTGTTGATCGACGTATGAAACTGCTTCCTCTCTAAGAAGGCTGAGAAGGTTTTCCTCTGGTATATCTTCAATCTCACCCAGGTCTACCTTTTGTTCTACATCTACCTCTTCTGATTGTGCATCATCTCCGTGCAGACACGATAAATCCTCCTGTGGAGTAAAGCTCTTTAGGAGAGAAAAGATGGCTTTTTCTTCATTTAAATCCAACACCAATTTTTGAGCCTCAGTGCCGGCCTCCTCTACAGGAGCAGGTGATGACTGCTCCCTGTCCAAATCATTTCCAGGCAGTTCTTCCTCCTTTGCCCCAAGTTCTGGCTCTACTTCAGTGTGAGGCTCAGGTACCTGACGTTCGCATTTGCTGTCAGGTTCAGGTTCAGCAACTGCTTCTTTCGCAGTCTTCTCCGACCACTGACCAATCTCTATGTCCATCTCTATAGCTTGTCCTTTAGGAACAAGGAGAATTAACTCATCACCTTCAGTTAATGTGTCCTGAACATGACTCCCAGTATCCTCTGCAGGCACTTTAGAGTTGGCTTCTAGGACCACCTTTGTTTGGTTTGATTCACTGTCAGTCAAGTCTTGCTGCTCCTGCTCAATTTCAAGGATTTGTTGATGCTTACTTTCCGATTCGGCTTCAACTTCTTCTGGCATGGCAGGTTCAGATACTTCACTTAAAATCTCAGTTTTAACCTCTGAGTCCCGATCAGCATCTGCAGCTTCTGTCGTGTATTTAGGCAACACGAGCTCAACAGTGGTTTCCTCTGTCAGAGGCTCATGGCCCTTTTCTCTTCCTGGAACTGCTAGTTGGGCATCTGTTCCCTCCACACATGTTACCTCCTGAAGATCAATCTTAACATGAGTTTGGATCTCTCTTTCATTCAGTAGTTTTTCAGTCACCTCCACTACTGTTTGCACTGTACAATCACAGTCACAGTCAGTGATGACCTCAACAGCTGCACCATCTTCAGGAGCTGCTTCTTTTGGCTCACACGGAGATGCTTCGACTGGTGTCTTCATTTCAGTGAGGGGTTCAGATGAGCCCAGCGTTGCAGTCTCAGGTTCTTCCACTTGCGATGAGGCTTCTCTTTCAGCCTCAGTTACCAGTTTCTCATTAGCAGCCACCATCTTTGAATCAGCAGCTGCTTCTCCAGATAAATTCCTCTCCATGCTTTCTGCTTGTGCACCAGGTTCAGGGCTTTCTGGAGGCACCTCACAGCTTACAGGTACTGTCAAAGCTGTCTTGTCTGTAGTCACTATAAGCACTTCAGACATGATTTCAGCCACTTTTTGGGCCTCGTGTGGTTTCTCTTTGTCAATACTGCTCTGTTCAAAACTCTTTTCATCTTCCCTCTGATGCTCCTTACTCTCGTGTGTTTCCTCTAGTTTAATGTTCATCTGGTGACTTTCAGGTGGTTTTTCTGGACCTGGCTCAGGAGGCTCCATGTGGTCTGTTTTCACCTCATCTTGTACTTGTTGATGCTCCATCTGTTCCTCCATTGATTTATGCTCCTGAGTCAAATCTTCTGGGGCCTCTGCAGAGAACTGTCTTTCTTTCCTCTCCTCCTCATTTTCTGTAACAGTTGCCTTTTTCTCTTCAGAGCCCAGCGTTGCAGTCTCAGGTTCTTCCACTTGAGATGAGGCTTCTCTTTCAGCCTCAGTTACCAGTTTGTCATCAGCAGCCACCATCTTTGAATCAGCAGCTGCTTCTCCAGATAAATTCCTCTCCATGCTTTCTGCTTGTGCACCAGGTTCAGGGCTTTCTGGAGGCACCTCACAGCTTACAGGTACTGTCAAAGCTGTCTTGTCTGTAGTCACTATAAGCACTTCAGACATGATTTCAGCCACTTTTTGGGCCTCGTGTGGTTTCTCTTTGTCAATACCGCTCTGTGCAAAACTCTTTTCGTCTTCCCTCTGATGCTCCTTACTCTCATGTGTTTCCTCTAGTTTAATGTCCATCTGGTGAGTTTCAGGTGGTTTTTCTGGACCTGGCTCAGGAGGCTCCATGTGGTCTGTTTTCACCTCATCTTGTACTTGTTGATGCTCCATCTGTTCCTCCATTGATTTATGCTCCTGAGTCAAATCTTCTGGGGCCTCTGCAGAGAACTGTCTTTCTTTCCTCTCCTCCTCATTTTCTGTGCCGGTTGCCTTTTCCTCTTCACTGATTGCAGAGTGAAAATCTTCTCCAACACTTACTTCCTGCATCTTTGGTTCATCTGTCTTTGTCTTTTCCCCATCGCCTTCGTCCTCTGAAACTCTTATGAGACATCCAGTCATTTCAAACTTACTCTGCGCCCACACCATCCTCCCTTCCCTCTCGTTGTCCACCAATTCAGACTGAACATCCACTGTTGGTGTGTCATCTTTTAAAGTGAACTTCTCTAGGTACCCGTCCGCCTCCTCTGAATCTGACAAACGCCTCCTGTAAGACTTCTCTGAGGCCACGCTCTCTGCCTCAGAGCATTCCTCGTCACTCCTCCTCCTCTCCCCTACAGCATCCTCATAAAGATCGGAGTACATAAAGGACATGGCAGTGGGCTCCTCCAACAAAATGAGGTCAATGATCTTAGGAGGTCCAGGGGAGATAAAGATGGGGGTGAGAGTGGTCTCCTCACTCCCGAACAACACTGAACCGCTCTCCTTTAAAGATCTCTGGCTCTCACGTCTTCCTCTCATCTTAGCTCCGGCCTCCTCCGTGTCCTCTCCACTCTGCTGCAGTGCATCAGCAGGAGGTCCTTCTCCATAGAAGACCTCATCCAGGTGTTCTTCAGCTATCTCCACATCTGTAACAAACACAAAAGTGTCTTCCGATACGGAAGAGCTGTCTGTGGCTACTTCCTTCACAGATATTGGCTCCTCAGTTTGGGGTTGCGCTGCAGGTTTTTCTGCCTCCTCCTGCAGCTCTGAGTCTTGTTGTTCAGGAACCACCACGTCCAGAAGAGTGAACTTCTCAAAGTAGTCGATGTCACTGGTGTTCTCTTTCTGAGTGGGTGTATGTTCAAGCTGTGTGTCTGCTGATGGCTGTGAAGAATCTTCTTTTGAGGGCTGTGAAGACATTAAGACCAGCAACTCATGCCATGAAGGGTATTGTAATATTCAACTAGACAAAATGACACCAAAAAATGAGCAAATAAACAATAGACTATCTTAGCTAAATACCTCAGTGTGATCCAGTAGTTCCTCCTCCTCTGGCAGGTTATGGCGTTTCTCTCGTGCCCAATCATTGTGATTTCGGGACCTGATCTTTGGAGTCTGGTCCAGATAAGACAAATTGTCCTGCAGCTCTGTGCTCTCCTCCTCATCCACAGTGGGAAGTTTGGAGGGGACTCGAATGTTGAGAATCTCATAACCTTCTGAAATCAAACTAAACAACTGCTGATCTTTGGTTTTTAATTCCTCCAACTCTGCTTCTGTTTTGGTTTTCTCTTCTTTGACATTAGGAAGAGAAACCTCGGCCATCTCTGGTCTTTCCACTCCCAAAGCCGAAGCCGATCTGGAACTACCAGGTCGGCTGAGCCTGTCTCCCAACCTGCTTCTTCCTCCAGATCTCGTCCTCCTGCGGACCACTTTCTCCTCATCAAAGATGATGGTGATCTTTCCCGCACCTCCAGAGCCATCCATACTGGAAGCCTCAGAGGTTGAACTTGTCTCAGAGGCCCAGGGAGTGGAGCAGCGGCTAGAAGCCGTTTCCCAAACAATACCACTGTCCTCACTCTGGACTGTTACCATTGAGAATGACGGATCCACCATGAGGCACTGGAGTTTGGGCTTCACCGACTGGTCCTGGACAACTTCTCGCAGACTAAAGGATAGAGGAACGGACACAGTTAGAAGAAGGAGGGCAGACTGTTTGTGTCATTCCTAAGAAGAGGAAGGGCACGGCTAAACAGTCAGCCTGCAAAAGGAGATCCTTTTGGCACAGCACATGGAAATGTAAGCAGAGAACAAAGTAATGAATCATATCACAAGATGTTTGAGTAACATCGAGCTACATTGGTGTTTTGCAACTTAAGAAATCTGAGCTGAAAACACAGTGATGCATAACTTTCTCATAACATTTCTCAAGAGGATTACTTGAGCTCTATTATTCCAGGTGTCTGGTGCCGGGCTGCCAATGTGAGCTGTAGTGGATCAAAAATAATGATCGAATGCACTCTGAGCAGTTGCCCCGGGCTATGAATACATCTGAGCCCCTGCAGGGGTGACGTCCAACAAGGTGACGTCCCAGAGCATCATTCCTGTAATATTAGAGAAAAAAATACCTGGCCCTCCCGGATACAGCCAACATATCAGTGTCCTCTACTATTTCTCAAATGGCAGCATTTGCTAGAGCGCCCGGTTTAAAGCATGACAAATGAGATGTAGAGTATGGGATGATTAATATTATCAAAAATTAGTAGAGAGCTGTCTACAATGCTACACTGGCACTTTCTTGTGTGAGCAGCTTATGTGTTAAAAGAGATTACACAAGGGCTGCTGGTAATATTGAGATACTTTGGTACCCTGACACCCTCCAGACAGACACTTTCCACCTTTAAAACTAAGCATATCTGAGTTGAGAAGCCCAGCATTTTCCCTCAAACAGCAGTGTGTAAGCTGGTTGATCTCCCAGAGGAAAATAAACCTCTCTACATAAAGACAAAGTTGAGGTTCAACAAGCAAGATCAAGTTTTAAAAGTACCTGTTTTGTAGCTCTTCCACTTCGTCTTCATCATCCTGGCTGATGACATCAGAGGCTTCGCACTGAAACTCCTGCAGCTCTGTCATTTCAGAATCCAGACTCTCTCTTTCCTCCATTTTTTGTTAATTCCTTCCAGATGTTCTCTTTAAGTCCCCAAATGTTGTTTTTTTGACTGTTTCAGAGTTCAGTCACTCTGAATTGGGAGTTGGTCTGCCTGTTTGTGTCATTCTAAGTTGGGAGCTGTCCATCTGACTCAGCGGGCGACAGAAATAGAGCGGGGAATGAAAAGAGGGGAGTGTAGATAGAGCACCTCTCTATCTATCTAAAGCAGCGAGAGGGGGTCGATGTCAATGGCTATCGAGAAAAACACACCAGCAGCTAACTCAAAGAAAGAATTTGAGATTCTCTGGTCTTGAAAAATACTTTAATCATGTTATGCCAATGCTTGTGCCAGTGGTCAACGGCTAACTGAGGTGATGTGGCTTTAAGTTCAGAATCCCCTTCAAAGTTAAATATAGGCCTTGTGCTGAAACACTACCCCCGGTGCCCCTGCTGCTGGTGGCAACAGTAATCAGAGCCAGACACATCTCTTGTAATATATCTACCCCCATCAGTGATTGCACCATCCAGAAGTCATAAAACTAAGCGTAATCATCCGTCAAAACGTCACAGAAAAAATGATTTAATCAGCACACCTTGTGCCAGTGGAAGCTGCAGACAACACTTGATGGTGAGGTGAAGGTGAGGTTTTACTCAAGTTGTCCTTAGCTTGGGCACTTTTTAAGGACTGTGAATGACACACAGCATGACAATGCATCCAGGAAACAAAAGGACACAGCCAAATTGCAAGGCGAACAAATACAATGTGCGAAGGATTAGTCAGTTGCAAACCATTGAATCTCTATAACGATTGGAAAACAGTGCTTTTTTTTCCCCCCCTTCATTCTGGTGAAAAACTTTCCTAAAAGTAAAGTGAAAAAAAAAATACCTGGGATCACTCTGTGATATACTGCCATGACCAAAGAGCTTTGTATGATTAATATGAAAAAACAAGGATTTGGGGATTTAATCGTTTACATTACAGAATATGAAGAGATTCAGAATTTAATATCTATAGGATCACAGCCAGCATTTTATGAGCTTCAGTCTCCAGTCGCACTGTATTAAGAGTAACAGACAAAATCACAAAGAGTAAATCCCTGTCTGGGCTGAGGAACGCTTATATAAACCCATCAGTGATCAGTTTGTAGCTACTGTACATACAAAAAAAATGCAAATTTAAATCTCAAACAAAATCCAGAATCTCGGCTTCCTTCGCTGGGTCAGAGCTCCGTTCTCTGTTCTTCAAATGACTTTTGAGCAATTCATGAATGCTCCAGCGTCCGCAGTAAAGAGGAGAGAACATCTGGCTTGTTCTCCGTGAGAAGCTCAGAAGGCGGATGCAGCACATCCCGCCATGAAACATTTGTTTCAGGACTTTCTTATCTTAAAAACCACATTCTACATGTATTACAACAGCGTGGTCTTCCTGCAGTCCAGACCTGTAACCCACTGAAAACATTCAGCTAATTAGGAAATATAGAACAAAACATTTAGAGAGAATGCCCAAAACTGTTAATAGGCTTACAGTTTGCTAAAAAAAAATGCTTGTTTGTGAAAATGCTTGTGCTACGGCACATGTTGTTTTAGACTTTTTTGGGAACTTGACTGAAAGTTGCAAAAGAAGTGAGACGGGTCCGCAGTTTAAAGACATTCCGGCACCTCTCAGAAGGTCCAGCATTTTAGTAGACTTCACAAAGAGCTCAAAAATGTATAGAGAACATTTTCATACACCTTTAGATTTATTTTTAAATAAACAAGAACATTCTGAAATGTACAAAATGTACATAAAAAAAGAGCAATGGAAATACAGCCCAAAGAAAGAAAGAAAGAAAATGTTCAAAAGTGTTCATTTATTAACTGAATTAACTGAACTTTAAATTACCAAAATCTTTGCCCAAATAAATCCAGTAAATGTCTGACATCGCATAACGTTGACCAGTCAAACCGAAATAATGCAGAAAGTGACACAGAACTTGAAGGAACGGTAATATCCAGAGTTGCAGCCCTCTACCGATTACCCTCCATCACTTGAACGACTCATTCTTACCTAAAACATCACATTTATCTCAGAAACTCAAAGACGGCGAAACAGCAGAGGGTCTATAACGCAGCTGTAATGATTATTAAAAAAAAAAAAAAAGGGTGGCATTTAAAGTCTTCAAACTGCAACACTGTCGATGCTGACCTATAAAAATAGAAAGAGGGCTTTTACATCAATAGTTTGACACAGACAGTCAGCATCTACATGCGTGCAGCAGACATAAACTGGCATCTTCAAATCGGACGCCGTGCTGAACGGCAGCAACGAGGATGGAACTAAAACTGAGCTCAGAGGAGATAAACAGGTTCAGACTCGTCTTTCACACAGAAATACTGTCAGTTCGTGTGTGAGAAGACATCATTTTCTTTCTAGGGAAAGAGGTCCATGTGGCAGCAATAAAAATTAAAAATGACCAAAAAAAAAAAAAATAATAATAATAATATTATCCTGCTTAGAGCAGCGTCTCTCTGACACCAGCCTCAGTGACAGGATGTTGCTTTTAAAGCCCTCTGGTTTCACTCCTTGAGTATTTGTCCTCCTGTCTTGTTGTAATGTGGAATATCACCAATTGCTCATACAAACCGGAGGCATGTAACACTTTCAAGAGATCAGCCACAGGATACACAATATTGGGACCCCATCGCCTGTCTGATTGTGAGGCTTCTCTCTCAGAACATCTTTAGGGTCAAGCATCATTTCCGGGGACAGACTTGTCTCGAGGTAGAACGCCAACCGTTTATCTCCTGGATGACTCCTTATTACTGATGGCTCTAACCGGGAGGATGGAGTTCAGGTCCCTGCTCAACTTGAGTATCCGACAAGACTGCACAGACACAGAGAGACAAAAAGTAACAGGATTATACACAACTCGTGTCAGACCAGCATGGCTTTATGGAGGAGAGAAATTTGTAGGAGCAAGTCATCAGGATGGTGGAATACCTCAGCAAACTGAGCTTTAATGGCATCAAACTTGCACTTCTCATGGACTGCCCGGGCAACGTTGTTCCTTTCAAACGGCTCTGGAACACAAAGAGTCGCTGTTGCATCTATAAGCAGATGATACGATCAAATAGGATCTGTGTTATGCTCATCAGTCTCATCTAACATTTGGAAAGACTAATAATTTTGTGAAAATTTCCACAGCTTCTTTTTATGCCTCAGCAAATAAAAACTTTACGATTTTGAGATGAGCATCTCAGTTGTCCAATTTTCTAAACAGAATCAGAAAAAATTGGAGGAGCCCAAGTGTTTACTTTTTACACAATCTCGCATATTCCCTGATAAAACAATTCAATTTCACAATCAAGGAGATGAAAACAAGTGGAAAAAAATGAATGAACAGTCACTCCCCCCCTCCGTTTTACACCTTCCTGGGGTTGAGCTGACTGGACTGAAAGGTGTAAAGTTGCTCCCTCACTTGACCTCTTTTTCCCTTTTCCAAATGTTCCAAAACTCATGAGCATTATACAGACCGCTGTGATACAGAGATGTTTACCTTCCACACATATGAATTTGTTTTGCCACTCTTGAGAATTGTTCTTGGGCAAAGCGGCGGCCTTCCGCACAGAGATCACCTGTTTATCCCATCTGCAAGAGAAAGGAAAAAAAACAACAATGCAGTCATTTAGTGCTCCGAAGAGTAAAAGTAAGCACAATGTCCCGGGCTGTCAAAGTGGTGCTGTAACAAGTTCCTGAATGCAAAAAACTCAAATATTCAACATGTATGACCCGGTTTGAGTGTTTGACACCATTTCATCTATTAAAAATGTATTTTTTATTTATTTATTTATTTATTTTTTAAATCTGTGCACGTCTGCGGAGCGAGTTTTAGTTCAGCTTTTCAGATATGGTATGGGAGGGTCTGAATTACACATACTGCAAACACAGGGATCATGGCATGTCATGTTAGTGCTGTGTAAGGCCAAAGGTCCCACCTGCTCCTGCCCCTCCGCCAAAAACATGAAACCAGAGAGGATGCAGGACAGAGGAAGGTGAGGACAGACGGAGGACTGGAGGGGGAGAAGAAGTTGGCAGGAAGAGCGAGAGATGAGGAACAGAGCAGGAAAAGGAGAAGGGGAAAGAAGCACAAGTGCATGTGAATCACAGTGCGATGTTCTTGGAAGGTACCTGAACTCTGCGGTGTAGTAGTTGAGAAAGCCCAACAGCAGCTCTCCCAGAGACGACTGGTTTCTTGAATTAAAGGGAGGAATGTGTTTGGGTGCCTCTGGAACCATGTCTATCTCCATGAAGGGATTAAAACACTCCTAAAAAAAGAAAAAAAAGAAAGAAACAACACAAAAAGGATAAAGACCGACACGGTTTTGCAGGTTTGAAATGGTTTACTGCCATTTTAAATGTGGATAATAACCTCCTCGGGTTTGGCAATAAAATGTAAAAGCTGTGAGAAGAGGGTAAAAAAAATAAACAGAACTGATACTTACTGGGAAATCCCTTTGTAGAGATGGAAGGACAGGTTCTTTCAGAGCTGATGAGAAAACAACCCATTACAAACAAGTTGAGATTGCCCGCAAGTGGGTGCAAATGGAAATGAAAAGTGAATTGGCATGCATGCGTGACAGCACTAACTCTGGAGGTAGAAAAGGACCATCAGCACCAGCGTGTAGCTGCTTAATGTTCCTTTGCTGGCATCATTGATTTGATGATGCCGTGCCCATTTCTTCACGACAAGAATCAAGGGTTTTATCCTGAGATCGGCTGAGAGAAACAAGACAAACACAGCAGTTCAAAATGAGTGACTGCGTACAGCTGAACTCACACAAACAGTCACAGTTAGAGACGGACGGAATCCTGCTTTCCAATAAGGCTTTATTATCCATTTTACACACCATAGGCGTAGCTCCTTAGAAGGAACGTGTTTCTGATGCCCACTGTGTTGTTAATATTCAGATCAAACTCCAGATCACTGAGAAAAAGTAAAACACAAACAGTCATACACATAAACACTTATTTATGACTACGTGGTGTAAAAAACGGGCTTTAGCGACTATTTAGCTCCTACCTGCCTTTCTCTCTGAACCTGAGGATGGACACTTTGGCTCTGATCAGCCGAATCCTCTCTACATATGCTAGAAATCAAAACATACATGATTAGATTGAATGATGTTTGGTTTTCCATCAACCTGAAATGATTTTTTTACTGAGTAAACACCCCCACCTAGTGGACACTGACGAGAGAGTGAAATGTGGGGGAGAAAACAGGAGACCACGAATGTCCTCAGCGTTTGTGATTTTGTGTGATAAAACAAGTCTATATTACAACATTCAACCAGAACATTAAATCTGCTGAACGTGATGGGGAGAGACTGCATTGATCATCTCGCCATAATGCAATGCTTTGCTGGG
Organism: Odontesthes bonariensis; assembly: GCF_027942865.1. Lineage (NCBI taxonomy): Eukaryota > Metazoa > Chordata > Actinopteri > Atheriniformes > Atherinopsidae > Odontesthes > Odontesthes bonariensis. Next base: position 24,011,616 of record NC_134511.1, read on the forward strand.
AAAAGCTCAGGTCATGGGACTGATGCGGATGTGACACGGTAATGACACACCCTTGGCTTGAGGAAAAACTTCAGGCATCGACCTGCTCCATTCGACCAAGCATCTATTGGATTTGCTCAAACTCCATGGCAAATCCATGGAGGTACCACCCATCAGTCTACAGGACCCAAAAGATCCCCTGACAGTGTCCCTTTGTCTGACCGCACAAAACACCCCCAAAGGACCTGCGTCCATGCTGCATCTATACGTTCATAATCTGCATCGGGCAGGTGGTTATACTATAAGTTACACGGTGTTTATGTACACAAATGACTGAAAGTTAACAGCAGAGTTACTTACAGAGCGATTTGAAAGCTTTTTTGAGTTGAGACAGGACATAAACAGGATCGGGTCTTTTCTGAAACCAAAAAACAGATGGCAGCACGTAAGAGCAGGAGGAAATGGGCGTCTATGGCAGCATTTGGACGACATGTACAGCACAAAGCCACACATACTTACAGCTGCTTTGATGACGAGACACAGATCAGCATCGCTGCTCCGACAGCCCAGTCCATTCATAGAGGATCCGGTCAAATAAAGCCGCCCCGCTGTGAGAAACGCACTTGTTGAAAAAAATAAGCGCAACGCGACGTTAACAAAAAAAAAAGAAAACACTTACGGCACATCTAACACACACCTGCATAGACACGTTGTATGTCTTGCTGCAGCTGAGCTCGACACACCTCCTTCCGCTCCAGATCTGAGGACTGCTGCTGGCACGCCTCAAAGAGCGCCACCATCTGACCACTCAGCTGAAAGCACAAACACAAGCATAAGCGTGGCGCAATAAACCAAACAAATCTGCATGCAAACAAGTCGACACTTAACATACACCAGCTTCAGGTTAGTACATCAGAGTATACCTTGTCTTTGGCAAAGGACTGGAGGCTGTTGGAGCTTTCTGGAATAGAAAGCCGCTGTGGGTGGAGATAGAGGTGTGGACCGGCAAAGGAGTAATCGAAACCAGTGACGGATGATCTCGAAGACTCAGCCACTGCTTCGTCAGGACGACGAGTGGGAAGAGGAGCCCAACTTAAAGGGGATGCTTCTAATGGTTGGAGAGAGTAGTCGGTGCGTTGACGCTTCTCTACGTGGGGGCTGTATTCGCTATTGTGCCTCCTGGAAGAACCCGAATGATAAATAAGGATATGCAGACTGTTAAAAGACTGGTGCTCATAAGATAAAGGGAAGTTTAAGGAAATGGAAGCACGAGAAAGAGATTATTTAGTCATTTATTGATGCTAAAATAACCTACTTGCGCCTTTTGGTCATAGTTGATGTGGGAGGAGCGACGGCTGTGGAGGTGGATGGCTGAGGGCTCCATTCATACGGAGGCAACCTCTCCAGTTCAAGAACTTGGAAGCTTACAAAAAGACATATATATACATACACTCACAGACGTGTCATGAAGAGCAAAAAAAAAAAAAAAAACATGTAAAAAATTGTAAGTGATAAATAAATGATAACCTGTCAGTCTCAACCGTCTATCTCAATTCTGGTGCCGCAAAGCACAAGACACGCATCCGGAAACTTTTGAATGTTTAGTGATCTGTCAGAGGTTGGTAGTTTCTCTAATTTGGATCTAATTTCCTCATACACACTCCTGCCTTCTCTTTAGGTCTGAGCTTCCCAGCGTTCTCTAAAGGGAAATATTTGCATCTTTAAAACCTGGGCTTTCTTTCTTTTTTTTCATTAAGAGTGACAAGTATCTGTGTAATGTAAACTATAAATAGTAGCAGCAGCAAAGTAACCCAGCAGGACAATAACTGCATCAAAGTAAAAATGAACTCTTTGCCAGTGATAGGCTGGGCAGAGACTGTAAAAAATACCAGCTGTTTGCCAAGGTACGCTGTATTTCAAGAAGGTCCTGTTTTCTCTCTGCCTCCATGATTTGCTTTATATCAGGAACAGAAACAGGTGTAAACATATCTAAACCTACCCAAGCTTTGCTATGAGCTGAACAAAAAGCTGAAATGGGAACATCTTCATTTCCACGTTGACGTCTTGATTAAGCCAAGAAATATATTCAGTTTTACCATCACATGTGACAAAGAGAGAAACAATAAAACACCTTGTCCTCATTTCTGAGATGTTTCAGACATTTGATCAAATGTTACTAGTTTTGCTCGAAATATCCCTACGTTACAATCACAGTCAGTGAATTTCTAAAGTTTCCTCTCGTTTCGCTAACGACGCTGTGAACGTCTCTTCCGCCACCGTAGCTCGTGCCCTCGTTTTGGCTCACCTGTTGGCTTCCTCCTGGCTTTGGTGGTGGTAATCGTAACTTCGGGGTACCTGAGGCGGCGGGTACGGACCGGTTCTGAAGCTTGACCACCCCCTTGGAACCGAGTTGCGATGAAACATCGTGCGCCACCTCACGGAACTCCAGCATCAAACTTAACTGATGTTCCGAGATTAAAAAAAAAAAAAAAAAAAAAAAAAACGGAATAACATTAAAGCTCTTAGTTGAATCGAGTACAGAAAATGAACAGTTACAAATGTCTGCACTGTTATCCTAGAATGCCCCCCCAGGCAGATGACTGCTAGAGAAGTTATTGAGGAAATCGAAACTTACCGGAGATCATACAATGCAGAAAGCTAACTGGCTGACTAGTAGCAGCGCTTGGCTAGCTAAGTTAAATATCGACCACTACGTTGAAAATAATGAAGGCAGTTTTCTTAAGATTTATGAGAGGAGATTTATAAGATTTATAAAATGCTTAAAAACTCTCATTTAAAAGTCATAACCCATACAACACGCACCACTTACCAAATTAGATGTCACATGTAAACAAAACTGGGGACGCTGATTTCCTGCGTTCATACTTCCGCATTGAAGCCATGACGTAATTGAACTTGATTTAAAGGGGACGTGTTCTTGTGCTCTGTAAAGGGCAAATCCACCTAAAAGTACAATTTTAACTAAAAAGACCTTAGTCGATCGTATTGGACGGTGATGAAGTCGGTTAAATAAATGCCCATTTACGTGACTGTATGCGCGTGCTCTTTAAAAAGCTGCTTCAGATAACAGGCCCCTGCTGTATATTCAAATCAGTTTAATTTGAATGTGGGCCGTGAATCAGATAAGTTCAGTAAAATCACCAGGGTTGCTTATCATCTCTTCCGTCACCCATTGTCTGTTGAGAGGCTCCGCTTTTGCTCAGGGGGACTTCAGACGAGCTAGTTTTCTAAGCAAAACAAATTTTTTAAAAATTGTATCTCTTTGTGCACAGAGTTTTCATTGTATTTCAATGATTAAACAGTCAGGGAATGGAGAGAAAAACAATAGAATTGAACATAGTATCTGTGCTCTGGCACTAAATTTACAGGCACAGCAAATGGGAGACTAATTCTGGGAACCCCTTTACTTTGAAATAAAGTATTTTCACTAGCTCATGTCATATGTTACATGAAATTATCAGCTCCTCGGTCCTATATGGATTGGCATTTGCCTGAGATTGCTGCATTTGCATATGTTCTTGTGGTTATTAAAGGTAGCCTGTTTTCTCACACTCGTAAGGCTCAGAACTCGATCTTGTTGTTATTAGATTATTTTGCTCACAAGACATTGACGCAAAAACTCCCTAAACAGCTTAGGTCCACAGTGATCCAATTCAAGAGCAGAACACAAGACAGAACTAAATGTGCAGGTTTTTAGAAATATTCATATATGGCGCGTGACAGAGTAACTATTTTCCCCGTTTCCAAAGATAGACAGATAACTCATGGAACACGAGCTGGGTCGTGTTGTTCAGCATCAGTATTTTGCGGTCTCCCTGGCATACATGACATGTTCCTTTCCAACAAAACTTATTTCAAACAACAAAAGCATAAATGTCATCAGTCCCCCGGGCATCGAGTGACGTCACTGCGGAGGACGGTGTGTGACGTCGGCAGTTCGGCACTGTCATGAACTGAGTAGGAGGGAAGCGGATGCATCATCCAGATGTGGAGCTCCGGGGGGGGGCGGGGTGCAAACAAGGCTCTGTGAATAGACTTAAATCAATAAGGCGCACACTGCAGGATGATTTGATTTGTGAAAATGTCTCCAAATAACAGTGTTGAAAAGGATAGCAGGGATTTGTCACATGGTATGCGGAGGGGAAAGGGCATGGATTGATGTTGCAGAAGCACAGCAGATTACTTTATTAGGCAATGCACAGCTAATAAAGAGTGTGTGGAATAGCTGTAGACTGGACGAGAGAGTGGGGGTGTAGCTTGTGAGCCTATGGTAACGAGCTATGAGGCAGAGAGGGAGAGACGTGGACACTGATGCTGCGCGTTATCTGCTCGCTAAATGAGGGTTGTCTTTTCCAGTTCATGCAGCAGGGCTTCTCCACCCTTCCAGCGAGGAGCTGTAATTTACACGACAACAACGGGGCGTCAGTTGGACCTCCATCATCTGCGCCGGCTCGAACACAGAGCTGCTGCTCCTTCTGCTGCTCCACCACCAAACGCTCAACGCCGAAGCAGGAGAAGACCTCATTACCGTGCCATGTGCAAAACGACATGTATGCGTAATTTCATGTGGTGACAGAGGAGGGGGGAATGGAGCAGTTGTTCACAAATTCCTGCAGACGCACCGACGGGGATACATTGGAGGCTGTCGTATAGAAAGAAGACCCTCGTACGCAGCAGCCAATCCAGCAGATTCGTTTTTATCGCCAGCGAAAAGGGGAACAGTGGTCAGGTGTCGCCGTTCATTTCTACCACAATAATGGGGTAAGTGTGGGTAATATCATCCCATATACTGACTGAGATCTCTTTCTCTCATTTCTATGTACACATTAGCCTCTCAGGGTATTAACTTCTCCACCACGGAGACCGCACCAGGTATTATGATCTGGAACTCAGCTTTAAAATCTATTTATCTGTCTTATATGGCCTCCCAGGAAGCTTTAGGTGAATCCATGTTCGAAATGGCTGTTTAAAGTGTTGTGTCATCTATGTATTGGACAATAAAACAACAAACTGATGATCAAAGAATTACTGTATAATTATCTCTCAAATGAGAAGTGTTTGGTGAAACAGAATAAGAAACAGGCCTACACATTGGGCCCAGCGTACTTGCACATTGCACAAAAATGTTGGTGCATGAGTTCATCATCAAACTTTTTGGATCAAATCGCTGAGTTAATCTGCCACGATTCCTCAAAGTGACACTATACCTGTGGGTCTCATCCAAATGATGCAAAGTTTACTGTCTTTATGATTTGTTAATTCTTTATTTCTGGCACAGAACACGGAGAATGATGCTGGGTTTTCTAGGTGCTCCACAAATACATTATAGACAGTTATGTAACTCTGACAGACTGCACGTGCATTTGCAACATTTGGTCTTAAATTTCGCCAGTCAGAGATAGTTGTTTGAGTAAATGTACATCCTGTTCCATCCTGACGAGTGCAATGTCAGTAGCAGAGGAATGTCAGTAAAGCTACAGAGCTGCTCGAGGCTCCTGTGACAGAAAGCAGCTTTCTGTCTCTATGGCAGCACAGCAACTGCTTTCTTACACATCCATCCCCAACCTCAGGCACCCATAAGTGAATCACCCACAAGCCTCCTAGTGCGCATGCAGCACTTCTCATTTGCATGTCCCCTAACCCTGAGCTCAACGGTCTGTTTCCCCCACCAAGCCTGCCGTTCATTAAAGGCTGTCTCCTGCAGTTGTGATTAATTACTCAGCAGGAGGTTAACAATGTGGCACAGGCATGGTGTGATTTTAAGGCATCAGCCAAAACTCCTGCATTAACTATTTACAATACACTGGAGGCCTCCCAGTCGCCCACTCTGCCTTCCTACAGTGTGGGCAGCACAGCATTCAGCTATGTCCCACTCAGCTTCGCTTCTCCACTGGGCTCTGCCATACTGGTGACTAAGTTACTGTTATGCAACGGACTCAGTGACTCAATTGATCCACAGCGGAATATTTGTCAACTGTGAATCAATACACTGTGCTGCTTACAGTGTGGAATAAAGTCTGAATATGTGCAGGTGCAGATCAGATGAAAGGCTACATAGGTGTAGATCTGTTGTCTGGTTGCCTGTCTGGCATTAATGGCACAGATAGATAGAGTCATATTTCACTTCCGGCCTTGTGGCTCATTCCCAAGCCTGTTTAAACTCTCATGGTAATGGCTCAGAGAACAGTGGACTAGAACTGGAGATGCCTATCAATAATCTCCATGCTTTCACTTCCTTTTGCAAATACAATCAAAGCACAATAGACTCAGACTTTGTCTTTGCTGACTGTGTATGCGTGCAAGCATATCTTGGGCCATCCAACCACCCACAGCAGATGGAGCAACAGGGAGCTGTCTCATTAATGACCTCACTCTACTTTAAATAAGACCTGCTTCAATATCTTTACAGTTGAGTTAATGAAACTCTCTGGCAATGAGGACAACTTCTCAAGAGAGACGTAGTGGAAGAGGCAGGAGGGACAGTGACATCTCAAGAGACTCGCTGTTTGAGTGTAGTTCAGCTTCACTGTCATCTGCAGAGAGAGGTGCAGCTGCAAAGGTAAAGGAGACACACTGAAGTATAAAAATAAAACGCGGCCTTATGAGGTATAAAATGAGGCACGTGCTCAAGCTTTTGCATCCTGCAACTTTAAAGTGGATTCACATCTGGGCATCAAACCCCTGAAACAAAAGAGGAACTACAGGGAACACCTGTTACCATTTTTGGAGTTTCAGATGTGTACCAGTATGTCTGTGATATCTAAACAGGAGTTGTTACACCTGAAAGAACAAGGTTTGTGTTTTATCTAAAACTACTTTTGCACAACTCATTAGTTGAAATTATGACCCAGAAAGGGCATCTATGTGGAACAGTGGCAAGCATTGTCATCTTAAAGAACAATGGTCCTGAGTTTGAACCTGGTTGGCCATTTTGAATGTTTTTGCAGATGTCCAGGGTGTTCCCAATAGTGACCCTAAATCCTATGTCAGCTGGGACAGGCTCCTGACTCAAATTGCCTCAATTTAATGTAGGCTTATAGTCAAAAAAGTTAATGAACATTTCTTCTAATGATTCAGATATGATAATTTGCTTCTCGCTGCCCTGAGGTCCAGGCTGGAGCATAGATGAGATCAAGCCTTTGAAAGTGAAGCCCTCAAATTACGAAATCATCTGCACTTGCATGTTTGGCAAGCTCCAGTACTTCTAGTTTTAAAGTCTTGTCCTGTAACTCATTTTTATTTCTTGACTTTCAATTTCTATTATATCTATTAGTATCTATTTTATTTATTTATTCATTTGAATTGCTTTAAATGGGCTTTATATATAAACTCCTGTCAAAACTCCTAACTGAATATCCTTACGCAGGAAGCAGTTATCCCAAAATGTACTTTTCAGGGCCCTAACACATCTTTCAAGTGTTGAAAACACGTGCAAAATGGTGTTTTTGGTGAAAGATGTCCTCCTTACGTATGGACAGTGTTGCAGTTTTATTGAATCATTTCTCATGGTTATCTTGACCTGCTATACGTGTCTCCATGCCCCACTTTATAAGGGTAAACTGGGAACATATGTATCAATATTTCTGAGCCTTAAGTCACAACACCACTGCCGCAGTACAACCCAGTTTGTCATTCTCCATGACATTCAGTAGTTAACTGGGAAAAATCAATTTTTTAAAATGATTTATCACACTGCTCTGTGTATTCATGAAAGCAAAGGAGTATCTAAAAAAAAACGTCAATCAAATGATTAACAGTAATGATTCAATTGTAAGTAAAAATAACTCTTGAACAACACTCTAGCTATCCATCATCATCATCACCATCATCGTCATCATCATCATCATCCCACAGAAATCAGGAAAGTCACGTCTTTCCCCTAACTTTTCTTCTTGTTGTGTTCGTTACGTTCAGTTTGGAGCCGCACAGCCGCAGCTCACATAATTGCTTGTACCACATTGTGTTGCAGTTTGGAGCTTCCCACTCCTTTCGTCTCCCTTTCCCGAAAGATGGGTGGATTCATCAGCACTCCAGCTTCTCCTACATTCATCACCTCCTCCACATTTTCCTCACCCCTTCCTTCATCTCTCACTTCATCACTCTTCCTCCCTCCATCACTCGATGGTCCTCTCTCTGTTTTAACATTCATGTTCCATCACCTGCCCTTGTGTGACGCGGTGCACTCAGCATGCCAAATACCTCCTCCTCGTCCCCTTTTTCTTTCTCTCCTCCAGACTCTTTCTTTTCCCACTAAAATGACCCCCTCTATTCTAACTTATTCCATTTACTTTAGCTCCTACAGATTTCTTTCATGCACTGATGGACTTAAGATGGCACCAAACGCCTTTCTCTGTAGCATTTTAGTATGTTTTATTTGTTGAAACTGAGTTCACAGCAAAAGAGGGTCTACACATAATGAACTAATCTTTATGCAGTCCCATAACTGCTACCTATATGATACTCCTGGCTCAGACCAGAATCATCAATCATGCGATGCCTTTCATGTTATTCATGTGCCATTTTTGAGGAGGAGAAAATTAAGTGGAAGTTAAATTAGTATTCAGTTTCTATCAAAGCAGCCCATCAATTATTTTTCTGTCTTTTGTGAATGTTCAGTTGTAGGAGTGAGTACTTTTTTTGTCAAATGGTGGGAGTCATTTTTGAACCAAACTCCTTGGCACAGGCATTCATGTAAAAATGGAGAACAAGAACATTGCTGTGTTTGATACACACACACACACACACACACACACACACACACACACACAATCAAGCAACAAGAGCTGCAAGATTTTCCACAGCTATATCAAAATTATGCAATGAAAAACACTCCAGTTGCCAAACGGCTATTGCACAGATCATACGGACAGGCCGTGCTGGCATGATCTGTGCTGGGGGAGAGTTAAAATGACTCAGTACCGCCACTTGCACTGCTGTCAATGATTATGATAATTCGCGCGCAGCAGTCCACAAGCAGCTTTGTGGAGCGGCATTAATCATCCCAGATTCACTCTCTGACTTGCTATACTCGCCATTCCCCATCATTCTCCTTCTCTTCCTCTCTAACATCCCGCACTGTCCCCCTGTCTCCGTGTCTTTTCGTTCTCCACCAGTCTTGGCTAATCACACACAGGAGGGGTGTTGCTGTTGAATTTTAATATTCATTTATACAGCAAGCCTTTGATGTCCCCCCTTCACCCCCACAGTGCAGTGTAAGCACTTCTCTATCTCGTGTTCTGCCAGTACTGCCAGCCCAGAATATCTCCCTCAGCACCCAGCCTTTTGTGTGTGTGTGCGTGTGTATGTGTGTGTACTGACTGTAGATAATACCCAAGAAACCCCAACAATGCCGCAATGTATGAGGGCACTGGAAGAGCAAACTGAGGGTTTGGAGTGGGGGGTTGCTGATTAATGGTTGAAGGTGGGGCAATAATGAAGGGTAAATAGTCGTCAAAAAAAACAAAGCCGGTTCATGTTGTCAACCAACACTAATGGTGATGGACACTGGTTTGTGTCACACAGAGGTCAATAAGGAATGAATCCATCTCAAATTGAGCCACCATGGACTTCCATCATTTTCAGATATAAGCTACTCAGCCACTAATCTGCTTAAAAACACACGCAAATCTAGCTTTAGAGTTCCAACACATTCATGTCAGCACTTACACATGATTTGTTTCTGTGTCTGAGGAAACCGCAGCTCTGTGGGGTGTGTCTACAGTAGTTAACCATGGCCTACTGTCTATATTTAGCCTGAAACCCTCTCCTTCTCCCCCCCGTGTTCCCCTGTGTGACCCCCCACTTCAAGCTGCAGGCATTCCCATATCTGAGCAGAGAGAGACGGAGCCGCAGACAGGGACAGTTTCTGTTGGATAGCTACATGCATTTAGTGTGCTGAGTAAATGTATGAGAAAGAAGTAAAAAGATCAAGGTTTCATTTCAAAACTAAGTTAGTTTGTTCACCATGTAAGACAATGAGTGCACTTAGTAACCTGCAGTGACCTCTCTCTGTAGTTTAGCTATGGAAGGTGGCGAGTTGGTGATTAGGCTGCCAGGGCGGTCTGACTCTCCTGTGGGCAACAGGAGTTTGGGTGCTGGCGGTGGCTTTGGCGAGACGCTCGTGTTACGTCACAAAGAGGTTCACCACTTCTTTTTTGTTCCCTTCAGGGAGCAACCCATCTACAGCACGCGGGCCCACGTCTTCCAGATCGACCCTAACACCAAGAAGAACTGGCTGCCGACTAGCAAGCACGCCGTCACTGTCTCCTACTTCTACGACAGCACGCGCAATGTGTACCGCATTATCAGCCTGGACGGCACCAAGGTGAGCAGTTGAACCAGAGTGTTACGGTACACCTTGCACTATCAGTTTCAACTTGTGCCATCAGGCATGGTCCTATTAAGATATGTTTCAGTGCTATTAAATCATCAAACTTCATCACTGGCTACCAGGAGATTTTAGTGGCTCTGTGAGGTGTGACTGTGATCTACTGTGTGTTAATGCTTTTAATCAGATCTGTGCTGGTAACAAGTGCACAGACACATCATAAAAGAGCTCAGATTTGATGAGCGTCCCAAGACTTAGGGCTCATGTGTGTGTCTGTCCACACTTATTTCTGGGGATATCCTCATTAGAGTTCCCGAGGGACATTCCTACTGAGCATGGTGAGATTGAGGTTGCTTGGCATAACTAAAGGCAGATTAAAGACCAACCCCTCCTGCTCACACATATTATCTATTATTTATGGAGAAAAGAGAGGTGAAGTCCCATTAAAAAAACATGACAGAGAGAGAAGAATGTGAGGCTGAAGACACAACTAGTTAGTGGCAAGAGCGTGGAGAGAAGTGAATAACAGAGTGAAAATGTGGAAGGAATGGTGGATGTGTTTGCTGTCAGTGACCAAAAAGTGTGTGTGGACCATTCGTACAAATGCCAGAAGAAAAACACAAAATTTCAGAAAACATTTCAGAAAAACATCTTTAAAAAAATTCAGGAAAAAACTACAACAAAACCAGAAAACAGAACCTATCAGACACGACATCATTTTTAAAAAGCATGTTCTGTGAAATGTTGTGTTTTCTGTTCTTTAATGTGCTGATTATTTGAAATGTCATAATTTCTTAAATGTTGTTGAGTTCTATCAAATGTGCTTTTTAGTGAACTCTTTTCTGTGGTGTTGTTGTGTGCTGTGGTGGTCTGAAATGCGGTGTGTTGCTGTGTTCTCCGGTTGGACGTGTTTTCTGCAGAAATGTTGTTGACTTTGGTTTGTCCAGTGCTTTTTGAGTTTTGATGGTCAGCTGAGCCAACCTCTAACATCATGGAGCGTGCAACAGATAGCTGATGATGATTATATTGTGTAACAAACACACTGACTGACTACTGCTTTTTCCAAACTCGATTTGGCGATGCCGACATGAATGTCATCTATTACACAACACTGATAATTGATCAGACATTACTTTGTTATGCATTAGTATTATTTAACAAAGGCTGACTTATGTAAGATTTAGAGGTTGCCTTCAGCTCTTCTAAATGAATGATAAAGCTGAGAATGTTCTGTTTATATATTTGTTATTGTGTTTGTGAAAAATCTGTTAGTAAAAAACACCTAATGATTTAAATTATTAGAAACCATACATGAATATTTTTACGTCAACTTTTTTTAAACAGGCTCTTTAATTTTCCAGAGCTTGTACTTCTACTTATGCTGTTACTGATACTTCCCAAGTGTTACTCAGACAGTGTATAAATAGTAAGGTGAAGCTGTTCGATTGGCAGAGATGGTGCTGTTGTGAATATTTACTGGACGGTGCCTGTAGAATTAAAATAAACAAACTGTGTTCGGAAATGAAGAAACATGTCACCCAGGCAAACATGTAGCTCACTGATGTTATTGGATATTGGATATCATTATACCAGCGATTGTGTGAAAGGTCTCGACAAGTATGCTTTGACTCCAGTTGTAAAAGTTTCCATTTAGATTTTTATGTAACTTTTTTCAAGCAAAACTGTAAACCATGGGTACATAATGTTGATTTTTTTTTCTTTACTGTTTATCTTTTGCGTCTTTAAAAAACTAATAAATCTTGGTAAATGTTAATTTGTCCATTTAAACAATTTGAATGTTGTATGTAGAGGCCCATACATTTGATTTATTTCAACACTAAATGCCTTGAGCTTTTTGTCTTGTGATTTTCTGCTCTTTTCACATTATATTACATTTAGCACATTATTTTCAATACTTATATAGTTGTCTCAGTTAACAGGCAAAGTAACTTGATAAATCAAAGTATTACAACTGTTATATATATATATATATATAACATATATGATAGCAATATTATACATTTCTAATTGGAGCCACTCTTCTTATTTGGGGTTACGGTTCAGAGTGCTCTGACTACCACTGGCACTAGTGTTGCTTTCACTTCCCACCTGGAAGGATCTTAGCTTTCATTCTCCACCTTCGGAGGTTTCTCCCACTTTGACGGCGCAGATGTTCCTGTACACTGTTGCCACCTCTTGGGTATGGCGTTCCTTGCAGATCTGCTTGATATGTGCTCGATTCTGAGCCTTTTTAGTGTCTGATGTAGTGATCATTGATTCCACACTATTTTTCACAGCGTAGGATACTCTGAGTACACTATATAGGGTATATAAAATGTCCCTTTACATCCGGGACAGCACTACAAAATGGCGAGCTCACTATGTGCTCCACGATAATAGTGAGCAGTGATTTCAGTACCACAGCGCTATTTGTCCAGGTAAATGCCATTCTGTCTCAGTCTATTAAAAATATCATAAATAAAGACAAATAAAAAGACTGTTTGCTATAAAGAGATTGAAAATCACAACCAAGTAAAAGTGACGGATTCAAACTTTAAATTTGGTTAAATTAATCTTCCAAAACGGTTTACTACTTTTTCTGATAAAACAGGAAGCCCTCACATTTGAGAAGCTTCCATGCTTGACAGTTTTGTTTGATAAATGCCTGTAAAGGTCCACTGTCAAAACCTCCGACTATATTTTCAGTGTCTAACCTGTTCGCCATTGTGAAAACTGGGTGTCCCACAGACATAGTGGCTCAGTTAATGTTTCAGTTATATCTTCACTCTGATTTGCGGTTATGCGAAAGCCAAATACTCAGGTTTGATTATGTTTCTCTTTCCATCTGATGACACATACAGACACACCGCAGTAACAAAGGAAACTTGACACATATTAATTTGGCTGACTCTCTTTTTCAGGCAATAATCAACAGCACCATCAGTCCCAACATGTCGTTCACGAAGACGTCTCAGAAGTTTGGCCAGTGGGCAGACAGTCGAGCGAACACCGTCTACGGACTGGGCTTCTCCACTGAGCATCATCTGTCCAAGGTACCACCTCACCCACCCAAACTTCTACTCACACACACATACACACACACACATAAAAAACATCTACTGTAAACCTTCCCTCATCAATCACTGGGCAGCTTCTCTTTCTGTCCTCTACCCCTCGTCCCTGGGAGAAGATTTAATTTCAGCTCTTCTCTCTTGACTGCATGCGTGGCAGTTCACCTTGATGGGGCATATTTCAGCGTGTGTCTGTGTGTTTATGAAAGTTATGTATGCCGGAGTGCTCACTGGTGACTTGGCGATTTCTCACTTCGGCCGTGTGATTAAGCTCTGTCACGAACATGAGAGGCTCACCGCATCCCAACTGTCAGGACAGCTCACACACACAAATCCTCACCCACACAACCAAACTCAACATTACAGACACGTTTTCTGTGTTAGGAAGTCAAGATAACAAGGCTGCTCGTAACTTAAAAAAACCACGATGGGCATTTTCTGTTTATCACTGTGTACTGGTCATTAACATCATGTTGTCTTGAGGCCTGGACGGTGTTCAATCGTATTTTCTTTTCTCTCCAAGCAACTGCTGTTAATGTGTTGAACTACATTAAACGATTTCCAAACTGTTTTCCATGAGGATAAAATTCAGGAGAATTCTTTGCAGCACAAAGATGGGACTTAATGGTTCCGCTTCAAAGGTGAAACGGGCATCCCATGCATTTCCTGTGTTAGTTTACATTAATTTACCCCAGTTTGTTCATCATAAGAAGCACAACCCTGTGAAAACAGATGCATGATAGTAAGTGTGAGAGAGAATGCTACCCAGGTCATGGCACCAGACTTGGTTTTGGTGCATGATTTCTTATAAGGAACAAAAGTCATGATATTTCAGTCTCAGTAAGAAGTAGAGATGCTGTAAACAGCTTTTTGTTTCTAACTGATCCCCGTTTAGTGGCCAGGTACAAATTGATGTCAAATTCAGATGTCACTGAATCTTACTATGACCTTGAATGAACGTGAATTGGTTCTTAGGACTTCCTTGATCCTTATTCGACTCAAATGAAAATGCTTACAGCACCAAAACAAGGTATTTTTGTTTAAGGTAAATCTATACCATGACCCCAAACTAGGGAGGGCAAAAAAGTCATATCTAAAAATGATCAAAAGGTTTTTCAATTTGTCAGATTATTGTCAAATGGAGAGGACAGGAACTATATAAACAGGAACTTTGTCTGAGGAGTAGAAGAATAGAATAGAATAGAAAAATACTTTATTCATCCCCCAATGGGGGAAATGAATAATGAGTATCAGTGCAGGTTAGCAGACACCTGCCAGACAATTAGAGTTTTTTTTCCTGTGGTTGAAAGTTTTTTAAGTCTTCGATTCACTTCTCAAATAACCACTGGGCCGACACTCCTGAAGCACTTATAGAGAGGAATACTGCATTTAGATCTCCGGAGCAGAACCATTATGTGGCACTGAAGTGAAATGATATTAAGTTACTTTTTGCAACTCCACTAATGGCGGACACAAGACCGGCTCCAGCGGAGTCGTCAATTTGATTTCCTCACCACTCAGCCCTCTGCAGTGCTGTATACTAAATTACTCTGTAAAACTGTGGAGGCAGTGTGAATGATGAACCCCACCCTAAAGGGACATCAGGGATGTGTGCTTGGGAGTGTTTATATTTGCTCGAAGCCCCCAAGCCGAGCTCAGCTTACCACTTCGGGCTGTCTCGATGTATTTATGCTGTTGACTAAAATAACCCCGGAGATCAACTTCAGGCACAGAAAATTTCTGATTATAGGAAGGCACAATGGCACCGTCAGCTCACTCTGTGTGTGTGTGTGTGTGTGTGTGTGTGTGTGTGTGTGTGTGTGTGTGTGTGTGTGTGTGTGTGTGTGTGTGTGTGTGTGTGTGTGTGCGTGTGTGTGTGTGTGTTGTGGGGGGTGGCTGTATAATTAC
This sequence comes from Odontesthes bonariensis, assembly GCF_027942865.1. Lineage (NCBI taxonomy): Eukaryota > Metazoa > Chordata > Actinopteri > Atheriniformes > Atherinopsidae > Odontesthes > Odontesthes bonariensis. The sequence continues at coordinate 24,026,922 of NC_134511.1, forward strand.
AGTGTAAAGGTTACCAGCGGACACCTAATTTGGTTGTGAGGAGTTCCGGGTAACTATTATCTAAGTCCAGCTGCCAGGTTGTTATTGGCAACAGCTTCTCCCTATCCTTCAAAGCTAACCATACTGACCCCCCTCCTCCTCTCGTCTCTCACAGATGGTTTTACTGAGCAGATTAAACCTCACTACTGTAGGATTTACAGTCCGCACTGTTTGTTGCCTTCTCTGTCCAGTTTGCGGAGAAGTTTGCTGAGTACAAAGAAGCAGCACGGCTCGCCAAGGAGAAGAGTCAGGAGAAGATGGAGGCCACGTCTCCTTCTCAGGTAGGCTCGCCACACACTTCCAACTGCAGCATTGCCACTAATACTTACAACTGTTTTGTGGACAGCTGATGAAGAGGGCAGGAAAAACAACATGGAAAACAAATGTCTCACAAAATGATGATGTCTCAAAAATGACCACATCCAAATGACTCTAGCCTTTTATTGTTGTTACATGAGCATAAAAACATCACTCTGTTCACACCGTTACACGCCAAGATGCAGAAACTTTCCCTTTTTCTAAGAAAATAATGAAGCGCAGGGAGCTTTTGTGAAGCCTCAAATATACTGCAGTCCATACTTGAACTATTAAAGCTGCACTTGACATGAGCTGCAATGCGAAAGGACTTTCCCATGGAAAGATGTCCTCTAATGAAGCCAAACGGACAGCCTTGTTCTCACCAGGAGCTGAGAGCTGCATGTGCACCGGCCACAACAGTGTGATAAAAGTGTAGACAGGCTGTAACTGTGAAGGCTGCAGCCTGACTGATACCAGCGCGCAGTGGTCTGTTTAAGCTGTCTGCTCTGTTCCATCACTGATGGTCAGGGTTTCACCCACATGCCAGCTGGCTTTCTTTCTAACCTCCAGATCCTCTGATTTCTCTCCCCTTAATGAAGTGAAAAGGATGATTCCACTAAAATAAAGTGAGAAGACACAGAGCTAAATGCTACACGCTGGTCCCAATAGGCTAAGTCCCAGTGGAAATGCATCACGAGGAGATAACTAATAACTAATATACTAATGAATGTAGGAGCGCAGAATGTAAATCCAGCCATAATCTTCCTATTATCTTTCTCTTCATTCCTACCCATTAAAGACATACAAGCAGTGTCATTGTGTGACTGTATTGTGCTCAAACCCAGCGTCTTAATAGCTTTGTTTTATGTGAGTGCAGCAGCTAAACGATTTGTCTCTCGAATAAATTCTGCAGTTTGTATGGGACATAAAGATAAGAATTAATCTGTACTTGTATGATTTCCCACTGCCGAAGCAAGCTAGTTTAATGACCTATGGGAATGTAGAATTGCTCACTTCATGCGAACGTACAAATCTGTAACAGAACAGCCGTTTGAGCTTTGTCATTGTAAGACATTCTGCACATCTACCACTTCAAAACACACACACCTCTATCATTTACCATGTCTCAGCTCTTAAATGGAAAATAAGTATTTAACCTTTAAGAACATTATTCATGAGATTCTTGTTTTTTTTTTGTTTTTTTTTAAATGTATCTAATAATAAGAGGCCAGTTGGTTCACACAGGTTAATTATTATATCTTGGTAACATACATATTGACTGATAGAAGTATTATATAATTTAGTTAAGTTGATTTAGTAATTATTTTGATATCTGTTATGGTTGAAAGGCTGAAACAATTGAATAAACAATAAATTGACACAAAATTTAAATGGTTGTTTATTTGTTTGACAAAACAATACATGAGACATCTGGAGGACACAATCAGTTTAGATGTTTATTAATAAATCAGTAAGTGAAAAATGTTTCTGCTTTTGGCGGATAAGAAACTTTGCCACACCTCATCTGAACTATGTTGTTTTTTTTTCTATCAGTGATTTGGGGAGATTCATTATGGTTGTTTGCAAAAAAAAAAAGGGTGTCACAGATTCCTTATTTTGATAAATTATTGAGTTTTCTGTCTCATCTAACGGTGCTTACAAGCTTCAAGGAAAAAACAAACACACCAAACCACAGCGTTTTATTATTTATGTCTGTTTAACCTGTGGGCTTGACAGTAAGACTGTAAACCTTTTCTTCACATGTAGGAGTCTCCAGCGGGTGAGCTCTCATCACCTCTGACCCCCCTGACTCCGCCCATGGAAAGTATCAACGGCACAGATGAAATCTGCGACACAACTCCCAACTCTGACACCCGTCCAGAGCCAACACAGAACGCCCTGGCCTTCGCACACAGGTACATTCCTCAGTTCAGATGTTGTTCTGACTACTTTCACTTTCCATATCTCACGCAAGCAATTTTGAAATAAAATTCTATCAACTTTTGTCTGTTGTTTGTCTGCGGTGCACACGTATTGGCTGCACCACTTCTCTTTCTATCTTTTTGTCCACGTCCACCTATATGTACCGTGCATGTCAGCATGGTAGTGAACTTCCTCTATTCACCGCTGCTCTCTCGTGTTTTTCCTCTCTAGGGAGCAGCTTAAGACTTGTCGAGTCTGCTCTTTCTGATAGGAATGTCAGTGCAAGTCCAGAGTACTGCGACACCATGACTACATAAAACCAGAAAAATTTTCAGGCGCAAAGTTTTACAAAAGTAAGAGCACGGTTGCAGGTCAGCAACAAGGAGAGTGTTTTCAAAAACTGGATGCACTGCCAGTTTATTAACTAGTCAAAAAAAGGAAAAATAAGCACAGTGAAACTCCACTGAGGAGGAATGCAATGATATGGGCACACAAGACTTTTTTTTTTTCTTCTCTGGAATCACTTCACGTGGACCAGCATAATTTGTTAATTATGCTTCTCAGGACTGATGACCTATTCAAGTTATTCATTTTGTTTAATCTGAGCATGCTCTGTGAGGGACCTCACACATTTCTAGGTATATTTATGTCTACTGCAATGCAATAATATAAATGCAAATTCAAATCTCTTCTCTGAGTAGGTGTTGCACCGCTAGGGTGGCATGCATTCCTCTTTACTTTATAAGCAGGCTGAATATTGAAATGTACAGTTCATGTTCCTTGTAATTTTTAAATTGGTTCATATATAGCACTCTGTGCACGTTAGGGGTTAAAGAGCCGTACAATTGATTTTTTCTGTGCATACTGGCTTTCTGAAAAGGTGAAGTTGTGAGGTTGATTGCCACAAAGGGTGTCGCTGAAGCGTTTATATAAGACTTATGTAACACAATGTGAGTAGTGGGAGGCATGGCGAGAGTAAGCAGACACACTGTGTGTCAGTGTGTGTGTGTGTGTCAGAGAGGGATGTGCATTGTATAAAGTCTATACATGAGTCACTGATACCTAAACATCCACCAGCAGAACAGTCTCACTGCAGTGAATAAACTGAACAGAGGGGAATGGGCAATCCGCTTATGAGCGAAGTGTTCTTTGGTAGTTGATTGTACACTCAAGATTTTTTTTTTATTTGTAAAATGTAATTTGTGCCTCTTTTGTTATTATTTCTGGCTGCGATTCATTTTGATTAAAGATGTCAATCCATGGCTTAATGTATTATCATTATTTTACTGGTGTCTGGGTGGAAAAGCTTCATCTTTTTGTTTTCTTTTCTGTTTAAGCGCACAAATGCAGAGATCTCTCGATGCATTTAGTTGTTTTATGGAAGTAAAGTCTGTGGAGTATATGCTTAGAAACCCCCCATACCGCTACATGATGAATTCTGTAGTGCTGCACAGATTTGTGCAGTTAGAGTGAAATGTAGAGAGGACACCCACTGCCTGCTGCAGCCCTGCTGCTGATGTTTCTATTAGTGCTGCATGCGTGGGAGATGGGGTCAACTCTTGGCATTCACAATGGCAAGTGTGGATGTAACAAGCACACCTCACTCTCAAAATTTTTAGCGGCATATGCAGCAAGAGTAGATGCAACGACCATCCAGATATTTACCACACAACCCTCTCTTTTTGTTTCTTCTGCTCTATGACTCACACTTCTTTGGTGTAATTATTTGGTTCTTCTGCGTACATCCTCTCACATGTATCAACTTTGTGTTTTAAATGTGTCTCTAAAGTTAAAATGTATTTTTTTCGAACTATATGTTTAACAGTATAAGCATGTGGTTAATAGCCAAAAGTAAAGAATAAAATGCTTGTCGTGTATTTTGATTGTGTATGTGTGTTTTATGAGGATTCAGACTCACATGTAGACAGACAGCAAACACCTGTGTGGGTAAGTGTTTGCTGCCTTTTTGCAACATTCCTCCACAACGGTTTTGGTGTGTCTCTCCGCCATGTGTCTTGAATTAGATGACGGCTCGTCCCCACTGAGTGTATACCACACTGCAGCTCAGCAGGGTTGTGTAGGCAGGTATGTGTGGGCAGAGGACTGATGAGGAGAGAGGAGGATGAAAGGCACCATGGCTGTGAGTGAGTTTCATATGTCAGGATGTAGGAGTGTTTGGCAGGTCTTCACTGGACTCGTTTTGAATGGTTTTCTGAATATTGTAAGACCTCTAGTTGGGACTGCCAGAGTTGTACGTGAATGATCCTCTGGTGTTGGAGGATGTAGGCGTCAGTCTGTGGGTTTGTCGTAGGTTTGTGTGAAAGGAGATAGTGGCTAAGTCTCCTTCGTTCCTCCGGTGCTACCATGGCAACTGCTGTGCCTTCTTAGTTCACGAAGGGCTGCGTGAGGGAGAAGAACCTACCTGACAGTGAACAGCGGTCAGGACACACAGGATGCAAAAGAGCGCTGCAGGAAAAACCAGTGTGTGTCGCACAAGTTCACACCTTGTGTCTGATGTTTTTATTGAGCATAGGAGGAAAATTACACTTGACATTTTGAAAGAGTAAAACACAAAACTGAATATTAATGCTTTATTCAACACTTGTGACGTATTGGCAGAATATACAGGTTATGTTCCAACAACAAAAGCATTCAGACTTTAAGCCACACAAAAAAAAATACACAGTTTGATTAAAATAAATATTTAAGAAATATAGACAAAATTAATCTGAGACTGCTGGAAATCTGGCCCAAAAATATCATGACAAGTACATACAAAACACATAAAAGTTATCTCATATTGCAAATACATTATAATTATAAGAAGGTGAAGAGCAGAGCAAAAACAGCCGTATTATTTAATTTCTCAAACTATGTAACACTATACAACAGATTCTAGTTCAATAAAATCCCCTCAGTAACACGTATGCTGTTTTACTGACCATATCATTTTCATTTTGAGTAGTTCAGTGACACAGCAGCGGCTAACTTACCCACCATGTGTCCTTATCTCTCCTCTGCTGTCCTCAGCCAGAATTGTGCTCAGGTGCCCCCCTGAAACCTCTCAGCCAGACCCATTTAATGAAGAAGAACACCGGTGTCAAACCATCTTGCACTCTTCTCTTTCTTCTTCTTCTCCCTCCGTTGCTCTCCCTTGCTCTGTCTCCATCTTCACATCTTGATGCCTCGCCTGCACTCTAGCTCTCCGAGCTGCTGTGTGGGGTTTATACATTGCCTTGGTGGCAGCACTGCTCTGTCCATATGAGTACTCGTGTGTGTGTGTGTGTGTGTGGTTGTGTGTCAGCTGATATGTGCATGTGTAGGATGAAGTGTCGTCTCCATCCTATGCGTCACACAAGCAGACACACTTGCACTCTCAGAGGGGGTGGCTGTTGTGTAAGAAGTGAAGGCTCCGTGGGAGTCCAGTGTGAATTGTATCTGGGCTTTCTCTCTTTTACACCTCGCGGAGTGGGCGTTATGGCATAGAGGAGGGCTGCTGCAGTGTGTGAGGAAATACAGCAGGTTACAGTATGTGGGAGTTTGAGCTCCTTTTCAAAGATACTTGATTCAGTGCTGGTACTCCCAAAAGTCTAGGTCTCATGCATTCTCCCGCCAAAAACAGGCTTATCCGAGAGACAGGTAGTCTCTCAAAATAAGGGTGGATCTGAAATGATAACATCCAGTGCACATGTGGAGGGGCACGGTGGAAACACTTTCCCTCCAGAAAGTTGTATTTATTCACGTAAAAGCTGTATATCTACTCAACTGGATATACAGTACATATATAAAATTACAAATGTTAAAGCACATCACTACTATTATTTAAAATGGTTGTCTGTTTGCCCTGTAATGGACTGGCAACCCAATGACTGCTGGGATAGACTCCAGCCCCCCGCAAACCTGAATTGGATAAAGCAGATAAAGAAAACTGATGGATGGTTTTCAGTTTTACTTTACTTGACAACAAAGGAAGATTTATTTTAACACAACACTATAATATTAACAGAAAACTAATATATATTAGCTATTTAAAATGTTTGAATTGTCAAAAAAAAAACTGAACACATTCAAAAATCATAAGCCCCACGACAACAATCATGAGTATAATTATTATATCTCGTCAGTGAGGTGAGTGAAGTCGAGCTAGTTTATTCATGTAAGCACATTTAGATACAACTAACATTAAACTGAAGAGCCATACAAAAGAGAAAGATGAAAAGATTAAAAAAAAAATAGAAACCGTATAAAAGATACAAAAAAAAATCATTCAAGTTCCCAATTATTCAGTTATTCAAGACTTCTGCACTGGACTTCTGCACTGGACTTCTGAAGGGAGTCTTTTAGCATCTGAGCAATTTTTGAATAAATGGCATCTAAACTTTTGCACTTATCAATTCAGTTGTAAGCACTGCAAATCTACACTTGTATTTTATTTAGTCAAAATGACCTGTGAAAAGTTATGTTACAAATAAACAGTTTTTATCACCAGGTGGTCCTTTTTTGGCATACTTAACTGGGCTGTTTTGCTTTAATGAGGAAACAAATTAACACAAAGCAACGATTGAATAAATGGGAACATGAACGACTGGCTGCTTCAAAATAACGTAAAGCTCTGAAATTGTCATTTGCGTAGAAAAACAAAAACAGGTCACACCTATATTTAAAAGACTTACACAAAAAAAAAATCAGCTGCAGATATGCTTCTGTTAAGTCTATTTACAGCTTCCATCCCTAAAAATGTCGGCAAACTGACAGCATGTACTGTATATTTCTGTGCTCTGCAGCCCGGCCATGACAAAACACTGGGAAGCTGAGCTGGAGGCACTAAAAGGGAACAATGCCAAGCTAACGGCAGCTCTGCTGGAATCCACTGCCAACGTCAAACAGTGGAAACAGCAACTGGCTGCCTACCAGGAGGAGGCAGAGAGATTACACAAACGGGTGAGCAAAGTGAACACAGGAGGGCTTGTTTGTTTTCATGTGATTAAATCATACTGATCAAACGGGAGCACTCATTTGGAAGGGACATTGTGATGTCATGATAAGAGGACGGGAGGGAAAAAAAGAAAAAGAAAACAGAGGTAAGATGGGAGAGTAAGGAAAAAGCAGGTTGGGAATGAGACTGGGATCCGATGGTTTCCCGGTCAGAATCAAGATGCCCTTCTTCTCTTGCAGGTGACGGAGCTTGAGTGCCAAAGCAACCAAACCCCAGTGATCAAATCCCAGAAGACTGAACTCAACCAAACCATAGAGGAGCTAGAGAATACACTACGGGACAAAGAAGAGGTGTGTTGTGTGCGCACCTGTGTGTGAGAGAGTAAGGGAATAACTTTTCTGGAGATGTAGTGGCTCACACACCCCACGTTTATGTTGAATCCTTTTCTATTCCCTCTAGGAAATGGAAAAGTTAAAAGAGGAACTGGAAAACATGAACGACCTGATGGAGCAGAAAGACACTCTTACTGAGAAGCTTGAGGTGAGCCGCATGCCCCCTGAAAGAACAGTGGCAGCCCAAACTGTGCCGTCGGCTCGCTGACAGCTTTATCTCACTGTCTGCAGGAGACGGAGCTGCGCAGCCGGGTGCTCGAGGAGCAGCTGGCGGGAGCCGAACAGCGGCTAGAGGAGAACCAGGAAGAGCAGGAGAATTTTAGAAAGAGCCTGCGGACACTGCTGGAGCTTCTCGACGGCAAGATCTTTGAGCTGACGGAGCTCAGAGACACCTTGGCTCGGCTCATAGAGGAGGCCAGCTAGAGACGGAGGTTCCCAATCTTCACAGACAGAGCCATAGGATAATTCACTCACAGCCCCAACTGCACCCACTGCGACCTCACCCACCATGCCTCCCTTTCTCATACACCCCTCACACACATCAAACTGAGACACTGCACTGCCCACATACACAATGCGCTCACAAAGGGCAGCTGATTCCCTGTTTTTACCTTGCAGGCATTGAGTTCCTTTTAACCGCAAGCACTCCTGTAGTTCAAGATGACGCAGGGACTACCTCAGCTTGCCCTCTGATTGGCTGGTGTGGTCATAACCTTAGCTGAACCGATTGCTCCGATTGTAGAGATACCTGTTGTGGCACTGTACAACTGGCCCCCCCCAACACACACCCACACACAAACACACACACCCATACACTTGAGAACTGTGCCTCAGTGCCATCTGCTGTTGAACCGGGAGCGCTGCACTCAGCTTGCGGCATCTCTCTCTCTCATGGACACGCGCACACTCACACACACGCACACACTTTCCTTCCTCTCTAAATTGCCCCTCCAGGGGGAATGTTGAAAGTCATGTGGAAATAATTGCTGTTAAGACTCAGAGAACTGCGCCAAAGCTGCCAAATCCAACGAAAATATTGTCCTCTAACTAGCAGATGCTTTGATCCAAAGTGACTTACTGTACAGAAGAAGATTTGTACAGAGGAACCCATGTTTGAGCTCGGGCTGCCAGAAGAGTGTAACTGGGAACAGAGAATTGCTGGACGTCTCTCAAAAACCACTCAGTTTTACCGTTTGGCCTGCAGTGGAATCACTGCTCGTCCCCAGCCTGGATTCACAGGGCAAGTGCAAATGAGGAACTTCGGTCCATTAAAAATCCTACATGATAGATGAGTGTTGAATCTTCCAGAGTCATTTTTCACTCCACGCCACCGAGAAATATTAGTGCTCCATTCGAAGTGAGAATTCCTGTATCCAGACTGCTTCCACCATCACAGACAACTTGACCTGTCTTCCTGCCAAACTCATTGTGGCGTGTGTCTGAATATGGCCTGATGTGTGGCTTCACGGCACACATTAGAAGGCACATTTGCGTATAACACGTGTTTGTGCTGTGAAAGAGAAGACCTTGTTTTTGGACAACGAGGTCCAAACACACACACACACACGCACACACACACTCACATTGAGCATTACCAGACAGGCTTTATACGACACCTTTGTCTAACTCTTATCAGGTACTCTACTCAGTGGACTCATGCAGATAGTTGAAACGCAGTTAAGCTAATACCCCTGTCCAACAGAAAGTGTACTACTGTTGACCGCAAAACTGTGTGGCAGCCCTGTGTGGTCGAAGTAGTGCATCCCGATGGGCTCACAGAGTGTCATTTTCATGTTCGGAAATCTCCACCCTCAGTGAAGCTGGCCACAGATTGTCACTCCTCACAGATGAATACAGAACTGTACTCAGTTTGTATTATTTTTTCTTTTTTACACAGTCTATATAATAGTGACAATATAATTATAGAACTGTATAAGACAACTTTCTACTCATGCAGACATTGTAAATGAACGGACGGATGAATCAGATGCAGTAACACCCTGCAGTGGCTTATTGTTGTGTATTAACCCACCAGTATCTTATCTGTAGGTAAACACTGAGAGCCTCCTCTGTATAGTTAAAAAGGCCTAACAACACTATGTAAACGCATAGTGTTATTCATTTTGTACCAAAATGTACTCTTACTGTATAAAGCAGCTCTTATGCCGGCAAATTCTTCAACTCTCTAAATTTCTAAGAAGCTGTATCTTCACGAGCTGCTGCTGATCTTATATTTCGACCTGGAGCACCCTGTTTGCACTATGTCATTACACTGTTGTAACTCCATTATATTTCAACAAATTTGCATTTAGTATTAGCACATCATAATTATGTACTTAAATTACTTTCTGTAGTTAGTTACACAGGTTAATACACCGGAATAAGACTCATGTAAAGGGGAATGTTGCTTATTTTTTTTCTGTCCGGTGTAACTTTGACAGTCGAGTGACAGAGATGGAATTCCTTAATATTAATGCTATTGTTAATGAATGCCTTTGTACAGTAGTGGATAAGAAGCTTTTCATTCTCCTGTTTTGTAACTTATGGTACTTCAATGTAGGTATTATTATTGTATTTAGAGGTATGAGAAGACTGGCAATATTTTTGACTATTTAAAGTAATTTTGAACTCATGACATTAAAGAGGTACCTCAGGCTAACGATGTTTGTACATTGGTGAAATTTGTGTGTTGGCAGGTGAATGGATTTTGAAAATGTTGGTGAAAGATGGTCAGGAGACACACCTGTTGGTGCTTCAAGCTAACTAACTTAAACCCTTTGCTGAATTCAGACAACAACAACTGAGACCACACCTCTGTAAACTCAGAGACGCTACGTTTTATATTCAAATACAGTGATTCACTGTGTGTATGTTCTGCTGTGGTCCTGATTTCCCAAACCTAAAATCATTCACAGTCAATCTCTGCTGCTTTGCAAGGTTTATTTCAAACGCAAGAGTGTAAATTAAAAAAGAAAGATCTGAATAAATGAAAAATGATAGGACAAAAGGCATAAGGGTTTTTTGGAACAGTTTGTCAACACACTATGGTGTAAAAAACAGTTGAAATGTTTACTCAGTCCACTGTTTTCACCAATCAGTCATTTCATCATCATCCATGAAACCGTGTAATCCCTTCTTGACTTCCTTTATTTTGATATTGCACATGGTCTCAAAGGGCCGAGTGGTATTCAGACAAAGGCTCACACGATCAGACTGCGTGGATAACAGGTCTACGCAGGACATGTCCAGAAGCTAATGTAAAACAAAGAGATTTGTCTGGAAATGCTTTGGAGGAAACAAGAAAAAGCAGGATAGAAAGAAAGCATTCAAATGCAATGCATATTTACAGTCTGCTGACAAACATGCTGCAATAAGGTAACTTACAAGTCAGTTTGTCTGTTCCGTCAGCTGAGCCCACTTTCCCAAAAGTTTCGAGCAACTAAAACATGAGAAACAAACTCTTTTTTGAGGAAAGCTTTTTTTTTTTTCTCTCCTGGTCAGTTATAGCGACATTAAGTCAGGTAAGGTCTGAGTGTGGTGTAAGCTGAGAGTCAGGTCAGGGGTCAGGGTTAGATCTCTGTCTCATGCTACATGATAAGGGTTTCCATGGAAGAACATCCTAACTGTTAAAGCAGAAAGTATCAGCGCCTCAGGTTTGATCCACCTGGGAAAATAAACCCTCTTAAGCACTGAGCTTTTACAAGCTGTGTTTTATGTGTGTGTGTGTGTTATACCTGTGCTTAATCTTAACAGATAATGTACAAATTTAATTTAAAAAAAATAAGAGGGTTTTGGGAAGTTTAAGGGACACCATGTGCTGCAAAAACATGCCTTGGTATCAGTGAAACTCCACTTGAGGGTTGAACGGTTCATATTTAGGTCCAAAAAATTCTGTTTCGATGATAAAGAACAGAGTCTGGTTTCAGACATCTGTGAAGCAAAAGCCAGAAGCTATAAAATCACACTTCTTTCAAACTCAGCAAACCTTCAGTGATGCTTCTATGGGTGGGGGCATTGTTAATCTGAAAAAAGACCACTCTAATGTGTCATCAAAATAAAGAGGGTCATTCAGAACAGCATTGTCTTGGTTTGCTGTGAGCCCTCCCTCTTGTAATTTGACAATTATAATCAAGGAAAGCTGGTAAAATGTACTCCGCAGCACAGCGAAAGCCCTCACTATCATTGGAAAGAATTCAGGTTTCTGTTTAAGTTTGTCATCTGTGTGTATATTAGTGTCTGCCTCAAAATGAACCCACAAATGGCTCTCAACACAAGCATAAGAGAAAGAGCTTTGCATCAAAGCTGTTTAACACAGTGTACAAAGAAGCTCCTCTAGACTCTGAGCTTAGTTTATGAATCCACATCCTTTTGCTTCAAGGCGTATTTGTGAATTCCTGTGCTGCTCAGCGACCCACTTGTTATCTCATATATGTTTAGGTCCAATTCCACAAGCTATTCAGTGCTTTTAAACATTAAACTACTAAAGATATATGCTTCACCAGTGATTAAAATTGGCGAGTGATTTACTAAGTGATTTAGAAAGCATGTATGATGAAAGTGCAGTAACGTTGTTTGAAAAAAATATTTGAAAGTAGAGGCTGAATGCCACTGGAATGTCTCTGCACATATTGGCTGTGAATTTGGTGTGCGAGTCCGTTTGCGCATGTCTTCACTTCCAGCACTGTGAGCAACAGACCTCCTCCTGTGTGCTTCTGCCCACAGTGCAGAGACAGAAATGAGAAAAGATGCAATATACAGGGGGAGGGAAAGTGTATAAGATGGCAGGAGGAACTGCATCAATCACGACCGCCTGCTCGGCAGCCCACAGTGACTCCCTTCGGCACTGAGAGAATCTATCCTCCCACAAAACATCCATCATTCGAAGAAGCGTGACTATCCCACATTAGAAGTTTGTGAATAAACAGCCAAATCTTCCCCCACTTGACAAAGACTGCTGATGCAGTGTGGTACCTCCAAGCTCGGGAACCCTGTGACCAGCTTTAGATGAGAAATGTAGCAAATAATGAGAAACCTTCTGTACTCTCAATATCCACAGCTGACTTGACTGTATGCTGTGGTCGAACAGATGGGTCGATACATGTTCCCTCACCCAGACAGAGGGTGAGAGTTGGGGGTGGCAAAGGCTTGGTGAGAACAGAAGTGGGGGAGGGGCATAAATCTGGTAACACGGGCTAAAGGGTTTAAGTATTTTGTTTGAATTGACAAACAGTGGTTCCCTCCACTATCTGACTCACTGTCTGAGAGAGGAGGAAACAAGATGGGCATCCGAATGAGGCTCAGTTAAAGTACTGGTTGATCAAAAGAAAGGAGCCAATGCTTGATGGCGTAAAGGTTCACAATCTGGACAGTAAATCCAGTGATCCCAGTCTGAAGATTTGTGTAATCCCCTAATAATTTTTGAATCTCCAACGAGACTCCATATTACAGTTTCTCATTCGTAATGCTCACGCAATGAAAAAAAAAAAGATCAAACATCTAGCAGCTCTAATAAATTTCCATATACGATTTTCAGTTTCATTGAGTGTCAGTGCAGTGTGTTGGTGAGAAATGCTAAGTGCTGAGCTTTAACAGTGCGACTGATGGAGACAACACAACGAAAACACAAACATGGCATCAATAAAGTCCAATTACGGGAATGAAAATCACAGTGACATACAGCAGAAATAAAAACAAGACCAAGTCCTTCATGATGTTTCAATGCAGTGTTAAAAACGAATGAACAGATTTATCATAGACCTCTGGAGCATCAGGCGATAACTGGTATGAGCCCGGCCTCGGCATGATCACCAGGTACATGTGCAACTGGGCTGTGCATGTTTCTATGAGTAAGTAATTGTGTGTTTACAGTACGGCGCAGCACTAAACAGTGCAGAACAGTGTATGCAGTGTCGGAGGGTGCCATCATCCGTGTGTGCGTTATCTGATAAGCCGTGAACCCTAGCTTTCCCAGTCAGGGCCTGCCAGCCCATCATCGTCTGAGTCGGACTCTGGTGAAGCCTCCTTGATGCGGCGCAGTGCCTCGTGGATGCTCCGGGTCAGAGAGTCAGTGGATGCAGGGAGCTCTCTCTGGTCTTTCCTGTCTTTACAGGGGACACGCTTAAGCTTGACCCCCTTGCGTATCTGAGCCAGAATGCTGTTGGGGTCATCGTCCCCCTTAGAAGAAGGCAGGGAATGCTGGTCGACCTTCCTCAGATGGAAGCTGCCCCTCTTCAGGGAGGCAAGCACCTCATCCATGGGTGAGCTCGCTGTGTGCAGGGAGGGGAGAGGATGAATGGAGCATAATTAGTTATTGGACTAGTGTAATATCAAGAGCCAAAACAAACTAAATTAAGGATCCCAGTACCTCTTCTGCTGTGGGCGTCGATCTCTGGTGTCTTCCTCAGCTTCTTCCGTGCGCTCACCAGTTGGCTGCTGTCAAAAAAGCGAGGGATGAATGGGCCAAGTAGGGAGACCGTGAGCTCTTCCTCTGCACTCTTTCTCTCAGTCTTTTGTCCATGCTGGCCTGGGCTACTGGAAGGTGACATGTCCTCCTTTGTTGGAAGGGGAGGTGGTGGAGGTGGTGGTGGAGGAGGGGAGATAGGAGATGACAGCAGTGAGGAGAAGGAACAGGGCGAGCAGGAGGAGTCTGCAGGACTGGGTACAGGCAGAGGAGGAGCTGATGCTGCTAGTGTTGCAACGGGCTGAGTGGTGAGTGTGGCGCTGGGGTCCGTCTGCACGCTGGTACTAAGACAAAGCGGCTGGCCATGTGTGTGGACACAGACAGATTCCACACTTTGCATGCTTCTGCCTCGCTCTTTTCTTTTTACGTGGGCCGCACGTAGCCGAGTGGACTTTAGGATCACCTGACCTGGGTAACGCTGGACAGAGATACAAAGAGAAACAGGAGCGGATTAGTAAGACAACAATAAGATAGGTTGAGATGCTTCCAGTAAATAGAAGGGCACATACCTGTTTGAAAGTTCGGAGCCTGTCCAGAGTTCTCTGCCTTTCTTGACTTACTCTGCTGTTCTTCATTTCCTCATCTTCCTCTTCATGTTTTAGCTGGAAAATATTTAGGCGCAGAAAATATACACCTTACTGGTAATGTCTTACATGCATACTGTATATAAGGTCCTTTTATTATCAAAGCCCCCCTCCCTTTTGTGCCCACATTGCAGGACCTGCAGATAACAACAGTTAAACTCAACTCCATTTGTAAGGTCCCTTTTAGGTCCTTCCTTCAGCAAGAAGGAAAGAAGGATTGTTCCTCTCCTAATATGAGAGGAACAATCTGTGACTTAACTGGATGGTCCAGACAACTCAAGTGTAAGGTGACTGGCACCTGACATTTAACGTTTTAATAAAATGTTTTTAAGAAAATGAAACAAAGGATAGAGGAACAGACTGGCAGTTACGCTCGGGCTTTATTGAGTTTATATGTGACAGAGGAATCATGTGATTTATTTAATGTCACTCTTTAAGGAGCGCTACAGTCTATTTCCCACTGTGAGCGCCAGCTTTTCGATGAAAGCATCTAATTATTAATATATTTATTAAAAAAAAAAGTTCTACCTGCAAGACATGATGGGACAAAGAGCCTTTCAGGATGTTTTGATGTCTCTGCTGCTTCTGAGTGTGGTTGGATACACAGATCTCCTGCATGAAGAGGGCAAAAACCAACATCAACAAAAAACCATCCACAGAGAATTATGCGTATCATAAAACAAAATTAAAAAAAACGGTGAAACAAAAACTTATAGGCTAGTATCATATTACATAATCTAATATGCACAGAGTACTGGTTTGGACCCATTAACTGCCTCGTGAAATCTCTTGTGAATGATATTGAGATTATTCTGCTAATGCAAAAGGGTTGAAAAAGATCAGAAACACATTATTAACAGTCACTCCCGCTTGAGTCAAACAAATAGCAATATACACACCGCCTTCTCAAAGGTAACACTTGTACATTGTGTCTTTTAACCTCATCTACATTACGCGAGCACTTTACAGCGTGTCAAATGTAGTTACTGAACAGCATCCAAGTGTTGTAAAATTGAAAGCACACTTCAAAAATGAAAATAAGAGCGTGTACAAGGACACACACCCTTTTGTTCCGTAGATAGGAGCGCTTGGCACTGATGCGTCCTCTTCTTGCCTCAAGCTGTCGAGCGCTGACCTGAAGTCTGCGCAGCTCCTCTCTCTCTGCAGCATCATCCTGTGTTATATCATCTGCACTTTCAAAAGTGTCATAGTACACCACCTCCTCCTGACGCTCTGAAAGCACAAATGCACAGACCAGCTTGTCAGGACTTTATTATAATTTCCACATTTTCAGACCCATCATAAAATGGATTCAAATCTTCCTTTGAATGAATCAGAGATTTCTCCACCATGTAAATGCAGTAACATTAATTTAGAGAGTATTTTATTTTATTCATTAATTTTTTTTTTCTCATAAAAACATTCCCACAGAAAGATTCTACGATCGCCATGTTGTGTGGATGGTCTTAGTGAGGTAATTCCCAGTGCAGGGTCTCCACCTTGAAACAATTCTGTCTCTCAGCCTTTGGACAATTATCTAAACCTCATATCCTGGATTTTGACCCTCACATTCATCAAAAAGAAGACATTTTATAGGAAGGTGTGTGCCTTCCTGATTCTATACAATAATGAGGTTCAGGTACATGTTAAGACCCACTGACAGATGCGTGAGGCTCCAGAGCTCAACCCGAAGAATGACAGTTAAGGCTATCTCCGCATCAGTGACCCGTTCCTGCCGATTCCTCCTCTACAGCATCCGGAGGATTCGCCCCTTCCTCACCGACAAGGCAGCACAGGTGCTCATCCAGGCTCTTGTCATCTCCCGCCTGGACTACTGCAACTCGCTCCTTGCTGGCGCCCCGGCTTCTGCCATCAGACCTCTGGAGCTGGTTCAGAAAGCTGCTGCTCGTCTGGTGTTCAACCTCCCCAAGTTCTCCCACACCACTCCCCTTCTCCGCTCTCTACACTGGCTCCCTGTAGCTGCTCGCATCCAGTTTAAGACTCTGGTGCTGGCCTACAGGGCAGTGGAAGGAACAGCTCCTTCATACCTCCAGGCTATGGTCAAGCCCTACACCCCCGCCCGACCACTTCGCTCTGCGGCCACCAGGCGCCTGGCTGCCCCGTCACTCAGGGGTCCCTGCGCACGATCCACACGGTCACGGCTTTTCTCTGTTCTGGCACCCCGATGGTGAAACGATCTCCCGACTGATATCAGGACAGCTGAGTCGCTGCCCATCTTTCGCCGTAGGCTGAAAACCCACCTCTTCAAGAAAAACTTCCCTGATCCGCCCTCTTAGAACAGCACCTGCGCCGTCCTAGTTCCTTACGCACTTATTGTTTCCTCCACCACTGGCACCCTCTATATTTTCATTACCCCCTACCCGAACCAGGGTTTGCATCCCATTCCTGCTTTTTCTACCTCTTTTATTTCTTCCCCTACCCGAACCAGGGTTTGCATCCCCACCCCGCTGTGACTGGTGTGCAGTTGGTGAGAGGCTGGTTGGTTATCGCACTTACTCTAGCACTAGTTTTGCTCTTAGCTGTTTGGTAGTGGAAGGAAATGCACTTATGATTTCTTGTGACCTGAAGTTCTTTTGCCTACCGATGTTGAACGCACTTATTGTAAGTCGCTTTGGTTAAAAGCGTCTGCAAAATGACCGTAATGTAATGTAATGTAATGTAATGTAATGACCGTAATGTAATTTAACAAGTCTGATTTGTTTCCACTGGAGGTGATGTATTTCTGATCATTTTCAGTGCTGCATGGACACAGAAATATTTATAACTACTGTATGTGGTTCTAGATCTTTTACAATATATGGCTAAGCAACATATTTGAGGACGCTCATACCAGATTCCATCTGGCTTCTTGTTTTTACGCATTTGCTGAGCTTTGTTGTAATAAGCTACAACAGCACTGCTAGATAGAGCTGCTAAAACAGCAAAAGCTGTTCTTTTTCAGCTTTTATTGTCCTTCACAATCTTTATTCGCAGGACAAATGTTTCTTGTCCTGTAGAGATAAATGTTATGCACAAATCTCCTGCATTAGCTTACATTTCAGAATTGTTTATGTGGCTCAATTTAATATCCTGAGTGGTACCACAAATATGATGTTTTCTCCTGTTATTGGTAATACATGTGACTTTCCATGCAAAAATGTATCTAGTGCGTGTGCATGCTGTTTAAGTCGGCAGTCCCGTTGACATGGAACGCACTTGTTTTGATTACGAACCTCAGAAGCTGATCTGCATTGAATCAGAATGGAATTGTAATAAAACAACGTGAATGATAATACCAATGTAGCCTTCTTTTGTCATTGTGGCGGACTGTGTGTAGCCTTAAAATAAAAAAAATTCAAATGAACCATGAGAAAATGGAAGACTTGAAAAGCTCTGAAAACCTTCGCAAATTTTGTTCAGGAAGAACAAGTAAGTTTGCTGTAAATACCTGTCATCTGTCTGCGAATGCTGTCGAGTTGCGCAGTGAGCAGCAGCTCCTCACACTGCAGTATCTCAGCTTGTATGTCATACAGTTGGAGCTGGAGCTCATAGTACTGTGACTCCATGTGGTCTAAGAGGGCCATCGCATCCTCACTGCTACACAGACCCTGCATCTGAAGGGATAGACAACAAAAACAACAGCAGTCATGAAACAACAGTGCATGTGTTCAGGTAAAGCACGTTCGTTTCACATGGTGTTGAGTGTACCGTCACACCTCTTCTCGAAGTGTGTGTTTCCTCTGCTCCAGACATATCTCCTTGGCTCTCTGAAGCTGAAGGGTCTCCTTGGCGACGCAGTAGCGCAGTCTCTCCATGCGCTCCACCGCTGCTGTCCATGAAGATTTACCAAACTTTCGCTGGTCCACTTTCATACGCTCATAGACCCCTACAGACACACGTGAAGCATGAGACACTGTAAGAAGTGAAACTTCCTCACAGTTGAACATGATGCATGCTTATGTGAGATCACAAACTGCCACACTGAGTGGGCAAGTCACCCACCATTTTTCTTTCCTGTGATGTGGCAACTGAAGCCCTCAGAGGTGGAGGCTTTTTACAGTAATACAAAGAGAGACATCTACTGGACTAATTTGGATATTACATCTATTTTCTTTCCTGTTTGCAACTGAAGCCACTAGCTCTCATGATTTTTGATCTGGTAAGTGTCCTCATTCGTCTGTTCAAAGCACGGCTGTCTACAATGTCTCATTAATACAAAGTCCCATTAGCCCTGTGATTCAAAGCGCACAGAGGTCAATATTACTACATAAGTGAGTGTGTGTGATTCGACATCCCTCTGCTGCTTTATTGACTTGACATTGGCAGCAACAGTCATGGCACACAGTACCTTTCTGGGCTCTGGCAGTGATCTCAAAGTATTTTACAGTAAACTCTTGGATGTTGAGGACCGCCTCCTGAGCTTTCCTCTGCCAGTCAGAGTCCTCTTTCTTGAGAGCTTCAATCCTCCTGGGGCCCAAGTAGTCGTTCTCCATAGAAATCTGATAGAGAGGATGAACACGTACTTTTTCACAACACAAAAAAAGCTCTGCCCTTACAGACAGTTTCAAAATATTCATTCTGTGAAAAATAAAGTCCAAAGAAAAGAAAAGAAATGTTATTTCTAATGGGTCAAATTATTGGTCCGCATCAACCAAACAAAACAACAAAGGAGACGGTTGAAACGACTATATCAAATTAAATAAGCTCACAGAAATGTTTATTGAGCAAATAAGAGCATTTCCCTCACACACACGCAATGCGAAGAGAACTGCTTCCATTGGTCAGGTCGAGGTTCAGCAACATCATGTGATCGAAATATGAAGTGGAATGACACCAGAATTTACTTTGAGGATCATTTATTTCTCACCCTTATGGCATGGGCATATCCCACGATGATAATGCCAGGATTCATTGTGCTCAAATTATGAAAGAGCGGTTCAGGGAGTCCCGACCTTATCATCATTAAGAATCTTCAGGATGTGCTGAAGACAAACTCTCCCATATTCAATACAATTTATGGGCAAAAAAATGTATGCAACTCTGCACTGTGTGACACAACCTTCCTAATTGTGCCTACTACATTAATGCTGATTTGAAATGAAGCAATAAAGAATGTGGCTGAAATACAGATTTTCAGCTTTAACTCAAGAGGTTTAATAAAATATTTCATTAACTATTTAAGAATATCAGCCATTAATTACATAGTCTCTCCATTTTCACAGACTCAAAAGTAATTACGCTAAATTATTCATGTAACTGTAACTATAAAGATTATGTATAATGTTTGTATTCAAATCATTTACAGGAAAGAACTGCCAGAAGTCTGAAATCAATGAAAATGATCAAACACAGTTTCCTTCTCCGAGATGCTTTGTTTGCTGCTTGTTTGTGGAACTTTCTGCCCTCAGTTTAGTCTTCAGCAAGTCAAACGTATTCTCAATTAGGTGGAGGCTAGTTAACTGACTCAGCCATTTAAAACCAATCCATTTCTTTGACTCAAAAAGGTCTTGGTTTGATTCTGATATATGTTTGGAGTCATTATACATCTGTACTTTGAAGTGACATCCTATCAGCTTTATGGCATTTGAAAAAGTATAGCTCTATCACTGATCATCAGTAAGTCTCAGTGACCCAGTTGTCACTGAGGCTTATTGATGTCTCCCCCATGACCAACACATGGTATTATAGATCTTTGGATCATGAGTCCTTTCTTTCCCTCTCCATACTGCTCTCTGCTCATTATCCTGGTACAAGTTCATCTATTCAAAGGTCGCTCCAGAACTAGAAACGTTTCTTTTTAAATATTTTCTAGCAAAGTCTTATCTGCCCTTTCTGTTACCAGTGGTTTGCTCCTTAAGGAATTATTTCTAATGGCATTCAAGAAGGAGTCTCTTGATCGTAGGCTTTGACAATGATTTGCCTTCATGGTGTTCTTGACTTGGTAATATTTTGTGAAGGTTTTCTATGTTTAAAGTGGAAAGAATTCTGCCACCATCAACACTGTTGTCTTCTGTGGTCCTCTGGGCCTTCAGGAGTTCCTTAAAGCCACACTTTGTCTTTTTTTTTTTTATTGCACAGAACCTTTTAGAGGAATAAGAATCACTCTAAACAACTTATGGCAACTAACTGATGAATCAAGATAAAATAAGGCAGATTAAAGAAATTGAATAAAAATACATTTTATTTTCAAATGTCCAAAGTAAAAGACAGAAAAGAAAGCAAACAACAAAGGATAAAGAAAAAGTTTCCTTGCTCCAGCTCAACTCACACTGAATGAATTAGAAGTGCATCGTGTCATTTGCTACTGCAGTTTCCTGACGTGAAGACGCCAGTTTAATTTTGATCTTTTTCTTTTCTTTTCTTTCTTTTTTGCGTTTGGCTGCAGCGTTTAATTTTAGAATATTGGCTTTACGTTGAATAATTAGTAATGCTGGGTCAGTGCTTTAAATTGAATTGAATTGAAAATACTTTATTTATCCCTTGCGGGAAATTCTTTCGCCACAGCGCTCCAGTGCACAAATTACAAGATTAAATGAAAACCTAACAACTGGAAATTTACTGATTAAATCACTCTATGGCATTCTGCTGCCCCTTTATAAAAGTCTTCCAGATGATGTCTGTCGATATGTTTTAGTAATCATTCGTGTATCTGTGTATTTTTGTTGTTTGTTACTCTTACTAATTGTTACTGAGATTTTGTCTGTGCAAAAACTCAACCAAAACTACATTACTGCCCCTCTCTTTTATCCTTTGGATTCAATTACATTCCCAGTTTGTCATTTGACACTTTCTTCTCCACAGTCTCTCTTAACTAAGGTCACATACTGTATTACAGTGCTCTTAATTTCTCTAGCTGCTTCATTCTCTCCAGTCCTAACAGCATTGGATTAGTTTTCTTTTTCTTTTCGTTATTACACAGGGAATAGATACATATGCTGTCCAACCTGGACATTTATTATTGCCTGAGAAGTGACCAGTGAAATACAAAATGCCAAAGAAGGTCTACAGAGGGCTATACATAGCTGACACTGTAGGCACTGCATGAAATTTGAAGTCAAGACCCCCGTGCCCTTTCACCACAGGGTTCCATGGTGTAATGGTTAGCACTCTGGACTCTGAATCCAGCGATCCGAGTTCAAATCTCGGTGGGACCTGTGTTTTTTGCAGCTTTTCCAGTAAAGCCTCTCAGAGCTTCCTCTTGCTTATGTGTGTGTGTGTGATCGCTCTTCAGACCTTAATACACTGTAGTGAAAACCAAAGAGGGTAACAGTGTGGAAGCAGAAAGGAAGAGTGTCTCCTCTGATAAATAAAACTGAGTGGTAAACAGGTCATTCTTAAACGCCAACATGAATTCTCTGGGGAATGTGATCTGTCTCACAGACCCTAACTGGTGTGATATTTTACACAAATACCTAGCACACAGTTAACTTTACTTCATTCACACCCAAACTGGAGACTTTAACTTCGTGCTGCACTTTTTCATTCCTGCAGCATGCCAGTATGTGCGTCAGCACCAACCTGCAGTAAACCTATAGGACCACACACAACATCATTTATTCATGTCTGTTTGAGACTATGGGAAACTGGAGATCCATTCAAGCTTACAACATGTCACTCAAGCCTCACGTGCCAAATCCCTTCGGTATTTCAGACACTGTGCAAAATGGACCAAACTAAGAGACTTTGAAGGTCGTAAAACAGTTTTCTTTCTGAGTGGATTTTAGCTGGTAGTGTAATGCTGAAATGTTCCTATTACAGTGAGTGTGTCAAGGCGCTAAACAATCCCAAAAATATACAATCACTACTGCAGTGATAGAACAAAGTCACCATTACAATACTTGGTTATTATTGCTATTAGTTGGATCTCATCTCCCACCCATTGTGTTGCATCTCATCAGAATAGAAAATAGAATTTGTCTGACATAATGCACCATGCATACACACTGATACACTCACACAGCGGGCTTCAGAGGACCTATTCTTAGACACATGAGAATTTCCTGTGACCCATCACTTGTGTTTTATGACCCTTCAACAGATAAATACAGAGACAGACTGAATACACATAAAACCTGTGCTACTTCAACATCTGATTAACTTTTGATATCTTTTTCAGCATATTTTCTGTTTTATTTCTCACAGTCACTGCAAGTGATTCACAAGGAGTGTTGTAAACTGCCAAACAAGTCTTAGTAAATCACTGGCACTGGATCGTACTGGACTTTGGCCCATTCGCTACTTCTGTGACAACTTTCCAAATGAAAGAAAATAAAAAAATCGAAGATGCCTCTCCTTCTCTTGTGAGCTTACATGGCAAACGTTTACCTTTATCTGTTGTCTGCGTAGCATTGCTAGTTCCCTCATGTCTCTGAAGGGCTGCAGCAGGTACTGGTACAGCTGTGTGGAGGCCTCCAGCAGGCCTCCGTAGGCCTGGTCTTCTTCTTCATATAGCTCCAGCAGCTCCACCATACTGTCCAAAGTTTTGTGCTTCTCCAGTAGCTGCAGCACAGACACAAACATTATCTATATCATTTATGCACTGTTTCGTATTGTCAACATACAATTTGTTATAATATCAAAGCAAATGAGTGAGACTCGATGTATTTCCAATATTCCAGATCAAATGTGGTGAGATAATGAACTTACAAAGCATCAAGAAAAAGTTGGAAGCATCTTGACTGCTCAACATGAAGTTATCAGATGAAGAATGCACAACAAACAGAGGGTAAACATATTGTAATACATCTTCAGATGTAATATGTTTTCTGACTCCTACTCCAAGAACACAGATGTGAGAACATAACACATCCCCGAGGGTCGGTATAAGAGAAAACTTGCACCTCATTTCATGATAATAGGGTGCTGTGTGTCACTAAATAATTGAATTATGTGCATTCTTTCAATGTACATTTCATGGCTCAATGAGCAGAGTCACATCTGGCAGTGAGAAAAGGATCAATATCTACACATTTTTGTCAGGCTGCACAGTCCTGTTGGGTACCGGCAAACATGAAAATAGCTTTTAACTTTGCCCTCAAATGGAGTGGGAAGATCAATAGTCCAGGGCATGTGTATGAAATTCAACCACACTCCCATCAGCATCTGTCTCTGAATGAACTACAGAGCAGCGTCAGTTCAGACAAAAGAGATGAAGCTGTGGAAAAAGCTGAATAAGTGTCTCATCCTTCATCCCAAGACTGAATACACCCTCAAGGAAACTGGAAATCCGAAACGGACAAATATACTTTGAAAAATCTATGAAAATGAGCTGACTACATATTCTGCAAGGCTGGATTCTCTGCTGTTTGATGGTTTCTGCTCAGGAAGTAAAGAAAAGAAAAGCTTCCTGTGTCTGGCCATCTTTTTCATTTAGATTCTGTGTGTTTCTGAACTGGAAAGGGAATGGGTGTGGGACTGACTGCAAGGAATGCCATGCGTGTTACTGGTCTGTGGAGCTCACAGGGTCTTCTCACTGCCAAAAAGTGGAGCAAAGAGGATACGCCTTTGCCACGGTGACGTTGCTGTTGTTACAGTACTGAATGAGTTATGAACCCTGAGAGTTTAGTCTTTTAGAGGAAATCTGGAATTTAAAAGTGAACCAACTGAAAAAGAATATTGAATTCTGGAAGACCCTCCCACTATCACTGGTAGGGAGAATAAACGCCATCAAAATGGTACTTTTCCCCCGTTTTTTTAATATATTTTCCAATCAATACCATTCCCGCATTCCACAAGCATACTTCAGGAAATTGAACTCTATCGCGATTCCTTTTCTTTGGCAAAACATAGTAGCACCTATAAACAAAAAACACCTTTGTAAATTTAAACAAGAGGGTGGTTTAGGCTAGCCTGACTACGTCATACTCACGATTCTAGTCAGAATGTGAGTCTGATACCGCTCAATAGAGATTTGAGTATGGGGCGTGTTTCAACCGAACCAGGAGAAAAAATGCCTCTTCGCTCAATTGGATAGACCTATAACCAATCAGAGCAACGTAGTATGTGACGTAGATTAAGCAACACACACTTGTTGTAGGAACGACGGCAAAAACATCTTTTCTATCGATAAAAGCCTTTATCGCGTTCCTCTGTTCGTCTTTCAAAATGAATGCAATGTGGAGATCCTGTAGAACAGACTCGATGGCAGAATCTACACACCCTAGCTCTCCAGCGGCAGCCGTGTTCAGCTCTTTAGTGACGTAGTCGATAATGTCCCTGTTGATCATCTGTCCATCATCGTATAAAGCCCGCCCTGGCAATCTGATTGGTCCGACCAATTCTTGGTCGGGCATAATGATTTCCCAACTGAGCAGAGCCAGACCGAACTTCCCGACCAAAACTTTTATGGGCGGGGCTAAGTTCGGCTGGCACCCAGGCTAGGTTTAGGCCTGCCAGACTTCAAATGTTTCTATTGGGCAGCACATCTAAATATTCTGGCTTTCTGAAGGAGTTCGAGCCTCAGTGAGGACCCAACCGAACCATTCCCTGCCTGGCTTTCTTTAGAGCAAGCAGCATGTGACGGGATCTCTCTTCTAGCCCTATTGGACAGCCCCATCACAATTAGCAAATCCCTGTACAATGGTAACTTTATGATACACAAGGCAATAAAAATGATAAACTGTCAGACATTCCACGACACCCTGCACTTGAAAGAATAATCAAAATTACGCCAAGTAAAAAGGAGCAGTGTCAAGTCTACATCCGACGCTCTTCAGTCAGATAGGAACTAACACAGAAAAGCAAAGGTCTGCGTGGGAGTCAGGGAGCGCCCCTTTCCATAGAATACTGGGAAACATGTCTCACAAATATTCTTCGATGCTCGATTAATGTCAGGCATAAACTAATTCAGTTCAAAATAATACATACACTACTCAAAGCTACAAGTTGACTAGATGTATCCTAATGTATCAGCCTTGTGTAACAAATGCAGGTATCAGGTATGAACACTCACTCATCAACTTTGGACGTGTCCCAGTCTTCACTCATTCTGGTCTTCAATTTTCGATTTTTACTCAAAGGCATTTAATAGGCTGTGTGAACCCTGCCCCTTGGGGGCCATTCTGGGATCGGCGGGTGACTTGACTCAGTACTCTAACAGCACAAAGTCTGTATAACAGTCTTTATGTTTTGGAGCCATTTTGGCTCAAACACTTATTTTAAGACATTGGAAGTCGGATAATGTACCTTCATTTGAAATCCAGATGAGGGCGCTTAGTGAGACCCTATGTATGGAGAAACTTGGATATAAAAATGCAGGCAGACGGGCAATTTTTGATAAAGTATGGGAGCCAGTCTTAAAAAAATACCTGAAGGACTTGAGAGAGGCCAATGTTAAAATATGAAGGATTTCTCAGGACAACTCTGTAATGATACCGACGGTAATCAGGTTCTTTTTCCTGTCACATGCTATTTACTTCATCAGAGGCAGGGCTTCTGTTTGTTTTTGCTGCTGTTGATGTCCTAACAATCTACATCTCTATGCTACAGTACCCCGGTTGTGTGGAAGTCCGTCAAATTGTTATTTCCAATCCAGTTAAGTTTGTTTTAACTTTATTTTTGTACATTACAAAAACATGTCAAGCTATGATTGCTTCGTAAGTAACACGTATTCTATCCAATGTGCACTTGGCAATAAAAAGAATATATAAAAAAAAAAAACATATATAATTAAACTTTTTTTTAAAACCCTAAAAAAATATGTCATGATAAACAAAATCATGTAAACCTAAAATTCATACCAAGTGAATGCACCAGCAACCATTAATATGAGCAAATATTAAACTAGATGGTATTTCTGCTCCTAAAAAAAATAAAACAGTTTGTTTATACTAATGATCTCAATCTAAATGTTGTTCTACCATCCACCGTAATGGAAGGGGGTAATGCTGTGATACTCATAACTGAACAACTCACCTTACCTCTCAGAGGACCTCTTGCACAGTCTGGCTCCACGAGTCAAAGATGCATTAATCTCTTTCCATTGATTATTAGGGCAATCCGAGAGCCAATGAGCTACAGCGCAATGTCTGTTTATATTAAGAGCAGTTAATCAATCACTAGCTGCTGCTGCTGGGGTGCAACACAAGATGGCCTTTAGCCATACTGTTCTGGAGCGCCGTTAGTCTCTGAGTCAAAGGCACATCATCTCAATTTGGTGCGAGGTTTTATTTATGATGTATACAGAATATTTTCACGGAAATGTTAATCAGGGTTATAACTTCAGATCGTCTGTGATCAATCATCTGTTAGTGCAGCACCCATAACTAAAAGTTAAGCATGCAGAGCGCTGTTACAATTTGGTTTTGTTGCATTAGCTCAGGTATCACAGGTTGCAGACCACATAAAACATGTGGTCTGCAAACAAAAGGATGTGTGTTCTCAAATACGGGAATGTTGGTCTGTAAAAAATAAATACGCTGCCTGCATTTTTTTCTGCCAAAAACGCATATGTTTCAAAACAACGGAGAAGAAAAAAAGGCCCTCAAGCAAAACATCGGGGCATCCTACATTGCCAGCCTATAGCAACGACCCTTTTGGCAAGTATCACAACTAAACTGTGATTCCGGTCACATATTCCTCCTGCAAAATGCCTCGACTTTTGTAGGATTGTTGGGCCCGTCTTGCATGCACTGCGGTCCACAGATTTTCAGTCATGTCAGCACTAAAAATGACTGTGTGAGGCCAACAGAAAAAAACGTCCACTTAAACATCTTAAAGAAGCCAAGTGTGCTCTATGAGGCGCGCTGAGGAAGATTATCTTGTGCCGAAGACGTCCTCTCTTCATCCTCGTGTGTGACGTTATCTTTTACAAACTGCTGCTATCAGGTTGGATCCTTTCTGGCCTCTATGAGCTAAATGTTCCCTGTGCCACTGGCAGCAGCACAAGCCCAAAGGCTTAACAACCGAACGCCCTGCTCATTAACAGCTAGCTCATGAAAATCTGCATCCCTCTTTCTCTCACTGCGGCAAAACAAGTGTTTATTCACATCTCATCGGTTCACAGCCCTTTTCTTTCCAAAGTGCATCAAACTTGTGAGACAGAATTTTGTGGTTACGGTGCAGGGAAGGTTTGGTGGGGTGATACCCATCAAAGGCATATTTGTGCAGGTGTCCGTGGGATTCGATAGTATGGCATAGCACCGTACTACAGTGTGTTAATCTCTCACTATTCTAGCATTCTTTTGAGAAATTCTCTGAGCAAGATCGCTAGTTCTTCCAGAAGGGAACTTGAGCTCCTCTGTACCGCTTTAAGTTCCCATTTGTAACATATTAGCAGAAATGTAATGTAATGACAGGGTTTCTTGTCAAATCCAACACTGGCTCTAAATCCAACCATAACAAGCATTTTCTAAACACTCTGAAGGGAATAAAGGGGTTTTCAGGAATAGATGTTACTTAATTGCAAAAGCCCTTTTCTGCTTTTTGACAGTGACACAAAACCAGGTATTTCACCCAAATGATACCCAAATCAAACTCTGCCCACACCCAATTCAACTCATTAGGTATTACAATAGGTGGGCAGGGTTAGGGCGTTGATGTGTGTGTGCCGTACAGCCTCAACTAGTTGAATTCTCAGAATGGTAGGCAAATGTAGGAAGTAGGGGAGTCAATAGCTGCTGACTGTTGGCACAAGGTTCGAGAAGTCATGTATGTTTACAGCACTTTGACTTTTTTTAATCAAGATAGTAAGCCAGTCTCGCTTAAAATGTTGAATAGAATGTTATTAACTTCAAACCCTCTGGAACTCAGATAAGCTTCTCTTTATTTCTCTCGTCACGGCCACTATAATTTCTTACTCAAACGTCAGCGGGAGAAATAGGGGCAAAGACGTGGGAGTTTTTGGGTGGCACCCAAGATGTTTGGTTCTTCTGAGCTGCACAGTGGCCTCTGTTGGCTGGGCTGGAAGTCGATACTTGATCTAAATCGGACCTGGAGATGTTTAAGTTTTAGGAGTCGGCACCTTGGACTCTTCGTTATCGTCAAGTTTTTTCTTTTCTGCAGAGGAGGCCATTTCTGCCAGGCACTGCAGTTGTTTTTTTGGGTGTGCTTGGTCTGCAGCAATGTTCAGGAGGGTAGTTCATGCTCAAACTAACACCCGCATGATTGCCAGGACCCAAGAAGAGAGGATCAGTGTTATTTACTTTCTGTGTCAGGGGGTTTAATGTTGTGGTTGATTGGTGTATGGGTATCATAAATGGAATGATGCAGCAGTTAAATGTTGTCAGTAAACAAATTCATGGCATCCATCAGAAAGCGTGCCACAGAGAAGATGACTTTGCACATTATTTCAACAAGCTGAATCTAAAAGTCTGAAACACTTGAAGTGTGTGAGCAGCCATGCTGAGAACATTACATCCCAAAGAGATCCTGCCTACAGTTACACCTGCTTTTTTACAACATCTTCTCTCGCTGTCTATCCGGTGGAATCGGTTGCTTCACTGTACAGCAACTGACTTTGTTTGTTTTTGTCACCTTTCAGAGACGCCTTCTTTTTGTCAAAGAGTTCAGATCTCATAACACTTTGCAATGCATGCAAACAAACTTTTTTCGATTATTTAACAAAAGTACAAATGCCTAAAGATCATCAATACAGTGCTTTGGTTAAAGCACCATTCTCCACCTTTACATAGTATGTCATGTCTTTCAGATACTTGTGTGTCTCTGACTGATGGCCGGTGATAACTTCCTAACTAGCATTTTGGCCTGTGTAGATCTTGCAGCTGTCCATTTGGTCTGGTTAGTGCTTTAGTGTTTCCAGATGTGCAGATTATGCACAATTTCTCACCTCTTGCAGATGTTTAGTTGCACGTTTAAGCACCTCTTCGTGCCCGGACTGCCTCAGCTCGCTCAGGCTCTCATAGTACTCATCTGGGTCGTCGTTTTCCGTGAACAGAACCTGCGAAAGGATCTTCCATCCACAGGTGTCGAGCGCGTGACCAAGGTACACCTGTAAGCTGTTGCACAGCTCGTCCATCTCTGTCTCCGGCACTTCTGCCGGGCCGAACAGCACCGTCCACATCCCGGCGGGTTCCTCGGGAAACCCCGGGAGGCAGGGCTCCAGGACCGAGTTCACCGAGCAGAGCTGCTGGTGGGCTGCTCGGAGGTCCTGGGAGGAGAAGAGCCCGGCCCAGCTGCAGTCCTCTCTGCTCAGACTGTCCAGCTCCTCCAGGTCCAGGCAGCCCAGAGAGGGAGACAGCTGGTCTCCTAACACCTCAGTATCCGCACCAACAGGAAAAACAGTAGATTTAATGTTTGTTTTCAACGGACTCGCTTTTGGTGCGGACGCGCTCTTGGACTCGGGGCTGCGTCCTTTACCTGCAGCCTCAGCGGCTCCTCTGCTCGGGCTCCGAGACACTTTATCCCTGACGGGACTTTCGGGCCATTTTGTTTTGTCTCCATCCAGGCTCGTCACCTCCGCCAGAGGATCCCTCCCGAAGCTTCTCCTCTGAACCGTCCTGTCGTGACACGTAATGGCAAATTTACCCTCAACTTCATTCCAGGCCACGATGAAAACTAATTTATGCTTTTCCTTTTCCTCAAACGCATTCGGGCGGACGGCTACCCATCCCGACTCCAAATGATCCTCCATTGTGAAGGACATTTCTGCAAAGTGATGGAACAGAAAAGGCACCGCGGCCGATATAAACTACAGTGTCGGATGCAGCGTAGTTACACGATGTGAGTTACAGTGTTATAACAACGCCAACCAAACCCTTTTCTCTCCGAGGACACTTTGCCTGCGGGGCTATCCTCCTTCGCTCGGGCGGATGGATTTGGAGCAGTGCGGTGTCATTTCCCATCTCTGGCCCACCTGCTTCCAGCTCGGACGTCTCCTCGTCTCTCCCAGCCTGCTGCGGCCCTGTCAGCCTCCGTAACGACACACAACAGGCGGCCGTGTGTTTACCAGTCCAATGGTCGACCCGCCTGCCAGCTATGTTCCGTTATTCTCTGTCCCTCTGCCCCAAACCGCCCCTGTAATCATAAAGTAACAACGGGACCCTGAGGCAGCGCGACGTGCATCGTTCAAATACAGCACACACAGATGGTTTTGTCCAATAGCTTTGTCGGAGAGGCTATCATTATCTCCCAACTCACACCGTTACCTGCTTTTCTCATATGGTTTTTCCCTCATAATTTGTCCAAACAAGACATATGCAAAACAGTGCTGCCTTCAGGTGCTGGAAGATATATCGGAGTTCAGGAAAAATACCGGTGCAGCAAAACAAAGTGCTCAACACGATTCTATTCATTATTACTCAAAACATTCAAATGTATTATGATTTTATTGTTAAAGGGTTGTCAGACCGTTAGTGCAACAGAGCCTAAATCAGTATGTTATTTTGGAAAGAAGACAAACATCAGACTGAGCTGGGTCTTTTTTTTTTTAAAGCACTTGAACGCAGCATTTCAGTCTCAACTTTTAGCCGGGGCGCGTGAGAACGCGCTGACGTTCCGGGTCCACCCGCGTGGGATGTTTTGCTAAAGGTGTTTGGAAGTGCTGAATGAAGAACAACACGAAGGCCGAAACATACAACTGTTCTCTAAACTACACTTATCACGAATGATTCAATATCAGTTACGAAGTGAACTGACACGCAGTAAATCACCTTATTCCATTAAATTCAGGATTCGTGTGGATTCATTTAGGGACTGAGATGGTGCTCCTAGCTCACATACGACTCATTCAAATCCCAGAATGCCTTTAGCCAACCTGCAAAGACTTTCTTCTCTTGGGGGAGTTAGCAGTCACAAATAGTGATTTCATTATTGATGTTTTGAGAAGCAAGACGCTTTATTTTTTAAGCCCCAGCGAACTAGCCGGACTACCTTTGTGGACGCAAAAACTCGCCTGGAACTCGGCTCACAGGACGCAAGTCAATGTTCATCAATGATATTGCTAATATGGAATGTCATACAGCTTCATGTCAAAAGAGGCGAACTATCCCTTTAAGCATCCATGGATAGAGTCCTACAGCCATCTGCTTGACTTGTGAGCTGTTGTTACTATTTATGCACATTGACTAGATAGGGAAATGGCCTTTTCTGAATGACCACAGCCTTGAGACTGATAAGATCGTCGTTCGTCTGCTTTAATGAGCCACGACCATAGACTTATAGAGTATCTTTATTAGAATAACAGTGTTTCATCAGAGCAATTTTTTTACAAGGGTTCACTGTGAGTGTTAAAACACTTCCTGTCCTGTGGTCTGGAACGTTTTTATGCACTAATTTGTGCCTCTTTTGCATTAATCTATTGTGAAAATGTCTTTGTTTAAGTCATGAGAAACACAAAAATCTAGATGTGTTTCATCATGTAATGCAGTGTTTCCCAACCCTGGTCCTCAAGGCACACTGCCCTGCATGTTTTCCATGTTTCCCTGCTCCAGCACACCTGATTCAAATAATTGGGTCAGGTCTTAAAGCTCTCCAGAAGGCTGAGGACGACCCATTCATTTGAATCAGGTGTGCTGGAGCAGGGAAACATGGAAAACATGCAGGGCAGTGTGCCTTGAGGACCAGGGTTGGGAAACACTGATATAATGTAATGCAGAAAAGTCGTCTGTCATTCTGTACTCTGTGCTTCTTTCCCCATTTGATATAGTCCATGCTGGGTGCATGTAGGTGTGATTTACTCTTTAATCTTCTGTGTCTTTATATTGAAGTCTTCATTTGAATAAGGTTATAATTTAAGGTTATAATTTCAGGTTGTGATTTCAAAAACTTCGGTAAATATTCTTAAAGCGCCCTTCGTGTACACGGCAAATGAATTCATTTCTGTTCATTTGTAAATGCCTGCAGTTTAATACCTCATGTGATTCAGCAAGATTTCAGCTCTTTGCAGAACTCTGTAAATGTATCACATATATCTGTGTTTTCATTGTGATTTAGGCTATGCCACATAAGAATCTGGGGCCCGTTGCACAAAAGTAGGATAAGGGATTAAGCCAGGATATGTTGGCTATCCTGGATCAACTTATCTGTGATCCAGTTGCACAAAAGTGGGATAGAGGGAAGTGGGTTATGTTCAGACCTAAGTTACCATGGAGATTTATTCTGTGAAGCTAGCCTGCTCCAGACCAGGCTAAGTTCCAGGATCTATTTAATCTTATTCCTTATCTCAGTCAGCGGTCGCCACAAATGGAAACCAATATTTATTCCACTGCCTAGAACATATTGTTAAAACATTTAACTATACCCACTATCATTATTGAAACATTTATGATCATTAATTACAATCATTTTAGATAACTGATGATTTTAGATGAACCACTAGATAATTTAGTTTCCCACAGACTACACATAAAGTACATCACCATATAAATATAAATACACATTAGAGAGTACCATGATGTTCCTTTATTGAACAAGGATGAATCAAAGCAAGTAAACCATCAGCTCCTTTCAAAACTGAAGTCACACAGTGCTCTACAAGACAAAAAGCACAGAATCAAAGCATGCAGTTTGAGACAAACTGTTTGTAAAAATGGGCTATACAAATAAAATTGCCTTGCCTATACAGCACAAAAACCTAAAAAAAAATTCCTCTGCCATTGCAGGCCCAACTTAAAGCTGCAGTCTGCAACTCTTTTTCAAGCATAATGCCTGGAACTGTCCGGGGATTCTGAAAGTAGTACATTAAATACCCCAATACAAAAAAAAAATGAGTTCTCTAGGTCCCCTATATGTCCCGCTAGGTCCCTCCAAAGCCAGCAGGTTTGTTTACAAAATTGCAGACCGGACCGGTAAAAGGTAACCAATCAGGTTTCCGAGCTGGGCTCTGCTGCCTGTCAATCACCGATTGTGCACGCGCGATACAAGGTAGGCTCGTCCCCACGCTTATTTATCTAGACTATTGAACTTCATTTCGGGCTTGTCTACTTACTGTGTCTTCCATGATCGCAAATGACA
Organism: Odontesthes bonariensis; assembly: GCF_027942865.1. Classification (NCBI taxonomy): domain Eukaryota; kingdom Metazoa; phylum Chordata; class Actinopteri; order Atheriniformes; family Atherinopsidae; genus Odontesthes; species Odontesthes bonariensis. The sequence goes on from NC_134511.1 coordinate 24,060,462, forward strand.
GGTGAGTTGATGAATGAGGAGTCGTGTAGGCGCATCTGGCGTGCACGTCTACGTGCACGAGTTCTCATGTGTTTTGATGGGGCGGGACAGGAAGTTGAATAACTTTTTATTTTTCGGTTAAAAAATAAGCATTTCTTGTATTTTGCGACTACAGAGGTCACCGTTTTCAACTTCAAGCGTTCTGATAGATCATGTAAACTCTTAAAATGCCAAAAAGTAGGACTTTACGTATGACAACAACAAATCGTGCAGACTGCAGCTTTAAATAAACATGCAATATTAATTAAAATAATTTAACACATATTGGTCTCTGACCAGCCGACCACAGTCGTCATCCGGGAAGATGGCAGGATTGTCCCAGTCTATGAGAGCTGGCACTCTGGGGGCCCTCTCCTTTCTCAGGCAGGCCACATTGTGGAGGACAGCACAGGCCACAATGATATCACATGCCCTGTCTGGGCTGACTCTCAGGTGGGTCAGACACTGAAAACGTGCCTTCAGTAGGCCAAATGTCATTTCGATCCGGGCCCTTGTTCTGGCATGGGCATGGTTGTATGCCAGTTGTTCCTCCAGAGGGTCTGCAAATGGAGTGAGCAGAAAAGGCTGGCAGGCATACCCTCTGTCACCCAGCAATACACCCAGGAATTCACCTGTGAATACAAAATGTTACCATCACAACCTCCTAAGTAGTGACATTCTTAACACAGCCATGATGTTAAAAGTGGTTATCAATAGAGGTTCTGTGTCTCACCTTGTGATAGGCGCCGATAGATCTCCGAGTTCCGAAACACTCGGGAGTCGTGGACCGAGCCGGGCCACTTTGCCACAACATTACTGATCAAATAGTCAGCATTGCAGACCATCTGAAATGATAAGATGTTAAACCAATTAATGCACAGTACAGGTAATGTGTGGGCAGGCACATTCTTAATAAAAAGTACACTTGTTAAGTATTTGTCAGGGGACTTACCATTCTGCAGGATGTTCTTATATTTTACTTTGACTTGCTGCCATGTCCGTTTTGGCCCAGTCATGTTAAATCTACACACACAAAAACACACGCACACACACAATGAAACAGCGGAGGAGCATGGAGTTACATTTAGATAGTTTCACTCACATGCAGTCAATTTCAACTCATTCATAATCAAAGTAGGCTACAAATATCTTTTCAAATATCGTCACCTTCCTAAAATAATCGCATAAGTCATTTTTTAAGGTTTTTCAGGAAACACAAAAAACTCCCCCCAAAAGTTAAATTATAGCATAAAATAATAATTTCAGTCAGTAAGTATGTATCAAAGGATGCTTGACATAAGAACACTTATTGTTTTTCATAAAATCTTAGATTAAATAAATGACTTAGGCATTTTTTGGACCACACCTTTGATGCCAAAAAATGACTTGGGCGATTATTTTAGGAAGGTGACGATATGTTAATTAACATTTTATTTGGATTGTAGCCTAATTGTATAGTTTCAGTGGAGTGGTGAGTGTGTATTTGTGCACTACTTACGCATTCAGGCGGTCAGCAATGGTTTGCCACGCTTGCTCCCTTTGTTTTTTAACTGTGGCAGTATTTCCTTTTTGTTTTATTTTCTCCTTCACCGCTTCATATGCTTCCATTAATAGTTCTTGCTCCGCTGGGGAGAAATACGCCGCCCTTGTTGCCATGGTGAATCTATGATCGATCGTGGGGTCTATTTAAGCAAGCCGTGTGCAGCACTTATCCGGGATCGGTTTCACCTGGCTTAATGAATCCGTGTCTGCTCATCCTGGCTTGGCCTTTGTGCAACCAACTAAGCCTGGGCGCCCATGTTTTGGATTCCTTGAACCTGGTTAAGTAATTCATCCTGGATGTCTAAATCCTACCCAGGTTGCATGAGTTCATAATTCATAACACACACATAGATACCTGCCAGTAACTCGTCCTTACAGGGTTACAGGGTCTGTTAAAACCTATAGGCGTGTTTACTGCCATTCCTGTTTTCAGTTAAAAAAAAACATGGAAACTTTTTGTTTCACATTGGGTTTTATTTTGATATTTGGACAAAATCGTAACTCTCTAACGTCCTGCTCTACCTTTTTCACAGACTATGCTGACTATAAAGATTGGTGGAAGTGAACCTACTTAAAGGCACAATGTGCGATTTTTATGTCATTTTGAAGTGTATTGCATACAAAAAACACCTATACATACCATAAGAGTGTGCAGAAATAATCCTACTGGCATGTCCTAACCAAAGTTTATACGCAGCATAGCTGAGTTTTACTGCAGAATTAGCAGGCTAAACTGATAGCGCCGGACCGGCAGTTTTTCTGGCCAGGAGGTGGCGATATAGAGTAAAATCAACCTCCGTTCAACCCCAGGCAGTAGAAGAAATCGCTAGTCCAAGCACATTTACATGGTCTCCATTAGTTGCCTCCATCTGATGAAAGCTAGCTCAGAGGTCTGCGCAAGGGTGGCCTCACACTGAGATGGGTACTGAGCTTCCCTGTTACGCACCGCCGTGCGATGGGCACAATCACGCCCGGTCTGACCCTCCTCCACCCACCTAATGGCTTCCCGCCGCACATCCAAAATAGTCCAACGTGCGTTATCCCGCACCAGCTTCTTAAAGGATAAGACCGGTTTTTTGACATTGGGCCCTTGATTTCACATTATAACATGATGTTCTACTCACCCCTGCTTGTTGTTGGTCATTTGGAGCTGTTCCGAAGATATTCGCGAGGCGTCCGGCTGCTCTCTTGAGATATTCGGCCATGAAACGGTTTCCTATGGGCAAGCTTATACAGGTACAAACTATGCTGTTTATAATTTATTAATTACTCTACACCAGCACTGATAACGTGGAGGTGCGTCGCTTACTTAAAAAAATCCGGGTTACTAATTTTGAATTTTAGCCGAATGAATAAATAGGCAGCAGGTCTGTGGGCTGCCTGTGGCAGTAGCACGACGATGACGTCAGTAACACCCACTTTACGACAAAAAAAAAATCAAAATTACAATAACCCGGATTTTTTTAAGTAAGCGACGCACCTCCACGTTATCAGTGCTAGTGTAGAGTAATTAATAAATTATAAACAGCATAGTTTATGCCTGTATAAGCTTGCCCATAGGAAACCGTTTCATGGCCGAATATCTCAGGAGAGCAGCCAGACGCCTCTCGAATATCTTCGGAACAGCTCCAAATGTTCAACAACAAGCAGGGGTGAGTAGAACATCATGCTATAATGTGAAATCAAGGGCCCAATGTCAAAAAACCGGTCTTATCCTTTAAGCTCTCTTCGCAGCGTAGGGTCATGGACATTTTCACAGAATTGGTCCCGCAAAACTAACTCAGGGTCAGTGATCCAGTCACCCTTTGACATTTTAACTTTCCCCATCAATTCCATTAGTGCATGTGAAAATTCAAACAAGGACTCGGTTTCTTTTTGCTTCCTATCGAAAAACCGCTGTTGCCATAATACATAAGATTTAGCACATCCAAAAACCTCTTTTAAGACTGTAACAATTTCTACAGGGTCTTCTCTAGTTGCCGTAGATCAATATTTGATTTCATTTCGGGCTTCACCCTCAAGGTGATCATACAAAAACATGGCTTTTTCATAAGTGGACATGTGTCTTGCCCGAATGCAGCCCTCTGCCTCCTCGACCCATTCTTCCACCGATAAAGAGGCACAGGAGTACCAGAGAATTTCGGACAACGTCTCTCTCTGGGAATGTACAATATCTGGTCCCGCTGCCCAGATTGAGGAGCATCACCTCTAGCACTTGACAGTCTTTGATTTTCCACTTGAAGCTGCTCCAGGCGATCGCGTAGCTCCTGGAGCTCCGTCATCTTCTAGTCAGCTGCTGTTCTCTACACCCACACACAAACACACGCTGCTGCACCAAAAACAAACCAAAAAGGGACTCTAATGCAACACTTCACAGGAATTTGGTCCTGCCGACAACGCCAAAATGTAGCGCCCCCTACCATAGACTATGTAGCGGCAGCGCCCCCGCAGTAGACTACGCCACCCCTTGATTAACACTCTTAGATCAAGGGGAACTCTGTCAGAAACCCACACGACAAGGATATTTAGAGAAGTATAAAAATACACCTTTTTATTAAATTACTCATCAAAAATACTTTTTTCCATAGGAAGTGTTTCACAGGAGAACAAAATTAAACAGACAAACATGGGGGGATGACACCCACAATGCAGCAGCTAGCAGCATGCACACACACACCTCATACCCTCCACAAAATTAACTCAAGAGAACAGCAGCTGAACTGCGCACAGATTCTGATGCTGAAAAGAAAAAACAAAAACCAAATGAAACATTACCGAACTGATACAACACTTTAATCCCCCCGTTTAAAACACAAGATCATACCAAATTGTCAATAAAACTTCACTATGAAGTTGATTAATCACACCTTTGCATAATTACCAACACCCCCCCGGTGGTGGTAACACCCAATGAGAAAACCAGGGTAATCAAAACACCACACTGTTTCTGACATCATTTAAAACATACCTGTGGCTATATTTCATTGGACACACAAGTGTTGGGAAGGCTCCATAGGCAACCCCACTACTCAGGCCGACACTGGTTACGCTGAGAGACTGCGGTCACGCCATCTGCGCTTCAGAGAGGCACGGTCGCGCGATCTACACTTGAAAATCGAGTGCGCGTCTACATTGCGTCTTACGGTAAAGAAGTTTGAGCCCAATGCATGATGTATATGGCCAGATTAAAATATTAATAAAAAATTAAAAAAAAACAATTGTTTTCTGAAAACTCCACCAGATTCTTGTTCTACATGTCCACAGCTACCTCTGTGGTGATTTTCAAGTCATTTCACTGCATCATTGTTTAATAATTTGATGCTGAAATCTTACCCAATGCATGATGTATATGGCCATATTAAAATATTCATAAAAAATAAAAAAAGGATTGTTTTCTGCAAACTCCACCAGATTCTTGTTCTACATGTCCACAGCTACCTCTGTGGTGATTTTCAAGTCATTTCACTGCATCATTGTTTAATAATTTGATGTTGAAATCTTACCCAATGCATGATGTATATGGCCATATTAAAATATTCATAAAAAATAAAAAAAGGATTGTTTTCTGCAAACTCCACCAGATTCTTGTTCTATATGTCCCCAGCTACCTCTGTGGTGATTTTCAAGTTGTTTCACTGCATCATCTTTTAATAATATAATGCTGAAATCTTACCCAATGCATGATGTATATGGCCATATTAAAATATTCATAAAAAATAAAAAAAAGGATTGTTTTCTGCAAACTCCACCAGATACTTGTTCTACATGTCCACAGCTACCTCTGTGGTGATTTTCAAGTCATTTCACTGCATCATTGTTTAATAATTTGATGCTGAAATCTTACCCAATGCATGACGTATATGGCCATATTAAAATATTCATAAAAAATAAAAAAAAAGGATTGTTTTCTGCAAACTCCACCAGATTCTTGTTCTATATGTCCACAGCTACCTCTGTGGTGATTTTCAAGTCATTTCACTGCATCATTGTTTAATAATTTGATGCTGAAATCTTACCCAATGCATGACGTATATGGCTATATTAAAATATTCATAAAAAATAAAAAAAGGATTGTTTTCTGCAAACTCCACCAGATTCTTGTTCTACATGTCCACAGCTACCTCTGTGGTGATTTTCAAGTCATTTCACTGCATCATTGTTTAATAATTTGATGCTGAAATCTTACCCAATGCATGACGTATATGGCCATATTAAAATATTCATAAAAAATAAAAAAAAAGGATTGTTTTCTGCAAACTCCACCAGATTCTTGTTCTACATGTCCACAGCTACCTCTGTGGTGATTTTCAAGTCATTTCACTGCATCATTGTTTAATAATTTGATGCTGAAATCTTACCCAATGCATGATGTATATGGCTATATTAAAATATTCATAAAAAATAAAAAAAGGATTGTTTTCTGCAAACTCCACCAGATTCTTGTTCTACATGTCCACAGCTACCTCTGTGGTGATTTTCAAGTCATTTCACTGCATCATTGTTTAATAATTTGATGCTGAAATCTTACCCAATGCATGACGTATATGGCCATATTAAAATATTCATAAAAAATAAAAAAAGGGATTGTTTTCTGCAAACTCCACCAGATTCTTGTTCTATATGTCCACAGCTACCTCTGTGGTGATTTTCAAGTCATTTCACTGCATCATTGTTTAATAATTTGATGCTGAAATCTTACCCAATGCATGACGTATATGGCTATATTAAAATATTCATAAAAAATAAAAAAAAGGATTGTTTTCTGCAAACTCCACCAGATTCTTGTTCTATATGTCCACAGCTACCTCTGTGGTGATTTTCAAGTCATTTCACTGCATCATTGTTTAATAATTTGATGCTGAAATCTTACCCAATGCATGACGTATATGGCTATATTAAAATATTCATAAAAAATAAAAAAAAGGATTGTTTTCTGCAAACTCCACCAGATTCTTGTTCTATATGTCCACAGCTACCTCTGTGGTGATTTTCAAGTCATTTCACTGCATCATTGTTTAATAATTTGATGTTGAAATCTTACCCAATGCATGATGTATATGGCTATATTAAAATATTCATAAAAAATAAAAAAAGGATTGTTTTCTGCAAACTCCACCAGATTCTTGTTCTACATGTCCCCAGCTACCTCTGTGGTGATTTTCAAGTCATTTCACTGCATCATTGTTTAATAATTTGATGCTGAAATCTTACCCAATGCATGACGTATATGGCCATATTAAAATATTCATAAAAAATTAAAAAAAGGATTGTTTTCTGCAAACTCCACCAGATACTTGTTCTACATGTCCACAGCTACCTCTGTGGTGATTTTCAAGTCATTTCACTGCATCATTGTTTAATAATTTGATGTTGAAATCTTACCCAATGCATGATGTATATGGCTATATTAAAATATTCATAAAAAATACAAAAACCAATTTGTTTTCTGCAAACTCCACCAGATTCTTGTTCTATATGTCCACAGCTACCTCTGTGGTGATTTTCAAGTCATTTCACTGCATCATCTTTTAATAATTTGATGTTGAAATGCATGACGTATATGGGCATATTAAAATATTGTTGTGGAGCTTTAGCACCATGGACTGGCAATTCCAGAGCTCAGAGCAACAGTGGATGTGACAAATATATATGCAGCATGTAATCTACAACACATCTCCAGATACTCCTATCCTGGCTTTCATGTTGCTTTACTGCTGCATATTCCTAAATATTGAGATTTCAAACACAAGGTTCACGGCTACTTCTGACATAGCTTTTAATTTTGCTTTACTGCAGGAATTTCCTATAAAGACATGTTGGAATTAAAAAATACACTGTTAAATAAACATATTTTTTCCCCAATACCTCCCAAGCCTTGTGACCTAGTGACTCCAAACCAATGCAGAATAGTTCTCCTATGTAGTACCAACCACACACACCTTTTCTTTTACATCAATTGTATTCACATTCTATTTTATATGATTTTTTAAAGGAAAGACCATTATTTCCTATAGGGAATGGTCTCTATAAAATAGCGTGTGCATACAATTGGCTTTAAAAAAGGTGTGTGTGGTTGATACTAGGAGAACTATTCTGCATTGGTTTGGAGTCACAAGGCTTGGGAGGTATTGGGGAAAAAAGACACCTTATTTCCTTATTGTGAATATCTGTCGAATATCTGTCGAATATCCAATATCAAACCAACTTCACCACGGTAAAATAAACAGTAAACACTGAATAACAAAAAGTCTTAATATAAGAAAATATTAAAAGAAGTATAAAGAGAAAAAGCATAAAATGTGAAATATAGACAATTAATGTGAAATTAAACAAGGAAGACTAAGAGGCCACCTGGATAAACACGCAGTGATCACCCATAGGTAAATATCCTGCATGACTGTACGTCACATGTTCACGAGAGTTGTAATTAGCCTACATGATTAACGCATGCCTTTAATGCATGCATGCATTACGCTATCCTATTGGCAGAGCTTAATTGACAAACCCTCCTAATATTGAATCGCAACTCCTCGTTTCTTCTCATTGGAAATTTCTATTGATCTGAAAGAATGACGGAGAAGAAGGGAAAACATGGGTGAGTTTGTTTTTTCATACTGATATGAACTTTTTGTGCTTGCTTTTGATTCTTGTTTAGGTGCTCTTTGTTTTGTTTTTTTCAAAGTATTTTTTGGGGCTTTTTATGCCTTTAATGACAGGACAGTGTAAGAGAGACAGGTAGCAGGGGTCAGAGAGATGGGAAAGACACGCAGCAAAGGGCCGCTCGGTGCGGGAGTCGAACTGGGGCCCGCTGCATCGAGGACTAAGCCTCTATACATGGGGCGGCTGCTTAACCCACTGCGCCACCGACCGCGCCCGCTCTTTGTTTTTTAATAACAGTGTTATAAACAATATTGTTTTTTTAATAACAGTGTTGTTGTTTTATGGGAATTGGACAACATTTATATCGTTAGTGTCTAGGAAAATATTATCATGAAATAGACTAAAGAATTGCCTAAGTTCCCTACTATTAATACTAACTGTTCTTAATTAATTGTGCTTTTTTCTTGAATATTTTCCATCTAGAATTGTCTTCAAAACATTTGGAAAGGTAAGAATCAGACTCTAATGCATTTCCAAATTTTAATATGCACTAAGAGAGGCAAATAATTTTTGACAATAACAAAACATTTTAAGCTGGTAAATTATTTGTGTTTTATAATATATTTTTATATTATATTTATGTGTAAAACATACCTGTTTTTCACTGGTACAAAAATGTGCTTTTGCCTCAACAGTCCAAAAGAAAATATATAGCTCATGAGGATATTTCAAAGCACATCCGGAAACTTAAGGATTCCTTATCTGAGCAGAAAACAGGGGAATGTCCATCAATCGACAAATAGATATCGACTGAAGAGGGCACACATTAGAAGTATTAAGGTCTGTCAAATCTATCTATCTATCTATCTATCTATCTATGTAATAGTATATTTTTAAACTGTTTTTCATGTTTTAAATATCAGGCTCAGTCTGACACTGTTGAGGACAACAATGATGTACCAGAACTCGTACCAGAGAAGGAAGATGAACAGGAGAGGTGCAATGTCCAAAGTAACAAGGACATAACAGGAGAGGATGCACAGGAAAAAGACCTAACACAAGAGTGTGAAGATGCACTTGAGTTGAGAGTTGTTCCCAATGAGGACAAAAAAAAAGAGGATAATGAAAAGGACAGAGCTTTAAAAGACAAAGAATTTGAAGAGGATGGAAATAAAAAGGAATCAAAGGTGATACAAATGGTTCAAAAAGAAGAAGATGCACCACGGATGGAAGCTGCACAAGAGGACGAAGACACACAAGAGATGGATGTTTTTCAAAAGGAAGAAGATATGGACTTAAAAGAGGATTTTGCGCAGGAGACGACATATGCCCAGCCAGAGGAATATGTAAGGAATTACATTTAATACATATGGTACACATTTATTACTATGTATACTACTCGTAGCCGGCTTTACAAATCCATCTCAAATGTTTAATCTCAAATCATTACACAATAAAATGTGTAAAACTACTTTACAAACAAAATATAGTTTCATAAATTAATATTTTTTGTCTTGCAGGTCCAAAAAGAAGACAGTGACAGTTGGAGTGACAATGAAGATGATGACACTGACAAAGAAGAGGAATTCTTTATACAGAGTCTTCCAGCACCACCTTCATTTTTTTTTGTTCCTCGCAATGCTTGGACAAAACTACGGAAAACTCAAAAGAAGGACCACTTCAAGGGACTGCAATGGACTAACATAATTTCAGCCGGTATTCGAAAAATCAATCCACATTGCAGTTTTGCATTTTCAGGACACCGGGTCAAAGTTCGTGGATCAACCAGGAATGCACCTATTTTTAAATGCGCTGCACATTGCTTGTTCAGTGACTGCCCAGTGGAAGTTGATGTCATTGTGCACAGTGAGACCACACTTAAAGCAGATGTGTACTTCAGAGGCGAAACAGTAGTGCATTGTAAAACAGAGCTGCAAAGGCGACCTGTCAGAGCAGACAATCAAAAAATAATACACCAGCAACTTCTAAGCACTCTCCCAAGGGCACTTTACCTTGAAAGCTTGGAAAAACTGGAGGAATCAGTGGTTGAGTCAGGTTGTAGAGATGAAGCACCATCATCAGGTGTTCTTAAATCCATTTCACATCGACTAAGAATGAAGGAAAGGAAACATAAAAATGAAACTCTTAGTCTCCTGAAGATGGTGGAAGAAAAAAAAGATGAACCTGATGAAGTGCTTCAGAAAGTGATACTTCATCCAAAGGGTGTGATGCTTTGGTCCAAGAGAAGCATCAGCATATTCCACAACCGATCCAAAGAGGACATAGTTTACCTAGATGCAACTGGAAGCATTATTAAGAAATCCAAACACTGCGAGGGTCCTTTTTATGTGTATGAGTTGGTGGTCAGAAACACAAAGAAGGGTTCCTCTCCTTTTCCTGTTGCTACGTTTGTGACCTGTGACCACACAACGGCCTCTGTCCTTTATTTTCTTACTTCCTTTCAGACAGATCATGCCAAACAATATGGACAAAAAAACATAATTCCACTCATGGTTATTTGTGATGGCTCCATGGTCCTCATGCAGGCCTTAACGATGGCTTTCTGCAAAAAAAACCTCAATGCCTTGCTCCACAGTTATTTTAACATATTAACAGGGAAAGGCACTGCTCAAGACTTCAGCCATCCTATCCTCCACCGCTGTCTCAGTCACATCATGAAAAATGCAAAAACTTTGTGCAAAAAGCAGTAAGTGAAACACTTTTTTTAAAGAATGCAGATCTCTACACTACTAGCAACAAAGTGTTTATTAAGACAATGCAATAATTTGTATTTCTCTCGTAGTGCACCCAAGAACTACAAGCTGGCCATGCATGTGTTTGGACTGTTGACATCAGCTAGTTCCATTGGTGAGTTAGATGAAATGCTCCTCAGCTGCACTGTCATCTTCTCCAGCCCGTGCAGCTCAGAAAATGTTGAGAAGCACTTCAACAACATTCAAACAAAGCTGACAACCATTGGGGACTCAACTGTTGATGACAGCAGCATTGTTCCTGAGGACCTTGAGGTACCCACTAAATCTCTAATTAATGTTTTGAAATAATGTCTTTCGTTAATCAACTTTGAAAATCATATATATATATATATATATATATATATATATATATATACATTTTTTTTCTTTTTCTTCTTTTAGGACACCTTCGGGCCAACACCATTTCAAGAACACTTCATGGATGTCATAAACAACGCACCCCTAGACAAAGAAGGGGATCCTAATGTCTATTACTCTGAGACATTCATCTCGTCATTGGCAGCTTACTTCTTGCCTCAGGCAGCTCTTTGGACAAGTATGATGCTGGGTCAGTTACACTTTTAAATGTTTTCATTTTTGATGAGACCAATTAATAACCTAAAAATATTTATGGTTAAAAAGACATCACTTCCTGTGACCCAAAATTGTTTGTCAGCTGTTCCTAACTGCCACTGCCACTGCAGTAACTAACACTGGCTTTGCTCAAAAGGCAACATATCTTGCCATCTATTTGTTTGATTGACATGAAATCAAGTTAATAAATTCAAGGGTCATGAACCTTGCCAGTTTCCTGTAAACATCAAGTCAAAATGTCAGCTATCAGGAAATACAATTAGTGGATTGCTGTGGTGACTCTGTTCTTATTCCTCCATCCTAAACATGAAATCACCTTACCTCTCCCACCAACATTTGATAAAAATCTACATGTCAATGTATATTGGGTGTATTGTTGAGACCTGTGGTAAGCACATTCACAGTCCCCTGAGGATTAACCCAGTCAATTCTGATTGAGTACAATGTATGCAGAGATATGTCCTTTAACTGTGTCCAAAAATGATCTAAAATTAATGTTTTACATCTTCAGGTGACATCGGCAGGCATGGTGAAGGGCTCCCCTATCAGAACTTCTCAAAGAAATTTGCCAAGATATCAGTGAAAAAAAGCCAGGTGAAGTATAAATTGGATGAATATTAGAAATTTCATTGAGAGTTTAAACCTATTACTTTAGTCATAAAGTATAGTAAAGTAGAAGATGCCTTTTTCACAATAATTGCTTTCTCTTAAGGTTCCTGACATTTTAAACTTTTGATTGTAACGTTATGGTGTAACGGAGTGGAATGCATTTTACACAATAATTTGGTAACACAATAATTGTTATTTTGTTTTGATCAGAATTTCACGCAAGACAACAAGACACAGGGAGTGATGGAAAAGAGTCAGTGGGACTTGAAAAAAATCCGCTTTAAAGGAAGACGACTGACCAGACTAGATGACTTCATTAATACTTACAAAGACACTCACAAAGCCCTTTTAAGGGAATTCCATGACTCGCAACGAATCACTAAAAGAAAGGTGAGACACCTAACAGTATATTTTATATATCTGTAGCTTTAAAAAAGAGGTTATAATTGACAAAGATGTTAATTTACCACCATATTACTACAGAGACTAAAACATTATCCATGCTTCAAGCACAATATGTCATTGGGTGCAATTCAAGTTTGTTTTGTGCTTCGCAATGCACAAAATAAATCTTGGAAAGTGTTTTTTATCATTATGTATTGATAGCTTGTGTCTGTGTCACTTGTGTGTGACACAGACACTTGTAACGTGTTGCTTTAGAATGCCAATAAAACAGTCCATCATTTTAAATAAAAAGGGGAGGGGGGCTCAAGTCCAAGGCCTACGGCATGCCTTCAAAATGTAATCAGCAGACAGTCAATGAAATGTGGAAAGCATATTCATATAATAACATTCATATGATTTACCATATGATGACATTTTTCAGTTTAGGTTACCTTGTGATCTTTTCCCTTTCACCACCCTTTAACCATCACGAACAAACTTTATTTCCCTTACTGCTTCCACTCTCCTGACCTGGTCAAAGGCAGCAGGGAACAGTTCCAGAAGGCAGAGGCTTGTTGTAATCCAGTAGTTAATGCCTTAATCAAAAGTAGCATCAACAGCTGGCCAGCTAAGCGGTATATATGTTACAGTCAAAATGAATAACTTCTAATAATAATTCATTTAAGTCAGTGAGTGGCACGTTCCAAGACAGTTGGGAAATTAACATGGAGAGTAACACTCAAAGACATACAAAATTTGTGATTAGTTGTAACTCAAGTATTGAATACAGATTTAAAGATAGAGATTATCTTTTTTCTAATGTATCTATAGGTTAAAAGAGTCACTTTCAACACAAAATGAGTTATATTACTTATATATGAATTCATATGTTTCTTCTTAAAGGAGCACCGTATTCTGAAGGAGAAGTGGAGGCAGCGAAAGCAAAGTAGGAGAGGAGTTTATGTTACCTCCATCAAACAGCCATTCCAGTTCAAACAGAAAAAAAAGGTAATATGAAGCACCTTTGTAAATGGTACTTAGCATATAAAAAAGTTTGAAAACTAAATGCAAGTTTCTAATGCTTCTCCTTAAATGAATCAGGTGGCTGCAGCTCCGGTGACAACAAGCCAAGCTCCAGCTGATAACCAATCAGCATCAGTGGCATCCAAGAACCATGGGGACCAAAAACCAGTTAGCCAGGACACACATGGTTTGAAGGTGCACTTTATTTAATTGCCTTTTGTAATGTTCATTTATATTTTCATTGCAAAAATATGACATGCAGTTGAAGACTACATGAAATATTTTGATTAACCAAACATTTTGGATACATTTAGAATCAATAACACTTTTTTTAAAAGTTTCTAATGCTTTTCATGAAACAAATCAGGTGACTGCATCTCAAGTGACAAAAAGCAAAGCTCCAGCTGATGACCAATCAGCATCAGTGGCAGCTCCGGTGACGACAAACCAAGCTCCAGCTGATAACCAATCAGCATCAGTGGCATCCAAGAACCATGGGGACCAAAAACCAGTTAGCCAGGACACACATGGTTTGAAGGTGCACTTTATTTAATTGCCTTTTGTAATGTTCATAGAACATTTTCATTGCAAAAAATGGGATTTGCGGTTGAAGAGCAAATTAAATGATTGATTTTGATTTGCCAAAAATGCTGGATACATTTACAGACTTGATGATGTCTCAGATCTGTATGCATAAACACATTTTTATCCAAAAACTAACTTGATTTATGTAATCCACATGGCATGAACAGGTTACACAAACAGACTGATGAAAGAAATGTTTAAGAAGGAGGGTAGCTGGATAGTCAATTGTAGGCCAAAATTTTACAGGAAACTAAGTGTGTGTTTGTATGCTGTTTGTCTCATAGAAAAGGAAGAAAATGCATAGGCCTACAGGAAAAAAGCAAAGGAGCCATGGACCACTTTGGACAAAGCACTCACCAGAGGAAGTCATCCAAACCATCAAATTAAAAAAACAGCCATTCATTCACCAAGACCAAATGCTAAGCATCCTGGACCACAAAACGTGGCTCAGTAGTGACGAAGTGGATTCAGCCTGTTTTCATCTTGCGCAGAAGTTCCCTGATGTAGATGGGTTTCAGTCCTGCCTTTGCTATCAGGCTCTTCACCAGGGAGGGGTGGTTGGGACACCAGAGAAGTCATTTGTGCAAATATTAAATGTAAATGACAACCACTGGGTCACAGCTAGTAATATTTTCTGTGGACCCAATGAGCTTTGCATTTATGACAGTCTGAATATGAACACCAACAAGAAGACAAAGCAAAAACTTTCCTGGTTAATTCGTCCACAATCACCTCAATTCCTTATCAGAAGGCCTGCTGTGCAGATGCAGCAGTCAACAAGCAGTTGTGGACTTTTTGCATTGGCTTTTGCGTCAGTGTTATGTGAGGGAGTAAGGCCAGAGGAGTGCCAGTTTCAGGAAAAAAAATTGAGACAAAGACTGTAGAGAGCTTTGCTGAACAAAATGGCTCCAGTCTTTCAGTATAAAAACATAAAGGTAAAACCTGAAAGGGCCTCAGTTCAAGTTGAGGTTCACTGCATCTGCAGGACCTCACACAACAGAGAGGTGATGGTGCAGTGCAGCAACTGCAGTACTTGGTACCACCCCAATTGTGTGTCTGTCCCACACAAAGCTTTGGACACTACTGCAGAAGAATGGAACTGTAAAAGTTGCACAAATCAAGAGTGAAAGTTGTGGGGCCTGGCCCTGGTCCTGCCGGCCTTGGATTGTTCCCTCTGTGTTGTGTGTGTGGTGTGGTGTGCTGTTTTTTCTTGCTTCAGTTCTGCTATATGATGTTCTGCTGAAAGTTGTTTCTGGATAACTTGAGATACTTGAGTTATTCAATAAAAACATTGTAATGTATAGAACTGAATGTGCGTTTTACATCAGTTTATCACCAAAATATTTAACCCGAAACTATAAACCCTAAACCATATACATCATGCATTGGGTAAGATTTCAGCATCATATTATTAAACAATGATGCAGTGAAATGACTTGAAAATCACCACAGAGGTAGCTGTGGACATATAGAACAAGAATCTGGTGGAGTTTTCAGAAAACAATTGTTATTTTTTAATTTTTTATTAATATTTTAATCTGGCCATATACATCATGCATTGGGCTCAAACTTCTTTACCGTAAGACGCAATGTAGACGCGCACTCGATTTTCAAGTGTAGATCGCGCGACCGTGCCTCTCTGAAGCGCAGATGGCGTGACCGCAGTGCAGAACGAGAGAGAAAGAAAGAGAGAAAGAGAGAGCAAGAGAGCAAGAAAGCATTATACTGCTGAACGTTCAAGCCTACAAACGAGAAAGCATGGCAGCAACCAAAACGGCAGCATACCTAAACGCACCCCATACAGATGCCCAAGCAGACGTGCCAAACGCAAGCAATTTTATAATGAATAATGCCGCAAGCGTAGGGAAAGAGGCTCCCGCTACTTCTCCCTAGACCAACCAAACAGTACCATTTAATGCTCAGCAATGTACCCATCAAAGGCTGTCCCCGGTAAAAAAAAAAAAAGGAAGATAAACTGCAGCATACCTTATTGTGAAACACGCCACGCCAACGCCGCCAGCCACCCAGCTAACACAGGAGGATGTTACCTGCCCAAGGACCCCAGGTGCCCTATCTAGATGCCAGCCCTTAATTGCGGACCACTCACGTTCGTGTTTGTGTTCTGACAATGCATACCCCGGAAGCGGTTGGAAGACAACCAACAAAAAAAATAATAAAAAGGGAAAACAAATGATCGAACCACTCCGCCCTCAGTCCCACACGCTACACCTATATTAACGCGGGCTTGCCCCCTTTTTTTGTCTGATATTCTTTTAGACAAACTTCTTTCGGATTTTCCGCTAGCATCTGCCATCTCGTTAGCCTCTCTGAAGCCACTAGCACCTGCTCTGAGGAGGAGTGAGTGGGCGGGGGCGGGGCCAGCGCCAGACCAGCGATTTCTTCTACTGCCTGGGGTTGAACGGAGGTTGATTTTACTCTATATTGCCACCTCATGACATAAAAATCGCACATTGTGCCTTTAAACCATCTCTGTGTTATTGCTTTTTCAAAATGTTATACTTTTACTATAAAGTGTCACCTCAACCAATACAAACAGCAGAATTTAGAGCGATGTAAATAAATTCTCAACAAGACTTTGATGTTAAAAACCCAACTTGAGATATGGACAACCTTTCAAAAGGAACAAAGCACTTTGTAGCAATTGACCACTTGGGGACCCTGTGTGAAGTAAAACTGCGTTTTGATTATGTGTCGAGGTTTTTTCTTTGCTTAAAAAAAAGTCTTAAGATGTAAAGTACATAAAGGTACATCATAAAATGTTGCTTTCAGTAACCTGTGCCTGCCCCTCAATTGATACCCTGTTATGCTTTTTTGTTTGTTTTTGTTTCTCGTTTATCTTCTTCTTTCTTTTTGACTAAATGTTCAAATCAGATGGAGAGGTAAAGGGATGGAGATGAGAAAGAAACTTAGAGGTCAACTTTGTATTCTTTCTTTCAACCAGTGAAAAAAAGATTTTCTGATGACCAGGCTCAACTCAAAATTAGCACACTGAAGTGCAGTTTGTATAGATAGATTTTGAGTCCTAATAATAAGAAGAAATACACCCAACAATCTTTAGATCTAAACTTAAGATTGGTTGAAAACACATGTATTTAATCTTTTACAGCATTATACATTATTAATGATCAAAAATTGCACAACCCGTGTCAGATATTGACGATTTGCGTCACTGCATTACATACATAGGTTCCATGGTGTAATGGCTAGCACTCTGGACTTTGAATCCAGCAATCCGAGTTCAAATCTCGGTGGAACCTCGTGGTTTTTCCGTTAATATGCCATCATGTCTGTCATATCTAAATAGGGCTTGTGATTAGTTAAAAGCTTTCTTAACTGTTGACCGAAAGCAAAGCTCAGTCAGTTACACATCCTAGATATTTCAGCACTGAATTAAAAAGGATTATATTTATTTTAATTATTTATTCATCCATTTACCAATTTAGTCGTTTTTTGAGTCTGTTTCCAGCAATTAAAATCGGGAGATTTCTTCTATGTTAACTCTACATTTTGGAGCTTGTCCCATTCGATATTTCTTGACAAAATACCTGTACTTCTTCTTGTTGGCCAGTAGGAGGCGCTTTATAGAATTGGTGGACAATCCAGAGAACAAACAAAAATTACGTCACATCCTGGCGGGAATCTGAAAACCTTTTGCTACATTCAATGAGACTGGGAAAGCTGTACTTCCTGTCACTAAAAATAAGTGGAAGACTACTAAAATATAAAAAGAAGTTCTAGCTATGGGCTATATGTATGATGATGAGTTTTTATTGTTCGTTGAACAGCAGCAAAGCAAAACTAGAAGCAGCCATGGTTCACGAGGAGGGGATGAAATATTTCCGGGGTTCGTCACCCTTATGTCCCAGGCACTAAAATGCACATTACGACTGCGATACGATTGACAGGCGTATCACTATGAACTAGCTACTAGTTAATAGTTACGAACATAGATATGGTTACGAATATCTTGCAGCCAATGGAAATTCGAGTTAGGATTTTTTGGAGGTTTTTAGGAATACTCGTAGCTGGTGAATAACGTAAAATCAACGGTAACTAGCAAGTTTAACAGTAGCTTGACAGAATATTGTTTTTACCCACAAAACATTGGGGCAGTGGCTCCGCAGACGAAGGCCACCATAAAAACAAGGTGAGACATATTTTAACTAATCTACAGGAGTTTACGTGTTGCCAAACCAAGTAAAGGTGGTACATGATGCCCTAGTGAAGAACTGCGGTGAGCAGACGTTTGTCTTTTCGTGGTCAAGTGAGCAGACGTTCGTCTTTTCCTGATTTAAAGTGCGCCCGTATTACAGAATTTATGGCAAACGCAGGAAGTCCATTGTACGGAGCGTGCAAATATTTTACTCAACTGTAAAACCCCTTTGATCCATAATTTCTGACAAAGGTTCGTACACTTGAACTCAGGACCACCCTGACTGCTCACTCACTCAGTATCAAACATATTCACTGTATCATTTTGGAGAAATTCAGCCTCAAAGTTCATTATTTTGAAGTGAAAAGGGCATTATGCACGATATTTACGCTAATGTAAAATCCCTTTCATCCATAATTTCTGACAAAGGCGTATACACTTGAACTCAGGACCATCCTGACTGTTTAGTAATTCAGCCTCAAAGTTCACATTTTTAGTTTGTAAAGGGAGATTTATTTTTTTATTATTATTATTTTTTTAATCGGTTTTGTTCAAAATAAGAATGAAGCTGAAAAAATCAAGAGGATTACACTCCAAACAGCGGGAAAACTAAACAACTCAGCTGAAAACTGAAAACATCATTACAAACCCTCCATGTCTCAGCTCCACATTTGGGAAACAAATAACATCATTCACTAGTAAAATGTGGATGTGTGAGCAGGAAGTGACTATAAACTGTAGATATAGTCTGAATTCATTGTTGAAGTTGTTTATTCAATGTTCACAAATCACACAATTCCATTCACTACTCTCTGCCTGCTGAAATGTTTCCGAATCCATGTCGATGCACTCAACATGGAACCTGCAACACACTGTGTCACACTGAATCTGTAAAAGGGCAAAGGCGAGAAATGTTTTTGCTTTCTTCATGGAAATCGCTAAGTAATTATGTACTGTTCTGCAACCTTTTGATGACTATCTTCATTTGATTATTCTCCAGATCAAAATGTTGTCATTGTTGAAATCTCAATCTAATGCACATTTTCTTTTTGTAATTCTTGATAGGAAAACATGCATATCCCTATGGCTGAGGAGTGAACCTCAGATTGTCCTAGCACAGATGGTTGTCTGTCATTTCTCATCCTTTTAGATCCACTTTAAAACAAGGCATGCAAAATGTGTGGAGAAAACCTTTTAAACAACAACTTACCCAGTTTGTTAAGTCAGGCCTTTTAAGTGGTGGTTTGACTGCTGAGCACACCTGGTCTCTGTGTTAGTCACTAACAGAAAGTTGAAAATATTAGATTTACCACTACTGCCCCCACTAACAATTGTTCTTATAATAAATAAAATAATGATTTACTTGTTTTAGCGTATATAGAGAATAGGTTTACAAAGGGGTTTTTAGAAAAATGTTTCTGTCATGACTTTGAATTTTGCATTCTTCAGAAATAGAACAAAATTATTTTAGAAGTATCAAAATAATTAAACTGCAGTGACAGTGTTTGATATGGAATCAGTTCTTGCAAACCTGGCTGATGTAATGTGCATGCCTTTTTCACTTCAAAATAATGAAATTTCAGGCTGAATTTCTCCAAAATGATACAGTGAATGAGCTTGATACTGAATGAATGAACAGTAAGGATGCTCCTGAGTTCAAGTGTACACCCCTTTGTCAGAACTTATGGATCAAAAGGGTTTTACAGTTGAGTAAAATATTTGCACGCTCCGTATCATGGACATCCTGCATTTGCCATAAATTCTGTAATACGGGCGCACTTTAAGTCAGGAAAAGACGAACGTCTGCTCACTTGACCACGAAAAGCAAACGTCTGCTTACTCGACCGCAGTAGTGAAGAAGGGAGGTTAATTTAGCGCCATATATGATCATATTTGCAGCGTCGCAGAGGAAGAGGGAGGATTGTCCAGCAAACTGGCCGTTGCACGTAAATTAGGAACACTGATGTTTCCTTTTTCCTGAAGCAAATATGTTTTTTTTGTTTGTTGTTTTTTTTTTTACTTGATTCTCACATGTTTAACAGGCGTTCACGAGGGTCGTTACATTCAAACACTTCCTGTTGGACTTGCATGTATTTTTCTGTTTGATAATCTTCAGTGTTTCACATTGACATGATCCAGACGTCTGTTAAACTGTTGAAACAAGATTCACTTCAGCAAAAGCCTCAAGGCTCAAACTACTTTTCAGAAAGCACCACAGCGACACAGAGTAAAAAAATATAAATTTTTTTGTTGGGTTTCAACCCAGGACACACAGACCATTATTCTGCTCTAACAGCACTTTTACTTTTTGATATTTCAAGTGCTTTTTGATGGTAATAGTGCAATATTAATGTAAAATTGGCACTTGAGATTTGTAATGCTGTTTTAAATTGCACCACATACTTTGTGTCATGTTTCATTCTGTCATGTCAACTTGTTCATAAGTTTCTGGCCGCTATGATTTCCCTCTGCTTTAATTTCATTGATCAGGCTTTTTCTCCTGCAAGTGTTTGCTTGGACATCGCATGCCGGTAGTAATTCCGCACTTTGGGTTGAACGCAGGTGACCTTGCATAAACTGTCTCGAGTTGGTGTTGGAGTTTCCCTCCACGCATGGACGCCTCCGATAACATGGGGAGCCTAAATCACATGGTGGAAACTGTGGCACTGAATGAGGATCCTGCTCCTGAGAGCTCCTCCGGACAGAAGCATGCCTCGCCCCCAGACATGCTG
Organism: Odontesthes bonariensis; assembly: GCF_027942865.1. Classification (NCBI taxonomy): domain Eukaryota; kingdom Metazoa; phylum Chordata; class Actinopteri; order Atheriniformes; family Atherinopsidae; genus Odontesthes; species Odontesthes bonariensis. The sequence goes on from NC_134511.1 coordinate 24,081,476, forward strand.
AGGTTCCTCCTTTATGACGAATCTCAACTCAGAACAATTGTCGAGGATTCATTTAAGCTCCGTCGTGCATATGATTAAATGTACCGATTTCTACTTTCAGAATACAACAGCAGATGTCCAACCAGTGCTTTGAGATGGCAGCTCAGCTCAATGCAGGTACACAACAAGGCCTTTTTTCTGCCATTAAATTGTGCTTTTAAGTACACAAGGATTTAATTTAACATTGCATTACAGGGAAAAATAAGAGATCTTGCAGCACATCTGAAGCAGAGAGAGGCTTGTGAGTACCTGATATTCTCTGGATCTAAAACTTAAATTTAGTGGAAGCAATTTCAAAATTCACCCTGTTGACTTATACTTTATTTAACCCTAAACGTTGCAGGCCAGAGTACATCAGTGAGCTTGAAAGGGTCAAGACAGTCCATTTTAACAGCACGTTGGCACTGCACAGGTAAATGATCTGAAAGCTGTGAAGTTTAAGGTCGAATTACTCGGGGAGATCGTTGATTGAACTGGTGTCTTTCAGAATGCAGATGTGGCACGCTATGGGGGACAAGATGAAAAGCAGCGATCCAGAGGCGGTGTAAGTCTGTTCACAAAACACTGAAATAACTGCTGTTCCTTCATTTTTGATGATCATTGTGTCAAACAACTGCTTGTTTTGATCCTCTTCTTTTCAGTGCTCTGAAAGCTGTGAGTGATCGCTGCATGGCTCTGTGTTCACGTATAAAACAACTTCAGTTAGTAAGTGCTCTCATCCTCTGATGTATATCTGAAGTTTTTAGTGCAGTGTTTTTTGTGTTTAGAAATATTGTTTTGGCATGTGTGCTTTGGATGTTTCTGTTGACGTTGTGTTGCTGCTGCTTTTCTTCTTAGGAGAGTTTTAAATGTCTTGAAAGGCCACTGAATTATGTGCAGTCTGACATGTGTAACGACACAGTTGACATATAATACAGTTTAACAAAAAAGTGTAATTCATAACGAACTCGCCACGAACTGATTTGAAGAAAAAAAAAATTCTGCCATTTTCCAACCTGGGCCCTATTTTTTTTTTTCTATTTTTTTCTTATAAATGGGTATACAAAGTTCATTGGCAAAATTATCTTTGCAGTCAAACACATTCGGAGCAAGTCCGCTATGACCAGCTAATGCTAAACAGCTGCTCTGTGATAAATCAGGACAGTCCTACTTTCCAGAGTGAAAGCGTTTGCATTTTAAACTGACAGGATCAGACGGCTATCGGCTTCATAGAAAGAATCAGTACTGAAGTCTCCGTGAAGGAAAAGTCTTGCTTTGAAATCTCCAGAGAGGTGAGTTGTCGCAGGAAGGCACGGGAGCCAGAGTAGAAACGGTTGCCTTGGGAAGTATGTTACCGAGTGCACAAAGAGTAACCTTCTAATATCATATGCATTTCTAATCCGTGGTAACAAAAGGTTGAGCCACACTTGTTGATGCTTTGGGGACAAGGAAATGCTGAGGCCGTGCGAACTTTGTGTTATAAAAAGACGGAAATGCCGCCGTCTGTATACGGCGCTATGTGGGTGATCGTGTTTGCAGTAATCATTTTAATTTGTAGGGTGACTGCCAGACAAATAGGAGAAGAAATAATACACCGAAAAAACACCACACAAATCCAGAGAGGAGATCCTGCGGGGGGAGAGCATGGAGCTAATTTTACTAAAGCTCATGCTGTTTAAAACAAAAAAGGTCTGAATAGATTAGATGAGATTTTTTTCGTGGAGGAACGACATGTTACACTGTGCAAATAACACAGGCACTGACACAGCTGAGACAAGAAGAAGAGAAACCTTTCTCATTAACTCCAAAGATACAACCACATACAGGGAAAGATGGAGGCCCAGGTTGAAATAATATTTCCTTAAAGTTTGATTTTGTTTTTACTTTAAAACGCAGAAGGTGTAATTACATCTTATTATTCATTACAGGTTGGTTAATGCAGATTCCTTCAAATTACTGATTGCAATTGAAACAAGAAACTTATCCCTGACTCTCTCAAACTGATGCACAAATGCTGAATTCAAACCATTTCATACCCAAGTTCTTCTTGTTTAACAGGATACGAGGACTCTTCAAGATGAAATAACAGAAATACAGAAGCAGAGACTCGGTATGTTGTATAGTTTTTGCTGCTTTAGACTTGCTTGAGTTCTCAACCTGGTCGTTTTTGCATTTATGTCCACTAATTGTTCTGCACCAGGTTTAATCAGCCTTCAATATTTTATTTGTTGTTGTTTTTTTTGCTGTAGAGATGAAACGTCTCACGCATGAGAAAATGAAAGAAATGGAGGACTTGACGTCCAAGCAGGAGCACCCAGATACAGAAAAGTACAAAGCGGCTCTGGAGAAAGGACAAGCGAACTTGGAGAAGTATAAAAAGATGGCCGTCGTGACACAGAATGTCCTTAGGGTAAATCATGCAGGGATTATGCAAGAAAATAGATAAAATGATGATGATTTATGGGGGTGAGAAAAGAAACCATTTTAATTCATGTGTGTTTTACTCCTTAGGGTGTCTTCTTGGCCTGTAAAGTCAACTGGCTGGATGATCCCAAGCTTCGAGACATTGCCATGACACTTGAGGAGTTTCCTATCTCTGACTAGAGAGTTCATTGATTTATCTCCATTTGCGTGTTTCTGTCCAATATTGTCTAATAAACCTAACTTAAAAAAAACTGTTTGTTTTATTTGGTGAAAAAAAAGAAGAAGAAGAAGAAAACTCCAGCTACCACCAGAGGGCGACACGGCAAAGGAGGAAAGATTTTAATTCTCTTAATGCTGTCGGTGAAAAAGAAAACAGGACACACACGTGTATACAGTCAGATACGCTTTGGATACTTGCCCCAGATTTGGACTTCTAGCTCTTGAACTTGATTGAAAACACGCAAAAATGCCGAAAGTGAGGGCTGAGAAGAAAAGCAGACAGCACCAAGAGGTTAAAAACCAAGGTTTGTTCCTCACAGGAGTGGCTTAGCTTTAGCATGTTAGCAAACATCGTTGTCAGCTTCTGGGCAAGAGGGGTGTTTTAAGTAAGGTCTGGCACACCGAGAGCCTGTAACCTGGTCTCAAGAGTCCCAGACAGCTCCTTCTAGAAAGAGCTTTTTGGATGTCTTAAATGTTCAAATGGTATTCATAATAGTATTGTTTATGTACTATGTCATGGTGTTGTTTGTACGACTGCATTTCACGAAAAATTACATAATCCGGATTTATTGTTACACTGGTGTACACAGCCATTATCTCACATTGACGAGTTTTAGCCCAGTTTCCCTCAAAACTAAGACTGAAGGCTACAGATTAGACAGTGTCTTGAGTTGGGGGGGTGATGTCTGAAATGATGTGACCAATATCTCAGTAAGTAACTGAATATATCATGGCTGCTGATTTAAAAACAAGCTCAGTGTTGTGTTGTGTTTTTACTCTCTGTTGCAGGTATCATGTTCAACACTGGCATTGGTCAGCACATCCTGAAGAATCCTTTAATTGTCAATGGTGTAATCGAAAAGGTGAGGCTCTCTGGCACTAAGAACATGGCTTTATTGGGGTCTGGAAATGTTTGTACACTGACACAGTTTGTCATCTTGGCTGTCAACATATCAAACTACAGTTATGCAAAGAATGTGAGCTTAAAGTGCAGAGCCTTAGCTTTAATTTGGAACTATTTAAATCCGGTGTGGAGGACTTAAACCTCTCCTATATGCAAAACATCTTGGAACCAAAACCAACTAGACACCTGACAAATAGGGTCCAATCCAGTTTTTGATTTGAGCCCACATGAGATAAAAGGATCTCGCAGCTATAAATAAATTGGACCAGCTAAATTCAGCCGTGTTTATTCAGCACATTTCAAGCCTTTGAGCGGCCCAAAGGGCTTTACAGAACAATGACGCTAAAACATGAAGAAATAAAATAAAATGGAGCGCATTGAGATATAAACAGTAATGAGTGCAAAAGCCAAAGTACAGGCATATGGATGAAAGAAAACCCACAAATGAATTAAACACAATGTGAAAGAGGTAAGTTTTTAGTTGAGCCTTAAAAGCAGAAAGAAAGTCCTGAACCCAAACTGGGAGCTGGTTCCACTCCAGAGGAGCCTAAGAAAAAACCAAAGGCTCTGCGTCCCATTCTTTACTTTAAAATAATGCGAATAACAAGCAGACCAGCATTCTGAGCGACATGTGCGTTGATGTGAAACAGTGAGATCTTTAAGGTAGTATGGAGCCTGGGCATTAAGGGCTTTGAATGTGAAGTCTGCTCTTGAGATGGGGTTAACATGTGAATTTAAAGACAAATCCTGGTCAAAAGGGACTCCAAGGTTCTCCAATAGTACCGGAAGCCAAAGTAAGAGTAAACAAATGTTTTGATTGTGGATTTCTGAGGTTTTTTTTGGTCCAAAAACAATTACCTCAGTTTTGTCTGAATTTAAAAGTAGAAAATTACAAGTCATCTGAGCCTTAATTATTCTGTGAGAAGTCTAATAGGTTTCCTTAGGCTTTGTGGATAAATACAACTGGGTGTCATAAGAATAGTAATTGAAATGTATGTCATGCTTCCTGAAGGTATTTCTCAAAGAATCCTGTATAGAGAGAGCAGAATTGGTCCCAGTCCATAGCCCTGTGGAACACCATAATAGCCAAACCATAACGGGTACGTTAGTAGAGGCCAAAACAACAAAGTTATACACTGTCATCATTTTCACACATTCGCACTGCAGCCCTGCAGTTTTCTGTATGGGTGACGTGAGACCACAGAAGTCCACAGCGTAGGCCCAGAACTCCTTGTAAAATGTCCAGAAGATCAGCAGATGAGATAATGTGTGAATGTAGCAGCTAATCTTCTGAAGCATTTACTGTAAATTTGTGTGTGCGCAGGTAAGAGTTGCTGCTTCTGCTTCATTTTGTTTTCGACTGACCTGTGTGTTCATTTCCCACACAAAAGCAGTCATCAAGGAACTTCATCTCCAACTCTCAACAAGCTTTAACACCAGTTTTAACTAATATAATTTCTTGAATTATGTCTTCCTCCCTCCCTCCCTCTCTCACATCTCCTGCAGTGACTCTCTCGCTGTTAGGTACAAAGCAGCAGTAGAAATAGTCTGCACATCTCCATGGTTAACGTATGAAAACGGCCTGAGAGAAAAACACAAGACAGTGCTGAGTGTATGCAAGGCAATAAAGCCTGGACATCCACCCAAGATTACAGTAACGGATAATCACAACGTCCTTTATATGCTAAAGAAGAAAATCGTCACGGTATCCAACCAAGTGGATCTGAAGCACATACACCTACACCTGTAATACATATGGAGGTAGTGTCAGGGCATGGGGCTACATGGCTTCCAGTGAGGGTTTTTTTTGTGTATATTAATGATAAGACAGTTGTCAGAAGTGTTTTGAGCTGTACTTCACTCAATGAAAACAAAGGTTAAGGCCGAAAAACCCACAAACAGCTGACGACAGCTGCAGAAATGTACAAGGAAAGCCGTCAGGTGGTGATTTCCCCGAGTTACAGACTTCAGCAGGATTTTTAACAATTGAAATTGGAATATTTTATTTATGGTTATGTGAACTATTCTACTTTCCATGAAGCCCCTGAAAAAGGGCGTTTTACACAAATTTAATGGGAAAGCCCTAAAATTAAAACTGACGGCCCACACTTCATGCCCATATTCATTATTAACTGTAACTTGACTATATTTGGATAAATGTTTAGAATAACCAGCATTGTGTCACTGATCAAATAATAATGGTAACAGACCTCACCTTGGTCAAACCACACAAGTGCATCGTAAAGAGAACCGTGCAGTCTTACACAGGCTCCCCGGTTGCGTTTGCACCTGTTCTTTAATATGTTGTTGCTTTGTCAGGCTGCTCTGAGGCCGACAGATGTGGTTCTGGAGGTTGGACCTGGTACCGGTAACATGACGGTGAAACTGCTGGAAAAAGTTAAGAAGGTAAGCTTTCAGAAAGGGTTGTTTTTTTTTTTTACTCTGATCCAGATAAGGGCACTTACACAGATTCAGTTATCAGACCATACATTGTTTTGGAGGCTGACTGTGTGGTTTTTAAACATTTATGGTCATGGGCAGAAATCTGGCTGCGTTTTCAGTAACTTTCCACTCAGCTGCTTCTCGCCAGTGGTCATTTAAAAGAAGCCAGGTCAGAAATGTGTCTGTGTTCCACTTGTTAGTTTAGCTTTTATTGGGGAATTTATTTTGTGAAGAGCGTGAAAACAAATTTTAGCAGTTAAATCCAAAAAAAGAAAAAAAAACTTAAGTTCTATTTTTGCAGGTGGTGGCCTGTGAGTTGGACTGCAGATTGGTGGCTGAACTTCAGAAAAGAGTACAGTGCACGTGAGTGACGACAGCAGCACCATGTTGTTATATCCTCCTTGTGAACAACAGTGGTAAATCAATGAAAAGTAAACATTTGGTCTAATGTAAACCTTGTTCCACCAACAGACCCTTACAGACGAAACTTCAGATATTAGTAGGTGATGTGCTAAAAACCGACCTGCCTTTCTTCGATGTTTGTGTGGCTAACTTACCTTACCAGGTAAATACATGTTACCTGTAAAGAATTGATTTAAACTCATTTCTTACTTTTATCTAAAACCAGATTTTTTTTTCTTACTTGCACAGATTTCATCTCCATTTGTCTTCAAGCTCCTGCTGCACCGACCTTTCTTCAGGTTAGAAATGGATGGAGGTTCACTGAAGATAAATAGATGTTCTTCTGAAAGAGATTTCGTGCTAAGGGCCTCTTTGTGTTTCACTTTGGTTCAGATGTGCTGTGCTGATGTTCCAGAGAGAATTTGCTATGCGACTGGTTGCCAAACCTGGAGACAAGCTGTACTGCAGACTGTCCATCAACACTCAGCTCCTGGCTCGCGTTGACCATCTCATGAAGGCCAGCCTTCACGCCAACAGTGATCGTCCCAGACGCAGCTAAAACTGTGTTCCTTATTGACCTTTTTTTTTTTTTTTTTTTTTTTAACAGGTCGGGAAAAATAATTTCAGGCCTCCTCCTAAAGTGGAGTCAAGTGTTGTCAGGATAGAACCAAAGAATCCTCCTCCTCCGGTTAATTTCCAGGTGAGGTTTGATCGTTAGTGGCTAATGCTTTGAAGAAATAGTCGGTCAGAAACTTGACAATTTTCTTCTTCCTTCAATAGGAGTGGGATGGTCTGGTCAGAATAGCCTTTGTACGGAAGAACAAAACCCTCAGTGCGGCTTTCAAGTGAGTAACTGCTGCAAACGCGAGCCTCGTACTGCTCTGCCAAAGCAGAAGATGTAACTTTCACTTTCTCTCCCCAGGTCCACTGCAGTGGAGCAGCTCCTGGAAAAGAACTACAGAATTCACTGTTCTGTTCACAATGTGGTGAGTGAATATCCCTCTAAACAACGTTGTTAATCCTTTCCCGTTGAGTCGGAATGGGGAAAATCTCCTATGAATTGCTGATACCCGTTTCCCAAACTTTTATGCTCCATCTTGACAGGATGTCCCGTCTGACTTCAGCATCAGCAAGAAAATTGAGAGCGTTTTACTAGAGGTGGATTTTAGTGAGAAGCGGGCCAGGTCCATGGACATTGATGACTTCATGGTGTAAGTTGCACATCTATAATTGGACTCTCTTTGATCCTTCATTTTGACACAAGTTACTGTGCAATACTACTAAGTGTACATGTTTGATTGTGGATATTTTCTTTATTCTCAGACTGCTACATGCATTCAACTCTGCAGGAATCCACTTTTCATGAGTGGCAGGAGAGGCCGACAAGACCCAGCTGGATGACTCCAGCTTTTATGTTGAGATCAGTCGACTGATCCCTCCTCTTCTGGAGTTCAGCTCGGAGGAGAGGCGTTTCGATTAGTGAAATGTTTTGAATGAATTGTGGAAGCATATAAACTGCTCATATTGAGTGCTTTTCATAAACTTGTAAAGAAGCATGCATTATAAGCTTTTGCCAGATGGACACTTACAAACTGTGTCTCTTTTGAGACTAACTGCATGTGTAAGAGAAGTTGTCACAGATTTGAAGCTGTGTTCCGGCTGATCATTGTAATCTACTGAAACTCGAACGTGTATGTTGAGTATGTAGTCTCTTGAAATAAATCTCACAAGCTTTCTCTCTGTAAAAGATGTTTTCTTCAATGCACTTGAAAAGGTAAAGAGGTCAAACTATACCCACATCCTTGCACTTATGGATAACCTGAACCTTTTTGTCAAAACATGGCTGTCAGGTTTTGCTCATCCGTTTTATGTTCTCCTGTGAAGGATAAAAGAGAATAGTTTACATGAAAGAAGACATTTTATTAAAAAAAACACAGATTGAGATCTGAGAGAGGTAAAATAAAGATGAAAAAGAGATGAATAAAAGCAAGATCCTCATCTGTTTTGATGTCATTCTCCTGTTAAGAAGATGTGACACTGATTAAAACAAAATAAACTGGATTCTTCCTGTGCTAAAGATAGCATTCTCACAAACAGCAGTGAGGATGCTGATGAGCTGAATGGGGATAGCTGACCATGCTAGAAAAGCAGGAAAAAGTTCAATTTTAGTAGAAAAAAAACCAGCTGCTGAAGTGCTGGATGAAGGAATTGTGACTTACCCCCTACTGCGTTGGATGAAACAGGCGCAGCACGCAGTGGTACGAAGGGAGAGACAATAGCGCCAAGCGAGTGTGAGGTCTGACTTTTTCTTGGAGAACGATTTTGTGATGCAAATGTATTACTCTTTTGAACGCATATTGTTTTGAGAAGCAAAACGCTTTACTTTTGTGGCCCCAGCCAACCAGCCGGACTACCTTCGTCAACACCAAAACGAGGCCAGAACTCGGCTCACAGGACGCAGAAGGGGGTAAGAAAATGTTCAGAAATGATATTGCTAGTATCTTTATGTTTCTTCTATATGATCCCAATTTGTGTTTTTATCGTTAAAATGCGTCTTTGAAGATAAATTATTCTATTTTTCTCCTTTTTTATAGGAGAATAACATTAAAAAAATAGCATTTTCTCACTTAAACTGTGACTTGCGTTTCAGTATCATGTCGTTATTGTTCATTTTGCATCTTTGGCACAGGAAGAATCCAGTATCCAGAATCCATTACTTTGTTTTAATCAGTGTCTCATCTTATTCACAGGAGAATGACATCAAAAGAAATGAGGATCTTAATTCTTCGTAATTCATCACTTTTTCATCTTTATTTAACTTCTATATGATCTCAATCTGTGTTTTTATAGTTAAAATGTGTCTTTGAAGATGAATTATTTTATTTTTCTCCTTTTTTAAAGGAGAATGACATGGAACTCTGGATCTCATGCTCAACTCACCCAAATCTGGAGACCCCTTGTATGACACACACATTCAGGTGAGAACACAACAAAACCCTTAAAGAGCAGCTGACAGAAGCCCCTTTCACACTGCGACCCGCTACCTTAGCGGGTCCAAATTGCACCTTCGACCCGCGTCGAGCAATGTGAACGCTTGGCGTGTCAGGGTGACCCGTGTCGCCTGAAGCCGAGTTGAGGGGGCGTTGCCTAGTGGCAGAGCGTCACACGAAACACATAAAATGCTGGGCGTGTACAATGACGTAGGCACAAGCCATGCGTCGGAGGTAGGGTTAAATACAGAGTGGCTTCCTCCCCAGATGGTGTGGCACATGTCAAAATATGGCCAGTCCAATCGCCCTCTGCCACTCCTGCCGTTGTGGTCATTAACAGCATGGAACTTTTTCCTCATGGCCTTTAATTTGTTGGTCACCTGGGCCTTGCTGCGTGGGAAACCGCGCTCTCCCATCTTTCTCGCCAGCCCTTCCAGCAGAGGTCCATCTTTCACCGTCCCGAAATGTGGCGGTAAATGACGTCCTCTGCTCGGAGGCTGAGGAGCTCGCGGACCTCCTTGTCTCCCCAGTTGGCCATCTTCAAAAATGTCTCCAACTTGATGTAAAACAGAATGAAACTTGTCCTCACCTGTCGCCAGCCGCGGCCGCTGTATTTGGGCAGGATGGGCAGAGCCCCGCCTGCCACACCCTCAACCTTTCCGAAATAAATAAAATAAAAAAAATTAAAAATAAAATATTTATTTCAACTTCAATCACAGTGGGAATCGTATTACACAATATTGTGGCTTGTGACGGACTTTTCGAACGAAATTTGATATGGATTACCAGTGCACACCAGTAACCACTCCGGTGAGTTGATTATATTGAAAACGGACGTTTATGGTGCTTTTACAGACCTTTTTGGACATGCGCATGACTTGCCATTCTGAAGCAGGTTGAGAAGAATCAAAATTAGGCAAATACCGGAGACAGCAGTAAACATCAAAAAAGCGGTGAGGGGGGTTCTAAAACATTGCAGACGACTCATAAAAGAGGCTTAATGTTGAAAATACCGCAGTTCTCCTTTAACAATTCATAGACGGTTTCACTAATGTATATTTTCCACCGTGCATTTTATTTCAGTGTTCACGGTGGTCTTGGGCGTTTGACAGAAAATTAATGTAATAAAACGTTTGAACCATCAGTCGGAGCGTTGCACTTTCATCAACCAGTGAAGAAAAGTTTGGGAGCAGCTATAGTGAACACGTACACCGTGTGAAGCTCAGCCCGAGGCCGAGAACATTGAGGAACTACGCGCTGTGAATGCAAGCTGTGAACTTCTCGCCAGCCGCGCCGAGGTGTACGGGGGAGAGAAAGAACGGACCGTTGCGATTGCAGTGACTTGCAAAACATAGCGTCGGCTTGCAACGAGGACAAGGATTGAGACTGTGCCGTTTCCACAAGTCACCACAAGAGAGCAACAGCGCGCCGTGGTTGTGAGTAGCAGGGCCGTATTAAGTCAATGTGGTGCCCCTGGGCACTAAACCTCAAGTGCCCCTAGGCTACATTTTCAAACGTATTCATTCAAAATCAGTAACAATTAAAGCAGCATCCATCTATATACAGTATGTAGGATTATTCAAATATCTCCATTTAAAACCAATCAATTCAATTCACTAACAATCCAAACAGCATCCATATATTAAAATGTACAGATTCAAAATGTGTATCAATTCGAAGAGCATTTGTCTATATTGAAATATATTATCAATTCAAAGAGCATCCACCTATGCAGCACTAACATCACTCCTATTATCCAGGGGGACGTCATTGCCACAGCCGTCCCAGAACACCATAAGTTGTCTCCCCGGAATGCCAAACCACTTCAAAACTTAACCAGGGTGCTTGCTCTTTTTCCAAATCAAAATTCCAGACTTTTTTAAAACTGAGACTTTTTTTCCCCAAGACCTTAACTTTATGTACTTGTAACTTGTGTTCCTACTGCCTACTTCAGATTGTACCAACTGTGTTTACTAGAAATGTTCATTTTTATAGGCTAGTATTCAATGAACAAATGCATAATTCACAGTAAATTATGCTTTTACTGATGAAAACGTTTCAAAACATGAAAATCACAAGTACATGAATTTCACATCAAACAAGTGTAACAAAAACTATCTATAAAAAAAAAATAAACGGATGGATGAATGTATGTAGAATTCAGTCTCTTCACTCACATCTCATCCCATTAGGCTAATACAGTACGTGACCAGTTAGTAAAATTATAGTTTTATATCCTACCTTCCTATTTCTCATTTCACAATGCCTTTGAGCATACTGTAAAATTCTACCATACATTTATTTTCCATACTTTATTAAGACTTTCACACAAAATCCAAGACTTTTCAAGGTCTGGAAAACAGTGCTTCAAAATTCCATACCTATTAAGACTTTCAAGACTTGCGCAAGCACCCTGTTAATCACGGCCACAATGCGTCGCAACACCTCTCCAATACTTCGCCGCATCCTCTTTTTGTTGTCTGAGAACAACATCAACCGTACACGCATCCCGTGTGACCTCCTGAGAAGTGCGAGCAGACACTCGCGGTGGCTTGCGCTCTTCTCGTGGGCTGTGACTCTGTCCGGGTGTTTCCAGTCACTGTCCCCTCGGTGAAAGCATTTTGCTGCCCGGCCAGGCATTTACACGCAAAACAATACACCATGCCGGTTGAAGGGGAATATATTAGCCAATCTCTAGACACTGACTGTTTGTTCGGCAGCTGGCATTGGAAGAGATCATTTGTAAGAAACCTGGTTTTCTTACCGCCGTGCTGATGCTGCATATTTAGCCGCCCGGTTGTGGTAGATGGTGGGACCGTTAGCAATAGCCAGCTGGTTGTCAGCAGTTGTCGATGTTTTTATAAAGAAACGATCTAACACTGGAACATTTTTAATTGGCGCTAAACGCCTGGAGTCTTTTTATTTTTTTTATTTTTCTCTTTGCACAACCACTCAATTGATGTCTATCCATTTATTTTTATTTTTACCGCGTTTTTTTAAAAACATGATGCATTTCACCATAGGTGGACTGGCTCAACTGACAGGTTGAGGGAGGGGGGTTAATGTTCACATTAGGCCACTATTGCTCAGAATTATGATATATCGTTGCTGTTCTTATCACATTAGTTTTAATAATGAATTTTATATGAATATTTATGTCAAGTGTCAAGTGTAATCATTTTAAGTGTACAAACATTCATGAAAAAAAATATTTTTAAAGTTTGATGTGTGGTGCCCCCCCACTGGCTGTGAATGGTTGGTGCCCCTGGGCACTGTGCCGCAGGCCCATATAGTTAATCCGGCCTTGGTGAGTAGTAACACCAAGCCCTTGGATTTCAGGTTTTTTCAGTTGATAAGAAATGAGCATTATAACTTATTACTTACTTAAATATTTAAATAAATGTTAAAGGCCATTGTGTGCATATTTTGTGTGAATATTTCTGGCCTGTGTTAATAAGTAATTTGACATTCCTACTTTGGATTTCTTGTTTGGCTTAACCTGTGTGTGATTGATATTTGAAATTAATAGGCATACTTGTACCATAAGTTTTGCTTAAGGTTTAAGATTTTGATTACTACGTTTATAGTGTTGTTTCAAAATAGTCCAGAAAATGGCTCAAACCAAAGAGAGTGTTGGGAGTAATTCAGGCTCTTGAAGAAGAAAAAATAGAATTACAAACCAAGTTAGAAACTGAAACAGATGCAACATTAAGAGACCAAATGACAGAACGCATAGCTGAAATTGACAACAGTCTGCAAGCACATAGCATAGAGAGCAAGGAACCAACTTCTTAAACCTGAACAACCTAGGCGATCAGAAAGAGAGCGAAAACCAACTGAAAAGTGGCTTGAATATGCAAAAGGAGAGAGCATAAACTTTCTTTCCTTTTTTACACTAACTTATGTAAGCTTCAAAAGTGAGGTTCAGTAAACTAGGAGCAAACTCAAAGAAGAATGTGACGAAGAGGAGCTTGAAAGTATGACCACTACTTTGGAAGAATATGAGTCACACTTAACGCAAGAGTACGAAAGCCTACGCGCATTGACCACACCAAGCCAAGACATAAGACGGCGAATGGATAGCTGCACCTCAGTAACTAAAGAAGTAGTTGCTCTGTTGAAAATGCGCTGCTCAGAAGTAGGCAATGAGTTTGATGCTGCCGCAGTAAAGGAATCACTCTTTAAATTACTTCAGAGAGATGATGCGAAATCAATATGTGGGTCCACTGTATCAAGAACTGGCGCAGATAGCGTATCAGGAAGTCAAGTGTCATTAAAGAAAGCAGAAACAGCAGCACGCTTAGCATCAAAATGTGCCGAAATATACAGAGAAAGTGAAATAGCTGCACAGAGAAAAGAAGTATTTGCTCAGCAAGAAAAATTGAAGATGCTGGAACACCAAAGGGATCTGGAAGCTATGCAAGCTGAATATGATGTGTATGCGGAGGAGGAAATAAAAATGAACACTGAAATAGGAGAAAAGCAAGAAATAACTCTGCCTCCAAGTCAGCCCCAAGGAGAAAAGAAAAACATAAATATAGCTGCAAGTAGCGATGTGGGGGTCCTAGCAGAATGGCACAATAGGGAAGGCTTGGGCTGCTCAGGAAGGCGTCGTGAGTCCATCCACCAAGTTTGGCATCGATACATCAATGCATCGCAGAGATACGGCCTGTCCCATTTTCGCATCGGCGTGGAGTTTGATTGGCTGCCGCGGTTTAACGGAAGTGTAATAAATAAATCCACATGATAACTTATGTGCGGCTTGGTCTGAAGATTCTATGTGCCAAGTCCCGTAGAGATTGGACAATAGGCGTGGCCTGAAATGCTTTTTGAAGGTTTTCGATTAAATTCAAAATGGCGGAAAATCCAAGATGGCGCAGATGATGTCATGAGGTGCGTTGACCTCGTCTATATCAAGGGATTCCAATGATACCCCATATGTGACATTTGGACCAAGGGATCCAAAGATATGAGCAAAAATGCATTTTTGCTACATATAGCGCCAGCTATGGGCCAATCGTCATCAAACTTCTTGGGCCACTTCCCTTAGCGGTCTTGAGTCTGTTTTAGAAGTTTGACGTCATAACATCAAATGGTTGCCAAGATATGACCTCACTTCCGGTTTGGCGGCGTCAACTTTGAGTTTGATTGTTTTTTATGGAAAATCGGAAGCCTAATTAAAAATTCCCTTGGATAACTTTTGTGCGGCTTGGTCTTAAGAGTCTATGTGCCAAATCTCAGGAAAATTGGACAATTCCTGTAACCTGAAATGCTTTTTTAAGGTTTTTGATTAAATTCAAAATGGCGGAAAATATAAGTATACGCAAATTGACGTCATAGGGTGCGTTGGACTCGTCATGATCCAAGGATTCCAACGATGCCTCACTTGTGAAATTTGGACCAAGTAGTCAAAAGGCTGATTACGTGTGCCAAATTTCACAACTTTTTACCATAGCGTTCATAGGGGTGCCATAGACTTCAATTGCAGCGGAAACGGATCAATAATAGGAAAATCTCAATGGGTTCCTGCAGCTTCGCTGCTAGGACCCCCAATTCTGTCTCCAGGTCAGCCCCAAACTCAGCATAACACAGCTCCATATGCTCAGATTCTCCATGGCACATTAGTCCCTCCTCGCTCTGAAAAACAGCCAGAACAAAAATTGAATGACGCGACACTAGTGCAAACCTTCAAAGAATCTCTGATGACAAGACTTCCGGCACCTGAGCCATCTGTGTTTAGTTGGGATCCTCTCAAATTCACTGAATGGCGAACCAGCTTTAAAGCCTTGATAGAGACTACTTGTGCAAGCCCAGCACATAGACTGTTTTATCTCAGAAAATACATAAGTGGAGATGCACTATCTGTGCTGGAAGGAACTTTTTACCGAAGTGATGATGAAGCATACACGCACGCCTGGGATGCACTGAACAAGCGCTATGCCACCCATTCATAGTGCAAAGAGCCTTTCGGGGTAAACTTAGTAGCTGGCCCAAGATAGGACCAAAAGAGCCACTAAAATGAAGACAGTTCAGTGATTTTCTTGTGTCATGCAAAAATGCAATGCCTCACATATCAGGTCTTAAAGTTCTGGACGATTGTGAGGAGAATCAAAGGCTACTCCAGAAACTTCCTGACTGGGCAACAGCTCGATGGAATTGACTTGTCACCATGGATTTGGATGATGGCAAGCCATACCCAAGTTTTGAAGCGTTCTCAAACTTCTTAGCCAAGGAGGCACACATTGCCTGCAACCCAGTTTCCTCGCTTCATGCTTTGAAGAAGATAGACGAGAAACCAGGCACAGAAGTGAAATGCATCAAAGCCAGAACCCTAGTGACAACAACAAAGGTTACCCTTCTAAGGATTCAGGTGAATCAGCAGGCTTGACAGTTAATCCATCTGCTGCTCAAACAAAGAAGCACATAAAATGCATATGCTGTCAAGAGAACCACTTCATTTACAAATGCGAAAAATTTGCTGCTCTGACTCTTGAAGAGAAAAAAGCGTTTGTGAAAACCAACAACATGTGCTTCGCTTGCTTGAGAGTTGGCCATATTGCAAAGGATTGTCGGAAAAGGGCTACTTGCAATGTTTGTAGAAAGAGCCATCCAACTCTGCTTCATGACGAACAGAGAGACAATACCTCTACTGCTTTGTGTAGTATGAACATGACCAATGCTGACCGCACTTCAATGATAGTCCCGGTGTGGCTGTCTAGTGCTGTCAAGAATATCCCAGAGATCTTGGTGTATGCTCTGTTAGATACACAAAGTAGCACTACATTCGTTACTGAAGAGGTGTGTGAAAAACTGGAGGCACACACTGAACCTGTTAAACTCAAGTTGTCAACAATGACTGACAGGTCAATAGTGAATTGTCACAGAGCCAGTGGGTTAAAGGTCAGAGGATACAGTTCAGAAGAAAGCATTGAGCTACCGCCAGCTTACACTCGAGAAGATATCCCATTGGAGAAGACCAGCATTCCAACTCGGGAAACAGCCAAAGGATGGACACACCTGCTTAGCATAGCTGACGAGATGCCAGACTTGCAAGACTGCCCTGCTGGACTGCTTATAGGCTACGACTGTGTCAAAGCTCTAAAACCGAAAGAAGTCGTATCCAGAGCCGAGCATGAGCCATATGTAGTGAAAACAGACCTTGGGTTTGTCACGCTTCTGCAAGGAACGCAAAGTGACACCAACTGGTAAAGAACAAGTTTATTGGTGATGCAGGTGGTTTGAGGGAAATGGCGAGCTGGCAGGCAGGAAGGTAGTGGGTTGGCAGGCAGGCTGGCGGGCTGACATGCAGGAACACAGGTTGGTCCAGAACTGGATAAAGAATAAGGTTAGAATTAGTAACTGATTTGAATTTAACAGAGCTTAGGCTGGATGTCGCTTCGACAAACCGTGAGGTAGAATGACGATCCAGCAGAGACTGAAGGCAAGACAGGAACTAAATACAGGCTGGGTGATGAGCTGATGGAAACCAGGTGGCTTGATTGAAGCAGCAGGACAGGTGTGGAGTGGCAGGTAAGCAGATCCAAAGTGACAGTGCAGGGGAAAGGAAAAAGTAACAAACATACAAGAGACAAACACAAACACAAAACCTGTCACAAAGCTGGCCTTGTAGCTGAAAAATGTATGAATAAAAGCAAAATCCTCATCTGTTATGTCATTCTACTGTAAAAAAAAAAAAGGATAAAAATAGTATCATTTATCTTCAATGATACATTTTAACGATAAAAACATATATTAAGATCATATAGAAGAAACAAGGATGAAAAAGTGATGAATAAAAGCAAGATCCTCATCTGTTATGTCATTCTACTGTAAAAAAAAAAAGGATAAAAATAGTATCATTTATCTTCAAGGACACATTTTAACAATAAAAACACAGATTGAGATCATATGGCAGAACATAAAGATGAAAAATGTATGAATAAAAGAAAGATCCTCATCTGTTTTGATGTCGTTCTTCTGTTAAAAATGTAAAAAATTTGAATAATTTATCTTCAACGACACATTTTAACGATAAAAACACTGATTGAGATCATATAGAAGAAACAAAGATGAAAAAGTGATGAATAAAAGCAAGATCCTCATCTGTTATATCATTCTACTGTAAAAAAAAGGATAAAAATAGCATAATTTATCTTCAAAGACACATTTTAACAATAAAAACACATATTGAGATCATATAGAAGTAAAATGAAGATGAAAAAGTGATGAATAAAAGCAAAATACTCATCTGTTTTGATGTCGCTCTCCTGTAAAAATGTAAAAAAGTTGAATAATTTATCTTCAACGACACATTTTAACGATAAAAACACATATTGAGATCATATAGAAGAAACAAAGATGAAAAAGTGATGAATATAAGCAAGATCCTCATATGTTTTGATGTCGCTCTCCTGTAAAAAAGGAGAAAATTAGATTAATTTATCTTAAAAGACACATTGTAACAACAAAAACATTGATTGAGATAATAAAGAAGTAACATAGATGAAAAATGTATGAATAAAAGCAAGATCCTCATCTGTTATGTCATTCTCCTGTAAAAAAGGATAAAAATAGTATCATTTATCTTCAAGGACACATTTTAACAATAAAAACACAGATTGAGATCATATGGCAGAAACATAAAGATGAAAAATGTATGAATATAAGCAAGATCCTCATCTGTTTTGATGCTGTTCTCCTGTAAAAAAGGAATAAATTAGATTAATTTATCTTAAAAGACACATTGTAACAACAAAAACATTGATTGAGATAATAAAGAAGTAACATAGATGAAAAATGTATAAATAAAAGCAAGATCCTCATCTGTTATGTCATTCTACTGTAAAAAAAAAAAAAAAAAGGATAAAAATAATATCATTTATCTTCAAGGACACATTTTAACAATAAAAACACAGATTGAGATCATATGGCAGAACATAAAGATGAAAAATGTATGAATAAAAGCAAGATCCTCATCTCTTTTGATGTCGTTCTTTTTAACATTTTAACAATAAAAACACATATTGAGATCATATAGAAGTAAAGTGAAGATGAAAAAGTGATGAATAAAAGCAAGATACTCATCTCTTTTGATGCTGTTCTCCTGTAAAAAAGGAGAAAATTAGATTAATTTATCTTAAAAGACACATTTTAACAACAAAAACATTGATTGAGATAATACAGAAGTAACATAGATGAAAAATCTATGAATAAAAGCAAGATCCTCATCTGTTATGTCATTTACCTGTAAAAAAAAAAGGAAAAAATTAGATTAATTTATCTTAAAAGACACATTTTAACAATAAAAACACAGATTGAGATAATACAGAAGTAACATAGATTAAAAAATGATGAATAAAAGCAAAATACTCATCTGTTTTGATGTCGTTCTTCTGTAAAAATGTAAAAAAGTTGAATAATTTATCTTCAACGACACATTTTAACGATAAAAACACAGATTGAGATCATATAGAAGAAACAAAGATGAAAAAGTGATGAATATAAGCAAGATCCTCATGTTTTGATGTCGCTCTCCTGTAAAAAAGGAGAAAATTAGATTAATTTATCTTAAAAGACACATTTTAAAAACAAAAACATTGATTGAGATAATACAGAAGTAACAGATGAAAAATGTATGAATAAAAGCAAGATCCTCATCTGTTATGTCATTCTAATGTAAGAAAAAAGGATAAAAATAGTATCATTTATCTTCAAGGACACATTTTAACAATAAAAACACAGATTGAGATCATATAGAAGTAAAATAAACATGAAAAATGTTTGAAGAAAAGCAAGATCCTCATCTGTTTTGATGTCGTTCTCCTGTAAAAATGTAAAAAAGTTGAATAAATTATCTTCAACGACACATTTTAACGATAAAAACAATGATTGAGATCATATAGAAGAAACAAAGATGAAAAATGTACGAATATAAGCAAGATCCTCATATGTTTTGATGTCGCTCTCCTGTAAAAAAGGATAAAAATAGTATCATTTATCTTCAAGGACACATTTTAACAATAAAAACACAGATTGAGATCATATGGCAGAAACATAAAGATGAAAAATGTATGAATAAAAGCAAGATCCTCATCTCTTTTGATGCTGTTCTCCTGTAAAAAAGGAAAAAATTAGATTAATTTATCTTAAAAGACACATTTTAACAATAAAAACACAGATTGAGATAATACAAAAGTAACATAGATTAAAAAATGATGAATAAAAGCAAAATACTCATCTGTTTTGATGTCGTTCTTCTGTAAAAATGTAAAAAAAGTTGAATAATTTATCTTCAACGACACATTTTAACGATAAAAACACATATTGAGATCATATAGAAGAAACAAAGATGAAAAAGTGATGAATATAAGCAAGATCCTCATATGTTTTGATGTCGCTCTCCTGTAAAAAAGAAGAAAAGTTGATTAATGTATCTTAAAAGACACATATTAACAACAAAAACATTGATTGAGATAATACAGAAGTAACATAGATGAAAAATGTACGAATAAAAGCAAGATCCTCATCTGTTATGTCATTCTCCTGTAAAAAAGGATAAAAATAGTATCATTTATCTTCAAGGACACATTTTAACAATAAAAACATAGATTGAGATCATATGGCAGAAACATAAAGATGAAAAATGTATGAATAAAAGCAAGATCCTCATCTGTTATGATGCTGTTCTCCTGTAAAAAAGGAAAAAATTAGATTAATTTATCTTAAAAGACACATTTTAACAATAAAAACACAGATTGAGATAATACAGAAGTAACATAGATTAAAAAATGATGAATAAAAGCAAAATACTCATCTGTTTTGATGTCGTTCTTCTGTAAAAATGTAAAAAAGTTGAATAATTTATCGTCAACGACACATTTTAACGATAAAAACACATATTGAGATCATATAGAAGAAACAAAGATGAAAAAGTGATGAATATAAGCAAGATCCTGATATGTTTTGATGTCGCTCTCCTGTAAAAAAGGAGAAAAGTTGATTAATGTATCTTAAAAGACACATTTTAACAACAAAAACATTGATTTAGATAATACAGAAGTAACATAGATGAAAAATGTACGAATAAAAGCAAGATCCTCATCTGTTATGTCATTCTCCTGTAAAAAAGGATAAAAATAGTATCATTTATCTTCAAGGACACATTTTAACGATAAAAACACAGATTGAGATCATATAGAAGTAAAATAAACATGAAAAATGTTTGAAGAAAAGCAAGATCCTCATCTGTTTTGATGTCGTTCTCCTGTAAAAATGTAAAAAAGTTGAATAAATTATCTTCAACGACACATTTTAACGATAAAAACAATGATTGAGATCATATAGAAGAAACAAAGATGAAAAATGTACGAATATAAGCAAGATCCTCATATGTTTTGATGTCGCTCTCCTGTAAAAAAGGATAAAAATAGTATCATTTATCTTCAAGGACACATTTTAACAATAAAAACACAGATTGAGATCATATGGCAGAAACATAAAGATGAAAAATGTATGAATAAAAGCAAGATCCTCATCTCTTTTGATGCTGTTCTCCTGTAAAAAAGGAAAAAATTAGATTAATTGATCTTAAAAGACACATTTTAACAACAAAAACATTGACTGAGATAATACAGAAGTAACATAGATGAAAAATGTACGAATAAAAGCAAGATCCTCATCTGTTATGTCATTCTTCTGTAAAAAAGGATGAAAATAGTATCATTTATCTTCAAGGACACATTTTAACAATAAAAACACAGATTGAGATCATATGGCAGAAACATAAAGATGAAAAATGTATGAATAAAAGCAAGATCCTCATCTGTTATGATGCTGTTCTCCTGTAAAAAAGGAAAAAATTAGATTAATTTATCTTAAAAGACACATTTTAACAATAAAAACACAGATTGAGATAATACAGAAGTAACATAGATTAAAAAATTATGAATAAAAGCAAAATACTCATCTGTTTTGATGTCGTTCTTCTGTAAAAATGTAAAAAAGTTGAATAATTTATCGTCAACGACACATTTTAACGATAAAAACACATATTGAGATCATATAGAAGAAACAAAGATGAAAAAGTGATGAATATAAGCAAGATCCTGATATGTTTTGATGTCGCTCTCCTGTAAAAAAGGAGAAAAGTTGATTAATGTATCTTAAAAGACACATTTTAACAACAAAAACATTGATTGAGATAATACAGAAGTAACATAAATGAAAAATGTAAGAATAAAAGCAAGATCCTCATCTGTTTTGATGTCGTTCTTCTGTAAAAATTTAAAAAAGTTGAATAATTTATCTTCAACGACAAATTTTAACGATAAAAACACATATTGAGATCATATAGAAGAAACAAAGATGAAAAAGTGATGAATATAAGCAAGATCCTCATATGTTTTGATGTCGCTCTCCTGTAAAAAAGGAGAAAAGTTGGTTAATGTATCTTAAAAGACACATTTTAACAACAAAAACATTGATTTAGATAATACAGAAGTAACATCGATGAAAAATGTACGAATAAAAGCAAGATCCTCATCTGTTATATGTCATTCTCCTGTAAAAAAGGATAAAAAATAGTATCATTTATCTTCAAGGACACATTTTAACAATAAAAACACAGATTGAGATCATATGGCAGAAACATAAAGATGAAAAATGTATGAATAAAACCAAGATCCTCATCTCTTTTGATGCTCTTCTCCTGTAAAAAAGGAATAAATTAGATTAATGTATCTTAAAAGACACATTTTAACAACAAAAACATTGATTGAGATAATACAGAAGTAACATAGATGAAAAATGTACGAATAAAAGCAAGATCCTCATCTGTAATGTCATTCTCCTGTAAAAAAGGATAAAAATAGTATCATTTATCTTCAAGGACACATTTTAACAATAAAAACACAGATTGAGATAATACAGAAGTAACATAGATGAAAAATGTACGAATAAAAGCAAGATCCTCATCTGTTATGTCATTCTCCTGTAAAAAAGGATAAAAAATAGTATCATTTATCTTCAAGGACACATTTTAACAATAAAAACACATATTGAGATCATATGGCAGAAACATAAAGATGAAAAATGTATGAATAAAAGCAAGATCCTCATCTCTTTTGATGCTGTTCTCCTGTAAAAAAGGAAAAAATTTGATTAATGTATCTTAAAAGACACATTTTAACAACAAAAACATTGATTGAGATAATACAGAAGTAACATAGATGAAAAATGTACGAATAAAAGCAAGATCCTCATCTGTTATGTCATTCTCCTGTAAAAAAGGATAAAAATAGTATCATTTATCTTCAAGGACACATTTTAACAATAAAAACACAGATTGAGATCATATGGCAGAAACATAAAGATGAAAAATGTATGAATAAAAGCGAGATCCTCATCTCTTTTGATGCTGTTCTCCTGTAAAAAAGGAAAAAATTAGATTAATTTATCTTAAAAGACACATTTTAACAATAAAAACACAGATTGAGATAATACAGAAGTAACATAGATTAAAAAATGATGAATAAAAGCAAAATACTCATATGTTTTGATGTCGCTGTCCTGTAAAAAAGGAGAAAAGTTGATTAATGTATCTTAAAAGACACATATTAACAACAAAAACATTGATTGAGATAATACAGAAGTAACATAGATGAAAAATGTACGAATAAAAGCAAGATCCTCATCTGTTATGTCATTCTCCTGTAAAAAAGGATAAAAATAGTATCATTTATCTTCAAGGACACATTTTAACAATAAAAACACAGATTGAGATCATATGGCAGAAACATAAAGATGAAAAATGTATGAATAAAAGCAAGATCCTCATCTCTTTTGATGCTGTTCTCCTGTAAAAAAGGAAAAAATTAGATTAATTTATCTTAAAAGACACATTTTAACAATAAAAACACAGATTGAGATAATACAGAAGTAACATAGATTAAAAAATGATGAATAAAAGCAAAATACTCATCTGTTTTGATGCTGTTCTCCTGTAAAAAAGGAAAAAATTAGATTAATGTATCTTAAAAGACACATTTTAACAACAAAAACATTGATTGAGATAATACAGAAGTAACATAGATGAAAAATGTACGAATAAAAGCAAGATCCTCATCTGTTATGTCATTCTCCTGTAAAAAAGGATAAAAATGGTATCATTTATCTTCAAGGACACATTTTAACAATAAAAACACAGATTGAGATCATATGGCAGAAACATAAAGATGAAAAATGTATGAATAAAAGCAAGATCCTCATCTCTTTTGATGCTGTTCTCCTGTAAAAAAGGAAAAAATTAGATTAATTTATCTTAAAAGACACATTTTAACAATAAAAACACAGATTGAGATAATACAGAAGTAACATAGATTAAAAAATGATGAATAAAAGCAAAATACTCATCTGTTTTGATGTCGTTCTTCTGTAAAAATGTAAAAAAGTTGAATAATTTATCTTCAACGACACATTTTAACGATGAAAACACATATTGAGATCATATAGAAGAAACAAAGATGAAAAAGTGATGAATATAAGCAAGATCCTGATATGTTTTGATGTCGCTCTCCTGTAAAAAAGGAGAAAATTAGATTAATTTATCTTAAAAGACACACAAAAACAAAAACATTGATTGAGATAATACAGAAGTAACATAGATGAAAAATGTACGAATAAAAGTAAGATCCTCATCTGTCATATGTCATTCTCCTGTAAAAAAGGATAAAAATAGTATCATTTATCTTCAAGGACACATTTTAACAATAAAAACACATATTGAGATCATATGGCAGAAACATAAAGATGAAAAATGTATGAATAAAAGCAAGATCCTCATCTCTTTTGATGCTGTTCTCCTGTAAAAAAAGGAAAAAATTAGATTAATTGATCTTAAAAGACACATTTTAACAACAAAAACATTGATTGAGATAATACAGAAGTAACATAGATGAAAAATGTACGAATAAAAGCAAGATCCTCATCTGTTATGTCATTCTCCTGTAAAAAAGGATAAAAAATAGATTAATTTATCTTCAACGACACATTTTAACAATAAAAACACAGATTGAGATAATACAGAAGTAACATAGATTAAAAAATGATGAATAAAAGCAAAATACTCATCTGTTTTGATGTCGTTCTTCTGTAAAAATGTAAAAAAGTTGAATAATTTATCTTCAACGACACATTTTAACGATAAAAACACATATTGAGATCATATAGAAGAAACAAAGATGAAAAAGTGATGAATATAAGCAAGATCCTGATATGTTTTGATGTCGCTCTCCTGTAAAAAAGGAGAAAAGTTGATTAATGTATCTTAAAAGACACATATTAACAACAAAAACATTGATTGAGATAATACAGAAGTAACATAGATGAAAAATGTACGAATAAAAGCAAGATCCTCATCTGTTATGTCATTCTCCTGTAAAAAAGGATAAAAAATAGTATCATTTATCTTCAAGGACACATTTTAACAATAAAAACACAGATTGAGATCATATGGCAGAAACATAAAGATGAAACATGTATGAATAAAAGCAAGATCCTCATCTCTTTTGATGCTGTTCTCCTGTAAAAAAGGAAAAAATTAGATTAATTTATCTTAAAAGACACATTTTAACAATAAAAACACAGATTGAGATAATACAGAAGTAACATAGATTAAAAAATGATGAATAAAAGCAAAATACTCATCTGTTTTGATGTCGTTCTTCTGTAAAAATGTAAAAAAGTTGAATAATTTATCTTCAACGACACATTTTAACGATGAAAACACATATTGAGATCATATAGAAGAAACAAAGATGAAAAAGTGATGAATATAAGCAAGATCCTCATATGTTTTGATGTCGCTGTCCTGTAAAAAAGGAGAAAAGTTGATTAATGTATCTTAAAAGACACATATTAACAACAAAAACATTGATTGAGATAATACAGAAGTAACATAGATGAAAAATGTACGAATAAAAGCAAGATCCTCATCTGTTATGTCATTCTCCTGTAAAAAAGGATAAAAATAGTATCATTTATCTTCAAGGACACATTTTAACAATAAAAACACAGATTGAGATCATATGGCAGAAACATAAAGATGAAAAATGTATGAATAAAAGCAAGATCCTCATCTCTTTTGATGCTGTTCTCCTGTAAAAAAGGAAAAAATTTGATTAATGTATCTTAAAAGACACATTTTAACAACAAAAACATTGATTGAGATAATACAGAAGTAACATAGATGAAAAATGTACGAATAAAAGCAAGATCCTCATCTGTTATGTCATTCTCCTGTAAAAAAGGATAAAAATAGTATCATTTATCTTCAAGGACACATTTTAACAATAAAAACACAGATTGAGATCATATGGCAGAAACATAAAGATGAAAAATGTATGAATAAAAGCAAGATCCTCATCTCTTTTGATGCTGTTCTCCTGTAAAAAAGGAAAAAATTAGATTAATTTATCTTAAAAGACACATTTTAACAATAAAAACATTGATTGAGATCATATGGCAGAAACATAAAGATGAAAAATGTATGAATTTGATCCTCATCTCTTTTGATGCTGTTCTCCTGTAAAAAAGGAAAAAATTAGATTAATTTATCTTAAAAGACACATTTTAACAATAAAAACACAGATTGAGATAATACAGAAGTAACATAGATTAAAAAATGATGAATAAAAGCAAAATACTCATCTGTTTTGATGTCGTTCTTCTGTAAAAATGTAAAAAAGTTGAATAATTTATCTTCAACGACACATTTTAACGATGAAAACACAGATTGAGATCATATAGAAGAAACAAAGATGAAAAAGTGATGAATATAAGCAAGATCCTCATCTCTTTTGATGCTGTTCTCCTGTAAAAAAGGAGAAAATTAGATTAATGTATCTTAAAAGACACATTTTAAAAACAAAAACATTGATTGAGATAATACAGAAGTAACATAGATGAAAAATGTACGAATAAAAGCAAGATCCTCATCTCTTTTGATGCTGTTCTCCTGTAAAAAAGGAAAAAATTAGATTAATTGATCTTAAAAGACACATTTTAACAACAAAAACATTGATTGAGATAATACAGTAGTAACATAGATGAAAAATGTACGAATAAAAGCAAGATCCTCATCTGTTATGTCATTCTCCTGTAAAAAAGGATAAAAATGGTATCATTTATCTTCAAGGACACATTTTAACAATAAAAACACAGATTGAGATCATATGGCAGAAACATAAAGATGAAAAATGTATGAATAAAAGCAAGATCCTCATCTCTTTTGATGCTGTTCTCCTGTAAAAAAGGAAAAAATTAGATTAATTTATCTTAAAAGACACATTTTAACAATAAAAACACAGATTGAGATAATACAGAAGTAACATAGATTAAAAAATGATGAATAAAAGCAAAATACTCATCTGTTTTGATGTCGTTCTTCTGTAAAAATGTAAAAAAGTTGAATAATTTATCTTCAACGACACATTTTAACGATAAAAACACATATTGAGATCATATAGAAGAAACAAAGATGAAAAAGTGATGAATATAAGCAAGATCCTGATATGTTTTGATGTCGCTCTCCTGTAAAAAAGGAGAAAAGTTGATTAATGTATCTTAAAAGACACATTTTAACAACAAAAACATTGATTGAGATAATACAGAAGTAACATAGATGAAAAATGTACGAATAAAAGTAAGATCCTCATCTGTTATATGTCATTCTCCTGTAAAAAAGGATAAAAAATAGTATCATTTATCTTCAAGGACACATTTTAACAATAAAAACACAGATTGAGATCATAAAGAAACATAAAGATGAAAAATGTATGAATAAAAGCAAGATCCTCATCTCTTTTGATGCTGTTCTCCTGTAAAAAAGGAAAAAATTAGATTAATTTATCTTAAAAGACACATTTTAACAACAAAAACATTGATTGAGATAATACAGAAGTAACATAGATTAAAAAATGATGAATAAAAGCAAAATACTCATCTGTTTTGATGTCGTTCTTCTGTAAAAATGTAAAAAAGTTGAATAATTTATCTTCAACGACACATTTTAACGATGAAAACACATATTGAGATCATATAGAAGAAACAAAGATGAAAAAATGATGAATATAAGCAAGATCCTCATATGTTTTGATGTCGCTGTCCTGTAAAAAAGGAGAAAAGTTGATTAATGTATCTTAAAAGACACATATTAACAACAAAAACATTGATTGAGATAATACAGAAGTAACATAGATGAAAAATGTACGAATAAAAGCAAGATCCTCATCTGTTATGTCATTCTCCTGTAAAAAAGGATAAAAATAGTATCATTTATCTTCAAGGACACATTTTAACAATAAAAACACAGATTGAGATAATACAGAAGTAACATAGATTAAAAAATGATGAATAAAAGCAAAATACTCATCTGTTTTGATGTCGTTCTTCTGTAAAAATGTAAAAAAGTTGAATAATTTATCTTCAACGACACATTTTAACGATAAAAACACATATTGAGATCATATAGAAGAAACAAAGATGAAAAAGTGATTAATATAAGCAAGATCCTGATATGTTTTGATGCTGTTCTCCTGTAAAAAGGAAAAAATTTGATTAATTTATCTTCAAAGACACATTTTAACAACAAAAACATTGATTGAGATAATACAGAAGTAACATAGATGAAAAATGTACGAATAAAAGTAAGATCCTCATCTGTTATATGTCATTCTCCTGTAAAAAAGGATAAAAAATAGTATCATTTATCTTCAAGGACACATTTTAACAATAAAAACACAGATTGAGATCATATGGCAGAAACATAAAGATGAAAAATGTATGAATAAAAGCAAGATCCTCATCTGTTTTGATGTCGTTCTTCTGTAAAAAAGTTGAATAATTTATCTTCAACGAAACATTTTAACGATAAAAACACATATTGAGATCATATAGAAGAAAGAGAGATGAAAAAGTGATGAATATAAGCAAGATCCTGATATGTTTTGATGTCGCTCTCCTGTAAAAAAGGAGAAAAGTTGATTAATGTATCTTAAAAGACACATTTTAACAACAAAAACATTGATTGAGATAATACAGAAGTAACATAGATGAAAAATGTACGAATAAAAGTAAGATCCTCATCTGTTATATGTCATTCTCCTGTAAAAAAGGATAAAAAATAGTATCATTTATCTTCAAGGACACATTTTAACAATAAAAACACAGATTGAGATCATATGGCAGAAACATAAAGATGAAAAATGTATGAATAAAAGCAAGATCCTCATCTCTTTTGATGCTGTTCTCCTGTAAAAAAGGAAAAAATTAGATTAATTTATCTTAAAAGACACATTTTAACAATAAAAACACAGATTGAGATAATACAGAAGTAACATAGATTAAAAAATGATGAATAAAAGCAAAATACTCATCTGTTTTGATGTCGTTCTTCTGTAAAGTTGAATAATTTATCTTCAACGAAACATTTTAACGATAAAAACACATATTGAGATCATATAGAAGAAAGAGAGATGAAAAAGTGATGAATATAAGCAAGATCCTGATATGTTTTGATGTCGCTCTCCTGTAAAAAAGGAGAAAAGTTGATTAATGTATCTTAAAAGACACATTTTAACAACAAAAACATTGATTGAGATAATACAGAAGTAACATAGATGAAAAATGTACGAATAAAAGTAAGATCCTCATCTGTTATATGTCATTCTCCTGTAAAAAAGGATAAAAAATAGTATCATTTATCTTCAAGGACACATTTTAACAATAGAAACACAGATTGAGATCATATGGCAGAAACATAAAGATGAAAAATGTATGAATAAAAGCAAGATCCTCATCTCTTTTGATGCTGTTCTCCTGTAAAAAAGGAAAAAATGAGATTAATGTATCTTAAAAGACACATTTTAACAACAAAAACATTGATTGAGATAATACAGAAGTAACATAGATGAAAAATGTACGAATAAAAGCAAGATCCTCATCTGTTATGTCATTCTCCTGTAAAAAAGGATAAAAATAGTATCATTTATCTTCAAGGACACATTTTAACAATAAAAACACAGATTGAGATCATATGGCAGAAACATAAAGATGAAAAATGTATGAATAAAAGCAAGATCCTCATCTCTTTTGATGCTGTTCTCCTGTAAAAAAGGAAAAAATTAGATTAATTTATCTTAAAAGACACATTTTAACAACAAAAACATTGATTGAGATAATACAGAAGTAACATAGATTAAAAAATGATGAATAAAAGCAAAATACTCATCTGTTTTGATGTCGTTCTTCTGTAAAAATGTAAAAAAGTTGAATAATTTATCTTCAACGACACATTTTAACGATGAAAACACATATTGAGATCATATAGAAGAAACAAAGATGAAAAAATGATGAATATAAGCAAGATCCTCATATGTTTTGATGTCGCTGTCCTGTAAAAAAGGAGAAAAGTTGATTAATGTATCTTAAAAGACACATATTAACAACAAAAACATTGATTGAGATAATACAGAAGTAACATAGATGAAAAATGTACGAATAAAAGCAAGATCCTCATCTGTTATGTCATTCTCCTGTAAAAAAGGATAAAAATAGTATCATTTATCTTCAAGGACACATTTTAACAATAAAAACACAGATTGAGATAATACAGAAGTAACATAGATTAAAAAATGATGAATAAAAGCAAAATACTCATCTGTTTTGATGTCGTTCTTCTGTAAAAATGTAAAAAAGTTGAATAATTTATCTTCAACGACACATTTTAACGATAAAAACACATATTGAGATCATATAGAAGAAACAAAGATGAAAAAGTGATGAATATAAGCAAGATCCTCATCTCTTTTGATGCTGTTCTCCTGTAAAAAGGAAAAAATTTGATTAATTTATCTTAAAAGACACATTTTAACAACAAAAACATTGATTGAGATAATACAGAAGTAACATAGATGAAAAATGTACGAATAAAAGTAAGATCCTCATCTGTTATATGTCATTCTCCTGTAAAAAAGGATAAAAAATAGTATCATTTATCTTCAAGGACACATTTTAACAATAGAAACACAGATTGAGATCATATGGCAGAAACATAAAGATGAAAAATGTATGAATAAAAGCAAGATCCTCATCTCTTTTGATGCTGTTCTCCTGTAAAAAAGGAAAAAATGAGATTAATGTATCTTAAAAGACACATTTTAACAACAAAAACATTGATTGAGATAATACAGAAGTAACATAGATGAAAAATGTACGAATAAAAGCAAGATCCTCATCTGTTATGTCATTCTCCTGTAAAAAAGGATAAAAATAGTATCATTTATCTTCAAGGACACATTTTAACAATAAAAACACAGATTGAGATCATATGGCAGAAACATAAAGATGAAAAATGTATGAATAAAAGCAAGATCCTCATCTCTTTTGATGCTGTTCTCCTGTAAAAAAGGAAAAAATTTGATTAATTTATCTTAAAAGACACATTTTAACAACAAAAACATTGATTGAGATAATACAGTAGTAACATAGATGAAAAATGTACGAATAAAAGTAAGATCCTCATCTGTTATATGTCATTCTCCTGTAAAAAAGGATAAAAAATAGTATCATTTATCTTCAAGGACACATTTTAACAATAAAAACACAGATTGAGATAATACAGAAGTAACATAGATTAAAAAATGATGAATAAAAGCAAAATACTCATCTGTTTTGATGTCGTTCTTCTGTAAAAATGTAAAAAAGTTGAATAATTTATCTTCAACGACACATTTTAACAATAAAAACACATATTGAGATCATATAGAAGAAACAAAGATGAAAAAGTGATGAATATAAGCAAGATCCTGATATGTTTTGATGTTGTTCTCCTGTAAAAAAGGAGAAAAGTTGATTAATGTATCTTAAAAGACACATTTTAACAACAAAAACATTGATTGAGATAATACAGAAGTAACATAGATGAAAAATGTACGAATAAAAGCAAGATCCTCATCTGTTATGTCATTCTCCTGTAAAAAAGGATAAAAAATAGTATCATTTATCTTCAAGGACACATTTTAACAATAAAAACACAGATTGAGATCATAAAGAAACATAAAGAAGTAACATAGATGAAAAATGTACGAATAAAAGCAAGATCCTCATCTCTTTTGATGCTGTTCTCCTGTAAAAAAGGAAAAAATTAGAGAAGGAGAAAAGTTGATTAATGTATCTTAAAAGACACATTTTAACAACAAAAACATTGATTGAGATAATACAGAAGTAACATAGATTAAAAAATGATGAATAAAAGCAAAATACTCATCTGTTTTGATGTCGTTCTTCTGTAAAAATGTAAAAAAGTTGAATAATTTATCTTCAACGACACATTTTAACGATAAAAACACATATTGAGATCATATAGAAGAAACAAAGATGAAAAAGTGATGAATATAAGCAAGATCCTGATATGTTTTGATGTCGCTCTCCTGTAAAAAAGGAGAAAAGTTTATTAATGTATCTTAAAAGACACTTATTAACAACAAAAACATTGATTGATATAATACAGAAGTAAAATAGATGAAAAATGTACGAATAAAAGCAAGATCCTCATCTGTTATGTCATTCTCCTGTAAAAAAGGATAAAAATAGTATCATTTATCTTCAAGGACACATTTTAACAATAAAAACACAGATTGAGATCATATGGCAGAAACATAAAGATGAAAAATGTATGAATAAAAGCAAGATCCTCATCTCTTTTGATGCTGTTCTCCTGTAAAAAAGGAAAAAATGAGATTAATGTATCTTAAAAGACACATTTTAACAACAAAAACATTGATTGAGATAATACAGAAGTAACATAGATGAAAAATGTACGAATAAAAGCAAGATCCTCATCTGTAATGTCATTCTCCTGTAAAAAAGGATAAAAATAGTATCATTTATCTTCAAGGACACATTTTAACAATAAAAACACAGATTGAGATCATATGGCAGAAACATAAAGATGAAAAATGTATGAATAAAAGCAAGATCCTCATCTCTTTTGATGCTGTTCTCCTGTAAAAAAGGAAAAAATTTGATTAATTTATCTTAAAAGACACATTTTAACAACAAAAACATTGATTGAGATAATACAGTAGTAACATAGATGAAAAATGTACGAATAAAAGTAAGATCCTCATCTGTTATATGTCATTCTCCTGTAAAAAAGGATAAAAAATAGTATCATTTATCTTCAAGGACACATTTTAACAATAAAAACACAGATTGAGATAATACAGAAGTAACATAGATTAAAAAATGATGAATAAAAGCAAAATACTCATATGTTTTGATGTCGTTCTTCTGTAAAAATGTAAAAAAGTTGAATAATTTATCTTCAACGACACATTTTAATAAAAACACAGATTGAGATCATATAGAAGAAACAAAGATGAAAAAGTGATGAATATAAGCAAGATCCTCATATGTTTTGATGTCGCTCTCCTGTAAAAAAGGAGAAAAGTTGATTAATGTATCTTAAAAGACACATTTTAACAACAAAAACATTGATTGAGATAATACAGAAGTAACATAGATGAAAAATGTACGAATAAAAGCAAGATCCTCATCTGTAATGTCATTCTCCTGTAAAAAAGGATAAAAATAGTATCATTTATCTTCAAGGACACATTTTAACAATAAAAACACAGATTGAGATCATAAAGAAACATAAAGAAGTAACATAGATGAAAAATGTACGAATAAAAGCAAGATCCTCATCTGTTATGTCATTTTCCTGTAAAAAAGGATAAAAATAGTATCATTTATCTTCAAGGACACATTTTAACAATAAAAACACAGATTGAGATCATATGGCAGAAACATAAAGATGAAAAATGTATGAATAAAAGCAAGATCCTCATCTCTTTTGATGCTGTTCTCCTGTAAAAAAGGAAAAAATTGGATTAATTTATCTTCAAAGACACATTTTAACAACAAAAACATTGATTGAGATAATACAGAAGTAAAATAGATGAAAAATGTACGAATAAAAGCAAGATCCTCATCTGTTATGTCATTCTCCTGTAAAAAAGGATAAAAATAGTATCATTTATCTTCAAGGACACATTTTAACAATAAAAACACAGATTGAGATCATATGGCAGAAACATAAAGATGAAAAATGTATGAATTTGATCCTCATCTCTTTTGATGCTGTTCTCCTGTAAAAAAGGAAAAAATTAGATTAATTTATCTTAAAAGACACATTTTAACAATAAAAACACAGATTGAGATAATACAGAAGTAACATAGATTAAAAAATGATGAATAAAAGCAAAATACTCATCTGTTTTGATGTCGTTCTTCTGTAAAAATGTAAAAAAGTTGAATAATTTATCTTCAACGACACATTTTAACGATAAAAACACATATTGAGATCATATAGAAGAAACAAAGATGAAAAAGTGATGAATATAAGCAAGATCCTGATATGTTTTGATGTCGCTCTCCTGTAAAAAAGGAGAAAAGTTGATTAATGTATCTCAAAAGACACATATTAACAACTAAAACATTGATTGAGATAATACAGAAGTAACATAGATGAAAAATGTACGAATAAAAGCAAGATCCTCATCTGTTATATGTCATTCTCCTGTAAAAAAGGATAAAAAATAGTATCATTTATCTTCAAGGACACATTTTAACAATAAAAACACAGATTGAGATCATATGGCAGAAACATAAAGATGAAAAATGTATGAAAAAAAGCAAGATCCTCATCTCTTTTGATGCTGTTCTCCTGTAAAAAGGAAAAAATTTGATTAATTTATCTTCAAAGACACATTTTAACAACAAAAACATTGATTGAGATAATACAGAAGTAAAATAGATGAAAAATGTACGAATAAAAGCAAGATCCTCATCTGTTATGTCATTCTCCTGTAAAAAAGGATAAAAATAGTATCATTTATCTTCAAGGACACATTTTAACAATAAAAACACAGATTGAGATAATACAGAAGTAACATAGATTAAAAAATGATGAATAAAAGCAAAATACTCATCTGTTTTGATGTCGTTCTTCTGTAAAAAAGTTGAATAATTTATCTTCAACGAAACATTTTAACGATAAAAACACATATTGAGATCATATGGCAGAAACATAAAGATGAAAAATGTATGAATAAAAGCAAGATCCTCATCTCTTTTGATGCTGTTCTCCTGTAAAAAAGGAAAAAATGAGATTAATGTATCTTAAAAGACACATTTTAACAACAAAAACATTGATTGAGATAATACAGAAGTAACATAGATGAAAAATGTACGAATAAAAGCAAGATCCTCATCTGTAATGTCATTCTCCTGTAAAAAAGGATGAAAATAGTATCATTTATCTTCAAGGAAACATTTTAACAACAAAAACATTGATTGAGATAATACAGTAGTAACATAGATGAAAAATGTACGAATAAAAGTAAGATCCTCATCTGTTATATGTCATTCTCCTGTAAAAAAGGATAAAAAATAGTATCATTTATCTTCAAGGACACATTTTAACAATAAAAACACAGATTGAGATAATACAGAAGTAACATAGATTAAAAAATGATGAATAAAAGCAAAATACTCATCTGTTTTGATGTCGTTCTTCTGTAAAAATGTAAAAAAGTTGAATAATTTATCTTCAACGACACATTTTAACAATAAAAACACATATTGAGATCATATAGAAGAAACAAAGATGAAAAAGTGATGAATATAAGCAAGATCCTCATATGTTTTGATGTCGCTCTCCTGTAAAAAAGGAGAAAAGTTGATTAATGTATCTTAAAAGACACATTTTAACAACAAAAACATTGATTGAGATAATACAGAAGTAACATAGATGAAAAATGTACGAATAAAAGCAAGATCCTCATCTGTTATGTCATTCTCCTGTAAAAAAGGATAAAAATAGTATCATTTATCTTCAAGGACACATTTTAACAATAAAACACAGATTGAGATCATAAAGAAACATAAAGAAGTAACATAGATGAAAAATGTACGAATAAAAGCAAGATCCTCATCTGTTATATGTCATTCTCCTGTAAAAAAGGATAAAAAATAGTATCATTTATCTTCAAGGACACATTTTAACAATAAAAACACAGATTGAGATCATATGGCAGAAACATAAAGATGAAAAATGTATGAATAAAAGCAAGATCCTCATCTCTTTTGATGCTGTTCTCCTGTAAAAAAGGAAAAAATTTGATTAATTTATCTTAAAAGACACATTTTAACAATAAAAACACAGATTGAGATAATACAGAAGTAACATAGATTAAAAAATGATGAATAAAAGCAAAATACTCATCTGTTTTGATGTCGTTCTTCTGTAAAAATGTAAAAAAGTTGAATAATTTATCTTCAACGACACATTTTAACGATAAAAACACATATTGAGATCATATAGAAGAAACAAAGATGAAAAAGTGATGAATATAAGCAAGATCCTGATATGTTTTGATGTCGCTCTCCTGTAAAAAAGGAGAAAAGTTGATTAATGTATCTTAAAAGACACATATTAACAACAAAAACATTGATTGAGATAATACAGAAGTAACATAGATGAAAAATGTACGAATAAAAGCAAGATCCTCATCTGTTATGTCATTCTCCTGTAAAAAAGGATAAAAATAGTATCATTTATCTTCAAGGACACATTTTAACAATAAAAACACAGATTGAGATCATATGGCAGAAACATAAAGATGAAAAATGTATGAATAAAAGCAAGATCCTCATCTCTTTTGATGTCGTTCTTCTGTAAAAATTTAAAAAAGTTGAATAATTTATCTTCAACGACACATTTTAACAATAAAAACACAGATTGAGATCATATAGAAGAAACAAAGATGAAAAATTGATGAATTAAAGCAAGATCCTCATCTGTTTTGATGTCGTTCTTCTGTAAAAATTTAAAAAAGTTGAATAATTTATCTTCAACGACACATTTTAACAATAAAAACACATATTGAGATCATATAGAAGAAACAAAGATGAAAAAGTGATGAATATAAGCAAGATCCTCATCTGTTATGTCATTCTCCTGTAAAAAAGGATAAAAATAGTATCATTTATCTTCAAGGACACATTTTAACAATAAAAACACAGATTGAGATAATACAGAAGTAACATAGATTAAAAAATGATGAATAAAAGCAAGATCCTCATCTGTTATATGTCATTCTCCTGTAAAAAAGGATAAAAGTTGATTAATGTATCTTAAAAGACACATTTTAACAACAAAAACATTGATTGAGATAATACAGAAGTAACATAGATGAAAAATGTACGAATAAAAGCAAGATCCTCATCTGTTATATCATTCTCCTGTAAAAAAGGATAAAAATAGTATCATTTATCTTCAAGGACACATTTTAACAATAAAAACACAGATTGAGATCATATGGCAGAAACATAAAGATGAAAAATGTATGAATAAAAGCAAGATCCTCATCTCTTTTGATGCTGTTCTCCTGTAAAAAAGGAAAAAATTTGATTAATTTATCTTAAAAGACACATTTTAACAATAAAAACACAGATTGAGATAATACAGAAGTAACATAGATTAAAAAATGATGAATAAAAGCAAAATACTCATCTGTTTTGATGTCGTTCTTCTGTAAAAATGTAAAAAAGTTGAATAATTTATCTTCAACGACACATTTTAACGATAAAAACACATATTGAGATCATATAGAAGAAACAAAGATGAAAAAGTGATGAATATAAGCAAGATCCTGATATGTTTTGATGTCGCTCTCCTGTAAAAAAGGAGAAAAGTTGATTAATGTATCTTAAAAGACACATTTTAACAACAAAAACATTGATTGAGATAATACAGAAGTAACAGATGAAAAATGTACGAATAAAAGCAAGATCCTCATCTGTTATGTCATTCTCCTGTAAAAAAGGATAAAAATAGTATCATTTATCTTCAAGGACACATTTTAACAATAAAAACACAGATTGAGATCATATGGCAGAAACATAAAGATGAAAAATGTATGAATAAAAGCAAGATCCTCATCTCTTTTGATGCTGTTCTCCTGTAAAAAAGAAAAAAAAATAGATTAATTTATCTTAAAAGACACATTTTAACAATAAAAACACAGATTGAGATAATACAAAAGTAACATAGATGAAAAATGTACGAATAAAAGTAAGATCCTCATCTGTAATGTCATTCTCCTGTAAAAAAGGATAAAAATAGTATCATTTATCTTCAAGGACACATTTTAACAATAAAAACACATATTGAGATCATATGGCAGAAACATAAAGATGAAAAATGTATGAATAAAAGCAAGATCCTCATCTCTTTTGATGCTGTTCTCCTGTAAAAAAGGAAAAAATTTGATTAATTTATCTTAAAAGACACATTTTAACAATAAAAACACAGATTGAGATAATACAGAAGTAACATAGATTAAAAAATGATGAATAAAAGCAAAATACTCATCTGTTTTGATGTCGTTCTTCTGTAAAAATGTAAAAAAGTTGAATAATTTATCTTCAACGACACATTTTAACGATAAAAACACATATTGAGATCATATAGAAGAAACAAAGATGAAAAAGTGATGAATATAAGCAAGATCCTGATATGTTTTGATGTCGCTCTCCTGTAAAAAAGGAGAAAAGTTGATTAATGTATCTTAAAAGACACATTTTAACAACAAAAACATTGATTGAGATAATACAGAAGTAACATAGATGAAAAATGTACGAATAAAAGCAAGATCCTCATCTGTTATGTCATTCTCCTGTAAAAAAGGATAAAAATAGTATCATTTATCTTCAAGGACACATTTTAACAATAAAAACACATATTGAGATCATATGGCAGAAACATAAAGATGAAAAATGTATGAATAAAAGCAAGATCCTCATCTCTTTTGATGCTGTTCTCCTGTAAAAAAGGAAAAAATTTGATTAATTTATCTTAAAAGACACATTTTAACAATAAAAACACAGATTGAGATAATACAGAAGTAACATAGATTAAAAAATGATGAATAAAAGCAAAATACTCATCTGTTTTGATGTCGTTCTTCTTTAAAAATGTAAAAAAGTTGAATAATTTATCTTCAACGACACATTTTAACGATAAAAACACATATTGAGATCATATAGAAGAAACAAAGATGAAAAAGTGATGAATATAAGCAAGATCCTCATATGTTTTGATGTCGCTCTCCTGTAAAAAAGGAGAAAAGTTTATTAATGTATCTTAAAAGACACATTTTAACAACAAAAACATTGATTAAGATAATACAGAAGTAACATAGATGAAAAATGTACGAATAAAAGCAAGATCCTCATCTGTTATATGTCATTCTCCTGTAAAAAAGGATAAAAATAGTATCATTTATCTTCAAGGACACATTTTAACAATAAAAACACAGATTGAGATCATATGGCAGAAACATAAAGATGAAAAATGTATGAATAAAAGCAAGATCCTCATCTGTTTTGATGTTGTTCTCCTGTAAAAAAGGAGAACAGTTGATTAATGTATCTTAAAAGACACATTTTAACAATAAAAACACAGATTGAGATAATACAGAAGTAACATAGATGAAAAATGTACGAATAAAAGCAAGATCCTCATCTGTAATGTCATTCTCCTGTAAAAAAGGATAAAAATAGTATCATTTATCTTCAAGGACACATTTTAACAATAAAAACACAGATTGAGATCATATGGAAGAAACAAAGATGAAAAAGTGATGAATATAAGCAAGATCCTGATATGTTTTGATGTCGCTCTCCTGTAAAAAAGGAGAAAAGTTTATTAATGTATCTTAAAAGACACATTTTAACAACAAAAACATTGATTAAGATAATACAGAAGTAACATAGATGAAAAATGTACGAATAAAAGCAAGATCCTCATCTGTTATATGTCATTCTCCTGTAAAAAAGGATAAAAATAGTATCATTTATCTTCAAGGACACATTTTAACAATAAAAACACAGATTGAGATAATACAGAAGTAACATAGATTAAAAAATAATGAATAAAAGCAAGATCCTCATCTGTTATATGTCATTCTCCTGTAAAAAAGGATAAAAAATAGTATCATTTATCTTCAAGGACACATTTTAACAATAAAAACACAGATTGAGATCATATAGAAGAAACAAAGATGAAAAAGTGATGAATATAAGCAAGATCCTGATATGTTTTGATGTCGCTCTCCTGTAAAAAAGGAGAAAAGTTGATTAATGTATCTTAAAAGACACATTTTAACAACAAAAACATTGATTGAGATAATACAGAAGTAACAGATGAAAAATGTACGAATAAAAGCAAGATCCTCATCTGTTATGTCATTCTCCTGTAAAAAAGGATAAAAAT
The DNA here is from genome assembly GCF_027942865.1 of Odontesthes bonariensis. Lineage (NCBI taxonomy): Eukaryota > Metazoa > Chordata > Actinopteri > Atheriniformes > Atherinopsidae > Odontesthes > Odontesthes bonariensis. The sequence continues at coordinate 24,121,272 of NC_134511.1, forward strand.
AGTATCATTTATCTTCAAGGACACATTTTAACAATAAAAACACATATTGAGATCATATAGAAGAAACAAAGATGAAAAAGTGATGAATATAAGCAAGATCCTCATATGTTTTGATGTCGCTCTCCTGTAAAAAAGGAGAAAAGTTTATTAATGTATCTTAAAAGACACATTTTAACAACAAAAACATTGATTAAGATAATACAGAAGTAACATAGATGAAAAATGTACGAATAAAAGCAAGATCCTCATCTGTTATATGTCATTCTCCTGTAAAAAAGGATAAAAATAGTATCATTTATCTTCAAGGACACATTTTAACAATAAAAACACAGATTGAGATCATATGGCAGAAACATAAAGATGAAAAATGTATGAATAAAAGCAAGATCCTCATCTCTTTTGATGCTGTTCTCCTGTAAAAAAGGAAAAAATTTGATTAATTTATCTTAAAAGACACATTTTAACAATAAAAACACAGATTGAGATAATACAGAAGTAACATAGATTAAAAAATGATGAATAAAAGCAAAATACTCATCTGTTTTGATGTCGTTCTTCTGTAAAAATGTAAAAAAGTTGAATAATTTATCTTCAACGACACATTTTAACGATAAAAACACATATTGAGATCATATAGAAGAAACAAAGATGAAAAAGTGATGAATATAAGCAAGATCCTGATATGTTTTGATGTCGCTCTCCTGTAAAAAAGGAGAAAAGTTGATTAATGTATCTTAAAAGACACATTTTAACAACAAAAACATTGATTGAGATAATACAGAAGTAACAGATGAAAAATGTACGAATAAAAGCAAGATCCTCATCTGTTATGTCATTCTCCTGTAAAAAAGGATAAAAATAGTATCATTTATCTTCAAGGACACATTTTAACAATAAAAACACAGATTGAGATCATATGGCAGAAACATAAAGATGAAAAATGTATGAATAAAAGCAAGATCCTCATCTCTTTTGATGCTGTTCTCCTGTAAAAAAGAAAAAAAAATAGATTAATTTATCTTAAAAGACACATTTTAACAATAAAAACACAGATTGAGATAATACAGAAGTAACATAGATTAAAAAATGTATGAATAAAAGCAAAATACTCATCTGTAATGTCATTCTCCTGTAAAAAAGGATAAAAATAGTATCATTTATCTTCAAGGACACATTTTAACAATAAAAACACAGATTGAGATCATATAGAAGAAACAAAGATGAAAAAGTGATGAATATAAGCAAGATCCTGATATGTTTTGATGTCGCTCTCCTGTAAAAAAGGAGAAAAGTTTATTAATGTATCTTAAAAGACACATTTTAACAACAAAAACATTGATTAAGATAATACAGAAGTAACATAGATGAAAAATGTACGAATAAAAGCAAGATCCTCATCTGTTATATGTCATTCTCCTGTAAAAAAGGATAAAAATAGTATCATTTATCTTCAAGGACACATTTTAACAATAAAAACACAGATTGAGATAATACAGAAGTAACATAGATTAAAAAATAATGAATAAAAGCAAGATCCTCATCTGTTATATGTCATTCTCCTGTAAAAAAGGATAAAAAATAGTATCATTTATCTTCAAGGACACATTTTAACAATAAAAACACAGATTGAGATCATATAGAAGAAACAAAGATGAAAAAGTGATGAATATAAGCAAGATCCTGATATGTTTTGATGTCGCTCTCCTGTAAAAAAGGAGAAAAGTTGATTAATGTATCTTAAAAGACACATTTTAACAACAAAAACATTGATTAAGATAATACAGAAGTAACATAGATGAAAAATGTACGAATAAAAGCAAGATCCTCATCTGTTATATGTCATTCTCCTGTAAAAAAGGATAAAAATAGTATCATTTATCTTCAAGGACACATTTTAACAATAAAAACACAGATTGAGATAATACAGAAGTAACATAGATTAAAAAATAATGAATAAAAGCAAGATCCTCATCTGTTATATGTCATTCTCCTGTAAAAAAGGATAAAAAATAGTATCATTTATCTTCAAGGACACATTTTAACAATAAAAACACAGATTGAGATCATATAGAAGAAACAAAGATGAAAAAGTGATGAATATAAGCAAGATCCTGATATGTTTTGATGTCGCTCTCCTGTAAAAAAGGAGAAAAGTTGATTAATGTATCTTAAAAGACACATTTTAACAACAAAAACATTGATTGAGATAATACAGAAGTAACAGATGAAAAATGTACGAATAAAAGCAAGATCCTCATCTGTTATGTCATTCTCCTGTAAAAAAGGATAAAAATAGTATCATTTATCTTCAAGGACACATTTTAACAATAAAAACACAGATTGAGATCATATAGAAGAAACAAAGATGAAAAAGTGATGAATATAAGCAAGATCCTCATATGTTTTGATGTCGCTCTCCTGTAAAAAAGGAGAAAAGTTTATTAATGTATCTTAAAAGACACATTTTAACAACAAAAACATTGATTAAGATAATACAGAAGTAACATAGATGAAAAATGTACGAATAAAAGCAAGATCCTCATCTGTTATATGTCATTCTCCTGTAAAAAAGGATAAAAATAGTATCATTTATCTTCAAGGACACATTTTAACAATAAAAACACAGATTGAGATCATATGGCAGAAACATAAAGATGAAAAATGTATGAATAAAAGCAAGATCCTCATCTCTTTTGATGCTGTTCTCCTGTAAAAAAGGAAAAAATTTGATTAATTTATCTTAAAAGACACATTTTAACAATAAAAACACAGATTGAGATAATACAGAAGTAACATAGATTAAAAAATGATGAATAAAAGCAAAATACTCATCTGTTTTGATGTCGTTCTTCTGTAAAAATGTAAAAAAGTTGAATAATTTATCTTCAACGACACATTTTAACGATAAAAACACATATTGAGATCATATAGAAGAAACAAAGATGAAAAAGTGATGAATATAAGCAAGATCCTGATATGTTTTGATGTCGCTCTCCTGTAAAAAAGGAGAAAAGTTGATTAATGTATCTTAAAAGACACATTTTAACAACAAAAACATTGATTGAGATAATACAGAAGTAACAGATGAAAAATGTACGAATAAAAGCAAGATCCTCATCTGTTATGTCATTCTCCTGTAAAAAAGGATAAAAATAGTATCATTTATCTTCAAGGACACATTTTAACAATAAAAACACAGATTGAGATCATATGGCAGAAACATAAAGATGAAAAATGTATGAATAAAAGCAAGATCCTCATCTCTTTTGATGCTGTTCTCCTGTAAAAAAGAAAAAAAAATAGATTAATTTATCTTAAAAGACACATTTTAACAATAAAAACACAGATTGAGATAATACAAAAGTAACATAGATGAAAAATGTACGAATAAAAGTAAGATCCTCATCTGTAATGTCATTCTCCTGTAAAAAAGGATAAAAATAGTATCATTTATCTTCAAGGACACATTTTAACAATAAAAACACAGATTGAGATAATACAGAAGTAACATAGATTAAAAAATGTATGAATAAAAGCAAAATACTCATCTGTTTTGATGTTGTTCTCCTGTAAAAAAGGAGAAAAGTTGATTAATGTATCTTAAAAGACACATTTTAACAACAAAAACATTGATTGAGATAATACAGAAGTAACATAGATGAAAAATGTACGAATAAAAGCAAGATCCTCATCTGTTATGTCATTCTCCTGTAAAAAAGGATAAAAATAGTATCATTTATCTTCAAGGACACGTTTTAACGATAAAAACACAGATTGAGATCATATAGAAGAAACAAAGATGAAAAAGTGATGAATATAAGCAAGATCCTGATATGTTTTGATGTCGCTCTCCTGTAAAAAAGGAGAAAAGTTTATTAATGTATCTTAAAAGACACATATTAACAACAAAAACATTGATTAAGATAATACAGAAGTAAAATAGATGAAAAATGTACGAATAAAAGCAAGATCCTCATCTGTTATATGTCATTCTCCTGTAAAAAAGGATAAAAAATAGTATCATTTATCTTCAAGGACACATTTTAACAATAAAAACACAGATTGAGATCATATGGCAGAAACATAAAGATGAAAAATGTATGAATAAAAGCAAGATCCTCATCTCTTTTGATGCTGTTCTCCTGTAAAAAAGGAAAAAATTTGATTAATTTATCTTAAAAGACACATTTTAACAATAAAAACACAGATTGAGATAATACAGAAGTAACATAGATTAAAAAATGATGAATAAAAGCAAAATACTCATCTGTTTTGATGTCGTTCTTCTGTAAAAATGTAAAAAAGTTGAATAATTTATCTTCAACGACACATTTTAACGATAAAAACACATATTGAGATCATATAGAAGAAACAAAGATGAAAAAGTGATGAATATAAGCAAGATCCTGATATGTTTTGATGTCGCTCTCCTGTAAAAAAGGAGAAAAGTTGATTAATGTATCTTAAAAGACACATATTAACAACAAAAACATTGATTGAGATAATACAGAAGTAACATAGATGAAAAATGTACGAATAAAAGCAAGATCCTCATCTGTTATGTCATTCTCCTGTAAAAAAGGATAAAAATAGTATCATTTATCTTCAAGGACACATTTTAACAATAAAAACACAGATTGAGATCATATGGCAGAAACATAAAGATGAAAAATGTATGAATAAAAGCAAGATCCTCATCTCTTTTGATGTCGTTCTTCTGTAAAAATTTTAAAAAGTTGAATAATTTATCTTCAACGACACATTTTAACAATAAAAACACATATTGAGATCATATAGAAAAAACAAAGATGAAAAATTGATGAATTAAAGCAAGATCCTCATCTGTTTTGATGTCGTTCTTCTGTAAAAATTTAAAAAAGTTGAATAATTTATCTTCAACGACACATTTTAACAATAAAAACACATATTGAGATCATATAGAAGAAACAAAGATGAAAAAGTGATGAATATAAGCAAGATCCTCATCTGTTATGTCATTCTCCTGTAAAAAAGGATAAAAATAGTATCATTTATCTTCAAGGACACATTTTAACAATAAAAACACAGATTGAGATAATACAGAAGTAACATAGATTAAAAAATGATGAATAAAAGCAAGATCCTCATCTGTTATATGTCATTCTCCTGTAAAAAAGGATAAAAGTTGATTAATGTATCTTAAAAGACACATTTTAACAACAAAAACATTGATTGAGATAATACAGAAGTAACATAGATGAAAAATGTACGAATAAAAGCAAGATCCTCATCTGTTATGTCATTCTCCTGTAAAAAAGGATAAAAATAGTATCATTTATCTTCAAGGACACATTTTAACAATAAAAACACAGATTGAGATCATATGGCAGAAACATAAAGATGAAAAATGTATGAATAAAAGCAAGATCCTCATCTCTTTTGATGCTGTTCTCCTGTAAAAAAGGAAAAAATTTGATTAATTTATCTTAAAAGACACATTTTAACAATAAAAACACAGATTGAGATAATACAGAAGTAACATAGATTAAAAAATGATGAATAAAAGCAAAATACTCATCTGTTTTGATGTCGTTCTTCTGTAAAAATGTAAAAAAGTTGAATAATTTATCTTCAACGACACATTTTAACGATAAAAACACATATTGAGATCATATAGAAGAAACAAAGATGAAAAAGTGATGAATATAAGCAAGATCCTGATATGTTTTGATGTCGCTCTCCTGTAAAAAAGGAGAAAAGTTGATTAATGTATCTTAAAAGACACATTTTAACAACAAAAACATTGATTGAGATAATACAGAAGTAACAGATGAAAAATGTACGAATAAAAGCAAGATCCTCATCTGTTATGTCATTCTCCTGTAAAAAAGGATAAAAATAGTATCATTTATCTTCAAGGACACATTTTAACAATAAAAACACAGATTGAGATCATATGGCAGAAACATAAAGATGAAAAATGTATGAATAAAAGCAAGATCCTCATCTCTTTTGATGCTGTTCTCCTGTAAAAAAGAAAAAAAAATAGATTAATTTATCTTAAAAGACACATTTTAACAATAAAAACACAGATTGAGATAATACAAAAGTAACATAGATGAAAAATGTACGAATAAAAGTAAGTTCCTCATCTGTAATGTCATTCTCCTGTAAAAAAGGATAAAAATAGTATCATTTATCTTCAAGGACACATTTTAACAATAAAAACACAGATTGAGATAATACAGAAGTAACATAGATTAAAAAATGTATGAATAAAAGCAAAATACTCATCTGTTTTGATGTTGTTCTCCTGTAAAAAAGGAGAAAAGTTGATTAATGTATCTTAAAAGACACATTTTAACAATAAACGCATAAATTGAGATAATACAGAAGTAACATAGATGAAAAATGTAAGAATAAAAGCAAGATCCTCATCTGTAATGTCATTCTCCTGTAAAAAAGGATAAAAATAGTATCATTTATCTTCAACGACACATTTTAACAATAAAAACACAGATTGAGATCATATAGAAGAAACAAAGATGAAAAAGTGATGAATATAAGCAAGATCCTGATATGTTTTGATGTCGCTCTCCTGTAAAAAAGGAGAAAAGTTTATTAATGTATCTTAAAAGACACATTTTAACAACAAAAACATTGATTAAGATAATACAGAAGTAACATAGATGAAAAATGTACGAATAAAAGCAAGATCCTCATCTGTTATATGTCATTCTCCTGTAAAAAAGGATAAAAATAGTATCATTTATCTTCAAGGACACATTTTAACAATAAAAACACAGATTGAGATAATACAGAAGTAACATAGATTAAAAAATAATGAATAAAAGCAACATCCTCATCTGTTATATGTCATTCTCCTGTGAAAAATGATAACAATAGTATCATTTATCTTCAAGGACACATTTTAACAATAAAAACACATATTGAGATCATATGGCAGAAACATAAAGATGAAAAATGTATGAATAAAAGCAAGATCCTCATCTCTTTTGATGCTGTTCTCCTGTAAAAAAGGAGAAAAGTTGATTAATGTATCTTAAAAGACACATTTTAACAATAAACGCATAAATTGAGATAATACAGAAGTAACATAGATGAAAAATGTACGAATAAAAGCAAGATCCTCATCTGTAATGTCATTCTCCTGTAAAAAAGGATAAAAATAGTATCATTTATCTTCAAGGACACATTTTAACAATAAAAACACAGATTGAGATAATACAGAAGTAACATAGATTAAAAAATGTATGAATAAAAGCAAAATACTCATCTGTTTTGATGTTGTTCTCCTGTAAAAAAGGAGAAAAGTTGATTAATGTATCTTAAAAGACACATTTTAACAACAAAAACATTGATTGAGATAATACAGAAGTAACATAGATGAAAAATGTACGAATAAAAGCAAGATCCTCATCTGTTATGTCATTCTCCTGTAAAAAAGGATAAAAATAGTATCATTTATCTTCAAGGACACGTTTTAACAATAAAAACACAGATTGAGATCATATAGAAGAAACAAAGATGAAAAAGTGATGAATATAAGCAAGATCCTCATCTGTTTTGATGTCGCTCTCCTGTAAAAAAGGAGAAAAGTTTATTAATGTATCTTAAAAGACACATTTTAACAACAAAAACATTGATTAAGATAATACAGAAGTAACAGATGAAAAATGTACGAATAAAAGCAAGATCCTCATCTGTTATATGTCATTCTCCTGTAAAAAAGGATAAAAATAGTATCATTTATCTTCAAGGACACATTTTAACAATAAAAACACAGATTGAGATAATACAGAAGTAACATAGATTAAAAAATGTATGAATAAAAGCAAAATACTCATCTGTTTTGATGTTGTTCTCCTGTAAAAAAGGAGAAAAGTTGATTAATGTATCTTAAAAGACACATTTTAACAACAAAAACATTGATTGAGATAATACAGAAGTAACATAGATGAAAAATGTACGAATAAAACCAAGATCCTCATCTGTTATGTCATTCTCCTGTAAAAAAGGATAAAAATAGTATCATTTATCTTCAAGGACACATTTTAACAATAAAAACACAGATTGAGATCATATGGCAGAAACATAAAGATGAAAAATGTATGAATAAAAGCAAGATCCTCATCTCTTTTGATGCTGTTCTCCTGTAAAAAAGGAAAAAATTTGATTAATTTATCTTAAAAGACACATTTTAACAATAAAAACACAGATTGAGATAATACAGAAGTAACATAGATTAAAAAATGATGAATAAAAGAAAAATACTCATCTGTTTTGATGTCGTTCTTCTGTAAAAATGTAAAAAAGTTGAATAATTTATCTTCAACGACACATTTTAACGATAAAAACACATATTGAGATCATATAGAAGAAACAAAGATGAAAAAGTGATGAATATAAGCAAGATCCTGATATGTTTTGATGTCGCTCTCCTGTAAAAAAGGAGAAAAGTTGATTAATGTATCTTAAAAGACACATATTAACAACAAAAACATTGATTGAGATAATACAGAAGTAACAGATGAAAAATGTACGAATAAAAGCAAGATCCTCATCTGTTATGTCATTCTCCTGTAAAAAAGGATAAAAATAGTATCATTTATCTTCAAGGACACATTTTAACAATAAAAACACAGATTGAGATCATATGGCAGAAACATAAAGATGAAAAATGTATGAATAAAAGCAAGATCCTCATCTCTTTTGATGTCGTTCTTCTGTAAAAATTTAAAAAAGTTGAATAATTTATCTTCAACGACACATTTTAACAATAAAAACACATATTGAGATCATATAGAAGAAACAAAGATGAAAAAGTGATGAATATAAGCAAGATCCTCATATGTTATGTCATTCTCCTGTAAAAAAGGATAAAAATAGTATCATTTATCTTCAAGGACACATTTTAACAATAAAAACACAGATTGAGATAATACAGAAGTAACATAGATTAAAAAATGATGAATAAAAGCAAGATCCTCATCTGTTATATGTCATTCTCCTGTAAAAAAGGATAAAAGTTGATTAATGTATCTTAAAAGACACATTTTAACAACAAAAACATTGATTGAGATAATACAGAAGTAACATAGATGAAAAATGTACGAATAAAAGCAAGATCCTCATCTGTTATGTCATTCTCCTGTAAAAAAGGATAAAAATAGTATCATTTATCTTCAAGGACACATTTTAACAATAAAAACACAGATTGAGATCATATGGCAGAAACATAAAGATGAAAAATGTATGAATAAAAGCAAGATCCTCATCTCTTTTGATGCTGTTCTCCTGTAAAAAAGAAAAAAAAATAGATTAATTTATCTTAAAAGACACATTTTAACAATAAAAACACAGATTGAGATAATACAAAAGTAACATAGATGAAAAATGTACGAATAAAAGTAAGATCCTCATCTGTAATGTCATTCTCCTGTAAAAAAGGATAAAAATAGTATCATTTATCTTCAAGGACACATTTTAACAATAAAAACACAGATTGAGATAATACAGAAGTAACATAGATTAAAAAATGTATGAATAAAAGCAAAATACTCATCTGTTTTGATGTTGTTCTCCTGTAAAAAAGGAGAAAAGTTGATTAATGTATCTTAAAAGACACATTTTAACAATAAACGCATAAATTGAGATAATACAGAAGTAACATAGATGAAAAATGTACGAATAAAAGCAAGATCCTCATCTGTAATGTCATTCTCCTGTAAAAAAGGATAAAAATAGTATCATTTATCTTCAACGACACATTTTAACAATAAAAACACAGATTGAGATCATATAGAAGAAACAAAGATGAAAAAGTGATGAATATAAGCAAGATCCTGATATGTTTTGATGTCGCTCTCCTGTAAAAAAGGAGAAAAGTTTATTAATGTATCTTAAAAGACACATTTTAACAACAAAAACATTGATTAAGATAATACAGAAGTAACATAGATGAAAAATGTACGAATAAAAGCAAGATCCTCATCTGTTATATGTCATTCTCCTGTAAAAAAGGATAAAAATAGTATCATTTATCTTCAAGGACACATTTTAACAATAAAAACACAGATTGAGATAATACAGAAGTAACATAGATTAAAAAATAATGAATAAAAGCAAGATCCTCATCTGTTATATGTCATTCTCCTGTAAAAAAGGATAACAATAGTATCATTTATCTTCAAGGACACATTTTAACAATAAAAACACATATTGAGATCATATGGCAGAAACATAAAGATGAAAAATGTATGAATAAAAGCAAGATCCTCATCTCTTTTGATGTTGTTCTCCTGTAAAAAAGGAGAAAAGTTGATTAATGTATCTTAAAAGACACATTTTAACAATAAACGCATAAATTGAGATAATACAGAAGTAACATAGATGAAAAATGTACGAATAAAAGCAAGATCCTCATCTGTAATGTCATTCTCCTGTAAAAAAGGATAAAAATAGTATCATTTATCTTCAAGGACACGTTTTAACAATAAAAACACAGATTGAGATCATATAGAAGAAACAAAGATGAAAAAGTGATGAATATAAGCAAGATCCTGATATGTTTTGATGTCGCTCTCCTGTAAAAAAGGAGAAAAGTTTATTAATGTATCTTAAAAGACACATTTTAACAACAAAAACATTGATTAAGATAATACAGAAGTAACATAGATGAAAAATGTACGAATAAAAGCAAGATCCTCATCTGTTATATGTCATTCTCCTGTAAAAAAGGATAAAAATAGTATCATTTATCTTCAAGGACACATTTTAACAATAAAAACACAGATTGAGATAATACAGAAGTAACATAGATTAAAAAATAATGAATAAAAGCAAGATCCTCATCTGTTATATGTCATTCTCCTGTAAAAAAGGATAAAAATAGTATCATTTATCTTCAAGGACACATTTTAACAATAAAAACACATATTGAGATCATATGGCAGAAACATAAAGATGAAAAATGTATGAATAAAAGCAAGATCCTCATCTCTTTTGATGCTGTTCTCCTGTAAAAAAGGAAAAAATTAGATTAATTTATCTTAAAAGACACATTTTAACAACAAAAACACAGATTGAGATAATACAGAAGTAACAGATTAAAAAATGATGAATAAAAGCAAAATACTCATCTGTTTTGATGTCGTTCTTCTGTAAAAATGTAAAAAAGTTGAATAATTTATCTTCAACGACACATTTTAACAATAAAAACACATATTGAGATCATATAGAAGAAACAAAGATGAAAAAGTGATGAATATAAGCAAGATCCTCATATGTTTTGATGTCGCTCTCCTGTAAAAAAGGAGAAAAGTTTATTAATGTATCTTAAAAGACACATTTTAACAACAAAAACATTGATTAAGATAATACAGAAGTAACAGAGATGAAAAATGTACGAATAAAAGCAAGATCCTCATCTGTTATGTCATTCTCCTGTAAAAAAGGATAAAAATAGTATCATTTATCTTCAAGGACACATTTTAACAATAAAAACACATATTGAGATCATATAGAAGAAACAAAGATGAAAAATGTACGAATAAAAGCAAGATCCTCATCTGTTATGTCATTCTCCTGTAAAAAAGGATGAAAATAGTATCATTTATCTTCAAGGACACATTTTAACAATAAAAACACAGATTGAGATCATATGGCAGAAACATAAAGATGAAAAATGTATGAATAAAAGCAAGATCCTCATCTCTTTTGATGCTGTTCTCCTGTAAAAAAGGAAAAAATTTGATTAATTTATCTTAAAAGACACATTTTAACAATAAAAACACAGATTGAGATAATACAGAAGTAACATAGATTAAAAAATGATGAATAAAAGCAAAATACTCATCTGTTTTGATGTCGTTCTTCTGTAAAAATGTAAAAAAGTTGAATAATTTATCTTCAACGACACATTTTAACGATAAAAACACATATTGAGATCATATAGAAGAAACAAAGATGAAAAAGTGATGAATATAAGCAAGATCCTGATATGTTTTGATGTCGCTCTCCTGTAAAAAAGGAGAAAAGTTGATTAATGTATCTTAAAAGACACATTTTAACAATAAAAACACAGATTGAGATAATACAGAAGTAACATAGATTAAAAAATGTATGAATAAAAGCAAAATACTCATCTGTTTTGATGTTGTTCTCCTGTAAAAAAGGAGAAAAGTTGATTAATGTATCTTAAAAGACACATTTTAACAATAAACGCATAAATTGAGATAATACAGAAGTAACATAGATGAAAAATGTACGAATAAAAGCAAGATCCTCATCTGTAATGTCATTCTCCTGTAAAAAAGGATAAAAATAGTATCATTTATCTTCAACGACACATTTTAACAATAAAAACACAGATTGAGATCATATAGAAGAAACAAAGATGAAAAAGTGATGAATATAAGCAAGATCCTGATATGTTTTGATGTCGCTCTCCTATAAAAAAGGAGAAAAGTTTATTAATGTATCTTAAAAGACACATTTTAACAACAAAAACATTGATTAAGATAATACAGAAGTAACATAGATGAAAAATGTACGAATAAAAGCAAGATCCTCATCTGTTATATGTCATTCTCCTGTAAAAAAGGATAAAAATAGTATCATTTATCTTCAAGGACACATTTTAACAATAAAAACACAGATTGAGATAATACAGAAGTAACATAGATTAAAAAATAATGAATAAAAGCAAGATCCTCATCTGTTATATGTCATTCTCCTGTAAAAAAGGATAAAAATAGTATCATTTATCTTCAAGGACACATTTTAACAATAAAAACACATATTGAGATCATATGGCAGAAACATAAAGATGAAAAATGTATGAATAAAAGCAAGATCCTCATCTCTTTTGATGTTGTTCTCCTGTAAAAAAGGAGAAAAGTTGATTAATGTATCTTAAAAGACACATTTTAACAATAAACGCATAAATTGAGATAATACAGAAGTAACATAGATGAAAAATGTACGAATAAAAGCAAGATCCTCATCTGTTATATGTCATTCTCCTGTAAAAAAGGATAAAAATAGTATCATTTATCTTCAAGGACACATTTTAACAATAAAAACACAGATTGAGATAATACAGAAGTAACATAGATTAAAAAATAATGAATAAAAGCAAGATCCTCATCTGTTATATGTCATTCTCCTGTAAAAAAGGATAAAAATAGTATCATTTATCTTCAAGGACACATTTTAACAATAAAAACACATATTGAGATCATATGGCAGAAACATAAAGATGAAAAATGTATGAATAAAAGCAAGATCCTCATCTCTTTTGATGCTGTTCTCCTGTAAAAAAGGAAAAAATTAGATTAATTTATCTTAAAAGACACATTTTAACAACAAAAACACAGATTGAGATAATACAGAAGTAACAGATTAAAAAATGATGAATAAAAGCAAAATACTCATCTGTTTTGATGTCGTTCTTCTGTAAAAATGTAAAAAAGTTGAATAATTTATCTTCAACGACACATTTTAACAATAAAAACACATATTGAGATCATATAGAAGAAACAAAGATGAAAAAGTGATGAATATAAGCAAGATCCTCATATGTTTTGATGTCGCTCTCCTGTAAAAAAGGAGAAAAGTTTATTAATGTATCTTAAAAGACACATTTTAACAACAAAAACATTGATTAAGATAATACAGAAGTAACATAGATGAAAAATGTACGAATAAAAGCAAGATCCTCATCTGTTATGTCATTCTCCTGTAAAAAAGGATAAAAATAGTATCATTTATCTTCAAGGACACATTTTAACAATAAAAACACATATTGAGATCATATAGAAGAAACAAAGATGAAAAATGTACGAATAAAAGCAAGATCCTCATCTGTTATGTCATTCTCCTGTAAAAAAGGATGAAAATAGTATCATTTATCTTCAAGGACACATTTTAACAATAAAAACACAGATTGAGATCATATGGCAGAAACATAAAGATGAAAAATGTATGAATAAAAGCAAGATCCTCATCTCTTTTGATGCTGTTCTCCTGTAAAAAAGGAAAAAATTTGATTAATTTATCTTAAAAGACACATTTTAACAATAAAAACACAGATTGAGATAATACAGAAGTAACATAGATTAAAAAATGATGAATAAAAGCAAAATACTCATCTGTTTTGATGTCGTTCTTCTGTAAAAATGTAAAAAAGTTGAATAATTTATCTTCAACGACACATTTTAACGATAAAAACACATATTGAGATCATATAGAAGAAACAAAGATGAAAAAGTGATGAATATAAGCAAGATCCTGATATGTTTTGATGTCGCTCTCCTGTAAAAAAGGAGAAAAGTTGATTAATGTATCTTAAAAGACACATATTAACAACAAAAACATTGATTGAGATAATACAGAAGTAACAGATGAAAAATGTACGAATAAAAGCAAGATCCTCATCTGTTATGTCATTCTCCTGTAAAAAAGGATGAAAATAGTATCATTTATCTTCAAGGACACATTTTAACAATAAAAACACAGATTGAGATCATATGGCAGAAACATAAAGATGAAAAATGTATGAATAAAAGCAAGATCCTCATCTCTTTTGATGCTGTTCTCCTGTAAAAAAGGAAAAAATTTGATTAATTTATCTTAAAAGACACATTTTAACAATAAAAACACAGATTGAGATAATACAGAAGTAACATAGATTAAAAAATGATGAATAAAAGCAAAATACTCATCTGTTTTGATGTCGTTCTTCTGTAAAAATGTAAAAAAGTTGAATAATTTATCTTCAACGACACATTTTAACGATAAAAACACATATTGAGATCATATAGAAGAAACAAAGATGAAAAAGTGATGAATATAAGCAAGATCCTGATATGTTTTGATGTCGCTCTCCTGTAAAAAAGGAGAAAAGTTGATTAATGTATCTTAAAAGACACATATTAACAACAAAAACATTGATTGAGATAATACAGAAGTAACAGATGAAAAATGTACGAATAAAAGCAAGATCCTCATCTGTTATGTCATTCTCCTGTAAAAAAGGATGAAAATAGTATCATTTATCTTCAAGGACACATTTTAACAATAAAAACACAGATTGAGATCATATGGCAGAAACATAAAGATGAAAAATGTATGAATAAAAGCAAGATCCTCATCTCTTTTGATGTCGTTCTTCTGTAAAAATTTAAAAAAGTTGAATAATTTATCTTCAACGACACATTTTAACAATAAAAACACATATTGAGATCATATAGAAGAAACAAAGATGAAAAAGTGATGAATATAAGCAAGATCCTCATATGTTATGTCATTCTCCTGTAAAAAAGGATAAAAATAGTATCATTTATCTTCAAGGACACATTTTAACAATAAAAACACAGATTGAGATAATACAGAAGTAACATAGATTAAAAAATGATGAATAAAAGCAAGATCCTCATCTGTTATATGTCATTCTCCTGTAAAAAAGAATAAAAGTTGATTAATGTATCTTAAAAGACACATTTTAACAACAAAAACATTGATTGAGATAATACAGAAGTAACATAGATGAAAAATGTACGAATAAAAGCAAGATCCTCATCTGTTATGTCATTCTCCTGTAAAAAAGGATAAAAATAGTATCATTTATCTTCAAGGACACATTTTAACAATAAAAACACAGATTGAGATCATATGGCAGAAACATAAAGATGAAAAATGTATGAATAAAAGCAAGATCCTCATCTCTTTTGATGCTGTTCTCCTGTAAAAAAGAAAAAAAAATAGATTAATTTATCTTAAAAGACACATTTTAACAATAAAAACACAGATTGAGATAATACAAAAGTAACATAGATGAAAAATGTACGAATAAAAGTAAGATCCTCATCTGTAATGTCATTCTCCTGTAAAAAAGGATAAAAATAGTATCATTTATCTTCAAGGACACATTTTAACAATAAAAACACAGATTGAGATAATACAGAAGTAACATAGATTAAAAAATGTATGAATAAAAGCAAAATACTCATCTGTTTTGATGTTGTTCTCCTGTAAAAAAGGAGAAAAGTTGATTAATGTATCTTAAAAGACACATTTTAACAATAAACGCATAAATTGAGATAATACAGAAGTAACATAGATGAAAAATGTACGAATAAAAGCAAGATCCTCATCTGTAATGTCATTCTCCTGTAAAAAAGGATAAAAATAGTATCATTCATCTTCAAGGACACATTTTAACAATAAAAACACAGATTGAGATCATATAGAAGAAACAAAGATGAAAAAGTGATGAATATAAGCAAGATCCTGATATGTTTTGATGTCGCTCTCCTGTAAAAAAGGAGAAAAGTTTATTAATGTATCTTAAAAGACACATTTTAACAACAAAAACATTGATTAAGATAATACAGAAGTAACATAGATGAAAAATGTACGAATAAAAGCAAGATCCTCATCTGTTATATGTCATTCTCCTGTAAAAAAGGATAAAAATAGTATCATTTATCTTCAAGGACACATTTTAACAATAAAAACACAGATTGAGATAATACAGAAGTAACATAGATTAAAAAATAATGAATAAAAGCAAGATCCTCATCTGTTATATGTCATTCTCCTGTAAAAAAGGATAACAATAGTATCATTTATCTTCAAGGACACATTTTAACAATAAAAACACATATTGAGATCATATGGCAGAAACATAAAGATGAAAAATGTATGAATAAAAGCAAGATCCTCATCTCTTTTGATGTTGTTCTCCTGTAAAAAAGGAGAAAAGTTGATTAATGTATCTTAAAAGACACATTTTAACAATAAACGCATAAATTGAGATAATACAGAAGTAACATAGATGAAAAATGTACGAATAAAAGCAAGATCCTCATCTGTAATGTCATTCTCCTGTAAAAAAGGATAAAAATAGTATCATTTATCTTCAAGGACACGTTTTAACAATAAAAACACAGATTGAGATCATATAGAAGAAACAAAGATGAAAAAGTGATGAATATAAGCAAGATCCTGATATGTTTTGATGTCGCTCTCCTGTAAAAAAGGAGAAAAGTTTATTAATGTATCTTAAAAGACACATTTTAACAACAAAAACATTGATTAAGATAATACAGAAGTAACATAGATGAAAAATGTACGAATAAAAGCAAGATCCTCATCTGTTATATGTCATTCTCCTGTAAAAAAGGATAAAAATAGTATCATTTATCTTCAAGGACACATTTTAACAATAAAAACACAGATTGAGATAATACAGAAGTAACATAGATTAAAAAATAATGAATAAAAGCAAGATCCTCATCTCTTTTGATGCTGTTCTCCTGTAAAAAAGGAAAAAATTAGATTAATTTATCTTAAAAGACACATTTTAACAACAAAAACACAGATTGAGATAATACAGAAGTAACATAGATTAAAAAATGATGAATAAAACCAAAATACTCATCTGTTTTGATGTCGTTCTTCTGTAAAAATGTAAAAAAGTTGAATAATTTATCTTCAACGACACATTTTAACGATGAAAACACATATTGAGATCATATAGAAGAAACAAAGATGAAAAAGTGATGAATATAAGCAAGATCCTCATATGTTTTGATGTCGCTCTCCTGTAAAAAAGGAGAAAAGTTTATTAATGTATCTTAAAAGACACATTTTAACAACAAAAACATTGATTAAGATAATACAGAAGTAACATAGATGAAAAATGTACGAATAAAAGCAAGATCCTCATCTGTTATGTCATTCTCCTGTAAAAAAGGATAAAAATAGTATCATTTATCTTCAAGGACACATTTTAACAATAAAAACACATATTGAGATCATATAGAAGAAACAAAGATGAAAAATGTACGAATAAAAGCAAGATCCTCATCTGTTATGTCATTCTCCTGTAAAAAAGGATGAAAATAGTATCATTTATCTTCAAGGACACATTTTAACAATAAAAACACAGATTGAGATCATATGGCAGAAACATAAAGATGAAAAATGTATGAATAAAAGCAAGATCCTCATCTCTTTTGATGCTGTTCTCCTGTAAAAAAGGAAAAAATTTGATTAATTTATCTTAAAAGACACATTTTAACAATAAAAACACAGATTGAGATAATACAGAAGTAACATAGATTAAAAAATGATGAATAAAAGCAAAATACTCATCTGTTTTGATGTCGTTCTTCTGTAAAAATGTAAAAAAGTTGAATAATTTATCTTCAACGACACATTTTAACGATAAAAACACATATTGAGATCATATAGAAGAAACAAAGATGAAAAAGTGATGAATATAAGCAAGATCCTGATATGTTTTGATGTCGCTCTCCTGTAAAAAAGGAGAAAAGTTGATTAATGTATCTTAAAAGACACATATTAACAACAAAAACATTGATTGAGATAATACAGAAGTAACAGATGAAAAATGTACGAATAAAAGCAAGATCCTCATCTGTTATGTCATTCTCCTGTAAAAAAGGATAAAAATAGTATCATTTATCTTCAAGGACACATTTTAACAATAAAAACACATATTGAGATCATATAGAAGAAACAAAGATGAAAAAGTGATGAATATAAGCAAGATCCTCATATGTTTTGATGTCGCTCTCCTGTAAAAAAGGAGAAAAGTTTATTAATGTATCTTAAAAGACACATTTTAACAACAAAAACATTGATTAAGATAATACAGAAGTAACAGATGAAAAATGTACGAATAAAAGCAAGATCCTCATCTGTTATATGTCATTCTCCTGTAAAAAAGGATAAAAATAGTATCATTTATCTTCAAGGACACATTTTAACAATAAAAACACAGATTGAGATAATACAGAAGTAACATAGATTAAAAAATGTATGAATAAAAGCAAAATACTCATCTGTTTTGATGCTGTTCTCCTGTAAAAAAGGAAAAAAGTTGATTAATGTATCTTAAAAGACACATTTTAACAACAAAAACATTGATTGAGATAATACAGAAGTAACATAGATGAAAAATGTACGAATAAAAGTAAGATCCTCATCTGTTATATGTCATTCTCCTGTAAAAAAGGATAAAAATAGTATCATTTATCTTCAAGGACACATTTTAACAATAAAAACACAGATTGAGATCATATGGCAGAAACATAAAGATGAAAAATGTATGAATAAAAGCAAGATCCTCATCTCTTTTGATGCTGTTCTCCTGTAAAAAAGGAAAAAATTAGATTAATTTATCTTAAAAGACACATTTTAACAACAAAAACATTGATTGAGATAATACAAAAGTAACATAGATGAAAAATGTACGAATAAAAGCAAGATCCTCATCTGTTATGTCATTCTAATGTAAAAAAAAAAGGATAAAAATAGTATCATTTATCTTCAAGGACACATTTTAACAATAAAAACACAGATTGAGATCATATGGCAGAAACATAAAGATGAAAAATGTATGAAGAAAAGCAAGATCCTCATCTCTTTTGATGCTGTTCTCCTGTAAAAAAGGAAAAAATTAGATTAATTTATCTTCAAGGACACATTTTAACAATAAAAACACAGATTGAGATAATACAGAAGTAACATAGATTAAAAAATGATGAATAAAAGCAAGATCCTCATCTGTTATATGTCATTCTCCTGTAAAAAAGGATAAAAGTTGATTAATGTATCTTAAAAGACACATTTTAACAACAAAAACATTGATTGAGATAATACAGAAGTAACATAGATGAAAAATGTACGAATAAAAGCAAGATCCTCATCTCTTTTGATGCTGTTCTCCTGTAAAAAAGGAAAAAATTTGATTAATTTATCTTAAAAGACACATTTTAACAATAAAAACACAGATTGAGATAATACAGAAGTAACATAGATTAAAAAATGATGAATAAAAGCAAAATACTCATCTGTTTTGATGTCGTTCTTCTGTAAAAATGTAAAAAAGTTGAATAATTTATCTTCAACGACACATTTTAACGATAAAAACACAGATTGAGATCATATAGAAGAAACAAAGATGAAAAAGTGATGAATATAAGCAAGATCCTGATATGTTTTGATGTCGCTCTCCTGTAAAAAAGGAGAAAAGTTGATTAATGTATCTTAAAAGACACATTTTAACAACAAAAACATTGATTGAGATAATATAGAAGTAACAGATGAAAAATGTATGAATAAAAGCAAGATCCTCATCTGTTATGTCATTCTCCTGTAAAAAAGGATAAAAATAGTATCATTTATCTTCAAGGACACATTTTAACAATAAAAACACAGATTGAGATCATATGGCAGAAACATAAAGATGAAAAATGTATGAATAAAAGCAAGATCCTCATCTGTTTTGATGCTGTTCTCCTGTAAAAAAGAAAAAAAAATAGATTAATTTATCTTAAAAGACACATTTTAACAATAAAAACACAGATTGAGATCATATGGCAGAAACATAAAGATGAAAAATGTATGAATAAAAGCAAGATCCTCATCTGTTTTGATGCTGTTCTCCTGTAAAAAAGAAAAAAAAATAGATTAATTTATCTTAAAAGACACATTTTAACAATAAAAACACAGATTGAGATCATATGGCAGAAACATAAAGATGAAAAATGTATGAATAAAAGCAAGATCCTCATCTGTTTTGATGCTGTTCTCCTGTAAAAAAGAAAAAAAAATAGATTAATTTATCTTAAAAGACACATTTTAACAATAAAAACACAGATTGAGATAATACAAAAGTAACATAGATGAAAAATGTACGAATAAAAGTAAGATCCTCATCTGTAATGTCATTCTCCTGTAAAAAAGGATAAAAATAGTATCATTTATCTTCAAGGACACATTTTAACAATAAAAACACAGATTGAGATAATACAGAAGTAACATAGATTAAAAAATGTATGAATAAAAGCAAAATACTCATCTGTTTTGATGTTGTTCTCCTGTAAAAAAGGAGAAAAGTTGATTAATGTATCTTAAAAGACACATTTTAACAATAAAAACACAGATTGAGATAATACAGAAGTAACATAGATGAAAAATGTACGAATAAAAGCAAGATCCTCATCTGTAATGTCATTCTCCTGTAAAAAAGGATAAAAATAGTATCATTTATCTTCAAGGACACGTTTTAACAATAAAAACACAGATTGAGATCATATAGAAGAAACAAAGATGAAAAAGTGATGAATATAAGCAAGATCCTGATATGTTTTGATGTCGCTCTCCTGTAAAAAAGGAGAAAAGTTTATTAATGTATCTTAAAAGACACATTTTAACAACAAAAACATTGATTAAGATAATACAGAAGTAACAGATGAAAAATGTACGAATAAAAGCAAGATCCTCATCTGTTATATGTCATTCTCCTGTAAAAAAGGATAAAAATAGTATCATTTATCTTCAAGGACACATTTTAACAATAAAAACACAGATTGAGATAATACAGAAGTAACATAGATTAAAAAATAATGAATAAAAGCAAGATCCTCATCTGTTATATGTCATTCTCCTGTAAAAAAGGATAAAAAATAGTATCATTTATCTTCAAGGACACATTTTAACAATAAAAACACAGATTGAGATCATATGGCAGAAACATAAAGATGAAAAATGTATGAATAAAAGCAAGATCCTCATCTCTTTTGATGCTGTTCTCCTGTAAAAAAGGAAAAAATTAGATTAATTTATCTTAAAAGACACATTTTAACAATAAAAACACAGATTGAGATAATACAGAAGTAACAGATTAAAAAATGATGAATAAAAGCAAAATACTCATCTGTTTTGATGTCGTTCTTCTGTAAAAATGTAAAAAAGTTGAATAATTTATCTTCAACGACACATTTTAACAATAAAAACACATATTGAGATCATATAGAAGAAACAAAGATGAAAAAGTGATGAATATAAGCAAGATCCTGATATGTTTTGATGTCGCTCTCCTGTAAAAAAGGAGAAAAGTTTATTAATGTATCTTAAAAGACACATTTTAACAACAAAAACATTGATTGAGATCATATAGAAGAAACAAAGATGAAAAATGTACGAATAAAAGCAAGATCCTCATCTGTAATGTCATTCTCCTGTAAAAAAGGATGAAAATAGTATCATTTATCTTCAAGGACACATTTTAACAATAAAAACACAGATTGAGATCATATGGCAGAAACATAAAGATGAAAAATGTATGAATAAAAGCAAGATCCTCATCTCTTTTGATGCTGTTCTCCTGTAAAAAAGGAAAAAATTAGATTAATTTATCTTAAAAGACACATTTTAACAACAAAAACATTGATTGAGATAATACAAAAGTAACATAGATGAAAAATGTACGAATAAAAGCAAGATCCTCATCTGTTATGTCATTCTAATGTAAAAAAAAAAGGATAAAAATAGTATCATTTATCTTCAAGGACACATTTTAACAATAAAAACACAGATTGAGATCATATGGCAGAAACATAAAGATGAAAAATGTATGAAGAAAAGCAAGATCCTCATCTCTTTTGATGCTGTTCTCCTGTAAAAAAGGAAAAAATTAGATTAATTTATCTTCAAGGACACATTTTAACAATAAAAACACAGATTGAGATAATACAGAAGTAACATAGATTAAAAAATGATGAATAAAAGCAAGATTCTCATCTGTTATATGTCATTCTCCTGTAAAAAAGGATAAAAGTTGATTAATGTATCTTAAAAGACACATTTTAACAACAAAAACATTGATTGAGATAATACAGAAGTAACATAGATGAAAAATGTACGAATAAAAGCAAGATCCTCATCTGTTATGTCATTCTCCTGTAAAAAAGGATAAAAATAGTATCATTTATCTTCAAGGACACATTTTAACAATAAAAACACAGATTGAGATCATATGGCAGAAACATAAAGATGAAAAATGTATGAATAAAAGCAAGATCCTCATCTCTTTTGATGCTGTTCTCCTGTAAAAAAGGAAAAAATTTGATTAATTTATCTTAAAAGACACATTTTAACAATAAAAACACAGATTGAGATAATACAGAAGTAACATAGATTAAAAAATGATGAATAAAAGCAAAATACTCATCTGTTTTGATGTCGTTCTTCTGTAAAAATGTAAAAAAGTTGAATAATTTATCTTCAACGACACATTTTAACGATAAAAACACAGATTGAGATCATATAGAAGAAACAAAGATGAAAAAGTGATGAATATAAGCAAGATCCTGATATGTTTTGATGTCGCTCTCCTGTAAAAAAGGAGAAAAGTTGATTAATGTATCTTAAAAGACACATTTTAACAACAAAAACATTGATTGAGATAATACAGAAGTAACAGATGAAAAATGTATGAATAAAAGCAAGATCCTCATCTGTTATGTCATTCTCCTGTAAAAAAGGATAAAAATAGTATCATTTATCTTCAAGGACACATTTTAACAATAAAAACACAGATTGAGATCATATGGCAGAAACATAAAGATGAAAAATGTATGAATAAAAGCAAGATCCTCATCTCTTTTGATGCTGTTCTCCTGTAAAAAAGAAAAAAAAATAGATTAATTTATCTTAAAAGACACATTTTAACAATAAAAACACAGATTGAGATAATACAAAAGTAACATAGATGAAAAATGTACGAATAAAAGTAAGATCCTCATCTGTAATGTCATTCTCCTGTAAAAAAGGATAAAAATAGTATCATTTATCTTCAAGGACACATTTTAACAATAAAAACACAGATTGAGATAATACAGAAGTAACATAGATTAAAAAATGTATGAATAAAAGCAAAATACTCATCTGTTTTGATGTTGTTCTCCTGTAAAAAAGGAGAAAAGTTGATTAATGTATCTTAAAAGACACATTTTAACAATAAAAACACAGATTGAGATAATACAGAAGTAACATAGATGAAAAATGTACGAATAAAAGCAAGATCCTCATCTGTAATGTCATTCTCCTGTAAAAAAGGATAAAAATAGTATCATTCATCTTCAAGGACACGTTTTAACAATAAAAACACAGATTGAGATCATATAGAAGAAACAAAGATGAAAAAGTGATGAATATAAGCAAGATCCTGATATGTTTTGATGTCGCTCTCCTGTAAAAAAGGAGAAAAGTTTATTAATGTATCTTAAAAGACACATTTTAACAACAAAAACATTGATTAAGATAATACAGAAGTAACATAGATGAAAAATGTACGAATAAAAGCAAGATCCTCATCTGTTATATGTCATTCTCCTGTAAAAAAGGATAAAAATAGTATCATTTATCTTCAAGGACACATTTTAACAATAAAAACACAGATTGAGATAATACAGAAGTAACATAGATTAAAAAATAATGAATAAAAGCAAGATCCTCATCTGTTATATGTCATTCTCCTGTAAAAAAGGATAAAAAATAGTATCATTTATCTTCAAGGACACATTTTAACAATAAAAACACATATTGAGATCATATGGCAGAAACATAAAGATGAAAAATGTATGAATAAAAGCAAGATCCTCATCTCTTTTGATGCTGTTCTCCTGTAAAAAAGGAAAAAATTAGATTAATTTATCTTAAAAGACACATTTTAACAATAAAAACACAGATTGAGATAATACAGAAGTAACAGATTAAAAAATGATGAATAAAAGCAAAATACTCATCTGTTTTGATGTCGTTCTTCTGTAAAAATGTAAAAAAGTTGAATAATTTATCTTCAACGACACATTTTAACAATAAAAACACATATTGAGATCATATAGAAGAAACAAAGATGAAAAAGTGATGAATATAAGCAAGATCCTGATATGTTTTGATGTCGCTCTCCTGTAAAAAAGGAGAAAAGTTTATTAATGTATCTTAAAAGACACATTTTAACAACAAAAACATTGATTGAGATCATATAGAAGAAACAAAGATGAAAAATGTACGAATAAAAGCAAGATCCTCATCTGTTATGTCATTCTCCTGTAAAAAAGGATGAAAATAGTATCATTTATCTTCAAGGACACATTTTAACAATAAAAACACAGATTGAGATAATACAGAAGTAACATAGATGAAAAATGTACGAATAAAAGCAAGATCCTCATCTGTAATGTCATTCTCCTGTAAAAAAGGATAAAAATAGTATCATTTATCTTCAAGGACACGTTTTAACAATAAAAACACAGATTGAGATCATATAGAAGAAACAAAGATGAAAAAGTGATGAATATAAGCAAGATCCTGATATGTTTTGATGTCGCTCTCCTGTAAAAAAGGAGAAAAGTTTATTAATGTATCTTAAAAGACACATTTTAACAACAAAAACATTGATTAAGATAATACAGAAGTAACATAGATGAAAAATGTACGAATAAAAGCAAGATCCTCATCTGTTATATGTCATTCTCCTGTAAAAAAGGATAAAAATAGTATCATTTATCTTCAAGGACACATTTTAACAATAAAAACACAGATTGAGATCATATGGCAGAAACATAAAGATGAAAAATGTATGAATAAAAGCAAGATCCTCATCTCTTTTGATGCTGTTCTCCTGTAAAAAAGGAAAAAATTTGATTAATTTATCTTAAAAGACACATTTTAACAATAAAAACACAGATTGAGATAATACAGAAGTAACATAGATTAAAAAATGATGAATAAAAGCAAAATACTCATCTGTTTTGATGTCGTTCTTCTGTAAAAATGTAAAAAAGTTGAATAATTTATCTTCAACGACACATTTTAACGATAAAAACACATATTGAGATCATATAGAAGAAACAAAGATGAAAAAGTGATGAATATAAGCAAGATCCTGATATGTTTTGATGTCGCTCTCCTGTAAAAAAGGAGAAAAGTTGATTAATGTATCTTAAAAGACACATATTAACAACAAAAACATTGATTGAGATAATACAGAAGTAACAGATGAAAAATGTACGAATAAAAGCAAGATCCTCATCTGTTATGTCATTCTCCTGTAAAAAAGGATAAAAATAGTATCATTTATCTTCAAGGACACATTTTAACAATAAAAACACAGATTGAGATCATATGGCAGAAACATAAAGATGAAAAATGTATGAATAAAAGCAAGATCCTCATCTCTTTTGATGCTGTTCTCCTGTAAAAAAGGAAAAAATTAGATTAATTTATCTTAAAAGACACATTTTAACAACAAAAACATTGATTGAGATAATACAGAAGTAACATAGATGAAAAATGTACGAATAAAAGCAAGATCCTCATCTGTTATGTCATTCTCCTGTAAAAAAGGATGAAAATAGTATCATTTATCTTCAAGGACACATTTTAACAATAAAAACACAGATTGAGATCATATGGCAGAAACATAAAGATGAAAAATGTATGAATAAAAGCAAGATCCTCATCTCTTTTGATGCTGTTCTCCTGTAAAAAAGAAAAAAAAATAGATTAATTTATCTTAAAAGACACATTTTAACAATAAAAACACAGATTGAGATAATACAAAAGTAACATAGATGAAAAATGTACGAATAAAAGTAAGATCCTCATCTGTAATGTCATTCTCCTGTAAAAAAGGATAAAAATAGTATCATTTATCTTCAAGGACACATTTTAACAATAAAAACACAGATTGAGATAATACAGAAGTAACATAGATTAAAAACTGTATGAATAAAAGCAAAATACTCATCTGTTTTGATGTTGTTCTCCTGTAAAAAAGGAGAAAAGTTGATTAATGTATCTTAAAAGACACATTTTAACAATAAAAACACAGATTGAGATAATACAGAAGTAACATAGATGAAAAATGTACGAATAAAAGCAAGATCCTCATCTGTTATATGTCATTCTCCTGTAAAAAAGGATAAAAATAGTATCATTTATCTTCAAGGACACATTTTAACAATAAAAACACAGATTGAGATAATACAGAAGTAACATAGATTAAAAAATAATGAATAAAAGCAAGATCCTCATCTGTTATATGTCATTCTCCTGTAAAAAAGGATAAAAAATAGTATCATTTATCTTCAAGGACACATTTTAACAATAAAAACACATATTGAGATCATATAGAAGAAACAAAGATGAAAAAGTGATGAATATAAGCAAGATCCTCATATGTTTTGATGTCGCTCTCCTGTAAAAAAGGAGAAAAGTTTATTAATGTATCTTAAAAGACCCATTTTAACAACAAAAACATTGATTAAGATAATACAGAAGTAACATAGATGAAAAATGTACGAATAAAAGCAAGATCCTCATCTGTTATATGTCATTCTCCTGTAAAAAAGGATAAAAATAGTATCATTTATCTTCAAGGACACATTTTAACAATAAAAACACAGATTGAGATCATATGGCAGAAACATAAAGATGAAAAATGTATGAATAAAAGCAAGATCCTCATCTCTTTTGATGCTGTTCTCCTGTAAAAAAGGAAAAAATTTGATTAATTTATCTTAAAAGACACATTTTAACAATAAAAACACAGATTGAGATAATACAGAAGTAACATAGATTAAAAAATGATGAATATAAGCAAAATACTCATCTGTTTTGATGTCGTTCTTCTGTAAAAATGTAAAAAAGTTGAATAATTTATCTTCAACGACACATTTTAACGATAAAAACACATATTGAGATCATATAGAAGAAACAAAGATGAAAAAGTGATGAATATAAGCAAGATCCTGATATGTTTTGATGTCGCTCTCCTGTAAAAAAGGAGAAAAGTTGATTAATGTATCTTAAAAGACACATTTTAACAACAAAAACATTGATTGAGATAATACAGAAGTAACAGATGAAAAATGTACGAATAAAAGCAAGATCCTCATCTGTTATATGTCATTCTCCTGTAAAAAAGGATAAAAATAGTATCATTTATCTTCAAGGACACATTTTAACAATAAAAACACAGATTGAGATCATATGGCAGAAACATAAAGATGAAAAATGTATGAATAAAAGCAAGATCCTCATCTCTTTTGATGCTGTTCTCCTGTAAAAAAGAAAAAAAAATAGATTAATTTATCTTAAAAGACACATTTTAACAATAAAAACACAGATTGAGATAATACAAAAGTAACATAGATGAAAAATGTACGAATAAAAGTAAGATCCTCATCTGTAATGTCATTCTCCTGTAAAAAAGGATAAAAATAGTATCATTTATCTTCAAGGACACATTTTAACAATAAAAACACAGATTGAGATAATACAGAAGTAACATAGATTAAAAAATGTATGAATAAAAGCAAAATACTCATCTGTTTTGATGCTGTTCTCCTGTAAAAAAGGAGAAAAGTTGATTAATGTATCTTAAAAGACACATTTTAACAACAAAAACATTGATTGAGATAATACAGAAGTAACATAGATGAAAAATGTACGAATAAAAGCAAGATCCTCATCTGTTATGTCATTCTCCTGTAAAAAAGGATGAAAATAGTATCATTTATCTTCAAGGACACATTTTAACAATAAAAACACAGATTGAGATCATATGGCAGAAACATAAAGATGAAAAATGTATGAATAAAAGCAAGATCCTCATCTCTTTTGATGCTGTTCTCCTGTAAAAAAGGAAAAAATTAGATTAATTTATCTTAAAAGACACATTTTAACAATAAAAACACAGATTGAGATAATACAGAAGTAACATAGATTAAAAAATGATGAATAAAAGCAAAATACTCATCTGTTTTGATGTCGTTCTTCTGTAAAAATGTAAAAAAGTTGAATAATTTATCTTCAACGACACATTTTAACGATAAAAACACATATTGAGATCATATAGAAGAAACAAAGATGAAAAAGTGATGAATATAAGCAAGATCCTGATATGTTTTGATGTCGCTCTCCTGTAAAAAAGGAGAAAAGTTGATTAATGTATCTTAAAAGACACATTTTAACAACAAAAACATTGATTGAGATAATACAGAAGTAACAGATGAAAAATGTACGAATAAAAGCAAGATCCTCATCTGTTATGTCATTCTCCTGTAAAAAAGGATAAAAATAGTATCATTTATCTTCAAGGACACATTTTAACGATAAAAACACATATTGAGATCATATAGAAGAAACAAAGATGAAAAAGTGATGAATATAAGCAAGATCCTGATATGTTTTGATGTCGCTCTCCTGTAAAAAAGGAGAAAAGTTGATTAATGTATCTTAAAAGACACATTTTAACAATAAAAACACAGATTGAGATAATACAGAAGTAACATAGATGAAAAATGTACGAATAAAAGCAAGATCCTCATCTGTAATGTCATTCTCCTGTAAAAAAGGATAAAAATAGTATCATTTATCTTCAAGGACACATTTTAACAATAAAAACACAGATTGAGATCATATAGAAGAAACAAAGATGAAAAAGTGATGAATATAAGCAAGATCCTGATATGTTTTGATGTCGCTCTCCTGTAAAAAAGGAGAAAAGTTTATTAATGTATCTTAAAAGACACATTTTAACAACAAAAACATTGATTAAGATAATACAGAAGTAACATAGATGAAAAATGTACGAATAAAAGCAAGATCCTCATCTGTTATATGTCATTCTCCTGTAAAAAAGGATAAAAATAGTATCATTTATCTTCAAGGACACATTTTAACAATAAAAACACAGATTGAGATAATACAGAAGTAACATAGATTAAAAAATGTATGAATAAAAGCAAAATACTCATCTGTTTTGATGTTGTTCTCCTGTAAAAAAGGAGAAAAGTTGATTAATGTATCTTAAAAGACACATTTTAACAACAAAAACATTGATTGAGATAATACAGAAGTAACATAGATGAAAAATGTACGAATAAAAGCAAGATCCTCATCTGTTATGTCATTCTCCTGTAAAAAAGGATAAAAATAGTATCATTTATCTTCAAGGACACATTTTAACAATAAAAACACAGATTGAGATCATATGGCAGAAACATAAAGATGAAAAATGTATGAATAAAAGCAAGATCCTCATCTCTTTTGATGCTGTTCTCCTGTAAAAAAGGAAAAAATTTGATTAATTTATCTTAAAAGACACATTTTAACAATAAAAACACAGATTGAGATAATACAGAAGTAACATAGATTAAAAAATGATGAATAAAAGAAAAATACTCATCTGTTTTGATGTCGTTCTTCTGTAAAAATGTAAAAAAGTTGAATAATTTATCTTCAACGAAACATTTTAACGATAAAAACACATATTGAGATCATATAGAAGAAACAAAGATGAAAAAGTGATGAATATAAGCAAGATCCTGATATGTTTTGATGTCGCTCTCCTGTAAAAAAGGAGAAAAGTTGATTAATGTATCTTAAAAGACACATATTAACAACAAAAACATTGATTGAGATAATACAGAAGTAACATAGATGAAAAATGTACGAATAAAAGCAAGATCCTCATCTGTTATGTCATTCTCCTGTAAAAAAGGATGAAAATAGTATCATTTATCTTCAAGGACACATTTTAACAATAAAAACACAGATTGAGATCATATGGCAGAAACATAAAGATGAAAAATGTATGAATAAAAGCAAGATCCTCATCTCTTTTGATGCTGTTCTCCTGTAAAAAAGGAAAAAATTAGATTAATTTATCTTAAAAGACACATTTTAACAATAAAAACACAGATTGAGATAATACAGAAGTAACATAGATTAAAAAATGATGAATAAAAGCAAAATACTCATCTGTTTTGATGTCGTTCTTCTGTAAAAATGTAAAAAAGTTGAATAATTTATCTTCAACGACACATTTTAACGATAAAAACACATATTGAGATCATATAGAAGAAACAAAGATGAAAAAGTGATGAATATAAGCAAGATCCTGATATGTTTTGATGTCGCTCTCCTGTAAAAAAGGAGAAAAGTTGATTAATGTATCTTAAAAGACACATTTTAACAACAAAAACATTGATTGAGATAATACAGAAGTAACAGATGAAAAATGTACGAATAAAAGCAAGATCCTCATCTGTTATGTCATTCTCCTGTAAAAAAGGATAAAAATAGTATCATTTATCTTCAAGGACACATTTTAACAATAAAAACACAGATTGAGATAATACAGAAGTAACATAGATTAAAAAATGTATGAATAAAAGCAAAATACTCATCTGTTTTGATGCTGTTCTCCTGTAAAAAAGGAGAAAAGTTGATTAATGTATCTTAAAAGACACATTTTAACAATAAAAACACAGATTGAGATAATACAGAAGTAACATAGATGAAAAATGTACGAATAAAAGCAAGATCCTCATCTGTAATGTCATTCTCCTGTAAAAAAGGATAAAAATAGTATCATTTATCTTCAAGGACACATTTTAACAATAAAAACACAGATTGAGATCATATAGAAGAAACAAAGATGAAAAAGTGATGAATATAAGCAAGATCCTGATATGTTTTGATGTCGCTCTCCTGTAAAAAAGGAGAAAAGTTTATTAATGTATCTTAAAAGACACATTTTAACAACAAAAACATTGATTAAGATAATACAGAAGTAACATAGATGAAAAATGTACGAATAAAAGCAAGATCCTCATCTGTTATATGTCATTCTCCTGTAAAAAAGGATAAAAATAGTATCATTTATCTTCAAGGACACATTTTAACAATAAAAACACAGATTGAGATAATACAGAAGTAACATAGATTAAAAAATAATGAATAAAAGCAAGATCCTCATCTGTTATGTCATTCTCCTGTAAAAAAGGATAAAAATAGTATCATTTATCTTCAAGGACACATTTTAACAATAAAAACACAGATTGAGATAATACAGAAGTAACATAGATTAAAAAATGTATGAATAAAAGCAAAATACTCATCTGTTTTGATGTTGTTCTCCTGTAAAAAAGGAGAAAAGTTGATTAATGTATCTTAAAAGACACATTTTAACAACAAAAACATTGATTGAGATAATACAGAAGTAACATAGATGAAAAATGTACGAATAAAAGCAAGATCCTCATCTGTTATGTCATTCTCCTGTAAAAAAGGATAAAAATAGTATCATTTATCTTCAAGGACACATTTTAACAATAAAAACACAGATTGAGATCATATGGCAGAAACATAAAGATGAAAAATGTATGAATAAAAGCAAGATCCTCATCTCTTTTGATGCTGTTCTCCTGTAAAAAAGGAAAAAATTTGATTAATTTATCTTAAAAGACACATTTTAACAATAAAAACACAGATTGAGATAATACAGAAGTAACATAGATTAAAAAATGATGAATAAAAGAAAAATACTCATCTGTTTTGATGTCGTTCTTCTGTAAAAATGTAAAAAAGTTGAATAATTTATCTTCAACGAAACATTTTAACGATAAAAACACATATTGAGATCATATAGAAGAAACAAAGATGAAAAAGTGATGAATATAAGCAAGATCCTGATATGTTTTGATGTCGCTCTCCTGTAAAAAAGGAGAAAAGTTGATTAATGTATCTTAAAAGACACATATTAACAACAAAAACATTGATTGAGATAATACAGAAGTAACAGATGAAAAATGTACAAATAAAAGCAAGATCCTCATCTGTTATGTCATTCTCCTGTAAAAAAGGATAAAAATAGTATCATTTATCTTCAAGGACACATTTTAACAATAAAAACACAGATTGAGATCATATAGAAGAAACAAAGATGAAAAATTGATGAATTAAAGCAAGATCCTCATCTCTTTTGATGCTGTTCTCCTGTAAAAAAGGATAAAAATAGTATCATTTATCTTCAAGGACACATTTTAACAATAAAAACACAGATTGAGATCATATGGCAGAAACATAAAGATGAAAAATGTATGAATAAAAGCAAGATCCTCATCTCTTTTGATGCTGTTCTCCTGTAAAAAAGGAAAAAAAATAGATTAATTTATCTTAAAAGACACATTTTAACAATAAAAACACAGATTGAGATAATACAAAAGTAACATAGATGAAAAATGTACGAATAAAAGTAAGATCCTCATCTGTAATGTCATTCTCCTGTAAAAAAGGATAAAAATAGTATCATTTATCTTCAAGGACACATTTTAACAATAAAAACACAGATTGAGATAATACAGAAGTAACATAGATTAAAAAATGTATGAATAAAAGCAAAATACTCATCTGTTTTGATGTTGTTCTCCTGTAAAAAAGGAGAAAAGTTGATTAATGTATCTTAAAAGACACATTTTAACAATAAAAACACAGATTGAGATAATACAGAAGTAACATAGATGAAAAATGTACGAATAAAAGCAAGATCCTCATCTGTTATGTCATTCTCCTGTAAAAAAGGATAAAAATAGTATCATTTATCTTCAAGGACACGTTTTAACAATAAAAACACAGATTGAGATCATATAGAAGAAACAAAGATGAAAAAGTGATGAATATAAGCAAGATCCTGATATGTTTTGATGTCACTCTCCTGTAAAAAAGGAGAAAAGTTTATTAATGTATCTTAAAAGACACATTTTAACAACAAAAACATTGATTAAGATAATACAGAAGTAACATAGATGAAAAATGTACGAATAAAAGCAAGATCCTCATCTGTTATATGTCATTCTCCTGTAAAAAAGGATAAAAATAGTATCATTTATCTTCAAGGACACATTTTAACAATAAAAACACAGATTGAGATAATACAGAAGTAACATAGATCAAAAAATAATGAATAAAAGCAAGATCCTCATCTGTTATATGTCATTCTCCTGTAAAAAAGGATAAAAAATAGTATCATTTATCTTCAAGGACACATTTTAACAATAAAAACACATATTGAGATCATATGGCAGAAACATAAAGATGAAAAATGTATGAATAAAAGCAAGATCCTCATCTCTTTTGATGCTGTTCTCCTGTAAAAAAGGAAAAAATTTGATTAATTTATCTTAAAAGACACATTTTAACAATAAAAACACAGATTGAGATAATACAGAAGTAACAGATTAAAAAATGATGAATAAAAGCAAAATACTCATCTGTTTTGATGTCGTTCTTCTGTAAAAATGTAAAAAAGTTGAATAATTTATCTTCAAGGACACATTTTAACGATAAAAACACATATTGAGATCATATAGAAGAAACAAAGATGAAAAAGTGATGAATATAAGCAAGATCCTGATATGTTTTGATGTCGCTCTCCTGTAAAAAAGGAGAAAAGTTGATTAATGTATCTTAAAAGACACATATTAACAACAAAAACATTGATTGAGATAATACAGAAGTAACAGATGAAAAATGTACGAATAAAAGCAAGATCCTCATCTGTTATGTCATTCTCCTGTAAAAAAGGATAAAAATAGTATCATTTATCTTCAAGGACACATTTTAACAATAAAAACACAGATTGAGATAATACAGAAGTAACATAGATTAAAAAATGTATGAATAAAAGCAAAATACTCATCTGTTTTGATGCTGTTCTCTTGTAAAAAAGGAAAAAATTAGATTAATTTATCTTAAAAGACACATTTTAACAATAAAAACACAGATTGAGATAATACAGAAGTAACATAGATTAAAAAATGATGAATAAAAGCAAAATACTCATCTGTTTTGATGTCGTTCTTCTGTAAAAATGTAAAAAAGTTGAATAATTTATCTTCAACGACACATTTTAACGATAAAAACACATATTGAGATCATATAGAAGAAACAAAGATGAAAAAGTGATGAATATAAGCAAGATCCTGATATGTTTTGATGTCGCTCTCCTGTAAAAAAGGAGAAAAGTTGATTAATGTATCTTAAAAGACACATTTTAACAACAAAAACATTGATTGAGATAATACAGAAGTAACAGATGAAAAATGTACGAATAAAAGCAAGATCCTCATCTGTTATGTCATTCTCCTGTAAAAAAGGATAAAAATAGTATCATTTATCTTCAAGGACACATTTTAACAATAAAAACACAGATTGAGATCATATGGCAGAAACATAAAGATGAAAAATGTATGAATAAAAGCAAGATCCTCATCTCTTTTGATGCTGTTCTCCTGTAAAAAAGAAAAAAAAATAGATTAATTTATCTTAAAAGACACATTTTAACAATAAAAACACAGATTGAGATAATACAAAAGTAACATAGATTAAAAAATGTATGAATAAAAGCAAAATACTCATCTGTTTTGATGTTGTTCTCCTGTAAAAAAGGAGAAAAGTTGATTAATGTATCTTAAAAGACACATTTTAACAACAAAAACATTGATTGAGATAATACAGAAGTAACAGATGAAAAATGTACGAATAAAAGCAAGATCCTCATCTGTTATGTCATTCTCCTGTAAAAAAGGATAAAAATAGTATCATTTATCTTCAAGGACACATTTTAACAATAAAAACACAGATTGAGATCATATGGCAGAAACATAAAGATGAAAAATGTATGAATAAAAGCAAGATCCTCATCTCTTTTGATGCTGTTCTCCTGTAAAAAAGGAAAAAATTTGATTAATTTATCTTAAAAGACACATTTTAACAATAAAAACACAGATTGAGATAATACAGAAGTAACATAGATTAAAAAATGATGAATAAAAGAAAAATACTCATCTGTTTTGATGTCGTTCTTCTGTAAAAATGTAAAAAAGTTGAATAATTTATCTTCAACGAAACATTTTAACGATAAAAACACATATTGAGATCATATAGAAGAAACAAAGATGAAAAAGTGATGAATATAAGCAAGATCCTGATATGTTTTGATGTCGCTCTCCTGTAAAAAAGGAGAAAAGTTGATTAATGTATCTTAAAAGACACATATTAACAACAAAAACATTGATTGAGATAATACAGAAGTAACAGATGAAAAATGTACAAATAAAAGCAAGATCCTCATCTGTTATGTCATTCTCCTGTAAAAAAGGATAAAAATAGTATCATTTATCTTCAAGGACACATTTTAACAATAAAAACACAGATTGAGATAATACAGAAGTAACATAGATTAAAAAATGTATGAATAAAAGCAAAATACTCATCTGTTTTGATGTTGTTCTCCTGTAAAAAAGGAGAAAAGTTGATTAATGTATCTTAAAAGACACATTTTAACAACAAAAACATTGATTGAGATAATACAGAAGTAACAGATGAAAAATGTACGAATAAAAGCAAGATCCTCATCTGTTATGTCATTCTCCTGTAAAAAAGGATAAAAATAGTATCATTTATCTTCAAGGACACATTTTAACAATAAAAACACAGATTGAGATCATATAGAAGAAACAAAGATGAAAAAGTGATGAATATAAGCAAGATCCTGATATGTTTTGATGTCGCTCTCCTGTAAAAAAGGAGAAAAGTTTATTAATGTATCTTAAAAGACACATTTTAACAACAAAAACATTGATTAAGATAATACAGAAGTAACATAGATGAAAAATGTACGAATAAAAGCAAGATCCTCATCTGTTATATGTCATTCTCCTGTAAAAAAGGATAAAAATAGTATCATTTATCTTCAAGGACACATTTTAACAATAAAAACACAGATTGAGATAATACAGAAGTAACATAGATTAAAAAATAATGAATAAAAGCAAGATCCTCATCTGTTATATGTCATTCTCCTGTAAAAAAGGATAAAAAATAGTATCATTTATCTTCAAGGACACATTTTAACAATAAAAACACAGATTGAGATCATATAGAAGAAACAAAGATGAAAAAGTGATGAATATAAGCAAGATCCTGATATGTTTTGATGTCGCTCTCCTGTAAAAAAGGAGAAAAGTTGATTAATGTATCTTAAAAGACACATTTTAACAACAAAAACATTGATTGAGATAATACAGAAGTAACAGATGAAAAATGTACGAATAAAAGCAAGATCCTCATCTGTTATGTCATTCTCCTGTAAAAAAGGATAAAAATAGTATCATTTATCTTCAAGGACACATTTTAACAATAAAAACACAGATTGAGATCATATGGCAGAAACATAAAGATGAAAAATGTATGAATAAAAGCAAGATCCTCATCTCTTTTGATGCTGTTCTCCTGTAAAAAAGAAAAAAAAATAGATTAATTTATCTTAAAAGACACATTTTAACAATAAAAACACAGATTGAGATAATACAGAAGTAACATAGATGAAAAATGTACGAATAAAAGCAAAATACTCATCTGTTTTGATGTTGTTCTCCTGTAAAAAAGGAGAAAAGTTGATTAATGTATCTTAAAAGACACATTTTAACAATAAAAACACAGATTGAGATAATACAGAAGTAACATAGATGAAAAATGTACGAATAAAAGCAAGATCCTCATCTGTAATGTCATTCTCCTGTAAAAAAGGATAAAAATAGTATCATTTATCTTCAAGGACACGTTTTAACAATAAAAACACAGATTGAGATCATATAGAAGAAACAAAGATGAAAAAGTGATGAATATAAGCAAGATCCTGATATGTTTTGATGTCACTCTCCTGTAAAAAAGGAGAAAAGTTTATTAATGTATCTTAAAAGACACATTTTAACAACAAAAACATTGATTAAGATAATACAGAAGTAACATAGATCAAAAAATAATGAATAAAAGCAAGATCCTCATCTGTTATGTCATTCTCCTGTAAAAAAGGATGAAAATAGTATCATTTATCTTCAAGGACACATTTTAACAATAAAAACACAGATTGAGATCATATGGCAGAAACATAAAGATGAAAAATGTATGAATAAAAGCAAGATCCTCATCTCTTTTGATGCTGTTCTCCTGTAAAAAAGGAAAAAATTAGATTAATTTATCTTAAAAGACACATTTTAACAATAAAAACACAGATTGAGATAATACAGAAGTAACATAGATTAAAAAATGATGAATAAAAGCAAAATACTCATCTGTTTTGATGTCGTTCTTCTGTAAAAATGTAAAAAAGTTGAATAATTTATCTTCAACGACACATTTTAACGATAAAAACACATATTGAGATCATATAGAAGAAACAAAGATGAAAAAGTGATGAATATAAGCAAGATCCTGATATGTTTTGATGTCGCTCTCCTGTAAAAAAGGAGAAAAGTTGATTAATGTATCTTAAAAGACACATTTTAACAACAAAAACATTGATTGAGATAATACAGAAGTAACAGATGAAAAATGTACGAATAAAAGCAAGATCCTCATCTGTTATGTCATTCTCCTGTAAAAAAGGATAAAAATAGTATCATTTATCTTCAAGGACACATTTTAACAATAAAAACACAGATTGAGATAATACAGAAGTAACATAGATTAAAAAATGTATGAATAAAAGCAAAATACTCATCTGTTTTGATGCTGTTCTCTTGTAAAAAAGGAAAAAATTAGATTAATTTATCTTAAAAGACACATTTTAACAATAAAAACACAGATTGAGATAATACAGAAGTAACATAGATTAAAAAATGATGAATAAAAGCAAAATACTCATCTGTTTTGATGTCGTTCTTCTGTAAAAATGTAAAAAAGTTGAATAATTTATCTTCAACGACACATTTTAACGATAAAAACACATATTGAGATCATATAGAAGAAACAAAGATGAAAAAGTGATGAATATAAGCAAGATCCTGATATGTTTTGATGTCGCTCTCCTGTAAAAAAGGAGAAAAGTTGATTAATGTATCTTAAAAGACACATTTTAACAACAAAAACATTGATTGAGATAATACAGAAGTAACAGATGAAAAATGTACGAATAAAAGCAAGATCCTCATCTGTTATGTCATTCTCCTGTAAAAAAGGATAAAAATAGTATCATTTATCTTCAAGGACACATTTTAACAATAAAAACACAGATTGAGATCATATGGCAGAAACATAAAGATGAAAAATGTATGAATAAAAGCAAGATCCTCATCTCTTTTGATGCTGTTCTCCTGTAAAAAAGAAAAAAAAATAGATTAATTTATCTTAAAAGACACATTTTAACAATAAAAACACAGATTGAGATAATACAAAAGTAACATAGATTAAAAAATGTATGAATAAAAGCAAAATACTCATCTGTTTTGATGTTGTTCTCCTGTAAAAAAGGAGAAAAGTTGATTAATGTATCTTAAAAGACACATTTTAACAACAAAAACATTGATTGAGATAATACAGAAGTAACAGATGAAAAATGTACGAATAAAAGCAAGATCCTCATCTGTTATGTCATTCTCCTGTAAAAAAGGATAAAAATAGTATCATTTATCTTCAAGGACACATTTTAACAATAAAAACACAGATTGAGATCATATGGCAGAAACATAAAGATGAAAAATGTATGAATAAAAGCAAGATCCTCATCTCTTTTGATGCTGTTCTCCTGTAAAAAAGGAAAAAATTTGATTAATTTATCTTAAAAGACACATTTTAACAATAAAAACACAGATTGAGATAATACAGAAGTAACATAGATTAAAAAATGATGAATAAAAGAAAAATACTCATCTGTTTTGATGTCGTTCTTCTGTAAAAATGTAAAAAAGTTGAATAATTTATCTTCAACGAAACATTTTAACGATAAAAACACATATTGAGATCATATAGAAGAAACAAAGATGAAAAAGTGATGAATATAAGCAAGATCCTGATATGTTTTGATGTCGCTCTCCTGTAAAAAAGGAGAAAAGTTGATTAATGTATCTTAAAAGACACATATTAACAACAAAAACATTGATTGAGATAATACAGAAGTAACAGATGAAAAATGTACAAATAAAAGCAAGATCCTCATCTGTTATGTCATTCTCCTGTAAAAAAGGATAAAAATAGTATCATTTATCTTCAAGGACACATTTTAACAATAAAAACACAGATTGAGATCATATAGAAGAAACAAAGATGAAAAATTGATGAATTAAAGCAAGATCCTCATCTCTTTTGATGCTGTTCTCCTGTAAAAAAGGATAAAAATAGTATCATTTATCTTCAAGGACACATTTTAACAATAAAAACACAGATTGAGATCATATGGCAGAAACATAAAGATGAAAAATGTATGAATAAAAGCAAGATCCTCATATCTTTTGATGCTGTTCTCCTGTAAAAAAGAAAAAAAAATAGATTAATTTATCTTAAAAGACACATTTTAACAATAAAAACACAGATTGAGATAATACAAAAGTAACATAGATGAAAAATGTACGAATAAAAGTAAGATCCTCATCTGTAATGTCATTCTCCTGTAAAAAAGGATAAAAATAGTATCATTTATCTTCAAGGACACATTTTAACAATAAAAACACAGATTGAGATAATACAGAAGTAACATAGATTAAAAAATGTATGAATAAAAGCAAAATACTCATCTGTTTTGATGTTGTTCTCCTGTAAAAAAGGAGAAAAGTTGATTAATGTATCTTAAAAGACACATTTTAACAATAAAAACACAGATTGAGATAATACAGAAGTAACATAGATGAAAAATGTACGAATAAAAGCAAGATCCTCATCTGTAATGTCATTCTCCTGTAAAAAAGGATAAAAATAGTATCATTTATCTTCAAGGACACATTTTAACAATAAAAACACAGATTGAGATAATACAGAAGTAACATAGATCAAAAAATAATGAATAAAAGCAAGATCCTCATCTGTTATGTCATTCTCCTGTAAAAAAGGATAAAAATAGTATCATTTATCTTCAAGGACACATTTTAACAATAAAAACACAGATTGAGATAATACAGAAGTAACATAGATTAAAAAATGTATGAATAAAAGCAAAATACTCATCTGTTTTGATGTTGTTCTCCTGTAAAAAAGGAGAAAAGTTGATTAATGTATCTTAAAAGACACATTTTAACAACAAAAACATTGATTGAGATAATACAGAAGTAACAGATGAAAAATGTACGAATAAAAGCAAGATCCTCATCTGTTATGTCATTCTCCTGTAAAAAAGGATAAAAATAGTATCATTTATCTTCAAGGACACATTTTAACAATAAAAACACAGATTGAGATCATATAGAAGAAACAAAGATGAAAAAGTGATGAATATAAGCAAGATCCTGATATGTTTTGATGTCGCTCTCCTGTAAAAAAGGAGAAAAGTTTATTAATGTATCTTAAAAGACACATTTTAACAACAAAAACATTGATTAAGATAATACAGAAGTAACATAGATGAAAAATGTACGAATAAAAGCAAGATCCTCATCTGTTATATGTCATTCTCCTGTAAAAAAGGATAAAAATAGTATCATTTATCTTCAAGGACACATTTTAACAATAAAAACACAGATTGAGATAATACAGAAGTAACATAGATTAAAAAATAATGAATAAAAGCAAGATCCTCATCTGTTATATGTCATTCTCCTGTAAAAAAGGATAAAAAATAGTATCATTTATCTTCAAGGACACATTTTAACAATAAAAACACAGATTGAGATCATATAGAAGAAACAAAGATGAAAAAGTGATGAATATAAGCAAGATCCTGATATGTTTTGATGTCGCTCTCCTGTAAAAAAGGAGAAAAGTTGATTAATGTATCTTAAAAGACACATTTTAACAACAAAAACATTGATTGAGATAATACAGAAGTAACAGATGAAAAATGTACGAATAAAAGCAAGATCCTCATCTGTTATGTCATTCTCCTGTAAAAAAGGATAAAAATAGTATCATTTATCTTCAAGGACACATTTTAACAATAAAAACACAGATTGAGATCATATGGCAGAAACATAAAGATGAAAAATGTATGAATAAAAGCAAGATCCTCATCTCTTTTGATGCTGTTCTCCTGTAAAAAAGAAAAAAAAATAGATTAATTTATCTTAAAAGACACATTTTAACAATAAAAACACAGATTGAGATAATACAGAAGTAACATAGATGAAAAATGTACGAATAAAAGCAAAATACTCATCTGTTTTGATGTTGTTCTCCTGTAAAAAAGGAGAAAAGTTGATTAATGTATCTTAAAAGACACATTTTAACAATAAAAACACAGATTGAGATAATACAGAAGTAACATAGATGAAAAATGTACGAATAAAAGCAAGATCCTCATCTGTAATGTCATTCTCCTGTAAAAAAGGATAAAAATAGTATCATTTATCTTCAAGGACACGTTTTAACAATAAAAACACAGATTGAGATCATATAGAAGAAACAAAGATGAAAAAGTGATGAATATAAGCAAGATCCTGATATGTTTTGATGTCACTCTCCTGTAAAAAAGGAGAAAAGTTTATTAATGTATCTTAAAAGACACATTTTAACAACAAAAACATTGATTAAGATAATACAGAAGTAACATAGATCAAAAAATAATTAATAAAAGCAAGATCCTCATCTGTTATGTCATTCTCCTGTAAAAAAGGATGAAAATAGTATCATTTATCTTCAAGGACACATTTTAACAATAAAAACACAGATTGAGATCATATGGCAGAAACATAAAGATGAAAAATGTATGAATAAAAGCAAGATCCTCATCTCTTTTGATGCTGTTCTCCTGTAAAAAAGGAAAAAATTAGATTAATTTATCTTAAAAGACACATTTTAACAATAAAAACACAGATTGAGATAATACAGAAGTAACATAGATTAAAAAATGATGAATAAAAGCAAAATACTCATCTGTTTTGATGTCGTTCTTCTGTAAAAATGTAAAAAAGTTGAATAATTTATCTTCAACGACACATTTTAACGATAAAAACACATATTGAGATCATATAGAAGAAACAAAGATGAAAAAGTGATGAATATAAGCAAGATCCTGATATGTTTTGATGTCGCTCTCCTGTAAAAAAGGAGAAAAGTTGATTAATGTATCTTAAAAGACACATTTTAACAACAAAAACATTGATTGAGATAATACAGAAGTAACAGATGAAAAATGTACGAATAAAAGCAAGATCCTCATCTGTTATGTCATTCTCCTGTAAAAAAGGATAAAAATAGTATCATTTATCTTCAAGGACACATTTTAACAATAAAAACACAGATTGAGATAATACAGAAGTAACATAGATTAAAAAATGTATGAATAAAAGCAAAATACTCATCTGTTTTGATGCTGTTCTCCTGTAAAAAAGGAGAAAAGTTGATTAATGTATCTTAAAAGACACATTTTAACAATAAAAACACAGATTGAGATAATACAGAAGTAACATAGATGAAAAATGTACGAATAAAAGCAAGATCCTCATCTGTAATGTCATTCTCCTGTAAAAAAGGATAAAAATAGTATCATTTATCTTCAAGGACACATTTTAACAATAAAAACACAGATTGAGATCATATAGAAGAAACAAAGATGAAAAAGTGATGAATATAAGCAAGATCCTGATATGTTTTGATGTCGCTCTCCTGTAAAAAAGGAGAAAAGTTTATTAATGTATCTTAAAAGACACATTTTAACAACAAAAACATTGATTAAGATAATACAGAAGTAACATAGATGAAAAATGTACGAATAAAAGCAAGATCCTCATCTGTTATATGTCATTCTCCTGTAAAAAAGGATAAAAATAGTATCATTTATCTTCAAGGACACATTTTAACAATAAAAACACAGATTGAGATAATACAGAAGTAACATAGATTAAAAAATAATGAATAAAAGCAAGATCCTCATCTGTTATATGTCATTCTCCTGTAAAAAAGGATAAAAAATAGTATCATTTATCTTCAAGGACACATTTTAACAATAAAAACACAGATTGAGATCATATAGAAGAAACAAAGATGAAAAAGTGATGAATATAAGCAAGATCCTGATATGTTTTGATGTCGCTCTCCTGTAAAAAAGGAGAAAAGTTGATTAATGTATCTTAAAAGACACATTTTAACAACAAAAACATTGATTAAGATAATACAGAAGTAACATAGATGAAAAATGTACGAATAAAAGCAAGATCCTCATCTGTTATATGTCATTCTCCTGTAAAAAAGGATAAAAATAGTATCATTTATCTTCAAGGACACATTTTAACAATAAAAAC
This sequence comes from Odontesthes bonariensis, assembly GCF_027942865.1. Classification (NCBI taxonomy): domain Eukaryota; kingdom Metazoa; phylum Chordata; class Actinopteri; order Atheriniformes; family Atherinopsidae; genus Odontesthes; species Odontesthes bonariensis. Next base: position 24,165,170 of record NC_134511.1, read on the forward strand.
ACAGATTGAGATAATACAGAAGTAACATAGATTAAAAAATAATGAATAAAAGCAAGATCCTCATCTGTTATATGTCATTCTCCTGTAAAAAAGGATAAAAAATAGTATCATTTATCTTCAAGGACACATTTTAACAATAAAAACACAGATTGAGATCATATAGAAGAAACAAAGATGAAAAAGTGATGAATATAAGCAAGATCCTGATATGTTTTGATGTCGCTCTCCTGTAAAAAAGGAGAAAAGTTGATTAATGTATCTTAAAAGACACATTTTAACAACAAAAACATTGATTGAGATAATACAGAAGTAACAGATGAAAAATGTACGAATAAAAGCAAGATCCTCATCTGTTATGTCATTCTCCTGTAAAAAAGGATAAAAATAGTATCATTTATCTTCAAGGACACATTTTAACAATAAAAACACAGATTGAGATCATATGGCAGAAACATAAAGATGAAAAATGTATGAATAAAAGCAAGATCCTCATCTCTTTTGATGCTGTTCTCCTGTAAAAAAGAAAAAAAAATAGATTAATTTATCTTAAAAGACACATTTTAACAATAAAAACACAGATTGAGATAATACAAAAGTAACATAGATGAAAAATGTACGAATAAAAGTAAGATCCTCATCTGTAATGTCATTCTCCTGTAAAAAAGGATAAAAATAGTATCATTTATCTTCAAGGACACATTTTAACAATAAAAACACAGATTGAGATAATACAGAAGTAACATAGATTAAAAAATGTATGAATAAAAGCAAAATACTCATCTGTTTTGATGTTGTTCTCCTGTAAAAAAGGAGAAAAGTTGATTAATGTATCTTAAAAGACACATTTTAACAATAAAAACACAGATTGAGATAATACAGAAGTAACATAGATGAAAAATGTACGAATAAAAGCAAGATCCTCATCTGTAATGTCATTCTCCTGTAAAAAAGGATAAAAATAGTATCATTTATCTTCAAGGACACATTTTAACAATAAAAACACAGATTGAGATAATACAGAAGTAACATAGATCAAAAAATAATGAATAAAAGCAAGATCCTCATCTGTTATGTCATTCTCCTGTAAAAAAGGATAAAAATAGTATCATTTATCTTCAAGGACACATTTTAACAATAAAAACACAGATTGAGATAATACAGAAGTAACATAGATTAAAAAATGTATGAATAAAAGCAAAATACTCATCTGTTTTGATGTTGTTCTCCTGTAAAAAAGGAGAAAAGTTGATTAATGTATCTTAAAAGACACATTTTAACAACAAAAACATTGATTGAGATAATACAGAAGTAACAGATGAAAAATGTACGAATAAAAGCAAGATCCTCATCTGTTATGTCATTCTCCTGTAAAAAAGGATAAAAATAGTATCATTTATCTTCAAGGACACATTTTAACAATAAAAACACAGATTGAGATCATATAGAAGAAACAAAGATGAAAAAGTGATGAATATAAGCAAGATCCTGATATGTTTTGATGTCGCTCTCCTGTAAAAAAGGAGAAAAGTTTATTAATGTATCTTAAAAGACACATTTTAACAACAAAAACATTGATTAAGATAATACAGAAGTAACATAGATGAAAAATGTACGAATAAAAGCAAGATCCTCATCTGTTATATGTCATTCTCCTGTAAAAAAGGATAAAAATAGTATCATTTATCTTCAAGGACACATTTTAACAATAAAAACACAGATTGAGATAATACAGAAGTAACATAGATTAAAAAATAATGAATAAAAGCAAGATCCTCATCTGTTATATGTCATTCTCCTGTAAAAAAGGATAAAAAATAGTATCATTTATCTTCAAGGACACATTTTAACAATAAAAACACAGATTGAGATCATATAGAAGAAACAAAGATGAAAAAGTGATGAATATAAGCAAGATCCTGATATGTTTTGATGTCGCTCTCCTGTAAAAAAGGAGAAAAGTTGATTAATGTATCTTAAAAGACACATTTTAACAACAAAAACATTGATTGAGATAATACAGAAGTAACAGATGAAAAATGTACGAATAAAAGCAAGATCCTCATCTGTTATGTCATTCTCCTGTAAAAAAGGATAAAAATAGTATCATTTATCTTCAAGGACACATTTTAACAATAAAAACACAGATTGAGATCATATGGCAGAAACATAAAGATGAAAAATGTATGAATAAAAGCAAGATCCTCATCTCTTTTGATGCTGTTCTCCTGTAAAAAAGAAAAAAAAATAGATTAATTTATCTTAAAAGACACATTTTAACAATAAAAACACAGATTGAGATAATACAGAAGTAACATAGATGAAAAATGTACGAATAAAAGCAAAATACTCATCTGTTTTGATGTTGTTCTCCTGTAAAAAAGGAGAAAAGTTGATTAATGTATCTTAAAAGACACATTTTAACAATAAAAACACAGATTGAGATAATACAGAAGTAACATAGATGAAAAATGTACGAATAAAAGCAAGATCCTCATCTGTAATGTCATTCTCCTGTAAAAAAGGATAAAAATAGTATCATTTATCTTCAAGGACACGTTTTAACAATAAAAACACAGATTGAGATCATATAGAAGAAACAAAGATGAAAAAGTGATGAATATAAGCAAGATCCTGATATGTTTTGATGTCACTCTCCTGTAAAAAAGGAGAAAAGTTTATTAATGTATCTTAAAAGACACATTTTAACAACAAAAACATTGATTAAGATAATACAGAAGTAACATAGATCAAAAAATAATGAATAAAAGCAAGATCCTCATCTGTTATGTCATTCTCCTGTAAAAAAGGATGAAAATAGTATCATTTATCTTCAAGGACACATTTTAACAATAAAAACACAGATTGAGATCATATGGCAGAAACATAAAGATGAAAAATGTATGAATAAAAGCAAGATCCTCATCTCTTTTGATGCTGTTCTCCTGTAAAAAAGGAAAAAATTAGATTAATTTATCTTAAAAGACACATTTTAACAATAAAAACACAGATTGAGATAATACAGAAGTAACATAGATTAAAAAATGATGAATAAAAGCAAAATACTCATCTGTTTTGATGTCGTTCTTCTGTAAAAATGTAAAAAAGTTGAATAATTTATCTTCAACGACACATTTTAACGATAAAAACACATATTGAGATCATATAGAAGAAACAAAGATGAAAAAGTGATGAATATAAGCAAGATCCTGATATGTTTTGATGTCGCTCTCCTGTAAAAAAGGAGAAAAGTTGATTAATGTATCTTAAAAGACACATTTTAACAACAAAAACATTGATTGAGATAATACAGAAGTAACAGATGAAAAATGTACGAATAAAAGCAAGATCCTCATCTGTTATGTCATTCTCCTGTAAAAAAGGATAAAAATAGTATCATTTATCTTCAAGGACACATTTTAACAATAAAAACACAGATTGAGATAATACAGAAGTAACATAGATTAAAAAATGTATGAATAAAAGCAAAATACTCATCTGTTTTGATGCTGTTCTCCTGTAAAAAAGGAGAAAAGTTGATTAATGTATCTTAAAAGACACATTTTAACAATAAAAACACAGATTGAGATAATACAGAAGTAACATAGATGAAAAATGTACGAATAAAAGCAAGATCCTCATCTGTAATGTCATTCTCCTGTAAAAAAGGATAAAAATAGTATCATTTATCTTCAAGGACACATTTTAACAATAAAAACACAGATTGAGATCATATAGAAGAAACAAAGATGAAAAAGTGATGAATATAAGCAAGATCCTGATATGTTTTGATGTCGCTCTCCTGTAAAAAAGGAGAAAAGTTTATTAATGTATCTTAAAAGACACATTTTAACAACAAAAACATTGATTAAGATAATACAGAAGTAACATAGATGAAAAATGTACGAATAAAAGCAAGATCCTCATCTGTTATATGTCATTCTCCTGTAAAAAAGGATAAAAATAGTATCATTTATCTTCAAGGACACATTTTAACAATAAAAACACAGATTGAGATAATACAGAAGTAACATAGATTAAAAAATAATGAATAAAAGCAAGATCCTCATCTGTTATGTCATTCTCCTGTAAAAAAGGATAAAAATAGTATCATTTATCTTCAAGGACACATTTTAACAATAAAAACACAGATTGAGATAATACAGAAGTAACATAGATTAAAAAATGTATGAATAAAAGCAAAATACTCATCTGTTTTGATGTTGTTCTCCTGTAAAAAAGGAGAAAAGTTGATTAATGTATCTTAAAAGACACATTTTAACAACAAAAACATTGATTGAGATAATACAGAAGTAACATAGATGAAAAATGTACGAATAAAAGCAAGATCCTCATCTGTTATGTCATTCTCCTGTAAAAAAGGATAAAAATAGTATCATTTATCTTCAAGGACACATTTTAACAATAAAAACACAGATTGAGATCATATGGCAGAAACATAAAGATGAAAAATGTATGAATAAAAGCAAGATCCTCATCTCTTTTGATGCTGTTCTCCTGTAAAAAAGGAAAAAATTTGATTAATTTATCTTAAAAGACACATTTTAACAATAAAAACACAGATTGAGATAATACAGAAGTAACATAGATTAAAAAATGATGAATAAAAGCAAAATACTCATCTGTTTTGATGTCGTTCTTCTGTAAAAATGTAAAAAAGTTGAATAATTTATCTTCAACGAAACATTTTAACGATAAAAACACATATTGAGATCATATAGAAGAAACAAAGATGAAAAAGTGATGAATATAAGCAAGATCCTGATATGTTTTGATGTCGCTCTCCTGTAAAAAAGGAGAAAAGTTGATTAATGTATCTTAAAAGACACATATTAACAACAAAAACATTGATTGAGATAATACAGAAGTAACATAGATGAAAAATGTACGAATAAAAGCAAGATCCTCATCTGTTATGTCATTCTCCTGTAAAAAAGGATAAAAATAGTATCATTTATCTTCAAGGACACATTTTAACAATAAAAACACAGATTGAGATCATATGGCAGAAACATAAAGATGAAAAATGTATGAATAAAAGCAAGATCCTCATCTCTTTTGATGCTGTTCTCCTGTAAAAAAGAAAAAAAAATAGATTAATTTATCTTAAAAGACACATTTTAACAATAAAAACACAGATTGAGATAATACAAAAGTAACATAGATGAAAAATGTACGAATAAAAGTAAGATCCTCATCTGTAATGTCATTCTCCTGTAAAAAAGGATAAAAATAGTATCATTTATCTTCAAGGACACATTTTAACAATAAAAACACAGATTGAGATAATACAGAAGTAACATAGATTAAAAAATGTATGAATAAAAGCAAAATACTCATCTGTTTTGATGTTGTTCTCCTGTAAAAAAGGAGAAAAGTTGATTAATGTATCTTAAAAGACACATTTTAACAATAAAAACACAGATTGAGATAATACAGAAGTAACATAGATGAAAAATGTACGAATAAAAGCAAGATCCTCATCTGTTATGTCATTCTCCTGTAAAAAAGGATAAAAATAGTATCATTTATCTTCAAGGACACGTTTTAACAATAAAAACACAGATTGAGATCATATAGAAAAAACAAAGATGAAAAAGTGATGAATATAAGCAAGATCCTGATATGTTTTGATGTCACTCTCCTGTAAAAAAGGAGAAAAGTTTATTAATGTATCTTAAAAGACACATTTTAACAACAAAAACATTGATTAAGATAATACAGAAGTAACATAGATGAAAAATGTACGAATAAAAGCAAGATCCTCATCTGTTATATGTCATTCTCCTGTAAAAAAGGATAAAAATAGTATCATTTATCTTCAAGGACACATTTTAACAATAAAAACACAGATTGAGATAATACAGAAGTAACATAGATCAAAAAATAATGAATAAAAGCAAGATCCTCATCTGTTATATGTCATTCTCCTGTAAAAAAGGATAAAAAATAGTATCATTTATCTTCAAGGACACATTTTAACAATAAAAACACATATTGAGATCATATGGCAGAAACATAAAGATGAAAAATGTATGAATAAAAGCAAGATCCTCATCTCTTTTGATGCTGTTCTCCTGTAAAAAAGGATAAAAATAGTATCATTTATCTTCAAGGACACATTTTAACAATAAAAACACAGATTGAGATAATACAGAAGTAACATAGATTAAAAAATGTATGAATAAAAGCAAAATACTCATCTGTTTTGATGTTGTTCTCCTGTAAAAAAGGAGAAAAGTTGATTAATGTATCTTAAAAGACACATTTTAACAACAAAAACATTGATTGAGATAATACAGAAGTAACATAGATGAAAAATGTACGAATAAAAGCAAGATCCTCATCTGTTATGTCATTCTCCTGTAAAAAAGGATAAAAATAGTATCATTTATCTTCAAGGACACATTTTAACAATAAAAACACAGATTGAGATCATATGGCAGAAACATAAAGATGAAAAATGTATGAATAAAAGCAAGATCCTCATCTCTTTTGATGCTGTTCTCCTGTAAAAAAGGAAAAAATTTGATTAATTTATCTTAAAAGACACATTTTAACAATAAAAACACAGATTGAGATAATACAGAAGTAACATAGATTAAAAAATGATGAATAAAAGAAAAATACTCATCTGTTTTGATGTCGTTCTTCTGTAAAAATGTAAAAAAGTTGAATAATTTATCTTCAACGAAACATTTTAACGATAAAAACACATATTGAGATCATATAGAAGAAACAAAGATGAAAAAGTGATGAATATAAGCAAGATCCTGATATGTTTTGATGTCGCTCTCCTGTAAAAAAGGAGAAAAGTTGATTAATGTATCTTAAAAGACACATATTAACAACAAAAACATTGATTGAGATAATACAGAAGTAACAGATGAAAAATGTACAAATAAAAGCAAGATCCTCATCTGTTATGTCATTCTCCTGTAAAAAAGGATAAAAATAGTATCATTTATCTTCAAGGACACATTTTAACAATAAAAACACAGATTGAGATCATATAGAAGAAACAAAGATGAAAAATTGATGAATTAAAGCAAGATCCTCATCTCTTTTGATGCTGTTCTCCTGTAAAAAAGGATAAAAATAGTATCATTTATCTTCAAGGACACATTTTAACAATAAAAACACAGATTGAGATCATATGGCAGAAACATAAAGATGAAAAATGTATGAATAAAAGCAAGATCCTCATCTCTTTTGATGCTGTTCTCCTGTAAAAAAGAAAAAAAAATAGATTAATTTATCTTAAAAGACACATTTTAACAATAAAAACACAGATTGAGATAATACAAAAGTAACATAGATGAAAAATGTACGAATAAAAGTAAGATCCTCATCTGTAATGTCATTCTCCTGTAAAAAAGGATAAAAATAGTATCATTTATCTTCAAGGACACATTTTAACAATAAAAACACAGATTGAGATAATACAGAAGTAACATAGATTAAAAAATGTATGAATAAAAGCAAAATACTCATCTGTTTTGATGTTGTTCTCCTGTAAAAAAGGAGAAAAGTTGATTAATGTATCTTAAAAGACACATTTTAACAATAAAAACACAGATTGAGATAATACAGAAGTAACATAGATGAAAAATGTACGAATAAAAGCAAGATCCTCATCTGTTATGTCATTCTCCTGTAAAAAAGGATAAAAATAGTATCATTTATCTTCAAGGACACGTTTTAACAATAAAAACACAGATTGAGATCATATAGAAGAAACAAAGATGAAAAAGTGATGAATATAAGCAAGATCCTGATATGTTTTGATGTCACTCTCCTGTAAAAAAGGAGAAAAGTTTATTAATGTATCTTAAAAGACACATTTTAACAACAAAAACATTGATTAAGATAATACAGAAGTAACATAGATGAAAAATGTACGAATAAAAGCAAGATCCTCATCTGTTATATGTCATTCTCCTGTAAAAAAGGATAAAAATAGTATCATTTATCTTCAAGGACACATTTTAACAATAAAAACACAGATTGAGATAATACAGAAGTAACATAGATCAAAAAATAATGAATAAAAGCAAGATCCTCATCTGTTATATGTCATTCTCCTGTAAAAAAGGATAAAAAATAGTATCATTTATCTTCAAGGACACATTTTAACAATAAAAACACATATTGAGATCATATGGCAGAAACATAAAGATGAAAAATGTATGAATAAAAGCAAGATCCTCATCTCTTTTGATGCTGTTCTCCTGTAAAAAAGGATAAAAATAGTATCATTTATCTTCAAGGACACATTTTAACAATAAAAACACAGATTGAGATAATACAGAAGTAACATAGATTAAAAAATAATGAATAAAAGCAAGATCCTCATCTGTTATGTCATTCTCCTGTAAAAAAGGATAAAAATAGTATCATTTATCTTCAAGGACACGTTTTAACAATAAAAACACAGATTGAGATCATATAGAAGAAACAAAGATGAAAAAGTGATGAATATAAGCAAGATCCTGATATGTTTTGATGTCACTCTCCTGTAAAAAAGGAGAAAAGTTTATTAATGTATCTTAAAAGACACATTTTAACAACAAAAACATTGATTAAGATAATACAGAAGTAACATAGATGAAAAATGTACGAATAAAAGCAAGATCCTCATCTGTTATATGTCATTCTCCTGTAAAAAAGGATAAAAATAGTATCATTTATCTTCAAGGACACATTTTAACAATAAAAACACAGATTGAGATAATACAGAAGTAACATAGATCAAAAAATAATGAATAAAAGCAAGATCCTCATCTGTTATATGTCATTCTCCTGTAAAAAAGGATAAAAAATAGTATCATTTATCTTCAAGGACACATTTTAACAATAAAAACACATATTGAGATCATATGGCAGAAACATAAAGATGAAAAATGTATGAATAAAAGCAAGATCCTCATCTCTTTTGATGCTGTTCTCCTGTAAAAAAGGATAAAAATAGTATCATTTATCTTCAAGGACACATTTTAACAATAAAAACACAGATTGAGATAATACAGAAGTAACATAGATTAAAAAATAATGAATAAAAGCAAGATCCTCATCTGTTATGTCATTCTCCTGTAAAAAAGGATAAAAATAGTATCATTTATCTTCAAGGACACATTTTAACAATAAAAACACAGATTGAGATAATACAGAAGTAACATAGATTAAAAAATGTATGAATAAAAGCAAAATACTCATCTGTTTTGATGTTGTTCTCCTGTAAAAAAGGAGAAAAGTTGATTAATGTATCTTAAAAGACACATTTTAACAATAAAAACACAGATTGAGATAATACAGAAGTAACATAGATGAAAAATGTACGAATAAAAGCAAGATCCTCATCTGTTATGTCATTCTCCTGTAAAAAAGGATAAAAATAGTATCATTTATCTTCAAGGACACGTTTTAACAATAAAAACACAGATTGAGATCATATAGAAGAAACAAAGATGAAAAAGTGATGAATATAAGCAAGATCCTGATATGTTTTGATGTCACTCTCCTGTAAAAAAGGAGAAAAGTTTATTAATGTATCTTAAAAGACACATTTTAACAACAAAAACATTGATTAAGATAATACAGAAGTAACATAGATGAAAAATGTACGAATAAAAGCAAGATCCTCATCTGTTATATGTCATTCTCCTGTAAAAAAGGATAAAAATAGTATCATTTATCTTCAAGGACACATTTTAACAATAAAAACACAGATTGAGATAATACAGAAGTAACATAGATCAAAAAATAATGAATAAAAGCAAGATCCTCATCTGTTATATGTCATTCTCCTGTAAAAAAGGATAAAAAATAGTATCATTTATCTTCAAGGACACATTTTAACAATAAAAACACATATTGAGATCATATGGCAGAAACATAAAGATGAAAAATGTATGAATAAAAGCAAGATCCTCATCTCTTTTGATGCTGTTCTCCTGTAAAAAAGGATAAAAATAGTATCATTTATCTTCAAGGACACATTTTAACAATAAAAACACAGATTGAGATAATACAGAAGTAACATAGATCAAAAAATAATGAATAAAAGCAAGATCCTCATCTGTTATATGTCATTCTCCTGTAAAAAAGGATAAAAATAGTATCATTTATCTTCAAGGACACATTTTAACAATAAAAACACAGATTGAGATAATACAGAAGTAACATAGATCAAAAAATAATGAATAAAAGCAAGATCCTCATCTGTTATATGTCATTCTCCTGTAAAAAAGGATAAAAAATAGTATCATTTATCTTCAAGGACACATTTTAACAATAAAAACACATATTGAGATCATATGGCAGAAACATAAAGATGAAAAATGTATGAATAAAAGCAAGATCCTCATCTCTTTTGATGCTGTTCTCCTGTAAAAAAGGATAAAAATAGTATCATTTATCTTCAAGGACACATTTTAACAATAAAAACACAGATTGAGATAATACAGAAGTAACATAGATTAAAAAATGTATGAATAAAAGCAAAATACTCATCTGTTTTGATGTTGTTCTCCTGTAAAAAAGGAGAAAAGTTGATTAATGTATCTTAAAAGACACATTTTAACAATAAAAACACAGATTGAGATAATACAGAAGTAACATAGATGAAAAATGTACGAATAAAAGCAAGATCCTCATCTGTTATGTCATTCTCCTGTAAAAAAGGATAAAAATAGTATCATTTATCTTCAAGGACACGTTTTAACAATAAAAACACAGATTGAGATCATATAGAAGAAACAAAGATGAAAAAGTGATGAATATAAGCAAGATCCTGATATGTTTTGATGTCACTCTCCTGTAAAAAAGGAGAAAAGTTTATTAATGTATCTTAAAAGACACATTTTAACAACAAAAACATTGATTAAGATAATACAGAAGTAACATAGATGAAAAATGTACGAATAAAAGCAAGATCCTCATCTGTTATATGTCATTCTCCTGTAAAAAAGGATAAAAATAGTATCATTTATCTTCAAGGACACATTTTAACAATAAAAACACAGATTGAGATAATACAGAAGTAACATAGATCAAAAAATAATGAATAAAAGCAAGATCCTCATCTGTTATATGTCATTCTCCTGTAAAAAAGGATAAAAAATAGTATCATTTATCTTCAAGGACACATTTTAACAATAAAAACACAGATTGAGATCATATGGCAGAAACATAAAGATGAAAAATGTATGAATAAAAGCAAGATCCTCATCTCTTTTGATGCTGTTCTCCTGTAAAAAAGGATAAAAATAGTATCATTTATCTTCAAGGACACATTTTAACAATAAAAACACAGATTGAGATAATACAGAAGTAACATAGATTAAAAAATAATGAATAAAAGCAAGATCCTCATCTGTTATGTCATTCTCCTGTAAAAAAGGATAAAAATAGTATCATTTATCTTCAAGGACACGTTTTAACAATAAAAACACAGATTGAGATCATATAGAAGAAACAAAGATGAAAAAGTGATGAATATAAGCAAGATCCTGATATGTTTTGATGTCACTCTCCTGTAAAAAAGGAGAAAAGTTTATTAATGTATCTTAAAAGACACATTTTAACAACAAAAACATTGATTGAGATAATACAGAAGTAACATAGATTAAAAAATGTATGAATAAAAGCAAAATACTCATCTGTTTTGATGTTGTTCTCCTGTAAAAAAGGAGAAAAGTTGATTAATGTATCTTAAAAGACACATTTTAACAACAAAAACATTGATTGAGATAATACAGAAGTAACATAGATGAAAAATGTACGAATAAAAGCAAGATCCTCATCTGTTATGTCATTCTCCTGTAAAAAAGGATAAAAATAGTATCATTTATCTTCAAGGACACATTTTAACAATAAAAACACAGATTGAGATCATATGGCAGAAACATAAAGATGAAAAATGTATGAATAAAAGCAAGATCCTCATCTCTTTTGATGCTGTTCTCCTGTAAAAAAGGAAAAAATTTGATTAATTTATCTTAAAAGACACATTTTAACAATAAAAACACAGATTGAGATAATACAGAAGTAACATAGATCAAAAAATAATGAATAAAAGCAAGATCCTCATCTGTTATATGTCATTCTCCTGTAAAAAAGGATAAAAAATAGTATCATTTATCTTCAAGGACACATTTTAACAATAAAAACACATATTGAGATCATATGGCAGAAACATAAAGATGAAAAATGTATGAATAAAAGCAAGATCCTCATCTCTTTTGATGCTGTTCTCCTGTAAAAAAGGAAAAAATTTGATTAATTTATCTTAAAAGACACATTTTAACAATAAAAACACAGATTGAGATAATACAGAAGTAACAGATTAAAAAATGATGAATAAAAGCAAAATACTCATCTGTTTTGATGTCGTTCTTCTGTAAAAATGTAAAAAAGTTGAATAATTTATCTTCAACGACACATTTTAACAATAAAAACACATATTGAGATCATATAGAAGAAACAAAGATGAAAAAGTGATGAATATAAGCAAGATCCTGATATGTTTTGATGTCGCTCTCCTGTAAAAAAGGAGAAAAGTTGATTAATGTATCTTAAAAGACACATATTAACAACAAAAACATTGATTGAGATAATACAGAAGTAACAGATGAAAAATGTACGAATAAAAGCAAGATCCTCATCTGTTATGTCATTCTCCTGTAAAAAAGGATAAAAATAGTATCATTTATCTTCAAGGACACATTTTAACAATAAAAACACAGATTGAGATCATATAGAAGTAACATAGATTAAAAAATGTATGAATAAAAGCAAAATACTCATCTGTTTTGATGCTGTTCTCCTGTAAAAAAGGAGAAAAGTTGATTAATGTATCTTAAAAGACACATTTTAACAACAAAAATATTGATTGAGATAATACAGAAGTAACATAGATGAAAAATGTACGAATAAAAGCAAGATCCTCATCTGTTATGTCATTCTCCTGTAAAAAAGGATGAAAATAGTATCATTTATCTTCAAGGACACATTTTAACAATAAAAACACAGATTGAGATCATATGGCAGAAACATAAAGATGAAAAATGTATGAATAAAAGCAAGATCCTCATCTCTTTTGATGCTGTTCTCTTGTAAAAAAGGAAAAAATTAGATTAATTTATCTTAAAAGACACATTTTAACAATAAAAACACAGATTGAGATAATACAGAAGTAACATAGATTAAAAAATGATGAATAAAAGCAAAATACTCATCTGTTTTGATGTCGTTCTTCTGTAAAAATGTAAAAAAGTTGAATAATTTATCTTCAACGACACATTTTAACGATAAAAACACATATTGAGATCATATAGAAGAAACAAAGATGAAAAAGTGATGAATATAAGCAAGATCCTGATATGTTTTGATGTCGCTCTCCTGTAAAAAAGGAGAAAAGTTGATTAATGTATCTTAAAAGACACATTTTAACAACAAAAACATTGATTGAGATAATACAGAAGTAACAGATGAAAAATGTACGAATAAAAGCAAGATCCTCATCTGTTATGTCATTCTCCTGTAAAAAAGGATAAAAATAGTATCATTTATCTTCAAGGACACATTTTAACAATAAAAACACAGATTGAGATCATATGGCAGAAACATAAAGATGAAAAATGTATGAATAAAAGCAAGATCCTCATCTCTTTTGATGCTGTTCTCCTGTAAAAAAGAAAAAAAAATAGATTAATTTATCTTAAAAGACACATTTTAACAATAAAAACACAGATTGAGATAATACAAAAGTAACATAGATTAAAAAATGTATGAATAAAAGCAAGATCCTCATCTGTTATGTCATTCTCCTGTAAAAAAGGAGAAAAATAGTATCATTTATCTTCAAGGACACATTTTAACAATAAAAACACAGATTGAGATCATATAGAAGAAACAAAGATGAAAAATTGATGAATTAAAGCAAGATCCTCATCTCTTTTGATGCTGTTCTCCTGTAAAAAAGGATAAAAATAGTATCATTTATCTTCAAGGACACATTTTAACAATAAAAACACAGATTGAGATCATATGGCAGAAACATAAAGATGAAAAATGTATGAATAAAAGAAAGATCCTCATCTCTTTTGATGCTGTTCTCCTGTAAAAAAGAAAAAAAAATAGATTAATTTATCTTAAAAGACACATTTTAACAATAAAAACACAGATTGAGATAATACAAAAGTAACATAGATGAAAAATGTACGAATAAAAGTAAGATCCTCATCTGTAATGTCATTCTCCTGTAAAAAAGGATAAAAATAGTATCATTTATCTTCAAGGACACATTTTAACAATAAAAACACAGATTGAGATAATACAGAAGTAACATAGATTAAAAAATGTATGAATAAAAGCAAAATACTCATCTGTTTTGATGTTGTTCTCCTGTAAAAAAGGAGAAAAGTTGATTAATGTATCTTAAAAGACACATTTTAACAATAAAAACACAGATTGAGATAATACAGAAGTAACATAGATGAAAAATGTACGAATAAAAGCAAGATCCTCATCTGTAATGTCATTCTCCTGTAAAAAAGGATAAAAATAGTATCATTTATCTTCAAGGACACGTTTTAACAATAAAAACACAGATTGAGATCATATAGAAGAAACAAAGATGAAAAAGTGATGAATATAAGCAAGATCCTCATCTCTTTTGATGTCACTCTCCTGTAAAAAAGGAGAAAAGTTTATTAATGTATCTTAAAAGACACATTTTAACAACAAAAACATTGATTAAGATAATACAGAAGTAACATAGATGAAAAATGTACGAATAAAAGCAAGATCCTCATCTGTTATATGTCATTCCCCTGTAAAAAAGGATAAAAATAGTATCATTTATCTTCAAGGACACATTTTAACAATAAAAACACAGATTGAGATAATACAGAAGTAACATAGATCAAAAAATAATGAATAAAAGCAAGATCCTCATCTGTTATGTCATTCTCCTGTAAAAAAGGATAAAAATAGTATCATTTATCTTCAAGGACACATTTTAACAATAAAAACACAGATTGAGATCATATGGCAGAAACATAAAGATGAAAAATGTATGAATAAAAGCAAGATCCTCATCTCTTTTGATGCTGTTCTCCTGTAAAAAAGGAAAAAATTAGATTAATTTATCTTAAAAGACACATTTTAACAACAAAAACATTGATTGAGATAATACAAAAGTAACATAGATGAAAAATGTACGAATAAAAGCAAGATCCTCATCTGTTATGTCATTCTCCTGTAAAAAAGGATAAAAATAGTATCATTTATCTTCAAGGACACATTTTAACAATAAAAACACAGATTGAGATAATACAGAAGTAACATAGATTAAAAAATGTATGAATAAAAGCAAAATACTCATCTGTTTTGATGTTGTTCTCCTGTAAAAAAGGAGAAAAGTTGATTAATGTATCTTAAAAGACACATTTTAACAACAAAAACATTGATTGAGATAATACAGAAGTAACAGATGAAAAATGTACGAATAAAAGCAAGATCCTCATCTGTTATGTCATTCTCCTGTAAAAAAGGATAAAAATAGTATCATTTATCTTCAAGGACACGTTTTAACAATAAAAACACAGATTGAGATCATATAGAAGAAACAAAGATGAAAAAGTGATGAATATAAGCAAGATCCTGATATGTTTTGATGTCGCTCTCCTGTAAAAAAGGAGAAAAGTTTATTAATGTATCTTAAAAGACACATTTTAACAACAAAAACATTGATTAAGATAATACAGAAGTAACATAGATGAAAAATGTACGAATAAAAGCAAGATCCTCATCTGTTATATGTCATTCTCCTGTAAAAAAGGATAAAAATAGTATCATTTATCTTCAAGGACACATTTTAACAATAAAAACACAGATTGAGATCATATGGCAGAAACATAAAGATGAAAAATGTATGAATAAAAGCAAGATCCTCATCTCTTTTGATGCTGTTCTCCTGTAAAAAAGAAAAAAAAATAGATTAATTTATCTTAAAAGACACATTTTAACAATAAAAACACAGATTGAGATAATACAAAAGTAACATAGATTAAAAAATGTATGAATAAAAGCAAGATCCTCATCTGTTATGTCATTCTCCTGTAAAAAAGGAGAAAAATAGTATCATTTATCTTCAAGGACACATTTTAACAATAAAAACACAGATTGAGATCATATAGAAGAAACAAAGATGAAAAATTGATGAATTAAAGCAAGATCCTCATCTCTTTTGATGCTGTTCTCCTGTAAAAAAGGATAAAAATAGTATCATTTATCTTCAAGGACACATTTTAACAATAAAAACACAGATTGAGATCATATGGCAGAAACATAAAGATGAAAAATGTATGAATAAAAGAAAGATCCTCATCTCTTTTGATGCTGTTCTCCTGTAAAAAAGAAAAAAAAATAGATTAATTTATCTTAAAAGACACATTTTAACAATAAAAACACAGATTGAGATAATACAAAAGTAACATAGATGAAAAATGTACGAATAAAAGTAAGATCCTCATCTGTAATGTCATTCTCCTGTAAAAAAGGATAAAAATAGTATCATTTATCTTCAAGGACACATTTTAACAATAAAAACACAGATTGAGATAATACAGAAGTAACATAGATTAAAAAATGTATGAATAAAAGCAAAATACTCATCTGTTTTGATGTTGTTCTCCTGTAAAAAAGGAGAAAAGTTGATTAATGTATCTTAAAAGACACATTTTAACAATAAAAACACAGATTGAGATAATACAGAAGTAACATAGATGAAAAATGTACGAATAAAAGCAAGATCCTCATCTGTAATGTCATTCTCCTGTAAAAAAGGATAAAAATAGTATCATTTATCTTCAAGGACACGTTTTAACAATAAAAACACAGATTGAGATCATATAGAAGAAACAAAGATGAAAAAGTGATGAATATAAGCAAGATCCTCATCTCTTTTGATGTCACTCTCCTGTAAAAAAGGAGAAAAGTTTATTAATGTATCTTAAAAGACACATTTTAACAACAAAAACATTGATTAAGATAATACAGAAGTAACATAGATGAAAAATGTACGAATAAAAGCAAGATCCTCATCTGTTATATGTCATTCTCCTGTAAAAAAGGATAAAAATAGTATCATTTATCTTCAAGGACACATTTTAACAATAAAAACACAGATTGAGATAATACAGAAGTAACATAGATCAAAAAATAATGAATAAAAGCAAGATCCTCATCTGTTATGTCATTCTCCTGTAAAAAAGGATAAAAATAGTATCATTTATCTTCAAGGACACATTTTAACAATAAAAACACAGATTGAGATCATATGGCAGAAACATAAAGATGAAAAATGTATGAATAAAAGCAAGATCCTCATCTCTTTTGATGCTGTTCTCCTGTAAAAAAGGAAAAAATTAGATTAATTTATCTTAAAAGACACATTTTAACAACAAAAACATTGATTGAGATAATACAAAAGTAACATAGATGAAAAATGTACGAATAAAAGCAAGATCCTCATCTGTTATGTCATTCTCCTGTAAAAAAGGATAAAAATAGTATCATTTATCTTCAAGGACACATTTTAACAATAAAAACACAGATTGAGATCATATGGCAGAAACATAAAGATGAAAAATGTATGAATAAAAGCAAGATCCTCATCTCTTTTGATGCTGTTCTCCTGTAAAAAAGGAAAAAATTAGATTAATTTATCTTAAAAGACACATTTTAACAACAAAAACATTGATTGAGATAATACAAAAGTAACATAGATGAAAAATGTACGAATAAAAGCAAGATCCTCATCTGTTATGTCATTCTCCTGTAAAAAAGGATAAAAATAGTATCATTTATCTTCAAGGACACGTTTTAACAATAAAAACACAGATTGAGATCATATAGAAGAAACAAAGATGAAAAAGTGATGAATATAAGCAAGATCCTGATATGTTTTGATGTCGCTCTCCTGTAAAAAAGGAGAAAAGTTTATTAATGTATCTTAAAAGACACATTTTAACAATAAAAACATTGATTAAGATAATACAGAAGTAACATAGATGAAAAATGTACGAATAAAAGCAAGATCCTCATCTGTTATATGTCATTCTCCTGTAAAAAAGGATAAAAATAGTATCATTTATCTTCAAGGACACATTTTAACAATAAAAACACAGATTGAGATAATACAGAAGTAACATAGATTAAAAAATAATGAATAAAAGCAAGATCCTCATCTGTTATATGTCATTCTCCTGTAAAAAAGGATAAAAAATAGTATCATTTATCTTCAAGGACACATTTTAACAATAAAAACACAGATTGAGATCATATAGAAGAAACAAAGATGAAAAAGTGATGAATATAAGCAAGATCCTGATATGTTTTGATGTCGCTCTCCTGTAAAAAAGGAGAAAAGTTGATTAATGTATCTTAAAAGACACATTTTAACAACAAAAACATTGATTGAGATAATACAGAAGTAACAGATGAAAAATGTACGAATAAAAGCAAGATCCTCATCTGTTATGTCATTCTCCTGTAAAAAAGGATAAAAATAGTATCATTTATCTTCAAGGACACATTTTAACAATAAAAACACAGATTGAGATCATATGGCAGAAACATAAAGATGAAAAATGTATGAATAAAAGCAAGATCCTCATCTCTTTTGATGCTGTTCTCCTGTAAAAAAGAAAAAAAAATAGATTAATTTATCTTAAAAGACACATTTTAACAATAAAAACACAGATTGAGATAATACAAAAGTAACATAGATGAAAAATGTACGAATAAAAGTAAGATCCTCATCTGTAATGTCATTCTCCTGTAAAAAAGGATAAAAATAGTATCATTTATCTTCAAGGACACATTTTAACAATAAAAACACAGATTGAGATAATACAGAAGTAACATAGATTAAAAAATGTATGAATAAAAGCAAAATACTCATCTGTTTTGATGTTGTTCTCCTGTAAAAAAGGAGAAAAGTTGATTAATGTATCTTAAAAGACACATTTTAACAACAAAAACATTGATTGAGATAATACAGAAGTAACATAGATGAAAAATGTACGAATAAAAGCAAGATCCTCATCTGTTATGTCATTCTCCTGTAAAAAAGGATAAAAATAGTATCATTTATCTTCAAGGACACATTTTAACAATAAAAACACAGATTGAGATCATATGGCAGAAACATAAAGATGAAAAATGTATGAATAAAAGCAAGATCCTCATCTCTTTTGATGCTGTTCTCCTGTAAAAAAGGAAAAAATTTGATTAATTTATCTTAAAAGACACATTTTAACAATAAAAACACAGATTGAGATAATACAGAAGTAACATAGATTAAAAAATGATGAATAAAAGAAAAATACTCATCTGTTTTGATGTCGTTCTTCTGTAAAAATGTAAAAAAGTTGAATAATTTATCTTCAACGAAACATTTTAACGATAAAAACACATATTGAGATCATATAGAAGAAACAAAGATGAAATATAGCTGCAAGCAGCAATGTGGGGGTCCTAGCAGAATGGCCCAATAGGCAAGGCTTGGGCTGCTCAGGAAGGCGTCTTGAGTCCATGCAACAAGTTTGGCATCGATACATCAATGCATCGCAGAGATACGGCCAAATGTCCCGTTTACGCATCGGCGTAGAGTTTGATTGGCTGTCGCGGTTACACGGAAGTGAAGTAAAAAAATCCACATGATAACTTATGTGCGGCTTGGTCTGAAGATTGTATTTGCCAAGTTCCGTCGAGATTGGACAATCTCAGTGGCCTGAAATGCTTTTTGAAGGTTTTCGATTAAATTCAAAATGGCGGACAATCCAAGATGGCGCTCATGACGTCATGACGTGCATTGACCTCGGCTGCATCCAGGGATTCCATTGGTACCTCATTTGTGACATTTGGACCAAGGGGTCCAAAGTTATGAGCAAAAATGCATTTTGGCTACATATAGCGCCACCTATAGGCCGAACGTCACCAAACTTCTTGGGCCTCTTACCATCTTGGTCGTAAGTCTGTGTTATAAGTTTGACATCATAACATCAAATGGTTACCAAGATATGGCCTCACTTCCGGTTTGGGGGCGTCAACGTCGAATTTGATTGGCTTTTATGGAAAAATGGAAGCCTAATTAAAAATTCCCTTGGATAACTTTTGTGCGGCTTGGTCTTAAGAGTCTATGTGCCAAGTTTCGTGTAAATTGGACAATCTCTGTGACCTGAAATGCTTTTTTAAGCTTTTTGATAAAATTCAAAATGGCGGAAAATCTAGGCATACGCAAATTGACGTCGTAGGGTGCGTTGGACTCGTCATGATCCAAGGATTCCAACGATGCCTCATTTGTGAAATTTGGACCAAGTAGTCCAAAGTTATTAGGCTTAATGCACTTTGAACTTTGACGTGTTGGTGGCGCTAGAGAGTAAGCTCTTGGGGCATGAAAATTCTTGACTTTGGTTTTGGCACTTGGCTGATTAGGTGTGCCAAATTTCACAACTTTTTACCATAGCGTTCATGGGGCTGCCATAGACTTCAATTGCAGCGGAAACGGATTAATAATAATAATAATAATAATAATAATAGGAAAAGCTACTAACTCAATGGGTTCCTGCAGCTTCGCTGCTAGGACCCCCAAAAAGTGATGAATATAAGCAAGATCCTCATATGTTTTGATGTCGCTCTCCTGTAAAAAAGGAGAAAAGTTGATTAATGTATCTTAAAAGACACATATTAACAACAAAAACATTGATTGAGATAATACAGAAGTAACAGATGAAAAATGTACAAATAAAAGCAAGATCCTCATCTCTTTTGATGCTGTTCTCCTGTAAAAAAGGATAAAAATAGTATCATTTATCTTCAAGGACACATTTTAACAATAAAAACACAGATTGAGATCATATGGCAGAAACATAAAGATGAAAAATGTATGAATAAAAGCAAGATCCTCATCTCTTTTGATGCTGTTCTCCTGTAAAAAAGAAAAAAAAATAGATTAATTTATCTTAAAAGACACATTTTAACAATAAAAACACAGATTGAGATAATACAAAAGTAACATAGATGAAAAATGTACGAATAAAAGTAAGATCCTCATCTGTAATGTCATTCTCCTGTAAAAAAGGATAAAAATAGTATCATTTATCTTCAAGGACACATTTTAACAATAAAAACACAGATTGAGATAATACAGAAGTAACATAGATTAAAAAATGTATGAATAAAAGCAAAATACTCATCTGTTTTGATGTTGTTCTCCTGTAAAAAAGGAGAAAAGTTGATTAATGTATCTTAAAAGACACATTTTAACAATAAAAACACAGATTGAGATAATACAGAAGTAACATAGATGAAAAATGTACGAATAAAAGCAAGATCCTCATCTGTAATGTCATTCTCCTGTAAAAAAGGATAAAAATAGTATCATTTATCTTCAAGGACACATTTTAACAATAAAAACACAGATTGAGATCATATAGAAGAAACAAAGATGAAAAAGTGATGAATATAAGCAAGATCCTGATATGTTTTGATGTCACTCTCCTGTAAAAAAGGAGAAAAGTTTATTAATGTATCTTAAAAGACACATTTTAACAACAAAAACATTGATTAAGATAATACAGAAGTAACATAGATGAAAAATGTACGAATAAAAGCAAGATCCTCATCTGTTATATGTCATTCTCCTGTAAAAAAGGATAAAAATAGTATCATTTATCTTCAAGGACACATTTTAACAATAAAAACACAGATTGAGATAATACAGAAGTAACATAGATCAAAAAATAATGAATAAAAGCAAGATCCTCATCTGTTATGTCATTCTCCTGTAAAAAAGGATAAAAATAGTATCATTTATCTTCAAGGACACATTTTAACAATAAAAACACAGATTGAGATCATATGGCAGAAACATAAAGATGAAAAATGTATGAATAAAAGCAAGATCCTCATCTCTTTTGATGCTGTTCTCCTGTAAAAAAGGAAAAAATTAGATTAATTTATCTTAAAAGACACATTTTAACAACAAAAACATTGATTAAGATAATACAGAAGTAACATAGATGAAAAATGTACGAATAAAAGCAAGATCCTCATCTGTTATATGTCATTCTCCTGTAAAAAAGGATAAAAATAGTATCATTTATCTTCAAGGACACATTTTAACAATAAAAACACAGATTGAGATAATACAGAAGTAACATAGATTAAAAAATAATGAATAAAAGCAAGATCCTCATCTGTTATGTCATTCTCCTGTAAAAAAGGATAAAAAATAGTATCATTTATCTTCAAGGACACATTTTAACAATAAAAACACAGATTGAGATCATATAGAAGAAACAAAGATGAAAAAGTGATGAATATAAGCAAGATCCTGATATGTTTTGATGTCGCTCTCCTGTAAAAAAGGAGAAAAGTTGATTAATGTATCTTAAAAGACACATTTTAACAACAAAAACATTGATTGAGATAATACAGAAGTAACAGATGAAAAATGTACGAATAAAAGCAAGATCCTCATCTGTTATGTCATTCTCCTGTAAAAAAGGATAAAAATAGTATCATTTATCTTCAAGGACACATTTTAACAATAAAAACACAGATTGAGATCATATGGCAGAAACATAAAGATGAAAAATGTATGAATAAAAGCAAGATCCTCATCTCTTTTGATGCTGTTCTCCTGTAAAAAAGAAAAAAAAATAGATTAATTTATCTTAAAAGACACATTTTAACAATAAAAACACAGATTGAGATAATACAAAAGTAACATAGATTAAAAAATGTATGAATAAAAGCAAAATACTCATCTGTTTTGATGTTGTTCTCCTGTAAAAAAGGAGAAAAGTTGATTAATGTATCTTAAAAGACACATTTTAACAACAAAAACATTGATTGAGATAATACAGAAGTAACAGATGAAAAATGTACGAATAAAAGCAAGATCCTCATCTGTTATGTCATTCTCCTGTAAAAAAGGATAAAAATAGTATCATTTATCTTCAAGGACACATTTTAACAATAAAAACACAGATTGAGATAATACAAAAGTAACATAGATGAAAAATGTACGAATAAAAGCAAGATCCTCATCTGTTATGTCATTCTCCTGTAAAAAAGGATAAAAATAGTATCATTTATCTTCAAGGACACATTTTAACAATAAAAACACAGATTGAGATCATATGGCAGAAACATAAAGATGAAAAATGTATGAATAAAAGCAAGATCCTCATCTCTTTTGATGCTGTTCTCCTGTAAAAAAGGAAAAAATTTGATTAATTTATCTTAAAAGACACATTTTAACAATAAAAACACAGATTGAGATAATACAAAAGTAACATAGATGAAAAATGTACGAATAAAAGCAAGATCCTCATCTGTTATGTCATTCTCCTGTAAAAAAGGATAAAAATAGTATCATTTATCTTCAAGGACACATTTTAACAATAAAAACACAGATTGAGATCATATGGCAGAAACATAAAGATGAAAAATGTATGAATAAAAGCAAGATCCTCATCTCTTTTGATGCTGTTCTCCTGTAAAAAAGGAAAAAATTTGATTAATTTATCTTAAAAGACACATTTTAACAATAAAAACACAGATTGAGATAATACAGAAGTAACATAGATTAAAAAATGATGAATAAAAGAAAAATACTCATCTGTTTTGATGTCGTTCTTCTGTAAAAATGTAAAAAAGTTGAATAATTTATCTTCAACGAAACATTTTAACGATAAAAACACATATTGAGATCATATAGAAGAAACAAAGATGAAAAAGTGATGAATATAAGCAAGATCCTGATATGTTTTGATGTCGCTCTCCTGTAAAAAAGGAGAAAAGTTGATTAATGTATCTTAAAAGACACATATTAACAACAAAAACATTGATTGAGATAATACAGAAGTAACAGATGAAAAATGTACAAATAAAAGCAAGATCCTCATCTGTTATGTCATTCTCCTGTAAAAAAGGATAAAAATAGTATCATTTATCTTCAAGGACACATTTTAACAATAAAAACACAGATTGAGATCATATAGAAGAAACAAAGATGAAAAATTGATGAATTAAAGCAAGATCCTCATCTCTTTTGATGCTGTTCTCCTGTAAAAAAGGATAAAAATAGATTAATTCATCTTAAAAGACACATTTTAACAATAAAAACACAGATTGAGATAATACAAAAGTAACATAGATGAAAAATGTACGAATAAAAGTAAGATCCTCATCTGTAATGTCATTCTCCTGTAAAAAAGGATAAAAATAGTATCATTTATCTTCAAGGACACATTTTAACAATAAAAACACAGATTGAGATAATACAGAAGTAACATAGATTAAAAAATGTATGAATAAAAGCAAAATACTCATCTGTTTTGATGTTGTTCTCCTGTAAAAAAGGAGAAAAGTTGATTAATGTATCTTAAAAGACACATTTTAACAATAAAAACACAGATTGAGATAATACAGAAGTAACATAGATGAAAAATGTACGAATAAAAGTAAGATCCTCATCTGTAATGTCATTCTCCTGTAAAAAAGGATAAAAATAGTATCATTTATCTTCAAGGACACATTTTAACAATAAAAACACAGATTGAGATAATACAGAAGTAACATAGATCAAAAAATAATGAATAAAAGCAAGATCCTCATCTGTAATGTCATTCTCCTGTAAAAAAGGATAAAAATAGTATCATTTATCTTCAAGGACACGTTTTAACAATAAAAACACAGATTGAGATCATATAGAAAAAACAAAGATGAAAAAGTGATGAATATAAGCAAGATCCTGATATGTTTTGATGTCACTCTCCTGTAAAAAAGGAGAAAAGTTTATTAATGTATCTTAAAAGACACATTTTAACAACAAAAACATTGATTAAGATAATACAGAAGTAACATAGATGAAAAATGTACGAATAAAAGCAAGATCCTCATCTGTTATATGTCATTCTCCTGTAAAAAAGGATAAAAATAGTATCATTTATCTTCAAGGACACATTTTAACAATAAAAACACAGATTGAGATAATACAGAAGTAACATAGATCAAAAAATAATGAATAAAAGCAAGATCCTCATCTGTTATATGTCATTCTCCTGTAAAAAAGGATAAAAAATAGTATCATTTATCTTCAAGGACACATTTTAACAATAAAAACACATATTGAGATCATATGGCAGAAACATAAAGATGAAAAATGTATGAATAAAAGCAAGATCCTCATCTCTTTTGATGCTGTTCTCCTGTAAAAAAGGATAAAAATAGTATCATTTATCTTCAAGGACACATTTTAACAATAAAAACACAGATTGAGATAATACAGAAGTAACATAGATTAAAAAATAATGAATAAAAGCAAGATCCTCATCTGTTATGTCATTCTCCTGTAAAAAAGGATAAAAATAGTATCATTTATCTTCAAGGACACATTTTAACAATAAAAACACAGATTGAGATAATACAGAAGTAACATAGATTAAAAAATGTATGAATAAAAGCAAAATACTCATCTGTTTTGATGTTGTTCTCCTGTAAAAAAGGAGAAAAGTTGATTAATGTATCTTAAAAGACACATTTTAACAACAAAAACATTGATTGAGATAATACAGAAGTAACATAGATGAAAAATGTACGAATAAAAGCAAGATCCTCATCTGTTATGTCATTCTCCTGTAAAAAAGGATAAAAATAGTATCATTTATCTTCAAGGACACATTTTAACAATAAAAACACAGATTGAGATCATATGGCAGAAACATAAAGATGAAAAATGTATGAATAAAAGCAAGATCCTCATCTCTTTTGATGCTGTTCTCCTGTAAAAAAGGAAAAAATTTGATTAATTTATCTTAAAAGACACATTTTAACAATAAAAACACAGATTGAGATAATACAGAAGTAACATAGATTAAAAAATGATGAATAAAAGAAAAATACTCATCTGTTTTGATGTCGTTCTTCTGTAAAAATGTAAAAAAGTTGAATAATTTATCTTCAACGAAACATTTTAACGATAAAAACACATATTGAGATCATATAGAAGAAACAAAGATGAAAAAGTGATGAATATAAGCAAGATCCTGATATGTTTTGATGTCGCTCTCCTGTAAAAAAGGAGAAAAGTTGATTAATGTATCTTAAAAGACACATATTAACAACAAAAACATTGATTGAGATAATACAGAAGTAACAGATGAAAAATGTACAAATAAAAGCAAGATCCTCATCTGTTATGTCATTCTCCTGTAAAAAAGGATAAAAATAGTATCATTTATCTTCAAGGACACATTTTAACAATAAAAACACAGATTGAGATCATATAGAAGAAACAAAGATGAAAAATTGATGAATTAAAGCAAGATCCTCATCTCTTTTGATGCTGTTCTCCTGTAAAAAAGGATAAAAATAGTATCATTTATCTTCAAGGACACATTTTAACAATAAAAACACAGATTGAGATCATATGGCAGAAACATAAAGATGAAAAATGTATGAATAAAAGCAAGATCCTCATCTCTTTTGATGCTGTTCTCCTGTAAAAAAGAAAAAAAAATAGATTAATTTATCTTAAAAGACACATTTTAACAATAAAAACACAGATTGAGATAATACAAAAGTAACATAGATGAAAAATGTACGAATAAAAGTAAGATCCTCATCTGTAATGTCATTCTCCTGTAAAAAAGGATAAAAATAGTATCATTTATCTTCAAGGACACATTTTAACAATAAAAACACAGATTGAGATAATACAGAAGTAACATAGATTAAAAAATGTATGAATAAAAGCAAAATACTCATCTGTTTTGATGTTGTTCTCCTGTAAAAAAGGAGAAAAGTTGATTAATGTATCTTAAAAGACACATTTTAACAATAAAAACACAGATTGAGATAATACAGAAGTAACATAGATGAAAAATGTACGAATAAAAGCAAGATCCTCATCTGTTATGTCATTCTCCTGTAAAAAAGGATAAAAATAGTATCATTTATCTTCAAGGACACGTTTTAACAATAAAAACACAGATTGAGATCATATAGAAGAAACAAAGATGAAAAAGTGATGAATATAAGCAAGATCCTGATATGTTTTGATGTCACTCTCCTGTAAAAAAGGAGAAAAGTTTATTAATGTATCTTAAAAGACACATTTTAACAACAAAAACATTGATTAAGATAATACAGAAGTAACATAGATGAAAAATGTACGAATAAAAGCAAGATCCTCATCTGTTATATGTCATTCTCCTGTAAAAAAGGATAAAAATAGTATCATTTATCTTCAAGGACACATTTTAACAATAAAAACACAGATTGAGATAATACAGAAGTAACATAGATCAAAAAATAATGAATAAAAGCAAGATCCTCATCTGTTATATGTCATTCTCCTGTAAAAAAGGATAAAAAATAGTATCATTTATCTTCAAGGACACATTTTAACAATAAAAACACATATTGAGATCATATGGCAGAAACATAAAGATGAAAAATGTATGAATAAAAGCAAGATCCTCATCTCTTTTGATGCTGTTCTCCTGTAAAAAAGGAAAAAATTTGATTAATTTATCTTAAAAGACACATTTTAACAATAAAAACACAGATTGAGATAATACAGAAGTAACAGATTAAAAAATGATGAATAAAAGCAAAATACTCATCTGTTTTGATGTCGTTCTTCTGTAAAAATGTAAAAAAGTTGAATAATTTATCTTCAACGACACATTTTAACAATAAAAACACATATTGAGATCATATAGAAGAAACAAAGATGAAAAAGTGATGAATATAAGCAAGATCCTGATATGTTTTGATGTCGCTCTCCTGTAAAAAAGGAGAAAAGTTGATTAATGTATCTTAAAAGACACATATTAACAACAAAAACATTGATTGAGATAATACAGAAGTAACAGATGAAAAATGTACGAATAAAAGCAAGATCCTCATCTGTTATGTCATTCTCCTGTAAAAAAGGATAAAAATAGTATCATTTATCTTCAAGGACACATTTTAACAATAAAAACACAGATTGAGATCATATAGAAGTAACATAGATTAAAAAATGTATGAATAAAAGCAAAATACTCATCTGTTTTGATGCTGTTCTCCTGTAAAAAAGGAGAAAAGTTGATTAATGTATCTTAAAAGACACATTTTAACAACAAAAACATTGATTGAGATAATACAGAAGTAACATAGATGAAAAATGTACGAATAAAAGCAAGATCCTCATCTGTTATGTCATTCTCCTGTAAAAAAGGATGAAAATAGTATCATTTATCTTCAAGGACACATTTTAACAATAAAAACACAGATTGAGATCATATGGCAGAAACATAAAGATGAAAAATGTATGAATAAAAGCAAGATCCTCATCTCTTTTGATGCTGTTCTCTTGTAAAAAAGGAAAAAATTAGATTAATTTATCTTAAAAGACACATTTTAACAATAAAAACACAGATTGAGATAATACAGAAGTAACATAGATTAAAAAATGATGAATAAAAGCAAAATACTCATCTGTTTTGATGTCGTTCTTCTGTAAAAATGTAAAAAAGTTGAATAATTTATCTTCAACGACACATTTTAACGATAAAAACACATATTGAGATCATATAGAAGAAACAAAGATGAAAAAGTGATGAATATAAGCAAGATCCTGATATGTTTTGATGTCGCTCTCCTGTAAAAAAGGAGAAAAGTTGATTAATGTATCTTAAAAGACACATTTTAACAACAAAAACATTGATTGAGATAATACAGAAGTAACAGATGAAAAATGTACGAATAAAAGCAAGATCCTCATCTGTTATGTCATTCTCCTGTAAAAAAGGATAAAAATAGTATCATTTATCTTCAAGGACACATTTTAACAATAAAAACACAGATTGAGATCATATGGCAGAAACATAAAGATGAAAAATGTATGAATAAAAGCAAGATCCTCATCTCTTTTGATGCTGTTCTCCTGTAAAAAAGAAAAAAAAATAGATTAATTTATCTTAAAAGACACATTTTAACAATAAAAACACAGATTGAGATAATACAAAAGTAACATAGATTAAAAAATGTATGAATAAAAGCAAGATCCTCATCTGTTATGTCATTCTCCTGTAAAAAAGGAGAAAAATAGTATCATTTATCTTCAAGGACACATTTTAACAATAAAAACACAGATTGAGATCATATAGAAGAAACAAAGATGAAAAATTGATGAATTAAAGCAAGATCCTCATCTCTTTTGATGCTGTTCTCCTGTAAAAAAGGATAAAAATAGTATCATTTATCTTCAAGGACACATTTTAACAATAAAAACACAGATTGAGATCATATGGCAGAAACATAAAGATGAAAAATGTATGAATAAAAGAAAGATCCTCATCTCTTTTGATGCTGTTCTCCTGTAAAAAAGAAAAAAAAATAGATTAATTTATCTTAAAAGACACATTTTAACAATAAAAACACAGATTGAGATAATACAAAAGTAACATAGATGAAAAATGTACGAATAAAAGTAAGATCCTCATCTGTAATGTCATTCTCCTGTAAAAAAGGATAAAAATAGTATCATTTATCTTCAAGGACACATTTTAACAATAAAAACACAGATTGAGATAATACAGAAGTAACATAGATTAAAAAATGTATGAATAAAAGCAAAATACTCATCTGTTTTGATGTTGTTCTCCTGTAAAAAAGGAGAAAAGTTGATTAATGTATCTTAAAAGACACATTTTAACAATAAAAACACAGATTGAGATAATACAGAAGTAACATAGATGAAAAATGTACGAATAAAAGCAAGATCCTCATCTGTAATGTCATTCTCCTGTAAAAAAGGATAAAAATAGTATCATTTATCTTCAAGGACACGTTTTAACAATAAAAACACAGATTGAGATCATATAGAAGAAACAAAGATGAAAAAGTGATGAATATAAGCAAGATCCTCATCTCTTTTGATGTCACTCTCCTGTAAAAAAGGAGAAAAGTTTATTAATGTATCTTAAAAGACACATTTTAACAACAAAAACATTGATTAAGATAATACAGAAGTAACATAGATGAAAAATGTACGAATAAAAGCAAGATCCTCATCTGTTATATGTCATTCTCCTGTAAAAAAGGATAAAAATAGTATCATTTATCTTCAAGGACACATTTTAACAATAAAAACACAGATTGAGATAATACAGAAGTAACATAGATCAAAAAATAATGAATAAAAGCAAGATCCTCATCTGTTATGTCATTCTCCTGTAAAAAAGGATAAAAATAGTATCATTTATCTTCAAGGACACATTTTAACAATAAAAACACAGATTGAGATCATATGGCAGAAACATAAAGATGAAAAATGTATGAATAAAAGCAAGATCCTCATCTCTTTTGATGCTGTTCTCCTGTAAAAAAGGAAAAAATTAGATTAATTTATCTTAAAAGACACATTTTAACAACAAAAACATTGATTGAGATAATACAAAAGTAACATAGATGAAAAATGTACGAATAAAAGCAAGATCCTCATCTGTTATGTCATTCTCCTGTAAAAAAGGATAAAAATAGTATCATTTATCTTCAAGGACACATTTTAACAATAAAAACACAGATTGAGATCATATGGCAGAAACATAAAGATGAAAAATGTATGAATAAAAGCAAGATCCTCATCTCTTTTGATGCTGTTCTCCTGTAAAAAAGGAAAAAATTAGATTAATTTATCTTAAAAGACACATTTTAACAACAAAAACATTGATTGAGATAATACAAAAGTAACATAGATGAAAAATGTACGAATAAAAGCAAGATCCTCATCTGTTATGTCATTCTCCTGTAAAAAAGGATAAAAATAGTATCATTTATCTTCAAGGACACGTTTTAACAATAAAAACACAGATTGAGATCATATAGAAGAAACAAAGATGAAAAAGTGATGAATATAAGCAAGATCCTGATATGTTTTGATGTCGCTCTCCTGTAAAAAAGGAGAAAAGTTTATTAATGTATCTTAAAAGACACATTTTAACAATAAAAACATTGATTAAGATAATACAGAAGTAACATAGATGAAAAATGTACGAATAAAAGCAAGATCCTCATCTGTTATATGTCATTCTCCTGTAAAAAAGGATAAAAATAGTATCATTTATCTTCAAGGACACATTTTAACAATAAAAACACAGATTGAGATAATACAGAAGTAACATAGATTAAAAAATAATGAATAAAAGCAAGATCCTCATCTGTTATATGTCATTCTCCTGTAAAAAAGGATAAAAAATAGTATCATTTATCTTCAAGGACACATTTTAACAATAAAAACACAGATTGAGATCATATAGAAGAAACAAAGATGAAAAAGTGATGAATATAAGCAAGATCCTGATATGTTTTGATGTCGCTCTCCTGTAAAAAAGGAGAAAAGTTGATTAATGTATCTTAAAAGACACATTTTAACAACAAAAACATTGATTGAGATAATACAGAAGTAACAGATGAAAAATGTACGAATAAAAGCAAGATCCTCATCTGTTATGTCATTCTCCTGTAAAAAAGGATAAAAATAGTATCATTTATCTTCAAGGACACATTTTAACAATAAAAACACAGATTGAGATCATATGGCAGAAACATAAAGATGAAAAATGTATGAATAAAAGCAAGATCCTCATCTCTTTTGATGCTGTTCTCCTGTAAAAAAGAAAAAAAAATAGATTAATTTATCTTAAAAGACACATTTTAACAATAAAAACACAGATTGAGATAATACAAAAGTAACATAGATGAAAAATGTACGAATAAAAGTAAGATCCTCATCTGTAATGTCATTCTCCTGTAAAAAAGGATAAAAATAGTATCATTTATCTTCAAGGACACATTTTAACAATAAAAACACAGATTGAGATAATACAGAAGTAACATAGATTAAAAAATGTATGAATAAAAGCAAAATACTCATCTGTTTTGATGTTGTTCTCCTGTAAAAAAGGAGAAAAGTTGATTAATGTATCTTAAAAGACACATTTTAACAACAAAAACATTGATTGAGATAATACAGAAGTAACATAGATGAAAAATGTACGAATAAAAGCAAGATCCTCATCTGTTATGTCATTCTCCTGTAAAAAAGGATAAAAATAGTATCATTTATCTTCAAGGACACATTTTAACAATAAAAACACAGATTGAGATCATATGGCAGAAACATAAAGATGAAAAATGTATGAATAAAAGCAAGATCCTCATCTCTTTTGATGCTGTTCTCCTGTAAAAAAGGAAAAAATTTGATTAATTTATCTTAAAAGACACATTTTAACAATAAAAACACAGATTGAGATAATACAGAAGTAACATAGATTAAAAAATGATGAATAAAAGAAAAATACTCATCTGTTTTGATGTCGTTCTTCTGTAAAAATGTAAAAAAGTTGAATAATTTATCTTCAACGAAACATTTTAACGATAAAAACACATATTGAGATCATATAGAAGAAACAAAGATGAAAAAGTGATGAATATAAGCAAGATCCTCATATGTTTTGATGTCGCTCTCCTGTAAAAAAGGAGAAAAGTTGATTAATGTATCTTAAAAGACACATATTAACAACAAAAACATTGATTGAGATAATACAGAAGTAACAGATGAAAAATGTACAAATAAAAGCAAGATCCTCATCTCTTTTGATGCTGTTCTCCTGTAAAAAAGGATAAAAATAGTATCATTTATCTTCAAGGACACATTTTAACAATAAAAACACAGATTGAGATCATATGGCAGAAACATAAAGATGAAAAATGTATGAATAAAAGCAAGATCCTCATCTCTTTTGATGCTGTTCTCCTGTAAAAAAGAAAAAAAAATAGATTAATTTATCTTAAAAGACACATTTTAACAATAAAAACACAGATTGAGATAATACAAAAGTAACATAGATGAAAAATGTACGAATAAAAGTAAGATCCTCATCTGTAATGTCATTCTCCTGTAAAAAAGGATAAAAATAGTATCATTTATCTTCAAGGACACATTTTAACAATAAAAACACAGATTGAGATAATACAGAAGTAACATAGATTAAAAAATGTATGAATAAAAGCAAAATACTCATCTGTTTTGATGTTGTTCTCCTGTAAAAAAGGAGAAAAGTTGATTAATGTATCTTAAAAGACACATTTTAACAATAAAAACACAGATTGAGATAATACAGAAGTAACATAGATGAAAAATGTACGAATAAAAGCAAGATCCTCATCTGTAATGTCATTCTCCTGTAAAAAAGGATAAAAATAGTATCATTTATCTTCAAGGACACATTTTAACAATAAAAACACAGATTGAGATCATATAGAAGAAACAAAGATGAAAAAGTGATGAATATAAGCAAGATCCTGATATGTTTTGATGTCACTCTCCTGTAAAAAAGGAGAAAAGTTTATTAATGTATCTTAAAAGACACATTTTAACAACAAAAACATTGATTAAGATAATACAGAAGTAACATAGATGAAAAATGTACGAATAAAAGCAAGATCCTCATCTGTTATATGTCATTCTCCTGTAAAAAAGGATAAAAATAGTATCATTTATCTTCAAGGACACATTTTAACAATAAAAACACAGATTGAGATAATACAGAAGTAACATAGATCAAAAAATAATGAATAAAAGCAAGATCCTCATCTGTTATGTCATTCTCCTGTAAAAAAGGATAAAAATAGTATCATTTATCTTCAAGGACACATTTTAACAATAAAAACACAGATTGAGATCATATGGCAGAAACATAAAGATGAAAAATGTATGAATAAAAGCAAGATCCTCATCTCTTTTGATGCTGTTCTCCTGTAAAAAAGGAAAAAATTAGATTAATTTATCTTAAAAGACACATTTTAACAACAAAAACATTGATTAAGATAATACAGAAGTAACATAGATGAAAAATGTACGAATAAAAGCAAGATCCTCATCTGTTATATGTCATTCTCCTGTAAAAAAGGATAAAAATAGTATCATTTATCTTCAAGGACACATTTTAACAATAAAAACACAGATTGAGATAATACAGAAGTAACATAGATTAAAAAATAATGAATAAAAGCAAGATCCTCATCTGTTATGTCATTCTCCTGTAAAAAAGGATAAAAAATAGTATCATTTATCTTCAAGGACACATTTTAACAATAAAAACACAGATTGAGATCATATAGAAGAAACAAAGATGAAAAAGTGATGAATATAAGCAAGATCCTGATATGTTTTGATGTCGCTCTCCTGTAAAAAAGGAGAAAAGTTGATTAATGTATCTTAAAAGACACATTTTAACAACAAAAACATTGATTGAGATAATACAGAAGTAACAGATGAAAAATGTACGAATAAAAGCAAGATCCTCATCTGTTATGTCATTCTCCTGTAAAAAAGGATAAAAATAGTATCATTTATCTTCAAGGACACATTTTAACAATAAAAACACAGATTGAGATCATATGGCAGAAACATAAAGATGAAAAATGTATGAATAAAAGCAAGATCCTCATCTCTTTTGATGCTGTTCTCCTGTAAAAAAGAAAAAAAAATAGATTAATTTATCTTAAAAGACACATTTTAACAATAAAAACACAGATTGAGATAATACAAAAGTAACATAGATTAAAAAATGTATGAATAAAAGCAAAATACTCATCTGTTTTGATGTTGTTCTCCTGTAAAAAAGGAGAAAAGTTGATTAATGTATCTTAAAAGACACATTTTAACAACAAAAACATTGATTGAGATAATACAGAAGTAACAGATGAAAAATGTACGAATAAAAGCAAGATCCTCATCTGTTATGTCATTCTCCTGTAAAAAAGGATAAAAATAGTATCATTTATCTTCAAGGACACATTTTAACAATAAAAACACAGATTGAGATAATACAAAAGTAACATAGATGAAAAATGTACGAATAAAAGCAAGATCCTCATCTGTTATGTCATTCTCCTGTAAAAAAGGATAAAAATAGTATCATTTATCTTCAAGGACACATTTTAACAATAAAAACACAGATTGAGATCATATGGCAGAAACATAAAGATGAAAAATGTATGAATAAAAGCAAGATCCTCATCTCTTTTGATGCTGTTCTCCTGTAAAAAAGGAAAAAATTTGATTAATTTATCTTAAAAGACACATTTTAACAATAAAAACACAGATTGAGATAATACAAAAGTAACATAGATGAAAAATGTACGAATAAAAGCAAGATCCTCATCTGTTATGTCATTCTCCTGTAAAAAAGGATAAAAATAGTATCATTTATCTTCAAGGACACATTTTAACAATAAAAACACAGATTGAGATCATATGGCAGAAACATAAAGATGAAAAATGTATGAATAAAAGCAAGATCCTCATCTCTTTTGATGCTGTTCTCCTGTAAAAAAGGAAAAAATTTGATTAATTTATCTTAAAAGACACATTTTAACAATAAAAACACAGATTGAGATAATACAGAAGTAACATAGATTAAAAAATGATGAATAAAAGAAAAATACTCATCTGTTTTGATGTCGTTCTTCTGTAAAAATGTAAAAAAGTTGAATAATTTATCTTCAACGAAACATTTTAACGATAAAAACACATATTGAGATCATATAGAAGAAACAAAGATGAAAAAGTGATGAATATAAGCAAGATCCTGATATGTTTTGATGTCGCTCTCCTGTAAAAAAGGAGAAAAGTTGATTAATGTATCTTAAAAGACACATATTAACAACAAAAACA
Organism: Odontesthes bonariensis; assembly: GCF_027942865.1. Classification (NCBI taxonomy): domain Eukaryota; kingdom Metazoa; phylum Chordata; class Actinopteri; order Atheriniformes; family Atherinopsidae; genus Odontesthes; species Odontesthes bonariensis. The sequence goes on from NC_134511.1 coordinate 24,201,000, forward strand.
TTGATTGAGATAATACAGAAGTAACAGATGAAAAATGTACAAATAAAAGCAAGATCCTCATCTGTTATGTCATTCTCCTGTAAAAAAGGATAAAAATAGTATCATTTATCTTCAAGGACACATTTTAACAATAAAAACACAGATTGAGATCATATAGAAGAAACAAAGATGAAAAATTGATGAATTAAAGCAAGATCCTCATCTCTTTTGATGCTGTTCTCCTGTAAAAAAGGATAAAAATAGATTAATTTATCTTAAAAGACACATTTTAACAATAAAAACACAGATTGAGATAATACAAAAGTAACATAGATGAAAAATGTACGAATAAAAGTAAGATCCTCATCTGTAATGTCATTCTCCTGTAAAAAAGGATAAAAATAGTATCATTTATCTTCAAGGACACATTTTAACAATAAAAACACAGATTGAGATAATACAGAAGTAACATAGATTAAAAAATGTATGAATAAAAGCAAAATACTCATCTGTTTTGATGTTGTTCTCCTGTAAAAAAGGAGAAAAGTTGATTAATGTATCTTAAAAGACACATTTTAACAATAAAAACACAGATTGAGATAATACAGAAGTAACATAGATGAAAAATGTACGAATAAAAGCAAGATCCTCATCTGTAATGTCATTCTCCTGTAAAAAAGGATAAAAATAGTATCATTTATCTTCAAGGACACGTTTTAACAATAAAAACACAGATTGAGATCATATAGAAAAAACAAAGATGAAAAAGTGATGAATATAAGCAAGATCCTGATATGTTTTGATGTCACTCTCCTGTAAAAAAGGAGAAAAGTTTATTAATGTATCTTAAAAGACACATTTTAACAACAAAAACATTGATTAAGATAATACAGAAGTAACATAGATGAAAAATGTACGAATAAAAGCAAGATCCTCATCTGTTATATGTCATTCTCCTGTAAAAAAGGATAAAAATAGTATCATTTATCTTCAAGGACACATTTTAACAATAAAAACACAGATTGAGATAATACAGAAGTAACATAGATCAAAAAATAATGAATAAAAGCAAGATCCTCATCTGTTATATGTCATTCTCCTGTAAAAAAGGATAAAAAATAGTATCATTTATCTTCAAGGACACATTTTAACAATAAAAACACATATTGAGATCATATGGCAGAAACATAAAGATGAAAAATGTATGAATAAAAGCAAGATCCTCATCTCTTTTGATGCTGTTCTCCTGTAAAAAAGGATAAAAATAGTATCATTTATCTTCAAGGACACATTTTAACAATAAAAACACAGATTGAGATAATACAGAAGTAACATAGATTAAAAAATAATGAATAAAAGCAAGATCCTCATCTGTTATGTCATTCTCCTGTAAAAAAGGATAAAAATAGTATCATTTATCTTCAAGGACACATTTTAACAATAAAAACACAGATTGAGATAATACAGAAGTAACATAGATTAAAAAATGTATGAATAAAAGCAAAATACTCATCTGTTTTGATGTTGTTCTCCTGTAAAAAAGGAGAAAAGTTGATTAATGTATCTTAAAAGACACATTTTAACAACAAAAACATTGATTGAGATAATACAGAAGTAACATAGATGAAAAATGTACGAATAAAAGCAAGATCCTCATCTGTTATGTCATTCTCCTGTAAAAAAGGATAAAAATAGTATCATTTATCTTCAAGGACACATTTTAACAATAAAAACACAGATTGAGATCATATGGCAGAAACATAAAGATGAAAAATGTATGAATAAAAGCAAGATCCTCATCTCTTTTGATGCTGTTCTCCTGTAAAAAAGGAAAAAATTTGATTAATTTATCTTAAAAGACACATTTTAACAATAAAAACACAGATTGAGATAATACAGAAGTAACATAGATTAAAAAATGATGAATAAAAGAAAAATACTCATCTGTTTTGATGTCGTTCTTCTGTAAAAATGTAAAAAAGTTGAATAATTTATCTTCAACGAAACATTTTAACGATAAAAACACATATTGAGATCATATAGAAGAAACAAAGATGAAAAAGTGATGAATATAAGCAAGATCCTGATATGTTTTGATGTCGCTCTCCTGTAAAAAAGGAGAAAAGTTGATTAATGTATCTTAAAAGACACATATTAACAACAAAAACATTGATTGAGATAATACAGAAGTAACAGATGAAAAATGTACAAATAAAAGCAAGATCCTCATCTGTTATGTCATTCTCCTGTAAAAAAGGATAAAAATAGTATCATTTATCTTCAAGGACACATTTTAACAATAAAAACACAGATTGAGATCATATAGAAGAAACAAAGATGAAAAATTGATGAATTAAAGCAAGATCCTCATCTCTTTTGATGCTGTTCTCCTGTAAAAAAGGATAAAAATAGTATCATTTATCTTCAAGGACACATTTTAACAATAAAAACACAGATTGAGATCATATGGCAGAAACATAAAGATGAAAAATGTATGAATAAAAGCAAGATCCTCATCTCTTTTGATGCTGTTCTCCTGTAAAAAAGAAAAAAAAATAGATTAATTTATCTTAAAAGACACATTTTAACAATAAAAACACAGATTGAGATAATACAAAAGTAACATAGATGAAAAATGTACGAATAAAAGTAAGATCCTCATCTGTAATGTCATTCTCCTGTAAAAAAGGATAAAAATAGTATCATTTATCTTCAAGGACACATTTTAACAATAAAAACACAGATTGAGATAATACAGAAGTAACATAGATTAAAAAATGTATGAATAAAAGCAAAATACTCATCTGTTTTGATGTTGTTCTCCTGTAAAAAAGGAGAAAAGTTGATTAATGTATCTTAAAAGACACATTTTAACAATAAAAACACAGATTGAGATAATACAGAAGTAACATAGATGAAAAATGTACGAATAAAAGCAAGATCCTCATCTGTTATGTCATTCTCCTGTAAAAAAGGATAAAAATAGTATCATTTATCTTCAAGGACACGTTTTAACAATAAAAACACAGATTGAGATCATATAGAAGAAACAAAGATGAAAAAGTGATGAATATAAGCAAGATCCTGATATGTTTTGATGTCACTCTCCTGTAAAAAAGGAGAAAAGTTTATTAATGTATCTTAAAAGACACATTTTAACAACAAAAACATTGATTAAGATAATACAGAAGTAACATAGATGAAAAATGTACGAATAAAAGCAAGATCCTCATCTGTTATATGTCATTCTCCTGTAAAAAAGGATAAAAATAGTATCATTTATCTTCAAGGACACATTTTAACAATAAAAACACAGATTGAGATAATACAGAAGTAACATAGATCAAAAAATAATGAATAAAAGCAAGATCCTCATCTGTTATATGTCATTCTCCTGTAAAAAAGGATAAAAAATAGTATCATTTATCTTCAAGGACACATTTTAACAATAAAAACACATATTGAGATCATATGGCAGAAACATAAAGATGAAAAATGTATGAATAAAAGCAAGATCCTCATCTCTTTTGATGCTGTTCTCCTGTAAAAAAGGAAAAAATTTGATTAATTTATCTTAAAAGACACATTTTAACAATAAAAACACAGATTGAGATAATACAGAAGTAACAGATTAAAAAATGATGAATAAAAGCAAAATACTCATCTGTTTTGATGTCGTTCTTCTGTAAAAATGTAAAAAAGTTGAATAATTTATCTTCAACGACACATTTTAACAATAAAAACACATATTGAGATCATATAGAAGAAACAAAGATGAAAAAGTGATGAATATAAGCAAGATCCTGATATGTTTTGATGTCGCTCTCCTGTAAAAAAGGAGAAAAGTTGATTAATGTATCTTAAAAGACACATATTAACAACAAAAACATTGATTGAGATAATACAGAAGTAACAGATGAAAAATGTACGAATAAAAGCAAGATCCTCATCTGTTATGTCATTCTCCTGTAAAAAAGGATAAAAATAGTATCATTTATCTTCAAGGACACATTTTAACAATAAAAACACAGATTGAGATCATATAGAAGTAACATAGATTAAAAAATGTATGAATAAAAGCAAAATACTCATCTGTTTTGATGCTGTTCTCCTGTAAAAAAGGAGAAAAGTTGATTAATGTATCTTAAAAGACACATTTTAACAACAAAAACATTGATTGAGATAATACAGAAGTAACATAGATGAAAAATGTACGAATAAAAGCAAGATCCTCATCTGTTATGTCATTCTCCTGTAAAAAAGGATGAAAATAGTATCATTTATCTTCAAGGACACATTTTAACAATAAAAACACAGATTGAGATCATATGGCAGAAACATAAAGATGAAAAATGTATGAATAAAAGCAAGATCCTCATCTCTTTTGATGCTGTTCTCTTGTAAAAAAGGAAAAAATTAGATTAATTTATCTTAAAAGACACATTTTAACAATAAAAACACAGATTGAGATAATACAGAAGTAACATAGATTAAAAAATGATGAATAAAAGCAAAATACTCATCTGTTTTGATGTCGTTCTTCTGTAAAAATGTAAAAAAGTTGAATAATTTATCTTCAACGACACATTTTAACGATAAAAACACATATTGAGATCATATAGAAGAAACAAAGATGAAAAAGTGATGAATATAAGCAAGATCCTGATATGTTTTGATGTCGCTCTCCTGTAAAAAAGGAGAAAAGTTGATTAATGTATCTTAAAAGACACATTTTAACAACAAAAACATTGATTGAGATAATACAGAAGTAACAGATGAAAAATGTACGAATAAAAGCAAGATCCTCATCTGTTATGTCATTCTCCTGTAAAAAAGGATAAAAATAGTATCATTTATCTTCAAGGACACATTTTAACAATAAAAACACAGATTGAGATCATATGGCAGAAACATAAAGATGAAAAATGTATGAATAAAAGCAAGATCCTCATCTCTTTTGATGCTGTTCTCCTGTAAAAAAGAAAAAAAAATAGATTAATTTATCTTAAAAGACACATTTTAACAATAAAAACACAGATTGAGATAATACAAAAGTAACATAGATTAAAAAATGTATGAATAAAAGCAAGATCCTCATCTGTTATGTCATTCTCCTGTAAAAAAGGAGAAAAATAGTATCATTTATCTTCAAGGACACATTTTAACAATAAAAACACAGATTGAGATCATATAGAAGAAACAAAGATGAAAAATTGATGAATTAAAGCAAGATCCTCATCTCTTTTGATGCTGTTCTCCTGTAAAAAAGGATAAAAATAGTATCATTTATCTTCAAGGACACATTTTAACAATAAAAACACAGATTGAGATCATATGGCAGAAACATAAAGATGAAAAATGTATGAATAAAAGAAAGATCCTCATCTCTTTTGATGCTGTTCTCCTGTAAAAAAGAAAAAAAAATAGATTAATTTATCTTAAAAGACACATTTTAACAATAAAAACACAGATTGAGATAATACAAAAGTAACATAGATGAAAAATGTACGAATAAAAGTAAGATCCTCATCTGTAATGTCATTCTCCTGTAAAAAAGGATAAAAATAGTATCATTTATCTTCAAGGACACATTTTAACAATAAAAACACAGATTGAGATAATACAGAAGTAACATAGATTAAAAAATGTATGAATAAAAGCAAAATACTCATCTGTTTTGATGTTGTTCTCCTGTAAAAAAGGAGAAAAGTTGATTAATGTATCTTAAAAGACACATTTTAACAATAAAAACACAGATTGAGATAATACAGAAGTAACATAGATGAAAAATGTACGAATAAAAGCAAGATCCTCATCTGTAATGTCATTCTCCTGTAAAAAAGGATAAAAATAGTATCATTTATCTTCAAGGACACGTTTTAACAATAAAAACACAGATTGAGATCATATAGAAGAAACAAAGATGAAAAAGTGATGAATATAAGCAAGATCCTCATCTCTTTTGATGTCACTCTCCTGTAAAAAAGGAGAAAAGTTTATTAATGTATCTTAAAAGACACATTTTAACAACAAAAACATTGATTAAGATAATACAGAAGTAACATAGATGAAAAATGTACGAATAAAAGCAAGATCCTCATCTGTTATATGTCATTCTCCTGTAAAAAAGGATAAAAATAGTATCATTTATCTTCAAGGACACATTTTAACAATAAAAACACAGATTGAGATAATACAGAAGTAACATAGATCAAAAAATAATGAATAAAAGCAAGATCCTCATCTGTTATGTCATTCTCCTGTAAAAAAGGATAAAAATAGTATCATTTATCTTCAAGGACACATTTTAACAATAAAAACACAGATTGAGATCATATGGCAGAAACATAAAGATGAAAAATGTATGAATAAAAGCAAGATCCTCATCTCTTTTGATGCTGTTCTCCTGTAAAAAAGGAAAAAATTAGATTAATTTATCTTAAAAGACACATTTTAACAACAAAAACATTGATTGAGATAATACAAAAGTAACATAGATGAAAAATGTACGAATAAAAGCAAGATCCTCATCTGTTATGTCATTCTCCTGTAAAAAAGGATAAAAATAGTATCATTTATCTTCAAGGACACGTTTTAACAATAAAAACACAGATTGAGATCATATAGAAGAAACAAAGATGAAAAAGTGATGAATATAAGCAAGATCCTGATATGTTTTGATGTCGCTCTCCTGTAAAAAAGGAGAAAAGTTTATTAATGTATCTTAAAAGACACATTTTAACAATAAAAACATTGATTAAGATAATACAGAAGTAACATAGATGAAAAATGTACGAATAAAAGCAAGATCCTCATCTGTTATATGTCATTCTCCTGTAAAAAAGGATAAAAATAGTATCATTTATCTTCAAGGACACATTTTAACAATAAAAACACAGATTGAGATAATACAGAAGTAACATAGATTAAAAAATAATGAATAAAAGCAAGATCCTCATCTGTTATATGTCATTCTCCTGTAAAAAAGGATAAAAAATAGTATCATTTATCTTCAAGGACACATTTTAACAATAAAAACACAGATTGAGATCATATAGAAGAAACAAAGATGAAAAAGTGATGAATATAAGCAAGATCCTGATATGTTTTGATGTCGCTCTCCTGTAAAAAAGGAGAAAAGTTGATTAATGTATCTTAAAAGACACATTTTAACAACAAAAACATTGATTGAGATAATACAGAAGTAACAGATGAAAAATGTACGAATAAAAGCAAGATCCTCATCTGTTATGTCATTCTCCTGTAAAAAAGGATAAAAATAGTATCATTTATCTTCAAGGACACATTTTAACAATAAAAACACAGATTGAGATCATATGGCAGAAACATAAAGATGAAAAATGTATGAATAAAAGCAAGATCCTCATCTCTTTTGATGCTGTTCTCCTGTAAAAAAGAAAAAAAAATAGATTAATTTATCTTAAAAGACACATTTTAACAATAAAAACACAGATTGAGATAATACAAAAGTAACATAGATGAAAAATGTACGAATAAAAGTAAGATCCTCATCTGTAATGTCATTCTCCTGTAAAAAAGGATAAAAATAGTATCATTTATCTTCAAGGACACATTTTAACAATAAAAACACAGATTGAGATAATACAGAAGTAACATAGATTAAAAAATGTATGAATAAAAGCAAAATACTCATCTGTTTTGATGTTGTTCTCCTGTAAAAAAGGAGAAAAGTTGATTAATGTATCTTAAAAGACACATTTTAACAACAAAAACATTGATTGAGATAATACAGAAGTAACATAGATGAAAAATGTACGAATAAAAGCAAGATCCTCATCTGTTATGTCATTCTCCTGTAAAAAAGGATAAAAATAGTATCATTTATCTTCAAGGACACATTTTAACAATAAAAACACAGATTGAGATCATATGGCAGAAACATAAAGATGAAAAATGTATGAATAAAAGCAAGATCCTCATCTCTTTTGATGCTGTTCTCCTGTAAAAAAGGAAAAAATTTGATTAATTTATCTTAAAAGACACATTTTAACAATAAAAACACAGATTGAGATAATACAGAAGTAACATAGATTAAAAAATGATGAATAAAAGAAAAATACTCATCTGTTTTGATGTCGTTCTTCTGTAAAAATGTAAAAAAGTTGAATAATTTATCTTCAACGAAACATTTTAACGATAAAAACACATATTGAGATCATATAGAAGAAACAAAGATGAAAAAGTGATGAATATAAGCAAGATCCTCATATGTTTTGATGTCGCTCTCCTGTAAAAAAGGAGAAAAGTTGATTAATGTATCTTAAAAGACACATATTAACAACAAAAACATTGATTGAGATAATACAGAAGTAACAGATGAAAAATGTACAAATAAAAGCAAGATCCTCATCTCTTTTGATGCTGTTCTCCTGTAAAAAAGGATAAAAATAGTATCATTTATCTTCAAGGACACATTTTAACAATAAAAACACAGATTGAGATCATATGGCAGAAACATAAAGATGAAAAATGTATGAATAAAAGCAAGATCCTCATCTCTTTTGATGCTGTTCTCCTGTAAAAAAGAAAAAAAAATAGATTAATTTATCTTAAAAGACACATTTTAACAATAAAAACACAGATTGAGATAATACAAAAGTAACATAGATGAAAAATGTACGAATAAAAGTAAGATCCTCATCTGTAATGTCATTCTCCTGTAAAAAAGGATAAAAATAGTATCATTTATCTTCAAGGACACATTTTAACAATAAAAACACAGATTGAGATAATACAGAAGTAACATAGATTAAAAAATGTATGAATAAAAGCAAAATACTCATCTGTTTTGATGTTGTTCTCCTGTAAAAAAGGAGAAAAGTTGATTAATGTATCTTAAAAGACACATTTTAACAATAAAAACACAGATTGAGATAATACAGAAGTAACATAGATGAAAAATGTACGAATAAAAGCAAGATCCTCATCTGTAATGTCATTCTCCTGTAAAAAAGGATAAAAATAGTATCATTTATCTTCAAGGACACATTTTAACAATAAAAACACAGATTGAGATCATATAGAAGAAACAAAGATGAAAAAGTGATGAATATAAGCAAGATCCTGATATGTTTTGATGTCACTCTCCTGTAAAAAAGGAGAAAAGTTTATTAATGTATCTTAAAAGACACATTTTAACAACAAAAACATTGATTAAGATAATACAGAAGTAACATAGATGAAAAATGTACGAATAAAAGCAAGATCCTCATCTGTTATATGTCATTCTCCTGTAAAAAAGGATAAAAATAGTATCATTTATCTTCAAGGACACATTTTAACAATAAAAACACAGATTGAGATAATACAGAAGTAACATAGATCAAAAAATAATGAATAAAAGCAAGATCCTCATCTGTTATGTCATTCTCCTGTAAAAAAGGATAAAAATAGTATCATTTATCTTCAAGGACACATTTTAACAATAAAAACACAGATTGAGATCATATGGCAGAAACATAAAGATGAAAAATGTATGAATAAAAGCAAGATCCTCATCTCTTTTGATGCTGTTCTCCTGTAAAAAAGGAAAAAATTAGATTAATTTATCTTAAAAGACACATTTTAACAACAAAAACATTGATTAAGATAATACAGAAGTAACATAGATGAAAAATGTACGAATAAAAGCAAGATCCTCATCTGTTATATGTCATTCTCCTGTAAAAAAGGATAAAAATAGTATCATTTATCTTCAAGGACACATTTTAACAATAAAAACACAGATTGAGATAATACAGAAGTAACATAGATTAAAAAATAATGAATAAAAGCAAGATCCTCATCTGTTATGTCATTCTCCTGTAAAAAAGGATAAAAAATAGTATCATTTATCTTCAAGGACACATTTTAACAATAAAAACACAGATTGAGATCATATAGAAGAAACAAAGATGAAAAAGTGATGAATATAAGCAAGATCCTGATATGTTTTGATGTCGCTCTCCTGTAAAAAAGGAGAAAAGTTGATTAATGTATCTTAAAAGACACATTTTAACAACAAAAACATTGATTGAGATAATACAGAAGTAACAGATGAAAAATGTACGAATAAAAGCAAGATCCTCATCTGTTATGTCATTCTCCTGTAAAAAAGGATAAAAATAGTATCATTTATCTTCAAGGACACATTTTAACAATAAAAACACAGATTGAGATCATATGGCAGAAACATAAAGATGAAAAATGTATGAATAAAAGCAAGATCCTCATCTCTTTTGATGCTGTTCTCCTGTAAAAAAGAAAAAAAAATAGATTAATTTATCTTAAAAGACACATTTTAACAATAAAAACACAGATTGAGATAATACAAAAGTAACATAGATTAAAAAATGTATGAATAAAAGCAAAATACTCATCTGTTTTGATGTTGTTCTCCTGTAAAAAAGGAGAAAAGTTGATTAATGTATCTTAAAAGACACATTTTAACAACAAAAACATTGATTGAGATAATACAGAAGTAACAGATGAAAAATGTACGAATAAAAGCAAGATCCTCATCTGTTATGTCATTCTCCTGTAAAAAAGGATAAAAATAGTATCATTTATCTTCAAGGACACATTTTAACAATAAAAACACAGATTGAGATAATACAAAAGTAACATAGATGAAAAATGTACGAATAAAAGCAAGATCCTCATCTGTTATGTCATTCTCCTGTAAAAAAGGATAAAAATAGTATCATTTATCTTCAAGGACACATTTTAACAATAAAAACACAGATTGAGATCATATGGCAGAAACATAAAGATGAAAAATGTATGAATAAAAGCAAGATCCTCATCTCTTTTGATGCTGTTCTCCTGTAAAAAAGGAAAAAATTTGATTAATTTATCTTAAAAGACACATTTTAACAATAAAAACACAGATTGAGATAATACAAAAGTAACATAGATGAAAAATGTACGAATAAAAGCAAGATCCTCATCTGTTATGTCATTCTCCTGTAAAAAAGGATAAAAATAGTATCATTTATCTTCAAGGACACATTTTAACAATAAAAACACAGATTGAGATCATATGGCAGAAACATAAAGATGAAAAATGTATGAATAAAAGCAAGATCCTCATCTCTTTTGATGCTGTTCTCCTGTAAAAAAGGAAAAAATTTGATTAATTTATCTTAAAAGACACATTTTAACAATAAAAACACAGATTGAGATAATACAGAAGTAACATAGATTAAAAAATGATGAATAAAAGAAAAATACTCATCTGTTTTGATGTCGTTCTTCTGTAAAAATGTAAAAAAGTTGAATAATTTATCTTCAACGAAACATTTTAACGATAAAAACACATATTGAGATCATATAGAAGAAACAAAGATGAAAAAGTGATGAATATAAGCAAGATCCTGATATGTTTTGATGTCGCTCTCCTGTAAAAAAGGAGAAAAGTTGATTAATGTATCTTAAAAGACACATATTAACAACAAAAACATTGATTGAGATAATACAGAAGTAACAGATGAAAAATGTACAAATAAAAGCAAGATCCTCATCTGTTATGTCATTCTCCTGTAAAAAAGGATAAAAATAGTATCATTTATCTTCAAGGACACATTTTAACAATAAAAACACAGATTGAGATCATATAGAAGAAACAAAGATGAAAAATTGATGAATTAAAGCAAGATCCTCATCTCTTTTGATGCTGTTCTCCTGTAAAAAAGGATAAAAATAGATTAATTTATCTTAAAAGACACATTTTAACAATAAAAACACAGATTGAGATAATACAAAAGTAACATAGATGAAAAATGTACGAATAAAAGTAAGATCCTCATCTGTAATGTCATTCTCCTGTAAAAAAGGATAAAAATAGTATCATTTATCTTCAAGGACACATTTTAACAATAAAAACACAGATTGAGATAATACAGAAGTAACATAGATTAAAAAATGTATGAATAAAAGCAAAATACTCATCTGTTTTGATGTTGTTCTCCTGTAAAAAAGGAGAAAAGTTGATTAATGTATCTTAAAAGACACATTTTAACAATAAAAACACAGATTGAGATAATACAGAAGTAACATAGATGAAAAATGTACGAATAAAAGCAAGATCCTCATCTGTAATGTCATTCTCCTGTAAAAAAGGATAAAAATAGTATCATTTATCTTCAAGGACACGTTTTAACAATAAAAACACAGATTGAGATCATATAGAAAAAACAAAGATGAAAAAGTGATGAATATAAGCAAGATCCTGATATGTTTTGATGTCACTCTCCTGTAAAAAAGGAGAAAAGTTTATTAATGTATCTTAAAAGACACATTTTAACAACAAAAACATTGATTAAGATAATACAGAAGTAACATAGATGAAAAATGTACGAATAAAAGCAAGATCCTCATCTGTTATATGTCATTCTCCTGTAAAAAAGGATAAAAATAGTATCATTTATCTTCAAGGACACATTTTAACAATAAAAACACAGATTGAGATAATACAGAAGTAACATAGATCAAAAAATAATGAATAAAAGCAAGATCCTCATCTGTTATATGTCATTCTCCTGTAAAAAAGGATAAAAAATAGTATCATTTATCTTCAAGGACACATTTTAACAATAAAAACACATATTGAGATCATATGGCAGAAACATAAAGATGAAAAATGTATGAATAAAAGCAAGATCCTCATCTCTTTTGATGCTGTTCTCCTGTAAAAAAGGATAAAAATAGTATCATTTATCTTCAAGGACACATTTTAACAATAAAAACACAGATTGAGATAATACAGAAGTAACATAGATTAAAAAATAATGAATAAAAGCAAGATCCTCATCTGTTATGTCATTCTCCTGTAAAAAAGGATAAAAATAGTATCATTTATCTTCAAGGACACATTTTAACAATAAAAACACAGATTGAGATAATACAGAAGTAACATAGATTAAAAAATGTATGAATAAAAGCAAAATACTCATCTGTTTTGATGTTGTTCTCCTGTAAAAAAGGAGAAAAGTTGATTAATGTATCTTAAAAGACACATTTTAACAACAAAAACATTGATTGAGATAATACAGAAGTAACATAGATGAAAAATGTACGAATAAAAGCAAGATCCTCATCTGTTATGTCATTCTCCTGTAAAAAAGGATAAAAATAGTATCATTTATCTTCAAGGACACATTTTAACAATAAAAACACAGATTGAGATCATATGGCAGAAACATAAAGATGAAAAATGTATGAATAAAAGCAAGATCCTCATCTCTTTTGATGCTGTTCTCCTGTAAAAAAGGAAAAAATTTGATTAATTTATCTTAAAAGACACATTTTAACAATAAAAACACAGATTGAGATAATACAGAAGTAACATAGATTAAAAAATGATGAATAAAAGAAAAATACTCATCTGTTTTGATGTCGTTCTTCTGTAAAAATGTAAAAAAGTTGAATAATTTATCTTCAACGAAACATTTTAACGATAAAAACACATATTGAGATCATATAGAAGAAACAAAGATGAAAAAGTGATGAATATAAGCAAGATCCTGATATGTTTTGATGTCGCTCTCCTGTAAAAAAGGAGAAAAGTTGATTAATGTATCTTAAAAGACACATATTAACAACAAAAACATTGATTGAGATAATACAGAAGTAACAGATGAAAAATGTACAAATAAAAGCAAGATCCTCATCTGTTATGTCATTCTCCTGTAAAAAAGGATAAAAATAGTATCATTTATCTTCAAGGACACATTTTAACAATAAAAACACAGATTGAGATCATATAGAAGAAACAAAGATGAAAAATTGATGAATTAAAGCAAGATCCTCATCTCTTTTGATGCTGTTCTCCTGTAAAAAAGGATAAAAATAGTATCATTTATCTTCAAGGACACATTTTAACAATAAAAACACAGATTGAGATCATATGGCAGAAACATAAAGATGAAAAATGTATGAATAAAAGCAAGATCCTCATCTCTTTTGATGCTGTTCTCCTGTAAAAAAGAAAAAAAAATAGATTAATTTATCTTAAAAGACACATTTTAACAATAAAAACACAGATTGAGATAATACAAAAGTAACATAGATGAAAAATGTACGAATAAAAGTAAGATCCTCATCTGTAATGTCATTCTCCTGTAAAAAAGGATAAAAATAGTATCATTTATCTTCAAGGACACATTTTAACAATAAAAACACAGATTGAGATAATACAGAAGTAACATAGATTAAAAAATGTATGAATAAAAGCAAAATACTCATCTGTTTTGATGTTGTTCTCCTGTAAAAAAGGAGAAAAGTTGATTAATGTATCTTAAAAGACACATTTTAACAATAAAAACACAGATTGAGATAATACAGAAGTAACATAGATGAAAAATGTACGAATAAAAGCAAGATCCTCATCTGTTATGTCATTCTCCTGTAAAAAAGGATAAAAATAGTATCATTTATCTTCAAGGACACGTTTTAACAATAAAAACACAGATTGAGATCATATAGAAGAAACAAAGATGAAAAAGTGATGAATATAAGCAAGATCCTGATATGTTTTGATGTCACTCTCCTGTAAAAAAGGAGAAAAGTTTATTAATGTATCTTAAAAGACACATTTTAACAACAAAAACATTGATTAAGATAATACAGAAGTAACATAGATGAAAAATGTACGAATAAAAGCAAGATCCTCATCTGTTATATGTCATTCTCCTGTAAAAAAGGATAAAAATAGTATCATTTATCTTCAAGGACACATTTTAACAATAAAAACACAGATTGAGATAATACAGAAGTAACATAGATCAAAAAATAATGAATAAAAGCAAGATCCTCATCTGTTATATGTCATTCTCCTGTAAAAAAGGATAAAAAATAGTATCATTTATCTTCAAGGACACATTTTAACAATAAAAACACATATTGAGATCATATGGCAGAAACATAAAGATGAAAAATGTATGAATAAAAGCAAGATCCTCATCTCTTTTGATGCTGTTCTCCTGTAAAAAAGGAAAAAATTTGATTAATTTATCTTAAAAGACACATTTTAACAATAAAAACACAGATTGAGATAATACAGAAGTAACAGATTAAAAAATGATGAATAAAAGCAAAATACTCATCTGTTTTGATGTCGTTCTTCTGTAAAAATGTAAAAAAGTTGAATAATTTATCTTCAACGACACATTTTAACAATAAAAACACATATTGAGATCATATAGAAGAAACAAAGATGAAAAAGTGATGAATATAAGCAAGATCCTGATATGTTTTGATGTCGCTCTCCTGTAAAAAAGGAGAAAAGTTGATTAATGTATCTTAAAAGACACATATTAACAACAAAAACATTGATTGAGATAATACAGAAGTAACAGATGAAAAATGTACGAATAAAAGCAAGATCCTCATCTGTTATGTCATTCTCCTGTAAAAAAGGATAAAAATAGTATCATTTATCTTCAAGGACACATTTTAACAATAAAAACACAGATTGAGATCATATAGAAGTAACATAGATTAAAAAATGTATGAATAAAAGCAAAATACTCATCTGTTTTGATGCTGTTCTCCTGTAAAAAAGGAGAAAAGTTGATTAATGTATCTTAAAAGACACATTTTAACAACAAAAACATTGATTGAGATAATACAGAAGTAACATAGATGAAAAATGTACGAATAAAAGCAAGATCCTCATCTGTTATGTCATTCTCCTGTAAAAAAGGATGAAAATAGTATCATTTATCTTCAAGGACACATTTTAACAATAAAAACACAGATTGAGATCATATGGCAGAAACATAAAGATGAAAAATGTATGAATAAAAGCAAGATCCTCATCTCTTTTGATGCTGTTCTCTTGTAAAAAAGGAAAAAATTAGATTAATTTATCTTAAAAGACACATTTTAACAATAAAAACACAGATTGAGATAATACAGAAGTAACATAGATTAAAAAATGATGAATAAAAGCAAAATACTCATCTGTTTTGATGTCGTTCTTCTGTAAAAATGTAAAAAAGTTGAATAATTTATCTTCAACGACACATTTTAACGATAAAAACACATATTGAGATCATATAGAAGAAACAAAGATGAAAAAGTGATGAATATAAGCAAGATCCTGATATGTTTTGATGTCGCTCTCCTGTAAAAAAGGAGAAAAGTTGATTAATGTATCTTAAAAGACACATTTTAACAACAAAAACATTGATTGAGATAATACAGAAGTAACAGATGAAAAATGTACGAATAAAAGCAAGATCCTCATCTGTTATGTCATTCTCCTGTAAAAAAGGATAAAAATAGTATCATTTATCTTCAAGGACACATTTTAACAATAAAAACACAGATTGAGATCATATGGCAGAAACATAAAGATGAAAAATGTATGAATAAAAGCAAGATCCTCATCTCTTTTGATGCTGTTCTCCTGTAAAAAAGAAAAAAAAATAGATTAATTTATCTTAAAAGACACATTTTAACAATAAAAACACAGATTGAGATAATACAAAAGTAACATAGATTAAAAAATGTATGAATAAAAGCAAGATCCTCATCTGTTATGTCATTCTCCTGTAAAAAAGGAGAAAAATAGTATCATTTATCTTCAAGGACACATTTTAACAATAAAAACACAGATTGAGATCATATAGAAGAAACAAAGATGAAAAATTGATGAATTAAAGCAAGATCCTCATCTCTTTTGATGCTGTTCTCCTGTAAAAAAGGATAAAAATAGTATCATTTATCTTCAAGGACACATTTTAACAATAAAAACACAGATTGAGATCATATGGCAGAAACATAAAGATGAAAAATGTATGAATAAAAGAAAGATCCTCATCTCTTTTGATGCTGTTCTCCTGTAAAAAAGAAAAAAAAATAGATTAATTTATCTTAAAAGACACATTTTAACAATAAAAACACAGATTGAGATAATACAAAAGTAACATAGATGAAAAATGTACGAATAAAAGTAAGATCCTCATCTGTAATGTCATTCTCCTGTAAAAAAGGATAAAAATAGTATCATTTATCTTCAAGGACACATTTTAACAATAAAAACACAGATTGAGATAATACAGAAGTAACATAGATTAAAAAATGTATGAATAAAAGCAAAATACTCATCTGTTTTGATGTTGTTCTCCTGTAAAAAAGGAGAAAAGTTGATTAATGTATCTTAAAAGACACATTTTAACAATAAAAACACAGATTGAGATAATACAGAAGTAACATAGATGAAAAATGTACGAATAAAAGCAAGATCCTCATCTGTAATGTCATTCTCCTGTAAAAAAGGATAAAAATAGTATCATTTATCTTCAAGGACACGTTTTAACAATAAAAACACAGATTGAGATCATATAGAAGAAACAAAGATGAAAAAGTGATGAATATAAGCAAGATCCTCATCTCTTTTGATGTCACTCTCCTGTAAAAAAGGAGAAAAGTTTATTAATGTATCTTAAAAGACACATTTTAACAACAAAAACATTGATTAAGATAATACAGAAGTAACATAGATGAAAAATGTACGAATAAAAGCAAGATCCTCATCTGTTATATGTCATTCTCCTGTAAAAAAGGATAAAAATAGTATCATTTATCTTCAAGGACACATTTTAACAATAAAAACACAGATTGAGATAATACAGAAGTAACATAGATCAAAAAATAATGAATAAAAGCAAGATCCTCATCTGTTATGTCATTCTCCTGTAAAAAAGGATAAAAATAGTATCATTTATCTTCAAGGACACATTTTAACAATAAAAACACAGATTGAGATCATATGGCAGAAACATAAAGATGAAAAATGTATGAATAAAAGCAAGATCCTCATCTCTTTTGATGCTGTTCTCCTGTAAAAAAGGAAAAAATTAGATTAATTTATCTTAAAAGACACATTTTAACAACAAAAACATTGATTGAGATAATACAAAAGTAACATAGATGAAAAATGTACGAATAAAAGCAAGATCCTCATCTGTTATGTCATTCTCCTGTAAAAAAGGATAAAAATAGTATCATTTATCTTCAAGGACACATTTTAACAATAAAAACACAGATTGAGATAATACAGAAGTAACATAGATTAAAAAATGTATGAATAAAAGCAAAATACTCATCTGTTTTGATGTTGTTCTCCTGTAAAAAAGGAGAAAAGTTGATTAATGTATCTTAAAAGACACATTTTAACAACAAAAACATTGATTGAGATAATACAGAAGTAACAGATGAAAAATGTACGAATAAAAGCAAGATCCTCATCTGTTATGTCATTCTCCTGTAAAAAAGGATAAAAATAGTATCATTTATCTTCAAGGACACGTTTTAACAATAAAAACACATATTGAGATCATATAGAAGAAACAAAGATGAAAAAGTGATGAATATAAGCAAGATCCTGATATGTTTTGATGTCGCTCTCCTGTAAAAAAGGAGAAAAGTTTATTAATGTATCTTAAAAGACACATTTTAACAATAAAAACATTGATTAAGATAATACAGAAGTAACATAGATGAAAAATGTACGAATAAAAGCAAGATCCTCATCTGTTATATGTCATTCTCCTGTAAAAAAGGATAAAAATAGTATCATTTATCTTCAAGGACACATTTTAACAATAAAAACACAGATTGAGATAATACAGAAGTAACATAGATTAAAAAATAATGAATAAAAGCAAGATCCTCATCTGTTATATGTCATTCTCCTGTAAAAAAGGATAAAAAATAGTATCATTTATCTTCAAGGACACATTTTAACAATAAAAACACAGATTGAGATCATATAGAAGAAACAAAGATGAAAAAGTGATGAATATAAGCAAGATCCTGATATGTTTTGATGTCGCTCTCCTGTAAAAAAGGAGAAAAGTTGATTAATGTATCTTAAAAGACACATTTTAACAACAAAAACATTGATTGAGATAATACAGAAGTAACAGATGAAAAATGTACGAATAAAAGCAAGATCCTCATCTGTTATGTCATTCTCCTGTAAAAAAGGATAAAAATAGTATCATTTATCTTCAAGGACACATTTTAACAATAAAAACACAGATTGAGATCATATGGCAGAAACATAAAGATGAAAAATGTATGAATAAAAGCAAGATCCTCATCTCTTTTGATGCTGTTCTCCTGTAAAAAAGAAAAAAAAATAGATTAATTTATCTTAAAAGACACATTTTAACAATAAAAACACAGATTGAGATAATACAAAAGTAACATAGATGAAAAATGTACGAATAAAAGTAAGATCCTCATCTGTAATGTCATTCTCCTGTAAAAAAGGATAAAAATAGTATCATTTATCTTCAAGGACACATTTTAACAATAAAAACACAGATTGAGATAATACAGAAGTAACATAGATTAAAAAATGTATGAATAAAAGCAAAATACTCATCTGTTTTGATGTTGTTCTCCTGTAAAAAAGGAGAAAAGTTGATTAATGTATCTTAAAAGACACATTTTAACAACAAAAACATTGATTGAGATAATACAGAAGTAACATAGATGAAAAATGTACGAATAAAAGCAAGATCCTCATCTGTTATGTCATTCTCCTGTAAAAAAGGATAAAAATAGTATCATTTATCTTCAAGGACACATTTTAACAATAAAAACACAGATTGAGATCATATGGCAGAAACATAAAGATGAAAAATGTATGAATAAAAGCAAGATCCTCATCTCTTTTGATGCTGTTCTCCTGTAAAAAAGGAAAAAATTTGATTAATTTATCTTAAAAGACACATTTTAACAATAAAAACACAGATTGAGATAATACAGAAGTAACATAGATTAAAAAATGATGAATAAAAGAAAAATACTCATCTGTTTTGATGTCGTTCTTCTGTAAAAATGTAAAAAAGTTGAATAATTTATCTTCAACGAAACATTTTAACGATAAAAACACATATTGAGATCATATAGAAGAAACAAAGATGAAAAAGTGATGAATATAAGCAAGATCCTCATATGTTTTGATGTCGCTCTCCTGTAAAAAAGGAGAAAAGTTGATTAATGTATCTTAAAAGACACATATTAACAACAAAAACATTGATTGAGATAATACAGAAGTAACAGATGAAAAATGTACAAATAAAAGCAAGATCCTCATCTCTTTTGATGCTGTTCTCCTGTAAAAAAGGATAAAAATAGTATCATTTATCTTCAAGGACACATTTTAACAATAAAAACACAGATTGAGATCATATGGCAGAAACATAAAGATGAAAAATGTATGAATAAAAGCAAGATCCTCATCTCTTTTGATGCTGTTCTCCTGTAAAAAAGAAAAAAAAATAGATTAATTTATCTTAAAAGACACATTTTAACAATAAAAACACAGATTGAGATAATACAAAAGTAACATAGATGAAAAATGTACGAATAAAAGTAAGATCCTCATCTGTAATGTCATTCTCCTGTAAAAAAGGATAAAAATAGTATCATTTATCTTCAAGGACACATTTTAACAATAAAAACACAGATTGAGATAATACAGAAGTAACATAGATTAAAAAATGTATGAATAAAAGCAAAATACTCATCTGTTTTGATGTTGTTCTCCTGTAAAAAAGGAGAAAAGTTGATTAATGTATCTTAAAAGACACATTTTAACAATAAAAACACAGATTGAGATAATACAGAAGTAACATAGATGAAAAATGTACGAATAAAAGCAAGATCCTCATCTGTAATGTCATTCTCCTGTAAAAAAGGATAAAAATAGTATCATTTATCTTCAAGGACACATTTTAACAATAAAAACACAGATTGAGATCATATAGAAGAAACAAAGATGAAAAAGTGATGAATATAAGCAAGATCCTGATATGTTTTGATGTCACTCTCCTGTAAAAAAGGAGAAAAGTTTATTAATGTATCTTAAAAGACACATTTTAACAACAAAAACATTGATTAAGATAATACAGAAGTAACATAGATGAAAAATGTACGAATAAAAGCAAGATCCTCATCTGTTATATGTCATTCTCCTGTAAAAAAGGATAAAAATAGTATCATTTATCTTCAAGGACACATTTTAACAATAAAAACACAGATTGAGATAATACAGAAGTAACATAGATCAAAAAATAATGAATAAAAGCAAGATCCTCATCTGTTATGTCATTCTCCTGTAAAAAAGGATAAAAATAGTATCATTTATCTTCAAGGACACATTTTAACAATAAAAACACAGATTGAGATCATATGGCAGAAACATAAAGATGAAAAATGTATGAATAAAAGCAAGATCCTCATCTCTTTTGATGCTGTTCTCCTGTAAAAAAGGAAAAAATTAGATTAATTTATCTTAAAAGACACATTTTAACAACAAAAACATTGATTAAGATAATACAGAAGTAACATAGATGAAAAATGTACGAATAAAAGCAAGATCCTCATCTGTTATATGTCATTCTCCTGTAAAAAAGGATAAAAATAGTATCATTTATCTTCAAGGACACATTTTAACAATAAAAACACAGATTGAGATAATACAGAAGTAACATAGATTAAAAAATAATGAATAAAAGCAAGATCCTCATCTGTTATGTCATTCTCCTGTAAAAAAGGATAAAAAATAGTATCATTTATCTTCAAGGACACATTTTAACAATAAAAACACAGATTGAGATCATATAGAAGAAACAAAGATGAAAAAGTGATGAATATAAGCAAGATCCTGATATGTTTTGATGTCGCTCTCCTGTAAAAAAGGAGAAAAGTTGATTAATGTATCTTAAAAGACACATTTTAACAACAAAAACATTGATTGAGATAATACAGAAGTAACAGATGAAAAATGTACGAATAAAAGCAAGATCCTCATCTGTTATGTCATTCTCCTGTAAAAAAGGATAAAAATAGTATCATTTATCTTCAAGGACACATTTTAACAATAAAAACACAGATTGAGATCATATGGCAGAAACATAAAGATGAAAAATGTATGAATAAAAGCAAGATCCTCATCTCTTTTGATGCTGTTCTCCTGTAAAAAAGAAAAAAAAATAGATTAATTTATCTTAAAAGACACATTTTAACAATAAAAACACAGATTGAGATAATACAAAAGTAACATAGATTAAAAAATGTATGAATAAAAGCAAAATACTCATCTGTTTTGATGTTGTTCTCCTGTAAAAAAGGAGAAAAGTTGATTAATGTATCTTAAAAGACACATTTTAACAACAAAAACATTGATTGAGATAATACAGAAGTAACAGATGAAAAATGTACGAATAAAAGCAAGATCCTCATCTGTTATGTCATTCTCCTGTAAAAAAGGATAAAAATAGTATCATTTATCTTCAAGGACACATTTTAACAATAAAAACACAGATTGAGATCATATAGAAGAAACAAAGATGAAAAATTGATGAATTAAAGCAAGATCCTCATCTCTTTTGATGCTGTTCTCCTGTAAAAAAGGATAAAAATAGATTAATTTATCTTAAAAGACACATTTTAACAATAAAAACACAGATTGAGATAATACAAAAGTAACATAGATGAAAAATGTACGAATAAAAGTAAGATCCTCATCTGTAATGTCATTCTCCTGTAAAAAAGGATAAAAATAGTATCATTTATCTTCAAGGACACATTTTAACAATAAAAACACAGATTGAGATAATACAGAAGTAACATAGATTAAAAAATGTATGAATAAAAGCAAAATACTCATCTGTTTTGATGTTGTTCTCCTGTAAAAAAGGAGAAAAGTTGATTAATGTATCTTAAAAGACACATTTTAACAATAAAAACACAGATTGAGATAATACAGAAGTAACATAGATGAAAAATGTACGAATAAAAGCAAGATCCTCATCTGTAATGTCATTCTCCTGTAAAAAAGGATAAAAATAGTATCATTTATCTTCAAGGACACGTTTTAACAATAAAAACACAGATTGAGATCATATAGAAAAAACAAAGATGAAAAAGTGATGAATATAAGCAAGATCCTGATATGTTTTGATGTCACTCTCCTGTAAAAAAGGAGAAAAGTTTATTAATGTATCTTAAAAGACACATTTTAACAACAAAAACATTGATTAAGATAATACAGAAGTAACATAGATGAAAAATGTACGAATAAAAGCAAGATCCTCATCTGTTATATGTCATTCTCCTGTAAAAAAGGATAAAAATAGTATCATTTATCTTCAAGGACACATTTTAACAATAAAAACACAGATTGAGATAATACAGAAGTAACATAGATCAAAAAATAATGAATAAAAGCAAGATCCTCATCTGTTATATGTCATTCTCCTGTAAAAAAGGATAAAAAATAGTATCATTTATCTTCAAGGACACATTTTAACAATAAAAACACATATTGAGATCATATGGCAGAAACATAAAGATGAAAAATGTATGAATAAAAGCAAGATCCTCATCTCTTTTGATGCTGTTCTCCTGTAAAAAAGGATAAAAATAGTATCATTTATCTTCAAGGACACATTTTAACAATAAAAACACAGATTGAGATAATACAGAAGTAACATAGATTAAAAAATAATGAATAAAAGCAAGATCCTCATCTGTTATGTCATTCTCCTGTAAAAAAGGATAAAAATAGTATCATTTATCTTCAAGGACACATTTTAACAATAAAAACACAGATTGAGATAATACAGAAGTAACATAGATTAAAAAATGTATGAATAAAAGCAAAATACTCATCTGTTTTGATGTTGTTCTCCTGTAAAAAAGGAGAAAAGTTGATTAATGTATCTTAAAAGACACATTTTAACAACAAAAACATTGATTGAGATAATACAGAAGTAACATAGATGAAAAATGTACGAATAAAAGCAAGATCCTCATCTGTTATGTCATTCTCCTGTAAAAAAGGATAAAAATAGTATCATTTATCTTCAAGGACACATTTTAACAATAAAAACACAGATTGAGATCATATGGCAGAAACATAAAGATGAAAAATGTATGAATAAAAGCAAGATCCTCATCTCTTTTGATGCTGTTCTCCTGTAAAAAAGAAAAAAAAATAGATTAATTTATCTTAAAAGACACATTTTAACAATAAAAACACAGATTGAGATAATACAAAAGTAACATAGATTAAAAAATGTATGAATAAAAGCAAGATCCTCATCTGTTATGTCATTCTCCTGTAAAAAAGGAGAAAAATAGTATCATTTATCTTCAAGGACACATTTTAACAATAAAAACACAGATTGAGATCATATAGAAGAAACAAAGATGAAAAATTGATGAATTAAAGCAAGATCCTCATCTCTTTTGATGCTGTTCTCCTGTAAAAAAGGATAAAAATAGTATCATTTATCTTCAAGGACACATTTTAACAATAAAAACACAGATTGAGATCATATGGCAGAAACATAAAGATGAAAAATGTATGAATAAAAGAAAGATCCTCATCTCTTTTGATGCTGTTCTCCTGTAAAAAAGAAAAAAAAATAGATTAATTTATCTTAAAAGACACATTTTAACAATAAAAACACAGATTGAGATAATACAAAAGTAACATAGATGAAAAATGTACGAATAAAAGTAAGATCCTCATCTGTAATGTCATTCTCCTGTAAAAAAGGATAAAAATAGTATCATTTATCTTCAAGGACACATTTTAACAATAAAAACACAGATTGAGATAATACAGAAGTAACATAGATTAAAAAATGTATGAATAAAAGCAAAATACTCATCTGTTTTGATGTTGTTCTCCTGTAAAAAAGGAGAAAAGTTGATTAATGTATCTTAAAAGACACATTTTAACAATAAAAACACAGATTGAGATAATACAGAAGTAACATAGATGAAAAATGTACGAATAAAAGCAAGATCCTCATCTGTAATGTCATTCTCCTGTAAAAAAGGATAAAAATAGTATCATTTATCTTCAAGGACACGTTTTAACAATAAAAACACAGATTGAGATCATATAGAAGAAACAAAGATGAAAAAGTGATGAATATAAGCAAGATCCTCATCTCTTTTGATGTCACTCTCCTGTAAAAAAGGAGAAAAGTTTATTAATGTATCTTAAAAGACACATTTTAACAACAAAAACATTGATTAAGATAATACAGAAGTAACATAGATGAAAAATGTACGAATAAAAGCAAGATCCTCATCTGTTATATGTCATTCTCCTGTAAAAAAGGATAAAAATAGTATCATTTATCTTCAAGGACACATTTTAACAATAAAAACACAGATTGAGATAATACAGAAGTAACATAGATCAAAAAATAATGAATAAAAGCAAGATCCTCATCTGTTATGTCATTCTCCTGTAAAAAAGGATAAAAATAGTATCATTTATCTTCAAGGACACATTTTAACAATAAAAACACAGATTGAGATCATATGGCAGAAACATAAAGATGAAAAATGTATGAATAAAAGCAAGATCCTCATCTCTTTTGATGCTGTTCTCCTGTAAAAAAGGAAAAAATTAGATTAATTTATCTTAAAAGACACATTTTAACAACAAAAACATTGATTGAGATAATACAAAAGTAACATAGATGAAAAATGTACGAATAAAAGCAAGATCCTCATCTGTTATGTCATTCTCCTGTAAAAAAGGATAAAAATAGTATCATTTATCTTCAAGGACACATTTTAACAATAAAAACACAGATTGAGATAATACAGAAGTAACATAGATTAAAAAATGTATGAATAAAAGCAAAATACTCATCTGTTTTGATGTTGTTCTCCTGTAAAAAAGGAGAAAAGTTGATTAATGTATCTTAAAAGACACATTTTAACAACAAAAACATTGATTGAGATAATACAGAAGTAACAGATGAAAAATGTACGAATAAAAGCAAGATCCTCATCTGTTATGTCATTCTCCTGTAAAAAAGGATAAAAATAGTATCATTTATCTTCAAGGACACATTTTAACAATAAAAACACAGATTGAGATCATATGGCAGAAACATAAAGATGAAAAATGTATGAATAAAAGCAAGATCCTCATCTCTTTTGATGCTGTTCTCCTGTAAAAAAGGAAAAAATTTGATTAATTTATCTTAAAAGACACATTTTAACAATAAAAACACAGATTGAGATAATACAGAAGTAACATAGATTAAAAAATGATGAATAAAAGAAAAATACTCATCTGTTTTGATGTCGTTCTTCTGTAAAAATGTAAAAAAGTTGAATAATTTATCTTCAACGAAACATTTTAACGATAAAAACACATATTGAGATCATATAGAAGAAACAAAGATGAAAAAGTGATGAATATAAGCAAGATCCTGATATGTTTTGATGTCGCTCTCCTGTAAAAAAGGAGAAAAGTTGATTAATGTATCTTAAAAGACACATATTAACAACAAAAACATTGATTGAGATAATACAGAAGTAACAGATGAAAAATGTACAAATAAAAGCAAGATCCTCATCTGTTATGTCATTCTCCTGTAAAAAAGGATAAAAATAGTATCATTTATCTTCAAGGACACATTTTAACAATAAAAACACAGATTGAGATCATATAGAAGAAACAAAGATGAAAAATTGATGAATTAAAGCAAGATCCTCATCTCTTTTGATGCTGTTCTCCTGTAAAAAAGGATAAAAATAGATTAATTTATCTTAAAAGACACATTTTAACAATAAAAACACAGATTGAGATAATACAAAAGTAACATAGATGAAAAATGTACGAATAAAAGTAAGATCCTCATCTGTAATGTCATTCTCCTGTAAAAAAGGATAAAAATAGTATCATTTTTCTTCAAGGACACATTTTAACAATAAAAACACAGATTGAGATAATACAGAAGTAACATAGATTAAAAAATGTATGAATAAAAGCAAAATACTCATCTGTTTTGATGTTGTTCTCCTGTAAAAAAGGAGAAAAGTTGATTAATGTATCTTAAAAGACACATTTTAACAATAAAAACACAGATTGAGATAATACAGAAGTAACATAGATGAAAAATGTACGAATAAAAGCAAGATCCTCATCTGTAATGTCATTCTCCTGTAAAAAAGGATAAAAATAGTATCATTTATCTTCAAGGACACGTTTTAACAATAAAAACACAGATTGAGATCATATAGAAAAAACAAAGATGAAAAAGTGATGAATATAAGCAAGATCCTGATATGTTTTGATGTCACTCTCCTGTAAAAAAGGAGAAAAGTTTATTAATGTATCTTAAAAGACACATTTTAACAACAAAAACATTGATTAAGATAATACAGAAGTAACATAGATGAAAAATGTACGAATAAAAGCAAGATCCTCATCTGTTATATGTCATTCTCCTGTAAAAAAGGATAAAAATAGTATCATTTATCTTCAAGGACACATTTTAACAATAAAAACACAGATTGAGATAATACAGAAGTAACATAGATCAAAAAATAATGAATAAAAGCAAGATCCTCATCTGTTATATGTCATTCTCCTGTAAAAAAGGATAAAAAATAGTATCATTTATCTTCAAGGACACATTTTAACAATAAAAACACATATTGAGATCATATGGCAGAAACATAAAGATGAAAAATGTATGAATAAAAGCAAGATCCTCATCTCTTTTGATGCTGTTCTCCTGTAAAAAAGGATAAAAATAGTATCATTTATCTTCAAGGACACATTTTAACAATAAAAACACAGATTGAGATAATACAGAAGTAACATAGATTAAAAAATAATGAATAAAAGCAAGATCCTCATCTGTTATGTCATTCTCCTGTAAAAAAGGATAAAAATAGTATCATTTATCTTCAAGGACACATTTTAACAATAAAAACACAGATTGAGATAATACAGAAGTAACATAGATTAAAAAATGTATGAATAAAAGCAAAATACTCATCTGTTTTGATGTTGTTCTCCTGTAAAAAAGGAGAAAAGTTGATTAATGTATCTTAAAAGACACATTTTAACAACAAAAACATTGATTGAGATAATACAGAAGTAACATAGATGAAAAATGTACGAATAAAAGCAAGATCCTCATCTGTTATGTCATTCTCCTGTAAAAAAGGATAAAAATAGTATCATTTATCTTCAAGGACACATTTTAACAATAAAAACACAGATTGAGATCATATGGCAGAAACATAAAGATGAAAAATGTATGAATAAAAGCAAGATCCTCATCTCTTTTGATGCTGTTCTCCTGTAAAAAAGGAAAAAATTTGATTAATTTATCTTAAAAGACACATTTTAACAATAAAAACACAGATTGAGATAATACAGAAGTAACATAGATTAAAAAATGATGAATAAAAGAAAAATACTCATCTGTTTTGATGTCGTTCTTCTGTAAAAATGTAAAAAAGTTGAATAATTTATCTTCAACGAAACATTTTAACGATAAAAACACATATTGAGATCATATAGAAGAAACAAAGATGAAAAAGTGATGAATATAAGCAAGATCCTGATATGTTTTGATGTCGCTCTCCTGTAAAAAAGGAGAAAAGTTGATTAATGTATCTTAAAAGACACATATTAACAACAAAAACATTGATTGAGATAATACAGAAGTAACAGATGAAAAATGTACAAATAAAAGCAAGATCCTCATCTGTTATGTCATTCTCCTGTAAAAAAGGATAAAAATAGTATCATTTATCTTCAAGGACACATTTTAACAATAAAAACACAGATTGAGATCATATAGAAGAAACAAAGATGAAAAATTGATGAATTAAAGCAAGATCCTCATCTCTTTTGATGCTGTTCTCCTGTAAAAAAGGATAAAAATAGTATCATTTATCTTCAAGGACACATTTTAACAATAAAAACACAGATTGAGATCATATGGCAGAAACATAAAGATGAAAAATGTATGAATAAAAGAAAGATCCTCATCTCTTTTGATGCTGTTCTCCTGTAAAAAAGAAAAAAAAATAGATTAATTTATCTTAAAAGACACATTTTAACAATAAAAACACAGATTGAGATAATACAAAAGTAACATAGATTAAAAAATGTATGAATAAAAGCAAAATACTCATCTGTTTTGATGTTGTTCTCCTGTAAAAAAGGAGAAAAGTTGATTAATGTATCTTAAAAGACACATTTTAACAACAAAAACATTGATTGAGATAATACAGAAGTAACAGATGAAAAATGTACGAATAAAAGCAAGATCCTCATCTGTTATGTCATTCTCCTGTAAAAAAGGATAAAAATAGTATCATTTATCTTCAAGGACACATTTTAACAATAAAAACACAGATTGAGATCATATAGAAGAAACAAAGATGAAAAATTGATGAATTAAAGCAAGATCCTCATCTCTTTTGATGCTGTTCTCCTGTAAAAAAGGATAAAAATAGATTAATTTATCTTAAAAGACACATTTTAACAATAAAAACACAGATTGAGATAATACAAAAGTAACATAGATGAAAAATGTACGAATAAAAGTAAGATCCTCATCTGTAATGTCATTCTCCTGTAAAAAAGGATAAAAATAGTATCATTTATCTTCAAGGACACATTTTAACAATAAAAACACAGATTGAGATAATACAGAAGTAACATAGATTAAAAAATGTATGAATAAAAGCAAAATACTCATCTGTTTTGATGTTGTTCTCCTGTAAAAAAGGAGAAAAGTTGATTAATGTATCTTAAAAGACACATTTTAACAATAAAAACACAGATTGAGATAATACAGAAGTAACATAGATGAAAAATGTACGAATAAAAGCAAGATCCTCATCTGTAATGTCATTCTCCTGTAAAAAAGGATAAAAATAGTATCATTTATCTTCAAGGACACGTTTTAACAATAAAAACACAGATTGAGATCATATAGAAAAAACAAAGATGAAAAAGTGATGAATATAAGCAAGATCCTGATATGTTTTGATGTCACTCTCCTGTAAAAAAGGAGAAAAGTTTATTAATGTATCTTAAAAGACACATTTTAACAACAAAAACATTGATTAAGATAATACAGAAGTAACATAGATGAAAAATGTACGAATAAAAGCAAGATCCTCATCTGTTATATGTCATTCTCCTGTAAAAAAGGATAAAAATAGTATCATTTATCTTCAAGGACACATTTTAACAATAAAAACACAGATTGAGATAATACAGAAGTAACATAGATCAAAAAATAATGAATAAAAGCAAGATCCTCATCTGTTATATGTCATTCTCCTGTAAAAAAGGATAAAAAATAGTATCATTTATCTTCAAGGACACATTTTAACAATAAAAACACATATTGAGATCATATGGCAGAAACATAAAGATGAAAAATGTATGAATAAAAGCAAGATCCTCATCTCTTTTGATGCTGTTCTCCTGTAAAAAAGGATAAAAATAGTATCATTTATCTTCAAGGACACATTTTAACAATAAAAACACAGATTGAGATAATACAGAAGTAACATAGATTAAAAAATAATGAATAAAAGCAAGATCCTCATCTGTTATGTCATTCTCCTGTAAAAAAGGATAAAAATAGTATCATTTATCTTCAAGGACACATTTTAACAATAAAAACACAGATTGAGATAATACAGAAGTAACATAGATTAAAAAATGTATGAATAAAAGCAAAATACTCATCTGTTTTGATGTTGTTCTCCTGTAAAAAAGGAGAAAAGTTGATTAATGTATCTTAAAAGACACATTTTAACAACAAAAACATTGATTGAGATAATACAGAAGTAACATAGATGAAAAATGTACGAATAAAAGCAAGATCCTCATCTGTTATGTCATTCTCCTGTAAAAAAGGATAAAAATAGTATCATTTATCTTCAAGGACACATTTTAACAATAAAAACACAGATTGAGATCATATGGCAGAAACATAAAGATGAAAAATGTATGAATAAAAGCAAGATCCTCATCTCTTTTGATGCTGTTCTCCTGTAAAAAAGAAAAAAAAATAGATTAATTTATCTTAAAAGACACATTTTAACAATAAAAACACAGATTGAGATAATACAAAAGTAACATAGATTAAAAAATGTATGAATAAAAGCAAGATCCTCATCTGTTATGTCATTCTCCTGTAAAAAAGGAGAAAAATAGTATCATTTATCTTCAAGGACACATTTTAACAATAAAAACACAGATTGAGATCATATAGAAGAAACAAAGATGAAAAATTGATGAATTAAAGCAAGATCCTCATCTCTTTTGATGCTGTTCTCCTGTAAAAAAGGATAAAAATAGTATCATTTATCTTCAAGGACACATTTTAACAATAAAAACACAGATTGAGATCATATGGCAGAAACATAAAGATGAAAAATGTATGAATAAAAGAAAGATCCTCATCTCTTTTGATGCTGTTCTCCTGTAAAAAAGAAAAAAAAATAGATTAATTTATCTTAAAAGACACATTTTAACAATAAAAACACAGATTGAGATAATACAAAAGTAACATAGATGAAAAATGTACGAATAAAAGTAAGATCCTCATCTGTAATGTCATTCTCCTGTAAAAAAGGATAAAAATAGTATCATTTATCTTCAAGGACACATTTTAACAATAAAAACACAGATTGAGATAATACAGAAGTAACATAGATTAAAAAATGTATGAATAAAAGCAAAATACTCATCTGTTTTGATGTTGTTCTCCTGTAAAAAAGGAGAAAAGTTGATTAATGTATCTTAAAAGACACATTTTAACAATAAAAACACAGATTGAGATAATACAGAAGTAACATAGATGAAAAATGTACGAATAAAAGCAAGATCCTCATCTGTAATGTCATTCTCCTGTAAAAAAGGATAAAAATAGTATCATTTATCTTCAAGGACACGTTTTAACAATAAAAACACAGATTGAGATCATATAGAAGAAACAAAGATGAAAAAGTGATGAATATAAGCAAGATCCTCATCTCTTTTGATGTCACTCTCCTGTAAAAAAGGAGAAAAGTTTATTAATGTATCTTAAAAGACACATTTTAACAACAAAAACATTGATTAAGATAATACAGAAGTAACATAGATGAAAAATGTACGAATAAAAGCAAGATCCTCATCTGTTATATGTCATTCTCCTGTAAAAAAGGATAAAAATAGTATCATTTATCTTCAAGGACACATTTTAACAATAAAAACACAGATTGAGATAATACAGAAGTAACATAGATCAAAAAATAATGAATAAAAGCAAGATCCTCATCTGTTATGTCATTCTCCTGTAAAAAAGGATAAAAATAGTATCATTTATCTTCAAGGACACATTTTAACAATAAAAACACAGATTGAGATCATATGGCAGAAACATAAAGATGAAAAATGTATGAATAAAAGCAAGATCCTCATCTCTTTTGATGCTGTTCTCCTGTAAAAAAGGAAAAAATTAGATTAATTTATCTTAAAAGACACATTTTAACAACAAAAACATTGATTGAGATAATACAAAAGTAACATAGATGAAAAATGTACGAATAAAAGCAAGATCCTCATCTGTTATGTCATTCTCCTGTAAAAAAGGATAAAAATAGTATCATTTATCTTCAAGGACACATTTTAACAATAAAAACACAGATTGAGATAATACAGAAGTAACATAGATTAAAAAATGTATGAATAAAAGCAAAATACTCATCTGTTTTGATGTTGTTCTCCTGTAAAAAAGGAGAAAAGTTGATTAATGTATCTTAAAAGACACATTTTAACAACAAAAACATTGATTGAGATAATACAGAAGTAACAGATGAAAAATGTACGAATAAAAGCAAGATCCTCATCTGTTATGTCATTCTCCTGTAAAAAAGGATAAAAATAGTATCATTTATCTTCAAGGACACATTTTAACAATAAAAACACAGATTGAGATCATATGGCAGAAACATAAAGATGAAAAATGTATGAATAAAAGCAAGATCCTCATCTCTTTTGATGCTGTTCTCCTGTAAAAAAGGAAAAAATTTGATTAATTTATCTTAAAAGACACATTTTAACAATAAAAACACAGATTGAGATAATACAGAAGTAACATAGATTAAAAAATGATGAATAAAAGAAAAATACTCATCTGTTTTGATGTCGTTCTTCTGTAAAAATGTAAAAAAGTTGAATAATTTATCTTCAACGAAACATTTTAACGATAAAAACACATATTGAGATCATATAGAAGAAACAAAGATGAAAAAGTGATGAATATAAGCAAGATCCTGATATGTTTTGATGTCGCTCTCCTGTAAAAAAGGAGAAAAGTTGATTAATGTATCTTAAAAGACACATATTAACAACAAAAACATTGATTGAGATAATACAGAAGTAACAGATGAAAAATGTACAAATAAAAGCAAGATCCTCATCTGTTATGTCATTCTCCTGTAAAAAAGGATAAAAATAGTATCATTTATCTTCAAGGACACATTTTAACAATAAAAACACAGATTGAGATCATATAGAAGAAACAAAGATGAAAAATTGATGAATTAAAGCAAGATCCTCATCTCTTTTGATGCTGTTCTCCTGTAAAAAAGGATAAAAATAGATTAATTTATCTTAAAAGACACATTTTAACAATAAAAACACAGATTGAGATAATACAAAAGTAACATAGATGAAAAATGTACGAATAAAAGTAAGATCCTCATCTGTAATGTCATTCTCCTGTAAAAAAGGATAAAAATAGTATCATTTTTCTTCAAGGACACATTTTAACAATAAAAACACAGATTGAGATAATACAGAAGTAACATAGATTAAAAAATGTATGAATAAAAGCAAAATACTCATCTGTTTTGATGTTGTTCTCCTGTAAAAAAGGAGAAAAGTTGATTAATGTATCTTAAAAGACACATTTTAACAATAAAAACACAGATTGAGATAATACAGAAGTAACATAGATGAAAAATGTACGAATAAAAGCAAGATCCTCATCTGTAATGTCATTCTCCTGTAAAAAAGGATAAAAATAGTATCATTTATCTTCAAGGACACGTTTTAACAATAAAAACACAGATTGAGATCATATAGAAAAAACAAAGATGAAAAAGTGATGAATATAAGCAAGATCCTGATATGTTTTGATGTCACTCTCCTGTAAAAAAGGAGAAAAGTTTATTAATGTATCTTAAAAGACACATTTTAACAACAAAAACATTGATTAAGATAATACAGAAGTAACATAGATGAAAAATGTACGAATAAAAGCAAGATCCTCATCTGTTATATGTCATTCTCCTGTAAAAAAGGATAAAAATAGTATCATTTATCTTCAAGGACACATTTTAACAATAAAAACACAGATTGAGATAATACAGAAGTAACATAGATCAAAAAATAATGAATAAAAGCAAGATCCTCATCTGTTATATGTCATTCTCCTGTAAAAAAGGATAAAAAATAGTATCATTTATCTTCAAGGACACATTTTAACAATAAAAACACATATTGAGATCATATGGCAGAAACATAAAGATGAAAAATGTATGAATAAAAGCAAGATCCTCATCTCTTTTGATGCTGTTCTCCTGTAAAAAAGGATAAAAATAGTATCATTTATCTTCAAGGACACATTTTAACAATAAAAACACAGATTGAGATAATACAGAAGTAACATAGATTAAAAAATAATGAATAAAAGCAAGATCCTCATCTGTTATGTCATTCTCCTGTAAAAAAGGATAAAAATAGTATCATTTATCTTCAAGGACACATTTTAACAATAAAAACACAGATTGAGATAATACAGAAGTAACATAGATTAAAAAATGTATGAATAAAAGCAAAATACTCATCTGTTTTGATGTTGTTCTCCTGTAAAAAAGGAGAAAAGTTGATTAATGTATCTTAAAAGACACATTTTAACAACAAAAACATTGATTGAGATAATACAGAAGTAACATAGATGAAAAATGTACGAATAAAAGCAAGATCCTCATCTGTTATGTCATTCTCCTGTAAAAAAGGATAAAAATAGTATCATTTATCTTCAAGGACACATTTTAACAATAAAAACACAGATTGAGATCATATGGCAGAAACATAAAGATGAAAAATGTATGAATAAAAGCAAGATCCTCATCTCTTTTGATGCTGTTCTCCTGTAAAAAAGGAAAAAATTTGATTAATTTATCTTAAAAGACACATTTTAACAATAAAAACACAGATTGAGATAATACAGAAGTAACATAGATTAAAAAATGATGAATAAAAGAAAAATACTCATCTGTTTTGATGTCGTTCTTCTGTAAAAATGTAAAAAAGTTGAATAATTTATCTTCAACGAAACATTTTAACGATAAAAACACATATTGAGATCATATAGAAGAAACAAAGATGAAAAAGTGATGAATATAAGCAAGATCCTGATATGTTTTGATGTCGCTCTCCTGTAAAAAAGGAGAAAAGTTGATTAATGTATCTTAAAAGACACATATTAACAACAAAAACATTGATTGAGATAATACAGAAGTAACAGATGAAAAATGTACAAATAAAAGCAAGATCCTCATCTGTTATGTCATTCTCCTGTAAAAAAGGATAAAAATAGTATCATTTATCTTCAAGGACACATTTTAACAATAAAAACACAGATTGAGATCATATAGAAGAAACAAAGATGAAAAATTGATGAATTAAAGCAAGATCCTCATCTCTTTTGATGCTGTTCTCCTGTAAAAAAGGATAAAAATAGTATCATTTATCTTCAAGGACACATTTTAACAATAAAAACACAGATTGAGATCATATGGCAGAAACATAAAGATGAAAAATGTATGAATAAAAGCAAGATCCTCATCTCTTTTGATGCTGTTCTCCTGTAAAAAAGAAAAAAAAATAGATTAATTTATCTTAAAAGACACATTTTAACAATAAAAACACAGATTGAGATAATACAAAAGTAACATAGATGAAAAATGTACGAATAAAAGTAAGATCCTCATCTGTAATGTCATTCTCCTGTAAAAAAGGATAAAAATAGTATCATTTATCTTCAAGGACACGTTTTAACAATAAAAACACAGATTGAGATCATATAGAAGAAACAAAGATGAAAAAGTGATGAATATAAGCAAGATCCTGATATGTTTTGATGTCACTCTCCTGTAAAAAAGGAGAAAAGTTTATTAATGTATCTTAAAAGACACATTTTAACAACAAAAACATTGATTAAGATAATACAGAAGTAACATAGATGAAAAATGTACGAATAAAAGCAAGATCCTCATCTGTTATATGTCATTCTCCTGTAAAAAAGGATAAAAATAGTATCATTTATCTTCAAGGACACATTTTAACAATAAAAACACAGATTGAGATAATACAGAAGTAACATAGATCAAAAAATAATGAATAAAAGCAAGATCCTCATCTGTTATGTCATTCTCCTGTAAAAAAGGATAAAAATAGTATCATTTATCTTCAAGGACACATTTTAACAATAAAAACACAGATTGAGATCATATGGCAGAAACATAAAGATGAAAAATGTATGAATAAAAGCAAGATCCTCATCTCTTTTGATGCTGTTCTCCTGTAAAAAAGGAAAAAATTAGATTAATTTATCTTAAAAGACACATTTTAACAATAAAAACAGATTGAGATAATACAAAAGTAACATAGATGAAAAATGTACGAATAAAAGCAAGATCCTCATCTGTTATGTCATTCTCCTGTAAAAAAGGATAAAAATAGTATCATTTATCTTCAAGGACACATTTTAACAATAAAAACACAGATTGAGATAATACAGAAGTAACATAGATTAAAAAATGTATGAATAAAAGCAAAATACTCATCTGTTTTGATGCTGTTCTCCTGTAAAAAAGGAGAAAAGTTGATTAATGTATCTTAAAAGACACATTTTAACAACAAAAACATTGATTGAGATAATACAGAAGTAACATAGATGAAAAATGTACGAATAAAAGCAAGATCCTCATCTGTTATATGTCATTCTCCTGTAAAAAAGGATAAAAATAGTATCATTTATCTTCAAGGACACATTTTAACAATAAAAACACAGATTGAGATCATATGGCAGAAACATAAAGATGAAAAATGTATGAATAAAAGCAAGATCCTCATCTCTTTTGATGCTGTTCTCCTGTAAAAAAGGAAAAAATGAGATTAATGTATCTTAAAAGACACATTTTAACAACAAAAACACAGATTGAGATAATACAGAAGTAACATAGATTAAAAAATGATGAATAAAAGCAAAATACTCATCTGTTTTGATGTCGTTCTTCTGTAAAAATGTAAAAAAGTTGAATAATTTATCTTCAACGACACATTTTAACGATAAAAACACATATTGAGATCATATAGAAGAAACAAAGATGAAAAAGTGATGAATATAAGCAAGATCCTGATATGTTTTGATGTCGCTCTCCTGTAAAAAAGGAGAAAAGTTGATTAATGTATCTTAAAAGACACATTTTAACAACAAAAACATTGATTGAGATAATACAGAAGTAACAGATGAAAAATGTACGAATAAAAGCAAGATCCTCATCTGTTATGTCATTCTCCTGTAAAAAAGGATAAAAATAGTATCATTTATCTTCAAGGACACATTTTAACAATAAAAACACAGATTGAGATCATATGGCAGAAACATAAAGATGAAAAATGTATGAATAAAAGCAAAATACTCATCTCTTTTGATGCTGTTCTCCTGTAAAAAAGAAAAAAAAATAGATTAATTTATCTTAAAAGACACATTTTAACAATAAAAACACAGATTGAGATAATACAAAAGTAACATAGATGAAAAATGTACGAATAAAAGTAAGATCCTCATCTGTTATGTCATTCTCCTGTAAAAAAGGATAAAAATAGTATCATTTATCTTCAAGGACACATTTTAACAATAAAAACACAGATTGAGATAATACAGAAGTAACATAGATTAAAAAATGTATGAATAAAAGCAAAATACTCATCTGTTTTGATGTTGTTCTCCTGTAAAAAAGGAGAAAAGTTGATTAATGTATCTTAAAAGACACATTTTAACAACAAAAACATTGATTGAGATAATACAGAAGTAACATAGATGAAAAATGTACGAATAAAAGCAAGATCCTCATTTGTTATGTCATTCTCCTGTAAAAAAGGATAAAAATAGTATCATTTATCTTCAAGGACACATTTTAACAATAAAAACACAGATTGAGATCATATGGCAGAAACATAAAGATGAAAAATGTATGAATAAAAGCAAGATCCTCATCTCTTTTGATGCTGTTCTCCTGTAAAAAAGAAAAAAAATAGATTAATGTATCTTAAAAGACACATTTTAACAACAAAAACATTGATTGAGATAATACAGAAGTAACATAGATGAAAAATGTACGAATAAAAGCAAGATCCTCATCTGTTATGTCATTCTCCTGTAAAAAAGGATAAAAATAGTATAATTTATCTTCAAGGACACGTTTTAACGATAAAAACACAGATTGAGATCATATAGAAGAAACAAAGATGAAAAAGTGATGAATATAAGCAAGATCCTGATATGTTTTGATGTCGCTCTCCTGTAAAAAAGGAGAAAAGTTTATTAATGTATCTTAAAAGACACATATTAACAACAAAAACATTGATTAAGATAATACAGAAGTAACATAGATGAAAAATGTACGAATAAAAGCAAGATCCTCATATGTTATATGTCATTCTCCTGTAAAAAAGGATAAAAATAGTATCATTTATCTTCAAGGACACATTTTAACAATAAAAACACATATTGAGATCATATAGAAGAAACAAAGATGAAAAATGTACGAATAAAGCAAGATCCTCATCTGTTATGTCATTCTCCTGTAAAAAAGGATAAAAAATGGTATCATTTATCTTCAAGGACACATTTTAACAATAAAAACACAGATTGAGATCATATGGCAGAAACATAAAGATGAAAAATGTATGAATAAAAGCAAGATCCTCATCTCTTTTGATGCTGTTCTCCTGTAAAAAAGGAAAAAATTAGATTAATTTATCTTAAAAGACACATTTTAACAACAAAAACATTGATTGAGATAATACAAAAGTAACATAGATGAAAAATGTACGAATAAAAGCAAGATCCTCATCTGTTATGTCATTCTCCTGTAAAAAAGGATAAAAATAGTATCATTTATCTTCAAGGACACGTTTTAACGATAAAAACACAGATTGAGATCATATAGAAGAAACAAAGATGAAAAAGTGATGAATATAAGCAAGATCCTGATATGTTTTGATGTCGCTCTCCTGTAAAAAAGGAGAAAAGTTTATTAATGTATCTTAAAAGACACATATTAACAACAAAAACATTGATTAAGATAATACAGAAGTAACATAGATGAAAAATGTACGAATAAAAGCAAGATCCTCATCTGTTATATGTCATTCTCCTGTACAAAAGGATAAAAATAGTATCATTTATCTTCAAGGACACATTTTAACAATAAAAACACATATTGAGATCATATAGAAGAAACAAAGATGAAAAATGTACGAATAAAGCAAGATCCTCATCTGTTATGTCATTCTCCTGTAAAAAAGGATAAAAAATAGTATCATTTATCTTCAAGGACACATTTTAACAATAAAAACACAGATTGAGATCATATGGCAGAAACATAAAGATGAAAAATGTATGAATAAAAGCAAGATCCTCATCTCTTTTGATGCTGTTCTCCTGTAAAAAAGGAAAAAATTTGATTAATTTATCTTAAAAGACACATTTTAACAATAAAAACACAGATTGAGATAATACAGAAGTAACATAGATTAAAAAATGATGAATAAAAGCAAAATACTCATCTGTTTTGATGTCGTTCTTCTGTAAAAATGTAAAAAAGTTGAATAATTTATCTTCAACGACACATTTTAACGATAAAAACACAGATTGAGATCATATAGAAGAAACAAAGATGAAAAAGTGATGAATATAAGCAAGATCCTGATATGTTTTGATGTCGCTCTCCTGTAAAAAAGGAGAAAAGTTGATTAATGTATCTTAAAAGACACATATTAACAACAAAAACATTGATTGAGATAATACAGAAGTAACATAGATGAAAAATGCACGAATAAAAGCAAGATCCTCATCTGTTATGTCATTCTCCTGTAAAAAAGGATAAAAATAGTATCATTTATCTTCAAGGACACATTTTAACAATAAAAACACAGATTGAGATCATATGGCAGAAACATAAAGATGAAAAATGTATGAATAAAAGCAAGATCCTCATCTCTTTTGATGCTGTTCTCCTGTAAAAAAGGAAAAAATTAGATTAATTTATCTTAAAAGACACATTTTAACAACAAAAACATTGATTGAGATAATACAAAAGTAACATAGATGAAAAATGTACGAATAAAAGCAAGATCCTCATCTGTTATGTCATTCTCCTGTAAAAAAGGATGAAAATAGTATCATTTATCTTCAAGGACACATTTTAACAATAAAAACACAGATTGAGATCATATGGCAGAAACATAAAGATGAAAAATGTATGAATAAAAGCAAGATCCTCATCTCTTTTGATGCTGTTCTCCTGTAAAAAAGGAAAAAATTAGATTAATTTATCTTAAAAGACACATTTTAACAATAAAAACAGATTGAGATAATACAAAAGTAACATAGATGAAAAATGTACGAATAAAAGCAAGATCCTCATCTGTTATGTCATTCTCCTGTAAAAAAGGATAAAAATAGTATCATTTATCTTCAAGGACACATTTTAACAATAAAAACACAGATTGAGATAATACAGAAGTAACATAGATTAAAAAATGTATGAATAAAAGCAAAATACTCATCTGTTTTGATGCTGTTCTCCTGTAAAAAAGGAGAAAAGTTGATTAATGTATCTTAAAAGACACATTTTAACAACAAAAACATTGATTGAGATAATACAGAAGTAACATAGATGAAAAATGTACGAATAAAAGCAAGATCCTCATCTGTTATATGTCATTCTCCTGTAAAAAAGGATAAAAATAGTATCATTTATCTTCAAGGACACGTTTTAACAATAAAAACACAGATTGAGATCATATGGCAGAAACATAAAGATGAAAAATGTATGAATAAAAGCAAGATCCTCATCTCTTTTGATGCTGTTCTCCTGTAAAAAAGGAAAAAATGAGATTAATTTATCTTAAAAGACACATTTTAACAACAAAAACACAGATTGAGATAATACAGAAGTAACATAGATTAAAAAATGTATGAATAAAAGCAAAATACTCATCTGTTTTGATGCTGTTCTCCTGTAAAAAAGGAGAAAAGTTGATTAATGTATCTTAAAAGACACATTTTAACAACAAAAACATTGATTGAGATAATACAGAAGTAACATAGATGAAAAATGTACGAATAAAAGCAAAATACTCATCTGTTTTGATGCTGTTCTCCTGTAAAAAAGGAAAAAATTAGATTAATGTATCTTAAAAGACACATTTTAACAACAAAAACATTGATTGAGATATTACAGAAGTAACATAGATGAAAAATGTATGAATAAAAGCAAGATACTCATCTCTTTTGATGCTGTTCTCCTGTAAAAAAGGAAAAAATTAGATTAATGTATCTTAAAATACACATTTTAACAACAAAAACATTGATTGAGATAATACAGAAGTAACATAGATTAAAAAATGTACGAATAAAAGCAAGATCCTCATCTGTTATGTCATTCTCCTGTAAAAAAGGATAAAAATAGTATCATTTATCTTCAAGGACACATTTTAACAATAAAAACACAGATTGAGATAATACAGAAGTAACATAGATTAAAAAATGTATGAATAAAAGCAAAATACTCATCTGTTTTGATGCTGTTCTCCTGTAAAAAAGGAGAAAAGTTGATTAATGTATCTTAAAAGACACATTTTAACAACAAAAACATTGATTGAGATAATACAGAAGTAACATAGATGAAAAATGTACGAATAAAAGCAAGATCGTCATCTGTTATGTCATTCTCCTGTAAAAAAGGATGAAAATAGTATCATTTATCTTCAAGGACACATTTTAACAATAAAAACACAGATTGAGATCATATGGCAGAAACATAAAGATGAAAAATGTATGAATAAAAGCAAGATCCTCATCTCTTTTGATGCTGTTCTCTTGTAAAAAAGGAAAAAATTAGATTAATTTATCTTAAAAGACACATTTTAACAATAAAAACACAGATTGAGATAATACAGAAGTAACATAGATTAAAAAATGATGAATAAAAGCAAAATACTCATCTGTTTTGATGTCGTTCTTCTGTAAAAATGTAAAAAAGTTGAATAATTTATCTTCAACGACACATTTTAACGATAAAAACACATATTGAGATCATATAGAAGAAACAAAGATGAAAAAGTGATGAATATAAGCAAGATCCTGATATGTTTTGATGTCGCTCTCCTGTAAAAAAGGAGAAAAGTTGATTAATGTATCTTAAAAGACACATTTTAACAACAAAAACATTGATTGAGATAATACAGAAGTAACAGATGAAAAATGTACGAATAAAAGCAAGATCCTTATCTGTTATGTCATTCTCCTGTAAAAAAGGATAAAAATAGTATCATTTATCTTCAAGGACACATTTTAACAATAAAAACACAGATTGAGATCATATGGCAGAAACATAAAGATGAAAAATGTATGAATAAAAGCAAGATCCTCATCTCTTTTGATGCTGTTCTCCTGTAAAAAAGAAAAAAAAATAGATTAATTTATCTTAAAAGACACATTTTAACAATAAAAACACAGATTGAGATAATACAAAAGTAACATAGATGAAAAATGTACGAATAAAAGTAAGATCCTCATCTGTTATGTCATTCTCCTGTAAAAAAGGATAAAAATAGTATCATTTATCTTCAAGGACACATTTTAACAATAAAAACACAGATTGAGATAATACAGAAGTAACATAGATTAAAAAATGTATGAATAAAAGCAAAATACTCATCTGTTTTGATGTTGTTCTCCTGTAAAAAAGGAGAAAAGTTGATTAATGTATCTTAAAAGACACATTTTAACAACAAAAACATTGATTGAGATAATACAGAAGTAACATAGATTAAAAAATGTATGAATAAAAGCAAAATACTCATCTGTTTTGATGTTGTTCTCCTGTAAAAAAGGAGAAAAGTTGATTAATGTATCTTAAAAGACACATTTTAACAATAAAAACACAGATTGAGATAATACAGAAGTAACAGATGAAAAATGTACGAATAAAAGCAAGATCCTCATCTGTAATGTCATTCTCCTGTAAAAAAGGATAAAAATAGTATCATTTATCGTCAAGGACACATTTTAACAATAAAAACACAGATTGAGATCATATAGAAGAAACAAAGATGAAAAAGTGATGAATATAAGCAAGATCCTGATATGTTTTGATGTCGCTCTCCTGTAAAAAAGGAGAAAAGTTGATTAATGTATCTTAAAAGACACATTTTAACAACAAAAACATTGATTAAGATAATACAGAAGTAACATAGATGAAAAATGTACGAATAAAAGCAAGATCCTCATCTGTTATATGTCATTCTCCTGTAAAAAAGGATAAAAATAGTATCATTTATCTTCAAGGACACATTTTAACAATAAAAACACAGATTGAGATAATACAGAAGTAACATAGATTAAAAAATAATGAATAAAAGCAAGATCCTCATCTGTTATATGTCATTCTCCTGTAAAAAAGGATAAAAAATAGTATCATTTATCTTCAAGGACACATTTTAACAATAAAAACACAGATTGAGATCATATAGAAGAAACAAAGATGAAAAAGTGATGAATATAAGCAAGATCCTGATATGTTTTGATGTCGCTCTCCTGTAAAAAAGGAGAAAAGTTGATTAATGTATCTTAAAAGACACATTTTAACAACAAAAACATTGATTGAGATAATACAGAAGTAACATAGATGAAAAATGTACGAATAAAAGCAAGATCCTCATCTGTTATGTCATTCTCCTGTAAAAAAGGATGAAAATAGTATCATTTATCTTCAAGGACACATTTTAACAATAAAAACACAGATTGAGATCATATGGCAGAAACATAAAGATGAAAAATGTATGAATAAAAGCAAGATCCTCATCTCTTTTGATGCTGTTCTCTTGTAAAAAAGGAAAAAATTAGATTAATTTATCTTAAAAGACACATTTTAACAATAAAAACACAGATTGAGATAATACAGAAGTAACATAGATTAAAAAATGATGAATA
This sequence comes from Odontesthes bonariensis, assembly GCF_027942865.1. Lineage (NCBI taxonomy): Eukaryota > Metazoa > Chordata > Actinopteri > Atheriniformes > Atherinopsidae > Odontesthes > Odontesthes bonariensis. The sequence continues at coordinate 24,245,174 of NC_134511.1, forward strand.
AAAGCAAAATACTCATCTGTTTTGATGTCGTTCTTCTGTAAAAATGTAAAAAAGTTGAATAATTTATCTTCAACGACACATTTTAACGATAAAAACACATATTGAGATCATATAGAAGAAACAAAGATGAAAAAGTGATGAATATAAGCAAGATCCTGATATGTTTTGATGTCGCTCTCCTGTAAAAAAGGAGAAAAGTTGATTAATGTATCTTAAAAGACACATTTTAACAACAAAAACATTGATTGAGATAATACAGAAGTAACAGATGAAAAATGTACGAATAAAAGCAAGATCCTCATCTGTTATGTCATTCTCCTGTAAAAAAGGATAAAAATAGTATCATTTATCTTCAAGGACACATTTTAACAATAAAAACACAGATTGAGATCATATGGCAGAAACATAAAGATGAAAAATGTATGAATAAAAGCAAGATCCTCATCTCTTTTGATGCTGTTCTGCTGTAAAAAAGAAAAAAAAATAGATTAATTTATCTTAAAAGACACATTTTAACAATAAAAACACAGATTGAGATAATACAAAAGTAACATAGATGAAAAATGTACGAATAAAAGTAAGATCCTCATCTGTTATGTCATTCTCCTGTAAAAAAGGATAAAAATAGTATCATTTATCTTCAAGGACACATTTTAACAATAAAAACACAGATTGAGATCATATGGCAGAAACATAAAGATGAAAAATGTATGAATAAAAGCAAGATCCTCATCTCTTTTGATGCTGTTCTCCTGTAAAAAAGGAAAAAATTAGATTAATTTATCTTAAAAGACACATTTTAACAATAAAAACACAGATTGAGATAATACAGAAGTAACATAGATTAAAAAATGATGAATAAAAGCAAAATACTCATCTGTTTTGATGTCGTTCTTCTGTAAAAATGTAAAAAAGTTGAATAATTTATCTTCAACGACACATTTTAACGATAAAAACACATATTGAGATCATATAGAAGAAACAAAGATGAAAAAGTGATGAATATAAGCAAGATCCTGATATGTTTTGATGTCGCTCTCCTGTAAAAAAGGAGAAAAGTTGATTAATGTATCTTAAAAGACACATTTTAACAACAAAAACATTGATTGAGATAATACAGAAGTAACAGATGAAAAATGTACGAATAAAAGCAAGATCCTCATCTGTTATATGTCATTCTCCTGTAAAAAAGGATAAAAATAGTATCATTTATCTTCAAGGACACATTTTAACAATAAAAACACAGATTGAGATCATATGGCAGAAACATAAAGATGAAAAATGTATGAATAAAAGCAAGATCCTCATCTCTTTTGATGCTGTTCTCCTGTAAAAAAGAAAAAAAAATAGATTAATTTATCTTAAAAGACACATTTTAACAATAAAAACACAGATTGAGATAATACAGAAGTAACATAGATTAAAAAATGTATGAATAAAAGCAAAATACTCATCTGTTTTGATGTTGTTCTCCTGTAAAAAAGGAGAAAAGTTGATTAATGTATCTTAAAAGACACATTTTAACAATAAAAACACAGATTGAGATAATACAGAAGTAACATAGATGAAAAATGTACGAATAAAAGCAAGATCCTCATCTGTAATGTCATTCTCCTGTAAAAAAGGATAAAAATAGTATCATTTATCGTCAAGGACACATTTTAACAATAAAAACACAGATTGAGATCATATAGAAGAAACAAAGATGAAAAAGTGATGAATATAAGCAAGATCCTGATATGTTTTGATGTCGCTCTCCTGTAAAAAAGGAGAAAAGTTTATTAATGTATCTTAAAAGACACATTTTAACAACAAAAACATTGATTAAGATAATACAGAAGTAACATAGATGAAAAATGTACGAATAAAAGCAAGATCCTCATCTGTTATATGTCATTCTCCTGTAAAAAAGGATAAAAATAGTATCATTTATCTTCAAGGACACATTTTAACAATAAAAACACAGATTGAGATAATACAGAAGTAACATAGATTAAAAAATAATGAATAAAAGCAAGATCCTCATCTGTTATATGTCATTCTCCTGTAAAAAAGGATAAAAAATAGTATCATTTATCTTCAAGGACACATTTTAACAATAAAAACACAGATTGAGATCATATAGAAGAAACAAAGATGAAAAAGTGATGAATATAAGCAAGATCCTGATATGTTTTGATGTCGCTCTCCTGTAAAAAAGGAGAAAAGTTGATTAATGTATCTTAAAAGACACATTTTAACAACAAAAACATTGATTGAGATAATACAGAAGTAACAGATGAAAAATGTACGAATAAAAGCAAGATCCTCATCTGTTATGTCATTCTCCTGTAAAAAAGGATAAAAATAGTATCATTTATCTTCAAGGACACATTTTAACAATAAAAACACAGATTGAGATCATATGGCAGAAACATAAAGATGAAAAATGTATGAATAAAAGCAAGATCCTCATCTCTTTTGATGCTGTTCTCCTGTAAAAAAGAAAAAAAAATAGATTAATTTATCTTAAAAGACACATTTTAACAATAAAAACACAGATTGAGATAATACAAAAGTAACATAGATGAAAAATGTACGAATAAAAGTAAGATCCTCATCTGTAATGTCATTCTCCTGTAAAAAAGGATAAAAATAGTATCATTTATCTTCAAGGACACATTTTAACAATAAAAACACAGATTGAGATAATACAGAAGTAACATAGATTAAAAAATGTATGAATAAAAGCAAAATACTCATCTGTTTTGATGTTGTTCTCCTGTAAAAAAGGAGAAAAGTTGATTAATGTATCTTAAAAGACACATTTTAACAACAAAAACATTGATTGAGATAATACAGAAGTAACATAGATGAAAAATGTACGAATAAAAGCAAGATCCTCATCTGTTATGTCATTCTCCTGTAAAAAAGGATAAAAATAGTATCATTTATCTTCAAGGACACGTTTTAACAATAAAAACACAGATTGAGATCATATAGAAGAAACAAAGATGAAAAATGTACGAATAAAGCAAGATCCTCATCTGTTATGTCATTCTCCTGTAAAAAAGGATAAAAAATAGTATCATTTATCTTCAAGGACACATTTTAACAATAAAAACACAGATTGAGATAATACAGAAGTAACATAGATTAAAAAATGATGAATAAAAGCAAGATCCTCATCTCTTTTGATGCTGTTCTCCTGTAAAAAAGGAAAAAATTTGATTAATTTATCTTAAAAGACACATTTTAACAATAAAAACACAGATTGAGATAATACAGAAGTAACATAGATTAAAAAATGATGAATAAAAGCAAAATACTCATCTGTTTTGATGTCGTTCTTCTGTAAAAATGTAAAAAAGTTGAATAATTTATCTTCAACGACACATTTTAACGATAAAAACACATATTGAGATCATATAGAAGAAACAAAGATGAAAAAGTGATGAATATAAGCAAGATCCTGATATGTTTTGATGTCGCTCTCCTGTAAAAAAGGAGAAAAGTTGATTAATGTATCTTAAAAGACACATATTAACAACAAAAACATTGATTGAGATAATACAGAAGTAACATAGATGAAAAATGTACGAATAAAAGCAAGATCCTCATCTGTTATGTCATTCTCCTGTAAAAAAGGATAAAAATAGTATCATTTATCTTCAAGGACACATTTTAACAATAAAAACACAGATTGAGATCATATGGCAGAAACATAAAGATGAAAAATGTATGAATAAAAGCAAGATCCTCATCTCTTTTGATGCTGTTCTCCTGTAAAAAAGGAAAAAATTAGATTAATTTATCTTAAAAGACACATTTTAACAACAAAAACATTGATTGAGATAATACAAAAGTAACATAGATGAAAAATGTACGAATAAAAGCAAGATCCTCATCTGTTATGTCATTCTCCTGTAAAAAAGGATGAAAATAGTATCATTTATCTTCAAGGACACATTTTAACAATAAAAACACAGATTGAGATCATATGGCAGAAACATAAAGATGAAAAATGTATGAATAAAAGCAAGATCCTCATCTCTTTTGATGCTGTTCTCCTGTAAAAAAGAAAAAAAATAGATTAATGTATCTTAAAAGACACATTTTAACAACAAAAACATTGATTGAGATAATACAGAAGTAACATAGATGAAAAATGTACGAATAAAAGCAAGATCCTCATCTGTTATGTCATTCTCCTGTAAAAAAGGATAAAAATAGTATCATTTATCTTCAAGGACACATTTTAACAATAAAAACACAGATTGAGATCATATGGCAGAAACATAAAGATGAAAAATGTATGAATAAAAGCAAGATCCTCATCTCTTTTGATGCTGTTCTCCTGTAAAAAAGGAAAAAATTTGATTAATTTATCTTAAAAGACACATTTTAACAATAAAAACACAGATTGAGATAATACAGAAGTAACATAGATTAAAAAATGATGAATAAAAGCAAAATACTCATCTGTTTTGATGTCGTTCTTCTGTAAAAATGTAAAAAAGTTGAATAATTTATCTTCAACGAAACATTTTAACGATAAAAACACATATTGAGATCATATAGAAGAAACAAAGATGAAAAAGTGATGAATATAAGCAAGATCCTGATATGTTTTGATGTCGCTCTCCTGTAAAAAAGGAGAAAAGTTGATTAATGTATCTTAAAAGACACATATTAACAACAAAAACATTGATTGAGATAATACAGAAGTAACATAGATGAAAAATGTACGAATAAAAGCAAGATCCTCATCTGTTATGTCATTCTCCTGTAAAAAAGGATAAAAATAGTATCATTTATCTTCAAGGACACATTTTAACAATAAAAACACAGATTGAGATCATATGGCAGAAACATAAAGATGAAAAATGTATGAATAAAAGCAAGATCCTCATCTCTTTTGATGCTGTTCTCCTGTAAAAAAGGAAAAAATTAGATTAATTTATCTTAAAAGACACATTTTAACAACAAAAACATTGATTGAGATAATACAAAAGTAACATAGATGAAAAATGTACGAATAAAAGCAAGATCCTCATCTGTTATGTCATTCTCCTGTAAAAAAGGATAAAAATAGTATCATTTATCTTCAAGGACACATTTTAACAATAAAAACACAGATTGAGATCATATGGCAGAAACATAAAGATGAAAAATGTATGAATAAAAGCAAGATCCTCATCTCTTTTGATGCTGTTCTCCTGTAAAAAAGGAAAAAATTAGATTAATTTATCTTAAAAGACACATTTTAACAATAAAAACAGATTGAGATAATACAAAAGTAACATAGATGAAAAATGTACGAATAAAAGCAAGATCCTCATCTGTTATGTCATTCTCCTGTAAAAAAGGATAAAAATAGTATCATTTATCTTCAAGGACACATTTTAACAATAAAAACACAGATTGAGATAATACAGAAGTAACATAGATTAAAAAATGTATGAATAAAAGCAAAATACTCATCTGTTTTGATGCTGTTCTCCTGTAAAAAAGGAGAAAAGTTGATTAATGTATCTTAAAAGACACATTTTAACAACAAAAACATTGATTGAGATAATACAGAAGTAACATAGATGAAAAATGTACGAATAAAAGCAAGATCCTCATCTGTTATATGTCATTCTCCTGTAAAAAAGGATAAAAATAGTATCATTTATCTTCAAGGACACGTTTTAACAATAAAAACACAGATTGAGATCATATGGCAGAAACATAAAGATGAAAAATGTATGAATAAAAGCAAGATCCTCATCTCTTTTGATGCTGTTCTCCTGTAAAAAAGGAAAAAATGAGATTAATGTATCTTAAAAGACACATTTTAACAACAAAAACACAGATTGAGATAATACAGAAGTAACATAGATTAAAAAATGTATGAATAAAAGCAAAATACTCATCTGTTTTGATGCTGTTCTCCTGTAAAAAAGGAAAAAATTAGATTAATGTATCTTAAAAGACACATTTTAACAACAAAAACATTGATTGAGATATTACAGAAGTAACATAGATGAAAAATGTATGAATAAAAGCAAGATACTCATCTCTTTTGATGCTGTTCTCCTGTAAAAAAGGAAAAAATTAGATTAATGTATCTTAAAAGACACATTTTAACAACAAAAACATTGATTGAGATAATACAGAAGTAACATAGATGAAAAATGTACGAATAAAAGCAAGATCCTCATCTGTTATATGTCATTCTCCTGTAAAAAAGGATAAAAATAGTATCATTTATCTTCAAGGACACATTTTAACAATAAAAACACAGATTGAGATCATATGGCAGAAACATAAAGATGAAAAATGTATGAATAAAAGCAAGATCCTCATCTCTTTTGATGCTGTTCTCCTGTAAAAAAGGAAAAAATGAGATTAATGTATCTTAAAAGACACATTTTAACAACAAAAACACAGATTGAGATAATACAGAAGTAACATAGATTAAAAAATGATGAATAAAAGCAAAATACTCATCTGTTTTGATGTCGTTCTTCTGTAAAAATGTAAAAAAGTTGAATAATTTATCTTCAACGACACATTTTAACGATAAAAACACATATTGAGATCATATAGAAGAAACAAAGATGAAAAAGTGATGAATATAAGCAAGATCCTGATATGTTTTGATGTCGCTCTCCTGTAAAAAAGGAGAAAAGTTGATTAATGTATCTTAAAAGACACATTTTAACAACAAAAACATTGATTGAGATAATACAGAAGTAACAGATGAAAAATGTACGAATAAAAGCAAGATCCTCATCTGTTATGTCATTCTCCTGTAAAAAAGGATAAAAATAGTATCATTTATCTTCAAGGACACATTTTAACAATAAAAACACAGATTGAGATCATATGGCAGAAACATAAAGATGAAAAATGTATGAATAAAAGCAAAATACTCATCTCTTTTGATGCTGTTCTCCTGTAAAAAAGAAAAAAAAATAGATTAATTTATCTTAAAAGACACATTTTAACAATAAAAACACAGATTGAGATAATACAAAAGTAACATAGATGAAAAATGTACGAATAAAAGTAAGATCCTCATCTGTTATGTCATTCTCCTGTAAAAAAGGATAAAAATAGTATCATTTATCTTCAAGGACACATTTTAACAATAAAAACACAGATTGAGATAATACAGAAGTAACATAGATTAAAAAATGTATGAATAAAAGCAAAATACTCATCTGTTTTGATGTTGTTCTCCTGTAAAAAAGGAGAAAAGTTGATTAATGTATCTTAAAAGACACATTTTAACAACAAAAACATTGATTGAGATAATACAGAAGTAACATAGATGAAAAATGTACGAATAAAAGCAAGATCCTCATTTGTTATGTCATTCTCCTGTAAAAAAGGATAAAAATAGTATCATTTATCTTCAAGGACACATTTTAACAATAAAAACACAGATTGAGATCATATGGCAGAAACATAAAGATGAAAAATGTATGAATAAAAGCAAGATCCTCATCTCTTTTGATGCTGTTCTCCTGTAAAAAAGAAAAAAAATAGATTAATGTATCTTAAAAGACACATTTTAACAACAAAAACATTGATTGAGATAATACAGAAGTAACATAGATGAAAAATGTACGAATAAAAGCAAGATCCTCATCTGTTATGTCATTCTCCTGTAAAAAAGGATAAAAATAGTATAATTTATCTTCAAGGACACGTTTTAACGATAAAAACACAGATTGAGATCATATAGAAGAAACAAAGATGAAAAAGTGATGAATATAAGCAAGATCCTGATATGTTTTGATGTCGCTCTCCTGTAAAAAAGGAGAAAAGTTTATTAATGTATCTTAAAAGACACATATTAACAACAAAAACATTGATTAAGATAATACAGAAGTAACATAGATGAAAAATGTACGAATAAAAGCAAGATCCTCATCTGTTATATGTCATTCTCCTGTAAAAAAGGATAAAAATAGTATCATTTATCTTCAAGGACACATTTTAACAATAAAAACACATATTGAGATCATATAGAAGAAACAAAGATGAAAAATGTACGAATAAAGCAAGATCCTCATCTGTTATGTCATTCTCCTGTAAAAAAGGATAAAAAATGGTATCATTTATCTTCAAGGACACATTTTAACAATAAAAACACAGATTGAGATCATATGGCAGAAACATAAAGATGAAAAATGTATGAATAAAAGCAAGATCCTCATCTCTTTTGATGCTGTTCTCCTGTAAAAAAGGAAAAAATTAGATTAATTTATCTTAAAAGACACATTTTAACAACAAAAACATTGATTGAGATAATACAAAAGTAACATAGATGAAAAATGTACGAATAAAAGCAAGATCCTCATCTGTTATGTCATTCTCCTGTAAAAAAGGATAAAAATAGTATCATTTATCTTCAAGGACACGTTTTAACGATAAAAACACAGATTGAGATCATATAGAAGAAACAAAGATGAAAAAGTGATGAATATAAGCAAGATCCTGATATGTTTTGATGTCGCTCTCCTGTAAAAAAGGAGAAAAGTTTATTAATGTATCTTAAAAGACACATATTAACAACAAAAACATTGATTAAGATAATACAGAAGTAACATAGATGAAAAATGTACGAATAAAAGCAAGATCCTCATCTGTTATATGTCATTCTCCTGTACAAAAGGATAAAAATAGTATCATTTATCTTCAAGGACACATTTTAACAATAAAAACACATATTGAGATCATATAGAAGAAACAAAGATGAAAAATGTACGAATAAAGCAAGATCCTCATCTGTTATGTCATTCTCCTGTAAAAAAGGATAAAAAATAGTATCATTTATCTTCAAGGACACATTTTAACAATAAAAACACAGATTGAGATCATATGGCAGAAACATAAAGATGAAAAATGTATGAATAAAAGCAAGATCCTCATCTCTTTTGATGCTGTTCTCCTGTAAAAAAGGAAAAAATTTGATTAATTTATCTTAAAAGACACATTTTAACAATAAAAACACAGATTGAGATAATACAGAAGTAACATAGATTAAAAAATGATGAATAAAAGCAAAATACTCATCTGTTTTGATGTCGTTCTTCTGTAAAAATGTAAAAAAGTTGAATAATTTATCTTCAACGACACATTTTAACGATAAAAACACAGATTGAGATCATATAGAAGAAACAAAGATGAAAAAGTGATGAATATAAGCAAGATCCTGATATGTTTTGATGTCGCTCTCCTGTAAAAAAGGAGAAAAGTTGATTAATGTATCTTAAAAGACACATATTAACAACAAAAACATTGATTGAGATAATACAGAAGTAACATAGATGAAAAATGCACGAATAAAAGCAAGATCCTCATCTGTTATGTCATTCTCCTGTAAAAAAGGATAAAAATAGTATCATTTATCTTCAAGGACACATTTTAACAATAAAAACACAGATTGAGATCATATGGCAGAAACATAAAGATGAAAAATGTATGAATAAAAGCAAGATCCTCATCTCTTTTGATGCTGTTCTCCTGTAAAAAAGGAAAAAATTAGATTAATTTATCTTAAAAGACACATTTTAACAACAAAAACATTGATTGAGATAATACAAAAGTAACATAGATGAAAAATGTACGAATAAAAGCAAGATCCTCATCTGTTATGTCATTCTCCTGTAAAAAAGGATGAAAATAGTATCATTTATCTTCAAGGACACATTTTAACAATAAAAACACAGATTGAGATCATATGGCAGAAACATAAAGATGAAAAATGTATGAATAAAAGCAAGATCCTCATCTCTTTTGATGCTGTTCTCCTGTAAAAAAGGAAAAAATTAGATTAATTTATCTTAAAAGACACATTTTAACAATAAAAACAGATTGAGATAATACAAAAGTAACATAGATGAAAAATGTACGAATAAAAGCAAGATCCTCATCTGTTATGTCATTCTCCTGTAAAAAAGGATAAAAATAGTATCATTTATCTTCAAGGACACATTTTAACAATAAAAACACAGATTGAGATAATACAGAAGTAACATAGATTAAAAAATGTATGAATAAAAGCAAAATACTCATCTGTTTTGATGCTGTTCTCCTGTAAAAAAGGAGAAAAGTTGATTAATGTATCTTAAAAGACACATTTTAACAACAAAAACATTGATTGAGATAATACAGAAGTAACATAGATGAAAAATGTACGAATAAAAGCAAGATCCTCATCTGTTATATGTCATTCTCCTGTAAAAAAGGATAAAAATAGTATCATTTATCTTCAAGGACACGTTTTAACAATAAAAACACAGATTGAGATCATATGGCAGAAACATAAAGATGAAAAATGTATGAATAAAAGCAAGATCCTCATCTCTTTTGATGCTGTTCTCCTGTAAAAAAGGAAAAAATGAGATTAATTTATCTTAAAAGACACATTTTAACAACAAAAACACAGATTGAGATAATACAGAAGTAACATAGATTAAAAAATGTATGAATAAAAGCAAAATACTCATCTGTTTTGATGCTGTTCTCCTGTAAAAAAGGAGAAAAGTTGATTAATGTATCTTAAAAGACACATTTTAACAACAAAAACATTGATTGAGATAATACAGAAGTAACATAGATGAAAAATGTACGAATAAAAGCAAAATACTCATCTGTTTTGATGCTGTTCTCCTGTAAAAAAGGAAAAAATTAGATTAATGTATCTTAAAAGACACATTTTAACAACAAAAACATTGATTGAGATATTACAGAAGTAACATAGATGAAAAATGTATGAATAAAAGCAAGATACTCATCTCTTTTGATGCTGTTCTCCTGTAAAAAAGGAAAAAATTAGATTAATGTATCTTAAAATACACATTTTAACAACAAAAACATTGATTGAGATAATACAGAAGTAACATAGATTAAAAAATGTACGAATAAAAGCAAGATCCTCATCTGTTATGTCATTCTCCTGTAAAAAAGGATAAAAATAGTATCATTTATCTTCAAGGACACATTTTAACAATAAAAACACAGATTGAGATAATACAGAAGTAACATAGATTAAAAAATGTATGAATAAAAGCAAAATACTCATCTGTTTTGATGCTGTTCTCCTGTAAAAAAGGAGAAAAGTTGATTAATGTATCTTAAAAGACACATTTTAACAACAAAAACATTGATTGAGATAATACAGAAGTAACATAGATGAAAAATGTACGAATAAAAGCAAGATCGTCATCTGTTATGTCATTCTCCTGTAAAAAAGGATGAAAATAGTATCATTTATCTTCAAGGACACATTTTAACAATAAAAACACAGATTGAGATCATATGGCAGAAACATAAAGATGAAAAATGTATGAATAAAAGCAAGATCCTCATCTCTTTTGATGCTGTTCTCTTGTAAAAAAGGAAAAAATTAGATTAATTTATCTTAAAAGACACATTTTAACAATAAAAACACAGATTGAGATAATACAGAAGTAACATAGATTAAAAAATGATGAATAAAAGCAAAATACTCATCTGTTTTGATGTCGTTCTTCTGTAAAAATGTAAAAAAGTTGAATAATTTATCTTCAACGACACATTTTAACGATAAAAACACATATTGAGATCATATAGAAGAAACAAAGATGAAAAAGTGATGAATATAAGCAAGATCCTGATATGTTTTGATGTCGCTCTCCTGTAAAAAAGGAGAAAAGTTGATTAATGTATCTTAAAAGACACATTTTAACAACAAAAACATTGATTGAGATAATACAGAAGTAACAGATGAAAAATGTACGAATAAAAGCAAGATCCTTATCTGTTATGTCATTCTCCTGTAAAAAAGGATAAAAATAGTATCATTTATCTTCAAGGACACATTTTAACAATAAAAACACAGATTGAGATCATATGGCAGAAACATAAAGATGAAAAATGTATGAATAAAAGCAAGATCCTCATCTCTTTTGATGCTGTTCTCCTGTAAAAAAGAAAAAAAAATAGATTAATTTATCTTAAAAGACACATTTTAACAATAAAAACACAGATTGAGATAATACAAAAGTAACATAGATGAAAAATGTACGAATAAAAGTAAGATCCTCATCTGTTATGTCATTCTCCTGTAAAAAAGGATAAAAATAGTATCATTTATCTTCAAGGACACATTTTAACAATAAAAACACAGATTGAGATAATACAGAAGTAACATAGATTAAAAAATGTATGAATAAAAGCAAAATACTCATCTGTTTTGATGTTGTTCTCCTGTAAAAAAGGAGAAAAGTTGATTAATGTATCTTAAAAGACACATTTTAACAACAAAAACATTGATTGAGATAATACAGAAGTAACATAGATTAAAAAATGTATGAATAAAAGCAAAATACTCATCTGTTTTGATGTTGTTCTCCTGTAAAAAAGGAGAAAAGTTGATTAATGTATCTTAAAAGACACATTTTAACAATAAAAACACAGATTGAGATAATACAGAAGTAACAGATGAAAAATGTACGAATAAAAGCAAGATCCTCATCTGTAATGTCATTCTCCTGTAAAAAAGGATAAAAATAGTATCATTTATCGTCAAGGACACATTTTAACAATAAAAACACAGATTGAGATCATATAGAAGAAACAAAGATGAAAAAGTGATGAATATAAGCAAGATCCTGATATGTTTTGATGTCGCTCTCCTGTAAAAAAGGAGAAAAGTTGATTAATGTATCTTAAAAGACACATTTTAACAACAAAAACATTGATTAAGATAATACAGAAGTAACATAGATGAAAAATGTATGAATAAAAGCAAGATCCTCATCTGTTATATGTCATTCTCCTGTAAAAAAGGATAAAAATAGTATCATTTATCTTCAAGGACACATTTTAACAATAAAAACACAGATTGAGATAATACAGAAGTAACATAGATTAAAAAATAATGAATAAAAGCAAGATCCTCATCTGTTATATGTCATTCTCCTGTAAAAAAGGATAAAAAATAGTATCATTTATCTTCAAGGACACATTTTAACAATAAAAACACAGATTGAGATCATATAGAAGAAACAAAGATGAAAAAGTGATGAATATAAGCAAGATCCTGATATGTTTTGATGTCGCTCTCCTGTAAAAAAGGAGAAAAGTTGATTAATGTATCTTAAAAGACACATTTTAACAACAAAAACATTGATTGAGATAATACAGAAGTAACATAGATGAAAAATGTACGAATAAAAGCAAGATCCTCATCTGTTATGTCATTCTCCTGTAAAAAAGGATGAAAATAGTATCATTTATCTTCAAGGACACATTTTAACAATAAAAACACAGATTGAGATCATATGGCAGAAACATAAAGATGAAAAATGTATGAATAAAAGCAAGATCCTCATCTCTTTTGATGCTGTTCTCTTGTAAAAAAGGAAAAAATTAGATTAATTTATCTTAAAAGACACATTTTAACAATAAAAACACAGATTGAGATAATACAGAAGTAACATAGATTAAAAAATGATGAATAAAAGCAAAATACTCATCTGTTTTGATGTCGTTCTTCTGTAAAAATGTAAAAAAGTTGAATAATTTATCTTCAACGACACATTTTAACGATAAAAACACATATTGAGATCATATAGAAGAAACAAAGATGAAAAAGTGATGAATATAAGCAAGATCCTGATATGTTTTGATGTCGCTCTCCTGTAAAAAAGGAGAAAAGTTGATTAATGTATCTTAAAAGACACATTTTAACAACAAAAACATTGATTGAGATAATACAGAAGTAACAGATGAAAAATGTACGAATAAAAGCAAGATCCTCATCTGTTATGTCATTCTCCTGTAAAAAAGGATAAAAATAGTATCATTTATCTTCAAGGACACATTTTAACAATAAAAACACAGATTGAGATCATATGGCAGAAACATAAAGATGAAAAATGTATGAATAAAAGCAAGATCCTCATCTCTTTTGATGCTGTTCTGCTGTAAAAAAGAAAAAAAAATAGATTAATTTATCTTAAAAGACACATTTTAACAATAAAAACACAGATTGAGATAATACAAAAGTAACATAGATGAAAAATGTACGAATAAAAGTAAGATCCTCATCTGTTATGTCATTCTCCTGTAAAAAAGGATAAAAATAGTATCATTTATCTTCAAGGACACATTTTAACAATAAAAACACAGATTGAGATCATATGGCAGAAACATAAAGATGAAAAATGTATGAATAAAAGCAAGATCCTCATCTCTTTTGATGCTGTTCTCCTGTAAAAAAGGAAAAAATTAGATTAATTTATCTTAAAAGACACATTTTAACAATAAAAACACAGATTGAGATAATACAGAAGTAACATAGATTAAAAAATGATGAATAAAAGCAAAATACTCATCTGTTTTGATGTCGTTCTTCTGTAAAAATGTAAAAAAGTTGAATAATTTATCTTCAACGACACATTTTAACGATAAAAACACATATTGAGATCATATAGAAGAAACAAAGATGAAAAAGTGATGAATATAAGCAAGATCCTGATATGTTTTGATGTCGCTCTCCTGTAAAAAAGGAGAAAAGTTGATTAATGTATCTTAAAAGACACATTTTAACAACAAAAACATTGATTGAGATAATACAGAAGTAACAGATGAAAAATGTACGAATAAAAGCAAGATCCTCATCTGTTATATGTCATTCTCCTGTAAAAAAGGATAAAAATAGTATCATTTATCTTCAAGGACACATTTTAACAATAAAAACACAGATTGAGATCATATGGCAGAAACATAAAGATGAAAAATGTATGAATAAAAGCAAGATCCTCATCTCTTTTGATGCTGTTCTCCTGTAAAAAAGAAAAAAAAATAGATTAATTTATCTTAAAAGACACATTTTAACAATAAAAACACAGATTGAGATAATACAGAAGTAACATAGATTAAAAAATGTATGAATAAAAGCAAAATACTCATCTGTTTTGATGTTGTTCTCCTGTAAAAAAGGAGAAAAGTTGATTAATGTATCTTAAAAGACACATTTTAACAATAAAAACACAGATTGAGATAATACAGAAGTAACATAGATGAAAAATGTACGAATAAAAGCAAGATCCTCATCTGTAATGTCATTCTCCTGTAAAAAAGGATAAAAATAGTATCATTTATCGTCAAGGACACATTTTAACAATAAAAACACAGATTGAGATCATATAGAAGAAACAAAGATGAAAAAGTGATGAATATAAGCAAGATCCTGATATGTTTTGATGTCGCTCTCCTGTAAAAAAGGAGAAAAGTTTATTAATGTATCTTAAAAGACACATTTTAACAACAAAAACATTGATTAAGATAATACAGAAGTAACATAGATGAAAAATGTACGAATAAAAGCAAGATCCTCATCTGTTATATGTCATTCTCCTGTAAAAAAGGATAAAAATAGTATCATTTATCTTCAAGGACACATTTTAACAATAAAAACACAGATTGAGATAATACAGAAGTAACATAGATTAAAAAATAATGAATAAAAGCAAGATCCTCATCTGTTATATGTCATTCTCCTGTAAAAAAGGATAAAAAATAGTATCATTTATCTTCAAGGACACATTTTAACAATAAAAACACAGATTGAGATCATATAGAAGAAACAAAGATGAAAAAGTGATGAATATAAGCAAGATCCTGATATGTTTTGATGTCGCTCTCCTGTAAAAAAGGAGAAAAGTTGATTAATGTATCTTAAAAGACACATTTTAACAACAAAAACATTGATTGAGATAATACAGAAGTAACAGATGAAAAATGTACGAATAAAAGCAAGATCCTCATCTGTTATGTCATTCTCCTGTAAAAAAGGATAAAAATAGTATCATTTATCTTCAAGGACACATTTTAACAATAAAAACACAGATTGAGATCATATGGCAGAAACATAAAGATGAAAAATGTATGAATAAAAGCAAGATCCTCATCTCTTTTGATGCTGTTCTCCTGTAAAAAAGAAAAAAAAATAGATTAATTTATCTTAAAAGACACATTTTAACAATAAAAACACAGATTGAGATAATACAAAAGTAACATAGATGAAAAATGTACGAATAAAAGTAAGATCCTCATCTGTAATGTCATTCTCCTGTAAAAAAGGATAAAAATAGTATCATTTATCTTCAAGGACACATTTTAACAATAAAAACACAGATTGAGATAATACAGAAGTAACATAGATTAAAAAATGTATGAATAAAAGCAAAATACTCATCTGTTTTGATGTTGTTCTCCTGTAAAAAAGGAGAAAAGTTGATTAATGTATCTTAAAAGACACATTTTAACAACAAAAACATTGATTGAGATAATACAGAAGTAACATAGATGAAAAATGTACGAATAAAAGCAAGATCCTCATCTGTTATGTCATTCTCCTGTAAAAAAGGATAAAAATAGTATCATTTATCTTCAAGGACACGTTTTAACAATAAAAACACAGATTGAGATCATATAGAAGAAACAAAGATGAAAAATGTACGAATAAAGCAAGATCCTCATCTGTTATGTCATTCTCCTGTAAAAAAGGATAAAAAATAGTATCATTTATCTTCAAGGACACATTTTAACAATAAAAACACAGATTGAGATAATACAGAAGTAACATAGATTAAAAAATGATGAATAAAAGCAAGATCCTCATCTCTTTTGATGCTGTTCTCCTGTAAAAAAGGAAAAAATTTGATTAATTTATCTTAAAAGACACATTTTAACAATAAAAACACAGATTGAGATAATACAGAAGTAACATAGATTAAAAAATGATGAATAAAAGCAAAATACTCATCTGTTTTGATGTCGTTCTTCTGTAAAAATGTAAAAAAGTTGAATAATTTATCTTCAACGACACATTTTAACGATAAAAACACATATTGAGATCATATAGAAGAAACAAAGATGAAAAAGTGATGAATATAAGCAAGATCCTGATATGTTTTGATGTCGCTCTCCTGTAAAAAAGGAGAAAAGTTGATTAATGTATCTTAAAAGACACATATTAACAACAAAAACATTGATTGAGATAATACAGAAGTAACATAGATGAAAAATGTACGAATAAAAGCAAGATCCTCATCTGTTATGTCATTCTCCTGTAAAAA
Organism: Odontesthes bonariensis; assembly: GCF_027942865.1. NCBI lineage: Eukaryota > Metazoa > Chordata > Actinopteri > Atheriniformes > Atherinopsidae > Odontesthes > Odontesthes bonariensis. Next base: position 24,262,282 of record NC_134511.1, read on the forward strand.
AGGATAAAAATAGTATCATTTATCTTCAAGGACACATTTTAACAATAAAAACACAGATTGAGATCATATGGCAGAAACATAAAGATGAAAAATGTATGAATAAAAGCAAGATCCTCATCTCTTTTGATGCTGTTCTCCTGTAAAAAAGGAAAAAATTAGATTAATTTATCTTAAAAGACACATTTTAACAACAAAAACATTGATTGAGATAATACAAAAGTAACATAGATGAAAAATGTACGAATAAAAGCAAGATCCTCATCTGTTATGTCATTCTCCTGTAAAAAAGGATGAAAATAGTATCATTTATCTTCAAGGACACATTTTAACAATAAAAACACAGATTGAGATCATATGGCAGAAACATAAAGATGAAAAATGTATGAATAAAAGCAAGATCCTCATCTCTTTTGATGCTGTTCTCCTGTAAAAAAGAAAAAAAATAGATTAATGTATCTTAAAAGACACATTTTAACAACAAAAACATTGATTGAGATAATACAGAAGTAACATAGATGAAAAATGTACGAATAAAAGCAAGATCCTCATCTGTTATGTCATTCTCCTGTAAAAAAGGATAAAAATAGTATCATTTATCTTCAAGGACACATTTTAACAATAAAAACACAGATTGAGATCATATGGCAGAAACATAAAGATGAAAAATGTATGAATAAAAGCAAGATCCTCATCTCTTTTGATGCTGTTCTCCTGTAAAAAAGGAAAAAATTTGATTAATTTATCTTAAAAGACACATTTTAACAATAAAAACACAGATTGAGATAATACAGAAGTAACATAGATTAAAAAATGATGAATAAAAGCAAAATACTCATCTGTTTTGATGTCGTTCTTCTGTAAAAATGTAAAAAAGTTGAATAATTTATCTTCAACGAAACATTTTAACGATAAAAACACATATTGAGATCATATAGAAGAAACAAAGATGAAAAAGTGATGAATATAAGCAAGATCCTGATATGTTTTGATGTCGCTCTCCTGTAAAAAAGGAGAAAAGTTGATTAATGTATCTTAAAAGACACATATTAACAACAAAAACATTGATTGAGATAATACAGAAGTAACATAGATGAAAAATGTACGAATAAAAGCAAGATCCTCATCTGTTATGTCATTCTCCTGTAAAAAAGGATAAAAATAGTATCATTTATCTTCAAGGACACATTTTAACAATAAAAACACAGATTGAGATCATATGGCAGAAACATAAAGATGAAAAATGTATGAATAAAAGCAAGATCCTCATCTCTTTTGATGCTGTTCTCCTGTAAAAAAGGAAAAAATTAGATTAATTTATCTTAAAAGACACATTTTAACAACAAAAACATTGATTGAGATAATACAAAAGTAACATAGATGAAAAATGTACGAATAAAAGCAAGATCCTCATCTGTTATGTCATTCTCCTGTAAAAAAGGATAAAAATAGTATCATTTATCTTCAAGGACACATTTTAACAATAAAAACACAGATTGAGATCATATGGCAGAAACATAAAGATGAAAAATGTATGAATAAAAGCAAGATCCTCATCTCTTTTGATGCTGTTCTCCTGTAAAAAAGGAAAAAATTAGATTAATTTATCTTAAAAGACACATTTTAACAATAAAAACAGATTGAGATAATACAAAAGTAACATAGATGAAAAATGTACGAATAAAAGCAAGATCCTCATCTGTTATGTCATTCTCCTGTAAAAAAGGATAAAAATAGTATCATTTATCTTCAAGGACACATTTTAACAATAAAAACACAGATTGAGATAATACAGAAGTAACATAGATTAAAAAATGTATGAATAAAAGCAAAATACTCATCTGTTTTGATGCTGTTCTCCTGTAAAAAAGGAGAAAAGTTGATTAATGTATCTTAAAAGACACATTTTAACAACAAAAACATTGATTGAGATAATACAGAAGTAACATAGATGAAAAATGTACGAATAAAAGCAAGATCCTCATCTGTTATATGTCATTCTCCTGTAAAAAAGGATAAAAATAGTATCATTTATCTTCAAGGACACGTTTTAACAATAAAAACACAGATTGAGATCATATGGCAGAAACATAAAGATGAAAAATGTATGAATAAAAGCAAGATCCTCATCTCTTTTGATGCTGTTCTCCTGTAAAAAAGGAAAAAATGAGATTAATGTATCTTAAAAGACACATTTTAACAACAAAAACACAGATTGAGATAATACAGAAGTAACATAGATTAAAAAATGTATGAATAAAAGCAAAATACTCATCTGTTTTGATGCTGTTCTCCTGTAAAAAAGGAAAAAATTAGATTAATGTATCTTAAAAGACACATTTTAACAACAAAAACATTGATTGAGATATTACAGAAGTAACATAGATGAAAAATGTATGAATAAAAGCAAGATACTCATCTCTTTTGATGCTGTTCTCCTGTAAAAAAGGAAAAAATTAGATTAATGTATCTTAAAATACACATTTTAACAACAAAAACATTGATTGAGATAATACAGAAGTAACATAGATGAAAAATGTACGAATAAAAGCAAGATCCTCATCTGTTATGTCATTCTCCTGTAAAAAAGGATGAAAATAGTATCATTTATCTTCAAGGACACATTTTAACAATAAAAACACAGATTGAGATCATATGGCAGAAACATAAAGATGAAAAATGTATGAATAAAAGCAAGATCCTCATCTCTTTTGATGCTGTTCTCCTGTAAAAAAGGAAAAAATTTGATTAATTTATCTTAAAAGACACATTTTAACAATAAAAACACAGATTGAGATAATACAGAAGTAACATAGATTAAAAAATGATGAATAAAAGCAAAATACTCATCTGTTTTGATGTCGTTCTTCTGTAAAAATGTAAAAAAGTTGAATAATTTATCTTCAACGAAACATTTTAACGATAAAAACACATATTGAGATCATATAGAAGAAACAAAGATGAAAAAGTGATGAATATAAGCAAGATCCTGATATGTTTTGATGTCGCTCTCCTGTAAAAAAGGAGAAAAGTTGATTAATGTATCTTAAAAGACACATATTAACAACAAAAACATTGATTGAGATAATACAGAAGTAACAGATGAAAAATGTACGAATAAAAGCAAGATCCTCATCTGTTATGTCATTCTCCTGTAAAAAAGGATAAAAATAGTATCATTTATCTTCAAGGACACATTTTAACAATAAAAACACATATTGAGATCATATAGAAGAAACAAAGATGAAAAATTGATGAATTAAAGCAAGATCCTCATCTGTTTTGATGTCGCTCTCCTGTAAAAAACAAAAGAGAAAAAAAAAGAGTGCTGAGTGAAGGTAGGAGCCATCACTGCGGCAGTCTGAAGAAGCTTCAAGCGGCTTCCTTCATTTGGAGCGCATCTCTGAACACTTTGCTTGAGTCACAGCGAACTCCCTCATTCAGCATGCAGTGGAGACCCTTACCTTCAAAGTTTTGAAGTTCTTGAGAAAAATGATTGATTTTCTTATATTATCCTTTTTTCAAAGATTTTCCCAACCCTAAACTGCTCAACAAACAACAACTCGGCCATAAAAACTGCAGCCAGAATATAAACTGTGGTGACTGTCCAGTCTGACATCAGAGTGATGTCACTTTAGAATATGAAGGATCAGAGAACTGATGTCATAAGTGAGAACACCAGTGTTGCCATAGTTACTTTGAAACAGTAATCTGACTACTCACTACTGACTACTTCTTTAAAAAGTAACTTAGTTAAGTTACTGACTACTTGCTTTTAAATAGGCTTACATGTTTTTTAAATGAAAAATAAATAAGACAGTCTTTCTTGACTTTACTTATAATATCAAAAAGACCTCTTACGTAAAAAAGTAATACATAACCCCCCCCAAAAAAAATTCACTTAAAGCTGCGGTCGGCAACTTTTTTTTAGTCATATTAGCTTGAACTGTCATGGGATTCTGGAAGTAGAATATTAAATAGGCCGTTTAGGAAAAATAACGAAATCTGTAGCTCCCTCTGAAGCCTGTAATCATGCTTGCAAAAACCGAGCGCTCCCGGCTGTTTTTAACCAATCAAGTTAGGGTGGAGGAATCCTACCTGTCAATCACAGCTCGTGCACACGCTGCTGAGCGTGAGTCTGCCCCAGCTTGTGTGCGCTCACACTGGTGTGAACTCACGTGCACAACCTCGTCCACAGAGGGGGAGGGGTTTGGGGGGCGATTCGGAGCTTGTTAGAGGTTGGGGGAGGGACCTGAAAGTTGTGTCAGTTCGAATTTTCCGACTTTAGACTCGCAATTTTGAAAACCTGCCGACGGCAGCTTTAACATAAATACTTATAACAATAAAATAACATACTCGGAATCTAACGGCACTCAGGCCTATGTAAATGAATGAACATGTAGGCATATATTGAACATCCCATTGAACCTGTAGTTGTCTATCATTAGAGCAGCAAGAAGTTGTTTTATGAAACAAAAACAGTATAAAAAAAAAAAAAAATCAAAACCCTCTTTCTTCACTTCATTTAACTGAAATACTTATTACAAATTAAATGATTTTTTTGACTTCATTAAATCTAACTTAATTACTTCTTATAAAAAATAAAGTAGCGTTTCTTGACTCAATTTAACATAAACAGTTCTTTAAAAAAACAAAATACAATAGACATTCTTGACTCCATGCATTTAACTCTGATTGCATCCATCCATATGAATTACGGTAAAACTTAAAGGGGAACTCCGGGGCATTTGAAGCGCGTTTCCATTGCTAGAGGTTGTCAAATACTGATAGTAGGACACAGAGAGGTGCAAATCTGCGCTCCCTGTGTGGAGATCGCGCTGTTCGCACAGCGTGTCATGCGAGGCTAATACATGGTGGCTAAGGGGCAACTGCTAACCCGTCCACGTAAAACAACAACTTGCACACTGCAGAAACGTCACACCACTTTATAAACCATCCGACAATAAAGTCACAAGCCTTACCATCAAAACCATATGCATGGTTCTCACATTACTGGCATGGGGACGTTACAAAACAACTTTATAAACAGCATGTAACTCACCGGATAGTTGTAGGCTCGCGCATGTGAAAGCCCAAAAGAGTCGATGGACGATAATCACATATACAAAACAATTATTTTCTCTAGAAAAACTGCGTTCAAGTATTTAAAACATTACAACAATACATGCCCAGTAATATTGTTGTAATGTTTTAAATACTTGAACGCAGTTTTTCTAGAGAATATAATTGTTTTGTATATGGGATTATTCTCCATCGACTCTTTTGGGCTTTCACATGCGCGAGCCTACAACCAGCCGGTGAGTTACATGCTGTTTATAAAGTTGTTTTGTAACGTCCCCATGCCAGTAATGTGAGAACCATGCATATGGTTTTGATGGTAAGGCTTGTGACTTTATTGTCGGATGGTTTATAAAGTGGTGTGACGTTTCTGCAGTGTGCAAGTTGTTGTTTTACGTGGAAGGGTTAGCAGTTGCCCCTTAGCCACCACGTATTAGCCTCGCATGACATGTTGTGCGAACAGCGCGATCTCCACACAGGGAGCGCAGATTTGCACCTCTCTGTGTCCTACTATCAGTATTTGACAACCTCTAGCAATGGAAACGCGCTTCAAATGCCCCGGAGTTCCCGGTATTTTCAACATTAAGCCTCTTTTATGAGTCGTCTGCAATGTTTTAGAACCCCCCTCACCGCTTTTTTGATGTTTACTGCTGTCTCCGGTATTTGCCTAATTTTGATTCTTCTCAACCTGCTTCAGAATGGCAAGTCATATGCATGTACAAAAAGGTCCGTAAAAGCACCATAAACGTCCATTTTCAAAATCAACTCACCGGAGTGGTTACTGGTGTGCACTGGTAATCCATATCAAGTTTCGTGGCGAAAAGTTGCTTCTGTCGTGTTTTATTTGACATTTTGTACTGGATGTTCGTTGATATTACTCCGCCACCGCTAAGAAAATAGTTAAAGCATGAACGAGCCTGTATGTGGGTTTTAACTCGGATTCAGATGTCAATGACACCAGGCCGTCAAAGATGAATGGTTTGAGACACGGATCAGGCATTTTGTCACCACAACCAGGGCTCTCATCACGGGGTTCTTTTTTTTCACAAAACCAACACCTTTAGTTTTAGAATTTGGCTGAGTTTTGCATTTTTAAAGCTAAACAATCAGCAATGACATGTCCAGGTTTGTGATAGTAGAAACATTCACAATTTTCTTTTGGAATTGCAGTTTTAACCATGTGTGTCTGCGGCACAGAGCTAATACGCGTCTTTTCATTAACAATGAAGGTTGACTTATGAGTAAGCACATACTCGTCTGCGAGAACAGCAGCAGATGCCAGAGTAGTCACCTTCTGTTCATTTAAAAACACCACACGATCTGGAATACAATTTTTAAAGTCCTCCAACAGTATTAACTCACATAAAGAGTCATTACTGTTGACTTTTGATGCCACACAACACTTATCAAAACTAATGCCTTTCTCTCTGGCAAACTCGACATGCGTTTGTCCAACAGCTTTCTTTTGTTGTCGGAACTTCTCTCTATATGTTTCTGGGATCAACTCATAAGCTTGTAAGACAGCAGCTTTAACCATTTTATAATTTAAGCTGTCCTGTAAAGGAAGCGCTGCCAACACCTCCTGAGCTTTACCAGAGAATTTGCATTGTAACAAAAGAGGCCAAGTGCAAAGCACCAGCAATGCGTTCAAATGCTGCAAAGTATGAATCAACCTCAGATTCTCTGAAAGCAGGTACTAGGGAAATACACTTACTAATATCGAATGGGATAGCAGACATGGAGGTGAAACCTGGGGTCTCAGCAGAGGAAGGAGGCGCTCGAGTTTGGGCCTCCAGCTCAAGTCTACGCAGCTTCACCGCTTTATCTGCCTCCATTTCCAGCCTCCTGGTCTCAAGCTCCATGAAAAATAAAAAATAAAGATTCTCCTGACAGTCAGAAAACTAGTGAGAACTCCAGGGACCTGCCCCCATCACAAATAATGGACATGTTCCCATGTGTCCCCAGAAACAGAGTTAAAAAAACTGGAAAAGTGGGATTTTCCAATCTAATCAAATCCACTGTTCATCTTTCAGGTGATGTGTCCAGTCTGTGGAGGGAGGTGTTCCAGAATGATGTCACTAGAATGTTGAGCATAGAATAATGGAACATAGAATTAATGGAGGAGAACACACACACACACGCAGTCTTTACCTTGACCACAACCTATCATACTTCTCATTTTAACCATAAAAAACGAGTTTTGACCTTCAAAAACCCCTTTAAACCAGTAGGGCCCACCTTTAATTCAACATTTTTGACCCCACAAGCATAGTGGGCTCCTCATTTTTAAACCTTATGAATATAGAAGCGTAAACACACACACATAATAAGAATTAAATATACGATCCATGAAGTTGTATGTTTACTACTGTTACGACCCCAGGTCTAGGGGATCAGGGTGATAACATAAATGTGTCCAGAGGGGAAAAGTAAAGTTTAAAATAAGTTATTACAAAGAAAAAGGTTCCATAAACAAGACAGGGGGTACACTTTAACCACACAAACTACTAATTGGAAGCACTAGAGTCAGCTAACTCAAAATGTTAAACCGAGCAAAAGGTGGAAGTACAAATTCCATTGAAGTTTCCATAAACAGTTAACAAAAGGCTGCAGCAAACAAAGTTGGGGATCAGCTCTATAAATTCTGTTCCTAAGACTGTCCCCTGAGGGGAAATGAGTTCAGGAGCGTTTTATAGAGTGCAGGTGGACCTCATCGTTGACTAATTGGCTTGTCATCTCCTGCTGGTCCAATAGGGTTGCTCTGCAGCTCCCAGGCAGCCAATCACCGGAGAGTGCTCCCACACTTGAATCTGCATGAAAAAAACCACAGAGACTGCACAGCCTCTAGAGGCCAGGGGCCGTAACAACTACGCTGACACACATGTAGCATATAGGCAGGTAACCTCTACTGATAACATGCTGCTGTTGAGATCTCTGTTGATACAAGCTGGTTTACTCTCCAGCACAAAAAGCCCAGAGCAGAATTAACCCTCAGGTGATTTCAGCACTTTGTTTGGTTGAAAATACAGGGTGACACTTTTGAAAGTTAAAAAAGATAAGCTCCTGAGAATCTAATCCATCACACAAATGACAAAGTTTCCTCTAAAACTACGAATTAGTGTTGAGGATTTGGAGAAACAAATCCTTAAATTTCAGGCTACGTGTTTGATTATTTCTTTGAGTACTGTTGTTTTCTCTTTGTCAAACTCCCTATACTGAGTTTATTTCTCATTGAAGTCCAACACAAAGTCTCCTTGTAGAGTATGTCATGCCTGCCCCCCAGCGCAATGTCCTTATAATATCCAAATGAGCCAGTGTGAGAACAGAGAATCGGGTCCTTGGATTGCTAAAAGTTGCCCATTCACACCAAATGAACGCGTTCTGGTGACATTAGCTGCTTTCTATTCTTTTCTGCTTGCTTGTATGTTCCATGTTTACTTGGATACTGTCTATAAGTCCTTATTCATGGGATTTCTTCATTTCTTTTGAAAGCCCTTCATGGTTTAGCTCCACAGTACATTACTGACATGGTTGCTGCTTGTAGCAGGTCACTTATGTCATTATTACACTTTGGTAATCTTAAATTCAGACATAAAAGCTTTTCCCCCTTGTTGTTAGACACATTTGTCAGGTTCACCCATATGTCTTTGAGTTATCAATGATTACTGAGCTTTTATTTGTTTCTATCCTTAGTTATTGTCCTTTTATGAATACGTTTTAATAATTTTTGATTCTACTCTCCTGTGATATTTAACATCTTACCTTCTATTACATACTTTTCTTGTAGTAAAGGTGACTTAATTTGACTTGACATCTCACACAAACCATCACCATTGCAGATAAATTAGTGGCTCAATCCACCATCCTCTTCATGTAAACAGACCACTGCCTTTTTCAGAATACTTTCTGGATCATTTCGCTGAATTATTTCCATTCCTTTTTATTTTCCTTGTGGGAAATACTGTGACCATTAGTATGCATCAGTTTTTTTTTAACTTAACAATCCAGATCAACAATTTTTAAAGTTAAAACAATCTAATACAGGATATCTTTGTCCATAATGTATAAATTATATCCTGGTTCGATAACCAGGAAATAATAATACATGTTTTTATTCAAAGAAATGATGTGGGAACACACAGTAAGCTTTTGAATGAATGCAAAATAAATGGATTTCCCTAAATTGATCGATACCATAAAACATATTAAAGCCACGAGACAGAACTTGATGCACTGTATAGACCAAAGCTCAGAGGGACCATTTCTACTCAAAGTTGGGTTCAAAGTGAAGGAAGTTAATCCATTTATTTCCATAACCGATTGTCACACAGGCCATTCAAATGAAACATGAATCTTTTATTACGTCATCCAGCATTACATCCGTTGCAAACACTGAGAAACATAACCAACGGTCGGTCAAGTTGCCTTCACTATACATTTATTAATCTTTTTTTCTAGTTTCTTTTTTATAACAAAGAGTTAAATGGGTGGAAAACATGTTTTACATGAAGTAAGAACTTTTAAGTCGGTTGCCACATAAAAATGACGTAAACTGGCGTAAACTGAAACAGACTACATGTAAAAACCTCTCAGGGACAAGAAGGAAAGAAACACAATGGAAGGGCAATGTGGTCAAAGACTTCTTCCAAAGTGGTTGAAACTTTTAGCGGAGAGGAAAAAGAGATCACCTACAATGATATGACTTCACAACGCCAACTGAGGACTTCTAAAGCAGTGTCGTCAGTAAGCTATTACAGAGTGCACATGCAGAAATGTCAGCCAGAGCAACGAGAAATCAAAATACTGTCGGAAACTTTCAATTAGGATCTCTTCTCAAACCGGGGCGATAATATTCTGCTAAAAGATGTATAAACAAGTATAAAAGAAAAATAATTTAAGAACAGGAAAAGGAAACTAAACATTCTTCATATGGGGGGGAAAGAAAAAAAAAAAAAAAATGGAAGGAAATGAAATTATTTCCTTTCCTATATTTTCAAACAGGATCGGAGTGAATGAAGAGTCAGTTCTTTTAGGAGGGCGATTAGAACAAATACAATTCCTCGAGCCTGTTGGCATGTTAGACAGTCCTTTTATTTGTGTTTTCACAGCTGCTACTGACAGCTAGAGTTGTGCCAAACATCTAGTGGTTATGTTTCTGTATGTGCCACTTAAACCTCCCGAGCCTTCAGTCTCTAAAGAGCACGCGGCCTCTTCGGATTGATCTGCTTACTGGCTTGCTCCTCCTCTTGAAGTGTCGAACGGAAAGACTTCACTTTATCTGTTATAGAGCAGAAAAGATGACATCAGTCAATAAAAAAGTGGAACTTTAGCTTTACGAAATTAGCCGACAAAAATAAAAACATGGATAGGAGCAGGATATAGTTTATTAGGGAAGTGTCCAATGCTTCTGTCATACCTCGGAGCTCAGTAAGGATTTCTATTTTCTGGTCTAGGATCTGCTCCAGCTGGGTGGCATAAGATTCCACATCATAGTCCACCTCCTCCGTCATCTCCAGCAGCACTTTTTCATCTTCCAGCCACCGGATAGACTCCTTTTCAGATTAAAAAATAAAGTAAACCCATAAATGTGTTAAAGTAGCTTTTATATCTTAAGAGAAACAATCAGCGATATCAGGACTGAACCTCTGTCATCTCTACGTTTCACTGTCAGACATGCAGCTGTCGTTTACATAACAGCATTATCAGGTGACCGGGGGGGGACGGGGGGGTTTTAGGTAGGAGGTGTGTGTATCTGTGTGTCTTTTGTATGTTTAACCTGGAAAACAGCTCTGTGGTCTTCCAGGACCTGCTCCTCCATCTCAACTAACTGAGACACCGCCTCATGGAAGGTGAAGAGCTGCGGGGACACTTCCTCCTCCTGGGAAACATTTACACGATGAGCAGGAAAGACACACTGAGGTCAGTGCTGAAATATTTACACAGTGAATATTCACTTTACAGTCGACAAAACAGATTCTTTAAAGCGGTCACTCTTAGAAGCAAGGAAATCATTCAGGTCCTTGAAAATTGCCCGTATTTCTAAGGTCGGCTGTCAGATTCTGCTCTGCAACTGTTGAACTCGTGTTGAACTTCATGCTATAAGAGCCTCTACGCTGGGAGTGAGAATGAAATGGTTTGGAGTAGTGTTGTTCCGATACCAAAATTTTGACTTCGATACGATATCTGCCATAAATACCTCGATACTCGATACTGAACCGATACCACGGCGAAAATCTTAAAAAAAATAAATAAATACAAAAATCTGGAAAAGAGATGAATAATGGTCCAGCCCGGTCTCACTATGGTTTCATTTTCAGCGGCTTGCTCCTTTCCTGCTGTTTGAGCAAATTACTACAGAGCAAGTATGAGCACAATCTCTTCTGTTAACATATTGGCTTTTGCTTAACAAGCTACTTTTCTGTCCAATATCAACGTTGGAACAGTGAACACATTAATGACTGACTTACACATTTAAAATACCATTTTATTTGAAACAAAACAAAACATGCCACTACATGGTATATGCCATTACACTATGGTGGACAAACGTACATCAGAGAATTGCAGTGAAGTATTTCAACCTTTACAACCTTTAACTTTTATGTATTTTTAATGCTTCTTGCACTCCCTGCTGCAGTGCTTTTATTTTATGTAAAGCACTTTGAACTGTTTGTACATGAAATGTGCTATATAAATAAATTTGATTTGATTTGATTTACACTCAGAATAAATAATTTAAAAAATATAATTGCCAAAATAAATAGCTACTTAACATGTTTTAAGAAAAGTAAAATTATTGCTTTCCTCAAGAACAATGAAATCCCAAATACACTGTCTCTCAACCTCTGAACATCTGCAATATGTCACTTATTTAAAATGTCCACCTAGAAATAATTATGAAGACATTGACTCCCAAGTCACGTAAAACTACATTTTTACTGCCCATGCGTAGGGTCCCACATGGTAAAAATACGTTTTTACGTTTTTTTATGGATTCTAAATCTATACATTCTAATGCACATTCTGTGTGATTTTTGTAATAATGTGATGAACAGAACTGACATAGATGGCAGTCAAAAACTGGTGTCATCATCTGGACATTTTGATCATTACGCCAATGGCTTTGCGTCAACTCAAGAACAATTTTGATAACGCTACATTGATTGTTGTGCATTTCCGCATTTTGTCCAATCGCAGGTGTCGGTTTCCAGAGGGTGGCGGTAAAGTAACATAAACAAACAACAAGAAGGAGAAGAAGACACGCGACAAGTCTAAGGAGGCGGTCTTATGAACAGGTTAGCTTTGCAACATGCGACACGACGCAAATCCTCTGACCTAAATATATGTAAGTATCTAAAGTGCGACAGGCTGAAAGAGCGCACGTTTCACAAAGCCCCGATATCTCAGTTTGTTGTTGATTTTGGTGGATACCCGCCTTGGTTTAGCTAAGGATAGCTCGCTAATGGCGGCACCTAGAGACACGCAGTTTTGACCCACAAAGAGTTTAAAGTCTTAGCTTTCAAACGAGCCATAACATGTTTCAGTGGCCCTATCCCATAATATGCTGTGACTGTACCAAAAACGTAAAAAAAAAATGGTTTAGAACGCTGGGATTCTACGACATAATTCCGTAAACACCGCCGGTATTCAATGTGTTAACAAAACGGCATATATATCATGACATTACCAGAACTGATAGAATATTAAATAGCATTTGCAAGTTATGCTTCAGTCAACATTACTAATGTGAACAACATGCCCTTTCATAAGCTAACCAGTTGAGAATGATAAAGGCTCTATGGTAAGAATAGCCTACAGTTGCTACCTCGACAAGTGTTGGGCAAAAAATGTTGTTTCATTCACTCGATAAGAAAGGGGCTGTTCGTGTAGGGCTAATGGTGATTTCAGTCACATTCGCTAACCTGTCGGTCTTTGAATTCTTTGTACAGCAGGGGATGTCTGTCAGCGAGGTGCTTTGCCATGTAAGACGTGTTCCCTCCCTTCGTCTGCACTCCTCTGTAGCGTGTTTTACACACCGGCTTTAGTGGGTCTGTTGGCTCGCCCTCGCCATCTGCGAGGTAAGCCAAACAATTCCAGATTTCGCTTCTCCCGTCTTTTTCGTTTGCAAGCCGGGGACGGTCGGCAGGAGCTTCCGAACTTGTGGCCATCTCTAGCTACTCTCTCCCTCACTCACCTCCTGCTGCGTGTAGCTGAGTGCGCGAGATGAGGAGGAAAGCAAGTTAGGCACGCCCACTAGCCCCTGCGTGCGTGGAGTGTGACCAGAGAATGACAAACTTGGCGTGGCTCGCTGATCGTTATCTTAAGAGCAGTATCAATACTAAAAAAAAAAAAAAAAAAGTACGTATCGCATCGTTTTTTGCGTCAGGGTATCATGATACCTTTCTAGTTTCGGTATACCGTCCAACACTAGTTTGGAGTGAAGAAGGGGTTGAGTTAAGCTACCAGTTCAATTTCTAACACTGGAAACTGATCAGATGATTGATTGAAAAGCCAATGCAGACATTTTTGTACATTTTCTTTTGTTGATATTTTCTTTTTTCTTGCTAGTTTCTTTTAACAAAAAGATATCGATCAAAATATAAAAACGTGTTTCTTAGAAATCAAAGAATTTCAATCCCTCTACCCCTTCCTAACAATGTAGTTTTCAGTTGAAAAGAGCGCGTCTTCCTGTACTTACATTCTGCTCACAGAGCAGTTTGAGGTCGTCTCTCTGCGGCGACATACTGAGCCACTCCTCATCCAAAAGATCCAGCTGGTTGACTGGGTGGATGTTGGGTCGTACCCCCTCTATCACTTGGTTGGGATCAACCGTCAGTTCCTTCACCCTGCAGACCAAAGGGACACCAAACTAATGACGATCACTTCAGCACAGACCCTGAACGTGGCTGTTGGGAGTTATTTGTGGGGATCAGAAGTTGGACAAAGTATTGCTGAGGAAAATGAAAAAAAAAAAAATAGAGCAAGTTTTTGTTTTTTTGTTTCAAGTTTCCAATTTTGAGAATAAAGTTGTAACGCAGAGAATAAATTTTAGAGTTTTGTCGTAAAATAGAAAGAATTTTTATGCCACACAAAACCTATTTTTAAGCACAACGTTTCCAGATCATCTACACAAGGGATTTTGTAGATATAATCAAACTATATACGAATCTAGTTTGATTGTTTTCCAGCTTGACTTTAATCATGATGTGTCAGGTTTGTTCTCGACATCAGAAATGGTATTTCAACTTTTTCAACTAGTTCTGAAATGGGAAAAACAAGCTTCCTGCTCTCTTTTTTTTTTTTATCCTCAGAGTCCCCAACACTACTTTGTAGAAAAGTGCTCACAATGTGTACATCATGGTAGTATTATGAAAGCTGTGACATCATGCAAGGAGAACAAGTAATCTCTCTACTATCTGTAGACATGGGTTATCGTGCTAGCTGGTCAGAGCTTGTGTTTAACAAGGCATCACAGAGCTGAAGAGGGATTACTGCCATGTCCCCAACCTCCAAGTGCAGCGCTTATTAATTAGGGCTTGGACCGTAAGAGAGATTACCTGCTGAGAGTTGGCTCAAACAAACGCTCATCCTGGATGCGTTTTCCAACAGCTAAAGTCAAGTTTGGACCCACCATGCACTCGTTTTCTGACTTATCACTTCCAGCTTTCACAGCCTCATGCGGGTGTCACAACGGACAAGTTGCCACATAAAACAAAAAGACACACCAACACAGACAGATGGATGTGCTGTTCTTCACGACTCGCTGAAAGGAGCAGGTTTGCTCTACCAGCTTAGCAGAAACTGAGGAATAAGCTAAAGCAGCGAGGAGGGTGAAAAGTGTCACACCGTGCAAACGAAGAAAAAAAAAAAAAGAGGGAAAAAGGATGGGCAGCTTTCCTCGGTGAATGGCAGATGAAGTGAATGGTAATAAGCTCATGAATGTGTAGTCTAAGGTAAGCAGCACATGCAGTGTGTGTATATTAGTTTGTGTGTTCAGTGTTATGCTTAGAGCAGTGCTTGACCTGCTGGGAGAGGTAGCAGCAAAGTCATCATACTCAAAGGTATTGGTGGGAGAGTGCTCAGGGCGACTTCCCTGACCGCCCTGGGAGAAGGGAATGTCTGACGGACTAATCCCAAACTCCTTCACTCTGCATGACGGCACCAGCCACACCAGCACACAGAGGAGCAAAGGGTAGGACACGAGAGGGAAACAAAGCAGGAAAAGAGAGAAATGAGAGGGAGTATAAAGAGAGTCAGAGAGATCTAATGAGAGCAAGCAGAGAAACTGACAGTAGCACCATTGGTATAGCTAATTCACACCTAGACTAAAGCCACTGGGCATTAGAGTGGGGAAAAAAAAAGCTATAACGGTGAATAATTTCCTTGGTCTCTGCATCACAAACACTAACAAAGTGACTGCAGAGGGTCAACATGTTCCCACCTGTTGGCATAGCGTAGTGTGTTGAGTGTGTTCTCACAGGATGTCATGCCAGGAGAGATTGTTGCAATCTGTTTTTGAGAAAGAGAAAAGCATCTAGATTAATACACATCGACATAGAGATGAATTAACATTGACAAAGATCGCATGTGTAGATAAAAATAAATACATAAATTAATAACTGACCATGCATGTGCGTGAATTTTCCCCAATGAAGGAGTCTCTCAGGACCTGGGTGAGCTTACTGGCTCGGAATGGGGTGTGGGGCTTGTTACGACCCAGAGCTCTGATACATTCCTGAAACAAAACGGTGAGAGGGAGACACACAGATGATGTGGCAATTAGGAAGACGGCCATCTATAATCACAGTATAATTGTCTTTTAACAAATGGAAAAAAAAAATAATAAAGTAAAGTCGCTCAAACACGAGGAACAGAGCCACCATCATCCCTGTTGCTTTTGCTCATTGCCGTCCACAGACCTTGAGAGCCAAAAGGCTTTTGTTAATTTCAGCTCCCTCCAGGCGCGTCTGCCGGTCGGCGCTCGATGTATCAGCCCCCCTCTCATTCCCTGCGAGGTCGATGAGGGAGAACTTCCCGTGCATCTTCCCCTTCCTCCGAAGGATGATTTGGAAAACAGCATGGCTGCGAGATGAGTGAGCGTTGGCTGATGTCTGCCCTGATGTTCTAGCAGAGGGATGAAAGAGACTTAAGGATACACAAGAGGCAAGAGTGAATGGAGGAGATAAAAACATCTTTTAAAAAAGAAGAAATTCTTGTATATGGCATGAAAGAGGTGTACAAGGGATATGAGCGGGAGCCTGTCTCAACCTATCCTATTAATGATTTGTAATTTTGCCAATTTTGACCGACAAAATATCTGCTGTCATACCTGCAACTGTTTCCCACTTCAATAAGTTTCAGGACATCTTCTGTGCACTTGACATCTTTCTCCTGAAGCCCCACCACCTGCACTTGCTGTTTCCCATCCTCCAGCACCCTCAGCTTAGCTTTACGATTCAGCAGGTCAAACACCTAATAACGCATACACCATACAGTCAGCACTGAGGAGCGCTGAATTTGAGGGCATCAATGAATAAAAGAAAAATCATCTATCACTTGCCTTTCCACTGTAGATTTCAAAGAAGGTTGCATACACCTGCAGATCTAACTTCTTGTAGGTGGGTTTCTTCAACATGAGAAATACATCCCGAGCTGCACAAAAAGAAACGACAGATCTACAAATGACACGTTATCAAAACAAACCCTTTATAAAAGGTGACAAAGTCAGCAGAACACATAGAAGCAGAGTGTAAATGATGGCTTATTTGCCTACCAGCTAATGCATAAATTCCTTTAGAGCAGTCTTGGTTCTTCCCAGAGAAGTCTCCACCCATTGTCTAAAATACCGTAAACACGACAGTGTAGGTGAAAAAAAGCACTTTTCCCCCCAATCATATACACTCAAAAGAAACAATGAGGTTTTAGTGCCTTTAAAGCATTTGTGTGTGTTTTCTCAGTCACATGTAACTCACATGTGTTTTACCGCTGCCCGTCTGCCCATAGGCAAAGCAGGTAGCCATGCCCCTCTCAAAAATGGTCTCCACAAGAGGTCTGGCGGTGAACCTGCGGGATCAATACAATGCACATTCATTCAAAACGTCATTTCAAAAGCAATACGTGACAACCTATGAGGCACATTTAAAAAAGGAACAAAACAGACAAACCAATAGTTGGCACCTTCGATTCTGTAAAATAATGAAGCAAACCTTTTTTTACACTATACAACACAACATTTAGTGAACACTGCTGTGGATGATTTTGTGCCTCACTGTTGCTGTAAGAGTGGTGTGGGGGGGGTGGGAAGCTGGATTGAACTTCTGCAAACTGTTAAAATAGAGGAATAAAGTCCGCAGGTTTTATGGTTATGTTACAAACCTATAAACCATCTCGTTGGCTGTATTGTCATCAAAGGCGTAATCGAAGCGGAAAGTCTGGTTTTCCAGGTAGCGAGTCAGGTCCACCTTTTGTTTAGGTTCATGAACCATCACCACATCTTTACTGGGAATGGTGATCACATCCAAATCCTTCACGGCCAACTCTGGAAAACAGAACAGGAAAGATTTCCAATTATAGATCTACTTTTTGGCGGAAAAAAAGAGCAGCACAGGCAAAAACAGGAGGAGAGATTCTTACCTTTTTTGTTGAGTGGACGTTTCCTCACACAAACACATATTCTGTGCTCTTCGATCTTAACAGTGCAACAAAGGAGGGAATTTTTCATATCATCATTCAGAGTCAATAATTACCAAACAAGAGAGGAAGAAGAAGATTCATTTTCAACTCACCACGTCCGCTGTGGTCAGGGGCCGGTAGTCGAGACTGGCTCGGAAATCTCGGATCATGTACAGGATCTCATAGTTGGGTACGGTGGTATCCACCTCCTGAAAAAGAAAAGGACACGTGTGTTACCAGAACACTTATTCATTCAGCAATCAAGGTCCAATGCATACATTTAATTACAAAGGAAGAAAATGAGTAGCATTGCTGTACCTGAGCTCTCTTCTCCCTGAGCTCCTGCTGCTGAAGTCGCCGTCTTTCTCTTTTCTCCTGCAACTTCTCCACTTCCTTCACACAGTTTGACTTCCTCCTCGCTGACATGAGAAAAAGAGAAATTGTGATTCCTCTACTCTTCGAAGCATATACTAACAGCCTGACTTCCTGAAAGGGTCTCTTTTTCTCTCCAGTCTCTCTTTCACAATCAGCTTCCCCAGTCTCTTCCCTCTGGTTACCGTATGGCTACTGGTCTTTCTCCAAACGGAACACCCGCCCCCCCCAAAAAAAACCCAAGGATATTTACAACAAAGCAGAACAGTGATAATGCAACCACAGATCAGGATGCAGTGGCTGGCACACAGTGTTTCCAACACAACACTGGCTGCTTTCTCTTTAGAAACAACAAAAGACCTTTACAGTACGTTCAAAACCAGCTCGTCTTATGGATCCCTTTTATCAGTTTCATCGAACACAGACAGAATGGGGATCACTAAAGCACATCAGTTGTAATGTAGGTACCTTTTTCTTTCATTATTACATTTATATAAGGGCAGTTCTGGATTAAACCAAACTTATTCCATGAACCAGCAATCAACCAAAATGTTATCCCGAAGCTCCCAGCACAGCACACCCACTGATTAGTTTTGTTTCGTGTCAATCACACACTATTAGTAGCTGTAACAGAACACAAGTTAGAAAAAATGTAAGCGAGAGCAACTTCTGATTGCTTGCAGATACTTTTTTTTTTTTAAAAACCCAGCATTATCTGATTCGTGCTAGCTTGCTGCTGCAGCCCCAGCCTCCCAGCGAAAGCCTAGCCAAAGCCCTGTGATACAGTCCTGGCGTCCTGCTGGCTCCGGTCCCCGAGAACCCAGACTATCAGAGCAGAGGGATTAAAAATCTGCTCTAATCTGGGAGAAGAAGATGAGCTGGGTCAGCATCAGGACAAGGAAGTATAAGTGGAGTGCAGCACCATCCCTACTTGTGGGCTATTCAGTTTCACGGGGACTCAGTGGGGAGACTGATGGCTGAGGAGGGGGAACAAGAGCTTTCTGTTCTCCTCTCAGACCATCAAATAAGAGGGAGCACTTTGAAGGAGGTTATTGTTGCTGTTTAACTAACACACACAGCGCAGTACAACGGGATTTTCCGTGTGTGCTTGTGCGTGACTCAGCGGAAATCAGAGCGGGAAAAGGCAATGCAGCCAAAAAGCAGCACAAATGTTCTTTTTTTTTTTACTCTCTAATGCCCAGAAAGCCTGTCTGTTGGATGGATTGTGTTTGTGCTGCTTCATTTGGTCACCACAGCTCTGACCACAGATGGTACATGTTTGGATGTACGATCTTCCTGTGAGACTAGGACCTCTCACATGCTATTGGGAAATCTATTAGAATCACCATAAAGCACTGAGGGTAGGAGTAACATGCAGATGATACATACAAAGCTGTCCAAACTCCTTTCTGGATATCAGCTGATGTGAGGATTCTGTGATAAATATGTGATCAACAAAACATGAATAAATTAAGACATTAGTATAATATGCTTCTGTTCCAAGATTTAAAAAAAAAAGAAAAAGAAAAAAGGTAGATGGCACCTTTTAATATTCATTTGGCAACATATTTAAAAAGCATGGTTTTGTGGCCAAATGTCTGAATCTACCTCCCTGAAAACATTTTCTTGACAAAACTGCCATTGCATTTGTATGATCATTACCATTCTGTAGTTGCTGTTGTGTTTGGGCTTGGGTGAGCTGTGACGGCTGCTGTACAGGAGGAGGAGGAGGAGGGGCAGGCTCTGGCTGCTGAGGCTGTGGAGGTCTGGCCCGGGTTGGAATTGCTGAGACAAAAAAAAAAAAAAAGCCCCACAAAGATTAAGACAGAGACCTGTTTGTCCAGATGTTGCTAAGAGATAATACTTGCTCTTGATATTAAAACAGAGCCAACTGTTGTGAAAGTGTTTTTTTTTTTTTTTTAATCAACATGTTCCTCTGTAAAGCTTTTCCTTGTGCGTTTAAGCTCAACTTCACATTAACAGGTTAAAAATGTGTGAAAAAAGCAGAGACTATACTGAAAAAAATTTTTTTACGGCTTAAGTCACAGGCGTTTCCCGTGTTCTGGCCAGTGCTAAATGCAGTTTAACAGTACTGAACAAACCTCTGTTATCTTTGGACGGGGTGTCATTCTTATTAGGTGCTATTGTCCGTCGGTTCTAAAAGAAAAAGGAAAATTAGACAAGTCAGATGTTAGGTTTCTTTCTGGGATTCCAAATGTTACTGTTGTACTTCATAGGCGCCCTTGAGAAAGTCAACATTTATTTTCTTGCCACTCAGTTTTTAACTTTATTTTAAAAATAGACAATTTCCAACAGGCGGATTAGTGAAAATTACAGAGGTCCGGTTTCTTGATACAAATGCCTGAGATGATGTTGCTAAAACAAACAAAAATACACTTTTAAGTAATGTACAGAAATGGAAACAACTCTTTACGACTACTTCACACATTCAAAGCATCACTGAATCTTACAGGGTGTAAAATGACAAAATCATACGACAGCGCAGGTTCAAAAACCTTGCAGCACTGCACTCTACCACTTAGCTTGTATAGCTTGTTCGTGAAACCATAAATCAAATTGTTTTTCCTCAAAAAATAAATCTTTAGCCCAAGAAACTGTACTAAAACGCACCACCACAACACTTATGTACCAAAATAATCTATATCACTGCAATGGTCCAATTAGCAAGTGTTGTCGAGTTGTGTGCTACATCAGGGATTTTTCAAAAGGGAAACTTTAGCTTTTATTTATTTATTTATTTTTTAAGCACTTCTATGCATGACTACATGACTAATTGAGGAGTATGCTCGACATTTTCACTTTACTTTGCGTCACACCTCATTAAACAACACAAAATGGGATGGCATAGCTAAACATCTGCATCAAGTTACCATGACATTAAACAGAGACGGATGTTCTCCAGTGATTGGTTTGTTCGTTCCCCATCAGTCAGAATGGAGGCAAACTCAGACTGAAGTTTGAAATTTGGTGTTATGATGTGATAATTCTGAGAAATCGGGCGGTCTCCATCCTGATCTACAGTGCATTACACACAGGGAACTTAACCTGACCGATTTGTTGGCTACGAAATATAATCCAAATTCTATATTAACATGACCAGAGGGCTCAGACACGTTAAGTTGTCGAACAAAGTGAAAGCAGTACTCGCCTTTGCAATTTTGTTGATCTTCACACCAGTGGGTGTAGGAGGGGGTGGGGTCTCTGGACTAGGGACAATTTCCTCATCTGGGGCCACATCTGGATTAAGTGCAAATATACTCTCCAAGTCAATCTGCCATGGAAACACCAAAGTGTTAATTCAACCAGCTGTAAGTATGCATATAAACCAAGAAACAAATGAGTAGCCAGATTAGTAACAGCTCAAAATAGTTTAAGGTGGACCGGAACCATGACGGTAACCCGTAATGATTTGTTCTGGCTTTAAAAGTCGATACGATGAGGTAAAGAGGCCTGACTCATCCAACAGATTCAATGCTGTAAAAAGTTAAAGGGCAGTTAGTATTAAAGCTCAGAGTGCAGCTTTAAATTAATTTTAAATCTATTCAGGAGTGTCTATCCTGAGTGAACCAGTCGAAAGACAGGCAAAAGGTATGCAGGTAGCAAAGGTGTGGACTGCATTGATTTTTAAAACACGAGGAAGACTTTAATATTATTTTAGTTGTGATTCACGGGTGTTTCTGCTTATCGGAAAGATGAAAAAGAAACACGGAAGTTGGCTGTAAAGACTTAAAGAAACCACCAGTTACTTTGTGTATAAGAAGTGTACATAGATGTAGCACAGAGAAATTGTGATTAAACTTCTTCCACAGTAATTAATACTAACAATTAGTTCGCTATAAAGTTAATGTGAGCCTGAGGAGAAGCTCCACACGGTACCGTTGAATTTAATCTTCACAGGGAATTCTTGGTTTAAATTACATCCTGAATAAAACAGACAGAAGGGTGATATCATTCAAATCGATAATTTGATCTCTGCAGCCAACAACCTGAACATGACAACTTCTTAACGGCAATACCAAAAAGTCCAACACACTTATCTGACTGTGAAAATCCAGTTCTTCCTCACAGATGGAGAGGCTTCTTTTTGCAACAGTTTCTTTACCTTGCTGGGACATCTTACACGCACATACTCGTTTCCACTTAGTAAAAAGCATTTATTAATTCATTGTTTAGATTTTCTTTAAATATCTAACCCTGCATGTATCAGCTGGGTCACTGTAAAGCTGACAGAAAGTCACTCATCAGCGCATGAGAACTGTTTCTTTTTTTGCAATATCTACATTGATCATTTCTAATGCTCATCTTGGAATATAATGTGTACAATGGGAAATGGGATCAGAGTGACAGGGTGCAGAAGCTCTTGCACATCAGTTTGCAGAGGGTGATGTCTACTGGGACTGTCGGGCTTGTGGGCTCGTTGCGCAATCACAGCAGTTCCAGAATGTCTCTGAATACATTATTCAATGCCGTGGAAAATAAAAGCACATCCGGCTGCTGGTGAATGGGCTTTGAGTGGCAATAAATGGCGGTAGATGGTGGTTTACCTCTTTCCCTTTTGTGTCACCATTCTCGATCCACTCCACAGTTACACTCTCGTTGTCATCATTCAGTGAGGTCACCATTGCCTGATGAATACGTCCTGTGAAAGTACCAGAAATAAGAAAACTCAAACATAAGACTGGCAGAAGGACATGAAGGACATGTAGACGGGGTTCACTCTTCGAGGGAAATTAATTTTGTACCAAACGTGGGGGAAATATTTTCCATGTTCAGTACAATAACAATGGCCCTGCACGTGATGTTCATCGCCTACAAATGTAAGAATTACAAAGGGACAGAGAAATTAAAAGCATTTCGGTGCAAATCCATTCAATTTTTATGCCTTTTTTTTTTTCTTTTTCCATAACACAGTCACACACATGTAACATGTATTCAGCCAACACATCTGACAGACAACGTATCCAACTACACCTACAACCATAATAAGATCTGCACATGTGTTCCTGTTAAAATAGAGCTGATTTTAAAGTGGAGATGCACGAATGTGGAAAAAAGCTTAACGTCGCTCAGTGATTTTAATAACACAGCATATCAGTCACGTCCCATCTGCATAGCTTCTGCGAGTGCTATTAATAGACATGAGAACTTTGGTGTCAGGAAATGCAAATAAACACAATTTAAATGTTCAAAAGAAATGCCTGTCATTGTTCAATAATATCCAAGAAAGAATTTGATTTCATTTGATACATTTCTATGTGATGACATTCAAACCCATGCGGTGTTGTGTGAGAACAAGGAAGTGGGCCGGGGCTAATCTCAGTAAATTCTGACATTAGGGCTGATAATGACCAGTGGAGTCAACCACAGCTGCTGCTAGCTTGCAGGCTCCTCTCCACCCCTCCCTGTAATAATAACAGCTGTAAAAAGCCTGTTCTGTCCTCCCATATTTGCCTGCGTGGACTTGACTGTGCAGTGCAAGATCCCGTCGCAACTCAAGGAAACACCCAGTTCCAGTATCCATTATTCAGAGGCACGTTGGCAACTAGCGAGCAAAGATGCTTTCGGTGTTCTTAACAAGAGAACATTTGACTTCATGGTTTTATGTTGACATGATGATACAAAACAGGAAAAAGGGAACTATTGTGTTCAGGCAGCGGGATAGGAACACTCCCAGATACTCTCAGATAATCTGGAACAGTCAAAAGGGTATTTCAACTTCAATGATGGAGTTATTGAAAGATTAAAGTAACTACAGGTTGAATGCTCTTTAGACTATTATGTC
This sequence comes from Odontesthes bonariensis, assembly GCF_027942865.1. Taxonomy (NCBI): domain Eukaryota; kingdom Metazoa; phylum Chordata; class Actinopteri; order Atheriniformes; family Atherinopsidae; genus Odontesthes; species Odontesthes bonariensis. The sequence continues at coordinate 24,286,205 of NC_134511.1, forward strand.
TTGACCCACCCTCCACTCAGTTATTCATTCTCATTTAGACATTTTCTGTTGAGTAGCATAAAGGGATCAATGGTATACTGTTACACAATCTTTGGTTTGATAAGAATGATCAAATTCAAACAAAAATTTGAGCTGGGACCGAACCAATGCAACATCTTTATCTGTCAATACAAACATTACAGTCACTGATGCAGGTTACCCATCAGGTTCCACAGTCTCACATTTTGACGTATTATGAATAATATATGTTATAGTGCTAGTTGATAAGCAGACAGACACATTTTGTTGGATTCCTGAATCCTGAGACCTGTATTTTTAAGACTGGTAGGGAGACGTTTTCTGGACTGCGACTCTGAGGTAGCAAAGATTAGAAAGAAGATGCTTGGTTTCATTATATGAAGACTTCAGCCTGCTGGGATGCTTTGAGGTAAGGTATGCTTAACTATGCAGGAATTACACAAGTGTCAGTACAACCTGGCAAAACTGATGTAATCATCTCAGTCATGTGATTTCATGTTTATAGGTTTTTATGTTTAAAGAAAACAGAGTGTTAAATAAAAATGTTTTGTCTAATCTAAGTTTTTTTTCTTCTTCAGGGGTTGCACAGTTTGTGCTGCTAAACGGATCTGATGTCAATTAATATGTTAAATTCACGAGTTGTACAACTTCATCAGTCCAAGAGAAGGTTAAAAGTAATGACGAGTTGTCAGCGAGATCAAGATTTATTGTGCCATTAATCGCTGACGAGATAAATGTGCCCAATAGTATTTAAGGACTTTCTTCATCCATATCAGTGTTGGATTCGTATCAACCATCAGATCGAGGTGGGTCTATATGCCGTCCGTGGAGGCTGATGTGCGGCTTAAATGGTGAGCAGATTCCAAAATAGTGAAATCCTATTTTGCTGTAGAGTGTGTCCTCAATCACGCACACACAAACAAGATCGCCCCTTACTTCTTGACACAAAGAAAACCAAACAATACCCGATTATGCACAGGAGTATTTTTGCCACTGAATTTAGGGACTTTCAAAGCCTTTTAAACCACTTTTATATTTTTATCTAAAAACAATGACACCCTAACAGTCGGTATGACCTAAATAATTTGAATCTAAAGTTTGCAGACCGTGCGTCTGTTTAGAAAGTGGCAACAAGGACATGAATCTTACTCCATGACTGTGAGAGGATAAGCACATCACGCCATCACGTAATGTACATGTGACTATAAATTCATTAAAAAAATACAGAGTTATAGCACACACAGGAACACATCTGGCGTCTCTGGCATTAGAATATACTCGTATCAGCAGATGTCAAAATTCAGTGATCAGAATTGGATCAGAACTCACAAAAACAGTTGAGTGGTACATCCTTATGAAGAAGGATTAGCATCTATTTCAAAATAGCGTCAGTCATCCATTGTGTTGCGTACATAAACATCTCCACTTGTCACATTTCTTTGTTTTCCTTCAAATAGTTGCAAACTACTCCTTACTGTGTACTACAATACTTCTACATCAATCAACACCTGCAAGGATGGCATCGTGGAAAGAAAGAAATGAGGGTGTAAATAACACAATTTTGACAAGCGACTGAACACAAACATATGTGGACTCAACCCAAGCCCTAAAAAAAAAAAAAGGGACACCTTATCGCTGCAAAATGAAGGGTTAGGTTTGTGAGGTGTCAGGGTCAGGGAGGAGGAAATAGGAGTGGGCCTCGGTTTTACATATGTACTCGAAGAGGACTAAAGGCATTCTGCAATAGTCACCGCAGTACTCAAGAGGATTTTTGTACACATTGTACAGTAACAGTGCCAAGCACACTGAACCAAATCACTGCACCACCTGATAATAGCTATTAGCTAACAATACAGAACAGATCAAGGAAAATCCAGTGTGGGTGGCAGCTTGGCTAATGTCAAGTCTGAGAGCAGGCCTTTTTTGTGGGTTCAGTCATAGGATTTCTTTAATTACATACTGCACATGCAACAGCAGTCAAGCAGAGACCAACTTCCTGCTAACCACGGGAGTTAAAAAACCTTGTTAAACACAACACATAACATTTAAGTTTAGAATTAGAGATATATGGAATCTTTGGACTGTTACACTAGCTAATAATACAAGCATATACTCTGTTGCTGATGTGTCACACAATATGTATCACACAAACGTAGTGTCTGTCCTCTAGTAGCTGAAAGACTTCTTTCTCTGAAACTGGATGACTAAAAACAAAGTGCCTCAGGTTACTGGGCAGAAGTATTCGCACAAATAAAATACAAATGAAATACAAAAATCCGACTGAAAATAAACAAAGAGTCCATTCCTTTTATACAAGCGATTATGTGTCCTTTAACATTTCTCATTTCAACACACATCAAAATATGAAAGAGCACCTGAATTTAGGAGCAACATATTTTTCCGCAAGCTTTCAACTTAAAACAAAGTGCAGCACTGTCCAACATAACATTGGGGGGGGGGGGGTCTCTTCTGTTAGGCCCTTAAAGGTTAATAAATCATAAATCTTATCTAAGACATGCACATGGATATGAAGTAGCAGACAGTAAGATGAAAGCTGTTGGCTGTTCAGCCCACATTTCTATTGCGATGCCCCTATTTTCATCATATAAACTGCTGTCAGTTTAGGCACTTGATTTTCTTAAAAACTGTAATTCTTCAGAAGATTAGAATTGATCCAAATCTGAAATTAGCGGTATATACCCGAGAGGCAGTCTGTTCTGGACAACCTTCATTAACTGACCCACCTTTTGACCAGGGTTGAAAAACTCTGATGTTCATACAAACACTCAGTTTGTATGAACATCAGAGTGAAAATACAGGACAAATACTAGTTTCCTCCTACATTTGCTGGCTAAGGCCAGATAACTGTTCTATCAAACAGCGAGCACTGGTTTCTTTACACGTATGTTGACAACATTTCATACCCAACGTGAATAAAAAGCAGTGCATTTTTCCATTACCAGTCTGTTAAAATGGCTTTTAATGTCAAAAAAGATGATCGCCTACTAAATGTTGGACACAAAAAAAGATGATATTGTAGCAATAAAAAACTGATGCATATGGAGCTGCTCAATTAATAGCACAAACTATGTAAACTTAGACTGGAAACCATAAGCTCCATAATATAATATGGCAACAATAGAGACACAAGGCCAGTCTAACCTGTTACTGCCAGAAGACATCATGGTCTATCTTCTTTTAATTGTAATTATGTGTGAGTAAGAAAGTGTTTTTAAATTGTACTTCAGTGATCCCAAAAGACAAATTCTATTACTAAAGTATAAAATATTCATACAGAGAGATGACGAAATTAAGAAAAAGAGAAAGTTGAAGTATAGCAATGAGAGAGGTGTGGTAAATATCTTCAGAGATCACCGTGAATGGATTGGGGTGTTGTTTTTGTCGCTTGGTTACAACTGAGCTTTTGATCTCATGCATGTGAACTCTGTCAGTAGACATTACATTATCTGTTGTTAACAAGCATTGAAATCCCTCCTATTTTACTGCTCTTTGTAGTATCTGTCTGCCCATATGGTCTGAAAGCGATGTCAAGAGGTCTCAGAGTTGTTCCTGCAGCCATGCCTTCTGCTACATCCTTGTTAGGGATGCTCCTCCATTTTTATCTTGCAACAAACCTAACATTTTCCATGATGAACAAGGGGAATAAAATGGTTGGCTTCCTCCTCCTTTCTCTCAGTTTTGTTCCACCTCTACATTCTAGACATCTCTTCTTTAGCTCATCTGTGGTTTAGGTCTTATTCCAGGCATTACCGGCTTTGGATAGCGCAATCAGCTGCTCCCACATGCAAACAACTTTCCCACTGGCATGATTACACATCATATCAGAGATATATATATATATATATATATAAATATAAATAAAACACAGCATCCAAAGTAGTGTAGAAAAATGTTTCTGTTTTCACAGAAAAAAAAAACTCAAGAAATTTTTAAAGAGGACACAATACAAGGATACAATATTTCCAGAGCTACAGCAGCAGGATGCCACTACTGTGGTGCCATTATAGCACATTTAAAAAAAAAAAAATGTAAGTATTTTTCTATTACACTCTATTCTATTTAACTCACTCAACTATGACATTAAGCTCTGAACATATGGAAAACCATCATTAAACCTTTTACTGTACGTAAAGAAGTTCTGACAGGTTTCAAGTGCACAGCATATGTTCTGTGGCTGAGATCGCATACCTACAAGTTCCAGATAGACTTTTGGGTCGCAGCACGTTATGAGTTTAATTGCTGGCCGACATCTTTTTCATACATGCATTGTACCCCTGTAGGTATTTGGGCTGAAATGCTAGGTCACAAACTGACTTATCTAACAGCTGTTGATTGCCGATTCTCTGAAAGTGAATACACCATCAACAGTGTCCCATTTTCATAATAAAACCAAGCTGAATGGGTATGCCCACATCAAGCGCTAATAAGTCTGTGTACTAGGTTTCTATATGTCATGTGAAAATGGTGTACATGAACAGCTAATACTGTCACAAGATTAAAAGAGGAATCTATCAACATGTTTAGAAAGAGTTTAAACAAGCCACTGTGCAAAGGCTGACGAACTTAGCATGAGCAAATCATGTATTTAATGGCCCCATATTTTTTTATTTTAGACCTTGCTCTCAACAGAAATGGCTTTGAAATGAGGGAAAAAAACAGGGAGAGCAGTTCTGGCAGAATCTAGGGAGCTGGCTGCAACAGATGGGGTGGTGGCTAATAGCCTGAATCTGGACCAGCCTGCCACCAACCCCCAGAGACAGGGCAATCCCTGCTCGGGATTCAACACTAACTAGCAGAAAACTGACAGACAAAACAGCTTTCCTCTCTGGGCCTGCTGTGCATTTAATTCACATCTCACCTATGATCGCAGGCTTTTCACGAATGTGTCAGATGATGGAGACTTTTAGTCATTACATCCACTGACAACTACAAATATTCAGTCCCTGGCACCAGCATTCAGCTGTTTATTTAACAAAAAAAAAACTCGGTCCAAAAGATTGTTAGTTATTTTAGGGTCTATTGGTATACTTTATCACTGGCTGAAATCAGGACACATTATAAACTTTGGTGTGGTCTTGTCCTGAAAGGACAGATCAAAATTAGACAAACCTCTCTGTCATGTTTGTCTGCCCCCCCAGTAGAGAAGTTGAACAAATGCACAGGACAGGCAGGAGAAAACTCACATCAACACAGAGAAGAGTTGTCTAACAAGCAGCCACTCCATTTCTGTCTACTCATCTGTTATCTTTCCAAACAAAGCTTAAGTGAGTGCATTGTAATCCCATTTTCTTCCTGAATACATTATGCAGTACCTCCGTAATAAGCACAACGTTAGCATGCTTCAGTCATTACATCATGTTTGTCTTCATGCTGTCATTATCTTTGAACAACGTTACATTATACATAATCTGAATGACTTGAAGTGAAGAATGCCCATCGTCACTCATTATTTACATCTGCAAGCCAGCAGGATAAAGACCTTGGGACACACCTGTCTTTGGGTTTATCAACGCATTGCAAGGCAAATATCGAGACAACCGGTTCAGAAATGTACCTTAAGATAATTAATGGTTTCCCTCACAACTAATATGATAGCTCATTAAATATGTCATACCTAAAAATGGATCACATGAGCCAATATTACAGATAGGGTGAAAACAACTAGTTAACTAGATTTATGGGGGTTAAGTTTCACTCCAGCATTAACTGCTTATCAAAGCCGGGAAACAGCAGTGTTAGCCGCTGCGCTAGCTATAAGCTAACGCTAATGTCGCTATTAGCTCACCAACATTAGTAAGCTAACTTGCTTGGTTAGCTAGCTTGGCTAATCAAAAAAAAAAATCTTGTCAAAATAAATCCTTTAGGTTGTGAGATGTTCAATTGTTCATTTGTTTGTGTGCTTAGTTCAATTCATACTGATGGCATGTGCTGTTAACAAACGATATCAATTTGCAGCTAAAGGCAAACATCTCTTGAATCCGCATAGACACTCGCTAACAATGGTAAGCGCCCATTCAAACCCTAAGGCCATGATGAAACTCTCCGCCCTGACAGCAAGACCACCGTCTTGCTGTGCTAACGCTACTAACGCTAACGTGAACGTTACGCTCTGCGGCCGGGAACAACGGTTGCTATATTCAACAGCACCGCAGCAACAAAGATCCCTAAACAACTTACACAGTGCGACAAAAAAAATATCAGACAGAGTGAAACTTACCATCACTCCGCTTTATCTCCACGTAAGTACCAACGACTATCTTCCCAAACGCAGACGCCATTCTACATCACTTAAAAAGGAAAATAACAAATACAGGACAACAGACTTGTGATAAGCCGGGTAAATGCAGCCTCTTCGGCAGTCTTTGGTTTGGGAGGAAGATGCGGGCAACAGAAAGAGGTAGCATTACGTAGCAACGAAGACTAACAAAGTATTTCCGGTCTGGGATTTTCAAAATACAGTGAGAAACGACACTATCAAGTTAGTGTGAACCAAGGCTGCCCGTGAACCAATATAAAAGAACATTAAGTGCAAACATGTCACAATGCATATATACTGACTGCAAATTCACTTAATTTTGTATATAAACAATAATTTAATCCTGTTCCCGCAAAGGCTTTTCTCATTGAAAGAACTCAGGCACCTGTGTATTTGTTATGTTTATGAAAGTAGTACTGTTTCATAGAAACAACAGTTACCCGTAAATGTTCAATCAAAATGATTGAGAGGTCAAGTCTACACCTTTTACTCCATTAGGTTAATCCCGAAGTCATAAACTCTGACTTTTCTGCTTGTCTGATTTAACTGGGAAAATAGGACACTTGAAACGGAAGTTTTATTACATAAGATTCCGGATAGTGGCCCAGAGAGCTTACTGCACAGCAAAGAACCACGGCAGGAATGGTGCCGCCCTTGCGGCAGGCAGCCTGCAGGTCTTTCTTTACATCTTCTTGAAATTTTCTTCTGAGCTTTTTTCTGCAAAAACACAGATTCCTGAAACAGATGGTGTAATTCTGGCGCCTCTACACCCCAGGTGTCCATGTTGTCTACTGAGAGAGCTCACCTGTGTTACCTGCCGACGCTGCGCGTGACATCATCAGCTAACTTGTTTCCAAGCAACGGAAACAACACCCGAACCAATTGATGGCAACCTATGAAGATTTCTACCACATCTTCCTCTCTGCTCCACTTGAACTTTGTACATGTTTTTTTTTAGCTGATTTATCTTTTATTTTGTAGTATTTCTGTAACAATAGCATAACTTTAATCATCATTAATATCGCAGCAATGAAATTCTTAGTAAAGTATTAATAGGAATTAATAAAGCATTATTGAAGTGAATTCAATTCAATTTAATCTGGCTATACATACACGATATACACAGAGAAATACAAAAGTAAAAGCATGCAGATTAAGTAAAAATGAATTACAGAAACTCTGGAATCCAAAACATCAGCAACTAAAGGGACATAAAACATCAGAATAACTCAGTATCACAATTACTTCAGGTATAAAACGGGCAGAATAGTCCGTCGTGACATGCACAGACACATGTGCCTTCCTCCAAGTAATGTAAAATGTCTTTGAATATCATAAAGAAACTAGTTACATCATATTTAGGTGACTCTGGAGATTAATTCATGCAGAGGGAGCAGTATATTTGAACACCTCTTCAATTTCAGAAAAGGTGTTTTAGACAGATAAATAGAATAGGTCTTGAAAGCAAATAAAAATAACTTCTGATACTCTTTGAAGAATTTATTGCCGGTGTGAAGACAATAAGAGATATATGTGGGAGGACAGAGCAGATCATCCAGTTCAAAAATACACTCTGCAGTGGTGTATAAGCATTTTGAGGTTTGTGATAAACCCAAGCACACTACAGTAGACAGAATCAAAACACTTCAAAAGTGCACGTATATTCTCTTCAAACACAATGCACGGACATTAAACTTGCTCCTCTACTGCAGGTCAAACAGGTCACTGAAATGGTTCAAAAAGCTGTAGTGTGAAAGATGAAAGGTTAACTTCATAAACTGATTAAACATGTTGTGTCTGAATAGACATGGAAGTGGTTTCAGCGAGTCTCCCTCTGACCTTGAAAGAATGGTATGACTTGACTCTAAAGTGTTATCAAAGCCGAGCATTTTAAAATCCAAAATATGAAACACTGTTTTATTTGCGTTGTGACTAATGTAACATCACATAATAATTAAAGTGTTAATTATTGTTCAAACTGAGCAATTTTACATTTTTGTACATGTAATTTGCTCCTTGAAAAGTAAAGTTTTCTGGAAGTGTTCACATTGTGTTACTTTAATTCATATAGGGAGACTGGGGTAAGTTGAGCCAAAGGGTAAGTTGAGCCACGCCTTGTTGCTAGGAAACGGTAAAAAAAAATTATCATGTGACCAAGGCATCATTTCATGGAGTCTGTGAAGGTAAGAACCATATGGATAAAGTGGTTAGACATTTATTTATAAAGAAACATTTTTCACTCTTGAAAGTGAATTTAGTCTATCATGAGTTCCATGATAATTGTGTTTAGACCAAAATAGATCATTTTAGATTTGTTTATACATCAATTGTGGTATCTTTGAGCTACAACCTGAGGTCATGAACTTAGCATAGAAGTGCACCATTTTAGCTATGGGGACTAATAAAGTCAAAATGGTAGCTCTGGGGTAAGTTGAGCCATTTGGCCAGGGGTAAGTTGAGCCAACATTTAATAAGTGTATTTTGTCTGTAGCTTATATGTCTTAATTATTAAATCAAGATTCTGCATTTGTATGAGTACAGAGTGGGCATCATGCCTTAAGTATATAAGCGCAAAACAAGCAGGGGAATCACCACTAATGTTCTTGAAAGAGCCACCAGTAAAGTGAGAGAATGGTAGTCTATTAGCAGCAGCAAAAGATGCCAATATAGACAGAATGACACCGAAGAGGTACATTGACAAAAAAGAAAATGTACCTTTGAAAAAGGATTCTCTCAGATGGCATGGATTGCCCTGATGTGGTGATCCAATATGAGAAATGGCTCATCTTACCCCAGTCTCCCTATATTCTGATTACTCCCTCATTTACACCATCATTTGTCATACTACAAATATTTCTGGATGGACGATGCTACAACAACACGTACATGCTATATTTTCGACCAATGTCAACAATCCCAAATAGGATGAAGCAGGTACAGAAAATGGAAAATGGGTGGATAGGTAATACCCCCTAGTGGCAATAAGGCTTTAATACTCCATATTTGTTGTGTCTTAGAGGGCTAGAACTCCTCTCTCTTTCCTTGAATACTTAAGTTTGTTACAAGCATATTTAAATTAGATTTAGTTCAGTTGATTCATATTAAGACAATTCACAACATAAGCCAACTTTTTCACTCTAATTTACAAAGAGAGTGAAAAAAGTTAAATTCAAGTCTAATTAAATACAAACAATGGGATACTGCTTTAATCCAGTGAAGTCAAAGTCAGTTCTGTTAAAGTCAGCATGAGTACTGATGTCAGTTAATCAAAAAGGTCCAGCTAAGAAATCTGAAAGATTGCATCAAATCTTCAGTTTAATCTAATCCTCCATGCTGAGCACATAAAGGGCGGCTGGTGAAAGTGAAGAAGAAAAAACTCCGCTTTAACGGGAAGACACCTTCAGCAGATTCAGGCTCAGCGAGGGCAGCTCCCTGCTTTGAGCAGTTGTGAAGTGAGAAACCACGAGAGACTTTGTTGAGCTGCCACTTGATACAAAGCACAAATGTTGGTTTCAAATGTTTTCAAAGAAAACTTAAAAAAAAATAGGATGTAACATTACAGTTAACATGAAAGCTAACAATAAGCTACAAAGTAGGAAACCCACTAGTCAGGCTCCGTCAGAGGTCACAGGGATGACAGTGTAGAAATAGAGTGCAGACATAGACGGAAGTAAAAAGTGTAGTGGGGGGGTAGGGAAGTATAGGGTAGGAGATGATCTCTGAAACACTTTCATCGGGCGAGAAGAGGGGTACACCCAGGACAGATCACTATTCAGATAAAAACAGGCAAAACACAAGTAAAAATTTTAAAAATAAATAGATAAATAAATGAAAAATAAGCACAAAAACTGAAAAAAAAGCATAAAAAGCAATCTTCCTTCTACTCAAGCCAAACCTGATTTAACTTAAGTCACAATTAGAACCTACCACCTGTAGATGGTGACCTCTAAAGTAATATATTTTGAAAAAAAAATAAGAATGTACGGTTTTTCATTTGAACCAACTCCAACGGATGACAACTATTAAAGAAACAAACTGAACCAGCATGTCACTAAAGCTTGTGCCATTTATTAATCTGTGTGTTATATCAGACTATGAGAAAGCCTGGGCACACATAAAATGCTTTGATCGTTTATAGAAACAGAACAAAAAGGAGAAAGGTAACCTGGAAATTTAACATGGCAAACATACACATTTTCTTTTCTTTAACAAAGAACGACAAAACAAGACCCATAATGTAAAGGTGCAGCCTCCACAAAGGTGTTTGCTTCTTTTGCCTGACAGGTGTGTTCAGGGTACCTGAGGTAAGAGACAGACTATAACTGTCAGTAACAGCAGTGAAGAACAGAAATGTGCATACATGAAAATATTCATTAGGCGACATTTGCACATCATATCTGAGGAAAAAGAAAGTTAATATCAGACACATATGTTGTCTCGCAGTCATAACATATACATGCCACCCAAATAATACTAAAAGGGTTTTACGTTGTTATGATAGAGATTCAAAAAGAGACAAAGAGCAAAATATCCCTCTGTGAAACATGTCGACCTGCATGTAGCAGTTTACAAAGTAATGTATGTTATTGTGGCATCTTTCTGCGCTGAATAAGCAGAAGTGAGAAACAACTTGAGCAGTCAAATGGTTCTCCACAGTTAGGTATCTATTTCAACCTCTGCTCTTTCCTCGAACAAGTTGAATGTTTAAATCAAACTCCGGATGTGTGAGATCATATTCTTTCTAGAAGCTACCAGTTTCTTGTGGTCCTACAGTTGTCAGCCCCCCCCCCCCACATCAGTGTGTCTACACACCCTCTCTTTAAACCCACCTCCCAGCACATCTTGCATTTGCTGGTGAGTTCTCAGCTGTCTGTGTCCTAAATAGACCTTATCAGGAGCAGACCATCTTTGAGGGGTCACTCAAACTTAACCTACCGTATTTCAAAAAAATGTTGCACATAAAGTCTTGAATAATTCACTAACCCTGAAATGATATTTGTTGCAACCCAAGCAGAAATGATTTCTTATAATCTATAGTGCAAAGCTATTTTTTAGGGGGGGGGGGGGGGTTAGTTATATTAGAAGGAACCCTTTAATGTCACAGTTGGTCCACCATAGCTCTGTCCCACCTCATTGAGATCCACTATAAATATAAACTGAGGTGTTAGTGGGGGGGGTTACAAAAGACAAAAAAGGTCTGTTGATAGCACTGGAGGCACTGAGTGACTGGAGGTCCAGATTATCTACGCAGGACAACAATTTAAACGACACAAAGAAGAAGAGGGGGGTAAAACAAGACGCACAACATTAAGGTACAGTACAGCCTCCACAAAGATATTGTTTCATTTGCTTGACAGGTGTGCTGGGGGTACTTGGAGTAAGGAGACAGACAATGCCTTTCAGAGAAGCAGGAGTAGGTCTGTCAATTGGTGGCATTTGTTGTAAGTCTCAGACTGGTGTATGAGACCATGCCCAAATAAGGTTTGAGAGGAGGCCATTTAAAGTTAGAGATAGCACATGCATGGCCATTTGCCACAGGAGACCCTGGTTGGCAGGACTGTGCTTTGCAACGGTGAGCATTAAAACAAGAAAATTTATTTTCTATGGCTTTAGTGACAGATTGTGGTTACTTGGCTCCAGTGGGAATATGAAATAAGTAAGTCTATACAGGTCCATTATTGTATTCTAATGTTGTACATTGTAGTGACAAAAAAAAGCATAACACATGTTCAGCAGATTTTTTTTAAAACCCACTGGCTTCTTTGAAATATTTTTGTCCTTTTCCAGAAATCTTAGTCCATACACAAAATATATAGCTTTGCTTTGCTGTCTTTACTGCAGCAGATTTAACTGATTAGTTAAACTAAAATCCTTCAATTATTATCACTGTTGTGTTACACAGAGTGATGAAACATAGGGATAGCCTGTTTAGGGTTGGATTTTACATGCTAAACCAACATGCTATGTGATCTGTAAATTCTACTTGTTTTAACTAATAACCCACTTTCCTGCCAGATGGGAGACCCAGTCCAGTTAAAAGATGAGGGAAACAAACACTTTCAGGAAGAAAATATTGACAAGGCCATTGAATGCTACACCAGTGCCATTAAGGTGTGCAAGGACAACAAACTCCTGGCTGTGATCCACAGGAACAGATCTGCATGCTACCTAAAAAAGGTAAGCTGCTTAGAAACAAACACGTGCTTACACCAAGCAGATTACATTTGAAACTTAAATAGACAAATTTAGACATTTTTTCCAATGTTTTTTACAGGAAAGTTATGCCAATGCAGCATCTGATGCATCCAAAGGTAGATTGTTCATTAAGAAATGACAACAGCTGTAAACAAACGTTCAGTAGGAACAATACCACGCAAATAGATAACTACGAACATAACCCAATAGTCCCAAGTTCAATATGACTTTTTTTTTCACTCTTTCATAGCAATTGATGTCGATGCAGCAGATATTAAAGCTTTGTATCGCCGCTGCCAAGCTCTGGAGAAGCTAGGCAAACTTGACATGGCCTTCAAAGATGTTCAGAGATGCGCCACCATCGAACCAAAGAACAAGACCTTCCTGGAGACTCTCCGCAGGCTGGGAGCAGAAATTCAGGCCAAGGTCAGCTAAGGAGTAGATACATTGAAACAGCATTTGACAATGAGATCTGCATGAAAGCTGATGAAAATTTAGCTGATTTATAGTTTATTTTGATCACTTTCTTTGTGGACACAAAAAAGAAAGAAGACGGTGGCATGTCAACATCACTTACGGTACAAGTTTTATTTACAAGATACTTCCTTTCTTTGTTCAGCTCAAGACGTCCTTCTCCACTGACTCAAGAGTGCAGAACATGTTTGACATTCTCCTCGATGAAGAAATGGACAAGGACACAAAGGAAAAAGTATGTATCATCAGCTTTTTGCAACAGAAAAAGGGGACTGAACTAAATTCCCCTTCTTATTATTTGTTAGCTTGCTGTGGAGAGGATACAGTAATGGAAGGTTTTGATGCAGCTGTGCTTCATTTTTTATTTCAAGGCTGCCAACAACTTGATTGTGCTGTCAAGAGAAGACGCTGGAGCAGAGAGACTCTTCCAGAATAATGGTGTGCCCCTGCTACTCGACATGATAGGGACGGGTAAACTAGAAATGGTCCTGGCTGCTGTCCGTACTCTGTCAGGAATGTGTACGGGACACAAAGCTCGGGTGAGTCAAGAGGCAGTCAAAGTGAAGGGAGAGATTCAAGAGCAGTTTAAACAAATACAGCCTTCAAATACAAGAGACTTCTAATTCATTTAGTATTTTCCTCACAGAATTGAATTTCACTCTTTCTAAACAGGCCATGGCTATTGTTAACATGGTGGGTGTTGATAAGATCTGCAGTATCATGGCACTTGACAACGAGGAAATCGCACTGGCAACCTGCAACCTCTTTCAGTGTATCAATGATTCTCTAACTGGCGCAGATTCAAGAGAATATGGGAAAGAAGCATCCTTGGTTTTGGGTGAGAAAGGATAAGCACTTGTCTAACTTTATTATATGATGGACATTTTTACCAAGCATTCAGCCTTAATCCTGGACAAAATCCAACATAACCAAAGTCATATTTTAAAGACTAAGACAAATATGTTTAGCTTGGTGTCTCTCTACAGATACATCTAAAGACCTGAAAACTATTCTACTTGCTCTGCTGGAGATGATTGCCAATGCAAAGGTGTCTGGTCATGGCAGAGACCAGGCACTGAACCTCCTGACCAGGAATGTACCTCGCAAAGACAAGAAAGATAAAGACCACTCCAGGACCCTCTTCACTATTGATCATGGTGAGCCAGAGACAGCTCCATCAGGTGACTTTTACCATCTGCTGCTGCCACTCAGATTCCCTGACGTCATGTATGTGTTCTTCAGGTCTAAAGAAGATCCTCAAAGTATGTGGTCAGGTTTCCGAACTGCCAGACCAGTTGCTCATGACAGATAACACACAGCTGATTGCTAGCGTGCTCCTCAATAAGCTTTATGACGACCTCAAATGTGACCCAGAGAGAGACAACTTCAGGGACATTTGTGATGAATACGTCAAGTACGTTCTTACAAAAAGAGACCCACAATTTACTAGGGAGGCAATAAAGACCTTCTCAAAATAGACATCAAATGAACCTGTAATCACACCTAATTTTTCCTTTATCACGTTCTCCACTTCCTTCCCACAGATCAAAAATTGACCCCAACAACATGGACAAGACCCTTCATGCTATCAACACCATCTCAGGGCTCTTGCAGGGTCCTTTTGACGTCGGTAATACTCTGGTGGGACGGCAAGGCATCATGGAGATGATGGTTGCGCTGTGTGGCTCTGAACGTGAGGTGGACCAGATGGTTGCTGTGGAGGCCCTGATCCATTCTTCCACAAAGATGAGCCGGGCCAGCTTCATTATTACAAATGGCGTGTCACTGCTCAAGGACATCTACAAGAAGACAAAGAATGAGAAGATCAAAATTCGTGCACTGGTGGTGAGTTTGCCAAGAATGAGACAGAGTAAAGATTTATGTCAACACAAAAAAGAGATCAAAAGGGATTCTTACCTCAGTCCAAGAAGTGTTACAGTGACATAATCTCTGAAAATATCAGTGTCACAGGTGTGATCTGTATGCTTACTTGTGTTCTTGACAGGGTCTCTGTAAACTGGGTTCAGCTGGAGGTGATGATTATGGTTTAAGGCAGTTTGCTGAGGGCTCCACAGAGAAGCTGGCCAAGCAGTGCAGAAAGTGAGTGCTCCAACACCAGTGGTTAAAATGACTTCCTGATTCAAACTGGTTATTATCCATAACCACAGAAAAAAATATCACTTCAAGGAAATATTTGTAAAATCTGTTAGTAACACAAGCAACATTATGTGCTAAACACATTATAATATAGAGCCACCGACGTAGCTATACAGTATCACAGTGTCATAGCAATTCTAGTACCTCAAAATTTCCCTTGATGTTCTGTAAAATGTTTCTCTTTCTTCTTTTGTAGGTGGCTTTGTAACCCTCAGATTGATACCAAAACAAGGAAGTGGGCTATTGAGGGTCTTGCTTATCTGACAAACGATGCTGACGTGAAAGATGACTTTGTTGAGGATGAACTTGCAATGAAAGCCATGTTTGAACTGGCTAAGGTACGGAAATAACAGACTGAAAGAAGCACAATTCTCAATGAGTCCCTTCTTAATTCTCCAGTGAAAGATGACCAAAGCCGACAATGCATCATATCTGAAAACCATCATCCCTCAAGTGTAGATTTAGCTACACATGATCTGAAATTAAAAACCATTATGCAACAAACCATTTGTTCAAGTCAAGACACTCCATATTGTTTTGTTGTCTCTATTTTTTAATGAATTAATGATTTACATATTGCCTATTATTAAAGTTCACTTCACACTAGGCATACCGTGGAATATGTGCATAAATGCTCAGACATTTACAAATATCCCTTATTTCTCTGTGTTTTAGTCTAGGGATAAGACAATCTTATATGCAGTTGCTTGCACCCTGGTTAACTGCACTAACTGCTATGAAAAGAAGGAAATCATCCCTGAGCTGGTTCAACTCGCCAAGTTCTCAAAACAACATGTGCCTGAGCAACACCCCAAGGTAAAGGTGAAACTGTAACCACAGTTGATGAATTAGCATAACTACAGCAGGAAATTTTGTATGCATGCACGCCCACGGTCTGTATTATCAACTTTCTTTTTTTTTCTTTTCAGGACAAGAAGGACTTTATTGACAGGAGAGTGAAAAGGCTACTGAACGCCGGAGTCATATCAGCTCTTGCTGTCATGGTCAAAGCAGACAATTCTATCCTGACTGATCAGACCAGGGAGATGCTGGCAAGGTGAGACAGCAAACATGTGGTGGGAAGGCCTTTTAACATGCTGTGATGCATACATCATGTCACTCTACATGGTACTCTGCATCCTCACCCCTCTTCTTGTAAATAAATACATAAAATCCCTCCATTTTCTGTGTGAAGCTCATCTTCAGCTATTTAGAAGCCACTAAAAGACAGGTGGATTGAAATGATTTTGTTCCCATTTCTACATTTTCCCAATTTGACTCTTGATTGATTAGAAAATGTGTAATAAGCTTGACCAGTGACCTGAAGTACAAATGCAAACGTTTTCTGTTTTGATCTTCAGAGTTTTTCTAGCATTGTCAGATGATCCCAAAGACCGTGGTACTATTGTTGCCCAAGGTGGTGGAAAGGTGAGAAATAGTTTTTGGATACCAAAATACATGAGAGTCAGCAGCACTCTGTACGATTGTCAGGTTCAGACAGACAGTTGGACCCACAGAGCAGACCAGAAATGGACAAGGTGGGAGGAAGGGAGTTTATTCAATCCAAAGTCGGTACACAAAAGGCAGTCCGTTCAGGCAAAGGTACAAAAACGCTCGGCTTAAGGGATTATCCAGAAAAACTCAGGCAAAAGTAAAAAAAAATAGGAATAATCTAGTCACGAGGGAAATACTGCCGGAAAGCTACTCAAACGACGCAGACAATCTGACAAAGGCACACTGGGGAGAACAGGTAGATATAAACAAGACACAGGTGAAAACAATTGGCAATCACACACACACACACAGGAAGTCAAGAAACCTAAGGTAAAGCACGACAGGAAGTGATGAACAAAAATAAAACAGGAAACTGACAAGACTATCAAAATAAAACAATGACCAGACAAGACAGTTCCTGACAACGATAAATGTGAGATGACATGAGGTACTGTCACACTGTACATTAAACCAAAATATTTCATACTCAATAATCCAGACAGACCACTTTTTGCTGATTGCACCATCCCCCACTACTGGTCGATACTCTTCTTAAACATTTTGTTTTTCTTGTCTTATGCCCTCAGGCTCTGATACCACTTGGTCTGGAAGGTACAGATGCTGGAAAGGTGAAAGCAAGCCACGTCCTTGCTAAAATAGCAGCTGTATCCAACCCAGAAATAGCCTTTCCTGGTGAGAGGGTAAGTCATTCAGCTATGGCTGCTATGTGTTAAGCTGGATTTACAGTTGACGCGTCTGTCACGGCGGTGGCGGACCGTGACGTCAAAATGACGTATCAGGCCTGGCGCTTGCCTTGAAAAGACGGCGCATCGCGTTGTCGTGCACCAGTCGATTTTTGTAACTTGGCTGCGCCGAGAATGAGAATGACAAACCGGATGGACCAATGTGAGACCAGACAGTCAGGAGGTGCGTTTTTACAGCACCTGTACGAAACTGCAGTGAAACAGCACAGGGACCAACGTAAACTCCCAAAACTTTGAGATTGAGATTGGCAGAACTTTGGGGAAAGAGGGAGAGTTCTGTAAGAATGTGTGGAAGAAGCTACGGGACAGATACGTGAAGGCAAAGAAGAGGGCAGAGACTCAAAAAGTGGTGATGCCAGGGGCTTCAGAGTATCACCTCTTTTAACTGAATTAAAAAATTAAAATTATCCGAATACTGCAGCAGTATAATTAATGACAGTATTCCTGCTCTTCATTGTTTTTTTCTCCACTTTCGTCGTTGTAGAGTAGCGGTAACCTTAACGTAGCAGCGCCACCTCTTGTGAAAATTGCAACGACTGGCGCATCGATTTGCGCCACTATATATTGCGGGCACGAAATCGTGACGTTATCAACACCGCTCGCGCTAGCAGACGCGGCAACCATGCTAGAGCCTTTAGTCAGTCCAATGCCTCTGCAATGGAAATGTATAGAGGTACAACATTCTTTAAACCTACATAGTACTTTACTCCCTCTCAACAAACATTTTACTTCAACTTTTGAGATTTATCTTTGCTTTTACACATTATACTTAGATATACTTCGATAGATGTCTTGATCAGAGGGTTGATTATTATCAGAATTATTGCTGTTTGCAGAATTTCATATGTAAGCTGCCCTGGTATCTAATTCCCAAATGATTGAACAAATGACCTTTTAAAATTCAGCTCTCATTTTAATTTTGTTTCGGCTGACAGATGTACGAGGTGGTGCGGCCTTTAGTCAGACTTCTTCACACAGACAGAGATGGATCACAGAACTTCGAAGCTCTGAAAGGCCTCACCAACTTGGCTGCCTACAGCGAAAAACTAAGGTGACATTTTTAACCAGTGCATGGTGTTGTGGTCACAGAGATGCTCAGTATAGACTGCTTGGCCTACGTGACTTCACTGCAACAGCTGTGGTTACCGATCTTAACCCACTTCTGATTTTCAGAGTAAAGATTGTGAAAGAGAAGGCTTTACCAGAGATTGAGAACCACATGTTTGAGGAAAATGAAAAGATCAGACTGGCTGCCACCGAGTGCATGTGCAACCTTGTGTCATGTAAAGAGGTGAGGATGGTTGAAAGATGGTTACATGACATCGGCTGCACGCAGTCAGTGTATGAAAAGTGTAGCTAAACGTTTTTTTATGTGGATGTTTTAGGTTCAAGAACGTTACCTGGAAGATGGCAATGACAAGCTGAAGCTGCTCGTGTTGCTGTGTGGGGAAGATGACGACAGTCTTCAGATAGCTGCAGCAGGAGCTCTGGCCATGCTCACCGCAGCTCAGAAGAAGCTGTGCTTCAAAATGTCCCAAGTGGTATGTGATCACTGTTTTTTTTTTTTTTTTTCCAGTTAGTAGTTAGTAAATGTTAGTGTCACAAAAGAAGATCTAATCTACGGCTACAATATCCAAATAGTTTCACGGACTAAGTGACTGATTTCTCCCAACAGACGGCTCAGTGGCTTGAGATCCTGCAGAGGTTATGTCTCCACACCAACCCTAGGGTCCAGCACCGTGGTATTGTGATTGTCTACAACATGCTCAACTCAGACAACAACGAGCTGGCCAAGAAGCTAATCGAGAGTGAGATACTGGAAATCCTCACGGTGGTTGGAAAGGCAGCAGACAATCCTAAGAGGCAGGAGCCCATTGAGGCTGCACGCTCATGTCTTATCACAGCCATGGATCTTGGTCTCATCAAACCCCTCACCAGCTCTTCATAGAGTCCCGGAAACAAAACGTCAAAAACAGCAAAGGACATTTTTTGTTTTTTTCCTCTGTTACATAGATGCTTTGTATCCATTTGCTTTTTTTTTTTAAGGATTTATCAACCTGGCTCCAAATCTTTAAATATAATTCTTACAGTATAAACCTGTATATCATTTTCTTTCTTTTTTTCTTTTTTTTTTTAAAGATTGACGTTGTAAAGCTTGAGCAGTGGGGAGTTCCCATCATGAATGGGGAGTTCCCATCATGAAACACCTCTTCTATGCTGGAGTAGGAGAAATATGTTGTTTTCTGATTTGATACTCAGACGTAATGCTTTGATTCTCAGAGCGAATTGATTGTTTATACGAGGTCCCACTGTTGTGTGAAGTTGTGTGGTTAGATGAGCCAAAATATACCAATCTAATCATTGATGAACTGTTTTGCCTTTTTATGACTCGTGTACCCACATTTCTCAGACCAACTCATGTTGGAAGTAAACTGTACAATTCTAATAACTGCTGAACTCTAGCTACACTGCAGTCTGAGCCCGTGACTTTCACCTACACTGCTCGTGTTTGACGACGCTGAAGTTGACTTCTGATTTGTGACTCAAAATGCCATTTCACTGCTTTTTTTCACTGCTGATCACATAAGTTTTTGACCTGTATGAAAGCTACAATAGGCCTACTGCTTAAATTGGACATTATTATTCCAAAGAGGGTGTAGATTAATTAATACCGTGTTTGGGATTTGTGAAAACTTTATTTGATCTGTGAAAATGCAAAAAAAAAAGGCCATCTGAGCTTTCTTTTTATTTCTGAATTTAGACCATCCAAAACCAAATGTTGTATGGAAAATAATAAGATATAGGCGTTATATAAGAGTTATTCAAAATATGACATACTCGTCTCTCCAAGTTCATCTTTGAAACGTGCTGAACGTTAAACACGGTGTGGCCAGAGCTATAGGGGTGTGGCAAGAAAGTGGATGCTTGGAGCAGAAAAACCTGTTCTGCAGCGAGACAGTGAGGAGTGAGAATGAGGAGGCAACGGTAGCTCACTTACTGATGTGAGGCTGTTGAAGAAAAGAAGGCTCAGCTGACATTTGCACTCGACCGTGGAGCGGGATCCATCTTTCCATCATTCAAACGAAGCAGGCAAAGAGGTAGATACCAACTTTCATCCAATCGAGAAGTCCTTTGGTTTTTGATCTGTGTGCCGTCTGCTGTGTGTGGGGCGTGCCTCAAAGTGAACACGCCACTTGGAGACTTCTCATTCGGAGCTCACAGAAAAGGTTTTTTGCTATACCTGTTGTAAGGAGGAATGTTGGGCCAACAGAACTGATTATGTTTATGTTTGGCAGACTGACACTGGTAGGGTAAGGGGGTCTTGTCTAAGGAGGTAGCACCTTTCATGCAGGGGATTTGATCCATGTGATCATCATCATACCCATCATCATCATGTAATCTTACCGTACCCATCCTCTACTTGATTGGTTGATCCGTGTCACACAGCTTTTAATAGGGGTCTCTCTGAAAGCACGAGCGGATCTGCTACATTACGTTAGAAACCCCCGAGATTCTGACACACAGCGAGCGAGAATAATCTGCCCTGATCAATTATTTTGTTGCTGTTTGTTCTTTATGTGAGCCGAGCAGACGCTTTAAAAGAAGTGCCAAGAGACTTGAGTGGAGGTGATCGGCATTTTCATAGTTCTAACAAGTTACGAAAAGGAATATGTTGCTGAGGCGTTCCACAAGTCGCATTTGCTAGCTTTCCCTTCCTTTTTTTCTGCCCAGACAAAAAAGGTTTTATTCTCAGGAGGACAGATGAGTTTTTCAGGGAGTGGGAGCTGGGGTGTGACTTTTAAATGGTTTACACTGTTCATCTCCTACATTCAAACCACTGACAGATAAAGCGAGTAGCTGCTCATGTTATGATTTGTTCATATTTGTTCATGATCATGTTCATATTTGATCAAATGCTCATGGAGTTCCCGGCTTGTTGGGATTACTATATCTCACCATCCCAGCTATAAAAACTAGACGGTGATTGAAATTTCTCATGATTGAACTCGGGTGTTGAGTGCCACCCAGCAACTTACTGTCGTCACTCGTGCAGATCGCCTCCCTCTGTGACCTCCTGTGTGTCTGGAACATTCTGAGTTCTCACCTGTCACCAGTCTTGGTTGGATGTACATTAAGCGGGTGGTTTTGCTTTAGGTTTATGCGCTTGTTTCTAATAAGTGGATAAGTGGATAAGCTTCACGCGGTCGCTTGCTTGGACCACCTGCCTGATTGTTATGTAACATCCGCATCCCAGAATGTCCAATTACTACAGTCACTTGGTAACACGTTTTATTTATGCCCGGGATTCTAGGCTGGCTCCAAATCCGTGGTGTAACTATTCAATTCAATTCATTTTTATTTATATAGCGCCAAATACAACAAATGTCTCAAAGCACTTAGATAATAAAGTCCAATTCAAGCCAATTGGAATTAAATTCATTGTAATCATAATTATTCATAAAATAATCCAATTCGTTCATATAGAGCCAATTCAAAAACAATTTCCTAGCTAAGGATACCAACAGATTGCACTGAAAACTTTTTCTTTTTCGGTCCAATCTCCCATCCTGAGCGTGCCTGAGGCGACTGTGGAGAGAAACGACTCCCTTTTACAAGGGGGGGCACACTGTAACACCATTCAAAGGATATCTGTTGGAACAGGGAAACACGAGTTAATGACCACAATAATGTCACATATACATAAAGAATAAAGTGAGGAAAGGTGTGTCAGATGAGGCCCCCCAGCAGTCTGGGCCTATAGCAGCTTCACTATGGGATGTTTCAGGATCACCTGAGCCATCCCTAACTATAAGCTTTATAAAAAAGGAAAGTTTTAAGCCTGGTCTTAAAAGTGGAAAGGGTGTCTGCTTCCCGGACATTTCCTGGCAGCTTATTCCACGAGAGAGGGGCCTGATAACTGAAGGCTCTGCCTCCCATTCTACTTTTAGAAACTCTGGGAACCTCAAGAAAACCTGCAGTTTGGGAACAAAGTGCTCTGTTAGGAAAATATCTTACAATGAGATCTTTAAGATATGATGGAGCTCGGTCATTAAGAGCTTTACATGTAAAGAGAAGAATCTTAAATTCTATTCTGAATTTAACAGGAAGCCAATGAAGAGAAGCTAAAACTGGAGAAATATGATCTCTCCTGTTAGTTCTCATCAGAACTCTGGCTGCAGCATTTTGGATCAGCTGGAGGCTTTTCAGAGAATATGTGGGACAGCCCATAAATAAAGAATTACAGTAGTCCAATCTTGAAGTAACAAATGCATGGAGCAGTTTTTCTGCATCACTCTGAGACAAGATGTTCCTGATTTTAACAATATTACGAAGATGAAAGAAGGCAGTCCTAGAAACCTGTTTTATATGCGAGTCAAATGATAAATTGTGGTAAAAAATAACTCCAAGGTTCCTCACTGTAGAACTAGAAGGCAATGAAATACCATCTAGAGTAACTATATAGCTAGACAATTTCTCCCTGAAACGCTCAGGTCCAAAGATAACGACTTCAGTTTTGTCTGAATTTAGAAGCAGTCATCCAGGTTTTTATGTCTTTAAGACATGCTTGTAGTCTGACCAACCTATTGGGTTCACCTGGTTTTATAGATAAGTACAACTGGGTATGTTTCAAAATCCGTGGTGTAACTAGGACATGCTATCGCTTGCCTGGTTGTCGCTGTGGCCTAAGCTACAGGAACGCTGCTGTTTTGCCCTAAGCTTCATTTTTGTGACCTGGACTCCATGCAGACTCTCGTTGCACGGCACACATGATGTCGATCGAGTCGGATCATTGTTTGGTAGCAGATGACGCCACTGGTGCTTAATTGATTATTTCACGTGTTGTGTTTTAAACTGCAAATATATATATTTATAGATCTCTTTGTAATTGATTCTTATTTCAGACGCTGAAGGGCTTCCAGTGGTGGGGATCAGGGTCCTTCTGGTGGCAGAGTCTCCCAAGTGCAGGGATGTCCACATCGGGTCCTCGAGGGCTGCTGTCCTGCAGGTTTTAGATGTTTCTCTGCTTTAACACACCTGATTCAGCATCATTAGCAGGCTTATGTAGAACACGACAATCTTTTGAAGAGATCCATTTAATCTGGATCAGGTGTGTTGAAGCAGGGAAACATCTAAAACCTGCAGGACAGCAGCTCTCGAGGACCGACTTTGGACATCCCTGCCCCAACTGTGTTGCATGTGTCCCACTTTTGGGTTTGGGTTGCACCACCGCGTGATTGTGATTGAGATTGTGACAGGTGTGCTGTGGGGTGATCTTGAGATGTTTTACTCCCCCAACGACACTAAAGTTGGCATCCGATTCGCCAGCCTCCGATTCTCGAATTAATGGGATGGGCATGGGCCATTTCACTGCATTTTTTTTTTGCATTTTGATCGCCCAAAAACAAGGTCCTGTATGGAAACTACAATAATTAGACTGCTCAAATCTGGATGGAATTAACACATTTTCTGATTTGTGAAAACTTTATTTTGTCATTGAAATTTCAAAAAGGCAAGGCAAGGCAAGGCAATTTTATTTATAGAGCACAATTCGTACACAAGGTAATTCAAAGTGCTTTACAGCTACATAAAATCACAAGAAGGCAATAAAATCATTAAAAAGAAATAAAAAATAAAAAAAACTTCAAAATAATCATTAAAGCTATGGTAGGTAATCCTAGAGAGCTAGCAAGAGAGCTAGCAAGATTCGAAAGTGGCCCCTCCTCTAAGCTCCACCCCCCCATCTCCATTCCGTCAGTGCTTCATCCAAAGCCACGCCCCCACAAACTTGAACGCGCATCTGACGCTGGGACATGCCCCACTCACCTGTAAGTAAACTATATTATTATTGCAATGATTATTTAAAAGAAAAAGAAAAAAAAGTACCGTAGTATGTCTCTGCACACCCAGAGGCTGCAGATTCAGCTCTCCAGCTAGCATGTCATGTTTAGCATGAAGTTTAGTGTTAGATTTCTTCCACACTTTGTGGCCTATGATAAACACCGTCCCCCATTACCCCCACGCCATTGTTAGAAGAGGGTGAACTCTCAAATGTACGGCACTTTGGATAAAGCGTCTGCTAAATTACACTGTATGTAACGTAACGTTTTTTCCTCTGGCAAACGTGATTTTTGATTTTTTTAAAGATATGTCTTTGTTATTTTGCTTGTTAGAGCACCCATGACGAGAGCGGCTCTGATCCTAGCTACAGTCCGGAGCCGAGCACGTCTTCAGGTCAAAGAGGACAGCGAGTTCATGATCGAGCAAGAGGGGGCCGTGCAAGAGGTGGTGCACGGGGTAGAAGCCGAGGAACTCGAGGTAGAGGACGGGGAGCAAGCCGGACTGCGACCGGAGAACAACTTCAACATGAAGACATTGTGCGAGTGGATAATCTGCAAGCTCAAAGAATTGCAGATGAGCAGATAACCTATTTAAAATAGCATTTTTTAATTAATATTTTTCGCACCTCTACATCATCAATAACTATAAATGATGACCTGCCATGTAGGCCTACTATGGACATAAAAGTCCTCTTAGAGGACAACAAAGTTGTCAAAAAAGTCTAATCTTCTTGATGAATTGTTTTACAGTCCAGAATTCATACACTGAGCTTGCAAGAATCCCATCGCTTGCTGCAGATCTGCCTGACAAGGGACCCAAGTCTCATGTTTGATATCCTGCACATATCAACATCAGGAGATGTGCTTCCACCAGGCCCTCCAGCTCCAGGTCAACCCACTTGGTGTGTGTGCCGAAACTGCCGGGAGATGCCCACAGATGTCGAAAGAAAGTGTTGTGGGCAACAACCCGACTCCTGCATTTCCACGCTGCCTCACCTTGAAGCGTACATTTTGCAGGAGGGGGTCTTGCGACTTGCCAGAAGGATCTGGAACGATGTACGGGCTGTGGAGGATGTTCCAAACCCAGGGGAGAGCAACAAACAATTCAGCCATGCTGCATACCGGCAATATGTTGTGTGGCAATATGGGGCACTGGGAGCTGGGCACAGAGTAGTGATTCCTAGCTGCTGTGTTTGGAAAATTAGAGACCGCTACCCAGATCCACATGGACAGTACAAAGGTTTCATCCCCAGTAGGGTGTAAGCACAGTGCAATAAATATTATTTGCTCTTGAGCCCTGCCATTCATACTGTTAGTGTTTACATATTTCTTTAAAATTTGCACTCAGGTTTACAGTCTGTACTGTCCAAAGTTCTGTCTTTTTATTGTTATTTATATTTTGTCAAGTTTGAATAAAATTTTTAAAATGATAAATGCCTTTCCTTTACAATTTATGCATAAACAAGGTATTACATTTCTCACATTCTAAATGAATAATGACAACAAATGTGGTATAACACTTTTTATTGTAAAAAAAAAATGCAAAAGATATTTCCAGGGATGGCCGACCGACTGGTCAGGCTGTGCATGTGCGATCTATTCCTTTGGCAGCGATTTACCTTTAGGAAGAATATCAAAATTACACATCTGACAATAATTACTGCGTTTCAGAGACACAATGACAACACTTACAACTTTGTTTCCATTTTACACAGTAACAAACATTTGTGACAATTTTCTAAGTGTTACATCCTTGGCTTTGTTTTGATAATTATTTTAGATCATAAGTTTTGATATGGATTTTTAAAACTAACTTTTGTACATAATTATGTTCAAACTTCGTGATCAAGCTACAATATTGCAAGAAAACTCACCTAGCCCTCTGCTGAGTTGTCTCTGCAAAAGCTCCTGCGTTGATGGGGCCGGGACACCTGAAAAGAACCCCATGTTGACGGGGATCGTCAGGCCTCTTCCTTGCAGTCCGTGGCAAAGCCCCAGCAACGGACAATCTGTGCCGCAGAATTGCACTTTGGAGGTCCACAATGTAACCGTAGTCCTTTTCCACCTTTAGTGCGTAAAGGCTCCACTTCCTGGACTTTTTATTGTACACCTTGCCGTATCTGCCATTAGAGAAAAGATTATAAGCTTAGTGATACATTCATATTATCTTACAATGTACAGTATTTCATTTTTCCACATAAAATTAAACATACAGAATAGAGCCATCAGCCCTTCTCTTGACTGGTCTGTCAACGTGGTGATTGTAGTCCAGGCCAGCCAACAGGACTCGAGCAGTGTACACGGGCGGTTAAAAGCAGAAGCGCTTGCTGGCATACATGAGAATATGATTGTGGAAGGACTCCAACTCTGCAGTTGACCTGAGACCACAGATGAAAGATAAAATTGCTTTATACTCTGGTAGTACAAATGAAGAAATAGCAGGGCAAATACAGAAGTACAGTGAAATATTTTCATAGGAGAAAACAGTAAGTTGAACATAGAACTATGCTGACATACCTAAAATGTAGATATTTGTGTACGCTCTTTAGCCAGCATGCATCAAGGACTACTTCTGTCAGTCTCTGGTGTGCCATAGAACCCTTCTGGATCCACTCCTTCTGTCTGTCCTCCACCAAGGGACCATGATGACAGGCACCAAGGGCCCACGCATGTTCTCCTGTCAAATGGTGAAGTAGTCCAGTCCACCTGTAAAAAAATTACACATGTTGTGAAAAATTTGGTCAAAAAAAATTTAAACCATTTTTGCCCAATAACTACTCAGCAATAGAGTGTGGCCTAGATAGATAGATGAATTTTGATAATACTTACAAAGAAATCTTCATATGTGTCTGCAGTCTTGCAACAGTACCAGAAGTGGTTGCAAACATCCTTACTCCACATCTGAAGGATGGTGCACCCCCTTTGTTGTCCTGCCTTGACATTGGAGCACAAATACATTTTTGGGATGTCAAAAAGGTTTATGAGAAGATAATTGGCGTAGATGATTTTTTAGCGGGGGGAGCCGTCACAAGTAAGGGGATTGGTGGTTTCGGCTGCATTTTATCTGCCATTTTTGCCGTATAAAGTTGTTTTCGCTACAGGTAGAACCGCGTGCGCGCGCGGAGGAGGGAGCCGACAGAGGGTGCGTAGGCAGAAAGCGCAGAGGCATCTGATTGGTTTTTTGTAGGCGCCCCAATCCGAGATCAGCGCCCCCCTGATCTCGGATTGGTCAGCTCTTTCTCAGTCCTGCAGCTGCCACAGAGGTCTGATTATTTTCGTCCCTTTTTCTAAATACATCTTGTATAGATTTCTCTCAGGATAGACGGACCATTTCACCCAGTATTACAAAATGTGTTTCTGAACAGGATTACCAACCATAGCTTTAATTAATTAATTCAAAAGAGAAGAGTGCAGATAAAATACTTTCAGGTGTCATATGCACAGCTAAATAGAACTGTTTTCAGCCTGGATTTAAACATTGTCAGAGTTGAGGCATGTCTCACATATTCTGGAAGATTGTTCCAGATTTTAGGGGCATAAAACTGAAACGCAGCCTCACCTTGTTTAGTCCTGACTCTGGGCACCAGCAGGAGACCCCTCCCTGAGGTTCTCAGAACCCGAGTTGGTTCATATGGCTCTAACATGTCAGAGATGTACTTTGGCTCTTGACCATGAAGAGACTTGTACACAAGCAGAGCTGTTTTAAAGTCTATTCTCTGAGCGACAGGAAGCCAGTGCAGAGACCTGAGCACTGGACTAATATGGTCGTATTTCCTGGTTCTAGTCAGGACTCGAGCAGCAGTGTTCTGGATGTACTGCAGCTGTCTTACAGCCCGTTTAGAGAGCCCAGTGAGCAGGCCGTTACAGTAGTCTAACCTGCTGGAGACAAACGCATGGATCAGTCTCTCTAAGTCTGGTTTAGACACTATTCCTTTGATTCTGGCAATGTTTTTTAGATGGTATAAAGCTGCTGATGTTACTGATTTAATGTGGCTGTTAAAATTCCGGTCTGAGTCCAATATTACCCCGAGATTTCTAACTTGATAATTAGGTTTTAGAGAGAGAGTCTCAGGGTGACTGATAACACTTTCTCTTTGTTTCTGTGGGCCATAGACAATGATTTCAGTTTTGTCTGAGTTTAGCTGGAGGAAATTGTTTTGCATCCACACACTGATCTGTTCGATGCAGTGACACAACGTATCTACAGGTCCATGTTCTCTTGCCGTCAGTGACACGTAGATCTGAGTGTCATCTGCATAGTTGTGCGTATTAGCTGGCCTAGTGGAAGCATGTACAGATTGAACAGCACGGGTCCCAGGATTGACCCCTGGGGAACCCCACAGGTCATAGCCATTTGGTCTGAGACACAGGTACCATTTTCAACAAAATATTTCCTGTCCTCCAGTTAGGGATTGAACCAGTTTAAAGCACGACAAGTGATTCACACCCAGTCTTCTAACCTCTGTAATAATATCTCATGGTCAACTGTGTCAAAGGCAGCACTCAGGTCCAGCAGAACTAAGACGGTGACTTTACTTGCATCTGTGTTCAGGCGGATGTCATTTGTCACCTTGATCAGAGCTGTCTCAGTGCTGTGGTGGGGCCAAAAGCCTGATTGGAAAGTATCAAAAGCATTGTTAGACAGGAAAAAGTCACTAAGCTGTTGATATACAACTTTTTCTAGGACTTTGCCTAAGAATGGTAGGTTTGATATTGGGCCGGTAGTTGTTCAGTACTGTGGCATCAAGATTGCTCTCCTTTAGAAGGGGCTTAATGACAGCGGTTTTTAAGGCCTTTGGAAATGTTCCAGTCTGGAGTGAGATGTTGACTAGATAAGCGAGTTGTGGTAACAAACTGCTCAGTACAGACTTTAGAAATCTAGTGGGCAACTCATCAAGGCAGCACGTTGATGAACTCAGACTGCAGATGGTCTCTTCGACTGTTTTGTCAGTAACAGGTGTGAAATGTGTCAGCTCTAGGTGTCTAGCTGGCTGCAGAGTAGTTATTTGTGTTGTGGAAATTATTGCATTTTTAATGCCTTGAACTTTGTCATTCAAGAATATTGCAACCTCATTACACTTGGATGTAGAAATGAGTTCTAAAGGCAGTGAAACTGGAGGGTTTGTTAATCTGTTTACTGTAGCAAACAGGACATAAGAGTTGGTACTGCAGTTTTTGATGATTTCAGAAAAATAACTCTCCCTCGTTCTACGCAAAGTCTGGTTGAACACACAATGCTTTTCTTTGTAAGTCTCATAATGAACCTGGAGCTTTGACTTGCGCCATTTCCGTTCGGCTCTCCGGCACTCCCTTTTCTGTGCCCTGACCTCAGAGGAGACCAAAGAAGAAGAAGTCCATGCCAGGAGAGATGGCCCAGGATGAAACACCCAGTGATGAAAGAAAGACATATGAAGTTAAGTCCACAACCAGATTATGGACCCCGTAATTGAGGCCATGCAGAGGCGATTCCTGGAGAATGGCAATTTATATGCGGACCTGTAAATTCTGGACCCCAAAAACTTCCCAGACATCAACACCAGTGGTCTTCCTCAGTCCGCACTCCAAGGAGGAGATGAAAATTGTCAGCAAAAGCTGTGCCTCTTGTAAAAACTGCCCCCCTGTGTTGCTACCAGATTCTCCTCCGATTCAACCTGCTTACAGATGCATACCCTCTTCTTGCCCTTTCATACAAATATCTGCTGACCCTCTCAGTGACACAGGTAGCCTGTGAAAGGTCATTTTCGACCTTGAAATTAATCAAGAGCAGACTGAGGAGCAGTCTATCTGCTAGTAAATTGGAGGCCTTCATGCTGATGTCCACAGAAAAGGACATCCTCATGGGTTTGGACACAGACACTGTCATTGACAGAGTAGCAGAAAAAAGTGAACTCCTTCGGAAGCTCCTACTATACTAAAGTAAGACAATATTTTTAATATTAATACCAGTTTTGTTTCTTTTCAAAATTACCTAAACGTGACAGTAAGGCTTAAAAGGCATAACACTTTCATGGTTGATTCTTTCCTTTTTCCTTTTAGGAAGCGTCTGTCTCTCAGGTTTTGGCGACGATTTGTTTTGACAAAGTAAGTATTATAGTTATGAAAATATTGTTGTATATATTGTATATATATATGTCGTAAATATTGTAATTGTTTGGCTTGAAATTAAAACATATTCCCTTTCCCCCCTTTAACATGCATTACATCCTTTTCTGTTATTTACTGTTTTCAGGGTTCCTTTTCAGCCAGGATTGTAGCCTACTATTTTTCGGGAGATGGACAGACATTTGGTTTCTGGGTAAGTGAGGAGAAATCAATCTGATTCGAAAACACACACACACACACACACAGAGGGGGGGGACATACCCACTCTAATGTTAGGCACATACAACATCAGATTTGTAACACTTTTATGTTGTGGTGATGTGTATATGTTTACTCACTTGGTGAATAGCCTTATCTGCACTCTTCAGTTCCAATCAGCTCTTTGGACACATGCACCTACACTCTCACACAGTCAATCAAACAATAATCAAACCTACAGGTAATCACACACACACACACACACACACACAGAGAGAAGGGGGAGGGGGTTGCATACACACTTTGATGTCAAGCACATACAAGGTAATAAAAAAATATGGTTTGCAACACGTTTATTATGTTGTGGTGAGGTGTAAATGTTTACTCACTTGGTGAATAGCTGACTTAACCAACACTCACAAACCCGGTCAATCCAATAACAACTATGTACATGTGAAGCCCTAGAGCTGGGATGTCCACATCCGGTCCTCGAGGGCTGCTGTCCTGCAGGTTTTAGAGGTTTCCCTGCTTCAACACGCCTGATTTAGATCAACGCATCATTACCAGGCTTGTGCAGAACTTAACAATATTTTAAAGAGATCCATTTCATCTGAATCAGGTGTGCTGAAACAGGGAAACATCTAAAACCTGCAGGACAGCGGCCCTCGAGGACCGACTTTGACCATCCCTGCCCTAGAGGAACAGGATTTCATAAAGAGAAGTGAGACTTGAATAAATTTTACATCGACTTTAAATGACACCTTCAAATACTTGGATAGATTTCAGAAATAGAATTGTATGTTACATAGTTCTATTATATAGAAGATAATTATATTTACTGTATTGAGTATTCCCTATATAATCAAAAGCATTACAAAGTCTGCTTACATTAAGTTCTAAAAATGGCATCCTTCAAGATTGAGCAAGATACACCCTGTGTGTGTGTGTGTGTGTGTGTGTGTGTGTGTGTGTGTGTGTGTGTGTGTACACTTGTTTTTTTGACATATCAGGACATTTTTATGATAGCACACCTTCAATATCAGGACTCTTGGAATGAGGACATTTTTCGCATCCTCATTTTTCCGAGCATACTAGAGTGTTCTAGAAGCTCCCAAGATGCCCCTAAACCAAAAATTTCCAATGTCAAAACACACTTTACACACACTTGTACCCATATGTCACATTGTTCAGAAACACTAACACACTCTTCAACATTGGTAGCAGGTTTAAGTAGGACACCTATATATATATATATACACACACACACACAATATGTCCTGAACAGCATGCCATAATACATTGTGTGCACTGTTTTCTTTGGCAGTTTTTTCAAATTCAGAGAAAAAATTGGAGTTAGTCAATCTGTACTTGTGGATTTTATATTTAGCTAATTACAATGATCAAAGTAATTATTCGGAGGGATACATCTTGCAATGTTCCACATTGTATTGCCTTTGAGATTAATTGTACTATCACTCTGAAACCTCCGACTTTCTGATTGGTCTTAAATTCAGTAACACTGCCTTTGATTGGTCAATACAATCAGCCAAAGGCTAAGTGGCTGGCTAGCAACACGAAGAAGTTTAATGGTAAACTTGTGATAACATTACATGTAGGATTTGTCAGTATAGAATTATTTTACAAAGTCTCCAAAAGGATCGTGCTGTTTATGGAGGAAATGCAAAGGTTTTGATATGAATATCGGAGCGCGATGATAAACTGAACATCCGGGACTTTCTGCGCTCCGGAGATTGTCATCTTGGCTTACACAGTATCTTTGATGTTCGTCGGTGAAGCGTGCTTGATGAGGTAAGGTGAGAATGAGTTTAAAGGGAATTTAAATACCCAAAATTACTCTATGAAATTGAATAAGTTGATGATAAATGATAATATATCACTTTTTCTCTGCCTTAAACTGTAGACAGAGTTTAAGTTGTTGCTAAATATAACTGTTGACACATTAACAAAGCTCATTAGCTCCAATTAAAGTAAATGAGGCAGAGCCGCATGGAATTTTTTTCCCACACGATTTTTTTCCCTAACAAACTGCTGTTTAAGTTATTTTTCCAATGACATATGTTATTTCTGCACGGAATATATTTTCTGCCATTTGAATGGTAATGTATTTGTTTTCCTATTTAACAAAAAATGATTATTTGTGCAGTTCTTGCTTCGCTGCTACATTGGTGGTTAAGATTATGCAAGGTCGTTTAATTAATCACAGTTATACAGAGGTTGGCCAGTTTGTTGGCCAAATTATCAGACAAAATTATCAGATAAATTGTAAGTGATGGCAAGAAATGACTATTTTGTCAATTCTATTTGAGTTCAAGCAAGCATTGATAATTGTTTTGCATTTTCCCTGCTGACTTCTCGTTTCACCTATAGATGTTTGCAGGTTAAGGACCAAATGATCACAAGAATAGCATATCAAAAAGAAGAGCAAGACTTAGTCCTGAGGCTGAGGCTATTCAGTTTATTTTATCTGAAAGTGACAAGCCTTGTCTGAAAGTTAAATGGATCAGTGACTATAAAGGTATGTTAAAATTAAATCCTGAAGTTTACTGCTTGAACATTACATAGATGGAGAGAAGAGATCATTTTCTCATTGTTTTAAAAGTTCCATGTTGGTTTCTTCTGTATATGTTTTGAAATTAGTGATTTGGATGTATTACATGACAATGATTTAATTTTGTTTTATCAGGGCGTGGTGTATTTGCTTGTGCACCAATCGAAAAGGGATCCTTTGTTGCTGAGTACCGTGGGGAGTTGATCTCAAAAAATGAACGGGACAAGAGACAGAAAAAGTATACTCAGAAGCAAAATGCATTCCTTTTTGATTTTGAGTGGAACAGTGATATATGGTGGTAAGTAGTGGTCCATAAAAATCATATGTTCTTTCCAGCATTATATCATATTGTACACTGAGAAGTGTTGTGCTGTAGAGACTTCTGTCCCAATAGTCTTAATAAGTGAAGCAGCTTGTCTCAGTGTTAGGAGTATTATTTCATAATTTAAAACCTAATGTAACTGGGCTGAAACCTCTATTCAATAAATCTTAATTATTAATAATGGGTTTTAAAAGGTTGGACATGCTGAAGATGAAGATGATGATGGATGTCATGATGGAGACTATTCAAGCTTTAATGACCAGGTAATTATGACAGTTGTCAAATAGAGAAACAAAAAATGCATTAAGGAAATCAAATGTTATTTCTAGTTTTATGTTTTAAATTATTTATCACTTTCAAAAGTCACTTAAAGGGATACGCCACCCCCAGGCCAAATTAAGTGTATCCCCGCATTCCCGAGACATAAATAAGTGTGTGGGAGCGTTTTCCTGGCGACCCAGGCATTGTCCGAATCTCACAGCACTGACCACTGCTTGGTTTCGCGTAATAGCTCCATGCTAGCGTCGCCAATCGAAAAATTTCGCCCAACGTGAATTAATTTACTTGATTTACCTTCTAATTACTGTGTGAGTGGTGTACTTTCACATCGAGTGCAAATGACTGTGTAAATCAACACGGAAGGCTTGGTTTGCTCATGTCGGTTTGGGAACTAGTTTCCGGTGCGGACAACACAGCCGACGCACACTCCCCACTACGTCATTGGGAATCCCCACCCCCACTGTCCCATCTGTGTTCGAAACAGAGGTTGAGCGGAGTAATATTTCATTCTTGTCCAAACTCTTAGAGAAGGTGGTCGCAGAACAATTCACATCTTTTTTAGAGAACTCTGACATCTTTGACCCTTTCCAATCTGGTTTCCGCAAGCATCATTCCACGGAAACTGCTCTGATCAAAGTGTCAAGCGATATTATGATGTCTGCGGATGTTGGGAAATGCACTGTCTTAGTCCTGCTGGATCTCTCTTCGGCATTTGATACCATCGACCATGAAATCTTGTTAACAAGACTGCGTGACCTGGTTGGTCTGTCTGGTCCTGTACTAGCATGGTTCACCTCATATTTGTCGAGTAGGACCTTTAGCGTCTCTGCAAACCAGTTCACTTCGGACTCTGCAGATTTGCTGTGTGGAGTGCCCCAGGGTTCTGTTTTGAGACCAATTTTATTTGTGCTCTATGTCCTTCCCTTGGGTAAAATTCTTCAGGAGTTTGGTGGTGTTTCTTATCATCTCTTTGCAGATGATATCCAGCTATACTGCTCTTTTAAGTCCTCTGAGATCCACAAACTGGACTCATTAATGAATTGCCTTGTGAGAGTAAAACAATGGCAAAACTCTCTGCAGTTAAACTCCGAAAAGACTGAGGTGCTGGTTATTGCCCCTGACAATGAAATCCCAGGAATCAAGCAATACTTGGGTGATCTGAGCTTGTCTGCTAAATCAAGCCTTAGAAATCTGGGCATTATCTTTGACAGAGAGATGTCACTGGAGCATCATACAAAGCAGCTGACAAGAAACTGTTTTTATCAGCTCAGGAATATTTCAAAACTTAGAAGTTTTGTTTCCAAGAATGATCTGGAGTTGATAATCCATGCGTTTGTGTCTTCTCGTTTAGACTATTGCAACAGCCTGTTTTCATGTCTAAACAAAAAGGAGCTGTCTCGTTTGCAGCATGTCCAAAATTCTGCAGCGAGGTTACTGACCCGCACAAACAGAAGGGCCCATATTACTCCCATTATGAAGTCCCTTCATTGGCTTCCAGTGGCTTTTCGTTTTAATTTCAAAATCCTGGTGATGACTGTTAGAGCTCTCCATGGTCAGGCTCCTTCCTACATTAGAGCCCTTTTGTGTCCATACACTGCCTCGCGAAGGCTGAGGTCAGAGGACCAAAATCTTCTCCTGGTCCCTCG
Organism: Odontesthes bonariensis; assembly: GCF_027942865.1. Taxonomy (NCBI): domain Eukaryota; kingdom Metazoa; phylum Chordata; class Actinopteri; order Atheriniformes; family Atherinopsidae; genus Odontesthes; species Odontesthes bonariensis. The sequence goes on from NC_134511.1 coordinate 24,321,539, forward strand.
TACTCGTTTTAAGACCCGAGGAGATCGCTCCTTCCAGGCCGTCGCTTTGTTTATTTTAATATTATTATTGTTGTTAATAACTGTATGTTTTTATTGTCGACTTTTATTGGATTTTATGTGCACTTCTTGTGAAGCACTTTGTGACCTTCATTGTCTGAGAAAGGTGCTATATAAATAAATATTACTTACTTACTTACTTACTAAGCACCTTTTTATGGCTCTTCAGGGAAAATGATACTGTAGCTCTTCAATAACTTTTTTTTTTTCCTATCCTCAGATATCTGATTCCGAGTTTTCAGATAACACAGATTATGAAGATGTCGACTATGTTCCAGACTCATGTGGCAACTCTTCAGACACAAGTGTTCATATTAAGGAACTGAGAGTGACAGACAATTCTCCCGAAAAACTGTTAGATGACATTTCATTGGAGATGGCTACAGCACACAGTGTGGAAATCACTGGTTCTCATAGTTCTTCAGTGATAAGTTGCAGCGCCGATTCAACAGAGGGCATGTTGCACAATAACAGTGCCGTAAAAGTCACAGCATTGCCAAAAAGAGGAACAGAGAGCAAGTACAACAAAAAGCAATATTGTCTGTATTGCAAAAAAAACATTTCTAAATTGGCAAGACACCTCGAAAGCGCACACAGTAACCAGCCTGATGTAGCAATGGCTTTCAGTTTTGCTAAAGGATCCCACAAAAGAAGAGAGCTGTTACTGTGTCTTAAAAAGAGGGGAAACTTTCAACATAATGCTTCTGTGGCAGTCCAAGGTACTGGAGCATTTGTTGCTTGTCGAAGACCCACTAAAGAAAAACAATCTGACTACCGTCACTGCAAATTTTGTCAAGGGCTATATGCAAGAGAAAGCATTTGGAGACATGTGAGAAGGTGCCCCCAGAAGCCTGTTGTAGGAGACTCTCTCACTGGACGAAAGCGGATACAACTTGACTTGCCAAAACCCGATCAAGTTCATGAAACTGTTTGGAAGATTGCTTGTGAAATGAAACAGGATGACATTTCCTTGGTTGTAAAAAGTGAAAGAGACATTCTTCGCCTTGGTGAGTCACTGTACAATTGCAGGAAACCACATGAAATATTATATTATATTATATTCATTTTTACTCACATACATCTCGATCACATTTTTATATTTATATTAATTATATATACATTTATAAATTCGTTCATATTTATGTTAATTTTTTTTACCCAAAATTTCCCCCATATAGTTTAGCCAAACTTGCAGGAATTGTGCAGTGCAATGCTATCATTGCACATTGCTGTGATGTTGCTGAGTCAGCCAAGCAATTTGCCACTCTGTATCAGAAAAAAGTCAATTTCAGCTGCTGCATTGGGCATGCTTCAACAAGCCAAATGGAATAAACCCCAGCTTTTGCCATTTACACAGGATGTGTCACTGCTGCACCAGTTTCTTGCTGCTGAGTGTGCTAAATGCATGAAGGATGTGGAGGAAAAACCTAACAACACAAACTTTGGAAATCTTGCTAAAGTAACTTTGACACAGGTAGTACTATTTAACAGAAAACGCCAGGGGGAAGTTTAAAAAATGGAGGTCCAGGCTTTTACATCCCGGAATCGCACAGAGCTGAATCCCGACATTATGATGTGCCTCAATGAGTTGGAGAGGAAGCTTGCCAAGTACTTTGATAGAGTTGAGATTCGTGGTAAAAGGTCAAGAATGGTGCCTGTGCTTCTCACACCTGACATGGTCACAGCAATGAACCTCCTCATGGAAAACAGGAGTAAGTGTCAAGTCCCCACAGAGAATGTGTACTTATTTGCACGTCCAGATGCACTCTCCCATTACAGAGGCTCTGACTCTCTTCGCAAGTATGCAAAGCAATGTGGTGCAAAGAACCCAGAGGCACTTACGTCAACAAGATTGCAAAAGCAAGTTGCCACTTTATCCACAATACTAAATCTAAAAGAAAATGAAATGGATCAACTTACTACCTTTCTTGGACATGATGTCCGGATCCACCGAGAGTTCTACCGACTTCCAGAGAGTACCATACAGCTGGCAAAAGTCAGCAAACTCTTGATAGCAATGGAAAAAGGGAAACTGTCTGACCTGCAGGGGAAAGGACTGGATGACATTGATGTACATCCTGATGGTAAAATTTTGTATCAAACATCAGTTACAAAGATTCATATATATAACGTGTGTTTGGCCTTTATTTTTAATACTTTGTCCTATTTTTACCCAATCAGATATGGTTGCCATGACTGACAATGATTCTGATGAGAATTCTGATCAGAATCAGCAGAGCGGTATTGTGGCTTGTTCAGTATGTTTTAATATCAAAGTTCTGAGAGTAGACATGCTTTATAGATTCTGGACTTCATTATTACTTTTCCAAGGTTCAAGAACTGAGACTTCTGGGGATCCAAAGCACCCACCTGACTCAACCACATTGAGGAACATGGAGGCCACTTCAGATTCAGTCATGTTGGACCACTTGGAGGGCACAGAGACAGAAAGCATTGTCAGCACTGAACCAGCAGGTGAAAATCTGAAATGTAAAATATGGTGAATGTATTGAATAAAGTAAGGGAATGTGTTATGAAAATAGTATTTTTAAAGAAATGTGTATTTATTTTGATATACTCCATTTTTTCAAATTCACAGCAGGACACAGTAATTAACGTGGATACATTTTTGAAGTGCTCCAATAAAAAGCATGGTAAAAAGAGAATTTTTATATTCACATTTCTGTATAAAATGTCTTATGTTAAACATGGCTTCTGTTCTTGCTCTCGGTGGAAGAGGTCGCATTTCTCTCTGCTCCTCCCTCCCTGTTTTTTGCCCTGCTCAGCGTGTCTGTGTCTGTGTCTTTGGAGCATCTTTTTACATATCAGACGAATTCAAGTAAGATGGATTTGGTTAGCTGGTCTCTCAATGCTATTGATCAAATTTTCTCAAACGCGAAGTTGAGGAAAGGAGAAGCCTCATGCCCCGAGGGGACATTCTTCGCTGGATACTCGGAGGACGCCTGGGGGAAATGGCGTACCGTGTGTTTGGCGATGCTGTCTGTCGAGGACGCGGAAGATGTCTACATATTCGGATTTATGATACTCGGGTTCCTGCTGTTTGGAGTTGGAGGATACCTGGTATTTTGTGAAATTAAGAGTTCGTGGAAGGCATTCGATGGGGTCACAAGAGCAATCAACGCTCAGACTGAGATGCTACGTGAGCAGAATCGGAAGCTGGAGGCGATCCTTGCGCAGGTTCGCAGGCTGGCTGAGATTCCTGGACTCAGAAGAGAAATGGATTAACCTGGGAGAATGGTTGATTGATCACTTGGACCGGGCGGAAAAGGTCCACATCCCACAATTCGGATGAATTCGGGACTTTCGCCATGAGATACCAGCAATGGACAAAAAGACAGAGAGCGCAATCAGTTGTCTGTCTGACCTAAATTAAATGTTATTCCAATCTGGCGCCCCACACTGGCCTTGTAGCCAGCTGCAAAATCGTTCTCCACGTTTGTTATGATAACATGATGCTCTTTCCCATGTGCCCCCCTCCCCTTCCTGAAACTCCTGTGAGATTCGTTGGACTGGCTGACATATTCCAACTTGTCAAGGACAATTCGCCTGATACAACACTCTGTGCAGACTTATTGAACAAACATACACGCACACACATACATGCTCATTGATAACACACGCAACTCCTCACCTCTTCACTGTCCCATTGCTTAAAGGTGTTGTTATGTGTATGTGTTGCTTTTGCTGAGGTTTTTTTTTGAGATCTCAGACCGTATCCTGATAAGGGTATAGTGTGAAGTATGATTTTTTCTCCTCCTCTTACCCGATGTTTTTCCCCTTCCTTCTAATCTGGCGGCGCCTGCAAAGCGGGCTGCGTTGCCTGGTCACACTCTCTCTCCCTGTTTGTTTCTGTGTTGTCTGTCATGACCGAAATTGAATTTCCCCTTGGGGATTAATAAAGTATAATTAATTGATTGATTGATTTTTCATGATTAGTCTGGAATAAAGACATTTTATTTTGTTTGCTTGCATGACAGCTGGGAAGGTGAGAAGCAAGTGCAGACCACCAAGAAGCGGAAGTTTCTAAACGGAAAGAGTTATGAAAGACACAAGAGAAGATAACAAGGTATATTTTCCAATTTTGTAGCCTAAGAGAGACTTAGGTAAATGACAGATGCATAAAATCAATTCAAATAAATATGCTGGTTAAAAAAAAAAAAAACTGAAAATCTGACATCAGGTCATTTGTATGGTGAGCATACCTGAGATGTGATTATAATAAACAAATTTATTGAATGCATTATGTCTGCACCAATTTGCCTTTTCATTTTCTGGGTGATATGCAGTGGTCAGCTTATTTCTTAAAGGCAGGGTAGGGGATCTTTTTCTGGAACATTTTTTTTACATATTGCTTGAAATACTCTTCACACCCCCATTGCAACCAATTAATTAAAAGTTTTGACACAAATATGAAAAATTTTAGTGGCCTCTAGAATGTACAATCTAGGAAAAACAGTATCCAATCATTGTGAACGGACCGTTCACAATGAAGAGCCAGCTTGGCTAGCACCTAGCATTATTAAACGTATAGTTAGCATAAACTAAATACTAAATACTAAATACGGCAACGATCGATGCTTGCTGTCAGAACAGCGCTCGTGCACCTTCGTGCTCGTGCGCGTTCATGTATTCTAGAGGCGTGCCTTCGGGGGAAAAGTGAAGAAAAGGGTTGGGACTTTTTACCTGTGTATTTTCAAAATGCAGCTTCGCTGGACTCAAAATCCAGGATCTCCTACCCTACCTTTAATGTTAATACATTCTTTTGAATTAGATGGTGAGTGTAAGTAACAAATCCAAACAATTTCATCCAAGCTTTGATTGGATGAAAAAGACCAGTCTGTGATTGGCTGGTGGCGTGGCTCATTTACATACAACTTTGGGTTGCGGGCACGGACACAGAGCGCGAGCAGAGTGATAGAGCCGAGCGACCGAGCCGTTTGTCAGAGTTGAGCGCGTGTCCGAACACCTATGCGCGAGCGTGTGTGAGATTCATACGCACACGCTTAAAATGATTGTTCCTTCACATAGATCTGGTGGCGCGCTCAACCTGGTGGCACAAAAATCCCGCCATACCCCTCCAGTAATTTTACGTTGGACATGCTGATAACACTAAGGGAAGAGCTGAGCGGAGACAGAGACGTCCGACACGGTGACACGCAGACCCTCTCCGATTATTTTTTTCAACCGAAAAAAAAGTAAGTTAAAGTTTTTACAATGATATTTCTATGTTTTAGGACACAATATCAGTTGAAATGTGTTAATGTTGCCCGTCTTTAGTGAGTTTTTTGTTAAATTCTCTTAATTGCGGATTTAATTGACGCTCGGTCACTGACCGTTAAGACCAGAGGCGCCAACAGTAACATCAAAGACAGAGAATACGGAAAAAGATGGGAAAAAAAGTCATTTTAAGTTGTTACAATGATATTTCCATGGTTTATGACAGAAAAACACTTGGAATATGTTCATTTTTGTCTGTATTTAGTGAGTTATTTGATTAAATTCTCTTAATTGCGGATGTAATTGACGCTCAGTCACTGACATGTGCGCCCCACCCCCCCACCCCCCCACCCCCCTACCCCCCTCCTTTCTTCAGTAATTTTATTTTTAACAATGCAATAATAACAATAGTAATAACAGAGTTAAATGAATACAACATGATATGGCATATGTATCAAATATGCATAACAAATACATGACTATACAATGTGCATACACTATAAATATTATACGTTGGACAGTTTTTAAATAGTTTTTTGTCATGGGACTATGTTTTTAGGTCATGTTTGGTTTAAGATCACGTTTTAATCATGTCTTAGTTTGGTTCTTAGTTTTCCCATTTTTTAGTTTCCCTGCAATTAGTTTCATTCACGTCACCTGCACTTATTTTCATCAGCTGCACTCATCAGTTCCCCACAGTACTTAAGTTCCCTGTTTGCTTTCAGTTTTTGTGAGATCCTTGTACCAGTCAACACCCTCCATGCCACGCCACGACCAAGATAAGTTTTCTTTCTCCATGCTATGCCAAGTGTTTTGTTTTGTTCAATAATTATTCCACAGTTTAGGTTTTTTCTGAATCCGGCTCAGCCGCGCTTTTTGTTTGAACTTTGTGTTTTTTATTAATAAATCCAGTTTTCCTTTCAAAAAAGTCCGCATCCGTGTCCTTCTCACCCACCCCAACCTGACAGTTTTTTAGGTAATAATTTTTTTAAAGTGTCCACATAGTCCACCTATAGTCATAGGATTAGTGTGTGTCAGACGAGGGAAGCATGGCAGCACGATTCATCACCATGGTGGCTCAACATCACGGTGATGCCAGTCAACCATCCCGATGGACAACCCTACTTGCTGAGGGATGTTGCAGAGACAATTCTCTCATCCTATAAACATTTTTTTCCCTTTCCTTACTTTTACAGATGACCTAGACCAAGAACTATGGAGAGTGCCCCATCTGCGGCAAGGAGCTGAAGGCACTCTCCAAGCACCTCCGGCAGTTCCACTGCCTCCAGAATGCCAAGGAGCGGGGGATACTCAACAATCTGGCCACAGGCCGGATTGTTGTGGCTGCAGGCCCTTGCCCCTTCCCTCGCTGTTCTCCTTACCTGCTGCACCTGGAGAAACACATCCTCTCCCACAATGATGTGTCGGTGCAGCGGAAGAGGGGCGAGGTGAAGGCCCTGAAAAGGGCAGCAGCCATCCGGCAGCTGGCTGCGCTCAGGGCCTCCAACCCAGTTCCCCCGCTCCAAAGCCTCCTCGATGTGGACCAGTCGGACGACGAGGCAGAGGAGGGGGCCAACTTCTGCCAAAACGCCCACTGTGTCCACAGGAGGCGGAGGAATCACATTCTGGAGAGGGAACTGCTGGAGGTGCGCCAGACCTCAATGTGAGTAAATGAAATATGAGCACATCATTCATTTACAGTCCTGTTTCCTCTGGCTGGTTGTTGTCATGGCAAGCATTCTATTTATCTTGTCTTTCCTCCTCCTGACTAAGCAGCGGCAGGAGATGGAGGAGGAGGAAGCTGGCCCCAGTGGACTGTGCGGTGGGGAGGAGAGCAGCAGTGGAGTGATACTTTTACAAATCCTAACCAAGTTTTGAACAAAGCAAGACATTTGGTCATGTTAATGTTTTGTTTTTGTTGTTTTTCCCCAGTTTGACCAGCCGCAATTGAGTCCTGAGCTTACGAAGATTCGGCGCGCTCTTCACACCTATTTCCAGGGGAAGAGCAAGGCGTCGAATCTTCGTAAGATTTCGTTCGGGACCTCAATTGGTAAGAAGTCACACATAGTATATTTGTGCAGGTGTGTGGAGTGTTTTCTTGTTACATTAATCAGCACGTGTTTTATTCTCACAGACCAGTACATGCGATCCTACGTGGAGTACATCGCATGTACTGAAGGAACTCCCAAGATGCAGCAGAATGCTGTGTCCAAGGCCAGCCGGACAAAAGTGTTCCTGAAGTTCATGATGCTCGGCTGGCCTTCGGTTAAGTTCTGGACTTGGGAGTTCCTTGACAACATCACGCTGGTCAATTCGTAAGTAGTGAACTTTGAAAGAGAACATAGTAAGTAGTGAAAACAAATGAACGATAAAGACTAAATGCAGACTGCTCTTTCCATAGATACCCTGCTCTCCTCCGGTCCTTTGGCCTGGCCCCGACGACCATCACCCTGTACGTGGGCCAAGCCATATCATTCGTGGAGTACGTTCGGGACGTCACCCCAAAGTACTCCCGAATACCCGCACAGAAGTTGGCACTGCTGTTCAGATAGCTCAAGAAGCTCTCAAAGGATCTTGGCCGGACCATCCTGGGTCACCAGCACCTGCTCAAACAGGAGAAAATGAAGAGACTGGTGACCCGGGAAGACCTGGCATTTTGGTAAGTCTGTGCTGTCTCTCTCTCTCTCTCTCACTACACCTTTTATCACTCATTAGTCTCTTCTCTCTCTCTCAAACTCATTTCAGACGACATCAAGGAGGCACCGCCCAAGGACCCGAAGACGAGGTATCGCTTCTTTGGGTACCTCGCAGCTTTCCTGTGCTCCATATATGGGCACAGGGCAGGAGTCCTCACCCGGATGCGGGCATCCGAGGTGAAGGAGGCTGTGGGGGACGCCCGGAGTGGATACCTCATCAATGTAAGTTTCAGTGTAATTTCAAACAGTGTCATGATGTGATCACTTTGAAAATCAGGTTAAATTGGGTTTTCATAGGTTCATCACATTGACTGCTCTTTCTGCTTTCTGTCATTTCTATTTGTTGCAGGTGCTGGATCACAAGACGGTCAGGAAGTTTGGTGTGGCGCAAATCTTCCTGGACGCGGAGGAGTATGGTTGGTGCACACGTTGGCTCGCCCTCCGCCAACGTGCTGTGCCAATGAATACGTACTTCTTCGCGTCCCTTGGGCGGGGGGAGGCGAAGAACCTGGTCAGGTACCTTCGCCAGGCCTGGTGCGAGATGGGCCTGACCGGTTTCCCCAGCCTCCTCGACCTAAGAAGTGCAGTGTCAACTTATGTGAGTATAACAGACACCTGATGTTTGATTTTTACAGCCTAACCATAATCTATACTGACTCTAGCATGAATTTGTCTTTTGTAGAACTTCGAGAACAACGACCAGGAGATGAGGGGGAAGTTGGCCACCTTCATGTGCCACAGCGCAGAGACGCAGGAGCGTTTCTACGCACAAAAATGTGGAGAGAGCCAGAGACATCCGGAAGATGTTTGTCTGGCTCTCTCTCACAGAGGACCCTTCTGCTGCTGTGGCCTCCTCCTCCGGGACAGTAAGTGAAAATCACTGCCACACAAATGTCCAAATTCACTGAGCTCAATGTATACCTGTTCTCTCACCCAAAGGTGAATCCAACAAAGAAGCCAAGGCTCAACGCGCAGGCCCTGGCGACGAAAGTTAAGGAAATGCTGTCCCTGAGAAAAAGGATCCGCTCCAAGAGGGCAATCATCATTTTGAATAAAAGGGATATGTAAACTAAACTGCTTGTAAATAGTCTTTGTATTTATTTATTACTCAGGAATTTATTACTCCACCAACACCGACGGCGACGAGTCAGACACTGCTTCCAGTCTGGAGTCATTAAGTGTGTTGACCATATCAACACTTCTGTACCCCAGATTTAAAACACACACCAGCCTCATCTGTGCCGTGTGAGCGGGTTTTTACAAAAGCTGGAGAACTGGCATCTAAAAAGTGAAATCGCCTGAATCCCAAAACTTTGGAACAACTTTCTTGAATTAAAACAAAAAAAAAATCCCCTCCCTGCCTCAAGGACAAGTACATAAGCATCCTCGCATTCACAACACTTTCATTTAGATTTTTACATGTTATGACTTTCAAGATATGAAATACTACAATATAAAATGCAATACCTTATATTATTGAATAGCCTATACTAGGTAATTAAATCAGCATGTCAGTTGAGTCTGTCATTGGGTTGCCTGTAATGATTTTCAAGATCCAGCAGGTGTCAGTAGTGAGCAACACAGTTTGGCAATGTGTGGAAACGCTTCATGACGCCTCATCGACCCATCACTCGTGTGTGTCTAGCCTTGTATTTTCTTGATGTATGTTCTGTTTTTGTTCATAGCCTAGTTATGTCACGTTTGGGTGGTGCATGGCAGGGAGAAGGTAAGACACGGATGCAGATATTCCACAAAAAACACTTGATTTTATTTTCCAAGAACAAACAAAAGGCACAGCTGAGCCGGAATACAAAAAAACTAAGCTCTGAAAAAACAAAACCTGACTGGAAATAAGAAAAACATGGACAGACTTGATTTCGACTAACTATGAATACCTGTGGCAAGGAAGCAAAACTGACTGAGGATCTGGCAAAATGAATGAGGAAACCTGGAAACTAAATACTGAGGGAGTGAGCGCAGCTGTGGGGAAAACCAACAGGTGACGTGAGTCAAGGTGATGGGGCAAGAGGCAAGAGGAACATGGCAAAAACTAAACAGGAACTTTAAACTTAACTAAACAAAGGCTGTGTTCGAAACCGCCTACTTCTCGTACTATTCGTACTAGTCACACTTTTTTAAGTTCCCGGATGTACAGTAGATGCATACTAGATTCGCTGAAATGTTGAGTATTCATCATGAGGTTACTTGTCACACTCAAACTACCCAAGATGCAACGTAATGTGACGTAATGACGTATGACGTAGCCCATCGTCTTTCCTTGCCGCGAAAAGGAAAAATGGAGACGCACCTATACAAATGTGAGTAAATTGTGAAATATTTTAGTAACTTAGCGGTTTGCATGTGGTAGACATGTCAGATGAAGATGTATATACGTGTCCATCAGCTGTTGTGATCGTTACATGTACCGTTATGTTATCGCTCCTGCTAGTTTCTAAGAGGCACTCGCTCCTGATAGTTAGCGTTAGCCCATTTAATGACACATAACGTCGGCAGTAGAATCAGCTAATATGATACCGATAGTTAAGAATGAGGAGTTGTGATTGATCAAAAATGGCAATTAACTGGTTAACGTTGAACCTAAATCCCAAGTTAGGTCGCATATCTCACAGTTATTGGTGTGTTTGTTCTTTGAAGGGACTGATGAAGACACGGAGTACCTCATCAGCTGGAGGGGAGCCAACGAGGCACTCTTTACCGGCAGGCGCAATGCTGCAGTGCGAGGATTTCAGTAAGATATTTATTTCCTCTGAATGACCATAATATATTTTCAAATAGGCCGTCCTGGGTGAGGTTTTTTTCCCCCATTAAAGGACTTTTCTGGGGAGTTTTTCCTGAGTGGATATGAGGGTTGAAGGCATGATGCTGTGTAAAGGCTAAAATTGTGTGTCCTCAATTTCATCCTTGTGCAGAACATTCATCCACAACCATGGGCTGGAGGGCAAGGTGGATGCTGGATTCGTAAAAAAAAAAGTGGGAGAACTTAAAACATAAATACAGAGTTGAATAATAAAAGCACTACAATGTCAATGTAAACAACTTGATGATATGATTGTGATGACCATTTGACCAGTGCTGAAAAATCAAGGTTTTGAATGATTGAGAACTTTTGAACTGTTGTGCTTGGTGTATGTGTTTTGTAGGAACTGAAGGCACCCCGCACGGGTGTGAGCACGGAGGGGGGAGAGGCCACCGCTGCCAGTTGGAAGTGGTTTGGTGCCATGGATGAGGTGTTGGGGGACAGACCGTCAATAACCCCCCCTGTCCTCATCACCTCATCTGTGGCACCGCCTGCAGCAGTGGCCCCCCCCCCCCCCCCCCCTCCCCTCCCCTCCTTCCCCCCCAAGCATCAACATCAGCTGGCTCCCGGAGGAAACATGACGGTTGGGTCACTTTCCTCCGGGAGCTGAACGAAAGGGAGAAAGAAGAGAGAGAGAGATGCAGGAGAGAGAACTATTTACCAGACTGAACCACCCACCACACTGTCTGGCAATCCTGTACTTTACCTGTTTCCACCTCTTACGACTTGGACGTGGGCTTGGATTTCTAAGAAAAGAATAGAATAGAAAAATGCTTTATTTATCCCCCAATGGGGGAAAATCAAATTCGTCAAGTAACTCAACGTTTTTTTTTTAAAAATTTACAATGATTTTATTAACAACAATAATAATACAACTAAAAGAAAGAGGCACTAACTATTTACAACAGGGTTGAATACAACAAGAACATAAACTTCAAACTGAACTCCCTGTGTATTTACATATTAACAATAATCATGTTCTTGCAGAACTGCTACCCGGTGTCTTGGGGCAGACACTGCAGCTGCAAGCTTGTGCCTGAGGTTTTCCCCAGACCTCTGGATTGGCTCGTGACCTTCCTCTCCATCACCGCCATCTTCCTCTTCCACAGGCTCAGGCTCCAAAATGTCCCCATTTGCTATGCAGAGGTTGTGGAGGAAAAGGCAGGCAGTGATAACCTCAGGCACAAACTCCACCTTCACCTCCAGTGCCTTCAGGAAAATGGAGCGCCACCTGGTCTTGAGGACTCCAAATGCCCTCTCCACCACACAACGTGCCCTGGACAGCCTGGCGTTGTACCTGCCCTCCACTGCATTGCGGACAGGCTCCCTGAAGGGCGTCAGCAAGGAGATTGGCCCAGCCAAGCATGGGTATCCGCCATCCCCGATCAGGTACCATCCAGGAAGTGGGTACAGCTGGTGCACATAAAAGGGGCTGCTCTTCAGGACCCTGGCATCATGCACACAGCCAGGGAAGCCTACCACCACATCCAGAAAACGACCCTTGTGGTCGCAGATGGCCTGGAATTGGATGGAGTGGAACAGCTTCCTGTACAAGTAGTCCCCTGAATACCTGCTGGGTGGGACAATGCGGACATGGCACCCATCAATGCTTCCTGCCACTCTGCAGAAAGCCGGACAGCCAGACAGCTCCTGGAATCCCGCACCGATCTCCTCTAGCTCCTCCATGTGAGGGAAGCGGATGAGCCTCCTGAACACACCCTGGATCACTTTGCTCGAGCGATGTATCATGTCATGGCATGTGCAGGGTTCCCACTCTAAGTCAGATATAAAATTCCATGATTTTCCATGACTTTCCAGGACCACTTCCGTAAAAAGAAATGACGTTCAAAAGATTTTAAAAGTGTGAAAACAAGGTTATCTTCACCCCTAGAGCTGTTCTTTGTCTATATGAAGGTTTACACAACCACAGATATGCAGAACTTAAGTGTAAATGTCAGAAATGACCACCCTTCTCGGCTGAAAGCCCTGTAAACACACGGTAAATAAAACACTTAAAACAATTTAAATATTTACGATCGTTTATTTGACGAAAATAATGTCAACAAACATTACACAGGAAATTGTAGTCTATTTACATGTTTTACCTTTGCTGTACACCTATTGTGTACAATCATACACAATGTCAACACTGCACCCAATGCACAGTGCAAATGTAATGTCAACAAAGATTGAGCACAGGAAATTGTAACCTATTTACATGTTTTTACCTTTAGTGTACACCTATTGTGCACAATTCATACACAATGTCAACACTGCTCTCAATGCATAGTGCAAATGAAATGTCAACAAACATTGAACATGAGAAATTTGTAGTCTATTACATGTTTTACCTTTGGTACACATCTATTGTATACAATCATACAAAATGTCAACACTGCACTCAATGCACAGTGTAAATGTAATTTTAAAAAACATTGAACACAAGAACTTGTAACCTATTTTTATTGTATTTTAAATGTTTGCAAGAAGTTTTTTCTTTTCAACAAGTGCTTCGTTATTTTGATCAATTCTTCATGTTTTGTTTTTGCGGACTGTCTAAGGCTGTTTGATTTAGATATGTATGTAAGATCAGCAAGATCTTCTGCTTTTTGTGCAAATTCATCAGCGGATTTTCGTAAAGATGCAACATCTTTCTCAAGTCATGCTTTCTTTCGTTTTAGTTCATCAACCCCTTCAATAACGGCCTTCCTTTTTGCGTGTAGTGTTTCTTTTGCTTTGTCTTTTTTCTGTTCCTCAAGATAGTGTAGATACCGTTGCCTGGCCAAGGATGCTGATTTAAGTAAGGCCTTCGTGACCACAACATTTTCGATGCCCCCCACCGACCTCAAATGGTCACAGACCAATCTTTGTGCACTGAAGGTGCCTTCCTTCATATTTTCAACCTCTATCTGTCTATTAATTGAAAAACCCCTCTCAACTGACGCATTGCCATGTGACAGCAATAGCAGAGGTGCTACAACACTCCAGAGTTTGTCATAACCCTTGTCCCCTGCCATAGTTGTGTGCAAAAGGGTATCTACCCTGCCTGTGGCAGGATTGAAATCCGCAAAATCTGCATTTCTTGACACGACATCACGCAAGAACACTCTGTACTGTTTAACCACATCATCACAGTTATTTTCATCCAATCTATTCACATCAGTCATGACTTTCATAATTCTTTTCAGTTTTGGAATGCAGGCTTCCCCATTCTCAGCCATTCTCCTAGGATCTAGGCAATCCATGTTGCGTACTAAACTATAATGCAGGGGCGACTTTTCTTGCAATTTCCCTGCAAGGCACTGCAAGGATTTCCTGCACTCATTCCTAAACTCCAATTCTGCTCTTTCTGAGATTTTTTTTGTGGACACAAGGTTTTTCACCACTTTTTCAGCACAGAAGCCCACATCAACTCTACTTGCATGTGCAAGATTGTTTTTCTCAGTTATGTCTAATGACATCAATTTACCGACTGTGTTGGCATTAGCCATTACTTCAGATTTCACAAAGCGGGCCATAATAGAGGACATTAAATTAAACAGATCTCCCCCCAGAAATGGGATCATGGGGCGGTCAGTTTGGTACAGAGTTAAAAACGGTGCAACCTCTTTTGAAAACGATAAAAGAAATGCCAGCTTTGCAGGCATGGGGGGGATCTGTGCACCCCTCTTTGACCGTAATGTAGCTCTTATTTGCTGGTTTTGGGAATTTGCCAGTCTCAACTGCATGGACGTATGTTGTCAAATCAGGCAGAATCTTTAACATCCTGTCAGTCACGGGCACATTTTCGACCCATCTAATTTTGCAGAACTTCAGTGGCATTAAGGGAGAAGTTTGTCCTACGGCTTTTGCATAATCCTCTCTACGCGCAGGGGAATCTTTCAACAGCCAGTATGCACTGCTGAGAAACTGGTCTAAATTCCATTGTGCAGCATCTGCGCCCTTTTTGAAAGCGCCATGCAAAATATGTAAGCCACAGCTACCAACATTTAGTAGGCTTGTGTTCACATCATTCTCCATTTCGGTTTGTATGAGTTTGTGGAATTTAAAATTGACATTAGGCCCATCCATTGAAAGTTGTACAAGATTTTTGTAACATAACCCTTCTGTTGCCTTGTGGAAGACCTCCACCATGTCCTCAGCAGTAGAGTGTCCCATAAAGTCAGAGCTGAAATAACGGGTAGCCACAATATCATTGTCCCAAAATTTCACATGCATGTCCATTTGCTTGGATTGTGTTTTCTGATTCAGGCTCTCATCAAAGAGCAAAACACATCCATTGTTAGCTGATTTAATCTTGTCCATTACCAGTGACTTGCAGTATGGTGCAAGACCAAAAACAGTCAAGTAAGAAGACTTTGTCTCTCCACATTGAAAGCTGCTGGCAATGGCGCTGTCTGGAAACATCCTTCTGAACAGAGAACCTGCAAACACCAACAAAAAAAGATATACAAGGATCTTAATATAACGTTGCAATATTAATTGAAATGCATTGCATAATCAAAACGGCTATTCCACTCAAAAGTCACCCTCAAAGTAATTATCTTCAGTGTTTTAATGTTTTTAATATGACAACTATTGGCACACTAGAACTGTGGGTCTGTGTTTTTTAGTGCTGCTGGTCCACATCATTTATTAAATTAATAATTCTTACTTAATACTTGTCACTTAATAATAATTCTGAAATAATTCTTAATTCAAGTTGAATCACCTTGTGTTATAGCGCAGTAAACTAGACGAAACCATTAATATAAACACATACACCTTTAAATTTAATTGTAGCAGTAAATTTATGTGTCTAAAATCTTGGATGCTACTTCTGAAACCAGCTGTGACTGTATTACACATTTCCAGTGAATGTGGTTAATACAGCTGGTAAAGGGGGTTGTAACATTTGATAGGAAAGTGGCGCTGAGTTTAGCTTAGATTCATATAAATGTCTTGACCTAATGTTTCCAATGCGGAGTTTGTATTATTGACAGTTAACTTCTTGCTTTTGCAGTGGCACTTGGCGGGAACGTTCACGAATGTCTCGTGCACAGTGGCTGGCATGGCGAACAACACTAGTGAGATTCAGTTCGCCATTTCAATCGCAATGCAAACTTTGAAAAGAGAATAACGCACTATGGATGTAAAAAAAAAAAACACGAGCATAAAACTCTTGATAAACGACAACAGAGCTGCTCAGGCCAGTCTCGGAGTGGTAATGATGAACATTCCTAACCATTTAGCTAGCCAAGATAACAGCCAGGGGGACATGGTTGATGGTGTATGCTTGCGTCTACATTTAAAACGATGTTCATATAGATCACAAACTCGTTAACGTTACCGTGCATACAGTCAGATTTGCCAAACAAAATCAATGCCAATATTTGTGACTGACACCACCAAAGCCGCCACTGAAGCACTTTCAGAGTGTTCATGAACACGTCAAACCGTTTAGCTGGCTAAGATAACCTAACAGTCCATGGTGGTTTGCTAACATCAACATCAACACGATGTTCATTCAGCCCACTAACATTAATGTACATATCCCGTCAGATTTGCCAAGCGAAATTAATCCCCATTATTTTTTTACACCAAACATAGAAGGTCCTACTTTTAATGCATCTAACGTTACTGGCTAAGTTAGCAAAAACTTACTATACATTGCTATTTATACGTACCGCTCTTCTCCGACGACCGGTATGACCAGTGGGACTCCGTGAGCTTCAGACACCACAGGATTTTAGCCTCGAGAGTTTTTGCTGGTATCACTCAGGTGTTCTCCGCTGCTTCGTATGGTGCCAATATTGCTGGAACAGGGGATGGGAGCAGCTTCAGGCTCGCTTTTGTGGACGGTTGAACTAGCATCGCTGTTATGCTAGGCTGTCGATCTCACCGCCCGCAATCGTGAAGTATGTTTTTTGCCCGTCGCATGGCTCCGCAACGCGTATTCTCCCATATTCGACAGAAATATGACGGTTTTACAGACTCTACATTTCGCTCTGTGGTCATCAATCCGCGATAGCCAGCCTCTGAAATTTTCATTTTCGAGCCAACCTCCTTGGAACCTGCATTTGCCAGGCATGTTTGCCAACTGACGCCGAACCACCACTGCCAGACTTCAGTGGGCTCGAAGATATTGCGGTCTAGAATGTTGCAAATTACAGCGCGAAACCAAACCATCTCTGGTGACGCGTTGTAGTTATAACCAGTAAGAAACAATGTTATACACCAAACAAAAAAGTAAGCAACAAAATACACTCAAGTTTTGCTTCTACACAACTGTTAAGAAAATTCCATGATATTCCATGACTGTGCATGCAAAATGGTCAAATTCCATGACTTTCCATGACTGGAAAAACTTTTATGAAATTCCATGATATTCCAGAAATTCCATGACCCGTGGGAACCCTGCATGTGGTGCGGGGGATGTCAAACGCCTCTGACACAACCCGCTAGGAAGTTCCACAGGCCAACCAGAACAAGAAAACTAGAACCTCAAAGGACTTTGCCCAGCCATGGTCCTTGTCTGCCACGAGCTGGATGAGGCTCTCCAGGGACTCTCGGGACACACGGAAGTCCTTCCTGGTGTCACCTCCACTAAAATAAAGCTGCACTAGCGGAACATGGGGATTCACCCTGCAATATGGCCCTCTTGAAGCCACCTGTAATATATAATATGAATGAACAATATGATTTTTAGAGACAATTGCTTAATTCTATGAAATAATGAATGCTGTGACGTAACTATATTGTTTAAAATGGGATGTATTTAGCTTATTAATTTATTAATTATTTATGTAACTTATTAAACTTTATGAAATAAATCAATTCACAACTTTGTTGCTCAATGATGTCCATTTTTCACTCCAATTTTCAGGCAGTAGGGTATGTTATATTGCGTTCCATTAGCTAGCTAGCTCTCTTTAGATTTATAGGGAAACAAAGTAAACTCAGAGCCGGCGCGCCCAATACGCGCACTACGCTCTGTGCGTTAGGGCTGATTCTTACTCGGCGCAACCTCGCTCTTACTAGCTGGTCGCAAATGGCGCAAAATTCCGCCACGCCCCCCGTCGCAAGCTAGAAAATCCTCGCGCGGCGCAAGGGCGCGCACACAACTTTTTTTCTGACTTCGCGCGCGCGCTCAACCGCAAACAGCTGACCAAGAAAAAGAAAAAATGAACACTGCAGAGACCGTGGTGACCGAGAGGGTGCGCCTCTACAAACATCTGTACGACACGTCTATGAAGTTACACTGGGACAACGTTTGACAATGTTCGTCTTGTTGCAAAGGACGAACATTCCACCTTCTCTTCTGTTTTTGCCGCAGCCGCTTAGCTCTGAGATACATATACAGTTCTACACCCAGAGTAAATTCATTCCGCATCAGATGTGCCAGCCTCTGCTGACGTGACACCACAGGTGGCATTGTGTATGCTTTCTTCGTATGCTTTTCAGCTTGTTTCCTCAACAGTGACGCCCGCTGGTCTGGAGAGAACTGCAAATGTGACGCATACTCGGCGCAAACTGCGCTTATAAGCTGAAGGAACTGTGAAGGGGCTGGCGCTTTCGATGACGTCATTAATGGTTCTCGAGCCAGAACAGTTGCGCGTTTGCGCCGAGTAAGAATCAGGCTTCAGGCCCCGCGAGACCCATTACGTCACTGACGTTGACAGTTTAAAAAAAAACAAACAAAAAAACAAAAAAAACCAAAAAAAAACCTGCGAATTGATTATTGATTGATTCCGTTCTTGCAGCAGCAGAGTGTGGTAGCGATAGGAATATGAAACGACATATTCCCTCTGGGAACGAAAAAAGAAAATCATAGAAAATGAGCAACGAGAACAGCAATCAGGTAAGCAAGGCAACGTAACCCCTCTCTTTTTGGTTATGCTAGCTACCCATTGGCAATTGCCCTTCTGTGGCTAATTTCGTATGTGACAGGAGTGAGAATCGTGAGAACTGTTAACTGAGGGAGACTGTCTAACAATCGCGGAATGGTTTCAAGAAGAAGAAAAAAAACATACATTCATTAATTTGCTAAGTACACATTGGAAGTATTTGTTTCTGTAGGGGACATATATTGAGGAAGTGGAGGTTTTTCTGAATGAGATGCTGCAAGTTTGTTTACCGTCGTTAGGCAGGGGTGCCTGGCAACGGCAGGGTGATAAAGTAAGCAACGGGTCATAATGTGCTTGTTATAGACTCAATATTCAACACCTGGAGGGTGACAGTGGTCGGGATGTTTGTAGAAGAGCTTGTATACTAAGTACAAAAGTAAATGAAGACAAAAGAAGTGTGCATATTCCTGTCAGCAGCGGGAGATGAGAGGAGTATGCGGCTTACCGAGAGGTGTGTCCCTTCTCGCTGCGCATTGGAAGTGCACCTCGCGATATTCGACACTGTTTGTGCCGACTGCAGGTCTAAATAAATAGTAATACTATTCTAATAATATAATAATAGTAATATTATGTCTGTCAAATTACGACCTGGGTCTATTGGCAACGAAAGGGGGATACTACAGCTAGGTTTTTAGTGCATCAATAGAATTACGTGGACAGAGCGATATGGCAATGTAATGTGGAGCTCAACCTTGTATCAATTATTTGACTGACATGTTAACAATAGCAAGGGGGCGTGGTTTTTGCTTGGATAGCCCACAGACTAATAAATGCAGACCTCTTGGTGAATGTATGAAACTTGTGGCATTACGAAGGTGAATCACAATATAATAAACACATTAGTAAATAGTAAACACATTAGTCACAATAATGTATCACAATATTCATAATAACCAATGCTATATAGCATATTAATTAATTTTACATATGAATTTCTTAACATATTAATTTATTTAAAAATGTTTTAGACCAGGTTACTAAAAGAGGCAAGCTACTATTAGGGGGCAGGCTATAAACTGAGGAAATACGGTCAATTTAAAATGCAACCAATTTGATGGAGCTAAATTAATTGAAGCCTTATTTATATTTTACAGGCGCTATGCTTAAGTTTCTGACCAGCACAGTCTCCAGTCAGTCAGCCAGTGGAGGGCCAGCACAATGTTCAGGTAGTACAGGCACAGATGAGCCAGATGCACCTGCAGCTGATGAGGCAGTCACATGTTCAGTACAGCCACCATTGTCAGAGGAAATTCAGACAGGATCAGATGCTAGTGCAGAACCAGAACATCTAGCAACAGTCTGTGCTCCTCCCAATGATGCAGCAGAATGGCCTTCAGCCTTAACGGACAGTACGCGGACTGAGCTAGTGCGCAGAGGTCCATTCCAGCCAGGGCTTGATTTTTCTTACCCTAAAGACAAGTCCAGGAGAGCATTTCATGCAGGCTTATTTCAAAGACGGCTGTCAAATGGTGAAATGATTAAGAGGAGTTGGCTTTCATACTCAGTGAAGAACAATGCTGCATTTTGTTTTTGCTGTAAGCTGTTTTCCAAGAAAACCCACAAAGTAATAGTTGACGGTGTAAACGATTGGTCTAACATCAACGCCATTCTGAGACAGCATGAAGGTAGTCCATAGCACACAAGCTGCATGATTAAGTGGAGAGAACTTGACCTGCGTTTAAGACAAGGGAAAACACTTGACCACATACAAATGACCGCTTTGGAGGCAGAAAGGAAGAGATGGTGAGGCGTCCTCAGACGCCTCATAAGTATCACACGGTCTCTGGCCGAAAGAAATTTAGCATTCCGAGGTTCATCAGATAGGCTGAACCAGTCAGATAATGGAAACTTTCTGAAAGAGGTTGAATTATTGGCTAAATATGACCCTGTGATGGAGAATCATGTCAACAAAATCAAAGATGGAGAGACACATGCTCATTACCTTAGCAAGGACATACAGAATGAGCTAATACAGCTTGTAAGTGACAGGATCTTGTCAGCTATTGTGGCTGAAGTGTGGGACTCCAAATATTTTGCCCTCATCTTGGACTGCACACCTGACATTAGCCATCAGGAGCAGATGTCCATTATTCTGAGAAGTGTGACTTCCAAGGGACAGCCAGAAATAAAGGAGCACTTCCTTGGCTTTGTTAATGTTGAGGCTACAACTGGCTTAAACCTGTCCACAGTCGTCTTGGATAAGTTGGCTGACCTGAAAATTCCATTCGACAACTGCAGAGGGCAAGCCTATGATAATGGAGCTAACATGAAGGGTAAATACCAGGGCGTGCAAGCCAGACTTCTGCAGATGAATCCCGGAGCTGTTTTTGTCCCCTGTGGTGCACACACACTGAACCTCGTCATTGCAGACGCTGCTAAATGCTCAAGAGATGCTGTTGGTTTTTTTGGCTATGTACAGAAGCTCTTCACTTTTTTTTCTGCTGGCACACAAAGATGGAGCATCTTGAAACAACATGTGAACATATCGGTGAAATCTTGGAGTGACACAAGATGGGAAAGCAGGCTCCAAAGTGTCCATGCAGTCAGGCATCAGGCCTCCAAGATCCGAGAAGGCTTACTGGAAGCCAGACAGACGGTCAATGATCCTATAGCCAAAGTGGAGGCACAGTCTTGCAGAAGAGGTTGGATCTTACTGCTTCTTGATTTGCTGTGTAGTCTGGTGTGAGATACGTTCAACAACAAACAAAGTAAACAAGCTCCTCCAATCTGCCTCAATGCAGCTTGACATAGCTGTGCAGTTGACCTCAAATGCAAAGGCCTCTCTCACTCTCTGCTGGGACACTGGATTCTCAGACGCTCAGACAACTGCTTGAAGCATTTGTGAGGAAATGAATGTTGAAGTAGTTTTGAAAGAGAAGAGGCTGAGAACCACTAAGAGGCTTTTTAGCTATGAATCGCCTGATGAGCCAGTGATTGATGCCATACGGAATCTTGAAGTCAGCTTTTTCAACATTGTGGTTGACACTGCAATAGGATCCATTGATGAAAGATTTGACACCCTGAACCAGGTGAAAAGCTCTGTATCTCAAATGTATGGTGACTCCTTAAAGGCCCAGTGTATGGAAATGGAAAAAGCTCTTACCTTCAACGAAGAGTCTGACATCAGTGGAGTCGACCTGGCAGAGGAAATAAAAAGTCTACCTCCCTTACCATCAGGCAACATGACTGCCTTTGAGCTTCTGTCTTTTCTTTGTGAGAAGAGTCTGGAGGAGCTGTATCCTAATCTTTGGATTGCTCTAAGGATTGCTGTCACTCTGCCTGTTACAGTAGCCTCAGCAGAGAGGAGCTTCAGCAAGCTAAAAATGGTAAAAAGCTACCTAAGATCTTCCATGTCGCAGGAGTGCCTGACTGGTCTGGCCATCATGAGCATTAACCATGATGTGGGGAAGAAAATCTGTTGTGATGACATTATTGATGATTTTGCCTCAAGAAAGTGCAGAAAGGGACACTTTTGATGGTAAGTTATTCCAAACTGTTATTTCATAACTAAATGTGTAGACTGACAACCTTATTTTGTATCAATACTCATCCATTGCTATCATTAGGACCTCAATTTACCTATATACTTACCTGTTGTGCTTGTACCCTTGTGTAGATGCTGTTACTGAGGAGGAGGTGGAGCCTGATTATTCACGTTTGCATGGCCAGCATATGAAAACTGAGCCATTGTTAATTGTTTGCACATTAAAGTTGATTTGAGTCAGACAAATTTTGTCTCTGTGGTCTTCGGTTGGGGGGGGGGGTGACTGGACGACTTTAATTATGGGGGCCCCTTGGCATATTTTTGCCTAGGGCCCCATGGAGGTCAGAACCGGCTCTGAGTAAACTTACATCTGAGAGCAATCCCCAGTCGATTGCGAGCATGATGTACCGAAGACGGCGGGCCGATCTTCGTCTCAGAGCTGACAAAACTCTCCGGTAAGGCATTTGAACGGTAAAATTCCGTTAACGGGACGAGAGCAGTCAAAACGGCATAACCGGAAGTGCGTTGCTCACTGCGGCTAGCTTTAGCAGCGCCGAATTCGTGGGAACAAAATTGTAAATAGCCCGTATTTTGTCTGATTTTCAACACCTAATGTCTAAACGACTACTTTCTCGCCTGAAAATGTTTCAAATCTTGCTAAAGTTATATATTTACTGAGTTTATAGCTTAACCGAAATCAGCTTTTCAGGCCGGCTGATTTCGGCTCGGGCAGGAGTGAAGTGCACTGTGTGTAAACGCTCTGCATACTGTCTGATCGATGAATATGCAGTTTTCAAGTATGCAGTATGCGGTTTCGAACACAGCCTAAGACATGACAGAAACCTAAAACATGACCAGACTGTAAAACACGGCAAAACTAAACAGGACCTAAAAACATAACCAAACTAACAGACATGACAAGTTAGGCCTGTTTCTGGTTTATATTGCTGGTTTGGATTTATTGCATTGGGGCTCTTGAATGCTTTAATACTTTTCTATTCTGTGACTGCAAATGCCATCGTTACAATCACAAGACATTTAGCTATTACTGAATGATGCAGCTTTTTAAAATATTCAGACAATTTTGAACTATCACAGTTTAAAAACTCAGTAAAATCCTTGATGATTTCTGAGTTTACAATGCATTCCAATGACACGGAATGTTCGTGTGCACAGTGGAGGCTCCAACTGACAGAGTGGAAGAATACAGAAAGATTATTCAGAAAAAAAGTTTTTAACCTTTCACAGTTTCCAAAATCTTTAAGCCACAGAAATACTTTTAGCTTTAAAACGAAGGGAAATTTGTCCTTTCAGCCAGTGTGACTTTCATAGCCTTCAGAACTTTACTTTTTGAATTAGAAGCATTTCAATCCCAGCAGTACCTTCCAACTGCCATTGCTTTTTGCATCTTTCTTCTCTTTTCTGTAGTTTTCTGCCTTCATCCATCTCTATCTGAGGGATGATTCAGCTGACAGAGACAATTCTCTCATCCTATAATTATTTTTTTCCTTTCCTTACTTTTACAGATGACCAGAGGTGGGAGAAAGTCCCTATGTTGCAAGTCCAAGTAGACTAGAGTCTCAAGTCTTTGCTCTCAAGTCTCGAGTAGAGTCTCAAGTCCAAGTCCTAGGATTTTTGTTTTTGAGTCCCAACCAAGTCCTAACAAATCGATTATAATTAATGATACGGATCATGACCACGCCTCAATTAAGTTGTTTATATTTTATTGTTAATGTTCTGCCACTTATTCATTTGTTTATTTTTATTAATATTGTGTTTAGATGCTTCGTCAATATAAGCACTACCTTCTTGTGCCAATAAAGCTATTTGAAATTGAAAAAAATTGGGCGATATCTTTAGTATCTTTTTTTTGTGTGTATTGGCATGAATTATCCAGCCAAGACTGATAACAGGAGTGCATTTGTAAATCAATAGACAATAGACTTTGGGAGGTATTTCCCCTTTTATTTCTACACAAACTTGCTGAAACTTGCACATAAAAAATCATTTAAAAAAAACACCATTCAAAACCAGCTGCACCCAGATGTGACCAGGTAAAGTTTTTGAATTTGCGACATACGGAAATTCACCAAATTCAGAGGGAATTTTAAACGTCTGTAGGGGGCGCCATTTCGCCATTTTGCGTCGAACGTGTGCTAGCAACCAAAAATATCGAATTTTGGATCCGGCCGCACGACTTGCCAAAGTTTGTGGAGTTTTTCAGCACGGGAAAGGGGCGAAATTGGGGCACGAAAAGGGTAAAGAATAATAATAATAAAAAACATTACAATTTCAATAGGGTCCTTGTCGGACGAGCCCTAATAAAAACGTGTGCTTACTGTAAGACGTCGGACCCCCCGCTCCCTCCTGCCTGTGGTTCAGGGTGTTTGGTTTGGAAATGATTTATTAAAAGGCGCGTTTTCACCATAAACCATTATAACCATAATAAAATTTTTCAACATGTTACTTACATTACTTACATTTCTTTGTGTTGCCTCTCCAAATGCCGATTGAAGTTCGACGTAGTTTTGGTGCCATCCGTGATTTTCACGCCACATGGGTCATTCTCCAAAAACGGTGGATATTGCTGTCACTCACTTTTGTAGACTCCAAAACTGCCAAAGTTGTCCTGATAATCACATACATTACATATATTCAATTAATAAAGACTGTTTTGGTAATGTAAAAATAAACTCTATTGGTCTAATGATTAATATTTAATTGTATCAACTTATTTAAAATGGCACATTCATAGAATCGCTGTGTCACAATTACAATACATGGAAGTGTATAATTTCATTTAAAAATAAATTTTTTAATAAATTAATCAAATGTATATGTTCATTAACATTACATACAATGACTAGGACATATAAATAGTTAAGAAATAGTTAAATATTATTAATAATATCAAATAAATATCTGTCACCTAAAATTATATCATTGGTGTTATCGCTACACAAAACACTTTATTTTGAAATTTGCATTTCACTTCTTTGGACTTCCTTCGGGTCAAAAGGTAAGTCAAATGTCTTGCTTCATTTTTTTAAAAATGTCATGATTTCTTCTAGATTTGTATATGAAGCTGTGAAGCCCGTCATTGGTGTTACTCAGTTTATAGCCATGGGGGTGAGAAAAATTAAAATAAAACTTGAATACATCAAATAAATTAAAGTTTTTGATAACAATGAAAGCATGTGGTCTCACACACAGCAGCCATTTTGTTTTAATTGTAGTTTTTCCCCCAAAACTGTCATTGGTGTTACTGTCATTGGTGTTACTCTTCATCCTGGCAAAACTGGTAACACCAATGACATTCCTGTATAAAAGGTACAACAAAAACATCAAGTGGAGAAAAAAACTTTACCAAAACAGTTTAATTATTTTATAGTTATTTGCATTGTATAGTTATTTTGTTTTGCTATTGTACTTTTCAATATTTCAGGTATGGCCAAATTGAGTGCTGCTGAAAAGCAGAAACTGTACAGGCAGCGGAGAGATACAGACCATGTACGTAGGGCAGAGTACTTGAATAAACGGCGTGAGGGTTATGTCAGTGATATCGTCAACAAAAAAAGGAAGAATGTAGGAGAGTTAAGTGAAAGAGAGAGGAGAGCTCAGCGAAAGGCATGGCGTGTTAACCAAGCCAGATGCAGGCAGCGAATGAGAGTAGTCCAGGCAGTCTTGACCCCAACCTCTTCTCCAGACAGATCACCAAGCATCCCAAGGTAGACCTGGCACATGTTAATACAGGTTTTTTCTTTTGTCATCTCAGTCCCTTGTGGCATGTAGTATTTAATATACAGTAGTTCATCAATTTGTCTTTATCTCTGAGAGAGAGAGAGAGAGAGAGAGAGAGAGAGAGAGAGAGAGAGGATATGTATGTCCATTTGTACTGTATGTGTATGTGCATGAGTGATTGAATGAGTGTCTGAGTGACTAATAATGTGTGCAAAGTGTCAGTTTGCATGTGTTTGTCAGTGAGTTTGTATTAAATTTATTTAGTATTCATTGTATTTAATATTCTTACATACTTCATGTTGTTGATAGGCAAAGAGAAGAAGGAAGAAGAGTCCGTAGGAGTCATAATCAAAGACAACGAAGAAAAATACTGAAGTTGAAGAACGAATTAGAACAACTCACAAAAAAATGCAACAAATACAAGAAGAGATGGTCTCGTTCTGCAAAACAACAACAAACAGCAAATCCTGGGAGTCCATCCACAAGAGTAAGACAAATTCTTCAAGGTCAGTCTGTCATCTCACCAGTGAAAAAAACCCTGACTTTCCATTAT
The DNA here is from genome assembly GCF_027942865.1 of Odontesthes bonariensis. NCBI lineage: Eukaryota > Metazoa > Chordata > Actinopteri > Atheriniformes > Atherinopsidae > Odontesthes > Odontesthes bonariensis. The sequence continues at coordinate 24,348,012 of NC_134511.1, forward strand.
GCTCTGCTTGATGATTTGAGGGAAAAATACAAAGCCTCCACAACGGGAAAGACAAAGAGGGCTATTGCCTCGATTCAGCATGGAAGAAAAATAAGAAGATGCAGGTTCCAGGCACTGTGTCAGAAGAGCTTAAGCTTCTCGTACAAAGCTGGTAAAGAACATAGGAGCAGGTGTGAAGATGCTTCTGGGAAAAGGGCGTTGGTGAGACAGTTTTACCTGAGAGATGATGTCAGTAGAATGACCACAGGGAAAAAAAACACCCTCACCATTCGGAAGGTCAAGAAACAAAGAAGGCTTCTTTGTGACTTATTGCAAAACCTTCACATGAAATTTGTAGCTGAATATGGAGATGTGTCTTACACCTTCTTCTGCAGACATAGACCCTTTTGGGTGGTTAAGCCAAATGCACAGGATAGAGAGACATGCCAGTGTAAAACACATGAAAATCTTCAATTCATAGCTGACACACTTCACAAACATGGTCTCTTGGATTCCAAAAATGTGGATCAAATGGCTGACGCCACTGTTTGCAATGCCATATCACCACACAATGCAAAGGCCTGTGCCTATGGAGACTGCATGGCATGCAAAAACACAGCATACCCCCTTACCAAACCAACGTCCACAGATGAGGTTACTCTAACCCAGTGGTGTCTGGTGAAGACTGACTCCAAACAAGAGCAGGAGAAACAAAGCACCATCACAGTGAAGAGAGATGTGACTGTGACAGAAGATGAGCTAGCTTCTCAGTTTCAAGAAAGGCTTTTCCGCTTTCGCAGGCACATTTTTAACATCCGGTGGCAGTACAATGCCTACAAGCACCTCCGACAAAACCTTACTGCTAAGGACTGCCTTATCCATGTTGATTTCAGCGAGAATTTCACCTGCAAATACGCCAAAGAAATTCAGTCGGTTCATTTTGGGGGGTCACACCAGCAAGCGACCCTCCACACTGGAGTTCTGTATGTGAATGAACAGCCCCCCTTGTCCTTTGCTACCATCTCCCCCAGCAGACGGCATGATCCAGTGGCCATATGGGCTCATCTGGACCCCATCCTGGACATGGTGCAGAGTGAATACTCTGATGTGAAAAACCTGCATTTTTTCTCTGACGGGCCAGCAACGCAATACAAACAAATACATCACTGCGGGCAGTGGTGCATTGTAAATTATGATGGGCAGCCATATCCTGTCATTATCCTGATGGTGGAGAACCATAATATCCAGATCAAATGCATGCACAGGTCAGGCAGGTATGACCTGAATAAGTTCTACTGGCCATCTCCAATTGAGGATGTGAACTGGTACGAAGATCATCAAATAATGTGCCGCATGCCAGAGCCAGTCGCTGCCAACAAGAGGTACATTGAGTTGGATGAAAAGATTTGGGCGTTCATCAAGGAAGAGCTGGGCGTAAGGTAACGTGACGTAGTGACGTGACGTGGCGGGCGGCGTGAAGTTCAGGCGGTGTTCAGGTGTCACTGACGGCTGGGATTTCTGGTTGCTTGCTACAGTATTGATGCAACACTTTTAAAAAATATTTTAATATTTGTGCTTGCTGCATGTGACTTGACTCGAGTCCAGAGGGTTAAGTCCAAGTAGAGTCTCAAGTCTTTGCTCTAAAGTCCAAGTAGAGTCCAAGTCTTTTTTTGATTTGGTCAAGCAAGTCTCAAGTCATCAAAATCGGGACTTGAGTCCAAGTCAAGTCTCGAGTCTAAGTCCCCACCTCTGCAGATGACCAAGACAAAGACCACAGGAGAGTGCCCCATCTGTGGCAAGGAGTTGCAGGCACTCTCCAAACATCTCAGAGACAAACGGCTCGCTCGGCTCTATCTCTCTGCTCGCGCTCGGTTCTGTGTCTGCTCGCTCGCTCGCTCGCTCGCTCGGCTCTATCACTCTGCTCGCGCTCAGTGTCTGCGCTCGCAACCCAAAGTTCTATGTAAATGAGCCACGCCACCAGCCAATCACAGACTGGTCTTTTTCATCCAATCAAAGCTTGGATGAAATTGTTTGGATTTGTTACATACACTCACCACAATCACCATCTAATTCAAAAGAATGCATTAACATTAAGAAATAAGCTGACCACTGCATATCTATGGAGGTAGATTTGTTTCTTTATTATTCAATCAAAAAAAAGGTTGCTTCAATCAAAAAATATATTTTCAATCAAAAAAACCCGTTTCAATCAAAGAAAAAAAGTGTTTGAATGCAAAAATATATTTGAGACTCAAAAAAATGCATTTGAACACTATTTTTTTTTGCTTGAAAATGTTTTTTTTGATAGAAGTGAAGGTTTTTTTGTTTGAAGCAACTTTTTTGATTGAAGTATTGTTGTTTTGTGTTTGGGCCATATTATGGGTAGGACATTTGTGTCTTTATAATTCAATCAAAAAAGAAGTTGCTTCAAACAAACAAAAAATATTTTCAATAAAAAAATCACTTCAATCAAAAAATAAACCTTTTCAATCATAGAAAAAATGTTTTTGAATGCAAAAAAATATTTGAGACTTGAAAAATTGCACTTGAACACTTTTTTTTTGATTGAAAATGTTTTCTTTGATTGAAGTAATCTTTTTTGTGTTTGGACCATGTTATGGGTAGGACATTTGTGTCTTAATTATTCAATCCCAAAAAAGTTGCTTCAATCAAAAAAAAAACATTTTCAATCAAAAAAAAATATTTTCAATCAAAGAAAAAACTGTTTAAATGCAAAAAAAAAAAAAATCATTTGAAGTGTTTTTTTTTTTGATTGAACTTTCTTTTTTTTTGAATGAAGTGAAAAAAGTTTTGAAGTCGTTTTTTTTTTTAATCATTTTGACACAAACGTACCGCAGTGGGCGGGTGCTTCCCCATTGGTCAGACATGTTTGAGTGACAAGTGTCTACACCAACGACGTCTTTCTGACAAGCAAGTCATGGTCGCCACTCGCCAGCGAGCCAGGAAGCAGTGGTCAGGCAGTGGTGGAGTTGTTGGTAAGTAGATAAAACCGTATTAAAATGATTGGTGTCACGTTATTAGCCTACTCTGTTTGATATTTCGATTAAACATACAGCTTGCTAACTTAGCTCACGTTGACTAATTTGTGTGATTGTGTTAGATATCTGACGCCTCATATTGTCAGGCAGGCTAGCAGGGTGCGCTAACGGCTAATTGAATTGTTTATTTCACTTAAGTAACGTTACAGAGGCTTGCTATGTGCTAGTGCTATATTGTGTTATAATACGTAACGTCATTAGTGGTCAAACAACAGTCCACAGGCCAACTGTTGCCCACAGCGCTGCCTGTTTAGCAGCAACAGGTCATGCAGAGCCTGAGTCTATCTTCTCACACAGCCCACAGGATTACTGCGGTCACGCCATCTGCGCTTCAGAGAGGCACGGTCGCGCGATCTACACTTGAAAATCGAGTGCGCGTCTACATTGCATCTTACGGTAAAGAAGTTTGAGCCCAATGCATGATGTATATGGCCAGATTAAAATATTAATAAAAAATTTAAAAAAAAACAATTGTTTTCTGAAAACTCCACCAGATTCTTGTTCTATATGTCCACAGCTACCTCTGTGGTGATTTTCAAGTCATTTCACTGCATCATTGTTTAATAATTTGATGCAGAAATCTTACCCAATGCATGACGTATATGGCCATATTAAAATATTCATAAAAAATAAAAAAAGGATTGTTTTCTGCAAACTCCACCAGATTCTTGTTCTATATGTCCACAGCTACCTCTGTGGTGATTTTCAAGTCATTTCACTGCATCATTGTTTAATAATTTGATGCTGAAATCTTACCCAATGCATGACGTATATGGCCATATTAAAATATTCATAAAAAATAAAAAAAGGATTGTTTTCTGCAAACTCCACCAGATTCTTGTTTTACATGTCCACAGCTACCTCTGTGGTGATTTTCAAGTTGTTTCACTGCATCATCTTTTAATAATATGATGCTGAAATCTTACCCAATGCATGATGTATATGGCCATATTAAAATATTCATAAAAAATAAAAAAAGGATTGTTTTCTGCAAACTCCACCAGATTCTTGTTCTACATGTCCCCAGCTACCTCTGTGGTGATTTTCAAGTCATTTCACTGCATCATCTTTTAATAATTTGATGCTGAAATCTTACCCAATGCATGACGTATATGGCCATATTAAAATATTCATAAAAAATAAAAAAAGGATTGTTTTCTGCAAACTCCACCAGATTCTTGTTCTACATGTCCCCAGCTACCTCTGTGGTGATTTTCAAGTTGTTTCACTGCATCATCTTTTAATAATATAATGCTGAAATCTTACCCAATGCATGATGTATATGGCTATATTAAAATATTCATAAAAAATAAAAAAAGGATTGTTTTCTGCAAACTCCACCAGATTATTGTTCTATATGTCCACAGCTACCTCTGTGGTGATTTTCAAGTTGTTTCACTGCATCATCTTTTAATAATATAATGCTGAAATCTTACCCAATGCATGATGTATATGGCCATATTAAAATATTCATAAAAAATAAAAAAAAGGATTGTTTTCTGCAAACTCCACCAGATACTTGTTCTACATGTCCACAGCTACCTCTGTGGTGATTTTCAAGTCATTTCACTGCATCATCTTTTAATAATTTGATGCTGAAATCTTACCCAATGCATGACGTATATGGCTATATTAAAATATTCATAAAAAATAAAAAAAGGATTGTTTTCTGCAAACTCCACCAGATTCTTGTTCTATATGTCCACAGCTACCTCTGTGGTGATTTTCAAGTCATTTCACTGCATCATTGTTTAATAATTTGATGCTGAAATCTTACCCAATGCATGACGTATATGGCCATATTAAAATATTCATAAAAAATAAAAAAAGGATTGTTTTCTGCAAACTCCACCAGATTCTTGTTCTATATGTCCACAGCTACCTCTGTGGTGATTTTCAAGTTGTTTCACTGCATCATCTTTTAATAATATAATGCTGAAATCTTACTCAATGCATGATGTATATGGCTATATTAAAATATTCATAAAAAATAAAAAAAAGGATTGTTTTCTGCAAACTCCACCAGATTCTTGTTCTATATGTCCCCAGCTACCTCTGTGGTGATTTTCAAGTTGTTTCACTGCATCATCTTTTAATAATATAATGCTGAAATCTTACCCAATGCATGATGTATATGGCCATATTAAAATATTCATAAAAAATAAAAAAAAGGATTGTTTTCTGCAAACTCCACCAGATACTTGTTCTACATGTCCACAGCTACCTCTGTGGTGATTTTCAAGTCATTTCACTGCATCATCTTTTAATAATTTGATGCTGAAATCTTACCCAATGCATGACGTATATGGCTATATTAAAATATTCATAAAAAATAAAAAAAGGATTGTTTTCTGCAAACTCCACCAGATTCTTGTTCTATATGTCCACAGCTACCTCTGTGGTGATTTTCAAGTCATTTCACTGCATCATTGTTTAATAATTTGATGCTGAAATCTTACCCAATGCATGACGTATATGGCCATATTAAAATATTCATAAAAAATAAAAAAAGGATTGTTTTCTGCAAACTCCACCAGATTCTTGTTCTATATGTCCACAGCTACCTCTGTGGTGATTTTCAAGTTGTTTCACTGCATCATCTTTTAATAATATAATGCTGAAATCTTACTCAATGCATGATGTATATGGCTATATTAAAATATTCATAAAAAATAAAAAAAAGGATTGTTTTCTGCAAACTCCACCAGATTCTTGTTCTATATGTCCCCAGCTACCTCTGTGGTGATTTTCAAGTTGTTTCACTGCATCATCTTTTAATAATATAATGCTGAAATCTTACCCAATGCATGATGTATATGGCTATATTAAAATATTCATAAAAAATAAAAAAAGGATTGTTTTCTGCAAACTCCACCAGATTCTTGTTCTACATGTCCCCAGCTACCTCTGTGGTGATTTTCAAGTCATTTCACTGCATCATTGTTTAATAATTTGATGCTGAAATCTTACCCAATGCATGATGTATATGGCCATATTAAAATATTCATAAAAAATAAAAAAAAGGATTGTTTTCTGCAAACTCCACCAGATACTTGTTCTACATGTCCACAGCTACCTCTGTGGTGATTTTCAAGTCATTTCACTGCATCATCTTTTAATAATTTGATGCTGAAATCTTACCCAATGCATGACGTATATGGCTATATTAAAATATTCATAAAAAATAAAAAAAAGGATTGTTTTCTGCAAACTCCACCAGATTCTTGTTCTACATGTCCCCAGCTACCTCTGTGGTGATTTTCAAGTCATTTCACTGCATCATTGTTTAATAATTTGATGCTGAAATCTTACCCAATGCATGACGTATATGGCCATATTAAAATATTCATAAAAAATAAAAAAAAGGATTGTTTTCTGCAAACTCCACCAGATACTTGTTCTACATGTCCACAGCTACCTCTGTGGTGATTTTCAAGTCATTTCACTGCATCATTGTTTAATAATTTGATGTTGAAATCTTACCCAATGCATGATGTATATGGCTATATTAAAATATTCATAAAAAATACAAAAACCAATTTGTTTTCTGCAAACTCCACCAGATTCTTGTTCTATATGTCCACAGCTACCTCTGTGGTGATTTTCAAGTCATTTCACTGCATCATTGTTTAATAATTTGATGCTGAAATCTTACCCAATGCATGATGTATATGGCCAAATTAAAATATTCATAAAAAATAAAAAAAGGATTGTTTTCTGCAAACTCCACCAGATTCTTGTTCTACATGTCCACAGCTACCTCTGTGGTGATTTTCAAGTCATTTCACTGCATCATTGTTTAATAATTTGATGTTGAAATCTTACCCAATGCATGATGTATATGGCTATATTAAAATATTCATAAAAAATACAAAAACCAATTTGTTTTCTGCAAACTCCACCAGATTCTTGTTCTATATGTCCACAGCTACCTCTGTGGTGATTTTCAAGTCATTTCACTGCATCATCTTTTAATAATTTGATGTTGAAATGCATGACGTATATGGGCATATTAAAATATTGTTGTGGAGCTTTAGCACCATGAACTGGCAATTCCAGAGCTCAGAGCAACAGTGGATGTGACAAATATATATGCAGCATGTAATCTACAACACATCTCCAGATACTCCTATCCTGGTTTTCATGTTGCTTTACTGCTGCATATTCCTAAATATTGAGATTTCAAACACAAGGTTCACGGCTACTTCTGACATAGCTTTTAATTTTGCTTTACTGCAGGAATTTCCTATAAAGACATGTTGGAATTAAAAAATACACTGTTAAATAAACATATTTTTTCCCCAATACCTCCCAAGCCTTGTGACCTAGTGACTCCAAACCAATGCAGAATAGTTCTCCTATGTAGTACCAACCACACACACCTTTTCTTTTACATCAATTGTATTCACATTCTATTTTATATGATTTTTTAAAGGAAAGACCATTATTTCCTATAGGGAATGGTCTCTATAAAATAGCGTGTGCATACAATTGGCTTTAAAAAAGGTGTGTGTGGTTGATACTAGGAGAACTATTCTGCATTGGTTTGGAGTCACAAGGCTTGGGAGGTATTGGGGAAAAAAGACACCTTATTTCCTTATTGTGAATATCTGTCGAATATCTGTCGAATATCCAATATCAAACCAACTTCACCACGGTAAAATAAACAGTAAACACTGAATAACAAAAAGTCTTAATATAAGAAAATATTAAAAGAAGTATAAAGAGAAAAAGCATAAAATGTGAAATATAGACAATTAATGTGAAATTAAACAAGGAAGACTAAGAGGCCACCTGGATAAACACGCAGTGATCACCCATAGGTAAATATCCTGCATGACTGTACGTCACATGTTCACGAGAGTTGTAATTAGCCTACATGATTAACGCATGCCTTTAATGCATGCATGCATTACGCTATCCTATTGGCCGAGCTTAATTGACAAACCCTCCTAATATTGAATCGCAACTCCTCGTTTCTTCTCATTGGAAATTTCTATTGATCTGAAAGAATGACGGAGAAGAAGGGAAAACATGGGTGAGTTTGTTTTTTCATACTGATATGAACTTTTTGTGCTTGCTTTTGATTCTTGTTTAGGTGCTCTTTGTTTTGTTTTTTTCAAAGTATTTTTTGGGGCTTTTTATGCCTTTAATGACAGGACAGTGTAAGAGAGACAGGTAGCAGGGGTCAGAGAGATGGGAAAGACACGCAGCAAAGGGCCGCTCGGTGCGGGAGTCGAACTGGGGCCCGCTGCATCGAGGACTAAGCCTCTATACATGGGGCGGCTGCTTAACCCACTGCGCCACCGACCGCGCCCGCTCTTTGTTTTTTAATAACAGTGTTATAAACAATATTGTTTTTTTAATAACAGTGTTGTTGTTTTATGGGAATTGGACAACATTTATATCGTTAGTGTCTAGGAAAATATTATCATGAAATAGACTAAAGAATTGCCTAAGTTCCCTACTATTAATACTAACTGTTCTTAATTAATTGTGCTTTTCTCTTGAATATTTTCCATCTAGAATTGTCTTCAAAACATTTGGAAAGGTAAGAATCAGACTCTAATGCATTTCCAAATTTTAATATGCACTAAGAGAGGCAAATAATTTTTGACAATAACAAAACATTTTAAGCTGGTAAATTATTTGTGTTTTATAATATATTTTTATATTATATTTATGTGTAAAACATACCTGTTTTTCACTGGTACAAAAATGTGCTTTTGCCTCAACAGTCCAAAAGAAAATATATAGCTCATGAGGATATTTCAAAGCACATCCGGAAACTTAAGGATTCCTTATCTGAGCAGAAAACAGGGGAATGTCCATCAAGCGAGGATAACTTCTGGCCAGAACTGTGCACTGCTTTGGGTGTACCGAACACATCGACAAATAGATATCGACTGAAGAGGGCACACATTAGAAGTATTAAGGTCTGTCAAATCTATCTATCTATCTATCTATCTATCTATCTATCTATCTATCTATGTAATAGTATATTTTTAAACTGTTTTTCATGTTTTAAATATCAGGCTCAGTCTGACACTGTTGAGGACAACAATGATGTACCAGAACTCGTACCAGAGAAGGAAGATGAACAGGAGAGGTGCAATGTCCAAAGTAACAAGGACATAACAGGAGAGGATGCACAGGAAAAAGACCTAACACAAGAGTGTGAAGATGCACTTGAGTTGAGAGTTGTTCCCAATGAGGACAAAAAAAAAGAGGATAATGAAAAGGACAGAGCTTTAAAAGACAAAGAATTTGAAGAGGATGGAAATAAAAAGGAATCAAAGGTGATACAAATGGTTCAAAAAGAAGAAGATGCACCACGGATGGAAGCTGCACAAGAGGACGAAGACACACAAGAGATGGATGTTTTTCAAAAGGAAGAAGATATGGACTTAAAAGAGGATTTTGCGCAGGAGACGACATATGCCCAGCCAGAGGAATATGTAAGGAATTACATTTAATACATATGGTACACATTTATTACTATGTATACTACTCGTAGCCGGCTTTACAAATCCATCTCAAATGTTTAATCTCAAATCATTACACAATAAAATGTGTAAAACTACTTTACAAACAAAATATAGTTTCATAAATTAATATTTTTTGTCTTGCAGGTCCAAAAAGAAGACAGTGACAGTTGGAGTGACAATGAAGATGATGACACTGACAAAGAAGAGGAATTCTTTATACAGAGTCTTCCAGCACCACCTTCATTTTTTTTTGTTCCTCGCAATGCTTGGACAAAACTACGGAAAACTCAAAAGAAGGACCACTTCAAGGGACTGCAATGGACTAACATAATTTCAGCCGGTATTCGAAAAATCAATCCACATTGCAGTTTTGCATTTTCAGGACACCGGGTCAAAGTTCGTGGATCAACCAGGAATGCACCTATTTTTAAATGCGCTGCACATTGCTTGTTCAGTGACTGCCCAGTGGAAGTTGATGTCATTGTGCACAGTGAGACCACACTTAAAGCAGATGTGTACTTCAGAGGCGAAACAGTAGTGCATTGTAAAACAGAGCTGCAAAGGCGACCTGTCAGAGCAGACAATCAAAAAATAATACACCAGCAACTTCTAAGCACTCTCCCAAGGGCACTTTACCTTGAAAGCTTGGAAAAACTGGAGGAATCAGTGGTTGAGTCAGGTTGTAGAGATGAAGCACCATCATCAGGTGTTCTTAAATCCATTTCACATCGACTAAGAATGAAGGAAAGGAAACATAAAAATGAAACTCTTAGTCTCCTGAAGATGGTGGAAGAAAAAAAAGATGAACCTGATGAAGTGCTTCAGAAAGTGATACTTCATCCAAAGGGTGTGATGCTTTGGTCCAAGAGAAGCATCAGCATATTCCACAACCGATCCAAAGAGGACATAGTTTACCTAGATGCAACTGGAAGCATTATTAAGAAATCCAAACACTGCGAGGGTCCTTTTTATGTGTATGAGTTGGTGGTCAGAAACACAAAGAAGGGTTCCTCTCCTTTTCCTGTTGCTACGTTTGTGACCTGTGACCACACAACGGCCTCTGTCCTTTATTTTCTTACTTCCTTTCAGACAGATCATGCCAAACAATATGGACAAAAAAACATAATTCCACTCATGGTTATATGTGATGGCTCCATGGTCCTCATGCAGGCCTTAACGATGGCTTTCTGCAAAAAAAACCTCAATGCCTTGCTCCACAGTTATTTTAACATATTAACAGGGAAAGGCACTGCTCAAGACTTCAGCCATCCTATCCTCCACCGCTGTCTCAGTCACATCATGAAAAATGCAAAAACTTTGTGCAAAAAGCAGTAAGTGAAACACTTTTTTTAAAGAATGCAGATCTCTACACTACTAGCAACAAAGTGTTTATTAAGACAATGCAATAATTTGTATTTCTCTCGTAGTGCACCCAAGAACTACAAGCTGGCCATGCATGTGTTTGGACTGTTGACATCAGCTAGTTCCATTGGTGAGTTAGATGAAATGCTCCTCAGCTGCACTGTCATCTTCTCCAGCCCGTGCAGCTCAGAAAATGTTGAGAAGCACTTCAACAACATTCAAACAAAGCTGACAACCATTGGGGACTCAACTGTTGATGACAGCAGCATTGTTCCTGAGGACCTTGAGGTACCCACTAAATCTCTAATTAATGTTTTGAAATAATGTCTTTCGTTAATCAACTTTGAAAATCATATATATATATATATATATATATACATTTTTTTTTCTTTTTCTTCTTTTAGGACACCTTCGGGCCAACACCATTTCAAGAACACTTCATGGATGTCATAAACAACGCACCCCTAGACAAAGAAGGGGATCCTAATGTCTATTACTCTGAGACATTCATCTCGTCATTGGCAGCTTACTTCTTGCCTCAGGCAGCTCTTTGGACAAGTATGATGCTGGGTCAGTTACACTTTTAAATGTTTTCATTTTTGATGAGACCAATTAATAACCTAAAAATATTTATGGTTAAAAAGACATCACTTCCTGTGACCCAAAATTGTTTGTCAGCTGTTCCTAACTGCCACTGCCACTGCAGTAACTAACACTGGCTTTGCTCAAAAGGCAACATATCTTGCCATCTATTTGTTTGATTGACATGAAATCAAGTTAATAAATTCAAGGGTCATGAACCTTGCCAGTTTCCTGTAAACATCAAGTCAAAATGTCAGCTATCAGGAAATACAATTAGTGGATTGCTGTGGTGACTCTGTTCTTATTCCTCCATCCTAAACATGAAATCACCTTACCTCTCCCACCAACATTTGATAAAAATCTACATGTCAATGTATATTGGGTGTATTGTTGAGACCTGTGGTAAGCACATTCACAGTCCCCTGAGGATTAACCCAGTCAATTCTGATTGAGTACAATTTATGCAGAGATATGTCCTTTAACTGTGTCCAAAAATGATCTAAAATTAATGTTTTACATCTTCAGGTGACATCGGCAGGCATGGTGAAGGGCTCCCCTATCAGAACTTCTCAAAGAAATTTGCCAAGATATCAGTGAAAAAAAGCCAGGTGAAGTATAAATTGGATGAATATTAGAAATTTCATTGAGAGTTTAAACCTATTACTTTAGTCATAAAGTATAGTAAAGTAGAAGATGCCTTTTTCACAATAATTGCTTTCTCTTAAGGTTCCTGACATTTTAAACTTTTGATTGTAACGTTATGGTGTAACGGAGTGGAATGCATTTTACACAATAATTTGGTAACACAATAATTGTTATTTTGTTTTGATCAGAATTTCACGCAAGACAACAAGACACAGGGAGTGATGGAAAAGAGTCAGTGGGACTTGAAAAAAATCCGCTTTAAAGGAAGACGACTGACCAGACTAGATGACTTCATTAATACTTACAAAGACACTCACAAAGCCCTTTTAAGGGAATTCCATGACTCGCAACGAATCACTAAAAGAAAGGTGAGACACCTAACAGTATATTTTATATATCTGTAGCTTTAAAAAAGAGGTTATAATTGACAAAGATGTTAATTTACCACCATATTACTACAGAGACTAAAACATTATCCATGCTTCAAGCACAATATGTCATTGGGTGCAATTCAAGTTTGTTTTGTGCTTCGCAATGCACAAAATAAATCTTGGAAAGTGTTTTTTATCATTATGTATTGATAGCTTGTGTCTGTGTCACTTGTGTGTGACACAGACACTTGTAACGTGTTGCTTTAGAATGCCAATAAAACAGTCCATCATTTTAAATAAAAAGGGGAGGGGGGCTCAAGTCCAAGGCCTACGGCATGCCTTCAAAATGTAATCAGCAGACAGTCAATGAAATGTGGAAAGCATATTCATATAATAACATTCATATGATTTACCATATGATGACATTTTTCAGTTTAGGTTACCTTGTGATCTTTTCCCTTTCACCACCCTTTAACCATCACGAACAAACTTTATTTCCCTTACTGCTTCCACTCTCCTGACCTGGTCAAAGGCAGCAGGGAACAGTTCCAGAAGGCAGAGGCTTGTTGTAATCCAGTAGTTAATGCCTTAATCAAAAGTAGCATCAACAGCTGGCCAGCTAAGCGGTATATATGTTACAGTCAAAATGAATAACTTCTAATAATAATTCATTTAAGTCAGTGAGTGGCACGTTCCAAGACAGTTGGGAAATTAACATGGAGAGTAACACTCAAAGACATACAAAATTTGTGATTAGTTGTAACTCAAGTATTGAATACAGATTTAAAGATAGAGATTATCTTTTTTCTAATGTATCTATAGGTTAAAAGAGTCACTTTCAACACAAAATGAGTTATATTACTTATATATGAATTCATATGTTTCTTCTTAAAGGAGCACCGTATTCTGAAGGAGAAGTGGAGGCAGCGAAAGCAAAGTAGGAGAGGAGTTTATGTTACCTCCATCAAACAGCCATTCCAGTTCAAACAGAAAAAAAAGGTAATATGAAGCACCTTTGTAAATGGTACTTAGCATATAAAAAAGTTTGAAAACTAAATGCAAGTTTCTAATGCTTCTCCTTAAATGAATCAGGTGGCTGCAGCTCCGGTGACAACAAGCCAAGCTCCAGCTGATAACCAATCAGCATCAGTGGCATCCAAGAACCATGGGGACCAAAAACCAGTTAGCCAGGACACACATGGTTTGAAGGTGCACTTTATTTAATTGCCTTTTGTAATGTTCATTTATATTTTCATTGCAAAAATATGACATGCAGTTGAAGACTACATGAAATATTTTGATTAAACAAACATTTTGGATACATTTAGAATCAATAACACTTTTTTTAAAAGTTTCTAATGCTTTTCATGAAACAAATCAGGTGACTGCATCTCAAGTGACAAAAAGCAAAGCTCCAGCTGATGACCAATCAGCATCAGTGGCAGCTCCGGTGACGACAAACCAAGCTCCAGCTGATAACCAATCAGCATCAGTGGCATCCAAGAACCATGGGGACCAAAAACCAGTTAGCCAGGACACACATGGTTTGAAGGTGCACTTTATTTAATTGCCTTTTGTAATGTTCATAGAACATTTTCATTGCAAAAAATGGGATTTGCGGTTGAAGAGCAAATTAAATGATTGATTTTGATTTGCCAAAAATGCTGGATACATTTACAGACTTGATGATGTCTCAGATCTGTATGCATAAACACATTTTTATCCAAAAACTAACTTGATTTATGTAATCCACATGGCATGAACAGGTTACACAAACAGACTGATGAAAGAAATGTTTAAGAAGGAGGGTAGCTGGATAGTCAATTGTAGGCCAAAATTTTACAGGAAACTAAGTGTGTGTTTGTATGCTGTTTGTCTCATAGAAAAGGAAGAAAATGCATAGGCCTACAGGAAAAAAGCAAAGGAGCCATGGACCACTTTGGACAAAGCACTCACCAGAGGAAGTCATCCAAACCATCAAATTAAAAAAACAGCCATTCATTCACCAAGACCAAATGCTAAGCATCCTGGACCACAAAACGTGGCTCAGTAGTGACGAAGTGGATTCAGCCTGTTTTCATCTTGCGCAGAAGTTCCCTGATGTAGATGGGTTTCAGTCCTGCCTTTGCTATCAGGCTCTTCACCAGGGAGGGGTGGTTGGGACACCAGAGAAGTCATTTGTGCAAATATTAAATGTAAATGACAACCACTGGGTCACAGCTAGTAATATTTTCTGTGGACCCAATGAGCTTTGCATTTATGACAGTCTGAATATGAACACCAACAAGAAGACAAAGCAAAAACTTTCCTGGTTAATTCGTCCACAATCACCTCAATTCCTTATCAGAAGGCCTGCTGTGCAGATGCAGCAGTCAACAAGCAGTTGTGGACTTTTTGCATTGGCTTTTGCGTCAGTGTTATGTGAGGGAGTAAGGCCAGAGGAGTGCCAGTTTCAGGAAAAAAAATTGAGACAAAGACTGTACAGAGCTTTGCTGAACAAAATGGCTCCAGTCTTTCAGTATAAAAACATAAAGGTAAAACCTGAAAGGGCCTCAGTTCAAGTTGAGGTTCACTGCATCTGCAGGACCTCACACAACAGAGAGGTGATGGTGCAGTGCAGCAACTGCAGTACTTGGTACCACCCCAATTGTGTGTCTGTCCCACACAAAGCTTTGGACACTACTGCAGAAGAATGGAACTGTAAAAGTTGCACAAATCAAGAGTGAAAGTTGTGGGGCCTGGCCCTGGTCCTGCCGGCCTTGGATTGTTCCCTCTGTGTTGTGTGTGTGGTGTGGTGTGCTGTTTTTTCTTGCTTCAGTTCTGCTATATGATGTTCTGCTGAAAGTTGTTTCTGGATAACTTGAGATACTTGAGTTATTCAATAAAAACATTGTAATGTATAGAACTGAATGTGCGTTTTACATCAGTTTATCACCAAAATATTTAACCCGAAACTATAAACCCTAAACCATATACATCATGCATTGGGTAAGATTTCAGCATCATATTATTAAACAATGATGCAGTGAAATGACTTGAAAATCACCACAGAGGTAGCTGTGGACATATAGAACAAGAATCTGGTGGAGTTTGCAGAAAACAATCCTTTTTTTATTTTTTATGAATATTTTAATATGGCCATATACATCATGCATTGGGTAAGATTTCAGCATTATATTATTAAAAGATGATTCAGTGAAATGACTTGAAAATCACCACAGAGGTAGCTGTGGACATGTAGAACAAGAATCTGGTGGAGTTTGCAGAAAACAATCCTTTTTTTATTTTTTATGAATATTTTAATATGGCCATATACGTCATGCATTGGGTAAGATTTCAGCATCAAATTATTAAAAGATGATGCAGTGAAATGACTTGAAAATCACCACAGAGGTAGCTGGGGACATGTAGAACAAGAATCTGGTGGAGTTTGCAGAAAACAATCCTTTTTTTATTTTTTATGAATATTTTAATATGGCCATATACATCATGCATTGGGTAAGATTTCAGCATTATATTATTAAAAGATGATTCAGTGAAATGACTTGAAAATCACCACAGAGGTAGCTGTGGACATGTAGAACAAGAATCTGGTGGAGTTTGCAGAAAACAATCCTTTTTTTATTTTTTATGAATATTTTAATATGGCCATATACATCATGCATTGGGTAAGATTTCAGCATCAAATTATTAAAAGATGATGCAGTGAAATGACTTGAAAATCACCACAGAGGTAGCTGGGGACATGTAGAACAAGAATCTGGTGGAGTTTGCAGAAAACAATCCTTTTTTTATTTTTTATGAATATTTTAATATGGCCATATACATCATGCATTGGGTAAGATTTCAGCATCATATTATTAAACAATGATGCAGTGAAACAACTTGAAAATCACCACAGAGGTAGCTGTGGACATGTAGAACAAGAATCTGGTGGAGTTTGCAGAAAACAATCCTTTTTTTATTTTTTATGAATATTTTAATATGGCCATATACGTCATGCATTGGGTAAGATTTCAGCATCAAATTATTAAACAATGATGCAGTGAAATGACTTGAAAATCACCACAGAGGTAGCTGTGGACATGTAGAACAAGAATCTGGTGGAGTTTGCAGAAAACAATCCTTTTTTTTATTTTTTATGAATATTTTAATATGGCCATATACATCATGCATTGGGTAAGATTTCAGCATTATATTATTAAAAGATGATTCAGTGAAATGACTTGAAAATCACCACAGAGGTAGCTGGGGACATGTAGAACAAGAATCTGGTGGAGTTTGCAGAAAACAATCCTTTTTTTTATTTTTTATGAATATTTTAATATGGCCATATACATCATGCATTGGGTAAGATTTCAGCATCATATTATTAAACAATGATGCAGTGAAACAACTTGAAAATCACCACAGAGGTAGCTGTGGACATGTAGAACAAGAATCTGGTGGAGTTTGCAGAAAACAATCCTTTTTTTATTTTTTATGAATATTTTAATATGGCCATATACGTCATGCATTGGGTAAGATTTCAGCATCAAATTATTAAACAATGATGCAGTGAAATGACTTGAAAATCACCACAGAGGTAGCTGTGGACATGTAGAACAAGAATCTGGTGGAGTTTGCAGAAAACAATCCTTTTTTTTATTTTTTATGAATATTTTAATATGGCCATATACATCATGCATTGGGTAAGATTTCAGCATTATATTATTAAAAGATGATTCAGTGAAATGACTTGAAAATCACCACAGAGGTAGCTGGGGACATGTAGAACAAGAATCTGGTGGAGTTTGCAGAAAACAATCCTTTTTTTATTTTTTATGAATATTTTAATATGGCCATATACATCATGCATTGGGTAAGATTTCAGCATCAAATTATTAAAAGATGATGCAGTGAAACAACTTGAAAATCACCACAGAGGTAGCTGTGGACATGTAGAACAAGAATCTGGTGGAGTTTGCAGAAAACAATCCTTTTTTTATTTTTTATGAATATTTTAATATGGCCATATACGTCAAGCATTGGGTAAGATTTCAACATCAAATTATTAAACAATGATGCAGTGAAATGACTTGAAAATCACCACAGAGGTAGCTGTGGACATGTAGAACAAGAATCTGGTGGAGTTTGCAGAAAACAATCCTTTTTTTATTTTTTATGAATATTTTAATATAGCCATATACATCATGCATTGGGTAAGATTTCAGCATCATATTATTAAACAATGATGCAGTGAAACAACTTGAAAATCACCACAGAGGTAGCTGTGGACATGTAGAACAAGTATCTGGTGGAGTTTGCAGAAAACAATCCTTTTTTTATTTTTTATGAATATTTTAATATGGCCATATACGTCATGCATTGGGTAAGATTTCAGCATCAAATTATTAAACAATGATGCAGTGAAATGACTTGAAAATCACCACAGAGGTAGCTGTGGACATATAGAACAAGAATCTGGTGGAGTTTTCAGAAAACAATTGTTTTTTTTTAACTTTTTATTAATATTTTAATCTGGCCATATACATCATGCATTGGGCTCAAACTTCTTTACCGTAAGACGCAATGTAGACGCGCACTCGATTTTCAAGTGTAGATCGCGCGACCGTGCCTCTCTGAAGCGCAGATGGCGTGACCGCAGTACAGGATTACAGCTATTTGACCGTCCCGCTCTCTCTCTCGCTCACGGGTAGTGGTCTCCCCACCATCACAGTCAAATGCTCGCAGACACAGAGGCAGATGCTGTTATTTTGAGAGCGGGGCTTACATATGCCGTCCCGTACGGAAAATAATGTTGCATACCACCGGTAACATGAATATATATTCCGTTGCTCGGTGCACAAACTAGCTATGTCAGGCATTATTTATAAGTAGCCTAATGTCCCGCACAACTCCACATGGAAAACTGGCAGTTCAATGAAGTGATGCTTATTGTCTGACATAGTGTACAAGTAGTTACTAGCTTAAAGTATTGTGCCAATAATGATCCTTCTGGTAAATTTGGCATTCAGTTGAGACACAAAAGCTCTTAGTTTAATGAAAATCCTTGGAAAAGAAGACAAGATGGTTTGTTTAATTAGTATTCATTTATTTAGATTTCTAATATCATATAGTATTGTCCTGTCAACCCATTACAAGTCTTGCCTTATTCAGTGTTGATTTATTGACATGTTTATGTAAGATGTTTTATTAGAAGGTGTGTGAGTGAAAGTTGTCTGAAGTTGTATTTTTCTATTTTATTGCAATGCTGATTGATAATGTAGGACTCTGGTCCTGGCTTGGCCTAAGTTTTGGTGTCTCTAGGTGCTGTGCTCTGTAGGCATGACACATTAATTTCTTTATCTGATACTTTATTTTTTGCATCAAATTATTTGAAGTATTGATAAGCAGTATTGATATCGATACAGGTATTGCTGCTCTCTCAATTATAACTGCTCAATAGTGTCGTATGGTTACTTTTATTATACAAGCCATCAATTTTGATGGCTTGTTAGTGTAACCGTTAAGCATAATGGCATTAATGCTATATATAGCGTACACTTAGCCAGATATTTTTTATTTTGTTTTGTTTTTTTTAAAGTAGCTAACTAGCTAAAGCCTTAAGTAGCTGAAATTAAGTTGTCTCGTGTCTCTGTCTGCAGCAACACACACACACACACACACACACACACACACACACACACACAGACAACGATAGCTACCTACATTAACTGCAACATCTTTCCAGGCAGCAGATGGACTAATTGTTTTTCCTGTTGATCAAATTATGTTTTTTTAGGCCAAGAACTCCACTAAAACTTTTTGGAACAGGATTGCTTAATAAAGGTAAGAATGGATGGGTAGATTTTATTTATGGTTTTGCTCTTTTTATGTGTCTGGTGTATTGTAGGTCATAACCATTTTCACAACAGCCATCTTTTCTCCCTCCCATTTAGAAAGACCAATACTACACATCACCTCTTGTGCATGTCTTCATGGCAAGGCGATTATCACATACTCAGGTTACACTCCACTTGCTGTTGACTGGATTCACACTTTTTAATCTTTAAAAAAAAAAAAAAAAATATTAGTCTTTTTAGACTCTACCTGCTTCATCTAAAGTGATTGATGGTGTTATTGTTGATAACAGTGGTTAACTTAGGATCTAATCTCTCATCCCAGTATGACAAGCAGGCAGCCACTGCCGCTGCGCAGACTTTTCTGTCAGTGCTTAATCGCACCATAGAAGAACCCAGGCAGAGGAGTCAGGACATGCCTACCCCTTCAACTGTACAAAACGAGATGTCCAGGTAGTGTAGCCAGCCAGCAGTAGTGCATTTATTTTTCAAGTCAGCCATGCGGTATCAGAGCTGAGGGTGTAGCAACAATAGTCTTGACTCAAATGCACGACTCAAACACAGCGTTAGGCAGGGTAACAGTCTTTACTGGAAAAACAGGTTCGGTACACAAGTAATCCATCAGCGGGGGCAAACAAACCAGACAGGGATCAGGCAAAGGCGAGGTCAACCAGAACACAGGCAGGGGTCAATACCAAGGAACTAGAAAATACTACAGAGCAATAAAGGCTATGAAGTAACGCACGGGGACAAAAAGACGAACTGGCAACGGACAGGGGAAACACAGGGACTATATATACACACACACAGAACAGGTGAAAGTATTGAGGGTGGGGACAGACAATCAAGGAGGAGGACGAAACCACACGAGGAGGGAAGGGGAATCTGAAACGAGAGGAGAAGTCAATACAACAAGATGACACAGGAAACAGAACTATAACATGGACCGAGTCATGACATGCAGGTTGTAGGGGATTTGTGAAATGTTATTCCACATACACAGCCATCCCATGCAAATTTCATTTTTTACTGACCCCTTTTTGTAAAATATTACAAATCTATTTTACAAACAAGGGTCTCACATTTTTTTACTTTTTTGCAGATCATTCCCTGGATTTTTCAAAAGAAAATCTGCAGACAAACACAGAGACAAGAAACATAAACCATGGAAAGGATTTGACATGGCTTTTTTCTTATTGAGTGACAAAGCAGAAACAACCCCGACCACACAAGATGAACTGGAGCTACTACAGGCAGGGCTGGGAAAGAGGACTCTCTCGATCACTAAAGACTTAAGCCATGAAGAGGTGAGGAGCAGCATCTTTCTTTATCTCCCCCTACCTCCTCTATCATTGCCTTCTCCACGATCGATTTTTACAGATATACCTTCCTGAAATGTTCTGTCTTTATTACTGTAGTTGTCCACTTTACTGGAGAGCACCTACCCGAAAATGGCAAGTCTTGAAGGAGGATGGCTTCTATACAAAGCAGCTGGTATGTTAAACAAGACATTAGATTAACATAAGGCTATTTGAATAGAATCTTTAAATAGTGTGGAGCCCTGCACTACACAAGGCTTTTCCGAGTTCAAAAGGAGTTTCCAGAGTTTCCCTAAATAAGCTGTTCGAAAATACTGACTTGACAGTTTTTTTGTTTTTTTTTTAAGTGGGCACATCCATGTGTACAGTGATCATAATGTGATAACCAAACTTGCCGCAAGGAGATATGGGAAATTTAGTGAATAATGTTAGAGCTTAACTCAAGAAGAGATGTCATAGAGGCTCGTATCTAAACATAAAAACATCTAATATATTTTTCTGAAACATGACATTGTAGATTATTATAATGCAGAACACCTAATTGTGCACGTTTTAACTTTTTGTCCTCGATTTCATTATCATTACAGTCGATAATACTTTTCCTCATGTCATTATTTTTCACTTACAAGTATGCCATGAATGGGTCAACTTACACTGGCTGAATGCCATGCTCAGCACACTGATGTTAATATACTTGGTTGGCACTACTTTTAATTCCCATAAAACTTGAATTTGCAGGTGGACATGGAAGGAGGAGAATGACCGCTGTCGCCTTAGAGTCAGAGGGATACACTGGCTCTGTTCTTAGAAGCGCCTCCGCAGGAGGGAAGTTTATGTTATATATTGCTCCTCTCCAAGAGAAGATTGATCTGACACCACTGCCAGTGGATGCTCCAGAGTTCAGTCTCATGCCAAAGGCTACATGCACACAGTGCAAAATGGTCATGCCATTGCAAATGCTAGCCCTTCATGTGCAAGGTGATTGTGAAGGGACGTCTTCGACAGCTCTTTGTGATTCAGAGGTGAGACGCCTTTCTTGTCACATTTTTCCACTTAATGCAAGTGAAAGGTGAATGTTGCCACCAGGCCTCCAGACTAACTTTTTTTAAAACTGTCCCTGGACATTCCTGAAAAACGGTCTCAACCATCCCGAAGTGAATGTAAACTGTCCCAAAATCGAAATGGTGTTTTTTTTAGTGTTTTTTTTTCTTCTCTAATTGTTATCATCTATGTCTGTTATTGGCATAAGATAAACAGAAACATCATTATGAGAAAATAAAGTGTAGTCATAATAAATTAAAAAAGCCCCTGGAAACATGAATTTGAATATTAAAAATACATATATTATATCAAAGCCGAGTGTCTGATTAAGCATCCACAAAAGTCTGAGTGAAAATAACCATAACTATAAGAAAACCTGGTTTAAAAAAATTAATTTTGCTGTTTAGATTAAAAAACTCTTGGCCTGTTTAAATGTTAAATGACTGACAACTGTCAATCAGAGTGTTATCTAGTTATCTGACACATTGTTTGGCTGCATTTTCAGCAAGAAGATGAGGAGCTTGATTCTTCTGTTCCTGCGACTTTAGATGTGCCACCATCGAACAAGGTATGGTTCTATGTAGGACAGAATAATATTTATTGCAATAATAATATAATGTTTTATATTTTTATTACTCCTGATTTTGAGTGAAACCATAAATGATCAAATGAACATTTACTATTTACCATTTATGCTGAGAGGGTTGCTATAAAAATTGGAACTAATCCTGTCCATACATCTTCCCATTTAGCAAAGTAAGACAAAATGCCCGATATGCAACAAATACTTCCCAAGCCAGGACATTGAGTTCCACGCCAGTATCTGTGGAACAAGGTAAGTCAAGTCACATTTATTTATATAGCACATTTCGTGCGACAGGTGCAGACTCAATGTGCTTAAGAGTAAAAAAATAAATAAATAAATAAAACAGACAAGTGGTGTATGTCCTTTGCATATAATAACATCACATTTTTTAGTTTGCTGTGATTAGATGGAATTCATTGTAACTTCCATTCTTAGTTGTAGTCCTGTATGGAGCCCAGATGCTGGACCTGAAAGTCCCCATGATCTGCAAGAACCAACACAAGATCCAATAGATGACATCTCATGGTAAAAAAAAAGAAAAGGGATCTTGAAACTTTGATTTTGCTGCCAAAATATCTTTAGATTTGTAAGATGTAATAATTTATTTTAACAGTGAAGAAGATGTTCTGCGTTGGGTTGACTCAAAAGTTGAGACGGGGAAGACCTTCAACATTTGTGTCTCGAGGGACAACATGCTGGAGAGAGGTCTAAAGCTTTGGCAGCGCCAGAAGACTGGAGGCCCAGCGAACAAACTGAAAATTACCTTCATAGGAGAAGCTGGCATCGACACTGGGGCATTAAGGAAGGAGTTCCTGTCTGGTAAGTAGTAAGCCAGTCACAAGTGTGTAATACTTCCAAATCAACAATAAAACCCTGTGACTGAGGCTGTTCTCTGGTTTGTTTATGTCCACAGAGATGGTTGCTGGGATAGAGACGCGCCTCTTTGAAGGGGGGAAGAAGGGGAAGATCCCAAAATACTCCATCACTGACCTGGACAAAAACTATTTTAAGTTTGTTACTCTTATTCATATTCTCATATTAATCAACAGTATTACTTATTTACTTGCATTTACACAATGGTGTATACTATAATGGTGTGTACAACTACTCACTGCTAGAGGAATAGACTACATTACATTACATAAAAGATATTGCTCGTGGTACACCTCTACATATCTTGTCTTAAGACACTTTGACTCTGTGACTTTGGGTACATAGTAAGTAACCATTCCAAATATTGGCTCCTGGCCATTCCAGCCAGGAACTTATCTCCTGATTCTGTAACGTGAGGCACCTTGGTGTACAAGTGCACCCCCCTGACATGATGCTGGTATGTCACAGGGACTTGGGTACATAGGAATGAATTTATATTTTCACCTCGTGCATTGTATTTGTCTTATCCGGCTTAGTACAATGTTACGATGTCATTTAGCAGACGCTTTTATCCAAAGCGACGTACATTGAGAGTTCCTACAACACAAGCAAGGACTTGTGTAGTACTTCCTACTCTTTGTAACTGGATATCTCAGGACAAACAGCTTGGCAGAATTTGATTATATGTGGCCAGAAGGTCCAGTTGGACTCTGAACTAATTAGATTTTGGAGTTCAAAGGTTAAGGTCACTGTGATCTCACAAGGTGGTTTTAGTCTGAAGAATGTGATCTTTGGGATGGATTGATAAATTAGTCACAATTAACCTAAATATTCACTTTCATATTTAAATTATATTCCTTCAGCCTTCACTACATGGGGTAAGCAGAGGATGTTGGCCTAAATGGCAAACTGACTCTTGTTGCTGGAGGAATATACTCACATGGAAGTATTTTCAACAAGCAACTTTCTCTAGCATAGTTTTTAGATAATAGAGGAAAAAAATATATCCATGGTAATGGTGTGAATGAACAGGGAGGTCAATACATAATTTTGTCATAGCATCACTTTTTTATTTCCCCCTCTTATATCCAGAGTTGCTGGTGAAATATTTGCAGTGAGCCTTGGCCAAGGTGGACCGCCTCCAAGCTTTCTTCAAGAGTGGTGTTACCAGTATCTGGTGACCGGGACACTGAAGGACATCACAAAAGAAAATGTGCATGATGCAGAGTTGTCCACATTAATCGAAATGGTGTGTTGAAATCTCAAGCGCATATCCTTCCCATTATGAAAGTCTTGTGTGAAAAATATTTTTTCTGGAAGTTATGTTTGGAAAATATGCTTTCAGATTGAAAATGCAACTGACGTGACACAGTACACAGAGGAAATTCTTAACTGTGGATATACGGGCCCCATCACCTTGGAGCACAAAGACAGCATAGTAAGGTATGCATTGTTTTTTCTATAGCTCACCAAACGTTTCATGGATTTTTACCAAGGTGCAGTGAGCCAACCATGGTCTACAGATGACAAGTTAAAGTCATTGGGCCTCATTCACACCCAGTGCATACGCACAAATCTGTGCTTAAACCTTGCGTACAATCGTTTGACACACAAATCTGGGATTCAGCAATATTTTCAAAAAGTCTGCAGTAAGATAGGCACTAAAGTTAATGTCCAATGTCTATCTTTTTGTTAGAGCTGTTTTGCTACATGCCACCACGAAGCGTACACCAATGCTTCAACAACTGCAAGAAGGCCTTGAACTCTACCAACTACTGTCAGTCATGCAAAGGAAACCCAAGGAATGTCGGAATCTTTTCGTGATTGGGGATGATGACAAGGTAAAATAAACAAGACGGGTGCTCATAAAACACAGTCTTGCTAACGAGCCTAAGGCAAGGCAACTGTATTGAAA
Organism: Odontesthes bonariensis; assembly: GCF_027942865.1. Classification (NCBI taxonomy): domain Eukaryota; kingdom Metazoa; phylum Chordata; class Actinopteri; order Atheriniformes; family Atherinopsidae; genus Odontesthes; species Odontesthes bonariensis. The sequence continues at coordinate 24,373,074 of NC_134511.1, forward strand.
TAGCAAATTTTAAGCACAAAGTGATTAAAAGTGCTTTACACAGTAAAATAAAAATCTGCATATAGAATCCACATTTATAAAATAGTAACATGAATGCCTAAGTCCAAAACCAGTCCAAAACCTGTCTCACACCCCACACTTGGAGATGGCTTTCTGTGTTACCTTCAGTTGAGAGACAGCCATTTTAGTCCCCCTCTTAGACAATTTATGGAGTGGGATTTTGTTTTGATTGGTGGTTCCGACCTATAATAACTCTACTGTTCAATTTAAAGTGGTTCATTATTTCCTCGCCCCACTATTTTACTCGTGATCTAACGGCAAGTGACTTTCCGTTTGTCTGAAATGCATGAAATTTTAGAATTAGACTCCCACTTAAATATCACGTCTCATACTGTTTGGTGTGCTAAATATAATTGGTTTTAGCTATGCTCTTGTCTGTCTTGACTTCTAAGATGCAATCCAAACTAACCAGCCCAATGTACTTTATGTTTCAAGGTTGATTCACATTACATCATCTCCAGCCTGGCTCCAGTGATGAGCGAGACAGGTTCAGTAAAACAAAGGACAGAGACGCAGATACTGAACTTCTTTCAAGATTTCCTTCTCGAGCTGGAGGGTATGTATTGGCATTACATTTTTACATGTTGGTAGCAGAGCTACTCCATGTCTACAGCAGCTGGTTTAAGGTCATATGCAAGTAAATCACAGACATTGTGGGGAGTCTGGGTACGCTACATGAGCGACCTACAATCTGTGCAATTTATGCTTGTTCTACTAGTGCAGCTTACTCCCCCCCGCTTTTGGTAATTTTTCTAAAATCACGTTTTGCTTTCAAATCAACTGAGCTGCACCAATGTCAATGTCATCCATCAAACTGAATATGAAACTTTTTCACCATTTTCTTGCATTTGACTATGCTTAACTAAAGATGGGGACACCAGTCAGCCTGATGAAGAAGACAATGGAGCACCGCTCTCGGTTCCTCGAGTGATGCAGTGGCTCACGGGGCAGGCTCACAGACACATGCTGGTCTCAGAAAGGGAGAATTTCAAAATCACAGTCCTGTTCGATCACACTTGTCTTGAACGCATGCCAAAGCACACAGTATGCTACCCTGTTGTGAGTGCATGCAGCACCACTATAACATTCCCCACAGCACATCTGAAAGATAGTGATGCATTTAAGTCCAACCTTGAAATTGCAATCCGATATGGTTCCAGGTTTGATAGAGTTTAACTTTTTGTTTTACTAAACCTGATGTGTTTAGTCAGTTAATTTTAGTTCAACCCTGATCCTCTCAGACTACTAGTAATCACCACTCCTGCAAAATGTCTCCTGTTGTCTGCTGGGTGTTCTGTTATTTTCTTGCAATCAGTCTTGCATATAGAAACGTTCTGAAATATACTGTACAATTAATGGTATACCAGCATTGACACCCCCTCCTTCTCTGGGAAACAAGCAGAAACTGATAACATGACAGCAGAATTTCAATTGGCAACACACTCAAAAGCTCTGAATGTTTGGACAGTTGCTATTGCTCTCATGTGTCTGATACACTGTGCTCAAAATTATACAAAGCAAAATTTAAAGAGGGATGTATTTCTTTGCATTTCTGCTTGTTTCCCAGAGAAGGGTGGGTATAAGTCTGACATTTGACATTAGGTGTTGACCACTGAAGAGACCAGAAAGTGCCATAGAGGTGTTAAAAATCTTGTTAAAGTTATAGTCTTTTGTTACTATAATAAGAATTGTTGTTAATAATAAGAATAATAATTATTATTATTTGAGCCGATAATGTAATTCATTGTCATATGATAATGTTCATTTTAAATATTATTGTTATATTGAATATACTGTATTTTTCACCGATCGTTTTTACACACAACAAGCAGGCAGCAAACTTAATTGATTAGGCTATTCAAATCTTCCTATGTGGCGGCAGGACGATTCAGGATCTACTGTAAGGTCATTAATGTTCTGTATTTTGTTCCAGCAATAAAATAATTTGAATTAAAGTGGTCCTCGTCAGGATGCGAGGGTCTGATGCTCCTTCTGTTTATGCATTTTTCATGTTTAGAGATGTGTGTACATACAGATATGATTACCCAGCAAACATTTTGATGTCTTTCTCACGTCTGATTAATGTTGTACATTACGAACCGAATCGGGTTGAATCGGAAGCTGACGAATCGGAACCTAACTTCAGCGTCGCTTGGAGTTAGGTTCATCCTGTCGTCTATTTGAGGCAATAGAGGGGCTGAAATGAAAGTTTTTCTTAGGTCGTTTTTCAAACAGATGATTAAACGCCGGCAAATCGACGTGGAAGCGACAGAAGGAAAATGCAAAGATTGAGACTTGAACTCACATGTCCCAGCTGAGAGACGTGTGCTACCACTGCACCACTGAATTGAAGAGCCCCTTACGTGTCAGGTTGATCTGTATCATCATGTGTACACAGCTGATCAGAGAGGGATTTTGTTTCGACCTACATATTGTTATGATTCTACTTACCGAAAACAGATAATTAAAAATCTTTATATAAAACAAATGTTCAGTAAAACCAGCTGTTTGTGCTGTCACCTTACGTTTATTCCCCTGCTGTATAATTACATATTTATATGGGAATTTTATATGAAACAATTTTACATTTTATATGAAACATATTCTGTTACATCATTGCAAGTTTTCCTCAAAATCACCATTTCCTGAAGATTATGTTTTAATGCTCTAATTATCATTTAATCATAATTTATGAATGTTTTTCTCATATGGACAGCTAGCAGCAGCAGGATCAGCAGCTTTGAGAGCTCCACAACACACATTCCATACATTATCTTTCTGATTTATGGCAAATAAAATATGGTTTGGGGAAACATCACAATGTGGAAATGAAAGACCAACACTAGTTATCATTTTAGGGTTTAAAGATCCTTGGACGTATTCATTGTTGATCAAAAATGACCACTTCCAAATACTGTGCTATTATGAACAACAAAAATAAAACTACTAGCAATAACATAAACAATTTTTAAAAACATGTTTTCCAACTGCTTCACATTTCAAAAATTCACGTATAAATCAATATAACAGACATGCAATAACATTTCATATTTAAAATGTATTTTCAAACTTATTATACAGGGTATATGCAGGAATGCAAAAGTTTATTTCAATACCTTTTATAAGACTTTTTATAGACCTCAAAATACTTTTAAGACCTCATTCGGTCGGTGGAGGAAGTGGTGTAGGACTTCTTTAACAGGAACAGGAAGCCGGGGAGGCAGAAGAGGACATTGATGAACTTGTGGAGGTGATCTGTAAGGTGGTGTAGTGATCCATCATGCAGCCCCAGGCGTGTTAGGGCTGCAGTGGGTTATACTGTTGCTCTTTATGCTGTTGAAAGGGGGAGGGGTCTAGCAGAACAAATAGTTTTATATGTTATAGTAATCAGGTTTTAGATTATTATATATAGGTTAAATTTTGGACATTGACAGAAAATACTTAAATGCCTGTAGTGTAACGTTTCATGGTGTATGTGAGTAACCATGTGTTAGTTACCTTCATTCAAAGCTGAGTGGTGTCTGTCCATTTACGCATGGGCTGTGGGTTTCAACATACAAAGGTTGGGTTGGTTTTTGGAACGCATTTAGAAAAATATGTTTAAAATTTATTTCTAGGAATTTGTAAAAAGTAAAGACATTTTCTTAGTGCCGCTTTTTAATCATAACATTGAAATGATTAGCTGTGTATTTGTATTGTTTCAAAACATGTTTGCTATAATCATTAAGCACTTAATAGTGTGGAGCGTCACTCACTCATTACAAATTGAAGAGCACGCAGGTATATATCCTGACCAAAGGATAAGGAGTCAGAGTTAGGATTCACTTCATGTTGCAGCAGAGCAAGATTCTCTGCAGACAGGGGGGATGGAATGTAAGGAACAACAATCCCATGGTCAGTGTCTTCAGATACCTCCTCCTGATGGTCTATGTGCTGCAGCTGCATGGCCCAACAAACAAATTAATGATAATAGACAAAGTGCTTAAGGGAAAAACTGCCATGCCAATCAAGTATTACATGCCCACCTCTGCATAATTTGGCTCAGGCACAGGTGCTTGGAGCATTCCAATGTTCCACATCTGTTGAGGTGTAAGGTTTGCCTCTGTGCGGATCGGGTGGTTGTTCCAACTGTCTGTGAAATGCTGTAGATCTGACCGCAGACGAGGTACGAACACATATTGCACACAGAAGAGGTGGATCGCATTAGACAGATCAATGAAGCCCTCTTCTTCCAAGCTGTGTAGTGCGTTGTAGTACTTTGATGTTACAGAATTCCAAACATCTCTCCATAAGCGTTCCACCCTGAAAAAAGGCAGACAGACAATGGTTAGAATAAGAAACACTGGTGCTGTCTGTTCATAAGTAAATGGCATTTATGGCTTTTCAGTGGTGCAGCCACTTTTATGCCTGTGTGTGTGTGTCCGCCAGTTCACACCAGGAAATTTCAATCAGGAATGGAGAGTATAGGAGAGAGCAAGCTGAAATCTGTGCCAAGGTTTGTGACCACTGTTCAATGTAAAAGATGACTGCCAACTATAACCAGCACACCATGGAGCTTGTTGAAAGCAGCCATCTTGACAGAAGAGGGTAAACCAACATCCGGTCAGACTGACACATGATTGACACAAATTGATAATGTAATTAATGCTTCCTGTTAGTCACATTAATACAATACAAGTTTACCTTCAGTTCTCTCAAAGGAGCTGCTATAAAAAATGGTCTATTGTTGCTAAGCAGCAGAGCACTGCTTACTCCTCCACTCTGAGAAGGATTATCAAAAAAGCAGATGTCAAGTGTAGATGCGACAAGTTCATTTAATTACCTCTGGTTATGGACACTTTTGCCTGCAATAAAGCTTCCACGGCCTGTTCCTCGGACAGTAAACATGCACCTGGCTATGTCGACATTTTCCACCCCTTGATCAGCTCTCACTCTGAAAGAAAAGCAAATGCTTTTCCCCCCCATATATGACATAACTTCATAATGTACAGCAGCACGTCGTTCTTTTATTTCTCCTGCAATTTGAATATATACCTTGAGGGCCATCCATTTCTCTGAACACCCTCCATGAAGAAGCCAAAAGCAGTTGCTGCTTTGTTGTTAGCTGCTGCGTCCAGATACAAAATCTATGAAAGAGGTAGACGCATACCATGTATGTTTTGGAGTTGTTCATAAGGGTAAATATGTTGTGAATGAATAGAAAATAAAATATCTACCTTCCTGGAAAATCCATCTATCCCTCCAAAGATGACGATGTTATACCTTTAAAAAATGCATTTGAAAAAATATATAATTCATTTATGTATTACATGTATGTAGAACTCCCACATCATACAACACAGTAAATTGGTCAACAAGCAACGTCATACAAACGTAAAATAAGTTCTGCCAGACAAGACATTAATTTACCTTATCAGTTTATGATTTGTATCAACATGGACGAGAGACAGGGGAGCAGGGACAGAGTAGCTTCGTCGAGCAATGCAACGAAGCTGGATCATCCTGGCAATGATACCTGCACCATCTACACGCTGCAAAGACAGCCTCACTCTTTTCCATTGAAGACGAAGGCCCATTGCTTGGAGACTTCCTTTGACCATTCTGTAGCCTGCATGCGGCATCCTTGCCTTAATAGCCCTGACTTTCTGGTCTAATTCTTCATCAGAAATTACAGAATAGCATGCCCTCACTGACATGTTGTGGTCCTTCATTCTTCTGTAAAGGGTTGACCGTGAAATGCCATGCATTTCTACTAAATGAACTAGAGGTAAAGAGGTATCCAGCAACGTCTGTAGTGTGTCACGACTCATTTGTAGTTCTGGCCGTCCTACATTCCCACTCCAACAAGTGGTGGCTACATCATTAAATAGTGGAGGAACAGGATTCTGTGACAGATGTGAACTGAGCACTACAGTCAACTGTTGCAGACCATCAGCCAGCTCTGCGGGAATATCCATGTATTGTGTGCCAGCTTGAATAAACTGCAACTCTTGAGTGCACACAAACAGGAGGTACTCAAAATCAATGGGTACTCTATTGATGACAGAAACCAACCTATCCCTTAACCTCAGTAAGAGCTGTTGTGCCATCGGATGCCTGCAAATTAAAATTTAGCATTATAAGAGGAGCAATTTTGAAATTCATGTATAAGTGTACTTGTATGAGATAGTCAGTGCATTACCTGCAATAGATAATGGGGAGCACAACCCCAAAATGGAGAATCAGCAGCAGAGGTGATGTGTAGTATTGGTCTTTCTAAATGGGAGGGAGAAAAGATGGCTGTTGTGAAAATGGTTATGACCTACAATACACCAGACACATAAAAAGAGCAAAACCATAAATAAAATCTACCCATCCATTCTTACCTTTATTAAGCAATCCTGTTCCAAAAAGTTTTAGTGGAGTTCTTGGCCTAAAAAAACATAATTTGATCAACAGGAAAAACAATTAGTCCATCTGCTGCCTGGAAAGATGTTGCAGTTAATGTAGGTAGCTATCGTTGTCTCTGTGTGTGTGTGTGTGTGTGTGTGTGTGTGTGTGTGTGTGTGTTGCTGCAGACAGAGACACGAGACAACTTAATTTCAGCTACTTAAGGCTTTAGCTAGTTAGCTACTTTAAAAAAAACAAAACAAAATAAAAAATATCTGGCTAAGTGTACGCTATATATAGCATTAATGCCATTATGCTTAACGGTTACACTAACAAGCCATCAAAATTGATGGCTTGTATAATAAAAGTAACCATACGACACTATTGAGCAGTTATAATTGAGAGTGCAGCAATACCTGTATCGATATCAATACTGCTTATCAATACTTCAAATAATTTGATGCAAAAAATAAAGTATCAGATAAAGAAATTAATGTGTCATGCCTACAGAGCACAGCACCTAGAGACACCAAAACTTAGGCCAAGCCAGGACCAGAGTCCTACATTATCAATCAGCATTGCAATAAAATAGAAAAATACAACTTCAGACAACTTTCACTCACACACCTTCTAATAAAACATCTTACATAAACATGTCAATAAATCAACACTGAATAAGGCAAGACTTGTAATGGGTTGACAGGACAATACTATATGATATTAGAAATCTAAATAAATGAATACTAATTAAACAAACCATCTTGTCTTCTTTTCCAAGGATTTTCATTAAACTAAGAGCTTTTGTGTCTCAACTGAATGCCAAATTTACCAGAAGGATCATTATTGGCACAATACTTTAAGCTAGTAACTACTTGTACACTATGTCAGACAATAAGCATCACTTCATTGAACTGCCAGTTTTCCATGTGGAGTTGTGCGGGACATTAGGCTACTTATAAATAATGCCTGACATAGCTAGTTTGTGCACCGAGCAACGGAATATATATTCATGTTACCGGTGGTATGCAACATTATTTTCCGTACGGGACGGCATATGTAAGCCCCGCTCTCAAAATAACAGCATCTGCCTCTGTGTCTGCGAGCATTTGACTGTGATGGTGGGGAGACCACTACCCGTGAGCGAGAGAGAGAGCGGGACGGTCAAATAGCTGTAATCCTGTGGGCTGTGTGAGAAGATAGACTCAGGCTCTGCATGACCTGTTGCTGCTAAACAGGCAGCGCTGTGGGCAACAGTTGGCCTGTGGACTGTTGTTTGACCACTAATGACGTTACGTATTATAACACAATATAGCACTAGCACATAGCAAGCCTCTGTAACGTTACTTAAGTGAAATAAACAATTCAATTAGCCGTTAGCGCACCCTGCTAGCCTGCCTGACAATATGAGGCGTCAGATATCTAACACAATCACACAAATTAGTCAACGTGAGCTAAGTTAGCAAGCTGTATGTTTAATCGAAATATCAAACAGAGTAGGCTAATAACGTGACACCAATCATTTTAATACGGTTTTATCTACTTACCAACAACTCCACCACTGCCTGACCACTGCTTCCTGGCTCGCTGGCGAGTGGCGACCATGACTTGCTTGTCAGAAAGACGTCGTTGGTGTAGACACTTGTCACTCAAACATGTCTGACCAATGGGGAAGCACCCGCCCACTGCGGTACGTTTGTGTCAAAATGATTAAAAAAAAAAACGACTTCAAAACTTTTTTCACTTCATTCAAAAAAAAAGAAAGTTCAATCAAAAAAAAAAACACTTCAAATGATTTTTTTTTTTTTTGCATTTAAACAGTTTTTTCTTTGATTGAAAATATTTTTTTTTGATTGAAAATGTTTTTTTTTTGATTGAAGCAACTTTTTTGGGATTGAATAATTAAGACACAAATGTCCTACCCATAACATGGTCCAAACACAAAAAAGATTACTTCAATCAAAGAAAACATTTTCAATCAAAAAAAAAGTGTTCAAGTGCAATTTTTCGAGTCTCAAATATTTTTTTGCATTCAAAAACATTTTTTCTATGATTGAAAAGGTTTATTTTTTGATTGAAGTGATTTTTTTATTGAAAATATTTTTTGTTTGTTTGAAGCAACTTCTTTTTTGATTGAATTATAAAGACACAAATGTCCTACCCATAATATGGCCCAAACACAAAACAACAATACTTCAATCAAAAAAGTTGCTTCAAACAAAAAAACCTTCACTTCTATCAAAAAAAACATTTTCAAGCAAAAAAAAATAGTGTTCAAATGCATTTTTTTGAGTCTCAAATATATTTTTGCATTCAAACACTTTTTTTCTTTGATTGAAACGGGTTTTTTTGATTGAAAATATATTTTTTGATTGAAGCAACCTTTTTTTTGATTGAATAATAAAGAAACAAATCTACCTCCATACATATCACCCAGAAAATGAAAAGGCAAATTGGTGCAGACATAATGCATTCAATAAATTTGTTTATCACAATCACATCTCAGGTATGCTCACCATACAAATAACCTGATGTCAGATTTTCAGTTTTTTTTTTTTTAACCAGCATATTTATTTGAATTGATTTTATGCATCTGTCATTTACCTAAGTCTCTCTTAGGCTACAAAATTGGAAAATATTGACCCATCCCACATGACGTCACAACAAAAGCGTCAGCCATTTTGGACGTGAAAACAAGTAGTCTACCACAGCCAACAACGGAGGAGCGAGGAACATTCAAAGGAAAATATCGATTAGATCAGTAAGGTTTACATCATGCCGGCATATTGTTGTGCGCCTGGGTGTACCAACAGTCAGCAGACGAGGAAAGATTTGTCTTTTTACCGGATCCCCACTGATCTTGAGCGACGGAGAAGATGAGTCGCGGCGATCAATAGGAAAGACTGGCAACCTTCAGTATACCAGCGGTTGTGTAGTGACCACTTTGTTGGAGGTAAGTGTCGAATAAAGATATATAACATATACATATACATGCAAAATAAAGATAAAGCCTGAGAGGGATTTTCCACGGTACACCAGATGATCTCTCACGGCACACTAGTGTTCCCCCGTGCCATTTCAGGGTTGCCTTTCTACTAGATAAAACATAACACAGCGCCTTTAGTAAAGCACTACGACTTGGTCATTGCAATTCTCGTAATAGCAAGATTATAACACCGTGTCAACGGGTTTACATGTCATTTATCCTGGTGAACAACGTTAAATGAAAAATGTAAACAAACCTTAGCTGTAAAAAGATGGCGCCCACCGGCTCCAGGGACGATCCACTGGTAAAAGGCAGGTCACATAGTCCGACACAAAATATTTGTAGGCATCCAAACTCTTGTATGCCTTTAGATCCTTTCCCGTGTATGGCGATGGGTTTTTTACAACATAAATATAAAGGTCGTGGGGGCCGAAGTCGGGTAAAGACGAGGCGGTGGCATGCTGTCGGACGTCTGTAAACAGCCCTGGTGGAAGCAAGTACACGTCGTTTTCTAAACCTCCAATTTTCAGCTTCTCCAAATACCTCTCCCTCTGCTGGCCCACTAAATACCCGACCTCGCTGGATAGTCAAGTTTTTTTCTGCATCTTGTCCTTTCTTCTTTTATTCAATTTTCAGTCCGTCTGTATCGTTACTGTTACTATCGTTACTAAATCGTTGTCTTCTATACGTCCAAAATGGCGGTTGCTTTACGAAAGTCACGTGACTGGGAAGGGTCAATACCTTGTTATCTTCTCTTGTGTCTTTCATAACTCTTTCCGTTTAGAAACTTCCGCTTCTTGGTGCAGTCCTTTGATTTACTGGTTGTGATTGGCTGTTTTTCATCCAACTGAACGTAGTATTTGCAAGGCATGCTTTAATTGGATGAAAAAGATCAGTCTGTGATTGGCTGGTGGCGTGGCTAGCTGACATTCCTGGCAGGTCATTATTTTCTAGATATATAGACCATTCCCTTTTGAAATAATCAATCAAATCAGGGTCTTTAAGTAATGATGTATTAACTCTCCAATTTCTAACTGGTGGTAGCCTGGGAAATCCCATGCTGCTTTGCGCTCGATTTCATTCTCACTGCAAAGTCAGCCTGGAAACCACCGCCCTTATTTTTGCCAGAGTTTGGGAACCAATCACAGAACGGGGGGGGGCAGCAAGACGATGACGACGTCTATGCGCTACACCGAAGCTTGTAGAGTGTTAATCCAACATGACAGCGGACACAACGTTACCGTTCAATGCAGCCTTAGAAAGTGTTTCGGAGTAGATTCACCCTAGGGTCATTTGAACCGTGACATCCAGCCAAGTAGCCCACCCGAAGTTTTTCCGATATTGGCTGAACATCAGCTGAGTTACTGAGTTATTCCGAATAGCTTAGTACAAGCGCTGACGGACCCTGGCAGTATCTCCAAAATTACCACACTAAAATCACATGTCATGACACCAAACTTCTACAGTAGTACAAATATGGTCTGTACTCACCAAACGATGCATTTGGAAGTTTGTACATAGTCCAGGAGTTTATTATTGTCAACACAAGCCTAATAGCTTCTCTGCAGCTAAAGCTGCGTCGACGTCACTTCAGAGAGCTGGGAGCTTCAAAGTAAGATGAGGGTTGATCTACTACTGTACACAACAAAGCAAGGCTGCTCAATTTCTCCATTGATAAAATAAATTCACAACTCTACAACATAAAAAATCATGTAGAATATAGCATATAGGCCTACTTTGTTGTTAATTTAAGTAGCTTAGAGCGCAAGTTTACTTTTATTTTACTTTTTTTTCTTCTTCCTCGTCGAATTTCTGTCGTCATCTGGTATAAGTGATACAATTGGCTATTAATCGCGCGCAAAGCAGCATGGGAAGAACCTGACGTCATTTGATAGACATTCGTAGCGCCCAATAAACGGCTCCATGCATTCGTAAACCACGCCTCAAATACAAGAAAATGCACACCTAGTTCCCAGACCACCATCTCATCGAGATTGTGGACGCGTCAGCCAGGCTAAACTGGTGGTGTAACTCTGTTATTCTTCAGTGTGATAGAAACTGGAGCGTGATCACTGATAGTGATTGAGTGGATTTTGGTTTCTGAAATATCACTCATCAGAGAACTGCTAAGTAAGAAATAATCTATTCTTGAATATGAGTGGTGTACTGCTGAGAAGAAGGTGTACTCTCTGAGAGTGGGGTGGTGTGAGCACCAAGCATCACAAAGACCAAAATCATTCATATATCGTATAACAACATTTGTGGACTGCCAGTTCTGCTGACTTCCTGCAGTACTGCACCTGTCCTGACATGTAAACGGACAAAATTATCGTTTCAACAACGAACGGATAGCCGGTCTAACCACCACTGCTGTGTGCCATTCTGCACAGCATCAACCAGGTCCAACTCTCACCTGAGCTTTCACACCTTTCCAAAAGACTCAGAATTGCAGAAACAGTGGGTGGTTAAAAATCAGGCGAGACCATTTTATCGTCACAAGTACGTCCCGAGTGTGTTCACGACAGTTTGTCAACCTTGATCTGATAGAGCCTCCCACTCCTGTTGGACAACAGCGACTGCGACCTGGGGTCCGTTTCACGTAGCAGGTTCAACCAACTCTAAGTCTATTCCTGATCTCTGAGTTGATCTACTCTGAGATAGAAAACCCTGAGTTTTCGGTTCCACAAACGCTGATTTGAGTGAGGTTAATCAACTCTGAGTAAGTTCACCTTGAGTTTAGCGCGTGCACCACAACTTTAAAAAGCCAGCATCAATGGAGCCCCGATTCGACGAGTCACCTTGGCAACGGGGAAGAGGAGGGGCTACGTTTTTCACCAACCTCGAATTGGAAATCTTAATGCGCTCATGCGGCGAGTTTCAATACGTTTTTAGAAATAAGTGCAACACCTTTGCAGCAGCAAAAGTGTAAGTTTAAATGTAGTCCTTTGCAATCACAATAATATTACAGGGAAACTGCTTGAATGGTAGCCCATTCATTTATTTCATTTAGGTGCAATCCCGCAGGGGAGAAGCGCTCTTGGCAGCAGTTTAAGATGAAATATAAAAACATTGTTCAAACATGAGACCTCAGCATGGAGGTACCTCATTCTGATCATGTTTTACACTGTAAAATAAATATTAAGTGGCTATTTGACTGTGCAGTTATTTTATTCCCAACATAATGCTGTTTTCACACACATAAACTTTGTCTTCTCATCTATATCATCCATCCATCCATTATCTATACACCGCTGAATCCGTCAGTCGGGTCGCGGGGGGGCTGGAGCCTATCCCAGCGGTCAATGGGCAAGAGGCAGGGTACACCCTGGACAGGCCGCCAGTCCATCACAGGGCCACATAGAGACAAACGAGACAAACAACCATACACGCTCACACTCACTCCTAAGGACAATTTAGAGTCATCATCTATATCATGTTCTGTTAAATAATTAAGCCTATTTAAACTAACACAGACTTCTACTGAGCCAACAGAAAGAAGGCAGATGCCCGTAAAACCGGTGCTGCCCAGCACCGCCACCTCTAACGGGAGGGCAGTGGCTGAGGGAATCCCCGGAGGGAATCCACCCCCAAGACACGAGTGTCTTTATAAAATATAATAGGCCTATATATGTCTTTTTTAAGCCTATTCATACAAATATTTATTTGTCTTTTTTTTCTTTTGTCCCAACACATTCTGATGGTGCCGCTCAAAAAAAATTGTCTGTAAATGCAAAAATCTATGCGCGGTCTGATAACCATCTCAGACGAATATTTATTTCTCTGCGCAATAATGCTGCACCTTCACCCACGGGATCGTTGTCAAAAGGACATGTTGGTGAAAAAAGTTGCCTCCTACTGTGCCTAATAGACTTCTAGAAGTAGAAGAACTCGCTCTGCTGACTGAATGAATGAGGAAATCAAATGGCGTGTGTGTCTGAAAGAGGGCAGAGACAGAAAGAAACTCAAGGTTTCTTGAATAAAACCTGGTACCGACCAGGTTAGGTTCAGAGAGTCTGTTACTCCGGTAACTGACCGTGAGGTTAAGTTACCTCTCTTTGTGAAACAGGCTAGAGTTACCCCTCTTTCTCGGGGTTGAGTTACCTCCCTTTGTGAAACGGAAAACTCAGGGTTTCCCTCATTTCAGGGTTAACCTACTCAGAGTTTTCACTAAACCTGCTACGTGAAACGGACCTCTGGAGATGTTCCTGTTCTTTTTCATTGGAACAACTACTTTATCCCAACCCCACGGCCTGGGGCATGGGAAAGAGCAGAGCGTCCACCCAACGACCCAACAGAGATGCAGACTGACCCTGATGATGATGGCCCATGGCCGTGTCATGAACATGACTACTGCTCCAGTACTGAGCCTGCTGCGCTTGATCTTTCACTGAATGAAAACGAAGAGCTACGTGAGGAGATATCGAGACTCCGAAAACAAATCGAGGAGTTAACAGTCAGAAGCAAGTTCGGTTTGGAGCGGTTTTCTGCCTCTGACGAGGACATACGGTTCTATACCAGGTAAATAAAAATATCCACTATAGTATAGTATTAAGTACCTACAAGTATCTGGGCTTACCTGGACAATAAACTGGACTGGTCAGCCAATACTGAAGCACTCTACTAGAAAGGGCAGAGCAGGCTGTACTTCCTGAGGAGGTTGCGGTCCTTCAATGTCTGCAGTAAGCTCCTCAGGATGTTCTACCAAACAGTTGTGGCCAGGTCATCACAATCTCATGTGTACTTTAACCTGCTACAGCAGTATCTCTTAAATTAATTTACAATCATTACACTGAACTGCCTTGCCCTGCACTATTTATGTTTAGATTACTATATTTATTTTTATTACCTAGTTTTTAGTTGATATTTGTTATTTGATTTAGTTTATACAGTATATCTAGTATTTTAGTAGCATCCTTTATCTTCTACTGTCTCTATTGCACAGTGGAATTTTTTTAGATTACTTTCCTTATGCTAGTGCTTGTTGTGTCTGATGTCTGTAAGCTACTGAGACCTTGAATTTCCCTTGGGGATCAATAAAGTATCTATCTATCTATCTATCTATCTATCTTAAAAGCAACAAACTAACTATATTGTCCGGGTGGTATTTGTGTGTGGTTTTGAAATAAAGATGATGATTGATATAACTCATATGTTCCACAGATTTGCAAGTCATGACCACCTGATGGGCTTTTGGAAGCAAATTGAGCCAGCCACCTCCGACATTGTACGGGTTACAAGAGCACGGAATCTACCAAAGACTGATCAGATCCGTCACTCTGCCAGTCCTTACAAAAAATGTTATGTCATAATTTTCAAATGTTATATCAAAAGATGTTTTGATAGTCGTAATGTATTTCTTGCAATCGGTTAATAAGATCATTTTTTTCCCAGGTTCTTCAACCAATTACGAGTTCTTTCTGTTCATGAACTACCTGTCATCAGTGCTGTAACCAGCATTGAGGACACACAGGTCATGACCTCGGTATTTTCCCCAGTGTTTTTTTAAATTTATTTATTTTTTATTCAAAACTTTGATTGGGGGAAAGATCAGCATGCATTCTCATTTGTTTTTCTGAAAATAAAGTCCACATAATCCCTTTATTATCACATTATATTTTAAAACTTAGCGGAAATACGCCACCCGACATTGGAAACATGTTTATCATATTACGCAGCTTCGACGCGAAAGTCAGCTAGGAAATGGAAGCAAGATGAAGAAATCTACTAAACAAACTAAACTCAGCTTTGGAAAGCCAACTGGCCAGGGGAAAAGAAAGAGAGAAGGAGGTGAGTTCATTTCGCCAATCGCCAGTGAGAATGAGTGACAGTGCGTTCAAAGCGCGGCTAGGAATAGGAGGATGCTAGATCATTGTCCTCAGCATTTCAAGCAACAGTCACAAAGCCCCTTGGTTAGGATTTCGTTTTCAAGTCGGCATAAACACACTGCACACAAACTCTCTCTCAATTCGATTTTCCAAAAAAAAAGTAGCAACCTGTAATAAAATTATTGGGAATCGTGACACGGCTTGGGCTGTTAAGCTAACTTTTTTTTTTAAATCAGGGCTTGACAGTTTTGTGCCAACTGTGGCTAGTGGTCATTCAGCCTCACTAGCTACAGTTTTGTTCAGTGCTATATGGCTTCCTACATGTAAATAAAGCAGACTAATAGAAACTGGGTCAGAAACTTATATTTTTCTTTTACTTAAAACAATTGATGATGCACACGGGGCAAAATAACAGAATGAAATACCCCGTGTACTCTCTCATATGACACAATCTTGAGGTTAGTTGTGCTGCTCATGGTGCATTATGAAGCCAAGTTTTACCAGCATTTAGCTAGTTGTCAGGCCCAGCATGATACCTATGTCTTCTCTGTGTTGAGTGAATGGATTGAATTGAGACTCTAGATCTAAAATACAGCCAACATCTTGTGGTCTGTTTGGCACATTCTACGATGTTAATTTAGTGGGTGGATTCAACCAGTTACTTAGGTAAAATGATTGCATTTTTCCTAATGAACCATTTGGATTTTATTGCGAATGGTGTCTAAAATTTTGCACATCGGTTAGACCAATAACCCAACTCATTCATTTGACCTTTTAGTGGGTCATGCACATGCATGGTGATGATGGTGACAATAGTAATAGTAGTAATAATAATAATAATGTAATATTAATAACAATAATATTAATGGTGATGATAAAACAGATGACACAGGAGAGGATGAGAATCAGGGAGTTGAAGAGAGAGAGTCAGTAGAGGAAGAAATAACAGAATCAGGAGATAAAGATAGGGAAATGACAGGTGAAGATGAAGAACGTCCAAGTACAAGTTTTTCCATCCATGATCCGGCAAGCTATAAATACAAAAATACCTACATATTCACCTCCTTGATGGGCTTGTGATTTACCTTTGTTTATTCACGTTTCCAAACTGTATTTTAAAAAGTCACCATATTAGGATGGTTTTTTTGTCAAATAAGATTTATCGGAATATTTGACCTCGGTATTTGAAAAATCCTGGTTACGGCCCTGCCTGTCATTGGGACTGATGCAAAAGGATTTGGCCCACAGATTTAGAATACATCGTTCAACTGTAAGTCGTATTCTTAACACATGGGCCAACTTCCTTTATACTGTATTGGGAGCTGTGGACATTTGGCTAGATGAGGATACTGTGAAAGCTCAACTCCCAGATGTTTTTCAGGACTATGCTGACACACAAATAATTTTAGATTGCACAGAACTGCGATGCCAAACACCAAATTCCCTTCTCCTCCAGAGTGAGGTGTTTTCCACTTACAAGTCACACTGTACATTCAAAGGATTGATTGGGATAGCCCCTCATGGTGCAGTGACCTTTGTGTCCTCTCTTTATCAAGGTGCCATCAGTGATAAAGAGATCTTAAAACAGTCTGGTATTGTGGCCCTCCTTAACCCATCTATGGCCATAATGGTTGACAAGGGTTTCCTTGTTGAATACAGCGTTCCCTGCAAAGTCCACATACCCGTGTTTCTGTCAAAGAGAGCTCAACTGTCTAGGCCAGAGATCAGAAAGACACAGTCCATTGCAAGAGTTAGAGTCCATGTTGAGCGTGTGATTCGCAGGGTCAAAGAACATAAAATATTCAGCACAGTGATCCCCCTTTCAATCACAGGCAGCATAAACCAACTTTTTGCTGTTGCCTGTCTTTTGGTTAACTATCAAAATGGTCCCTTGGTGAAAGCCTGGGCAAGCAATTGCTAATCTGATGACCCTTTTAGGTCATGCACTGCACTGTAAATATAAACTGTGATGTTAAGGTACAGTGTGACTGATTAATTGTATATAACATTTTCACTTTTATATGTTAAAATTGTGTATATATGTATATATTTGAAAGATTTTACTGTATATGTAAAAAATAAAAGGAATACAATAGTAATACATTTGACAAAATAGAATACTTGTTTTATTTAATTGTTTCAGTTCATGTTTTCATTATGGTTTTCAATTACTTGTGCATGGAGAGATATTTTGCCATGTAAGTGTTAAAGAAAAATATGTCGGACCTCTTTTTCATCTCTTTTAACACATCGCTATCTCTGTATATGCGCTGCACAAAAATGTCATCTTGGGCACAGATAACAAAATCACACCATTGCATGCCGGTGATCAATAGCTGGCCCTGGACTTGCCAATAATAACAATGGCTCTCCTTCAATTTGTGTACGCCCTGTGCAACTTTTAAGAATTTGCAGTCAACATGCTTTGTGCATTTGGGGATTTCATTTCAACAAGCCCAAATGATGGACGTTCAAGCGGATCATATACAAGCCCATCAGGCGACGCACCAGCCAAGGTGCATCTGGATGAACCACCAGCCCACACTTGGTCAAGTTCAGGTTTTTTAGAACGGCATAGTTCTTTAAAGCCCCCGTTTCCATTTCTAGTCCCCTCTTCATGTGTGCTGTTTGTCGTGTCCCTCGGATTAACCTTTCTGCCAGGTTTTCTGCAGGCCTGGGCCTGTAACGTGGCTAACCTCTCAGAAATGGGAGGCAGTCACTCTCTCTCTCTCCTGAGTGAATGCCACTCAGGTGTAGCACTTTGGCATCTTGTTGCCTCCTCAGTGAGATGTGACTGTGACAAGGTCACAGAAAGTGAACTCAGGTGTAGCTGTTCTTGGTGTGTTGGCACAAATAAATATTCTGTTGGGTTTAGATGGTAACCTTCAAGTGGCACACTTGGAAATGAGGGTGCATCCTCATGTGTTACAACACTGTCTGATGGAGGTGGTGATTGTTGATAGGACAGTACACTACCAGCTTGTACCTTCCCAAACATGGAGTCCACAAGTGGCTTGTCAGCTGAGATGTTCATTGTGTAGATGAGTGGAAGAGATTCTGCTTTCATTCCAGCGTAGGCGGGTCCAGGATTGAGGGTGGCTGGGTGTGGGAGCTCACCGCTGTAGCCCTTGTAAAGTGTAGATCTGAAATAACAGAAATCAACATTTATTTTTACACATTGTAATCTGTTTACCTGCACAACTGATTATGAATAACATAATGTCATCTGAAGTAGAAAGAAGTAAAATAAAAGAGCAGGGTCTTCAGCAACAGCAATGATGGAATTACATTGTCATTATGAAAAGCATTTATTTTTACAACACACTGTAGTCTGCCTATTAAATTTGGTGCTACATACCTAACTCCACTGGTTGTAGTAGTGCCTGGTTTGGGCTTTAGGACAACCATTCCGTCTCTGTGCATGAAGAGACAGGAGGGACAACGGACATGCCACATTCGGAACAATGAGCAGTCTGGAAAAGCAATGTAACTAAGTGGTTGGCAAGCTCATGTTTCTGGAAACTATGAACTAAACGGTCAAGATGACAGGACAGATTCAAGTGAAAACATGCAGTTTAAAGAATAGCTGAGGTGGACTATTTTCTGCTTTTACGTTTATGCATTTACCAGACGCTTTTATCCAAAGCGACTTACAATTGTCAACAATCAATTAGCAACTTAGGGTTAAGTGCCTTGCTCAAGGGCACAACAGTGTCAGCTGGGATTTGAACCCCTCTCCAGGGTACTAGGTCTGAAAGGCATGCGTCTTAACCGCTATGCCATCACTGCCCTTTTGAGCCCTAGAGGTGGATGCTAATAGCTCGAACTGTAAAACAAACATTTGTTTACAGATAGCCTGCTAATGATTCCAACAAGCCCTCCAACTCATACGACAACATAGGTCGTTTGTACATGCCCTCGAATACGCCCCTTGGGAGCGTTTACCACATCAGCGCCCCAACCGATGACTTTGCGGTTTTATTCGACGACGTTGCGGTTTTACTCGCGCCATCGATTTTCCCTGTTCATCGGAGTAATAAAGGTAAGTAAAGTAAATAGTGTTTATTAAACATTTGAGCAAAAGAACATGTTGTCAGCGTGTTTTAATGTTGTTTCACCGTCTAGTATAGTATTTAGAATTACTACTGGTGATAATATTTACGTTATAAGAGCTAAAGTTAACTTAGCTAGCCAGAAGTTATGTTACCATTATAAGAGCTAATGTAGCTTAGCTCGCCAAAAGTTGTTTTTATAACTGCTATGTAAGTGTTACTTTTAGAAGACGTCAGGACCAAAGCTTGTATGGATAGTGTATAGTTAAGTAATATATTAATTTAAAACAGCTCTTTGCCGGAAATCAGGCATGCTGAGAACTTGAGGTGACAGGTCAGAGTGATCATTAGACCATTTAAGTGTGACTGTGTCTCTGACAATGTCTGTCAATATCTATCATCCTATCTAAAACCTGTCAAACTTCAGTAGGGATATAAAAAAAAAAACCTTTCCAAAAGCAATAAAGCTAAAATATGATGGATCACAGACGTTGATTCTTGATTCCAGACCTCTTCTAGAGCCCTCTTCCTCGATAAAACTTATTTAATTAAAACTAACTCATTTGATCCTGATTGATATTATACTATAGCAGTACGATAACATGTTTGGTACTGTTTTGACAAGATTTTATAAGTTAAACGACCCTGACTCCTGTCAACAAAGTATGAGTGAGATTGTTAATTCCTTATACCCTGATACACAGGCTGCGCTGTTCTTATCATTATTCATGTTTCTTTCCCCAGATGCCTACACAAAAAGAATGTGTGGTCTGCAAAGAGAAGATTGGGGTGGCCAGCAAGACCTGCCAGCACTGTGGTGGCAAGCAGCCTTACAAAAACAGGCTGGAGAGAAAGAAAGAGAAGATAGCCCAGGACTGGAAAGAGCGGCAGAAGAAAAACTGCAGCATGAACAAAGTTTTTGATTCCACACATCTATTGGTAAGATTTTTTTTCTTTCAGATCGTTGTCATAGAATACTAATATAAAGAATCCCTGATCTTTACATACACATGGCTATATTGCTGTTACTTCACTGACCTTTTCAGCATTCTAACATTTACTCGTTTGTCCTTCATTGTGCATGATAATCCTGAGTTTTCAATGTACATGATGTGTCGTAACCTACATTATATTTCTATAATAACCACATTTGAGTTCAGTGAAAAAGGAGCATATAACTATATTATTTTAGTTAGCTAAAAACGTGATTTGAAGTATTAATATGACAGTAATTGTTCACTAAATGAACATAGCATAAACAGATTCACACACCCTGTGTTAATAAAACATAAATTTTTAACCAAATTAAGATATTTTCAGTTATGCATTCCTATGTGTGCACACTAAAGAAATGGTCTCAACTTGACTTTGGTTTTTCCACAGCGTGTTAAAAGCGGAACTATTGCACCATTATTCTGTATAAACGGTACAATCGCTAAATGGGGTCAATGTAGTTCCTCCTCTGTGCCGGCACCAGAACCAACCGAACCAGTACGCTCTGAATGTCACTTCAGTGTAAAAGATGGAGCTGGCATGCTGTTAGAAATCCATGAGGTTATTATAAAGATCAGCTCTAATTCTAAGTCATTTGGAGCAATGAATTAGAAAAAAGCAGAGGAGCAGAATCACTTGTTAAGTGGTGCGCAGAAATGCACCTATGAGTAGTCAGGTAGTCAGTAGTAGCGCTGCTCACACCCTGCCTCCTGTCTATCTGAGCCTGGCATCACCTGTTTTGATTCCACCACCATCTAAAATCACAAAGTGAGGTGGCATTATGTCGATCTGACCTAGTTCAGTGTAAATAAATACAGGGGGTGTAAAGAGGTGGCTTAGTTGTAGTGTTTTTACGTGATCTCTTAGTAAAAAGGCCTCTTTTTCCCCCAAAAATATCTACTGGAAACAGAGAGAGAGAGCAGAGAGGGGACAGATTAAACTATTGGCTTAATAACACTTACAGGTTCCATATTATGAAAAAACGAGTTTTCTCTGGTATCTACATATAAACTTATCATCTCTGAGCATACCAACTCCCAGAATGAAGAAAGGAATTTAGTCTTGCATCATCTCTGCAGCCCACCCACTGGTAAAACGGTGTTCCTATGGGCTGTTCAGATTCAGATCCTTTCGTTACGTAACGAAAGGATCCTCTGTGCGAAAACACTCCATAAAACATACCATAGCCATATATCCACCGTAAACATTTAAAGGGGCAGGCACAGAAACAGCCTGTTTTCAGTAGAGCTCACTTGAGTGACTTTTATTCCCCTTTTCCATTACCGAGCTAGCCCTACTCTAATCGGTTCGATATAGCGCGGCGCGGCACAACACCAGTACCATTTCCTTTTCCACACAAACTGTGAACTGGAAGTGGGCGGAGTCGGCCCGTTCACCACTAACGTCGGTTTCAGGCAACTACAAAGTGTCACGCCGCAGTTAGTCAAAAGTAAACACAACGATGGTGTGTAATGCAGTTGACAATTCATATTGTTTAGTTAAACCAAGCTCTTTATTAAAAAAGACAGTACAAAAGTAAACAGCAGGAGTTGTCTCAGATACAGGCGTCTGTGTTGGTGCCGGTGGAATGCAGATAGCAGCTGTTGCTGCAGATTGCGATGCCAATCTCGTTTCTGAAGCCTGCGGGATTGGAGGATCTTCGCTGACCTCAGCAACCGAACACTCATCGGTTGCACAAACCGAGTCTTGAGGGGAAAAATAAAAAAAGTGTGAACATACAAAACGCATACACGTAACCGCATAGGTGAGACACTGTGCTAGCCTTCCAAAACAGCGTTGTTTGCTAGCTCACTCAGAACAACTTACATGAGACACCTGTGTAACGTTTTACACAAGTTAAAGACTGAACATGTATTTGTTACGATATAAAACATGCATTTGTTAAGATATAAGCGTTGCACCAAGGGGATAAGAACAACACTTACCATTTTCCATCGCCTCCAACAAAGACGTCGCCGTATCCACGCCACTCTCCTTGCCCCGGTTCGCCAGGCGGTGACCGTAAATGCCGTCCATTTGGTCGAACCACTTCCATGTCCATATCTGACTGTTTCTGGTATCTTGTAGTTTGTAGTAGTTTCACATGTGCAGATATACTCAAGCATCTTTCTCTTGTCCCTCACTGAATTTGAATATCATTTAAGTGTGTGTTTTGTTTTCGCTTACAGTAAGACATTATTGACATTGCTACTCAGAAATAGTTACTTTACTCTGACTCTCAATGTATAGCTTTCTACCAAAGCATAAAACACACATTTTCTTCATTAGTCTGACTTGATATGTTTCTTATTTTCAGTTTTATGATTTTGTGTCAACTTGATTTCAGCTCCACAAATGGGAACTTTAAGAGCGGTATCCAGTCCTACTCCTTGCCAAGAGAACCACAGGCGGCTTTGTGGCGGACTACATCTGTCCATGGCAAATGGACACAGGGAATGCGCTAGCATGGTTGACGCGTCTGTCACGGCGGTGTCGCACCGTGACGTCAAAATGACGTGTCAGGAATGGCGCTTCCCTTGAAAAGACGGCGCAGCGCGTTGTCGTGCACCAGTCGATTTTTGGATCTTGGCGGCGCCAACAAAGACAGACCGGATGGACCATTTCGAGACCAGGCTCAGTGAGGAAGTGCGTTTGTACAGACACCTGTACGACACTTCTCTCAAACAGCACAGGGACCACGTAAACGCCCAAAACTCGTGGACGGAGATCGGCAGAACTTTGGGGAAAGAGGGAGAGATATGCAAGAGTGTGTGGAAGAAGCTACGGGACAGATTGGTGAAAGCGAAGAAGAGGGCAGAGGCTCGAAGTGGTGATGCCGGGGGCTACAGACCGTCACCTCTTTTAGGAGAATTATCTTGACTCACGAATTTCGTGAGACACCGAAACAAATATGGTGAGTAAAAAGCTACTTTGTGTCCCCTTTCTTAAAAGCAAAACAATCAATTGGTAGCTATATCAACTTTATCTGAATCGTATGTTAAAAATGTCTCTTTTATGTTTGTTTAATGTAGATGGAAAGGCAGATGAACAGTACCCAGATGAACAGTACCCAGATTGATACACCCAGAACTCCACCGAGGCTGTCCGTGTGTGTTTCCCCCATTGTGCCAAGAAGTCCACCGTCCTTCCTGACATCCGAGGACCAGCCACCTGCAACGGCATCCACATCGGCCGCACCCTCGGCACCTAGCACATCTAGCGTGTCCTTGCCCTCGCCACCTCGCAAGAGGAAAAGGAACGCAGGTGACCCTGCTGCTGCTGAACATAGACAGCAGCTTATGGTCATGCTAAAGGAGAACCTGCAGCAGTCAAACCACACACCAATGCAGTCCTTCTTTCTCTCGTTGGCTGACATAGCAATGCATGTGGTTCCTGTTGGCCACCACGACCAACTCAAACGCGGGTTGTTGGACTTTGTATCAAATTTTCGTCCAGATGAGTGACAATGTTATGTACATTATTTGAAAATAAAAGTTTGGAAAATGTTGTTTGGAATTCGTTGTTGTTTCTTTCACTGGAAGCGAATGAAAACACCAATATAATCATCATATAAGCATCAGCCATTATGTAATTACAGGTGAGAATGCCTTGGCATTTGGGGTGCAGCTGGACATCAGCATACCTATAGAGATTTCAACTTACCATGAAAATCAGACCACATGAAATTTTGACTGATTTTTGAGGAATAAAGGAATAAAAGCACAGAAACCATTGCATATACGAGGAAGTTTTATTTTTTTTTTTAAAAAGTAGTTATTACAAAATAAAAAACACAGGTGATCAGTGCAGAAAAAAAGTCCTTGAGGTCATTCCCGCCACATGTTGTAATAACTATTTTTTTTTAAAAAAGTAGTTATTACAAAATAAAAAAACACTGTGGATCAGTGCAGAAAACCTCTGTGGATGACAGTTTCCTGCCAGGGGACAAGTCCTTCCGGTCTTTTGAAAAAGTCCTTGAGGTCATTTCTAACAGAAATTGCTTCACGGGAAGCACGTGCCACACTCAGTCTCCCAGCATTGCACAAGTTACTGTCCCCAGCAACATGTGCCCGCCATTCTCCTGGCACAACATCACCTGATGCCGACTCTCCATCAGCAAAGTTGGGCGGGATGTAGCTGGAAGTTGGTGTCCGTGCAGCATCTGTCTCTAATAGCATGTTGTGAAGAGCAACACACGCCTTCACGACATCCACCACTTTGTCTGGTTGGAATTCCATGGGCCTCCCAAGAATCCTCCAGCGTGTAGCCAGGATGCCAAAGCTGTTCTCGATGATCCTGCGAGCTCTTGAATGCCGGTAATTATATGTGGCCTTGTCATCCTCCAGGTTAGCCCCTGAAAACAAAAAACTGTTTTAATAATGCTGAACTGTTCCACACTGTACTGAACTATATCCTAAGTTCATGGCCATGCATAAAATTGTAGCAAAACATTAAGAAATAGAATATTATGCTTGATTTCTGTACCTGGATAAGGTCGCGTGAGGTTCCTATGGAGAGGAAAGGCAGCATCTCCCAAGAACACATGCGGCAAAGGAGTGGTGGTCCCAGGCAGGTTTGCAGGCTGTGGCAGGTGGAGGGTCCTCTCCAGAAGCGGCTGCTTTGGAAAATCCCTCCATCACTCTCACGACCATAGGCACCAACATCCACCATGGTGAAACGATACCTTGTGTCGCATGCCGCCATTAGCACAATCGAATGCGTGCGTTTGTAATTAAAATAGTCGCTTCCAGCATTTGGTGGGCCTTTAATAGTGACATGTTTCCCATCGATGCACCCCAGACAATTGGGAAAGTTCCAGCCATTCCAAAAGTCTTTACTGATGCTTTCCCATTCATCTGCTTTGGGAAATGAAACGTATTCCTCTCTCAGTGCCAACCAGCTCTGCAGGTAGCGGAGACGATTTTAGAGACGGTTGAGATTCCTAGTTTATAACTTGCAGCGACCGATGTCTAGGTGCTGCCGGACGCCAGGACCCTCAGTGTGACTGCAAGTCTCTCTTCCGAACTAACAGGGTGTCGATGGTTTCTTTTTTGAAGAATATAGGGCTTGACACGACGGAGCAACTCGTCAAACCGGTATACAGACATCCTGAAGTAAACAAAGTGTTTCTCTTCGTCCAACAAACGCATTGGTTTAACGAGGACTGTGAATTCACCCGTTACGTCGGTCCTCATGCAGAGGGCGAACATCCCATCTTCTCTTTCGTCGTCTTCTTTTCGCCGGCATTTCATCTCTAATTTCATCTTCTAGATACTGCAGCAGTATCATGGCCGTCAGTAGTCCTGTTGGTGTCATTGGCATTTTCTTCTTGACTTTTTTTCGTTGTAGAGTAGCGGTAATCTTCACGTAGCAGCGACACCTCTGTGACGGAGAAAATTGCAACGACTGGCGCAACGACTTGCGCCACTATATATGGCGGGCAATCAACACAGCTCGCGCGAGCAGACGCGGCAACCTTGCTAGAGCCTTAAGGATGCCCTTCTCACAATAAAGAGCATATATGAAAGTGTCGTCAATGGTAATGTACACAAATATTCATGTAATATTTCTACCCAATCCATAGTGAATCCAGGATGAATTTAAAAAGAAGAAATGACAGACATTTATATAGCAAAGCAAAGTTAATCTTTACTCTTTAACTGTGTCCTCACAGATTGATTGAATATTTACTTTACTTTAACCAAGAGCATTGTAGCATCCCCGGTTAAATGATGGTCTTACTCTCATACTGATGGATCACATGAGTTTAAATTTTGATACGTTAACATTTCCTTTCCACCTTTTCCACCGTAAGAGCTGCAAGGGACAAGAAACATAAAAACATGACTTTTTCACAAATTCCTTGCATTATAAATTTTAAACCATTTTAACCAATTTATGAATGACTAAAATAATTTTTAACCATTCCAATCATGAATGTCTCCTTTTTATCCTGTTTTAAGACTTTACCAGAATAATTATTTGCAGGTTTATATGAAATCACACAAAACAAACACACGTATAGCCCTAACTAAACAAATCACTGCTATTAGAGTTTTATACAGTCTATGCTATTACACAACATTAACCATAATAATTAACATCAGAAATCAGAATTGCATAGCAATCTAAAGAAATGTTCTATTGCCCGATCAACAAGCGCTAACACTTAGCCTTGTGCTAGCTAACGTGCGTTATGCTCATTTCTAATCCCAGCAAAAACTCTAAAAAAAAAAAAGGTTTTCCTTTACTTTTACTCCTCTAATTTCCTAATTTTCTCATTTTCTTAATTATTTTGTGCCTTTTCCGTTCTGGTGACATCCCTTCAAAATAAAGGTCCTGGTCATGTCACAAACGTAAAATAAACATGAACATCTGAATACAATGAATAAATTACACAAAACTCCAGTATACTTAAGGTCATCCACAAGCATCATCTCTCAAGACACAATGTCTCCATCACTCTGAATCATTCTCATATATTCATGTAAAGAGATTTTTATTGGACTATGTCTTTGGTGGAAATTTTAAAATTTTTTTCTAAATCATTGCTTGTTCTTGTGAAACATTTTCCTTAATATCTCTAGCGGAGTTTTGCAGACAGTTCTCATTAGGATGTTAGTAAGAATATGATTAAAAATAAAACAATAAGTTTTCAATAACTCTATAACTCAATAACCCTTATGCCAATATTCACAACACATTTTCTTCTTCCCAAAAGTGACTGTGGCAGAAACATCAACCAGGACAGAGGAGACTCCAGCACAGATCAGTGAGGATCCTGCTACCACCAGCTCCTCCACTGTCCACCCCCTGTTCTGTTCCAGTGTCCACCTCTCTTGCTCCTGCATTGCCCACACCCACTGCCCCACCAGTATCCACCTCCCTTGCTCCTGCAGTGCCCACACCCACTGCCCCACCAGTGTCAACCTCCCTTGCTCCTGCAGTGCCTACACCCTCTGCCCCACCATTGTCCGGCTCCTCACGGAAAAGAAAACCAAGAGGGAATGCAGACACTAGTGGTATGTGTATGTATCTGTGAATCCAAACTGTTTTGAAGTTACTTTGCCAATCATTTTTAGTTAGATCAGACTCATTCTAGCCTTTTCTCAGATGAAGGAACAGGGCCTGCCTCAATGTGGTTTAATCTGGCAAGATCCGGTCAAGGTCCTGTTCAGTTGTTAAAAGTTACCAGTCATTTTTGTTATCAGAAGTGTTAGCATCATTTTGAACTTTTTCCTCATGGCAACATTGAGAAGATGTCTGTTAACAAATGATTACCATCTTTTCATTCCTTTCAGAATGCCCCATTCATCAAGGGTCAAGCAGTTTCCCCTACAAAAAAATACTGAGGCAAAGAGTCAGGGAGGTTTGTTTCAAGAAGCATAAGAAATTATTGATGCGCTACTGATAACTCTTTGGAACCACGCACTGTAATTGTCCCAACAGAAATAAGTCTAGGTGCTTTCTTTAAAAAGAGGATGTCAGTCTTTAGCCATATTGCACTTTATTATTTGATATCACTTGGACTTCAGGTTGTATTTACCGTTCACTTTTTGAAAGAAGATGTAACTAATTTTACCTTTTGTCTTGTTAAGGGTTGTGTCGAGGTGTTGGTGCAGTGGCAACCTTGCTCTGGATGGTGTGTATGTTATCTGAAGTTTACTTGACTGATGATGATTGGGTTAGGGGAACAGAACCAACAAAATATAAACATTTCATCAACTTAAACTGCAGTTTGATCGGCAACAGCAAAGTCTGATTGTCAAGTATTCCACAAGGAAGTCAAACTACAAATACAAATACTGAACCAGTTACCCAATTCCAAACCCAATTGCTCCCATGGCATAGCCATCAGTGTGTGAGTGTGGGTAAATGGATATTCTGATATACGGTAGCCTCGGCCAGTGTGAATGGGGCGAATGTTCACTTGCTTTGTAAAGTGCCTTGAATGGTCACCAAGACTAGAATAGAGTTTTGGCCAGGGTTGTGTCTAATGCAACGTCGCTCCACATTCTAACGGTGCGTTCACACCGGAATCGTTCGCGCGACGTGATTACATACAAAGTTAATGCAAAGACGCGAATAGACGCGGATTCGAGCCGGCGGCGCGGTGAGGCGAATGCTGCCGCGAGAGTGAAAAGATGCGAATCCGCGCGAGTTCAAAAAATCCAACTTTGGCGAAATATTCGCGTCAGACAGCCTATCAGCGTTGAGATTCTGGACGACAGTGACGTGGAGACAGATGGACAGGCGCTCCACAGCTGAAATGTAGTTGTGACAGTGACATCACCGCCTTCTCCAGGAGTTGCGTCTGGATGACGGCCGCTTCCAGCGGTATTTCAGGCTCACCAGGACCCAGTTGATGACCTGCTCGGGATCGGTGCCGTGATCTCTCGGCAGGCGCTCAACTACAGGCGCTCCGCAGCTGAAATGGAGCTGCGGTGCCGTGATCACCTGAAATCGGTGCCGTGATCTCTCGGCAGGACACCTACAGGCGCTCCGCAGTTGAAATGGAGCGCCTCTAGGTGTCCTGCCGAGAGATCGTGGCACCGATCCTCCTGAACAGGTCATCAAACTGGGTTCTGGTGAGCCTGAAATACCGCTCGAAGCGGCCGTCATCCAGACGCAAATCCTGGAGAAGGTGGTGAAATTATCCGAGCTGAATGCACCTCCGGATGATGTCACTGACCCAGACACGACGGCGTGTGCGTTTCCGACAAATCTCGGACTGCCACAGCAGGTACAAGTACGCGATGGTACATATATCAGCCATGGTTGATGAGAGAATGAAATGGAGGGAATGGCGCCAAATAGCCCCTCGTTTTTTACTCGCGCGAATGAGGCGAGTAAATTCAATTACACTCGCGCGAGTAACGCGGTATGACGCGATATTCTCACCGTTAGGAATTGCCTGAACAAGATTGTGAGATGTTGTATCCTGTATAAATATATTGTAATGCACTTTTATCACACTCAGTAACTTCATTAGTTACTCAGTTACATCTTCAATAAATGGGCTTAACCCAATTCTAATTTTATTATGCCTGACAGAATGCATACATACTTAAAGACTCCGTGTCTCATTCTAAGGAGTACAGTGTCAGCATAGTACATATTCCAAATGTTAGAATGTGAAAGTAATACTTTTTGCTGTCTCTCTCTTTGTCTTACAGTGGAGCAAAGTGGAAAAACTCCTGGGAGCCAAAAGAAAATGTGATACTGTAATAAAATCTTTTGAAATAACATATACCAGTTGCTGGCTGTGTTCCTTCTTATACATATGAGTCACCTATGGTCACGAGCTGTGGGTAGGGAATGAAAGAACGAGATCGCGAATACAAGCGGCCGAAATGAGTTTCCTCCGCAGGGTTGGGCTCTCCCTTCGAGATAGGATGAGAAGCTCGGTCATCCGGGAGGGGCTCAGAGTAGAACCGCTGCTCCTCCGCATCGAGAGGAGTCAGATGAGGTGGCTCGGGCATCTGGTTAGGATGCCTCCTTGGTGAGGCACTACCCACCGAGAGGAGTCCCTGGGGAAGACCCAGGACACGTTGGAGAGACTATAGCCACTTTCGGACAGACCGTTCTAAGAACGCAGTTATCAGAACTACCCTCCTCGAATTTCGTTCTGATAACTGTCCTTCCCCAGCGGAACTGTTTCAGTCTGCATTCGCACATGAGTCGGGACTAGGTCGGGACCGATGTGACGCAACCGTCTGCGACATTGACGTATTACTTTAGCGCCACACTCAATAAAACCCCGCGAAAAGTAAGGAGAGAACAAAGCAACACCAGAATGGAGAGCGAGGAGGCCACCGTGTTCATGGTTTGCACAACGCTATTTTTATTAATGGACGATCACATCAGGCGTCTAACATCGAGGCTGGAAGAGCACACAGAGAGAGTCAGGAGACGAAGAATCGAGCGGCAGGCGATACTTTTTAATTTCATGACGGAAAGAAGGAAAGCACAGCACCGCAGACAAAGGAGACAACGTGTAAGTTTAACTTATTAAACACCTGCCGGTTGTGTTTGTTGTATGAGGAAACATTTCAGCCGTTATTGTACTGTTTGCGTTGAGCCGATTACAATAAGTGAATATTTCAGACTGTAGGTAACTCGTGTTCTGATTGCATTTCAGAAGTTGCTGCAGCTCATTGCAAAACACTCCTCGCCGTCCGTCTGGGTTCAGAGCAAAGTTGATGAATGGTGGACAAAGGTTGTTCCCAGTTTTACCGATGAGCAGTGGATCAAGAATTTCCGTATGTCCAGAGAAACATTTCAGTACGTTTGAAGCCGTCACTGGAGAGAATGGACACAACTTATCGTCTTGCTGTACAGCTTGAAAAGAGAGTTGCTGTTGCCATATGGAAACTCGCCACTAACTCCGAATACAGGAGCATAGCACACTTATTCGGAGTTGGCTTGTCAACTGCCTGTGAATGTTTAAAGGAGTTCTGCTCCTCTGTGGAAGAAATATTGTTGCCTGAAGTCATTAGGATGCCAAATGCAGAAAAACTAAAAAACTGTCACGGTACTTTGAGCAGAGATGGGGGGTACCACAGTGTGTTGGGGCTGTTGATGGCTCTCACATCCCTATTTTGGCACCCGAAGAGTACCACACAGAGTTTTTCAACCGGAGGGGATGGTATTCTATTACTTTGCAGGCAGTCGTTGATGGAAGAGGTTTGTTTTGGAATGTGTACACTGGGCAACCTGGCAGCTTGCATGATACCAGAGTTCTACGTTTGTCTGCACTGTGGGAGCTGGGAGAGGGAGCAAAGGTTTTTTTCATAGCAGCACAGGGGCATTGGAGGACAGGATGTTGGCTATTACATCAGAGACGCTGCCTATCCGCTGACAAGCTGGCTCATGAAGCCCTTCCCAGACAACGGCGCCCTCACTCACCAACAGGAGACATTCAACCTCAAAACAAGCAGATCAAGGGTTGTGGTTGAAAATGCTTTTGGCAGACTGAAAGGAAGATGGCGAAGCCTACAAAAGCGCAATGACTGCAGCCTTGACAGAGGTAAGTCCATGGTGTTCACATGCTGTGTGCTTCACAACCTCTGTGAAAGCCACGGTGAGGAGTATCGAGAGGAGTGGAGTGAAGACAACCCTTATCCGCAGCCAGATATTCCAACAACCACCTGCTGCAAATAGTGAAGGAGTTGGAGTGTGTGCAGCCTTGATGCGTTACCTTGTGCCTTCCAGTTGATCACATGAACACACAGTTTCATAATGACCATCATATTTTGGAAGTTTGTTGAGAAAATGTTCCATAGAACTGTAATTCTTTGTTCACAGTTAATTTTTTTTATGTGCAAAATAAATATGTCAATTCCTGCCTTTAAGTTTTGTGTGCATTATGAAATCTATCAAATTAAATTTATTTGTAGCATATTTCATGTACAAAACAATTCAAAGTGCTTCACATAAAATAAAAGCATTGCAGCAGGGAGTGTAAGAAGCATAAAAAATACATAAAAGAATATAAAGAGAAACAAATCATTTAAATGAATTTAAAAACAAGCAACAGTCTAGATAAGTTCAAAGATATCGTGCAGATTTCATGCATAGACACATGAGAACAGAAATGTTTTTAACCTGGATTTAAAAATGTCTACAATTGGTGAAAGTTTAATTTCCACTGGTAGTTTGTTCCACTTGTTTGCAGCATAACAGCTAAATGCTGCTTCTCCATGTTTAGTCTGGACTCTGGACTGGACCAGCTGACCTGAGTCCTTGGATCTCAGAGCTCTGCTGGGTTTATATTCTCTGAACATATCACAGATGTATTTTGGGCCTAAACTGTTCTGGGAGGTACATATATATACTCAAGTGGTAAAAGGTACCACCCTGACCATGATTCAGAGAATGACAGGAAAAGGGGCACACAGTCATACGACCGTCTCTGCAATATCCATCCTCTGTATGACAACATCAGGACAGCGTGTAAGGCAAACTACCATCCTCAGCAACACATTTCAGTGGATGAGAGGATGGTGAAATCGAAAGCCCGCACCATCCTCCGCCAGTACATGAAAGACAAACCAACCAAGTGGGGGTATAAACTTTTTGTACTGGCCGATTCGTCAAATGGCTACACATGGGAATTTTTTGTTTACGAGGGGAGAAACATGGCTGTTCAAAAAGGACTGAGCTACGCAGGTGTGGGCTTGTGGAACAATTCGGGAACAGCGTATAGGCTACCCCAGAGGACGTCCAGGAGGGCTCACCAACAAGGAACCACGAGGCACCATCCGCTGGATAAGACAGGATCCTCTTCTTTGTCCAGTGGAAAGATACAAGAGACGTGCGCATGTGTTCCACGATCCATACAGCCCACAGAACACGGTTCAGAGGAGGGTCAGAGGGACAGATGGCCGGTGGCAGAAGTCCATCCCTGCCCCACCAGCGGTCACTGACTACAACAAGTAAGTACTTGAGATACATTATTTTGTCTTCAAATGGAAGGTATGTAACAGTTCACTGTTGATTGTAATGCAATGTACTAAACAAACCTTTTTGTAATCTTTTATTTTCACTGACATATGGGGGGAGTGGACCTATCAGATGCGATGATAGGCTTCTACAACACAGTGCACAAGACCCGGAAGTGGCACAGGTCATTCTTCTACCACTTCCTCGACATTGTGAACGCCTTTGTTCTTCATTCGCATATGGCAACACAGAGGAGTGAGACCCCTCTAACACAGAAGGCGTTCCGAGAGGCCCTGGTGTTGGAGCTGAAGGCAGCGGGGTCTCCTTCGACGGGTCCCCCTCCATCACCTGCTCCAGCTCCCCAAAGAGCACCACACAAACTGAGGCACTACACAGAAGAAGGTGTGTGCACTGTTCAATGAAGACGATCACAGAATGCACCTCGTGCCAGGTAGCCCTCTGCTTTGTAGTGAAGAGGGACTGCTACAATGAGTGGCATACCAAGAACAATTTGTAGGTTCTTCTCTTTCCCCTTTCACTCACACACACACACACCCCAAAACAAAGGGAAGAAAGAATGAGGCTGGACTGCCTTCTTTTTTTTTTAACTCTAAAAAAGTGTAACACACACACACACACACACACACACACACAGTATACTGTATTATTAGTTATGTTGTTATAATGTTATATTCTTGCTTTTGTATTGGAAAACTTTTTCATACTTCAATTGTTTTAGCCTTTCTTTTATCAATACCCCATAGACGTTATAAGAAAAAATGATATTTTTGAGTTTATGCTTGTACCAATCTAATCCAGAATGTGTAACACCCAATCCAAATCCATATGGGGAAGCCCCAAGGTGTTAGCTTTCAATAGAAACCAGAATTGTGTTTCTAGCATGTAGAGTTCTGAAGTTGCAGGCTTTTGATTCTGGTTATGCAGTTTTGGATAACCTAGTGTCCCCTTGGAGTCTCCAAAAGGGACCCAAGAAAAGCGCATGTGCATACCAAGAGAGAAAAATCCATAAAATATTCATGGTTTGCTCTTTTTCTTCCATTCCTTTTGCTGTGGGAAGGAGAGACTTTTGTCTTTGGTCCCAATGTATCTTCACAGAGCTGACAGGTTCCTGGAGATGTAAATCTCAGTCATTTTCAGGCACACGTTAGACAGGAACAAAAAAACTCTATTCTGATTCCATTCTAACATCTCTATTGCTCTGCTAGTACATCATAGAATCACACTGACACTTCAGGCATAAACCTGGAAGTGTTACCTTTCCAATGGTACCAAGTACATGCATGTATCTACAACCATGTGGGATCTCTGCTACTTTCAAGTTGGGTATGCCAATTTCGCAAATGAACTTTGAAAAAGGGGGTGTGTTCTAAAGGGTTAAAGTCCTCAAAGAGAAACTCCTGGAAGAAAATGTTTCTCCCCAGGAGAACATTTTGGATTATGTCAGCAAATTCAGAGAGAGGCTCCACCACTCATGGAGAATGGCAAGAAAAACTCTGCGACTCAAAAAAGCCATGAAACGGCATTATGATCGCTCTGCTGTGTCACGTTTATTTTTTGTTGGTGATAAAGTCCTAGCAAAATTTTCAGGACCTTATCAGCTTCATGAAAAGCTCAGTGATACTAATTATTTAATCAGTACTCCTGAACGGAGGAGGAAGACTCAAATCTGTCACATAAATGTGTTGAAGCCTTACTGTACTCGAGAACCAAATATTACCCATGAATTTCAAACGGATCAATCACTACCTTCCATCGGTTCCTCAGCACTGATTGTAACAAATTGTGCTGAATCCACAAAAGAAGATGGTTTGACATTACGTCCCATTTCATACCAAAGTCCACGACTACCAAACTCTGAAATGTTAAAGGTGCTGCCTACCCAGCTTTCACATCTCGCAGAGAAACAAAGGAAATACATTATTTCCATAGTCAAGCAATTTTCAGCACTGTTTAAGGATGTACCTACACAGACCTCAGTCCTGAAGCATGATATTGATGTTGCTGGTGCCAAGCCAAAAAAACAACACCCTTACCGAATCAATCCAGTCAAAAGGGCTATAATGAAAAATGAGACAGA
Source organism: Odontesthes bonariensis (assembly GCF_027942865.1). Taxonomy (NCBI): domain Eukaryota; kingdom Metazoa; phylum Chordata; class Actinopteri; order Atheriniformes; family Atherinopsidae; genus Odontesthes; species Odontesthes bonariensis. The sequence continues at coordinate 24,407,898 of NC_134511.1, forward strand.
CTACATGCTAAAATATGGTTTTGCTAAACAAAGTAACAGCCCTTGGAGTTCCCTGTGTCTTTTATAACCCCCCATAACCCCCTTGTTTTCTTATCGTGGATGTACAACCATAATCAAAGGCTTATGCGTTGGGCATTATTAGTGCAAGATTATCATCTTAGCATTAAACACAAGCGGGGTGCAGTCAATTTCTTGGCCGACGCTTTGTCTAGAGTATAGATTTAATTTAATTTGGTGAATAAAGGAATTATTTGTTACCTAACCCTTTGGTATAGGTTTTAGGAGGGGAGGTGTTACGGCCAGTGGCCTTGTATGTTTATTTTTGTAGGTTTGTATGTAGGTTCCTGACTGCTGCCTCCACTGAGGGAACTGGATGCAGCTCGACTCCTGGTTGAGGCCTACTCCTGCTCTGACCAATCACTGAAGAGGCCTCCCTATTTAAACCTCCTCTTCCTACCAGTGTTGCCAATTTAGCGACTTTGTCGCTAGATTTAGCGACTTTTGGCCATCTCTGGCGACAAAAAAAATAATCTAGCGACTTAGCGACTTTCGGGCTCAATCTGGCTGAATCTAGCGACAATTTAACTTGTTTTGTGAGTGACAAATCAGTTGCCCCGCGACACCATACAAGCCGAGACAGAAGCACTGCAGGACGGCGGCAACCCGGCATACCGTCATTTCCTGTCAAAACTGCAGTTTCAAGCTAGCTACAACGAGGGTAGGTTCACTTCCTGTTTTCAAAACAAAAGCACCTTTTTATCGTAATGGCTTTCCCTATGATAAAAGGCAACGGGTATTTTATTTTGTCAAAATAACCGGAAGTTCACTGCGGCTAGCTTTAGTAGCGCCGAATTCGTCGGAACAAAATTGTAAATAGCCGGTATTTTGTCAGGTTTTTAACACGTTGGGGAGCTAAACGACTACTTTCTGGCCTGAAAAGTTTCAAATGTTGCTAAAGTTTACAGAGTTTAGAGCTGAAATCAGCTTCAGGCCGGCTGATTTCGGCTCGGGTAGGAGCGAAAATATATAATATGGCGTGGTTACGTCACTTATGACGTCATGACGCAATCTAGCGACTTCTAGCGACTTTTCAGAGAGCCAATAGCGACTTCTTGTGATTTTTTTTTGGCAACACTGCTTCCTACCAGAAGGCGCGGCTGTGTGTTCCTTTGTGAGAACAGCTTGCCTCTTTGCTGGGTGTTGCTTTATTAGCTTGTGCTGTTGTGACTTTGTTTGTTTTTTTGTATGTTCTGGAAGTTACTAGAACTTGGTTGATTTAGAAGAGTCCTGTGTTTTGGTTTTTGGTCATTTTTGACAAAACTGGCTTTGAAGCCTCTTGGTTTGTTTTTTTTGTTTGGGCTCAGTTTTGGTTTTGTTTAGAGTTTTGAATTACCTCTTTTTTTAAGATGTAATTATTTGTTTTGGAGTTTTATTTAGGGTACTGTTTTGAGACCCTTCTCGTTTGACTTGTGGATTGTTAAAATAAACACTCAACTATTTTACCTTAAAACATCTGGGTATTTTTATTTTCTTTAATGTTACTTCTCCTTCCCCCCCTGGCTGAGCTGGGTCGTAACAGTTACCAATAAAAAAGCAATATAAACATGAGAACACAATTCACTAACTTGCTCAAGTAGTAATTACTCATACATGCTCACACTAATGATTCAATGCAGTTTGAAGTTTGTTTGAAATACTAGCCTACTAAGGTCGCTATGCTGTGACAGTAATGTTACCAATAAAAAACAATATAAACATGAGAACATAATTCACTAACTTGCTCGAAGAGTAATTACTCATACATGCTCACACTAATGATTCAATGCAGTTTGAAGTTTGTTTGAAATAACGTACCTCATCACCCGAAACAAAACTTGATGAGGTGGAGTTTGAAGACATGTTGTCAAATGGTGCTCTACACGGCTCACCACGGCTCGGTTTGGTTGTGTTTCCATTACACTTCGTGCCTCCTCGACGTGGGCGGGGTCGTCGTAACACTGCTGCGCGTGTCGCTGCTCACCCTGTGGCTGGTAGTTGTTTGTGAGTGCTGGAGTGAACACACTGCAAGCGGCTCTGAGAAATGTAATGTAGAGGTTTATCTGGTATAAGTGTTTAATAAAAATTAGTCATTAGACTGTTTTTTAAAATTAACATTTTATTGTGTGTCTTGATGTCTTTTTGTTTGTATGGACCTTGGGTCTTGACACATACCGCCTGCCGTAGTTCAAGAAGTTGTAACGCACACTTGAAAACGCGAGGCGCTAGAGAGCAAATTCATTCGACTTTGCAAAATAAATTTGCACCACTAGATGGGGGTAGAAATTACATATTGTCCCTTTAAATTCTCTTAATTGCGTATTCAATTGATGCTCGGTCACTGACCGTTAACTCGGTCACAGACCAGAGGCGCCAACAGTAACATCAAAGACAAAAGACGGAAAAAAAGTCATTTTAAGTTGTTACAATGATATTTCCATGGTTTAAGACAGAAAAACACTTGGAATATGTTAATTTTTGTCCGTATTTAGTGAGTTATGTTAATAAATTATCTTAACTCATTGGCTGCCAGCCATTTTCAGTGCAGAGAGACCCATACTGCCAGGTGTTTTACAGTATTTTGACTGATTTTCCAAGACCCGCAGAAAAGTGTGTCATGACTATGTACACACCGAAATTACCAAAAGAAAGAGTAGACTCTCTTCTTTAATCAGGAAAAAAAGTTTGTTTCTACCATTTTCAGTCTTTTAGTAATAGACAGTAGAACATAGGTTGGTTTCACCAAAAACAGCTGTTTGACCAAAAAAAAAAAAAAAAAAAAGGGAGAAAACACGCTTTTTTTTGTGCAAAGTGGCACTGCTGCCACCTAGTGGGTAATTTTGCCAGTATATTCTCTGTTTAGTGTTTACAAGCCTAAGATTTAGTGACGAACTCCGGTAGATTGTCCCCCAGCCCGCTCCGTTAAAAAACGCAATTGACGTCTATAGACGTCTTTGGCAGTGAACGTTTTTTTTTTTAAATTGACGTCTATAGACGTCAATGGCACCGAAAGAGTTAACACATCTTTGACATCAGGCTCTTTTCCTTCTGCTTTCAAGACTGCCAGAGTCACTCCTCTTCTAAAGAAACCAGCTCTTGACCCTTCAGAGATCAAGAATTACAGACCGGTATCCCTTTTACCCTTTCTTTCCAAAACTCTTGAACGTGCTGTCTTTAAACAACTGTCCTCTTACCTCCACCAGAACAACTTCTTGGATCCCTACCAGTCTGGGTTCAAGGTGGGCCACTCAACTGAGACGGCCCTCCTAGCAGTAACTGAGTCACTACAAACTGCTCGACCTAACGCTCTCTCCTCTGTCTTGATTCTCCTGGACCTGTCTGCAGCATTTGACACAGTGAACCACGACATCCTTCTCTCTACCCTGGAGGGAATGGGGGTTTCTGGCTCTGCACTCTCCATGTTCTCATCCTACCTGACAGATCGCTTCTACCAGGTCACACTGAGAGGGTCTGTATCGAAGCCACGTAGGCTCACCACTGGGGTTCCCCAAGGTTCGGTCCTGGGTCCTCTTCTTTTCTCCCTCTACACATCATCTCTTGGTTCTGTCATCCACTCCCATAACTTTTCCTACCACTGCTATGCAGACGACACCCAGCTGATTCTGTCTTTTCCCCCGTCTGACACCCAAGTGGAAGCACGCATTGCTGCATGCCTGGCAGACATCTCGGGGTGGATGTCGATGCACCACCTTAAGCTCAACCTGGACAAGACTGAGCTAATGTTTCTCTCGGGCAAGGGCTGCCCGTTCCGAGATCTGGCCATCACCATGGATGATTCCGTGGTGACATCAACCCGGACCGCGAGGACCCTGGCCCTGGACGACCAACTGTCGCTCTCGCCAAACATCGCATCAGTGACCCGTTCCTGCCGATTCCTCCTCTACAACATCCGGAGGATTCGCCCCTTTCTCACCGACAAGGCAGCACAAGTGCTCATCCAGGCTCTTGTCATCTCCCGCCTGGACTACTGCAACTCGCTCCTTGCTGGCGCCCCGGCTTCTGCCATCAGACCTTTGGAGCTGGTTCAGAAAGCTGCTGCTCGTCTGGTGTTCAACCTCCCCAAGTTCTCCCACACCACTCCCCTTCTCCGCTCTCTACACTGGCTCCCTGTAGCTGCTCGCATCCAGTTTAAGACTCTGGTGCTGGCCTACAGGGCAGTGGAAGGAACAGCTCCTTCATACCTCCAGGCTATGGTCAAGCCCTACACCCCCGCCCGACCACTTCGCTCTGCGGCCACCAGGCGCCTGGCTGCCCCGTCACTCAGGGGTCCCTGCGCACGATCGACACGGTCAAGGCTTTTCTCTGTTCTGGCACCCCGATGGTGGAACGATCTCCTGACTGATATCAGGACAGCTTAGTTGCTGCCCATCTTTCGCCGCAGGCTGAAAACCCACCTCTTCAGGAAACACTACCCTGATCCGCCCTCTTAGGACATCACCTGCTCCGTCCTAGTTCCTTACGCAATTATTGTTTCCTCCACCACTGGCACCCTCTATATTTTCATTACCCCCTACCCAAACCAGGGTTTGAATCCCATTCCTGCTTTTCTTACCTCTTTTATTTCTTCCCCTACCCGAACCAGGGTTTGCATCCCCACCCCGCTGTGACTGGTGTGCAGTTGGTGAGAGGCTGAGGTACCTGACTTATCACACTTACTCTAGCACTAGTTTTGCTCTTAGCTGTTTGGTTTTGGAAGGAAATGCACTTATGATTTCTCGTGACCTGAAGTTCTTTTGCCTACCGATGTTGAACGCACTTATTGTAAGTCGCTTTGGTTAAAAGCGTCTGCAAAATGACCGTAATGTAATGTAATAACAGAGTTAAATGAATACAACATCAGGGTTTCTGCTACATTCATTTCACTGCGGCGGACCGCCGCACCTTCGTCGTTGCCCGCCGCACCTCGGATAAATTCGGAACCCTGTGTTATTGTGTAATTTTCCACATCAAAGCATTCGTCTGCCTTTCCCGCGCTTGATCAGCGTTCCCCCGCCCCGCCCTCTCTCCTTTATGACACTGGCTCTCTGACTGGATAACGGGATGAGAGGTGACTTTTTGGAGCCCTCTTTTAATGTGCAAGTTGCCATAGAAACTAGCAAAGCATTCGTCTGCCTTTCCCGCGCTTGACCAGCCTTCCACCGCTCTCTCATCTGACACCGGCCGGCTCTCTAACGGGATCAGAGGTACGTGACGTTGAATTGATGTTATTTCCCAATTATTATTTTATATTTGTGAACAAGTTGTTGAACATTGTGCACGGTTTATATCAGTAGGCTAATTATATGTTGTAGACGTAGACACGGCTAGTTCGGGAGGCTACAGGTGAATTAGGCTACAGTAGCTCTTCGGTCATTCCTAAACGCACAGCTGTGGTCTAGCCCTGCACATGTAGCGGATGACAACGAGCAGAGTTTGGATATTGCAATTTCCAAGGTAGCAAGTCCGAGCGGCCTGCGTGCGCAGGATGCTTCTGACACACACACACACACACAAGAACACACGTTACCGCAATACTGCAGATCTTGATGCAAGCTTTTAAAATATTTGTTGAATACGCGCGGGCACCTCATGCGTAACCCTTCGCATAGCTTGTAGATCTATTAATTGTTTAGGCCTACCAGTTTCCCAATTTCATTCTTGATAAATGCAAGAACAGTTAAACAAATATTTAAGTTGCCCATTGTTACCTCACGCCGGATTTTTCGATTCCTAACGTTAACTCGTCTCCTCTATAATTTTCAGATGAGTTTGCTGAAATATTTCACCAAGAAAAGAAAGGTGGCAGATGAGGAAACGGAGCAGGTGAGCCTACGATTCATTTTGCAAATTAATCTCGAGACCCTGTGTGTTCATAACCCCACTTGGACACACGTTTTGTGTGTGTGTGTGTTTTCTTCTTTTTTTTTTGTCTTTGAGCACCGCCTTCTCTTGTTTGACTTGTTGACCACATGTACACTCCTTGCGGTACCCTGCTTAATCACGTCGTCATTAGGCTACAGCAAGCTCAGTGATAATGGCGTGGATAAACCATTTAGTATGCGTACTGTAAATATTCCCAACTTTCATTTCACCATGTCCATGTAAATTGAAATTATAAACACCTGCCCCTTTTGCTAAATGTCTTCAAATGTCATGATGAACACTTTAGGCAGGTAACAGTAGTCACACAATATATCTTATGTGAAGTACTGTAAACACTAAGAATTTGTCATCACATTTCACCATGTAATGTTCTGAAATGAACATTTTAGGCAGGTAGCAGTAATGGAGCTGGAGAACACAGCCTGGTTGAACAAAGAGAGTCCGACTTGAGAACAGAATCAGGTGAACAGAGGGAAGAGAGTGAAGAAGAAAGACCGAGCAGCAGTCAAAAGACAGGCAAACACAGGGCCTCAGGCTGGGACCCGACATGGGTTGACAAGCCTAGATTTAAACCATGGCTTTATAACACTGATCATGGCAAGTATTGTGTTGCATGTGCTGCTTGTTGTTTTTGCTGCCGATAATGCTGAATTTACTTGAGTCCACTTGACTTAACTTGTGTGGATACTTTAATATGAACAAATTCCTTCATTCATATATGTTAGTAGCAATAAGAATAACTCTGGTCTTTACATACAGGAATGTTCTGTCATATATGTCGCCAGCATAAACAGACATCCAAAACTGGCCAAACAAAAAGACCATTCATTGAAGTGGGATGCTTAGTCTACAGGTCTGACCATTTAGACAGGCACATGGGATCGGAGCACCACAAGCGCTGCATGTGTGAAGTGTCATGCAGCGCTCTCACAAGGCAATGTCATTGTTATGATATCCCTATTTTTTCTGGTTTCCACATCCAGAATGCCAATATTGACAGTTACATTGTGTGCAGGTTCTTCAGTTCTCGTTGCATTTGAGCCAAATGTTATTTTGGAGCATGAGGCTGTCATTGGTGGATTTAAATGCTTGTACCATCTTGTGAAGAAAGAGCAAGCACATCACACCAACTACGCAGATCTTCTAGATCTTGCAGAATTGTTGGGTTGTAATTACTTCAAAAAGTTAAAGGTGACTTATTTTGGACTTTGTTAATCCACATACACTATTGGCAAATTATAGCCTACTGGTAGTAACCTTCCCTATCCTCAAAACATTCTATTCTCACAATATAGATCGGAAAAAACGCCAATTACCGTTCTCACTACATTATTGATGAGATGTTAGAGATTTTGGCATCAGTGGTTGAAGAGCCCATTCTACAGGAAATCCAGACCAGTATGGCTATTGGACTGGAGCTGGATGAAAGTACAGATGTATCTGTGACAAGACAATTGGATCTGCACATAAGGTAGTCTTTTTTCAGGGAGGGCTAAATTAGGGAGGGATATATTATTGACAAAAAATTAGGAACATAAAATAGCTACTGCTACTGATTTTGTTTACAAATCTCCCCAGGTATGCAGACAAAGAGGGACAGCTGTTCAGTCAGTTCTTAGACATTGTTAGTGTCCCAGATGGAAAGGCTGTCACAATGAGAGAGCTGTTAAGGAAGTGCTGCACAAAAAGCACATTCCAACTGCCCAATTGTATGGCCTAGGCACAGATGGTGCTGCTGTAATGACCGGTAAGTTCCAGGTATCTAGAATGCTGAACAGTTAAGGAAATGTTTCACAATTAAATGAATAATTGTGAAAAATGTATGTGGCAGTATGACAATGAGTCCCTGTATCCTAAATGAGCTCGTACGAACGTCAGTCGTAACTTTGTTGCATGCCATGATTTGCTCTCTCTACTTGTATTGGGATAGGGAGACAGAATGGGGTGGCAAAGCTGCTGCAGGACGACTACCCTTGGGTTGTCCATGTTGCCTGTGCAGCTCACCGGTTGGCTCTGGCCTGCAGAGATTCCTCACAGGGAGTGCAGTACATGGCAACTTTTAGGGACCATTTGCAGCAGCTCCACCTGTACTTTCGCAACAGTGCGAATAGAACTGCAGTTCTGTCAGCTGCCAGTGGCCTTTTAGGCCTGAAAGACTTGAAAGTTACGGTGAGGGAGAAAAAAAAAACATATTGTCAATATGTTTACATTTGCCTACAGCATAAATATGTAAACTTTAACATTTTAATATAATCAGAAAGTTAAAGACACACAGTGGCTCTCTCAGCACCAGGCCATACAGAGCCTTCAGCGGAACTATCCGCATTGGCTGAGGAGGTCAAGGTGAATAAGTCAGGCATGCAAACTGGTCAGGGGTGAAAAAGGTGACAAGGGTACGCGGACATGCGCGCGCGCGGAAAAGTGATTTATAATAATATTAATTTAAAATAAATTAATAAATACACTACAAAATAACTTACCATATACAAACATTTATTGGTAAACAATAGAAAAAAACTTCATAAGGATCAACAGTAGGACTATTTACAGTTCAACATCAACATCACCCTGACCTCTCCATCCATGGCTGAAGTGCCCTTGAGCAAGGCACCTAACCCCACATTGCTCCAGGGCCTGTAACCAATACCCTGAAAAATAACAGTTGTAAGTCGCTTTGAATAACATGAAAGCGTCAGCTAAGTGCAATATAATGTAATATAATGTAATGAAATAAAAAAAAAGTTATTTTTGTTTGTTTTTTTGGGCCTGCAAGAAGAGCTCACATGCCCTCTTTGTATGCTTTGCTGCATGCATTGGTAAATTATACAAAAAAAAAAAAAAACCCATCATAGGGATCACCAGTACTATTTACAGTTCAGCAACCATAAAAGTTCAACAACCGTTCATTTTTTTTTCTTTTTGTCCTGCACAAGGACCTCACAGGCCCTCTTCCTGTGTTTCGCAGCGTGCTTCAGCCTGGCCTGCTTTTCCTTGTCTACAACCTGTGCTTTGAGTGTTGTCGCACTGTGTGACACTTCACGTTGAGCCAAACGTTGCTGCCTTATCCGCTTGTCTACTGTTCCGGCTGTCCGGATATTCTTACAGAGAACGCGGTCCACCTCCCCATACCGCACGCTCTCCCTTTTAAACATTTCGACAGCTGATTTCCCTCTAGCCATGAGGTTATACTTGACAGTTTGAATGGCATTGCATGTCTCCACATTCATGTTACCACTCTTGCTGTCGATGACTTCATTCATCAAGCTAAAGGCTGACTCCACCCTGGGGCCATGGAAAATTGACAGCGCACTCTTAACCAGTGCTGTGAGGGCCTGGTATTTCTCCCTCTGGAACACATTGTCCCACCACTCCAGGAAGCAATCCCCCTCCTTGAACGCAGGTAATGCCAGGTCAACACTGTACTTCAGTATTTCTTGGTGGACATCCCAGCCTGTGGGAAGGAGGTGGCTCAGCATTCCACTTAGCCTCTTCAGCTGGATGGGTCCTTGAGAATGGCCTCTCAAAAGTGGGTCGAGAGCAGACAGGGCCTTCAGGGTCGGGCTGTCCAAGGGAAGCTTCTTCTGCATATATGCAGCAGTGGTTGTGTACGCGGTCTTCAGCTTCTCCATAAATGGCTTCAGCAACTGTAATATAGTAGAGTAGAGTAGAGTAGAGTAAAGTATCAGTTAGTGATCTTGAGGGAAATTAAGGTGTCAAGTAGCATACATACATACATACATACATACAGAAGACACAAGGATATTACACACAATACAACACAGTTCACCATAAGTGCATATTCCCAATGTACAGCTAGAACAGTTATTTAAAACTTCCTATGCTACAGAGTACTTACAGCATGATTTGGAGTCTTTGACCTGAATGTGTCTGCATCCTGTCCAACATACATCTCTCTTGCAGGCAAAATCATGTGGTCCTCCAAAACCAGATTGACGAGAGCCCTGGGTGACAATGCTGTGAAGTACTCCCCCTTAACGAAGCAGGCCAAGAAGGACATGAACAGCTCAAGCTATTTTTCATGAAGCTTGTGTACCAATGTTTCACTTCCCTGTGAATAGAAAAAATATTACATGACATTTAGTTTTTATCAAAACAGCGGTCACACACATTACTCCTGCAGGTTAAGAGTGGGATGCAAACCAAAACCAACTAACTATTCGAGCATACATCCCTTGAAATGTGTGTGTGTGTGTGTGTGCATACACAGTAGTCGACAGTCAACACTATAAACAGTCATGACAAAAAAACAAGTAACCACCTGGAAAACCATGACGTACTCCTTAAAAATGGAAAGGACACCAATGTAAACACTGAGCTGCAGCTTTGTGGTTGTCTCCTGATGCCAGATTTTTTGGCAGACCCTCTTCTTCCGATCTTTGCCCTGCTGGGTCATACCTAAGTAAAGACATACAAAAAAAAAAAACTAGTATGTTAATAACTACTCACAATTTACATATAAGCTTAATGAGCATGTCTGAAAGATGCAAATAGGGATCAGTGTTCTTCACCTTTTTTCTTGAGGTCATCGTGTATCCACCTGACCCTGCTCTTTCCTTCCTGACTGACACTGTATTGGCTGTACAATGCTTCAAGGGGCTCTTGGTACAGCTCCTTGTCCCCCACGCTTAAGTACCCATAATAAAGCACTTTATACGCTGGTAGCATGCTGGACGTTCTTAAGCTCGCATCATACGCTGAAAGCCAGCGATGGCTCACAAACCCCCTCTGAGGATTGGAGGCAGGTATCTTCATCAGGAGGCAAATCTCCCTAAGATACTCCACCTGACCAACATAATTTGTTAATACTAACTTGCTATACCTACATTTTCTCTGATTTACAGGCTTAATATCCATTTCAGCACTTTCCTTTCAGATAGTTACAATCAATTACAGTCATAAACGATATATTATGGTTATATAGGCATATAAATAAAGCTAATATTCCTGTATATCAGCCCCTTTTCTAGTTTGTCTAAGATGGAAGATTGAGTACCATATTCTCTAAAGGAGGAAAACACATATTAGATTTAGTTGCAGTTGTAGGCCTACCTGATCTGGGCACCACTGGTGGTCCATCTGCAAGTCACGGAACAGCTCCTCCAGGTAATGTTGAAATGGCTCAGCAAACTTCTTTGCGCAGTTGTGCGCGTGGTGGCAGGAGTCCCCATCGATGTCGAGAAGGCCTGGACAGTGCTGGTGGAGTCTTGTCTCCAAGCCAGTCTTGCTGCCTCTCATGACAGCACACGAATCCATTAAAATACTAACCAGGTTTTGCCATGGTATGTTGTTCTTCTCGAAGAAATTACAGAGCTCTCTCTCCAAGCTGGCTGCAGTAGTTTTCAATACCTCCAAAGTGCCCAGATGCTCAACCAGAACTTTCTTGAAGTCATCATGGTAGTAGCTTACAAGTATGGACAACACCTTTAAATCATACATTTAAAAGCAAAATGGTTATTTTAATAGCCCATCATATTATTTAAGGTTAACATGTTATGATACTCAAAACATTACTGAAAATAAATAATTTTACCTTTTTGTTGTTGTTTGTTGTACTCTCGTCTATGTTCAAAGAAAAAGGTCTACTCCTTAAGTAGGATAAAGTCCTTTCAGAGTAGGTCCTCCCAAGTCCATGGACCATCTTGTATGCTGCTGCGGTCCTAGAAAGCTTCATTCCCTGCAAAGCCTCTCGGTCCTGAGCAAGGGTTTGAGCAAGCTCCACTATCACTGGTGCAATAGAAAAGGGAAGAGAGCGTTCTGCTAACACTCCAAGAACCATGGCCTACAACAACAAAAAAGTAATTTTAAATTGTGTACCAACACACGGATAAGGTTAAGGCTGTTATGCTGGTGGTGCTGCTTGTGCTGAGCTGAAAGGTCTATCCCTACCTCTGAATTTGCAATGCGATTCACAATGGGAGTTGGAAGCTTTGCCTGGCACTGCTGTCTGATGTTCTCTGGTCCCTGTTTTGGAGCTGATGTAGATGGCCCTGCTTCACTGGACAAAAGGCTGGCTATACTGTGAGTTCCTAACAGGTCACACACTTTCTTTTTGTGGATGTCTGTTTTACAATGTGCCAACAAAGCATGGCTCCCTTTGCTTCCGTAATTGATTTCTTTGTGGCACAGAACGCACCTTGCATGACCCGTCTTATCTATCTTCTTAAACACATCACATAATGGGAATTCTCTGTTTTCTCCCTTAACTTCCACATGGCACTTCAAATTGAGCCAGGTGAAGTTCCAAGAACATCTTATGCCGGCATCCAGCTCTTTAATATAAACACCATCCTCCACTCCTAAATCTCTCATCCTGAAATAAAGACATGAGACACATTGAGTTGCAAATTATACAAAATATAAATCATAAAATTTACAGTATGACACATTTGCATTATGTAGAGAACAGCTGTACACCATAAAAGATGAATTTACAGGTATGGTATCAATTGCATTTACTGCATTATTATGTGTTTGATATACATCACAGGTCTTCAAAAACATTTAACTGAAGTGATCATACATGTAATTACATTAAATGAAAAAAAAAAATAGTCCCATGGTCATTAAAGGGATACCATGTAGGATTAACGGTTTAATTAATTACTGCCCCTAGACAGCCTATGCTTGAGTCATTAAAATGAAAGATGACTCTACCGTCCGGAATGTCAACAATTCACTTGACGGTACTGTATCATGAAAAACATTCTCGCTGAAGGCTTAGTTAAACGGCATTTATTAATGACACAGTGTATGTTTTGAGAAAATGCAAGCCACGAGCAACGTAATCCTAAAATTGTGCGTGCCCTTTTAACTTCGATTGATGGGGCATCATAGCCTACTGGATGAACACGACTGCACCTGTAGCGCTAGGCTGTCATCATCAAAGGGGGTGTGGGCGAATAGCGAGGGGATGGGGGTAGCACTAGCATACGACCAGTGGCAGAGCTCTTCGGATTCGATTGACTAACTCACGACGAATGGACATCCTCAACTATTGGACAAAAAAAATCAATTTCCAATCAGGGACAGGACTCAGATTTGTTAGCTGGAACTGTAATGGTCTTAATCAGCCTATTAAACGTAGTAAAGTTCTTCACCATCTTCAACAATTAGGTGCTCATATTGTTTTCCTTCAAGAGACTCATTTAAAATTTTGCAGCCATATCAGATTAAAGAGGAGGTGGGTCAGTCAAGTATTTCATTCTAGTTTTAATGGTAAATCTAGGGGTGTTGCAATTTTGATTCATAAATCGGTTCCTTTTGTGTGCTCTAATGTAATAGCTGACCCTAATGGAAGGTTTGTGTTTGTAACAGGGCAGCTATATAGTAATTCTGTGATTCTGGCTAATGTGTATGGTCCAAACTGGGATGACGACAATTTTTTCCACCAATTGTTCGCTAAATTACCTGACATGTCCACACATTTACTCATTATGGGGGGTGATTTCAACTGTTGGCTTAATCCTGTATTAGATCGTTCTTCCGCTAGACCAGGAGTGTCCTCAAAGTCTTCTAAGACCATTTTATCCTTTATGGATGAATTCTCAGTCTCGGATCCATGGCGCTTTCTTAATCCATCTGGTAAAGCCTATTCTTTTTTCTCTCATGTACATCATTCCTTTTCTCGTATTGATTATTTTCTCCTAGACAACCGATTTCTCCATTCTGTTCAGTCTTGCTCTTATGATACTATTCTAATATCAGATCATGCTCCTACCACACTGGAGTTATTCATTCAGGAGCGCGAATGTACCCGCCCCCCTTGGCGTCTCAATACGCGCTTGCTATCTAATGAGGACTTTGTTAAATTTGTTTCTAATCAAATTGACTTTTTTCTTGCTACCAACAGAACTCCAGGGATCTCAGCCTCCCTTCTTTGGGAGACTTTGAAAGCATATATTAGAGGTGAAATCATTTCATACAGCAGTTATGCAAACAAACAAAGTAAAAAAAGATTAAAGGAATTGAGGTTACAAATCTCCCAGCTCGATAATATTTATGCTTCTTCCCCATCTCCTAACATATATAAAGATCGTCTTTCTCTTCAAGCTGAGTTTGATGTTCTTTCTACTAAAGAGGTTGAGGAGCTCTTATTTAAGGCTAAATATTGTTATTATGAATCTGGGGATAAGGCGACCAAACTTTTGGCCCATCAGCTTCGACAGGCTTCCTCCTCTCAGCAGATTCCACAAATACATACCCCTTCTGGCATCACAACCGATCCAAAAAAAATTAATGATCAGTTCAAACAGTTTTACTCCTCTTTATATACTTCTGAGGTTGAGTCTGATCTGTCAGCCCTGGATAGTTTTTTTGACTCACTGGAGTTGGTTAGGGTAGATGCTGATACTGCTGAGCAGTTGGAGGGCCCAATCACCATAGATGACCTTAAACGGGCTACATTTTCCATGCAGTCTGGGAAATGTCCAGGCCCGGACGGTTTTCCGACCGAGTTTTACAAGACCTTTTTTGACAAATTAGCACCAGTTTTGATTGAAATGTTTAATGAATCTCTTACTCTGTCTAATTTACCTCAGACTCTAAATCAGGCCTCCATATCATTACTCTTAAAAAAAAATAAGGACCCTCTGTCTTGCTCAAGCTACCGTCCAATTAGTCTTTTATCTGTGGATGTAAAACTTCTGTCCAAATTATTAGCTCTGCGACTGGAATCAGTTTTGCCTCTGATAATCTCTCCTGATCAGACAGGTTTTGTCCAGAACAGACATGGGTTCTTTAATCTCAGGCGACTTCTTAATGTTGTTTATAATCCGTCTACGTCAATGGGGCCAGAAGCCATAATTTCATTAGATGCCGAGAAGGCTTTTGACCGAGTGGAGTGGAGTTACCTTTTTTACGCTTTGGAGAAATCTGGTTTTGGCCAAGAGTTCATTTCTTGGATTAAATTGCTCTATTCATCCCCTATGGCTTCAGTCAGAACTAATGACACACATTCAGATTATTTCCCATTGTACCGCTCCACTCGTCAGGGTTGTCCTCTGAGTCCTCTTCTGTTTGCTGTTGCTATTGAACCTCTGGCTATTGCGCTTCGTTCAGAGCCACGCATCACTGGTATAACAAGATATGGTCTTGAACAGAAGGTCTCCCTCTATGCTGATGATTTATTACTATATGTGTCCAATCTTCCTGTCTCAGTTCCGGTTGCTCTTGATATCCTTAGTTCATTTGGTCAGATTTCAGGCTATAAACTAAATTTGGACAAGAGTGAGCTGTTTCCTTTAAATCAGGGTGCGCGGGAAGCTGCTCAGGGTTTCCCCTTCAAAATTGTTCCATTTGGCTTTAAGTACCTTGGTATCCAGATTAGAGACCGATTTGAAGATTTGTTTAAATATAATTTTGCTCCTTTGTTAGATCAGATACAGAAGGACTTTCAACGGTGGTCACTGTTGCCTCTTTCCCTTGTGGCCAGGGTTAATTCGGTCAAGATGAACATCCTCCCCAAATTGTCTTATCTCTTTCAGTGTGTACCTGTCTTTCTCCCTCAATCTTTTTTTCAGAAATTAGACAAATTAATCACTGAGTTTATATGGAACAGGAAGGTCCCTCGTTTGCGAAGGGAGCTGTTGCAGAGACCTAAGCTCCTGGGGGGCTTGGCCCTTCCTAACTTGAGGTTTTACTACTGGGCTTCCATCCTTAGGCTAATTCAGCTTTGGATTTCTCTGGAGGGGGCGCCAGTTCCTCCTACATGGTTGAGTATGGAGATGTTTTCTGCTAAACCTGCTTCGCTGACTGCGCTCATCCACGCTCCTCTTAGTTTTTCTCTCTCCCCTTTTTGCAATAATATCTTAGTTAAATCCACTTTGAAGATTTGGAAGCAATTTCGACGCTACTTTGGTCTACAGACCTTCTCTTTCCTGGCACCTTTATCAGCTAACCCGGCTTTTCATCCTTCCTTGATTGATGGGGCTTTTTCTTTGTGGTCTGACTATGGCATCAAGGCATTTAGGGACTTATATATTGCCGGTACATTTGCATCCTTCCAGCAGCTCTCAGAGAAATTCCGGTTGCCTAGACAGCATTTTTTTAGATATCTTCAAGTTCGTAGTTTCATCCGCAATCTTAGCCCCGATTTCCCAAATCTCCCTGGAGCCTCTCTGGTTGACTCCTTTTTAACCCCATTCCCTACCATCAAGGGTGCTATTTCACGTTTATACAATCGTATCTATTCTTTGCAGCTAACCCCGCAGCACAAAATTAAAACCCAATGGGAGGAGGATCTGGGGGAGGAGATCTCAGAGGAACTGTGGGATGCCATTTTGCGTCGCGTTCACTCCTCATCTATTTGTGCTAGACATGGTCTGACCCAGTGCAAAATTCTACATCGTACCCATTTTACTCGAGTAAGGCTTTCCAAAATCTTTAATGATGTCGATCCCACATGCATAAGATGTCATCAGGCTCCAGCTACCCATGTCCATATGTTTTGGTCTTGTCCTTCACTACTTAATTTTTGGACACAGATATTCAACTCTATTTCTGTTTGTACAAAGGTTCAATTTGATCCAACAGCATGTACTGCTTTGTTTGGGGTCTTACCTCCTACTTTGCAGCTTCCTAAATGTAAAGCAGACTTTGTAGCCTTTGTTTCCTTATTGGCTAGACGTTTGATTTTATTGAGATGGAAGTCCTCTGCACCGCCTTCTCACTCCTCTTGGATCAGGGACATCCTTCAGTTTGTGAAGTTGGAGAAGGTTAGGTACTCCATACGTGGTTCTCTTGCAAAGTTTGATAAAACTTGGGGTCCATTTTTCGTACATGTTGAGGGATTGACTTTTACGGCTATTCCTGAGTAGCCACCCTGATTGTCTACTAGTTGTGAGTTTTTCTTGTGTGATTTTGTAGCATGCTGGGAATGTTTTTTTTTTATTATTATTTATCTCTGCTTAATTGAACATATTATTAGACTTGTATTTAGCAGTGGGTGACCTATTTGTGTTTTTGTCTTGTTCTGTGTATTTGTTGTTCGCTTTCATTTTTATTTATTTATTTATATAATTTTTTTTTTTTTTTTTTTTTTTTTTTTTTTTTTTTTGGTAATTCTTCTTACTATTAGTTATTCCTTATCTGATTTCATTTTATTTTATGTATTATTTTTATTATTATTATTTTTACTTGTTACACTTGACACTGTTTTGACTCTCGTAATATCATCTCTTGATTTTGTTATGTCACTGAAAAATCAATAAACAAATGTTTAAAAAAAAAAAAATAAATAAAAAAATCAATTTCCGTGATTACCGGAGGGTATTATAAAGGGGCAAACCTCGTTATAAAGTCCGGCGACAATTTAGGTCTCCATGAACGTTCGCTAAAAATATCAAAGCCCTGAACTTGTGTGGAAGGGGCTAGTTAGCCACTCTAGTTACCTCAGGCTCAGTACAGTAACCTACAGGCGTTCTGTGAGACGGCGAAATATCGAGGGATTTTTTAGACTATTTCACGTCTGATATCAAGACATTTAGCTGACAGTGGTGTTAAAGACACTATTCCAAGCACATGAATTGATCTAACGACACAGCTGAGTTAATTTATGACGACTATTTCAGGCCATCATCAGTCAAATTGTAGCATTTTAGCTTCAGAAGAAACTGTTGATATTAATTCTTACCTTGCCGCAATTTCCAGCCGAGTGTGAGAGATACGAGGCGGGGGGAGGGAGAGAATGGTTCGCCCTCCTCACTTCTGATTGGCGATGGGGCGTCTCTCACACGCCACTCTTGTCAGTCATTTGTTGTCACGAGAAGAGAGTGGCGGCAGTTATAAATCTGGTCCGGGTCTTGTGTTGTTTGGAGGTTCACAGTCCCACTCGCTAGTTGACATGCTCGGCTCGATCCGAGACCCCCCCCCCCCTCAAATTTTTTCTCCTCGGATCTACGCGATTCAGAAGAATGACCCATTTCGATTTCAAAACGGCGAATTTCGCCGAAAGGTGGCAAGTTTGCATGCCTGATAAGTGCCCTACAGCCAAGGGGCTGTATGCGTTCTGCTCCACCTACAGGTTTGTGGCAGCACTGCATCTCCAGGTCGATGTGTTGCCCCACTTAGCCCGCCTGTCAAAGGTTTTCCAAAAAGAAATGGTTAACTTTTTGTCAATTAAAGAGCAGGTAATAATTTTAATAACTTTTATGTAATAAAGCTAGTGTTAGGCTTCACAGATACTGCTATTGGTGGATGGAATATTCTTATTTTCTCAGTTTCCAGTTACAATGGCCGCCATAAGAGCAATAAAAGAGGCTGGGAATCAGCAGCCCCCTGGGTCATATCTAGCCGATTTCCACAGCAACCTGCACGATCCTGCTGGTTTGGGAGGCTTTGATATTGCAAGCCATGAGGAGGAGAGAGATAGGAGAGGCAGGGCCAGCCTTGAGGGCGGTGATGACTTCTGGTCACGATTCCAGAGACAGGTCCTATTTTTCTGGTTTCAAAATCAACCAATCAACATTAGTAAATAAGGCGTTCCTATTAAATCGATTCACTTCAGACAAGACAGACTCAGAACTCAACAAAATGGTAATTTCCTGTCATATTTAGGTGATGGAGCCTTATCTAGATGGCCTGCTCAACAACCTGGACAGAAGGTTTGAGAACCTAGACATACTGGGTGCCTTCCACATATTTGGAGCAGCACCTTCAGATTTGGAAAATTACACCTCAAACCTCCAAATACTGTCACAAAAATTCCTGCCTCACCAACCAGAAAATGTGGTTCTCCAGGAATGGGAATCATTTAAACACCACTTAGTTGTTGGAGCTTTTCAGGTAGAAGAGATGAGAATGCCTAGTTGCCCTACCTGACAAAAACCACCAGTATTCACAATGTAAGGGTAATGATCTTTCTCTCTCTCAGGATATGGATCAGCTGCACATTTTGACGAAGCTGGCATCTCAACATGATGAGTGGTCCCAGCTCTACCCGTCACTCAGTAAGTTGGCAGCAATAGCCTTGACTGTGCCTGTTTCCAGTGTTAACTGTGAGAGAGATTTCTCTACTATGAATAGGGTAAGTAACACTTTAATATGTTATAATAAAATACACACTCAGTAACATCTGGCATTTCACTGATGTAGTTTTAAAATATTCATAATAGGTGAAAACAGATCTGAGAAACAGGTTACAGGGGGAGCACCTGAGCATCAATGGACCTCAAGTCCTGGAGTTCCCTTATCAGAAGGCCTTAGAGCTGTTCTTCCAGAAACCCAGGAGAATAAAATGCTCTGAGCCAGCCTGCCAGATGTGCCATTGATCTGTCTCTCTCTCGTGTCTGTTCGTGACAAACTTATTTTATCCATTAGCAAATGTTTAATTTCATATAATTCAACAACATTTTGTGTTGTCATTAGGCACACACCAAGTTTATCTGAAAAAGGAACAATAAAAAGATTCATTTTAAAGAAAGAAGAAGATACTTTTTGTAACACAACACTGTTTTACGTTATGGGCATTTCTGAGTGACAGTTGTAAATAAAGAGAATAACTGGAAATGGAAATGTGTAATTGTGTTATATCGTGATATCAGCGTGATATAAATTATTGGTTCCCAACCTGGGGGTCGGGGCCCCCAGGGGGTCTCCATGGTTGGCGGGGTCCTGCCACCGCACCTTCAAGGAAATCCTGCAGGAAACACTGAACATGATATGGCATATGTATAAAATATGCATAGCAAATACATGACTATACAAGGTGCATACACTATAAATATTATACGTTGGACAGTTTTTAAATAGTTTTTTTAGGTAATAATTTTTTTAAAGTGTCCACATAGTCCACCTATAGTCATAGGATTAGTGTGTGTCAGACGAGGGGAGCATGGCAGCACGATTCATCACCATGGTGGCTCAACATCACGGTGATGCCAGTCAACCATCCCGATGGACAACCCCTGCTGAGGGATGTTGCAGAGACAATTCTCTCATCCTATAAACATTTTTTTCCCTTTCCTTACTTTTACAGATGACCTAGACCAAGAACTCTGGAGAGTGTCCCATCTGCGGCAAGGAGCTGATGGCACTCTCCAAGCACCTCCGGCAGTTCCACTGCCTCCAGAACGCCAAGGAGCGGGGGATACTGAACAATCTGGCCACAGGCTGGATTGTTGTGGCGGCAGGCCCTTGCCCCTTCCCTCGATGTTCCCCTTACCTGCTGCACCTGGAGAAACACATCCTTTCCCACAATGATGTGTCGGTGCAGCGGAAGAGGGGCGAGGTGAAGGCCCTGAAAAGGGCAGCAGCCATCCGGCAGCTGGCTGCGCTCAGGGCCTCCAACCCAGTTCCCCCGCTCTAAAGCGTCCTAGATGTGGACCAGTCGGACGACGAGGCAGAGGAGGGGGCCAACCTCTGCCAAAATGCCGACTGTGTCCACAGGAGGCGGAGGAATCGCATTCTGGAGAGGGAACTGCTGGAGGTGCGCCAGACCCTTGCCGACCTCAATGTGAGTAAATGAAATATGAGCATGTCATTCATTTACAGTCCTGTTTCCTCTGGCTGGTTGTTGTCATGGCAAGCTTTCTATTTATCTTGTCTTTCCTCCTCCTGACTAAGCAGCGGCAGGAGGATCCGCAGGAGGAGGTGATGGAGGAGGAGGAAGCTGGCCCCAGTGGACTGTGTGGTGGGGAGGAGAGCAGCAGTGGAGTGAGTGAGATGGTTTACAATACTTTTACAAATCCTAACCAAGTTTTGAACAAAGCAAGACATTTGGTCATGTTAACGTTTTGTTTTTGTTGTTTTTCCCCAGTTTGACCAGCCGCAATTGAGTCCTGAGTTTACGAAGATTCGGCGCGCCCTTCACACCTACTTCCAGGGGAAGAGCAAGGCATCTAATCTTCGTAAGATTTCGTTCGGGACCTCAATTGATAAGAAGTCACACATAGTATATTTGTGCAGGTGTGTGGAGTGTTTTCTTGTTACATTAATCAGCACATATGTTTTATTCTCACAGACCAGTACATGCGATCCTACGTGGAGTACATCGCATGTACTGAAGGAACTCCCAAGATGCAGCAGAATGCTGTGTCCAAGGCCAGCCGGACAAAAGTGTTCGTGAAGTTCATGATGCTTGGCTGGCCTTCGGTGAAGTTCTGGACTTGGGAGTTCCTTGACAACATCACGCTGGTCAAATCGTAAGTAGTGAACTTTGAAAGACAGAACATAGTAAGTACTGAAAGCAAATGAAGGATAAAGACTAAATGCAGACTGCTCTTTCCACAGATACCCTGCTCTCCTCCGGTCCTTTGGCCTGGCCCCAACGACCATCACCCTGTACGTGGGCCAGGCCATATCATTCGTGGAGTACGTTCGGGACGTCACCCCGAAGTAATCCAGAATGCCCGCACAGAAGTTGGCACTGCTGTTCAGAGAGCTCAAGAAGCTCTCAAAGGATCTTGGCCGGACCATCCTGGGTCACCAGCACCTGCTCAAACAGCAGACAATGAAGAGACTGGTGACCCGGGAAGACCTGGCATTTTGGTAAGTCTGTTCTCTCTCTCTCTAACTCATTTCAGACGACATCGAGGAGGCACCGCCCAAGAACCCGAAGACGAGGTATCGCTTCTTTGGGTACCTCGCAGCTTTCCTGTGCTCCATATATGGGTACAGGGCAGGAGTCCTCACCCGGATGCGGGCATCCGAGGTGAAGGAGGCTGTGGGGGACGCCCGGAGTGGATACCTCGTTAACCAATTGATGACCAAAGAAATGGTCATCAATTTTAGGAAAAGGTCCCCTCTTATACCTGTCACCTTACAAGGGAATGATATAGGTATGGTGGAAGACTATAAGTACCTAGGTACCATCATTGACAACAAATTAACATGGAAGGCTAACACTCTGGCAAGATATTCAAAGGCACAACAAAGATTTTATTTCCTGAGAAAGCTGCGTAGTTTTAAGGCTGATACAGCAATTTTAAGATTATTCTATTTAACTTTTATTCAAAGTGTTGTGACCTTTGCGATTCAGTGTTGGGGGGGAGGTCTGTCTGTCCAGAACAGGAATATGCTGGACAAGGTCACAAAATTGGGCAGGAAAATCACAGGTACTGAGGTGAAAAGCATTAGTCACATTACAGACAAAAACACAACTAATTTGGCCTTGAGGATATTAGATGACCCGTTTCACCCCCTCTTCCCTGAGTACTCCCTTTCTCCCCTCTGGTCTTCGTTATAGAATGCCTCAGGTGAAAACAAATAGAGCACTGACATCTTTTGTGCCCAGGAGCATTCAGTTGCTTAACAGGCTAAATTCAAGTAGAGAGCCACCCGAAGATATGTACTAGGCACCTGAAATGCCCAATTCTTGCTCTTTGTATATTTATTTATTAGTCTGTTATTTTGTCTTGTCTGCATATGTATGTCTTGTGTGTTTTCTGTATGTGCTGTTTGTGCTATACTGTATGTTGCTTCCAAGTACAAGACAAATTCCCTTTGGGGCAATAAAGGTTTATCTTATCTTAAAGGTCCCATGGCATGAAATTTTCACTTTTTAAGGTTGTTTAACATTAATATGAGTTCCTCTAGCCTGCCTGCGGTCCCCCAGTGTCTAAAAATGACGATAGACCTAAACCATGCACTGGAAATTATTCTCTGCCTTTGGAAATGTGACCATGCAGAAGGTCTGATCGAGAAAGCCGCCGCTTATGACGTGTGCCCGCTTATGACGTGGAGGTTGTTTCCACCCAGAGCCATTAAACTGCCTTTCCCCGCCCACAGCTCTTTGGCCAGCTCATTGTAAAATCAGTTGAAAGTCTGCGCAACGCCATCTTGATTTTTCTGCGTAGGATATCTAACACACCATGGCTGATCGAAAGCATAACATTTGCTCTGTACATGGATGTACAACGGATCTAAAAAATCTTTTTAAAGCTCCTGCATCAGAACCCCTAAAGAGCCAGTGGACAGATTTATTTTTTTCTGGGAAAGTGACAAAAGAACAGAAGAGATTTGTGTATGTGTGCGCCAAACATTTCACGGAGGATTGTTTCCAAAACTTGGGCCAATACCGAGCTGGCCTTGCCGATCGTCTTAAAATGAACCCTGGATCAGTACCAACTCTCTTTGGCCCAACTACAGACCTCGGACAAGTAATTTAACGCTCTATAATTGTCTTGCTTTTATGTATGTACAGTATAGTTAAATAGCTTGTTACCACAATAAAGTGTCCTGAAAGTATCGTTAGCTCTGCAGCTAATTGCTAATGCAGCTACTGTCGCTAATGTAACAGTAAATAGCATGAGGTATGCGAGTGGACACCTCATTTACTGTAACGCCAGTGTTGTGTACTTATTTGTTGATTTGATAGCCGTCCTGCTGTTGGTGTTATGGCGCGCACGATATCTGCCTTTCCCGTGATTAAAATGACTAGCGCTACGTCCATCTTTGCAAACCAGAGCAATCAGCTGAGAATGTCAAAATCGAGATTAGCGATTAGCATAGGGCTAAGTCTTCAAACTTGCATTTGGAAGATATACAAAGTAATAATTTGTACTAATTTGACCTTGTTGTATCTACACAGGCCAGCACATCAAGTGCTTTTATTCAGCTGCCTCTCTCAAGGGATGTTGCCTGCCAGACAGACAAACTGGAAACACATACTGTAGCCACACAGCTATCCTTTAGGACTTTGAAGGCCCACATCAGAAGTGAAGGTATTTTGACCCTGTATTTATTTTGCTTGAGAAAACAACAGAACAAAACTTTACTAAAGACCAGTGTTATATTTTGCATGTCTTACTAATGATCGCAAGAAAAATTATTACAATGCATTGGATGCAGCCTGAGCCTCATACAGTGGCTCAATGGAGACAGAGGTGTAATCAAGTCCAAGTGATGGAAAATATGACTGCCATTCTACAGTTAAAATTACCCCTTTTCCTTAGGAGATGGACACCTGTCATTCTTTATATTGGTTAAGCATATAATTGTATAAGACGAATGTAACATAAGCTTGCAATCAAGGTGAACCTTTTTTTTTCTGTATTTTTATTTTATTTTAATTTTATTTGTATATGTGTGTTTTATGTATAATATTGTTATTATTATTATTTGTCTGTTTCTGTGTGGTGTGTTTGTTTGTATTGCCTATACGTTATTGGCAATAAAGTAAAAAAAAAAAAGAAGTGAAGGTATGTTCTAGCCACCTTCAATAAGATGAGATTAACTTTATTGTCCCACATGTGAAATTGGTCTCGGGTTAGAAGAGTGCTGTCACTGTATGAATACATCATATGTCATACACATGAATGACTTGACATATCAAACAAACATACATCCTGACGGTACAATGGTGATATTTGTTGCAGGTGTCCAGGCAACTGTCTCCTGCAAAGACTTTGGTGTTGGGACGTCCAATGTAGACCCTTTGTTCCTGTCATCTACACCAGTAAAGAGACCATCCAAAAGACCTCGATTGGATCTTGAGGAGGAGCAGGAAGATGATGCATTGGAGGGAAGCTCTTTAGTGGATACCCCAAAGGGACAGGATTCCACTTATGACCCTGCAGACTCTGTCACAGCGTCGGAAAACTCTACACTGAGGCTGTAAGTTATCATTATCTGTGTGTGAGTGTGAAGAAAATGTAGGGCTTGTGAGAACTTTCATAATTTTTTTTTTAATTGTATGGCATTCCAACATGAAGGATTGGTCTCAGTGAGACTGTTGTTGTTTATAGCATTACTTTTAGGATTATTTATGTGCATACAGATTATTCATCCGGCTTCAAGGAGTGTGCTGGTTTAAAGTACTGTCCAGATGAAAGCTCAATCTGATTAACTCAAAATGTGTTTTGCTTTCTTTGTGGTTTTATATAGAGAGGAGTCCTCCACTTCCACACACATCAAGAAGTACATAGTGTACGAGAACTGCATCATGCAGTTGT
Organism: Odontesthes bonariensis; assembly: GCF_027942865.1. Taxonomy (NCBI): domain Eukaryota; kingdom Metazoa; phylum Chordata; class Actinopteri; order Atheriniformes; family Atherinopsidae; genus Odontesthes; species Odontesthes bonariensis. Next base: position 24,432,725 of record NC_134511.1, read on the forward strand.
TTAATGCATTTCCGGTCTGCACACGGGCATGTGATGTGAAGACTCAAAGGCTGGGGACATTCCTGTCTGTAAAGCAGCGGTGTCCCCACTGCACATTTAGAAGACAATGGAATAGCCAGCCTATCCTGGGTAGCACGCCAGCTGGAACCCTGCACCTTTCTGCCGCTGTGTACCTGAGTGGTGCATCTTTCATACAAATAGAAAAGGTAAAGTATGTGCAACTGTAGATACCGTAACTGAAATACTTGTATTTACATCAAATTACATGTATTATTTCTCCCCTCCACACCCAGGTCTTCAAGGCAATGAAGCTGGAGTTGTTTCGGTATGAAACATTTCGCCGGCATGCCAGAGCCTTCATTGAACCTGCAGTTATTCACCACTGGAAAGTCACACAGGATGTGAATCTGCAGCGGCTTACTCGGGAGGAAAAAGTCATACTCGGTGGTGACATGAGGGCTGATTCTCCAGGTATTGTTACTTGACTGAAGTATTGTATTTTGTACAGTGATATTGTTTGAAGTTCAAAGGAATGACAGCAGGCAGGGGGTGGTTTTATCAAGGTCTTTGCTCCAACTATCTGTAGCCAAAGGCCAGCAATCAGAGTGTAATAGTGCTGGCTCTGAGACACACAAAAGCCAGGGACCAGGTCTGATGGCTCTAAGCAGTGTGTTGTTATGTGAAGTTATGAATTGCACCTAAATATAAGAATACATAATATGTATATAATAGTGATTCCAAGTGTCATTATTTAAACCCAATTTTTAACAGGTCACTCTGCAAAATATGGGAGTTGCACCATGATGGATCTCCAAACTAACACCGCTGTGGACATTCAGTTGGTCCAGGTGAGTTGTTGAAATTGACTCTGTAAAGGGGTTATTGGTTGTAATTTAAAAATCAAGGTCCATAATACATTGTCTACTAATGTGTTTTTTTTTCTGTGGTGACAGAGCAACGAGGTTGGTAGTAGCTGCTATATGGAGAAAGAGGGCCTGACGAGGAGTCTGGCCTTGCTCGAGTCGCGTGACGTCAACCTGGATTGCATTGTCACCGATCGTCATCCTTAAGTTCAAAAGTTCCTCAGGGAGAGAAACATCACCCAGTACTACGATGTGTGGCACTTCGCAAAAGGTAACTATTCAGGTTTTCAGGTAACCTAAAGTACTTATGGCATCTGAGGTGGAAAAGACGCTGGCGTTCACCAGTGAATCAACATGTTTGGTCAAAGTCAGATGTTCAGAAATATCAACACCAAGATCTACTCTTTCCACCTCAGAGTCGTTAATCTGGACTGGTTGGTAGACTTTCTGCTGATATTGCCTGAAATCTATATATATCTCCTTAGTCTTGGTAACAATAGGAGTAGGTTGTTGTCTTGGCAACAGTTTGAAAGTCTATCTACCTCATTCAAGTAAGCCTGCTCATTGTTCTTAGAAATTAGGTCAACTACTGCTGTGTCATCAGAAAAATTGACAGCAATGATGTTGGACAGTCAAATGCTGACATTATGAGTCAATATTATCAAATGCTTTGAAATTGTTTTTGAATTGCTACAGCATAGTTGTCACTCTTACTCTTTACTAAGTGGAATGTTGTTTGCTTTCATTTTAGGAATTTCAAAGAAACTGGAAGTCCTATGTAAGATGAAAGACTGTGAGAAACTGAACAAGTGGATGAAAAGCATCAACAACCACATATACTGGACTGCAGCTAATTCAACCTCAGGGCCAGAGAGAATTGCCAAGTGGAACGCGATCCTCAACCATGTGCAAGATATCCACACGCATGACAATCCTCTTTACCCCAAGTGTGAGCATGCAATCCGCACAACAACGGACAAAAAGAAATGGCTCCAAGCAGGTATCTCAACCAATATGCAGGCAAAATGTTAAAACAGCAAACAGACAAGCAAACAACGAGGTCATTGCTGTGATATTTGTTACTGTATTATTTTCTAATAAGATATTTTGTTATTGTTTGCAGCAACTCCAGCTTTCTACAAGTTGGAGTCTCTGCTGACAAAGAAAAGAACGCTGAAGGATGTGGAAAAACTGAGCCCCCACCACCAAACGTCATCTTCGGAGGCTTTCCATGCAGTCATCCTTCGTTTTGCTCCAAAAAATGTAGTGTTTCCCTTTATTGGAATGCTGTGCAGGTAAAACAAATCTTTACTCAATACTTTTAGGAATTTTAGTTTAAAATATCTGTCAATATGAACAAATATTTTTATCTTGTACTTCCAGACTCTACCTGGCTGCTATGCATTTCAATGAAAATGCGGATCGACCACAGGCCGAAACGGAGGAAGGTGTACCCCTCTTTAAACTCTCCTTTCCAAAGTCTCGGAAGGGAGAGTGCAGGGCTAAACCAGTAAAGACTAAGGCGACCTTTGGTAATGGTTCAAATAAATTAAAATGACACATTGTTTGGAATTTTAACATTTATTTCTCTCGAAGAAAAATGGATTACATACAAATGCACAGTAAAAACAAAACTCAACCAATTAAATGGAGATACTGCTTGTGCTTTATGATACAGGTTATGTTTCTGACATGATGGACCTAATCTTCGATGAAGTCTTTTTTAACCCGACACCATACAACGATGCGCTGTTGGCCATCTCTGTCCCAGAAAACTTATCAGCGCAGTATGAGAGGCCGGACAAGGAGGAGGTCATTGCCAGCTTTGTGTCAAGGTTCAAACAGGGGGCGGTTTAAACCCAACATAGTGGCCTTCCTCATCAGGAAACTCCGAGCGGATGCGTAGGACCACACAGGCTGGAATTACAACCCGGATTCTGCGTCCCAAGAAGCCCCAGCACCAGCTCACAAAACTGCGACAGGACAGATACCTGTCGACTGAACAATTGATTCAGAAATTTTAGATATTAAATTCTGAATGTATCATTGTGTGTGTGAAAAAATAATTCTATGCACCAATGGATCATATTCGGTCTGTTTTGTGTCCCCCCCCCACCCCATCCCACGCTGTACAAAAATAAATAAATTATTGGAATACAAAGTCAAAACTCTAAACTTCTGTTATTAACTTATCTAACAATGCACAATTTACCGGTGTATTTCTCTGAACTGTAGAGGACCATAGTCTGCTCTGTATATTTGGCTGGCATTTTGAAGTGAGTAGACATTTAGGCAGACAGGCTCCAATCCAGGATGGTCTACCATGCATGGGAGCTGTTCTTCGACCTCCCGAAGTCGTGTAGTAACCTTTTTTAGAATTAGAAACGGTAAGTGACATTTATTAGCAAAATTAGTTGCCTAAAGAAGAGACAAATTATTTTCCAGTGAGGTGGTGAGAATGTTACCTGTGGTATCTCAAGGCAGCAAATATTCTCCACTTCTGTGGGCATAGTTGCACATTTTCCACAATGGCACCTATGTAAAAAATGTAGGCGGATATAAACAACATAAAAAGGTATAATGGCTTGTTAGTGTCTAGCTTGTGGCTGTTGAGTAAGTAAACATCAAATGTGCTCTAGGTAGCTAAGCCCACATGATAATATCTGTAACAACACATAAGCAAAACAAACTAAATTAACGGCGAAATACTTAACTAACCATTCAGAGACGTCCTGCTGTAGTCGCTGATTTTCAACTTCTTCAACTTCTTCTCCATCTGGATAAGACTCTGGGTCAAATTGAAAAGCTTGAACGACTGCTGTTCTACGTGCCATAGCGATTCACAACGCATTTGCGCATGGTACCAAGGGCGGAAGTAAGGCCACACCCCCACCCTCCGCTTTGCCCCGTCTTTCTCCTCCTAATTTGCATTTAAAGCTGCAGGCCCTAAACAGCTCATTCTGAGGATCCTAAGAAAAACTCATTTTGGGACTGGCTGTAATTCTGCACCAAGGCAGAATGTTGCCTATATACAGTATAATACAGTATAAGGGGACCACTAAAGCCTCTAAAAATATATAAAAGCCTCCATTTATTTTCATGCCATAGGATCTTTAATGTAAGTTTCAGTGTAATTTCAAACAGTGTCATGATGTGATCACTTTGAAAATCAGGTTAAATTGGGTTTTCATAGGTTCATCACATTGACTGCTCTTTCCGCTTTCTGTCATTTCTATTTGTTGCAGGTGCTGGATCACAAGACGGTCAGGAAGTTTGGTGTGGCGCAAATCTTCCTGGACGCGGAGGAGTATGGTTGGTGCACACGTTGGCTCGCCCTCCGCCAACGTGCTGTGCCAATGAATACTTACTTCTTCGCGTCCCTTGGGCGGGGTGAGGCGAAGAACCTGGTCAGGTATCTTCGCCAGGCCTGGTGCGAGATGGGCCTGACCGGTTCCCCCAGCCTCCTCGACCTAAGAAGTGCAGTGTCAACTTATGTGAGTATAACAGACACCTGATGTTTGATTTTTACAGCCTAACCATAATCCATACTGACTCCAGCATGAATTTATCTTTTGTAGAACTTCGAGAACAACGATCAGGAGATGAGGGGGAAGTTGGCCACCTTCATGTGCCACAGCGCAGAGAAGCAGGCGCGTTTCTACGCACTCCACAAAAATGTGGAGAGAGCCAGAGACATCCGGAAGATGTTTGTCTGGCTCTCTCTTACAGAGGACCCTTCTGCTGCTGTGGCCGCTTCCTCTACCTCTGTGGCGTCCCCCTCCTCCTCCGGCACAGTAAGTGAAAACCACGTAATCACTGTCACACAAATGTCCAAATTTACTGAGCTCAATGTATACCTGTTCTCTCACCCAAAGGTGGTTCCAGTGAAGAAGAGGAGGCGGAGCAGCACCCAGGCCCTGGCGGAGAAAACAAAAAGGAAACTTTCTCCCAGGAGAAAAACCAGGCCTGTGGTGCTCCTCAAGAAATTAAAATTTTAATTTAATAAATTATTTTTATTTACATGACCAAATGTCTTTCTTTGTTCAAAACTTGGTTAAGATTGGTAAAAGTATTGTAAACCATCACACTCACTCCACTGCTGCTCTCCTCAGCAGTGGAAAGGAAAAGTAAGTGCAAAGGAATTTCCCGCAAGGGATTAATAAAGTAATTCTGATTCTGATCAGTTCAGCATCATTCTATTCTGAATTTAACAGGAAGCCAATGAAGAGAAGCTAAAACTGGAGAAATATGATCTCTGCTGTTAGATCTCATCAGAACTCTGGCTGCAGCATTTTGGATCAGCTGGAGGCTTTTCAGAGAATATGTGGGACAGCCCAATAATAAAGAATTACAGCAGTCCAATCCTGAATAAACAAATGCATGGAGCAGTTTGTCTGCATCATTCTGAGACAGGATGTTCCTGATTTTAACAATATTACCAAGGTGAAAGAAGGCAGTCCTAGAAACCTGTTTTATATGCGAGTCAGAGGACAGATCCTGGTAAGAAATAACTCCAAGGTTCCTCACTGTAGAACTAGAAGTAGGGTTGGCAAAATCTTGATAAAAAAATAAGGGACACCTCATTGGCAGGAACGGCCGACCCGATTGCCTTCACCCTTCCTGGCGTGGGGATTTTTTTTGGGGTCTTTTTTTGTAAGTGAAATGATTTTTTAACTATTTGACTCGAACCTGAATTGAATTAAAGCATATTTTTGAGTGATAGATAGTGAAGAGGAGGCGGAGCAGCACCCAGGCCCTGGCACAAAAAATAAAAATAAAATTGTCGCCAAGAAAAAGAACCAGGCCTGTGGTTTTAAAAAAAAAATAAAGATGTAAATAAAAGATAATTATTAACATGACCAAATGTCTTTCTTTGTTCAAAACTTGTTTAAGATTTAAACAACCTTTAAACCTCCTCCTCCGGGACAGTAAGTGAAAATCACTGTCACACAAATGTCCAAATTCATTGAGCTCAATGTATACCTGTTCTGTCACCCAAAGGTGAAGCCAACAAAGAAGCCAAGGCTCAACGTGCAGGCCCTGGCGAAGAAAGTTTTGGAAATGCTGTCCCCGAGAAAAACGATCCGCTCCAAGAGGGCAATCGTCATTTTGAATAAAATGGATATGTAAACTAAACTGCTTGTAAATAGTCTTTGTCTTTGTATTTATTTATTACTCCACGAACACCGAAGGCGCCGAGTCAGACACTGCTTCCAGTCTGGAGTCATTAAGTGTGTTGACCATATCAACACTTCTGGACCCCAGATTTAAAACACACACCAGCCTCATCTGTGCCGTGTGAACGGGTTTTTACAAAAGCTTGAGAACTGGCATCTAAGGCCGGCTTTACACGACAACGCTCCAGGGTGAAACCGAGAAAATATTTTATCAGATGTGCCTTTTGTTTAGACGGCGACAGCGTTTTTGGGGCTTAAAAACACAAAAAACTGAACCCACCCTCCAGATTGGAAATCTTAAAGACGCTCCACCGTCGCGTTCCCGTCTAAAGGGTTGAAAACGCAAATGTGTCCTCTGAGCTGCTCACGCTGGGTATCCTCGCATACGCATTGACGTCATAACCATGTGCAGTACAGCCAAACAATAACAAACATGTCGGATCATTTCCATCAGTCAGACATTCAAGTTGTCTTAGCTGCTTTGATAGCTATTCGCTTCTTCGCCATGTTTTGGTTTTCGACTGTGGACTATTTCCTATTTCGCGCTACTACGGAGAGAAGTAGAAGGAAGTTTCAACGCATGCGCGCGCTCTTGGTGTTGTTGTATGGCAGTGCTTCACAGTACTGCCTAGCCACCTGGCATGCATACTACACCAAATTTCACACACTTTTGCGTCACCTTGTGCATGCAGATTTCCACCCAAAGTGGCTCGTCTAAACGCGAAATAAAAAGTGGGAACGCAACGCCACTTTTGCGGATTGTGTTCAGAGCGTTGTCGTGTAAAGCTAGCCTAAAAAGTGAAATCGCCTGAATCCCAAAACTTTGGAACTTTCTTGAATAAAAAAAAAAAAAAAAAAAAAAATCCCCTCCCTGCCTCAAGGACAAGTACATAAGCATCCTCGCATTCAAAACACTTTCATTTAGATTTTTACATGTTATGACCTTAAAGATATTTAAACTTCAATTAAGATATGAAATGGTACAATATAAAATGCAATATCTTAATTATATTATTGTATCGCCTACACTAGGTTATTAAATCAGCATGTCAGTTGAGTCTGTCATTGGGTTGCCTGTAATGATTTTCAAGATCCAGGAGGTGTCAGTAGTGAGCAATACAGTTTGGCAATGTGTGGAAACGCTTCATGAAGCCTCATCGACCCATCACTCGTGTCTTGCCTTGTTCAGTTTAATCTATCTTGTATTTTCTTGATGATGTATGTTCTGTTTTTGTTCATAGCCTAGTTATGTCACGTTTGGGTGGTGCATGGCAGGGAGAAGGAAGGACACGGATGCACATATTCCACAAAAAAAACAACTTGATTTCATTTTCCAAGAACAAACTAAAGGCACGGCTGAGCCGGAATACAAAAACACTAAGCTCTGAAAAAACTTGGCAAAAAACAAAACCTGACTGGAACTAAGAAAAACATGGCCAGACTTGATTTCGACTAACTCGACATGAATACCTGTGGCAAGGAAGCAAAACTGACAGTGAGGATCTGGCAAAATGAATGAGGAAACCTGGAAACTAAATACTGAGGGAGTGATTGGTGAGTGAGCGCAGCTGTGGGGAAAACCAACAGGTGACGTGAGTCAAGGTGATGGCAGGGCAAGAGAAACATGGCAAAAACTAAACAGGAACTTTAAACTAAACTAAACTAAGACATGACAGAAAGCTAAAACATGACCAGACTGTAAAACATGGCAAAACTAAAAACTAAACAGGACCTAAAAACATAACCAAACTAACAGACATGACAAGTTAGGCCTGTTTCTGGTTTATATTGCTGGTTTGGATTTATTGCATTGGGGCTCATGAATGCTTTAATATTTTTCTATTCTGTGACTGCAAATGCCATTGTTACAATCACAAGACATTTAGCTATTACTGAATGATGCAGCCAATTTTGAACTATCACAGTTTCCAAGCTATCCATGCTTGCAAGTGAGTGATTGTTCTTCTGTTCTGAGTGCCTGTGTGCTGTCAGTGCTGTGTTAGCGTGGTGTTTGATTGCACGTGCTACTCAAATCTCTATCTGTGCCGTGCATGTCAACATTTATATGACGTATTGAGGTGGAAACGCAGCAGAAAAAAACAGTGCAAAAGAGTAGAAGTGTGAGATAGAAAAAAGCCCCCAAAAAACCCCAAGTAGGCAAGGCAATTTTATTTATAGAGCACAATTCGTACACAAGGCAATTCAAAGTGCTTCAATAAACAAATGTGACCTGCATAACCTTCTGCTAATGAGACTGGCAGTGAGCTATGTAGCCTACTTGGCAGATGACTGTAAATTATGTAGAATATTTCAGGGTTACATTATGTACCATCTACAGAGATTTGATTTATAAAAGTTAACAAATTCAGATCACGTGGTGTTAGAAGAGCACAGGAGTGGTGTCCTGGTCGCGGTACAGCTGCCCATTGATGAATAGTTTATCCACCGCGATGACAGCTCGGGAGCCTCCCTCTATGAACTTCCTTCTGATGGGGAACAGGACCCTGTGTCTTTCCAGGATTTTTTTGGGAAACTGGTCGTTGACGCTGAAGTCCGTTCCTCTCAGCTCCCTGCCGCGGCCCCTCACCTGAACTTTCTGTTTATAGTGTTCGAATTTGGCCCCAATAGGTCTTGGTCTGCGGGCATCAGGTCTCTTCCCTCCCAGGCGGTGGACTCGGTAAAAGGCGATGTTCTTCTGGCATCTCCCAGAAGTTTAAGATGTGTTTGGATGAAGCTTTTAATTGTTTGTTCAGATCCTCGTTTGCTTGCTCCGGGATTCCAGAAAACACCAGGTTGTCCCTCATACTGCGGGACTGGAGATCAATAATAGATTCTTTCATTTTTTTGTTTTCTTCAGAGATTCGGCTCATTCCCTCGGAGAGGGATTTCACCGATCCTCTGAGGGTTGTGTTTTCTGCAGCCAGCGTCTGCACCTGTTGCTGGCTGAACTCCTATGACTCCCGTAATGCCTGAAATTCTCTGTGGAGAATCTCTAACAGAGACAAACGGGCGTCGAGACTGGATATGTGCAAATGCCATTGTTACAATCACAAGACATTTAGCTATTACTGAATGATGCAGCTTTTTAAAATATTCAGCCAATTTTTAACTATTACAGTTTAAAAACTCAGTAAAATCCTTGATGATTTCTGAGTTTACAATGCGTTCCAATGACACGGAATGTTCGTGTGCACAGTGGAGGCTCCAACTTTGTTCCAAAAAAAAAAGAGCAGCGAGAGCGTCAACACCAAAGGACAGAACACTACGTGAATGGCAGACGAGTCTGTCGAGAGACATTAAGTGTACAAATGCCTTTGGTAAAATTAAGCTTGAAGATAAAGAGTTTATCCCTTTAAATTCACAGGATTTCGAAAGATATCAACAAAAAAACGGGCAAAAAAACTTTAAATGCGATTTTCTCAGGTTTTCAATCGTAAAAAGAGGGTGGAAGATCATAAATCAAATGGCCATATTTTGAAAACCATCCAACGTATGACTTTGACTATGGTATCATTTTAAAGCTTATTTCCATACCAAAATCTCAATTTTGACATTTGGGTCACTGACTCATTTTGCTGGATCAGGTCACATATATAGACCATTCCATTTTGAAATAATCAATAAAATCAGGGTCTTTAAGTAATGATGTATTAAATCTCTAATTTCTAACTGGTGGTGTAAATCTCTCATTTCTAACTGGTGGTGTAAATCAGTTATTCTTCAGTGTGATAGAAACTGGAGCGTGATCACTGATAGTGATGGGATGGATTTTGGTGAAATATCACTCATCAGAGAACTGCGTTTTAGGGTGAAAATCTACGTGCAAAAGTGTGTGACGTTTCATATTTATCGATGCAGTAAACACGCCAGATGGCTAGGTCGCCTGCTCTCTCTATGAACTTCAAGAATTTCGAGAACGTAGTTCATATTTTTGGTCTGTTCTTTACTACTCTCGCTCATCATTGCTGTTATCTGATGAAATTACTCTTGAACGTCAATTACCACGCCAAAGGCGAGTTGAAAGTCCGCAGGGACGGACATGTTGAGAGCCTACTGATGTGTTTCCCACGGTTTTCTGGCGCTTTATTATGCTTGTCACATCATTTTTATGTGACGAGAAACGCAGTTTTGCGTATTTCATCCTTTACACGGTGGTGCGACAGTTGAGCGTTTTCAAGAATTCCACTCTGTAGGGCGGTTTCACTTTTTTGCGTTTTCATGCCCCCAAAACGCTGTTACCATCTAAACGATATAGTGCATCCGCAAAAAGGTTTTGCGTTTTTAACCCGTTTTCGTGTAAAGTGCCCCTGAGAGTGGGGTGGTGGGAGCGCCAAGCATCACAAAGACTAAAATCATTCATATATTGTTTAACAACATTTGTGGACTGCCAGTTCCGCTGACTTCCTGCAGTACTGCACCTGTCCACTCCTGAGTCAGATACCATGTTAAAGTCCCCTCCTATGATGAGTGTGTTATCTGAGTGATCAGAGAGTCAAGTGAAAAAGGAGTGAAAAAATGACGGCTCATCAACATTTGGGCCATATATATTAGCAATGCATAAACTCATATTTTGGATCAATAAGTTAACTATTATAAATCTGCCTTCTGGATGAATAACTGTGTTGGTTACCGTGAAATTGACTCTTCTACTTATAAGAATGGCTACACCTCTTTGTCTGGAGTTGTAACAGGCTGAGTGCACATGAGGAAACTGTGCTGTGGTGAGAACATCAGCTGCAGTCTTTGATAAATGAATCTCCTGTAATAAAACAATGTCTGCCTGTAGATCCTTCAATCTATTGGAGATTTTTAATTTGGCCCCAATAGGTCTTGGTCTGCGGGCATCAGGTCTCTTCCCTCCCAGGCGGTGGACTCGGTAAAAGGCGATGTTCTTCACAGCATCTCCCAGAAGTTTAAGATGTGTTTGGATGAAGCTTTTAATTGTTTGTTCAGATCCTCGTTTGCTTGCTCCGGGATTCCAGAAAACACCAGGTTGTCCCTCATACTGCGGGACTGGAGATCAATAATAGATTCTTTAATTTTTTGTTTTCTTCAGAGATTCGGCTCATTCCCTCGGAGAGGGATTTCACCGATCCTCTGAGGGTTGTGTTTTTTGCAGCCAGCGTCTGCACCTGTTGCTGGCTGAACTCCTATGACTCCCGTAATGCCTGAAATTCTCTGTGGAGAATCTCTAACAGAGACAAACGGGCGTCGAGACTGGATATGTGCAAATGCCATTGTTACAATCACAAGACATTTAGCTATTACTGAATGATGCAGCTTTTTAAAATATTCAGCTCATTCAGGGAATGAGCGTTCCAATGACACAAAATGTTCGTGTGCACAGTGGAGGCTCCAACTGACAGAGTGGAAGAATACAGAAAGATTCTTCAGAAAAAAGTTTTTAACCTTTCACTGTTTCCAAAATCTTTAAGCCACAGAAATAATTTTTTTTATTAGCGGATTTAATTGACGCTTCAAGGTGGGGTATGAGATCTTTGAAAAACGGTTCCTGCAAGCTATATTTTTGAAAATACACAACCTTACCTCTCCCTTTAGCCCACCCCTCGAAACCACGCCTTCAAAACACATGAACGAGTCACGAGTCTGTGAACGCGCAGGGGCGAGGAGTGAGGGGGGCTGACGGTTGATTGGCATGTCAGAATCCAATAGAAGTAACTCTCATCATTACTTTTATTGGTCAGACATTTCCTCTTGCTACACCCTCTACAATGGACTAAAATATAATTTTTTTTCCCCAAACATTCTATTTTAGTGGGTGCAATGGGGTCGTAAGGAGGTTTTCAGACAATATGATAAAAAATGCTCCAGAAAACATCTCATACCCCACCTCTCACTAGCCCCTTTCACACTGCGACCCGCTACCTTAGCGGGTCCAAATTGCACCTTCGACCCGCGTCGTGCAATGTGAACGCTTGGCGTGTCAGGGTGACCAGTGTCGCCTGAAGCCGAGTTCAGGGGGCGTTGCCTAGTGGCAGAGCGTCACACGAAACACATAAAATGCTGGGCGTGTACAATGACGTAGGCACAAGCCATGCGTCGGAGGTAGGGTTAAATACACCTGTCTGCATCAAATTTTTCAAACAAACGATGGCGGGACACCTTGAGATATCGTTTATGCAATTGTATATGCAGTTCATGGAGATGTTACTTTACGGTGTGTGGATGGTTACAACGTGGGATGCCGCCGATGAACATATGCGGAGAATATAACCTCCAAATTGAGGAAATCCAGCTACAATTTGAAGCAGAAGAACGGGAACACCGTCGACGAAGACGTTTAGCTTACATGGCTCTGAACTAGGGGTGGGCGATATGTATCGTTTGCGAAATTATCGTGAATGTTGTTTTGACGATGAGTAATTTTGCAATATCGAGATATATATATATATATATTTTTTTTTTTTCAATCGACAAAAATCAATAAAGTGCGGCGCCAGTGGTCCTCTGCCCTTACCACGGCGCCACGCCCTGCTTTGAACACTCTAATTTTTTTAAAGTAAACGCTTCGGACCCAGCGGGACACTCAGCTAAGAGCATCAAGGGGGCGCCGAGAGGCAGGGGCTGGGACAGACGGTGATAAATGCACGCAATCCCGAAGGTCAGCGCTCGTTTGCATGTATTAGCTCTAGAATTGCAACAGTTATCCAAGTAACGGTAGAGCGATCAAAGGAACCATTACTGATTTAATGAGCCATTCGCAGTTTCACTGTACCGGCCATGTGTGCTTAGACTTGCATGCTTGTGTTCATTTTATTGTGATCTTAATGCAAGTTTTATTTTTTTTAAATATCAAAATATCTTTATCGTGAAAATCCTAAAAAATATAGAGATTTTTTTTTTTGCCCATATCGCCCACCCCTACTCTGAACACACGTGTGTCTGCAAGAAGAGTGTGGAAGATGGCAAGACCACAAGGGTCGGTGTTTTGGTCTAATGCTCTGAACAGTTTTGACGACGACGACGAGTGGAGAAAGCATTTTCGGATGTCGCTGCAAACCTTCGACTTTATTGTGGAACTTGTTAAGCCACTTGTGAGGCGCAAGGTAACAAACTTTCGACAACCACTGGAACCACGTCTCAAGCTTGCAATTGCTTTGTGGTGGTATGCCACCCCATGTGAATACAGATCGGTGAGCTGCATTTTTGGAGTTGGTCTATCCACTGTGTGCACAATAGTGCGCGAAGTTATTGCAGTGCTGAAGACGTTTCTTCGACGGTTTGTTTGCATGCCGAGTGATGTACGTCTTCGGGAAACTATCGATGGATTTGCAGCACGGGGTTATCCTATGTGTGCAGGTGCTATAGATGGCACACATATCCCCATCATTGCACCCAGGAACGACCCATCGGCCTACTACAACCGCAAGGGCTGGCACTCCATCGTTCTACAGGCTGTTGTTGACCACAACTTCTGGTAAGGCTTACATAGCAAATATGTTGTTTTATCTGAAATGTTATAATTTTTATAGCGACGTGATTCTTGAGCCGTTTACTGATTTCTCTCTGTATTTTCAGCTTCACAGACTTGTATGTGGGTTGGCCTGGACGCACGCATGATGCCCGGATTTTTGCTAACTCTTACATCTTTAAAAGGGTAGAACAACAACAAGGCGGGTACCTCTTCCCACGTGAGGTAAGCCACATCAACATTTAAATTCAATCAATTTGCTCTAAGTAGCCTTCTTGTGTTCTAGGTGTAATTGGAGTTTATGACATAAAATAGGCCGAAGTGGTGTGTGTTGTTTAAACTTGAGCCGTTTTTTAATTTAATTTAATTTAATTGAATATTCTCTCCTCTCCCAGACATCCATTACTGTCGATGATGTGGAGATCCCTGTACATCTAATCGGAGACCCTGCATTACCCCCTTAGAAAATGGCTGATGAAGGGGTTCACGCACCACTATGCACTGACCCCACAGCAGCGTAACTACAACTACCGTCTGAGTTCTGCGCGGATGGTAGTAGAGAATACCTTTGGGCGCCTCAAAGGTTGTTGGAGGTGCCTAGGCAAGCGTCTTGACATTGCTACTGCTTCTGTTTCTGACGTCGTGCTTGCCTGTTGTGTTCTCCATAACATTTGTGAGCTCAAGAAAGACCATTTCCTACCAGAGTGGACCATTGTGCAAGACTGCATCCACCCTCATCCTGGCCAGGTTGCCGATCAGGGTGTGGGGGCACATGCCAATTGCCAGGCTATCCGGGACGCCATCATGTCAATGATTTGAAGTGTGCAACTGTGCAACTACATGTTACCTGTTTGTTTTTTTATAATAAAGTCAACTAAAGGATAAATCGACAAGTGTGTTGTGGTCAAATTTCAGTTGAAAATGAGGAAATAAACTTATCATAATAAAAGAGGCACCTGCATTCCTCTACAGTACTTAAGGCCCTCATTTAAGGATGTTTAAACCTGTGTACCAAAGCAGTTTGTAAGCTTGCCCGCTAACTGAGGTAAATAACAATCTGAATTAATAAAGCACTCCAGATTCAAATATCTTTTTTTTTCTTTTTTTTTAAAGCAACACTCATACACAAAGTAACAAAAAAATAGAAAAATACTGTAAATCGTCACTTGTTGTCAAAACACAACATTTACAAACTATTTACAAGTGCAAAATATAAAAAGAAGTGTGTTGTGGTCAAATTTCAGTTTGAAGTAAACTTATAATAAAGGAGGCACCTGCATTCCTCTACAGTACTTAAGGCCCTCATTCAAGGATGTTTACACCTGTGCTAGAGCTAGTCTGTGTGCCCAAGCAGCGATACCCTCAACTTATCATAATAAAGGAGGCACCTGCATTCCTCTACAGTACTTAAGGACCTCATTCAAGGATGTTTACACCTGTGTACCAAAGCAGTTTGTAAGCTTGCCCACTAACTGAGGTAAATAACAATCTGAATTAATAAAGCACTCCAGATTCAAATATCGTTTTTTTATTTATTTAAAAGCAACACTCATACACAAAGTAACAAAAATTAGAAAAAAATACTGTAAATCGTCACTTGTTGTCAAAACACAACATTTACAAACTATTTACAAAATATAAAAAGAAGTTTGGGTTCAGTCCAGCTGTTGCAAGAAGGAAGAAGATGCCTGTCCGTGTGACTCTTCCTCTGCAAGGAGGCTGGGGAAAGGTGGCGGCGGAGAATATTGCATTGCAGCAGGTGGACGGTAGTGGCGTGGAGTGCTGTGATGAAGCACATTACCACAGCCCATCATGTCCCGCACAATTGCAGAGTGGGACTGCAGAGGAGCGGGTGCGAGCTCCATGCTGCCCTGAAGGGCAATGGGGTTGGCAGAGTGGCTTCCTCTCCAGATGGCGTGGCACAAGTCAAAATATGGCCAGTCCAGTCGCCCTCTGCCACTCCTGCCGTTGTGGTCATTAACACCATGGAATTTTTTCCTCATGGCCTTTAATTTGTTGGTCACCTGGGCCTTGCTGCGTGGGAAACCGCGCTATCCCATCTTTCTTGCCAGCCCTTCCAGCAGAGGTCCATCCTTCACCGTCCCCGAAATGTGGTGGAAAATAACGTCCTCTGCTCGGAGGCTGAGGAGCTCGCGGACCTCCTTGTCTCCCCAGTTGGCCATATTAAAAAATGTCTCCAACTTGATGTAGGCTAAAACAGAGTAAAACTTGTCCTCACCTGTCCATTCTGTCTTTTAAACTCCTCACGTCACGCCACGCCCACGTCCGACCCGCGTCGATTGCGTTCACATCAAACTCGGCAAAAAGACTAGGGTCTGACGCAGGTTGAAAGGCGAGTCGAGTTGACGCGGCAGCCCGGGTCGGCAGTGTGAACGCAACAGCGGACACGCTAAATTCGCAAATTAATTTTATTTGGCAGTGTGAAAGGGGCTACTGAGTGACGCGTCCTCTAACCCCACCCCCTCCAGTAATTTTAAGTTGGACACGCCGATAACACGAAGGGAAGAGCTGAGCGGAGACAGAGAGACGTCCGACATCGTGACACGCAGACCCTCTCTGATAACTTTTTTTCAACCGGATAAAAAAGTAAGTTAACTCTCTGGGCGCCATAGGTTTTCCTCTGAAATGTTCCGATTTGACATCTTAATTTCAAAAGGCCATAACTTAAAAATGATAATAGATAGAGACTTTCTGTAAATTAGAGAAATGTTTAGTATGATCTCAAGTTTATGTGGAGATAAGATTTACCTATCTAATTTGCATATTATGACATCATAGGGTGGCGGCCATTTTGGATTATAGCATTTTCACAAAATTACACATATTTGAATGGTAAAATGTATTAGTTTCCACTTCCAAAATGGCCCTCACTTTGTGCATGTTATAAAGCACAATACTGAATAGTCAGGTAAATAGTAAAAAGCAAACATATTGTGTAAATTTATCTAAATAATAATCATTATTTCATAATTATTAGCAATAAATGGCAGAAACAAACCGAATGTATTTATGCTATGTGCATGAATGTATGGAGGTAGCTTTGGCTGTTCTTTTGCTAAAGAGATTTTCAATTTATTATGTAGGCACTCAGATTCCATGTGGAGCAAATATAGCCCTATATTACTTGTATGACACACAAACAAAAATAACCTGTTTAGTTTGAAAGCTCACTCGCCACGGCAAGGCACAGATCATGAGTGAGTAGACGAGACAAGACGACAGACAAAGTTAGTATTTTTTTCTAAGGTTTTTTTGTTTTTTGTTTTTTTGTTTTTCGTTTTATAGCCTATTGTACAGTAAGAAAAATGCCCAGGGGAAATGGCAAAACAACAAGTAATTACTTATGAGTGACTGGGAACAACAAGTCATGTAGGCCTATTTGTAATGACTTCCTACCTGATGACCCCAATGATATGTTGGTCAGCACTGCTCATTGATCTATATAATACGGAGTGTAGGGAATTATTCACTGAGTCTGGTCCTTTATTTTATTTATTTTATTTTTTATTTTCTTTAGCACAAGTTTCTTGTGTTTATATTGAATCCAAATCTAGCCTAGCTAGTGACTGTTGTGAATAGGGCAGCTGACAACAAGGGAAAGACCATGTGACAGATTGGAAAGACAGCTGACAGGAGGCAAAGACCCCAAAGGTGCTGCCATGGGCTAGCAATCCATGGTAGCAGTAGCGAGGCCTAGCCGCTTTGTTACAACCAGCATAAGCTACAGAAAGATTAAGGAGAATACCCCTAGAGTCAGCGAGAGCAGGGGCGGAAGATGACTCACAGGCAGACTACATGGCAACTGACACTGGAACGAACATGACTAAGACGTGGATACGCGACTCAGTGAAGGATAGGGGCACGGGCCTATTCTCTAGGGCTAGAACTGACCAGAATAGTTCTCAGAGGAAAGAGAGCGTAAATAAAAGTGGTAGACTAGAGGGAAGTAAGCTTCAGGTTTGTCCTTGTGGCTGGCAGAAAGTAACGTCAGTAAGAGGCCTTAAAATGCATCAGGGAAGAAAGAGATGTGTGGTAAAAGAAGGGCAGTGTGGCCGCATCGATCAGTACTTTTTAAGAAGTCAATCGAGTAAGTCGGATGAAGTCCAGCAGCAGGTAGAAAACCACAGTCCGAAGGATATCAATAACACAGCTATGGAGGTGGATGAGGAGGTTCTAAGAAGGGATGTAGCTGATACTGAGGTGAACAGGCCAGTTAGAGAGAGAAATATGGAGCAGAAAGATAGAGTTAAGTGGCCTAGGGCAAATAGTTACAAAGAATGGGAGGCAGTCAATAAAGATTTGTCAATAATATTGGGTAGGTTAGGAGGAAATGCAAGCGATAGGCTAGAGAAGATGGGAGATATAATTTATTCCTACGGTGTAGAGAGATTTGGGGTGCAAGATAGAAAGAGGGTTGAAAAAGTACATTTAGGTAAGTCTAGACGGCAAAAAGAGATGGAGAAATTGGTTAAGGAAAGAAGAATTTTAAGAAAGCAGTGGAAAAAAGCTACAGAAGAAGAGAGAGAGGGAATTAATGTTTTGCAGGAAGAACTGAGAGGCAGGCTAGCAATACTTAGAAGGGCTGAATGTCTTAGGAAAAAGAGAAAGAAGAAAGAATATGTAAGGACGGCATTTTATAGGGACCCGTTCAAGTTTGTTAAAGGGTTGTTTAACCAGGAAAAGGGAGGGCAGCTTAAGGCAACAAAGTTAGAGGTGGAAGAGTATCTAAGAAATACATATTCAGATCTTGAGCAGCGTAGAGTAGTAGGCCTTCCACCTGACATGCCACCATTAGGAGAGATAGCTCATAAGATGGACGTTAGACCACCTAGGTGGAAGGAGGTTGAGGAGGTAGTCAGGCGTGCAAAGGCTTCGTCGGCCCCAGGGCCAAATGGAGTCCCCTACCGGGTTTATAAAAGTGCACCTGATATCCTAAAGTTTTTGTGGAGGCAATTAAGAATAGTTTGGGAGAAACAGGTTATTCCTAGAGCATGGCGTAGGGCAGGAGGCGTTCTTATTCCAAAGGAGAAAGAGTCCTCGGACCTGAGTCAGTTCCGGATGATCTCTCTCCTAAATGTAGAGGGGAAGATTTTCTTTAGTTTGGTTGCACAGAGATTAGCTAGTTATTTAGAAAAGAATAGCTTAATAGATACTACTGTGCAGAAGGCAGGAATACCAGGTTTCGCAGGGTGTTTAGAGCACACTAGCATGATTTGGCATCAGATTCAGACAGCCAAGATTGAGAAAAAAGACTTGCATGTTATATTTCTAGATCTAGCAAATGCATTTGGTTCAGTGCCACATAGCCTTATTTGGGAAGCATTTGAGTATTTTAGAGTGCCTGTAGTAGTGGTTAACTTAGTAAGAGCATATTTTCAAGATATTAGACTGTGCTTAAGTACAGCAGGTTTCACAACAGGTTGGCAGAGGCTAGAAATAGGCATTATGGCAGGGTGTACAATTTCTCCATTAGCATTTACAATGGCCATGGAGATAATTATTAGAGCTTCCAAGTGGGTTGTAGGAGGAGAGAGACGTCAGGATGGCATACGCCTTACGCCAATTAGAGCATACATGGATGATATGACGTTAGTGACTACAACAGTACCATGTATGAAGAGAATACTTGAGAGACTTGATAAAAATCTAAAGTGGGCTGGGATGAAAATCAAACCTACTAAGTCTAGAAGTATCTCAATAAGTAGAGGGAAATTAAGTGATAGAAAGTTTGTAATAGATGAAGAAAGCATTCCAATAATAAGGGAAAAGGCAGTGAAGAGTTTAGGCAGGTGGTACCAGGCAGACATGAATGACGGAAAGCAGTCAGTGCAGTTTCGTGAAGATGTTGTTGAGGGACTGGATAGAATAGATAAATCAGAGCTTCCAGGAAAGTTGAAGCTGTGGTGTCTGCAGTTTGGATTGTTTCCTAGGTTGATGTGGCCACTGTCTGTGTATGAGATTCCATTATCTGTTGTAGAAAAAATGGAAAGATTAGTTAGCTTTCATATTAGGAAGTGGCTAGGTGTTCCTAGATGCTTAAGTACTGTGGCACTGTATGGGAAAGGCATACTCCAGCTCCCAGTATCTAGTCTAGTAGAGGAGTTTAAATGTACTAAAGTTAGGACAGAGCTCCTGTTAGCTGGGAGTAAAGATGTGGTAGTTAGTAAGGTGGTTCCAAACCCAACCAAGGGGAGGAAATGGAAACCAAGATTGGCAGCTCAGGAGGCAGAAGCAACTCTTAGACATACAGAGATTGTGGGTAATGTGCAAATAGGCCGGGGAGGCTTGGGGCTTGGCCCAGGCAAACCAGTGTGGAGTAGAGCAGGTCCCAAGGAGAAGAGAAAGCTAGTTGTTGAGCAGATTCGTAGACAGGAGGAAATGTTAAGGGGTGCAAAGGCAGTGGCTCAGGCTAAGTAGGGACGGTGGGTGAATTGGGAAGGTGTAGAGAAGAAAAAGCTTAGTTGGAAAGAACTGTGGAGTATGGAGGAAAGGAGTATTAGATTTTTGATAGGGGCAACATATGATGTATTGCCAACTCCCCAGAACCTAAAACTCTGGGTAAATGGAGACCCGTTATGTTCGTTATGTTCAGGTACTGCAACTCTAAAGCATATTTTGTCAGGTTGTAAGGTTAGTCTGTCACAAGGCCGGTATACATGGCGACATGACCAAGTAATAAGAAGTTTAGCTGCAGGTATTGAAGATAAACGAAGGCAGGTAAACTTAGGAGGGTCCAAGGTACAGAGAGTTGCAATTCAGTTTGTTCAAGAGGGGGAGAAAGTTAAAAAGACGATAAGGAGGCACGGTAGCTTGGAGGATGCTTGTGATTGGGAGATGCAGGTAGATTTAGGAAATAAGCTTGTTGTTCCCCAGGAAATAGCCTCTACAAACCTAAGGCCTGATATAGTCTTGTGGTCTAGGAGTAGAATGAGAGTCTATTTCATAGAGCTGACTGTTCCTTGGGAGGAATTAGTAGAGGAAGCATATGAAAGGAAAAAGCTTAGATATGTGGAGTTGGGGGCAGAAGCAGAGCAGCGAGGATGGAAGGTTAGAATCTGTCCAGTGGAAGTAGGATGTAGAGGATTTGTTGCAAAGTCTGTTGTCTCATTGTTGAGGGAGCTGGGTGTAAGTGGACAGAGTGTGAGAAAAATAGTGAAGGAGGTTTCAGATAAAGCAGTAAAATCCAGCCAGTGGATTTGGATTAGAAGATGCAATAGCGACTGGGGGCCCAGCAGGGGGGGCACTTAGGGTAAACAGACTTTTGAAAAAGCAAAGAAGAAGTTCAAGCTATTTAAGTGGAGGGTTTGGCACATGTGATCCTTTTGAAACCAGGCGGCCATTTTGGGTGAGTTGGCTTGGAGTGAGTTTTCTTGCTGTAGCCATCCATTAGGCCAGTGATGACATCCTGAATGAACACTTTCAGGGGCTTGTGGGGAGCAGCAGTGGTGCGGGTGTAAACGATGTGCGCATTTACCATGGAGATACTGAGGAGGGCATTGAAGATCCTCATGTACCACTTTGTTGACCTATGTGGAAAGAGGTAAGTTTTCATTCTTTGGTCTGCGGTGTCGACACCCCCCATGTAAGAATTGTACTCATCGACACACACAGGCCTAAAGATGTCCCTAAACCCAGTGGCACTGTGCTTGGTCCTTATACGCTTCCTAATGCCGCCAACGCTGTGGAGTGTTGACAACATTGTTAGCCGCTTGGTGTCATGCCAAGCACAGGCCAAAAGGTTCCCCTTCCGCATGAAGACAGGCTCATCTCCCTTCTTCAAGGGTAAATGCTCCTTCGTAAGGCCCTTGGGCATGCCCTTTCTTTTGCTGCTGACAGTGCCGCAGACTCCGATGTCCTTACTTGCCAGCTCCTCAGCTATAGCTGGCGACGAATAATAGCTGTCCATGTAAACCTCATGCCCTTTCCCTGTGTAGGGGGTCATGAGGTCACAGACAATTAGGTGAGTGGCACCATGTACACTTTCATCTGGCCTGCTTTGTCCAGTGTACATGGACCACTCAAGGACGTAACCAGACTTGGCCTCGCTGACAACAAAGACCTTATAGCCATATTTGTCAGGCTTGTTCGGATTGTACATTTTTAGAATGGATCTGCCCTTGAACGCGATGGTCATTTCGTCAAGGGACAGATGTTTTGATGGACCATAAACTTTTGAATACTGGGGGACAATCAAATTTATCACTGGCCGAATTTTGAATAATCTGTCATGCCCTGGCTGCCCCCTGCCAATGTAGTGTTCATTGTTCACAAAGTGGAGGAAGGACATAATTATCTCAAATCTGTTTCGAGACATAACCTTGCCAAAGCCTGGTGTTGCAGTTGGCCAAAATTCTGCCCAATAGTCCTCCACTTCAGACTTTTCCACTAAACCCATACTCAAGTGCAGGGAAATGAAGGCCTTCATTTCACTGACGGTGACGTCACTCCATTTGTGGAATCGGGAGTGAGGCTTGAGTTGGTGGGAGGTGAGAAACTGCTGGGCATACCTGTTTGTCTCGGTCACTAGCAGATTCCAAAACTCATCATTGAGGAATAGAGAAAGAAAATCTAGGGCCGAATCTGAATTTGTAAGGTCTTTATCTCCTGTATAGCCAATCTGCTGCTCGAATGGGGAGATCCAATTTTGATACGCATCATTGTTATTCGTCACATACGCAAAGCCAGCATTCATGTCTTGTACAGGTACTGGCAGCGCGTGACACACGGCTCCTGCTGCGGGCAGCACCGCGCCCACCTCTGCCTCCAGCACGCTGGGCTGAGGGGCTCGGGCTGCCGTCATTTTCCATCCCCACCCTGTGTCTACTACGCTGCCCATTTCCTCTCCTCTGCACACTTCTCCCCCGTCTAATAACACCATCAGTCACAGGCAAAGACTCCACAACATGTGTGTCTCCAACATTACGGAGAGGAACGCGACCTGAAGTAAAGGTAGCAACATGGCTATCATAGTCAGAAGACCGGGGAGCTAGGTGGCTAGCGCGGTAAAATGACTGGACTTCAACAGCTGCCCCAGGCTCATTACCTTCAACTACACCTTCCACACTAATGCCCCGACCCCGTGAAACATCGCCACCCCCACTGACATCGGATACACCACTATCTACTGTATGGGAAACATGGCAAGAAGTGGTTTGTTGTGCTTGGTGTACTTTCGCCGCACTTTCTCCGGCTGCACTGCCGCAAGGCCGGGCGTCGTCATCATCATCACTAAATGAATCACCATCATCAAAAGGATTATATTCGCCTTCCGAATCGGGATCGGCGAAAAGAAGTCCCAAAACATCATTACAGGTGAGTTTTTTGCCCGACATCAGACGCAAATCCAAATGTACAGGCGCTAATGATACGAAACTGGCTATGTGAAAAGATGCTAACTGGCTCCTGAACAGTGAAACTCGTCGCTCTGATTCAACCGACCGTATCTCCTCAGTTTTGTATAGAAGCATGACGTAATTATGGGTGTAAACCGAACTACAACATGTCCTCCCTCTAGTGGATGGGAGTAGAAACGGCGTTTGACACCCTATTTGAAAAAAAAAAAAAAAAACGTTTTATCCAGTGCGGCATCTTGTCGACGAAAGTCGCCTGTGGCGCCCAGAGGGTTAAAGTTTTTACAATTATATTTCTATGGTTTAGGACACAATATCAGTTGAAACGTGTTAATGTTTGCCCGACTTTATAAAGAGTGAGTTTTTTTATTTAATTCAATTATTTTCGAATTTAAATGACGCTCGGTCCGTTAAAGGTGGGGTAGGGGTTCTTTTTCTGGAGCATTTTTTTACATATTGCTTGAAATACTCTTCACACCCCCATTGCAACCAATTAATTAAAAGTTTTGATACAAAAATCAAAAGTTTTAGTGGCCTCTAGAACGTACAATCTAGGAAAAACACTATCCAATCATACTGAACGGACTGTTAACGATGATTGGATTCTGATGCGTCTATCAAAGTGCAATCTGCTCCTCCCTCTCCCTCCTTCCCCCTGTGCGCGTACCTTTCTTCGTGAACGAATTACGCGTCCAGAAGCTTGGCAGGAAGCTAAACTAGAGCCAGCTTGGCTAGCACCTAGCATTATTAAACGTATAGTTAGCATATACTAAATACGGCAACGATTGATGCTTGCTGTCAGAACAGCGCTCGTGCACCTTTGTGCTCGTGAACAAGCATTGCGCGTTCATGTACTCTAGAGGAGTGGCTTCGGGGGAATCTGAAGAAAAGGGTTGGGACTTTTGACCTGTGTATTTTCAAAATGCAGCTTCGCTGGACTCAAAATCCAGGATCTCCTACCCTACCTTTAAGAGTAGAGAATACGGAAAAAAAGACGTAAAAAATTCATTTTAAGTTGTTACAATGATATTTCTATGTTTTAGGACACAATGGCCCTCATTTATCAAGCCGTCGTAGAAAGCATCGTAGATATGAGCGGAGAACTCGTCGTACGCAGAGGCTCAAGTGAGATTTACAGAACATGCCTACCACACCAATCCCATCGTAAAACCGAGCGGCTGTTGATAAATCCGGTGGCTGAAATCCATCGTAATGATCCTAACCACGCCTTCTACAAAAGAGGGCTGAGAGGCCGCACCTCTAGAATTTGCGACATGGATAGATGAAAGGCGGCAAAGAAACGCTGTCAGCAGCGTTGACAGCTGGGACGGCTGTCAACAGCGTTGGCGATGTAAATCGCAGACCGGACGAGTTATGTATTTTCCCCTACTGTGATGGTCAATAAAATGTGATAAACTCCAGATTAAATTAAATCTAAAATTGAGCGATGTTTTACTTTTTCTCCAGTAAGATCAGGAAGAAGTGGTCCGATATGAAATTGGCCAAAAAAGAAGGTCGCAGCTCTCCGACGCAATCCAGGTTTGGATTTGAGTGCCTTGGAGGAGAGGGTGGCTGGCCTGATCGGAGCTACGTCCTCATCAGGCGTGCCAGGGAAACTTGACACTGATGCGCCCATGCTGGAGCTCGAGAATGGTAAGAATGACTGCACACCCAAGACGTTTAAATAAAACAGTTGCTTTAATTTTCAACACAAATGAGTTTCCTAATCAAACTAATATTTTTCATTCACAGATGAATCCAAAATGGCATCCGGGCAACCTGACCCGCGCAACGAATACGCGGCCCCGTCAACATCCGAAGCCTCTGCCTGCCTCTGCCCCCGGTCTGCAGCGTCACACCGGCCAGCCGTGTTGACCACAGAGGTCCTAGAAAGACAAACAGAGATCGTGAAGTGGATGATGGCTTTAACACACACCATGCACTCTATCGACAGTACATTGAAAGACATAAATGAAACACTGAAGTCAGAGAATAAATGCTGAAAGAAATCGTTGTTCTCCTTTCTTTTTTCCTTGAATAACAGAATGCTTACCAAAAGTCAGAATCGCTGAATAAGTTCCTCTCTCCTCCTGAGCGCTCTTGGCTGTGCAGGCTGGTGGATCTCTGGGTACGGGGTCCTCTGGATGTACATCTGGAAATGGCACTCCATTTTTTTGGCCAATGTTATGGAGATCCCCGCATGCAATAATAATATTGCATACCTTTTCGGGCGGATAGGGTTCCCCCCGCAGCCGAGAGACAGATCCAGCTTTAGGAGCCCTATACACCTCTCCACAGTGGCACGCGTGCGCGAATGCGCAGTGTTAAAGCGCCTCTCCTGTTCGGTGTGAGGTTGAATAATGAGCCATCACTCTTCCAATTACGGAGTTGTACTTGTTTAATTTATTTAATTTGCGTTTATGTTTATATTTATGTTGAAGTCAAATAAAACATGGGCCTTCTTTAAAGTGATAAGTCTGTCATTTTAACCAAGGGATTTGTTGCGACTCCTGAGCACGCACTAGTGACGCTGCTGTGTTGCAGTCACCGCAAGTCAAAATGGAAAAGTGCGTACACCGCCCTCAGACCTGTCGTGGCGATTTCATCTTTCCTGCGCTCACGATGGATTTGATAAATGCCAACCTTTGCGCAGAAAAGAACGTACACACGACCTACGCACGTTTTTTCTTACGCAAGTTTGATAAATGAGGGCCACTATCAGTTGAAATGTGTTAATGTGTGCCCGTCTTCAGTGATTTTTTTTTTTGTTAAATTCTCTTAATTGCGGATTTAATTGACGCTCGGTCACTGACCGTTAAGACCAGAGGCGCCAACAGTAACATCAAAGACAGAGAAGACGGAAAAAAGACGGGAAAAAAAAGTCATTTTAAGTTGTTACAAAGATTATTTCCATGGTTTATGACAGAAAAACACTTGGAATATGTTCATTTTTCTCCGTATTTAGTGAGTTATTTTATTAAATTCTCTTAATTGCGTATTTAATTGACGCTCAGTCACTGACATGTGCGCCCATCCCCATCCCCCCACCCCCCTCCTTTCTTCAGTAATTTTATTTTTAACAATGCAATAATAACAATAGTAATAACAGAGTTAAATGTATACAACATGATATGGCATATGTATAAAATATGCATAACAAATACATGACTATACAAGGTGCATACACTATAAATATTATACGTTGGATAGTTTTTTAGGTAATATTTTTTTTAAAGTGTCCACATAGTCCACCTATAGTCATAGGATTAGTGTGTGTCAGACGAGGGGAGCATGGCAGCACGATTCATCACCATGGTGGCTCAACATCACGGTGATGCCAGTCAACCATCCCGATGGACAACCCTACTTGCTGAGGGATGTTGCAGAGACAATTCTCTCATCCTATAAACATTTTTTTCCTTTCCTTACTTTTACAGATGACCTAGACCAAGAACTGTGGAGAGTGCCCCATCTGCGGCAAGGAGCTGATGGCACTCTCCAAGCACCTCCGGTAGTTCCACTGCCTCCAGAATGCCAAGGAGCGGGGGATACTGAACAATCTGGCCACAGGCCGGATTGTTGTTGCGGCAGGCCCTTGCCCCTTCCCTCAATGTTCCCCTTACCTGCTGCACCTGGAGAAACACATCCTCTCCCACAATGATGTGTCGGTGCAGCGGAAGAGGGGCAAGGTGAAGGCCCTGAAAAGGGCAGCAGCCATCCGGCAGCTGGCTGCGCTCAGGGCCTCCAACCCAGTTCCCCCGCTCCAAAGCGTCCTAGATGTGGACCAGTCGGACGACGAGGCAGAGGAGGGGGCCAACCTCTGCCAAAATGCCAACTGTGTCCACAGGAGGCGGAGGAATCGCATTCTGGAGAGGGAACTTCTGGAGGTGCGCCAGACCGTCGCCGACCTCAATGTGAGTAAATGAAATATGAGCACATCATTCATTTACAGTCCTGTTTCCTCTGGCTGGTTGTTGTCATGGCAAGCTTTCTATTTATCGTGTCTTTCCTCCTCCTCACTAAGCAGCGGCAGGAGGATCCGCAGGAGGAGGAAGCTGGCCCCAGTGGACTGTGCGGCGGGGAGGAGAGCAGCAGTGGAGTGATACTTTTACAAATCCTAACCAAGTTTTGAACAAAGCAAGACATTTGGTCATGTTAACGTTTTGTTTTTGTTGTTTTTCCCCAGTTTGACCAGCCGCAATTGAGTCCTGAGCTTACGAAGATTCGGCGCGCCCTTCACACCTATTTCAAGGGGAAGAGCAAGGCATCTAATCTTCGTAAGATTTCGTTCGGGACCTCAATTGGTAAGAAATCACACATAGTATATTTGTGCAGGTGTGTGGAGTGTTTTCTTGTGACATTAATCAGCACATGTGTTTTATTCTCACAGACCAGTACATGCGATCCTACGTGGAGTACATCGCATGTACTGAAGGAACTTCCAAGATGCAGCAGAATGCTGTGTCCAAGGCCAGCCGGACAAAAGTGTTCCTGAAGTTCATGATGCTCGGCTGGCCTTCGGTTAAGTTCTGGACTTGGGAGTTCCTTGACAACATCACGCTGGTCAATTCGTAAGTAGTGAACTTTGAACGACAGAACATAGTAAGTAGTGAAAACAAATGAACGATAAAGACTAAATGCAGACTGCTCTTTCCACAGATACCCTGCTCTCCTCCGGTCCTATGGCCTGGCCCCGACGACCATCAACCTGTACGTGGGCCAGGCCATATCATTCGTGGAGTACGTTCGGGACGTCACCCCGAAGTACTCCAGAATACCCGCACAGAAGGTGGCACTGCTGTTCAGAGAGCTCAAGAAGCTCTCAAAGGATCTTGGCCGGACCATCCTGGGTCACCAGCATAACCTCAAACAGCAGAAAATTAAAAGGCTGGTGACCTGGGAAGACCTGGCCAAATGCCAGGTCTTGGCCAAGGCCAAGAGTCCTTCGCTTCTTGGTAAGTCTGTGCTGCCTGCCTCTCTCTGTCTCTCACACACACTACACTTTTTATTATTCTCTTCTCTCTCAAACTCATTTCAGACGACATCGAGGAGGCACCGCCCAAGGACCCGAAGACGAGGTATCGCTTCTTTGGGTACCTCGCAGCTTTCCTGTGCTCCATATATGGGCACAGGGCGGGCATCTGAGGTGAAGGAGGCTGTGGGGGACGCCCGGAGTGGATACCTCGTCAATGTAAGCTTCAGTGTAATTTCAAACAGTGTCATGATGTGATCACTTTGAAAATCAGGTTAAATTGGGTTTTCATAGGTTCATCACATTGACTGCTCTTTCTGCTTTCTGTCATTTCTATTTGTTGCAGGATCACAAGACGGTCAGGAAGTTTGGTGTGGCGCAAATCTTCCTGGACGCAGAGGAGTATGGTTGGTGCACACGTTGGCTCGCCCTCCGCCAACGTGCTGTGCCAATGAATACGTACTTCTTCGCGTCCCTTGGGCGGGGGGAGGCGAAGAACCTGGTCGGGTACCTTCGCCAGGCCTGGTGCGAGATGGGCCTGACCGGTTCCCCCAGCCTCCTCGACCTAAGAAGTGCAGTGTCAACTTATGTGAGTATAACAGACACCTGATGTTTGATTTTTACAGCCTAACCATAATCCATACTGACTCCAGCATGAATTTGTCTTTTGTAGAACTTCGAGAACAACGACCAGGAGATGAGGGGGAAGTTGGCCACCTTCATGTGCCACAGCACGGAGACGCAGGAGCGTTTCTACGCACTCCACAAAAATGGGGAGAGAGCCAGAGACATCCGGAAGATGTTTGTCTGGCTCTCTCACAGAGGACCCTTCTGCTGCTGTGGCCGCGTCCTCCCCCTCCAAACCACGTAATCACTGTCACACAAATGTCCAAATTTACTGAGCACAATGTATACCTGTTCTCTCACCCAAAGGTGGTTCCAGTGAAGAAGAGGAGGCGGAACAGCACCCAGGCCCTGGCGGAGAAAATAAAAAGAAAGCTTTCCCCCAGGAGAAAAACCAGGCCTGTGGTGCTGCTAAAGAAGTTAAAATTTTAATTTAATAAATTATTTTTATTTACATGACCAAATGTCTTTCTTTGTTCAAAACTTGGTTAAGATTGGTAAAAGTATTGTAAACCATCACACTCACTCCACTGCTGCTCTCCTCAGCAGTGGAAAGGAAAGGTAAGTGCAAAGGAATTTCCCGCAAGGGATTAATAAAGTGATTCTGATTCGGATCAGCTCAGCATCATTCTATTCTGAATTTAACAGGGAGCCAATGAAGAGAAGCTAAAACTGGAGAAATATGATCTCTGCTGTTAGATCTCATCAGAACTCTGGCTGCAGCATTTTGGATCAGCTGGAGGCTTTTCAGAGAATATGTGGGACAGCCCAATAATAAAGAATTATAGCAGTCCAATCCTGAATTTACAAATGCATGGAGCAGTTTGTCTGCATCATTCTGAGACAGGATGTTCCTGATTTTAACAATATTACCAAGGTGAAAGAAGGCAGTCCTAGAAACCTGTTTTATATGAGTCAGAGGACAGATCCTGGTCAGAAAAAACTCCAAGGTTCCTCACTGTAGAACTAGAAGTAGGGTTGCCAACTCCTTGATAAAAAAAATAAGGGACACCTCATTTGGCAGGAACGGCCGACCCGATTGCCTTCACCCTTCCTGGCGTGGGGATTTTTTTTGGGGGTCTTTTTTGTAAGTGAAATGATTTTTTAACTATCTGACTCGAACTTGAATTGAATTAAAGCATATTTTTCAGTGATGGATAGTGAAGAGGAGGCGGAGCAGCACCCAGGCCCTGGCACAAAAAATAAAAATAAAATTGTCGCCAAGAAAAAGAACCAGGCCTGTGGTTGTTTTAAAAAAAATAAAGATGTAAATAAAAGATAATTATTTACATGACCAAATGTCTTTCTTTGTTCAAAACTTGTTTAAGATTTAAACAACCTTTAAACCTCCTCCTCCGGGACAGTAACTGAAAATCACTGTCACACAAATGTCCAAATTCACTGAGCTCAATGTATACCTGTTCTGTCACCCAAAGGTGAAGCCAACAAAGAAGCCAAGGCTCAAAGTGCAGGCCCTGGCGAAGAAAGTTAAGGAAATGCTGTCCCCGAGAAAAAGGATCCGCTCCAAGAGGGCAATCATCATTTTGAATAAAATGGATATGTGAACAAAACTGCTTATAAATAGTCTTTGTCTTTGTATTTATTTATTACTCAGGAATTTATTACTCCACGAACACCGAAGGCGACGAGTCAGACACTGCTTCCAGTCTGGAGTCATTAAGTGTGTTGAACATATCAACACTTCTGGACCCCAGATTTAAAACACACACCAGCCTCATCTGTGCCATGTGAGCGGGTTTTTACAAAAGCTGGAGAACTGGCATCTAAAAAGTGAAATCGCCTGAATCCCAAAACTTTGGAACAACTTTGTTGAATAAAAAAAAAATCCCCTCCCTGCCTCAAGGACAAGTACATAAGCATCCTCGCATTCACAACACTTTCATTTAGATTTTTACACCTTAAAGATATTAAAGATATTTAAACTTCAATTAAGATGTGAAATAGTACAATATAAAATCCAATACCTTAATTATATTATTGTATCGCCTATACTAGGTTATTAAATCAGCATGTCAGCTGAGTCTGTCATTGGGTTGCCTGTAATGATTTTCAAGATCCAGGAGGTGTCAGTAGTGAGCAACACAGTATCAATACAGTTTGGCAATGTGTGGAAACGCTTCATGACGCCTCATCGACCCATCACTCGTGTCTAGCCTTGTTCAGTTTAATCTATCTTGTATTTTCTTGATGATGTATGTTCTGTTTTTGTTCATAGCCTAGTTATGTCACGTTTGGGTGGTGCATGGCAGGGAGAAGGTAGGACACGGATGCAGATATTCCACAAAAAAAACTTGATTTTATTTTCCAAGAACAAACAAAAGGCACAGCTGAGACGTGGCAAGGAAGCAAAACTGACGGAGAGGATCTGGCAAAATGAATGAGGAAACCTGGAAACTAAATACTGAGGGAGTGATTGGTGAGTGAGCGCAGCTGTGGGGAAAACCAACAGGTGACGTGAGTCAAGGTGATGGCAGGGCAAGAGAAACATGGCAAAAACTAAACAGGAACTTTAAACTTAAAGGGATAGTTCGGGATATTTGACATGAATCTGTATGGCATCACCATAACCAGTGTCGTGCATTCAAACTGACTTACCCCCGACAGTATCCTGTGAGCCGAGTTCTTGTCCAGTGTTGGTCAAGGCGAAAGTAGTCCGGCTTGTTTGCTGGGGTCAAGAAATTAGCGCGTTTTTCTTCCCAAAACAGTACTTGCGCTAAAGAGTGATTTATTTGCATCACAAAAAACGAAGGCTGCAAAAGTCACACCTCATTATCACTTGGGCCCTACTTTTGCTCATTGTGTATCAGTGCGCATTATTCTGACCGCGAGCACGAGTCTTTCTGTTCTTTGGCAGTGCTCAGCAGCTAGTTCTACCTAGACCAGCAACACAAATGAGCTAGCTCTAGAGATAAGTCTATCGGCTTTTACACGCTTTGTAAACACATATATACACACATATATATGTGTTTGTGGTAAAATGGTGCGGACTTGTGATTATCCGGGCTGTAGTAACAACGATGTGGCTGATTCTCCGCACTACCAAGCCTACCAAAACTCTCTATAGCACATTACGCATAGCGTAACGGTGCATCAGGGCTATGCAAACAATATGGAGAGAAATCATAATCATTTATCACTCTGTGTCATATCACCAGTGAAGCTTACAAAACTTGAATGTTTTTACAATCGTCAGCAACTATATGGACGGTGTGTACGAGTACCCTAATCCATTATTCTAGTCACAATGTAAGGCTAACATAACGAGACCAACAGGGCTACTTCTCAGGTACTAGACCCGGGGATATCCTGAACAATCGGCATAGAACTATATATTTATTTTTGTTTTGGTGCACAAAGTCACCGCTGTTTTGATGCACCCGCGACTTCCTTGAAAACAAAACTTCTAAAAGTATGCCGAATGCTCCTGTCATCCCTGGTGTTTTCGATGAGAGGTAGCCGAGTTTGACTTTATTCTGCTTCGACTTTATTCGACCGAGCATCACAGAGCCTGAAGTGCATACATCCTGCTCACATATGCTAGCATACTGTATGTCAGCTGTAGTTTCTAATTGGCGAATGTAGTCAGTGTTATTTGGAAATCAGTTAAAACAGGACATGGAGAACACGGAAGTTTATGCCCTGTGAAAGAAATATTCTTGGCTGTGAACTGGATATAGGTATTGTCTATTCTAAAACCAGAAAACGTCTCTTAGTGGAATAATTGTACATAAACTTATCTGTCACTGGTATTACTGGTAGAAAGTACATTTTGGTGTAATATTATTGTTGGAGTGTTTCTAAAACCTGACTGAGAGTCTTATAATCCATAATGCAATTATTGACTTTGTGTTTTTAAAGGCATGCACTCCTGTTGCAATGGCTGAAGCGGCACAGTCAGAGGCATCAATTCCGAAGAAGAGGAGGAAGCCTTTTCTGGACTCCCTCAATCAACCCCTATAAAGTCCAGGTTGGACCAAGAAGAGTTGAAGATGGTGCTCACCAGCCCAGACGATGCAGGTCCAAGCTCAAAGCTATCCACATCTGGAACATACATGGCCCTACCTCCCAACATTTGTGCACATTTTTTT
Source organism: Odontesthes bonariensis (assembly GCF_027942865.1). NCBI lineage: Eukaryota > Metazoa > Chordata > Actinopteri > Atheriniformes > Atherinopsidae > Odontesthes > Odontesthes bonariensis. The sequence continues at coordinate 24,465,273 of NC_134511.1, forward strand.
TTCCGAATAAAAAGCTAACAATTTCACATGGTCAACACTGTACGGACATGAGGCTCATTGCACACCATAAATAAGTGAGCTCTGTCCTCCAATGTACTGTTCTTTACAACAATACAATACAACATGCAGTATCACAACCATGAAGTGGACTCAAAGCGCTTTGAAAATACACATTCACATACTTACACATTCCCACATTCACATACCAGCTCTGGAGGCTGCTGTAAGGCGCCAAATTGTCCAGGGTTCACGTGAGAAAGTGTGCGTGCACAAACACACACACACACACGCATACGCACACACACAAATAATACCCCTAAAAAAGATTACTCTGAAACATAGCCTAATTTCATAGCATCAAGACCTAACCTACTAGCGCAGGAAGACTGTGTATTTTTACTTTGACTTCACTGTATCCGTTTTGTATATTCACAGTCAGAAAACCTGAGCTCAGCAGTTGCATCCGAGACCCTGGACACCACCATGAGTTCAATAGAGACACCTGCCGACAGAGATGACAGCACATTCCTTCCATTGAGCAGTGAGGGCACATCCACAAGATCATCTTCCTCAGACAACATTGTGGGAGCAGAAAGGAGAAGTGACTGGTCTGAGAGGAAGCGGATTGTGAACGAGTCATGCCTAATGGAACTGTTCACAACTTGTCACACATGCGGGGTATCCATTAGTGAGAAGAAGATCACCAGCCGTGGATCCAAAATTAAAATAGAATGGACATGCATTAATCACCATACAGGAGTGTGGCAGTCCTGTCCTGATGTCCGTGGAATACCTGAGAACAACCTGGTGTCCTCAGCAGCCATTATTTTCACAGGAACAACGCAGAATGAAATTGAAGAGTGGGCTGATCTTCTGAATTTACAACTGCCAAAGAAGACATCGTACTACGCACTACAATCCACATATATGATACCCGTTATTCACAAAGCCTACACTGAGATGCAAGATGAGATTTTGTCAGAACTCCAGGAAACAGTAGCTGCTGGTGGACACACAGATATCTGTGGTGATGCCAGGTAGATATTCCCATTGTGGATCATACAGTACACATGCTCAGTTAGCCTCTTACATTTCAATTCATATCAAATCATGTTTGCCAGCACCCCACCAGTAACTTTCTTGTTTCTCATCTACAGATCTGATTCCCCCGGTTACAGTGCCAAGTACACCTGTTACAGCTTTATGGATGATGCAACAAAGAAAGTTATCATGTCAGATCTAATTCAGGTAAAGTATAAACAGTATTCCCAAGTCAGTTATTGAGTTATCACCATGCTCTGCTTTTCATAGGCCTCTCTGCATGTCTTTTCTGTCTGTCCTGTTACAATCAATACAGGTATCGGAGGCTACCAGTTCACCGGCAATGGAGCCTGTTGGTTTCCGGAGGGGCCTGGATCGTCTGCTAGACTCTGGCGTTAGTGTTGATGTGGTTACTACTGACCGGGCTCCATCAATACAGAAGATCATGAGAGAGTCCTATCCTGAGCTCAGACATCAATTTGACCCATGGCATGTTGCAAAAGGTAGCATTATCTATGCATTATATACTGCTTTATTATTTTAAATCTTCACGTTTGAACTTTTGATTATGAAACTGAAATATGCAAGGGTGTTGTAGAATCCAGAGTGTACTGTTATGCTATGACATTTGGTAAAATTATTCATCAGTGTTTGCTTTTTCATATTTATCTTTTATGCATTACTTAGGCATAAAGAAGAAAGCAACTGCATTGGCGAGGAAGAAAGACAACCGGGACCTGCAGCCATGGATCAAATCTCTAGGCAATCACATCTGGTGGTCGTGCAGTTCTTGTGGTGGCGATGAGAAGGTGATGCTCATAGTAGTGTTTGACTATGCATAACGCATTAAAAGCACACTCTTATTTCCTCAATTGACAACTACTTTTCATGCATGAATTTGCCAAGCTTCTTCATAGTGATGTTATGGCCTGTAAAAACCTACAGTGCAACAACACAATGTAACTTTGTCAGTTACACTTCTGTGAATCCAACCTATCCAGTTAGGAAGCAACACTTATTGTGAATCCATTTTTCCTACTCTTGTACAAACGTAACAAGCAGTTGGTAGAAATTCGAGGTAATAGACAAAAGTAGCCACAAAAACATCAGAAAACATAACATTTGTTGAAAAAAAAAATGGAGCTAGGTGTCTCACCCGGAAAAGCATTGTATAAAGGGATTGGACCAGGAATACAGGAAATTACACAGGTTGTCCGGTCAGAACAAAACTGAATCTCCCCAAGAAGCCACACACACACCTACAAAGTTGAAGCCGTGTTTGGCAAACCGTGGTTTATCTCTCAGGGACGCACGCATGGCAGACAGAACATATGAAGAGTTTCGTTCCAAAATGGTGCATTTCTGACTTTTGCATTTTATTATTGGAAATGACTGTTCAGAAGTCTTATAGTCTATGTGTGAATTCTTGCCATTCAAATATTTTGAGAACATACTTTTTAAAACTTTATAAAATGCATTTTGCAATGCAATGCAATGGAATGCCCAATACAATGTCAATTTCCCAAAATGTATATGCACCATTTTGCAATGAAACTCTTCATATGTACTTATGGACGCTGGGATCCTGAGGCGTCTTAGGAAATAGAAAGATGGATCCAAATGCCTGGTTTATAGTCGGTAACGCAAGACGCAACGCAAGACGCAAGCCGCAACGCAAGCCCTTGCGCGGTTGCAAGCCCCACCCTTGCGTGCTTGCGTGTGTCACCTCAATTTTCTAAACTTCACGCAAGACGCGAGCGCAAGCCACTGGCTGTGGTCGAAACCGCCTACTGCTTGATCGATCTGACAGTATGCAGAGCGTTTACACACAGTGCACTTCACTCCTGCCCGAGCCGAAATCAGCCGGCCTGAAAAGCTGATTTCCCTTAAGCTATAGGCTAAACTCTGTAAATATATAACTTTAGCAACATTTGAAACATTTTCAGGCGAGAAAGTAGTCGTTTAGACCCCCAAGGTGTTGAAAATCTGACAAAATACCGGCTATTTACAAGAAGAAGAAGAAGCATGAATCTATGCAAGAGAGACTTGCCAAAGAGCTCCTGGCGGTGAATTTCCTTTCATCGTAGTAGGCTTGTCATTGAAAAAACCCGCTACTCCACCTACTGTCCTGGCGGTGAATCGCCACGCAGCACACGCAAGCGCCGACAAAGCAAAATGAAGTATAAACGTCTCGAGCCATTAACATACGCGCAAGACGCAAGCGCAAGGGCAGTTAAAAGAAGTATAACTCAGCCTTGAGATAGAGTCGCCGTGTTATACTGGTCTGAAGGCTGACTTGTAGTGCAGCCGCAATACACATAGATGCACAGCAGGTTGCCAAGCCAGTGGGTGTTCCCAGCAGGCCACGACACCTCTGGAGACAGAAGGTCTGGGTTGCTGGGGCCTTCTAGTCTGCCCATCCACACACTGGGTGCATGACGGAAAATACCCAAGTCTACCAAAAGAGTCAGTAGCTGGGGGGCAGGGGAAGCTGCTGGTGGTGGTGGTGGTGGTGGTGGGGGTTGGTGCAGCAGCAGCTCACCAACTACCGGGGGATGGGCTAGCTGCTGAGAAGTAGTGGATTTGTGCAGAGAAAGTGGCTGAACTGTCAGACTCATTGGGGTCAGAATGCACAATTCTGAACATCTATGGTTATTATTTCTTGCAACTGTTTTGGGCCTTTGTAGCTGATTATCTAAATGCTGCAGATTTGTGTCATACATATGCATGTCCAAATGTGTATACTTTTTTATCTAAGAATTACTTTGAAAAAATTGTTTAGTAGTGTCTATATGTCCTCTAATAGGAGTTGAGACACCGGTGGACCTCTATCCTTCATCATGTGTGTGGTATCCACCGTTGGGAAGAAGATGGACAGGAGTACAGATGTGGCCATGACAACATCAGCGAGGAGCACCAACGAAGAAAGAAGTGGCTGACGAAGGGGTGTGCTGCCTGGAACGCTTTGAAGAGTGTTGTAATGGACAAAAATCTCCTGAGAGACCTGAGTCATATGACTTTGTTCAAGCATACAGGTAAGTTTGGATAAACTTATTGGCAGTCGGTTGATCACAGTTTTCCTAAACAAGTAGGAATACCTCTAACGGAAACATGAATATTTTAGTGCTTCACCTGTCCTTTGAGAAAACTACTATTATGCAAATGTAACTGTACTGTTTTCCTGCAAAAAAGTGATCATAGTGATAGTAATAATTTGAGGCCATTATGTGGACGTATACATTTGAAAAATGTGTAAATAAAATGTGTTTTTCATTCAGGGGACCTTGAAGTGTTAAGGCTCTAGCATGGTTGCCGCGTCTGCTCGCGCGAGCAGTGTTGATGACGTCACGAGTTCGTGCCCGCCATAGGACCCTATATAGTGGCGCAAGTCGTTGCACGCTAGTAGTTGCACTTTTCTCCGTCACAGAGGTGGCGCTGCTACGTGAAGGTTACCTCTACTCTACACCCAGGAAAGTGGAGAAGAAAACAATGCCGCTGTCAAGAGCAAGAATACTGTAATTAATGATACTGCTGCAGTTTTCGGATCATTTTAATTTTTTAATTCAGTTAAAAGAGGTGAAGGTTTGAAGCCCCCGGCATCAACAGAGTCTCTGCCCTCTTCTTTGCCTTCACGTATCTGTCCCGTAGCTTCTTCCACACATTCTTACAGAACTCTCCCTCTTTCCCCAAAGTTCTGCCAATCTCTGTGCACCAGTTTTGGGAGTTTACGTGCTCCCTGTGCTGTTTCACTGCAGTTTCGTACAGCTGCCTGTACAAATGCACCTCCTCACTGAGCCTGGTCTCACATCGGTCCATCCGGTTCGTTGTGCTCGGCGCCGCCAAGTTACAAAAATCGACTGGTGCACGACAACGCGCTGCGCCGTCTTTTCCAGGGAAGCGCCAGGCCTGAAACGTCATTTTGACGTCACGGTGCGACACCGCCGTGACAGACGCGGCAACCATGCTACCGCCTTTACACAGCTCTATGCTGAAGTACGCAGAGAAGAGGCGCCACTTCACATACGTCACCATGCAGGCAAGGCTCCAACTGAGTATAATTGACCACAACCACAATGTTGGCCGTCAGCAGGACCGAACTCAATCTGGTAAGTATGCAAACAGAAACACACACACACACAGACACACACACACACACACACACACACACACACACACACAACTTTAGGAGTTGCGACAAAACAAATCATATACCCCCGTACAACCAATGGTCACTGAAAGGAAAAGTGATAAAAGCAATAATATTTGTCCTCAGAATTGTTATTTTGTGGGGGGCGCTAGCGAGCAATGGAAGGGTAAGCTGCACCTCCAGATAGCTCGTCAAAAATCCGTCTAAAACTGAACAAAAACGCAAAATTACTGAACGTTATCCACTTTTTGAAGAACATAAACGCAACAGGATTCACGGGAGCATAATATTCTGCTCATTTTTCACAATGGTTAAACCGAGAGGCAAGAAGAACGAGTCACCAGAATCAGGCCCTGAAGCCTCGAGCACGCCAGACCCTGAGACCCCGGAAGCTGACGACAGTAGTATGGATGAACCCTCTAATAAGACGGTACTCGAGGCCATCGGTGCTTTAAGCACACAGGTGAACCGGATCAAATCAGAGGTCTGTGCTACCATAGAAAACCGCATCACAGAAGTTTCTGCTACCATTAGGGGCGAAATTTCATCACTAAGTGAAAATGTCCAGAAGTCTATTTCGGAGCTGAGAGGCAAATCAGTTGTGCACGAAGCCGCTCTTAAAGAGCTAGAAGAAAGCGCTTCATCCCACTCCGACATGCTTTCCACACTGCAATCTACAGTGGACCTCCTGACAACGAAACTTAAACACCTGGATGAAAAATGTGAGGACCTCGAGGCGCGCTCGAGGAGGAACAATATTAGGATCATAGGAATACCGGAGGGAAAAGAAGGACCACGGCCCAGTGATTTCATCGCACAACTCCTAACCGAAGCGCTGTCTCTGCCCGAGGAACCGCTGATTGACCGGGCACACAGGATAAACCGCCAGAAACCGAAACCCGAAGACCCCCCGCGTCCCTTCATCTTAAGGCTGCATTACTACCATGTTCGTGAGGAAATACTACGCAGGGCCGCAGAAAAGAATAATCTGGAATACCAGGGGCGGAAAATATTCATATTTCCGGACTTTCCTTCTTCTGTGGTCAAGCAGAGAGCAGCATTCACTAAAGTTAGAGGAATGTTACGGGGAAGACCAGACGTCAGATACGGACTGATTTATCCGGCCAGACTGATGGTGACGCACGGAGGAGTGAAGATGTCGTTCACCGACCCGAAGGAAGCTCAAGATTACGCCGAGAAACACTTTGGACAGCCACAGTAGACTTTGACATCTAACGGGACACACCGGCTGCCCGACCGAGTGGAAAACGAGCCGCATACGGACATTCATTGTTCGCGGAGAGAGTAATAGCCTGCATTTCTGATTGTTATATGTTTAATGTGTTGAATCTGAACAGGTGAACCACCCCAGCAGATATGCATACTGGTTTCATTCCCCTAAATTCAGGGTAGGACAGTGTTACAGTTAAATTGCTTTCATGCTACAGTGAAAATGTTTTTGTTGTATTCAAACTTAAGACATTTGACGAGCTATCTATTTTGAGAACGTTAGTTACTAAGGTTAACAAGGGTTAACAGTAACAGCTCAGGGAAGTATTAGATTTTGGTTGGATTATTATTATTATTTTTATCTTTCTTATTACGCTTTGATCACTTCCCGAAGTACTCTCGCGCCATACCCGTTTGGTACTGGCTAGAAATGTTTTCGTTTTTGGTTTACTTTGTTTGTTCAAGGGGATTTAAGGGAGTTTGTGGGAAGGGAGAGGGAGGGATGGGACTTAGCCGTCTAGCTAATGTAAAATCACAACCTAAAGGTGGACTAATTGAGACAGATATCTACTCAGTTTTTTTCTGATATGTCAACACAAAATGATCTATATACAAGAGAAAGGGGAGGTCTAACTTTAGCTAGCTGGAATGTGCGTGGACTGAACAACCCGATAAAGAGAGGTAAAATCTTTGCTCATCTTAAATCATTAGCGCCAGATCTGATATTCTTACAAGAAACCCATTTGAAAAAGGACTCCCATACCAGATTAAGGTGTAAATGGATTAATAATATTTTCCACTCATCTTTTAATGCTAAAGCGAGAGGTACAGCGATCATGATAAGGAAAGGCGTCCCCTTCATCCACAAAGACACCATTTCTGATAAGGAAGGTCGCTTTTTGATTGTAACTGGGGAAATATATTCTACACCTCTCACCTTGATGAATATATACGCTCCGAACATAGACAATCCATCATTCTTTCAGGAGGTGATGTCTCTTATACCAGATTTGTCCCAAACTAATTTAATTATCGCAGGAGATTTCAATTGCGTGTTAGATCCGTATTTAGATCGATCTTCCACTCGGAGAATGGAGAAAAGCAACTCAAGTGTCTTTCTTAATACATTTATCAACAATACTAATTTGTCTGACATTTGGAGAACTGCTAATCCGACTGGCAGGGATTACTCCTTTTACTCGGCAAGGCATAACTCATACAGCAGGATTGATTATTTTCTTATAGATGCAAAACTGATGCCATATGCCGTAAATGCGAAATACCACAACATTCTGATCTCAGATCACTGCCCCCTCACGTGTACTCTGAATATTTTAAACATGGCGAAGCCGCAGACAAACTGGAGGCTAAACCCTCTGTTATTAACCGAAAAAGAGTTTTGTGATTATTTAAAAACTCAAATATCCCTCTATTTTGATACTAATGATAATTCAGAAACGACCCCTTCTACTCTCTGGGAGGCATTCAAAGCTTTTCTTAGAGGCTCTATTATTTCATTTGAAGCATTCAGAAGGAAAAGGAACAAGGCTAGGTTACTTGAACTAGACAACCAAATTAACCTTCTGGATAAAGAGAATGCCCAGACTCCTTCCAGTGATTTACATAAAAAAATATCAGCCTTAAAATATGAATATAACAAGATACTCTCGGCAAGGCTTAGTAAGGCATTTTTGTATACTAAACAGAAATATTTTGAGTTTAATGACAAGCCACACAGACTCTTAGCCCGACAACTCAGAAAACAGGAAAATGATCGCACAATACATAAAATCAAATCTGAAAAAGGTGAAGTTCTCATCAAACCCAAGGATATTAATGATCGGTTTCTCCAATTTTATAAAAACTTGTACACTTCCAAAAATGACACAGACTATGTAGCTATGCAGAATTTCTTAGATAAATGTAATCTCTCTCAGCTAGATGAACACGAGTCGGCTCAGCTGAACTCTGAAATTTCTATTGAAGAAGTTAAAAAAGCCATCACTTCACTTAAAAGCAATAAAGCCTCTGGCCCTGATGGCCTCCCAGGTGAACTGTTTAAAAATTTAATGAAACTCTTTGCCCTTATCTACATAAGATGTTTACTCAAGCCCACACCGATGGTGTCCTACCTCCTACCTTAACAGAAGCAGTCATTACTGTTATACATAAAAAGGGTAAGGACCCAGAAGAAGTAGGCTCTTTTCGTCCTATTTCCCTCTTAAACCAAGATGGGAAATTATTTTCAAAAATTTTGGCAAATAGATTAAGCCCCTTTTTAGAGAAATTAGTGCATCCAGATCAGACTGGTTTCATACCTGGCAGAAATTCTTTTTTCAATCTTAGACGATTATTTAACATCATGTATGCTACAGACAGACCAAAAGAAGAGTTAGCCATTCTCTCACTCGATGCTGAGAAGGCATTTGACCAAGTCGAGTGGCCTTATCTGTTTGAAATTTTAAAAAGATTTAATTTTGGGGAAAAATTTATTTCAATGGTAAAACTTCTCTATAAGGACCCTTGTGCTCAGATACTCACAAACCAAATATTGTCTCCCCGTTTTAATCTACATAGAGGAACGAGACAAGGGTGCCCCCTATCGCCCTTGATTTTTGCCTTAGCAATTGAACCCCTTGCCGAGAGTATCCGCTCAGACCCTTTAATTCATGGTTACAACACACAAAATTCTTTGAATAAAATTTCATTATATGCTGATGATGTTTTGTTATTCATCTCTCAGCCACAAGTCACGATTCCGCAAATACTCGATAAAATCAATTCTTTTGGGACCTTCTCTGGTTATAGGATAAATTGGAATAAAAGCGAGCTAATGCCCGTACATGTACAGACCGATGCCTGGTTACAGAACCTCCCTTTTCGTATTTCTCCTGAAAAATTTACATATTTAGGAATTCAGATCACAAAGTGCCACTCCCATTTATTTAAAGAGAATTTCCCACCACTGTTGTCTAAATTACAGTCAAATATACAGTTTTGGAAGTCCTTACCAATATCATTACTGGGCAGAGTCAATGCTATTAAAATGATTTTCTTGCCCCAGTTACTGTATTTATTTCAGAACATTCCAGTGTTTCTTCCTAAATCCTTCTTTAAGAAAATAGACTTGATCGTGCTCCCTTTCCTTTGGGACTACAAAACTCATAGAATTGGCAAGAAACACCTTTGTAAATCTAAATTGGAGGGGGGCTTGGCACTCCCAAATTTTTTATCGTATTATTGGGCCTCACAAATTAAGATTATGGCATACTGGCTGGATGACACAGCAACCCCACCAAACTGGCTCGAATTAGAACAAGAGTCATGCCAGCCTAACTCTATGGGTGCCATTCTTCTAGCACCTTGCACTATTGAGAAGTCTTTATACAATTGCAATGTGATGATCCATAGTACAGTGCGCATTTGGAAACAAATTAAGTCACACTTTAAGTTGAAACCTATTTGTTATGCACTTCCTATCGCTGGAAACCCTACCTTTCCACCATCCATTATGGATAATACCTTCAATCTCTGGAGGAATATAGGCATCCATACAATAGGAGACTTATACATTAAGGGCATGTTCGCATCCTTTGCACAATTACAGAGTAAATATAATCTACCAGGAAGTAGTTTCTTTAGGTTTTTGCAAATTAGAGACTATGTGAGAACACATCTGCAAGACTTTGAGACTTTTAAAGGCTCTTGTCTTGATCGATGCCTCCGGCCCACATCTTGCTCAGAAAAATCGATATCTTACATATATGACACCTTGCATTCTATTAGTCCAGTGAACTCCACCCTAATAAAGACAAAATGGGAGGAAGAGATGGGCACTGAGATCTCGGACACTCTCTGGGAAAAGAGTTTGGAACACATTCACCGATGCTCCAATAATGCCAGGCACCGCCTAATCCAATTTAAAATTTTACATCGTCTTCATTACTCTAAGGAAAGGTTACACAGAATTTACCCTGAGTTGTCCCCTATATGTGACAGATGCCATGCAACAGACGACACGCTGCTTCACAGCTTTGCTTTATGTGACAAGGTCAAGATCTTTTGGTTTAATGTCTTCAGTTTAATATCTGTAATACTTAACGTACAACTAGATCCTAAACCACTCACCATTATTCTGGGAGTGTTAGATAATGTTAAAAGGTTAAACAACTTCCAACAATGTTTCCTCTCTTATTGTCTCATTGTCGCGAAGAAGTTACTTCTCATGCATTGGAAAAAGAAAGACGTGCCCACCACAAAGATGTGGCTTACTGATCTTACTAACACTCTCCATTTAGAGAGAATAAATATACTCTTATGGATAAATTACTGCTATTTGACAAAATTTGGTCACCTCTTATTCAATATCTCACACCTCGTAGTGGCAATTAATTTTCCCCTTTATCACAACAAATTACCGAATAGACGGTAGGGTACGGCTGGGTGGGGGGATGGGTGGGTAGGTGGGGGATATTTGCTTAGGTTTTGTCTTTTTAGTTTATTATTTCTTTATCTGTATTTTGTTTCCTACATATTTGTCTCTTCTTTCATTTTCCTTTGTCATAACATAAAACAAAAAGAGGGCGCTGTGTCCTAGCTGCACACATTCTTGTATGGATATACACTGTTCTTTTATATGCTTGTTGTAATTGTGTGACACTATGACTGTGTGCTCTAATAAAAATATTTGAAAAGGAAGAAGCTGAAGTGGACATCCTATCAGGTAGGTTCATGGGACTGCTGCAGCTTCCCAGAGTCATGTGAACACCAGAGGTTGTGGCTTCAATGGGAAGGTACATTATCTTCAGGGTACTTCAGTCTTGAATTTCACAAGTTGACAACAGATTCATATATTCATTGCCAAAGTCTTTATCTTGGTACTGAAGCCTAAATGGCTTGTCAAGCCCAAAAATAGTCTTTATCTTAAGGTGGAGTTCATCCACAGTTTCTGGAATTCCAGCCTCAAGAGTAAGTTTCCTCGAGTCATGGTCCCCGCCAACCAGGATTCTTAGGGTAACATGACCAGCCATCTTCCAATAGAGTCACTCTGGAGAGATAGAAAACTAGAAAAAATTAGATTTTATTTTAGCTTTACATTTTGTTTATTATTAAAAAAAACATGGCTTGCATTTCAGTTATTATGTCATGTTATACTTCTATTATTAATTATAAATGTTTTACTTATTTTATTCATTTATATTATAGAAATAAATTCTTACTACTTGTACTATATTTCTAGAAATTTCCCCTCAAGGATCAAACAATAAAGTATTTCTGATATCATGCCAACTCATTGAATGATTGAAGATGTAAAATTTGCCAGGTTGTGCATAATATCAATGACATGATCTGGGAGATCCAACTTAAGCAGGAATGAAATAGACAGTATAATCACAGTGGCCATCTTTCTGTACCATCAAAGTCTGGGTGGAGAACTTGTATATTTTTGTCATGTGTTATGTAAATTGTACAACCCTTTATAACCTGACACAGCATGGTCATTTTCACAGCTCCCTGATTGCTAAGCAACCACAGTGAAGATCTGGTGAGATATCAAACTGTATTTTAAGTTTATACATCAAAAGTCATCGAGACTACACCCAAATAAACCTTAACAGCAACTCCAAAAATTTGGGTCACAACCGTTAGAGATAGTGGGTCTAAGACTGGAACAGGTGAGAACCACTGATTCAAGTGAACATAATCACTCCTTAAATCATTACACCCCACTTTTAAGGCTCAATCTGGCAGAGATCTGAAGTCCTGCTTGTTCAAACTCCATTTTCTGCAAATGAACACACTTGCACTCAATTAAATATGAAAAAAAAATATATAACAACAACTGACTACTGGGTTAATTGCCCCCAATGACAAGACACCGTACAGTACTGTAAGTATATTATTTGAGAGCTTACAAAAAAGAAAATTGGCAACAAATTCAACATATCATGTAAAAAAAATATTTTGCTCATTAAAACTCCTCCTTTTTACTTGAATCAAAGATTTCAAAAAGTTATTGTTGACTAGAAAATGGCTGAATGCTAATACAAGCTGCATACTGATTAGCTCATGGGCTGTAATATGTTTTGTTTACTTAAAATATGGTCTAATCTTTCCTGATTCTTCTCAGCTTTTATCTTTTTTGCAGTATATTAAAAAGGCAGCTGTGAAATGACCACTGGTTATGCAACTTTTTTACAACGCTTACACAACTTACCACCTGAATAACTAAAATAATACATAACAATATACAATCTTTCCACACACAGCATGACATCACAAGAAGATGGCTGCAATGTGAATATCACCTACTACTCCATTTTTTTTTATCTGCCCCTGAATATGGCTTACTCCCCCAACCCCTCTAGAAATGATGTAATAAGAAAAGGTTATATGATCAAACCTGTAATTATGTGTCTTTTCAAAGTCACCATTCGCATCCCTCCAACCATGTAGTCAGCAAGTGGATAAGGATCACTTAACTGCTCAAGTGAAACCAGGGCAACCTCTCTACTGGGGGATGTGGTCAGCTCAAATGCTCTAAAATGCTGCCTGTACCAGGCACACATGAGCCTGACAATGAAGTTCAGCTTGTTCTGAATGATACAAATTTGCTTGACTTCTGCAAATTCAGGAGGTCCTCCTGCAGATCCATATGCAACTAGCATTCCATTTCTGTAATTGATACCCTGGAATGTCACATTTTTTGCAAGATGGACTTCAGTGATTCCTGGAAAATTCTGCTGGAGGGTCGATGCCACCTCCTGATTTAGAATATCTGCAGGAACAGTGGATACGTTTGCTACTTCCAAGGTGGATTTTCTGTAACTGGTAGAACTGATATGATAGGCTATCATCTGCTGATGTTTGGATGCTAGGGTAAGTGCAATGTTCTTGAAGCAATTTGTGTGCCGTGCAACTTGTTTGAAAAAAAACTATGCTTGGCCTCAAATCTCATGGTCCATAGTGCTACCAAAGGGCCAAAAAATTCAATCATTTGAGGGTAATGTTCAAGGAAATTATGTTTGGGCAAGAGCTTTATATCAGGAAACGGGTCAAGTAACCTATCTCTATGTTCAGAAATTTTGCAATTTAGATATGCAATGGTCTCATTTGTGTGCACAGGAGCAACAACCAGTTTGACAATGTCCTTCAAGTCCAAGAGCACCTGCCAGGCTGAGTCACCTTCTGGTATCACTTCTCCAACAATGAAAGGAAGCAGTCTCAGTAAAGACCAATTCTCGTGTGCATTGCCTCCTATGGTCTTTTTAGAAGCACAGGTTTGCGGTATAGTATGTGGTCGGTTGGGTTTTATCACCCCACTTGAAAGGAAAATTGGAAAAAGACTGGAGACCTGTCTAGGGTGTCCCTTCGCCCGAAGTCGACTGAGACAGACTCTGACTACTCCTCTCTCTCTCTCTCCTCTACTCCTACTACTCTGTCTGTACATAATGGGTGGAGGGATGATGTGTTAAAAAAAATAAATTAAGGATTTTAGCATCTTAATAACTAAGGGTCTACTTGAGGTCTGTGGTTACCCTTGGACAACGCTAATTTTCACCACTTTATCAGCTTCTTTTGCACGTGCGCACAAACCGTCCACACACTGCATAAGGGGCAATGCTGTTCAGCCACTAAACCAGCTTGAACTTGACCATGTAAGCCGCAATTGACGTCCCCACAGCGAGTATGTATGAAGACAGAGAATACCTCAACATGTTTATATCAATCAAATAATAGTTTTTCGTTCTAAACAGTAGATAATAGTGGTGTAACGGTAAATAAAAACCATGTTTTGGTACTTCGGCACGATTATGTGTTTCGGTACAAGGGGAAAATTAATTTTAAGAAATTAGCATTAGCATTACCCATCCCATTCGCTAGCCATACAGACTAAACTCGTCACAGAAGCTCCATCAGGGGAATAAACGGACCGTACCGAACCATGATTTTTTCACAACCTAAGTGCAACTAACTTTAGCTGTATAAAAATTATTTGTGAATATATTAGCTGTTATTCGGGAGACACGAGGTGAAGACGGTTAAAAAAAAAAAAAAAAGTATTTCAATCAAGCTAACGTGAAAACTGACAGATAACTTTATGTACAGCTGCTAGTTATTGATGAGAGCCACACATAATCGATTAAATAAAATTAATATAAAGATAGATAAAGACATACAACTTACCAACAACCAGGAAAATGGAGAAGACGTTGAGTCCGCGCTTGAATTGCTGTGCAAGCTGCTTCTTCTTCGTTTGTAGCTGCATGCCACTTTACAATGCTAGAGCGATATACTGCCACCTAGAGGCCAAACATTTATGAGACCCAATCTCATTCATTTTATGGGTTTCATTTGAATTCATTCTAAATGAGAACAAATCACTCTGATTTTATTTATTTGTAGTGTATAAAGGTTGAGTATATGTTAAATCGGGTAAAATCAATTAAATCTACCCTTATAATACTAATGACACCCAAGAATCATTTTTTTGAGTGTAGCTGGTGAATTTGACTAATGTTCATATTTTGAAAAGTCAATAAAACCACTGCTATAGTTTTTAACAACTCAGCTAAATGAATTATTTTCTGTGCTGCAGATATCTAGCTACTGGGGACTCCTTCCGGACCATCGCCAACAGCTTCAGGGTCGGGGTCTCCACCGTCTCCTCTGTTGTCAGCGATGTGGTCAGTGCCATTTGGGACTGCCTTGTGGAGGAGTTCATGGCTGTGCCCACCACGGAGGAGTGGAGGTCCATCGCAGGGAGTTTTGAGGAGCGGTGGAATTTTCCTCTCTGCTGTGGAGCGCTGGATGGGAAGCATGTTGTTCTGAAAGCCCCTGCAAACAGCGGATCCCAGTTCTACAACTACAAGGGAACATTCTCTCCGGTTCTCTTGGCAGTTGTAGATGCCCGGTATTTTTTTTGGGTGGTTGATGTCGGGGGCTATGGGAGGAGCAGCGACGGAGGGATTCTGGCCAACTCAGCTTTTGGTCAAGCGCTTCAGTCTGGCACTCTCCAACTGCCTGCTGACCTGCCACTACCAGGAGCTGAGCACCGCGGACCACAGCCACACGTGTTCGTCGGTGATGAGGCGTTTCCACTCCGGAAAAACCTCATGAGGCCCTTCCCTGGCGTGCGCTTCCAAAAGAGCGACGGGCGTTCAATTAGCGTCTGTCCAGAGCTCGGCTGGTTGTGGAGTGTGCCTCTGGCATCCTTTCCTCACAGTGGAGGATGTACAGGCGTGCCATCGAGGTCCAACCTGAAGTTGCGGAGAAGTGTGTGAAGGCGACCTGTGTTCTCCACAACTTCATGAGGAGTACCACCCAGACAGCTGCAGTGAGGAGCATCCCAGCTGGTGAAGTGGAGCCACTGCCAGGTCTGGGAAGACTTGCTGCCAACAACGCGGGAAGAGAGGCCATCAGGGTGAGGGAGACCTTCACATCCTTCTTCTCTGCAGAGGGAGCTGTCCCATGGCAAGACACCGTGTAGTGCACCCCCAAAACGGCTCTTTTAAGAGCCACCCACACATTACTGCAGGGCAAATGTTCTTTAATATGAGCACCAAAATAAATATATACCTGTGTCTGTGTCATTAATGCATATTTATACCACAGAGAACATTTGTGTCTGTTTTTATTTGACAGTATTATTGTATTGTAACATCTTTAATTGGGCATGTCTACATTGCATTACAACACAATAATATTACATAATAACATAAAACCACTGCTAACATACAAACATAATAACAAATGACTACTAAATGGAAAAAGACCAACAGTCATTTTAAATTCAAAAAATGTTTTATTGGCAAAATGTGTGAGTGTGTGTGTGTGTGTGTGTGTGTGTATATATGAGAGAGAGAGAGAGAGAGCGAGCCTGGTTCCTTCACTGCAGAGATTATCGCCCCAGCAGCCTACTCAACAGGTTCCAAATTTAACAAAACAGAAGTGGATTCAAAAACCAATTTGTACATCTGAAATTTAAGAATTTCCTTCTGCTGGGGCGGCAACCTCTGCAGTGAAGGAAGCAGGCTCCTGAGGAAGAGTTCATCCTCAGATGGGGGTGGTGGGGGTGGCAGAGCGCTCCTCTTAAGGACCTCCAGCAGGAGCCCCTCTATGGGGCTTTTATATATTTATAGTGTATGCACCTTGTATAGTCATGTATTTGTTATGCATATTTTATACATATGCCATATCATGTTCAGTGTTTCCTGCAGGATTTCCTTGAAGGTGCGGTGGCAGGACCCCGCCAACCATGGAGACCCCCTGGGGGCCCCGACCCCCAGGTTGGGAACCAATAATTTATATCACGCTGATATCACGATATAACACAATTACACATTTCCATTTCCAGTTATTCTCTTTATTTACAACTGTCACTCAGAAATGCCCATAATGTAAAACAGTGTTGTGTTACAAAAAGTATCTTCTTCTTTCTTTAAAATGAATCTTTTTATTGTTCCTTTTTCAGATAAACTTAGTGTGTGCCTAATGACAACACAAAATGTTGTTAAATTATATTAAATTAAACATTTGCTAATGGATAATATAAGTTTGTCACGAACAGACACGAGAGAGAGACAGATCAATGGCACATCTGGCAGGCTGGCTCAGAGCATTTTATTCTCCTGGGTTTCTGGAAGAACAGCTCTAAGATGACCTAGACCAAGAACTGTGGAGAGTGCCCCATCTGCGGCAAGGAGCTGATGGCACTCTCCAAGCACCTCCGGCAGTTCCACTGCCTCCAGAACGCCAAGGAGCGGGGGATACTAAGCAATCTGGCCACAGGCCGGATTGTTGTGGCGGCAGGCCCTTGCCCCTTCCCTCGCTGTTCCCCTTACCTGCTGCACCTGGAGAAACACATCCTCTCCCACAATGATGTGTCGGTGCAGCGGAAGAGGGGCGAGGTGAAGGCCCCGAAAAGGGCAGCAGCCATCCGGCAGCTGGCTGCGCTCACGGCCTCCAACCCAGTTCCCCCGCTCCAAAGCCTCCTCGTTGTGGACCAGTCGGACGACGAGGCAGAGGAGGGGGCCTACCTCTGCCAAAATGCCGACTGTGTCCACAGGAGGCGGAGGAATCACATTCTGGAGAGGGAACTGCTGGAGGTGTGCCAGACCCTTGCCGACCTCAATGTGAGTAAATGAAATATGAGCACATCATTCATTTACAGTCCTGTTTCCTCTGGCTGGTTGTTGTCATGGCAAGCTTTCTATTTATCGTGTCTTTCCTCCTCCTGACTAAGCAGCGGCAGGAGGATCCGCAGGAGGAGGTGATGGAGGAGGAAGCTGGCCCCAGTGGACTGTGCGGCGGGGAGGAGAGCAGCAGTGGAGTGAGTGAGATGGTTTACAATACTTTTACAAATCCTAACCAAGTTTTGAACAAAGCAAGACATTTGGTCATGTTAACGTTTTGTTTTTGTTGTTTTTCCCCAGTTTGACCAGCCGCAATTGAGTCCTGAGCTTACGAAGATTCGGCGCGCCCTTCACACCTATTTCCAGGGGAAGAGCAAGGCGTCGAATCGTCATAAGATTTCGTTCGGGACCTCAATTGGTAAGAAATCACACATAGTATATTTGTGCAGGTGTGTGGAGTGTTTTCTTGTTACATTAATCAGCACATGTGTTTTATTCTCACAGACCAGTACATGCAATCCTACGTGGAGTACATCGCATGTACTGAAGGAACTCCCAAGATGCAGCAGAATGCTGTTTCCAAGGCCAGCCGGACAAAAGTGTTCGTGAAGTTCATGATGCTCGGCTGGCCTTCGGTTAAGTTCTGGACTTGGGAGTTCCTTGACAACATCACGCTGGTCAATTCGTAAGTAGTGAACTTTGAAAGACAGAACATAGTAAGTACTGAAAAAAAATGAACGATAAAGACTAAATGCAGACTGCTCTTTCCACAGATACCCTGCTCTCCTCCGGTCCTTTGGCCTGGCCCCGACGACCATCACCCTGTACGTGAGCCAGGCCATATCATTCGTGGAGTACGTTCGGGACGTCACCCCGAAGTACTCCAGAATGCCCGCACAGAAGTTGGCACTGCTGTTCAGAGAGCTCAAGAAGCTCTCAAAGGATCTTGGCCGGACCATCCTGGGTCACCAGCACCTGCTCAAACAGCAGAAAATGAAGAGACTGGTGACCCGGGAAGACCTGGCATTTTGGTAAGTCTGTTCTCTCTCTCTCTCTAACTCATTTCAGACGACATCGAGGAGGCACCGCCCAAGGACCCGAAGACGAGGTATCGCTTCTTTGGGTACCTCGCAGCTTTCCTGTGCTCCATATATGGGAACAGGGCAGGAGTCCTCACCCGGATGCGGGCATCCGAGGTGAAGGAGGCTGTGGGGGACGCCCAGAGTGGATACCTCGTTAACCAATTGATGACCAAAGAAATGGTCATCAATTTTAGGAAATGGCCCCCTCTTATACCTGTCACCTTACAAGGGAATGATATAGGTATGGCGGAAGACTATAAGTACCTAGGTACCATCATTGACAACAAATTAACATGGAAGGCTAACACTCTGGCAAGATATTCAAAGGCACAACAAAGATTTTATTTCCTGAGAAAGCTGCGTAGTTTTAAGGCTGATACAGCAATTTTAAGATTATTCTATTTAACTTTTATTCAAAGTGTTGTGACCTTTGCGATTCAGTGTTGGGGGGGAGGTCTGTCTGTCCAGAACAGGAATATGCTGGACAAGGTCACAAAATTGGGCAGGAAAATCACAGGTACTGAGGTGAAAAGCATTAGTCACATTACAGACAAAAACACAACTAATTTGGCCTTGAGGATATTAGATGACCCGTTTCACCCCCTCTTCCCTGAGTACTCCCTTCTCCCCTCTGGTCTTCGTTATAGAATGCCTCAGGTGAAAACAAATAGAGCACTGACATCTTTTGTGCCCAGGAGCATTCAGTTGCTTAACAGGCTAAATTCAAGTAGAGAGCCACCCGAAGATATGTACTAGGCACCTGAAATGCCCAATTCTTGCTCTTTGTATATTTATTTATTAGTCTGTTATTCTGTCTTGTCTGCATATGTACGTCTTGTGTGTTTTCTGTATGTGCTGTTTGTGCTAAACTGTATGTTGCTTCCAAGTACAAGACAAATTCCCTTTGGGGCAATAAAGGTTTATCTTATCTTAATGTAAGTTTCAGTGTAATTTCAAACAGTGTCATGATGTGATCACTTTGAAAATCAGGTTAAATTGGGTTTTCATAGGTTCATCACATTGACTGCTCTTTCCGCTTTCTGTCATTTCTATTTGTTGCAGGATCACAAGACGGTCAGGAAGTTTGGTGTGGCACAAATCTTCCTGGACGCGGAGGAGTATGGTTGGTGCACACGTTGGCTCGCCCTCCGCCAACGTGCTGTGCCACTGAATACGTACTTCTTCGCGTCCCTTGGGCGGGGGGAGGCGAAGAACCTGGTCAGGTACCTTCGCCAGGCCTGGTGCGAGATGGGCCTGACCGGTTCCCCCAGCCTCCTCGACCTAAGAAGTGCAGTGTCAACTTATGTGAGTATAACAGACACCTGATGTTTGATTTTTACAGCCTAACCATAATCCATACTGACTCTAGCATGAATTTATCTTTTGTAGAACTTCGAGAACAACGATCAGGAGATGAGGGGGAAGTTGGCCACCTTCATGTGCCACAGCGCGGAGACGCAGGAGCGTTTCTACGCACTCCACAAAAATGGGGAGAGAGCCAGAGACATCCGGAAGATGTTTGTCTGGCTTTCTCTCACAGAGGACCCTTCTGCTGCTGTGGCCGCTTCCTCCGCCTCTGTGGCCTCCCCCTCCTCCTCCGGCACAGTAAGTGAAAACCACGTAATCACTGTCACACAAATGTCCAAATTTACTGAGCTCAATGTATACCTGTTCTCTCACCCAAAGGTGGTTCCAGTGAAGAAGGAGGCGGAGCAGCACCCAGGCCCTGGCGGAGAAAATAAAACAAAAGCTTTCTCCCAGGAGAAAAAACAGGCCTGTGGTGCTGCTCAAGAAATTAAAATTTTAATTTAATAAATTATTTTTATTTACATGACCAAATGTCTTTCTTTGTTCAAAACTTGGTTAAGATTGGTAAAAGTACTGCAAACCATCACACTCACTCCACTGCTGCTCTCCTTGATAAAAAAAAAATAAGGGACACCTCATTGGCAGGAACGGCCGACCCGATTGCCTTCACCCTTCCTGGGGGGGTCTTTTTTTGTAAGTGAAATGATTTTTTAACTATTTGACTCGAACCTGAATTGAATTAAAGCATATTTTTGAGTGATAGATAGTGAAGAGGAGGCGGAGCAGCACCCAGGCCCTGGCACAAAAAATAAAAATAAAATTGTCGCCAAGAAAAAGAACCAGGCCTGTGGTTTTAAAAAAAAAATAAAGATGTAAATAAAAGAATTATTTACATGACCAAATGTCTTTCTTTGTTCAAAACTCGTTTAAGATTTAAACAACCTTTAAACCTCCTCCTCCGGGACAGTAAGTGAAAATCACTGTCACACAAATGTCTAAATTCACTGAGCTCAATGTATACCTGTTCTGTCACCCAAAGGTGAATCCAACAAAGAAGCCAAGGCTCAACGCGCAGGCCCTGGCGAAGAAAGTTAAGGAAATGCTGTCCCAGAGAAAAAGGATCCGCTCCAAGAGGGCAATCATCATTTTGAATAAAATGGATATGTAAACTAAACTGCTTGTAAATAGTCTTTGTCTTTGTATTCATTTATTACTCCACGAACACCGAAGGCGCCGAGTCAGACACTGCTTCCAGTCTGGATTCATTAAGTGTGTTGACCATATCAACACTTCTGGACCCCAGATTTAAAACACACACCAGCCTCATCTGTGCCATGTGAGCGGGTTTTTACAAAAGCTTGAGAACTGGCATCTAAGGCCGGCTTTACACGACAACGCTCCAGGGTGAAACCGAGAAAATATTTTATCAGATGTGCCTTTCGTTTAGACGGCGACAGCGTTTTTGGGGCTTAAAAACACCAAAAACTGAACCCACCCTCCAGATTGGAAATCTTAAAGACGCTCCACCGTCGCGTTCCCGTCTAAAGGGTTGAAAACGCAAATGTGTCCTCTGAGCTGCTCACGCTGGGTATCCTCGCATACGCATTGACGTCATAACCATGTGCAGTACAGCCAAACAATAACAAACATGTCGGATTATTTCCATCAGTCAGACATTCAAGTTGTCTTAGCTGCTTTGATAGCTATTCGCTTCTTCGCCAAGTTTTGGTTTTCGACTGTGGACCATTTCCTACTACGGAGAGAAGTAGAAGGAAGTTTCAACGCATGCGCGCGCTCTTGGTGTTGTTGTATGGCAGTGCTTCACAGTACCACCTAGCCACCTGGCATGCATACTACATCAAATTTCACACACTTTTGCGTCACCGTGTGCATGCAGATTTCCACCCAAAGTGGCTCGTCTAAACGCGAAATAAAAAGTGGGAACGCAACGCCACTTTTGCGGATTGTGTTCAGAGCGTTGTCGTGTAAAGCTAGCCTAAAAAGTGAAATTGCCTGAATCCCAAAACTTTGGAACTTTCTTGAATAAAAAAAAAAAAAAAAAAAAAAATCCCCTCCCTTCCTCAAGGACAAGTACATAAGCATCCTCGCATTCACAACACTTTCATTTAGATTTTTACATGTTATGACCTTAAAGATATTTAAACTTCAATTAAGATATGAAATAGTACAATATAAAATGCAATACCTTAATTATATTATTGTATCGCCTATACTAGGTTATTAAATCAGCATGTCAGTTGAGTCTGTCATTGGGTTGCCTGTAATGATTTTCAAGATCCAGGAGGTGTCAGTAGTGAGCAACACAGTATCAATAGAGTTTGGCAATGTGTGGAAACGCTTCATGACGCCTCATCGACCCATCACTCCTGTCTTGCCTTGTTCAGTTTAATCTATCTTGTATTTTCTTGATGATGAATGTTCTGTTTTTGTTCATAGCCTAGTTATGTCACATTTGGGTGATGCATGGCAGGGAGAAGGTAGGACATGGATGCACATATTCCACAAAAAAAAAAAAATTGATTTTCCAAGAAAAACTTGGCAAAAAACAAAACCTGACTGGAACTAAGAAAAACATGGACAGACTTGATTTCGACTAACTCGACATGAATATCTGTGGCAAGGAAGCAAAACTGACGGTGAGGATCTGGCAAAATGAATGAGGAAACCTGGAAACTAAATACTGAGGGAGTGATTGGTGAGTGAGCGCAGCTGTGGGGAAAACCAACAGGTGATATGAGTCAAGGTGATGGCAGGGCAAGAGAAACATGGCAAAAACTAAACAGGAACTTTAAACTTAACTAAACTAAGACATGACAGAAAGCTAAAACATGACCAGACTGTAAAACATGGCAAAACTAAAAACTAAACAGGACCTAAAAACATAACCAAACTAACAGACATGACAAGTTAGGCCTATTTCTGGTTTATATTGCTGGTTTGGATTTATTGCATTGGGGCTCATGAATGCTTTAATATTTTTCTATTCTGTGACTGCAAATGCCATTGTTACAATCACAAGACATTTAGCTATTACTGAATGATGCAGCCATTTTGCAGCCATTTTGAACTATCACAGTTTCCAAGCTATCCATGCTTGCAAGTGACTGATTGTGCTTCTGTTCTGAGTGCTTGTGCGCTGTCAGTGCTGTGTTAGCGTGGTGTTTGATTGCACGTGCTACTCAAATCTCTATCTGTGCCGTGCATGTCAACATTTATATGACATATTGAGGTGGAAACGCAGCAGAGAAAAACAGTGCAAAAGAGTAGAAGTGTGAGATAGAAAAAAGCCCCCAAAAAAACCCAAGTAGGCAAGGCAAGGCAAGGCAAGGCAATTTTATTTATAGAGCACAATTCGTCCACAAGGCAATTCAAAGTGCTTCAATAAACAAATGTGACCTGCATAACCTTCTGCTAATGAGACTGGCAGTGAGCTATGTAGCCTACTTGACAGCTGATTGTAAATTATGTAGAATATTTCAGGGTTACATTATGTACCATCTACAGTGATATGATTTATAAAAGTTAACAAATTCAGATCACCTGGTGTTAGAAGAGCCCAGGATTGGTGTCCTGGTCGCGGTACAGCTGCCCATTGATGAATAGTTTATCCACCGCGATGACAGCTCGGGAGCCTCCCTCTATGAACTTCCTTCTGATGGGGAACAGGACCCTGTGTCTTTCCAGGATTTTTTTGGGAAACTGGTCGTTGACGCCGAAGTCCGTTCCTCTCAGCTCCCTGCCGCGGCCCCTCACCTGAACTTTCTGTTTATAGTGTTCGAATTTGGCCCCAATAGGTCTTGGTCTGCGGGCATCAGGTCTCTTCCCTCCCAGGCGGTGGACTCGGTAAAAGGCGATGTTCTTCACAGCATCTCAAAGAAGTTTAAGATGTGTTTGGATGAAGCTTTTAATTGTTTGTTCAGATCCTCGTCTGCTTGCTCCGGGATTCCAGAAAACACCAGGTTGTCCCTCATACTGCGGGACTGGAGATCAATAATAGATTCTTTCATTTTTTTTGTTTTCTTCAGAGATTCGGCTCATTCCCTCGGAGAGGGATTTCACCGATCCTCTGAGGGTTGCGTTTTTTGCAGCCAGCGTCTGCACCTGTTGCTGGCTGAACTCCTATGACTCCCGTAATGCCTGAAATTCTCTGTGGAGAATCTCTAACAGAGACAAACGGGCGTCGAGACTGGATATGTGCAAATGCCATTGTTACAATCACAAGACATTTAGCTATTACTGAATGATGCAGCTTTTTAAAATATTCAGCCAATTCTGAACTATCACAGTTTAAAAACTCAGTAAAATCCTTGATGATTTCTGAGTTTACAATGCATTCCAATGACACGGAATGTTCGTGTGCACAGTGGAGGCTCCAACTGACAGTGGAAGAATACAGAAAGATTCTTCAGAAAAAAGTTTTTAACCTTTCACTGTTTCCAAAATCTTTAAGCCACAGAAATACTTTTAGCATTAAAACGAAGGGAAATTTGTCCTCTTTCAGCCAGTGTGACTTTCATAGCCTTCAGAACTTTACTTTTTGAATTAGAAGCATTTCAATCCCAGCAGTACCTTCCAACTGCCATTGCTTTTTGCATCTTTCTTCTCTTTTCTGTAGTTTTCTGCCTTCATCCATCTCTATCCGAGGGACGATTCAGCTGACAGAGACAATTCTCTCATCCTATAATTCTTTTTTTCCTTTCCTTACTTTTACAGATGACCAAGACAAAGACCACAGGAGAGTGCCCCATCTGCGGCAAGGAGTTGCAGGCACTCTCCAAACATTCCAAACTCGCGCTCGCGCTCGGCTCGCGCGCTCGGCTCGCAGTGTTGCCAAAAAAAAAAAATCACAAGAAGTCGCTATTGGCTCTCTGAAAAGTTGCTACAAGTCGCTAGATTGCGTCGTGACGTAACCACGCCCATATTATATATTTTCGCTCCTACCCGAGCCGATATCAGCCGGCCTGAAGCTGATTTCAGCCCTAAACTCTGTAAACTTTAGCAACATTTGAAACTTTTCAGGCCAGAAAGTAGTCGTTTAGATCCCCAACGTGTTAAAAACCTGACAAAATACCGGCTATTTACAATTTTGTTCCGACGAATGCGGCGTTACTAAAGCTAGCCGCAGTGAGCAACGCACTTCCGGTTATTTTGACAAAATAAAATACCCGTTGCCTTTTATCATAGGGAAAGCCATTACGATAAAAATGTGCTTTTGTTTTGAAAACAGGAAGTGAACCTACCCTCGTTGTAGCTAGCTTGAAACTGCCGTTTTGACAGGAAATGACGGTATGCCGGGTTGCCGCCGTCCTGCAGTGCTTCTGTCTCGGCTTGTATGGTGTCGCGGATCAACTGATTTGTCACTCACAAAACAAGTTAAATTGTCGCTAGATTCAGCCCGAAAGTCGCTAGATTATTTTCTTTGTCGCCAGAGATGGCCAAAAGTCGCTAAATTGGCAACACTGTCGGCTCTGTGTCTGCGCTCGCAACCCAAAGATGTATGTAAATGAGCCACGCCACCAGCCAATCACAGACTGGTCTTTTTCATCCAATCAAAGCTTGGATGAAATTGTTTGGGTTTGTTACATACACTCACCACAATCACCATCTAATTCAAAAGTATGTATTAACATTAAGAAATAAGCTGACCACTGCATATCACCCAGAAAATGAAAAGGCAAATTGGTGCAGACATAATGCATTAAATAAATTTGTTTATTACAATCACATCTCAGGTATGCTCACCATACAAATGACCTGATGTCGGATTTTCAGTTTTTTTTTTTTAACCAGCATATTTATTTGAATTGATTTTATGCATCTGTCATTTACCTAAGTCTCTCTTAGGCTACAAAATTGGAAAATATACCTTGTTATCTTCTCTTGTGTCTTTCATAACTCTTTCCGTTTAGAAACTTCTTGGTGCAGTCCTTTGATTTACTGGTTGTGATTGACTGTTTTTCATTGAAATGAACGTAGTATTTGCAAGGCATGCTTTGATTCGATGAAAAAGATCAGTCTGTGATTGGCTGGTGGCGTGGCTAGCTGACATTCCTGGCAGGTCATTATTTTCTATATATGTGACCCGCTCTGGCGAAATGAGTCGGAAGTCGCAACATTCTATTTTGAGGTACGGGCAGATAACGTGAAAAAACAATGGATTAAAACAATTTTTTTTTTAGCTAATTTCAAAGGATAGACATTAAAAAACAATCTCCCAAAGTTGTATAGTCCATATAATTGAGGAAAGGCACGTAAATGACAATTCAAGTTGACTTGCAAGTTGTATTAAATGCGTTAAAATTGAACAGGTTGAACAAATTCATCGACTCCTCTCCCGTTAACGTCTACCGTTCCTATTACCTTTGAGGATTTCCCTTTACCTCTGAAACGTCTCTATCTCTGCTCGCTTCATAAAACCAATCAATCAATCAATGTGTTGATCTGTGTTTTTGTTTTAAAATGTCATTCGCTAAAGAAAGTAGAGTCGACATTTCCTCTTGCTACACCCTCTACAATGGACTAAAATCTTAATTTTTTTCCCCAAACATTCTATTTTAGTGGGTGCAATGGGGTTGTGAGGAGGTTTTCAGACAATATGATAAAAAATGCTCCAGAAAACATCTCATACCCCACCTTTCACTAGCCCCTTTCACACTGCGACCCGCTACCTTAGCGGGTCCAAATTGCACCTTCGTGTCAGGGTGACCCGTGTTGCCCGAAGCCGAGTTCAGGGGGCGTTGCCAAGTGGCAGAGCGTCACACGAAACACATAAAATGCTGGGCGTGTACAATGACGTAGGCACAAGCCATGCGTCGGAGGTAGGGTTAAATACACCTGTCTGCATCAAATTTTTCAAACAAATGATGGCGGGACACCTTGAGATATTGTTTATGCAATTGTATATGCAGTTCATGGAGATGTTACTTTACGGTGTGTGGATGGTTACAACGTTGGATGCCGCTGATGAACATATGCGGAGAATACGGGAGCACTATAACCTCCAAATTGAGGAAATCCAGCTACAATTTGAAGCAGAAGAACGCGAACACCGTCGACGCAATCGACGAAGACGTTTAGCTTACATGGCTCTGAACACACGTGTGTCTGCAAGAAGAGTGTGGAAGATGGCTAGACCACAAGGGTCGTGTTTTGGTCTAATGCTCTGAACAGTTTTGACGACGAGGACGAGTGGAGAAAGCATTTTCGGATGTCGCTGCAAACCTTCGACTTTGTTGTGGAACTTGTTAAGCCACTTGTGAGGCGCAAGGTAACAAACTTTCGACAACCACTGGAACCACATCTCAAGCTTGCAATTGCTTTGTGGTGGTATGCCACCCCATGTGAATACAGATCGGTGAGCTGCATTTTTGGAGTTGGTCTATCCACTGTGTGCACAATAGTGCGCAAAGTTATTGCAGTGCTGAAGACGTTTCTTCGTCGGTTTGTTTGCATGCTGAGTGATGTACGTCTTCGGGAAACTATCGATGGATTTGCGGCACGGGGTTATCCAATGTGTGCAGGTGCTATAGATGGCACACATATCCCCATCATTGCACCCAGGAACGACCCATCGGCCTACTACAACCGCAAGGGCTGGCACTCCATCGTTCTACAGGCTGTTGTTGACCACAACTTCTGGTAAGGCTTACATAGCAAATATGTTGTGTTATCCAGACCTGCAAACTCGTCACCTTTTAGCGACAATCGCTTTTTTCCCGACCAATTAGGTCACTTACGTGAATCGTGTAGATCCGAGGAGTTTTTTTTTGGGGGGGGGGGGGGGGGGTCTGGGTGGAAGACAAGTTTTCTTTTTCTCGCGCAAACGAAATGGAAGGCTTGTGAATGCACTATGGATCATTCTTATAACTGACATATTGTATGAACCAATCGGAGTCTCCGTCCGCACTGGCTTCAGAATCTTGAAAGACTGAACTTGCCAAATCCGCTTATTATAAGCGATTTTGGTCGCATCTTTTAGGCTTGTTTCTGGACGCCAATCGCTTATTTGTTGTTCAAGATCTGGCAACACTACCTGCCTTTCGTCGAGAGCGAGTCTGATTCAGAGAAAGTTTAACGACAACGATATGGGATTGTGAGGCAGAATCTTCGAAAAACCGAGGTAAGTCAATCTGTAGCATATGGAGTGACTTATTCTTCCTATTCTTTCTTTCTTTACACCTCAGTCAGTCACTGTAACGTTATCTACCGCTTGTTAAGCCTAGAGCAAAAGGGCTAAGGGCCATTTCAGACCAGGGCGGCAAAGCGTGGCGGAACGGAAGCGATTTTCACCGGCGGAGGTGAAAATACATGGAAACAGATCTGTCCTTGCACACCGACGCGGCGGTAGTCGGGCGGTAGCGGCGCGGAGACGCCTCCGTCCCGCGCTGCTTTTGGAAAATAGAACTCGAGCGGAATTTGGACGGCAGCGGCCGGCGGCAGCCGGCGGTGTGCCGTTGAAATGAATGGGGAATGCAGACAGGGCTGGAGCAGAACTACCGCGGCCGCGGACTGTCCGGTGTGAAAAGCCAAGTTGAACACACCGCCTGATAACCGGCGTAACGGTGCGTTCACACCAGACGCGGTCGGGCGACGCGATTACATACAAAGTCAATGCAAAGACGCGATTAGACGCGGATTCGAGCCGGCGGCGCGATGAGGAGCGGTGAGGCGGTGCGGTGGCCGCTGCGCGAGTGAAAATATGCGATTCGCGCGAGTTCAAAAAATCCAACTTTGGCGAAATATTCGCACCAGACAGCCTATCAACGTTAAGATTCTGGACGACAGTGATGTGGAGACAGATGGACAGGCGCTGTCTGTGACATGCAGATGGGACTGCAGATGGAAATTAGCTTCTAAGCTACAATCTGGTGCAGGTCATCTCTTTACTTTGTAATTAATGTACTTTGCACATGGTCCCTGACAAAATAAAATAAAAAAATTAAATCACCGCCTTCTCCAGGAGTTCCGTCTGGATGACGGCCGCCTCCAGCGGCACCCCAGGCCCACCAGGACCCAGCCCGACGACCGCTCGGACTCGGACAAAAACTTAGAATGTCTTGTCGGACTCGGGTCGGGCTCGAAAGCAAGCAGACATCGTGAAAATTATAAACAGCCAGAGGACAGGTTTCAGTTCATTGCAAACGTAAGTTTTTGTGATAAACATAAATAATTGAATCATGCCGTGCAGCATGCAGTGTGCATCTGTGGTGTGCATGCTCGGTGCGCGCACACGCACGCATATCGAACATTCGAACAACTTTACATTAAACACGTGCGATCAGTGCAGCCGAGCTCAGTTGGCTGGAAGCGCTATGGAGGACATTAAAAAAAAATAGCCTCTTGGAGAATTGAAAGTTGTGGAAACGCTTTAAGCTGGTTGTTCGGGCAGATAATGAACAAGAACAAGCTGGACACGTGCAATGCCAGAGCTGTTCGAACATTTTAAAATATGACAGCAAGAAAACTGGAAATTCCCACCTACAGCGACACATAGAAAAAGCATGTAAGTCTGCCGGGCCGGGGCTACAGCCGATTATCACTTCTTTTGTTACCTCCAAAGTCCCAGCACAAGTTAAGGAGAAACTAACTGAAAAATGTGTGAATTTCTGCTGCAAAGACATTAGGCCGTTTCGTACGATTAAAGGACGGGGTTTCGTTGAATTAGCACAACAGCTCATCAATGTCGGGGTTACATATGGTTCTGTGGCAGCAAGGGACCTACTGCCTGACCCAAGCACTGTGTCAAGACGGTGCCAATCGCTAGCAAGAGCTAAACGTGCTGATCTAGTCCAGCAGCTAAATGCCATCCTCGCTGCTGTGACCTCTATCGGAATGACAACGGTTATCTGGACCGAGGATTACCACAAGCTCAGTTACATGACCATCACTTGTCATTTCGTGACGAGTGCATTTGACTTGACAAGCACCGTTTTGACTACAGCAGCATTCCCACTAGACGAGGCCAAGACGGGGGAGAACATCAGGAGAGAGATCGTGAGACTGCTAACGGAGTATGGCCTGGACATGAGTCTGCTGAACAAGGTGGTATGGGTGACTGACCAAGGCTCAAACATGATCAGCGCGCTCAGACCGTACCGGAGACCCGACTGTCAAGACCACCTTTACAACACGGTGATGCGACACGCCCTTGACCCCAAAGAGCTGGAACAGGTTGCCCCGACCGTTTCAGAGACTTTGCTAGCTACCAAGGCACTGGTCAGGTATGTGAAGAAGACGGGCATCGCAGCTTTGTTGTCAAAAACAGTTATGCAGATGGTTGACACAAGGTTTAGCACAGTGTATTTGACTTTGAAGTCCGTCCGCTCTGTTTACGCAGAGCTGCGTGAAAAATTGGATGAGCGAGCAGAGAGCTGGCGGCTCGATGCCATATCCCCCGATGTTCTTGACTTTCTAGTCGAATTTCTGCAGCCATTCTATGATGCCCAACGTGAACTGGAAGGGGAACAGTACCCGACGATCAACCTGGTGTTTATGTGGTTTGAGCGACTGAAGCGTCACTGCAACAGGAAGACAACGGATAGCCCCTACCAAGCAACCATCCGCGAGCGGCATCTCAATTGGATCGTGCGTAAAGTAGAAATCCAAGAGCTCCACAAAATCGCAACCTTCCTCTGGCCTAAATTTAGCCAGCTCCGAATGCTGTCTGCCTCAGACAGAAACAACGTTCACCAGGAGGTTCGGAGACAGCTCGCTGAGCTCCACGCTGAAGAGGAGGCCGACTCTGAGGAACCAGCGCCAAAGAGAGCTGCTGCAGGTGACTTTGAGGACTGGGAAAACGTTGCAGTACCAGAGGGCACGGACGAAGTGGAGGGGTACGCGACAGCAAACCATCATATGCAGGACGAGAACGACCTCTTGGGTTGGTGGAGGAATCACCAACAGCAATACGGGAAACTCAGTGTCCTTGCCCGTGGCATTCTTGCTATACCGGCCAGCAGCAGCAGCGAACGGAACTTCAGCGCTGCGGGCAGGACAATTGAGCAGAGGAGGACTGCCTTAAAGCCATCTACAGTTGATGCGATCCTTTTCCTCCACAAAAATGAGTAAGAAAGATTAGCCTTTTTTTTCCTTTTTTTTTTTACCTTTCTGCAAAGTTCCAATTAATAGTTCAAGTTCATAGTTACAATCCAAAGTTCATGCATAAATAGTAAGAATGTTTTGCGAGTAAGCAGAAGCAGAATAAAAGCACTTCAATTTCACTTCCATTTGTGTCGTTTTGGTCGATTGTTCTGTCATCATTCATTGATTCATGTTATAATTGAGTTTGCCTTTCTCCTTCCGTGTGCTGATGAGCTCATGCGCTCCTAGCTGCTGATGTGCTATGTTAAAAGTTCAGAATGTTTGCAGGCCGCAATGTAAAAAATAAAATGCACAAATAGCCTACATTGATTGCTCTTTTATGGCTGGAAATGTGGGGTAAGCCTAGCCTGGGAATTCCCATGCTGCTTTGCGCTCGATTTCATTCTCACTGCAAAGTCAGCCTGGAAACCACCGCCCTTATTTTTGCTAGAGTTTGGGAACCAATCGCAGAACGGGGGGGGGCAGCAAGACGATGACGACGTCTATGCGCTACACCGAAGCTTGTAGAGCGTTAATCCAACATGACAGCGGACACAACGTTACCGTTCAATGCAGCCTTAGAAAGTGTTTCGGAGTAGATCCACCCTAGGTTCATTTGAACCGTGACATCCAGCCAAGTAGCCCACCCGAAGTTTTTCCGATATTGGCTGAACATCAGCTGAGTTACCGAGTTATCCCGAATAGCTTAGTACAAGCGCTAACGGACCCTGGCAGTATCTCCAAAATTTCCACACTAAAATCACATGTCATGACACCAAACTTCTACAGTTGTACAAATATGGTCTGTACTCACAAAACGATGCATTTGGAAGTTTGAAAATAGTCCAGGAGTTTATTATTATCATCAACACAAGCCTGATAGCTTTTCTGCTGCTAAAGCTTCGTTGACGTCACTTCTGGGAGCTGGGAGCTTCAAAGTAAGATGAGGGTTGATCTACTACTGTAGACAACAAAGCAAGGCTGCTCAATTTCTCCATTATTAAAATAAATTCACAACTCTACAACATAAAAATTCATGTAGAATATAGCATATAGGCCTACATTGTTGTCAATTTAAGTAGCTTAGAGCGCAAGTTTACTTTTATTTTCCATTTTTTTCTTCTTCCTCGTCGAATTTCTGTTGTCATCTGGTATAAGTGATACAATTGGCTATAAATCGCGCGCAAAGCAGCATGGGAAGAACCTGACGTCATTTGATAGACATTCGTAGCGCCCAACAAACGGCTCTAACGCAAACCTTTTGATCTGGTGGTAATTTATGACAGGGCTGCTGTAGTGATTTCTAACTTTGTAACTCAGTAATATTTTATTGAATTGACTACTGGTCTTGCTGATATTTTACAGTAGCCTATCTTCGCTCCATGTTGGTTTGCATTTAGCTCTGGTTAGCATAGTTGGGCTACTGTTCTGGGTCACTCGAGTTTCTACTCAGGCATGCAAACTTGCCACCTTTCGGCGAAATTCGCCGTTTTGAAATCAAAATGGGTCATTCTTCTGAATCGCGTAGATCCGAGGAGAAAAAAAAATGGGGGGGGGGGGGGGGGGGGGGGGGGGGGGGGGGGGGGGGGTGAGCATGTCAACTAGCGAGTGGAACTGTGAACCTCAAAACTACACTAGACCTATCACCGCCGCTCTCTTCTCGTGACAACAAATGACTGACAAGAGTGGCGTGTGAGAGAAGCACTATCACCAATCAGAAGTGAGGAGGGCGAACCCCTATTTCCCCCCCCCCCCCCCCGGACCCCAATTCCCCCCCCCCCCAATTCCCCCGGACCCCACACGGTGGAAATTGCGACAAGGACAGGTAGGGATTAATGTTCACAGTTAACTTCTGAAGCTAAAATGCTACAATTTGACTGATGTCCTGAAATAGTCTTCATAACGAATTGTGTCGTTAGATCAATTAATGTGCTTTTAATAGTGTCTTTAATACAAGTGTCAGCTAAATGTCTTGATAACAGACTTGAAATAGTCTACAATTCCTCGATATTTCACCGCCTCACAGAACGCTGTTTGTGTTAGTGCTACTCGAGGTAACTGTAGAGTGGCTAACTAGCGCCTCCAACACAAGTTCAGGGCTTTGCTAATACTTTTAGCCAATGTCAATGGAGACCTTAATTGTCGCCGGACTTGGCTTTTTAACGAGGTATGCCCCTTCATAATACCCTCCGATAATCACGGAAAGGGAACATTTTGCCCATTTGAGGAGGTCGTTTCATTCGTCGTGAGTTTATCAATGCAGAGTCCGGAAAGCTCTGCCACAGGTCGTATTTGAGAGTGCGACCCCCATCCCCTCGCTGTTCGCCCAAACCCCCGTTGATGATGACAGCCTACAGGTGCACTCGTGTTCATCCAGTATGATGCACCATCAATCGAAGTTAAAAGGGGCACAATGTAGGATTACGTAGTGCTCGTGGCATGCATGTCTCAAAATTTACAGTGTCATGAAAAAATGCCGTTTAACTAAGCTTGCCGCGAGAATGTTTTTCATGTTAGAGTGCCAGCTGTCGATACAAATTTGTCTCTGGCGGTACGTCAAGTGAATTGCTGATATAAGTTTTTCCCGTGGAGCTCGTTTGGCTCGGCATGCCAAACGTTCACTTTCATGGTTTAATGACAGCGGACCGCGAAAGTGGTCGGGAGAGTTATCGTTCAGGCTATTACTAAGCATAGGCTGTCTTGGGGCAGTAATTAATTAAACTTTTAATCCTACATACTTGTAGTATCCATTTAAGGACCATGGGACTAACTTTTTCGTTAAATTTAATGTAATTAAATGTATGATACTACAGTTAAATGCTTTTGAAGACCTGTGATGTTATATATCAAACACATAATAGTACAGTAAATGCAATTGATAGGCCTACTGTACCTATAAATTCATCTTTATGCTGCACAGCTGTTCTCTACTTAATGCAAATGGGACATATTGTATATTTTATAATATATATTTTGTATAATTTACAACTTAATGCGTCTCATGTTTCCGCTTTTCCGCGCGTGCCGTGTGTCCGTGTACCCTTGTCACCTTTTTCACCCCTGACCAGTTTGCATGCCTGTCTACTGTTTTATTAGTCAACTTTGATTTGAGCACTTTTCTGTCGGTTGAGGGCCGGGCTCGGACAGAAAAATCCGGCCCGAGCCAGGCTCTACTTTAAATCTCTCCTTGTACTCTCAATTTAGTATTTACCACTCCAAATTATAAGAAATACGCCCGTTTTTAAAATAAACTACAATTCCCTTGGGACGTGCTATGTATCTGATCCAAATTAGCGCCATATTTGTAGTTCTTCCCAGTTTGTAAAGTAGGGTTTTAAAAACATATATATATTGAATTTATCAAATATCTAGTGCAGCCGAATTAGTAATTATACTTCATCTATATGATTGAGGTTTGAAAAAAGTAAGATGTTGGTATATGTTAGATATTCTAACTGTTATTGTCGAAATGTGGTTTTGGGTTAGCAGCTTCTTCCGTTTTGCAAAGTAGGGTTGGAAAAACATACATCTACTAAATATATCAAGCCACACCATGTAATATCATACAAAATCAACACGGTACTTGTAGTACTTCCGGTTTGCAAGGGTTATTTATAGTTGCATAAAGACAGATTATATGTGCGTATAATATATTTATGATGTTATGATGAATATATTATGAGAGATACACGTTTGGTCAATAAAGTTGAAAAACAAAAAAAAGCCCATGCCTGATAACAGCCCTTCTCTCTCTACTGGCTCACTGAAATAATGTTCCACTGATAGAAATGGTTGATAATGTTTTATCAACCATTTCTATGTAAGGTCACTATTGTTATGTGGCTATATCTTTATATATATACACATTTTTTATTATTTTTTTTAACAGAAATTACGGGGAATGACGGCGCAGGTCGGTGACGTTGACATAGCACCGTCCATAGCAACCACCTTAACAACGGTAGAAAACGTGATATCCTTGCGTTTTTTCAAGGAGATACCAAAATCTTCGGCGAAACTACTAAACGAAAGATCGTCTACATTCTCTGAACGAAGATTCTGAAAATATTATGCATAGTTCTCGCTAGAAATGCCATCGAAATGCATACAAATGCAGATGCTTTCTTAATATATTATCTTTTTCACAGAAAAAAGGTTGACAGTCGGCCATTTTCCTTTTTTAGCTGAGGGAAACTTGATAGTCACGTGACCTGGTTGCGAAGCAACGTAAATGAATAGGCCAAATAAAACGTGGCATTGTCACAATTTTGGGGGCCAAATTGTGAGAATACTACGTTTTCATTTGTGGACCAACGTAGCTATTACACGTTTTTCTGTGATACTGGGTTGGCTCAGTTGTGCAGGAAGCTATATTTCTCATCTTAACCCCAGCTTCAACGGAAAACAAAACTGCCCCAATGTGAGAACATGATTCTGAAAGTCTGAATAGAATACAATTTTTTTTTTTAAACCTCAAATACAATTTACACCAGGGACAACATGCAATCAGCACATTTTTAGACATGTATGCTTGTCTAGATGTGTATGTATGTGCAGTTTGTATTTATGTTTGTGTACATTAAATGTGTGATCCCTAAGCTACTTGGAAACTAAATTTCCCCCTGGGGATAAATAAAGTGTATATCTATCTATCTATCTATCTATCTTTTGATGATCTGCAATATAGCCTACCTATACTAATAAACATGTTTATCCCTTAACCCTTTGGCGACTATATAAAAGATTCTATTTTGTGGCGCTGCATGAAGACCTTCCATAAAATTCTCTGTTTCTAAATTATGTTACATACACCATATGTGTTCTATTAACCATTGTTTGTTTGTTTGTTTGTTTGTTTGTTTATTTTTCAGGACATTGCACATTAATGAACATATACATAGTGTACGTACATGTAAATGTGCCAGATTTTAGCACAAATGCTAATTTCCATCTGGTGTCCTGATTGTAATCAGGAGAATCAGAGCCACAAAAGGATATAAATTTCAGCATCTAGTTTGATTGAGTAATGAAATATCTTGACAAAAACCAGTAAGTACTTGTACCAAAATCCGTCAAAAAAAATGTAAATTCCAGACAAAAATCCCTTTTTGACATATTTCGGTACTAGATAGACAAAAATATAGAGTGTATCAAATGATCAGAATTTTGTGTGCTGCATAAATGTATAAAGTTTATGTGGCTAGGACATACTGTTCAGAAGATATGATACATTTAGTTATGGGTGCAAAATACAGTTATATCAATTTAGAATGTTGCGAGGATTCTTTTACTGACATACATATTACCATTAGAGAGAACTAGCTATGCACTGGAAGTGAATACAAAAATACAACAAAATCTGGTGCAATAAACCATTTGTTTATTGTTTCTTGTTTGTAAAGAATGTATTTGATTGAGTATTTGGATTGAAACAGGGCAATTTGGATGTATGCAAAAGTAGTGATGAATACAAATGACCCCCCCCCCCCTTTTTTTGTTGTTGTTGTTGTTGTTAATAACAATGAACAAACAATGCACATAGATTGCTTCATAGAAATATTTACATTTAGATGAATACATTTATAGATAAACAATTTAATTTCTAAAATAAATGAATACATAAATAAATAAATAAATAAATAAATAATCCCCTCCCCGTGAGCTGTCACCTTATCGTGGTGGGGGGGTTTGCGTGCCCCAATGAGTCTGGGAGCTATGTTGTCTGGGGCTTTAAGCCCCTGGTAGGGTCACCCATGGCAAACAGATCCTAGATGAGGGACCAGACAAAGAACAGCTCACAAGACCTCTATGATGGATGAAACTATTGGACACCGTGTTCCTTTGCCCGGGCGTGGGTTACCGGGGCCCCCCCCTGGAGCCAGGCCCAGGGGTGGGGCCCGCTGGCGAGCGCCTGGTGGCCGGGTCTGTGCCCGTTGGGCTCGGTCGGGCACAGCCCGAAGAAACGGCACGGGTCCCCCTTCCCACGGGCTCACCACCCGTGGGAGGGGCCATGGGGGTCGGGTGCAGTGTGAGCTGGGCGGCAGCCGAAGGCGGGGACCTTGGCGGTCTGATCCTCGGCTACTGAAGCTGGCTCTTGGGACGTGGAACGTCACCTCTCTGCTGGGGAAGGAGCCTGAGCTGGTGCGCGAGGCTGAGCGGTTCCGGCTAGATATAGTTGGACTCACCTCGACACATGGCTTGGGCTCCGGAACCAGCCTCCTCGAGAGGGGTTGGACTCTCTTCCACTCTGGAGTTGCCCGTGGTGAGAGGCGTAGAGCAGGTGTGGGCATACTTATTGCCCCCCGGCTGTGCGCCTGTACATTGGGGTTCACCCCGGTAGACGAGAGGGTAGCCTCCCTCCGCCTTAGGGTGGGGGGACGGGTCCTGACTGTTGTTTGTGCTTATGCACCGAACGGCAGTTCAGAGTACCCACCCTTTTTGGAGTCCCTGGAGGAGGCACTGGAGAGTGCTCCTCCGGGAGACTCCCTCGTCCTGCTGGGAGACTTCAATGCTCACGTGGGCAATGACAGTGAGACCTGGAGGGGCGTGATTGGGAGGAACGGCCCCCCCGATCTGAATCAGAGTGGTGTTTTGTTGTTGGACTTCTGTGCTCGTCACGGACTGTCCATAACGAACACCATGTTCAGGCATAAGGGTGTCCATATGTGCACCTGGCACCAGGACACCCTAGGCCTCAGCTCGATGATCGACTTTGTGGTTGTATCGTCAGACTTGCGGCCGTATGTCCTGGACACTCGGGTGAAGAGAGGGGCGGAGCTGTCAACTGATCACCACCTGGTGGTGAGTTGGCTCCGCTGGTGGGGGAGGAAGCCGGTCAGACCTGGCAGGCCCAAACGTATTGTGAGGGTCTGTTGGG
Organism: Odontesthes bonariensis; assembly: GCF_027942865.1. Classification (NCBI taxonomy): domain Eukaryota; kingdom Metazoa; phylum Chordata; class Actinopteri; order Atheriniformes; family Atherinopsidae; genus Odontesthes; species Odontesthes bonariensis. Next base: position 24,503,193 of record NC_134511.1, read on the forward strand.
AACGGCTGGCGGAATCCCCTGTAAGGAGGAGTTTCAACTCCCACCTCCGGCAGAGCTTCAACCATGTCCCGAGGGAGGTGGGGGACATTGAGCCCGAATGGGACATGTTCCGTGCCTCCATTGTTGAGGCGGCCGACCGGAGCTGTGGCCGTAAGGTGGTTGGTGCCTGTCGTGGCGGCAATCCCCGAACCCGCTGGTGGACACCAGTGGTGAGGGAGGCCGTCAAGCTGAAGAAGGAGTCCTATCGGGCCTTTTTGGCCAGTGGGACTCTGGAAGCAGCTGATGGGTACCGACAGGCCAAGCGGAACGCAGCCTCGGCGGTTGCTGAGGCAAAAACTCGGGCTTGGGAAGAGTTCGGGGAGGCCATGGAGAACGATTTCCGGACGGCCTCGAGGAGATTCTGGTCCGCCATCCGGCGGTTCAGGGGGGGGAAGCGGTGCACCGTCAACACCGTGTATGGTGAGGGCGGGGCTCTGCTGACTTCTACAAGGGACGTCGTGAGTCGGTGGGGGGAATACTTTGAGGGCCTCCTCAATCCTACCGACACGCCTTCCGATGAGGAAGCAGAGTTGGGGAGCTCGGACGTGGGACCTCCCATCTCTGGGGCTGAGGTCGCCGAGCTGGTCAAAAAACTCCTCGGTGGCAAGGCCCCGGGGGTGGATGAGGTCCGTCCTGAGTTCCTCAAGGCTCTGGATGTTGTGGGGCTGTCTTGGTTGACACGCCTCTGCAGCATCGCGTGGACATCGGGGGCAGTGCCTCTGGACTGGCAGATTGGGGTGGTGGTCCCCCTTTTTAAAAAGGGGGACCGGAGGGTGTGTTCCAACTATAGGGGGATCACACTCCTCAGCCTCCCTGGTAAGGTCTATTCGGGGGTACTGGAGAGGAGGATCCGACGGATAGTCGAATCTCGGATTCAGGAGGTGCAGTGTGGTTTTCGTCCTGGCCGTGGAACAGTGGACCAGCTCTATACCCTCCGCAGGGTCCTGGAGGGTGCATGGGAGTTCGCCCAACCGGTCTACATGTGTTTTGTGGACTTGGAGAAGGCGTTCGACCGTGTCCCTCGGGGACTCTTGTGGGGGGTGCTCCGGGAGTATGGAGTGCCGGACTCTTTGATACAGGCTGTTCGGTCCCTGTATGACCGGTGTCAGAGTTTGGTCCGCATTGCCGGCAGTAAGTCGGACATGTTTCCTGTGACGGTTGGACTCCGTCAGGGCTGCCCTTTGTCACCGATTCTGTTCATAATTTTTATGGACAGAATTTCTAGGCGCAGCCAGGGCGTTGAGGGGGTCCGGTTTGGCGACCTCAGAATCGGGTCTCTGCTCTTTGCGGACGATGTGGTTCTGTTGGCGTCCTCAGGCCGTGACCTTCAGCTCTCACTGGAGCGGTTCGCAGCCGAATGTGAAGCGGCTGGGATGAGAATCAGCACCTCCAAATCCGAGACCATGGTCTTCGGCCGGAAAAGGGTGGAATGCTCTCTCCGGGTCGGGAATGAGATCCTTCCCCAAGTGGAGGAGTTCAAGTATCTCGGGGTCTTGTTCACGAGTGAGGGACGAATGGAGCAGGAGATTGACAGACGGATCGGTGCGGAGTCTGTAGTGATGCGGGCTCTGCACCGGCCCGTCGTGGTGAAGAAGGACCTGAGCCAGAAGGCGAAGCTCTCGATTTACCGCTCAATCTATGTTCCTACCCTCACCTATGGTCACGAGCTGTGGGTAGTGACCGAAAGAACGAGATCGCGAATACAAGCGGCCGAAATGAGTTTCCTCCGCAGGGTGTCTGGGCTCTCCCTTAGAGATAGGGTGAGAAGCTCGGTCATCCGGGAGAGGCTCGGAGTAGAACCGCTGCTCCTCCGCATCGAGAGGAGTCAGATGAGGTGGCTCGGGCATCTAGTGAGAATGCCTCCTGGACGCCTCCCCGGTGAGGTGTTCCGGGCCCGTCCCACTGGGAGGAGGCCCCGGGGAAGACCCAGGACACATTGGAGAGACTATGTCTCTCGGCTGGCCTGGGAACGCCTCGGGGTCCCCCCAGAAGAGCTGGAGGAAGTGGCCGGGGACAGGGACGTCTGGGTCTCTTTGCTCAAGCTGCTGCCCCCACGACCCGATCCCCGGACCAGCGGAAGATGATGGATGGATGGATGGATAAATAATCCGCTCACCCCAAATATATATCACCCACTCACCCCAAACAAGAACACATGTTCAAGAAAGAGGCCTACACTGTCTCATAGAACTATCACATTTCCTTGTGATAGTCTCTGCTGTGCCAAAGTGCAAAACAGTTTTTTTCTGCAGTACAGTGCAGATAAACTTGGCATTGAGGTGCATCACAGAAAGAAAATACTTTGTATTCTTTCTTTGTTCTCACATAGCAAACTTTACCATTTCGCTTGGTACCACTAAATTTTGGCAGGTGCACACTTTGAAAAGCTCCTTGCTTCCTCTTTGGAGGCTTGTACACAGCAGGATCGGCATAATCGTCCAACTCTGCCAACTGTCTAACCAATTCCTCCCTGTACTCACCCAACGAATACTTCCGTGGCCGTTTCAACAACACATTATCAGGCTGTTGTGACCGGTGCAGCTGAAACAAAATGTAACTGTTAACAACAGCTATGTCCACCATATGAAAAAACGTTTTCCACCATTTCATTGACTTTTTTAAAACGTTGTTATTGGTCATGAGCTGGTCAGATCTGTCCACATCATTCATAAAGTGGTTGTATTGCTGAATTACCTTGGGTTGCTGCACCAGCAGGGTGCGCCACCTCTCACCATTTCTCTCTCTTCTCTCCACCATCACATATTCATTAGCATGATTGATGGTGGAGAGCACAGTCACTGCCCTACTGTCCATCCACTGCAGGGCAAGACAAACCCCATCTCTTTCCCATCTCATGCCACCCCGTTCTTGGCTTTTGGCCCAGTCCTTCCCCTTTTTCATCAAATCAGGGAAGTTCCTTCTGTTTTCACTTGCCGTCCCTGTCGCTGGTGTTGAAGAGGCATATAAGCCCTTGATTAATTTTACAGAAGAATAGAAATTGTCGAAATAGAAATGATACCCCTGGTGTAAAAGTGGTGCAGCCAGCTCCATCACTGTGTCGTATGCCAAACCATTCTCAGATACCTGATGCCCAGCCCTTTTCCCAATGTACACATTAAAATCATACGTATACCCGTTGGCACTGTCTGCCAACACCCACAATTTGATACCCCACTTTACTGGTTTGTTTGGCATATACTGTCGAATTCCAGACCGATGCTTAGACTTTACCATTCGTTCATCAACAGCAACCTACTGAAATGGCTGATAAAGACTCATGCACCGGTCTTTGATGTGGGCCATGAAGGTGGAGATTTTGGATAGCTTCTCTGTGTCACTTTCAGCATTCGGATCAACGATATGGAGCATAGCCATCAAGGCTTTGTATCGGTCGCGTGTCATTAAAGAACGTCCCCACAGACCACGATACAGGCTCTTTTTGCTCCAGTACCGACTGGTAGGGCTGACGTCTACTAATCCCTGTATACAATAAAAGTCCTGCCAGCTTGTAGAGCTCCTCTGCCGTGGTATCTACCCACTCGCCATGCTTGTTGGCATATGTTGGCTTATGCAGCACAGCACTCCAACCATATGCATTGGTATGCTGTGCGATCTGTGTCATCACCTCGACTGTATAAAACAACTTAAAAAAAATCAAGAGTGTAGCTCATTGCACCCCTGAGGAGTGTTGCTGGCAGGTGTAAGCCTGGTGGTCTTAGGGGTGTGAATGGTGGTAGCTGGTTTGGTGTGTCTGGTGTGTTGTAAGAGTTGGTGCCCCACACTGGCTGGTGTGACCCAACTCCTCCTCTGCCCCCTCCTCCTCTGCCTCCTCGTCCTCTGCCCCCTACTCCTCTGCCTCGGCCTCCTCTGCCTTCTCCTCCTCTGCCTCCTCGTACTCTGCCTCTGCCTCCTCTGCCTTTTCCTCCTCTGCCCCCTACTCCTCTGCCTTGGCCTCCTCTGCCTTCTCCTCCTCTTCTGCCTCCTCCACTTGGTCCGCCCACTCGTCCTCTACCCGTATCCCTCCTTGGCAACTGACCTGAAGACGGTGATGCTGGCTCTAGGTCATCTGCTGGTTCCGGATGAAAGCTAGAAGGGAAGCAGACAAGGACACTGGTGATCATACAATCATAAAAAAACAACTAATCATGGTAGCTCACTCAGACAGCACACACCACTTTTGAGCACATTGTGTTGGACACATATAACACATGTACCAAAAATATTTACAGTATACAACTTGCACAATGATTCACATAGGACTATAGGCCTACATAATCATATTTATAAATTAGGCAAAGTAAACATAAACATTGTCCATTCATGAAGTGTGCATTTAGATGGTGTGTAGGCTTCCAGTAAAGTGGCCCTTTTTTCCTCCACATAAATTAAGATTTGTATAGTCATGCGTATGAAAAAGAATTACAGTATATAAAATCTACCATATGAGCCTTTACAAAACTTACAAAAAGATTCACAGGGACTACACAATGCTTATATGGCACATAGGCCTTACAGTATAAAATCAAATGTATAATAAGGCATAGTAAACATTAGCATAACCCTTCATGGAATATGTAGAGAGCTACTTACATGACACGGCTACTATAAAAGTGGCCCATTTCGGTTATTATTTTCCTTCTTTATTTTTTGAACATGTAAGATTTGTATAGCCATGTAGTTTTAGTATTTTTCGAATGGGATACCACAATAATGGAATCAAAGTTTGGACATTACATCTCTTCTGAATAATTTGTGAGAACACAAACAAAATAACGTCATAGCTTGGACCTCTTGAACAGAAAAGCACAAGATGTGCTGATACATCTAATGAGCTAAATCGGGGATTCAGAGATACCACGGTTCCTTTACATATATATTTCATGAAAATTATTCATTTTCCTGAGGTAAATAAGTGAGCGGGCCGGGAGTAGCGTCAGAATCTTGACGCGTCTGACAGACTGAGGTACTGACTGACAGATTGAATGAATGAATCGCTACCAGTAGTAAATAGACCATTTATACTCGATCAAAACCTTTTCAAACATAATTACATACTAGAGGAGGGAATGGGCCACATACTGTAACAAAAAACAACGGGATCCCTTCAAACTTCACCGGCAAAAGTTGTTATGATACGTAGCTGTCACTTGACTTACCTTGCTTCAGAATCACTCCCACACAACTCCTCGTCCAAGGCCAACTCCTCATCACTGGACATACCACCGGTTTCGCTGTCAGCATTATTTTCAGTCATCATTTGTACCACTTCATCCCGAGTGTAGCGAACGCGCTTGCAAGGTGGAGCAGCCATCATAAAAAGTGAACAGAATGTCAATACAGCTGAGCGCAGTTGGACATTCGCAGGTTGCCGCTCAGCTGTTGAAGGCGGTACTTTTAACATGACAGATAAACCTACCAATCACAACTAAGCATTTCCAAGGCCTTGTCCACACGTAGCCGGGTATTTTTAAAACCGAATGTTTCCCCCCCTCCGTTTATAAAAAAATCTGTATCCACATTACCTCGTTTTCGAAAAAAACACCTTCCACACATAACCGAACATCTGCGTTTTCACCTGTCTTGACAACCCAAATAGGCCGTAAGGTGAACCCCGTTTTCGTTTAGGCTCGCTCCGTGCTCTCCGAACTACATGCCCGTTAGCTGATAAAAATGACCAACTTATTTTGCACATATAAAAAAAGTTTCGCATCACAGAATCCTGTACTTTTTTTAAACCGAGATGTTTTCTGAAGATATTTTCCGCAGGGCTGAATGACGATTTTGACGTCACAAGACACCACGTGACCACGCTGGACCAATCACGTTGCCGATTTACGACAACAAACTGGAAAAATGACAACCTGTCTGATGCTGTTAAAACTAACCTACAGAAAGGAATCTCACAAAATATCATTTTAAAGTGAACATAAAATAATAATTATCAACGATAATGCTCATTCATGTATTTCTGAATTGAGCCAATTTAGCCATTTACCATTCAGGTATTCATTTACTGATTTATTCACTAATAACTATACAACACATAACAAAATCAAAACAAGTAGGGCATACACATCAACCGGCATAAACTTATATACATAACCATAATAAAAGGAATGATACAAATGGAATAGAATAAAGGTAAAAAAAAAAAAAAAAAAAAACGCGCACACACATACACTATTCCTCACTGTCAGTGTCAGGCCAGCTGTCATCTTCTTTATCCTCTGTTTCCTTTGTGGTGTTTGAACAGCTGGAACACCTGCACAAGTCTACTTTATTAATCCCAATTTGGGAAATTGTTTTGTTGCAGCAGCATACAGTATATGAAAACAATTAAAGTAGTAAAAAACAAGCAAATAGAAGAGAATAAAATAAATATGAAATTAAATAAAAAATAGTGAATAAACATTTGCTATGTACAAATCTACAGTATTTTTTGTTTTTTGTTATTGTTTTTTAGGAGAGACTTGAAGCCTATTGAGGTTGAAGTTCTCTTCCAGCCAGAGGGGGGGTGTTGTAGATGGTGATGGCTGCTGGTAGGAAGGATTTCCTGAAACGGTCCTTGTGACAGTGGAGCTGGATGAGCCTGTTGGAAAAGGAGCTCCGCTGTCCAACCAGCAGCTGGTGGAGAGGATGGGTGGGGTTATCCATGATGGATAACAGTTTGTTCAGTGTCCTCCTCTCCACCACCGATTCAAATGAGTCCAATCTTTTGCTTTACACATGACCTTATTATTTTAGCCTGATAATTTGCCCTTTTGCAGTGCTGGTGGAGGGCATCACTTGTTGGGGAGATAGATAATTCTGGCAAGGCTGATGATGCCATACAGAAAGCTTTGTACCTAGCCTCATTGATGTTTTCTGCGGTTGGCTGATCGTACAAATGGCATACATATTTGCAAAGTAATGCAAATGTAGAGTGGTTCAAGTTAAATTCAGTCCCCAGATTTCTGAAAGCCTTCAGGTAGACATCTTTCTCGCATGCCACAGCAAATGTCTTCTTTTTGCCTTGTGGAGTCACACCCAGAGAATGTATGGATCCCAATCAAGGCTGAACACACACTGGCTCCGAGAGCTGATGACACCTTGGTAATGTCCATTATGCGTGTTCTGTTGCCCTTCCCTGTGAAAAAGTACAAGCTGCATGGCAATTCTTTCTGCAGACTCACAGCAATGACTGCTACATCAGTGTCAGGGCTCTTAATAATGACAGTCTTCTGTTCCTGTGCAGCATGTTGTGCATGCAAAAACACCAGTGTCACATTCTTCGTGGTCACACTGCAGGTCTTCCACAGCATGAACAGACTGCACACCTTCCAGTACAGTCACACAGTGACATTGGTGTTGATGTGCTATGTAAAGCTGAGGTTTCTTCCCACTGCCGTAAGATCAGCATGTGGCCACGCATCGTATAAGAACTCAGCAAGTGCTTCTTTATTTGTTCCTTCTGATTCCTTCCATTCCACCTTGTGCAGGTGAAAGTCTGCGTTTCCTCATGCTTAACAGAAGATATGTGCATGTAACAAATCTTTCGGTCGAAATTTCGTCTTCTTCGGTACTGCTGGATGATCGCGCTGCTGCTGCGGTGCTGTTTTTGTTTACCAGCTCAGCTGACATACCAGCTATCCGATTCGTCCATTCTGATGACGTCTCAACCGTGGCACCTCTCGCGAGCCAAATTGTTATTACGCCTGCCGAATATGTACATACGCCTTGCCAGGCACTAGTTATTCCTTTAAACGTTGCGAACTAAAAAAGTACTGTGTTCTGAGCGGCGAAACTTTTTTTTAAACCTCAACATAACTCAAATCTTTTAATGAGCTGAAGCGTGTTTGGTTCGGAGAGCGCGGAACAAGCCTGGTGTTCTGAAGGAGTTTTCGAGGTTCACCTTACGGCCTAAAATGCATTTGCTGTTTTGCGCAATCTGCCCTCGTCAGCTAAATAATAAAGTGTGCACGCCACTTTTTTGAGCACACGGACAGGTGATCGTATGACAGTGGACTGCCCCTCGATATGAGGACGTAATAATTCCGACAGCGACAGGAGTGAGGAGTACGACTTGGGCGTGTAAAATCAAGGCAGTAAACAGCGCCTGCACAATAATAACCACCACAGTTCTCAAGACATCCATGCTTCTTCAGTAAACAAAGGTCGCACTTTAGACTTTTAAGCAGATTTGTTGTTGTTTTGGCGCATATTGTGACGTTCGAAAACGCAAATCTGCGGTTATCTCTGTCTACACGCAGCTGCATAAACGGAGTTTTCAAAAATCTTCACTTTGCCCGGAGTTTTTAAAAACATTCGTTTACGGTGCGTTTTTATGCGTTTTCATGTGGATGACAGGTCCAAACGTAGAAAAATATATTCGTTTTACCAGATACCCGGCTACGTGTGGATGGGGCCCAAGTCTTTCTCTTTTGATTGGTTAGGCTGTAGTAATGTCAGTAAAACATTGTTTTTTTTTTGTTTTGTTTTTTTTTTTTAAATCGGCAGATGTATATTTTATTGCCCTAACAACCACAACGCCATTGTTCCCCAATGAACGATATTTCAATGCGCCGTCTCCAAAGGGTTAAAGCTCTCCCCGCAGGTTCTGAAGTACACTGACAGTATGCTAGCTGTGTGTGTGTGATCTCGTCGTAAACATCCTAGCCTACATAAATTACTAACCCTGCCATGCAATTACAATGAGCTGCAATGACATCCCCATCCTCCTTCGCAATTATACAAGTCTTCAGCGGGGTTTCGTTTGCTCTCTGAAGCCCTTTTTCCATCAGATTCTGTAGCGAATTAAAAGTTATATTGCATTACTTTGTTGCGATATAAGATGCGTTCGGTTGGTTTTCCATCAAACAGGACGATTCTAGCGAAATAAAATGACATCACCGGAACGTGCTGATGCGCATTATTCTGACTCGACCAGATGATTTTCCATTACAAAAGTGGCGAATTGTAGCGAATTAGAAAGCTCGGTAGCGAGAATTTAATTGCTCGCGCTGTTATTGTCAGCCTCCTGTTATAACAGTTGCTATAACTTTCAAGGCTACGTACCTTTTCACCACCGGCTTTCGTTTTATTTATTAGGCTAGTTACTTATTTAGAATTATGGACCGTAGGATAGGACTAAACATGCTGCTAGTGCTGCTATGTCAGTTTATAATAGCCGTCAGAAATTTAAGAAGGAGGATCCTTCATCCGCAGGATCCGCAGCATAATTAATTCTCGCCTCGCTCTCATGCTGCTTCAGGACCTCCCGAATTGTGTTTAAAAAAAAGCAGTGTCTCTGCTCTCGACCAGTTGTTTCTTTTATCATCGGACATTGTTGTTACTAGTTGTTGCTGCTATTTTGATACCGACAGGATAGGTGAAATGGGGCGGCTGAGCGGCTCAACAACAACATTCGAATCCTCGCGCTTTACCAATACCATCTGCGCATGCGTGGCTAGTCTGAATCGCATTAACCTTTTCCATCACTTCTGTAGCGATACAACTTAGCCCTGAACCACCTATTTCGAGCGAATTGATTTAATGCGACAAAACAGGCGTTCTAGCGATTTAACCGTTTTTCCATCACATGTATCGCACTAACTTCTTGATGCGCATCAAATTAAAGCGAATCATGTCGTTGATGGAAAAAGGGCTTGAGAGTGGTTTACCTTGAAACATAAACGACTGTCAGGCTAACGTCGTCTTTAAGACCTTGCTGCGTTGCTGTGGTTACATTACATGTATAGCCGGGTTACTGCTTGCATCTTAACACATAACATAATATAACAACAATATAACTCACCCTGGCAAAGACCAAACAATATCCGTCGTGGAGCCGTTTAGTACCAAGGTTGTGGACCCATCCGTTTACAAAAAAATTGTACGCCTCCATACTTTTGTAGGCCTTCATTTGTTGTTTTGTATAGTATGATGTTTGAAGGACCAGATAGTTGGTTATGTCCACAGCCTCGATGGTCGGCAAATCCTTATATTCTCCAGAAAATTCACTCATCTTCATGAGGTACGGGTCCCGCCCAACATATTTACTCACTAATTGTTTGTATCGTATTCTAGAAACTGGCTCTAAATCTCTACAATACGGACTCTCTGGAACAGTTTCCTCCATAGGTGTAGTCGCCATATTTACTTCCTGACAACCATCTGAAAACCGCGCCCCCTTACGACCACGTGACTGAAACCAAGCTATACCCCTGAGGATATTTTAGTTTCCCCATACCAACCAGCTGCACAGCTAATTGAGCTACAAACTCTGCCCAACCGCACTCTCTGATTCCAGGAGAGCTGGTTCAAAGACTACCCCTGGCTACATTACAGTCCTGTAATTAAGGGAATTTTGTGCGTCTACTGTGTAAATGCCTTTAAACATAACACATCAACAATGGCCAGAAATACAGAACAAACCTTCATTTCCTTGGGGTTCAGGAACTGGAAGAAGGTGTGCTTGTCGAACCCCTCCCTACCCAACAGTAAGGCACACATTGTTGCTGTAAACACACACACACAACTCAGTCAGGATGCAACTTTGCAGCATCTCAGAAAGTTCACAAGAGGCAGCCAGGTCAGCACTGGTACAGATTGTGAGTTCAGTTGGGTACCTTGCTAGACAGGGATTAGCTCTCAGAGGCCATGACAATGATGAGGGAAACTTCAAGCAGCATCTGGAGGAGAAGGCTGAGTGTGACCCGAATCTGGCAAGCTGGTTGCTGAGAAACCATGCCTACACAAGTCCTGAGTGTCAGAATGAGATACTGCTGTTAATGAGCAACACCATTATCAGACAAATAGCTAAAAACATCCATTCTTTACCTGTACTGCAGTACTCCTTGATAATGGACGGAACACAGGATATATCTGGCACGGAACACATTTCAATTTGCCTCCGGTATGTGGATGCTGACCTTGAGCCAAGGGAAGACTTTGTTGGTCTGTACGAGGCCTCATCAACGACCGGTGAGCACCTTTTTGGAATTGCCTCTGATGTGCTGCTCCGTCTAAACCTGCCGTTCTCTGGTCTTCGTGGGCAGACCTACGATGGCGCAGCTAACATGTCGGGGCACTTGTTAGGGACCCAAGCTCTGATCCGCAGACAGCAACCATTGGCCAACTTTGTCCACTGTGGCCCACACTGTGTAAACCTTGTCACACAGGCTACATGCACATCCACACCGGTGATAAGGGATGCCCAGCATTGGATCCATGAGCTGGGATGCTTATTTGCCCAGTCTGGAAAAATGCAAGACCATTTTCAAAGACATTGCCATGTCCAGCACAGGCTCCTTCACCTCGATCAAGCCTCTATGTGCCACCAGATGGACTGTGCGTGCACCAGCCATCAGAGCAGTCCTCACCCAATACAATGCCATCTTGAGTGCACTGGAGGAGATGGCCTCTGCAAAGGTCACTGACAACACTACCTCTAGAGCTAATGGTGTTCTTCAGAGGCTGAAAAAAGGAAACATTGTTCTTGGCCTTCTCCTGGGTCAAGAACTCATCACAAGGTTGGAGGGGCTGAATTTAAGTTTGCAGGCTAGAGGGACCATCAGTGGAATGCTGAAAGCCGTTAAGTACGTTAGGCAGGGCTTTCTGTCTTTGAGGACCGATGATGCATTCATGGCCATCTATGACAAAGCTGTGGATTTTGCCGCAGACTTGGACCGCCAGCAAATACAGCCACCTCATGTCCGAATGCCATCCAGTAGATATAGTGGTCCTGCCAAGCATCATACTCCTGCCACACCAGAGGAGTATTTCCGGGTCCAGTTTTTCAGTGCCATTGACATGGCGACCACCCAGCTTCATGAGCGTTTTGATCAGGTGAGCCTGGGAAATCTGGTCAAGCTGGAGGACCTGCTGCTTACAGGAAAAAATATGGTGGTGAGCTTATACCCAGAACTGGACTTACAGGCACTACAAATTCAACTGGCCATGTTTAAGGCAAATCACACTTACACTTCATGCAAAGAAGCTGTCCAAATTCTCAGAGGCATGCTGTGAGAAGGGCTCTTCTCACAGGTGGAGACTCTGATGAGACTGCTACTCGTGGTCCCGGTTTCATCCTGTGAGGCTGAAAGAAGCTTCAGTGCTCTCCGACGGCTGAAGAATTGGCTGAGGACAACAATGACCCAGTTGAGGCTCAACAGCACTGCCTCCTGCCATATCCACAGGGATAGACTAAAGGCCTTGGACAAAAAGGAAATAGCGACAGCATTCATTGGCACATCTGAGAGGCGGGTGCATGTTTTTGGCCACTTTTAACTCTCCATCCAACCTAGAGAGAGAAAAACACACACACACACACACACACACACTTAATATAGGCCCAAGTTCAGTTCTGGCACATTCTTAATTTTGGTTCACAATACTTTTGGTAATGTTTAACAGTAGGCTAATCAAACATTTCAGTGTGGTTCAGAATCATTAATAAATAATCCATTTCAACTAAATGTTTTCCTAATTCTATCCAATTAATAAAATAGTTAACTGACCCCTCTTTGGTCATAAGTCAACAAGAGTCATTCACTTTGTTCTGTTTTAAAGTGCTTATGAAACGAATTTTAATTGTTGGAATTTGACAGTTTTTGCTGCTGATTCTAAAGGTTCCAAGCCTTGCGATTAAAATGAGATATTGTCTGGATAATAATTTATCCGGGAAGTCATATTAAAACGGGCTCAAAAGGAGCCACATTTTGTCTATTTGTGCGAATTCTTTTTTTAATGCGTGACGTCATAGGGTTGACAAAGAAGTTCTCGTAGTCTAACTGTAATGGCGGCGTCTATGGCTAAGACATCAAAGCACGGCAGAAAATATTGTGTTGCTGGAGGAACAAGTGGTGTTAGTTGCAAAAATAGCAGCTTCACTGAAGGGATCTCTCTGCACATGTTTCCCAAACCAAAAACTACTGGAACTGAGACTGACAAGGAGAAGGCAAAGACGAGAGCACGGTGGATACAGTTTGTACGGAGGCATCGTCGTGATTTTGAAGTGTCCTCAACATCCGTGTTGTGCTCCGTACATTTCCATCACAATTGTTTCTCTAAAAATGTGGAGATCGCGGGAATGGTTGGGAATAGGAGACGTCTTTTAGCTGAAGCTGTTCCAACTATTGACATCGCTGGACCTGGTGTGCCGACGGAGACTGTCCCTGCTCGAACTACTGCTCGGGCGCGAAGACAGGTGAGTCTAAAATTTCCAGATCGGACATTACTGGACTTGTTTTTTTATATATAATAATGTTCGCTTACTGTTCGCTTCTGAGAGGCAAGTGTCGACCACTGCTATTGGCTGAGAGCACGGTGGATCGTATCACAGCGTGCTGCTGCCTGCCGATAGCTGCACCTGAATTGCTGCTCGGAAGCAGGGGACTGCTCGCTTTGCTCTTCGGTCTACACACATATCCAGCTAGAATTGCTGTCTGGTCTCTCCGGTGATTGCGCCGGCTACGACATCCGAGGCTCCGTGGATCAGTCCTACCGATGGCTGCTGTCAGTCGTGCCAAGGCCGGGGGGATCCGCAGATGGGGCCGCGCACTGGAGGATCTCCGACCCGTTAATCCACGCCATTGTTTATTAAGCTTATATTAAAACCATGTTATTATCACATACGTTTTTTTTTTAAGTGGCTGGATTTCAAAGTGCCACTTCGTTAGGTTTCAACATGTCAAAGACAGCGCAGCAGAATGCCATATCTGCGAAACCGGCATGTTCAAATCTTTTTCAGTTTACCACAGCAAACATACAATAATGTGTCATTTGATTGATAACATCTTAATAATAAGCGTGTAGTAGGAGCGATGGCTGTTTTGTGCCGCCGATCCTGTGCCGAAAATGGTAACTTTCTTTAATTTCCATTACCCATACGGAGGTGCAGAGAGCCTCTACAATATAGATATTAAATCGATTTGTGTGGCTTAAATTCAACGAAAGTTTTTCCACATAATGTTAGAGGTGTGTTCTTTCGACCTGCTGATGTTTGTATCAGAATTTTGGTTCCTTTATGAGATATAGGTCCATCAAATGTATGTTATTATCGCAGCCAGCCATACTAGCAAATAAGGGAGTCAACCCTATGACGTCACGGTCATGTGGCCAATTTCGCACCAAAGGCCTCATAATTCACACTTTTAAATGGCCGTTTTAACAAGTTATGCCCGGAAAATTTAGTTCAAGTTGGATTGATGGTTTTAGAAAGAGACAAAAATTTCATTTGAATGATAGATGAACATTCGTTTCAGTTCATCTTTAAATAGACCCTTCAGTCATCCAGCTGGTGTCAATCCACACAAAGGTCAAAAGGCTGTAGCCTCGCCCTACTACTACTACTCCAGAGAGGGTAAAAACAGAGTATTCTATGATCTTTAGCAACAGCTGTGCTCTGAGAGAGAAAATTGTCCAACAGCCTCCAGGGTGATTTGTGAACACCATAGGAATTGGGTTACTGAACTTAGACTATATGCAAGTGAACTTCCAACTCTATGTTTTATGTGAGGTAGGACCTTGATATAAGGCCATTGGAAACTGGCAAGAAGTCTGCAACAGCCGAAAAGCCATATACAGTGCCGTGCAAAACTCTTGGGCCACCATTACATCTGTTGTTTTAGCAACGTTATAACATGAACAAGCCGAGATGTTTGTCCTTTTAATGCACTGAACAGATTTCCTTCATTTACGGATTGTGCCTTAATGAAAACGAAGAAATAAAGATAGGTTTGTACAGCCATAACATTGCAGCAAGCTAGGTGGGCCAAGTCTTAAGCACGCTACTGTACTGTTTGTAAGAAAGAACAGTGAAAATGATCTGAACAACAGAAAAAGGGGAAAAGTGTAACTGCAGTTGTTAGTCCAGACAGACTATCAAAACAAACACAGACTTCGGCCAACAGGCCCTATAACTAAGCAGAAAGCTGTAGTCTGTGGGGCTCCTCATTCCTCCTTATCGAGCCTCTCACTACCACCTTTCCATCAACTACATTTGACACTGAGCCTATACAGAATGTTATTTTCAGGAGTTGCTAAAAAAAAAAAAAAACAAGCAAATAACTAGCTTAACCTTTCCTTGGCCAACCTAATACTGAAATGCCAACGCTGCACACGGAGACTTCATAGCCACCATGGCAAATTATATTCATAGTATTATAGTCTACACATAACAAATATTTTACACACATTTCACACAGACCATATTTCAGATGATTTCTATGGATTGTATATGGTTTGCTTATCATCACAAAACATGAATGTGCAAGGCTATTGAGTAGCCTACTGATAAAAATAAAACGTTAGACAATTTACCTTGATAACTGTGAATATACTCCTCCACAAAGAACTTGTACCCTTTCCTCAGCCTGGACTGTGGTGTTGGTGAGTGTGACTCCACGATCCTGTGTATATCCTCAAAAGTTATCCTTGGAAGAACCACCAGCGACGTTGCGAAGAAACGCTGCATTTTTGTTTGTGTAGAAGTAGCGCTAAATGAGTTTCGCCGGAAAGCGGTTTACCCGGTGTGACGTCATTTGAATGCACCGACTCCGCTGTCATTTTACAATGTCATGTTTCTACAGTGGCTCACAGTTGGCAAATCAAACGACTAGATACCAAATTGCGTTTTTCACATGTTCGTGCGCGCCTATGGCATGATTTAGACTCGACGATTTCGGTTGAGTATGTGGGGATTTTTTCCGGTCGCAATTGGACATCAGAGCACATTTTTAAAAGTGGTGGGGACAAAATTCAAATTATAAATAGTGGTGGGGACATGTCCCCCCCCGTAATCTACGCCTATGGAAATCATCAAGGATTTTACTGAGTTTTTAAACTGTGATAGTTCAAAATTGGCTGAATATTTTAAAAAGCTGCATCATTCAGTAATAGCTAAATGTCTCGTGATTGTAACAATGTCATTTGCAGTCACCGAATAGAAAAGTATTCATGAGCCCCAATGCAATAAATCCAAACCAGCAATATAAACCAGAAACAGGCCTAACTCGTCATGTCTGTTAGTTTGGTTATGTTTTTAGGTCCTGTTTAGTTTTGCCATGTTTTACAGTCTGGTCATGTTTCAGGTTTCTGTCATGTCTTAATTTAGTTAAAGTGATAGTTCGGAGTAGATTCACCCTAGGGTCATTTGAACCGTGACATCCAGCCAAGTAGCCCACCCAAAGTTTTTTCGATCTTGGCTGAACATATGATATATTCTACATGTTTTTTTATGAATTTTTATGTTGTAGAGTTGTGAACTTATTTTATCAATGGAGAAATTGAGCAGCCTTGCTTTGTTGTCTACAGTAGTAGATCAACCCTCATCTTACTTTGAAGCTCCCAGCTCCCTGAAGTGACGTTGACGCAGCTTTAGCAGCAGAAAAGCTATCAGGCTTGTGTTGTTAATAATAAACTCCTGGACTATTTTCAAACTTCCAAATGCATCGTTTTGTGAGTACAGACCATATTTGTCCTACTGTAGAAGTTTGGTGTCATGGCATGTGATTTTAGTGTGGTAATTTTGGAGATACTGCCAGGATACATTAACCCTTGTACGAAGCTATTCGGGATAATTCAGTAACTCAGCTGATGTTCAGCCAATATCGAAAAAACTGCGGGTGGGCTACTTGGCTGGATATCACGGTTCAAATGACCCCAGGTTGAATCTACTCCGGAGTATCGCTTTAAGGTCTGGCAGCTGAGCGACAACTCCCTGCACAAATCCCACATCATCCCAATTGGGAGCATAAATATTAACCATTAATACAGAGGTCTGATTAAGTGTCCCTGATACTATAACATACCAGCCTTGTGGGTCAGAGATGAAACTGGAAGTGGTAAACTGAATTTTTTTATGCATTTTTTTTTTTTTATGCTCCTCCCCCCACCCCCCTCCTTTCTTCAGTAATTTAATTTTTAACAATGTTATTACAATTGTTGTTATTGCAGAGTTAAATTAATACAACATGATATGGCATATGTATAAAATATGCATAACAAATACATGACGACAAGGTGCATACACTATAAATATTATACGTTGGACAGTTTTTAAATAGTTTTTTGTCATGGGACTATGTTTTTAGGTCATGTTTTGTTTTAGATCACGTTTTAATCATGTCTTAGTTTAGTTCTTAGTTTTCCCATGTTTTAGTTTCCCTGCAATTAGTTTCATTCACGTTACCTGCAATCATTTTCATCAGCTGCACTCATCAGTTCCCCACAGTACTTAAGTTCCCTGTTTGCATTCAGTTTTTGTGAGAT
This sequence comes from Odontesthes bonariensis, assembly GCF_027942865.1. Taxonomy (NCBI): domain Eukaryota; kingdom Metazoa; phylum Chordata; class Actinopteri; order Atheriniformes; family Atherinopsidae; genus Odontesthes; species Odontesthes bonariensis. Next base: position 24,520,482 of record NC_134511.1, read on the forward strand.
CCTTGTAACAGTCAACACCCTCCATGCCACGCCACGACCAAGATAAGTTTTCTTTCTCCATGCTATGCCAAGTGTTTTGTTCAATAATTATTCCACAGTTTAGGTTTTTTCTGAATCCGGCTCAGCCGCGATTTTTGTTTGAACTTTGTGTTTTTTGTAGTGATGGCAAAACGAGGCTTTTTGAAGCATTGAATCATTTTGAACCATTGTGTCATAAAGTGGTTCACTACTCGAAGCTTCATTCAATTCCCTTGGGTGACATCTAGTGGCGTAGCGATTGTTGCACCATATGAAGCCCTGCGAATGTGATGCATATAATAACACGATAATAACTCTTATGTATGTGTGTTGTACATATGGGTTTGTAGTACCTCATTAAAGATTGATTAATTTACCCATGAAATAATCATTTGCCCTCTCCGGGTCGGGAATGAGATCCTTTCCCAAGTGGAGGAGTTCAAGTATCTCGGGGTCTTGTTCACGAGTGAGGGACGAATGCAGCGGGAGGTTGACAGACGGATCGGTGCGCCATCAGCTGAGCCAGAAGGAGAAGCTCTCGATTTACTGGTCAATCTATGTTCCTACCCTCACCTATGGTCAGGAGCTGTGGGTAGAGACCGAGAGAATGAGATTGCCAATACAAGCGGCCGAAATGAGTTTCCTCCGCAGGGTGTCTGGGCTCTCCCTTTAAGGCTGAGTTATACCTTTTTTAACTGCCCCTGCGTCTTGCGCTTGTGTTAATGGCTCGAAACGTTTATGCTTCATTTTGCTTTGCCGGCGGTTGCGTGTGCTGCGTGGCGATTCACCGCCAGGACAGTAGGTGGATAGGGTGAGAAACTTGGTCATCCGGGAGGGGCTCGGAGTAGAACCGCTGCTCCTCTGCATCCAGAGGAGTCAGATGAGGTGGCTTGGGCATCTGGTTAGGATGCCTCCTGGACGCCTGGTGAGACACGTCCCACTGGGAGGAGACCCCGGGGAAGACCCAGGACACGTTGGAGAGACTATGTTTCTCGGCTGACCTGGGAACGCCTCGGGGTCCCCCCAGAAGAGCTGGAGGAAGTGGCCGGGGACAGGGACGTCTGGGTTTCTCTGCTTAAGTTGTTGGCCCCGCGACCCGACCCCCGGAGAAGCGGAAGATGATGGATGGATGGATGGAATAATAATTTAAAAACCTTTGGTTTGTCATTCATATTTTCTTTGGGAGTGTGCTTGGTGTAATAAAGAGGGTGCTTGTGTTACCTCAGGTGTTTTTATTCAAGAAAAACAGTTTTTGCTCAGTAGAAGGGCTCAAACGTTTTTATTTTTTTTATTTTTTAGCCAATTTCTCTAGCTTTGGAAAATACTCTGTCACAGGGAACAGAGGAGGCTGGTGTGCTGAAGGAACTGTTTGGGTCGAAATATTCCCACACTTTAGAACGCTTCCTCAATGGTTGCTCCATGAGAGAATAATCCAAAACTCAGAATATCAAAAAACGAGAGCTGTTCGTAACGTATTATACGTGTAGAACGGGGACATGAACCGGGCTTCAGCCATCTTGAATACACTGAATCGCGGCAAATGTTCAAAGCTCCGCACATCAACTCGAAGCAGTCAGCTGACTCGGTCTGAATGAAGCAGTGAAGTGGTTCAAACGTCATCAGTGACGTCACATGAAGCAAGCTCCGGCCCACTGCTTCACTATAACTACCCTGTCGAGGTATCGCTTCTTTGGGTACCTCGCAGCTTTCCTGTGCTCCATATATGGGCACAGGGCAGGCGTCCTCACCCGGATGCGGGCATCCGAGGTGAAGGAGGCTGTGGGGGATGCCCAGAGTGGATACCTCGTCAATGTAAGTTTCAGTGTAATTTCAAACAGTGTCATGATGTGATCACTTTGAAAATCAGGTTAAATTGGGTTTTCATAGGTTTATCACATTGACTGCTCTTTCTGCTTTCTGTCATTTCTATTTGTTGCAGGATCACAAGATGGTCAGGAAGTTTGGTGTGGTGCAAATCTTCCTGGACGTGGAGGAGTATGGTTGGTGCACACGTTGGCTCGCCCTCTGCCAAAGTGCTGTGCCAATGAACAACTACTTCAGAAGTAATTGAACACAGAGAGAAAACTTGAACACAACACAGACTTGAGAACTTACAGAAATATTGATTGAACTAGAACAGAATTGATTGAACTATTGCACTATATTTGATTTAATTGAACTGAAATAACTATTTACACAACAAAAAATAAACAAACAGAATATTGAAAAAATTGAACATGTCAAAATTATACCAACAAAAATACAGAACTGAGTGGGAGTCAGTGCTTGAATTCAAGGGGTGACTAAAGCCTTTTCAAGGGGATGGCAGCAGGGCATACTTCTACGCCAAAATAAGTGACGTCAAGAAACATGCCGCTACCAAAAAACACCATTTTCAGACTGCCAAAGCAGCAAACGCTGCCCATGATGACAACTAAGGTAGATGCTGCAAAAAAGGCTGAAGCCACCATGGCAATGTTTATTGCATGCCACTGCTCCATGCTTAGCATGGACCACCTTGGGGAGGCGTGCAAGGCGGTGTTCGCAGACTCTGCGGCAGCCCCCCAGTTTAAAATGCACCGCACGAAATGCCGGGAAATGATAACCGGCATCCTCGGTCCGCATTTTCTGAAATCCCTGATAACCGACATTGGGGATAACAAATACAGCCTGCTATTGGACGAATCCACTGACGTTAGCGTGGCAAAGTACCTGGGCGTAGTGGTCAGGTACTTTAGCCACGCTAAGGCAAAAGTGGTGTCCACGTATTTGGGGCTGCTCGAGCTAAGGGATGGAGATGCGAGGGCCATTGTCACGGCGTTAACGGGTTTTTTGGAAAATTCGGGGATGAGGAGGGAAAATTTGATTGGGATAGGGACTGACAATGCCTCAGTGATGACGGGGATCAAAAATGGGGTTGGGTCATTCTCCAAAAACGTCCACTTTTTGACATGTGGCAATACTTGAAAATAAATGTCTTTTTCTAGGCTTTAAAATTATACTACATTATTACTGTACTAATTGGCTACAAGAACATGCATAAGGTACACCTAAATTGCTTTTAGCCTTTTTTGTACATTTATTTGAAGATTTCATGTACCGTGTATTTGTCACTGGTTTTACCTGACCTCATTTTGAATAAAAACAACTTTTATTAAATATTATTTCTCAACTTCTGTTGCACATACAATCACAGTAACTGTACAATAATGATGAGGCTAATTATCAAGAGATAAATACTATTATTATTTTTAAATGTTTGTTACAACTGTGTTTGACATTTCTTCCATTTTGTAACCGTGTATTTACTTTAAAAATGAAAATGTTATTGAAAACAGTTAAGATGAAGTAAAAATGAAATGTTGTAAATGTGAACTCTTGAGTAAAGGAAATTTGAACTAATTCAAAATCCCTACCATGACAGTTTTGACATGTTTTAATATGATTTTCCCAAAAGTGCACACGGTGACACCAGTGACATCCATGACATCCATGGTGTCTTTAACACTAATGAGGCATTTTCTCTGAGAAACTACTTGCAAAATGCGTTATTTATGTTGTTCTATGGAACTGATGTTTTAATTTCAATCTGTAAACATATGTAAATACTCTGGGTCACCCCTACCTAGTGAGGACTATTTTGCTTGTGCTCAGAGGCATTAAGGGTCATCAGCCAATGGATTAGCTTTATGCTCTAAGGTGTTCATGCTCTAGTCAGGTGTTTGTGGGGGGAACATAAAGAGACATTTGATATTGGTGTTTTGTAAATTTGAAGAAGGCCCGACGGCCAGAACGTCACTTCAAATAAAACATGGAGCAGAGTGCGCGGCATCTTCTTTATTTTCTTTGATATCATGGAACGATAAAAACAGTAAAAACTTCAGTATAAAGTAGTATAAAGTATAAAACTTCAGTAAACTTCAATATTAGGCCTATATGCAACAGTTAATAACTTTCAATTCACTTTCAACAGTTAGTAACTTTCAATAACAACTTTCAGTTGCAACACGTGAGACAAACGTTCAAGAAACAAACTTGTGTGAACTGATAATAACAATATGACGATAAATTCATGTTACTGTAGCTGCTCCTTGATGAACTCCCACATCTTTTTGTCAATTTGAACCGAGCGCCGATTCAGTGCCTGGGGTTCCGTAATAAGGCATATGAACTGACCATCCTCGTACCAGGTCACGTCATCCCTGGGGCTCGGCCAGTAAAACTTATTAATGCCGTTGGCGTGCATGCATTTTACTTGCACACTTCCTTCCTCCACCTGACGAATGATGCCAGGATAAGGGGTGTTATCGTACTGGACAACACACCACTGACCACAGTGGTGAGGTTCAATGACAGTGGGCCTGAACTGATTGCTGGGATGACCAATTGCTTCCGGTACAAGGACAACTTCCTGCAACGAGTAGCATGGGCAATCAAACACACCATCAGCAGCCCGACAGAAACAGCTGATGTCTCTGTGTTTCATCCGTCCAGGAGACACGCTGATTACTTGGTGCATCCTCGTGGTGCCTTTGATGGTAGACACAGGCTTCAAGGTGCTCTCCTTCTATTCAACCTCCTCCTCTTTCACATAATACAGCTTCACCTTGATGACATCGTTAAGGAGCTGAAAAAATGTGTGAGCATCTGGGATGTCTTTCCCTTGACGGACAAGTGTGTCTGCTTTTCTCTTGAGTGCAGCCCCCACTCCGTCTGGTGCACCCTTGCCATGGCTGGGTTCAAAGAAGCTCCATGTGACTGTAGAGAATCCTCTCTGGTGTGGCTCAATAGAGAGCATGTAAAAGTTAGAGCGATTTTTGTACTGCGTGGCAGGCCCGTCGCTGAAAAAATGAAGACGCTTGGCACTACTGTGGTTTGTTGCCAGAAACTGAAGGATGGGATCCAAATGAGCCCATATAGCAGGTGGGTCATGCCTCCTGCTGGGGGACACTGTGCAGTAGTGATGCACGGGCCGGCCCGAGCCCAGCGGGACCCTCGGGCTAGCCCGCGGGCCGGGTGGGGTCGGGCCATTATTTTCTTAGAATCCATGGGTTGCGGTTGGGTCGGGTCAGATCAGACAGTTATCATAATTACACCGTTAAAATCACACCTACGCACATCCGAGACAGCAGAATGCCAATTGACAGCGTCTGCACTTGTGTGCTTGCTCTCTCTCCTCCTGTGCACGGCACCAATGCTGAAGACCGCAGAATGCAAGCAAACAGGCAGCCTACTCACGTGAAGCTCTCTCTCTCTAAATTCATATGACATGCACAGAGCTTGGGTGTCTGATGTGGCAACGAAAAGTGGAATTACAACCATAATCGTCAGATGGATGTGCTGCGGTCAAGAATTTAGAGTAGCAACTGTATTGATGCAAGGGAAATTAAGGGTGAATGCGCGCAGCTTTTGGCAGCCTATGACATTATGCACCCCCTTGCGCGGCCGCAGACAGTTCATTTGTGTTTAATAAGCCTACATAAGTAAATACTTATTCATTTAATTTTTTTTTTTTAAGCGGGTCGGGTGGGGTCGGGTTAAAAATCATTGTGTAATCTTTCGGGTCGGGCGGGCTGGGTTGGCTGCGTGATGGGTCGGGTTGGGGCGGGCCGTAAAAATCATCGGCCCGCGCAACACTACTGTGCAGAAAGGCATGGGGTCTTGGTCTGCCAGATAGTGCACTCCAGTGTGCAGGGTCACCTGCTAATGTGAACCCCCAAAGTGGACAGATTGAATTTCATTTGAGTATTTGCAAGAATAGTTCTCGCTGAAATCAATGTGGATGAGGGAGTCTTCGGCCGTAAGGCTTTCTCTGACATTTTTGTAGGCGCTGAATTGCCAGCGGATGTTAAAAATGTGTTTCCTGAAGTTAAAGAGCCTTTCTTGCAATTGTGTCACAAGCTCATCCTCTCGTAGTAGGACATCTTTTTTGACAGTGATTGTACTTTGGCGTGTCTCTTCACCTTGAGTGATGTTCACCTTCTCATGGCACCACTGGTTCAGAGTCACCTCCCTATTTGAAAACTGGCTGAAGGGGTAGGCAGATAATTTGCACTTTGAGCAATCACCATAAGCACATGCCTTGGAACTGTTACAGACAGTACTTTCAGACATTTTGTCTATGTTTTTGGAGTTTGAAATGCCAAGCCTGAATAACTTGTCTGCCATGAATTGCAAGTTTTCATGCGTCTTACATTGGCACGTTTCTCTGTCTCGGTCAGAAGGGGCAACGACCCAAAATGGTCGCTGACGGCAGAAAAAAGCATAAGATATCTGCTGGTGCTCTGACATATTTTTTGTGGAGGTTGAGCATTGAATCTGTCAGAAGCCTCCTCTGTCGTTTAACCTTCTGAAGAGTTATGGTGTTCTTCCTCCCAGTGGTCAGCCTACTGACATCATCACGTAGAAAAAACCCTCGGATGGATTTCACCCTCTCATTTTGTTGCCGATTTCCAGGGATGCTTTTTGTTTTCTTTAAGATTCGGGACTCGCAAGTAATGGCTTTCTTTAGAGCTGATTTGCACCTATATTTCTTGATGACTTTTTCTGTCAACAACTGTGCCAAGCTTTGTTTGGACTTTTGTACTTGCATTTTAATGCACCCAAAAATGCAAAATGGGATGTCAGGGCCTTTCTGACTTTGGTGTTAACTCGCTGACCATGAAGAACATTTTGGGTGCGAAGTTCTGGGCTGTCCAGGCTGGCATTCTTCTGTCGCCTGCAACGCTTTTTAACCCTTTCATATTTTCTTTTCCAGCGGGAGATTTCAAGTTTCAGCTTTTCCGTTTCTCTCCTTTTTCTTTGTGCCTCTCTCCTGCGGACTCTCCTGCTGTGTTGTAGTTGTCTGTAAAAACAAAAATATGACATTTAGAAAATCTCTTTCTCTCTCTCTCCCCCTCATGAATCTGGTAGGAATACCGAAAATGGTGTGTGTGTGTGTGTGTGGTGGGTTATTGTGTACTGTTTTTGCTCTTTGTGTGTGTGTGTGGTGTTGTATTGAACAACTATATGGATATTAGTCTCCCTTTTGCAGTTCAATTTCTACCTTGACCCGTCGCGGGGTGTTGTGTCAGGTGTTGATGGAGGGGTCAATGCTTCTGCGCTGTTCTGTCCATCTGTTCCGGTCCTTGATCTTTCCCTGCACCTTTGCTGCCAAATCCTCCATTCCTTACGCTGCTCTTTCTTACCCCTTTCAGTTAGCTCAATGATTCTCTTCCTCTTGCCTTTCTCAATGTCTCTGACATAGCTGTCTTTCTTTGTTTGGAGGTATTCCTGCCTGCGTTGAGGGTCAGCATCCCTACGCTCTCTGTACCGCCTCTGCTTCTCAGCTGCACTCAGCTTAGCCATAACTGTCCATAGCAGGATTAACAGTGACATCAAATGTTATTAACTTAAAATTTATACATTATAATATGCAAATCAACAAAAAAAAAAAGCTTTGAATAAAGACTATCTGCACATGGGCATCATAGTCACTGGAGTTACCCATCAGAGCCGGCTGTGGAACGAATTCTGGCTCAATGGGAAGAGCTGAAGCTCCACTTTAGCCTTGCCAAGGGGAAGGAAAACTGCTACATGGCGGAGACCCTGCACGCCATGTACGCAGACCCTGTGAATCTCCTATATCTAACCTTCTTACGCCCTGTGCTGTCTGAAGTTCGGGGTGCAGTACTGGCATTCGAGTCAGAGCAAGGGGACCCATTGATGCTCCTCCAAACATTGACCAGGCTAATCGAGTCAATTGCAATGCGGGTTCTGAACCCAATGGCTAGGGTCAATGTTTTGGAGGAGTCAATTGATGGGTTCCTTAGCCCCAACCCATACTTGGGCTATCTGTTTGAGTCCAAGGTGGAGGAGCTCAAAGTCCCAGCCCAGGACGAAGCAAACGTGCGAGCCAGATGTGTGCGCTACATCATGTCCCTGCTCCATGAATTGAAGGCTAGGCTTCCTTCAAATTTAGCTGCTCTTAGACAGATGTCCAATTTCTCAGAGACGCTAAAGCAGAACAAGGGGAATTAAATTTTGGAGGTTTTCAAAATGCTTGGCTACTCTGACCTTGCCATAGACAGGGCTATGAAGCAATGGCGCACCATACACCTCAGGCAGTGGGATGCAAAAACTACCATGGAGTTTTGGTACGAGGTGTGGCAATACAGAGACTCAGCAGGTCTGAATCCATTCTCTGAACTTGGATCTGCTGCAATCTCTGTATTATCACTTCCTCGTTCCAATGTAGAGGTGGAACGGCTCTTCAGCCAAATGAGTGTAGTTAAGTCAAACCTACGGAACAGGATGTGCCTCACCACCCTCAGTGCCATCCTCCAGGTGCGGTACGGCTTGAGGTTGGCAGGAAACTGCTGTTGCACTCACACGCTGCCAGACAGGGTGTTGCGGCAGTTTGGCGCCACCGCAGGGTACTCCTTCCATTCCCAGACCAAGCAGGTCACTCCTTCTGCCTCTGTGGAAGAGAGAATGCAAGGTGATGATGATGACGATGATGGTGTACTGCTAACATTTTAACAGAGAACATTATTCCTGCTTTAAGTTTAGGATCATATTCACCTTTTGCGATACATTTACACACATTTTAGTGATCCTGACATGTTGTACATTCTTAGTAAGCCCTTTGAGTTTAAGGGCACCACCAACTAACTCACACCTGTGAATGTAATGAAATTGCAAAGTTCACAAGACCTTCTTCCTTTGAGTGTAATGGTCATGAGACCTTCATCAGTTCTCGTTTAAAAAAAAAAAACCCTACCCTTCTCTCCGTCCCCAATCCTCGAAGACAAAAAAAATTAGTAGTCTTGTAATCAATATGTTAACCTTTTCTTTTCCACCCCCCCTCCCCCCAAAAAAACATAAAACAGCATAAAATACCTTTAAAAAAATCGTGGTGGTTTGTGCTTCCTTGACCTCCATCAGTTCTCTAGTTAAAAAAGAAAAACCCTACCCTTCTCTCTGTCCCCAATCCGCAAAGACAAAAAATTATATTGATAATTATTACTAATAACCTAGTATTAGTCTTGTAATCAATATATTAACCTTTTCTTTTCCACCCCAAAAAACATAAAACAGCATAAAATACCTTTAAAAAAATCGTGGTGGTTTGTGCTTCCTTGACCTCCATCAGTTCTCTAGTTAAAAAAGAAAAACCCTACCCTTCTCTCTGTCCCCAATCCGCAAAGACAAAAAATTATATTGATCATTATTACTAATAACCTAGTATTAGTCTTGTAATCAATATAACCCCCCAAAACATAAAACAGCATAAAAACCTTAAAAAAAAACTAACAAAAAATAAAACAAAAAAAACATTACCACACCACCATGACAATGAGATAAAACGCAGTGAGGGGGAAATGCCGACTGATGGTACTGCGTATGCAAATGAGGCGTGATGACGTACGGCGTATGCAAATGATCCACGCACATGTCACAAACTTCCACGATTTGGGCTAGAGCCCCGACACCTGCACCACTCGTGGCAAAATCAGAGAGCCACCTGCAAAAACATCGTGTAGGCTAGTCTACTATAATTCACTACATGTTTTTATTCCAGAATAATAAAACAAACAAAAGAAACCATCATTAAAAAAAAAATAAAAAATAAAAAATAAAAAAAAAAATAAAAAAAAAAAAATCACACAAACCCGAAAAACACACAAGCACAACCCAATTTAAAAAATAAAAGACACTCCTTACTTTGTTCCTTAATCCGTCGAATGGTTAACCGCTCCGCGTGGTGTCAGCGCCGCATCGGTTAGGCCTACTCGACATGTTTCTCCCAGTCCCACCTTTAGATCCATCCCTCAGTCAAGTCGTGGCAGATATTCTTCTGCCACGGAAGAGGTATTCTTCCATTTCAGCAAGATACATTTTAGTAAGAAGTTCTTACATTGTCATAAATTACGGACTGTTTGTCCATCGATAGCCTACAACTGGAGCTTGTGCTGCCACCACATCCGTGGGCCTAACGCGAAAGAGATGGATGTGTAAAGGTCACGCGTTTTTGTTCTGATGTAGGCCTAATGGTCACGAGACCTAGGATATAAAAAAAAAAAAAAAAAAAAAAAAAAAAAAAAAAAAAAACTTCCCTCCGCCCCAAATCCTCAAAGAGACAACAAAAAACGGCAATAATAATAAAAATTATCATAATAATAACTAGAAAATTTCTGAAGAAATTTAGAAGGGGCCTGCCAAAGTGTGCGTATCGCTCAACCAATCACGGCTGCTCAGGAATGGTTTGCAAGGCCTAAAGAAAAAGCATTCAAGCCTAAACGGCATCAAAGGATGACATGGATGCTTCTTCTTAAAGCGGCGAACTATCCCTTTAAAGTGGTTAATTGTGCTGTTGAAACTTCAAAGGACTGGCTGGGCCACTAATAGCCTTGTTTCTATGGTAACATTTAACTGACAGTTAAGGTGCCCCAGCTGCGGCTACACTAATTATATGAGACTCAGGCTTCTCAGAGCCAAAAAACCTCTACGAACAGATGCTTCCCATTCGGAAACCGTAAGAGCTACGTAAAAAATTCTCGCAGAATGAGCGATTTCAGATCTGTAACACTTTCACAGTGAAAGCACAGATGAGAGAAAGGAGGGCTGCAGGAGCTGCTGAGATTCTGAGAATTGGATGAATTAAAATGGGGATTTGAGGTCTTTGAGCCCCGACATCACTTTGCTCTGAGGGGCTCTGAGAGCAAACGGTCAGCCCTAGATGAAATATGAAAACATTTTATGAATCCCAACATGTGTGCCTATATTATGACAGTACATAATGGCATTGGAGCGATATTTGTAGGCGTGAGGGCGATTCGAAAATGAATCTGTCAGAACTCTTGCTCTTCCCACACTAATGAAATGGCAGTTGTGCTCTAAAAATTCAAATTTTTCAGATTTTGGCCAAAACTTTGGGTCGCTTGGAGGCATGCTGTGGGAAATCCGTAGCAGGTATCGACATAGCGTCTTCACTTCTGAACACAGCACGGACGCATCTTCAAACTAACATTTGAATGGCGTTTCTAGGTTAATGCATGATGACACAGTAACTGCTCAAAATTTAGGGTTTTTTATGATTTTTCCAGGTCGTCCCCCTGTTTATTCCTAGGGGGGCTTTTGGGGGCTGTTTTTTGCTTATTACGTCGCCATGGTAACTCCAATCTTCAATAAAAGTAATAGCCCGCGAAAACTCATCGAGCCGATCGTTTTGATATATATATATATATGTTGTTGGGATGTGTGGGCCCTATGGGCCCGCATTAATGTGGATGGAAGAATCTATAAATAAATCTATAAAGAGACACATTTTCAATGTTAAATCCCATAGACTTTTGCCAACGGAATAGTAATAGGTGTCTTGCCATGCATTTGCATGGAGGCACTGCATAGCATTGCTTTCCTATGCAATGCTATGGCAGGCCCCAATAATGATGAGTTATCTATAGCTATCTTAACATTGTTTCTCTCGTCTCGACAGCACGAATGTGCGTGTTCACCCGGCAGGTGCCCTAATAATAATAATAGGCCTACTTTTTTTTTTTTAAAATGGGGAAAAACCCAAAATTCTTTTCCATCCCTACCCCCCTCCAAAAAACATGAAGTAGCCTAGTGAAGTAGCCTAAAATACTATTGGGAAAAAACCCTCTGTCATATTCCAAACGAAAAGTAATGGGAACTGAATTAAGTTACCCTTCACAATACCGTAATTGTTTAGATTAGACAGTTTAATAGGCAAAAAACAGAAATATAAAGATGTGTTGATGTATTTGAAATGCAAATAAATGACATTGGCATGGTTGAGGCGGCTTATCATCAAAACATTGGCCGTGCATAATAAATAAGGAGAAATGCTGCACGAATTAAAATCCACTTCACGGTCAGATATGGCGGTCAGATCAAACCAAACCAAGTTAAAAGTGCTTAAACAGTGCCATCTATTGGTAAAAGGTGGGTAGCACTAGAGCGCTAAGCATTTACAAAAATGTCAGTTCCGCCTGGCCACATGTTTATGTCACACGCGGATGGGCGTGGTTACGTCACTTATGACGTCATGACGCAATCTAGCGACTTTTCAGAGAGCCAATAGCGACTTCTTGTGATTTTTTTTGGCAACACTGCTACTTCTTCGCGTCCCTTGGGCGGGGGGAGGCGAAGAACCTGGTCAGGTACCTTCGCCAGGCCTGGTGCGAGATGGGCCTGACCGGTTCCCCCAGCCTCCTCGACCTAAGAAGTGCAGTGTCAACTTATGTGAGTATAACAGACACCTGATGTTTAATTTTTACAGCCTAACCATAATCCATACTGACTCTAGCATGAATTTGTCTTTTGTAGAACTTCGAGAACAGCGATCAGGAGATGAGGGGGAAGTTGGCCACCTTCATGTGCCACAGCGCGGAGACGCAGGAGCGTTTCTACGCACTCCACAAAAATGTGGAGAGAGCCAGAGACATCCGGAAGATGTTTGTCTGGCTCTCTCTTACAGAGGACCCTTCTGCTGCTGTGGCCGCTTCCTCTACCTCTGTGGCCTCCCCCTCCTCCTCCGGCACAGTAAGTGAAAACCACGTAATCACTGTCACGCAAATGTCCAAATTCACTGAGTTCAATGTATACCTGTTCTCTCAGCCAAAGGTGGTTCCAGTGAAGAAGAGGAGGCGGAACAGCACCCAGGCCCTGGCGGAGAAAATAAAAATAAAGCTTTCCCCCAGGAGAAAAACCAGGCCTGTGGTGCTGCTAAAGAAGCAAAAATTTTAATTTAATAAATTATTTTTATTTACATGACCAAATGTCTTTCTTTGTTCAAAACTTGGTTAAGATTGGTAAAAGTATTGTAAACCATCACACTCACTCCACTGCTGCTCTCCTCAGCAGTGGAAAGGAAAGGAAAGTGCAAAGGAATTTCCCGCAAGGGATTAATAAAGTGATTCTGATTCTGATCAGTTCAGCATCATTCTATTCTGAATTTAACAGGGAGCCAATGAAGAGAAGCTAAAACTGGAGAAATATGATCTCTGCTGTTAGATCTCATCAGAACTCTGGCTGCAGCATTTTGGATCAGCTGGAGGCTTTTCAGAGAATATGTGGGACAGCCCAATAATAAAGAATTACAGCAGTCCAATCCTGAATTTACAAATGCATGGAGCAGTTTTTCTGCATCATTCTGAGACAGGATGTTCCTGATTATAACAATATTACCAAGGTGAAAGAAGGCAGTCCTAGAAACCTGTTTTATATGTGAGTCAGAGGACAGATCCTGGTAAGAAATAACTCCAAGGTTCCTCACTGTAGAACTAGAAGTAGGGTTGCCAAATTCTTGATAAAAAAAATAAGGGACACCTCATTGGCAGGAACGGCTGACCCGATTGCCTTCACCCTTCCTGGCGTGGGGATTTTTTTTTTGGGTCTTTTTTTGTAAGTGAAATGATTTTTTAACTATTTGACTCGAACCTGAATTGAATTAAAGCATATTTTTGAGTGATAGATAGTGAAGAGGAGGCGGAGCAGCACCCAGGCCCTGGCACAAAAAATAAAAATAAAATTGTCGCCAAGAAAAAGAACCAGGCCTGTGGTTGTTTTAAAAAAAAAAATAAAGGTGTAAATAAAACATAATTATTTACATGACCAAATGTCTTTCTTTGTTCAAAACTCGTTTAAGATTTAAACAACCTTTAAACCTCCTCCTCCTTCTCCTCCGGGACAGTAAGTGAAAATCACTGTCACACAAGTCCAAATTCACTGAGCTCAGTGTATACCTGTTCTCTCACCCAGGGGCGTCGCACCCGTGGGGGATGGGGGTGTTTCGACACCCCCACTTTTACAGAAAGATGATTTCATCCCCCCCACTTTTTCCAAAGGTAAACCCGTTTGCCCACCCTCGTAGTGCACCAACATATGAAAATGGAGCGCACCTCAGCCGCCTTACACTGCACGAAAAGGCATTGGTCAAACTGAACGCAAATTCATCCAATCACAGACTGTTGTCCGCGACCTGGCCGCCGGCCCGGGAAATGTCATATTACGTCAGAGACGTATATTGGAGCTTCTGTCACTTGAATCTGACAGTGAATCAAATTGAGAAAAGAATAGAGAGAAGGAGGCCGCAGAGATGCCAAAAAGGAAGAGGCTTGACTTATTTTTCAAGTCAAGTTGTCATGTACTGGTAAGTGAATGCAGAGGAAGCCGGCTCTACTACCCCTAAAATCGATCTCTCTGTCGGCGGAGACCCTCCTCCCCCCCGCACCAAGCCACACATCGGAACTTAATTGGGAAAAATAGTGATCAGAAGCTTACTCTTTTGGTGATCTACAGTGGGCTCAGGGCAATTATATCTTTTCAAGAGAGTTTTCAATCAAGCCATCAAGAGCTTTTTTCAGGAACTTCGTACCCTACAGTAAATCCACGGTGATAACTCCGTCATATGTAACTACACACAATACAATTGTTGTTCCTTCCTACGTTAGCCAAAAAATTCCTTTGCATTGTCCTTGTCGGGCTGCCGTGCCTCAGCCACTGGGGCATGAGCCACGCAGATATAGTGTGGCTTTATAAAAAAAAAATATATATATATATATATAAATAAATAACAACGATACAAAACGTTTTATTCTTACGTTTTTTTCAAGGACCAACGTAGCTATTACACGTTTTGCTGTGAGACTGGGTTGATCAAGGACTGGCCCAAGTGACTGGATTGAGGAAAGCGAGCCAAGAAAAAAATTTAATTCATATTTTTTAATTAATTCTTTTTTTTGTAGTCGTAAAACTTTTAATCCATTCATATGACATCATTTCAGCATTGATCCAGATTGTCCTGAAAAAGAAAGGCATTCATTACTTGACTGTACTTGAAACTACAGGAATATTAACAATGCCTTCTATATGTAGGATGTTAATGAGAAATTGAGATCCAGGAGTCAGGAGGACAAAGAAGACCATGGAGACGAACAGGGAGAGAAGGAAAGGGGGAGAACAGAAGAGAAGGAGAGGGGGACAACAGAAGAGCAGGAGAGGGGGACAACAGAAGAGAAGGAAAGGGGGAAAACAGAAGAGGAGAGGGAGACAACAGAAGAGAAGGAGACAATAGAGGAGAAGGAGACAATAGAGGAGAGGGAGAAAATGGAAGTGAAGGAGAAAACATACTAGAAGATGTAGAGGAGAGAGATGCTGCGAACACAGGACAAGAAGAGGGAGACAACAGAGGAGGAGAGGGAGACAACAGAAGAGGAGAGGGAGACAACATACTAGAAGATGTAGAGGAGAGAGATGCTAAGAACACAGGACAAAAAGAGGGAGATGGTGAGGATGGAGAAAGAATGGTGATGGACATCTCTGCATCCAAACCAAATCAACCAGGTTCAAAATACATCATTAAACAGTCAGTTGGAAAACATGTTCTTACATTTCAAACACAATGGTACACCAGATTCCCATGGCTCCATTTTAGTTCTCGTGGAGACGGTGTGCTATGTTTTTACTGCTCCAAAGCATTTCACACAGATACTTCACCACTGTCAAATAATACAGAACCTGCATTTATTTCAGCAGGCTTCAGAAATTGGAAAAAGGCCATTGAGAGATTCAGTAAACATGAAAAGTCTGAATGTCACAAGACTGCAATAACTACCAATCTGTATGAGAACAGATCGGTTCAGTGCCAGCTAGCTAGTGTGGCTGCATCTAAACAAGAAGAAGCAAGGGAATGTCTCATAGTGCTGTGCAGTTGTTGGCAAGACAGGGTTTAGCTCTCAGGGGCCATGATTCAAGTGAGGGAAATCTTGATCAACTTCTAAAGTTTAAGGCGGAGGGAGACCCATGCTTTTCCAGGTGGCTGGCAAATAAAAAGGATGTTTACACATCAGGAACAATTCAAAATGAGTTCCTAACCTTAATGAGCACCTTCATTGTCAGGCAGATATCCGACAAGATTCGATCAGTTCCACACTTACAATTCTCCATAATGATGGATGGCACAAGAGATCAGTCTGGAAAAGAACAGCAGGCATTATGTTTGAGGTATGTTGACCATGATTTGCCTGTGCATGAAGAATTCATTGGCCTGTATGAGGTTTCACTGACCACTGGAGAAAATCTGGCAAAAGTGGTGAAGGATGTGTTGCTGCGCCTCAATTTGCCCATCACTGGCTTACGAGGCCAAGCTTATGATGGAGCAGCGAGCATGGCTGGTAAATATTCAGGAGCACAGGCCATCATTCAGAGAGAGCAACCACTAATCCATATGTGCACTGCGGTGCACATTGTGTGAACCTTATCACCCAGCAAGCCTGTACGGCCTCAGCTGTGATTCGTAACTCCATGGAATGGGTTAATGAGTTGGGAGTTTTTTTGGCCAGTCAGGCAAGCTTAAGGATATCTTCCAGGGAATCGCAAAAGCAGGAGAGGGGCCACAGCAGGCTATAAGACCTCTTTGTCCCACACGATGGACAGTTAGGACAAGCGCCATACGTACTGTGCTGAAACAACATGAGCAAGTGTTGCATTCTTTGAGTGAGATGGCAACAGGTCATTCACATGCAGCAGGCAGGCCCCAGGGCTTGTATGAAAAATTTCAGCAGGGAAATGTTGTTCTTCGTCTTTTGCTTGCCTTGCCTGCTACGTGCCCACGACAACGCTCTGAAGCATAAACGCAGATGTCGGTTTTTTTCCTCCACAATTTATCTGCGTTCTCACGAGCGCTTGGGGGTGGATATCTGTCTATCCATGGGAACAGGGAAAACGTATAAAACTCATAAAACTCGCAGTTTGCCGATGTAGTATGCACGCCCCGGACGTAGGTGGCAGTAGCAACAATGCCTTTGGTATTGTTATATGAGTTATATTGTTATATATTAATAAATATGAGAAATGCCTGTTTTGTGGCTACTTCCTCTGCGTTAGTTGGAAGAAAATGGCGAAGCGCGGCGGCAACAACAGTACGCCTTCAAACTTTGTTTGGACAGATGATGAGGTCCAGTTGCTCCTGAACACGACACTGAACTACAAAGCCAGGAAGGCAGTGGATAATGTGGATTGGGAGAGTGTCCAAAATAAATATAGTGAGATATGGGAGTCGTTCATGGAGAACTACCCACTTAACGTGTGCAAAAAACGCACTTCTGCGTTTTGAACTGTTCCTACGGCGACGAGAGGTTGGATCATTTTCAAGATCTCCACTCTGGAGGGCGTTTGCGTTTTCTCCGTTTTTAACTCCTAAAAACGCCGTCGCCGTGTGCAAGATAGGCACATCTGTCGAAATGTTCTGCGTTTATCTGTCGTTACCGTTGTCGTGGGCACGTAGCCTTAGAGACAACAGAATAGTTGGAGACTCTCAATCTTTCTCTCCAGCGCAGAACACAGACTATAGATGGCATGCTTTCTGCTGTTACCTGTGTGAAAGAAACCTTTTAAAAAAAAAGAACCCCAGAGTGTTTCCAAACTGTTCTTAGGAATGTATCACAGATGTGTGAAAGACTCAGTCTAACACCAATTGCACGCCCCTGTCACCATAAGCCACCTCAGCGCTTTACTGGGTCTGCTTCTGCACATGTGCATTCATCCCCCACTGAGTACTATCGAGCAGAGTACTACAAAGTTCTTGATGTGGTGGATGTCCAGATCAGAGAACGATTTGAGCAGGAAGGGATGAAAATTATAAGGAAATTGGAGCAAGTCCTCTTAACTGGAGAGATCAATGATGCTGTACAAAAGTATCCAGAGCTTAATTCAGAGAGCCTGAAGATACAACTTGCAATGTTCAGAGCAAAGTACAACTTCCAGTCCAGCAGTGATGTTGTTGGTATCCTTCAGAGGATGTGCCCAGAGATCCGTGGCCTCTTTGATCAAGTGGAGACACTCATCAGACTGCTTATTGTTGTGCCAGTGTCATCAGCTGAGGCAGAGAGAGGGTTTAGTGGGCTACGGAGGCTGAAGACATGGCTCAGGAGCACCATGACGCAAACACGGCTGAACAGTGTGGCTGTGTGTCATATTCATAAAGAAAAACTGGACACAATGGACAGGAAGGCAATTGCCAGAGAATTTGTGTCCCGCAGAGAGAGCAGGAAGAACACTTTTGGTTTTTTTGGTTAGGTTATGTGGGAAGTTTTTGTCAAATAAATTCTGTGTTAATAGTTTGAGATTTTCACCCATCATTGTTTTTTTGTAGGGTGATGTTATTTTAGTTTTAGTTGAAAATAATTTTGAAATAATTAAATTAAACATTGTGCAGGAGAGGTGGGTCACATATTAAATTTGTTTGAATCAATATGCATGTTCATAATGAATGCCTCTCAGTTCATAACGACTCACTATGTTGGAAGAGCCTCTGAATACTGTCAGGGAGCATTAATTTGGGAGAGCGAAACAGCCAAAGGCAAGCAGGATGTGGTGCTCATGTGCCACCCCTGGAACACCAGGGGCGCCAGCAGAAATAAATCCTAAGGGTGGCTGGTGGGGGCAAGGCAAAATCTTGGGGTGACATACCCGACCAAAAAAACCCCCCCCAAAAAAACCTATTTATTGATTTACTGTCTTCCGTCTTCCGAGGGAAGACTTTCAGTTGTGGCTGTTTGGGTCCCTCTGCTCTTGACTGGGATATGTCTAGGATAAACCACAAAAGAGAACAATTACTATTATTACTTTAAAAAGACAAATAATCTTTACTCAAGAATAGTAGCCTAAACACCAAATTACATCTGAAAAGGAATAAGTAATGACAAGCTTAAACTATATAGTCATCATTACATACTAGCATCAATTTTAAGATCTTGTGAACAATTTCATTTATGCTACTCATAAGCAGTTTCCAAAAGCCTTTTGTAATGTCTAGGAATTCCAACTAAGGATACAGCCATATTTGCCCTCATATTCAAAGCCCTGTAGACCTATTAAGGATTCTATTTACATGTCTGTTTGAAGTGTCACAAATAAAACAATCAATGACCTATTAGGATGATACTACACCAAAGATTCAAACCATGATTCACAATTTTAAGGTGAAAAAAACGGAGCTCCAAATTTTTTACTGGTTCAGTGAACGAGTTCTTTTTAACTATTTAATGAACAATGCTAGATTACTGCTGATGTTATCTTATATTAAAGGTAGGGTAGGAGATCCTGGATTTTGAGTCAAGCGAAGCTGCATTTTGAAAATACACAGGTAAAAAGTCCCAACCCTTTTCTTCACTTTCCCCCCGAAGGCACGCCTCTAGAGTACATGAACGCGCACGAGCACGAAGGTGCACGAGCGCTGTTCTGACAGCAAGCATCGATCGTTGCCGTATTTAGTATTTAGTTTATGCTAACTATACGTTTAATAATGCTAGGTGCTAGCCAAGCTGGCTCTAGTTTAGCTTCCTGCCAAGCTTCATTCACGGAGCAGGGTACGCGCACAGGGGGAAGGAGGGGGAGATTGCAGTTTGATAGACGGCATCAGAATCCAATCATTGTGAACGGTCCGTTCACAATGATTGGATACTGTTTTTCCTAGATTGTACGTTCTAGAGGCCACTAAAACTTTTCATATTTGTGTCAAAACTTTTAATTAATTGGTTGCAATGAGGCTGTGAAGAGTATTTCAAGCAATATGTAAAAAAATGTTCCAGAAAAAGATCCCCTACCCCGCCTTTAACAGAAACATCCTATTCAGTAGCAGAATCGATGCTTCATCGTGTGCACATTCTGTCCCTGTTCTCTCCCTGGGCACATCCTCACTGCATACTTCGTCTGGGTTCTCCTTCTCCCTTTTCTCCCCTGTAGTACCTCCACTATTGAAAAACTGAAATGTCACGTTTCCGTTTCATCCTTTGACCGCTGTAGATTGACAATTGAGCAAAATGGTCAGTTACCTAACTTAGTTACTTAGCTAACTTTCCGCTTAGCATGCTAACTTCAGAGAGCATGCAAACGAGTTACACATTTCATTATACACGTATATAAAGTATATTCAAGTATTTCCAATAAAACTTGTGCTGTATAAAACGTATAAACACTATATACCATACATACCTACAAAGGTTCTCTTCAGAATTCGTTGAACCAATGCTTGTTGCTTGAACTTGCTTCCATATGCATCTTTGCAAAATTTCTCCACTCCAATTAAGAGCTCGAAGAGTGGGGTAGGGGAGGGGCAGGGCATGAGAACGTAGCAACGCAGCTGCGTCAGGTTTTAGGTCCAGAGCACCAAAGTGCGTAAGACCCCACTGTGCTCTGTTTCTTATTCTTATTATTCTAATTAAATTAGATATTATTATTATTGTATCTAATTATGGGCAGCTCGGCTCTTTTTCGAGAGTCGGCTCTTTTGACTCGGCTCCCAAAGAAGAGCCGGTGTTCTGTCGATTTCTCCTACTTGTCGAGAATTGCTACCTTGTGTTGTGCTGGAACCGGATTGGACACCTCAGTTGTCACTCCAGTTGATTGACAGGCAAGTCTCGTTGAACGATGAACGAGAAACACGGCGTCTTTGAAATGAGTGGCAGGCATAGATGACAGTAGCAAATTAGGCCACGCCCCCATTCCGGTGAAAACAAAGTGCCGGCTTTACGATAACCAGCCTGAAAACCTCCTGCAATGGCTAACGTTAGCTATATTACGACGTTGTCGAGCGATGATCGGCGACGTTATGTAGAAAAAATTAACGATCTAGGGGATGTATGTCCATACAGCTTACCGGAGGAGAAGTGGGTAAATGACCCCACCCAATGGCCAGAGGTGACATACCCAGACATATACTCCTACCTCATTGAATCACCAGGTAGGCTAATGTAGGCTTATGACAACTATTTTTAAATGAAAATTTACAATAACAAAAAAGAAAAGAAAGATAAATGCATAATTTATGTCCACTGAACACATTACTGAAGAAAGCAAATTTAACACTACTGATCCACCCTTCTTTAGGGATTTACACAGCAACCCTGATGAAGAATTGGAGGTCCCTGGATGCTCAGAAATTTAATGATGGCTGGGTGGATGAGGTGCTACACCACAGACCCTGTGTTCAGACAATAATTTTGAAAACAAAGGTCAAGCCATCATGGAGGGTGACTGACAAGCCGTACCACCCTTGGGTTGCAGTAAAGATGACTGGGGAAATTGCATGTGCACACTGCAATTGCATGGCAGGGTAAACCGATTGCATTAATACATTAATAGTATCATTACACTGACACACACATAATTCTATCACAAGAGAAGAAATTATCTTCCTAATTGATGACAAAAAACTGTATTCCCTTCTATTTTAATCTAGACTGGGAGAAAGTTGCTCTCATGTAGCAGCTCTACTTTTTAAGGTGGAGAAATTTGTTCGCCTTGGCTACACCAGTGTGGCACCAACAAGCATTGCCTGTACCTGGAATAAGGCATGCACTAAAAAGGTTGAGGCTGACTCAGTGAAGGAAATTCAGTTCTACACAGAGAAGACTAAATGCAAGCAAGCAGTGAGGAGAAAGGAGAGGGCCATTCCAAAGGCAAACCATGACCAGCAACAGCAGTTCCTAGAAATGTTGTCTGCCACTGAGAAAATGCCAACTGGTCTAAGTACTTTTAAAAATTTTGCAGAGCCCTTTAAGCCAAAGTCATGGTTTCAAAATCTGTCAGAATTCTCTGATGACCAAGTGTTGGCAATAGAGGAAAAAACGAGAGAGCAGGCAGCATGTGCAAGGTGGCATGAGGAAAGAGTGGGGAGAGTGACAGGTTCATCTGCACACAAGGTGCTCCACACCTCTCTTGAGAACCCCTCACAAGAAATGTAATTTATGTTTTAGAAATTGTGTAGTGATAGTGAAAGGAGGCTGTGCTGAACTTTTTCTTCAGGTACAGATGGAGATGTATGTCTGCAAAACAGAATATGCTGATTTCATCACCTGGACCCCAAGGCAAACAGTGATTTTCCGAGTGAAAAGAGATGAGGGTTTCATCTCTCGGGCCCTTGACACCATCAGCCGTTTCTGGGCCAGACATGTGTACCCCAAGCTGGCAGGAGTCCCATCAGAGCTGGAGCATCAGGTATGCCTACATTTTGCTCAGAGAATGCAGTATTGTCATTTTTTTTTAAATCGCATCTAAGGATAGAGGGTAGCACTCACAAACTTGAAAAAAGGAAAGGGACAGTGCCTCATGTCTAGCTTTTTTCAGTTTGCGAAGGTGCATCCAATGCCTCATTAATAATAGTCATGTAGTATGTAATAAATATATACCACTGTAATATAGAGAAACACAATTCCAATTAATAACAAATAATTTATTTGTGATATCAGGAGTCCACAGACACCGCTTCAGAACAGGAGTTTCAGGTAAAACACAAAATATAGAAAACACTCCATTACAGATGAACAATGTTCTAAACACTACTTTACAGTTATATAGAAAATTCATGTATTCAGGGTCCTATACTTTCTTAAACATCAAATTAGATTCAATATTGTGTAAGAATGAAAATGTAAAATAGAAATAGAAATTAGGTTTATGGCAAGAAGATTTGTAACACAGTTTATCTACATTTACAGGACACCTCCACTGTCAGTTCAGGGTGAAGCGCAGTACAGTAAGGTAGATTTGGGAAAGGGAAAGTCACGTAAACACCGAAGAGAGCAAGACTTGACTGACCTTCACATGAGAGTAAAGACTTGACTCAAGATTGACTTGAGTCAAGACAAGACTGACTTGACCTACACATCCCCCTCTCTGTTTTTATTGAACACAACGCTACCTGACATGTTGACTAAGGCAGCACAGACATGTACTATCTTATCAATGGTAACCACATCCCTTTCCTTCACCTCATCCCACAGGGTCTTGACAAAGCAGTGAGGGAGTGGCCCATCCAGTATGCGGAATCTCCGTTTCAGCACACCTATCACCCGTTCTGTAAAATAACACAAAGAGGTTTTAGAGTGTTTTTTAGCATGAAAGTTAATACTGTTATTTTACATGTCTTGTGTTACTTATATTCAAGTACTGAGATCTATGATAGGAATTTCAATTCCAGTGTGTTATTGGTTGTTAACTGGAACAGCTTCTCAATACCTATTCATTGTTATTCTTTGAGCTGCATTGTTGGATATTAATTTATGAGTTTCAATGAAATTGAAATCCAATATTAAGTGCAATCAGATTGATGTATGGAATAGTTTGCTAATCTGTGGAAAATAAATGTACTTGCCAACATGAATCCGAACTTTTGACTTGATTCTGGATTCTTCATTGTCTTTGCCTGTGAGCTGTTTCTTGCCACGAGTGAAGGCTGGGGTTATGAGACTGACACCGAGCACAGAAAAGTCATCCTTCAGGGTAAAGCCCCGATCAGCCAAAATCTGAAACAAGTAATACATTAGATGTACATACATTGTAATACATTTTAATGTTTGTGGTGAAACACATTTACAGTACTTGTCCATAATGACTACAAAAATACAAAACAATACGATACAAAAGCTGTTACATTATAGATTGTTTACATATAGATCTGAAATTTCCCCATTGTGGAACTCATGAAGGAGTACCTTAACTTATATCATCTTAGATTATATATGTACTAGCATAAATGCAAGGTGTAGAGGATTGAATTACCTGGTCCCCACGATGGTGATAGCAGGGTGAAATGAAGCCACATTCCCTTGTTATCTTTACATCTGATGCTCTGCCCCCCCAGGCCTGAGACAAAAAGGTGATGCTGCCTGCAGGGCTACATGCAATAAGGTATTTCACTGTAGTCCACTTCTTATAGCTGGAGTATGATTTAGCTCTGTGGGGGTAAACAAAAACACAATAAAACAGGGTTTAAAATGGAACTAGAATTGTTTTGGATATTTAGTCAGGTGTTCAATATGATTAAAATAGTTAATGTTCAGTTTATATTCAAGATCTGTGCAGAAACTGTATTAAAAGCTGCCTGGCTAAGTAGTCATAACTTCCACATTTTTGTGACCTTTACCTAGCTTCGAGGCCCTTTGGATATTCAATTCGAATTTCAAAGCAATCAATAATTGCTGTGAGACGGGGAAAGTTGACCATCATCACTGGGGGTATTGTTTCTCTGATGCACTCCCTGTCAGGCCAGTGGATGAGGAAGGTGATTTTGGCATACAGAATATTCAGCCAACGTCGGAACATGTAGCGGATGGTGGGTTCTGGTCGGTCCAGTACGTGGCTCAGCAAAGCATTGGATGGGTTTTGCCGTAGCTTCAGCAAACAAAGGAAAAGCTGGTCCTCTGTTGAGAACCCAGAAACCTTGGGTGACTTACTGAACTGAGCAAGGTAACGGTGGAGACAATCGAACACCGTCCAACTGAGCCCAGTCAAAGCACAGCATAGACGGTCGTTACCCCGAACAGCATGTGCAGACAAGCGCTCTTTTGTCCAGTTCTGCAGCTTGCTTCTTGCCTCATCTCTTTCCGTCCTTGCCTGGTCTCTCTCTCTTCTGAGATTGGCAACCTCTATGGCAACGGCAACCTGTTCGCTCCGGGACAGAGGCCTGTCACCTGGTGAGCAATCCCCGGGGGGCTCAATGGAAGAGGCTTCAGGAGGAGCAGGTGAAAAGCCTTCAGTGGGCTCTGCCAGTTGATCGTCACAAGAAGAAACCTCAGGGGGTGCAGTAGGCAGCCTTGTTTGTGCACATTTGGGTGGCAGAACCTGATGATGAGCACCAACCTCTCGCTTCCTGGCATTATTGTAACGCCTTAACTTTACCGTGCCCTCCGCCTGCCGCCGCTGCGGAAAGATAGTTGGGACATAGTCCGGATGCTGGCAGTCATTCACATGGTATCCTGAGGCCAGAAAAATACTTGTCAGTTATGGGTGAAAAGAATTTAAGACAGCTTTGGTTAAATTCTCTCATCAAATATGTATGTCATGTTATTTGTGTATTAAGAATACAACAATAATGTACTGTACACACAGAATAGTTTGTGATAATTACTTGGAGCTTAATTCAATCAATAATCATTCCATAATGTTGTATTAAAGGCGCTATACAAGTACAGTCCATTTACATTTACTATATCGTGACATGAATGTATTTGATTACATAAAAAAGGTTTTCAATAACGTTAATCAATAACTTACTCTGTTGTTAGCTAGTGTCATTTCAGTTCAGCATCACTACTTTTACTCTTTAACATTAAATAATAACTTTGACGACTGACATTAGCTAAATTTAGCATCATGATTTAACGTACCTGTGATGAAGTGTTTACCACACACGTAAACATATGGACTCGCCGGGTCCCACGGCTTGCCATTTCGGTCCATTCGTCGTATGGCCTGAAGCCATAAATCTCTCCGTTTGCTGTCCCGCTGTCTTGAGGGCAGCAGAGAAAATCTGAGTTTGGGTTCTTTAAAGTTGTTCGACGAACAATAAACAACACAGCAACTCTTCGGCATTTTGGTTTTCGTTTTGGCGCCTACAGAACACACCCCTTTGTTTTCACCGGCAAGGGGGCGTGGCCGTTTGAGTGACGCGGGGTTGCGGTCTTGTATTAGTGTCCTGTTGTACTGTCAGAGTGAACCTACTTTCGTGGAAAACATCATTTTGAGTTTTAATGTGATTTCCAAATGAGTCATTGTTTTTATAAACTGCACATTTAGAGAACAGATTTTGTTGCCAATTGTTAGGTTAAATGAGTAGGCTAAAGTTATGAAAGGCTAATGTCACATTAGCATGAAGCTATTATGTAGCACTTTAAAGTGATACCTTGAGTTAAGAGTGGGGGGGAACCATATCATTGTTGGTTTTCAGTAAGTGTGTAATCAACACAGTTCATAAGGATTTCATAACTGTAACGTTAGCTGATATAATCTTTGGGCATTTGTTACAATGTCCATGAAGCTTGTTTGTTATTATAAAGGTATAAAAGTAGAACTTTAGCCAAGCTACTTAAACTGACTAACCTACATGATCTAGTTTAATTTTATAGCAGCTCGGCTTGGAGTTGGTTTTAAAGTAAGTTAAAGCACAAGAATGGAGACAAATAGTTTAAGATTAACACAATATTGAGGTTTAACCAGGCTGTCTTATTTTGTGTAGGGACAGATAACAATGAAAAGACTTCTTTGTAAAGAAGCACAAGTCAGACCCAGATCAGGCCCCAGCCATGAAACCAGCAGCCCTGGCAGCCCCCAACCTGAAGTAAGTCAGTGTGGGCAGACACAAGGAGCCAGGCTACCACCACCAGGTCAGAGTATTCAAAGGCAGCTAAATGCATCTCCACTTTATAGAAGTGTAGCCTCACTTTGCCCATATTGTTAATGTAAAGAGGGGGATGCGTATGTCATGCTGGTGAATATTGTGATCACAATAGTGTGAGTGGGTGAGAGATATGCATGCATCATTTTAGCTGTTTTTCTGTAGACATCAGTAGTGACTGATGACTGAGAGACCTGTGGACTGTCAAACAAAAAGAAGAATTTAAATCCAAGTTTTGTTGATTTTGTTTTGTTTACTGTATATCTAACAAAGTATGCTAGAATAGTGTTCAGCTATTGAGAAGTGAATAGTTTGTTTCAATGTTACGGCAGTAACAATGTTTTGAGTTTATCTGATTGGTTTTGATGTTTGGAAGGGAATGATTTTTGTGAAATATGAACAAGGATGCATTGTCACTGCACCTGATCAAGTCATAATAATTTTGTATTAGTGAGACCCCCCCCAAGCCACACATCGGAACTTAATGGGGGGGGAAAAATAGTGATCAGAATCTTACTCTTAAGAGGGCAATTATATCTTCGAGAGTTTTCAATCAAGCCATGAAGTGCCTGCAGTAAATCCACGGTGATAACTCCGTGATAGCCCAAATCCCACAACCAAGGTGAGGACTACAGAAGCGAGACACCTCCACACAAAAAGCAATAGACACCATTCTGATCGGGGACTCTATAACACAGCATGTCAGAATGGCAAAGATGGAAAATATAACTTTTTCTGATACATCAGTCAGGGAAGTGATAGATATTTTGCCGACCATTCTGTCTACTCATCCAGATGGCACGAGGATCATTGTCCACACAAGGTCTTTTGATATTCTGAGAAGGAAGACTAGCTCTGAGATCCTGAAGAAGGATTTTTCTCTGCTGTTGGAGAGACTGTGTCACTATGGAGCACACCGGGTCTCCATTTCTGGCCCCGTTCCTACTGTGGGTAAAGGAATTTAATTTTTCAGCAGACTTCTTGGCCTAAACACATGGTTGTCAAATGCATGCATCGCCCATGGGATTAAGTTCATTGATAACTTTAATATCTTTTGGAACTGTAAGGAGCGTTTCAGAGCTGATGGCGTGCATCCAAATCGAACTGGATGCAGATTACTTGGTGCACATTTACGTCATGCTGTTGGGATGGCAAACCCAAACATGACTGTACAGATTAGACTGAAGGACACAGCAGCGAGGCAAACAACCCCCAGCCCTCCCCCCTCACCAGACCCTTTACTCCACATCACCCAAGGTCTCAAAAGGATGTCTCTATCCCAGCCAGGACTCCAGCGACCACCATCAACCGAGAAACGTAGGGCACCCCCCCTCCTCCTCTTACATCTTTACAAACTTTAGTTTTATGGATAAATGCTGAAATGGGAGGAAAGGTGGGGGGGAGGCTGCCTTATTTAAAGATACATTCCAGTGTAAAGAGATATCATTTGGTAAATTCACTTCTTTTGAATATCTGAGTTTTATTTTAAAGGGTGTTCCTAAAATCCTGTTCTTAATCATTTACAGATCTCCAGGATACTGTGCAAGTTTTATTGATGATTTTTCTGAATTATTGTCTGTTATTTCGACTGATTTTAACCATTTTATCTTGACCGGGGATTTTAACATTCACATGGATAATATGACGGATGGTACTGCCAAAGAATTTTCTTCTGTGCTGGACATGTTTGGTTTGTGGCAGCATGTAACAGAACCAACCCACCTCCGAGGTCACATTCTGGACCTGGTCATTTCTAAAGGTATTGATATTTCTTCTGTTGTTGTTATTGATTTGGCCTTGTCTGACCATTTTTGTATTTTATTCGATTTACATATTAATCAGAATGTTCAAACAACGAGCTTCTCAGTTAAGAAGAGGTACATCAATGAGAAAACAAGTGCTCAGTTTAAGGAGGCCATAGCTATGTTACCAACAATGAGCGCAGAGTCGGTTGAAGGAATGCTGGGTAATTTTAACTTGAAAATGTTTAATGTAATGGAAGCTGTTGCACCGATAAGAATCAAGAGCACCTTGATCAAACAGAAAACCCCATGGAGAAACACCACTACGGTCAAAAACCTGAAAAGAGAATGCAGGAAAGCTGAACGTAAATGGAGGAAAACAAAGCTTCAGATTCACTATGAGCTGTACAAAGAAAGCCTGCGTAGTTATAACAATGAGCTGTGCAAGGCCAGACAGCTGCATTAATCTGAAATGATTAATAAGAATGTCAACAAGTCTCGAACTCTGTTTGCTATGGTTGAAAAACTCACAAATCCTCCTAAACAGTCAAACCCAGACCTCCTCTCCACTGAGAAATGCAACGAATTTGCCCACTTTTTTAGCCAAAAAAAAAAAAAAAAAAAAAAAAAAATCAAAACAATTAGACAAAACATTAACGCAACACAGACAAACAAGAAAACTAATCTGTGTCTAAAACCTAGAAATAATTCTGACGTTATGTCACAATTTAATATTGTTAATTTAAAAATCCTAGAGGAAACAGTTCGGCAGCTGAAATCAACAACTTGTTCTCTGGACATAATACCATCCGACTTTTTAAAAACTGTTTTTACCTCAGTAGAAAGTGATCTCCTACAAATAGTTAACAGCTCACTGGCATCAGGCATTTTTCCCAAGTCACTAAAGACAGCTGCCATTAAACCACTCCTAAAGAAGAGAACTCTAGACGCTTCTATGATGAACAACTACAGACCTGTCTCTAACCTCTCTTTTATATCCAAGATTATTGAGAAAGTTGTATTTAACCAGCTCAACGACTTTCTGAATGAAAGTGGAAGTCTTGATAAGTTTCAATCAGGCTTCAGACGTCATCACAGCACTGAAACAGCTCTGGTCAAAGTGTTAAACGACATTAGGTTGAATACTGATTCTGGTAATGTTTCAGTCCTGGTTCTGTTGGACCTCAGCGCTGCGTTTGATACTGTAGATCACAGAATCCTGTTGCACAGGCTGGAAAACTGGGTTGGACTTTTTGGAGCGGTCCTTAACTGGTTCAGGTCCTACTTAGAAGGCCAGAGTTATTTTGTCACAATTGGCAGCTATGAATCTGAGCGAGTGGCCATGACTTGTGGAGTCCCCCAGGGGTCAATTCTTGGACCTCTTCTGTTTAACTTGTATATGCTCCCTTTGGGTCAGATATTGCAGAATTTTAACATCAATTATCACAGTTATGCAGACGATACACAACTTTATGTGTCTCTGTCACCAGACGACTGCAGCCCAGCAGACGTACTGTGTCAGTGTCTGGAGGAAGTAAACACCTGGATGAGAGATAATTTTCTACAATTAAATGAAGACAAAACTGAGATCATTCTGTTTGGTAGCAAAGAGAAGAGGGTCAGCGTTAGTAAATATCTTGAGACTCGGGACCTTACAATCACTGACCAAGTTGGTAACCTCGGAGTGTTGATAGACTCAGATCTGACTTTCAGCAGCCACATCAAAGCTGTCACCAAGGCAGCTTTTTACCGTCTCAGAAACATCAACAGAATTAAAGGTTTCCTCTCCCAAAAAGATCAGGAGAAACTCATCCACGCATTCATCTCCAGTAGACTCCATTACTGTAATGCTCTTTTAACCCTGTAAGACCCACTGTTGCAGAATTACAACAATTTTTGCATCCCCCCATGTGGTTCAACCACATTAACATACTCATTTGGTCCTATTGTTCAGTCTCAGAAAGCTATTGGGTCACACATTTGTATATAAGGCCTGCCCTCAGGTCGAGAAGTCACACAACCTCCAGATTTTTGAGAGAGCATCAACCCCTTCATTTACTGGACTGGATTTATCTGATTGAAGTAAGTAAAATGCTTTAAATATTTTTTTGTCTTTATTACAGTGTCTAGAACGTGTCCATATGTATTCATTGTGGAAAATGTGCATTACATTTTATTTAGAGCTTGTTTTGTAAGCGTTGCAATATTACAAGGTTGGGTGAATGTGGTAGTCAAAATATCCCTGTTTTGAGAGGAACCTCTTCAGAGGACCTTCCATTTACATTTTTTCTATATAACTTTAAACTACACATGATTTATACATTCTAGCCTTATATTAGATTACATATTATTGTATTAGAAACTAGTGTGCAAAGGTATATATTGCCATATATAATCATTTTCATTTACTTATAATGAATTCTAACCACCTGCAACATTCAGTATTTTCCCCTTATCACAGAAAGCAGGACTTTCTAACAAAGAAATTCTTTTTGTGCATGTCTGCTCTTTGTCTTGGCTATTGATAAGGAAATGTTCCTATATCAATTCATAGACATAGCAGTTGTGGGGGATGATGGGGGAGGACTTTTCCATTGTTCTGGAGCAGGTGTTGATGCTCAGGAATGTAAGGTGTTGTTGTAAATTGGAGGTTACCTGCATACCTATTAGTATGATAATCAGAGTTTACAATTGGTCAGCTATACACTATTGTGTGACCAGTGAAATGTGTGAATAGGTTATTTCAGTGCAATTTGTAAACACTTCATATTGAAATCAATCTCCCCATCATCCCCTCTTTTTCTGCAGGTTATCTAGAATCTAATAAGCATTCTGTTTTTCAGAAGACAAGAACTGTTTCTGGGACTATCACTGTACATAAATGTTCTATTGACTACACACTGATGCCAGAGCTGTCCCAGACCGGGAAGCCTCTTGGCATGTGTGTGTGTGTGTATGTTTCTTTGTTTGTTTTATTGTCCAATCACTGCACTATGGAACTATTGATTACACTATGGAAATACTGACTTTCTTTTACTTCTATATCTCTATATTATATCATAAATGTATCCGTCAACACTCTTTCCTGGTCATGTTAATCTTGTCTGCCTCAACTGACCTAGTATGTTTTTTTTTGCAACTCATAGAATGTTCTTTGCACAATTATCTTTATTACTCTACTCTACTCTACTAAGTTCTTGTTGTTGCAATAAATGACTGTTCAGAACAACATGACCGAGGTTATTTTTCATGTTATACTGTTCTGGGACAAAAGCAAAACCCTGCAAAAGAATCCTTAGATCTGTTTTGTTGTTCAGACAATGAGTGCAAATGCAGGAGATTCTGCTCCCCATTGAGCCCAACGTTGCAATATTACAACGTTTCCGTAAAAACTTAACAAAACATATTTTTTTTAAAAACACATCATTTTCAGCATCAAAGGCCTCCTACAACAACATCTTAATGGTTGAAATTTTTTTTTTGTGTTTTTCTATATCTGGGTCTTACAGGGTTAACTGGACTTCCCAAAAAGAGCATTAAACATCTGCAGCTCATCCAGAACGCTGCTGCTGGAGTTTTAACCCGGACTAAGAGATCTGAACACATCACACCAGTTTTAAAATCTTTACACTGGCTTCCAGTCAGTCACAGAATAGATTTTAAAAGCCTGCTGATGGTTTTCAAATCCCAGAACGGTTTAGGCCCAAAATACATCTGTGATATGTTCAGAGAATATAAACCCAGCAGAGCTCTTAGATCCAAAGACTCAGGTCAGCTGGTCCAGTCCAGAGTCCAGACTAAACATGGAGAAGCAGCATTTAGCTGTCATACTGCAAATAAGTGGAACAAACTGCCAGTGGAGATTAAACTTTCACCAAATGTAGACATTTTTAAATCCAGGTTAAAGACATTTCTTTTCTCATGTGTCTATGCATGAAATATTTTTTAACTTATCTAGACTGTTGCCTGTTTTTAAATTCATTTAAATGATTTTATTTGTTTCTCTTTATATTCTTTTATGTATTTTTAATGCTTCTTGCACTCCCTGCTGCAATGCTTCTATTTTATGTAAAGCACTTTGAACTGTTTGTACATGAAATGTGCTATACAAATAAATTTGATTTGATTTGATTTGATGTGGTGCTCATGTGCCACTCCTGGAACACCCCCACTTTTAAAATCACTGCTCCACCCCTGCTCTCACCCAAAGGTGAATCCAACAAAGAAGCCAAGGCTCAACGCGCAGGCCCTGGCGAAAAGTTAAGGACAAGCTGTCCGAGAAAAACGATCCACTCCAAGAGGGCAATCATCATTTTGAATAAAATGGATATGTAAACAAAACTGCTTGTAAATGGTCCTTGTCTTTGTTTATTACTCAGGAATTTATTACTCCACGAACACCTAAGACCACGAGTCAGACACTGCTTCCAGTCTGGAGTCATTAAGTGTGTTGACCATGTCAACACTTCTGGACCCCAGATTTAAAACACACACCAGCCTCATCTGTGCCGTGTGAGCGGGTTTTTACAAAAGCTGGAGAACTGGCATCTAAAAAGTGAAATCGCCTGAATCCCAAAACTTTGGAACAACTTTGTTGAATAAAAAAAAAAAATCCCCTCCCTGCCTCAAGGACAAGTACATAAGCGTCCTTGCATTCACAACACTTTCATTTTGATTTTTACATGTTATGACCTTAAAGATATTTAAACTTCAATCAAGATATAAAATAGTACAATATAAAATGCAATACCTTAATTATATTATTGAATAGCCTATACAAGGTCATTAAATCAGCATGTCAGTTGAGTCTGTCATTGGGTTGCCTGTAATGATTTTCAAGATCCAGGAGGTGTCAGTAGTGAGCAACACAGTATCAATACAGTTTGGCAATGTGTGGAAACGCTTCATGACGCCTCATCGACCCATCACTCGTGTCTTGCCTTGTTCAGTTTAATCTATCTTGTATTTTCTTGATGATGTATGTTCTGTTTTTGTTCATAGCCTAGTTATGTCACGTTTGGGTGGTGCATGGCAGGGAGAAGGTAGGACACGGATGCAGATATTCCACAAAAAAACCCCTTGATTTTATTTTCCAAGAACAAACAAAAGGCACAGCTGAGCCAGAATACAAAAAAACTTGGCAAAAAACAAAACCTGACTGGAACTAAGAAAAACATGGACAGACTTGATTACGACAAACTCGACATGACTACCTGTGGCAAGGAAGCAAAACTGACAGTGAGGATCTGGCAAAATGAATGAGGAAACCTGGAAACTAAATACTGAGGGAGTGATTGGTGAGTGAGCGCAGCTGTGGGGAAAACCAACAGGTGACGTGAGTCAAGGTGATGGCAGGGCAAGAGAAACATGGCAAAAACTAAACAGGAACTTTAAACTTAACTGAACGAAGACATGACAGAAACCTAAAACATGACCAGACTGTAAAACATGGCAAAACTAAAAACTAAACAGGACCTAAAAACATAACCAAACTAACAGACATGACAAGTTAGGCCTGTTTCTGGTTTATATTGCTGGTTTGGATTTATTGCATTGGGGCTCATGAATGCTTTAATACTTTTCTATTCTGTGACTGCAAATGCCATTGTTACAATCACAAGACATTTAGCTATTACTGAATGATGCAGCTTTTTAAAATATTCAGACAATTTTGAGCAATCACAGTTTAAAAACTCAGTAAACTCCTTGTTGATTTCTAAGTTTACAATGCATTCAAATGACACGAAATGTTCGTGTGCACAGTGGAGGCTCCAACTGACAGAGTGGAAGAATACAGAAAGATTCTTCAGAAAAAAGTTTTTAACCTTTCACTGTTTCCAAAATCTTTAAGCCACAGAAATAATTTTAGCATTAAAACGAAGGGAAATGTGACCTCTTTCAGCCAGTGTGACTTTCTTTTTTTTTTTGTGATTTAAATTTTTATTGATATTTCTTTTTTAAGAAAATATATTGTACACACAAGAATAACATAACAAAAAGGAACCAGGGGAGTTATATAAAACTAAATATTTTCATTCTGAGGAGGAAAAGCAAAAGCAATCTTTAACCAAAATCTTTACAGAAAGTCTGGTCTCTTATGTGCCACAAAGTACAGCCAAATCATCCAGTCATCATTAAACTTATCTTGTTGGTTTTTCATTGCATAGGTAATCCTTTCCATTTTAAACATTTCATACACCACATCTAGCCATTCATCCAGACTAGGTGGGTCTCTCTGAAGCCATTTTCTTGTTATGGCCTTCTTAGCCGCCACCAGCAAAACCCTCAGCAGGTATTTCACCATTTTACCACAGTCCAGTTCCTCAAGATCACATAAGTACATGGTTTTAAAGTCCAGGTTGATTTCCATGCGTAGCGCCTCCTGCAGGTCACCATGGACACCTTGCCAGAAGGGAGCCATGGAGGGACAGTCCCAAAAAATGTGGTAAATATCTGCACGATCACAACCACAGCATCTCCAACAGTTTGTTTGTGTGGAGAAACTAGCTTTCTGGGCCGGTGTGCAAAAGAATCTGATAATATTTTTCCAACTATAGAATCTCCATTGGGGGGAGCTTGATGTTTTCCATTGATAAGAACATATCCTCTCCCATTCCTCCTGAGTTAATACTAAGTTAGTCTCCTTTTCCCATCTTGACTTAATTAACATTGTGTTGTTTCTTGTCATAGATATAATAGAAGCATAGTCTGGAGATAATCTTTTTACATTTGAAACCCTTTACTGCTTCCAGAAACATATCTATCATTTTGTTACCTGGTGCTTTCTCTTTTTTGGGGAATTTTTTGCATATATAGTCCCTGATTTGCAAATACCTGAAAAAATCCTGATTCTCTAGCCCATATGTATCTTTCAAATGCTGGAAGTTATACACCTGTCCTTGGTCATTGACCAGTGAACTGTATGTTGTAAGGCCTTTATCAGTCCAAACAAGGAACTGCTTGTCATAAACACTAGGTGTAAAGCTTGAGTCATATGCAAACCATTTAAGGATACCCACCTTTTGTCTCATGTTATGTTTTTGGGTCACATTATTCCAAATCTCCAGTGAACAAGTGATCCAGGGGTTCCCAGAGAACCAGAGAACAATCCCCTATTAGCATACTGAGAGGGTATTTCTTACTCAAGGAGCATTCAATTTCCTTCCATCTTGACTCATAGCTAGGAGTGCACCATCCTACCAGAAATCTAAGTTGGGCAGCCTTATAATAATCACAAAGACTGGGGAGGGCAAGTCCTCCCCTATCCTTGGGTAGCTGGAGCGTTTTAAATCTCACTCTGGGTTTTTTCCCTGCCCAAATAAATCTTGCAAGACGTTTATCCCATTCTATGAAGTAGTGGTTGGGTTTCTCTATGGGTATAGATTGGAATACATACAGAAATCGTGGCAATATGTTCATTTTGATTATATCTATGTGTGAATAGTTATTTAGATAAGGAATCCGGCTCCATCGATTTATGTCATCTATAATGATTGCCCTGAGGGGACCATAGTTAGTATCTTGTAATTTGGATAGGTCTGAGGGTATGGTGATACCAAGATATTTAATGGACTCCTTGTCCCAGTCAAGCTGATATCTTGAACGGAGGGAGTATGGAGGCGCATAGTGGAATTTTAACACCTGGGTTTTCTGTGTATTTATACTGTAACCTGAGAAGGACCCATATTCTTCTAAGACCAACATTAAACTTGGTAGGGAGTTTGTGGGATCAGTAAGGTAAATGAGGACATCGTCCGCAAAAAGGGCCAATTTCTGTTCCTTTAAACCAGTTGAACACCTGTGATTGAGTTATTTTGTCTTATCCATTGCGCTAAAGGTTCTATAAAAAGGGCAAATAATAGGGGGCTCAATGGGCATCCTTGCCTAGTGGATCTCTCCAGTTGAAATGTGTCACTAAGCCCCCCATTGATTTTTAGTCTATCTCTGGGTTTGGTATAGAGAGCTTCTAGGGTCTGAATTAATTGAGAATTAAAACCAAATTTCTTCATAACTGCGAACAGAAATTTCCAACGGACAGAATCGAACGCTTTACGAGCATCTATGCTAATGAGCATGGCTGCTATTTTATTTTGGTTTATGTGTCTGATAATTTGCAGTGAACGTCTAATGTTATCATGAGTCTGACGTGTCGTCACAAAGCCTGTTTGGTCTAGATTTATTACACTCGGTAAGATTGTCTCCAATCTTTTGGCAATAATAGAAGCAAATAGTTTATAATCAATATTGAGTACACTAATTGGTCTGTAATTAGAACAGTTGAGCTTGTCTTTCCCCGCCTTGGGTATAACCGAAATTATGGCCTCCCTCCAAGACGGGGGGATTTCACCCTTCTCTATAACCCAATTAAATGTCTTTAATAAGATGGGTGTCAATGACCCTTTAAGATTTTTATACCATTCTGATGTAAACCCATCAGCGCCTGGGGATTTATTAGCCTTTAATCTACCAATAGCTGATGTGATTTCCTCTGTTGAGATAGGTAGCTTCAAGTTTGAATTTTGGTCTTCCGACACGGACGGTATCTCAAGTACGTGGAGCATAGAGATTAATCTGTCATCATTATCGACTTGTGGTTGAGAATACAATTTTGCATAATAATCCTTAAAGCAGCTTCTAATTTCTGTTGGCTCTTGTAGAATATGTTTTGTTTTGGGGTTCCTAATTTTAAAAATGGAAGATTCTGCCTCTTGTTTTTTAAGTTTATAAGCCAGTAGTTTGGCATATTTGCCTCCACCTTCGTAGTATTTTTGTTTAGTGAACATTAATTTCTTTTGAATCTCTGTTTCAATTATATTATTTATTTCACTCCTAATCTTTTTTATTTCCCCTTCTACACTAGGGTTCTGGTTGAGTTTGTGTCCCAACTCTAGCTTTTTAAGTTTTATTTGGAGGTCATTAAGGCGTTTGTTCCTTTCCTTCTTTAGAGCTGAAGAAACAGCTATCACCTTACCTCTCATTACTGCTTTACAGGCATCCCAAAGAATTGGAGGAGAGACTGAATCATTATCATTATCTTTTAAATAATTTAGAATGTCGTTGTTAAATTGCTCAATTGTGACTTTATTTAATATGGAGGAATTAAGTTTCCATATTTGCTGGCTACTTCGTACTGCCCCTGTCACTGTCATATAAACTGGACAGTGATCAGAGAGGTCCATAGTTCCAATATGGCAGCTACTTACTTTACTAGAGTCCTTACCAAACATAAAGAAATAGTCGATTCTAGAATAAGAAGAATGGGGAGATGAGTTGTGGGTATAGTCTCTGACTGAGGGGTTGTGAAATCTCCAAATGTCTATCAGCCCCACATCTGAGGTGATGTCAAGAACCTTTTTAGTTAGCCTCTTAGATTGAGAGTTCCGTCTGCTAGAGGAGTCAAGTGTTGGATTTAAAGTAATATTAAAATCACCCCCACAAATCAAAATTCCCTGAGTTTGAATCACTGCCTTATCTACTATTTGTTGGTAGAAGTGTGATTTTGTACCTGGAGGAATATACACATTGTATAAAGTAAAAAGAAACCCATTTACTTTCCGCTTAATCAGAATAAACCTCCCTTCTTTATCTTTAATCGCTGATAAATGTTCATACACCACAGAGCCTGAAATCAGTATAGCCACCCCCCTGTTATGTTTTGAACCATTAGACGCTGAATAAACATGCCTAAAGCCATATCTTTTGAGATTCAGATGTTCTGTGTCGGACATATGTGTTTCCTGCAATAAGGCTATGTCAATGCCTTCTTTCTTGAGTTTTGAGAGAATTTTTGTACGTTTAACAGGACTGAGAAGGCCATTGACATTAAAGGAAATTACCTTAACCATACTTTAAATTGCTGATATATTCTAGAGCACCATGACCAGATCTTAGCACTGCAATAACACCTCCTATTATAATGTTCACTTCCCCTATCAACATGAGAAAAAGAAAAAAAAGGACAGACAAGAAAAAACATTGCTACTGTACAGTAACCAAAAAGGACTTCCATTAGTGAGGGAAGAAGTAAACTCCCTCTTTCTCCTGCTGGAAGGGGAGGAGAGGTTAACCCAAGTGGGGATGGGGCTCCCTTCAGTTGTAAAAACCCACCAATGTCCAGCAATGTCCAAGGTTTCCTCACTACTCTGCCTGGTTTATGAAAAAATACACGGTGTCCTTGCCCGCACGTCGCCACCCTGAGCTGTCAATCATCTTCGTCAGTCGTGCGCCTGGACCTTCCTCGACTGGCACCGACACCGCGATGCCTCTCGTGTTCAGTGCCGCCGCTGCCTCTCTCGCGCTGCCGTAGACCTCTGCTCCGGTGCCCCAGTGAACTCGGATCTTGGTGTTTGGCGTTTGGAAGCGGATACCTTTATCCTTGAGAGCTTTCTTGATATCCTTGAAGGCTTTACGTTTCTCAACATCCTCGAATGCATAATCGTTGTCAAAAAAGATTTGGGTCTCCTCGATAAAAACCTTCTTTTTCCACGCTGACGACAGCACCTTTTCCTTCACTCTAAATTGTTGGAAACATGCGACTATGGAGCGCGGGGGCTTTCCCACATCGGGTTTCTGCTTCGCTGCTCTGTGTGCGCGTTGAATTTGAAGAGGCTCGTTCTCTGACCATGCTAATTTTGTCGTGAGGAACTGATCCAAAAATTTGATCATCGATTCGCCTTCTGAGTCTTCGGGTATACCATATATCCGAATGTTGCATCTCCGCGACCTACGCTCCAGATCTGTAGCTTTGTCACGCAGCCGGATCCTATCAGCTAACAGTAGACGTATAGCTTCGCTAGCCACCATGTGGAATTCCTCGACCTGGATCACTCTTTCTTGTAGCTTTGAAATGTCCTTACGAAACGTCTGCAGAGTTGAGTTGATCGCTCTGATTTCCGATTTCAGCTCAAATTTCAGCTCAGAGAGCATACACCGCATCATTTCTCTTATTTCGGTCGTAATTGCATGACTGCTCTCACCATGTAGGGCTTGTTCGCCATCACTTGTTGTTTGGTGCGCGGGTGATCCTGCCGCAGCTGCTCGCTTGCCCTTCGTCTTTACCATCTTTCTCCACCTTTCCCCTCCTTGCGCAAAGTTCACCGCTTTAGTTTGCAACTTTCACGTATGTAAATGTATATTCTAACCGTGGGAGAACTTAATAAACCAGGTCGAGCCGAGAGCTGACTTTACTCGCTGCCACTTTCCATGGCCGGAAACCGGAAGTCCTCCAGTGTGACTTTCAAAGCCTTCAGAACTTTACTTTTTGGATTAGAAGCATTTCAATCCCAGCAGTACCTTCCAACTGCCATTGCTTTTTGCATCTTTCTGCTCTTTTCTGTAGTTTTCTGCCTTCATCCATCTCTATCTGAGGGACGATTCAGCTGACAGAGACAATTCTCTCATCCTATAATTATTTTTTTCCTTTCCTTACTTTTACAGATGACCAAGACAACCCATATGAAAAAAACTATAGTTTACTATAGTAAATAAACTATAGTATTTTTACTACAGTAAACTGTAGTATACTACAAAAAACTACAGTATACCACAAAAACACAAAAATATACTACAGTAAATAACAGAATGTTTACTATACTTCTTACTATACTTTTTTACTATAGAATACTATAATTTTAGTACTATATTACTAACTGCATTATCATTACATTATGCAGTTTTTAACCATAACACTAACAATAATTAACTGCATACAAATTAAGACTGCAACCACTTACCATTAGCACAATGTTTTCTACAGACTGCTAAAATACGAGAAATGAGAACAAAAAAAAAAAAAAAATCAACATTCTTTAAACAGTTGATCATTTATTGTCAAATAATAATTTGTGCACACCGGCATGTTCAAAAGTTCAAAAAAGTTCAAAAAAGGGAACGCGAAAGAGAGGGAGATGAAGCAATGTAGTGTCTTTGTTTGTGTTCGTAGGCTATGTTTGCGTAAGGGTTTGGAATGTGGTGTTGTACGTGTGAAGGGTAATAATGTAGTGTTGTTGGACCTGATGAGTGTTGTAGATGCATGTGTGAATAAATGTGTTTGAGAGAGAAAAAAAAAGTTTTTTGGGGGAAATCCATTCACTTGTTGAGCTTGACCGCATTGTTCAATTTTTGTCGGATGAATGATTTGATGTTCGTGTCTGTTAAGAATGAGAATTTCGTCTTTGCAGCATCTGTGGGAACACACAAACACATACACCAAAGATATGAATACGAGGTTATCAGAATAAACAGCTTTTCTGAAACCTCCCAAGTATCTATTCTATACCTACTTATAATTTCAAGGAGGTCCTGCTTGGAGGCCAGGTTTTTTTATTGGTGCCGCTGCTGGAGGGCTGGCCAGTCACAGAATGGGCGGACATGAGGCCGTGCAGCAAATCATTGATGAATTTTTGGGGGCTTTGTATGGAGCAGTGCTCCACAAGTCCTTTTGGGATGACCTTTAAAGCAAGCAGTACAATTATTTGAAATGCCAAGTCCGTTTTTACTTGCAGAAAATGCAAGCATGGAGGAATTTGAGTCTGCCGATGTGTGTTTACATTCAGTGGAGAAACTAGTACGGTAGTCAGACTGCAGGCATTGTGCCACGAGTGTATCCTATAGGGCTCGGGCACACGCGTTGCATTCTGGGATATGGTCGCCATATTGGAGGCACAATCTCGTAAACAAACCCTGAGGCAAGACGGAGATCAAGGACCAAACAGTGAGAGAAAAGTGAGAGAAAAGCATGTTAAAATCGAAGAAAGGATGTGGGATATACCGGGATACATTACAGAAGGAAGCCAGAGATCGGTACATACAGAAGATTGGCGTTATAAACGGACTGGACCCTTATGAAATACCGAGCAAGGAATGGATTGTCGACGAAGATTTACTGCCTAAGTTCACCCTTTCGGACATAATTGCGTATATAGTATGTGGTGTCAGTGCTTATACTTTGCAACAGTTTCAATTATAATGACACTTTACACTTTTGTCATGTTACTCTACTTGTAAATAAATAATGAAACATACACACTTGGCTGTATCTCAAAGCATATTTATTTCAGACGACTTCAACTTTGCACAACACTCCTGCTCATGGTGGTCAGAGTACAACATACAGACACAATCTTGTCAAAGAATGTTTTGTCTTCACCTTCGCATGGCAAAACTATGTTGATAGGTACTTTTGCTGACAAAAAGGTGTTTCTGACAGTTCCAATCGCCCTTTCCATGTGAATTTGGAGATGGGCAATTTTCCTTGTATTTTCCACATTAAATTAAGATTAAGATCAGATTTATTGTCATTTATACATGCATACACACGAAATTTGTCCTCCGCTTTTAACCCATTGAGATATCCCTTGCTTCCAACTGACAGTGTCCTCTTGTGAAGGTGGGGATCTTTACCTCAGCACACAAAAGTCTGTAACTTACCAGAATGAAAATGCAGAGAACACACTCTCATCGACACCGGGATTGAGTGGAAAGTTATGCTTGGTCGTCTTACAGCAGCGATCCATGCTAGTCGACGACGCTTTGTTATCTCGGACACTTGGTCTCCGTGGGTGCGCCTCCAAGCAGGAAACCGGTAAAAAGATAAACCAGTTACGATTTCCCCCCCATTCCTGTCACGGCTTACGCTATTGCACCCCATGACACAGCAACGTGCGACCATAGTGGCAAAGACAATAAGTAAGATAGATAAACCAACGAAGAAAGTTCCGAGACCAGGCGGGAGTACGTCTGAGCGCAGTGGAAAACAATGTAAACAAAACAGTTCTGAGCCTTCAGTATGGCCGCCGCTCACGTAGTGACGTCACGTGCCCGAGCCCTATAACTGATATATCGTTTGTACTTACTAATTCAGTCACTGTAGCTTAATTTATTTACACACATTAGAAAGAAAGCACTGATATCGTTTTTAACAGCATATTGACAAGGCTTTTGCTCTCGAAAACTGCTGCCACGAGAACAAGGAAGTAGCTGAGACAACCAATCACAGCGCCCTTGGCTGCAATGCAAAAAAGGGTAAAAGATTGAAAGGGGTACTGCATGCATTTAAATTAACTGAGTGTACAGCTGATGCATTTAGGAAACAGTGCAGCTGAAACTAAATAACTTAACCTATGCAAACAAAATCAAACAGATTCTTACAGAGTCTGTTGCTGGTGCTGGAGATGATGCTGATGATGATTGTGTTGGTGCTGGTCTTGGTGTTGATGGTGCTGATTGTGTTGGTGCTGCTGCTGGTGATTGTGTTGGTGCTGGTCTTGGTGCTGCTGCTTGTGCTGGAGATGATGCTGCTGCTGGTGATTGTGTTGGTGCTGGTCTTGGTGTTGATGATGCTGATTGTGTTGGTGCTGGTCTTGGTGCTGCTGCTGGTGCTGGAGATGATGCTGCTGCTGGTGATTGTGTTGGTGCTGGTCTTGGTGTTGATGATGCTGATTGTGTTGGTGCTGGTCTTGGTGCGGCTGCTGGTGCTGGAGATGATGCTGCTGCTGGTGATTGTGTTGGTGCTAGGTAAAGATATCCCTGCATCTTCTCCAAAATGTCTGGGAGCACTGAGCAAAGAAATGCATAATAGTAATTTAGCTAACATGTAAGACAAACAACAACAAAAATATTGTGTCATAAAAAACTTATTGAATATTAATAGTATTACATTTCAGTGTTGCTATTTTTTGTTTCAGTGAACAATTTTCCTGTTGCAGCCTGCGGTTGTCCTCTCTCAGCTGCTTGCACTCTACGTGATGGCACTGAAAAAAAATTGTA